>NC_141875.1:483754385-486254385 GCF_056163025.1 Triticum urartu
GTGGCCGCGTGCCCCCGCATGGCAAGTCCGAATTGGACTAGGGAGGGGGCGGCGCCCCCTCTCTTTCCTTCTCCCTCTCCTACTCCTTCCCTCTCTCCCCTCTTGGAAAAGGAAGGGGACTTCAACTAGGATTGGTAATCCTAGTTGGACTCCCCCTATAGGCGCACCCCTCCTAGGCCGGCCTCCTCTTCCCCTGTGACGCCCCAAGACCAGCGCTCCAGATGCCTTTCATGGATTCCGGGTTTCGTCGTGTGATTTGCTCAGTTCGTTGCATTCATCATTGCATCATGTGCATTGCATCATGTTATCACACAACCTTTTTTTTAAACTCATCTAAATAAAATGCATAGATCTTTGATCTATTTAAATTGAGGGAAGTCACATGGTGATTTCTCTATATAACATATCCTCCCAATATATTAGGGAGCTATAGTAAATATTCTAACACACTTGCATTTGAAACTCCTTTCGTCTCTAATATTTTGAAATCCTTGCTCTTTCTCCCTTTGCTCCAATCTAGTTGTGGTGCTTTGATAATATGTCAAAGTAGTCGCATGCCATCTCCGGCAATTTAGATTGTTTGGTCCTCCATATAAATCCTTTGGCTCCTCTTCTCTTTTCCTCTTTCTTTTATGGTATATGGAAAAGAAAACCTTTCTTGTATTTTTTTCTTTCTTTTGGCCAGCCGAGCCATCCTTCCGGCCTTTTCCAGTTCCCTCCGAGATGGGCCAGAACCCAGGCCGGCCCATTCAGCCAACATGCCCAACCATCCATCCTAACCCTAGTGCCGACCCATTCCTCTCCTCGATCCCCCTCGTCCTCCTCCCGAGCGCCGCCTTCGCCCGATCCCACCTCTCTCTCGATCCCGGCACACAGCCAGCGCCAGGATGTCTCGCTCGCGCCCGATCCCTCCTCTCGCTCATAGGCCCTCTCCTCTCCTTGCGCCTCGACCCGACCCCATCTCCCTCTCTCTGGATCCCCACGCACAGCCACCCAGCTCCCTCTATCGATCGAGCTGCCGCCCTGAAGCATCTCCACCGGAGCACACCCGCCATGCTCCTCACCCTCTCATCCCTCCCTCGCAGCCTACGCGCACCTCCAGCCTGCGTCCTTCACCGCTGAGGGAGTCCTGGATTAGGGGGTCCTCGGATAGCCAGACTATATACTTTGGCTGGACTATTGGACTATGAAGATACAAGATTGAAGACTTTGTCCCCTGTCAGGATGAGACTCTCCTTTGCGTGGAAGGCAAGTTTGACAATTCGGATATGTAGATCTCCTCCCTTGTAACCGAATCTATGTAACCCTAGCCCCTTCGGTGTCTATATAAACCGAAGGGTTTTAGTCTGTAGGACAACAACAATCATACCATAGGCTAGCTTCTAGGGTTTAGCCTCTCCGATCTCATGGTAGATCAACTATTGTAATACTCATATCATCAAGATCAATCAAGCAGGAGGTAGGGTATTACCTCCATCGAGAGGGCCCGAACCTGGGTAAACATTGTGTCCCCCGCCTCCTGTTACCATCCGCCTTAGACGCACAGTTTGGGACCCCCTACCCGAGATCCGCCGGTTTTGACACCGACATTGGTGCTTTCATTAAGAGTTCCACTGTGCCGTCACTGTAAGGCCTGATGGCTCGCCTTGTTGTCGGGGACAACGTTACCTCTGGGGGAGCCCTGGCTGTAGGCCAAACTCTCTAATTAGGCGGCTTCGTCGTGACCGCCCCATCGCCCGTCGCGCCGATGATGACTTCTCGGGTCATCAAAAACATCCTCCACGTCGGCTCGGGATACACTGAGCAGATGGATCCAATGGAGCTCTCTTCTTTGAACGAGCTCTTGGATCGCATCGCCGCCTTGGGAGTCGCTACGGACTATGATCGGATCGGGCTTAAACCCGACCAAAGGGAGATTAACTCTCCGCCGGTTACCCATCAGATAGCGGTGGTGGAAGCGATTCTTTCTCTATTTTGAGGACAAACTACGTCCGGATTCCCGAGCTCTCCGAGCCGAACACCCGTCTACGGGAGGACATGGCCCAAGCTTCGAACCTAGAATCGAACAACGGGCTAGTACCGTTGGACAATGTCCCAGAGTCCGAACTACCAAGCTCGGAAACTCCTTTGGGTCTCAAACCGGGCCAGGGCTTGGATTTAAATCTACCCACCCACCCTCACATAAGTGATCTTTCCCATATTAGACAAGAGCCCCTAGAGACAGTACATCACTATTGGGCCAGATTCCTCCTTGCAATAACCAAGGCGAAAGACTGTCGCGAGGAAGACGCAATTTCATTCTTTTGCAAAAATTGCACGAACAAGGGAATCCTCAACGCCATAAGTCGCCGTGATATAACACACTTTGCTGACTTGGCGTCCATAGTACGGAAGTACTGTGCGATGGAAAGCACTTGGAAATCCCAAACACAATTCTGGGATCCTTCGGCTCTAACTAAACCCTCTGTCCGAACTAAAAGGGTGTACTCTCGTAAGTCACCCAATCCAATTACAAAGAAGCGAAAACCCACTATAGGGCGCGGAACCGTATTGGAGGGATGGCTCAGTGGGCCATGCAAAATTCACAGTACATCGGATACCATGCCAACACACAGCCTTAGAGCATGTTGGATACTCTGGAAGGTGGCCTGGAGCGGCGAAGACCTCCTCGTCAATAATACCGCAGAGCACCCTCCCATGGAAAATAACAATACAGTACTGACAGTCTTCGAGACTTTCGCCTCAAACAATAGGCGCAAGCGGGCACTTCGCAGCCTCGCAGAAGTTTGCCACGTGGCAACCTTAAATCCATGGAACGACACGGCCATAACCTTCAATGCCAGTGACGAACCTCAATTCCGCACAGCCCGAGCTCCAGCCGCTTTGGTCCTTAGTCCAATTGTGGACGGCTTCCGGCTTACTAAAGTACTCATGGACGGTAGCAGCGGATTAAACCTCATCTATGAGGAGACTCTTCGAAAAATGGAAATAGACAAGAGCCGCATTAAGCAAAGCGGCACGACCTTCAGAGGAATCATCCCTAGTCGGGAGGCACGATGTGCGGGAAAAATCACACTAGATGTGGTATTCGGCACGCCGGAGAATTACAGGTCCGAAGAAATCACATTCCAAGTGGCCCTGTTTAGTAGCGGATACCACGCCCGAGGGAGTCCTGGATTAGGGGGTGTACGGATAGCCGGACTATACCTTCGGCCGGACTCCTGGACTATGAAGATACAAGATTGAAGACTTCGTCCCGTGTCCGGAAGGGACTTTTCTTGGCATGGAAGGCAAGCTTGGCGATACGGATATGTAGATCTCCTACCATTTTAATCGACTCTGTGTAACCCTAGCCCTCTCCGGTGTCTATATAAACCGGAGGGTTTTAGTCCGTAGTGTTGGAAATATGCCCTAGAGGCAATAATAAATTAGTTATTATT
This sequence comes from Triticum urartu, assembly GCF_056163025.1. Taxonomy (NCBI): domain Eukaryota; kingdom Viridiplantae; phylum Streptophyta; class Magnoliopsida; order Poales; family Poaceae; genus Triticum; species Triticum urartu. The sequence goes on from NC_141875.1 coordinate 483,757,826, forward strand.
ATATTTCCTTGTTCATGATAATCGTTTATTATCCATGCTACAATTGTATTGATAGGAAACTCAGATACATGTGTGGATACATAGACAACACCATGTCCCTAGTAAGCCTCTAGTTGACTAGCTCGTTGATCAATAGATGGTTACGGTTTCCTAACCATGGACATTGGATGTCATTGATAACGAGATCACATCATTAGGAGAATGATGTGATGGACAAGACCCAATCCTAAGCATAGCACAAGATCGTGTAGTTCGTATGCTAAAGCTTTTCTAATGTCAAGTATCATTTCCTTAGACCATGAGATTGTGCAACTCCCGGATACCGTAGGAGTGCTTTGGGTGTGCCAAACGTCACAATGTAACTGGGTGGCTATAAAGGTACACTACAGGTATCTCCGAAAGTGTCTGTTGGGTTGGCACGAATCGAGACTGGGATTTGTCACTCCGTGTAAACGGAGAGGTATCTCTGGGCCCACTCGGTAGGACATCATCATAATGTGCATAATGTGACCAAGGAGTTGATCACGGGATGATGTGTTACGGAATGAGTAAAGAGACTTGCCGGTAACGAGATTGAACTAGGTATCGGGATACCGACGATCGAATCTCGGGCAAGTGTCGTACCGATAGACAAAGGGAATTGTATGCGGGATTGATTAAGTCCTTGACATCGTGGTTCATCCGATGAGATCATCGTGGAACATGTGGGAGCCAACATGGGTATCCAGATCCCGCTGTTGGTTATTGACCGGAGAACGTCTCGGTCATGTCTGCATGTCTCCCGAACCTGTAGGGTCTACACACTTAAGGTTCGATGACGCTAGGGTTATAAAGGAAGTTTGTATGTGGTTACCGAATGTTGTTCGGAGTCCCGGATGAGATCCGGATGTCACGAGGAGTTCCGGAATGGTCCGGAGGTAAAGATTTATATATGGGAAGTCCTGTTTCGGCCATCGGGACAAGTTTCGGGGTCATCGGTATTGTACCGGGACCACCGGAAGGGTCCCGGGGGTCCACCGGGTGGGGCCACCTATCCCGGAGGGTCCCATGGGCTGAAGTGGGAAGGGATCCAGCCCAAAGTGGGATGGGGCGCCACTTTCCCCTAGGGCCCATGCGCCTAGTGTGGGGAAACCCTAAAAGGAAGAGTCCTAGGAGGGGAAGGCACCTCCTAGGTGCCTTGGGGGGGAGGGAATCCTCCCTTGGCCGCCACCCGAAGGCCCATCTAGGGCTGCCTCCCCCCTAGGGGTGGGAACCCTAGAGGGGGCGCACCCTCCTCCCTCTCCCCTATATATAGTGAGGCCTGGGGCTGCCCATAACACGCGATCTGATCTCTGCCTGTTGGTGCAGCCCTCCCTCTCTTTCTCCTCATATCTCGCGGTGCTTAGCGAAGCCCTGCAGGATTGCCACGCTCCTCCATCACCACCACGCCGTTGTGCTGCTGCTGGATGGAGTCTTCCTCAACCTCTCCCTCTCTCCTTGCTGGATTAAGGCACGGGAGACGTCACCGGGCTGTACGTGTGTTGAACGCGGAGGTGCCGTCCGTTCGGCACTAGGATCATCGGTGATTTGGATCACGACGAGTACGACTCCATCAACCCCGTTCTCTTGAACGCTTCCGCTTAGCGATCTACAAGGGTATGTAGATGCACTCTCCTTCCCCTCATTGCTAGTCTCTCCATAGATTGATCTTGGTGACACGTAGGAAAATTTTGAATTATTGCTACGTTCCCCAACAGTGGCATCATGAGCTAGGTCTATGCGTAGTTTCTATGCACGAGTAGAACACAAAGTAGTTGTGGGCATTGTTTTTGTTCAATATGCTTGCCGTTACTAGTCTTATCTTGATTCGGCGACATCGTGGGATGAAGCGGCCCGGACCGACCTTACACGTACTCTTACGTGAGACAGGTTCCACCGACTGACATGCACTAGTTGCATAAGGTGGCTAGCGGGTGCCAGTCCCTCCCACTTTAGTCGGATCGGATTCAATGAAAAGGGTCCTTATGAAGGGTAAATAGCAATTGGCATATCACGTTGATGTCTTTGCGTAGGTAAGAAACGTTCTTGCTAGAAACCCATAGCAGCCACGTAAAACATGCAAACAACAATTAGAGGACGTCTAACTTGTTTTTTGCAGGGTATGCTATGTGATGTGATATGGCCAAAAGGATGTGATGAATGATATATGTGATGTATGAGATTGATCATGTTCTTGTAATAGGAATCACGACTTGCATGTCGATGAGTATGACAACCGGCAGGAGCCATAGGAGTTGTCTTAATTTATTTATGACCTGCGTGTCAACATAAACGTCATGTAATTACTTTACTTTATTGCTAACCGTTAGCTGTAGTAGTAGAAGTAATAGATGACGTGACAACTTCATGGAGACACGATGATGGAGATCATGGTGTCATGCCGGTGACAAGATGATCATGGAGCCCCAAGATGGAGATCAAAGGAGCTATATGATATTGGCCATATCATGTCACTATTATTTGATTGCATGTGATGTTTATCATGTTTATACATCTTATTTGCTTAGAACGACGGTAGTAAATAAGATGATCCCTCATTGCAATTTCAAGAATGTGTTCTCCCCTAACTGTGCACCGTTGCTAAAGTTCGTCGTTTCGAAGCACCACGTGATGATCGGGTGTGATAGATCCTTACGTTCACATACAACGGGTGTAAGACAGTTTTACACATGCAAAACACTTATGGTTAACTTGACAAGCCTAGCATGTGTATAGACATGGCCTGGGAACACAGAAGACCAAAAGGTCGAGCATGAGTCATATAGAAGATACGATCAACATGAAGATGTTCACCGACGTTGACTAGTCCGTCTCACGTGATGATCGGACACGGCCTAGTTGACTCGGATCATGTAATCACTTAGATGACTAGAGGGATGTCTATCTGAGTGGGAGTTCATAAGATGAACTTAATTATCCTGAACATAGTCAAAAAGGATTTTGCAAATTATGTCATAGCTCGCGCTTCAGTTCTACTGTTTAGTAATGTTCCTAGAGAAAATTTAGTTGAAAGTTGATAGTAGCAATTATGCGGACTAGGTCCGTAAACTGAGGATTGTCCTCATTGCTTCATAGAAGGCTTATGTCCTTAATGCACCGCTCAGTGTGCTGAACCTCGAACGTCGTCTGTGGATGTTGCGAACATCTGACATACACGTTTTGATGACTACATGATAGTTCAGTGCGTAATGCTAAACGGTTTAGAGTTGAGGCACCGAAAACATTTTGAAACGTCGCGAAACATATGAGATGTTTCGAGGGCTGAAATTGGGATTTCAGGCTTGTGCCCACGTCAAGAGGTATAAGACCTCCGACGATTTTCTTAACCTGCAAACTAAGGGAGAAAAGCTCAATTGTTGAGCTTGTGCTCAGATTGTCTGAGTACAACAATCATTTGAATCGAGTGGGAGTTGATCTTCCAAATGAGATAGTGATGTTTCTCCGAAGTCATTACCACCAAGCTAGAGCTTCGTGATGAACTATAATGTGTCGGGGACATATATGATGATCCTTGAGATATTCGCAATGTTTTGACACCGCGAAAGTAGAAATCAAGAAGGAGCATCAATTGTTGATGGTTGGTGAAACCACTAGTTTCAAGAAGGGCAAGGGAACAAAGGGATACTTCATGAAACGGCAATTCAGATGCTGCTCTAGTGAAGAAACCCAAGGTTGAACCCAAACCTGAGACTGAGTGCTTCTGTAATAAGGGGAACAACCACTAGAGCAGAATTACCCTAGATACCTGGTAGATGAGAAGGCTGGCAAGGTCGATAGAAGTATATTGGATATACATTATGTTAATGTGTACTTTACTAGTACTCCTAGTAGCACCAGGGTATTAGATACCGGTTCAGTTGCTAAGTGTTAGTAACCCGAAATAAAAGCTACGGAATAAACGGAGACTAGCTAAAGGTGAGCTGACGATATGTGTTGGAAGTGTTTCCAAGGTTGATATGATCAAGCATCGCACGCTCCCTCTACCATCGAGATTGGTATTAAAACCTAAATAATTGTTATTTGGTGTTTGCGTTGAGCATAGACGTGATTGGATTATGTCTATCGCAATACGGTTATTCATTTAAGGAGAATAATGGTTACTCTGTTTATTTGAATAATACCTTCAATGGTCTTGCACCTAAAATGAATGGTTTATTGAGTCTCGATCGTAGTGATACACATGTTAATGCCAAAAGATATAAGATAGTAATGATAGCACCACCTACTTGTGGCACTGCCACGTAAGTCATATCGGTATAAAACGCATGAAGAAGCTCCATGTTGATGGATCTTTGGGCTCACTCGTTTTTGAAAGGTTTGAGACATGCGAACCATGTCTATTGGTGTATATGCATGAAGAAACTCCATGCAAATGGACCGTTTGGACTCACTTGATTTTGAATCACTTAAGACATGCAAATCATACCACATGGGCAGTGGCGGAGCCAGCAAGTTGCCAAAGCCCGGGCATGCCGTAAGCTAAACTTTACTTTTGTCTTCAGACACAATAAGTATCATATATTTGGATAAATGTCATGTGCAGTATACACACTAATTTTTATTGATCATAGAAGTAAATAAAAACGGGAATATAATACCAAATAACTCTGCAAACACTAGTCACACAACCTAACCTTTCGACGCCTCGACGACAATAGTACAATATCCAACGTTCATCCTTGTGCACACAAGAGAATCTACAAGATAAAACACATTAATAATTTATATAATTTTCATTGAAATTAAACACATTAGATAAAATGGAGCGTACCAGTAATATGCTAATTGGACCTGGGCAATTGCCCTTTCCGATACTTCATGGCTTGAAACCGTCTAATAATAACATCATCATCAAGTCCTTTAAAAATCTCCCGCTTGGTGTAGCAAATCATCAAGTCATTAAACCATGTATCATTCATCTTGCTGCGCAATTTAGATTTGATAATCTTCATTGCCGAGAAAGCTCTTTCGACCGATGCCGTTGAGACTGGCAATAACAAAGCCAACTCTATGATTCTGTACACCAATGGGAAAACCAAATGTTTCTCAGTTTCAACCATCATTGTAGCTAAACTTTCAATATCTTTACAAGAAGAAAAGGCCTCATGCCTTCGTACATGAAGAATGTAAGTCTGAAGTTCGTCTCTTATAATTGTTGGCAGTCTGCTACTGGATGCCTCTTGAACAGGTTGAGTGTTCACTGTCGCTGCTCGTGTCACTAGTGTCGACGGTGAAGACCCAACGTCTGATCGGGCCGGAGTTGAATTCCCACTGGTGGTACCGGACGATTCGCCGCCTTGGCGCCCCCGCTTACGCTTCCGATCTTGACCGTCGTCCACCGGAGTCAGAGCCGAGGCCTGGCCGCGCATCATCTCTCTTCTAATCTTGTCGTCCGGCGTTGATCTGGCTGCCGGCGGCAGTCTCTACCTCACGCCCTCGCCGCCTCGGAGGTGCAGATGCGCAGCAGATGTTAGGTCGCGACTAGGTCTCGCGTTCGTGCGTACGCAGACGAATAGGCGACTTGTCGATGGATCGATCGATTCAGATTCTTCTTCAGTACGTGGATTGATCGAGCAAACAAGTCCTATTGGCTGTTGTGGCCCATCTAATTGTTTAGCTGATATGAGTAAGGCTCAAACTGCAGAAAACGCCCGGACTGGCCCAGTTAGAAAAGTTTATATATTTTCCATCGTTTTTTCATGTTTTGGAGAGTTTTTTAGGCATGCGATGGCTAGAAAAGATCACTATAGTTTAGAAAACCGACGAGGTCGAGCCCGGGCACGTGCCCAGGCTGCCCGTACGGTAAATCCGCCACTGCACATGGGCAAGATGACCGAAAGCCTCGTTTTTCAGTAAAATGGAACTAGAAAAGCAACTTGTTGGAAGTAATACATTTTGATGTGTGCAGTCCAATGAGTGTTGAGGCGTGTAGTGGACATCGTTATGTTCTTACTTCACAGATGGTTTGAGTAGATGTTGAGTACATTTACTTGATGAATCACGAGTCTGAATTATTGAAAGGTTCAAGTAATTTCAGGGTGAAGTTGAAAGATCGTCGTGACAAGAGGATAAAAGATCTATGATATGATCATAGAGATGAATATCTGAATTACGAGTTTGGCACAGAATTAAGACACTGTGGAAATTGTTTCACAACTAATACAGCCTGGAACACCATAGTGTGATGGTGTGTCCGAACATCATAACTGCACCCTATTGGATATGATGCATACCATGATGTTTCTTATCGAATTACCACGATAGTTTATGGGTTAGGCATTAGAGACAACCACATTCACTTTAAATAGGGCACCACGTAATTCCGATGAGATGACACCGTATGAACTATGGTTTAGAGAAACCTAAGTTGTCATTCCTTAAAAGTTTGGGGCTGCGACGCTTATGTGAAAAAGTTTCAGGCTGATAAGCTCAAACCCAAAGCGGATAAATGCATCTTCATAGGACACCCAAAACAGTTGGGTATACCTCCTGTCTCAGATTTGAAAGCAATAAGGGATTGTTTCTAGAATCGGGTCCTTTCTCGAGGAAAAGTTTCTCTCGAAGGAATTGAGTGGGAGGATGGTGGAGACTTGATGAGGTTGTTGAACCATCTCTTCAACTAGTGTGTGGAAGGGCACAGGAAGTTGTTCCCGTGGCACCTGCACCAATTGAAGTGGAAGCTTATGATAGTGATCATGAAACTTCAGATCAAGTCACTACCAAACCTCGTAGGATGACTAGGATGAGTACTACTTCAGAGTGGTACGTGATCCTGTCTTGGAAGTCATGTTGCTAGACAACAATGAACCTACGAGCTATGGAGAAGCGATGGTGGGCCCGGATTCCGATAAATGGCTCGAGGCCATAAAATCTGAGAGAGGATCCATGTATGAAAACAAAGTGTAGACTTTGGCAGAACGGCTCGATGGTCGTAATGCTATTGAGTACGGATGGATTTTTAAAAGGAAGACGGACAATGATGGTAAGTATCACCATTAAGAAAGCTCGACTTGTCGTTAAGATGTTTTCCGACAAGTTCAAGGAGTTGACTATGATGAGACTTTCTCACTCGTAGCGATGCTAAGAGTCTGTTGGAATTATATTAGCGATTACTGCATTATTTATGAAATCTTGCAGATAGGATGTCAAAACATTGTTTCCTCGACGATTTTCTTGAGGAAAGGTTGTATGTGATACAACCGGAAGGTTTTGTCAATCCTGAAAGATGCTAATAAGTATGCAAAGCTCCAGCAATCCTTCTAAGGACTGGAGTAAGCATCTCGGAGTTGGAATGTACGCTTTGATGAGATGATCAAAGATTTTGGGTTTATATAAAGTTTATGAGAAACTTGTATTTCCAAAGAAGTGAGTGGGAGCACTATAGAATTTCTGATGAGTATATGTTGTTGACATATTGTTGATCAGAAATGATGTAGAATTTCTGGAAAGCATATAGGGTTATTTGAAAAGTGTTTTTCAATGGAAAACCTGGATTAAGCCACTTGAACATTGAGCGTCAAGATCTATAAGGATAGATCAAAATGCTTAATGGTACTTTCAAATGAGCACATACCTTGACATGATCTTGAAGGTGTTCAAGATGGATCAGTCAAAGAAGGAGTTCTTGCCTGAGTTGTAAGGTATGAAGTTGAGACTTAAAGCTCGACCACGGCAGAATAGAGAGAAAGGACAAAGGTCGTCCCCTATGCTTAAGACATAGGCTCTACAGTATGCTATGCTGTGTACCGCACCTGAAATGTGCCTTGCCATGAGTCAGTCAAGGGGTACAAGAGTGATCCAAGAATGGATCACAGGACAGCGGTCAAAGTTATCCTTGGTAACTAGTGGACTAAGGAATTTTCTCGATTATGGAGGTGGTAAAAGAGTTCATCATAAAGGGTTACGCCGATGCAAACTTTGACACTAATCCAGATTATTCTGAGTAGTAAACTGGATTCGTATAGTAGAATAGTTATTTGGAATAGCTCCAAATAGAACGTGGTAGCTGCATCTAGGAGATGACATAAAGATTTGTAAAGCACACACGGATCTGAAAGGTTCAGACCCGTTGACTAAAACCTCTCTCACAAGCAACATGATCAAACCCAGAACTAATTGAGTGTTAATCACATAGTGATGTGAACTAGATTATTGACTCTAGTAAACTCTTTGGATGTTGGTTACATGGCGATGTGACCTGTGAGTGTTAATCACATGGCGATGTGAACTAGATTATTGACTCTAGTGCAAGTGGGAGACTGTTGGAAATATGCCCTAGAGGCAATAATAAATTAGTTATTATTATATTTCCTTGTTCATGATAATCGTTTATTATCCATGCTACAATTGTATTGATAGGAAACTCAGATACATGTGTGGATACATAGACAACACCATGTCCCTAGTAAGCCTCTAGTTGACTAGCTCGTTGATCAATAGATGGTTACGGTTTCCTAACCATGGACATTGGATGTCATTGATAACGGGATCACATCATTAGGAGAATGATGTGATGGACAAGACCCAATCCTAAGCATAGCACAAGATCGTGTAGTTCGTATGCTAAAGCTTTTCTAATGTCAAGTATCATTTCCTTAGACCATGAGATTGTGCAACTCCCGGATACCATAGGAGTGCTTTGGGTGTGCCAAACGTCACAACGTAATTGGGTGGCTATAAAGGTACACTACGGGTATCTCCGAAAGTGTCTGTTGGGTTGGCACGAATCGAGACTGGGATTTGTCACTCCGTGTAAACGGAGAGGTATCTCTGGGCCCACTCGGTAGGACATCATCATAATGTGCATAATGTGACCAAGGAGTTGATCACGGGATGATGTGTTACGGAATGAGTAAAGAGACTTTCCGGTAAAGAGATTGAACTAGGTATCGGGATACCGACGATCGAATCTCGGGCAAGTGTCATACCGATAGACAAAGGGAATTGTATACGGGATTGATTAAGTCCTTGACATCGTGGTTCATCCGATGAGATCATCGTGGAACATGTGGGAGCCAACATGGGTATCCAGATCCTGCTGTTGGTTATTGACCGGAGAACGTCTCGGTCATGTCTGCATGTCTCCCGAACCCGTAGGGTCTACACACTTAAGGTTCGATGACGCTAGGGTTATAAAGGAAGTTTGTATGTGGTTACCGAAGGTTGTTCGGAGTCCCGGATGAGATCCCGGATGTCACGAGGAGTTCCGGAATGGTCCGGAGGTAAAGATTTATATATGGAAAGTCCTGTTTCGGCCATCGGGACAAGTTTCGGGGTCATCGGTATTGTACCGGGACCATCGGAAGGGTCCCGGGGGTCCACCGGGTGGGGCCACCTATCCCGGAGGGTTCCATGGGCTGAAGTGGGAAGCGATCCAGCCCAAAGTGGGCTGGGGCGCCACTTTCCCCTAGGGCCCATGCGCCTAGTGTGGGGAAACCCTAAAAGGAAGAGTCCTAGGAGGGGAAGGCACCTCCTAGGTGCCTTGGGGGGGGGAGGGAATCCTCCCTTGGCCGCCACCCCAAGGCCCATCTAGGGCTGCCGCCCCCCTAGGGGTGGGAACCCTAGAGGGGGCGCACCCTCCTCCCTCTCCCCTATATATAGTGAGGCCTAGGGCTGCCCATAACACGCGATCTGATCTCTGCCTGTTGGTGCAGCCCTCCCTCTCTTTCTCCTCATATCTCGCGGTGCTTAGCGAAGCCCTGCAGGATTGCCACGCTCCTCCATCACCACCACGCCGTTGTGCTGCTGCTGGATGGAGTCTTCCTCAACCTCTCCCTCTCTCCTTGCTGGATCAAGGCATGGGAGACGTCACCGGGCTGTACGTGTGTTGAACGCGGAGGTGCCGTCCGTTCGGCACTAGGATCATCGGTGATTTGGATCACGACGAGTACGACTCCATCAACCCCGTTCTCTTGAACGCTTCCGCTTAGCGATCTACAAGGGTATGTAGATGCACTCTCCTTCCCCTCGTTGCTAGTCTCTCCATAGATTGATCTTGGTGACACGTAGGAAAATTTTGAATTATTGCTACGTTCCCCAACACGTAGGACGAACAACAATCATACCATAGGCTAGCTTCTAGGGTTTAGCCTCTCTGATCTCGTGGTAGATCTACTCTTGTATTACCCATATCATCAATATTAATCAAGCAGGAAGTAGGGTTTTACCTCCATCAAGAGGGCCCGAACCTGGGTAAAACATTGTGTCCCCTGGCTCCTGTTACCATCCGCCTAGACGCACAGTTCGGGACCCCCTACCCGAGATCCGCCGGTTTTGACACCGACAACGCCCTTTTAGGGCGAGAGGCATTCACGATCTTCCAAGCTATACCCCATTACGGGTACATGAAGCTCAAGATTCCCGGGCCCAATGGAATCATCACTCCAGCTAGTGATCTGGACATAGCACTCCGCGCCGAAAACAAAACCGCTGCACTGGTTCTCGAAGCATTCTCCGAAGCCCTCACGGTTGAAGAACTAACTACGCTGCGCTCTACAGTGGACATGGACGACGTGATATTTGACAAAAGACCCAAGTCCACCTCTTTTAAACCAGCGGATGAAATAGTCAAATTCCAGGTCCACCCAACAGACCCTTCAAAAACAGCATCCATCGGGGCACAAATGAACCCCACAACAGACACCGCACTGCAGGAGTTCTTACGCGAGAATTGGGACATCTTCGCCTGGCATCCCACGCAGGCTGGCCAAGCATAGCCTAAACATTCTAAAGGGATACAAGCCGGTCAAGCAAACTCTTCGGCGTTTATCTGAACCCAAGCGACAAGCCATGGGAGAAGAACTCGAGGCCGGATTCATTAGAGAAATAAAACATCCGGACTGGCTAGCAAACCTGGTGATGGTACCAAAGAAGGACAAATCCTGGCGCCTATGCGTCGAGTTTAAGGACCTTAACAAGGCTTGCCCCAAGGATCCCTTCCCCCTCCCCCGCATCGATCAAATTATCGATGCTACCGGGGGACACGACTCGTTGTGTTTCCTTGACGCATACTCCGGATACCATCAAATCAAGATGGCGGAGCCCGATCAAGCCGCAACGGCATTCATTACTCCATATGGCGCCTTCTGTTTCAGCACCATGCCTTTTGGGCTCAAAAACGCCGGTGCGACCTATCAATGCATGATCCATACATGCCTAGAAGCACAAATCGGCAAAACAGTGGACGCATACGTAGACGATGTGGTAATCAAAACCAGACACGTCGAATCTTTGATAGACGACTTGAGGCTCACGTTAGACAATCTCCGAGCATATGACATTAAGCTCAATCCGGAAAAATGCGTTTTCGGCGTACCCGTCGGAAAGCTCTTGGGCTTCATCGTTTCCAACAGAGGAACTGAAGCGAATCTAGCTAAAATCCAAGCTCTGTCACAGTTGGCTATCCCGACAAACCTCAAGCAAATCCAGAAATTAACTGGATGCGTGGCTGCCTTAAGCTGCTTTATCTCCCGATTGGGAGAAAAGGCATTACCTCTTTATCGCCTTCTTCGGCACACCGAACACATCGAGTGGACGAACGCGGCTAGGGCCGGATTGGCAGAAATAAAAGCTGCCTTGGCCAGCAACCCAATCTTGGCCGTGCCAAATATCGGCGAACCAATGTTGTTATATATAGCGGCAACACATTAGGTTGTAAGCGTGGTTCTCATCGTCGAACAAGAAACGGACGGACATAAGTTCCTGCTTCAAAAGCCGGTATACTACGTATCTACTGCCCTCACTCCATGCAAATCCCGGTACCCACATTATCAAAAGATAGCATACGCGGTCTTCATGGCATCCCGAAAACTACGACACCACTTTCAAGATTGTTCAATTACGGTGGGCTGCGAGGTTCCACTCAACGACATTATAAACAACCGCAATGCCACGGGCCGGATTGCTAAATGAGCTATTGAGCTCCTCACGTTCGACATATCATACAAACCACGGCGAGCCATTAAGTCAGAAGTACTGGCCGATTTCGTCGCCGAATGGACAGAAGCCGAACTCCCTAAAGAATACGGCGCGTACTCCAATTGGATCATGCACTTCGACGGCTCTAAAACGCTGGCGGGTCTGGGGGCAGGCGTCGTCCTGACATCCCCAACCGGAGATACAGTCCAATATGTACTCCAAATATTATACACAGATTCCAACAACGCAGCCGAATATGAGGCCCTGTTGCATGGTCTCCGGATGGCAGTCTCCATGGGCATTCAATGCCTAGAGGTGCATGGGGATTCGAACCTCGCAATATCCCAGATAAATGGAGATTTTGATGCCAAGGACCCAAAAATGGCGGCTTATCGCAATGCCATCCTCAAAATGTCAGCTCGATTCAAGGGGCTCGAATTCCACCCTGTGGTTCGAGAAAACAATCAAGCAGCGGATATCCTCGCCCAAATCGGTGCTAAGCGCGACCCTGTCCCACCTAATATTTTCCTGGAAAGGCTGTTTAAGCCATCCGTGGTGTGGGACAGGGAGACCGGCAACAACAGTCCGGATCCGGCCACAACACCAGCCCCCGAACACTCTGACGTAATCAGAGGCTCCGCCACCGAGATAACACCTTCGGCCCACGTGATTATGGTTGTCATCGCCCCGTGGACAGAACCCTTCTTGGCTTACCTAAATAGGCAAGAACTCCTGAAGGACCAAAATGAGGCATGTTGCATTGTGCGGTGGTCTAAAGCTTACAAGGTCCATGAGGGAGAGCTTTATAAGAAAAGCGCTACCGGAGTACTGCAATGGTGCATCTCTGAGGAGGAAGGACGGCAACTTTTGGCAAAAATTCATGCTGGACTCGGTGGCCATCACGCCGCAGCTCGGGCCCTTATAAGCAAGGCCTTCCGTACATGTTTCTACTGGCTGACAGCTCGAGCAGACGCACAGGACCTCGTTCAACATTGTGTCGGTTGCCAGCTCTTTGCAAACCAAAGCCATATGCCACCTACCGCTCTCCAAACAATCCCCATTACTTGGCCCTTTGCGGTCTGGGGGCTTGATATGGTCGGACCCCTTAAAGGAGGAAGCCATAAGAAAAAGTACCTGTTGGTCATGGTGGATAAATTCACAAAACGGATAGAGGCCAAACCAGTTAAAACGGCCGAATCCGGACCAGCGATAGATTTCATATCTGGGGTTGTACACCTCTATGGTGTCCCCCGTAGTATCATCACCGATAACGGCTCGAAATTTACAGCCGATGAGGTAAAAACTTGGTGCAGCAAAATGGGCATTAAGCTTGATTATGCATCCGTCTATCACCTTCAAACTAATGGTCAAGTCGAACGAGCAAATGGTCTTATAATGAGCGGCATTAAACCCAGACTAGTGCGATCCTTGAAGGAATCAGATACGCACTGGGTCGAGGAGCTCGACTCCGTACTATGGGGGCTGCGGACCACGCCAAATCGCACTACCGGATACACACCTTTGTTTATGGTGTACGGCACAGAGGCGCCACTGCCCTGCAACATCATTCATGACTCACCTCGTGTGTGCATGTACGAAGAGAAAGAAGCCAAGCTAGATCGGCAGGACAGTTTGGACGCCCTGGAGGAGGAGCGTAACGTGGCAAAAACCCGATCCGCATTCTATCAACAACAGGCACGACGATATCAAAGCAGAGAAGTACGGGCCAAAACTTATAATGTTGGCAAACTCGTTCTATGCCTACCAGAGAAGAAAAAGGACAAGCTCAAACCCAAAAGGGAAGGTCCCTTCATTATTGACAAAGTTCTGACCGGTGGAGCGTATCGTCTACGGGATGCATCGGACAATCAACTCGAGCCAAACCCATGGAACGCGGCCAGACTCCGAAGGTTCTACACCTAGCGCCGGACTCCGTGTTCGTCTCCTTACCTCCGTCAATATATATATATATATGTTATCTATATTTTTCTGTCTTTCTTCCTTTTCTTCGCGGCCTTCAAAGGTTAAACTGTGTCTTGATTGCACAATTTGTACGCGCTAAGTGCGCTCATTATACCTGGGGGGGTTCTTATACAGAAGCTGAATATAATTATGTTCCGGGCTCTATGCCTGCTGCACATGTGTTACTTTTACACATGCACCTTTTCTGTGCCATTATATGCATCGATATGACTTAAGTTTTGGCCAAGCTAGGTTGCTTGGCTCTTGTGTTTATGCCCTACGTTCCCGTTAATTCGGCTAGGGCATAAGGGGAGCACCTCTGCGATTGTTACTGCCGGGTCAGCCGGACGTGTATCTCAGACTGGGTGAAGCCGAAAGCTAGCGTTCTTAAGGGAATATTCGGTCGGCGAACAAAGGATGACCTTTTTAATTATTAGAATACATACCCCCAGATGTTTATATCCTGCGTCTCTTGTCGCAGTTCGGACATGCACATTAATACATGCGTACCCAGGGAAAGGAACCCTTAACGGAACTATTCTCCCTGGAAGATGTTTCTTACTATCCATGTAATATAACATAACTAGTTGGATACTTGTCTGTTCAAGAACTTATGACCCCTACGCCTGGTTTCCACACGTACCCCGGTTTTTACATAACTGAGCGGGTATTCGGATACACTCCGGACTATCGGGTCCGGAGGTCGAAGCGAAAAGGTCCGCCATGACAAATGATTTACAATTCGGCTAGGGATAATATATGTCACTCGAAGTACAAAGTCACTTAGACTGACTAAATTCTTCTTCTATACCATCCAACAGGCTGCCTAGCCTACAATCCTGTTGGGAATACTTTGCGGCTAATTTCACCTGGTCATACACCAAGCTGACAGGGATCTCTTTCCCGTCAGGCCCTACAGGTCCGACCTCGGCCATATGGTTCGGGTCAGCCTTGGTATATCGAGTCTTCACCATGGCCCAGGCTTCCCTTGCACCTTGTCGGCAGGCAGATATCTTCCATAATCGGAAGCGCCACCACGCTCCCTTGAGTATCTCTACAAGCTCTCCCATGCCTCCTGGCAGGGAGGCGGATGGCCAAAAGGCATGGGCAAGGTCCTGAATCACCTGCCGAACTCGTTCGTGCAGTTGTGAGAGCTCTGGCAGAAGATCTCCCGCAGACCCGGGCATCTCCTCTCCGGGACGGCCCGTCAGCATACCTACAGATATAGCTCCGTTAGCTGGTTTCTTCGCCGAACTCTATAGGAGTTCGCTCAAGCACTTACCGAAAATGCTGCGTCGAAGCCTTTTATTCTCCTTTACGGAGTCAGCCAGCTGGGCCCGAACATCCTTCAGTTCAACATCCAGCTGGGTATTGGCATCTTGGAGATCGTTTTTTCCCGCCTTACTTGTGTAAGCACGCGCTCGCCAGCCTTCAGCTATCGTTGAGCATGTTGCTCCTTCGGATTCACTCCGGGATCATCTGTAGAATCTATTGATTAGATTAGCATGCAAGCCAAATATTAACTGGTACATCTCGTTCTTCTCGATATGAACAAGGGCTACCAGATGGGGCCTTCTGGGACTCCTCCTTTTGGAAACTGCGGCCCGTAGCTGGGCTTTGCACTCCTCCAGCTCTTGAGACAACTTGGTATTCTTCTCAGTAAGAACCTATGCAAATAAAGATCCTTCAATCAGTTCTGCCAACTGTTTCAAGTCTCAGGGGCTACTGGTATATATATATAATTATTAGATTTTCTTGCTCGTATATCCTTTACATACTGGTACGTGGCTCTGGCAAGACCATTTTGAGCAGCTCGGATGTACGAGTCCCCCGAGTTGAAGGCATCAAACGCCTCTTCAGAAAAGCCAGGGTCGCGGAGTACGGCCCGGCGACGCCTGTGCTTCATGGCACTCTCCACTTTGGAATTTGTGGCGGACAGCCTATCCGCATCCTCGGTAGGAGGAATATCCGACGTTGTCCCCACGTTAGCATCTGCCTCCAGGTCCGGCTCTGGAGCCCGGCTGGTGGAGGCATGGTCGGCAGGCTCTCCGGATACGGTCTGACGAGCATTTTTCCTGGTTTTAACCACAGACGTTATTATATTTTAAAGACAATAACCACGAAGCAGGGTTCTTTTTCATACCTCTGCGACGGCATCTCAGTCCCGACCGCCTTCCTTTTAAGCCTACCCGGTTTCGGTGCCCCTTGGTGAGTCACTGCAGGTTCGGCATGGCGTCCCAAGGTCCTTCCCTGCAAAACACCATACGTGTGCAGTGGGTGTGGTGCGAAAAAGGGGATCCTTCTCGGAAGTTGGGACTCCGGTTTTACTTACATGCGATGCAGGGAGCGGTCCAGGGTAATCGGTGGTCATGGCCACCAAGGCACCATCGCAGCTTAACTGATAAAATGTCCCGTCAATGAGCTCCACGAATATGTCCGGATCTTCTTCGAGACCGGGATCGAGGGACCGACCAGGGTCCTCTGGCTGTGGAGATGGGATGTGAATCTCCCTCACAGCTTTTCGTAGTTCCTGCTATGAAATAGCAAGGTAAATATTTATGACAAAGAAAGCGGGAAGGTTTGGAGTAAACAGCCGCAGGTCACCCAGTTTGGGGGGTTGTATATGGAGAATCCATCCCGTGGCTTAATACGGATGAGCTCCTCTTCCTCTCACTTATATAAACCAGACAGTATTTTCGCCAGAGCGGCGGCGGAGTCCAGACCTTTTCGGCCGCAGCGGGTGGCATCGTCTTCTCCATTGAAGTGCCAAATGGGCTGTCCCCGATATTGAAGTGGCTGCACCCCCCGCATTATACATACTGACATAACCTCGATTATTGTCAGTCCTGATTTGGCCAGTGTCTTTATCCGGCTCATCAGGTAAAGGACCTCCCTATTGTCTTCCTCCTGGGGGCTCCAAGGGCGCCAGCTACAACGTTTCTTCAACTAGGTGTTGTTGAACTCAGGAAGGCCCACCCGAATAGGGTCCGGGAGAGGAACGTCCTCCATATAAAACCACTCCAAAGGCCAGTCTTCGGATGTCTTCTTCGGAGTACCGGACATGTATATGGTCCCGGCGATACGCCATATTTCGGCTCCGCCCACTTGAAATATTGACTCCTTCTGTGTACGGGGCACGAGGCAGAATAGCCTCTGCCATAGCTCGAAATGAGCTTCGCAGCCTAGAAACAGCTCGCAAAGAGCAACGTAGCCTGCGATGTGTAATATGGAGGCGGGAGTAAAGTTATGCAGCTGGAGGCCATAGAACTCTAGGAGCCCGTGGAGGAATGGATGGGTTGGAAATCCGAGTCCCCTCAATAAATAAGGGACAAGGCATACCCGCTCCCCCGTGGATGGGTTGGGAAAGCTTTCTGCTTGCTCCCCGCCATTATAAGTGGCTAGTCCGGCTCGGACGGGGACCATGTACGCAGGAGGGAGAAACCCCTGGGTTTACAACTCTACTAGTTGGCTAACCGGAACAGAACACTTCTCCCAACTACCTGGCTTAGGGCTACGGGGGCGAGAGGAGGAGCTGCGGTGGCTGGCCATGATGGGATGGAATTTTCCGGGCATGCTCCGATGGATACTCACTATGGGAAGGTGGTGTGATCTAGATATGAAGATCCCCGATTGTTTAAATAGACAATTCACCTACCTGGTTAGGGTGGTAAATGTAAAACACCCCGACCTCTCGCATTCGCTCGACACGCGGAAGATAGCAATTATTAAGGCACAGAAGCCGAGGAGTGCAACATTCATGGGAGGCCGGACACAAGTCGTTACGACAGGTACTCAGGATTTGGAGGAGAACCCGCCTTGCAATGCCGAAGACAATCTGCGCGCCAGACTCATCGTCATTGAAGCCTGGTTCGGGGGCTACTGAGGGAATCCTGGATTAGGGGGTCCTCGGACAACCGGACTATATACTTTGGCCGGACTGTTGGACTATGAAGATACAAGATTGAAGACTTCATCCCGTGTCCGGATGTGACTCTCCTTTGCGTGGAAGGCAAGCTTGACGATTCGTATATTTAGATCTCCTCCCTTGTAACTGACTCTGTGTAACCCTAGCCCCTCCGGTGTCTATATAAACCGGAGGGTTTTAGTCCGTAGGACAACAACAATCAGACCATAGGCTAGCTTCTAGGGTTTAGCCTCTCCGATCTCGTGGTAGATCAACTCTTGTAATACTCATATCATCAAGATGAATCAAGCAGGAAGTAGGGTATTACCTCCATCGGGAGGGCCCGGACCTAGGTAAACATTGTCTCCCCCGCCTCCTGTTACCATCTGCCTTAGACGCACAGTTCGGGACCCCCTACCCGAGATTCACCAGTTTTGACACCGACAGACACCCTCGCTCCCCGGCATGTTCATGAGGTTGTAAGCCGGATGGGTTGCTGCCATGAACTGGGCTAGAGCTGGGTACCCGAGGATGGCGTTGTACGGGAGGCTGGTGTGGGCGATGTCGAAGTCGATGAGCTCGGTGCGGTAGTTGTCGCGCATTCCGAAGGTCACGGGGAGGTGGATCTGCCCCAGGGAGCGGGTGGAGCCTCCACCGACCCCCGAGAAAGGCTTGCTAGGGCAGAGCCGCTCGAGCGGTATGTGAAGAAGGCTGATGGCCTCGATGGAGAGCACGTTGAGGCCGGCGCCGCCGTCGATGAGTGTCTTGGTGATGGGTACATGGCAGAGGATGGGCGTGCAAAGCATTGGGAGCACACTCGAGCTGACAGTAGAGGCGGGATGATCCCCTGAGTCGAAGGTGAGGTCGGCCTCGGGCGCGGCCCAGCCCGACAGAGCCCCCGGGCGCTTGGAAGCGGCACCGACCTGGCGAAAGAACGGCTTGATGTGACGATCTGAGGGTAGGCTTGCGAGCTGCTGAGGAGGGCCGCAACCACGTGGTGCGCCGGCGCCCCGTAGTGTGCGGCGAAGAGGCCGCGCAGCTCCTCCCAAGATTCCACCGTGGATCCGGGGAGGTTGAGCAGCTAGGCGCGCGGTATGCCATTGAGAGCCATGGGAAGACAGTTGGCCATGACCTTGTGTCGCCCCCGACCTTAAGGAAGGCCTCCTCATACGCGAGCAGGAAAGTCGTCGGGTCCGCCGCGCCGTCGTAGCACAGAGGCATCTCTGGCTTGAACTTGGGTGGCCACTTCACCCGCCGTAGGGAGGGAGCAAGGGCCCAGAGCCCCCGAGCGTCGCTGTGGGCACCCGTAGATCCAGCCGGCAGGGCGGCGCCAGCCATGGAGAACGGGCATGAAGATGGTGGAGCGCGAATCGACGGAAGGAAAACTCCGGTGCACCCCCTACCTAGCGCACCAAATGTCGGATCACGGGTTCCGGCAAAACCCTCAAGGTTTGAACACTGGGGTGCGCGCAAAGATCTCCCCCTACCAATCCACGTCCTAGCTTAGCTAAGATCTCAGGGACTGACTCGATGAACTCGAAACACAAGGAACACAAGATTTATACTGGTTCGGGCCACCGTTGTGGTGTAATACCCTACTCTAGTGTGTGATGGTGGATTGCCTCTTGGGCTGAGGATGAACAGTACAAGGGGAAGAACATCCTCCCGAGGAGAGGTGTTCTTGTGCTTGGCGAACTTGTGGTTGTTCTGGTCTCTCTTGATCCGCCGGATCCCCTAGCTATGGTGGTGGCTAGTCCTATTTATAGAGGCCCTGGTCCTCTCCCCAAATATTGAGCGGGAAGGGAGCCAACAACGGCCAATTTGAAAGGGGACAACTAGTACAACTTATCCTGACAAAAGTGGTTTTCGCCTGCCAAAGGCTCTGGTGGTGACGCCGTCTTGGGCTCCACGGTGACCTCCATCTTGCCGTCCTGCTGGTCTTGGTCTCGTTGCACTGATATGGAAACCTTTGGTTGACGCCTCGGTACTCCGCGCCTACGCTTGCTTCCTTAGCACCAAAGAGGAAACAAGGACATTGAGCGCGCTGGCGCCCGCCTGACCTTGGTTGTCATGGCTCACGTCATCGGAACCTCGCGAGGTTTGCCTGGCCTTGATCTCTCCACCCCTCGCGAGCCAGCCTGGTGAGGCCGCTCCTGAGGAGGTCTTGTGTCGTCCACCTCGCGATGGTCTTGAGTCCTTGCTAGTGAAGATGGGTCGTACAGGCCCCCTCGCAGCGCCACGCCGTGGGCCGCAGCCAGGCAAGTCTGGGGACCCCCGTTCCCAGAACGCCGACAGAGGGAGAAGGAAAGGGGAGCGCCGCCCCCCTTCCCTAGTCCAATTCAAACCAGAGGGGGAGGGGCTCGCAGCCTGCCCTGGCCGGCCCTCTCTCTCTCCACTAAGGCCCATGTGGCCCATTACTTCTCCCGGGGGGTTCCGGTAACCCTCCGGCACTCCATTTTTCTCCGAAATCACCCGGAACACTTCCAGTATCCGAATATAGTCATCCTATATATCAATCTTTATGTCTCGACCATTTAGAGACTCCTCGTCATGTCCATGATCACATCCGGGATTCCGAACTACCTTCGGTACAATAAATCACATAAACTCATAATACCGATCGTCACCGAACATTAAGTGTGTGGACCCTACGGGTTCGAGAACTATGTAGACATGACCGAGACACATCTCCGGTCAATAACCAACAGTGGAACCTGGATGCTCATATTGGCTCCTACACATTTTACGAAGATCTTTATCGGTCAAACTGCACAACAACATACGTTGTTCCCTTTGTCATCGGTATGTTACTTACCCGAGATTCGATCGTCGGTATCTCAATACCTAGTTCAATCTCGTTACCGGCAAGTCCTGTTACTCGTTCCGTAATGCATCATCCTGCAACTAGCTCATTAGTTGCATTGCTTGCAAGGCTTATAGTGATGTGCATTACCGAGAGGGCCCAGAGATACCTCTCCGACAATCGGAGTGACAAATCCTAATCTCGATCTATGCCAACTCAACAAGTACCATCGGAGACACCTGTAGAGCACCTTTATAATCACCCAGTTACGTTGTGACGTTTGGTAGCACACAAAGTGTTTGAGGGAGTCCTGGATTAGGGGGTCTCCGGACAGCCGGACTATCTCCATTGGCCGGACTGTTAGACTATGAAGATACAAGATTGAAGACTTCGTCTCGTGTCCGGATGGGACTCTACTTGGTGTGGAAGGCATGCTAGGCAATACGGATATGGATATCTCCTCCTTTGTAACCGACCTTGTGTAACCCTAACCCTCTCCGGTGTCTATATAAACCGAAGGGTTTTAGTCCGTAGGACAACAATCACAACATACAATCGTACCATAGGCTAGCTTCTAGGGTTTAGCCTCTCTGATCTCGTGGTAGATCTACTCTTGTAACACCCATATCATCAATATTAATCAAGCAGGACGTAGGGTTTTACCTCCATCAAGAGGGCCCGAACCTGGGTAAAACTTCGTGTCCCCTGCCTCCTGTTACCATCTGGCCTAGACGCACAGTTCGGGACCCCCTACCCGAGATCCGCCGGTTTTGACACCAACATTGGTGCTTTCATTGAGAGTTCCGCTGTGCCGTCGCCGCCAGGAAGGATGTCTCATCCCGTCTTTAAAGATGGCACTATCGCCGAGGGAGCTCTAGCTATCGGCCAAACTCTCCGGCTAGGTGGTTTTCTTATGACCGCCTGTTCGGCCGCTGCGCCGACGATGACTTCTCGGGTCATCGAAAGCAATCTTCACGTCAACTCAGAACTCGCCGAGCAGTTAGATCCAATGGAGCTCTCTTCCCTGAACGAGCTCTTGGATCGCATCGCCGCCCTGGGACTCGCTACAGACTATGATCAGATTGGGCCTAAACCCGATCTGAGAGAAATTAACTCTCCCCAGGTCACACATCACGTTGCAGTGGTGGAAGAACAATGCGGAAACCCTTCATCTATCTTAAGGACTAGTTATGTCCGGATTCCCGATCCCTCCAAGCCGGATACCCGCAGAGGGGAGGATGTCACTCAAAGCCTAAACCTAGAATCAGGCAGTGGGCTAGATTTATCGGAAAACATCCAAGAGTCCAAACTTTCGAGTTCAGAAACTCCTTGGCCCCTGAGCCTCAGATTGGGTGAGAATTCGGATTCAATTCCACCCACCCACCCAAACATACGTGATATATCCCAAATTAGGAAAGAGCCCGAAGAAACAGTACACCATTACTGGGTCAGATTCCTCCTGGTCATGAACAAGATAAAGGACTGCCGCGAGGAAGACAAGGGAATCCTCAATGCCATAAGACGTCGTGAAGTTACACGCTTTGCCGACTTGGTGTCCATAGTACGAAAGTTCTGTGCGATGGAAAGCGCCTGGAAAACCGAAATCAAATTTTGGGATAATCCGGCCCTGAATACAAACCCAGTCCAAAATAAAAGGGTGCATTATCACAATACACCTGGGTTAACTACCAAAAAGCAAAAGCCCTCTACGGGGCAAGGAACCGTACTGGAGGGATGGCTCAACGGACCCTGCAAAATTCATAATACAGCGGATACAATACCAACGCACAGCCTCAGAGCATGCTGGATACTCCGGCAGGTGGCCAAAAGTGGTGAGGATCTGCTCCTCCCAAATACCACAGAGCACCATCCCGTGGACAACAATACGGTGTTAACGGTCTTTGAGACCTTCGCGTCAAATAATAGACGCAAGCGAACACTCCGCAGCATGGCCGAAATCTGCCACATAGCAGAAATAAACCCGTGGAGTGACACGGCTATTACCTTCAATGCCAGTGACGAACCTAAATTCCGAACAGGCCGAGTACCAGCCGCACTGGTCCTCAGTCCAATCATGGACGGCTTTTGACTCACCAAGGTACTAATGGACGGCAGCAGCGGATTAAACCTCATCTATGAGGAAACTCTTCAAAAGATGGAAATAGACTGGAGCCGCATCGAGCAAAGCAGCACAACCTTTAGAGGAATCATCCCAAGTCGGGAAGCACGTTGCGCTGGAAAAATCACACTAGATGTGGTATTCTGCACGCCGGATAATTACAGGTCCGAAGAAATTACATTCCAAGTGGCCCCGCTCAGCAGCGGCTACCACGCTCTATTAGGGCGGGAGGCGTTTACAATCTTCCAAGCCATACCCCATTACGGGTACATGAAGCTCAAAATGCCCGGGCCCAACGGAATCATCACTCTTGTTAGTGATCCGGACATAGCACTCCGCGCCGAAAATAAGACAGCTGCACTAGCCCTTGAGGCACTATCCGAAACCCTAGCGGCCGAAGAACTAACTGTGCTGCGCTCCACGGTGAACAGGGACGACGTGATACTCGATAAAAGATCCAAGGCCACCTCCTTTAAGCCGGCGGACGAAATAGTCAAATTCCAAGTCCATCCAATGGACCCTACAAAAACAGCTTCCATCGGGGCACAATTAAACCCTAATGTCGATGCCGCACTGCGAGAGTTCCTATGCGAGAACTGGGACATTTTTGCGTGGCACCCTTCAGACATGCCAGGAATCCCACGTAGGCTGGCCGAACACAGCCTAAATATCCTAAAAGGATTCAAGCTAGTCAAGCAGGCTCTTCGACGTTTCTCCGAGCCTAAAAGACAAGCCATGGGAGAGGAACTACCCAAGTTATTGGAAGCCGGATTCATCAGAGACATAAAACATCCGGACTGGCTAGCAAACCTGGTGATGGTACCAAAGAAGGACAAATCCTGGTGCTTGTGCGTCGATTTTAAGGACCTTAACAAGGCCTGCCCAAAGGATCCCTTCCCCCTCCCCCGCATCGATCAAATCATAGATGCTACCGCAGGACATGATTCACTGTGTTTCCTCGACGCATACTCTGGCTACCATCAAATCAAAATGGAAGAGCCAGACCAAGCCACAACAGCATTCATCACACCATATGGTCCATTCTGCTTCAACACAATGCCCTTCGGGCTCAAAAACGCTGGCGCAACATATCAGCGCATGATTCAGACATGTCTGGCAAACCAGATCGGCAAAATAGTGGAGGCATACATGGATGACGTGGTCGTTAAAAACAAGCATGTGGAAACTCTAGTAGACGACTTGAGGCTCACATTCGACAACCTCCGAACATATGACATCAAGCTCAATCCGGAAAAATGCGTTTTCGGCGTACCAGCCGGAAAGCTCCTGGGATTCATTGTCTCCAGTAGAGGTATTGAAGCTAATCCGGCCAAAATCCAAGCATTGTCATAGTTGGCTACCCCAACAGATCTCAAACAAATAAAAAAATTGACTGGATGCGTGGCGGCTCTAAGTCGCTTTATCTCCCGCTTGGGAGAAAAGGCATTACCCCTTTATCGCCTCCTCCGGCAGACCGAACACTTCGAATGGACGGATACCGCCTCGGCCGAACTCAACAAAATAAAAGCCATATTGGCAACAAACCCAGTCCTGGCCGCGCCAAACATTGGCGAACCAATGCTATTATACATTGCGGCAACTCATCAAGTAGTAAGCGCAGTGCTCGTCATCGAGCGAGAAGCGGACGGACACAAATCCCCCCTTCAAAAGCCGGTTTACTATGTGTCCATTGTCCTTACTCCATGCAAATCACGGTACCCGCATTATCAAAAGATAGCGTACGCGGTATTTATGGCATCCCGGAAGCTGCGACACTACTTTCAAGAGTGTTCGATAACGGTAGCCTCGGAAGTACCACTTAACGATATTATAAACAACCGTGACGCGATGGGCCGGATTGCCAAATGGGCCATTGAGCTCCTCCCGTTTGACATAACTTACAAGCCACGGCGAGCTATTAAGTCACAAGTTTTGGCTGACTTCGTCGCTGAATGGACGGAAGCCGAACTCCCTAAAGAATACGACACATATTCAAACTGGATCATGCATTTCGACGACTCCAAAATGTTGGCTGGTCTGGGGGCTGGCGTCGTTTTGACGTCCCCAACAGGAGATACCGTTCAATACGTATTACAGATAATGTATACGGACTCCAACAACGCAGCCGAATATGAGGCCCTTCTACATGGTCTCCGGATGGCAGTATCCATGGGCATTCAACGCTTAGAGGTGTGCGGGGATTCGAACCTCGCGATATCCCAAATAAATGGAGACTTCGACGCCAAGGATCCAACAATGGCAGCTTATCGGAATGCCATCCTAAAAATGTCAGCTCGGTTCGAGGTGCTCGAATTTCACCATGTGGCTCGGGAAAACAATCAGGCGGCGGATATCCTCGCCCGCATTGGTGCAAAACGCGACGCGGTCCCTCCCAACATTTTTCTGGAAAGGCTTTTCAAGCCATCCGTAGCATGGGAAGGGGACACCGGTAACAACAGTCCGGACCCGGCCAAAATATCCGATGCCGAACTCTCTGACACAATCGAAGGCTTTGCCACCGAAATAACACAATCAGTCCACGAAATAATGGCCATTGTTGCCCCGTGGACAGAACCATTCCTGGCCTACTTAACTAGACAGGAACTTCCGGAGGACCAAAATGAGGCACGCTGCATAGTGCGGCGATCCAAGGCCTACAGGGTCCACGAGGGAGAATTGTACAAAAAAAGTGCTACCGGAGTCCTTCGACGGTGCATCTCCGAAGAGGAAGGGCGGAACCTTTTGGCAGAAATTCATGCCGGACTCGGCGGTCATCACGCCGCAGCCCGGGCTTTTGTAAGCAAGGCCTTCCGTACAGGATTCTATTGGCCAACGGCCCGGGCAGACGGACATGACTTGGTCCAACGTTGCGCCGGTTGCCGGCTCTTTGCAAATCAAAGCCACATGCCGCCCACCGTCCTCTGAACAATCCCAATTACATGGCCCTTCACGGTCTGGGGGCTTGACATGGTTGGACCCCTTAAAGGGGGAACCCACAAGAAAAAATACTTATTGGTCATGGTGGATAAATTCACCAAATGGATAGAGGCCAAACCGGTTAAAACAGCCGAATCCGGACCGGTGATAGATTTCATATCCGGGGTCGTACACCGTTACGGCGTCCCCCACAGCATCATCACTGATAATGGCACGAACTTCACGGCCGATGAGGTAAAACTCTGGTGCAGCAAAATGGGCATCAAGCTCGATTATGCTTCAGTCTATCACCCACAAACCAACGGTCAAGTAGAACAAGCAAATGGTCTTATAATGAGCGGTATTAAACCCCGATTAGTGCGCTCCTTAACAGAGTCCGATACGTACTGGGTAGAGGTGCTTGACTCCGTACTCTGGGGACTGCGGACCACGCCGAATCATAGTACCGGATATACACCATTTTTTATGGTGTACGGCGCAGAGGCAGTCCTGCCTTGCGACATAATTCATGACTCACCTCGAGTGCGCATGTACGAATAAAGAGAAGCCGAGCTCGATCGACAGGATGGTCTGGACACCTAGGAGGAAGAACGTGACGTAGCCAAAGCTCATTCCGCATTTTACCAGCAACAGGCTCGCAGATACCAAAGCAGAGAAGTACGGGCCAAAACTTATAATGTTGACGAACTAGTTCTACGGCTGCCGGATAAGAAAAAGAACAAGCTCGAGCCCAAATGGGAAGGTCCCTTCATTATCGACCAAGTTCTGACCGGTGGAGCGTACCGACTGCGGGATGCATCGACTAGTCGACTTGAGCCGAACCCATGGAACGCAGCCAGGCTCCGAAGATTTTACGCCTAGCACCGGACTTTATGTTAGTCCCCTCCCTTTGTCCTTTTTCTGCATATGCATCATCTGTCTTGTTTCCCTTTCTTTTTATTCCCCTAGGCCTTCAAGGGTCACCTTGTGCCTCACTCATACATCACAGATGCGCTAGCCGCACTGTTCATACCTGGGGGCTTCTTTCACAGAAGCTTAAATTATTTACCTGGGCCTCACGCCCAACACATGTGTCATACTTCCGCATGTACCTTTTTTCACCATTATATGCATCAATATGACTTAAGTTTTGGCCAAGCTGGGTTGCCTGGCTCTTGTATTTATGCCCTACGTTCCCGTTAATTCGGCTAGGGCATAAGGGGAGCACCTCTGCGATTGTTACTGCCGGGTAGCCGGATGTGTACCTCAGACTGGGTGAAGCCAAAAGCTAGCGTTCTTAAGAGAATATTCGGTCGGTGAACAAAAGATGACTTTTATTTATTATCCATATATGCCCCCAGATGTTTTCACTGTGCTTCTTATCGCAGTCCGGACATGCACTTTAGGGCATGCCTACCCAGGGAAAGGAACCCTTAACGGAACTATTCTCTCTGGAAGATGTTTCTTACTACCCATGTAATATAACATAACTAGTTGGACACTTGTCTGATAAAGCACTAATGACCCCTACGCCTGGTCTCCACGCATGCCCCGGTTCTTATATAACCGAGAGGGTATTCAGATATACTCCGGACTGTCGGGTACTGAGGTTGAAGCGAAAAGGTCCGCCATGACAAACGATCTACAATCCGGCTAGAAGGCATCATACATGTCACTTTAAAATTACATAGTCAATTTGACTGGTTGAATTCCTCTTCAATGCCATCCAATAGGCTGTCTAGTCTACAATCCTGTTGGGAATACTTTGCGGCCAATTCTACTTGGCCGTACACTAAACTCACAGGGATCTCCTTGCCATCAGGCCCCACAGGCCCGACTTCGGCCATGTGGTTTGGGTCAGCCTTCGTGTACCGTGTCTTCACCATTGCCCAAGATTCCCTAGCGCCCTGATGGTAGGCTAATATCTTCCATAATCGGAAGCGCCGCCGTGCTCCCTTCAGCTTTTCTGCAAGCTCTCCAAGGCCTTCGGGTATGGAGACGGACGGCCACAAGGCCTGGGCAACGCCTTGCATCACCTGCCGAACTCGTTCGTGCAGTTGTGCAAGCTCGGGAAGAAGATCACCCGTTGAACCAGGCATCGCCTCGGTAGGACGACCTGTTAGCATACCTACAGACATAACTCTGTCAGCCAGCTTCCTCGCCGAACTCTTTTTCAAAGTTTGTTCAAGCAAGCACTTACTAAATATGCCGCGTCGAAGCCGCCGATTCTCCTTAACAGAGTCCGACAGCTGGGCACGAACATCTTTTAGTTCCACGCCCAGCTTGGTGTTGGCATCTTGGAGATCATTCTTCTCCTGCCTCACCCTTGTAAGCACGCTCTCACCGGCATTCAGCTGGCATATGAGTTGTTGCTTATCTGGATTCACTCCAGCGTCATCTGCAATTTTATCATCAGATCTGCATATAAAGCCGCACTCTAATATGATACTTATCATTTGATGGATATGTTACTAGAGGGGGTCTCTTTGGACTCCCCTGTCGCGGCCAGTGCGGCCTGAAGCTGGGCTTTGCACTCTTCCAGCTCCTGGGATAGTTGAGTATTCTTTTCTGTAAGAACCAACATAACAAATGATCCTTAAATCAGTTATCCTAACTGTTTCAAGTCTCAGGGGCTACTGATATATATAGTCATCAAATTTTCTCACCTGTATGTCTTTTACATACTGCTCCATGGCTCTGGCTAGACCATTTTGAGCGGCACGGAGGTGCGCGTCTCCCGAGTTGAAGGCATCCAATGCCTCTTGGGAGAAACAAGCGTCGCGAAGAACAGTCCGGCGACGCCTGTGGTTCATGGTACTTTCCACCTCGGAATGGGTGGCGGACAGTCTATCTGTATCCTCTGTCGGAGGAGCACCCGGCGCACGCCTTGTACTTGTTCTCACCTCTGAGTCCGGCCTTGGAGCCTGGCTTGTGGAGGCGCGATTGATAGCCTCTCCGGGTATAGTCCGGCGAGCGCTCTTTTTCCTAAAAAGAAGGCATGGGCGTTAATATGCCTCTGTAAATAATGTCTTGCAATAAAGATGGCGCGCCATACCGCTGCGTCGGTGCCTCAATCCGGACTGCGGATCTTTTCAGCCTGCCTGGCCTAGCGGCCCCTTGTTGGCTAGTTGCCACAGGCTCGGCCTTCTGCCCCGAGGACCTCCCCTGCAAAACACGGCTGTTATACGACAATAAAAAAAGGGGCATAAGGACGGATCCCTTTTTAAGTGCTGGGACTTCGGTCTCAGTCACCTGTGAAGCTGGGACTAGCCCAGGGTAATCAGCCGTAATGGCCACCAAGGTATTGTCATTACTCCCTTGGTAAAATACCCCGTCGATCAGCTCCACGGATATGTCCGGATCCTCCTGGGAGGCCGGGTCAAGGGACCGTCCAGGGTCCTCGGGTTGTGGAGGAGGGCTATTTATCTCCTTTACTGCCTGGTGCAGCTCCTGCGATGAAATCGCTAGAATGAATACTTAAACTACGAGAATACAAAACGGGTGGGCAAGAAAAAGTCTCCGCTTACCCAGCTCGGATGATTGTACATAGAGAATCCGCCCTGCGGATTGACATGGAGGAATTCCTCCTCTTCTCCCTTGTACAAAGTGGACAAGATCTTTATTAAGTCAGCAGCCGATCCCGGCCCTTTGCGGCCGTGGCTGGTGGCGTCATCCTCCTTGTTGAAATCCCACATGGGGTGGCCTCTATACTGGAGTGGCTGCACCCCCCGCATAATGCATATAGCCATGACCTCGATCATGGTCAATCCGGATCGAGCTAAAGAACTTATCCAGCTCATCAGATAAAGAACGTCCCTGTCGTCTTCCTCCAGGGAGCTCCATGGGCGCCAGCTCCGGCGCTTCTTCAAAGGGGCGTTGTCGAACTCAGGAAGGCCGATCCGAATAGGGTCTGGAAGGGGGACATATTCTATATAAAACCATTCTGAAGGCCAGTCTTCAGACGTCTTCTTCAGGGTCCCGGACAGGTATCCGGTCCCGGCAATACGCCACACTTTGGCTCCGCCCACTTGATATATTGATCCCTTCTTAGAACGGGGCACAAGGCAGAACAGCTTCTTCCATAGAGCGAAATGAGCCTCACAGCCCAAAAATAACTCGCAAAGGGCTACGAATCCCGCGATATGCAGCAGGGAGGCAGGCGTAAGGTTGTGCAGCTGGAGGCCATAGAACTCCAGAAGCCCCCGAAGAAACGGACGGATTGGGAATCCGAGCCCTCTTACCAAATAAGGGACAAGGCATACCTGCTCTCCCTTGGAGGGATTGGGACGGCTCTCCGCTTGCTCTCCGCCATTGTAGGTGGCAAGCCCGGCTCGAACCGGGACCAGGTATGCTGGGGGAAGAAATCCCTTGGACTGAAGCATCACCAGTTTGCTGTGCGGGATGGAACATCTCTCCCAATATCCCGGTTTGGAGCTAGGGGTGTGAGAGGAGGAGCTGCGTCGACCGGCCATGATGGAATGGATCTCTGTCGGGTGCGCTCCGATGAAGGCTCGCCAAGGGGGGATGGTGTGATTTGGATCTGAATCCTCGTCTTTTTAAATAGGCGGCTCATTCACACAGCTAGGGGGGTAAATATGAAAACACCCTGGCTCCTCACATTCGCTCGACATGTGGAAAGTGTCCATTATTGGGCGTGGAAGCCGAGAAGTACAAACATTCACAAGAAACCGGACATTATTTCGACAGGTACACAGAATTTGGAGAGGAACCCGCCTTGCAATGCCGAAGACAATACAGCGCGCCGGACTCGTCGTCATTGAAGCCTGGTTCGGGGGCTACTGAGGGAGTCCTGGATTAGGGGGTCTCCGGACAGCCGGACTATCTCCATTGGCCGGACTGTTAGACTATGAAGATACAAGATTGAAGACTTCGTCTCGTGTCCGGATGGGACTCTACTTGGCGTGGAAGGCAAGCTAGGCAATACGGATATGGATATCTCCTCCTTTGTAACCAACCTTGTGTAACCCTAACCCTCTCTGGTGTCTATATAAACTGAAGGGTTTTAGTCCGTAGGACAACAATCACAACATACAATCGTACCATAGGCTAGCTTCTAGGGTTTAGCCTCTCTGATCTCGTGGTAGATCTACTCTTGTAACACCCATATCATCAATATTAATCAAGCAGGACATAGGGTTTTACCTCCATCAAGAGGGCCCGAACCTGGGTAAAACTTCGTGTCCCCTGCCTCCTATTACCATCCGGCCTAGATGCACAGTTCGGGACCCCCTACCCTAGATCCACCGGTTTTGACACCGACAGTGTTCCTCCAATAATCGGGAGTTGCATAATCTCATAGTCATAGGAACATGTATAAGTCATGAAGAAAGCAATAGCAGTAAACTAAAATGATCAAGTGCTAAGCTAACGGAATGGGTCAAGTCAATCACATCATTCTCCTAATGATGTGGTCCCGTTTATCAAATGACAACTCATGTCTATGGTTAGGAAACATAACCATCTTTGACCAACGAGCTAGTCAAGTAGAGGCATACTAGTGACACTCTGTTTGTATATGTATTCACACATGTATTATGTTTCCGGTTAATACAATTATAGCATGAATAATAAACATTTATCATGAAATAAGGAAATAAATAATAACTTTATTATTGCCTCTAGGGCATATTTCCTTCATCTACGAAGATCTTTATCGGTCAAACCGCATAACAACATACGTTGTTCCCTTTGTCATCGGTATGTTACTTGCCCGAGATTCGATCGTCGGTACCTCAATACCTAGTTCAATCTCGTTACCGGCAAGTCTCTTTACTCGTTCCATAATGCTACATCCCGTAACTAACTCATTAGTTACATTGCTTGCAAGGCTTATAGTGATGTACATTACCGAGAGGGCCCAGAGATACCTCTCTGATACTCGGAGTGACAAATCCTAATCTCGATCTATGCCGACTCAACAAACACCATCGGAGACACCTGTAGAGCATCTTTATAGTCACCCAGTTACGTTGTGACGTTTGATAACACACTAAGTGTTCCTCCGGTATTCGGGAGTTGCATAATCTCGTAGTCACAGGAACATGTATAAGTTATGAAGAAAGCAATAGCAACAAACTAAACGATCATCGTGCTAAGCTAACGGATGGGTCAAGTCAATCACATCATTCTCTAATGATGTGATCCCGTTCATCAAATGAAAACTCTTGTCCATGGCTAGGAAACTTAACCATCTTTGATTAACGAGCTAGTCAAGTAGAGGCATACTAGTGACACTCAGTTTGTCTATGTATTCACACATGTACTAAGTTTCTGGTTAATACAATTCTAGCATGAATAATAAAAATGTATCATGATATAAGGAAATAAATAATAACTTTATTATTGCCTCTAGGGCATATTTCCTTCAGCAATTGTACCTTCTCCCGAATTGGAAAGTAGTTCATCACATAAATCAGTTCCAGTGATGCCTACACCAATTAGTGAGGAAGTTAATGATGATGATCATGAAACTTCGGATCAAAGTTACTACCGAACCTCGTAGGTCAACTAGAGTATGTTCCGCACCAGAGTGGTACGGTAATCCTGTTATGGAGGTCATGTTACTTGACCATGACGAACCGACGAACTATGAGGAAGCGATGATGAGCCCAGATTCCGACAGATGCCTTGAGGCCATGAAATCTGAGATGGGATCAATGTATGAGAACAAAGTGTGGACTTTGGTTGACTTGCCCGACGATCGGCAAGCCATAGAGAATAAATGGATCTTCAAGAGGAAGACAGACGCTGATAGTAGTGTTACTATCTACAAAGCTCGAATTATCGCAAAAGGTTTTAGACAAGTTCAAGATGTTGACTACGATGAGATTTTCTCACTCATATCAATGCTTAAAGTATGTCCGAATCATGTTAGCAATTGCCACATTTTATGAAATCCGGCAAATGGATGTCAAAACTACATTCCTTAATGGATTTCTTAAAGAAGAGTTGTATATGATGCAACAAGAAGGTTTTGTCAATCCTAAAGGTGCTAAAAAAGTGTGCAAGCTGTAGCGATCCATCTATGGACTGGTGCAAGCATCTCGGACTTGGAATATACGCTTTGATGAGTTGATCAAAACATATAGTTTTATACAGACTTGCGGTGAAGCCTATATTTACAAGAAAGTGAGTGGGAGCACTACAACCTTTCTAATAAGTATATGTGAATGACATATTGTTGATCGGAAATGATGTAGAATTTTTTTGGAAAGCATAAAGGAGTATTTGAAAGGAGTTTTTTTAAAAGAAAGACCTTGGTGAAGCTACTTACATATTGGGCATCAAGATCTATAAAGATAGATCAAGATGCTTGATAAGTTTTTTTAATGAGTACATACCTTGATAAGATTTTGAAGGAGTTCAAAATAGGTCAGTTAAAGAAGGAGTTGTTGCCTGAGTTGTAAGGTATGAAGTTGAGTAAAGACTCAAAACCTGACAACGACAGAAAATAGAAAGAGAATGAAAAGTCATTCCCTATGCCTTAGTCATAGGTTCTATAAAGTATGCTATGCTGTGTACCAGACCTATTATGTACCACACCATGAGTTTGGCAAGAGGGTACACTAGTGATTCAGGAATGAATCACTGACAGCGGTCAAAATTATCCTTAGTGGAATAAGGAAATGTTTCTTGGTTATGGAGGTGACAAAGAGTTCGTCGTAAAGAGTTACATCGATGCAAGCTTTGACACCGATCTGGATGAATCTAAGTCTCGATCTAGATACATATTGAAAGTGAGAGCAATGAGCTAGAGTAGCTCCGTGCAGAGTATTGTAGACACAGAAATTTGCAAAATACATATGGATCTGAATGTTGCAGACCCGTAGACTAAAATTTCTCTCACAGGCAAAACATGATCACACCTTATTACTCTTGGGTTTTAATCACATTGCGATGTGAACTAGATTATTGACTCTAGTAAACCTTTTGAGCGTTGGTCACATGGCGATGTGAACTATAGGTGTTAGTCACATAAAGATGTGAACTATTGGTGTTAAATCACATAGCGGTGTGAACTAGATTATTGACTCTAGTGCAAGTGGGCGACTGAAGGAAATATGCCCTAGAGGCAATAATAAAGTTGTTATTTATATTTCCTAATATCATGATAAATATTTATTATTCATGCTAAAATTGTATTAACCGGAAACTTAGTACATGTGTGAAGACATAGACAAACAGAGTGTCCCTAGTATGCCTATACTTGACTAGCTCATTAATCAAAGATGGTTAAGTTTCCTAGCCATAGACATGTGTTGTCATTTGATGAACGGGACCACATCATTAGAGAATGATGTGATGGGCAAGACCCATCATTAGCTTAGCACTATGATCGTTTAGTTTATTGTTATTGCTTCCTTCATGACTTATACATGTTCCTCTGACTACGAGATTATGCAACTCCCGAATACCGGAGGAACACTTAGTGTGCTATCAAACGTCACAACATAACTAGGTGATTATAAATATGCTCTACAGGTGTCTTCGATGGTATTTGTTGAGTTGGCATAGATCGAGATTAGGATTTATCACTCCGACTGTCGGAGAGGTATCTCTGGGCCCTCTGGGTAATGCACATCACTATAAGACTTGCAAGCAATGTAAATAATGAGTTAGTTGCGGGATGATGCATTACAAAACGAGTAAAGAGACTTGGCGGTGACGAGATTGAACTAGGTATGATGATACCGACGATCGAATCTCAGGCAAGTAACATACAAAAGACAGAGGGAACAACGTATGCTGTTGTGCGATTTGACCGATAAAGATCTTCGTAGAATATGTAGGAACCAATATGAGCATCTAGGTTCCGCTGTTGGTTATTGACCGGAGAAGTGTCTCGGTCATGTCTACATAGTTCTCGAACTCGTAGGGTCCGCACGCTTAATGTTCGATGACGATTTGTATTATGAGTTATGTGATTTGATGACCGAAGTTTGTTCGGAGTCCCGGATGAGATCACGGACATGACGAGGAGTCTCGAAATGGTCGAGACGTAAAGATCGATATATTGGAAGGCTATATTTGGACATCGGAAAGGTTCTGAGTGGTTCGGGTATTTTTCGGAGTACCGGAGAGTTACGGGAATTCGCCGGGGGAAGTAGTGGGCCTTAATGGGCCATACTAGAAAGGAGAAAGGGGCCTCAAGGGGTGGCCGCATGCCCCCCCCATGGCAAGTCCGAATTGGACTAGGGAGGGGGCGGCGCCCCCTCTCTTTCCTTCTCCCTCTCCTACTCCTTCCCTCTCTCCCTCTCCTACCCCTTCCCAATCCTAGTTGGACTCCCCCTATAGGTGCACCCCTCCTAGGCCGGCCTCCTCTTCCCCCCTCCTTTATATACGTGGGCAGGGGGGCACCCCAAAGACACACAAGTTGATCGATCTCTTAGCCGTGTGCGGTGCCCCCCTCCACAGATTTCCACGTCGGTCGTATTGTCATAGTGCTTAGGCGAAGCCCTGCGTCGACAACTTCATCATCACCATCACCACACCATCGTGCTGACGAAACTCTCCCTCGGCCTCAGCTGGATCTAGAGTTCGAGGGACATCATCGAGCTGAACGTGTGCAGATCGCGGAGGTGCCGTGCGTTTGGTACTTGATCGGTTGGATCGCGAAGATGTTCGACTACATCAACCGTGTTACTAAACGCTTCCGCGTTCGATCTACGAGGGTACGTAGACACACTCTCCTCTCTTGTTGCTATGCATCTCCTAGATAGATATTGTGTGATCGTAGGAGTTTTTTTTGAAATATTGCGTTCCCCAACATATACTAGTTTCTCTCATATACCTGTTTCACAACCTGATAAAGAGAAAACCACCTTTACTTGCCCTTTTGGAACTTATGCTTGTATATGTATGCCCTTTTGTTTATGTAATGCACCTGCTACCTTTCAAAGATGTATGACTGCTATATTCATGAATGATTTCTCTGTTTATGGAACTTGTTTTCATGATTGCTTAAGCAACCTTGATCGAGATTTGCAGAGATGTGAACCAACTAATCTTGTCTTGAATTGGGAGAAGTGCCACTTTATGAAGTTATTGTCTTGGGGCATAAAATTTCCGAGCAATGTATTGAGGTGGATACAGCTAAAGTTGGTGCAATTGAGAAAATGCCATGTCCTAAAGACATTAAAGGTATTCGTAGCTTGGTCATGCTGGTTTCTATAGGAGGTTTATTAAAGACTTCTCTAAAATGTCTTGGCCTCTTACTAATCTTTTGCAAAAGGATGTTCCATTTGTTTTTGATGATGATTCTGAAGCCTTTGAAACACTTAAGAAAGCCTTAACTTCTGCACTCATTGTTCAACCACCTGATTGGAACTTACCTTTTGAAATTATGTGTGATGCTAGTGATTATGTTATTGGTGTTGTTCTAGGACAAAGAGTTGATAAAAAATTAAATGGTATCCATTATGCTAGTAAAACTCTAGACAGTGCCCAAAGAAATTATGCTACTACTGAAAAAGAATTTTTAGCAGTTGTGTTTGCCTGTGATAAATTTAGATCATGCATTGTTGATTCTAAAGTAATTGTTCACACTCATCATGCTGCCATTAAATATCTTATGGAAAAGAAGGATGCTAAACCTAGACTCATTAGGTGGGTTCTCTCTTGCTACAAGAATTTGACTTGCATATTACTGATAGGAATGGAGCTTAGAACCTCGTAGCTGATAACTTGTCTAGGTTAGAGAATATTCTTGATGACCCACTATCTATTGATGACAACTCTCCTGATGAACAACTAGATGTAATAAATGCTTCTCATAATACTCCTTGGTATGCTGACTATGCTAATTATATCATTGCTAAATTTATACTACCTAGTTTCACATACCAACAAAAGAAAAAAATATTCTATGACTTAAGACATTACTTTTGGGATGACCCACATCTTTATTAGGAAGGAGTAGATGGTATTATTAGACGTTGTGTACCTGAGCATGAACAGGAACAAATCCTGCAGAAATGTCATTCCAAAGCTTATGGAGGACATCATGCGGGAGATAGAACTGCACACAAGGTATTACAATCTGGTTTTTATTGGCCTACTCTTTTCAAAGATGCCCATAAGTTTTTCTTATCTTGTGATGAATGCCAAAGAATTGGCAATATTGGTAAGCGTCAGGAAATGCCTATGAATTGTTCACTTGTTATTATATCATTTGATGTTTGGGGCTTTGATTATATAGGACCTTTTCCTTCCTCTAATGGGTATACACATATTTTGGTTGCTGTTGAGTATGTCACTAAGTGGGTAGAAACTATTCCAACTAGCAGTGCTGATCATAACACCTCCATTAAAATGATTAAAGAAATTATCTTCCCAAGGTTTGGAGTCCCTAGATATTTAATGACTGATGGTGGTTCACACTTTATTCATGGTGCTTTCCATAAAATGCTTGCTAAATATGATGTCAACCATAGAGTTGCATCACCCTATCATCCTCAATCTAGTGGTCAAGTTGAACTTAGCAATAATATTACAAAAAACAATCAATAGGGCCCGAAAGAATTAGTCTAAGAAACTTGATGATGCACTTTGGGCCTATAGAACAGCTTATAAAAATATTATGGGTATGTCTCCTTATAAAATGGTTCATGGAAAAGCTTGTCATTTGCCGCTTGAGTTAGAACATAACGCATATTGGGCAATTAAAGAACTCAACTATGACTTCAAACTTGCCGGTGAAAAGAGGTTATTTGATATTAGCTCACTAGATGAATGGAGAACCCAAGCTTATGAAAATGCCAAACTATTCAAAGAAAAGGCTAAAAGATGGCATGACAAAAGAATCCAAAAGCAGGAATTTAAAGTTGGTGAATATGTTATATTGTACAATTCTCATTTTAGATTTTTTTTGCAGGAAAACTTCTCTCTAAATGGGAAGGGCCATATATTATCGAAGAAGTTTATCGCTCTGGAGCTATTAAGATCAATAGTGCCGAAGGTACCAATCCGAAGGTGGTCAATGGAAAAAAAATTAGACACTATATTTCAAGTATGCCTATTAATGTTGAAACTAATATTATTCAAACCATGACACCGGAGGAACACATAAAAGAGACCTTCCAGAACACTCCAGAACCCTGAAAAGGAAGAGGTACATGATACGGTAAGTAAACGGACCTCAAAAATCCGTAAAAATATTTTCTGTCGGTTTTGGAATATTAGAAAAAATAGAAAAATAAGAAACAACCGGGAAGGCAACCCAGGTGCCCACAAAGCACCAGGGCGCGTGCAACGCCCCGAGACCGATGCGCCCGGTGTCTTCCAGTTATTCGTTGTTGTTGCCATGTCATTCGCTTGCGTGTTTCATCTTGTCATGTCATCATGTGCATCACATCATCATGTTTTCAAAACTTGCATCCGTCCCGGTCTCCAAGTTCTTTCCGTTGTCCATTCTGAGCCCAGACACACTTGTACGCGCCCGCGGCACGTCCGAAATATTATTTAATAAGTGGCCAGAAAATGGTCTCGGAATGGGATGAGAGTTGGTGTGCGGTCTCGTTATGTTGTAGGTAGGCCGCCTGCCAAGTTTCATCGCATTCGGAGTCCGTTTGATGCCCCAACGGATAACTATAGCGGCATTATAGTCGGTCAAACATCGGACGTTTTCGGTCTCCGGAAACCTTGCCGGGCTGCATTTTCGTCTCTTTCTTCTCAGCCCGAGACCTCTCCTACACAGCCCACTAAAGCCACCTAGGCCCAACCAACCTCCCGTCTCGCCCGGTCCGTCCGATCGCGATCAGGTGCTCCGAAACGCTCTAGAAACCCCCCTAGACCCAAACCCTACCAAAACCTGCTATATATAGACCCCTAGTCCATTTTCGGACTAATCCTAGTCTAAAACTTACCCCTAGCCTCCCCTAACCCTCAGCCGCCGCCACCTTCCCCCTCTGCCTCGTTTTCCGTGCCCAGCCGCATCGCCTCCGCCACTTGGCGCCGCCTGTGCGGCCAGCACAGCCACAGCCGCCGCCCTCAACCAACAGGAGGCCGCCACGCGTCCTCCCTGCCTCCCGCGCCACCACGACCTGCCTAAGCCTGGGAAAAGCCCGCGGAGCCCATCGGGTCCCGTCCTCGAGCCCGCGTGCACCTGCACTCTGTCGCCCGGCTCCTGAGCACCACCGTTGCCTTTGCCTCCCGCCGGCGAGCCTCGTCGCGCCGCCCGCCGGCGACCACCTCCACCCCAGGCCAGATCCCCGGCACCTCCACCTTCTTCCCTTCGTCCTCTCTCCCTCTCACCTCGCTCTCTGGTTCCCGCGCAGGTGTGTCGCCCCGCCATGGCTCTGAGCTCGCGCCGGCGCTGTTCCGCCTCGCCCCGCGCTGAACCGGTGGTCCTCGCCGCGGATCCGCCTTCCCCGCCACCGGATCGTGCTCCTCCGTCGTCCCGCCGCAAGTTCCACCTCTGACCTTGTCGTTCCCGTCGCCCTCACCAGCGAGCGCCGACGTGCGTCATTCGGATCGGGAGGAGCCCCGATCTCGTCTCCCTCCACATCCGCGTCCAGGTGGGCCGCGACCCACCCGAGGCCCAGCTCCCTCTGCCTCAGCCAACCCAAGATCCGAACTGGGCCTGGCCCAGCTAGGTGAGCAGCCCCTCCAGCCAACCTCGTGCATTGTTGGGCCGG
The DNA here is from genome assembly GCF_056163025.1 of Triticum urartu. Taxonomy (NCBI): domain Eukaryota; kingdom Viridiplantae; phylum Streptophyta; class Magnoliopsida; order Poales; family Poaceae; genus Triticum; species Triticum urartu. The sequence goes on from NC_141875.1 coordinate 483,797,140, forward strand.
CCTCTGATTCGGCCCGTTCGTTTTTTTCCGTTGTCAGCGATTTGTTAATTTCTCAGAGCATTGCATATTTATAGAACTGCCCCTATTTTTAAACTGCTAATAACTTTTGAACCGTGCATCGGTTTAAAACGTTTTACATATGTAACATGCTTAGAATTTCATCTAGTTTCATAATATGCCACTTTCATCCATGTTAAAAATGTTTAAATTGTTGTTTGTTTACATTTGCTCAAATGCCATGTTAAAAATGCTTTATTTCATAACTTAATAACCGTAGCTCCAAACTTAATAAATTTTATATGTAAATGGGGTAGAAAAATGCCTAGTTTAACATGGTGGCTTTACTTTGCATGTTTAACAACTCTAAAATATGGTTTAGGGCAGAACAGTACCAAATCTAAAATACGCACATGAGGATTTTCCAGATTTGTTGTTTGTTATATCCGGCCTCATTTAAACTTGCCTAGTTAGGTAGTTTTCATATGCTTCACCCCTTGCCATGCTAACCAACATTTAATATTGTTGAGTACTTAATCGGTAGAGAACTAAATAAATCATGTGGTGTTTCGTCAATATGCAAATCGTTGCATATTGAGCTCCGCTTAACTTGTAGTGTTGTTTGTGCACTTTGCCATGCCATGCATATTTAAACAGGACATGCATCATACTTGGTTGAGCATCATGACATGTTTATGTGATGGTTGTTCACTTTGTTGTTTTCTTCTTTCCGGTGTTGCTTCTTCGGGTTAGTTCCGATAACATCGCGTTTGTGAGGATTCGTTCGACTTCGTCTATTTGTCTTCTTCATGTACTCGTTCTTCTTCCTTGCGGGATCTCATGCAAGATGACCATACCCTCGAAATCACTTCTATCTTTGCTTGCTAGTTGTTCGCTCTATCGCTATGTCACACTACCTACCACTTGTTATATCATGCCCCCCATATTGCCATGTCAAGCCTCTAACCACCTTTCCTAGCAAACCGTTGTTTGGCTATGTTACCACTTTGCTCAGCCTCTCTTATAGAGTTGCTAGTTGCAGGTGATGCTGAAGTTTGTTCCATGTTGGAACATGGATATGTTGGGATATCACAATATCTCTTATTTAATTAATGCATCTATGGTGGAAGGCTCGACCTTATGCCTGGTGTTTTGTTCTAGTTTTTCCGCCGTAGTTTCCGTCATACCGGTGTTATGTTCCTTGATTTTGCGTTCCTAACGTGGTTGGGTGTTATGGGAACCCCTTGATAGTTCGCTTTGTATAAAACTCCTCCAGCAAGGCCCAACCTTGGTTTTACAATTGCCTAACAACCTATTACCCTTCCCTTGGGTCGGCCAACCCAAGGGTCATCTTTATTTTAACCCCAGGGCCAGTGCTTCTCTAAGTGTTGGTCCGAACCGAGCCGCCTGCGGGGCTACCTCGGGGAAACTCGAGGTCTGGTTTTACTCGTAGCTTGTCTCATCCGGTGTTGCCCTGAGAACGAGATACGTGCGACTCCTATCGGGATTGTCGGCACATCAGGTGGCTTTGCTGGTCTTGTTTTACCATTGTCAAAATGTCTTGTAACCGGGATTCCGAGACTGATCGGGTCTTCCCGGGAGAAGGAATATCCTTCGTTGACCGTGAGAGCTTGTGATGGGATAAGTTGGGACACCCCTGCAGGGTATAAACTTTCGAAAGCCGTGCCCGCGGTTATGTGGCAGATGGGAATTTGTTAATGTCTGGTGTAGAGAACTTGACACTTGACTTAATTAAAATATATCAACCGCGTGTGTAGCCGTGATGGTCTCTTTCCGGCGGAGTCCGGGAAGTGAACACGGTTCTCGTGTTATGTTTGAACATAAGTAGCTTCAGGATCACTTCTTGATCACTTATAGCTTCTCGACTGTGCGTTGCTTCTCTTCTCGCTCTCTTTTGCGTAGGTTAGCCACCATATATGCTTAGTGCTTTGCTGCAGCTCCACCTCACTACCCTGTCCTACCCTTAAGCTTAAATAGTCTTGATCTCGCGGGTGTGAGATTGCTGAGTCCTCATGACTCACAGATACTTCCAAACAGATGCAGGTGCCGATGATGCCAGTGCAGGGGACGCTACCGAACTCAAGTGGGAGTTCAACGAGGATTCGGGCCGTTACTATGTTTATTTTCCGGATGATCAGTAGAGGAGCCCAGTTGGGGCGATCGGGGATCTAGCATTTGGGGTGGTCTTTCTTTATTTTGGTTCCGTAGTCGGACCTTGATTGTATTCTGGATGATGTATGACTATTTATGTATTGTGTGAAGTGGCGATTGTAAGCCGACACTTTATCCCTTTCTTATTCAGTACATGGGATGTGTAAAGATTACCCCTCTTGCGACAGACCTACCATGCGGCTATGCCTCTAAGTCATGCCCTGACACGTGGGAGATATAGCCGCATTGTGGGTGTTACAAGTTGGTAATCAGAGCCTTCCCCGACTTAGGAGCCCCCTGCTTGATCGCTGACGTTGTTTAGTCTAGAAGAAAATGTTTTGAGTCTTAGATTATATATATCGGAGAGTAGGATTCATTTTACTCCTCAGTCCCTTCGTTGCTCTGGTGAGGTCTCCTGACGTAGAGTTTTGACTCTTCTCTCCCCAAATTTCATGAAAAAATTAAGATCACGCGGGTATTTTGGAATCGTTCTGATGGTTTTGTGACGAGAACATTGTTCTTGGTGCCTCCTGACATTTAGGGGTTGTGGCATTGTCCCGGGGAGTTGAGCTCCGAGGTGTTGTGGTCACAATTTTATCGTTGCAGTTCTGGAATACCTGAGTTCGCCGACATCGAAAATCTCTTTTATGCAATTTTTGGTGAGATAACCTCGACGCCACCCGGTACTGGGGCGGGAGTTCGGGAGTATTGCCATAACTCGTATAACAGATGCTTTTCGAAGATTGAGGTAAACAATTTCCGAAGGTTTCTTGGTTATGTGTTGAAGGATGGATACAGTTGGATGTAGGGATTGTTAGTTTGGGTGAGATATTATACTTCCCCTGTATCCCCAACACCTGATTGCATAACCTGAAAGTTTCGGGAGTTTATAAGTGGGAATTCAAGTATCACGTAGCATATCTTTCCAACAGACACATGATACGATATGGGATCTATCATATGTTTGTTTCCGGCTTATCTCCTAAGCCAATCCTTTGTTTTTGTTTTGGTTTGTGGTATTCGAGTTGCTTCAATGTCAAGTGTTGAATCCATATCTTCCCTAAGTCTTGTTCTCATACTTCTATGTGAATACAAATCCTTCTTGATCATCAAGGTTGTCTTTTCAATTATTTCCAACCGGTGTTTGTTTCACCCGTCCCCAAGTTGCCTTTGTTTTCCCGCCCACCCACCCCTTTTTCTTCAAGGATTCAGATTTATTAATCAAGTATCCATCTTATTGATGTGAAGTCTCTTCATTCTTTTCTTCTATGTTCTTATCCGGTGATTCGCATGAAGATACTAACGAAACTTCGAGTTTATCATTCTTCATTCTCTTTTCTTCTCCGGTGGATTCAATTCAAGCTTTGTTGATCATATCCTTTTCCTTGGTTCAAATGCTTTCTCATGCCGGTGCACCTCTTAATCATTCACTTATCGCTATTCATTTGTTCTGGAGTGCTGAAGATATCTCAGAAGACTCGTCTTTTCATTCCTAATCCGTTCAAGCTATCCCGAGGTTGTTATCTCATTCAAGCCATTTAATTCACCCGGTGCAATCCCTCTTCAAAAATCATTCAACGGTGTTTCTTTTGAGTGGGTCCTAACACACAGGTCTTTTCCCAGGAGTACCTGACTCTTCTAATCTTTTTGGAGTTACTCTCAAATTCTTTTCGAAGTTTGATGTAAGAATGATTTATCATCAGTCATATGTCTTTCTCCAAACATCTTTCAAATTCTTTCATTGTTGGCTCAACCTCTTCACTTTTGATCCTCCCGGAGTATCTAAACCATTCATGGTGGTGTTTCTCATCGTCATTCTCGGATTAGAAGACTGAAGAAGTGTTCCCTCTAAATCTTGGCCCGTTCTCTCGAACATTCATGGTTCTAGCATTATGCCATCCTCTCATAATTGTTTTCAGTTGTGAGAATTCTTTTCACCCATCCGGAGCAATTCAAGAGTCTTTTTAGTTTGATTCTCCGGACCGCGAGCTGCCTGGGGCATGGGGTCGCCCGAGGCGAGCGGCTTTGCGCTGGCGGGCCACGCTGCCCAAGGATCTGGATTGCCCGCCTGGTTGCCGGACATGGTGATGACGACGCGACGGGACACGAAGCGGTAGAAGGTGGATTCCGGCGCACCCCTACCTGGCGCACCAAATGTTGGATTTTGGGTTCCGGCTGACCCTTGAGGTTCGAACACTGGGGTGCGCGCAGAGATTTCACCTTCTACCTACCTGCACCTCTCCGCCTCGCTAAGATCTAAGCTATGGAAAGAAGAGCACAAGAGACACAGGGTTTATACTGGTTCGGGCCACCGTTGTGGTGTAATACCCTACTCCAGTGTGTGGTGTGGTGGATTGCCTCTTGGGCTGATGACGATGAGCAATACAAGGAAGAACAGCCTCGCGAGGGTCTATTCTTGGCTGGGGGAATGAACTGCTAGGAGGAGTCCAGTCACCCTTCTCTCTCTCTCTTCTCGATTCTCTCTTCGATTTCGATCCCTTTCCGATTCCGTTTTCCATCCCTCTCCCCTGGGGGTGGCTAGTCCTATTTATAGGCAAAGGCCCTGGGCCTCTTCCCAAATATTGAGCGGGAAGGGCGCCAACAATTGGCCATTTTGAAGGGGAACATCTGGTACACTTATCCTGACTAAAGTTGGTCCTCGCCTGCCAAAGGCTCTGGTGGTGACGCTGGCTTGGGCTCCACAATAACTTCCTCCCTGCCGTTGGACTGGTCTTGGTCTCGTTGCACCGAAACAGGTGCCTCGTGAGGTAGCCCGCCTTGATCTCTCCGCCTCCTCACGAGCCAGCCTGATGAGGCCGTGCCTGAGGAAGCTCCGTGTCGTCCGCCCCGTGAGGCTTGGCCCCTCGCGAGGGTCTTGGGTCTGTGTTGGTGAAGACAGGCCATGCTGGGCCCCCTTTGAGCCACGCCGCAGGCCGCAGGCAGGCAAGTCTGGGGACCCCCGTTCCCAGAACGCCGACTGTAGCCCCCGGGCCCAAGGCGCGCCCAGACTTGGCCGTGCAGGGAGGCGAAAGGGCAAGGGCGAAGCGCCGCGGGCCCTAACAGCCTGCGGCCTTGGGCGCCGCGTGGCGGTTGATTGGGCGTGGGCGGCACTGTTCCCCCACGCCCCCCTTATTTTGCGCCATGCTAGGCGGACTCGTAGTCGTACACAGCCGCCCCCCTTTCTGTCGCTCGAGCGCCCTCTGTCCTTCCTCCGCTCGAACTCCAGCTTCTGTTTTCAATCCAATCTCGAACCTTCCCCCCCCTTCCCATCGCCATGGCTCCGACGAAGAAGGGAAGAGGGAAGAAAACCATGCCTCCGCCTTGCTCGCCGCCGTTGGCGGCCCCCGCCGAGGGCTTGGGCAAGGTCAGCTCGGCTCTGGCCACTATCTTCAACGAATGCGGGAGGACAACGGCCTGGCCCGCGTCTCACTTCTCCATCGACAGGATAGTCACCGAGGTCCAGTATTTCGCCGACGCCCTGTGGGCGGGTCTGGTTCCTCCCTCTGCCCGCGGCTGGGTTCCGCGAGCGGTGGCTGTATGTGGATGCAGGGGTGCCCAGCCCCCTGCTATCGGAGCCAACTTCGCCTGCTGTCCCCAATTCGGGCTGGGGCCAGGAGACGCTTGAGAGCCCTCGGCTCGTCTTCGTCTGGCACCGCTTCGCGTTCTTGAGGTCGCTTGGCGTGACAGCGCCCAAGGTGGTGAAGGAGTTCCTGCTTCGCCGCATTGCTCCTCTCCAATGCCACTCCCGCCGGATGTGGGCCTTCAGCGGGCGTGATGATCGTATGAGGCTCCAGGAAGAGGACCTGACGGCTGAAGTGCTGAGGACAGTGCTCTTGATCCCGACTGGGGACCCCAACCCTGGCAGCATCCAGCAGGGAGGGGCCTTGCTGTACCTCTGCCAGAACAGGGGCGATTTTGTGAATCAGATGCCTATCTTTGATGAGTGGGGGCTGCGCCCTGCCGGCCTCCGGTGGTCTCGCGAGAACCCAGTGACGGTGACTGCCCTTCCAGTCGGCCAAGGCGACTCTTCCTCAAGTGGCGGAGCAGGGAGGCATGAGGTGCCAGAGGCCGAGGGGGCTCCCGGCGGGGTGACAGCGCCGGGCGATGCTCATGAGGGAGCAGCTCTTGGGGCCCGTGCCGCTGAGGCTGAGGGTGGCAAGCAGCTGCCCTCAGCGCCTGCGACTGAGGCCCCTGAGGCTCCAGCCCCTTCTCTTGGCGAGGCGATTGGCAGCGCGCATCAGGCAGGCGCCCCTGACGCGGATCGCCTTGATGCTCTGTCTTCGTCGCAGGTTGATCCCTGCGCTCAACTCTTGGGCCGCTTCCGCGTGGACTTTGAGGCCCTCCGGAAGAGAAGGGAGGCCCTGGGCGACGATTACCCTTGTCGCCTGCTGAAGCATAGGAAGTACTTCACCACTGATGAGTAAGCCTTCTCCTTTCCCAGCTCCCGATCCTTCTGTTTCTTTTACTGATCCTTGCTCCACAGGCCCCTTCCAGCCGAGCTCGCGGAGATGGCTGAGGTGCCGTCCCCCTTGGCTTCGCCCCCTCCACCGTCCTCAAGCACTCCGAGCAGCAGAGCCCTTGTGGTGAGGGCGATTGGAGAGGCGAACCGTCCTGAGGCGCATTGTGGCCCTGCGCACCTCGCGATCCTCCTTCGCGGGCCTTCTCGTGCTATAACCAGCCTGCCGTGGGCTTCTCGCCTGGTCGTGGACTACGATTGGCCGAGGCGCTCCCTGCGCTCTTCATCTGGGGACGGGCTGGCTCCAGGCCGGGCTTCTGGCGTGGCGTGCCCGGCCGTCGCGAGGGTGCCAGCCCCCAGCCCCCTGCCCGGAGGGGGAGTGCTGATTCATGGCCCCCGACGCTTGCTTGGGGCAGATGATGGTGTGGAAGACGTGCTCGAGCGCGCCCGGGAGCGTCGCGCTCTTCGCCAAGGATTCCTTCGAAGGGCGGCTGACGCGGTGAGCCTGCTTGGTGAGGAGCTTGCTGATGAAGACGCGTGCCTTGAGGCCGAGGGCCTGCGCCTGGCTGCAGAGAGGCGCGAGCTGGAGGGCGCCATCGCCCTTGCATGCCGTCAGCATGATCTTGACGACGCAGAGGCCAAGGCGTTGCTGGTGGCCTCTCGGGAGGCCCGATCTTGGGCCGCTGAGGAGGCCCGGGAAGCTGACCGGCGGCGAGAGGCGGCGGAGGAGCGGGCTCGGGAGCTCCTTGCCTGGTGCCACTCACTAGAGGAGCAAGTGGAGCTGCGCGAGGCAGCCCTCGCGTCGATGAAGGTGGCCTCTGGCGACCCAGCAGAGCTCCAGAAGCGTGAGGAGGCGCTGACGCTGGAAGCCGCCGAACATACCCGCGAGTACGAGTGTCTGGAGACGAGGGAGTGCTTGGTGACGCAGGCGGAGGATGATGTCGCTGCATGGGAAGCTCGTGTCCTGGAGGAGGTCGGACGTCGGGTGGCGTTGGCGCGCTTGGACCTCGGGCACGAGTTCGAGGAGAGGCTGGGGTTGATCTGGGCCGAGGCTGAAGGTAGGACTGCTTCCTTGAGGGCCAAGCTGGAGGAAGCGACGCGGCGGGCCGATGCTTTTCGGGCCGCCCTTGAGGTAGCGCAAGGGGAGTCAACCACCTCCCAGGCCGAGGTGCTCCTTCTTCGCCAGCGGGTGGAGGAGGCTGAGGTCGTCGCGTGCCAGAATGCAGACGAGATACGTCAGCGGCGGATCCTGGAGCATGAGCACGGCCCCATGCTCACCATGCTCCGGCAGAGAGCCAACACAGCCTTGGGCAACATCTGCGAGGCGGCTGTTGGCGAACCGCACGCAGTCAACTACGCCGGCAACCTTCAGTTCTTCACCGACGTGGTGACGCAGCTGGAGGCGCGGTCGGTCAGGGCTGACAGGTTGGTGGAGGAGAGGAGCCGCGCCCTGCTCGGGCGCGCCTTTTCTCGCGTCTTCAGCCATCTCCGGAACATGGATCCCCACTTCGATTTCGACGCCGCCATTGCCCCAGTCCCCCAGGCCGTCCGAGAAGACCTGGCGCACTGGGTGGAAGACAATGTGGATGCTCTTGTCAGGGCCTTCGCTTCAGACTACGACGGCGTGATCGTGGCTGCCGACGAGGGCGGTGTGGTGAACGGCCCTGCCGTCGCTGGCGGCGACGCAGACAGCGATGGCGAGTCCAGCGACGCCAGCAATGGTTCGGGTGGTGCTCCTGAGGACGCATTGGGGGATTTATCCGACTGATTGTGCATCGTTCCTGCTTCCTTACCCTGCATGAATAGAACTCAGGTTTTGGCCTGATGGCTGTGAGAGCATTTTGGAGGGGGAGCCCCTCATGTAAAACTTGTGTTCATCGTATTAGTAGACGCTACATTGCCCATGCGCCCGCGCCAAGTGGTTGGCTTAAGCGACGCGCTGGTCGGCTAGTTTACCTTTGTCCCGTGCGGGCCCTGAGGTAGTCTGTGGGAGGCTGTGGTGTCCCGAGTGTTCCCTGATCGAATCCATAGGATCTGCAGTAAAAAAAACCCTCCTGAGAGGACGCGGCGGCGGCAGTCTGGGCTGCGCGCAAGCTGGGCCTGACCCGGCTCACGAGGGGATCACGAGGGGAGGCAGCTGAGGCGAAGCGGTAATCAAAACGCGAGAAATTGCTCGAACGAGACTAAGCACCCCTTCCCCGAACACACGCAAATCTCAAATTCGAATCCAACTTAAATCCAGCGGGGGAAAGTGACAACCAAAGGGAAAAGCAATGAAAGCAGACAAAAGGCCGCGTCCGGCACCTAATCTAGTCTTGGACGTCTTCTCACCAGCGCGGAGCTAAGTGCTGCCACTGGGCGTGGGAGGGAGCCCCAGGGCCTGAGGCCGGCACCCCTGAGACTCCGGGGCATGTACAGCCCCACTCATTATTACGTGAGAGTGTCACAGGGCGGCGAGCTTCATAGGCACTGGGCCTTCTTCACAGGCACCGGCCTTGCTTCATATCGCCAGACGAGGGCTCCGCCTTGCGCCACACTCTAGTGCCATCAACGACGACCGGAAACCAGGACGCCGCCGATGGGGTAGAGCGGTCGCCAGCGGTTCCCCCGACGACCACGGGTCCTCCGCCAGGGGCAGGCCCTGAGGCACCTCCCTAGCAGAGGGCCTACCTCCTGAGAACACCTTGCTCCGAACGCCACGGTGGTGATGTCGGATCTCGGCCCCTCTCCTGCAGCCCCCTGCGCCCTCCTCCCGAGGGGTAGGAGGCTGTGGGAGCGGGGCAGCTGCTCGCTGTGGCGACTTGCACCTCCTGCGATCCATGATTAGCGTATGCCAGCTCCTGAGGAATTAGCGGTACCCAATAATCGCTGCCTCCAGCGTGGCCGGTGGGACCGTCCCGGGGCTCCTGGAAGAGCTCAGCTTCTGGCGCCTCGTCCCCCCAGCTTGGGCTGAGGAGTGAGCCTTGTTCGCCCTCGTGAGGATGCCCTTGGTCCATCATGTGGTGCACGTATTCTTCTGGCGCCGTCATCCCGAAGGCCACGCCGTAGTGCTCCGCGTGCCATGCAGCTTTGCTTGATGTGCCCACCGTGGGGTGGTAGCGCGGCTGTCCACTGGGGCCGTGGGTCGCGTCGAGTCCTTCTTCGCGGACCGGGAGCGGGGGCAGCACCGCCGCCGGTCCGGTGCCGACAGCTTTGCTGGCATTGGAGTAGCCTTGGAGCCCGCGGGCGCGCGCGGAGCCCCCGCGCGGGCCGCCCTGGGCTTGAGATGGGAGCTGGGTGCAGAAGGGGTGAGCCCCCGAGGCGGCGAAGCCTAGGAGCTCTGCCACCCGCTCCAGCAGCACGTCGCGGCCGCCCTCCAGCAGCCTGCACTGCAGCAGCTCTCGGGCCACCGTGAGCGCGGCCCTCGAGTTCGCCTGCTCCCGGCGGGTGTACGGTGTCGTGGTCGCGGCGTGATTGGAGGCCCTTGCTACCGACCGCGCCTGCCGCGATGTGAGAGCTGTCGAAGCCTGTCCGCGTCGCCTGCGGACCGCGAGCTGCCTGGGGCATGGGGTCATGCCGCCCAAGGATCTGGATTGCCCGCCTGGTCGCCGGACATGGTGATGACGACGCGACGGGACACGAAGCGGTAGAAGGTGGATTCCGGCGCACCCCTACCTGGCGCGCCAAATGTCAGATTTCGGGTTTTGGATGACCCTTGAGGTTCAAACACTGGGGTGCGCGCAGAGATTTCGCCTTCTACCTACCTGCGCCCCTCCGCCTCGCTAAGATCTAAGCTATGGAAAGAACAGCACAAGAGACACAGGGTTTATACTGGTTCGGGCCACCGTTGTGGTGTAATACCCTACTCCAATGTGTGGTGTGGTGGATTGGCTCTTGGGCTGATGATGATGAGCAAGACAAGGAAGAACAGCCTCGCGAGGGTCTGTTCTTGGCTGGGGGATGAACTGCTAGGAGGAGTCCAGTCACCCTTCTCTCTCTCTCTCTTCTTGATTCTCTCTTCGATTTCGATCCCTTTCCGATTCCGTTTTCCATCCCTCTCCCCTGGGGGTGGCTAGTCCTATTTATAGGCAAAGGCCCTGGGCCTCTTCCCAAATATTGAGCGGGAAGGGCGCCAACAATTGGCCATTTTGAAGGGGAACATCTGGTACACTTATCCTGACTAAAGTTGGTCCTCGCCTGCCAAAGGCTCTGGTGGTAACGCTGGCTTGGGCTCCACAATGACTTCCTCCCTGCCGTTGGACTGGTCTTGGTCTCGTTGCACCGAAACGGGTGCCTCATGAGGTACCCCGCCTTGATCTCTCCGCCTCCTCGCAAGCCAGCCTGATGAGGCCGTGCCTGAGGAAGCTCCGTGTCGTCCGCCCCGCGAGGCTTGGCCCCTCTTGAGGGTCTTGGGTCTGTGTTGGTGAAGACGGGCCGTGCTGGGCCCCCTTTGAGCCACGCCGCAGGCCGCAGGCAGGCAAGTCTGGGGACCCCCGTTCCCAGAACGCCGACACAATTCTTTCTACCTTATCTTTTGAGGTGGTGTTATGTCATTTGTGACAATTTCCTTCATGTTTCATGATTCAAAAGTTGTCAGGAATGAGATATTTAAACCCGTCATTTTCTTCCTTGGAGTTATCTTGGTATAGATTTCACCTAAAGCTTTCCCTAAGGATTGTTGCTATTTATGGTGCTTATAAATGACCCAAGTTCTTCATTTATCCTCCCGGTGATATAAGTTTCTCGTCTCCTTGTTGACATCAATCCAATCTATTATTTCCGTTAGTGGCAAAATTTCACCTCTTAGTTTTGAGATGTTTTCCATAAGCCCACTACAAGTTTATTCGTTTCATTGTCGGTTTTTCCAACAACTCCATTATAACCTTATTGGAAGGGTGCTCTCCAAGCTCTTTTGTGGCAGAAGTTGGCATTTTCTTCTCCATTCTTTCATTCCAATGATCTATCTTCTATTCTTTCATTCCGGAGGCATAGCGATGTTGCTCTCTTCATCCATCATCCCATTTTGCCAAATATCATGTTCTTTCCTTTTGCTTATCCATTCAACCGGAGTGTCATGTCCTTCATTCAAGTTCTCTCATCTTATCAAGTTTTTCCTCCCTTCTCAACCGGAGTGCCGTCTGAAATCTTTCTTACCCCTTGTGCCATTCTTTCTATAGTTCCGAAGACACTCTGTTGTTGATTTCATCAAGTATCCTCTCATCTTGTAAAGTTCATATTCATTTCCTTTCATTTACAGTCCGAGTGTTGTCCAAATTATATCATTCTTTTTCCTTCTCTATCTTGTTTTAACCGGAGTGTTGTGGCAATCACTCCTCTTCTAACCAGACTCTCATCCAAGTGCTTTCATTTTGCCAAGCTCATATACTTTACCTTCCTTTTCCAACCGGAGTGTTGTCGTAATTGATCCTTATCGTCCCTTGTACATCTCGTTTCTATCAGAGTGCTTGCATGTACTTCTTGTCCATTGCAACCCTTTTTCTTATGTCTTTCAACCTACAAGGTTCTAGTAATGTTCTTTGTTCCTCTTTTCTAACGGAGTGTTTTCAACTTTGTTCATCTTTGTTGTATTCTTTCTTTCAATTTGTAGTGGCTTCACTAGTTTGTCAAAGAAGAAACTGAGTTTAACCTCTTCTCTTCATCTTCCGTTTTCCCTCCGTTGCCATCCTAGATCTCGGGACGAGATCCTCTTGTAGTGGTGGAGTGTTGTAATGCCCCGAGACCGACGCGCCAGGTGTCTTCCAGTTATTCGATGTTGTTGACATGTCATTCGCTTGTGTTTTGCATCTTGTCATGTCATCATGTGCATTACATCATCATGTTTTCAAAACTTGCATCCGTCCCGGTCTCCAAGTTCTTTCCGTTGTCCGTTCTGAGCCCAGACATACTTGCACGCGCCCGCGGCACATTCGAAATGTTATTTTATAAGTGGTCGTAAAATGTTCTCGGAATGGGATGAGAGTTGGTGTGCGGTCTTGTTATGTTGTAGGTAGGCCGCCTGCCAAGTTTCAACGCATTCGGAGTCCGTTTGATGCCCCAACGGATAACTATAGCGGCATTATAGTCGGTCAAACATCGGACATTTTCGGTCTCCGGAAACCTTGCCGGGCTGCATTTTCGTCTCTCTCTTCTCAGCCCGAGACCTCTCCTACACAGCCCACTAACCCCACCTAGGCCCAACCAACCTCCCGTCTCGATCGGTCCGTCGGATCGCGATCGGGTGCTCCGAAACGCTCCAGAAACCCCCCCTAGACCCAAACCCTAGCAAAACCTGCTATATATAGACCCCTAGTCCATTTTCGGACTAATCCTAGTCTAAAACTTACCCCTAGCCTCCCCTAACCCTCAGCCACCGCCACCTCCCCCCTCTGCCTCGTTTTCCACGCCCGACCGTATCGCCTCCGCCACTTGGTGCCGCCTATGCGGCCAGCGCCGCCGCAGACGCCGCCCTCCACCAACAGGAGGCCGCCACGTGTCCTCCCTGCCTCCTGCGCTATCGCGGCCCGCCTAGGCCCGGGACGAGCCCACAGAGCCCATCGGGGCCCGTCCTCGAGCCCGCGTGCACCTGCACTCTGTCGCCCGGCTCCTGAGCGCCACCGCCGCCTTTGCCTCCCGCCGGCGAGCCTCGTCGTGCCGCCCACCGGCGACCACCTCCACCCGAGGCCAGATCCCCCGCGCCTCCACCTTCTTCCCTTCGTCCTCCCTCCCTCTCACCTTGCTCTCTGGTTCCCGCGCAGGTGCGTCGCCCCGCCATGGCTCTGAGCTCGCGCCGGCCCCGTTCCGCCTCGCCCCGCGCGGAACCGGTGGTCCTCGCCGCGGATCCGCCTTCCCCGCGACCGGATCGTGCTCCTCCGCCGTCCTGCTGCAAGTTTCGCATCCGACCTTGTCGTTCCTGTCGCCCTCACCCGCGAGCGCCGCCGTGCCTCATTCGGATCGGGAGGAGCCCCGATCTCGTCTCCCTCCGCGTCCGCGTCCAGGTGGGCCGTGACCCACCCGAGGCCCAGCTCCCTCTGCCTCCGCCAGCCCAAGATCCGAACTGGGCCTGGCCCAGCTGGGTGAGCAGCCCCTCCAGCCTCCATGTGCATTGTTGGGCCGGCCTCTGATTCGGCCCGTTCATTTTTTTCTATTGTCAGCAATTTGTTAATTTCTCAGAGCATTGCATATTTACAGAACTGCCCCTATTTTTAAACTGCTAATAACTTTTGAACCGTGCATCGGTTTAAAACGTTTTATATATGTAACATGCTTAGAATTTCATCTAGTTTCATAATATTCCACTTTCATCCATGTTAAAAATGTTTAAATTGCTGTTTGTTTAAATTTGCTCAAATGCCATGTTAAAAATGCTTTATTTCTAACTTAATAACCGTAGCTCCAAACTTAATAAACTTTATATGTAAATGGGGTAGAAAAATGCCTAGTTTAACATGGTGGCTTTACTTTGCATGTTTAACAACACTAAAATATGGTTTAGGGCAGAACAGTACCAAATCTAAAGTAGGCACATGAGGATTTTTTGGATTTGTTGTTTGTTATATCCAGCCTCATTTAAACTTGCCTAGTTAGGTAGTTTTCATATGCTTCACCCCTTGCCATGCTAACAAACATTTAATATTGTTGAGTACTTAAACGGGAGAGAACTAAATAAATCATGTGGTGTTTCGTCAATACGCAACTTGTTGCATATTGAGCTCTGCTTAACTTGTAGTGTTGTTTGTGCAGTTTGCCATGCCATGCATATTTAAACCAGACATCCATCATACTTGGTTGAGCATCATGCCATGTTTATGTGATGGTTGTTTACTTTGTTGTTTGCTTATTTCCGGTGTTGATTCTTCGGGTTAGTTCCGATAACATCGCGTTTGTGAGGATTCGTTCGACTTCGTCCGTTTGTCTTCTTCATGGACTCGTTCTTCTTCCTTGAGGGATCTCATGCAAGATGACCATACCCTCGAAATCACTTCTATCTTTGCTTGCTAGTTGTTCGCTCTATCGCTATGTGATAACCCACAAGTATAGGGGATCGCAACAGTTTTCGATAAGTAAGAGTGTCGAACCCAACGAGGAGCTAAAGGCAGAACAAATATTCCCTCAAGTTCTATGAACCACCGATACAACTCTACGCACGCTTGATGTTTGCTTTACCTAGAACAAGGATGAAACTAGAAGTACTTTGTAGGTGTTGTTGGATAGGTTTGCAAGATAATAAAGATTACGTAAATAAAAAGTAGGGGCTGTTTAGATAAAGACACAACTAAGTTAGTTTTAGTAAAGAGCTTTTTGTTATGAGAAAGTTATTTGTCCCTAGGCAATCGATAACTAGACCGGTAATCATTATTGCAATTCTATATGAGGGAGAGGCATAAGCTAACATACTTTCTCTACTTGGATCATATGCACTTATGATTGGAACTCTAGCAAGCATCCGCAACTACTAAAGATCATTAAGGTAAAACCCAACCATAGCATTAAAGCATCAAGTCCTGTTTATCCCATACGCAACAACCCCCTTACTCGGGTTTGTGTTTCAGTCACTCACACAACCCACTATAAGTGAATCATGAACATATTGCAACATACTACAGTGGGGATCCCTCATGCTTGCGCGACACGGAGAGCACCATAGGACAGCACCAATAATAAAACATGCAACTCAAACCAATCTTGATCATCAAATAGCCCGTAGGACAAAACAGATCTACTCAAACATCATAGGATAGCCATACATCATTGGGAAATAATATATAGCGTTGAGCACCATGTTTAAGTATAGATTACAATGGGTAAGAGAGAGGTTACACCGCTACATAGAGGGGGTAAGAGTTGGTGATGATGGCGGTGAAGTTGTTGGTGAAGATTGCGGTGATGATGATGGCCACAACAGCGTTCCGGCGCCACCGGAAGAGAAGGGGAGAGGGGGCCCCTTCGTATTCTTCTTCCTTGGCCTCCTCCTTAGATGGGAGAAGGGTTTCCCCTCTGGTCCTTGGCCTCCATGGCGTGGGAGGGGCAAGAGCCCCTCTGAGATTTCTCTCTGTTTCTGCGTTCTCAGATTCTACCCTTTCACCGTTTCTTATATTCCCGGAGATCCATAACTTTGATTGGGCTGAAATTTTAACACGATCTCTATCTGGATATTAGCTTTCTTGCGGCGAAAGAAGGGCATCAACCGCCTTACGGGGTAGCCACGAGGGTCAGGGGCGCGCCCCCTGCCTCGTGGGCCCCTCGAGCATCGTCTCGAGTGGATTTTTCTTCCCAAAAATCATATATGTTCCAAAAAAAATCTCCGTCAGTTTTTATTCCGTTTGGACTGTGTTTGATATGGATATTCTGCGAAACAAAAACATGCAACAAACAGGAACTGACACTGGGCACTGGATCAATATGTTAGTCCCAAAAATAGTATAAAAAGTTGCCAAAAGTATATGAAAGTTGTAGAATATTGGCATGGAACAATCAAAAATTATAGATACGACGGAGACGTATCAGCATCCCCAAGCTTAATTCCTGCTCGTCCTCGAGTAGGTAAATGATAAAAAGATAATTGTTGATGTGGAATGCTACCTAGCATAATCTTGATCACATATCTAATCATGGCATGAATATTAAGACACGAGTGATTCAAAGCAATAGTCTATCATTTGACATAAAAACAATAATACTTCAAGCCTACTAATAAATCAATCATGTCTTTTCAAAATAACATGGGCAAAGAAAGTTATCCCTACAAAATCATATAGTCTGGCTATGCTCCATCTTCACCACACAAAATATTCACATCATGCACAACCCCGATGACAAGCCAAGCAATTGTTTCATACTTTTGACGTTCTCAAACCTTTCCAACTTTCACACAATACATGAGCGTGAGCCATGGACATAGAACTATAGGTGGAATAGAGTGGTGCATGTGGAGAAGACAAAAAGGAGAAGATAGTCTCACATCAACTAGGCGTATCAACGGGCTATGGAGATGCCCATCAATAGATATCAATGTGAGTGAGTAGGGATTGCCATGCAACGGATGCACTAAGAGCTATAAGTGTATGAAAGCTCAGACTGAAAACTAAGTGGGTGTGCATCCAACTTGCTTGCTCATGAAGACCTCGGCCGTTTGAGGAAGCCCATCATCAGAATATACAAGCCAAGTTCTATAATGAAAATTCCCACTAGTATATGAAAGTGATAAGTCAAGAGTCTCTCTATATGAAGAACATGGTGCTACTCTGAAGCACAAATGTGGTAAAAGGATAGTAACATTGCCCCTTCTCTCTTTTTATCTCATTTTTTATTTTATTTTTATTTTATTTTTTCTTTTTTTGGTGGGCTTCTTTGGCCTCTTTTTTTGGGCTTCTTTGGCCTATTTTATTTTTTGTAAAGTCCGGAGACTCATCCCAACCTGTGAGGGAATCATAGCTTCCATCATCCTTTCCTCACATGGGACAATGCTCTAATAATGATGATCATCACACTTTTATTTACTTACAACTCAATATTACAACTCGATACTAGAACAAAATATGACTCTATATGAATGCCTCCGGCGGTGTACTGGGATGTGCAATGATCTAGCGTAGCAATGACATCAAAAAATGGACAAGCCATGAAAGCATCATGCTAGCTATCTTATGATCATGCAAAGCAATATGACAGTGAATGCTCAAGTCATGTATATGATGATGATGGAAGTTGCATGGAAATATATCTCGGAATGGCTATGGAAATGCCATGATAGGTAGGTATGGTGGCTGTTTTGAGGAAGGTATATGGTGGGTTTATGGTACCGGCAAAGTTTGCACCAACTCTCGAGGTGAGAAAGGGCAATGCACGGTACCGAAGAGGCTAGCAATGATGGAAGGGTGAGAGTGCGTATAATCCATGGACTCAACATTAGTCATAAAGAACTCACATACTTATTGCAAAAGTTTATTAGCCCTCGAAGCAAAGTACTACTACGCATGCCCCTAGGGGGATAGATTGGTAGGAAAAGACCATCGCTCGTCCTCGACCACCACTCATAAGGAAGACAATCAATAAATACCTCATGCGCTGACTTCGTTACATAACGGTTCACCATATGTGCATGCTACAGGAATCACAAACCTCAACACAAGTATTTCTACTAATCCACAGCTACCCACTAGCATGACTCTAATATCACCATCTTTATATCGCAAAACTATTGCAAGGAAACAAACATATCATATTCAGTGATCTACAAGTTTTATGTAGGATTTTATGACTAACCATGTGAATGACCAATTCCTGTCATCTCTCTAAATAGATATAAGTGAAGCAAGAGAGTTTAATTCTTTCTACAAAAGATATGCCCACGCTCTAACAAATATAAGTGAACCAAAAGATCATTCTACAAATGGCGGTTTTCTATGTAAAGAGAAACATGCAATCCAAACTTCAAATGATATAAGTGAAGCACATGAAGCATTCTATAAAGCCATACTCAAAAGATATAAGTGAAGTGCATAGAGCATTCTATAAATAAACCAAGGACTATCTCATACCAGCATGGTGCATAAAAGAAAAATGAAAACTAAATGCAAAAGACGCTCCAAGATAGCACATATCGCACGAACGAAACGAATCCGAAAACATACCAATACTTGTTGAAGAAAGAGGGGATGCCTTCCGGGGCATCCCCAAGCTTAGACGCTTGAGTATCCTTGAATATTTACTTGGGGTGCCTCGGGAATCCCCAAGCTTGAGCTCTTGCCTCTCTTCCTTCTTCTCACATCGAGACCTTCTCGATCATCGAACACTTCATCCACACAAAACTTCAATAGAAAACTCGGTAAGATCCGTTAGTATAATAAAGCAAATCACCACTCTAAGTACTGTTGCAAACCAATTCATATTTTGTTTTTGCATTGTGTCTACTGTAATATAGCTTTTACATGGCTTAATCCACTGATATAAATCGAGAGTTTCATCAAAACGAGCAAACTATGCATCAAAAACAGAATCTGTCTAAAACAGAACAGTCTGTAATAATCTGAACATTCACCATACTTATGATACTTAAAAAATCCAGCAAAAATTAGGAAAATAAAAAATTTGTATATAAAGACAGTGCAAAAAGAATCATAACCATTTGACATTCCAGCTACAAATGTAAAATCGCGCACTATAGCCAAAGTTTTTGTCCTGCACCGCACAAACCAACAAGCTTTGTAAACATCCTAAAGGCAAACCTTGGCACATTATTTTTATAATACAATGGAATTGTACAAGGGGATAATTATTTTTGTTGAAAAGTTTCTCTAATCAAGATTCACAAAGTTGCTGTGAGCATGAACAAAGTTCAAGGAGCTCTCCCACTTCAACAATGCTTGTCTTTCTCACTTTCACTTTCCTTTTTTGAAAAAGTTTTTGGTTACCCTCTTTATTTTTGTTGTTTTTAAAGTATATGAAAGCACTCAACAGAAAAAAATGACTCTCTAAAACTTCCGGGTTGTTTCCCTGGCAGCGCTTTCTTTAAAGCCATTAAGCTAGGCATATAGTGCTCAAGTAATGGATCCACCCGGATCCCAAGGTATATCAAAGCCAATTTTAATTAAAAATGATTTGTAATTTAGTAGTGAGAACAAAGTAACATATATAATGTAATGACGAAGTCTAACTCTCTTCCTATGCATCGGCATGTCATAAAAGAACAATTCATGCACACATAGTATAAACAGTTTCTTGCAATTTTATCATGTGGGAAACATAGAGAGGTGGAGATATAGTTCCTCTCTCATAATAATTGCAAGTAGGAGCAGAAAGCACATGCATATTATATCTATCAAAATCATCATGTGTAGTAGTAAAAGGCAACCCATCAATATAATCCTTAATAAGCACAAACTTCTCCGATATAGTGTATTTTGGAGAATTCAAAAAGATAATAGGACTATCATGTGTGGGTGCAATAGCAACAATTTCATGTTTAACATAAGGAACTATAGCAAGTTCATCTCCATAAGCATAATTCATATTGGCATCTTGGCCACAAGCATAGCAAGCATCATCAAAAAGGGATATTTGAAAAGAATCAACGGGATCATAGCAATTATCATAGCATTCATCCTTCGGTAAGCACGAAGGGAAATTAAACAATGTATGAGTTGAAGAGTTACTCTCATTAGAAGGTGGGCACGGGTGATCAATCCGCTCTTCCTCCTTTTGTTCTTCGCTCTCCTCCTCATCTTTTTCATCCAATGAGCTCACAGTTTCATCAACTTCTTCTTCCATAGATTCCTGCAAAATATTAGTCTCTTCTTGGACAGCGGAGACTTCCTCAATAAGTGCATTAATATCGGAATTGTATTCATAATTCTCATAGCAATATTTAAGGATAGCTAAATTTTCAGGTCTATAAACCGAATCAACAAAATCTTCAAACTCTTTAAACATAGATTCAATTTCATAAGCACCCATAAAAGCAACAAATTCTTCTATCTGTTCCATATCATAGTAATCATATGTACCATTAGCATAAGAAGCTAAGGTTTTATTATCATTAAATTCGCATAAAAAGGGAAGGTGTGGAGCCTTCATCCTAGAGCAACAAGTATAATCATATCTCAAGCATAGTAGCCTAGCATACCAATTCAATATATGAATTTGATCCCATAATAGTTTCCCTTTTTGTGTCAAGCGATAATCCCTAAAGTATTCGCGTAGATCCAACTTTACTCCCATTACATAATTTAATGGGGTTTTCTCAGGATTATTAAAGTAGTACATAATATCTTTCACATAACCAGCATCGAGGGTTTTAGGAGGTTCCTCATCTCCATGAGTAGCAAGTACACCTAATTTTTTTGGCATTCGTGTTCCATATCCATAACTAAAGACAGAGAACAACTAAGAACAGCAAATAAAAATTACTTAGTGATAAAGCAAACAAGCACACACAAGAATATTCACCCCACGCTATGGCTCCCCGGCAACGGCGCTAGAAAAAGGTCATGATAACCCACAAGTATAGGGGATCACAATAGTTTTCGATAAGTAAGAGTGTCGAACCCAATGAGGAGCTAAAGGCAGAACAAATATTCCCTCAAGTTCTATCGACCACCGATACCACTCTATGCATGCTTGATGTTCGCTTTACCTAGAACAAGTATGAAACTAGAAGTACTTTGTAGGTGTTGTTGGATAGGTTTGGAAGATAATAAAGATTACGTAAATAAAAAGTAGGGGCTGTTTTAGATAAATACACAACTAAGTTAGTTTTAGTAAAGAGCTTTTTGTTACGAGAAAGTTATTTGTCCCTAGGCAATCAATAACTAGACCGGTAATCATTATTGCAATTTTATATGAGGGAGAGGCATAAGCTAACATACTTTCTCTACTTGGATCATATGCACTTATGATTGGAACTCTAGTAAGCATCCACAACTACTAAAGATCATTAAGGTAAAACCCAACCATAGCATTAAAGCATCAAGTCCTCTTTATCCCATACGCAACAACCCCCTTACTCGGGTTTGTGTTTCAGTCACTCACGCAACCCACTATAAGCGAATCATGAACATATTGCAACATCCTACAGTGGGGATCCCTCACGCTTGCGCGACACGGAGAGCACCATAGGACAGCACCAATAATAAAACATGCAACTCAAACCAATCTTGATCATCAAATAGCCCGTAGGACAAAACGGATCTACTCAAACATCATAGGATAGCCATACATCATTGGGAAAAAATATATAGCATTGAGCACCATGCTTAAGTAGAGATTACAGCGGGTAAGAGAGAGGTTACACCACTGCATAGAGGGGGGAAGAGTTGGTGATGATGGCGGTGAAGTTGTTGGTGAAGATTGCGGTGATGATGATGGCCACAGCAGCGTTCAGGCGCCACCTGAAGAGAAGGGGAGAGGGGGCCCCTTCGTATTCTTCTTCCTTGGCCTCCTCCCTAGATGGGAGAAGGGTTTCCCCTCTGGTCCTTGGCCTCCATGGCGTGGGAGGGGCGAGAGCCCCTCCGAGATTGGATCTGTCTCTCTGTCTCTCTTTGTTTCTGCGTTCTCACATTCTACCCTTTCACCGTTTCTTATATTCCCGGAGATCCGTAACTCCGATTGGGCTGAAATTTTAACACGGTCTCTATCTGGATATTAGCTTTCTTGTGGCGAAAGAAGGGCATCAACCGCCTTACGGGGTGGCCACGAGGGTCAGGGGCATGCCTGCCCCCTGGGGCACGCCCCCTGCCTCATGGGCCCCTCGAGCATCGTCTCACATGGATTTTTCTATATATTCCAAAAAAATCTCCGTCAGTTTTTATTCCGTTTGGACTCCGTTTGATATGGATATTCTGCGAAACAAAAAACATACAACAAACAGGAACTGACACTGGGCACTGGATCAATATGTTAGTCCCAAAAATAGTATAAAAAGTTGCCAAAAGTATATGAAAGTTGTAGAATATTGGCATGGAACAATCAAAAATTATAGATACGACAGAGACATATCACTATGTCGCGCTACCTACCACTTGTTATATCATGCCTCCCATATTGCCATGTCAAGCCTCTAACTACCTTTCCTAGCAAACCGTTGTTTGGCTATGTTACCGCTTTGCTCAGCCCCTCTTATAGAGTTGCTAGTTGCAGGTGAAGCTGAAGTTTGTTCCATGTTGGAACATGGATATGTTGAGATATCACAATATCTCTTATTTAATTAATGCATCTATATACTTGGTAAAGGGTGGAAGGCTCGGCCCTATGCCTGGTGTTTTGTTCCACTCTTGCCGCCCTAGTTTCCGTCATACCGGTGTTATGTTCCTTGATTTTGCGTTCCTAACGCGGTTGGGTGTTATGGGAACCCCTTGACAGTTGGCTTTGAATAAAACTTCTCCAGCAAGGCCCAACCTTGGTTTTACATTTGCCTAACAACCTATTACCCTTCCCTTGGGTCGGCCAACCCAAGGGTCATCTTTATTTTAACCCCCCCGGGGCCAGTGCTTCTCTAAGTGTTGGTCCGACCGAGCCGCCTGCGGGGCCACCTCGGGGAAACTCGAGGTCTGGTTTTACTCGTAGCTTGTCTCATCTGGTGTTGCATGAGAACGAGATACGTGCGACTCTTATCGGGATTATTGGCACATCGGGTGGCTTTGCTGGTCTTGTTTTACCATTGTCGAAATGTCTTGTAACCGGGATTCCGAGACTGATCGGGTCTTCCCGGGAGAAGGAATATCCTTCGTTGACCGTGAGAGCTTGTGATGGGCTAAGTTGGGACACCCCTGCAGGGTATAAACATTCGAAAGCCGTGCCCGCGGTTATGCAGCATATGAGAATTTGTTAATGTCCAGTTGTAGAGAACTTGACACTTGACTTAATTAAAATACATCAACCGCGTGTGTAGCCGTGATGGTCTCTTTCCAGCGGAGTCCAGAAAGTGAACACGGTTCTCATGTTATGTTTGAACGTAAGTAGCTTTAGGATCACTTCTTGATCACTTATAGCTTCTCGACCGTGCGTTGCTTCTCTTCTCGCTCTCTTTTGCGTAGGTTAGACACCATATATGCTTAGTGCTTTGCTGCAGCTCCACCTCACTACCCTGTCCTACCCTTAAGCTTAAATAGTCTTGATCTTGCGGGTGTGAGATTGCTGAGTCCTCGTGACTCATAGATACTTCCAAATAGATGCAGGTGCCGATGATGCCAGTGCAGGGGACGCTACCGAACTCAAGTGGGAGTTCGACGAGGATTCGGGCCGTTACTATGTTTCTTTTCCGGATGATCAGTAGAGGATCCCAGTTGGGGCGATCGGGGATCTAGCATTTGGGGTGGTCTTTCTTTATTTTGATTCCGTAGTCGGACCTTGATTGTATTCTGGATGATGTATGGCTATTTATGTGTTGTGTGAAGTGGCGATTGTAAGCCGACTCTTTATCCCTTTCTTATTCAGTACATGGGATGTGTAAAGATTACCCCTCTTGCGACAGACCTACCATGCGGCTATGCCTCTA
Source organism: Triticum urartu (assembly GCF_056163025.1). Classification (NCBI taxonomy): domain Eukaryota; kingdom Viridiplantae; phylum Streptophyta; class Magnoliopsida; order Poales; family Poaceae; genus Triticum; species Triticum urartu. The sequence goes on from NC_141875.1 coordinate 483,820,734, forward strand.
AGTCGTGCCCCGACACGTGGGAGATATAGCCGCATTGTGGGTGTTACAGCGCGCCTGCCCCACTTGGTGCGCCCTGGTGGGTAGTGGGCCCCCAGGCACCTTCCTGACTCTGTTTTCCTCCCGTACGTATACTTGTTTCCCAAGATAAAAGTTCTTTATATATACCCCGGACGATTTGACCACCGTATTGTAGAAAAATCCTCTGTTCTTGTTTCATGCTATTTTCTGGTAGATCTGAAAATATGTTGTCTCAAGATTCAGACGGAGAGAGCTATGTCGCTGATTATATCGCAAACCCCAAGTTCTATGGGGAGGTGGATCATTATGGTTGGACCATGAATGAGGAGAAAGACATCGACATGGAGAAAACAAGGGATGATAGCTCTGATGAAAATGAAGATCCACTACCTCAACCTAGAGATATGCACGCGGAATTCAAAAAGTTAAACCTTCCTAACAAAGGAAACAAACCTAAGGTTCAATTTATCCCGTCCCATTTTCTACGGGAGAGCAAGGCGGCATTATGCAAAAGGGTATTAAAGCTTGAGCTAGAGAATGATGATCTAAGGGAGGAAAATTTTAGCCTCAGACGCAAGTTGGAGAAAAAGACTACCTCATCACCACCACCACCACCATCATCATCGCCAAAGAAGGAGACTTGAGTACACGGGTATGGGTACTCCCCTTGGCTTGTGCCAATCTTGGGGGAGATGCCCCGGTATCGTATCACCATCACTTTTATTACCTTTATCTATCTTATTTGGATCCCTAGTAATTTCGTGATTTAGTTGAATAAAAGTTTAGTATGATCTATTTTCGAGTGCTAGTTTCGTGATCTATCTATCTATGTAATCGAGTGAGAGTTATATAATAAAGTTTAGTTTAAGTTTTTGCTTCTTTACTTTTACGTTTCAACCAAAACAAAGGAAAATAATGAAAAAAGATCATGTGCTAATCTTATGGTAAGTAATGACATCACATAATGGAAAGTATAAGTGGTAAAATTTATTGAAAGTTGACAAACATAGCATTGGTCAATGATGCAATTCATGAAAAAATTAATAAGGGAAGAGAATATTCACATGCAAATACACTACCTTGGACATCTTTTATGATTGTGAGCCCCCATTAAATATCTTATGCCAAATTGTTGATGTTCGACAAGGAAGACAACATAATGATTTATGTTTGTTCATATTCACATAGAAGTTATATTGTCATAGATCCTTTAACATGTGGTGCTTGCTCGATATCTTTGCTAGCCAATAATATGCACTAAGTAGAGATACTACTTGTGCATCCAAAACCCTTAAACCCAAATTCATGTTTTGAGAGTCCACCATACATACCTATGGATTGAGTAAGATCCTTCAAGTAAGTTGTCGTCGATGAAAAAAGGCAATAAAAATTGCTCCTAAATGTGTTTGATCTTTTAGTGTAAGGGAAAATAAGCGTTGTACGAACTTGTGATGGCAAAGTAATAAAAGCGACGGACTGCATAATAAAGGTTGCTATCATAAGGGGCGACATAATGTGACGTTCTTTTGCATTAAGATATTATGCATACAAAACCAAAAAGAGCATGACAACCTCTACTTCCCTCTGCGAATGGCCTATCTTTTACTTTTATGTATTTACCTTTTATGCAAGAGTCAAAGTATTTTTATCCATTCCTTTTTATTTTTTCTCTTTGGCAAGCACTATATGGTGGGGAAAGATCTAGGCACATATATCCAATTGGATATGAGTGAGCATGAATTATTATTGTTGACATCACCCTTGAGGTGAATAACCTGGGAGGTTGAAACTTTTTGCTCATATATATGTTGTGAGTGTTAGTAATCATAGAAGATTAAATGATGGTTGAGTATGTGGACTTCCCAAAAGGCTCCGATACAAGACCCTTCCTGAAAATATGATGAATTGTAGTTGCAACTGAGAACATAGTTTGTTAGTTTTCAATAAATTTTATGCTTTCTACTTCTATGTTGTGATGAATTGTTACCGCGCTAGACCAATGATTGTCGGCCCTGCCCCCTCCACCAGATTCCGCGGCTGCAACAACCGCCCACAATGCCACCTCTGCATCCTAGCCCCCCTACTCCCCATCGACAATGTGGTACTGGTGTTCATGAGAAGCTATATGATAAAGTTTTATGATAAATTTTGTTGTTGTTATAATAATAAGCATGATCCTACTATGTCTGTATTTTGTTTTTATTGACGCCTCTCTCTCTAAACATGCGGACATGATTTTCGATATTGGCTTTCGTTTGAGGACAAGCGAGGTCTAAGCTTGGGGGAGTTGATATGTCCATTTTGCATCATGTTTTCTTACTGTTATTTATAGTGTTTACATGCATTATAACACTTTGTGGAGTAATTCCAGTGCCTTTTCTCTCATAATATGCAAGGTTTACACAAAGAGGGAGAATACCGGCATCTGGAATTCTGGACCTAAAAAAGCTATGTCAGAGATACCTATTCTACACATCTCCAAATGAGATGAAATTTTGTGGAGAGTTATTTTGGAATATATAATAAATATTGGAGAAAAGAACTACCAGAGGGGGGCTCCCAGGCGCCCACAAGGCACCAGGCGCGCCACCCCCTCTAGGCGTGCCCTAGTGGGTAGTGGGGGCCCATGCCCACCTCCGATCCCCATCTTCTGGTACATAAGGTCTTTTGACCTAGAAAAAAATAAGGAGAGGACTTTCGGGATGGAGTGCCGCCGTCTTGAGGCAAAACTTGGGCAGGAGCACTTTTGCCCTCCGGTGGAGCAATTTCGTCGGGGGAACTTCCCTCCTGGAGGGGGAAATCGAAGCCATCATCATCACCAACAAGCCTCTCATCTTTGGAGGCCAATCTTCATCAACATCTTCAACATCACCATCTCATCTCAAACCCTAGTTCATCTCTTGTGTTCAATCTTTGTATCAAAACCTCAGACTGGTACCTGCGGGTGACTAATAGTTTTGATTACATCTTGTAGTTGATGCTAGCCGGTTTATTTGGTGGAAGATCATATGTTCAGATCCATTATGCTATTTAATATCCCTTTGATCTTGAGCATGAATATTATTTGTGAGTAGTTGCCTTTGTTCTTGAGGCCATAGGAGAAGTCATGTTGCAAGTAATCATGTGAATTTGGTATTCGTTTGATATTTTGATGATATGTATATTGTGATTCCCTTAGTGGTGTTATGTGAACATCGACTACATGACACTTTACCATCTTTGGTCCTAATGGAATGCATTGTGGAGTATTTATTAGATGACGGGTTGCTAGAGTGACAGAAGCTTAAATCCTAGTTTATGCGATATTTCGTAAGGGGCTGATTTTGATTCATATGTTTAATGCTATGGTTAGATTGCTATCTTAATTCTTCTTTCGTAGTTGTAGATGCTTGCGAGGGGGTTAATCATAAGTGGGAGGCTTGTTCAAGTAAGAACATCAACCAAGCACCAGTCTACCCACATATCAAATTATCAAAGTAGCGAACACGAATCAAACAAACATGATGAAAGTGACTAGATGAAATTCCTATGTGTCCTCAAGAATGTTTTACTTAATAACTGAGGTCGTTCCGGCTTGTCCTTTGCCACAAAAAGGATTGGGCTACCTTGCTGCACTTATTGTTACTATTGTTACCTGATACTTGTACAAATTATCTTGCTACCAAATTACCTATTACCAACAATTTTAGTGCTTGCAGAAATTACCTTGCTGATAACCACTTGTCACTTCCTTCTGCTCCTCGTTGGGTTCGACACTCTTACTTATTCAAAGGACTACGATTGATTTCTTATACTTGTGAATCATCACGGCCAAATTAAGGTTGCTGGTTCTATCTCCAAATCTTTGAAACGTGGATCAATGGGCGTATTTTGCAAGAGCAACCATGGTGCCTACATGGGGGCTTTGGCAATAGTTTTTGAAGGAGCCTCTCATCCAGCCACTCTCTAGGCCCTGGCCTACAGAGAGGCAATGGCACTGGCCACGGATCTTCTTCACACGTATATTGTCGTCGGATCTGACTACAAAAAGGTTGTTTCAAACATCTCTAAAGGCAATGGCGGGAAGTATGATCACATAATTAGAGAGATTCAGTTAATGTCTTTAGATTTCCAACATTGTTATTTATGTTTTTGAAGGTAGAGTGTCGAATACGGAGGCATATAACCTCACTAAGTACGCGCTTAGCCTTTTAGTTGGTCGTCATGTTTAGCTTCTTCAACCTCTTATTGTCAACTGTATTCCTTAATGTTGGGGAATGTAGTAATTTCAAAAAAAATCCTACGCACACGCAGGATCATGGTGATGCATAGCAACAAGAGGGGAGAGTGTTGTCTACATACCCTCGTAGACCGTTCACGAAAGCGTTATATCAACACGGTTGATGTAGTCATACGTCTTCATGATCCGACCGATCCAAGTACCGAAAGCACGGCACCTCCGAGTTCTGCACACGTCAGCTCGGTGACGTCCTCGCCTTCTTGATCCAGCAAGAGGGGCGAAGTAGTAGATGAATTCCGGAAGCACGACAGTGTGGTGACGGTGTTGGTGAAGAACAATCTCCGCAGGGCTTCGCCTAAGCACTACGAAAACTATGATGGAGGATAAACTAGAGGGGACGGGGTTGTCGGCACACGACTTGGTGTTTCTTGATGTGTCTTGGGTGCTAGCCCTACCCCTCTATTTATATGTTGAGCCTTGGGGTCGAAACTTGGAGTAAAAGCCTCCACAAAGTCGGTTTCACCCGAAAGGCAAGAGTCCTTCTCGGACTACAGGGACAGACGCCAAGGTTCCCGGCGTCTGGACCCAGACGCCAGGGACCCTGGCGTCTGGCCCCTGGACTCCGCAAAACTTCCTTTTGCGCTTTCCAAAAACCTTGTGGGCTCTCCCCTTTGGCCCAAATAAAGTGTTCTCGTACCCAAACATTTCGGGAAACATCCGGAACCCCTTCCGGAGTCCAAACACTATTATCACATATATCAATCTTTATCTCCGGACCATTCTGGAGTTCCTCGTCATGTTCGTGATCTTATCCGGAACTCCGAACAACATTCGGTCACCAACATACATAACTCATAGTACTATATCGTCAACGAACGTTAAGCGTGCGGACCCTACGGGTTCAAGAACTATGTAGACATGACCGAGACACCTCTCTGGTCAATAACCAATAGTGGGACCTGCATGCCCATATTGGCTCCTACATATTCTACGAAGATCTTTATCGGTCAGACCGCATAACAACATATGTTGTTCCCTTTGTCACCGGTATGTTACTTGCCCGAGATTCGATAGTCGGTATCTCAATACCTAGTTCAATCTCGTTACCGGCAAGTCTCTTTACTCGTTCTGTAATACATCGTCCCGCAACTAACTCATTAGTTGCAATGCTTGCAAGGCTTATAGTGATGTGCATTACCGAGTGGGCCCAGAGATACCTCTCCGACAATCGGAGTGACAAATCCTAATCTCAAAATAAGCCAACCCAACAAGTACCTTCGGAGACACCTGTAGAGCACCTTTATAATCACCCAGTTACGTTGTGACGTTTGGTGGCACACAAAGTGTTCCTCCGGTAAATGGGAGTTGCATAATCTCATGGTCATAGGAACATGTATAAGTCATGAAGAAAGCAATAGCAACAAACTAAACGATCAAGTGCTAAGATAACGGAATGGGTCAAGTCAATCACATCATTCTTCTAATGATGTGATCCCGTTAATCAAATGACAACTCATGTCTATGGTTAGGAAACTTAACCATCTTTGATCAACGAGCTAGTTAAGTAGAGGCATACTAGTGACACTCTGTTTGTCTATGTATTCACACAAGTACTATGTTTCCGGTTAATACAATTCTAGTGAATAATAAACATTTATCATGATATAAGGAAATAAATAATAACTTTATTATTGCCTCTAGGGCATATTTCCTTCAGTCTCCCACTTGCACTAGATTCAATAATCTAGATCACATCGCCATGTGATTTAACACTAATAGTTCACATTACCATGTGATTAACACCCATAGTTCACATCGCCATGTGACCAACACTCAAAGGGTTTACTAGAGTCAGTAATCTAGTTCACATCGCCATGTGATTAACACCCAAAGAGTACTAAGGTGTGATCATGTTTTGCTTGTGAGAGAAGTTTAGTCAACGGGTCTGCCACATTCAGATCCGTATGTATTTTGCAAATTTCTATGTCAACAATGCTCTGCACAGAGCTACTCTAGCTAATTACTCCCACTTTGAATATGTATCTAGATCGAGACTTAGAGTCATCCAGATTGGTGTCAAAGCTTGAATCGACGTAACTCTTTACGATGAACCTTTTGTCACCTCCATAATAGAGAAACATATCCTTATTCCACTAAGGATAATTTTGACCGTTGTCCAGTGATCTACTCCTAGATCACTATTGTACTCCCTTGCCAAAAACAGTGTAGGGAATACAATAGATCCGGTACACAGCATGGCATACTTTATAGAACCTATGGCTGAGGCATAGGGAATGACTTTCATTCTCTTTCTATCTTTTGCCGTGGTCGGGCTTTGAGTCTTACTCAATTTCACACCTTGTAACACAGGCAAGAACTCTTTCTTTGACTGTTCCATTTTGAACTACTTCAAAATCTTGTCAAGGTATGTACTGATTAAAAAAACTTATCAAGCGTCCCGATCTAGCTCTATAGATCTTGATGCTTAATATGTAACCAGCTTCACCGAGGTCTTTCTTTGAAAAACTCCATTCAAACACTCATTTATGCTTTGCAGAATAATTCTACATTATCTCCGATCAACAATATGTCATTCACATATACTTATCAGAAATGTTGTAGTGCTCCCACTCACTTTCTTGTAAATACAAGCTTCACCGCAAGTATGTATAAAACTATATGCTTTGATCAACTTATCAAAGCGTATATTCCAACTCTGAGATGCTTGCACCAGTCCATAGATGGATCGCTGGAGCTTGCATATTTTGTTAGCACCTTTAGGATTGACAAAACCTTCTGGTTGCATCATATACAACTCTTTCTTTAATAAATCCATTAAGGAATGCAGTTTTGTTTATCCATTTGCCATATTTCATAAAATGTGGCAATTGCTAACATGATTCGGACATACTTAAGCATGGATACGAGTGAGAAACACTCATCGTAGTCAACACCTTGAACTTGTCGAAAACCTTTTTGCGACAATTCTAGCTTTGTAGATAGTAACACTATTATTAGCGTCCGTCTTCCTCTTGAAGATCCATTTAATCTCAATGGCTCACCAATCATTGGGCAAGTCAATCAAAGTCCATACTTTGTTCTCATACATGGATCTCATCTCAGATTTCATGGCCTCAAGCCATTTCGTGGAATCTGGGCTCATCATTGGTTCCTCATAGTTCGTAGGTTCGTCATGGTGAAGTAACATGACCTCCAGAACAGGATTACCGTACCACTCTGGTGTGGATCTCACTCTAGTTTACCTACGAGGTTCGGTAGTAACTTGATCTGAAGTTACATGATCATCATCATTAGCTTCCTCACTAATTGGTGTAGTAGTCACAGGAGCAGATTTCTGTGATGAACTACTTTCCAATAAGGGAGCAGGTACAGTTACCTCATCAAGTTCTACATTCCTCCCACTCACTTCTTTCGAGAGAAACTCCTTCTCTAGAAAGGATCCATTCTTAGCAATGAATGTCTTGCCTTCGGATCTGTGATAGAAGGTGTACCCAACAGTCTCCTTTGGGTATCCTATGAAGACACATTTCTCCGATTTGGGTTCGAGCTTATCAGGTTGAAGCTTTTTCACATAAGCATCGCAGCCCCAAACTTTAAGAAACGACAACTTTGGTTTCTTGCCAAACCACAGTTCATAAGGCGTCGTCTCAACGGATTTCGATGGTGCCCTATTTAATGTGATGCGACCGCCTCTAAAGCATAACCCCAAAACGATAGCGGTAAATCAGTAAGAGACATCATAGATCACACTATATCTAGTAAAGTATGATTACGACGTTCGAACACACCATTATGATGTGGTGTTCCGGGTGGCGTGATTTTTGTGAAACTATTCCACATTGTTTTAATTGAAGACCAAACTCATAACTCAAATATTTGTCTCTGCGATCAGATCGTAGAAACTTTATTTTCTTGTTACGATGATTTTCAACTTCATTCTGAAATTCTTTGAACTTTCCAAATGTTTTAGACTTATGTTTCATTAAGTAGATATACCCATATCTTCTCAAATCATCTGTGAAGGTCAAAAAATAATGATACCCGCCGCGAGCCTCAACACTCATCGGACTGCATACATCAGTATGTATTATTTTCCATAAGTCAGTTGCTCGCTCCATTGTTCCGAAGAACGGAGTCTTAGTCATCTTGCCCATGAGGCATGGTTCGCAAGCATCAAAATGATTCATAATCAAGTGATTCCAAAAGCCCATCAGCATGGAGTTTCTTCATGCGCTTTACACCAATATGGCCTAAATGGTAGTGCCACAAATAAGTTGCACTATCATTATTAACTTTGCATATTTTGGTTTCAATATTATGAATATGTGTATCACTACGATCGAGATCCAATGAACCATTTTCATTGGGTGTATCACCATAGAAGGTTTTATTCATGTAAATAGAACAACAATTATTCTCTAACTTAAATGAATAACCGTTTTGCAATAAACATGATCAAATCATATTCATGCTCAACGCAAACACCAAATAACATGTATTTAGGTTTAACACTAATCCCGAAAGTATAGGGAGTGTGCGATGATGATCATATCAATCTTGGAACCACTTCCAATACACATCGTCACTTCACCCTTAACTAGTCTCTGTTCATTCTGCAAATCCCGTTTCGAGTTACTACTCTTAGCAACTAAACCAGTATAAAATACCGAGGGGTTGCTATAAACACTAGTAAAGTACACATCAATAACATGTATATCAAATATACCTTTGTTCACTTTGCTATCCTTCTTATCCACCAATTACTTGGGGTAGTTCCGCTTCCAGTGACCAGTCCCTTTGCAGTAGAAGCACTCAGTTTCAGGCTTAGGTCCAGACTTGGGTTTTTTTCACTTGAGCAGCAACTTGCTAGCCGTTCTTCTTGAAGTTCCCCTTTCTTCCCTTTGTCCCTTTACTTGAAACTAGTGGTTTTGTTTACCATCAACACTTGATGCTTTTCTTGATTTCTACCTTCGTCGATTTCAGCATCATGAAGAGCTTGGGAACTACTTTTGTCATCCCTTGCATATTATAGTTCATCACTAAGTTCTAGTAACTCGGTGATAGTGACTAGAGAATTCTGTCAATCACTATTTTATCTGGAAGATTAACTCCCACTTGATTCAAGCGATTGTAGTACCCAGAAAATCTGCGCACATGCTCACTGCTTGAGCTATTATCCTCCATCTTTTAGCTATAGAACTTGTTGGAGACTTCATATCTCCCAACTCGGGTATTTGCTTGAAATATTAACTTCAACTCCTGGAACATCTCATATGGTCCATGACGTTCAAAACGTCTTTGAAGTCCCGATTCTAAGCCATTTAAGCATGGTGCACTAAACTATCAAGTAGTCATCATATTGAGCTAGCCAAACGTTCATAACATCTGCATCTGCTCCTGCAATAGGTTTGTCACCTAGCGGTGCATTAAGGACATAATTCTTCTGTGCAGCAATGAGGATAAACCTCAGATCACGGATCCAATCCGCATCATTGCTACTAATATCTTTCAACTTAATTTTCTCTAGGAACATATCAAAAATAAAACAGGGGAGCTAAACGCGAGCTATTGATCTACAACATAGATATGCTAATACTACCAGGACTAAGTTCATGATAAATTTAAGTTCAATTAATCATATTACTCAAGAACTCCCACTTAGATAGACATCCCTCTAATCCTCTAAGTGATCACGTGATCCAAATCAACTAAACCATAACCGATCATCACGTGAAATGGAGTAGCTTTTAATGGTGAACATCACTATGTTGATCATATCTACTATATGATTCACGCTCGAACTTTCGGTCTCAGTGTTCCGAGGCCATATCTGCATATGCTAGGCTCGTCAAGTTTAACCTGAGTATTCTGCGTGTGCAAAACTGGCTTGCACCCGTTGTAGATGGACGTAGAGCTTATCACACCCGATCATCACGTGGTGTCTGGGCACGACGAACTTTGGCAACGGTGCATACTCAGGGAGAACACTTTTATCTTGAAATTTAGTGAGAGATCATCTTATAATGCTACCGTCAATCAAAGCAAGATAAGATGCATAAAAGATAAACATCACATGCAATCAATATAAGTGATATGATATGGCCATCATCATCTTGTGCTTGTGATCTCCATCTCCGAAGCACCGTCATGATCACCATCGTCACCGGCGCGACACCTTGATCTCCATCGTAGCATTGTTGTCGTCTCGCCAATCTTATGCTTCTACGACTATCGCTACCGCTTAGTGATAAAGTAAAGCATTACAGGGCGATTGCATTGCATACAATAAAGCGACAACCATATGGCTCCTGCCAGTTGCCGATAACTCGGTTACAAAACATGATCATCTCATACAATAAAATTTAGCATCATGTCTTGACCATATCACATCACAACATGCCCTGCAAAAACAAGTTAAACGTCCTCTACTTTGTTGTTGCAAGTTTTACGTGGCTGCTACTGGGCTTAGCAAGAACCGTTCTTGCCTACGCATCAAAACCATAACGATAGTTCGTCAAGTTGGTGTTGTTTTAACCTTCACAAGGACTGGGCGTAGCCACACTCGGTTCAACTAAAGTTGGAGAAACTGACACCCGCCAGCCACCTGTGTGCAAAGCACGTCGGTAGAACCAGTCTCGCGTAAGCGTACGCGTAATGTCGGTCCGCGCCGCTTCATCCAACAATACCGCAAACCAAAGTATTACATGCTGGTAAGCAGTATGACTTATATCGCCCACAACTCACTTGTGTTCTACTCGTGCATATGACATCTACGCATAAAACCTGGCTCGGATGCCATTGTTGGGGAACGTAGTAATTTAAAAAAAAATCCTACGCACACGCAGGATCATGGTGATGCATAGCAACAAGAGGGGAGAGTGTTCTCTACATACCCTCGTAGACCGTTCGCGGAAGCGTTATATCAATGCGGTTGATGTAGTCATACGTCTTCATGATCCGACCGATCCAAGTACCGAAAGCACGGCACCTCCGAGTTCTGCACACGTTCGGCTCGGTGATGTCCTCGCCTTCTCGATCCAGCAAGAGGGGCGAAGTAGTAGATGGGTTCCGGCAACACGATGGCGTGGTGATGGTGTTGGTGAAGAACAATCTCCGCAGGGCTTCGCCTAAGCACTACGAAAACTATGACGGAGGATAAACTAGAGGGGACAGGGTTGCCGGCACACGGCTTGGTGTTTCTTGATGTGTCTTGGGTGCTAGCCCTACCCCTCTATTTATATGTTGAGCCTTGGGGTCGAAACTTGGAGTAAAAGTCTCCACAAAGTCGGTTTCACCTGAAAGGCAAGAGTCCTTCTTGGACTCCAGGGCCAGACGCCAGGGTTCCCGGCGTCTGGACCCAGATGCCAGGGACCCTGGCCTCTGGCCCCTGGACTCCGCAAAACTTCGTTTTGCGCTATCCAAAAACCTTGTGGGCTTTCCCCTTTGGCCCAAATAAAGTGTTCTCGTACCCAAACATTTCGGGAAACATCCGGAACCCCTTCCGTGAATTCTAGAACCCTTCCGGAGTCCAAAAACTATTATCCCATATATCAATCTTTATCTCCGGACCATTCCGGAGTTCCTCGTCATGTCCGTGATCTTATCCGGAACTCCGAACAACATTCGGTCACCAACATACATAACTCATAGTACTATATCGTCAACGAACGTTAAGTGTGCAGACCCTACGGGTTTGTAGGATCGAAAGTATGTCTAGAGAGGGGCTGATTAGACTACTTGACCAAATAAAAACTTAACCTTTTCCCAATTTTAATTCTTGGCAGATTTTAGCTATTGTAGGACAAGTCAAGCAATCATCACACAATTCAAGCAAGCATGCAAAGAGTATATTGGCAGCGGAAAGTAAAGTATGCAACTTGCAAGAATGTAAAGGGAAGGGTTTGTATAATTCAAACGCAATTGGAGACACGGATGTTTTTCCCGTGGTTCGGATAGGTGGTGCTATCCTACATCCACGTTGATGGAGACTTCAACCCACAAGGGGTAACGGTTGCGCGAGTCCATGAAGGGCTCCACCCACACAGGGTAACGGTTGCGCGAGTCCACGAAGGGCTCCACCCACAAAGGGTCCACGAAGAAGCAACCACCCACAAAGGGTCCACGAAGAAGCAACCTTGTCTATCCCACCATGGCCATCGCCCACACAGGACTTGCCTCACTAGCGGTAGATCTTCATGAAGTAGGCGATCTCCTTACCCTTACAAACTCCTTGGTTCAACTCCACAATCTTGTCGGAGGCTCCCAAGTGACACCTAGCCAATCTAGGAGACACCACTCTCCAAGAAGTAACAAATGGTGTGTAGGTAATGAACTCCTTGCTCTTGTGCTTCAAATGATAGTCTCCCCAACACTCAACTCTCTCTCATAGGATTTGGATTTTGTGGAAAGAAGATTTGAGTGGAAAGCAACTTGAGGAAGGCTAGAGATCAAGATTCATATGATAGGAATGGAATATCTTGGTCTCAACACATGAGTAGGTGGTTCTCTCTCAGAACATATGAGTTGGAATTGTGTATGTGTTTTGATGGCTCTCTCCACGAATGAAGAGGAGGTGGAGGGGTATATATAGCCTCCACACAAAATCCAACCGTTACACACAGTTTTCCAATCTCGGTGGGACCGAATCGACAAACTCGGTCAGACCGAAAAGGTAAACCTAGTGACCGTTAGAGATTTTCGGTGGGACTGACATGCAACTCGGTAGGACCGATATGGTTAGGGTTTGGGCATAACGTAATCTCGGTGAGACCGATTACACAAACTCGGTGGGACCGAGTTTGGTAATTAGCTAACCAGAGAGTTGGTCACGCAAACTCGGTGGGACCGATTTGCTCTTTCGGTGAGACCGAAAAGTTACAAAAGGGAAACACTGAATTTACATTGCAATCTCGGTGGGACCGATCCGCTCTTTCGGTGAGACCGAAAAGTTACGAAAGGGAAACAGAGAGTTTGCAATCCCATCTCGGTGAGACCGAGATCCCTATCGGTAGAACCGAATTGCTAGGGTTTGGCAGTGGCTTATGACAAGTGAAACTCGGTGGCGCCGGATAGAAAGAATCGGTATGACCGAGTTTGGCTTAGGGTTTAGGTCATATGTGGATATGGGAAAGTAGTTGAGGGTTTTGGAGCATGTCACTAAGCACATGAAGCAAGAGGCTCATTAAGCAACACCTCATCCCTCCTTGATAGTATTGGCTTTTCCTAAAGACTCAATGTGATCTTGGATCACTAAAATATAAAATGAAGAGTCTTGAGCTTTTGAGCTTGAGCCAATCCTTTGTCCTTAGCATTTTGAGGGTTCCACTTTCACATCCATGCCATGCCAATCATTGAGCTTTGCTGAAATAATTATCTTGGAATAGCATTAGCTCAATGAGCTATATGTTGTTATGAATTACCAAAACCACCTAGGGATAGTTGCACTTTCAATCTCCCCCTTTTTGGTAATTGATGACAACATATAGATCAAAGCTTCAACAAATGATAATGAGCATGAAATATATCGTCGCTTTGAGAAGTATGTGATAAGTAAGAGCTCCCCCTAAATTTGTGCATATTTAAAATTTGCTTTGGACTGCAAATGCACAAAGAGTTAGAGTCATGGGTTACTCTTCCATGTCACATACATCTTGGTGGAGCGCTTAAAATGATAAGAATGAAATACATGCACTCATCACCAAGAAAAGTGAATGATCACATAAGATAGATAAGATAATAGCATTCACCAAACATTAAGTGTAGCTTATGATCAAACACATGATCATCAATGTCTCACAAGCATAGTATCTCAAGCACTCAAAAGCAAACAAAGTTCGAAAAACCACCAAATAAAGCAAGAGAGAATAAAAGCAACACTCTCTCTCTCGAAGCCTATGATCTATACATTTTTCTCCCCCTTTGGCAACAAGTTACCAAAAAGTTCCTAGAAAATGCATAGTGCTAGATCGACTCTCAGGCTTGATCTTCAGGTGGTGGTGGAGTCCGGATCACTCCAAGGACGAAGGCTTCCGTAGACGCTGAAGTAGACGCTGGAGTTGGAGCTGAAGTAGATGCTGGAGCTGGTGGAACTGAGGCTGTAGCTGGTGCAGAAGTGGTGGCTCTGGGGTCAGTAACTGGCACTGCAGACGACCTCGGACCTCGTGGCACTCTGGCAAAGGCATCAGTTGTAGTCTTGCCTCTCCTCTCCTGCATGTCATCCTGGAGCTGCTCCACTGCAGTCTGAATCTCTGTCACCTTGACATCCAAGTCATAGAACTTTTGTTCCATGATTCTCTCTAAGCTCGCCTGGTTCTGAGTTAGGGTGGCTAGTCCTTTCTCAATCCGCAGGGTGGATGCAATCAGGTAACCAAGCTGCTCTTGTTTGGTTTTCAAGAAGTACTTAGATGCCTCCTCTTGAGTTGGCATCTTGGCAGCTTTCTCCTTCCTTGCCTTCTCCTTCTTGGCTTGTGCTTGGGCAGATGATGGCTCATTCTCAGTCATGACAACTTGATTGTCCTCAAAATCTGGATGGATGGGCAAGTGTTCCTTGTCCAATAAGTATATGCCCGTGCCCATCTTGGAGTTGATGAGCTCCTGAATCTGTGGGGCATATCCGCAACTCCTCTTCTGATCTGCTGCAGTCCTTTTGATAGTTTCCACTATGAGGCTCATCACCTTGAACTTCTGAGGCACATCAAATACATGAAGCAAATTGATTGCATGGCCTTTGATCATCTTGTGATCACCTGACTTGGGCAATAAGGTGTGCCTCAAAATCCAATTGATGGTTGGCAATCCTGACAGAAGATAATGCACAGACCCAAACTTGAAAGTATCAAGTGCCTCGTTTGGAATTTCCTTGTACATATTGGACATAGAGTTGTGGTCCATCTTCTTCTTGGCATAAATGTCCAAGTCATCTGCTTGCTCCTCTGGGGCATTGATCAACTTTGCCCATTCCTCAACAATTGATTGGTACCTCGTACCTTCAGACATCCATGTGATCCTCCCATCTGGATAAAAATGTGTTGTGGAGTAGAACTGCATGATGAGCTCCTCGTTCCACTTTGTGAGCTTCTGCCCAACAAAGTCTGCAACTCCACAAGCACTAAAGCTGTCCTGCACTCCAGGGTAATGCTCCTCGTTGTCCTTGATGTACTGCCAGTCGACCCATCTCATATCATAGACTATTGGCTTCTTATCAAGCAGAACTGTCTCATAGAAATCTTGCTGTTCCTTGGTGTGAAATCTGTAATCCACAGCAGTCCTTCTCCTTGAAGCATACGGATCTGCTTCTCTCCACTTCCTGAGCCCTGAGTCTCTCCTGAGCTTCATATCCTCAGCCACAGGATGAGCATCGTTGTGGTCTGGGATCTTGGGCTTGAGCTTTCTCAGAACATTATCTTCCTCTTCTTCTGCAGCTTCAGGCACTGGGGCCTTGTTCTTTTCAGCAGCTGGGATGCTTCTTGTATTCCTCTTTGGTTTTGGCTTTGGAGCTGGCTTGGCCTTGGAAGTAGCTGCCCCTGATCTTATGGCATCACCCATCAACTTGGGTGCCTTAGGTGCTGGTGCAGCTACCTCTTCTTCCTCTTCCTCTTCCATGATGGAAGCCTTTCCAAGCACTCTGGCTACGGTCTTCTTGACCCTTTCCTTCCTTTTCTTGCCTTCAGCAGCAACTGGCTCTTTGGGTGCAGGCTTTTCAGTTGAAGCTCTGGCCTTTGACATAGGCTGTCTGCCTGCTGGCCTTTTTACTTTCATCCCTGGCTTTGTGCCCTGTGCTGGCTCAACTCTCTTTGATGTGGCTTCCTCTTCTGCCACATAGTCCTCATCCTCTGAGTATGAGGTTCTCTTCCTCCTTTGTTTGATGGCAGCTTTAGGCAGATTGCTTGGGGTACTCCTGCTGCCTTCATCTGAAGAACTTGAGGGACTAGTGCCCTCACTCATCTGCACTTGCTCTTCTGACATGTTCTGGCTATCACTTTGGTCTGACATGATGAACAAGCTGACTGCTGACCCCTAGTTCGGCGGAGACTCGCTACGGCGGCAACGGCGGGGTAGAATTCCCGTTGACGGCGACGGAGACCAGCGACTGGAGGCGGCTGGCGGCGAGGAGACGATCCGGAGACCAAGTTGGTAGAGCAGGCTATCGCGCGGGCGAAGGGGTTCGGAGAAATTTCCAAATTTTTGCCCGTGACTATATATAGCCCGACCCTGTCGGTGTGACCGAGTGGAACAACTCGGTGGCACCGAGATTCATAACTGCAAGCAGTTACTGAAACTCGGTGTGACCGAAAAGTTCAAATCGGTTGCACCAAGATCGAAAACCTAGATCAACTTAATGATCTCGGTAGGACCGAAAGTAGGGTATCGGTCAGACCGAGAATCATAAAGAGGTTTTGTAAGTTTAAGTCTATGACGAATCGGGGACTTCGAGCGCTCCTCACACAGAGTGGTTCGAATCTGACTTGATCAAATTTTGTGATGTAGCATGAATAGAGTTTGAGACGAGAAAAGCATAGATAGCTAGAGGAGGTTCTTAGGCATTCTTGTCCATCCACTTGGCAAAAGAAAATAAAGCCAAACAATCAAAACAACAAGTGGATGTCCTCGAATGAGTAAAATATGCAACCAGCATGCTCACACAATAAGATGGCAAATGAAATATGTGACAAGGCATGCACAACCAATTCTAGCATCTATCAAGCAATTTGCGATGACTAGGTCATCTATATATGAGTATATTAACTTAGGAGTCAAGTGAGAACACTTGATCATAGGTCATACTCATCGTTTAAGCTCAAGTGGGGTTACCACTTTTACATAAAGCATTGTTGTGTTCACATCTTTAGAGTTGCTTTAGCTCAAGTCTTAGAGTAAAGCTCCCCCTAGATGTGATATCCCCCCTTAGAGGGATGAACTAACCTCGAGTTTTGTCGATGATGACTTCATGTAGATGTTGAAGATGTGGATGCTCAATGTTGTTGTAGATCACTTGGAGCTATCCATTTGAGTGAATTGCACTTTCAATACCTACATGGGTTAGTCCCACAAGGAACAAGCAAGGATATCCATAGACATAGAGTGATGCACACACAAGATGATGTCCAAGAAAACTTTTAGGTTACCTTGTCCCTTGTCTTACCAACAAGAGGGTTTGTGACTCCTTGAACTAGTGCAAGATGTGGAAGTTGATTGCACTTGTTCTTGCCAAAATGATAAGAGTGAAGTATGTTGGCGGAGTCACCCTCAAGAACTCTCTAGTTCTTCTTCTTTTGGATCCACACCATCTTGATGGGAATCCTTGGAGTTGTAGTCGTACTTGATGAAGTGGAACTTGAAGTAGTCTTGGGAATCCACTTGACTAAGGTCTTAGGAGCTTCTTCAAATGCATCAATTTCCTCTTGAAGCTTGTCCTTGCCTTTTTGCTTGTAGTCTTGTGGTGGAAGATCATCTTGAGCTTGTGTCCCCTTGAAAGAAGTATCATACTTCTCTTGTTGAGGAATAAACTTTGTATTGGGGTATTGATCTTCTTCCCACTCAACTCCATTGGCATTGAACTTTCGTTCAAAACCAACACCTTGATTCTTCTGGTGCATTCCTTGCTTGCGCACAATTTCCTCGAATTGCTTACTCCCGGCAAGGCTTTTGTACACTCCTTTCTCTATAATTCCCTTCAATAAGATATTTTCTTGCTCAAGTGTAACTTGGCTAAGAGAATCATTAGTGGAATCAAGAGAACTACTAGAAGCAACAATATTGGATTTAGCATGATCATTGTTACTGCTAGAGGAAGAATCTTTCTTGTTCTTGTTACTAGACTTGACTTGAGGCATGTAAGTGGATAAGAGTAAACGCTTGGAAATGTAAGAAGAACTTTTCTTGCGGAGATCATCATTGATTGCCTTTAAGAACTCATGCTCTTGCTCAAGATTGAGCTTTTCAAAGCGTAATTTTTTATGAGCTCTTAAAAGTTCTTGATGATCTTCGAAGATAGTTTCATGAGCTAACTTAAGAGTGTTTAGTTCTTTAGTTAGAGCCTCAATCTTCTTCTTATCATTGTCATTCGTTTTATCTTGATTAGCATGATCATAGTATTCATCACTAGAGTTGTCAACAAGCAAATCATCACCTAACAAGTCATCTTCATCACTATTGAAATCAACATACTCGGGGTGTGTTACCTTAGGACCTTTGGCCATGAAGCATCTTCCAATTCCTTCATTTGGTGAGTCAAATATGTCGTAGGAGTTGGTTGACACAAGTGCTAGACCGGCAACACCTTCATCTTGAGTATCTTCGGAGTCGGAGTGATAACTTCTCTCGGAGTGGCTGTCGGAGTCGGAGCCGGATACCCATTCACCAACATGAGCTTGATGTCTTCGTTTTGTGTAGCTCCTTGATGATTTTTCCTTCCTTTCCGAATCCTTGCTTCTCCGTGAGTATCTTCGTTCATAACGATCATCTCTACTCCTTCTCTCTCTTGGTGGTGATTCTTTGCTTCTTCTTTTTGGAGAATCTTCTCTTCTCTTGTAGGGAGCCGTACACTCATTGGAATAGTGTCCGGGTCTTCCACAACTGTAGCAGTTTCGCTCTCGACTAGAAGATCTTTTGTCATTGTAGGACCTTGACTTGAAGCTTCTATCTTTGCTTCTATTCTTGTAGAACTTGTTGAAGTTCTTCACCATTAAGCTCAATTCTTCATTGAAGTTTTGTTTCTCACTTGATGATGTAGGGGCTTCACATGAGGCTTTGTAGGCACCACTTGATTTGTTGTGAAGTTCCTCTTTATCCTTAAGTGACATCTCATGAGCAACAATTCTTCCAATCACCTCCGTTGGCTTGAGATCTTTGTAATTGGGCATCATTTGGATCAATGTGCACACGGTATCATATTTTCCATCCAAGGCTCTTAGAATCTTCTTGATGATGAATCTATCGGTCATCTCTTCGCTTCCTAAGCCGGCAATCTCATTTGTGATGAGAGCAAGCCTAGAGTACATTTCAGCGACACCTTCACCATCCTTCATTTTGAACTTGTCAAGTTGACTTTGAAGCACATCCAACTTGGATTCCTTGACGGAGTCGGTACCTTCGTGCATATCAATCAAAGTGTCCCAAATTTCCTTTGCATTCTCAAGACGGTTGATTTTGTTGAATTCTTCGGGGCACAATCCGTTGAAGAGAATATCACAAGCTTGAGCATTGTATTGCAACATCTTCAACTCATCCGCGGTAGCTTCACGGTTTGGTTATTTCCCATCAAAGAAGTCACCTTGCAAACCAACACACACAATAGCCCAAACGGCGGGGTTATGTCCAAGAATATGCATTTTCATTTTATGCTTCCAACTAGCAAAATTAGTACCATCAAAGTAAGGGCCTCTACGGTGATAATTTCCCTCGCTAGACGCCATACTCTCCTAGGTTGTGAAACCAAGGCTATGACCACCAAAAGCTATGGAGATCAAAGCAAATGGAGACCAAAGCTCTGATACCACTTGTAGGATCGAAAGTATGTCTAGAGAGGGGGTGATTAGACTACTTGACCAAATAAAAACTTAACCTTTTCCCAATTTTAATTCTTGGCAGATTTTAGCTATTGTAGGATAAGTCAAGCAATCATCACACAATTCAAGCAAGCATACAAAGAGTATATTGGCAGTGGAAAGTAAAGCATGCAACTTGCAAGAATGTAAAGGGAAGGGTTTGGAGAATTCAAACGCAATTGGAGACACGGATGTTTTTCCCGTGGTTCGGATAGGTGGTGCTATCCTACATCCACGTTGATGGAGACTTCAACCCACAAAGGATAACGGTTGCGCGAGTCCATGAAGGGCTCCACCCACACAGGGTAACGGTTGCGCGAGTCCACGAAGGGCTCCACCCACAAAGGGTCCACGAAGAAGCAACCACCCACAAAGGGTCCACGAAGAAGCAACCTTGTCTATCCCACCATGGCCATCGCCCACACAGGACTTGCCTCACTAGCGGTAGATCTTCACGAAGTAGGCGATCTCCTTGCCCTTACAAACTCCTTGGTTCAACTCCACAATCTTGTCGGAGGCTCCCAAGTGACACCTAGCCAATCTAGGAGACACCACTCTCCAAGAAGTAACAAATGGTGTGTAGGTAATGAACTCCTTGCTCTTGTGCTTCAAATGATAGTCTCCCCAACACTCAACTCTCTCTCATAGGATTTGGATTTTGTGGAAAGAAGATTTGAGTGGAAAGCAACTTGAGGAAGGCTAGAGATCAAGATTCATATGATAGGAATGGAATATCTTGGTCTCAACACATGAGTAGGTGGTTCTCTCTCAGAACATATGAGTTGGAATTGTGTATGTGTTCTGATGGCTCTCTCCACGAATGAAGAGGAGGTGGAGGGGTATATATAGCCTCCACACAAAATCCAACCGTTACACACAGTTTTCCAATCTCGGTGGGACCGAATCGACAAACTCGGTCGGACCGAAAAGGTAAACCTAGTGACCGTTAGAGATTTTCGGTGGGACTGACATGCAACTCGGTAGGACCGATATGGTTAGGGTTTGGGCATAACGTAATCTCGGTGAGACCGATTACACAAACTCGGTGGGACCGAGTTTGGTAATTAGCTAACCAGAGAGTTGGTCACGCAAACTCGGTGGGACCGATTTGCTCTTTCGGTGAGACCGAAAAGTTACAAAAGGGAAACACTGAATTTACATTGCAATCTCGGTGGGACCGATCCGCTCTTTCGGTGAGACCGAAAAGTTACGAAAGGGAAACAGAGAGTTTGCAATCCCATCTCGGTGAGACCGAGATCCCTATCGGTAGAACCGAATTGCTAGGGTTTGGCAGTGGCTTATGACAAGTGAAACTCGGTGGCGCCGGATAGAAAGAATCGGTATGACTGAGTTTGGCTTAGGGTTTAGGTCATATGTGGATATGGGAAAGTAGTTGAGGGTTTTGGAGCATATCACTAAGCACATGAAGCAAGAGGCTCATTAAGTAACACCTCATCCCTCCTTGATAGTATTGGCTTTTTCTAAAGACTCAATGTGATCTTTGATCACTAAAATATAAAATGAAGAGTCTTGAGCTTTTGAGCTTGAGCCAATCCTTTGTCCTTAGCATTTTGAGGGTTCCACTTTCACATCCATGCCATGCCAATCATTGAGCTTTCCTGAAATAATTATCTTGGAATAGCATTAGCTCAATGAGCTATATGTTGTTATGAATTACCAAAAGCACCTAGGGATAGTTGCACTTTCAGGGGTCGAGAACTATGTAGACATGACCGAGACACCTCTCTGGTCAATAACCAATAGCGGGACCTGGATGCCCATATTGGCTCCTACATATTCTATGAAGATCTTTATCGGTCAGACCGCATAACAACATACGTTGTTCCCTTTGTCATCGGTATGTTACTTGCCCGAGATTCGATAGTCGGTATCTCAATACCTAGTTCAATCTCGTTACCGGCAAGTCTCTTTACTCGTTCTGTAAAACATCATCCCGCAACTAACTCATTAGTTGCAATGCTTGCAAGGCTTATAGTGATGTGCATTATTGAGTGGGCCCAGATATACTTCTCCGACTATCGGAGTGACAAATCCTAATCTCGAAATACGCCAACCCAACAAGTACCTTCGGAGACACCTGTAGAGCTCTTTATAATCACCCAGTTACGTTGTGACGTTTGGTGGCACACAAAGTGTTCCTCTGATAAACGGGAGTTGCATAATCCCATAGTCATAGGAACATGTATAAGTCATGAAGAAACCAATAGCAACAAACTAAACGATCAAGTGCTAAGCTAACGGAATGGGTCAAGTCAATCACATCATTCTCCTAATGATGTGATCCCGTTAATCAAATGACAACTCATGTCTATGGTTAGGAAACTTAACCATCTTTGATCAACGTGCTAGTCAAGTAGAGGCATACTAGTGACACTCTGTTTGTCTATTTATTCACACAAGTATTATGTTTCTGGATAATACAATTCTAGCATGAATAATAAACATTTATCATGATATAAGGAAATAAATAATAACTTTATTATTGCATCTAGGGCATATTTCCTTCACTTAAAACATTCTTGAGCAATAAATAAAGCGTGTGTTTAGCCTAAAACACAAGCACATGTGATCGTTGGATGTATGTGGATCCATATGTTCCGTATTTAAAAAACAGAAGAGTTCAAAAATGTTCATGAAATTTCAAAAATAGTTTTGAATTTCACAAATTGTTCGCATGTTTCTAATTTTTTCATTTTTTTCTAAAAAATCATGAATTTGACAAACTCTATAGGGTTTTCCAAAAAGTTAATGAATTTTTAAAAATATCCTTGGATTCTTTCAAAATGTTCATGAATTAAAAACATTTTCTCGGATTTCAAAATGTGTTCTTGTGTTTCAAACAATGTACCAAGTTTCTGAAAATATTCACGAATTTGAAAAATCTTCCTCTATTTTAAGCAAATTTCATGGGTTTGGAAATTGTTCTAGGCCATCCGGAGTTCGAGTCCGAATTCGCGATTATAAACGTGGACTATTTTCCCTTGGCGTTTTGCCTTTTCAGTAGGTTGCTGGGTCGGCCCTCCACACATCGCGTGCGATCGCCAGCGGCGCAAACCGGCGCTTACAACGCTGAATAGGAGCTCCCATCTATTTGGCAAGGAAGAGGGTAAACCAAGAAAACCCGATTCAAAAAATGTTCTAGAGCCTTCCCAAAAATGATGAGAAATGCATTGTGAGAAATTCTTAAATGGGCCGGGCAAAAGTAGTTGTACTAACGATTTGGCTGTCGGTTTGGTCCTTAAACAGGAGGTGATATACTCACACACGCATCTAGTTGGGCTGACTCATCTTTTTTTCCTGTTTTTTCTAACGGGCAAAAGACCTGCATGCATGTGGCGTGATTCGAACTGTGACACCCTGGTTATGTACATGCTGCGCTAACCAACACAGCTGTATCATCTTTTCTGTTTAATTCCAACATTTTGTTTCTTTTCATCTTTCATCTTTGTTCTTTTTCTTTTTCTTCGAATGGGTTTGTTTGTTTTTTTATTTTTCATTTCTATTTTTTCTTGGAACGGTTTTTTCTTTTTTCTTTTTGCTAAATGCGTGAACTTTTTCTTCAAATTTGTGAACTTTTTAAAAATTGATGAACTTTTCTTCAAAGTCGATGAACTTTTTAATTATCGATGATCTTTTTTCAAAATCGACGAACTTTTTTCAAAATTATTGAAATTTTTTCAAAATCTATAAAAATAATCAAACTCAATAACTTTTTTTCGAATTCAATGATTTTTTTCCAAATTTGATGATTTTTTAAATCGATGAACCCTATTCAAATCCATTGGTTTTTTTTTTCAAATTTGATGAACTTTTTTTCAATTGTACATACCTTTTGAAAATTTTGATTTATTTCAATTCATGGTTTTCGTGAATGCTTTATTCAAATTTATGTTTTCTTTATTTAAATAATTTATAGTAGGTATATAATACTACTATATGTTTAATGTTTGTACTGAAAGAATGGTAGAATAACACGGTTTCCTCTTCATTTCTGGCCCGGCCCATGCGGTGATTTTGCTCGTTGCTCAAGTGTTTTGTGGGTTTTTCTTTATGTTAAAACTAATTTTCCCCCTCGTTACCTGGTTTGCTCGCTCACCAAAATTATGTTTCCTAAAAACCAAAAAATTTAATCAAATTTTCTTTGTTGTTAGTTTTAATAAAAAATATTTGAAAGTTTGAAAAAAATTTCATGAACTTGAAAAGAATATTCATGAATTCGAGAATGCTCATAAATTAAAAAAAATGTTCAAAATTTTGGAAAAAATCTCACATACTTTAAAAAAAATTTAGGACTAAAAATATATTCACGAATCAAAAACATGTGAATTCACAAAATATTCCCGAATTTGAAGAAAGAATGTTCACAAGTTCAAAAGAAATTGAATTTGAAAAAATCTTCACTAATTCAAAAAAAATCACGGAGTTAAAAATATTCATGAATAAAAAATGAGTTAAAAATATTCATGAATAAAAAATGAGTTAAAAATATTCATGAATCTGAAAAAAATCATGGGTTTAAAAAATGTACATAGATTTAAAAATGAGGATTTTAGAAAATGTTCGTAGATTCATTAAGTGTGCATGCATTTTTTAAATATTCACTAATTTTAAAATCTGTTCACGAATTGGAATAAATCACAAATTTAAAAATATTTGTAAAAATATTCATGAATCCCAAAAATTAGCACGAACCTATAAAATTAAAAAAACAACAGAAAAGATGAAAAGATGATATAGTAAATGAAAAGAGAAAACAAAAAAGGGTGAAAAGACAAAGAAAAATAGTAAAAAACCGGAAAACTGTTGGATGAACAAAAAAAATGGAAGGTTCCTAAACTAGTACCGGACGTTGCAAAAACCGTTCCCGCAACTGACCCTAAAATGGGCTATCCTACCTTCACATGCTAATAGGTGATGGCTAAGGATATGTAGCGGTACATACCATTTGCGTGGTTGTTCCATGCGGTACATGCGGAATAGGATCTACCAGCAAGATATAGCTTTTCTGGACGATATGTATCATTTGCAGCAGACAAGAACTCGATATCAGCATTGGCAGCTCTTTGTTATGGGCTGTTTTAAACCTAACCTGGGCTCAACCACTTTAATGCACGAATGCTGACCTATCCAACATGCAAGGCTGACTTTACGAAGGTCAAATCATCCTTGTAGCCCTCTCACAAAAAACGGAATGGGTGTTTTGGCAGGACATGACATATCCTATATACTCCATGGGAGGGCTAGGTTTTCAAAAGATGGAATTGTTCAATTTAGCCTTACTAGCCGAACAGGGATGGCGACTAATTCAAGAACCAAACACCTTAAGTGCACAGATTTTTCCATGACTGGCAATTTTTGAGTGCATAATCGGGGTTGAGGCCCTTATAGGTGTGTGTTGGATTATGGATGGGCTTAGGCCCATATACGACACTAATCACAGGTTAATCTAGAGGTTTGTTGATTTGATTGATCTGGTGAATCACGTTTGAAAAGAGGATGCACTTGCAAATAATTTTTTGCCATGGGATGCCGAGGCAATTAGGAAAATCCCTTTACCGACTACAATTTATGGCTTGGTGTCATGGGAAGTGTGGGAGCTTTACATTACGTTCGGTATATCATTGTTGATTTTTTAAATATATTTTTTGGAAAAGGAGGAAGCACCCCCGGCCTCTGCATCTGGTAGATGCATGCGACCATTTTATTTATTATTCACAAAGACCTTACAAGGTAATACCACAGTAAGCCCGAGGCCACCATCTAGACGACACCTGTCGCTACTCCTATCCTTTTGGTAAAGGGATGCCGAATGTCCGGGCCAAATACCAAACAGATATCGCACGAAAGCCTAACATCTAACGCCGGATGCCCCATCCAAGCCACATAGGCGGGACTGGGTAACACTCCAGACCGGCGCACTCTCAGTGAGTACCACACGCACACGCTGCAAAGGGCCATCACCTCTGTCTTCTATCGATCCATCCTCAAAATATATACTGATGCATCGACCTTGTCAGGCCTCTCTGCCATCGACGCCACCACGACGCCAGACAACGTCGACCTCCTGCGCGTGTCCATCGCCACACATCTGACGCCAAGCCTCCACTGCTCCATGCCGCCGAGAACCGCCGCCTTGAATATGTAGAAATAAACACCGCTCCACCGAAGAAGCCGTCCGCTGGTCCCTCGAGCCCGAGTGCGTCTCCAAGAATGTCGCCCCCAAGGGGGTAATGACACATGATTGCTGCCGTCATCCGATCAACTGATCTAGGGTTTCCCCCAGAGGTATTAAGTGGGGTTCGGAGCTTCACCTCGATGATGCCTACATGAAGGAAACGATGATAAGGGCATCGTCATCACCGGCTCCGGCCAACGACCGAAGACCAAGTTTTCACCCGGATCCGTCCCAAGAAATCCACCCGACAACCTGTGCACTGTCTCGATCGCCTTCAAAGCCCCAGATCTAGCCGCCTAGATCTGGCGACCAACCGCAACAGCAGTGCCACCGTAGGAGCCCTGGCACACCGGCCACTGCCTGAGTGTGCCATCGCTGGAGCCTGGGAGGAGGGCTCCCACCCCACCTCGCCAAACCGTGAGAGCCGCCGAGATGGATCCCGCACGCTCGCCACCATCTCTGATCTGAACCAATCCGTAGCAAAAACCACGAGATCATCGACGCAGATCCGCCTAGGACAGGTGTAAGATCGTGGATGTCGCCTAGAGGGGGGCTAAATAGGCGCTTTAAAATAATTACGATTTAGGCTCGAACAAATGCGGAATAAATCCAGCGGTTAATTTTTCAAGCACAAAACCTACAACAACTAGGCTCACATATGTGCAGCAACAACTTAAGCTAAGCAGGATAAGCAACTATGTGATAGCAAGATATATGACAAGAAACAATATGGCTATCACAAAGTAAAGTGCATAAGTAAAAGGGCTCGGGTAAGAGATAACCGAGGCACGCGGAGACGACGATGTATCCCGAAGTTCACACCCTTGCGGATGCTAATCTCCGTTTGGAGCGGTGTGGAGGCACAATGCTCTCCAAGAAGCCACTAGGGCCACCGTAATCTCCTCACTCCCTCGCACAATGCAAGATGCTGTGATTCCACTAAGGGACCCTTGAGGGCGGTTACCGAACCCGTACAAATGGCAACCCTTGGGGGCGGTCACCGAACCCGTACACTTTGGCAACCCTTGGGGGCGGTCACCGGTACCCGTCAAATTGCTCGGAGCGATCTCCACAACCTAATTAGAGACCTCGGCGCTTGCCCGGAGCTTTACACCATAATGATTGAGCTACGAACACCACCAACCGTCTAGGGCACCCAAGCACCCAAGAGGAACAAGCTCAAGGGTACCAAGCACCCAAGATTAATAAGCTTCTCAACTTGTAACTTCCACGTATCACCGTGGAGAACTCAAACCGATGCACCAAATGTAATGGCAAGGGCATACGGAGTGCCCAAGTCCTTCTCTCTCAAATCCCACCGAAGCAACTAATGCTAGGGAGGAAAATGAGAGGAAGAACAAGGAGAACACCAAGAACTCCAAGATCTAGATCCAAGGGGTTCCCCTCACATAGAGGAGAAAGTTATTGGTGGAAACGTGGATCTAGATCTCCTCTCTCTTTTCCCTCAAAAACTAGCAAGAATCCATGGAGGGATTGAGAGTTAGCAAGCTCGAAGAAGGTCAACAATGGGGGAAGAACACGAGCTCAAAGGATAAGGTTCATTGGGGAAGAAGACCCCCTTTTATAGGAGGGAAAAAATCCAACCGTTATGTGCTCAGCCCGCACACGAGCGGTACTACCGCTTCCCGAGCGGTACTACCGCTCGGGCGGAAGAAGCAGGGAAAAGGAGCAACATAACATGAACCTTGGGGTGGTAGTACCGCATATAAGAGGTACCACCGCGCACCCCAGCGGTACTACCGCTGGAGGAGCAGAACACGGGACCAAAAGAGGCAGAGCAGAGTACAGCGGCAGTTATGCAGTAGCGGTACTACCGCCCGACCGGAGCGATACTACCGCTTAGGCGGTACTACCGTGCCTTACTACCGTGAAACTACTGCTAAACCCGACACGAAAGAGCAGGACCCAAAATCGAGGCGGTAGTAGAGCGGTACTACAGCGGTACTACGGCTGAGAGCTCCAAGCGGTACTATCGCTTGGGCTCGCGGTACTACCATTGGGACCAGATGATGTAGCTATGTACCTAGGGTAGGGTCATAGACCTGACCTAGACATCCTCCCCTAGGACATCACCCTAAAGCCAGGATCATTCAAAGGGTACCATCTGTTGGAAATAAGCCCTAGAGGCAATAATAAATTAGTTATTATTATATTTCCTTGTTCATGATAATCGTTTATTATCCGTGCTAGAATTGTATTGATAGAAAACTCAAATACATGTGTGGATACATAAACAACACCATGTCCCTAGTAAGCCTCTAGTTGACTAGCTCGTTGATCAATAGATGGTTACGGTTTCCTGACCATGGACATTGGATGTCATTGATAACGGGATCACATCATTAGAAGAATGATGTGATGGACAAGACCCAATCCTAAGCATAGCACAAGATCGTGTAGTTCGCATGCTAAAGCTTTTCTAATGTCAAGTATCATTTCCTTAGACCATGAGATTGTGCAACTCCCGGATACCGTAGGAGTGCTTTGGGTGTGCCAAACGTCACAACGTAACTGGGTGGCTATAAAGGTACATTACAGGTATCTCCGAAAGTGTCTGCTGGGTTGGCACGAATCGAGACTGGGATTTGTCACTCCGTGTAAACGGAGAGGTATCTCTGGGCCCACTCGGTAGGACATCATCATAATGTGCACAATGTGATCACGGAGTTGATCACGGGATGATGTGTTACGGAACGAGTAAAGAGACTTGCCGGTAACGAGATTGAACAAGGTATCGGGATACCGACGATCGAATCTCGGGCAAGTATCGTATCGCTAGACAAAGGGAATTGTATACGGGATTGATTAAGTCCTCGACATCGTGGTTCATCCGATGAGATCATCGTGGAACATGTGGGAGCCAACATGGGTATCCAGATCCCGCTGTTGGTTATTGACCGGAGAGTCATCTCGGTCATGTCTGCATGGTTCCCGAACCCGTAGGGTCTACACACTTAAGGTTCGATGACGCTAGGGTTATAGGGAAAGTATGTACGAGGTTACCGAATGTTGTTCGGAGTCCCGGATGAGATCCCGGACGTCACGAGGAGTTCCGGAATGGTCCGGAGGTAAAGATATATATATGGGAAGTCCTGTTTTGGTCACCGGAAAAGTTTCGGGTTTTATCGGTAACGTACCGGGACCACCGGGAGGGTCCCGGGGGTCCACCAAGTGGGGCCACAAGCCCCGGAGGGCTGCATGGGCCAAGTGTGGGAGGGGACCAGCCCCAGGTGGGCTGGTGCGCCCCCCTACAAGGGCCCAAGGCGCCTAAAGGGGAGGAGGGGGGCAAACCCTAAGGGCAGATGGGCCTTAGGGCCCATGCCTGGTGCGCCTTCCTCTCCCCCTCCACCTGGCCGCCACCCAGATGGGATCTGGGGGCTACCGCCACCCAGATGGGATCTGGGGGCTGCCGCCACCCCTAGGGAGGGAACCCTAGGTGGGGGCGCAGCCCCTCCCCTCCCCCTATATATACTTGAGGTTTGGGCTGCCCAAGACACACGAGTTCCTCTCCTTCTTGGCGCAGCCCTACCCCTCTCCCTCCTCGTCTCTTGCGGTGCTTGGCGAAGCCCTGCTGGAGTACCACGCTCCTCCACCACCACCACGCTGTTGTGCTGCTGCTGGATGGAGTCTTCCTCAACCTCTCCCTCTCTCCTTGCTGGATCAAGGCATGGGAGACGTCACCGGGCTGTACGTGTGTTGAACGCGGAGGTGCCGTCCATTTGGCACTAGGATCTCCGATGATTTGGATCACGATGAGTACGACTCCATCAACCCCGTTCTCTTGAACGCTTCCGCTTAGCGATCTACAAGGGTATGTAGATGCACTCTCCTTCCCCTCGTTGCTGGTTTCTCCATAGATAGATCTTGGTGACACGTAGGAAAATTTTGAATTTCTGCTACGTTCCCCAACAGTGGCATCATGAGCTAGGTTTATGCGTAGTTTCTATGCATGAGTAGAACACAAGTTGTTGTGGGCGTCGATATTGTCAATTTACTTGCCGTTACTAGTCTTATCTTGATTCGGCGGCATCGTGGGATGAAGCGGCCCGGACCGACCTTACACGTACTCTTACGTGAGACTGGTTCCACCGACTGACATGCACTAGTTGCATAAGGTGGCTAGCGGGTGTCAGTCTCTCCCACTTTAGTCGGATTGGATTCGATGAAAAGGGTCCTTATGAAGGGTAAATAGCAATTGGCATATCATGTTGTGGTTTTCGCGTAGGTAAGAAACGTTCTTGCTAGAAACCCATAGCAGCCACGTAAAACATGCAAACAACAATTAGAGGACGTCTAACTTGTTTTTGCAGGGTATGCTATGTGATGTGATATGGCCAAGAAGAATGTGATGAATGATATGTGATGTATGAGATTGATCATGTTCTTGTAATAGGAATCACGACTTGCATGTCGATGAGTATGACAACCGGCAGGAGCCATAGGAGTTGTCTTAATTTATTTATGACATGTGTGTCAACATAAACGTCATGTAATTACTTTACTTTATTGCTAACCGTTAGCTATAGTAGTAGAAGTAATAGTTGGCGAGACAACTTCATGAAGACACGATGATGGAGATCATGATGATGGAGATCATGGTGTCATGCCGGTGACAATGATGATCATGGAGCCCCGAAGATGGAGATCAAAAAGGAGAATATGATATTGGCCATATCATGTCACTATTTGATTGCATGTGATGTTTATCATGTTTATACATCTTATTTGCTTAGAACGACGGTAGTAAATAAGATGATCCCTCATTAAAATTTCAAGAAAGTGTTCCCCCTAACTGTGCACCGTTGCGAAAGTTCGTCGTTTCGAAGCACCACGTGATGATCGGGTGTGATAGATTCTTATGTTCACATACAACGGGTGTAAGCCAGATTTACACACGCGAAACACTTAGGTTGACTTGACGAGCCTAGCATGTACAGACATGGCCTCGGAACGCAAGAGACCAAAAGGTCGAGCGTGAGTCGTATGGTAGATACGATCAACATGAAGATGATGACTAGTCCGTCTCACGTGATGATCGGACACGGCCTAGTTGACTCGGATCATGTAATCACTTAGATGACTAGAGGGATGTCTATCTGAGTGGGAGTTCATAAGATGAACTTAATTATCCTGAACATAGTCAAAAGGTCTTCACAAATTATGTCGTAGCTCGCGCTTCAGTTCTACTGTTTAGATATGTTCCTAGAGAAAATTTAGTTGAAAGTTGATAGTAGCAATTATGCGGACTAGGTCCGTAAACTGAGGATTGTCCTCATTGCTTCATAGAAGGCTTATGTCCTTAATGCACCGCTTAGTGTGCTGAACCTCGAACGTCGTCTGTGGATGTTGCGAACATCTGACATGCACGTTTTGATAACTACGTGATAGTTCAGTTAAACGGTTTAGAGTTGAGGCACCGAAGACGTTTTGAAACGTCGCGAAACATATGAGATGTTTTGAGGGCTGAAATTGGGATTTCAGGCTCGTGCCCACATCAACAGGTATAAAATCTCCGAAGATTTTCTTAGCCTGCAAACTAAGGGAGAAAAGCTCAATTGTTGAGCTTGTGCTCAGATTGCCTGAGTACAACAGTCATTTGAATCAAGTGGGAGTTGATCTTCCAGATGAGATAGTGATGTTTCTCTGAGGTCATTACCACCAAGCTGCTAGAGCTTCATGATGAACTATAATATATCAGGGACATATATGATGATCCTTGAGATATTCGTGATGTTTGACACCACAAAAGTAGAAATCAAGAAGGAGCATCAATTGTTGATGGTTGGTGAAACCACTAGTTTCAAGAAGGGCAAGGGCAAGAAGGGATACTTCATGAAACGGCAAATCAGCTGCTGCTCTAGTGAAGAAACCCAAGGTTGAACCCAAAACCGAGACTAAGTGCTTCTGTAATAAGGGGAACAGCCACTGGAGCAGAATTACCCTAGATACTTGGTAGATGAGAAGGCTGGCAAGGTCGATAGAAATACATTGGATATACATTGTGTTAATGTGTACTTTACTAGTACTCCTAGTAGAACCATGGTATTAGATACCGGTTCGGTTGCTAAGTGTTAGTAAACTCGAAATAAAAGGCTGCGGAGTAAACGGAGACTAGCTAAAGGTGAGCTAGCGATATGTGTTGGAAGCTTTTCCCAAGCTTGATGTGATCAAGCATCGCACGCTCCCTCTACCATCGAGATTGGTGTTTGCGTTGAGCATAGACGTGATTGGATTATGTCCATCGCAATACGGTTATTCATTTAAGGAGAATAATGGTTACTCTGTTTATTTGAATAATACCTCCAATGGTCTTGCACCTAAAATGAATGGTTTATTGAATCTCGATCGTAGTGATACACATTTTCATGCCAAAGGTATAAGATAGTAATGATAGTACCACACAAATGTGGCACTGCAATTTGAGTCATATCGGTATAAAACGCATGAAGAAGCTCCATGTTGATGGATCTTTGGGCTCACTCGTTTTTGAAAAGTTTGAGACATGCGAACCATGTCTATTGGTGTATATGCATGAAGAAACTCCATGCAAATGGACCATTTGAACTCACTTGATTTTGAATCACTTGAGACATGCAAATCATACCACATGGGCAAGATGACTGAAAGCCTCGTTTTCAGTAAAATGGAACTAGAAAGCAACTTGTTGGAGGTAATACATTTTGATGTGTGCAGTCCAATGAGTGCTGAGGAGTGTAGTGGATATCGTTATGTTCTTACTTCACATATGATTTGAGTAGATGTTGAGTATATTTACTCGATGAATCATGAGCCTGAATTATTGAAAGGTTCAAGTAATTTCAGGGTGAAGGTGAGAGATCGTCGTGACAAGAGGATAAAATGTCTATGATATGATCATAGAGATGAATATCTGAATTACGAGTTTGCACAGAATTAAGACATTGTGGAAATTGTTTCACAACTAATACAGCCTGGAACACCATAGTGTGATGGTGTGTCCGAACATCATAACTGCACCCTATTAGATATGATGCATACCATGATGTCTCTTATCAAATTACCACAATAGTTTATGGGTTAGGCATTAGAGACAACCACATTCACTTTAAATAGGGCACCACGTCATTCCGATGAGATGACACCGTATGAACTATGGTTTAGAGAAACCTAAGCTGTCATTTCTTAAAAGTTTGGGGCTGTGACGCTTATGTGAAAAAGTTTCAGGCTGATAAGCTCGAACCCAAAGCGGATAAATGCATCTTGATAGGACACCCAAAACAGTTGGGTATACCTCCTGTCTCAGATTCGAAAGCAATAAGGGATTGTTTCTAGAATCGGGTCCTTTCTCGAGGAAAAGTTTCTCTCGAAAGAATTGAGTGGGAGGATGGTGGAGACTTGATGAGGTTATTGAACCGTCTCTTCGACTAGTGTGTGGCAGGGCATAGGGAGTTATTCCTGTGCCACCTACACCAATTGAAGTGGAAGCTTATGATAGTGATCATGAAACTTCAGATCAAGTCACTACCAAACCTCGTAGGACGACAAGGATGCGTACTACTTCAGAGTGGTACGTAATCCTGTCTTGGAAGTCATGTTGCTAGACAACAATGAACCTACGAGCTATGGAGAAGCGATGGTGGGCCTGGATTCCAAAATGGCTCGAGGCCATATAATCCGAGAGAGGATCCATATATGAAAACAAAGTGTAGACTTTGGAAGAACTACTTGATGGTCGTAAGGCTGTTAGGTACATATGGATTTTAAAAGGAAGACGGACAATGATGGTAAATGTCACCATTAAGAAAGCTCGACTTGTCGTTAAGATGTTTCCCGACAAGTTCAAGGAGTTGACTACGGTGAGACTTTCTCACTCGTAGCGATGCTAAGAGTCCGTTGGAATTATATTAGCGATTACTGCATTATTTATGAAATCTTGCAGACAGGATGCCAAAACATTGTTTCCTCGACGATTTTCTTGAGGAAAGGTTGTATGTGATACAACCGGAAGGTTTTGTCAATCCTGAAAGATGCTAACAAGTATGCAAAGCTCCAGCAATCCTTCTAAGGACTGGAGTAAGCATCTCGGAGTTGGAATGTATGCTTTGATGAGATGATCAAAGTTTTGGGTGTATACAAAGTTTATGAGAAACTTGTATTTCCAAAGAAGTGAGTGGGAGCACTATAGAATTTCGGATGAGTATATGTTGTTGACATATTGTTGATCAGAAATGACGTAGAATTTCTGGAAAGCATATAGGGTTATTTGGAAAGTGTTTTTCAATGGAAAGCCTAGATTAAGCTATTTGAACATTGAGCATCAAGATCTATAAGGATAGATCAAAACGCTTAATGGTACTTTCAAATGAGCACATACCTTGACATGATCTTGAAGGTGTTCAAGATGGATCAGTCAAAGAAGGAGTTCTTGCCTGAGTTTTAAGGTATGAAGTTAAGACTTAAAGCTCGACCACGGTAGAAGAAAGAGGAAGGATGAAGGTCATCCCCTATGCTTTTGTCATAGGCTCTATACGGTATGCCATGCTGAGTACCGCACCTGATGTGTGCCTTGCCACATGTCTAGCAAGAGGGTACAAAGGTGATCTAGGAGTAGATCACCAGATAGCGGTTTAAATTATCCTTAGAGGAATAAGGATATGTTTCTCGGTTATGGAAGTGATAAAGAGTTCGATGTAAAGAGTTACGTCGATGCAAGCTTAACACCTATCCGGATAGCTCTGAGTAGAGATACCGGATATGTATAATGGAGCAACAATTTAGAATAGCTCCCAGTAGAACAGTTATTTGAAATGGCTCCAAATGTAGCATAGTAGTTGCATCTACAAGATGACATAGAAATTTGCGAAGTACATACAGATCTGAATGTTGCAGACCCGTTGACTACAACCTCTCTCACAAGCATAACATGATCAAACCCAGAACTCTTTGGGTGTTAGTCACATGGGGATGTGACCTTGAGTGTTAATCACATATCGATGTGAACTAGATTACTGCCTCTAGTGCAAGTGGGAGACTGTTGGAAATATGCCCTAGAGGCAATAATAAATTAATTATTATTATATTTCCTTGTTCATGATAATCGTTTATTATCCATGCTAGAATTGTATTGATAGGAAACTCAGATACATGTGTGGATACACAAACAACACCATGTCCCTAGTAAGCCTCTAGTTGACTAGCTCGTTGATCAATAGATGGTTACGGTTTCCTGACCATGGACATTGGATGTCATTGATAACGGGATCACATCATTAGAAGAATGATGTGATGGACAAGACCCAATCCTAAGCATAGCACAAGATCGTGTAGTTCGCATGCTAAAGCTTTTCTAATGTCAAGTATTATTTCCTTAGACCATGAGATTGTGCAACTCCCGGATACCGTAGGAGTGCTTTGGGTGTGCCAAACGTCACAACGTAACTGGGTGGCTATAAAGGTACATTACAGGTATCTCTGAAAGTGTCTGCTGGGTTGGCACGAATCGAGACTGGGATTTGTCACTCC
Source organism: Triticum urartu (assembly GCF_056163025.1). Lineage (NCBI taxonomy): Eukaryota > Viridiplantae > Streptophyta > Magnoliopsida > Poales > Poaceae > Triticum > Triticum urartu. The sequence goes on from NC_141875.1 coordinate 483,856,255, forward strand.
GTGTAAACGGAGAGGTATCTCTGGGCCCACTCGGTAGGACATCATCATAATGTGCACAATGTGATCAAGGAGTTGATCACGGGATGATGTGTTACGGAACGAGTAAAGAGACTTGCCAGTAACGAGATTGAACAAGGTATCGGGATACCGACGATCGAATCTCGGGCAAGTATCGTACCGCTAGACAAAGGGAATTGTATACGGGATTGATTAAGTCCTCGACATCGTGGTTCATCCGATGAGATCATCGTGGAACATGTGGGAGCCAACATGGGTATCCAGATCCCGCTGTTGGTTATTGACCGGAGAGTCATCTCGGTCATGTCTGCATGGTTCCCGAACCCGTAGGGTCTACACACTTAAGGTTCGATGACGCTAGGGTTATAGGGAATAGATATACGTGGTTACCAAATGTTGTTCGGAGTCCCGGATGAGATCCCGGACGTCACGAGGAGTTCTGGAATGGTCCGGAGGTAAAGATTTATATATGGGAAGTCCTGTTTTGGTCACCGGAAAAGTTTCGGGTTTTATCGGTAACGTACCGGGACCACTGGGAGGGTCCCGGGGGTCCACCAAGTGGGGCCACAAGCCCCGGAGGGCTGCATGGGCCAAGTGTGGGAGGGGACCAGCCCCAGGTGGGCTGGTGCGCCCCCCCACAAGGGCCCAAGGCGCCTAAAGGGGAGGAGGGGGGCAAACCCTAAGGGCAGATGGGCCTTAGGACCCATGCCTGGTGCGCCTCCCTCTCCCCCTCCACCTGGCCGCCACCCAGATGGGATCTGGGGGCTGCCGCCACCCCTAGGGAGGGAACCCTAGGTGGGGGCGCAGCCCCTCCCCTCCCCCTATATATACTCGAGGTTTGGGCTGCCCAAGACACACGAGTTCCTCTTCTTCTTGGCGCAGCCCTACCCCTCTCCCTCCTCGTCTCTTGCGGTGCTTGGCGAAGCCCTGCTGGAGTACCACGCTCCTCCACCACCACCACGCCGTTGTGCTGCTCCTGGATGGAGTCTTCCTCAACCTCTCCCTCTCTCCTTGCTGGATCAAGGCATGGGAGACGTCACCGGGCTGTACGTGTGTTGAACGCGGAGGTGCCGTCCGTTCGGCACTAGGATCTCCGGTGATTTGGATCACGACGAGTACGACTCCATCAACCCCGTTCTCTTGAACGCTTCCGCTTAGCGATCTACAAGGGTATGTAGATGCACTCTCCTTCCCCTCGTTGCTGGTTTCTCCATAGATAGATCTTGGTGACACGTAGGAAAATTTTGAATTTCTACTACGTTCCCCAACACCATCATCCACTCGACCAAAGACGTTCCACTCGGAAGAATCAATGTCACTCGACCGTCGCAGAAGTCACTCGACAGACAGAAGAGCTAAAGCCACTCTGCATGAACAACGGTCGGGCATTTACTTATAGGCTTAATTGTCATTTATAGCGCTTTAGTGTGGGCATTACCAGTAACGTTCTCTCTTCAATGTACCTTAAACCCTCTGTGACGTGGGCTGGCTGGGGTCCTGGCGCACTCTATATAAGCCACTCCCCTCCACAGGCACAAGGGTTCGCACCCCCTGTAACTCACACGCATATAATCCAGTCGACCGTCTCCGGGCTCCGAGACGTAGGTGTAACATCCCAAATTTTCAATTTGGAATGTTATACATTAGATCATCATTGCATATCATATTTTATTGCATTTTGGTTGATCCTAGAAATTCTACGCAACTCAAGGACCCTCGGAGAGAGTTGGGGATTTCGTTATTTTCATATTTGAGTTTTCTCAAATTTTGAAAATAGGATCATTTGATTTTATTTATTTTATCTTCATTTATTTCTATCATAAAAATATGAGAGAGGGAATAAAATGACTTTCCTAAAATAAAGAAATATTGATGATTTAATAATAAAATCAAATAATATTTTATTTTGCTTTTATTTGCTATTTTATTTGAATTTAGGAAAAATGTGTGTTTTTTAAAATTGCATTTAGGCCCCAAATAAATGTTATCCTGTGCGGCTTGATTTTAGAAACCGGGGAAAATTTATTTTGGGATTTTTGGAGTCAGTTTAGTATTTATTTTGTTTGTTCTTCTGCGTGTAGTTATTAAAAAAACGAACCGACTACGGGCCGGGATCGGCCAGGACTCCTCTTGTCAGGGCCCTTTAAATAGCGCCACCCCGGGCCGCTTTAGCCCAAGCCGTCGACCTAGGAAACCCTAGCCCGCACCCCAAGCTGCCGCCTCCGCCGCCACCGCCGCCGCCTCGTGCCGCAGCCGCCGACGCCGGACCCGCCCGCCGAGGTTGACCCCGCCGCCTTTTTAGAAAAACCGTTCGGTTTTTCCGCCGGTTTTTTGTCGGTTTTTTTAGATCTGTTTTTTATTAGATCCGTTTTTTTCCGGTTTAGGTTAATTAGCGAGCGTTCGCTCGTTCGTTCGTTTTAACGAACGCGTTCATCATTTAGATCCAGATAACGAACGTTCGTTCGTTAATCTGTTCGTCGTTTTTCTTTTCTCGGATTTTTCTGCGATTTTTCTTATTGCGATTTCTGATCTGATTTTCGTTCTAGTATAACTTTTCGCTCGTTTGTCGAAAGCAGGCGATTCAAGCGCCTGGATTTTCGTCTCGAAACCCTCTTTCCGTTTAACCAACTCAAACAAGTTTTTGCCTCTGTAAAATTTGACCTAGATCTAGATTAGTAAATGAATCTTGTTTTTTCGCCGTTTGATTTTCGTTGCTTTGTTCGATTTGATCCTTTTTGCAAACCGGACTTCTTAAGTTGAACTTTCTAGTTAGATCTCTGATTTGAGTTTTACCCGTGTATTAGATGAGTACTTATTGTATTCTTGTTTGTTTGCGATAGAGTACCCGGAGTGCGCCGCTTGCTACTTCGAATCTCTAGGTTTCACGGATCATCAGCAAGGCAAGTAACACTTTGATCATACCTCCTACTACCCAGTTTTATTGCATTAGATCAATCCTCAACCATTGCATGATTAGGATCTAATTAAATTGTGGGTTTTGGGAAGTAGATGAGGTAGTACATATCACCTGTTTTATTATTCAAACCTTTGGGAGTTACTTCTACGTTTGCTTATATCGCCATGCTATGCTAGTAGACGTGGATTGGGTGAGTGTATCCATGACAGATGTGAGATTGTTAAATTAATGGTTTATTTAAGGTGGCAACTTAAACACACATCTGGGTGGATTGAGGCACCTGGGTATTCCAGCGATTGCCTGTTTTTCTTTATGGACCGCCACCCAGGCTCAAAGGGATCGTGAGATTATTCATACTAGAAACTTCCGTGTGCAGCCACAAGCTACTATGGGCTCTAGCATAGTTGACTAAGTCGTGTGAACTCTTACAATGGTAGACTAGCAGATGTAGGGGATGTAGGTTGGTATATGGCTAGTCTTGTTGGAAATATGCCCTAGAGGCAATAATAAATTGGTTATTATTATATTTCCTTGTTCATGATAATCGTTTATTATCCATGCTAGAATTGTATTGATAGGAAACTCATATACATGTGTGGATACACATACAACACCATGTCCCTAGTAAGCCTCTAGTTGACTAGCTCGTTGATCAATAGATGGTTACGGTTTCCTGACCATGGACATTGGATATCGTTGATAACGGGATCACATTATTAGGAGAATGATGTGATGGACAAGACCCAATCCTAAGCCTAGCACAAGATCATGTAGTTCGTATGCTAAAGCTTTTCTAATGTCAAGTATCATTTCCTTAGACCATGAGATTGTGCAACTCCTGGATACCGTAGGAATACTTTGGGTGTGCCAAACGTCACAACATAACTGGGTGGCTATAAAGGTACACTACAGGTATCTCCGAAAGTGTCTGTTGGGTTGGCACGAATCGAGACTGGGATTTGTCACTCTGTGTAAACGGAGAGGTATCTCTGGGCCCACTCGGTAGGACATCATCATAATGTGCACAATGTGATCAAGGAGTTGATCACGGGATGATGTGTTACAGAACGAGTAAAGAGACTTGCCGGTAACGAGATTGAACAAGGTATCGGGATACCGATGATCGAATCTCGGGCAAGTATCGTACCGCTAGACAAAGGGAATTGTATACGGGATTGATTAAGTCCTCGACATCGTGGTTCATCCGATGAGATCATCGTGGAACATGTAGGAGCCAACATGGGTATCCAGATCCCGATGTTGGTTATTGACCGGAGAGTCATCTCGGTCATGTCTGCATGTCTCCCGAACCCGTAGGGTCTACACACTTAAGGTTCGATGACGCTAGGGTTATAGGGAAAGTATGTACGCGGTTACCGAATGTTGTTCGGAGTCCCGGATGAGATCCCGGATGTCACGAGGAGTTCTGGAATGGTCTGGAGGTAAAGATTTATATATGGGAAGTCCTGTTTTGGTCACCGGAAAAGTTTCGGGTTTTATCGGTAACGTACCGGGACCACCGGGAGGGTCCCGGGGGTCCACTAAGTGGGGCCACAAGCCCCGGAGGGCTGCATGGGCCAAGTGTGGGAGGGGACCAGCCCCAGGTGGGCTGGTGCGCCCCCCCACAAGGGCCCAAGGCGCCTAAAGGGGAGGAGGGGAGCAAACCCTAAGGGCAGATGGGCCTTAGGGCCCATGCCTGGTGCGCCTCCCTCTCCCCCTCCCCTTGGCCGCCCCCTAGATGGGATCTAGGGGCTGCCGCCACCCCTAGGGAGGGAACCCTAGGTGGGGGCACAGCCCCTCCCCTCCCCCTATATATACTTGAGGTTTGGGGCTGCCCAACAGATGTGAATTCTCTCCCAGTTGGCGCAGTCCTACCCCTCTCCCTCCTCGTCTCTCGTAGTGCTTAGCGAAGCCCTGCTGGAGTCCCGCGCTCCTCCACCACCACCACGCCGTCGTGCTGCTGCTGGATGGAGTCTTCCCCAACCTCCCTCTCTCCTTGCTGGATCAAGGCATGGGAGACGTCACCGGGCTGTACGTGTGTTGAACGCGGAGGTGCCGTCCGTTCGGCACTAGGATCTCCGGTGATTTGGATCACGACGAGTACGACTCCTTCAACCCCGTTCTCTTGAACGCTTCCGCTTAGCGATCTACAAGGGTATGTAGATGCACTCTCCTTCCCTTCGTTGCTGGTTTCTCCATAGATAGATCTTGGTGACACGTAGGAAAATTTTGAATTTCTGCTACGTTCCCCAACAGTGGCGTCATGAGCTAGGTCTATGCGTAGTTTCTATGCACGAGTAGAACACAAAGTAGTTGTGGGCGTTGATTTTGTTCAATATGCTTACCGTTACTAGTCCAATCTTGATTCGGCGGCATTGTGGGATGAAGCGGCCCGGACCGACCTTACACGTACTCTTACGTGAGACTGGTTCCACCGACTGACATGCACTAGTTGCATAAGGTGGCTAGCGGGTGTCTATCTCTCCCACTTTAGTCGGATCGGATTCGATGAAAAGGGTCCTTATGAAGGGTAAATAGCAATTGGCATATCACGTTGTGGTTTTTGCGTAGGTAAGAAACGTCCTTGCTAGAAACCCATAGCAGTCACGTAAAACATGCAAACAACAATTAGAGGACGTCTAACTTGTTTTTGCAGGGTATGCTATGTGATGTGATATGGCCAAGAAGAATGTGATGAATGATATGTGATGTATGAGATTGATCATGTTCTTGTAATAGGAATCACGACTTGCATGTCGATGAGTATGACAACCGGCAGGAGCCATAGGAGTTGTCTTAATTTATTTATGACATGTGTGTCAACATAAACGTCATGTAATTACTTTACTTTATTGCTAACCGTTAGCTATAGTAGTAGAAGTAATAGTTGGCGAGACAACTTCATGAATACACGATGATGGAGATCATGATGATGGAGATCATGGTGTCATGCCGGTGACGATGATGATCATGGAGCCCCGAAGATGGAGATCAAAAGGAGCAATATGATATTGGCCATATCATGTTACTATTTGATTGCATGTGATGTTTATAATGTTTATACATCTTATTTGCTTAGAACGACGGTAGTAAATAAGATGATCCCTCATTAAAATTTCAAGAAAGTGTTCCCCCTAACTGTGCACCGTTGCGAAAGTTCGTCGTTTCGAAGCACCATGTGATGATCGGGTGTGATAGATTCTTACGTTCGAATACAACGGGTGTTGACGAGCCTAGCATGTACAGACATGGCCTCGGAACTGCAAAACACTTAGGTTGACTTGACGAGCCTAGCATGTACAGACATGGCCTCGGAACACAAGAGACCGAAAGGTCGAGCATGAGTCGTATGGTAGATACGATCAACATGAAGATGTTCACCGATGTTGACTAGTCCGTCTCACGTGATGATCGGACACGGCCTAGTTGACTCGGATCAAGTAATCACTTAGATGACTAGAGGGATGTCTATCTGAGTGGGAGTTCATAAGATGAACTTAATTATCCTGAACATAGTCAAAAGGTCTTCGCAAATTATGTCGTAGCTCGTGCTTCAGTTCTACTGTTTAGATATGTTCCTAGAGAAAAAATAGTTGAAAGTTGATAGTAGCATTTATGCAGACAGTAGAAGGCTTATGTCCTTAATGCACCGCTCAGTGTGCTGAACCTCGAACATCGTCTGTGGATGTTGCGAACATCTGACATCCACGTTTTGATGACTACATGATAGTTCAGTGCGTAATGCTAAATGGTTTAGAATTGAGGCACCAAAGACATTTTTGGAACATCGCAGAACATATGAGATGTTCCAAGGACTGAAATTGGGATTTCAGGCTCGTGCCCACGTCAAGAGGTATAAGACCTCCGATGATTTTCTTAGCCTGCAAACTAAGGGAGAAAAGCTCAATTGTTGAGCTTGTGCTCAGATTGTCTGAGTACAACAATCATTTGAATCGAGTGGGAGTTGATCTTCCAGATGAGATAGTGATGTTTCTCCGAGGTCATTACCACCAAGATGCTAGAGCTTCGTGATGAACTATAATATATCAGGGACATATACGATGATCCTTGAGATATTTGCGATGTTTGACACCACAAAAGTAGAAATGAAGAAGGAGCATCAATTGTTGATGGTTGGTGAAACCACTAGTTTCAAGAAGGGCAAGGGCAAGAAGGGATACTTCATGAAATGGCAAATCAGCTGCTGCTCTAGTGAAGAAACCCAAGGTTGAACCCAAACCCGAGACTAAGTGCTTCTGTAATAAGGGGAACAGCCACTGGAGCAGAATTACCCTAGATACTTGGTAGATGAGAAGGCTGGCAAGGTCGATAGAAGTATATTGGATATACATTGTGTACTTTACTAGTACTCCTAGTAGCACCATGGTATTGGATACCGGTTCGGTTGCTAAGTGTTAGTAAACTCGAAATAAAAGGCTGTGGAGTAAACGGAGACTAGCTAAAGGTGAGCTGGCGATATGTGTTGGAAGTTTTTCCCAAGCTTGATGTGATCAAGCATCGCACGCTCCCTCTACCATCGAGATTGGTGTTTGCGTTGAGCATAGACATGATTGGATTATGTCTATCGCAATACGGTTATTCATTTAAGGAGAATAATGGTTACTCTGTTTATTTGAATAATACCTTCAATGGTCTTGCACCTAAAATGAATGGTTTATTGAATCTCGATCGTAGTGATACACATGTTCATGCCAAAAGATATAAGATAGTAATGATAGTACCACCTACTTGTGGCACTGCCACGTAAGTCATATCGGTATAAAACGCATGAAGAAGCTCCATGTTGATGGATCTTTGGGCTCACTCATTTTTTGAAAAGTTTGAGACATGCGAACCATGTCTATTGGTGTATATGCATGAAGAAACTCCATGCAAATGGACCATTTGGACTCACTTGATTTTGAATCACTTGAGACATGCAAATCATACCACATGGGCAAGATGACTGAAAGCCTCGTTTTCAGTAAAATGGAACTAGAAAGCAACTTATTGGAAGTAATACATTTTGATGTGTGCAGTCCAATGAGTGCTGAGGCGTGTAGTGGATATAGTTATGTTCTTACTTCACAGATGATTTGAGTAGATGTTGAGTATATTTACTTGATGAATCACGAGTCTGAATTATTGAAAGGTTCAAGTAATTTCAGGGTGAAGTTGAAAGATCGTCGTGACAAGAGGATAAAATATCTATGATATGATCATAGAGATGAATATCTGAATTACGAGTTTGGCACAGAATTAAGACATTGTGGAAATCGTTTCACAACTAATACAGCCTGGAACACCATAGTGTGATGATGTGTCCGAACATCATAACTCCACCCTATTGGATATGATGCATACCATGATGTCTCTTATCGAATTACCACGATAGTTTATGGGTTAGGCATTAGAGACAACCACATTCACTTTAAATAGGGCACCGCGTAATTCCGATGAGATGACACCGTATGAACTATGGTTTAGAGAAACCTAAGCTGTCATTTCTTAAAAGTTTGGGGCTGCGACGCTTATGTGAAAAGTTTCAGGCTGATAAGCTCGAACCCAAAGCGGATAAAATGCATCTTCATAGGACACCCAAAACAGTTGGGTATACCTCCTGTCTCAGATCCGAAAGCAATAAGGGATTGTTTCTAGAATCGGGTCCTTTCTCGAGGAAAAGTTTCTCTCGAAAGAATTGAGTGGGAGGATGGTGGAGACTTGATGAGGTTATTGAACCGTCTCTTCAAGTAGTGTGTGGCAGGGCACAGGGAGTTGTTCATGTGGCACCTACACCAATTGAAGTGGAAGCTTATGATATTGATCATGAGACTTCGGATCAAGTCACTCCCAAACCTCGTAGGATGACAAGGATGCGTACTACTTCAGAGTGGTACGTAATCCTGTCTTGGAAGTCATGTTGCTAGACAACAATGAACCTACGAGCTATGGAGAAGCGATGGTGGGCCCAGATTCCGATAAATGGCTCGAGGCCATAAAATCCGAGAGAGGATCCATGTATGAAAACAAAGTGTAGACTTTGGCAGAACGGCTCGATGGTCGTAAGGCTGTTGAGTACAGATGGATTTTAAAAGGAAGACGGACAATGATGGTAAATGTCACCATTAAGAAAGCTCGACTTGTCGTTAAGATGTTTCCCGACAAGTTCAAGGAGTTGACTACGGTGAGACTTTCTCACTCGTAGCGATGCTAAGAGTCTGTTGGAATTATATTAGCAGTCACTGCATTATGAAATCTTGCAGATAGGATGTCAAAAACCATTGTTTCCTCACGATTTTCTTGAGGAAAGGTTCTGTGTGATACAACCAGAAGGTTTTAACAATCCTGAAAGATGCTAAGAAGTATGCAAAGCTCTAGCAATCCTTCTAAGGACTGGAGTAAGCATCTCGGAGTTGGAATATATGCTTTGATGATGATCAAAGATTTTGGGTTTATACAAAGTTTATGAGAAACTTGTATTTCCAAAGAAGTGAGTGGGAGCACTATAGAATTTCCGATGAGTATATGTTGTTAACATATTGTTGATCGGAAATGATGTAGAATTTCTGGAAAGCATGCAGAGTTATTTGAAAAGTGTTTTTCAATGGAAAACCTGGATTAGGCTACTTGAGTATTGAGCATTAAGATCTATAAGGATAGATCAAAACGCTTAATAGTACTTTCAAATGAATACATACCGTGACAAGATTTTGAAGGAGTTCAAAATGGATCGGCAAAGAAGGAGTTCTTGGCTGTGTTATAAGGTGTGAACATTGAGTAAGACTCGAAACCTGATGCGACAGAATAGAGAGAAAGGACGAAGGTCGTCCCCTATGCTTTAGACGTAGGCTCTACAGTATGCTATGCTATGTACCGCACCCGAAGTGTGACTTGCCATGAGTCAGTCAAGGGGTACAAGGGTGATCCAAGAATGGATCACAGGACAGCGGTCAAAGTTATCCTTAGTAACTAGTGGACTAAGGAATTTTCTCGATTATGGAGGTGGTAAAAGAGTTCGTCGTAAAGGGTTACATCGATGCAAGCTTAATACCTATCCGGATAGCTCTGAGTAGAGATACCGGATACGTATAATGGAGCAACAATTTAGAAAAGCTCCAAGTAGAACAGTTATTTGAAATGGCTCCAAATATAGCATAGTACTTGCATCTACAAGATGACATAGAAATTTGCGAAGTACATACGGATCTGAATGCTGCAGACCCGTTGACTGAAACCTGTCTCACAAGCATAACATGATCAAACCCAGAACTCTTGGGTGTTAGTCACATGGGGATGTGACCTTGAGTGTTAATCACATATCGATGTGAACTGGATTATTGACTCTAGTGCAAGTGGGAGACTGTTGGAAATATGCCCTAGAGGCAATAATAAATTGGTTATTATTATATTTCCTTGTTCATGATAATCGTTTATTATCCATGCTAGAATTGTATTGATAGGAAACTCAGATACATGTGTGGATACATAGACAACACCATGTCCCTAGTAAGCCTCTAGTTGACTAGCTCGTTGATCAATAGATGGTTACGGTTTCCTGACCATGGACATTGGATGTCGTTGATAACGGGATCACATCATTATGAGAATGATGTGATGGACAAGACCCAATCCTAATCCTAGCACAAGATCATGTAGTTCGTATGCTAAAGCTTTTCTAATGTCAAGTATCATTTCCTTAGACCATGAGATTGTGCAACTCCCGGATACCGTAGGAATACTTTGGGTGTGCCAAACGTCACAACGTAACTGGGTGGCTATAAAGGTACACTACAGGTATCTCAGAAAGTGTCTGTTGGGTTGGCACGAATCGAGACTGGGATTTGTCACTCCGTGTAAACAGAGAGGTATCTCTGGGCCCACTCGGTAGGACATCATCATAATGTGCACAATGTGATCAAGGAGTTGATCACAGGATGATGTGTTATGGAATGAGTAAAGAGACTTGCCGGTAACGAGATTGAACAAGGTATCGGGATACCGATGATCGAATCTCGGGCAAGTATCGTACCGCTAGACAAAGGGAATTGTATGCGGGATTGATTAATTCCTCGACATCGTGGTTCATCCGATGAGATCATCATGGAACATGTGGGAGCCAACATGGGTATCCAGATCCCGCTGTTGGTTATTGACCGGAGAGTCATCTCGGTCATGTCTGCATGTCTCCTGAACCCGTAGGGTCTACACACTTAAGGTTCGATGACGCTAGGGTTATAGGGAAAGTATGTACGCGGTTACCGAATGTTGTTCGGAGTCCCGGATGAGATCCCGGACGTCACAAGGAGTTCCGGAATGGTCCGGAGGTAAAGATTTATATATGGGAAGTCCTGTTTTGGTCACCGGAAAAGTTTCGGGTTTTATCGGTAACGTACCGGGACCACCGGGAGGGTCCCGGGGGTCCACCAAGTGGGGCCACAAGCCCCGGAGGGCTGCATGGGCCAAGTGTGGGAGGGGACCAGCCCCAGGTGGGCTGGTGCGCCCCCCCCACAAGGGCCCAAGGCACCTAAAGGGGAGGAGGGGAGCAAACCCTAAGGGCAGATGGGCCTTAGGGCCCATGCCTGGTGCGCCTCCCTCTCCCCCTCCCCTTGGCCGCCCCCTAGATGGGATCTAGGGGCTGCCTCCACCCCTAGGGAGGGAACCCTAGGTGGGGGCGCAGCCCCTCCCCTCCCCCTATATATACTTGAGGTTTGGGGCTGCCCAACAGATGTGAATTCTCTCCCAGTTGGCGCAGTCCTACCCCTCTCCCTCCTCGTCTCTCGTAGTGCTTAGCAAAGCCTTGCTGGAGTCCCGCGCTCCTCCACCACCACCACGCCGTCGTGCTGCTGCTGGATGGAGTCTTCCCCAACCTCTCCCTCTCTCCTTGCTGGATCAAGGCATGGGAGACGTCACCGGGCTGTACGTGTGTTGAACGCGGAGGTGCCGTCCGTTCAGCACTAGGATCTCCGGTGATTTGGATCACGACGAGTACGACTCCTTCAACCCCGTTCTCTTGAACGCTTCCGCTTAGCAATCTACAAGGGTATGTAGATGCACTCTCCTTCCCTTCGTTGCTGGTTTCTCCATAGATAGATCTTGGTGACACGTAGGAAAATTTTGAATTTCTGCTACGTTCCCCAACAAGTCTATGGTGTGATCGGTTACCATTAAGGATTGATAACTATGTATTTCCCTCGGACCTAATAGTATTGGAATCTCAAGGATTGGATGTGATATTAGGCATGGATTGGTTATCGAAGTATGAAGGGAACATTGAATGCGCCAGTACGTCAATTTTGCTTACAACGCCAAAAGGAAGAAGGATCAAGTATGTATCCCGGAATGTGCCGAAGAGGACTCAAGTAAATTCCTTAACAGGAGTTGTGCAGGAGGAAGTACTAGTAGTGAAGGATTTCCCTGACGTATTTCCAGAGGAGTTGCCAGGCATGCTACCGGATAGAGATATTGAGTTTTTGATTGAGCTTTTGCCAGGCATAGGGCCAATATCTAAGAGACCATACAGGATGCCCGCAAAGGATTTGGAAGAGATTAAGAAGCAGATTAAGGAGTTATTGGATAAAGGCTATATTCGCCCAAGTTCTTCACCTTGGGGATCATCAGTACTTCTAGTGGAGAAAAAGGATGGATCATTAAGGATGGTTGTTGATTATCGAGGATTGAATGAAGTAACCATCAAGAACAAGTACCCACTACCAATGATCAATGATCGGTTTGATCGATTGCAAGGAGCTAAGGTATTTTCCAAGATCGATCTGCGATCAGGATACGATCAGCTGAAAATTCGAGAACAGGATATACCTAAGACGGCTTTTACCACCAGGTATGGGATGTACGAGTATACCGTTATGTCATTTGGTCTGACTAACGCCCCTGCCTATTTTATGAACATGATGAACAAGGTGTTTATGGAGTTTTTGGATAAGTTCGTCGTAGTGCTCATTGATGATATTCTGGTTTACTCGAAGTATGAAGAGGAGCATAAGGAGCATTTGCATTTGGTACTTGAGAAGCTCAAAGAACATCAGTTATATGCCAAGTTTAGCAAATGTGAATTTTGGTTGAAGGAAGTTGGATTCCTAGGTCACGTTATATCCGGAGAAGGTATAGCAGTAGATCCCACCAAGGTTGACACTGTGATGAATTGGGAAGCCCCAACAACAATTGGAGAGATCCGGAGTTTTCTTGGACTCGCAGGATACTACCGGAGATTTATTGAAAATTTCTCGAAGATTGCAAAACCTATGACGGAGTTGTTGAAGAAGGATACCAAGTTCAAATGGACTGAGGAATGTGAGGCCAATTTTCAGGAGTTGAAGAAACGTTTGGTTACATCACCAGTATTGATTTTGCCGGATCAGAACAAGGATTATGAGGTATATTGCGACGCTTCATGTCGAGGACTTGGAGCAGTGCTTATGCAAGAGGGAAGAGTTGTTTCATATGCCTCACGACAGCTTAAGCCTCATGAGTTGAATTATGCCACGCATGATTTGGATTTAGTAGCCGTAGTGCATGCATTGAAAACTTGGAGACATTTTCTCATTGGAAACCATCGCGAGGTGTACACGGATCACAAGAGTTTGAAGTACATTTTCACGCACAAGGAGTTGAATCTCAGGCAAAGGAGATGGTTGGAGCTCATCAAGGATTATGATATGAGATTGCATTATCATCCCGGGAAGGCTAACGTAGTAGCCGACGCATTGAGCCGTAAAAGCCATGTCAACACCCTAATGACGGGAGATTTACCAAGGGAGTTAGCCGAGGATCTTCGTGATCTATGTTTGGAGATAGTTCCGAGAGGCTATGTAGTAGCATTGGAGATTCAGCCTACTTTGATGGATAAGATCAGAGAAGCTCAAAGGACTGACAAGGAGATTGTTTCTATAAAAGAGAAAATGAGCAAAGGAAAAGCTAAAGGATTTCATGAGGATGAGCACGATACCTTATGGTTTGAAGACCGTGTTTATGTGCCTAATAACCCGGAGATCAGGAAGTTAATTCTGCAAGAGGCCCATGATTCACCATATTCGATTCACCCAGGAAATACCAAGATGTATTTGGATTTAAAAGATACTTTCTGGTGGACCGGAATGAAGAAGGATATTGCGGAGTATGTAGCAGTTTGTGATGTATGTCAGAGAGTAAAAGCAGAGCATCAGAAGCCAGCAGGATTGCTACAGCCATTGCCAATACCCAAATGGAAGTGGGATAAGCTAGGCATGGATTTTATTACGGGATTGCCCAGAACACGTTTAGGCTATGATTCGATTTGGGTAGTAGTCGATCGTTTGACAAAGGTAGCGCATTTCATCCTAGTGAAGACTACTTACACCAGTGCTAAGTTGGCAAAGATATACATGACCAGGATCGTATGTCTGCATGGAGTTTCAAGGAGCATTGTATCAGACAGAGGAACCCAGTTTACCTCAAAGTTCTGGAATCAGTTGCACGGAACTTTGGGTACCAGGCTAGAGTTCAGTACAGCTTTCCATCCGCAGACAGATGGACAGACCGAGAGAGTCAATCAGATTTTGGAGGATATGCTAAGAGCTTGTGCGCTAGATTATGGATCTAGCTGGGACGACAATTTGCCGTACGCAGAGTTCTCTTACAACAACAGCTATCAATCCAGTTTGAAGATGGTCCCTTTTGAAGCCTTGTACGGAAGGAGGTGCAGGACCCCATTGTCGTGGGATGAAGTTGGAGACCGCCAGTTGTTTGGACCGGACCTGATTAAGGAGTCTGAACAGAAGGTGAAATTGATTCCCGATAGGCTCAAGGTAGCTCAGTCTAGGCAGAAGAGTTACACAGATTCTAAACGCAAGGAAACAGTTTACGAGGTCGGAGACCGAGTTTATCTTCGAGTATCTCCACTTAGAGGAGTTAAACGCTTTGGAGTTAAGGGAAAGTTAGCGCCACGTTTTGTAGGACCATACAAGGTTTTGGAGCGTATGGGAGAAGTAGCCTACAAGTTGGAATTGCTCGAAGGATTGTCAGGAGTTCACGATGTATTCCACGTTTCCCAGTTGAAGAAGTGCCACGCAGAGATGGCTGATATACCGCTGAGAGATACAGTGCCGCTGGAAGCGGTTCAGTTGGACAGTGATTTGACCTATGAGGAGAAACCAGTCAAGATTCTTGAGTATGCTAGCCGAGTCACCCGTAGCAAGGTCATCAAGTTTTGCAAAGTCCAGTGGAGCCACCACACGGAGGATGAAGCCACCTGGGAGCGAGAGGAAGATCTGCTGAAGGACCACCCTCACCTATTTTCTAGCCAACCCAAATCTCGAGGGCGAGATTCATCTTAAGGGGGGTAGGTTTGTAACATCCTAAATTTTCAATTTGGAATGTTATACATTAGATCATCATTGCATACCATATTTTATTGCATTTTGGTTGATCCTAGAAATTCTACGCAACTCAAGGACCCTCGGAGAGAGTTGGGGATTTCGTTATTTTCATATTTGAGTTTTCTCAAATTTTCAAAATAGGGTCATTTGATTTTATTTATTTTATCTTCATTTATTTCTATCATAAAAATATGAGAGAGGGAATAAAATGACTTTCCCAAAATAAAGAAATATCGAGGATTTAATAATAAAATCAAATAAGATTTTATTTTGGTTTTATTTGCTATTTTATTTGAATTTAGGAAAAATGTGCGTTTTTTCAAAATTGCATTTAAGCCCCAAATAAATGTTCATCCTGTGTGGTTTGATTTTAGAAGCCGGGGAAAATTTATTTCGGGATTTTTGGAGTCCGTTTAGTATTTCTTTTGTTTGTTTTTCTGTGCGTAGTTATTTAAAAAAACGAACCGACTATGGGCCGGGATCGGCCAAGACTCCTCTGACCGGGGCCCTTTAAATAGCGCCACCCCGGGCCGCTTTAGCCCAAGCCGCCGCCCCAGGAAACCCTAGCCCACGCCCCAAGCCGCCGCCGCAGCCGCCGGAGCCGACGCCGGACCCGCCCGCCGAGGTGGACCCGCCGCCGTTTTTTTTAGAAAAACCGTTTGTTTTTTCCACCGGTTTTTCGTCAGTTTTTTAGATCCTTTTTTCTATTATATCGGTTTTTTCGGTTTAGGTTAATTAGCGAGCGTTCGCTCGTTCGTTTGTTTTAACGAACACATTCATCGTTTAGATCAAGATAACGAACGTTTGTTTGTTAATCTGTTCGTCGTTTTTCTTTTCTCGGATTTTTCCGCAATTTTTCTGATCGCGATTTCTGATCCGATTTTCGTTCTAGTATAAGTTTTCGCTCGTTTGTCGGAATCAGGCGATTCAAGCGCCTGGAGTTTTGTCTCGAAACCCTCTTTCCGTTTAACCAACTCAAGCAAGTTTTTGCCTCTGTAAAATTTGACCTAGATCCATATTAGTAAATGAAGCTTGTTTCTTTCGCCGTTTGACTTTCGTTGCTTCGTTCGATTTGATTCTTTTTGCAAACCGGAGTTCTTAAGTTGAACTTTCTGGTTAGATCTCTTATTTGAGTTTTACCCGTGTATTAGATGAGTACTTATTGTATGCTTGTTTGTTTGCGATAGAGTACCCGGAGTGCGCCACTTGCTACTTCGAATCTCTAGGTTTCACGGATCATCAGCAAGGCAAGTAACACTTTGATCATACCTCCTACTACCCAGTTTTATTGCATTAGATCAATCCTCAACCATTGCATGATTAGGATCTAATTAAATTGTGGGTTTTGGGAAGTAGATGAGGTAGTACATATCACCTGTTTTATTATTCAAACCTTTGGGAGTTACTTCTACGTTTGCTTATATCGCCATGCTATGCTAGTAGACGTGGATTGGGTGAGTGTATCCATGACAGATGTGAGATTGTTAAATTAATGGTTTATTTAAGGTGGCAACTTAAACACACATCTGGGTGGATTGAGGCACCTGGGTATTCCAGCGATTGCCTGTTTTTCTTTATGGACCGCCACTCAGGCTCAAAGGGATCGTGAGATTATTCATACAAGAAACTTTCGTGTGCAGCCACAAGCTACTATGGGCTCTAGCATAGTTGACTAAGTCGTGCGAACTCTTACAGTGGTAGACTAGCACAGGTAGGGGATGTAGGTTGGTACGGTCTACCCGTTCGTAAGGTGCAAGCGCTTCTGAAAGACTATGTCTCGGTTATCCGTTTCTCAAACACCATGTAGTGCGAGAATCCCAACGGAGGAGATCGAGTCTTGTGGGGAAAAGTGCGCAAACCTCTGCAGAGTGTATAAACTAATCATGGTTAGCTGTGTCCCCGGTTATGGACAATTTGAGTATCTAGTACTTGGATTATCATGTGAATCTCATCATGTTACTCTAATTAATTTTGTTGGGTTTTAATGATGATGCTTAATTGGGATTGAGAGGGTGTCTACACTCTCAATGTTTAACAACTACCATGATAGTTAAATAAAATTTATTCCTTTGTAGTAGGGAAAAATTGGCTTTACGCAAAACTGTAACCATAGAGCTTTCCACCAGCCAAATATGCATGTAGTATAGCCTTATTCTTTCATTGTTCTCTATGTGTTACTTTCCCAGCATATTCCATGTGCTGACCCGTTTTGGGATGCAACGTTCATGTTGCAGACTTTTCAGACGACGAGTAAGTTGCCTTTTAGGTTGTGGTTCTATACTCAGTGATGCCATTGGAGTTGATGGACTCACTTATCTTCCAAGCCTTCCGCTGTTATCGTTATTAGATGGCCTTAAGCCATATTAAATGTAATAAGTTTTCTTTTGAGACACTCATTGTAATAAGTGTGTGATTGCTACTCTATTATAAATCCTTCAAGTACTGTGCGGTGTCAGCATTACTGATCCAGGGATGACACTGGAGCACAGAGATTGGACTGTTTGAGATATGGTCGCTACAGTAGGGTTGTTACTTCCTCTGAGAAGGGCCTGAACTCGAAAAACTCGCGTGTACAACTCCTCCATAGCTAGGATCTTGCCTCTACATTCCTACCCCCCATTCTACTGTCAAACTTAGAACCACGACAGTTGGCGCCCATCGTGGGGCAGGTGTCTTAGCGACTTGTTGGAGAAGTTGCAATTTTTTCGATCCCCATTGACATGGTTTCAGGCGGAGGTTTGGCCGAGGGCCGCGAGATCCGTCTTGGCGCGCTCGTATTCGTAGCCGACGACTCCACTTGGCTCCAAGAAGCGTCACTCGACGTCGAGGCGCTCCCCGTCCATGGGGCAACGCACTTTCGCGCGTGTGTCCGTGGCGTCCTCCTACGGCAGTCGTCGACTCAGTATCGGTCGGCTCCTATGTTGACCTCACTCCCTGCAGCCTGCTGGAGCAAACGTTTCGATCGATCGAGGCTTCAGCGGTGGGTGAGGCATGTGGTGGCTCGCCAGTCGGCCACCCCCCAAGTCACGGCAATCGAGCCCGACGAAACTCTTTACGGCATGTTCGACTTGTCGACTGGCTCCATATAAACTGCATCCGAGTGTGACAGCAGCGACCCCGCGGCAGAAGTTTTGATGGTCAATGGACCACACAGTCCTCCTGGCTTCACCCATGAAGATGGAGGTGATGGGGGCGGTGATCCATCGCGTGTTCACGAAGAGTACCGCCCCGAACCCCTCTTTTTGCAGCGGAGGGAAGAACTTCACCGTCTGAACATGGATGCGCTTCACACTCCTATAGTTGGAGAAACCCCTGAGGCCCAGGGCTTGGAGAAGGCGCGCCTGGCCAACTTGGCTGAGCGCACTCGACTGGAGAACCTCCAGCGCGCACTCGACGAGCGTGCTCGACAGCGTATCCCCGAGTCCAGTCGACGTCAACTTTTTCCGCCTCCGACTCAGGTATACCGAACTCCGATCCAGAATCTCGCAGCTGCGGCCCGAATAGCAGAGTCAATTCAACCTTCCCAGTCAGAAGCTGGACGAGGTTTAGTGCAGATCCAGGCTTTGCTCCGAGCAGCGGGAGAGCAGAATATAGCAGTATCTCAGTCGCGGAATAGGATCCATAGCAGATCCGTAGTTGCAGACACAGTCCAGTCGGCTCACAGCCCAAGATCGCCCCCGAGGCGTGAGGGATGTGGGGACCAGCGAGATAAGTACAGAAACCATGAGCAGTATGATCACCGACTCGATCGCGATGATCGTCGTCGAGTGCCCACGGCTCCCCCAAGGAGTGGGTCATACGTGCCTCGGCAGCATGATGACAGACGTCCTCACAGTGGTGGGCGAAGGATTCTAGTCGATCCCAGAGAACCGGGCTTTGATGCGATATCTATTCTCGTTCAGGGTCTGGTCGACAGAAATAGAGCTCACAGAGAAGGCCACGACAGAGATTTTCCAACCAACAGCAGAGTGCATGTCTCAGGTCCAGAGTGCTTCAGTAGAGCCATCAGGGCTGCGGTGATTCCTCCCAACTTCAGGTGGGCGACTGGAGTCGGTAAGTTCACTGGTGATTCCAAGCCTGACACTTGGCTTGAGGATTACCGAGTGGCTGTACAGATTGGTGGTGGCAACGATGAAGTTGCCATGAAGCATCTCCCTTTGATGTTAGAGGGCTCGGCCAGAGCGTGGCTGAATGAGTTAGCGCCTGGTAGTATTTATACCTGGGAAGATCTTGCCCGGGTATTTGTCAGAACATTTGAAGGTACTTGCAAACGGCCAGCAGGGTTGACAGAATTACAGTGTTGCATTCAGAAACCGAATGAAACTCTAAGAGATTATATCCAGAGGTAGATCACATTACACCATACAGTGGAGAATGTGTCAGATCACCAAGCAATTTGTGCCTTCAAAGAAGGCGTTAAGTATCCGGAATTGAATCTGAAATTCGGTCGGACGGGAGATATGACTCTGACTCGGATGATGGAGATTGCCACCAAATACGCCAATGGTGAAGAGGAAGACCGACTCCGGAGTGGCAAGCACAAAACAGTCACCCACGAAACTGGAGGAGGGAACTCCAGTCAGAAACAGAAGCGCAAAGCCGAGCCAGCTGCTCCTGGAGAAGCCTTAGCCGTGACTCAAGGAAAGTTCAAGGGGAAACCCAAAGGACCGTGGAATCCCAAGAAAGTAAAAGATCAAGATGGAAATGATGTGCTAGATTTACCATACCACATTCACACTAAGAGAGATGAAGAGGGTAATTTCATTTACCCGAAGCATACCACTCGACGGTGTCGACTCCTAATCCAGCAATTCCGAGAGAAACAGCCCAAGAAAAAGGAGAAGGAAACGGACAAAGTTGAGGATGAGGAAGAGGACGATGATGGTTACCCCCACGTCAATTCCACTCTGATGATTTTCACTGATGTTGAGAGTAAGAGTCGACTGAAAGTCATCAACAGAGAAGTGAATATGGTCGCTCCGGTGACACCCAGTTATTTGAAATGGTCTCAGACTGCCATTACATTCGACCAGTCCGATCACCCAGCGCACATAGCCACCCCTGGGAGGCAAGCACTGGTGGTCGACCCAGTAGTCAAAGGCACTCGTTTGACTAAGGTTCTGATGGATGGTGGCAGTGGTCTGAATATACTGTATGCGGAGACGTTGAAAGGAATGGGCATTCCGATGTCCAGACTCAGTGAAAGCAATATGAGTTTCCATGGAGTTATTCCTGGCAAGAAGGCTGCGTCACTCGGCCAAATCGCCCTTGATGTAGTCTTCGGTGATTCCAGGAATTACCGCAAAGAAAAGTTGACATCTGAAGTCGTGGATTTCCAGAGTGCTTATCATGCTATTCTGGGTAGGCCAGCTTATGCACGTTTTATGGCTCGACCATGTTACGTGTACCTCAAATTGAAGATGCCTGGTCCTAAAGGGGTGATCACTATCACTGGCAATCGAAAGAAGGCAGAAGAGTGCTTCCAGAAGGGCTCAAAGATCGCCGATGCATAGATGGCAGTAGTGGAATTACAAGAGTGTCAAAAAATGCAGATCCGAGTGATTTGTTGCGAGCTAAGAAGCCTGCCATAGATTCAGCATTCCAGTCGTCTGGCGAAACAAATCCGATTCATATTCACCCAATGGATCCCAATGCTGCTCCGACTCACATTTCAGCCACACTCGACTCCAAATAGGAAGAAGCGCTCATCCAGTTCCTCCGTGAGAACTGGGACATCTTTGCATGGAAACCTTCTGACATGCCAGGTGTTCCCAGGGGACTTGCTGAGCATCGTTTGCGTGTCGACCCAAAAGTGAAACCAGTAAAAGAACATCTTCGATGGTCCGCCGTATAGAAGAGAGAGGCAATCGGTGAAGAAGTGGCTCGGCTCCTAGCAGCTGAGTCTATCCGACAGATTTATCACTCTGAGTGGTTAGCTAATGTTGTCATGGTCCCAAAGAAGGATGATTCACTTCGCATGTGCATTGACTTCAAACAAATCAATCGGGCATGCCCGAAAGATCACTTTCCTCTCCCTCGCATCGACCAAGTAGTCGACTCGACTGCGGGGTGTGAGCGTTTGTCCTTTTTGGACGCTTATTCCGGGTATCATCAGATCCGTTTGGGTGCTTCTGTTATGTCTCTATGCCATTCGGCTTGAAGAACGCTGGAGCCACATTCATGCGGATGATTCAGAAGTGTTTACTCACTCAGATCAGTCGGAATGTAGAAGCATACATGGATGACATTGTGGTCAAGTCACGTAAAGGTTCCGACCTACTGGCTGACCTTACTGAAACCTTTGCCAACCTCGGAAGGTATGATATCAAGCTTAATCCATCAAAGTGCATGTTTGGAGTTCCAGGCGGAAAATTACTCAGTTTTCTCATTTCCGAACGAGGGATCGACGCTAACCCAGAGAAAGTGGGTGCCATACTCCGGATGAAATGCCCTGTGCGTGTGCATGATGTCCAGAAGCTTACTGGTTGTTTGGCCGCCCTAAGTCGATTCATTTCTTGCCTCGGTGAAAAGGCACTGCCTCTTTACCGACTGATGAAGAAGTCAGATAAGTTCGAGTGGACTCCTGAAGCTGATGCAGCATTTGCAGAGCTTAAAGACCTGCTTTCCACCCAGCCGGTGCTTGCTGCTCCAATCAGCAAAGAGTCTTTACTGCTTTACATTGCAGCCACTGGACAAGTCGTCAGTACAATACTTACGGTCGAGCGGGAAGAAGAAGGAAAAGCTTACAAAGTTCAGCGCCCAGTATACTATGTTTCTGAAGTTTTGACTCCATCAAATCAAAGATGTCCACATTATCAAAAGCTTGTTTATGGGATTTATATGACCACGAAGAAAGTTGCACATTACTTCTCTAACCACTCCATTACAGTCTTCAGCGACGCTCCATTATCAGAGATTCTGAATAACAGAGATGCAACTAGTCGAGTGGCAAAGTGGGCGATTGAACTCCTTCCCTTAGATATCAAGTTCGAAGCAAAGAAAGCTATCAAGTCCCAAGCAATAGCGGATTTCCTTGCCGAGTGAATCGAACAGCAACTGCTGACTAAGTTCACTCGGAACACTGGACCATGTTCTTTGATGGTTCCAAGATGCTGAATGGTTCCTGTGCTGGGGTGGTACTGGTATCCCCCCGAGGAGACAAGCTCAGATATGTCCTCTAGATTCACTTTGATTCCTCCAATAACGAAGCAGAGTATGAAGCACTCTTGTATGGGTTACGTATGGCCATCTAACTCGGCGTCCGTCGCCTCATGGTCTATGGCGACTCAGATTTGGTAGTCAATCAAGTGATGAAGGAGTGGGGCGTTAGAAGCCCAACCATGACTGGCTACTGTAACGCGGTGAGGAAGTTGGAAAAGAAGTTTGAGGGGTTAGAGCTCCATCATATACCCCGACTGAAAAATCAAGCAGCCGATGATTTAGCAAAGATAGGCTCCAAGAGAGAAGCCATTCCCAGTAATGTGTTCCTAGAGCATATTCATGCACCTTCAGTTCAAGAAATCCCTTCACTGAAGAGCCCTCACAGCCAAAGAGTGCCACCGATCCGACTGAAGTCGAGATTCCAGCCGTGGTCGACCTAATCATGGATATTTTGGTTATTACTCCCGACTGGACAGTGCCGCACATCGCGTATATCCTTAGGAAGGAACTCCCAGAGGATGAAGAAGAGGCTCGACAGATCGTCCGTCGATCCAAAGCCTTTACTGTGATAAGAGGACAGCTGTTCAGGGAAAGTGTAACCGGAGTCAGCCAGAAATGCATAACCCCGAAAGAAGGTCTAGCGATCCTCAACGACATCCACTCAGGGACCTGTGGCCACCAGGCGTCCTCTAGGACCATCGTGGCTAAAGCATACCGAGCTGGATTTTATTGGCCACGAGCAAATGAAATGGCGAAAGATATAGTCGACAGATGTGAAGGCTGCCGGTTTTACTCCAATATGTCCCACAAACCTGCGTCAGCCCTGAAGACCATTCCACTCATTTGGCCCTTTGCTGTTTAGGGATTAGATATGGTTGGACCGCTGAGGACTGGTAGGAGCGGCTTCACTCACGTGCTTGTAGCAGTCGACAAGTTTACCAAGTGGATTGAAGCCAAGCCTATCAAGAATCTGGAAGCTAGTGCTGTCAGCTTCATTAGAGAATTGACGTTCAGATATGGAGTTCCACACAGCATCATCACTGACAATGGATCGAACTTCGATTCAGATGAGTTCAGAGCCTTCTGCGCCTCCCAAGGCACGCGAGTCGACTATGCTTCAGTCGCCCATCCCCAGTCGAATGGACAAGCAGAGAGAGCAAATGGCTTGATTCTCAAAGGGTTGAAACCTCGACTGATGCGAGACCTCAAACATGCAGCGAGCGCCTGGGTTGACGAACTTCCATCAGTTCTTTGGGGATTGAGGACAACTCCTAATCGATCGACTGGCCGAACTCCATTTTTCTTGGTCTATGGAGCTGAAGCTGTTCTACCGAGTGACTTACTTCATAATGCACCATGAGTCGAGCTCTTCTCTGAAGACGAAGCAGAACAAGCTCGGCAGGACGCAGTCGACCTCCTAGAGGAGGAAAGAGAGTTGGCCTTGATCCGGTCGACCATTTATCAGCAAGACTTACGTCGATTTCACGCCAGAAATGTGAAAGGTCAAGCCTTTCAAGAGGGAGACTTGGTTCTTCGAGTGGATTAGCAGAAATCACACAAGCTCGCTCCTGCTTGGGAATGCCCCTTCATTGTCACCAGAGTGCTCCACAACGGAGCATACCACCTTTACAATGTCGAGCATAAGAAGGACGAGCCATGGGCTTGGAATGCGGAGTTGCTCCGCCCCTTTTACAGTTAAGTACCCATTTGAATAAAATGTAATAAGAAGTACCTTTGTAATTTGCTTATCAAAAACAAGAGCTTTACAGTCCTCTTAAACGATTGTTGTTGCTTTTATTTGTGTCTAAATCCCCCAGTAGGTGACTTAGCTGCGAATCCGTTTCGCCTAAGTTTAAAAGAAAATCCCCCAGTGGGTGACTTAGCTGCGAATTCATTTCGCCTAAGTTTTAAAGAAAATCCTATCAAGTGGTGAGCAAGCCTCCCAGTCGGAGGCTTAGCCGCGAATCCATTTCGCCTAAGTTTAAAAGAAAATCCTACCGAGTGGTGAGCAAGCCTCCCACTCGGAGGCTTAGCTGCGAATCCATTTTGCCTAAGTTTGTAAAATCCTACCGAGTGGTGAGCAAGCCTCCCACTCGGGGGCTTAGCTGCAGTCCAGTACTCGCCTAAGTTTAAAAAATCCTACCGAGTGGTGAGCAAGCCTCCCACTCAGAGGCTTAGCTGTAGTCCAGTACTCGCCTAAGTTTGAAAAATCCTACCGAGTGGTGAGCAAGCCTCCCACTCGGGGGCTTAGCTGCAGTCCAGTACTCGCCTAAGTTTAAAAAATCCTATGGAGTGGTGAGCAACCCTCTCACTCGGGGGCTTAGCTGAAGTCCAGTACTCGCCTAAGTTTGTAAAATCCTATCGAGTGGTGAGCAACCCTCCCACTCGGGGGCTTAGCTGCAGTCCAGTTAAGGATGGCAATGGGTCGGGTTTGGATCGGGTTGAACAATCTCAAATCCATATCCATGTCCATGAAGACAGTCTTTGCCCGCCCATGAAAAAATCCATGGGTGAAAAATTGTGTCCATGTCCAAATCCGATGGATATCCATACCCATTGGATATCCATTGGGTCCTCTCAAGACATATAAATAAGACATAACACAATATTAACATAAACTCTTCCATTCTTCACCTCGTGGTAGGCTAGGCTTCACTTATGCTAATCAACATCCACTAACAACCTAAGATCATTTAGTATTTTTCTAACAGATGAGAATGACGAGTCATTTAAGAAGGAGGTGAAAATAAGGGAAGGGGTGTTGGAGTATGTTACAAAGGGGATTGAATGTCAACTAAAAAAGTTACGATGGGAATTGTGTAATTTCTTATGCATGTTTTAGATAAAAAAAAGTGTAAAATTGATGTGGGACATACGACCGTGGGGCAGGGATAGCATATTTCCCCCATTAAGTCATACTATCAGGTCGGGTTTGGGTACATCCATGGGTACAAGATTATATCCATGCCCTATCCACGAACAATCGGGTCGGGTTTGGGCGCCGCCCATGGACACAAAAGCATATCCAAACCCTATCCATTCGGGTCGGATATCCATGTCCATGGATAAAATTGCCATCCTTAAGTCCAGTACTCACCTAAGTTTGTAAAATCTTACCGAGTGGTGAGCAACCCTCCTACTCGGGGGCTTAGCCGTAGTCCAGTACTCGCCTAAGTTTGTAAAATCCTACCGAGTGGTGAGCAACCCTCCCACTCAGGGGCTTAGCTGCAGTCCAGTACTCGCCTAACTTTGTAAAATCCTACCGAGTGGTGAGCAACCCTCCCACTCGGGGGCTTAGCTGCAGGCCAGTACTCGCCTAAGTTTAAAAAATCTTACCGAGTGGTGGGCGACCCTCTCACTCGGGAGCTTAGCTGCAGTCCAGTACTCGCCTAAGGTTTAAAGTCTGTCCTTATCCTCAAGGACGACAAGGTGCAGGTCGATTACAACCTTCTCCTTTGGAGCTGCGCCACAAATACAACGTACGCTCCATCACCATCCGCAAGGACGACGAGGTGCAGGTCGACTGCAACCTTCTCCTTTGGAGCCGCGCCACAAATACAACGTGCGCCCCATCCCCATATGCAAGGATGACAAGGTGCAGGTCGACTACAACCTTCTCCTTAGGAGCTGCGCCACAAGTACAATGTGCGCTCCATCCCCATCCGCAACGACGACGAGGTGCAGGTCGACTGCAACCTTCTCCTTAGGAACTGCGGCACAAGTACAATGTGCACTCCATCCCCATCCGCAAGGACGACGAGATGCAGGTCGAATACAACCTTCTCCTTCGGAGCTGCGCCACAAATACAACGTACGCTCCACCCCTGTCTGCGAGGACGATGAGATGCAGGTCGAAAGATTATTCAGAGTAAAGAGCAAATCCCACTCGAAGGCAAATACAAGCATATTCAGAAATAAACCAAGTTCGGACAGATCCTAAAAATTCCAGACGACGGATCAAAAGTATTCGAGCACCAAGCCCGAAGGAGTTTAACGGTTACAACAACCACTCGGCATTCCGAGGCAAATTTAAGGCAGATTTAAATCTCGAAGTTTGTTCATTCGGCGGGAGGAGGGCTGGCAGGTTTGACGAATTCATCCAAGTCAATTCCATCTGCAATCCGAGTGGCAGCAGCGATGAAAGTCTCCATAAAGGACTGGAAATCATGTCTTTTGGTGTTCGCGACCTTGATCGCCGCCAGCTTATCTTCGCGGGCTTCCTTGCAGTGGACTCTTACCAAGGACAACGCCACGTCAGCACCACACCGGGCAGAGGACTTCTTCCATTCTTGCACTCGACCAGGGACCTCGTTGAGGTGAGCCACCAAAGACTCGAGGTCGTTTTGAAGCGTTGCCCTTGGCCAGAGCGATGAGTCGACCCGTGAAACTGCCACCTTCAGACGAGCGAGGTAACTTGTAACACTGGCGACATGAGATTCTAGTCAAAGCACATTCATGGCAGCCTCGTCACCGACTGGAGAAACAATAGGGTCCAAACCCGTCTCGATCCGTCTAGTTTCCTCGTCAAAGTTTTGGCAGAATTCTGCAGTCAAGGGGTTAGTGAGTCGACTGGACTGGACTAACTCGCAGGCAGTAAAGCAGTCGAATTAAAAGGAGTACCTTCCAGCATAAGAAAGAGCTTCTTGGCAAGGGTTCTCTGATAAGCTTCCACGTCATTTCTCTTACGAGCCGTGGATTCCAGCTTCTCATTCAGAGCCATCTTATCCTTCTTCAGACGAGTTACCTCTCGGTTGGATTCAGTGAGAGAGGACTTCATCTTGCTTACTTCTTCTTCCAGCACTCCGATCGAAGCCAGCTTCTGGTCAGCAAGGGCAGTCTTATCTTGAGCCTCCTTCTGCGCAGCTGCAAGGTCCAAGTCTTTCTTCTCCAGAGCCAACCTCATTTTCTCTGCAGAATAAGCAATCGGATCAAACAAGAGATCGGAGAAATATGTTAAAGGACGATCGACGTGAGCAGTCGACAGGCAGTTACCTTCCATACCAGAAGCTTCATCTTGAGCTTTCTTCAATTTTTGTTGGGCCAGCTCCAAGTCAAGGTTGAGTTGCCTCTGCTTCTCCTCAAATTCGGCGAACTTGGAAATGAGAGTACAAGATTTCTGGAGAGGGTAAAAGACATATCAATCGACAAGATCAAAGAGTATTTACTTCCTAGTGAATAAAACTTAAAAGTTTACTCAGACCCCAGCCGACTGCCCGTAGTCGACCCCGGTCTCGCGGACTACACCGAGCGGGTGCACTTGGCGTGCCCCCACTGATTCAGATCCCACTCGACCGGTCTGCCCGGGTCGAGTAAAAAAAGAAGAAAGAGAGAAGAACTATTCAGACCCCGGCCGACTGCCAGCAGTCGACCTCGGTCTCGGGGACTACACCCAGTGGGTGCACTTGATGTGCCCCCACTGGTTCAGATCGCACTCGACCGGTCCGCCCGGGTCGAGTGGAAGAAAGGAAAATGAACAGAAGTACTCGGACCCCAGCCGACTGCCCACAGTCGACTGCGGTCTCGGGGACTACACCCAGTGGGTGCACTTAGCGTGCCCCCACCGGTTCAGATCCCACTCGACCAGGACGAGTGGAAGAACACAAATACTAAAGACAACAAAACACCCAGTGGGTGTACAGACTCGACGCAGACAATAAGAGAGTGTATGAAAGAAAATATTTCAGATAGCATATCCTAATAGAACAAGGTCAGTCGAAAGCCAACTTACCTGGATATTGGCCCGAAGAGCCGCGCTGGCATCGTAAGCAGCCTGGTTGTTGTCGTGCACCGTCTTCATCCGCTCCATCATCACGCTAGCCTGACGGATGGCCTCCGCAGCAGCGTCCGACTGGCATTCCAGAACATGATAGTTGGTGAAGAAGGGAGCAGACGGCCTAGATGCGGCAGCTTGGAGCTCCGAGGCATGAGGTTGGACGGCTGAAGGAAACATTGGTACAATCGACGGTGCGGGGCGCTCACTCGAAAATGGGACATCAAAAGTTACAGAGGCCCCGCCTGCATCTTCAGGTTGTTGGACGGTTGGTTCTGTCGTCAGTCCCGGCTGAGAAGTCTTGCCAGCAGCTACATTTTTGTTCTTTCTGGGCCTCGGGGCCACATCTTCATCATCATCCGGAAGCTCGATAACGTTGGGTGGGGCTGCAAATAAATTAGTCGACCCCAAGTGAATCGCCAGAATTTAATCGACCAAATAATCAAGAACAAGATCACGAGAATTGTACCTGGGTTGGAGGTAACCGCGTCTTCCATTTCCTCGTCTTGGTATTGGCGGGAGGAAGTTCTGGAGGTAGCATCACTACAAATGTCAGCGTTCAGTCGGTTATGTTCTGTTACTCGAGTCGACCAAAGGATCAGGTCAGATAGTTACCCAGAGATGGTGGGAATGGTCACTTTGATTCTGGGTAAAGCCTTTGGCGGTTTGGAGGATGTGACCTTCAATGGTTTCGGCGCTGGAGGCGGCGCGGTCTTGAGCTGTTTCGATACTTTCTCGGTCGGCACCGGAGAAGACGTCCGAGGGCTCTTTGAAGACTACCCAGTTGGTGTGGCCACCAAGTCAGGGGTGCTTTCCGGATCGTGAGCGTGCTTGGACCTCCTTTCTCTGCGAGGAGGCGAGTCGACCTCTTCTTTGTCACTCGGGTCGTCGCTCTCCTCGTCCTCCTCTGCATCCGAGTGCCACTCGCCACTCTTGCCCCCGCTCGCCTCCCCTTCGACATTTTGCTCCTGCACTCCATTGGGCATTGAGTACATATCAACAAGAGCCTAAAAGGCAAGGAATAAAAGAAAGATAGTCGACCGTCAACAAAATGCTACATAGTAAAACAAGAAGACACTCGACAATGCAGAATCATACCTGTTTCGGCTGGCGTGAATGGTCGAATGGAACCACCCTCCTGGACCCTCGGGGATTATCCTTGTTGCCGGTAATACCCCTCAGCCACTGCTCCACTGTGTCCTCGCTAACATCCTCCGGGTGGATCCGAGTGGAATCCTCGAGTCCCGAGTACATCCACATCAGATGGTCACGAGCTTGGAGTGGTTGGATGCGTCGACTGAGGAAGACCTCCAACAGGTCCATACCGGCCACCCCGTCGCGGACAAATTGGACAACCCGCTCGACCAACACCTTCACCTGCGCCTTCTCCTCCGGGATCACTCTCAAGGTGGAGGGCTTCTCCACTCGAGCCATGGAAAAGTGGGGAAGTCCAGTCGACTGGCCCGGGGTCGGCTGGTCCTTGCAGTAGAACCAGGTCGATTGCCAACCCTGGACCGAGTTGGGAAGGATCATAGTTGGGAAAGTGCTTTTGTTCCTCATCTGAATTCCAAGCCCCCCGCACATCTATATCACATGCGTCCTCTCGTCACTCGGGTTGGCCTTCTTGACCGTGTGAGAGCGACATGTGAATATGTGCTTGAAGAGACCCTAGTGTGGTCGACAACCCAAGAAGTTCTCGCACATAGACATGAAAGCGGCAAGGTACACGATGGTGTTTGGAGAAAAGTGGTGGAATTGAGCCCCAAAGAAGTTCAAGAAACCGCTAAACAAAGGGTGGGGAGGCAAAGAAAACCTGCGGTCGGCGTGGGTGGCAAGGAGAACGCACTCACCCTCCTACGGCTGCGGCTCAGTCTCGTTCCCCGGGAGCCGCACCGATTCATGGGGAATCAGTCCCCCCTCAACCAGGTCGTCGATGTCATCTTGACTGATTGTCGAGCGGATCCAATCGCCCTGGATCCAGCCAGGCGGCAGGCCGGACCCCGACGAAGATCCGCCCCAGCTGGTCTTCTTCCCTTTCGCCTTCGCCGTCGCCTTCTTCGCATGCTCCAACGCCACCGTCTTCTCCTTCCCCATGGCAGCGAATCGAGTTCGAGCGGAGCGACGATGCCGAGAGCAGAAGCAGACACAGCGGAGGAATCTGAGGAGGAAGAAGAAGAATGGGGGAAAACTGTTCAAAAGCCCCGGTCCGGCGCCTTATATAAGGTCACTTCCGAGTGACTGACTTGTAGGCCCGGACGATCTTATCAAATCCCGCAACAGTCGCGCGCGCGATATGTGGCAAAAAAGGTGGCGCGGATATCGAGGCGGCCTGCCTAATCCGTCCCGATTACTGCGGCCTTCCTCACCCGGCGTGCTTCCAAAAATTCGAATCCCGTGAAATCCGCAGACGGCAGAACAACCCGTCAGACGGAAGATTTTTTCCATATCAACACTCGAAACTTAACAACGAAAGTTCACTCGACAAAACCAAGAATGGATCAAGGCAACTGAACAAGCAGTTGAAGCCATCATGAATGTTCATTCGACCTCTGGGCGAGACATTCTCAAAACACAAAAGCTGAATCAGAAAGATCATCAACACCTTCTCCACTCGAACCCTGAACCATTCGGGGGCTAATGATGTAGCTATGTACCTAGGGTAGGGTCATAGACCTGACCTAGACATCCTCCCCTAGGACATCACCCTAAAGCCAGGATCATTCAAAGGGTACCATCATCCACTCGACCAAAGATGTTCCACTTGGAAGAATCAATGTCACTCGACCGTCGCAGAAGTCACTCGACAGACAAAAGAGCTAAAGCCACTCTGCATGAACAACGGTCGGGCATTTACTTATAGGCTTAATTGTCATTTATAGCACTTTAGTGTGGGCGTTACCAGTAATGTTCTCTCTTCAATGTACCTTAAACCCTCTGTGACGTGGGCTGGCTGGGGTCCTGGCGCACTCTATATAAGCCACCCCCCTCCACAGGCACAAGGGTTCGCACCCCCTGTAACTCACACGCATATAATCCAGTCGACCGCCTCCGGGCTCCGAGACATAGGGCTATTACTTCCTCTGAGAAGGGCCTGAACTCGTAAAACTCGCGTGTACAACTCCTCCATAGCTAGGATCTTGCCTCTACATTCCTACCCCCCATTCTACTGTCAGACTTAGAACCACGACACCAGACAAAAGCTACTTCCAAGAAAACAAACATACTCCACGGAAAACCAGAACTGCCATAACTTCTGCATATGAGCTCCGAATTGAGCAAACTCAAGCTTGTTGGAAACAAGACGACGAGTAGCATCAAAACAGAGGAGGTATGCCAACAAAATAGAGGAGTGAAACCTCCAACCGAGAAGAACCGGCATAACCTCCAACGTCGAAAACATCATAGAAGAAGCGAGTGAACTCCGTTTTCGATGAACTCGAGCTTGTCACCAAGATGACCATAAGCTCTAAGACTCATAAAGAGAACAAAACAAGAACCAAGAAATATGATGCAAGGATGCAATGGTTTGAGCTCTCTACGAACGATATGATCAAGCTACTCATCGAGAGCCCCCTTGATAGTACGGCAATCGATCCTATAATCCGGTCTCCCAACTACCACTATGAGACCGATAAAATAGAAAACCTATCAAGGGAAAACCTTTGTCTTGCACATAGTCCACTTGAGCTAGATGATGACGATCTTGACTTCCTCAAGTTGGACCACCTTTCTTGATTGTGTTGACTCGATGAAGACTAGTTGATTACTCCCCCATACTCCACTATGGGTGAGCCACTCTTCGGCACATCTTCATAAATCCATTGTTACCATAATGGACGGCAAGCTTCAAGCATTTGATCTCTTCATGATGCTCCACTTGAACTTGCACATCGCAACCTAACCCCACAAAGAACTCTCACGAAAACCATGGGTTAGCAAACAAAGCGTAATGAACAATGCTTACCATACCATGGGATCACTTGATCCCTCAGTACATCTTGTATGCTTTATGTGTTGATCAACTTGATTCATTCTTGACTTAATCTTGATCAACCTTTAATCTTTCCAATTCTCTTCATTTGGATGATGTCTTGAAGGTAGACATGAATGATCACACAATCTTCTTCTTCAAGACATGCTTGCAATAAGCTCAACACTCACATGACCAATCTTTGGATAATTCCTTGAATAACACCTTGGTCGACACCAACTCTCCTTGAAACCAACACATGTACTCCAAGAAAAGCCTATGGACAAAACCTTCAAATATAACTCAAGGCAACCATTAGTCCATAGAGATTGTCATCAATTACCAAAACCAAACATGGGGGCACCGCATGTTCTTTCAACAGGAACTACACCACGCCATGCCGCCGCGGGAAGCCCGAGCTTCACCCGCCACCACCTTCCAGGGCCGCCACCCCGGGATCCAGCCCTCGCTGCCCGCCGGAGCTCGCAACCCCACCACGGAGCCACTGAGCCCCACCTAGTTGTCGCCCGCCGCCCGCCGCAAACTAACGCCTGCGACTCCACCATAGAGCCGCCGAGCACTGCCCACCGACGCGGCGCACACCACATCAAGGGCCAACGAGGGTGGAGAAGCTAGATCTGGCCAAGCCCAACCAGGATCCGGCCTCTCCCCGTGCTGACGCCGCTCCCGCAGCCCTGCATCTCGCCCGGGCTCATGGCGATTCAGACAGCGCGCACGCAACGCTGCAGAGAGGGGAGAAACAGCCCCGCCGCCACCTTCCTTGGGGTACGCGTGGACTTCGCCGGCGGCCCCTCCAGCGGCGGCGAAGCGAGGGAGCGGGGGCCTTGCGGCGGCGGCACTAGGTTCCTTGGATCGGGGGAGGAGGAGATGAGGGAGCGATGGAGCGGGGGTCTAGCGGCGGCAGCACAGACAATTAGGTTGATACATGCTAGAAACTGCATAGAAGCATGGTTGGAGGGAACAACTGAAAACTGGATCCAAAAAGAGAAGAAAAGGCATGTACAAGGTTTTGGAAGCATGCGATACCCCCGAAGTTGTGGGTTTTTGCATGTCAACTTGCTAGGCAAAGTCTGTCTGATGTGGCACACCATAAGCACATGGCGGAGGAAAGCACATGCTTGATACATAGCCGGGAATAAGATTCATGGGGGCATTTGTTAATGCAGTGCCGAATGACTCGCTACGTGTGGGTGTTAGTAGATGAGAGTTGTATGATCAAATAAAATCAAGTGTCGATCCAAACACAAATAATTGGTTGTTTGAGTTGGATGTAAAATCATCAAAACAAAATTATGTTAAGATAATGGTGAATTATGGTTAATTTGGAAGGCACAAAGAGACTATCTTCATGTCTCCATTTGCAATGAGTAAATTCACTGTGCGTTTTATCACAAAGCTTAAAGCAGACGCGATAAGTACTGTTCCCAGGACAGTTCAACCGCCTATGCGAGAGGCTGCATGGATTCCCTAGGGGAGATGTAAAAGACAATGTTGATGGGGCGGTTTTAGTGGAAGAAAGAAAGAGCTCGGCGGCAGTAATTTTTTGCACAAAGAGGAGCTTTCTTGGGAGCCTCTGTTCCGATTATGGACGGAGTGGTGAACCACTCATCTGTTGAAGTGGTCCCATGTTAGAAAGCATTATGCCTGGCTCGGAATCAAGGTTTAAGAGCATCTCCAGCCGTTTAGTACCCCGAGGACGTCGAAAAAAGCGGCTTGGGGGTGAACCGGCGCTAGATTGGCTCCTGGGGGCCGACCTAGCTCCTAGCCACGGCCCCAGGCGCCGTCCCCCAGCCGCGGCAAATTCAAACATAGTCATTCCCACTCATAAAATAGACATCACAAATCCGGTGATCAAGCGTCCACAAGTTCGGCGTACAAAAAACAGAAAGGACGCACGTGCGTATCAGACGGCGAGGTCGGCCTCCGGCGTCGGCGGAGTCGGCGTGTGCGGGCTGGGCGGGGTCTCTGTGCTGGGCAGCGTCGGCGTGGCTTCTGTGTTGCGGGTAGTCTCGGCGGCATCACCAGTCAGGCTTGGCGGCGGCGTCGGTGTGGGCGTCGGCGTGGTGGGCGTCGGCGTGGGCGGCGTCGTCGATGGAAGCTGGTTCAGATGAGGCCCCGCTCCGCCAAGTACCACGCCTTGACCGCCTCGTCGTTGCTCCGGAGCATGTCCACCCCGCCCAGCAGGAAAGCCAGGTCGGTGTTTCTTTTCTTCACGGTGACGTTGGTCCGGAGTAGGTCGAGCTTGACGGCGCTGCTCGACATCAACGCCGACCACCGCACCTTTGTCTTCTCTTCACGAAGAGCGGCCCAGGCCTGTGCGTCGGCGATGCAGTGCTCGATGGACTCCTGCACTCGAGCGGTGGCCGCGTCGGCGTGTTTCCCCTTCTTGATAGATTTGTTGCCATCCGGCCGCCCTTCTGACGCGTCCGGAGTCGGCGCGTCCGGCTTGTAGGTCTCCTTGGCCTTGTCGAGGGTGCGCCGGACTTCCGCCCACTTCTCGCATTTGTCGATGCGCTTGTAAACGTGGATGTACTTGAATTCGGCGTCGCTGTTGCTCTGCCGATACAGGGCGAACATGCGCAGCAACTGCGCGGAGGAACAAATAGTTGGCGGGCGTACACGGCGAAGAGAGGCAGGAGACCGGCGTGGCATACCTGATCCTCACCGCTGGCGCCGCTCTCCGGGCGAGCCGCGACCTCCTTGACGACCCCATGCCATTTGTTGCACGCCCCTAGATATGCCCCCAATGGTTCGCCATCGCCTTCGACCCGCGCTGCATGTAGACACCTTTGAAGTAGGGGTCGACGAGCTTGTATGTCTCGATGCTTTGGTTCGTGCCGGTGGTCGGGTCGAGGCAGATGACTTTTCATGCTTCGGCGAGGCATTCCTCCTCTTTGGACGCCCACTTGATGTGCGGCTCGCCTGACCTGGCCGCCCGCTTCTTCTTCTTGCGCCTCCTCGCCGGAACAGTCGCCGGCTCCTCCTCCTCCTCCTCCTCCTCGTCGTCCTCCTTCTCCTGCTCCTCCTCGCCGTAGATGTAGCCGAGCTCGCCGTACATGCTGCCGCTGAGATCCACCGTCTCGTCCGGGGTGACGAACCCGAGAGACGCGGCGGCCGCGGCCGAACCTGCCGCGATGATGTCGTCCATGTCGGCCTCGGCCTCTTCGGTGTCACCGAGGTGCGAGAAGGGCAGCGCGCAACGGCGGAGAGGGGGTGTCGGGGAGGACGCGTAGGCCGGCGGCGAGTAGTTGTATGGAGGGTACTGCACGCCGGAGAAGGCGGGCGAGGACGTGCGCTGTGCCGGGTGTCCATGAGGGAAGGTGACGTTTGGGTTGAACCCACCGTGCGCGTCCCCGTCGGCGTAGCCTGGCGAGGGCGATCCCCATGACAGCGGCGACGGAGAGCCGACGCCTTGCTGGCCCTAGGGAACGTACTGGGCGTGGCCGCCGGATGGATTCATCATCCCCGCGCGAGTCGCCTCGTCCTCGGCTTGGTCCGCTGAAGTGACAGCCGCAGCCGCGCGTGCCGCGTTGTCACGGGCCTTTTTGGCGATGGCCCTGTTTCGCCGATCGGCGGTGATAGCCTCCCGTCGCTGAACTTCCGCCCTCCACTCAGCGTTCGGCATGCCCGGTGGCTTGGACGGCGGCGCCCTCGGCTTCCTCTGCTACGGCTGGGCGAGGGACGCGGTCGCGCTTGCCGCGGCGCGGGGGACGACGTACTTCTTCGGTGGCATGGCGGTCGGCTGGGAGGCAAGCGGGAGGGAAATTGGCGGGAGGAAAGGAGAAAATGAGAGGGGAGTGGGGAAAAGCGGGAAGAAACGGCGGGAAAAGGCGCTCGGCTCGCCGACAGGGCGGACCCACGCGTCCTTTTGGCTTGTGCCGGCGCCCCAGGCGCCCCAGGACGCCGGGTTCTATTTGGGTCCGTCGGCACCAGTTTCGGCCCGAGCCGATGAAAAACGAGCTCCTGAGGCGAATGGAGCGTTTTTTCGGCGCCGGCGCGGTAAAAATGCATGAGGAAAGTCTATTGAGGACGCGACTGGAGATGCTTTAAGCTCCTTGACTATTGCTTCTGACCATTCTGGTGTTATTCGTAGCATCCAGAAAGGGACCCTTTGGGCTATGGTCATTAGAGAAGTACAGTCTTTAAGTATGAAGGTAGAGGACCAAATGAGGATGCCCGCAATATTACTAGGAATTCATTGCATTTTGTTCCGGCTCGCCATGTTTGGCTTTTGGATCCTCTGGGCTATGTAAAACTTCATGCTGATATTTCGCTAGAAAAATATAAAAAATCCCATAAAAATATTAAAAAGATATTTCGCTGAAGACTAAAAAATAAAAATAAAAATAAAATCCTCATGGCCGGCTTCACATGCGCTTAGCATTGACTCGCCAACCTGATTGCTGGCAGTCCCCACTAATTAATCAACATATAATTCATTCTGATTTAAATAAAATAGAGTAGGTCAACACATCCTCTGCAAGTTGCGCATTAGCTAAGGAAAAATCCATTCAGCTTCATTTCGCGGACGGATGAGGAAAAATCCATGGCATGATTGGTATCTGGTCTCGCTAGCTTGCCTTGCCGTTGCGTGCGTCGGATGAGATAGTGGAGGGCGGTGTGGCTTCGCTGTCCCGGGGCACTGTCTAGTGTAGCACACATCACTATTGAGGTGTGCCATGATATAATATATTATTATTATTATTATTATTATTATTATTATTATTATTCCAAAGCATCTTTAGTCTTCACAGTAGCTACCTTTAATCGTGTTTTTTTATTTGCCAGGCCTTTAATTGTGTTGGCTAGCTGGTGTTTCTTCTACTAATCGACCTGCCTTTCATGTTGTGCGGCCTTTCTTTCTTTGTTTCTCAATATGTGAGGGGTGGACCATGTTAACAACTTTGGTACATGGACCATGCATCAAAAGGGTCATAACGAGTGGATCACTGACGCAGTCACAGTGCGTGCATCATTATGTTAGCTGCTGTGTAGACATCGTACCAGTACTTGCGTTTTGCTGTGAGGGTTCCATCGACAGGTTAAGTTAGCTTCGAAGCAACATCTTTGGTGACATGGAGTAAATGGGTGCAGGTGGAAGCAGTGTGGGGGACGTACGTACGGGATGATTTGTCTTGCACTTGACCTCCAGATAGACGCTCTGTTTCTCTAATTTTGGCCACTCATTCAGAAGAAGAAGAAACTATAGAAAGCATAATTGCAGCTTAGATCTGATTAGCACGTACCTTCATGAGCACTCCATGTGCATGTCAGCTTCAGAGGGCAGTACCTGTGCCGGCCTCATGGTGCACAATGATTTGCATCTTGTGCTCCAGAACCACCTGCATGTTGTTAACAGGTGTGTGTTTCTCCTGAAGGATGATAGCTCGGGGCTCCGACGAAGCAAAACAGAACAAAACGAAAATCCCCGCCGGGAATTTCTGGTTGCACCTTCACCTCTCAACCAAGCCCGCGCAGGATGTGTGCGGTCTCTTTGGTTGCCTGAGCTGCATATGGTTTGTGGCTCGCACGGATTTTAAAACAGCCCGCAGCCTGACCCGGTGGGCCTCGCTGGGCGCGGTCACGCGTGTGAGGCAGTTGCACGTCTCGGGCAGCGCGGGAGACGGAGGGGACGTCTCATAACTCGCCCTCACTCTCCCGTCATCGCCCAGTCGCACTGTTCCCATCGCTTCCACTCTCCCTCACCGCCCCTCCCTCTCCTCTCCTCCGATGGCTCCGCCTCGCCCACCATCGCGCCGCCCTCTGATCCCCGTCGACCAGCGCATCGCCAGCATTCAGGAGCGCTGGCTGGCCGGGCTCCAGAACTCGGGGCGGGACCTGGCGTCGGTGCTGCGAGCGCCGTCCCCCATCTGCCGCGGGCCACCACCAGCGCCGGCCAATGCGCTGCCAGCCGTTAGTGCCCCGCCGCGGATTCCGGACCTCGTGGTCCTGGGCTCGGTGCCGGCGCCGTCGAGGGAGCCGCCGCTTGTTGGGACCCCATTGGGCAGGGGGGTTTTCTTGACCCCCGTCCAAGGGTTTTCTCCTATCGGCGGGCCGTCCTCCTCAATCTCCGGCGTGGCGATGAGCACGGGGCCGATGCCGTAGGCCGTCGCCAGGGTCGGCTCCTCCTCTGCTCCGCCACCTCTCTTGTTCCCGCCGGGGTTTTCACCCTGGCCTCGGTTCGCTGCGACTGCGCGTGGTCCGATGAGTCAAACCCCCTCAATGCTTGCTCGTAGATGTAGATTAGGGGTTTAATTCTTAGGCATGTGCTAGTAGTTAGTGGATTCGATATGATTAGATAGGATTGGAGTAGATCCGATCGGATGTGATCCCAATCGGACTGATCTGTTCTTGTTTCGTACAGTGTGTGTCCTAAGATAATTTTCTTCTGCTACTGCTAGTGTGTCCTAGGATCTGTGTTCATGCTAGTAGCTATGTTCATGCTAGAATCCCAATGGTACTGTGCTTTGCTAGGATCTGTGTTCATGGTAGGGTTTTGCTAGGATGTGTGTTCATGCAAATAGTATGTTCATGTTCAAGCTAGGATCATATACATGTTGTTGTTCATGTTGGTAACATACATGTTCAAGTTAGGGTTTGTGTTGATTGTTATACGTGCATGTAGTAGGACCATTTTAGAATGCTGCCAAATGTGCATGGTTGCACATGGGTGCTATTGGCATTTGTTGTTGCTATTTTTAGATGTTTCCATGCTTAGGATAGTGCACTGATGAGTGGTAGTTGTAGAAAAACAGATGCCACTGATCATTGGCACTTGCTGTTGGGCAAGTCCACTGATTAGTGACATTTGCCCAATAACAAGTGGCATTGATAAGTGACATTTGCCCATAGAGTTTGTGCACTGATCAGTGGCATTTGCTCTTAGGCAAATGTCTCTGATCAGTGCCACTTTACAAAGAGTTTGTGCACTAATACTTGTCATCTTACCTGACAAGATATTGAAAATGACTGGGATGTGGCGGGTGGAGGAGCTCAGGTGGTGGCCGGAGCTAAGGGCGTCGAGGATTTCATCCCCACGAACAGGTGGCTCAGGACGGTGGACCTGCCTGGCAGGATCGCCTTCATGAGCCTGTCTCGTTCAAGGGGACGATCTCCGAGGCAGGGCCAGGAGGAGGGGGACCGAGAGCCGCTGCGCTTCTACCAGCAGGTCAAGGACAACGAGGACCTCGCCATGCTCGTCATCCCTCGCAAGTTCGTGGAGGTGATGAACACCTGGCTGGTCATCAAGCGGCTCCCGCGCGTGGTCAGGCTGTCGGCAAATAAGCGGTGCGTGTTCTGGGTGCAGGTCCAGAACTTCGAGGGGCACATGGTGCTTGGCCGTGGCTGGAACTACTTTTGCTGCCGCCACCGGATCATCCCCGGCGACATCGTCATTGTGCGCATCTTAGGACTTGGACTGAAGGTTCAGATTTACAACCACGACTCATCGGTCATGTGCAGGTTTTGTTGCAGCAGGCACAACTGCGTTGGTGACATCGAGCATGCTATGTAGTTAAATTAAGTAAGGTGTTAGTGTTAAAATTTTATGGTGTGTGGCGAGACTTGTGCTGGGAACTTGTTCATATTTTGGACAGGAGCAGCACCCTGGCATGGAGCAGGGAAGGAGGATGCCCTTGCTGTTAATCTGGACTTATGCTATGTAGTTAAGTTTGCCGTCGTTTCCTTGCTTGTTGTGTTAAGTTTGTTGTCATTACATTGCTTACTTTGTTTAATCTTACTGTTGTGCTGATCATGTGATGGTAAGGCCACCATATTTGAATGGAGTGAGCAGAACACAAACGTTGTTTGCAACCAAACAGCTGAAGTTTGCATCTGCTTATACCCTAAGCACAAAAATGGCAACCAAATAGTAGGGGTAAGTGCCCCTCCATGCGATGCAGGCAACCAAACAGATTGCATCTGCTGCATATGAAGCTGCATTTTAAGAACCAAACTGGTTGGAGATGAGACGAGGGCCCAATAAGTGCCAACGAAAGGAATATCAGGCCCGACATAACCCAGGACCGGGGTGACTGAGAATAAGTTTATGTCTAACAATATGATAAGGTCGAGGCAAAATGTCTGTTATGTGATATGGAAAGGGGAAGCTAGTTACTTGGGAGGTGCAGAATTGACGAACGCATGGA
The DNA here is from genome assembly GCF_056163025.1 of Triticum urartu. Classification (NCBI taxonomy): domain Eukaryota; kingdom Viridiplantae; phylum Streptophyta; class Magnoliopsida; order Poales; family Poaceae; genus Triticum; species Triticum urartu. Next base: position 483,896,630 of record NC_141875.1, read on the forward strand.
AGGTCCCCGCGTTGCCCCGCTAGGGCGACACCGGGACGATCTCGCACCACCGCCTCTAGGCTTCCCCGTGTCCCATCCCTTCCTCGCCACTGCCAGAGGCTAGCGCCGGGCAGCCTTGGACGCAGCCAAGGAAGGTGGCGGCGGGCAGCTTCTTGCGCTCGGGCAGGCGCCTGGATCAGATCCGCCTGATTCGTCCAGGCGTTCGGAGGAGCTTGCCTCTGCGTGGTCAGTCGGTGCGGCGATCCGGGTTAAGCCCATGGATCGGACTTGGCTGTTCCGTCTGATCCTTCCGGCCGTTCGGGACACCGACGGTTGGGCTTTCCCGGAGATGCCTGATCTAGATCGGGACGCCTTGTAGCCTTTGTCCCCTGCTAGGTGTGCTTCTCCGTACAGACTGGGTTGCAAGACTTACCGATCCTCGATGCGGAAGGAGCTAGAGGTGAGGATTTAGATCGGGAGAAATCCCTCGTCGACCTTTCGGCCGCGGCTGCGGCGATGCCCGAGGGCGCCGCTTTCTTCTCCATGCATGGAGACGCTTGTTAGATCTGCTTCTACTTCCAGCGTGTTATTTGTCTCCCGGGTGAAAGCCCTAACTGCGGTGGGTGGCGACGGCGCCTTCAGCGCCGTTCCCTTCTTGAAGGCGCCGCCTTGGGAGCCGTGTGACTATGGACACCGTTGGGTGGGCGTTGGTGGCGATCTGGATTAGGAGGTGGAGCGGTGTTTCATCATACGCATCGACGGATCTTGGCAGCGTGGCGCAGTGCAGTCTTGGTGTCCGATGCGGGTTGACGGACTCACACAGGAGGAAGGCGTTGTTTGGCGTGGCGGTGACGTCGACGGCAGGCCTGACAAGGTCGATACGTCAGTACTGCTCTGAAGATGGATCGATGAAAGATGGCGGCGGCCGCCTCAGAGAGTGCGCCAGACCGGTCTGTGCCCCACACCCGGCAAGTGGCTTGATTGGGGCCTCCGGCTCAGACTATTGGCACCACTTCATCAAATGGATAGGAGTAGCGACAGATGTTGCCAAGATGGTGATTTCAGACTTGCTGATGTATATCTTTGTGAATAATTAATAAAATGGATGCATGCATCACCTAGATGCAAAGGCTGGGGGTTAATCCTCCTTTTCAAAAAAATGTGATCTGAAAAACATATTGGAATGAAATAGAATTATTTTCTATGAGTATCCACCACCTTTTCACATTTGATGGATATATGTTCTGTCCTTTCTGAGTTAACATATTATCTCGAAATGCTCATTAAGTGTATTTCATTAGACTTTTAAAGCTCTAAAAATATGTGTAGTTTAAATAGAGATGAAACATGACATGCACGGTTGAAAGAGAAGTCTTAATCCAAGAGCCTATCAATTCATGCAGACCATGAACTAGGTAATCGGAACTTTGAGGTCTTTGTATCGCTTTTATACTCTTTGGCTTTGCCAGGGGCCGATGCATTCTTTGTTTTGCCGACACTTTTTTCCTTCTTTTATAACAATGAAACTGCCGTGAAGCTTTTGCGTGTATCAAAACAAAATATCTGTCATTCTACTTTCTTGAAAGGTTGGGAAAAGAAATGTGAATAAGGTTTTATATTTTTTCCAAAAAATAAGAGAGAAATGTTCGCTGACTTATATACATATATAGAGAAAACTTTGAAGGTCATTGTTGCTGGAAAAAGAAAACGATACTACTACTGATCATAAGTATAAATGGGTTTATGTCCAAATTACGAGAGTGAACATATTACTCCATCCCAGAATGTGTATCTCTAGAAAGATTATTAGATATTTCAAAAGCTCGGAGATGTGCCTTACAAAATAGATGAATGTTGATGCCAACATTTGGCATGCCGATGCTAGTGCAAACTTAAAAGATTGGCTACCAATTGGTTGATTAACAAAAAAAATCAGCAACCTTAAGAAAAGTTGCCAAATATCGACAAATCCTGATTTTAGCATGTTGAAGACTTGCCAAAATATTGGATAGCCACTTTTGGTTATAAACCAAGCATGCCCAAAATGGTTTTTTTTTATCGAAAATAAAGTTATACCATGAGCCTATCAATTTAGTGAGACCTAGGTATAGTTTGACATCTAAGTGAAACCAAGCATGGGAATGTCTAGGGCACATCTAGATGTGCCCTAGTTATTGCACATCTAAATGACTCAATTAAGCATCAAAAGGAAAAGAAAATATCCACAGAATCTCCATGTAAGATCAATGACATAAGACTTAGATATGCAATACTTATGGCACATCTAGATGTGCTTTAGCAAAACTGTAATTGAAACTTCTAGATCTCCTCGTCATTGTCATTGTTTTTCTTTGTTTGTTGCGGCCGAGGCATTTCAATTTGTACATAAACCTTTTCCCTTCCTTCTTTAATGAAACAATGTGGAAAGAATTCCATATTCTTGAAAAGAAACATGCAATAACCAAATCTTCATTTTGAAAGATGGGGAAGAAAATTATTTTTAATAGGAGAGAATGTGCCTTTAACAATAGATGAAATCTGTAATTCATACAGTTTTAATCAAAATAAAAGTTTTACCAGGGGCCTATTAATTTAGTGATCCAGTGACCCCTTTGTAGAGTTTGACAAAACTAATTAGCTGAAACTTATAGCTCCCTTTGTCGTTGCCATTTTTCCCTAGTTTGTTGCGGCCGACGCATTCCTGCTTGTTGTACTTAACTTTTTCTTTCCTTCTTTCATTAAACAATGCCGAAAGAATTATGTGTTCTCAAGAAGAAACATGCGATGAGCAAACCTCCTCCGCAAAGATAGACCTCGAAATGTTCTTTTTTGCACATAATTACATGTTCATTGCAGTTTGGCATAAATATTTTACTACCTTAGTGCTAGAATTTAGTCTATTTTGGAACAGCCCAATAACTATTTCAGAAATTCCTAAATAAATCCTAGAGACCCACTTAGCCCATTTGTGTAAGGCAAGGGATACTACTAAAGTTTAGTCCCACATTGCTAGTTTAGTGGGAGTTGGACCTCCTTATAAGGGAGGTTCTTTCCCCACTTGTATGAGCATGAGAACAAGAGGGACATCCACGGGCGCTCCTCCGCCGCCGCGCCGCACCGCACCGCGGGAATGAGCCGAACCGATGTCTAAATTTTTATCACGCACTACGGGTATACGAAAGGCTACTCGGGAGCTGGAAAGTTTTTGCTGTAGTGGACATTGAATACAAACGCTGCACCCTTCGGCTGCTGCCTGTTCGTTTCATCTCCCGCGTTCCCTTCAGCTCCCGGCGCAGCCTCTCGCCTCCTTCTCACCAGAACTTCTTCCTCTCGCCACCGGATCCAATCTCTGAGCTGCTGCTGTCTTCCTCATCCCGGCTTGCGGCGTGCACCGCGAGTCGGGACAGTAGGCCTCCGAAACCGCACCTCTTTGAGTCATGTACAGGAGAAGGGTGATAAGATTTTTGGGGAGCGCTCAGCGCGACTACTGACTTCTTCGTCACGGACGCCCCGAACTCCGACGACTACTTCCCCAACGACGACAACCTCCTCGACGACATGGCCGGCGAGGACACCGACCCCAAGTCCACTGCTGCTGCTGCTGTCCCGTATGTGTTCTTCTCCTTCCTGTTCGAGGTCCTGCCACAATTTCTTGTTCTGTTGTTTGCCCTACATATGTTAGGTCCTACTTCATATATGAAACTTGTCCTACTATCTGCTCTAGAGAAACTTGGTTACAGTTCCTATATGCAGATGTTATTTACCTTCTCTCTGTCAGATCGCATGACTAGTTTTGTCACTGTTATATTAGTCATGCTTTATCTAATATTTCTGTTAATAAAATCGTTTGGTAAATTGCTCATATTTCCAACAATCCAAAAACCTTATCATAGGCAATTTACCCCAAGTGGTTTTGTTGCTTCCATGAGACCTCCTATGTTTGAGGGTATCCACTATAAGAGATGGCGCGTGAGAGCAGTCTTATGGTTTCAAACCATGAGTTGCTATGACGCCACGCTTGGCAAGCCTGAAGGGGAGTTTGATGCCCAACAGGAACAAGCTTTTCAGAAAATGGATAGTCTGTTTAAGGCTGCTCTCTTGAGTGTTCTTGGTGTTGGGGAACGTAGCAGAAATTCAAAATTTTCCTACGTGTCACCAAGATCTATCTATGGAGAGACCAGCAACGAGGGGAAGGAGAGTGCATCTACATACCCTTGTAGATCGCTAAGCGGAAGCGTTCAAGTGAACGGGGTCGATGGAGTCGTACTCGTCGTGATCCAAATCACCGATGATCAAGTGCCGAACGCACGGCACCTCCGCGTTCAACACACGTACAGCCCGGTGACGTCTCCCACGCCTTGATCCAGCAAGGAGAGAGGGAGAGGTTGAGGAAGACTCCATCCAGCAGCAGCACAACGGCGTGGTGGTGGTGGAGGAGCGTGGCAATCCTGCAGGGCTTCGCCAAGCACCACGGGAGAGGAGAAGGACTTAGGAGAGAGGGAGGGTCTGCACCAAAGGCATAAGGTGTTTCCAAGAGGCCCTCCTACCCTCACTATATATAGGGAGCCCAAGGGGGGGTGCGCCAGCCCTAGGAGATCCAATCTCCTAGGGCGCGGCGGCCAGGGGAGGTTTCCCTCCCCCCCAAGGCACCTAGGAGGTGCCTTCCCTCCTTGGGACTCTTCCTTAGGGTTCCCCCTTCACCCTAGGCGCATGGGCCATAAGGGAAGTGGCGCCCCAGCCCACTTTGGGCTAGATCCCTTCCCACTTCAGCCCATGGGACCCTCCGGGATAGGTGGCCCCACCCGGTGGGCCCCCGGGACCCTTCCGGTGGTCCCGGTACAATACCGATGACCCCGAAACTTGTCCCGATGGCCGAAACAGGACTTCCTATATATAAATCTTTACCTCCGGACCATTCCGGAACTCCTCGTGACATCCGGGATCTCATCCGGGACTCCGAACAACATTCGGTAACCACATACAAGCTTCCTTTATAACCCTAGCGTCATCGAACCTTAAGTGTGTAGACCCTACGGGTTCGGGAGACATGCAGACATGACCGAGACGTTCTCCAGTCAATAACCAACAGCGGGATCTGGATACCCATGTTGGCTCCCACATGTTCCACGATGATCTCATCGAATGAACCACGATGTCAAGGACTTAATCAATCCCGTATACAATTCCCTTTGTCTAGCGGTATTGTACTTGCCCGAGATTCGATCGTCGGTATCCCTATACCTTGTTCAATCTCGTTACCGGCAAGTCTCTTTACTCGTTCCGTAACACATCATCCCGTGATCAACTCCTTGGTCACATTGCGCATATGATGATGTCCTACCGAGTGGGCCCAGAGATACCTCTCCGCTTACACGGAGTGAGAAATCCCAGTCTCGATTCGTGCCAACCCAACAGACACTTTCGGAGATACCTGTAGTGCACCTTTATAGTCACCCAGTTACGTTGTGACGTTTGATACACCCAAAGCATTCCTACGGTATCCGGGATTTGCACAATCTCATGGTCTAAGGAAATGATACTTGACATTAGAAAAGCTTTAGCATACGAACTACACGATCTTTGTGCTAGGCTTAGGATTGGGTCTTGTCCATCACATCATTCTCCTAATGATGTGATCCCGTTATCAACGACATCCAATGTCCATGGTTAGGAAACCGTAACCATCTATTGATCAACGAGCTAGTCAACTAGAGGCTTACTAGGGACATGGTGTTGTCTATGTATCCACACATGTATCTGAGTTTCCTATCAATACAATTATAGCATGGATAATAAACGATTATCATGAACAAGGAAATATAATAATAATCAATTTATTATTACCTCTAGGGCATATTTCCAACAGTCTCCCACTTGCACTAGAGTCAATAATCTAGTTCACATCGCCATGTGATTAACACTCACAGGTCACATCGCCATGTAACCAACATCCAAAGAGTTTACTAGAGTCAATAATCTAGTTCACATCACTATGTGATTAACACTCAATGAGTGCTGGGTTTGATCATGTTGCTTGTGAGAGAGGTTTTAGTCAACGGGTCTGAACCTTTCAGATCCGTGTGTGCTTTACAAATCTCTATGTCATCTCCTAGATGTAGCTACCACGTTCTATTTGGAGCTATTCCAAATAACTGTTCTACTTGGAGCTATTCTAAATTGTTGCTCCATTATACGTATCTGGTATCTCTACTCAGAGCTATCCGGATAGGTGTTAAGCTTGCATCGACGTAACCCTTTACGACGAACTCTTTTACCACCTCCATAATCGAGAAAATTCCTTAGTCCACTAATTACTAAGGATAACTTTGACCGCTGTCCTGTGATCCATTCTTGGATCACTCTTGTACCCCTTGACTGACTCATGGCAAGGCACATTTCAGGTGTGGTACACAGCATAGCATACTGTAGAGCCTATGTCTTAAGCATAGGGGACGACCTTCGTCCTTTCTCTCTATTCTGCCGTGGTCGAGCTTTAAGTCTTAACTTCATACCTTATAACTCAGGCAAGAACTCCTTCTTTGACTGATCCATCTTGAACACCTTCAAGATCATGTCAAGGTATGTGCTCATTTGAAAGTACCATTAAGCGTTTTGATCTATCCTTATAGATCTTGATGCTCAATGCTCAAGTAGCTTAATCCAGGCTTTCCATTAAAAAACACTTTCCCAATAACCCTATATGCTTTCCAGAAATTCTACGTCATTTCTGATTAAAAATATGTTAACAAAATATACTCATCAGAAATTCTATAGTGCTCCCACTCACTTCTTTGGAAATACAAGTTTCTCACAAACTTTGTATACACCCAAAATCTTTGATCATCTCATCAAAGCATACATTGCAACTCCGAGATGCTTACTCCAGTCCTCAGAAAGGATTGCTGGAGCTTTGCATACTTATTAGCATCTTTCAGGATTGACAAAACCTTCCGGTTGTATCACATACAACCTTTCCTCAAAAATCGTCGAGGAAACAATGTTTTGACATCCTATCTGCAAGATTTCATAAATAATGCAGTAATCGCTAATATAATTACAACAGACTCTTAGCATCGCTACGAGTGAGAAAGTCTCATCGTAGTCAACTCCTTGAACTTGTCGGAAAATCATCGTAACGACAAGTCGAGCTTTCTTAATGGTGACATTTACCATCATTGCCCGTCTTCCTTTTAAAATCCATCTGTACTCAACAGCCTTACGACCATCAAGTAGTTCTTCCAAAGTCTATACTTTGTTTTCATATATGGATCCTCTCTCGGATTATATGGCCTCGAGCCATTTATCGGAATCCAGGCCCACCATCGCTTCTCCATAGCTCGTAGGTTCATTGTTGTCTAGCAACATGACTTCCAAGACAGGATTACGTACCACTCTGAAGTAGTACGCATCCTTGTCATCCCACGAGGTTTGGGAGTGACTTGATCCGAAGTCTCCTGATCAATATCATAAGCTTCCACTTCAATTGGTGTAGGTGCCACAGGAACAACTCTTTGTGCCCTGCTATACACTAGTTGAAGTGACGGTTCAATAACCTCATCAAGTCTCCACCATCCTCCCACTCAATTCCTTCGAGAGAAACTTTTCCTCAAGAAAGGACCCGATTCTAGAAACAATCCCTTATTACTTTCGAATCTGAGATAGGAGGTATACCCAACTGTTTTGGGTGTCCTATGAAGATGCATTTATCCGCTTTGGGTTTGAGCTTATCAGCCTGCAACTTTTCACATAAGCGCCGCAGCCCCAAACTTTTAAGAAATGACAGCTTAGGTTTCTCTAAACCATAGTTCATACGGTGTCATCTCATCGGAATTACGTGGTGCCCTATTTAAAGTGAATGTGGTTGTCTCTAATGCCTAACCCATAAACTATTGTGGTAATTTGATAAGAGACATCATGGTATGCATCATATCCAATAGGGTGCAGTTATGATGTTCGGACACACCATCACACTATGGTGTTCCAGGCTGTATCAGTTGTGAAACAATTTCCACAATGTCTTAATTCTGTGCCAAACTCGTAATTCAGATATTCATCTCTATGATCATATCATAGATATTTTATCCTCTTGTCACGACGATCTTTCAACTTCACCCTAAAATTACTTGAACCTTTCAATAATTCAGACTCGTGATTCATCAAGTAAATATACTCAACATCTACTCAAATCATCTGTGAAGTAAGAACATAATGATATCCACTACATGCCTCAGCACTCATTGGACTGCACACATCAAAAATGTATTACTTCCAACAAGTTGCTTTCTTGTTCCATTTTACTGAAAACGAGGCTTTCAGTCATCTTGCCCATGTGGTATGATTTGCATGTCTCAAGTGATTCAAAATCAAGCGAGTACAAAACGGTCCGTTTGCATGGAGTTTCTTCATGCATATATACCAATAGACATGGTTCGCATGTCCCAAACTTTTCAAAAATGAGTGAGCCCAAAGATCCATCAACATGGAGCTTCTTCATGCGTTTTATACCGATATGACTTACGTGGCAGTGCCACAATTAGGTGGTACTGTCATTACTATCTTTTGGCATGAACATGTGTATCACTACGATCGAGGTTCAATAAACCATTCATTTTAGGTGCAAGACCATTGAAGGTATTATTCAAATAAACAGAGTAACCATTATTCTCCTTAAATGAATAACCGTATTGCGGTAGACATAATCCAATCATGTCTATGCTCAACACAAACACCAATCTCGATGGTAGAGGGAGCGTGCGATGCTTGATCATATCAACATTGAGAACACTTCTAACACATATCGTCAGCTCACCTTTAGCTAGTCTCCGTTTATTCCGTAGCTTTTATTTCGAGTTACTAACACTTAGCAACCGAACCGGTATCTAATACCCTGGTGCTACTAGGAGTACTAGTAAAGTACACATTAACATAATGTATATCCAATATACTTCTATCGACCTTGCCAGCCTTCTAATCTACCAAGTATCTAGGGTAATTCTGCTCCAGTGGTTGTTCCCTTTATTACAGAAGCACTTAGTCTCGGGTTTGGGTTCAACCTTGGGTTTCTTCACTAGAGCAGCAGCTGAATTGCCGTTTTATGAAGTATCCCTTCGTACCCTTGCCCTTCTTGAAACTAGTGGTTTCACCAACCATCAACAATTGATGCTCCTTCTTGATTTCTACTTTTGTGGTGTCAAACATCACGAACATCTCAAGGATCATCATACATGTCCCCGATATATTATAGTTCATCACGAAGCTCTAGCAGCTTGGTGGTAATGACTTCGGAGAAACATCACTATCTTATCTGGAAGATCAACTCCCACTTGATTCAAATGATTGTTGTATTCAGACAATCCGAGCACAAGCTCAACAATTGAGCTTTTCTCCTTAGTTTGCAGGTTAAAAAATCGTCGGAGGTCTTATACCTCTTGACGTGGGCACGAGCCTGAAATTCCAATTTCAGCCCTCAAAACATCTCATATGTTTCGTGACGTTTCAAAAACGTCTTTGGTGCCTCAACTCTAAATCGTTTAACTGAACTATCATGTAGTTATCAAAACGTGTATGTCAGATGTTCGCAACATCCACACACAACGTTCGAGGTTTAGCACACTGAGCGGTGCATTAAGGACATAAGCCTTCTAAGAAGCAATGAGGACAATCCTCAGTTTACGGACCTAGTCCGCATAATTGCTACTATCAACTTTCAACTAATTTTTTCTCTAGGAACATATCTAAACAGTAGAACTAAAGCGTGAGATACGACATAATTTGCAAAATCATTTTGACTATGTTCAGGATAATTAAGTTCATCTTATGAACTCCCACTTAGATAGATATCCCTCTAGTCATCTAAGTGATTACATGATCCGAGTCAACTAGGCCGTGTCCGATCTGTGCGTGAGACGGACTAGTCAACGTCGGTGAACATCTTCATGTTGATCGTATCTTCTATACGACTCATGCTCGACCTTTCGGTCTTCTGTGTTCCGAGGCCATGTCTGTACATGCTAGGCTCGTCAAGTTAACCCTAAGTGTTTTTGCATGTGTAAAACTGTCTTACACCCGTTGTATGTGAACGTAAGGATCCATCACACCCGATTAACACGTGGTGCTTAGAAACGACGAACTGTAGCAACGGTGCACAATTAGGGGAGAACACTTCTTGAAATTGTTGTAAGGGATCATCTTATTTACTACCGTCGTTCTAAGCAAATAAGATGTATAAATATGATAAACATCATATGCAATCAAATAATAGTGACATGATATGGCCAATATCATATAGCTCCTTTGATCTCCATCTTGGGGCTCCATGATCATCTATTACAAGAACATGATCAATCTCATACATCACATATATCATTCATCACATCCTTTTGGCCATATCACATCACATAGCATACCCTGCAAAAACAAGTTAGACGTCCTCTAATTGTTGTTTGCATGTTTTACGTGGCTGCTATGGGTTTCTAGCAAGAACGTTTCTTACCTACGCAAAACCACAACGTGATATGCCAATTGCTATTTACCCTTCATAAGGACCCTTTTCATCGAATCCGATCCGACTAAAGTAGGAGAGACAGACACCCGCTAGCCACCTTATGCAACTAGTGCATGTCAGTCGGTGGAACCTGTCTCACGTAAGAGTACGTGTAAGGTCGGTCCGGGCCGCTTCATCCCACGATGCCGCCGAATCAAGATAAGACTAGTAACGGCAAGCATATTGAACAAAATCAACGCCCACAACTACTTTGTGTTCTACTCGTGCATAGAAACTACGCATAGACCTAGCTCATGATGCCACTGTTGGGGAACGTAGCAGAAATTCAAAATTTTCCTACGTGTCACCAAGATCTATCTATGGAGAGACCAGCAACGAGGGGAAGGAGAGTGCATCTACATACCCTTGTAGATCTCTAAGCGGAAGCGTTCAAGTGAACGGGGTCGATGGAGTCGTACTCGTCGTGATCCAAATCACCGATGATCAAGTGCCGAACGCACGACACCTCCGCGTTCAACACACGTACAGCCCGGTGACGTCTCCCACGCCTTGATCCAGCAAGGAGAGAGGGAGAGGTTGAGGAAGACTCCATCCAGCAGCAGCACAACGGCGTGGTGGTGGTGGAGGAGCGTGGCAATCCTGCAGGGCTTCGCCAAGCACCACGGGAGAGGAGAAGGACTTAGGAGAGAGGGAGGGTCTGCACCAAAGGCATAAGGTGTTTCCAAGAGGCCCTCCTACCCTCACTATATATAGGGAGCCCAAGGGGGGGTGCGCCAGCCCTAGGAGATCCAATCTCCTAGGGGGCGGCGGCCAGGGGAGGTTTCCCTCCCCCCCAAGGCACCTAGGAGGTGCCTTCCCTCCTTGGGACTCTTCCTTAGGGTTCCCCCTTCACCCTAGGCGCATGGGCCATAAGGGAAGTGGCGCCCCAGCCCACTTTGGGTTGGATCCCTTCCCACTTCAGCCCATGGGACCCTCCGGGATAGGTGGCCCCACCCGGTGGGCCCCCGGGACCCTTCCGGTGGTCCCGGTACAATACCGATGACCCCGAAACTTGTCCCGATGGCCGAAACAGGACTTCCTATATATAAATCTTTACCTCCGGACCATTCCGGAACTCCTCGTGACGTCCGGGATCTCATCCGGGACTCCGAACAACATTCGGTAACCACATACAAGCTTCCTTTATAACCCTAGCGTCATCGAACCTTAAGTGTGTAGACCCTACGGGTTCGGGAGACATGCAGACATGACCGAGACGTTCTCCGGTCAATAACCAACAGCGGGATCTGGATACCCATGTTGGCTCCCACATGTTCCACGATGATCTCATCGGATGAACCACGATGTCAAGGACTTAATCAATCCCGTATACAATTCCCTTTGTCTAGCGGTATTGTACTTGCCCGAGATTCGATCGTCGGTATCCCTATACCTTGTTCAATCTCGTTACCGGCAAGTCTCTTTACTCGTTCCGTAACACATCATCCCGTGATCAACTCCTTGGTCACATTGCGCATATGATGATGTCCTACCGAGTGGGCCCAGAGATACCTCTCCGCTTACACGGAGTGACAAATCCCAGTCTCGATTCGTGCCAACCCAACAGACACTTTCGGAGATACCTGTAGTGCACCTTTATAGTCACCTAGTTACGTTGTGACGTTTGATACACCCAAAGCATTCCTACGGTATCCGGGAGTTGCACAATCTCATGGTCTAAGGAAATGATACTTGACATTAGAAAAGCTTTAGCATACGAATTACACGATCTTTGTGCTAGGCTTAGGATTGGGTCTTGTCCATCACATCATTCTCCTAATGATGTGATCCCGTTATCAACGACATCCAATGTCCATGGTTAGGAAACCGTAACCATCTATTGATCAACGAGCTAGTCAACTAGAGGCTTACTAGGGACATGGTGTTGTCTATGTATCCACACATGTATCTGAGTTTCCTATCAATACAATTATAGCATGGATAATAAACGATTATCATGAACAAGGAAATATAATAATAATCAATTTATTATTGCCTCTAGGGCATATTTCCAACACTTGGTGAGAACATAGTTGATGCTTATGTGTCAATTGACAATGGAAAAGATATGTGGGGTGCACTCGAGGCCAAGTTTGAGGTCTCGGATGCCGGCACTGAGCTGTATATCATGGAGCAATTCTATGATTACAGGATGACTGAAGAGCGCTCCGTGGTTGAGCAAGCTCATGAGATACAGTCATTTGCTAGAGAACTTGAGCACTTCAACTGTATGCTACCGGACAAGTTTGTTGCCGGAGGTATCATCACCAAGCTTCCTCCTTCGTGGAGGAATTTTGCTACCTTACTGAAGCATAAGAGATAGGAGTTTTCCGTTCCGGATCTCATTGGTACTCTTGATGTCGAAGAAAAGGCGAGAGCAAAGGACACACATGCTCGAGGTATTGAGGGAGGATCTAGTGCCAATCTGGTACAGAAGAAGAACTTCAGCCCCACAAGTTCAAGAACAAGGGAAAGTTTGATGGTAAAGCAAAATTTTATGGGAAGAACAAGGCTGTGTAACACACGAACTTCAAGAAGAAGAATGACAAGAAGAAAGGTGTTTTTCATGTGTGTGGGGATCTTGATCATTGGGCTCCTAGTTGCCCTAATCGCTATGACAAGCGTCATCCTGGAAAAGGCAGCAAGACTGCTAATGTTGTCATTGGAGACATTGACATGAAGGATGCTGGGTATGGTATATTTCCCACTATTCTTTCGGTATGTCATTCTCCTGATTGGTTGTTTGACACAGGTGCTAATGTGCATGTATGCGGTGATATTTCCATGTTTTTGTCTTATCAGACCGCAGGGACTTCAACCGTGCTGATGGGCAACAGTTCAAGTGCTTCTGTTCGTGGTGTTGGCACGGTCGATCTGAAGTTTACTTCAGGAAAGATCGTGCGGCTGAAGAACGTGCATTATGTCCCCTCCGTCAATAAAAATCTTGTTAGTGGATCTCTTATGTGTAGAGATGGCTATAAGCTTGTCTTTGAGTCGAATAAATTTGTAATATCCAAGTGAAACCTTTGTTGGTAAAGGCTATGAGTCAGGAGGTCTGTTTCGTTTATTCTTATCAGATGTTTGCAATAAAGTTGTTAATCATATTTGCAACAATAGTGAATCAAATGTGTGGCATTCACGTCTTTGTCATGTTAACTTTGGTTGCATGTCGCGACTAGCAAAGTTGAACTTAATCCCTAGTTTCACCACTGTCAAGTTTGTGTGCAAGCTAAACAACCTCGTAAGTCTCACACTACTGCGGAAACGAGAAATCTTGCACCACTAGAGCTCATACATTCAGATCTATGTGAAATGAATGGTGTTTTGACGAAAGGTGGAAAGAAATATTTCATGACATTAATTGACGACTCCACTAGATACTGCCGTGTGTATCTTCTGAAATCTAAGGATGAGGCTTTGAACTTTTTCAAGATCTATAAAGTTGAAGTGGAAAACCAACTTGATCGGAAAATCAAGAGGCTTAGGTCCGACCGTGGTGGAGAGTATTTTTCCAATGAATTTGATGCTTTTTGTGCGGAATATGGTATAATCCATGAGAGGACACCTCCCTATTCACCTCAGTCAAATGGGGTGGCTGAAAGAAATAATCGTACTCTAACTGATTTGGTTAACGCCATGTTAGACACATCGGGTCTCTCCAAGGCATGGTGGAGGGAGGCGATATTGACAACATGTCATGTCCTAAACCGAGTCCCCACAAATAACAAAGAGATAACTCCATTCGAGGAATGGGAGAAGAAAAGGTTAAAGATCTCTTATCTACGAACATGGGGTTGTTTGGCGAAAGTCAATATGCCAATTCCAAAGAAGCGCAAGCTTGGACCAAAGACCGTGGATTGTATTTTCTTGGGATATGCTTTTCATAGCATTGGATATAGATTGTTGGTTGTAAAATCTGAGGTATCTGACATGCATGTCGGTACGATCATGGAGTCGAATGATGCGACTTTCTTTGAAGATATCTTTCCCATGAAGGATATCACTACCTCATCTAATTAAGAAATGCCTAGTTCATCGAATCAGGAACCAGTGACAATTACCGAACCTGCCATTTCGATGGAACACTTTGAAAGTCCTGTGAAGGAGAACAATGATGTTCCTACTAGGAGCAAGACCTTTGGTGATGATTTTCTTGTGTATCTCATAGATGACACTCCCAGTTCTATTTCAGAGGCCTATGCATCTGAAGATGCTGACTACTGGAAGGAAGCGGTTCGTAGCGAGATGGATTCCATCTTGGCGAATGAAACTTGGGAGATAACTGATCGTCCTTATGGGTGCAAATCTATAGGATGCAAATGGGTATTCAAGAAGAAGCTTAGGCCTGATGGTACTATTGAAAAGTACAAGGCTCGGCTCGTGGCTAAGGGTTATACCCAAAAGGAAGGTGAAGACTTCTTTGATACTTACTCACTTATGGCTCGACTGACCACTATTCCAGTTCTACTTTCACTAGCTGCCTCACATGGTCTTCTCGTTCATCAAATGGATGTTAAGACTGCTTTCCTAAATGGAGAGTTGGACGAGGAAATTTATATGGAACAACCAGATGGGTTTGTACTAGATGGTCAGGAAAGAAAAGTGTGCAAGTTGCTGAAGTCTTTGTATAGACTCAAGCAAGCACCCAAACAGTGGCATGAGAAGTTTGAAAGAACTTTAACAGCTGCAGGCTTTGTTGTAAACGAAGCTGATAAATGTGTGTACTATCGCCATGGTGGGGGTGAGGGAGTTATCCTTTGCTTGCATGTTGATGACATACTAATTTTCGGATCAAATCTGAATGTTATTAAGGAGGTCAAGGACTTTCTATCTCGTTGTTTCGAGATGAAAGATTTAGGAGTGGCTGATGTCATTCTGAATATCAAGTTGTTGAGAGACGATGATGGTGGGATCACATTGCTTCAATCTCACTATGTGGAAAAGATCTTGAGTCGCTTTGGCTATAGTGAATTCAAGCCCTCTCCAACACCATATGATGCTAGCGTGTTGCTTCGAAAGAATCGAAGAATTGCTAGAGACCAATTGAAGTATTCTCAGATTATTGGCTCGCTTATGTACTTAGCCAGTGCTACAAGACCTGACGTCTCTTTTGCTGTTAGCAAAACTAAGTCGGTTTGTTTCAAAACCAGGAGATGTGCACTGGAAAGCTCTAGAGAGAGTTTTGCGTTATTTGAAAGGCACTGTGAATTATGGAATTCACTACACTGGGCACTCAAAAGTGCTTGAAGGGTATAGTGACTCAAACTGGATCTCAGATGCTGATGAGATAAACGCCACGGGCAGTTATGTATTCACTCATGGAGGTGGCGCTGTTTCTTAGAAATCTTGCAAGCAGACCATCTTAACGAGGTCAACAATGAAAGCAGAACTCACAGCACTAGATATAGCTACGGTCGAAGCAGATTGGCTTCGTCGGCTCTTGAATGACTTGCCGACTGTTGAGAAACCTGGGTATCCTTATGAACTGTGACAATCAAACTGTGATCACGAAAGTGAGCAGCTCAAAGGATAACATAAAGTCATCAAGGCACGTTCAGAGAAGGTTAAAGTCTGTCAGGAAAATGAAAAACTCCGGAGTTATTGCATTGGATTATATCCAAACATCTAAAAATCTAGCAGATCCTTTTACTAAGGGTCTATCACGTAATGTGATAGATAATGCATCGAGGGAGATGGGTATGAGACCCACAATATGAGTTGTTCACAGTGGTAACCTATTCTTTGTGATGGGAGATCCCGTGAATTAGATATGAAAGACAAGTTGTTGATCAACTGAGAGGAGAGTATCCTTACTATTAACAATACCACTCCATGAAGATGCAATACTCTCCTAATCTGCATGGCAGGTTGATGTATATCTTAATGTGTTCTAAGTGGATTATTTAAGCAGAGATATTGTCCTGCAAAATATCTTTTGAAGAACACATCTATATGAGTCTGATTGTCAAACGTCGCAATCTATGAGAGTAGGGTTCTCTCTAGTAAACTCATGAAAGGTCACGGAGTATGACGCATAAGCTCCACCCACGGGGAAGACCCACGGTAGCCTAGTATCTGTTAGGCCTTTATGTGAAGCTAGATTCATAGAAAACTTGCAGTTCAAGGCCCAGTCCACTATTCAAGTTGCTTACAAGTGTAGCATAGAGTTCTAGGTGCAAGTTAAACGTAACAGTCTCCACTGCAATGCCGGTATATCAAATAGTGTTTTGGAATCAAAGGCAAATTGTTGTGTGCCTCTGAGATCTGGTGGAGGATTGCTGGAATTTAGTCTATTTTGGGACAGCCCAATAACTATTTTAGAAATTCCTAAATAAATCCTAGAGGCCCACTTAGCCCATTTGTGCAAGGCAAGGGATACTATTAAAGTTTAGTACCACATTGCTAGTTTAGTGGGAGTTGGACCTCCTTATAAGGGAGGTTCTTTCCCCACTTGTATGAGCATGAGAACAAGAGGGACATCCACGCGCGCTCCTCCGCCGCCGCCCGCCTCGCCACGCCACGCTCGCCTCATCGCGACGCGACGCGGGAATGAGCCGAGCCGATGTCTAAATTTTTGTCACGCACTACGGGTATACGAAAGGCCACTCGAGAGCTGGAAAGTTTTTTGCTGTAGTGGACATTGAATACGAACGATGCACCCTTCGGCTGCTGCCTGTTCGTTTCGTCTCCCGCGTTCCCTTCAGCTCCCGGCGTAGCCTCCCGCCTCCTTCTCACCAGAACTTCTTCCTCTCGCCACAGGATCTAATCTCTGAGTTGTTGCTGTCTTCCTCATCCCGGCTTGCGGCGTGCACCGCGAGTCGGGACAGTAGGACTCCGAAACCGCACCTATTTGAGTCATGTACGGGAGAAGGGTGATAAGTTTTTTGGGGAGCACTCAGCGCGACTACTGACTTCTTCGTCATGGACGCCCTGAACTCTGACGACTATTTCCCCGACGACGATTTCTTCCCCGACGTCGGCAACCTCCTCGACGACATGGCCGGCGAGGACACCGACCCCAAGTCCACTGCTGCTGCTGCTGTCCCGTATGTGTTCTTCTCCTTTCTATTCGAGGTCCTGCCACAATTTCTTGTTCTGTTGTTTGTCCTACATATGTTAGGTCCTACTTCATATATGAAACTTGCCCTACTATCTGTTCTAGAGAAACTTGGTTACAGTTCCTATATGCAGATATTATTTACCTTCTCTCTGTCAGATCGCATGACTAGTTTTGTCACTGTTATATTAGTCATACTTTATCTAATATTTCTGTCAATAAAATTAGTTGATAAATTACTCATATTTCCAACACTTAGTCTGTGATTTACCTACCCATACTAATAAGAAAAGCTAGCGCTCAACCGGGTGATATTTTGGCACGCCGTTCGTCACCTTGTGTGTATGACACGTGCCCCATCGATCATGTTACAAATGACGACGACAGCACCAAAAACGGTTGCAACATAGACCGCGTTGCAATGAAAACTTCCTTTTTACATGAACCATAGAATATGGTTCGACGGAGCACAACACGGCTCATGTTGCAAAGCCCCGAACGCAATAACAAGCCATGTTGTGAAGGAAGGGGGAAGATCGGATGGTTGCGGAGGCGGCCAGGCGCACCAAGTTGGTAAGTGAGAACTGCTCGATCTCCTTGACTCGTTGATTAAGAAATTGTAGGCTCTCCTTGATTCATTAATCATGTGTCCACCTTTTTTGTGCTCAATTGCCCTTTCATCGCTCAAAAATACATGAACAAAGAGGCGGCAAATTTTACACGCGATCAAAAATAAAGGAAAATACGAGAGAAGGCCTTTGCCATCTCTCAGTTTGTCAAGTGGCCAGTTGAGTTGTAGCATTAGCATGGTAGTGCGGCGTAGCTCTCCTCGTGTATAGTCTCCAACGTGGGCCGCCGCCTCGACAAGCGACCGCCACGTATCCGTTGATTGAGCTCTTCGATCTCTGCCCCAGCCGCTTCGTTGTCCACGGCCATCTCATCCAACCGCGGCGTCCTGACCGGCCCGACGTCCGCCTCGGCGGCAACGGAAGCCACCCCGGGCGGCGCCACGACGATGTCCGCCACCTTGGCCGAAGCGGGCCTCCGGGCATGAGCCTCGCTGGCGAAAACGTCGGCGGGCACGGCCTTGGAGCCAAGCCGCTTCATGGGGAAGGCGGCGTAGACTCTCCCGAGCTCGAGGTCCTCATCAGCCGCAAGCGCCTCGATCCGGCGCCCCGCCTGCAGCGCGCGCGCGTCGGCCAGAAAATGGCCCGGCGCCTCGAGCATCAGCTCAGCCGCCGTCGCCGGGGGCCTGACCAGCCACAGCCCGCCACCGGGGAGCACGATCCTGACGTCCTTGGCCGCCCCGGGGATCATGGCCAGCATGCAGGACGCCAAGTTCCCCATGCCGAAGAGAGTCAGAGATAGGGCAAAGGCGAAGACAGAGTGCAAGGAATGAGAGCTGTGATGGTTCGGCGTGTGTGGCTGCGCTGCGTGGGATCGGTTGCGCGGGGGATATATGCTAGCCGGAGGAAACGCGTGATATAATAGGAGCATACTGAGACGCGGATGTTTGGTATATGTGTGTATATATACTTTATATGGAAAAAAAATAGCGTATGTGCATCGTGTAGCTTTAGGTTAGGCCCTAGTAGCTTTGGTTTTTTGGCCGTTCATCGTCTTCACTTCAGAGGCGGCGATGGCAATGCTGGATAAAGAAGGTTCAGATTTGTCTTCAACGAAGCAATCGGTTCTATTGTTGAGGATGAATTTGGAAATTATCTGTTCAAATAAGGATGGTGTGGCGACGGCATCATCCTCGTGGTGGACCAGTGTCCTCGGGCTCCATCGTTGCGACGACGTTTGCCCCAACGCCGGTGTGGAGCTTGGGAGATAGTTCATGAACGGATGCACATTGTGATATGCATCGACGACATCTGGAAGACAGAACATGTGCTGGATTCATGGTTGATAGATGGCAGGTATGGCTCCCTCCTTCGACGTCTTAGTCGTGGTAGGGTGCCAAATCTGGAGTGCGACGGTGTGTCTGGGGTGTTGCATCCGTCTGATTTGTTCAACGATAGTGGCTTACTTTTGGTGAGCCACCTTGGAGGTCCGCAAAGTTGCTTATCAACGATGGAGCCGTGTCGAGCTCGGATGAGGAGGTGATCCGTCATTTTTTTTCTTTGATGACTCTGTGGTGGTGCCGGAGGCAGGTGACGGGAGTTGGTGTTAAGTTCAGTGATGTTCTGCTATCTTTTCAGTTTTGTCATGTCGGTCTTTACATGACCTGTACTTTGTTTTTCATGATATCAATGAGACATGTATTAACACGTAAAAAAGTCAAAATTCTGAAAATATTTTCAAATAAACTTGATCTTACTTGTATTAAAAAAATCACATAAAGGATAATAAAACCGTTGACTTCTTTTCAAGAAAAACAAAATTTTTGGTCGAAATAGTGTGAGTAGAGACTTATAATAGCAAGTATTTTTTTGCATTTTTACTCTGAAGCCAACACTGGGTTTTTATTCGTGAACATTTATATACTGGTGCAAAAAAGAAGTCAAGTTTATTCCAAAATAAACTTCTAAACTTTTTTGTGAAAAAAAAGAAATTCTCATATAAGATGTATATACAGCCAGAAACCCCCGAGCATACTGCTAGTATTTGGTTTTTTTCGAATGGATGGTAGTAGTTAGTTTGACCGTGTGTGTACATGGGTTTATGTCCAAATTTTCAGAGTGGACATATTACTCCATCCAGAATGTAACTCTAAGAAATTTATTTATATTATAAAGACGTGCCTTTAAATCTCTATTTTTAATGAAGCAGTTGGTAGCCTGGTACTCCGGTTTTATTTTCGTCCGGATTTATTTCCTCTCACCTCCCACCACCATCTTCCACAGGTTTTCTTATTCATTGGTTTATTTTTTTACTCCACTATTTTTTTAAAAAAATAGCACTTTTCAAACATACAAAAGATCACGGATCTAACTTTCCTAACATATCCAAATCAACCGATCTCTCTTATTCAATTTGCTTTAGGAAACAAATAATAGATTTTCGAGAAACAAATAAAGGATTTTAAGAAAATTAACAAGTAAACCATGACAAACAAATCTTATTGTAGAAGTGTTACTTTTTCCTTACTCCTAATGTAGGAGTCCGTACGTGATTTCGATCGTTCATACCCTTCGACCCCACTCCCACCGATCCCCTCACCCACCGATTTTCTCTATATCGGTTTTATTGAAAGAAGAAAGTCGGCAGGCAATCGAATTTTCTGAACGCTATCTCCCACGTCCCATAGCCAAAAAAGGGAACCCTCCTTGTCCAGATTTTCTTTTCCTTATGCACATAACATTTATTCCATATACAACACCAATCAGACTATAATCTTTCCGTATATACAACTGATACCTCCATGACTCCATCTCCTCTCTGTTCAAATCGCCATGTTTGTCCGTGGTTCCTCGTCTCGGCGAGGATCCCCGGAAGCGAGGCAAATTTTGCCATCGGAGCAGGAGATGACGGGGCACATGACGACAACGCGCCCCGCCGCTACGACCGAGGAGGAGGAGATGGTCATGGCCGCCTCTGCAGCGGTCAATGCCGCGCCACCGGGCGCAGACGATCGGGAGCACTAGAAGAAAGTGCGGGCGAGGAACAAGAAGAAGCGGCGGAGGGTGCCGAGCGAGGAGGAGCTGGCCGCGCTGAGGTCCGTGCTCCGCTGGGCCCGCCACGGCAGAGGCGGACGACGAGGAGGAGGCGGACTACGCGCACCTGTTGCCGGCTGGGAGGCGGCGGCCGCGCGTGACGGTGGAGCTGCATGCGCACTCGGCGCGCAGCGACGGCTTGCTCTTGCCCGCGGCGCTCGTGGAGCGCGCACACCGCAATGGGTTAAGCCTTTCTTCCCGCCTGTCACCAACTGCATAGACGTTCGCGACGTGCTCGACGAAACAACTGGCTCCAATGTTCTTCAGTTCCGTAATAGCCGATGCCATGTCCGAGCTCATCCTCGTGTGCTGCTAAACACCTCCGCCGCCACTTCTTTTACTCTTGCTATGCTTTGTTTCGGAAGGATGATGCCTAGCACGTTCGCACACTAACTCTGTTACCTGGTGATCAGTACAGGTGAAGGTGCTCGCACTGACTGATCATGACACCATGGCCGGTGTCCCGGAGGCGATGGAGTCGGCAAAGGAATTTTCCATCAGGATCATCCCAGGTGTTGAGATAAGCGCCCTTTATTCGCCTAGGTAACCCTTTTCTCGCCACCCTAAAATTTGTAACACGCCTTGATGGTCACACAGATGTGGTTAATTCTCAAAGTTGTTAATTGTTCTGAAAGCAATGGATCAG
Organism: Triticum urartu; assembly: GCF_056163025.1. Lineage (NCBI taxonomy): Eukaryota > Viridiplantae > Streptophyta > Magnoliopsida > Poales > Poaceae > Triticum > Triticum urartu. Next base: position 483,918,514 of record NC_141875.1, read on the forward strand.
GAGCGGATGAACTTGTTCATATTCTCGCATACTACGATAGTTGGGGCCCTGGGAAATCTCAGGAAGTAGAGAAGGTTCTATCTAGCATCAGGGAGGGCCGCTATACACGTGCCAAGGAGATGCTATCGAAATTTAGGAACCTCGGCATGCCATTGAACTTTGAAGATGTGTCTACTATAGCAGGGAATGGAGTGGCTCCAGGGCGGGTGCACGTGGCGCGTGCCATGGTTGTAGCTGGATATTTTGATAATCTTTTTTTAAGCCCAGAACCGTGAAACAATCGTTCTACGGTATATTTTCATTGAAAGAAAAAAACAACAAAAAAGAAAAGGAAAACAGTATCTGCATAAATTGGTAACATGGGCAAGCTTTCAGCAGGTACTTGTACGATGGAGGGCCTGCTTATGCTACGTAAGTATACATTTTGAATCATGGTCATGCATGTTTTTGCTTCATTTCGCAGCAGATGCAGAGTAGTTAGTTTATACTGATGTGGATTTCTGTTGTTCATTTGTAGTGGCAGTGAGCCAGATGGGAATCTGTTGTGCAACTAATATATACAACTGGGGGCATAGCTGTTTTGGCTCATCCGTGGGCATTGAAAATCCTATTCTTGTGATAAAGGATTTGAAAGTTGATGGTCTGCATGCTATTGAGGTCTATCGAAGCGATGGAAAACTATCTAGTATGAATGGCATGATCATTTTTCAGTCATAACAAGTGATACTTTATGTTACCAATTTATGCAGATACTAATGATGCATCTAACGTATATGTCTATTTTATGCCTTCGTTGAGAAGAAAATGTCTAATGTATCTGAACTTCAATGGAATTAACTGCTGAATTTGTCTAAACCAGGTTTGAGTGATCTGGTTGATACTTATGAGCTTCTGAAGCTCGGTGGATCAGATTACCATGGACGAGATGACAAGGAAGAACCTGATATAGGAAGCGTTGATCTTCCAGTCTTGGCATTTTTTAGATTTCTTGAGGTAGCTCAACCAATTTGCTGCAATGCTATCAAGGAAATTTTTGCAAACACCACTGAAAGATCATAAGTATATATGGCCCAAAAGGATGTCATCGGACTATCTCTGTAGATGATTTATGTAATAGGTGCCTTTTCTTCTCCAGAACTGGAGGAAACAGGTGATTCTGAGATTGAGGTCCTCCGGGGGAAACTTGCAGACAGACGACAATTCTGTTCATAAAGGAACCATCGTTCTCATCGGCGGCTGCAGGCTGTTGTGTGACACAGAGATCTCATTTTTCTAGCAACTACAGGCACTCAGTGAAGCAGTAGGAAGGAGGAAGTTGGTCAGACGATTATCTGATGACCTGATATGCTACCTGGTGTCTTTTAGTAACAAATATAACTTCTTCTCCAGAAAAAAGAACATTGAGAGGCATGCTACAGTTTATTTTGCCCTGAGAATTGCTCATAATTTTGTAACAAAGACAAACATGCCAGTAGACCTCTTACACTTGACTCCGGCACCTCTTTCTAGAAATAGATGGAACTGAAGTTTCCTGTTCGATATTTTTACATACCTTTTGTCTAGGCCAAAGGTGTGATTCTTCAGGGTTAATACTTCATATATTGTTAGCTCTTGATTCTTGTAGGACATTTATGACAATTTAGCTTCAAATCTATTAGTATTTTTTCTGGGACATTTATAAGTGTGTGCCCAAGCTTCAAGTATGTACAGTGTGCACACTTTGTTCGACAAATTATAACCCCAATCAAGGTCAAAATCGATGCATATATGACATCACAAATCTCCTCCAAGGAATGATCATATAAAAAAGACACTTAAAAATACAATTCGTTCGAAGTATGTTGCTTTCCTTTCTTGAACTTGTATTCCGTCATTTATTAATATTTATTTACACGTCCATTAACGTATTATGAAGCTAATTTTACATAACATTACAGGGGCATGAATGAATAAGGAGTGAATTTAGATCATGGCCCTTCAGGTTTGAAGGTATTGTTCATGTAAATTTGTTATTCCTACTAAAATTGACATACTAATCCTACATGCACCTAAATATTCTTGCAGGGATATATTATGATAACTCCCCAAAATCAATACTGTATAATGACAGAAGTTGATAATCTATATCAGTAGGAGCAAGCTTTTTTTAGGGCCAATGACAGTGGGAAAGGCTCTCACTGACTTTTTTTTTCTTTATTAAAATATGTTAGGGGTCAACTATACAAATTTTTTCTTCCTCTGCTCCAAGAAAACCATGGAAACATGGTGGAAAGGACTAAAACAAAATAATTGAATGAACTCTTTATAGCGGAGAAGGTAAGAAAAAAATTCTTCTTCTGCTCCAAGTTTCACAACTCTAAATCTTTCAGTTGTAGAAGATAGCAAAATGGAGATTAGACTAATTTTCCTTCTCATTTTGAAGATCACAACAACATTTACTCCATCACAACGCACAGGAACCTTACTGGTAAGCGGTTACGTCAAAAAGAATTTGGAAATCAACAATCATCAGTTGTGAGATAACAAAATAATCACATCTGACTTGATCACTCAAAAGAACTTATGCAGGAGAGAACCCTTATTGTACCACTGCTCACGCCATAATTTATTTGATTCAAGTGGAGAGCTTTTCTATTCCCCCAAAGCCCAAGATATACAACATTGTTTGAGAGAAAGGTAACAACCTGAGCAGATTCTAGATAAGAAGAGGTCGAGGAAGATTCTGTTCCTCAATTTTTAAAGTCACGGAAGTGCATGAAGCTAGATTTGAGAGTGAGACTGAGAAGAAAAGACCATGGGGTGATCAAAGTACAACAGGTGGTTCAAATAGAATGTTTACAATACATATGTATACAGTTCAATTTCAGTTTATAGAAATGAAAAGTTTGGTACATCTCGACTGAAATAAAACTCAAACGCCTGGGCGGACACCCAGTCAGTGACTGGTCACAAAAAAGTGAACCCGACATTTTGTTTAAACGGGTCTCAAATGCCCGCGTTGATCGACGCCCTTCATATCCAATCCAAATCTAGGGCGGACATGGGGCGCCCAGGTGCGTTCGCCACGTCAGACTCTAAAGCCCTACCCCAGCACAGATTGCACCAAATCCACCAAACTCTTTCTCCTCCTCCCATTTGCCACCTACCTTTCCCGCTGTCGAGCCCTCACCATCCGCCACCCTTAACCCTTCCTCATCGCCGGTCCCGATCCGTCGCCCTAGATGTCGTCCCGCCCGTCCCCGACCACCGCGACAGAGGTTGTGTCCGCCTCGTCCTTCGGTGTCCCATCCTTGCCGTCGAGGGATTTGAGGAGAAAGGGGCATGAGAGATGGAGGGGAGAGGAGGTATCGACCGACGTTGCGAAGGGAAGAGGAGGATGCGGTGATGCCGTCGAGGGGAGGAAGGTGGCAAGGACAGAAGCGGATGGGCTCTAGCAGTGGCGCGAAGAGGAGGAGCGTCGACGCCCTGGAGGAAGGATGAGGGGCCGATTGACATCGCGGAGGATAGGAGGGGTCGGGCGATGGTGGAGCGGAAGGGGCACCATTCCTGCGAATGAAACTGGCGACAACATTTCTGATATTGTGAATGAATATCGTAAGCGTATCAAGTAATTCTTAATTCCTAACAGGTTATTTAGTTGGTTCATCACTCTCTATGTATACATAGTCTAATTAATTTTTTATATGAACTTAAATCGCAAGTGAAGTAGATTCCAATTGTTACCCAATTGCACTCATGCTATCTCCAACATCCACTATGTTTATATATAAACTCAACCAAAATATTCCAAAAGCCCGTGGCAACACACGGGCATTCTACTAGTATAGATTAATGGCCTGCTTAATTTGATGCCAACGTTTGGCATTCCATTGTTTGGGCATAAAACACCGAGCTTATGAATAATTGCTAAATATTGGTAAATTTGATTTACTAAATGTTGTCTTGCCAAAATATTGGCTAGCCTATTTTTAGTTGAAGACCAAACATTCACTACCAAACACACGTGTTTTTAATCGAAATAAAAAATTTATCATAAGCATACGTTTCAGTGATGCAGTGACCTATGTAGAGTTTGCATAATCGAAACTACTGTGTCAAAAACGCTCTTATATTATGGGACGGAGGGAGTAGCTCTTTTTGTCGTTGTCACCTCTTCCGTGTTTGTTGGGGTTGATGCATTCCGTGTTGTACAAATACCTTTTCCTTTTCTTCTTTAATATATATATATATATATATATATATATATATATATATATAGGAAAATGGTTGTGTACTCCTGAGAGTACGTACTCCCGCTTCTTATATACCACATAGATAAATCTTTTATACCACTTTATTATTTTTAATATACTTCATTAGTAATTATTAGATACCCCAAAATGAGTTTCATGAAAAAATTCATGTGAGCCTACATATTTTTAAATGTTTACATATATACCGATGTGTTTGTACGTGAAAAAGATATATTACAAAAAGTACATCGCAGATGATATTTTTTCAACAAAACTCGTATTGAGGTATCTTAGAATATTTAATGAAGTATATTAAGAATAATAAAGAGGTATAATTAATGCGTATATGAGGTATATTGAGAATGAGAGTACATACTCACAGGAGTACAGAAGAGGATATATATATATATAACAACGCGGAAAGAATTCTGTGTTCTCAAGAAAAACATGCAATAACCAAATTTCCTCTTTGAAATGATGGGAAAGAGATACATAACTATATAATTTTGTTCAAAAGAACATGAGAGAAATACTCGTGAAAATATATAGTATGAATCCTTTAGACAAAGAAGGATCGGTTTGTGTTGTTGAGTGATAACAAAATGAAGTTTTCAAGTTGCTATTCATAAATAAAAAAGACTAAATTAGTACTTCTACTGCCCATGGGTAAGTGAGAATCGGTCGATCTCCTTGATTCATTATCATTAATAAAAACAATCGTAAAGCTTTTGTGTGATTATATGTGACAATAAACTCATTTTATGAAAGACTGAAAAAGGAAATATGAATAATAAATTTTCCTTTTCACAAGAATGAGAGATAAATGGTAGCTAACATACATACATACATACATACATACATACATACATACATACATACATACATACATGAATTCTTCATATGAAGAGGGTTCAGTGTATTGTGTTGTTGTTGAGCTAAAACGAAGAAGAAGAACTGATTGAAGTTGATAAAAACAGAGAATGGGTACAAATAGGTTTATGTCCAAAATCTGAGAGATAATATATTATCCTAGAATGTACCTCTAGGAAGTTTATTATAATTTAGAAGCTCGAAGATGTACCTTTAAAAAATATATAAAATGTGCAATGCAAGGGGTTTTAATCAAAATAAAAAGTGTTACCAAGAGCCTATCAATTTGGTGATTCGATGGCCCATGTAGAGTTTGACATAACTAGCTAATCAAAACTTCTAGCTCTCCACACCGTTGCCATTTTCCTTTGTTTGTTGGGGTTGGCGCATTTCTTGCTGTACACTCCCTTCATTCTTAAATATAAATCTTTTTAGAGATTTCAATATAGACTACATACGAATGTATAGACATAGTTTAAAGTATAGATTCACTATGCTCCGTATGTAGTTTATATTAGGAAACCTTCAAAAAGACTTATATTTAGAAACGGATGAAGTATAATTTTTTAATCTTTTCTTTCTTTCAAGAAACAACACAGAAAGAATTCCGTGATGAAAAAGAAACATGCAATAACTAAATGCCCTCTTTGAAAAGAGGATAGAGAAATACATAATTTGTTCTTTCAAAAGAACATGAAAGAAATATGCATAGAACTATATAAGCATTTGCCATGGAAATCACCAACGAAATCATCAAGTTCTATTAACATTCCAATGAAAGTTGTTGGCTGGGCTGCCCAGGTTCACCGGGAGGCAGCTCCGCCGTTGTATATACGTATGAATCCTTTCGACAAAGAAAGAAAGAAAAAGATCGTTTGTCGTTGTTGAGTTATAACAAAAGGAAATTTGAAGTTGATATTAAGAAAGCAAAAGCAGAAATAGAATTATAAAAGGAGTACTAGTGTTGCCCATGGGTAAGTGAGAATTGCTCGATCTCCATGACTCATTGACAAAAAAATGATGAATCTCCTTGATTCATTAATCACTTGTCCACCATATTTTTGGGTTCAATTGCCCTTTCATCGCTCAAAAATACATGAAAAAGAGGCAGCAAATTTACACATGGTCAAAAAAAGGGGAAAAAAGAATACGAGAGAAGGCCTTTGCCATCTCTCGGTCTGTTAGATGGCCACTTGACTTGTAGCATTAGCATGCTAGCGCGGCGTAGCTCTCCTCGTGTATGGTCTCCAACGTCGGCCGCCGCCTCGACAAGCGGCCGCCGCTAATCCGTTGCTTGAGCTCCCCGATCTCCGCCGCAGCCGCCTCGTCGTCCACGGCCATCTCATCCAACCGCGGCGCCCTGACCGGCGCGAGGTCCGCCTCGGCGGCAACGGAAGCCGCCTCGGGCGGCGCCACGACGATGGCCGCCACCTTGGCCGAGGCAGGCCTCCAGCCATGAGCCTCCCTGGCGAAAACGGCGGCCAGGCGCGCCACGTCGGCGGGCGCGGCCTTGGAGCCGAGCCGCTTCATGGGGAAGGCGGCGTAGACGCCGCCGAGCTCGAGGTCTTCGTCAGCCGCGAGCGCCTCGATCCGGCGGCCCGCCTGCAGCGCGCGCGCGTCGGCCAGGAAATGGCCCGGCGCCTCGAGCATGAGCTCCGCCGCCGTGGCCGGGGGCCTGACGAGTCTGAGCCCGCCGTCGGGGAGCACGACTCTGGCGCCCTTGGCCGCCCCGGGGATCCTGGCCAGCGTGCAGGACGCGAAGTTCCCCATGCCGAAGAGAGAGAGGCCGGAGATAGGATGGATAAAGGCGATGAGGTTGAAGACAGAGTGCGAGGAATGAGAGTTGGTGTGGGTATGTGTGGCTGCGCTGCCTGGGACGGGTTGCGCGGGGAGATATATAGCAGTGGCGCGAGCAAACGCGTGCGATGGACGATGGATGTGGGTGACGACGGTGGCGTGGTGGGTGGGTGGGTGCGAGGAGCCGGAGGAAGAGACGATAGGTGAGCTGAGTGAGGAGTGGGGTGGTGGTGGCCAGGTGGGTTGGCGTCGTCGTCCAAGAGGATTTGCGCGTGGGGCCGACCGACCACGGGCCACGGGAGTTCGTTGGCTCGGCTTCGGTTGGGCTCCCACCCTCCCTCGCCTCGCCGGCGAGGGACGAGAAAGAAACCTACTCCTGTAAAATCCACCTGTTGATCAGTGATAATCCTGGATAATCGCCCACGTTATCCCGCGTGAAATCCACTTGTTGATCAGTTACATATTACGATCACGACCAGCTAGCAAAAATCCACTTGCTGACGAGTGACATGTTACGAAAATCCACTCGCTGATCAGTTAGAAAGAAACCTAGTACATCCCGCGTGGCTGCGCCTGCTGTACAAGATGATCAGGCGCCTGGCGGTGTGATCGACTGATCGGTGATCGGACTTCTTCTATTCGTGTCCACTTTGAGATCGACAGGGTGGTCACGACTTTTGGTTGGAAAGACAAGCCACAAGGCACGGTCTGGTCCATCGACCGGCAGCGTCTCCACAGTTTGATTGTAAGTGTCTCGACTTTTGGCTGGATTTCTGGAACACTGGCTTGAATCTTGCAAGCTGCCTACCTACGTGCCTATTGGAGAAGGCATGTACTCCCTCTGTAAACTAATATAAGAGCGTTTAGAATACTAAAATAGTGATCTAAACGCTCTTATATTAGTTTACAGAGGGAGTATATTGCAGTTGGCATAAAAAAAGGTATCAAATACCTTTTCAACAGATGAAAAAAAAGGAAGACAAATCATCGACATGATAATTGCCCCGCGCAAATATACAAGAAACCCTAAATGTGGCGATCTCGGTGATTTGCGAGAGCACATACGGTCCAACAGAGAGACATGCAAGCGGATAGTCCATGAACGAGTATTATACTTAAGGTCAACGGACGTTGCAATATTTGATTTAACTTCATATAGTGTTGACTTTTGATGTATCATTGGACTTCTCAGAAAACATTCTTTCATAATATTTTTTATATTTTATATCAAACTACAGTTAAAAAAGTGTACTCGATCAAGTTTCAACAGACTATTAGTTGTTGGCAGATACGATCAAGTTTCATCTGGAACTTACGTTCTGGCCTGATGTATTGAGTTTCAGAATTTACACCTGGTGGTATGATTGTGCCTACACTATGTTTGATTGGCGCGTCTCTCGATGGATTTGACATGCTAGCTACTCCCTCTCTGACTTTTTACAAGACGTTCTTAGGGGTTTTAGGATCCATGACAGTGTCAAGAAAGCCTTATATTAAGTTAGGGAGGGAGTACAAGTTAATCACTCAGGATGAGTGGCTCTCTTTCTACAAGAGGATGTTGGGTCGATCTTGCATCTATCTATAGTGCATGCCGGCAACGACACTGACCGCCCAAATGGTTCTCCGACCATAATGACAGGCGATGCAAGCGGTGCGTGAAGTTGGGGAGGTCCTTGGGGTCCAAGAATGGCCGCCGAGAGGTACGGCATCTCCTGGCACCCCTGTCCCCCTATGTTACCACCGACGAAGTGGCATGCTTCTTCATGTTTGGCGGTGTTGATGTGAAACCTGAACCTCACCACCGACGAGTACTATCTCACTCCTTTGAAAGAATTCCGTTTCGCACACAAAATACTCTCTTGAAATTCTTTTGTTTCTCAAGGACCAAGCTGTAATGAACTTTCTGGCGATCTCCAGAAGCACTCTCCAGACCCCTCCTCCCTGGATGAAGGCCCGAGGCCAAGAGTGGCTTCTACGGCCAAGTCAGTCAGTCAGCTTTAAGTGAGCAGTACGCAGTACGCGGCAGGTCAGTATCCTCATTGCTCTATTGCACATTTGCACTGGCAGACGAACCCGGGCCGGGCCTGCAGATCGTCAGTACAGGGAACACGCAAACGGAAAGAAGAGAGAAACAAAAGGTTTGAGCTGACAGAAGGCACGGACAGTGACAGTGGGTGTGAAACCAGCTAGCTAGGCTACTACGAGGTCGTTCAAGGGCTACAGAAACCGACCGGGGGGGACCTCGACCGCGCAGCAGCTTGACTGCGACTCCGTGGCCAGGTGTGGCTCGCTTGACCGACTCCCCCCGAATCAAAAATCACATGACCCAAATCATATGCTGGCAGCAGTAACATGTGTGCTCCTACGTACCTACAGAATACCAGTGTCTTCTGCAACTTGCAGAGGCGAATCGATGCGCGAGAATTGATGTCACGGACGAAGCTGCCGGGAAGGGATCGCGATCCCGGCGGCTGCTGCTGCAACTTGCGGAGAGCTAGCGCATGACCCCGTGGCCGGGCACATGCAGATGCAGCGCCTGTGCCTGTGCCTGTGTGCGTGCGTTGTTGCGCGGGTGGCGCGCCGTGTGGACTTGACGTCCGGGACGGGCGCCCTCGGCGTGGGCGGGAGCGTGCACGGCGCCGGTGCGTGTGTCCGGAATGGCCAAGCCCCGCGGGACGCTGGCTCCCGGTGGTTGGTTGCGGGGGCTAATTATGGGCCGGAGGCGTGTCCGCGTCACGCGACGCTGGCCGCTCCGTACTCGGCGTCCCTGATGTACTCCTTCCGTTTCAAAATAAATGACTCAATTTTATACTAATTTTAGTATAAAGTAGGGTCATCTATTTTGAAACGGAGGAAGTACTCGCCATCCGCCGGTGCCGCGCTGCTGTTGCTACGTACGCCTTGAGTTGGAGGGCCGCTGTCTATCAGTGGGCATCGCCGTCGCCATCGCGTAGCCACCGTGCTGCGCGATGGTTGGCCAGAGAGTTGGGAGTGCGAATGGTTGGCCAGAGAGTCTGGAGTGCGAATGCTTGGCCTCGGTCGCAGGCCTGGTCCGTGGCCTGCGCACTCAGTTTTAAGTAAGTGGGTACGACTTTGGTGCGTGGCTGCTGTCGAGGAAAAACAGCTACTACTAATATGTGGTTGTTAACTGTGCTAGCAGCACCAGGTTTGTGGAGCATTTTCTACGCAGCCATCTGCCGATGTTCTCGTGGTGGGAAATCTGTTCTGCGTCTATGATGCCATTGAACATCGACATATGAGCATCCTGACTGAACTATGCGCTGGGCCATTACATATGAGCACATCTCCACCACCATAACCTCCAAGATTCTGATCCTTGATACGAAGTTCGGTGCACCCATGACAACGAGGATTAAAAACAGTGCCGATCAGATTCAAGATGATTCAGTGGACAGTAAGAAACACATCATCGCATGAGGATTAAAACACAATACCGATCTATATTAATCAAACAGATTCAAGATGATTCAGTGCCGAGAAAGAAACCTATACACATTAATTATATCTAACCAATGGCAGTACTGAACGGAAGCTGCTGAAGCGCAAGCTTCCTTTGCTGAGTATGGAAACAATCAAATGTGGCAGAGGGGAACAATCAGAACAGCACTGGACGACTGTCGTCGACCAACATACTAGGCAGCAGCCAGTCTCTCACAAGTAACAGCCGTCAGGTTTCCAACTTTCGCCTACGCAAAGAGAGCTTAAACTTCTCTTGACAAATAGACGGCCAGCCGCCTTTCTTCGAAGGAATACTCGATCGCCTCCGGCAATGTTGGCTGTGGCTTCTCGTAGACAAGGGAGACAGGAGCAGCCGTGACCTTGCTAGCCACAGCGGGCGTCATTGCCAGCTGCATCGGAGCCGCCACGGTCATCGGGGTCTTGAGATTCAGTGCTGCTCCAAATGTCTTGGGGTTGGGGGTCCGGTTCTCATCCTCGGTGTCATTGGTGACAGAGCGCGCAGGAGTGGAGGGGACACTGCTTGGCGGCGGCATGATCTGCGCAAAAGGCTTGCGAGGTGTCTCGGTTTCACGCAAGGCAGTGGCATTGAAAGATAGCTTCTTGATGGGAAGATCGCCAATGTCCAGGCCTCTGCTGGCTGAAATTGTTCACATGCATCAGAGGTTTATGATGAGAAGAAACTGAGACCTCCTGATAGGGGATGGATGCTTACCAGGGGACAAATGGGCAATGTCTTCAGTTCTCTTGGCAGCACGAACATTCTTGGAATGCAGTATGTCTGTTTTGGGTGCTTGCATCGTGGCTCCACCCATGGACACCCTGCGGTTTACACCACCCATCGAGTGTCTAGGCGCCTTCTTTATGCTTTGAGGCTTGGATGGACTTGGCTTTGAGCCGTAGAGAGCTTCCTGCTCAGCTTTGAGTTGATCGTGGAGCTTCTTCTGATCCTGCAGTTATTCAAACTATTGACTAAAATGCAAAACAGATGCCGTAAGGAATTCAGATAGCAATGCAACTGCACAGTACCCTTTGTCTCTTCTTCTCTTGTTCTTTCTCCTGGCGAACAATCATGTATTCATCCAGCATTGAGAGAAGGCGTACCTGCAAAATAGTTCATGAATAAACCTCAAGGAAGAAGGAAAAACAAACACCGTTTAAAAACAAAGTATCAGTAAATAGACATACGCCATCATATGTGAACTCTTTTCCTCTTTCATTCTCCCAAGCAATGATTTTTGTGGTCAAAACATCTACCATTCCTGCCCATGGTGAATAAAATGTAAATCAGATGAAGTGATAACAGAAACAATAAGGAGTACATCATCTGAATATATATAACTGGACAAGGAGTTATAACAGATCTCATTCGGCAAGAATACCTGGAATCTTGTTAACCAAAATGCGAGCTTTCTCAGCCCTCTTGAGCGTCAGATGTGCCCCCTTCCCAGCATTGTAACGGTTGTCATCCTAAATATTCCAGGTAGAAATCATTAGTAGCAAATAAAAGGAAACAACAATTATCCAAAAAATAAACATGCGAAGCGCAACTGAATATTAAATTGGCCATCATCCATACTTTGTTGTAATCTTCCAGCCAGGCTTCCTCCTCACATGCATTCAGAAATCTTTCAACCTTCTCAAGAATATCCTTTCGACTGAAAGCTTCATCTTTCACTGTTGCAATGTGAGCCTCAATTTGTTCCAGCACCAATGCAGGATCGATAGCTCCTGTAGAGTAAAGGGCAAACGTGGATGAGGTGGTTTGCCTGATGATTTGCAGGCATGGAGCACACCTTACTAAACACAAGATATCAAGAAGGCGGCAGATGAATTCACCCGACTCAATAGCCTCAATGTTAAATTCATCTGAATATCCTTCCTCGCCAATTAGATGCGCGCGTCTTCTGTGCTCCTCCAGCTCCGATTTCTTTTTCAAAACGAGGTCCTTCATTTTGCTTCCTTTCAGTTGCTCAAGCCTTAAAACCTCAGCTTCCACCTACATTATGAGCATAATCTATGAATATTTCCTGTCTCGATAGGAACAGATAGCAATAGCAGCTGTAACATGAGAGGAATCTCTGCAGGAATAGTGACTCACATAGCTGAGGAAGTCGATCGACAGGGTGTTGGGTTCTGTTATTTCATGCTCCGAGGCAGCAATATTGCACGTTACATTCTGGAACATCTGCTGCTCTTCAATTGGTGTATCCATAAGATTCCATAGTTCTAGCATTGTCGATGCGAAGTCTTGAAGCTGAGAGGTTCATGTCACCAGAGTTAAGGATTGAGTTCAGGTATGCAACACATATTTCAAATTGTAAAATAGTACAGAAAATGCTGACCTTTTGCATCCTCTGAATTTTTATTTCACGAAGTCTATCCACAGCCAATGCTAGTCTCTCGATTGTAGTGTTGCTCAGGTTCTTTGATCCTTCGGCTTCGTCCAGGCTAGGGTGCACCTCATGCACTGTTTGTTTAAAGTCAATGCCAAGCACCTCACATAAGGAATGTAATGTGTTCAAATGATCCATCACTTGCTTTAATCTTTCCCTCTGTCAGAAACACAAAGACATAGTGAGATTTATATGAGCACTGAACAAAAAGAGCACTGCTATACATGGATAGAGTATGACTGGTGAAAGAATTTGATTGGCAGGAGTGATGATGACCTTCTCTTTCTGAAGAGATTCTAGCTCCTTCGTTAACTCCTCAAACTTTCTTAACGACAGATCAGACTGATCCACAGGAGTTTTAAATGGCACAAAGTCTGAAGGCCTGATTTCGGATGAGATTTTCTTAATCTCCTCGAGGACATGAACGAACTGGCTCCATCTTTCAACCTTTTTAGTCCGCATCTCCTCTAAATATGGGATAATTGCATTCAACTCCTCCCTTAAACCATGCAATTTCTGGTTTGACTACAAAATAACAGAACAAAAATACATCAGTCACAGCCTGAATTCCAACAGAAAGTTGAAGCTATTCTGGACAGCAGTTCAAGAGTGTGTTGTATGTACATCGAATTGAACCTTTTTTTTTTTCGAAATACATCGAATTGAGCCGCCATCACATATTCATGTAGTAGATTATCAAGTCTCAAATACAACAGATTTTGAGTGCCATGCATGTACAGTGAATTCAGTAGTGATCACATAACCCAAACAGCAGTATTCTAGTTACAACGGCTGTAGAATAGTTAAAGTGTAGGAAACTGTATGCTTATTGACTCAACTCAAAGTGAAGGGGAAAATGAAGTTGTATTTACATATTTCCTGGTATACTAACACATTCGTAAAAAAAAGTAATGAAGAGATTAGTTGGTGATGGCCTGTTACTGTCAATTGCTTCCTCTATCAAACGGAGTGTTGGACACATTGTCCCTTCCAGCAGTAATCATATTTGATTTATTTCATCTTAGCTATTAGAGGGTACAAAACTAAGTGCAGTTTTCAGATTGCTGCTAAAATTCCCTTCCATAATTTGTCCATAATTTTTATCCATAATTAGCACTATTATCCTTCTTTTCTTTTCGTTTGCTAGGAATAATTAGCACTATTCGATATGACAGCATACCACACTAGTGGAGGTGGAGCCAGGAACAAACCTGCCTGACGTGAACCGGCGGCTCGCCTATGGCCGAGCAGATGCCGGCGAGCTCAGCCTCGGCCTCGGCGATGGATTGCCGCAGCTGAGCCCTGCAGCGGTTGGCCTGGTCGACCTTCCTCCTGTAGACATCGAGGCATTCCTGCTCGAGCTCCAGCAGCGTCTTGTCCCGCACCGTGTCGGGCTCACCGACCTCATCCCAGATCACCTGAAACCGGAAACATCTCTCAGTCCCTGGAGACAGCAGCGGGGCGAACAAGAAACAAACAGCGCAGCAAACACCGCGGATCGGGAAGCCGCGACGTACGTTGAGCTCGAGGAGAAGCGAATCGCACGGGTGGAGCTGCTGCTGCTGGTCTCTCACCGCGCCACCCATCGTCAGGAGCAATCTGCAAGGCGGGTCAAAGATCAAATCCGACGCCGTGGCAGGGAACCTACGGCCGCGCGTAGCAGAACGGGGAGACGGAATCACCGGTGGAGCTAGGGTTTCCGCCTCGCTCACGGGGAGCGAGCGAGCGGGCAGATCCAGCCCGAGGAAACCGCGGGCGAGGCTCCAACGGCCCGGGGGGTTCGGGGCTTACCTCTCGGCGCGGTATCGGCGGGCCGGCGGTGGGAGCGCGCGGTGGTGGCCGCCGAGGGGGTCGGGGTCGGGGTCGCGCGGCTGGGTCCTGGGACGCGAGCGAGAGGGCGGAGGAGGAGGAGGAGGAGAGGAGAGCAGGGGAGGGAGAGTGATTTGAAATGGTTTGAAACAGGGGAGAGGGAGGGGGGCAAGAAGAGTGGAGAGGAGTGCGGGGGTTGGAATGGAAAAAAGAATCGGAAGGAATCAACGGAGGGAGGGGGACAGCCGCAGAGAGACGTTAGCGGAGGTCTTTACTACGCAGGCTCCGGAGAGAGGGATCGCATCCAGGGCCCTCCGTTTTGAATTCGACGGCCGGGATGGGAGGCTCATCCGGCCGTTTGGGCTTGCCAGGTCGGCTGCCGATTGGGTACGTGCGCCGGGAGCGGTGACGGATGGAGTCCACTCCTGGGTTGCCACGTGTGGACCGCGGAGCTGACTATTTTGCTTCTTTGTGACAGCAGTTTGCGAGGAGCAAGAGTTAATGCTTTGTCACAGTACACTTTCTTTTTTTGCGTAGAGTTAATGCTTTGTTACTACAAAAAGATGCACCAAATCAGCAACGGGCTTGTTTCATTTGCTGCCGAAAATGACGAGCCAGCATTTGGTAAGAACGCACAAATGTGGAACGCAGCCAAAAAGTTGGAGGGAAATGGTGAATCGAATTTGGTAAAGGAAAAAATATATACTTTTTCCATTGTAAATTAATTGAAGTACTAGGTTTCCACCAAATTAAACTTCTTTAAATTTGATATATACGGAATTAGTTTGCAATGGAGAAGGTAGCCTATGATGCCGAGTTTTTTTTATAAAGGGTGGATTTTATTGATTCATGATGCCGCATCAAGAAAATACAATCATTATGAGTAAACACCCGGCCTTTGCATAATTAGGATGCACACAACCAGCATCAATTTGCACACACAAAGAAGAAAAACGCAAACTCCGGATGACTCGTTGAAGCGAAATCAAGCATGAATCGACCATCAACATCGACCACTACGCATGAGAGCACTCGGATGGAGAAAAGTGTTTCAACAATGATGTCTCCAAGAAGGAAACGACACATGAGTGCCGCCATCGCTAAATCCATCCATGGAGACTAGATCTTTTTGTAATGGAGAATAAGAGCTTGACTTTGCTAATGGAACATTTCACTAGTATTTGTCCAATATTCAGAATATGAAATGCCATTGAGTTTTATGTTAGGGTTAATTACCATGTGTTAACTATTTAAACCATCCTTAAGGAACCGTTGGGCGGTTGCTAATTTGGCAACTACTGCCCTCTCTTGGTGAAGAGCCACATTATATTGGTGTCCCTTAGGCTGGTCATAGTGGGAGTAACTTAGCTGGTACCTGGTAACACAGCGCATTTCAAAACCAATTTGCTTATGTGTCATGTAATTAATTAGGAGAGAGGTGTTTAGAGTAACATAATATGTTACTGTAACATAGCGCTTCCTGAAAAAGGATGAGTCTACAAGTTAATAAATGAAGCCATCTATGACACCACTACTATGTTACTTTGCACTATGAAGGTACTAACTTAGACTAGTGTCGTATGCATGACACTAAGGCTGGTCATAGTGGGGAGTAACTTATACTAGTGGCATGCATATGACACTAGTCTAAGTTACCACCTTCATAGTGCAAAGTAACATACTAGTAGTGTCATATGTGGCTTCATTTAATGGCTTGTAGACTCATCTTATCTTGGGAAGCGCTATGTTATAGTAACATATTATGTTACCACTTCTCATTAACTACATGCCACATAAGCAAAAGTTTCTCGAAGTGCGCTATGTTACTATCTAAGTTACTCCCACTATGACTAGCCTAACGTAATTTACTCCCCACTATAACCAGCCTTATAATTGTATATAAAGATTGGGAGACAATTTATTATCACTCTACTGATTTCACACGTTCCTTCGGCCACACCTCTCGTCAACCACTTGTCTCTATGGGATTGCTATCTATCTTGATCATATATATTATTTTTGTATTATTCATGGGTATTTGTCATCATTTATGCAAAGTTTTGAATTTTATCTAACCAAATATTAAAAAGTATCCAACATTGGTTTATGTTTTCTAGGATGCGTCTGGTTACCTGCATTGGCCTTTTTTCCTTTGCATATGAGGCTCATATGGGCCTGGTTGAGGTAATGCATGCTGAAAACCATGTTTTGTTGCATGCATATAAGTTGGCTGCATTTGGAAAGCAACTTTACTCTGGCGTTTGGTGGCCTGCAATTGCTGGGCTAATGCATAGGCATGGTGTTTAGTTGCATACACTAGACGTGCTTCAAAGTTAACAGCTACACATGACACACAGAGTAATACTTGTAGGGTAATACGACAGAAAATAAAAATAATTCGTACTAGAACATGCCCAAGACCATTATAAAGAAGCATACAAGGTTTGATCTGATCATTACCGACTCGTAGCGCAGCGGAAGGAGAGTTAGTGCAGATCTGCGCAGCTAGGATTTACAACCGCAAGGATGTTCTCCCTCGAATAGTCCCTCGGATAACCCTCCGGAAGGCCCTTGATACGTCCATTTTGCATCATGTTTTCCTATTGTTATTTATAGTGTTTATATGTAATATAATACTTTGGGGAGTAATTCTAATGCCTTTTCTCTCATAATATGCAAGGGTTACACAAAGAGGGAGAATACCGGCAACTATAATTCTGGACCTGAAAAAGCTATGTGAGAGATACCTATTATGCACATCTCCAAATGAGCTGAAATTTTACGGAGAATTATTTTGAAATATATAATAAATATTGGATAAAATAACTACCAGAGGGGGCCACCCAGGTGCCCACAAGGCACCAGGGCACGCCACCCCCTCCAGGTGCCCATCTTCTCATACATAAATGTTGGAAATATGCCTTAGAGGCAATAATAAAATAGTTATTATTATATTCCTTGTTCATGATAATTGTCTATTGTTCATGTTATAATTGTATTAACCGGAAACTGTAATACATGTGTGAATACATAGATCACAACATGTCCCTAGTGAGCCTCTAGTTGACTAGCTCGTTGATCAATAGATGGTTGTGGTTTCCTGACCATGGACATTGGATGTCGTTGATAACGGGATCGCATCATTAGGAGAATGATGTGATGGACAAGACCCAATCCTAAGCATAGCACAAGATCGTGTAGTTTGTTTGCTAGAGCTTTTCTAATGTAAAGTATCATTTCCTTCGACCATGAGATTGTGCAACTCCCGGATACCGTAGGAATGTTTTGGGTGTATCAAACGTCACAACGTAACTGGGTGGCTATAAAGGTGCACTACAGGTATCTCTGAAAGTGTCTGTTGGGTTGGCACGAATCGAGACTGGGATTTGTCACTCTGTGTGACGGACAGGTATCTCTGGGCCCACTCGGTAATGCATCATCATAACGAGCTCAATGTGACTAAGGAGTTAGCCACGGGATCATGCGTTACAGAACGAGTAAAGAGACTTGCTGGTAACGAGATTGAACGAGGTATGGGGATACCGACGATCGAATCTCGGGCAAGTAACATACCGATGGACTAAGGGAATTGTATACGGGATTGTTTGAATCCTCGACATCGTGGTTCATCTGATGAGATCATCGTGGAACATGTGGGAGCCAACATGGGTATCCAGATCCCGTTGTTGGTCATTGGCCGGAGAGATGTCTCGGTCATGTCTGCATAGTTCCCGAACCCGTAGGGTCTACACACTTAAGGTTCGGTGACACTAGAGTTGTTATGGGAAATTGTATGTGGTTATCGAAGGTTGTTCGGAGTCCCGGATGAGATTCCAGACGTCACGAGGAGTTCCGGAATGGTCCGAAGGTGAAGATATATATATATATATATATATATATATATATATATATATGGGAAGTCCAGTTTCAGTCGCCGGAATGGTTTCGGGGGTTATCGGTATTGTACCAGGACCACCGAAAGGTGTCCGGGGGTCCACGGGGTGGGGCCACCTGCCTCGGAGGACTTAACGAGCTGAATATGGGAGAGAACCAAGCAAGGGGGGCGAAGGACAGGAGGGAGGGGGTCAGGGACGTTGCATCGGTGGCCGACGGAGGGGGTCCGACGTGTCTCTTTGGTCATCGGCGGAGGAGCTCAGGGGCGAGGCACTGGATCTTGGTCCACGGCGGCGGTCGCGCTCTGTCCCGTTCAAGATGTGGCCTCCATCCCCGACCTAAGGGGTCATGGCTTTTCTCCCCGTGGAAACGACGTGGGTCGCGCAGGGATCCCTCCCTCTTGTGTGCGACCAAATGGCGCCGTGGGCTCACCCGGGTCAGTTCGGCCGGTGGATTTCCCGTGCGGGGAATTGGCCGGGATCCCCCCGGGATCCCTTGGAACCAAATGAGGCCTAAATAGTGGGGGTCGGGGGGGTGGGAGGGCAGCCGCACCCCTTCCCCAGGCACAACCCCTCCCTCCTCCAACACCTCCGTAGTAGTAGTGCTTGGCAAAGCCCTGCCGGAGAACCGCAAGCTCCACCACCACGCTGTCATGTTGTCGGAGCTCTCCCGCAACTTCTCCTCTCCCCTTGCTGGATCAAGAAGGAGGAGACGTCCCCGGGCTGTACATGTGTTGAACGCGGAGGCGCCGTCCGTTCGGCGCTAGATCGGATCTTCCGCGTTTTGAATCGCCGCGAGTACGACTCCATCAATCGCGTTCTTGTAACGCTTCCGCTTAGCAATATTCAAGGGTATGAAGATGCACTCCCTCTCTCTCGTTGCTAGTATCTCCTAGATTGATCTTGGTGACACGTAGGAAAATTTTGAATTATTACTACGTTCCCCAGTAGTGGCATCATGAGCTAGGTCTATGCATAGATTCTAAGCACGAGTAGAACAGAAAGTAGTTGTGGGTGATGATTTGTTCAATTTTCTTACCGTTACTAGTCTTATCTTGATTCGGTAGCATTTTGGGATGAAGCGGCCCGGACCGACCTTACACGTACGCTTACATGAGATAGGTTCCACCGAATGACATGCACTTGATGCATAAGGTGGCTAGCGGGTGTCTGTCTCTCCCACTTTAGTCGGATCGGATTTGATGAAGAGGGTCCTTATGAAGGGTAAATAGCAATTGGCATATCACCGTTGTGGCTTTTGCATATGTAAGAAACGTTCTTGCTAGAAACCCATAGCAGCCACGTAAAACATGCAACAACAATTAGAGGACGTCTAACTTGTTTTTGCAGGGTATGTTATGTGATGTGATATGGGCAAAAGGATGTGATGAATGATATATGTGATGTATGTGATTGATCATGTTCTTGTAATAGGAATCACGACTTGCATGTCAATGAGTATGACAACTAGCAGGAGCCATAGGAGTTGTCTTAATTTATTGTATGACCTGCGAGTCAATGTAAACGCCATGTAATTACTTTACTTTATTGCTAACCGTTAGCCATATTAGTAGAAGTAATAGTTGGCGAGACAACTTCATGAAGACACGATGATGGAGATCATGGTGTCATGCCGGTGACGAAGGTGATCATGCCGCGCCTTGAAGATGGAGATCAAAGGCGCAAGATGATATTGGCCATATCATGTCAATTTATGATTTGCATGTGATGTTTTTATGTTTACATCTTATTTGCTTAGAACGATGATAGCATAAATAAGATGATCCCTCACTAAAATTTCAAGAAATGTGTTCCCCCTAACTGTGAACCGTTGCGAAGGTTCGTTGTTTCGAAGCACCACATGATGATCGGGTGTGATAGATTCTAACATTCACATACAACGGGTGTAAGCCAGATTTACACATGCGAAACACTTAGGTTGACTTGACGAGCCTAGCAGTACAGACATGGCCTCGGAACACGAGAGACCGAAAGGTCGAACATGAGTCATATGGAAGATGCGATCAACATGGAGATGTTCACCGTTGATGACTAGTCTGTCTCACATGATGATCGTACATGGCCTAGTCGATTCGGATCATGTATCACTTAGATGACTTGAGGGATGTCTATCTGAGTGGGAGTTCATTAAATAATTTGATTAGATGAACTTAATTGTCATGAACTTAGTCTAAAATATCTTTACAATATGTCTTGTAGATCAAATGGCCCACGCTAATGTTGCCCTCAACTTCAACGCGTTCCTAGAGAAAACCAAGCTGAAAGACGATGGTAGCAACTATACAGACTGGGTCCGTAACTTGAGGATCATCCTCATAGCTGCCAAGAAAGCATATGTCCTTGAAGCACCGCTAGGTGACGCACCCATTTTCCCAGCAACTCAAGACGTTATGAACGCCTGGCAGTCGCGTAGTGATGATTACTCCCTGGTTCAGTGCGGCATGCTTTACAGCTTAGAACCGGGGCTCCAAAAGCGTTTTGAGCATCACAGAGCATATGAGATGTTTCAAGAGCTGAAAATGGTTTTCCAAGCTCATGCCCGGGTCGAGAGATATGAAGTATCCGACAAGTTCTACAGTTGTAAGATGGAGGAAAACAGTTTTGTCAATGATCATATACTCAAAATGTCTGGGTTGCACAATCGCTTGTCTCAGCTGGGAGTTAATCTTCCAGATGACTCGGTCATTGACAGGATGCTCCAGTCGCTTCCACCTAGCTACAAGAGCTTTGTGATGAACTACAATATGAAAGGGATGGAGAAGTCCATTCCTGAGTTACATTCAATGCTGAAATTAGCGGAGGTGGAGATCAAAAAGGAACATCAAGTGTTGATGGTGAATAAGACCACTAGTTTCAAGAAAGGCAAGGGTAAGAAGAACTTCAAGAAGGACGGCAAGGGAGTTGCCGCGCCCGGTAAGTCAGTTGCCGGGAAGAAGCCAAAGAATGGACCCAAGCTTGAGACTCAGTGCTTTTATTGCAAGGGAAATGATCACTGAAAACGGAACTGCCCCGAGTACTTAGCCGATAAGAAGGCCGACAATGCCAAAGGTATATATGATATACATGTTATTGATGTGTACCTTACCAGTGCTCGTAGTAGCTCATGGGTATTTGATACCGATGCGGTTTCTCATATTTGTAACTCAAAACAGGAGCTGCGGAATAAGCGGAGACTGGCAAAGGACGAGGTGACGATGCGCGTCGGGAATGGTTCCAAGGTCGATGTGATCGCCGTCGGCATGCTACCTCTACATCTACCTTCGGGATTAGTTTTAAACATCAATAATTGTTATTTAGTGCCAGCTTTGAGCATGAACATGAAGGAAATATGCCCTAGAGGCAATAATAAAGTTATTATTTATTTCCTTATTTCATGATAAATGTTTATTATTCATGCTAGAATTGTATTAACCGGAAACATAATACATGTGTGAATACATAGACAAACAGAGTGTCACTGGTATGCCTCTACTTGACTAGCTCGTTGATCAAAGATGGTTATGTTTCCTAACCATAGACATGAGTTGTCATTTGATAAACGGGATCACATCATTAGGAGAATGATTTGATTGACTTGACCCATTCCGTTGGCTTAGCACTTGATCGTTTTAGTTTACTGCTATTGCTTTCTTCATGACTTATACATGTTCCTATGACTATGAGATTATGCAACTCCCGATTACCGGAGGAACACTTTGTGTGCTACCAAACGTCACAACGCAACTGGGTGATTATAAAGGTGCTCTACAGGTGTCTCCGATGGTACTTGTTGAGTTGGCATAGATCGAAATTAGGATTTGTCACTCCGATTGTTGGAGAGGTATCTCTGGGCCCTCTCGGTAATGTACATCACTATAAGCCTTGCAAGCAATGCAACTAATGAGTTAGTTGTGGGATGATGCATTACGGAAACGAGTAAAGAGACTTGCCGGTAATGAGATTGAACTAGGTATTGAGATACCGACGATCGAATCTCGGGCAAGTAACATACCGATGACAAAGGGAACAACGTATGTTGTTATGCGGTTTGACTGATAAAGATCTTCGTAGAATATGTAGGAGCCAATATGAACATCTGATACGTCTCCAACGTATCTATAATTTTTGATTGCTCCATGCTATATTATCTACTATTTTGGACATTATTGGGCTTTATTATCCACTTTTATATTATTTTTGGGACTAACCTATTAACCGAAGGCCCAGCCCAGAATTGTTGTTTTTTTGCCTGTTTTAGGGTTTCAGAGAAAAGGAATATCAAACGGAGTCCAAACGGAATGAAAGCTTCAGGAACGTGATTTTCTCACCGAATACAACTCAGGAGACTTGGACCCTACTTCAAGGCACGCAACAGGAGGCCACGAGGTAGGGGGCGCGCCCTACCCTACCAGGCGCGCCCCCACCCTCGTGGGCCCCCTGTTGCTCCACCGACGTACTTCTTCCTCCTATATATATCCACGTACCCCCAAACGATCAGATACAGAGCCAAAAACCTAATTCCACCGCCGCAACTTTCTGTATTGTAACATCCCAAATTTTCAATTTGGAATGTTATACAATAGATCATCATTGCATATGATATTTTATTGCATTTTGGGTTGATCCTAGAAATTTCACGCAACTCAAGGACCCTCGGAGAGAGTTGGGGATTCCGTTATTTTCATATTTGAGTTTTCTCAAATTTTAAAAATAGGATCATTTGATTTTATTTATTTTATCTTCAGTTATTTCTATTACAAAAATATGAGAGAGGGAATAAAATGACTTTCCCAAAATAAGGAAATATTGAGTATTTAATAATAAAATCAAATAAGATTTTATTTGCTATTTTATTTGAATTTAGGAAAAATGCACGTTTTTCAAAATTGCATTTAGGCCCCAAATAAATGTTCATCCCGTGCGGCTTGATTTTAGAAGCCAGGGAAAATTTATTTCGGAATTTTTGGAGTCCGTTTAGTATTTCTTTTTTTTCTGAGCGTAATTATTTTTTAAAAAAAGGCGAACCGACCTACAGGCCGTGTTAGGCCCGGACTCCTCCGGGGGAGGCTTTATATAGCGCCTCCCCGAGCCCCGCAGCCCACCCGAGCCGCGCCCCAAGCCCACACCGCCGCCGCCGCCTAAACCCTAACCCTAGCCGCCGCCAGCCGCCGCCCCACCGCCGCCGCCGCCCGCCGTTTTTTTAGAAAACCGTTGGTTTTCACCGGGGTTTTTTTTGGTTTGTTTTAGATTCATTTTTTAGATAGATCAGTTTTTTTTCTCGGTTTAGTTATTAGCGAGCGTTCGCTCATTCGTTTGTTTTAACGAACGCGTTCTTCGTTTAGATCCAGATAACGAACGCTCGTTCGTTAATCTGTTCGTCGTTTTTCTTTTCTCGGATTTGTTCCGCGATTTTTCTGATCGCGATTTCTGATCCGATTTTCGTTCTAGTATAACTTTTCGCTCGTTTATCGGAATCAGGCGATTCAAGCGCCTGGAGTTTCATCTCGAAACCCTCTTTCCGTTTAACCAACTCAAACAAGTTTTTGACTCTGTAAAATTTAACCTAGATCCAGATTAGTAAACGCAGCTTGTTTCTTTTGCCGTTTGTCTTTCGTTGCTTCGTTCGATTTGGTTCTTTTTGCCAACCGGAGTTCTTAAGTTGAACTTTCTGGTTAGATCTCTTATTTGAGTTTTACCTGTGCATTAGTTGAGTACTTATTGCATGCTTGTTTGTTTGCGATAGAGTACCCGGAGTGCGCCGCTTGCTACTTCGAATCGCTAGGTTTTGCGGATCATCAGCAAGGCAAGTAACACTTTGATCATACCTCCTACTACCCAGTTTTTATTGCATTAGATCAATCCTCACACATTGCATGATTAGGATCTAATTAAATTGTGGGTTTGGGAAGTAGATGAGGTAGTACCTATTACCTGTTATTATCAAACCTTTGGGAGTTACTTCTACGTTTGCTTATTATGTCATGCTATGCTAGTAGACGTGGATTGGGTGAGTGTATCCATGACAGATGTGAGTTTGTTTAATTAATGGTTTATCTAGGGTGGCAACTTAACTACACATCTGGGTGGATTGAGGCACCTGGGTATTCCAGCGATTGCCTGTTTTTCTTTTGGACCGCCACCTAGCCTCAAAGGGATCATGAGATTATTCATACTAGAAACTTCCGTGTGTAGCCACAAGCTACTATGGGCTCTAGCATAGTTGATTAAGTCGTGCGAACTCTTACAGTGGTAGACTAGCAGATGTAGGGGAAAGTAGGTGTAACGGTCTACCCGATCGTAAGGTGCTAGCGCTTCTGAAAGACTATGTCTCGGTCATCCGTTTCTCGAACACCATGTAGTGCGAGAATCCCAACGGAGGAGATCGAGTCTTTTGGGGAAAAGTGCGCAAACTTCTGCAGAGTGTATAAACTAATCATGGTTAGCCGTGTCCCCGGTTATGGACAACCTGAGTATCTAGTACTTGGATTATCATGTGAATCTCATCATGTTACTCTAATTAATTTTGTTGGGTTTTAATGATGATGCTTAATTGGGATTGAGAGGGCGTCTACATTCTCAATGTTTAACAACCACCATGTTAGTTAAATAGAATGTATTCCTTTGCAGTAGGGAAAATTGGCTTTACGCAAAACTATAACCATAGAGCTTTCCACCAGCCAAATATGCATATAGTATAGCCTTATTATTTCATTGCCCTCTATGTGTTACATTGCCAGCATATTCCATGTGCTGACCCGTTTCGAGCTGCAACGTTCATGTTGCAGACTTTTCAGACGACGAGTAAGGTGCCTTTAGGTCGTGGTTCTATACTTAGTGATGACGTTGGAGTTGATGGACTCACTTATCTTCCAAGCCTTCTGATGTTATCGTATTTAGATGGCCTTAAGCCATATTTATTGTAATAAGTTCCTCTTTTGAGACACTCGATGTAATAAGTGTGTGATTGCTACTCTGTTATAAATCCTTCAAGTACTGTGTGGTGTCAGCATTACTGATCCAGGGATGACACCGGAGCATAGAGATTGGACCATTTGAGGTCTGGTCGCTACAAGATGGTATTAGAGCACACGCTGACTGTAGGACACGACCACTAAGCTAAAGCCCTAGATCACTACTCACTCTTCTCATTCTGACTCCTCATCTTTTCTACTCTGTTAGGATGGCGGATGCAAGGAACAAGTTCACGCAACCGGATGAAGATACACCCTTTGGACGTCACTTGAAGGAAGTCACTAGATATCTGAACATAGGAGTACCAAGCTTCACCGGAACCTACAACGCCACTTTACCTGAAGAGGAGCGCTGGATGATTCAAGTTCAAGTTCCAGGAAGGACGTTCATGCCAGTCACTGAGCCCATAGAGTTTTCCTTTGATGCACCAACCTGGAGTCTAGGAAAGAGCATGGCAGCTCACATCGCCATGGGATGTATTGGAGAAGTTTACCGCAATGATCTCAAGGATACTATCTACCAGATTTGTGGGCGCCGAGATGAGCACTGGGAGATGATCAGCACCAGGAAGGATAGATCAATTGCAGCTTTTATCCAGGAGTTAAACCAGCACATTCGACGTCAGGAGAACTAGATGTGCACCGACATGATAGATCTGAAGAAGGTGAGGACAAGAATCAAGGAACTGGAGGAAGAACTCAAGGCTACACGTGAAGATTATGAAGAGGAAATCGAAGTATTAGTGGAGAAGAATGACGATCTGATCAAGAAGATCGGAATATTTATGGGAGGCCCTACACCAGTAGAAGAAGACGAAGAACCCAAGGAGATTCGCCCGGAAGACTACATCATCATCGACGACACCGACTCGGATCCAGATGATTGTGATGATGACTATGTTGATGAAGCTGGAGGAGATATCATGGAGTCTGCAACCGAAGAATATTTCTAGTAGACCACCCCAACAATAGTAGAAGTCCACCATGTAAATATAGTAGTCCGAGCACTTTTGTGATAGTTAGATCAATTGTATGCTCTTGTTTGATTGGATGAAGTGAATTGTTTGCTTTTGCCTCATGTGCATATGGGTAGTGTTTTCTCTCTAGACCCCTCTCTATTCTTAAATCTCATCTTTTCTAAACCCTCAAATGCCTCTGAGACGTGACCCCGGATTTACCTTCCCATCGGAGCTCACTCAGTTGATTCAGCAGCAGAACACGTTGATGCAGTTGCTAGTCCAGAATCAGAATCAGGGGAACAACAACAACAACCCACCACCACCACCACCACCTGTTGATCACTTAGCCCGTTTTCTTAGGCTGAATCCACCGGTGTTTTCCAGTAGCACCGAGCCTATAGTAGCAGATGATTGGCTCCGCAAGACAACAAGGGAGTTGACCACGACAGGATGCACAGATGCGGAAAAGGTGAAGTTTGTCGCAGATCAGCTTGACGGACCCGCAGCATCATGGTGGGAGAATTTCACAGCCACTTTCCCTATCGATACTATCACATGGGACCAGTTCCAGCAGGCTTTCCGTACTGCCCATGTTTCAGCAGGAGCTATGGCCATGAAGAAGCGTGGTTTCGCAACTTGCACCAAGGAGGACGGACAGTTGGCCAGTCTGTAGAGGAATTTAGTAAGCTAGCACGTTATGCCCCAGATGACGTTGCTACGGATGCAGCTAAGCAGGAGAAGTTTCTAGAAGGGCTGAATGATGAGTTGAGCATGCAGTTGATGGTAGCAACCTTCAACAACTACCAGGAGTTGGTAGATTGTGCTCTCATGATTGAAAGGAAGCAGCAGCAGATTGAGAATCGCAAGAGGAAGTATGGCCAAGGAAAGTACAATTCAGGAGCTCAGCAGAAGCCACGTTTTACCCCTAGACCGGGAGGACATTTTCAGCATACCCATGGAGGAGGTAGTTCGCACAATCATAATGGCCCCAAGAATGGTAATGGTAATGGAGGAAGCAACGGCCAGAACCGTACCAACCCATCAACCCCATCCAAAAGAGACCTGAGCCAAGTCACTGGTTTCAAATGCCATAAGACCAGACATTATGCCAATGAATGTCCTGAATCTCAGAATGGAAATGGCAATGGAAGCTCTGGGAAGAAGCCAGACCCTTTCAACAGGGGACAGGTGAACCACATTAACGTGGAGGAGGTTGAAGAGCAGCCGGATGCAGTAATCGGTAAGTTTTTGGTTAAGTCATTTACTGCACTCGTTCTTTTCGATACTGGTGCATCGCATTCATACATATCAAGGGGATTCGTGGATAAGTATAACCTGCCTACCAAAGTTCTTAGAACACCTATGTTAGTAAGCTCACCAGGAGCGGAGTATATGGCTAGTAAGGGATGTTTTCAAGTGCCATTGAGTATAGGTAGGCATGTGTTTCCCTCGGATTTGATCATTTTGGAATCACAAGGTTTGGATGTAATTCTGGGTATGGATTGGCTGTCGATGTATGGAGGAAACATCGAGTGCGCCAGTAAGTCAATTTTGCTTACCACCCCAGAAGGGAGAAGGATCAAGTATGTATCCCGGCATGTGCCTAAAAGGACTCAAGTAAATTCGTTAGCAGGAGTTGTGCAGGAGGAAGTACCAGTAGTGAAGGATTTCCATGATGTATTTCCAGAGGAGTTGCCAGGCATGCCACCGGATAGAGACATTGAGTTTTTGATTGAGCTTTTACCAGGCACATGGACGATATCTAAGAGACCGCATAGGATGCCCGCAAAGGATTTGGAAGAGATTAAGAAGCAAATTAAGGAGTTACTGGATAAAGGATATATCCGCCCAAGTTCTTCGCCTTGGGGATCGCCAGTACTTCTAGTGGAGAAGAAGGATGGATAGTTAAGGATGGTTGTTGATTATCGAGGATTGAATGAAGTAACCATCAAGAACAAGTACCCACTACCGATGATCAATGATCTGTTTGATCGATTGCAAGGAGCTAAGGTATTTTCCAAGATCGATCTGCGATCAGGATACCATCAGTTGAAGATTTGAGAACATGATATACCTAAGACGACTTTTACCACCCTATACGAGCTGTACGAGTATACCGTTATGTCATTTGGACTGACTAACGCACCTGCATATTTTATGGACATGATGAACAAAGTGTTTATGGAGTTTTTGGATAAGTTCGTCGTAGTGTTCATTGATGATATTCTGGTTTACTCGAAAAATGAAGAGGAGCATAAGGAGCATTTGCGTGTGGTACTTGGTAAGCTCAGAGAACATCGGTTATATGCCAAGTTTAGCAAATGTGAATTTTGGTTGAAGGAAGTTGGATTTCTCGGACATGTTATATCCGGAGAAGGTATAGCAATAGATCCCACCAAGGTTGACACTGTAACAAATTGGGAAGCGCCAACAACAGTTGGGGAGATCCGGAGTTTTCTTGGACTTGCAGGATACTACCGGAGATTCATTGAAAATTTCTCGAAGATTGCGAAGCCTATGACGGAGTTGTTGAAGAAGGATACCAAGTTCATATGGACCGAGGAATGTGAGGCCAGCTTCCAGGAGTTGAAGAAACGTTTGGTTACATCACCGGTGTTGATTTTGCCAGATCAGACTAAGGATTATGAGGTGTATTGCGACACTTCACGTCGAGGACTTGGAGTAGTGCTTATGCAGGAAGGAAGAGTTGTTTCCTATGCCTCATGACAACTTAAACCTCATGAGTTGAATTATGCCACCCATGATTTGGAGTTAGCAGCCGTAGTACATGCATTGAAGACTTGGAGACATTTTCTCATTGGAAACCATTGTGAGGTGTATACGGATCACAAGAGTTTGAAGTACATTTTCACGCAGAAGGAGTTGAATCTCAGGCAAAGGAGATGGTTGGAGCTCATCAAGGATTATGATATGAGATTGCATTATCACCCTGAAAAGGCTAACGTAGTAGCCGATTCTCTGAGCCGTAAAAGTCATGTCAACACCCTAATGACGGGAGATTTACCCAGGGAGTTAGCCAAAAATCTTCGAGAGCTATGTTTGGAGATAGTCCCGAGAGGCTATGTAGCAGCGTTGGAGATTCAATATACTTTGATGGATAAGATCGGAGAAGCTCAAAGGACTGACAAGGAGATTGCTTCTATTAAGGAGAAAAAGAGCAAAGGAAAAGCTAAAGGATTTCGTGAGGATGAGCACGATACCTTATGGTTTGAAGACCGTGTTTATGTGCCCAACGACCCGGAGATCAGGAAGTTGATTCTGCAAGAGGCCCATGATTCACCATATTCGATTCACCCAGGAAATACCAAGATGTATTTGGATTTGAAGGATACTTTCTGGTGGACCGGAATGAAGAAGGATATTGCGGAGTATGTAGTAGTTTGCGATGTATGTCAGAGAGTAAAGGCAGAGCATCAGAAGCCAGCAGGATTGCTACAGCCATTGCCAATACCCGAATGGAAGTGGGATAAGTTAGGCATGGATTTTATCACAGGATTGCTAGAACTTGTTCAGGCTATGACTCGATTTGGGTTGTAGTTGATCGTTTGACAAAGGTAGCTCATTTCATTCCAGTGAAGACTACCTATACTAGTGCTAAGTTGGCAAAGATATACATGACCAGGATCGTATGTCTGCATGGAGTTCCAAGGAGCATTGTATCAGATAGAGGAACCCAATTTACCTCAAAGTTTTGGAATCAGTTGCATGAAACTTTGGGTACCAGGCTAGAGTTCAGTACAGCTTTCCATCCGCAGACAGATGGACAGACCGAGAGAGTCAATCAGATTTTGGAGGATATGCTGAGAGCTTGTGCGCTAGATTATGGATCTAGTTGGGACGAGAATTTTCCATACGTAGAGTTCTCTTACAACAACAGTTATCAATCCAGTTTGAAGATGGCCCCTTTCGAAGCCTTGTACGGAAGGAGGTGCAGGACCCCATTGTCGTGGGATGAAGTTGGAGACCGTCAGTTGTTTGGACCGGATCTGATTAAGGAGTCTGAACAGAAGGTAAAATTGATTCACGATAGGCTCAAGGTAGCCCAGTCCAGGCAGAAGAGCTACGCAGATTCTAAACGCAAGGAGACAATTTACGAAGTCGGAGACCGAGTATATCTTCGAGTATCTCCACTTCGAGGAGTTAAGCGCTTTGGAGTTAAGGGAAAGTTAGCGCCACGTTTTGTAGGACCATACATAGTTTTGGAGCGTATGGGAGAAGTAGCCTATAAGTTGGAATTGCCCGAAGGATTGTCAGGAGTTCACGACGTGTTCCATGTTTCCCAGTTAAAGAAGTGCCACGCGGAGATGGCTGATATACCGCTAAGAGATACAGTGCCGCTGGAAGCGATTCAGTTGGACAGTGATTTGACCTATGAGGAGAAACAAGTTAAGATTCTTGAGTATGCCAGCCGAGTCACCCGCAGCAAGGTTATCAAGTTTTGCAAAGTTCAGTGGAGCCACCACACGGAGGATGAAGCCACCTGGGAGCGAGAGGAAGATCTGTTGAAGGACCACCCTCACCTATTTTCTAGCCAACCCGAATCTCGAGGGCGAGATTCATCTTAAGGAGGGTAGGTTTGTAACATCCCAAATTTTCAATTTGGAATGTTATACAATAGATCATCATTGCATATCATATTTTATTGCATTTTGGGTTGATCCTAGAAATTTTACGCAACTCAAGGACCCTCGGAGAGAGATGGGGATTTCGTTATTTTCATATTTGAGTTTTCTCAAATTTTGAAAATAGGATCATTTGATTTTATTTATTTTATCTTCAATTATTTCTATTACAAAAATATGAGAGAGGGAATAAAATGACTTTCCCAAAATAAGGAAATATTGAGGATTTAATAATAAAATCAAATAAGATTTTATTTTGGTTTTATTTCCTATTTTATTTGAATTTAGGAAAAAATACGCGTCTTTCAAAATTGCATTTAGGCCCCAAATAAGTGTTCATCTTGTGCGGCTTGATTTTAGAAGCCGGGGAAAATTTATTTCGGCATTTTTGGAGTCCGTTTAGTACATCTTTTGTTTTTTTATGAGCATAATTATTTTTAAAAAAACGCGAACCGACCTACGGGCCGTGTTAGGCCCGGACTCCTCCGGGGGAGGCTTTATATAGCGCCGCCCCGAGCCCCGCAGCCTACCCGAGCCGCGCCCCAAGCCCACGCCACCGCCGCCGCCTAAACCCTAACCCTAGCCGCCGCCAGCCGCCGCCCCGCCGCCGCCGGAGCCCCGCAGCCGACGAGGTCGAACCGCCGCCGCTCGCCGTTTTTTTAGAAAACCGTTGGTTTTCACCCTTTTTTTGTTTTTTTAGATTCGTTTTTTAGATAGATCATTTTTTTTCTCGGTTTAGTTATTAGCGAGCGTTCGCTCATTCGTTCGTTTTAACGAACGCGTTCTTCGTTTAGATCCAGATAACGAACGTTCGTTCGTTAATCTATTCGTCATTTTTCTTTTCTCGGATTTGTTCCGCGATTATTCTGATCGTGATTTCTGATCCGGTTTTCGTTCTAATATAACTTTTCGCTCGTTTATCGGAATCAGGCGATTCAAGCGCCTGGAGTTTCGTCTCGAAACCCTCTTTCCGTTTAACCAACTCAAACAAGTTTTTGCCTCCGTAAAATTTGACCTAGATCCAGATTAGTAAATGAAGCTTGTTTCTTTTGCCGTTTGTCTTTCGTTGCTTCGTTCGATTTGGTTCTTTTTGCCAACCGGAGTTCTTAAGTTGAACTTTCTGGTTAGATCTCTTATTTGAGTTTTACTTGTGCATTAGTTGAGTACTTATTGTATGCTTGTTTGTTTGCGATAGAGTACCCGGAGTGCGCCGCTTGCTACTTCGAATCGCTAGGTTTTGCGGATCATCAGCAAGGCAAGTAACACTTTGATCATACCTCCTACTACCCAGTTTTTATTGCATTAGATCAATCCTCACACATTGCATGATTAGGATCTAATTAAATTGTGGGTTTGGGAAGTAGATGAGGTAGTACCTATTACCTGTTATTATCAAACCTTTGGGAGTTAATTCTACGTTTGCTTATTATGCCATGCTATGCTAGTAGACGTGGATTGGGTGAGTGTATCCATGACAGATGTGAGTTTGTTGAATTAATGGTTTATCTAAGGTGGCAATTTAAATACACATCTGGGTGGATTGAGGCACCTGGGTATTCCAGCGATTGCCTGTTTTTCTTTTGGACCGCCAGCCAGGCTCAAAGGGATCATGAGATTATTCATACTAGAAACTTCCGTGTGTAGCCACAAGCTACTATGGGCTCTAGCATAGTTGATTAAGTCGTGCGAACTCTTACAGTGGTAGACTAGCAGATGTAGGGGAAAGTAGGTGTAACGGTCTACCCGATCATAAGGTGCTAGCGCTTCTGAAAGACTATGTCTCGGTCATCCGTTTCTCAAACACCATGTAGTGCGAGAATCCCAACGGAGGAGATCGAGTCTTTTGGGGAAAAGTGCGCAAACCTCTGCAGAGTGTATAAACTAATCATGGTTAGCCGTGTCCCCAGTTATGGATAACTTGAGTATCTAGTACTTGGATTATCATGCGAATCTCATCATGTTACTCTAATTAATTTTGTTGGGTTTTAATGATGATACTTAATTGGGATTGAGAGGGTGTTTACACTCTCAATGTTTAACAACCACCATGTTAGTTAAATAAAATGTATTCCTTTGCAGTAGGGAAAAATTGGCTTTACGCAAAACTGTAACCATAGAGCTTTCCACCAGCCAAATATGCATATAGTATAGCCATATTATTTTATTGCCCTCTATGTGTTACATTGCCAGCATATTCTATGTGCTGACCCGTTTCGGGCTGCAACGTTCATGTTGCAGACTTTTCAGACGACCAGTAAGGTGCCTTTAGGTCGTGGTTCTATACTCAGTGATGCCGTTGGAGTTGATGGACTCACTTATCTTCCAAGCCTTCCGTTGTTATCGTATTTAGATGGCCTTAAGCCATATTTATTGTAATAAGTTCTCTTTTGAGACACTCGATGTAATAAGTGTGTGATTGCTACTCTGTTATAAATCCTTCAAGTACTGTGTGGTGTCAGCATTACTGATCCAGGGATGACACCGGAGCATAGAGATTGGACCGTTTGAGGTCTGGTCGCTACATGTATCACGAGATCCCATCTTGGGGCCTGTTCCGGAGCTCCGTCGGAGGGGGCATCGATCACAGAGGGATTCTACATCATCATCCAAGCCTCTCCGATGAAGTGTGAGTAGTTTACTTCAGACCTACGGGTCCATAGCTAGTAGCTAGATGGCTTGTTCTCTCTTTTTGGATCTCAATACAATCTTCTCTGAATTCTTTTATGTATGATTGGTTATCTTTGCAAGTCTCTTAAAATTATCAGTTTGGTTTGGCCTACTAGATTGGTTGTTCTTGCCATGGGAGAAGTGCTTAGCTTTGGGTTCGATCTTGCGGTGTCCTTTCCCAGTGATAGAAGGGGCAGAAAGGCACGTATTTTATCGTTGCCATCGAGGATAACAAAATGGGGTTTTTATCATATTGCATGAAACTATCCCTCTACATCATGTCATCTTGCTTAAGGCGTTACTCTGTTTTTAACTTAATACTCTAGATGCATGCTGGATAGCGGTCGACGAGTGGAGTAATAGTAGTAGATGCAGGCAGGAGTCGGTCTACTTGTCTCGGACGTGATGCCTATATACATGATCATACCTAGATATTCTCATAACTATGCTCAATTCTATCAATTTCTCAACAGTAATTTGTTCACCCACCGTAGAATACTTATGCTCTTGAGAGAAGCCACTAGTGAAACCTATGGCCCCCGGGTCTCTTTATCATCATATTAATCTCCATCACTTTATTATTGCTTTGTTTTTACTTTTCTTTTACTTTTTACTTTGCATCTCTATACCGAAAATACCAAAAATATTATTTATCATCTCTATCAGATCTCACTTTCGTAAGTGACCGTGAAGGGATTGACAACCCCTAAGCGCGTTGGTTGCGTTGAGCTATTGTTTTTGTGTAGGTACGAGGGACTCGCGTGTAGCCTCCTACTGGATTGATACCTTGGTTCTCAAAAACAGAGGGAAATACTTACGCTACTTTGCTGCATCATCCTCTCCTCTTCGGGGAAATCCAACGCAGTGCTCAAGAGGTAGCAAGAAGAATTTCTGGCGCCGTTGCCGGGGAGGTTCGCGCAAGTCAAGATTTGACTCCCGACAACGAGCCATTTCTGGCGCCGTTGCCGGGGAGTATGCGCAAAAGTCAACATACCAAGTACCCGTCACAACCCCTATCTCCCGCATTACATTATTTGCCATTTGCCTCTCGTTTTCCTCTCCCCCCAATTCACCCTTGCCGTTTTATTCGCCCCCCCCTCTCTCTCTATCCTCCCTCTCTTTCTCTATTTGCCTCTTTTCCCGTTTGCCTTTTTGTTTGCTTGTGTGTTAGTTTGCTTGCTTGTCGCGATGGCTCAAGATAATACTAAATTATGTGACTTCACCAATACCAACAATAATGATTTCCTTAGCACTCCGATTGCTCCTCTTACCGATGCTGAATCTTGTGAAATTAATGCCGCTTTGCTGAATCTTGTCATGAAAGATCCGTTCTCCGGCCTTCCTAGTGAAGATGCCGCTACCCATATTAATAGCTTCGTTGATTTGTGTGACATACAAAAGAAGAAAGATGTCGATAATGATATTGTTAAATTGAATCTATTTCCTTTTTCGCTTAGAGATCGTGCTAAAGCTTGGTTTTCGTATTTGCCTAAAAATAGTATTGATTCATGGAACAAGTGCAAAGATGCTTTTATCTCTAAGTATTTTCCTCCCGCTAAGATCGTCTCTCTTAGAAACAATATTATGAATTTTAAGCAACTTGATCATGAACATGTTGCACAAGCTTGAGAGAGAATGAAATTAATGATACGTAATTGCCCTACTCATGGTTTGAATTTGTGGATGATTATACAAATTTTTATGCCGGATTGAATTTTGCTTCTAGAAATCTTTTAGATTTGGCCGCGGGAGGCACTTTTATGGAAATCACTTTAGGAGAAGCTACTAAACTCCTAGATAATATTATGGTTAATTATTCTCAATGGCATACTGAAAGATCTACTAATAAAAAGGTGCATGCGATAGAAGAAATTAATGTTTTGAGTGGAAAGACAGATGAACATATGAAATTATTTGCTAATAAGAGTGTTTCTTCTGATCCTAATGATGTGCCCTTGTCTACTTTGATTGAGAATAATAATGAATCTATGGATGTGAATTTTGTTGGTAGGAACAATTTTGGTAACAACGCGTATAGAGGAAATTTCAATCCTAGGTCTTATCCTAGTAATCCCTGTAATAATTGTGGTAATTCCTACAACAATTCTTATGGAAATTATAATAAGATGCCCTCTAATTTTGAATCTAATATAAAAGAATTTATTACTTCACAAAAGAATTTTAATGCTATGATTGAAGAAAAATTGCTTAAGATTGATGATTTGGCTAGGAACGTTGATAGAATTGCTCTTGATGTTGATTCTTTGAAACTTAGATCTGTTCCACCTAAGCATTATATCAATGAGTCTCTCAAAGCCATGAGAATTTCCATTGACAAGTGCAAAGAAAGAACCGCTAGGATGCGTGCTAAGAAAGATGCCTTTATAAAAGCGTGTTCTTCTAGTTCCTATGAAAATAATGATGAAGATCTAAAAGTTATTGATGTTTCCACTATTAAATCTTTCTTTTGCAATATGAATCTTGATAATGATGGGACTGAATATGATCCACCTTTACCTAGAAGGCGTTCTAAGAATTTGGAATTTGTTGATCTTGATGCTAAATTTGATAAAAGTGGGATTGAAGAAATTAAAACCCTAGATGTTGCTAAACCCACTATATTGGATTTCAAGGAATTTAATTATGAAAATTTCTCTTTAATTGATTGTATTTCCTTGTTGCAATCCGTGCTAGATTCTCCTCACGCTTATAGTCTAAATAAAGCATTTACTAAACATATCGTTGCTGCCTTGATGCAATCTTATGAAGAAAAACTTGAATTGGAAGTTTCTATCCCTAGAAAACTTTATGATGAGTGGGAACCTACAATTAAAATTAAAATTAAAGATCATGAGTTTTATGCTTTGTGTGATTTGGGTGCTAGTGTCTCTACTATTGCCAAAACTTTGTGGATTTGCTAGATTTCCGTAATTTTGATGATTGCTCTTTAAACTTGCATCTTGCGGATTCCACAATTAAGAAACCTATGGGAATAATTTATGATGTTATTATTGTTGCAAATAGGAATTATGTGCCCGTAGATTTTATTGTTCTTGATATAGATTGCAATCCTTCTTGCCCTATTATTCTCGGTAGACCTTTCCTTAGAACGGTTGGTGCAATTACTGATATGAAGGAAGGGAATATTAGATTTCAATTTCCACTAAAAAAGGGCATGGAACACTTTCCTAGAAAGAAAATAAAATTACCATATGAATCTATCATGAGAGCCACTTATGGATTGCCTACCAAAGATGGCAATACCTAGATCTATTTTTGCTTGTTATGCCTAGCTAGGGGCGTTAAACGATAGCACTTGTTGGGAGGCAACCCAATTTTATTTTTATTCCTTTCTTTTTGCTCCTGTTTAGTAACAAATAAATTATTTAGCCTCTGTTTTGGTTGTTTTTTTGTGTTTAATTAGTGTTTGGGCCAAGTAGAACCGTTGGGAAGACTTGGGGAAAGTCTTGTTGAACTTGCTGTAAAAACAGAAACTTTAGCGCTCACGAGAACTGCTGTCATTTTTATTTGGAGAGTGATATTTAGTTAATTATTTTTGCATATGATTAATATATAAATTCCTCACGTCCATCATTTTATTTTAGAATTTTTGGGGTTCCAGATAGTGCGCTAGCTACAGATTACTACAGACTGTTCTGCTTTTGACAGATTCTGTTTTTCGTGTGTTGTTTGCATATTTGATGAATCTATGGCTAGTAAAATAGTTTATAATCCATAGAGAAGTTGGAATACAGTAGGTTTAACACCAATAAAAATAAAGAATGAGTTTATTACAGTACCTTGAAGTGGTCTTTTGTTTTCTTTCGCTAACGGAGCTCATGAGTTTTCTACTTTAAGTTTTGTGTTGTGAAGTTTTCAAGTTTTGGGTAAAGATTTGATGGATTATGGAACAAGGAGTGGCAAGAGCCTAAGCTTAGGGATGCCCATGGCACCCCCAGGATAATCTAAGGACACCTAAAAGCCAAAGCTTGGGGATGCCCCGGAAGGCATCCCCTCTTTCGTCTACTTCTATCGGTAACTTTACTTGGAGCTATATTTTTATTCACCACATGATATGTGTTTTGCTTGGAGCGTCTTTTATAATTTGAGTCTTTGCTTGTTAGTCTACCACAATCATCCTTTCTGTACACACCTTTTGAGAGAGCCATACATAATTTTGAATTTGATAGAATACTCTATGTGCTTCACTTATATCTTTTGAGCTCTATAGTTTTACTCTAGTACTTCACTTATATCTTTTGAGTTATATAATTTTGCTCTAGTGCTTCACTTATATCTTTTAGAGCACGGTGGTGGATTTGTTTTATAGAAACTATTGATCTCTCATACTTCACTTAGATTATTTTGAGAGTCTTAATAGCATGGTAATTTGCTTAATAATAAATATGCTTGGTATTCAAGATTTGTAAAACTTTCTTTTGAGTGCGTTGAATACTAAGAAAAAATTGATGCTTGATAATTGTTTTGAGATATGATGATGGTGATATTAGAGTCATGCTAGTTGAGTAGTTGTGAATTTGAGAAATGCTTGTGTTAAAGTTTGTGATTCTCGTAGCATGCACGTATGGTGAACCGTTATGTGATGAAGTCGGAGCATGATTTATTTATTGATTGTCTTCCTAATGAGTGGCGGTCGGGGAAGAGCGATGGTCTTTTCCTACCAATCTATCCCCCTAGGAGCATGCGCGTAATACTTTGCTTTGATAACTTCTAGATTTTTGCAATACGTATATGAGTTCTTTATGACTAATGTTGAGTCCATGGATTATACGCACTTTCCTTCCTTCCACCATTGCTAGCCTCTCTAATACCGCGCACTTTTCGCCGGTATCATACACCCACCAAATACCTTCCTCAAAACAGCCACCATACCTACCTATCATGGCATTTCCATAGCCATTCCGAGATATATTGCCATGCAACTTTCCACCGTTCCATTCATTATGACACGCTCCATCATTGTCATATTGCTAGCATGATCATGTAGTTGACATTGTATTTGTGGCAAAGCCACCGTTCATAATTCTTTCATACATGTCACTCTTGATTCATTGCATATCCCGATACACCGTCGGAGGCATTCATATAGAGTCATATTTTGTTCTAAGTATTGAGTTGTAATTGTTGAGTTGTAAGAAAAAAGAAGTGTGATGATCATCATTTTTTGAGCATTGTCCCAAGCGAGGAAAGGATGATGGATACTATGATTCCCCCACAAGTCGGGATGAGACTCCGGACGAAAAAAAGAGGCCATAAAAAAAGAGAAGGCCCAAACAAAAAAAATGAGAGAAAAAGAGAGAAGGGACAATGTTACTATCCTTTTACCACACTTGTGCTTCAAAGTAGCACCATGATCTTCATGATAGAGAGTCTCTCATTCTGTCACTTCCATATACTAGTGGGTTTTTTTCATTATAGAACTTGGCTTGTATATTCCAATGATGGGCTTCCTCAAAATTCCCTAAGTCTTTGTGAGCAAGCGAGTTGGATGCACACCCACTTAGTTTCTTTTGTTGAGCTTTCATATACTTATAGCTCTAGTGCATCCGTTGCATGGCAATCCCTACTCACTCACATTGATAACTATTGATGGGCATCTCCATAGCTCGTTGATACGCCTAGTTGATGTGAGACTATCTTCCCCTCTTTTTGTCTTCTCCACAACCACCATTCTATTCCACATATAGTGCTATATCCATGGCTCACGCTCATGTATTGCGTGAAGATCGAAAAAGTTTTGAAAATGTCAAAAGTATGAAACAATTGCTTGGCTTGTCATCGGGGTTGTGCATGATTTAAATACTTTGTGTGGTGAAGATAGAGCATAGCTAGACTATATGATTTTGTAGGGATAGCTTTCTTTGGCCATGTTATTTTGAGAAGACATAATTGCTTTGTTAGTATGCCTGAAGTATTATTATTTGTATGTCAACATGAACTTTTGTCTTGAATCTTTTGAATCTGAATATTCATACGACAATTAAGAAGAATTACATTGAAATTATGCCAAGTAGCACTCCGCATCAAAAATTCTGTTTTTATCATTTACCTACTCGAGGATGAGCATGAATTAAGCTTGGGGATGCTTGATACGTCTCCAACGTATCTATAATTTTTGATTGCTCCATGCTATATTATCTATTGTTTTGGACATTATTGGGCTTTATTATCCACTTTTATATTATTTTTGGGACTAACCTATTAACCGGAGGCCCAACCCAGAATTGTTGTTTTTTGCCTGTTTTAGGGTTTTGAAGAAAAGGAATATCAAACGGAGTCCAAACGGAATGAAACCTTCGGGAACGTGATTTTCTCACCGAATACAACTCAGGAGACTTGGACCCTACGTCAAGGCACGTAACAGGAGGCCACGAGGTAGGGGGGCGCGCCCTACCCTACCAGGCGCGCCCCCACCCTCGTGGGCCCCCTGTTGCTCCACCGACGTACTTCTTCCTCCTATATATATCCACGTACCCCAAACGGTAAGATACGGAGCCAAAAACCTAATTCCACCGCCGCAACTTTCTGTATCCATGAGATCCCATCTTGGGGCCTGTTCCGGAGCTCCGCCGGAGGGGGCATCGATCACGGAAGGCTTCTACATCATCATCCAAGCCTCTCTGATGAAGTGTGAGTAGTTTACTTTAGACCTACGGGTCCATAGCTAGTAGCTAGATGGCTTCTTCTCTCTTTTTGGATCTCAATACAATGTTCTCCCCTCTCTCGTGGAGATCTATTCGATGTAATCTTCTTTTTGCGGTGTGTTTGTTGAGACCGATGAATTGTCG
Source organism: Triticum urartu (assembly GCF_056163025.1). Lineage (NCBI taxonomy): Eukaryota > Viridiplantae > Streptophyta > Magnoliopsida > Poales > Poaceae > Triticum > Triticum urartu. Next base: position 483,959,037 of record NC_141875.1, read on the forward strand.
GTTTATGATCAAGTCTATCTATGAATAATATTTGAATCTTCTCTGAATTCTTTTATGTATGATTGGTTATCTTTGCAAGTCTCTTCGAATTATCAGTTTGGTTTGGCCTACTAGATTGGTTATTCTTGCCATGGGAGAAGTGCTTAGCTTTGGGTTCGATCTTGCAGTGTCCTTTCCCAGTGACAGAAGGGGCAGCAAGGCACGTATTGTATCGTTTCCATCGAGGATAACAAGATGGGGTTTTTATCATATTGCATGAAACTATCCCTCTACATCATGTCATCTTACTTAAGGCGTTACTCTGTTTTTAACTTAATACTCTAGATGCATGCTGGATAGCGGTCGATGAGTGGAGTAATAGTAGTAGATGCAGGCAGGAGTCGGTCTACTTGTCTCGGACATGATGCCTATATACATGATCATACCTAGATATTCTCATAACTATGCTCAATTCTATCAATTGCTCAACAGTAATTTGTTCACCCACCGTAGAATACTTATGATCTTGAGAGAAGCCACTAGTGAAACCTATGGCCCCCGGGTCTCTTTCTCATCATATTGATCTCCCTCACTTTATTATTGCTTTGTTTTTACTTTGCTTTTACTTTTTACTTTGCATCTCTATACCAAAAATACCAAAAATATTATTTATCATCTCTACCAGATCTCACTTTCGTAAGTGACCGTGAAGGGATTGACAACCCCTAAGCGTGTTGGTTGCATTGAGCTATTGTTTCTGTGTAGGTACGAGGGACTCGCGCGTAGCCTCCTACTGGATTGATACCTTTGTTCTCAAAAACTGAGGGAAATACTTACGCTACTTTGCTGCATCATCCTCTCCTCTTCGGGGAAATCCAACGCAGTGCTCAAGAGGTAGCAACATCCAGGTTCCGCTATTGGTTGTTGACCGGAGACGTGTCTCGGTCATGTTGTAGGATTGAAAGTATGTCTAGAGGGGGGGGGTGATTAGACTACTTGACCAAATAAAAATCTAGCCTTTCCCAATTTTTAATTCTTGGCAGATTTTAGCAACTTAGCACAAGTGAAGCAAACAACCTACACATGCAATTCTAAGAGTATAGCAGCCGAATGTAAAACAATTGCATATGAAGGTAAAGGGAGGAGTTTGGAGGCAGCAAACGCTCTGTAGACACGAATATTTTTGGCGTGGTTCCGATAGGTGGTGCTATCGTACATCCATGTTGATGGAGACTTCAACGCACGAAGGGTAACGGTTGCGCGAGTCCACGGAGGGCTCCACCCACGAAGGGTCCACGAAGAAGCAACCTTGTCTATCCCACCATGGCCATCGCCCACGAAGGTCTTGCCTCACTAGGGTAGATCTTCACGAAGTAGGCGATCTCCTTGCCCGTACAAACTCCTTGGTTCAACTCCACAATCTTGACGGAGGCTCCCAAGTGACACCTAACCAATCTAGGAGACGCCACTCTCCAAGAGGTAACAAATGGTGTGTTGATGATGAACTCCTTGCTCTTGTGCTTCAAATGACAGTCTCCCCGACACTCAACTCTCTCATAGGATAGGATTTGGTGGAAAGATGATTTGAGTGGAAAGCAACTTGGGGAAGGCTAGAGATCAAGATTTATGTGGTCGGAATGAAGTATCTTGAGCTCAACACAAGTGTAGGTGGTTCTCTCTCAGAAAATGTATGTTGGAAGTGTAGGCATGTTCTGATGGCTCTCTCCTCGAATGAAGAGTGGGTGGAGGGGTATATATAGCCTCCACACAAAATCTAACCGTTACACACAAATCACAAAACTCGGTGGGACCGAATCATACAACTCGGTCAGACCGATTTAGTTCATAATGTGACTGTTAGGGTTTTCGGTGGGACCGACATGTCAACTCGGTGGGACCAATATCATTAGGGTTAGGGCATAACGTAATCTTAGTGAGACCGATTACACAAACTCGGTGAGACCGATTTTGGTAATAGACTAACCAGAGAGTTGGCCAGGCAATCTTGGTGGGACCGATTCACTCTCTCGGTAGGACCGAAACATTACGAAAGGGAAACATAGAGTTTGCATTGCAATCTCAGTGGGACCGAAACGTTACGAAGGGAAACAGAGAGATCACAATCCCATCTCGGTGCGACAGAGATCCCTATCGGTGGGACTGAAAATACTAGGGTTTGTGGCAGTGGCAATGTCAAGTGAACTCGGTGGCGCCGGATGGATCAAATCGGTGGGGCCGAGTTTGACTTTTGGTTTGGGATATATTTGAATATGAGAAAGTGGTTGAGGGTTGTGGAGCATATCACTAAGCACTTTGAGCAAGAACCTCATTAAGCAACACCTCACCCCCTCTTAATAGTATTGGCTTTTCCTATGGACTCAATGTGATCTTGGATCACTAAAAATGAAATGTAGAGTCTTGTGCTTTGAGTTTGAGCCAATCCTTTTGTCCTTAGCATTTTGAGGGGTCCACTTTCTAATCCATGCCATGCCAAGCATTGAGCTTTTCCTGAAATATTTATCTTCTAGTAGCATTAGCTCAATGAGCTATATGTTGTTAGGAATTACCAAAACCACCCAGGGATAGTTGCACTTTCAGATGTCTACATAGTTCTCGAAGCCGTAGGGTCCGCACGCTTAACGTTCGGTGACGATCGGTATTATGAGTTTATGTGATTTGATGTACCGAAGGTAGTTCGGAGTCCCGGATGAGATCGGGGACATGACGAGGAGTCTCGAAATGGTCGAGACGTAAAGATCGATATATTGGACGACTATATTCGGACACCGGAAAGGTTCCGAGTGATTCGGGTATTTTTCGGAGTACTGGAGAGTTACGGGAATATGGGGAAGAAGTATTGGGCCTCATGGGCCAAGTGGTGGAAGAGAGGAGGCAGGGCGCGCGGCCCCCCTAGCCCAAACCGAATTGGACTAGGGGGGCGGCCCCCCTTTCCTCCTTTCCTTCCTCTCCTTCCTTCTCCTTCTCCTCCTTCCTTTCCCCCTCCTAGTAGGAGTAGGAAAGGGGAGTCCTAATCCTACTAGGAGGAGGACTCCTCCTCCTGGCGTGCCCTGCAAGGGCCGGCCGGCTTCCCCCTTGCTCCTTTATATACGGGGGCAGGGGGCACCCTAGAAAACACAAGTTGATTATTCCAAGCCATGTGCGGTGCCCCCTCCACCATAATCCACCTCGATCATATTGTAGTGGTGCTTAGGCGAAGGCCTGCGTCGGTAGCAACATCATCACCGTCATCACGCCATCGTGCTGACGGAACTCGCCCCTGAAGCTCTGTTGGATCAGAGTTCGTGGGACGTCATCGAGCTGAACATGTGCTGAACTCGGAGGTGCCGTGCGTTCGGTACTTGGATCGGTCGGATCGTGAAGACGTTCGACTACATCAACCACGTTCTCATAACGCTTCCACTTACGGTCTACGAGGGTACATAGACGATACTCTCCCATCTCGTTGCTGTGCATCAACATGATCTTGCATGTGCGTAGGATTTTTTTTGAAATTACCACGTTCCCCAAAAGTGGCATCCGAGCCAGGTTTATGCGTAGATGTTATATGCACGAGTAGAACACAAGTGAGTTGTGGGCGATACAAGTCATACTACTTACCAGCATGTCATACTTTGGTTCGGTAGTATTGTTGGATGAAGCGGCCCGGACCGACATTACGCGTACCCTTACGCGAGACTGGTTCTACCGACGTTCTTCGCACACTGGTGGCTGGCGGGTGTCAGTTTCTCCAACTTTAGTTGAACCGAGTGTGACTACGCCCGGTCCTTGTTGAAGGTTAAAACAACACTAACTTGACGAAATATCATTGTGGTTTTGATGCGTAGGTAAGAACGGTTCTTGCTCAACTCGTAGCAGCCACGTAAAACTTGCAACAACAAAGTAGAGGACATCTAACTTGTTTCTGAAAGGCATGTTGTGATGTGATATGATCAAGACATGATGCTAAATTTTATTATATGAGATGATCATGTTCTGTAACACAGTTATTGGCAACTGGCAGGAGCCATATGGTTGTCGCTTTATTTTATGAAATTCAATCGCCATGTAATTGCTTTACTTTATCACTAAGCGGTAGCGATAGTCGTGGAGGCAATAGTTGGCGTGACGACAATAATGCTTTGATGGAGATCAAGGTGTCAAGCCGGTGACGATGGTGATCATGATGGTGCTTTGGAGATGGAGATCACAGCACTACAAAAAAAGACACATCCATGACATTTTGGGCCGAACAAATTTTTTTCTGTCATACATATGACACTTCTATGACGATAATTTTGACAAAACCCGGTATCATCATAGATGTGGTGGGCTCCTACTTCTATGACAAAAAATCATGACAGAAAATGGGCTTTTTGTCCTGGGCGGGCCGGAGATGCAGCTGCATGACATTCTTTGGGCCGTCCATGACGGAAAAAACCATGGTAGAAGCGAGGGCGAGGAAAATTTCGGGGTGTTCCCGGTTACAGTGGGAGGTCGGGGGTCGAGCGATGCGCGTTTCTCTCGTACACATACACGCATGTGTGCGAGGCATTGGCTCTAACTGAACCCAAGCGAGGCGTTGGGCTCTAACTGAACTCGAGCGATTGCACTGCAGGCTACGCGTTACTGAACCTGAGCGATCGATCGATGACTATTAACTAAACCCGATCAAGCGATTCCTTCGCTACTGCTGCTAACTGAAGCCGATCGATGCTGCCTCTGGGATGAATAGTGAGCGTTGCGGGGGGGGGGGGGGGGGGTTGGATGAACAGTAAGCGGTGGCGTTGCCTCTGGATGAACAGGACCCCGGGGTGTGGTGGAGGGCTGGATGAACAGTAGACGGTGGAGGGTTGCCCGTGGAGGGGTGGTTGAATAGGACCCCGTGGTGTGGAGGGCTGGATGAATAGTAGATGGTGGAGGGGTGGTTGAACAGTAGCCGGTGGAGTAGCGCGCGGTGGAGGCTGGATGAACAGGAGCCCGTGGAGGCTGGAGGAGGTCGACGGTAGCCCGTGGAGGCTGGAGGAGGTCGACGGTGGAGATGAACAGTATCCCGTGGAGTCCCATTTTGCGGTACGCCACACCCCTCCCAATGAACAGGACCCCCGCTTCGACCGTAGCGCTCCAACACAAGTCTGTTTCGTCCGTTTTGCGGTACGCCACACCCCTCCCGATCAACAGGACCCCTGTTTCGACCATAGGAGGTCCGTTTCCTCCGTTTTGCGGTATGCCACACCCCTCCCGATCAACAGGACCCCTGTTTCGACCGTAGGAGGTCCGTTTCCTCCGTTCTGCAGTATGCCAGGCCTCGTTTCCATCGCCTGTTCCGTCCAAGCCCTCCCGATGAACGCGACCACACATTCCATTCCGACCCAGCCGGTTGGCTCCCACGCGTTCTGTTGCCTCCCGATGAACACGACGCATTCCGTTGCCTCCCCATGAATACGACGCATTCCGTTGCCTCCCCATGAACACGACGACGACGTTGTTTCTCCATTCCAACCTAGCCATGTACACGAGCCCTCGCCGTACGCATGCGCGAGTAGGCATTCGAGACCCCGCCCGTATGTACACATACGTTGCCGTATTTTCTTTCTTGCACCCTGGCCGCTGTACATATGTGTACATGCTACATGCGCGCCTCTACGACACGTGCACGCCTCTACATCCACCAGTATATATGTATGTACACGTTCGCGACCAAAATGACGACGCTACGTACGCTTCGACCAGGTGGGTCTCGACTATCAGGCACTTCCTTGCGTGCGAAGATGTAGCTGGTGGTCCCAGCAGTCGGGGGGCGAATCATTTGTTTTGCCCGTACGCACTTCCTTGCGTGCGAAGATGTAGCTGGTGGGTCCCAGCAGTCAGGGGAAACATTTTTTTTCACGAAATACAGTGGCCCGTCCGGTGGGTCCCCGCTGTCAGGTGGAGGAATCATTATTTTGGGCGTAATAAGGAGGCACTTCCTTGCAGTGGCCGTGGACCCTGCTGTCAGCCTCTCCACGTACAGTCCACGTCCGATGGAAGTCGTTCCTTGACCACGTTGACCACGCCACGCCGAGAGCACCACGGTGGTGGACGACGGCGAGGACTAGGAAGGGGACGACTCGGAGCCGGGGAAGACGCAGCAGTGGATGCCCACGCGAAGAGGAGTATGAGGGTTCACTGGTTCGGCTGCAGTGTGAGGCTGCTGTCACCGCAGAATAACAGGGGGTGTGGGTGAGTAGAGGGATGGCCTGGCCAGCGGTGGGAGTAGTAGGGGGCGGTGAGGCCTCCGCGGCATCACAGCCGGCCACGAGAGGCAGGAGCATGTGGCACGACCGACGCTGGTTTGGGCGGCTCGAGCAAGAAGACCGGAGGTTGAAGAAGCACCACGGCCGTTGGATGAACATCGTACGGTAACAGGAGCTAGAATCATTCATATTGACTAAGTTGACAAAGCCCTCCGTCCCCGTCAACTTGGTAGGCCCACAAGTCAGCTTCCCACTATGCCGGGTTCCAGCTGGCAGGGGGAATATTCATTTTTTGTGCGTAATAAGGTGGAACTTCCTTGCGTGCGAAGATAGCTGGTGGGTCCGACATGTCAGCGGGGGGCACGTTATTTTTGCGAAATACAGAGGCCCTTCTGGTGGGTCCCAGATGTCAGGTGAAGGAATCATTATTTTGCGCGTAATAAGGAGGCATTTCCTTGTGTGCGGCCATGGACCCAGCTGTCAGCCTCTCCACGCACAATCTACTTCCGATGGTGTCGTTCGTTGACCACGTTGACCACGCTGCGCTGAGCGCATCCAAGGTGGTGGACGACGGCGAGGCCCCGGACAGCAACGAGCCGGAGATGGGAAGACGCGGGAGTAGAGTCGCAGACGGAGAGGTGTACGAGGGTTAACTAGTTCTAGTGCGGTGTGGTTTGACAGTCGGTGGAGAAGAACAAGAGGTGTGGAGGGGTGGAGGGATGTCCTGGCCAACGGTGGAATAGTGCTTCATAGCGAAGCGTGCTAAGCAGAGCTGCTAGCAGCAGGAGGTGGGAGGTGGTCCCGGCGGCGCTGGAGGAAGAAGACGAGAGATTGAAGATGGATGCCGGTCGTTGGATGTAAATCCAACGACTAACATGTCAGAATCATTTGTTGACTAAATTGACAACGACTTGCGTTGGCTTCGACCTATTGGCCCACATTTCAGCCTCCAAAAATGTGGCACGTATTCAACCCATTTTTTTTAGAATTTACAGTCTTTTTTTGCGCGGTAGAATTTACAGTCAATTTGATCTTTTTTTGAATTACAGCCATTAGCTGGGCTGGGTGAACAAATAATGTAGCGTCCATGCGGCCCATTTATTTTATTTCCTAAAAAATTACAGGCCATTTGCACTTTTTTGAAATACACGATTTTGCTGGGCTGATTCTAATTATAATGTTGGGTTGGGCGAGCAATGTTATTAAAAAAATTAAAAAGGGGCTAAGCATTTTGTTATAAATATATTTAAATAACAAGTGATATTATTACATTCGTCCTTAAATCTTACCAAGCTTTTGTACACAATCATTAGGATTTTCGTGCCAAAACAATCCAGGATTTTATTTGTTAAGAAATTTTTATAAATTAATAAGATGTGGGATATTGTTTTCTTACATATGTAAGTATCTGTTAAATATATGATGACAATAAAAATAATATATAATAACATATAAAATAATTTAAATATATATATATAGTATAGTTAGAAGGGAAACATAAGTTGGACCTGGCGTTCCTATTCTTATATAGAAAAATAGAACAGACCTCTGCGTTTTCTTCAAAAAAAACATAAATTGGGCTGCCAAAAATAAAACCTTGGATGGGAGGTCCATAGGCCGGTCGATACATGACGGCCCTAAGAAAATACAAACAAGCCTATGGACCTCCCATCCGAGGTCGTGGGTTGCGCATGTTAAAAATGAAAGCCTAGACGGGGCAGCCCGAAACCACGTCCAACACTTGCCAAAACTTCGTCCCTCGTTTTCTCTGTGTTTCGCACACTCGACATTGTGTGGGCATTTTGACTGTGCATCATATGAAGATGTGCTATGCATGAATGTTGATAAGCATGATGTTAGCAGGCTGGTAGTTCCATTTTCGACCATGAATAAAACTTCCAACATGATGTTAACCCTGTTTGAAAAGGCCGTGTTAATATAAATGCTCTGCCTCTAAAAGTTGCAGTTTCTTATCTGAAACTGAACTTGCAGTTTCTTATCTGAAACTGAAACTTGCAGTTTCTTCTCTGAGAATCACATTGTCTGCACTTTTATACTCCTATGAAACTACATTTTTTAAGTGCTAAAAATAGATCTCTAGAATTCATAAAATACTTCATATGCTCAATACTGCAAATCTAAAATTCAAAAGACATTCATATCTGAAAGTACTCTCAAAATACACAACACAAAACACAATTCACAACCTGCAAATACTGACAACCCTAAGCTCCTCCTGACAATTCACAACCTGCCCGACTATTGGGCTGGGGGGGGGCAGCCCCCTCCTATTCCTCGGCGGCAGACAGCCGCCCCATGAGACGATGTGAACGGCGAGGGAGACGATGGCGGGGAAGCGTCGTCGGGCCAACTGCTTTTCTCCTCTTGCAGTTGGGTTCAGTTGACGAAGACTTCACCGGCTCGCCTGGCAGGACACCCTCACAAACGGCACCGTGTAGATGCTCGATCCTTCCATCTCTGGTGGATGCTCCATCTGGGATCAATACTCCCACCATCGCTCCCTCACGATCGGATTCGGTGAATCTGTTTGCTCCATGGCCCAGAGGAGCAGCTCTATGTACTCCGGCGCGACTCCCTCCGAGAGTATCGCCGCCTTTTCGCTCTGTTGCAGATATTTGGCAATGGATGTCGCCGCCGCCGCTAGTTGGTCCTTGTTGTCAAACCAAGATTGTATCTCCAACATCCTAGCTAGCTTCACAGGGTCGCCGTCTGCGATCCTCACGTATCGGTTGTACTCCTCCATCGATCTACTTCCCCACAGCACCTTCACTTGCTGGCGGTGGTTTTTGAATGGAAGAGGAGAGGAGCAGCGCTGGTTTTGGATTAGAACGGGAGAGAAGCGGCGCTGGTTTTGGACTGGAACAGGAGAGGAGGGGCGGTGGTTTTGAAATGGAAGAGGAGAGGAGCGGCGCTGCATTTAGATTGGAACAGGAGAGGAGCGGCGGTGGTTTAAGAGGAGAAGAGCGGAAGCGCAGCGCTAGTCTTGGAAGTATTTTTTTGTTGTTTTGCGTATTTTGGGTCAAAGTTTGACCACGTACTGTATTTGACAAGCAAAATGTGAATGCATGTCACCAAAAATTGTATCATTTGGTTCGTATCTGAATGTACTTTCAAATTATATTATTTTTGCAACGTATAACATATATTTTATGTGCGAAAATCATGGTCAATTATGACCCAGAATAAAAGGGAGACTAGTTAATGTGGGGTCGCTTTCTTAATTGAAGGGTAAATTGATTTTGATTTTGATCCAGTCACAGCGTGCCGGCCCTCTTGTCCAATCCTAAATCGCTGCCGCACGCTCCTCTCCCTCTTCTCCATTGCAAAACCACCTCCTCTCCTCTCCATCATCTCCATTCCAAAACCACCGTCTCGCCTCTCCCTCTTCTGATCTTCTCCATTGCAAAACCACCTCGCACTCTGCATATATGCCGGTTCCATACGTACATTTGTGCAGTTCCACCAAAATGCAGCCGAATAACCCTGTTTGCACAGATAATGAAAAAGCGTGATTACATTATAGTGGCACTAGTTGATGAAACACACAAAATAAATAGAAGAAAATATTGCGATAGTATCATAGTATGCCATGCTGCGAGGGCGAGATGGGCCCTGCGATGCCTCATACGGTACGCCTCATACTGGACATCGTCCCAAGTCTCCCAGATACACCTTCTGCCAGTGATGAACATCAGTGTACATCGGTAGTACAAGGAGGCGCCTTGAGACATTCAAATCTCTATTTTTGTACATATCAACTAAAATTAAGCACCCTAGTTTGCAGAAACGCTTAAATATTAACAATGGGACTAGTTGATGAAACATACATTAACAAAGAGAAGCACTTTCTTTATCTACATTGGAAATGAAATGGTAGATATGACACTCACTCTATTTTAACTGTATTATTACTTCATTTTATCAGTGACACTAGGGTCGAGCAGGTGGCAAATGAGGTGTACCATGCGTCGCAAGGATGGAGGCCGAGGGTGCTTAGACTGGGATGCTGAAGCTGGCTCTTTCAGTCACCAACATGGATGATTCAATTCATGGGACCTTTTGGTGCAGTTCGCCTAAAATGAAGCAATGTCTCGTGAGCTAGCAGCTTCTTCTTCAATTTTTTTAAGAAAAGGGCTCCAGCCCCGGTTCCATTTCCATCAGAAAATGAAACCCACAGAGCTTCTTCTTCATTAGTTGCAATAAAATTGAGCAACATCAAGGTTGGTTGTGAAGCTCCTGGAATGCTCAACTATAATTTAGATATCATTTGTGTAGTTCAACTAAGATCGAGCGTGAAATGTATATCTCTATTTGCACAAAAAGGTGGAAAGGAGGGTGACTAACAAGTGATGAAACATGCATCAAATGAAAAGAAGCATGTTCCTTATTTGAATGGCAATCCTACAAGGACAATAGAAATTTCTAAAGCACTGGCGTTGCTATATATTAGTGTGGGCATTAGGATTAACTATGACAACCGTTAAATACGACATTACTTTGGGCACGAGAGAGTAGGTGGACCAGGACAGTTGCATTTCTAACGAAAAGAACCAACTTATCTTAATGGGAAATTTTAGCAGGACATGTAAAGAAGTGCCATTGATTCATATTACTGGAGGCATTACATTGAAAACAATATTGGTTTAACGTGTCCTTACTTTTAACAGTGCGACTGCTACATCAGAACAGGATATCTGGGTTGGTCCCATTTTTGTTCGGTATAGCCACCTTATACTGTGTGAGGCTAGCAAATCTAGTGCTGGACTTACTCTGTTGACTTGTCCCCCAGTCCCCACTTTCTTTCCTTTTTCAACCAATAGATCGGGTTTATATTGAGTTTGTACTGCGTTTCCCTTTATTTCCCTACTAGACCTAGAGACCAGTTGGATAGCCAGTCTCTACTACTTTTCGCCCCCATTATTTCCTCTTTCGACCAAGTCCTAGATTCAGGTAACAAATCCTCCCCCACCCCCACCCCTTTATTCCTTGTTTGAACCAAGTAGTACTAGATTCGAGTGATGAACTAGTTTTACCTCTTAAACGTAAAAAAATTAGGTGGTTTTCGAACAGCCGATCGATCCTATCTACGAGGGGGGGCCTAAGAAATAGTAAAAGATACAAATGCAGCGACGTCACGAGCTCGGGAAGTAGATCAAGGCCGGTTTCAAAGGAAGTTATACCTGATGGTCGCCGGGATGTCGCTAGGTGGGCGGCGGGAGGCCGGATCTGCCCACACTACGGCAGCGAGGAAGTAGGGGTCGGAGGCCCTCCCTCGCCAGCGGTGCTTGGGAGAGAACGACAAGGCAGGCTGATCGGGACGCGCCCAGCAGTGGGTAAGAGCCATCACCGAGGACGACCGCGTGAACGTTGCACCTTCTCGCCTTCCCCGGCGGAGAGGATCCGGCTGGATCTGTGACCAGCGATGAGCAAAGAGAGAGAGAGAGAGAGAGTGGCCACCGCTGTCGTGTTTAGATCTGGAGAGGCCGAGACAGTGTGAAGAGAGCAACACTAGCAACCAAGCGCGGAGGCTCCTACCTATATGACGCATGTTCCATTCGGAGAGCAGTGTGCCAGACTGACCGACCGTCTGGGGTGCGACGCGAACGCGACGGGCGTGCTGTATACTCCGTACATGTGTACCGCCGTTTTCTAGACGCTTTGCTCCATGGTGCGGGCGCAATCCATGGATACAAAATTAGTATACTGTACTATTTAAGAGTCGAGGGCGGGGCTTTTCCTGCGCGGTAGGCGGCGGGGCAGTTCCGCCTAATCGGTTCGACAAAGACGCAAGAAGACGAGGGAGTACTGCAAACGTAGGGCTGTGTGATTTGACAGTGAGTTACCACTGGACAGGTGGGGCCCCATGATTTGACTTGCCATTATCATTTTAACTGCGGCGCTACGACCGGCGTGAGTCTCCCGATTCCTGACCACCTCCATTACGAAGAAAGAGATAGAGAGGAGTAAAAAAAACACACTTATAGCCAACCTTATAGCCAACCTTGTTGTAGTATGAGTGACTAAGTGATGGCTACGTATGACATGCCAACATCAGATAGCCTAACGCAACGTGTTAAATCTCCAAGGGCGCAACCGCGCGAGCGACGCGACGGTCGTGGTAGGCGCGACCATGATACGGGCTGCTGGCAGCCCTTGGATCTGAGATCAAGCGGTCGCATGATAAGTTGCTGAAAATTTGCAGAATAACCCTCCAGGATAGGATATTCATCCATAGGTCTAGAATCACGCCATGCAACCGTTCGATCTCAGATCCAAGGGCTATCGGAAGCCTGTATCATGGGAGAATGGAAAGCCACCACCCTGCCGTTCGCACGCTGGCAGTTTGCTCCTACTCATCCCCGCACGTCCTTCAATACTACGACGGTTCGCTCCTAGTCGTCCCGTCCATTCACATTACGGCAGTTCCACTAATCCTAACCCTCCTCCCAAATCCATGGTGTCCCAATTCTCCAAGATCGGCGGTGAGTACAAGTTTAGAACCATCACCGGCGATGAGTTCGACGTCCTCTACACCCGTTCTTCCGTGATGGTGAAAGGATGCCTTTCTCGGTTCAGATGCATGTTCGAAAACTCAGATGATGAGTGGGTCGCTGGGCTAGATGTTGAGTACACCACAGTCCTGGGACCAGAGAAGGATCTAAAGGATGAAGAGAGGAAGAAGCCCGCCGTGATCCAGGTTTGCGTACATAACGTTTGCTTGGTCTACCACATATGCCATGCCGACGTTGAGTGCCAGGATTTTAAGAACTTCAAGGACAAAACAGTGCAATTCGTTACTGTAGACTTTAAGAACGACAGGGATGTCCTCCGTCGGATAGGTCTCGTTGTAGGCAACCCCTTCGACCTCCAGAAGAATCGGCTGGTGTCCTCTCGTCAGCCTTCAATGCTGACCCTGGCAGGAGCCATGGTTCATCCTTCGTATGGTAAACTGGAGAAACCTCCATACACGTTTCATCGTCATGCATGGTAGTGGAATGTACTAGATATAGACCACATCCACTACACTGCAATGGATGACTACCTTTGCTTCAATATCTACAAGGGTTGGATGAAGAGCAACAAGTGCGCGGTTCAAGCAAAGAAGTATCGGCAAAGAGGAAGAGGGACAAGGACGAAGTCGAGGACGTGGACGAGGACTCCGAGTAAGGTGGCAGTGTCGTTGCTCATGGTGGTTCTAATGCAATGTCTACCGGAATAGTTGAAAAGTTTAATTTCTGGTGTGCTTAATTTAATTTGAGGGGTGTGTTGTGCTGAGGCCCCAGCAGAACTATGTTATGTTTCTTCTCGTTACTTTAACTCTTCAGTACATACATACTAGTATTTCTTACATTTCATCTTTTAGTTGGTATAGTACTACCACTCATTTCTTCACATTATATACGTACAATATATATGGCCAACATCATATAGCCAGCAGTTTAGTTGTCAAAGAATTTCAGGGTGCTTAGTTTTGTCAAAGAATTCTAGGATGCTTAGAGGGTGCTTGGATCCAAGGGACTTATTTTAGTTTGACTAAAAATAGTCTCTTTAAGAGGCTAAAGTTCCAAGCACCCCTGACTAAAGAGGGGCTAAAACTAGTCTTGAGACTAAATTTTTTTAGTTAGGGGTACCCCTACTAAAATGTGGATTAGTCCTCTCTCTACTCATTTAACTCATCTCCTTTAACACAAGCGAGTTCTGGATTGGAGGCTTTGGAGGATAATAAATGCTCATTAACTTGATTTTAGCCTTTTTAGTATTTGGATCCAAGCATGGGTGAGGCTAGCATGTTTTAGTCCCACTACTTTTAGTCATGGGACTAAAACGTATCCAAGCATCCTCTTAGTTTTATTTGAGGGGTGGGTTGTGCTGGACACCATTATTGTGACTAGCCTTTTTAATAGTACTATATGCATAATTTGGCGACGAGGGCTCTCTATATGTACCACCTTTTTTTAATTTCAAGTTTTGCTCCATGGCGCAATCCATCGATACTACTGTTGTACAAAAGTATACATTTTTTTAAAAGGCTAGAGGGCGGGGCAGTCTAGCTTGGTCGGTTTCACGAGAGGCAAGGGACTTTGTGATTTGATGGCTCATTACTGCTGGAAGGCAGGGCCTTGTGATTTGACTGCTTGTATAAATGCGCCGACGACTTGATCGAGGAGGAGCAAAGAACCGTGCGGTATACTCAAGTTTTCCACTGGAGTAGTACTGCGATGGAGGAGCACGAAACACGACAGCCCAGTGCCATATGGCGATAAAAATGATATAATTTGCTAGTCATCTCATTGTTAGCATTGTTCTATTCATTCCCTAAAAAACTATTGTTCTATTCATGCCTCACAGAGAACGTGATACGTGCGGCGAAACACCCGAAGCAAAAGATGAAACACAGGAGCAAAAGAAGAAGGAAGATTATCACCCCAAATGATCTAATTCGCCGCGGAGTCATAACTGCTTCTTCATCGCCTCCACGACCTCCATCTCCTTGCGCGTCTCCTCCGCCATCTTCTTCATTCTGTCCATGACGCGGGATTTCTCGATGCGAGCCTTCATCATCTGTTCCACGGCCGCATTACGTACCTTGACAGCAGCCGGGTGCTCGATGTGGAGCTTTGCCAACTCCTCCTTCTGTTCCACGACGAGGGCCTACAGCATCTTCATCAAGGAACTACTATTCTCATGCAGCTTCTTCCAGCCGGCATTCTTCTCCTTCAACAGGTCAATCTCGTGGCAGAGCTTCGCCTTGTCCTCCTGAAGTTGCAGGATTTCGCCGGTCGCCTTCTTCTCCGAGGCAATGCTCTTCTTCAGCAGCATCACCAAGCCGGCGGTCAACTTCCCCTGCTGATTGAGCTCAGCGGGCATGTCATCGAGGCTCTCCTTCAGCAACTCCATCAAGCCTTGGATGAACTCCTTCTGCTTATTGAGGTGCTTATTGAGCTGATCGGGCATGCCATCGAGGGATAACGACTCCAGCTCCGCTGGCTCGGCATGTTCGCCTCCGCGGCTAGGGCGCTCCTGGGAGCCATCGCCTGCCCATGAGCAATATTTCGAGGTCTCTGCGTGGCGGCGAGCCCTTTCTTTTTTTCCGCAGCCTTGGTTGCCGCTCCCTTGTAACGAGTAGTTCTCGACCTGGCCATGGCAACGACGGACGAAGAAGAAGCACTTATGAGGAGGAAAGGTAGAGTAATTTTCGGTTAGGTAGTTCCCCTTTTTATAACCTAAGTACTAGCACTAGTACTAATACCTGCATAGTGGGAACACGTTCAGGTTTGGTACATACTAGTAGGTGTGAGCAGGCTTTCGAATGTGATGGGAACAAGGTAAAGATTAATTGATGGTTTTGGTTTCGAGGCCCGAAACGGCTCCTGATGAGTTTAGCGGAACATAAATTTCAAGTACTACACTGCTCAAATGCGTAAATATTATGTTATTGTCAAAAATTGGCACAAAGTACGAAGGAGACCAATGGAAGTACTACTAGCAACCCACGATTTAACTACTCGCATGCGCGCAGTGGAGTAATAATGACTTTCTTCCGCCCTCACGTCCACTCAATTTGCATGTGCTGTACTAATTGACCATCAATGAAGTGAACGACTTCACGCACGTCAAATTATCACATGGGGTGGATCTTGGTACAAAATTGCGTTCGCCCGTGTACCCGCGTGTGCGTGCGAGGGAATGAGTGCGTGCGTGGCGTGCGTGCACATCTTCGCTTCGTGCATGTACCGCCAGTATGGCTCAGGGAGGACGAGTACATTCTTCTGGAACCAGCAGCACACCACTATGATCAATCCATGCAAGGAGGTCGCGACAACGCCTCCACATGTGCCACGTGGCTTCATGAACTGTAAGAGAGACACTGTGTAGCATGCCATTGGTATTCTAATTTACGTGTTTTGCACATACTCGAAGTACTAGTAAGGTACACATGCATTGCACGCATCAGATTTTGCAACCAAATTATGAATAAATACCACACTATAGCATGTAAGCTCTGAGTCATATATGCCTGATGTAGCCCTTCGTTTAATTCTTATAGTTCATCTCATTCAAAATCAATTAGTTTTTATAAAAAATCTAAGAACGCAGGAATAGGAAAAACATGGGATTATAGTGGAATGTCGTCTTGAATCCTACAGGATTGTACGAGTGTTTGATTGTGCATAGAAAAAACGCAGAATTGTTTCAAAGAGGTTTGAGTGGATGGGATGTTTCCTATGAAATCTAGTGCAAATGAATCATATGGAAAAATTCCTATGGTTTACAATCCTACGAATCAAACAATCAAGATAGGAAAAATTCCTAATGATTAGAATCCTCCAAAATTCCTTTGAGAATCCTTTGAATCAAAGAAGCCCTTAATCTATTTTATGATTCATGGAATTGTGCGTTGTAAAGCATAAAGTAAAAAAAAATAATGGCAATTCAACTTGGAAAAAAGTTTGGGCAGTTATGATACGGAAGATTCTAGAACAAAAGAGAACCACTGCTGTTTTGAGGTTTGTGCATTATGCTTAAGTTCAACCATGTAGTCTGCTAGATTGTACATGTGGCAAAATCCGGTGGGGGGCTAGAAGATGGTGCGAGGGGCTGAGTGGAGGGAGACTATGAAGGAATGCACAAGTGCGAGATCGATATTTAGAGAGAGGGGCGAACACGTGCGCTGTTGCGCGCAGTGGCGGAGCCATGAAAAATAAATGAGCTAGGGGGCCAAGCATTGCTAATCCTTTATGAGGAGGGTCAATTCATGAACTTAAACCATTTTTAGTAGCAATTGTCTAATGATCACATTCATATTAGCCTCGATATATAGTGATGTTAGGGGGGGGGGAGGGGGGCAGGGCCCTTACTGCCCCTGTCTTCGCCATTGTGCACGCGTCGGAGGGATGAAGCGGAAGGCATGGATGATGAGAGGGGGACGTTGGATATATAATTAATGTGGGTGTATTAGCTATATATGTTAATCCTATATAGAGAGGTGTAGATTGATAGATGTGGACGTGGGAAAGAGGGTGAGACCTCACTGGATATATCGATTGATCTGTTTGTGTGGAAAACTATGAAAGACCTAGCTATATACACACATACATAGAAGAACATCGATCGTTGCGCATGCACGCATGACAGATAAAGAATGCCCGATATGATGGAGAGGGGGATGTGTGTGGGTGTGTGCCTTCATGGGAGACCGACCTGAACAAAAAGATTGCATGTGTGCGATGGATAATGCCGACTGGTAGTGTGTGTGCATGCATGCACGAGAGAAAGTTAGTGGTACAATTATAAAGAGAAGACTACTGTGTGGGTGTAAAAGAATGGGTGAGGTCATAATCAATGTAAAGTTGAATTCAAATATTTGAATAAGAGATTCTGATGTTTGAAACCCATGCATGCATGAATATAACAGAGATCTGCGTGGTGTGGTTTGGAAACGAGCATGTTGTAATGTATACACATTGAACAAGGTCAGACTGATTTGAATTTGAGATACCGATGGCAGACATCATTTGGCCACGTCGCATCCGTGCATGGACACACTATTCTAATTGGAGATGATGGGCGGCTTTCGCATCACATATCTATATCTATACCCCTATATATATATATTTTATATATTTTTATATTGTGTGCGGGTAACTTTAACTTTGAAAGATGGTCGTTGGATGAGGCGAATCCGATGGTCCAAAGATGGCAAATTTGAGCACTACTAGCTGTTGGATATCATCTAGATTCCACCAGATTTCGCCACATGTATAATCTAGAAGACTCCATGGTTGAACTTAAGCATAATGCACAAACGTCAAAACACAAGCACTTCTTATTTGTTCTAGAATCTTCCTTATTAGAATTGCCCAAATGTTTTTAAACATGATTTGCTATTATTTGTTTTTACTTTATGTCTTACGACGCACAATTCCATGAACCTTAAAATAGATTAGCTTTCTTATAAAAACTAGATGATTTTGAATGAAATGAACTATATGAATTAAACGAACATCTACATCATGCATATATGACTCAAAGCTTGCATGCTATAATGTGGTATTTATTCATAATTTGGTTGCCAAATCTCATGTGTGCAATGCACGTGTACCTTTCTCTAGTCTAAATGGTATTTGTGTGTGTGTTGTGCGTGTTGAGGTGCAAATTGTCTTTTTTGGGTACACGTTAAGCTTGTTCTTCCGAAATTTCAAGCCGTGCCTTGTTATGCCGAAAATTCAAGCTAGCGTCTCTCTCTATCGTGCTGCGAAACTCCCGCCTCTTCAACCCGCGCCTTGTTAGCCCGAAATATTTAAGATATATCTTTGTCTCGTTGTGCTCCGACAACTCCCTCCATCTCAACCCGCGCCTTGCTATTATGAAATTACAACGCGCGCGAAAACTCCCACCTCCTGTGAAATCCCGACACACGAAATGCCCGTGGTACCCCTGAACCGAAAGAACCGCCTCAAATCGGTGGGGTACTTTCGTAACTTACCCCACATTTCGGACAAGTGCGTCTCTAAGCCATGGTTCCCCACTGCCATCCTATCCGCCCACCCATTCCTACACCGAGGCCGCAAAAACCCACGATGAAACCCCACACCCTGCTCCGTCCGCCACCCAGCTGGAGCCTCTTCCCCGACGACGTCGTCCACAACAACACCTCAATGTCCCTCATCCACCGTACCGGATGAGGATCCATCGTCGATCTCATCGTCCCGCCGGTTCAGCCACCCCGCCCCGACGTTCTCCTCGTCTTTCGCGCCAGCTCCATTCCCACACCGCCGTCTTCACCTGCACCATCGGAAGAGCATCATCATCACCGTTTCCTCGGATGAAGCTGCGGCCTAATTGGCGCCACCAAAGAGGTTGTACACTAATCGCCGCATTTTCTTCTTGATTCGATCTCACGGTGCTACCGGCGCTCGGTCCCGAGCCGACACGGCGCAGCTCCATCCACGGCGGCGGCGCCGACCACTTCCTCCACGACGTCGCTCCCTCGGCGGCGACGTCCACATCAATAGGAGTGATACATCTCCGTCGTATCTATAATTTTTGATTGTTCCATGCCAATATTATTCAACTTTCATATACTTTTGGCAACTTTTTATACTATTTTTGGGTCTAACATATTGATCCAGTGCCTAGTGCCAGTTCCTGTTTGTTGCATGTTTTTTGTTTCGCAGAATATCCATATCAAACGGAGTCCAAACGGGATAAAAACTGATGGGGATTTTTTTGGAATATATATGATTTTTGGGAAGAAAAATCCACGCGAGACGGTGCCCGAGGTGGCCACGAGGCAGGGGGCGCGCCCCTGACCCTCGTGGGCCACCCGTAAGGCGGTTGGTGCCCTTCTGTCGCCGCAAGAAAGCTAATTTCCAGATAGAGATCGTGTCAAAATTTTAGCCAATCGGAGTTATGGATCTCCGGGAATATAACAAACGGTGAAAGGGAAGAATCTGGGAACGCAAAAACAGAGAGAGACAGAGAGATAGATCCAATCTCGGAGGGGCTCTCGCCCCTCCCGTGCCATGGAGGCCATGGACCAGAGGGGAAACCCTTCTCCCATCTAGGGAGAAGGTCAAGGAAGAAGAAGAAGGAGGGGGGCTCTCTCCCCCTCGCTTCCGGTGGCACCGGAGTGCCACCGGGGGCCATCATCATCACCGCGATCTACACCAACACCTCCGCCATCTTCACAAACATCTCCATCACCTTCCCCCCTCTATCTACAGTGGTCCACTCTCCCGCAACCCGCTGTACCCTCTACTTGAACATGGTGCTTTATGCTTCATATTATTATCCAATGATGTGTTGCCATCCTATGATGTCTGAGTAGATTTTCATTGTCCTATCGGTGGTTGATGAATTGCTATGATTGATTTAATTTGCTTGTGGTTATGTTGCTGTCCTTTGGTGCCCATCATATGATTGCGCGCGTGGATCACACCCTAGGGTTAGTTGTATGTTGATAGGACTATGTATTGGAGGGCAAGAGTGACAGAAGCTTCAACCTAGCATAGAAATTGATGCATACGGGATTGAAGGGGGACCAATATATCTTAATGCTATGGTTGGGTTTTACCTTAATGAACATTAGTAGTTGTGGATGCTTGCTAATAGTTCCAATCATAAGTGCATAGAATTCCAAGTCAGGGATGACATGCTAGCAGTGGCCTCTCCCACATAATACTTGCTATCGGTCTAGTAAAGTAGTCAATTGCTTAGGGGAAATTTCACAACTCCTACCACCACTTTTCCACACTCGCTATATTTACTTTATTGTGTCTTTACTTAAACAGCCCCTACTTTTTATTTATGTACTCTTTATTATCTTGCAAACCTATCCAACAACACCTACAAAGTACTTCTAATTTCATACTTGTTCTAGGTAAAGCGAAAGTCAAGCATGCGTAGAGTTGTATCGGTGGTTGTCGGTGTCAAAACCGGCGGATCTCGGGTAGGGGGTCCCGAACTGTGCGTCTAAGGTGGATGGTAACAGGAGGCAGGGGACATGATGTTTTACCCAGGTTAGGGCCCTCTTGATGGAGGTAAAACCCTACGTCCTGCTTGATTAATGTTGATGATATGGGTAGTACAAGAGTAGATCTACCACGAGATCAGAGAGGCTAAACCCTAGAAGCTAGCCTATGGTATGATTGTATGTTGTCCTACGGACTAAAACCCTCCGGTTTATATAGACACTGGAGAGGGTTAGGGTTACACAAGGTCGGTTACAAAGGAGGAGATATCCATATCCGTACTGCCTAGCTTGCCTTCCACGCCAAGTAGAGTCCCATCCGGACACGAGACAAAGTCTTCAATCTTGTATCTTCATAGTCTAACAGTCCGGCCAAAGGATATAGTCCGGCTGCCCGGAGACCCCCTAATCCAGGACTCCCTCAGTAGCACCTGAACCAGGCTTCAATGACGATGAGTTCGACGCGTAGTATTGTTTTCGGCATTGCAAGGTGGGTTCCTCCTCCGAATACACCACAGAAGAATTTGAATACAAGGATAGTGTCCGACCCTGCAAAATAAGTTCCACATACCACCGTAGAGAGAATAATATTTCCACAAATCTAATCTGCTGACTTGTTTTGGCAACATGACATTAAGCCAAGGCCCAGTGATTATTCGAACTGTTTTTTTTCAACCAGCTCCACACATAACGCGAGGCGGTTTCTTGACACGTCTTATCAAAGCAGAGATCATGTTCCCCTAATTACGGGATTCTCATCAATATGGACGTGGGTAACCCAACCGTGTCTAGGACTCCTAGATTATAGGCAAGTCCCAAACGGCCAGGGAGAGGACGCTTGATATTCACCCTCTTTATAAAGGGACAAGGCTTTTACTTTTTTTCCTCCCGTGCTCAATCGAATCCTTCCCCGCCTCGAGTTCTAACACCCAAAGCCCAGGTCAGGTGCTTCGGACCTTCAATCATGTTCGGATCCAGCCTTCAAGGCCGATGGATGCCCTCCTCCATTATGGAAGAGGATATCAAGAAGTTGAGGGAGGCCAGATACCTGACCGCTGAGGTTTCGCATCGGCTGCCTGCCCGAGGGAAGGTCGTACCTACTCCCGAACCCAACGAGAACGTTGTGTTCATCTCCCACTTCCTCCGAGGTCTAGGCCTCACTCTGGATCCCTTCTTTAGGGTTTTAATGTTCTATTACGGGATAGATTTCCACGATCTAGCCCCGGACTCCTTTCTCCACATCTCGGCATTTATTGTCGTATGTGAGGCCTTCCTCCGCATTACCCCTCACTTCGGCTTGTGGCTCAAGACCTTTGACGTGAAGCCGAAGATGATCGAGAGGCAGCATGTAGCGTGCGGGGGCGCATTAATAAGCAAGATCGCTGGAGTTCCATGGCCAAAGGGTTCCTTTCTAGAGGTGTCCGGATTATGGCAACGGGAGTGGTTTTACATCACAACTCCCAGAAGTGCCAAGTGGGTGGCTGCCCCTGCTTTCCGCTCGGACCCCACCACAACTGATGTCATGGATTAGCAGAGGGCTGAGCTGGGGTCCAGCCAAGGACATGCCTATATTGCAGAGCCGCATTCAAGATCTCTTCGAAGGAGATTTTAGTCTGGTTACAGTGATGCAAGTTATGCTGGTTCGTCGAGTCCAGCCTTGCAAACGCCAGCCCCTTCGCATGTGGGAGTTCAACCCAGAAGGACCGCGCACTATTCAGAATTTCCTCGGCCTGACGCACGAGATGTATACATCATTCTTCGGACCCCCAAATAGAGTATCCGGATACTACCAAGGACGTGGGCCTGAGCAGCAACTACACCGCCAACCAAGTAAGTAATCCACTAGCCAAACACACCGTATTTTATTTATCATGACGTCATTCTGAGAAATCGCTCTTTGACCAGGACTGGCTAACAAAGGAGAAGATGATTCGGTGTTCGCCCCCCCCTTCCCGAGGGTTTGGACAATCCTGTACTGGAAAAGATGCTCGAGCTAGCACCTTGCCCGGAGCCCTCAAAGGAAGATAAAGGGGGGGAATAATGAGGGCGAAAGCGGGCCTCTACCGCTACCTATTCCGACCGAGGGAACGAGCGCCTCCGTGAGGGAGGATAACCAAGGGGAGGAATCTGACATTCTCTCACCCCGGGGAAGGAAGATGACTACCTCTGAAGATTCGGAAACCAAGGTTTCCAAACGGGAGAAGAAATCTCCACCGGAGGGTCCTGCCTTGGAGGGTGCTCTTGCCGCACAAAGTCCGCGTGGGGATCAGCCCTCTAACGAGCTGTAAGTAATCAAAAAGTACTTTAATAGTGAAGATATACTACCTTACCTCTGAGGAAAATAACCGAAGCATTTATCTTGCAGTTCGGATCTTAGCCCTTCTCAGCTGAGCTCGTCTTCGGGGGATCTTCTTCCGGAGATGATGGAGAGCGAAACGTCTCCCCCGGACTCCTCCGCTCAAGACGTGGGCGACCTTGAAGTGTAGTCACGGAGGGCCTCTCCAGATCCGGTGAGGCCAGAAGATAATCCTATAGTCACCCGAAGTCCCCAGCATCCGGCTCTTGAAGAGAGCAAACAAAAGAGTCCGACACCGTCTGGTATGCGGTCGGACGTACTGAGGGAGCTGTTGGAGCGAACGGCCATCTCAGAAGAACACCGTACGTTGATGAGTACGGTGATGGAAAGAATTTCGTCCGCCGAAAGCGGATTGCATGAAGCTTTTATGAGTCTACTGACGGGCTTTGAGGTACGTGAAATGATATACTTTTTGATAGTACCGCACATTTTGTAGGTGTGCCCTGTGTAGATAGTAGCCCTTGAGACTCTAGTTGTCGTCGACGACGGCGAACAGAGGATCGTAGTCCCAGGTAATAACCAAACCGCCTTTATGTGTAGGTGGCTGGAGCTCCGGTGGCTGGCCGGACTCATGAGATTGCCAAACTAAAGCGGCAACTGGATGCGGCGGATGCCGACATCGAGCTTGTTAATAAGCGGCTTGACGAGGCACAGGGTAAGTGACATTTTCGGGTGAATGTCACATAGTAAGAGCAGCGTAACGCCATTATCTTGAATATGTTGTGACTGTAGATGGAGCTGCCACCGTGGAGACCCTTCGGGCGGAACTTGCCCGAGCCAAGGAACAAGCAAGAATTAGTAATGCAGCCGCTTTAAAGGCGGCCGAAGAGTTAAGAGCCGAAAAGGCTGCACATTGCGAGAGCAAAGACAAAATGGCCAAGATGGCTGTAAAGTTAAAAGACACTGCCGACCGTTGCCAGTTCCTTGAAGAAGAGAACCGAGCGAAGGCGACAGACCTCGAAAAGGCCACGATGGCGGCCAAGGACACCCGCTTTGCCATGAGAGCGAAGAAGGAGGAACTGCGTGAAGCCGGGGATATTGCGGCTGGGAAGCCCTTTATGCTGCGGAGGAAGTTCGGAGATCCGCGGTATGCCCCTCTGGATCAACTGTGGAGTTCGGCAGACGCATATATGGACTTGGCGGCGAGCGCTGTCGATGCGGCCAAATACTTCCGAGATCAAACAGATCGTGAAGTGGACAAGCTGTTCTGGTCACAATTTAACGTTCCAGAGCGTCCGCTTCCATTGACTGATCAGCTAGCCGAATGGGCTGAACTCAATAGGTTGTCCGGACTCGCCATGAGGTCTGTCGTGGATCAGCTATGGCCGGAAAAGCCGAAGCCGAACAACTATTTTAGCTTTGTGCAGCAGTTCCTTGGTGCGGTGCCGTGCATCAATGCGATGAAAAGGTCGGCGTGTATAGAAGGCTCGTGAATGGCCTTTGCCCGTGTCAAAGCATACTGGGCGGAGATGGATGCTGCCACTGTTGCGGCACAGGGTTCGGCCATAGGCCGAGTGGCTGTCGAGCACTATTTTGAAGAAGTTCTTGAGGGTGCTCGTTTGATAGAGGCCCAGTGCTCGAAGAATATTGTGTTTGAGTGACATGTATTCCCATTGTAACAACAAAGTTTATGAAATTTATTAAGGCTGTATTTATACTTTTGCCTGAAAGTAATATGATGCCTCCTGTGCGGCCATTTATGTATATATGTATATAACCTGAAAGATTGCAGTCGTCGGCTTCAACCCCCACGCATATAATGCGGAGGTGTTCGTAGAAGACGCGTGTTAACACTTAATCCAACGTCTTGGTCTGATTAAGGAGGTGATAGCGCAGCGAACGAGGCAACCAGACTATAATGCTTTAACACTTTCACTTAGCCATAGGAGTTTGACAGTGGGGCTACTATATAGCCCCTGGTGGCTCCGCACTCTCCCGGATTCGGGGTGCGTACATGCCTGGCCGGGAAACGGCCCTTCGTTAAGGCGAAGGAATTCTAACATTCCGATAGGTCATCGAGTGGTTGACCAGTCTCACGCTATATCATGACAGTCAGTTTTCGGCTTTCTTTACTGAGGTGCTCGTCCGGATGAACCGGGGCACAATCGCAGTAGTTCTCCTGGTGCCGCGTTAGCCGATAGAGCGGAACATAAGGCAGCAAAACATAGGAGCCGGGCAAACCCAACATTTGACTAAAGACATGATTCAGAGCTGATGCATATAAGGCCAAACTCGCGACGCCGAACACTCCCTAAGGTATTTGGTCTTTATGGTATAAACCGGGCCTAAACAGTGCCCTTTGTAAGAAGCCCCTGGTGTCCAGGTACGTGCATTATTCTGACGTGGCCACATGCCAAGACGTCAGCATCCTTCTCAATAGCACTGAGAATCTGAGGGATGTGTATCAACAAGAGACAGTAAGAAAGGTTTACGCAGGGTCTTAATCTAAAAAGAATCCTTGGAACGAGTCCCTGCTGCACGTATGCGCCTGTGTCTCTGTTGTGCCGTATTCTGGACGGGTGTAGCACGATGGTCATCTGTAAAAGAGAGGAATTTAGGTGAAAAGTTGTCGTGCAAAAAGGTAGGTTTAAAGAAACCATGTATAATTCAAGATGAGTAAAAATTGCCACTTGTCTGCGCGCGTTGAGCCCCTTGTAATTGTAATAGGGCTATGGCCATCAAACCTGTATGAATTACATAAGGCTGCGCCAAACTCGTCTAACCGTGTCCGTGGTCTTGATGACCTATCGAATGCTTTAGCTGGTGAGGTCGTTTTAGTGTGCGGCTGCCAAGGCAGCCGCCCTATCTTCGGCGCGCAGGGCTCGCTCAATATTTCCATTTACTGTAATGATGCTGCGTGGACCGGGCATCTTAAGCGTGAGGGAAGCGTAATGAGGTATTGCATTAAAGCGAGCGAAAGCTTCGCGTCCAAGTAGTGCTTGATAGCCACTTTGGAACAGAGCAATGTGGAAGGTTAAATTTTCGCTACAGAAGTTAACCGGGAAGCCGAATATAACCTCTAGTAGTAGGGAGCCCGTACAATGAGCCCGTACCATGATCAGCGAATTTGTTCGTCATACGCATCCCAATCCTACCGGACATAGTTCGGCCAGGACTCTCCTGACAAGGAGAGAGACTTTAATGAATTCACTATGTCGCCGAAGGGCGAGTGCTGAAAGATATCCGCGGAGGTAAACTCCATGATCGGTGCCCGACCGGATTCGATAGGAATGGGCACAGGCGGTTCGGAGTCCGTGGCCGGAGAAGTATCCAACAGTTTAACAACACGACTCTCGTGAAGGGTAAGATCGATATTCGGCTCGATCGCCATTGGGGATGCGGCCTCTGTGGCGGGGTCTATCCACCCGTCCATGGGAGGTGCAACTGGCTCCGAATTAAGGGTCGGAGTGGCTGCCGGTGTGATTTCTTGAACACTGTCCGATGGCAGAGCTAAATCGTACTCATCGTGACCGCATGACACACAAGGCAGAGGCTCGAATCCGTCGAAGATCAAGTCTCCGCGGATATCGGCCGTGTAGTTTAAGCTTCCAAACCTGACCTGGTGGCCAGGGACGTAACTTTCGATCTGCTCCAGATGGCCAAGCGAGTTGGCCCGCAGTGCAAAGCTGCCGAACACAAAGATCTGCCCGGGGAGAAAAGTCTCACCCTGGACTGCATCGCTATCGATGATAGAAGGAGCCATCAAGCCTAACGGCGATGACACAGAGGAACTCTCAATGAAAGCACCAATGTTGGTGTCAAAACCGGCAGATCTCGGGTAGGGGGTCCCGAACTGTGCGTCTAAGGCAGATGGTAACAGGAGGTAGGGGACACAATGTTTTACCCAGGTTTGGGCCCTCTTGATGGAGGTAAAACCCTACGTCCTGCTTGATTAATATTGATGATATGGGTAGTACAAGAGTAGATCTACCACGAGATCAGAGAGGCTAAACCCTAGAAGCTAGCCTATGGTATGATTGTATGTTGTCCTACGGACTAAAACCCTCCGGTTTATATAGACACCGGAGAGGGTTAGGGTTACACAAGGTCGGTTACAAAGGAGGAGATATCCATATCCGTACTGCCTAGCTTGCCTTCCACGCCAATTAGAGTCCCATCCGGACACGAGACGAAGTCTTCAATCTTGTATCTTCATAGTCTAACAGTCCGGCCAAAGGATATAGTCTGGCTGTCCGGAGACCCCCTAATCCAGGACTCCCTCAGTGGTCGATAGAACTTGAGGGAATATTTGTTCTATCTTTAGCTCCTCGTTGGGTTCGACACTCTTACTTATCGAAAACTGTTGCGATCCCCTATACTTGTGGGTTATCAAGACCTTTTTCTGGCGCCGTTGGCAGGGAGCAATAGCGTGGGGTGAATATTCTCGTGTGTGCTTGTTTGCTTTATCACTAAGTAATTTTTATTTGCTGTTCTTAGTTGTTTTCTATCTTTAGTTATGGGTAGGAAACGCAAAATACCAAAAAAATTAGTTGTACCTACTAAACCAATGGTTGAAGAACCACTCAAAATCTATCACACTGCTGAAGCTTATTACTTGGATCATCTTCGATCCCTATGTGCTCGTGCTGAAACCCCAACTAGCTTAGTTGAGAGCAAATCTTTAGATGAGCATGCTTGTTTTGTGCGACACCGAATATCTGAAAAAGGGAAACTTTTACTGGATCAAATTCATCGTTTGCAATGCTATGCTTGGAATTTATGTGAAATATATGATTTTACTTGTTGTTTTGAAAACCCTAAGAAAGACCTTCCCTATCAATGTGAGTTTAGTGATAATGGAATCGTATCTTCATATGCTAAGGTGTTTATAATTACTATGATGTTCAACAAATTGAAGAATTTGTTGCTTTTAAGGGTGCTTACGAAATTGCTTCTTTGATTGAAAAGTATGATGCTACTCTTTACAAATCTGAAAATTTTGCCATACTTAAATATTGCTATGATAATTATGCTTCTAATGCCTATGTTGAACAATATATTGAGTACTACTCCGCTGTCCAAGAAGAGACTAATATTTTGCAGGAGTCTATGGAAGAAGAAATTGATGAAACTGTGAGCTCATTGGATGAAAAAGATGAGGAGGAGAGCGAAGAACAAAAGGAGGGAGAGCGGATTAGCTACCCATGTCCACCTTCTGATGAGAGTAACTCTTCAACTCATACATTGTTTAATTTCCCTTCGTGCTTACCGGAGGATGATTGCTATGATGATTGTTATGATCCCGTTGATTCTTTTGGAATATCCCTTTTTGATGATGCTTGCTATGCTTGTGGACAAGATGACAATATGAATTATGCTTATGGAGATGAACTTGCTATAGTTCCTTATGTTAAACATGAAATTGTTGCTATTGCATCCATGCATGATAGTCCTATTATCTTTTTGAATTCTCCCAATTACATTATATCGGAGAAGTTTGCACTTATTAAGGATTATATTGATGGGTTGCCTTTTACTATTGCACATGATGATTTTGATGAATATAATATGCATGTGCTTGCTGCTCCTACTTACAATTATTATGAGAGAGGAACTATATCTCCACCTCTCTACGTTTCCAATATGATAAAATTCCAAGAAACTGTTTATACTAAGCATTGGCCTTTACTTTGTGTGCATGAATTGTTCTTTTATGACATGCCGATGCATAGGAAGAGAGTTAGACTTCGTCATTACATGATATGTGTTACCTTGTGCTCACCACTAAATTACAAATCATTGTCAATTAAAATTGGCTTTGATATACCTTGGGATCCGGGTGGATCCATTACTTGAGCACTATATGCCTAGCTTAATGGCTTTAAAGAAAGCGCTGCCAGGGAGACAACCCGGAAGTTTTAGAGAGTCATTTATTTCTGTTTAGTGCTTTTATATAGTTTAAAAAACAACAAAAATAAATAGGGGAACCCAAAACTTTTTCAAAAAGGAAAGCGAAAGTGAGAAAGACAAGCATTGTTGAAGTGGGAGCTAGCCTTGAACTTTGTTCATGCTCACGAAAACTTTGTGAATCTTGATTACATAAACTTTTCAATAAAAATAATTATCCCCTTATACAATTCCATTGTATTATAAAAGTAATGTGCCAAGGTTTGTGAGGGAGTCCTGGATTAGGGGGTGTCCGGATAGCCGGACTATACCTTCGGCCGGACTCCTGGACTATGAAGATACAAGATTGAAGACTTCGTCCCGTGTCCGAAAGGGACTTTCCTTGGCGTGGAAGGCAAGCTTGGTGACACGGATATGTAGATCTCCTACCATTGTAACCGACTCTGTGTAACCCTAGCCCTCTCCGGTATCTATATAAACCGGAGGGTTTTAGTCCGTAGGACGAACAACAATCATACCATAGGCTAGCTTCTAGGGTTTAGCCTCCTTGATCTCGTGGTAGATCTACTCTTGTACTACCCATATCATCAATATTAATCGATCATGAGTAGGGTTTTACCTCCATCGAGAGGGCCCGAACCTGGGTAAAAACATCGTGTCCCTTGTCTCCTATTACCATCCGCCTAGACACACAGTTCGGGACCCCCTACCCGAGATCCGCCGGTTTTGACACCGACATTGGTGCTTTCATTGAGAGTTCCTATGTGTCATCACTTTTAGGCCCGATGGCTTCTCCGATCATCAACAGCGATGCGATCCAGGGTGAGACCTTTCTCCCCGGACAGATCTTCGTATTCGGCGGCTTTGCACCGCGGGCCAATTCGCTTGGTCATCTGGAGCAGATCGAAAGCTACGCCCCTGGCCATCAGGTCAGATTTGGAAGTTTGAGCTACACCGCTGACCTCTGCGGAGACTTGATCTTCAACGGATTCGAGCCGCAGCCGAGCGCGCCGCACTATCACGATGGGCATGATCTACCTCTGCCGCCGAACAGTGCCCTGGAGGCCGCACCCGCATCAGCTCCGACCCTTAATTCGGAGCCAACTGCACCAATCGAGGATCGAGCCGAACACCAACCCTATTCTCTGCGAAGCCCATGACTCCAAGGAGCCGGACTCCTCTCCAGACTCCGAGCCCTCCGCACCCCTACCGATCGAACCCGATTGGGCGCCGATCATGGAGTTCACCGCCGCGGACATCTTTCAGCACTCGCCCTTCGACGATATTCTGAATTCACTAAAGTCTCTCTCTTTATCAGGAGAGCCCTGGCCGGACTATGGTCAGCAAGGTTGGGATGCGGATGATGAAGAAATTCAAAGCCCACCCACCACCCACTTCATAGCCACCGTCGATGATTTAGCCGACATGCTCGACTTCGACTTCGAAGACATCGACGGTATGGACGCCGATGCAGGAGACGATCAAGAACCAGCGCCTATAGGGCACTGGAAAGCCACCTCGTCGTATGATATATACATGGTGGACACCCCAAAAGAAGGCAATGGCGATGGAACAGCGAAGGATGACCCCTCCAAGAAGCAGCCTAAGCGCCGGCGTCAGCGGCGCCGCTCTAAATCCCGCCAAAGCAAAACGGTGATTCCGGCACGGGAGATAATAACACCCCGGACAGTGCCGAAGACAACCACCTCCAGCAAGATTCAGCACAGGAGGATGGAGAAGCCAGCCCTCATGAGAGAGCGGCAGACAGAGAGATCGAGGACGATAATTATATGCCTCCCTCCGAAGACGAGGCAAGCCTCGATGAGGGAGTCCTGGATTAGGAGGTGTTCGGATAGCCGAACTATACCTTCAGCCGGACTCCTGGACTATGAAGATACAAGATTGAAGACTCCGTCCCGTGTCCGGAAGGGACTTTCCTTGGTGTGGAAGGCAAGCTTGGCGATACGGATGATCGGATCTCCTACCATTGTAACCGACTTTATGTAACCCTAACCCTCTCTGGTGTATATAAACCGGAGGGTTCTAGTCCGTAGGACAACATACACATCAACAATCATACCATAGGCTAGCTTCTAGGGTTTAGCCTCTTTGATCTCGTGGTAGATCAACTCTTGTAATACCCATATCATGAATATTAATCAAGCAGGATGTAAGGTTTTTACCTCCATCGAGAGGGCCCGAACCTGGGTAAAACTTCGTGTCCCCTGCCTCCTGTTACCATCCGGCCTAGACGCACAGCTCGGGACCCCCTACTCAAGATCCGCCGGTTTTGACACCGACATTGGTGCTTTCATTGAGAGTTCCTCTGTGTCGTCACCATCAGGAAGGATGCCTCGCCCCGTCTTTAAAGACGGCACCATTGCTAAGGGAGCTTTGGCTGTCGGCCAAACCCTCCGGCTAGGTGGTTTTCTTATGACCACCTGTTCGGCTTCTACGCCGACGATGACCTCTCGAGCCATCGAAAACAATCTTCATGTCAACTCGGAACTTGCCGAGTAGTTAAATCCAATAGAGCTTTCCTCCATAAACGAGCTCTTGGATCGCTTCGCTGCCCTGGGAGTCGCTACGGATTATGACCAGATTGGGCCTAAAACCGATCTGAGAGAGATTAACTCTCCCCAAGCCACCCATCACGTTATCGTGGTAGAGGGACAGTGCGGCGACCCTTCATCTATCCTAAGGACTCGCTACGTCCGGATTCCCGATCCCTCCAAGCCGGATGTCCGCGGAGGGGAGGATATCACTCAAGAC
The DNA here is from genome assembly GCF_056163025.1 of Triticum urartu. Classification (NCBI taxonomy): domain Eukaryota; kingdom Viridiplantae; phylum Streptophyta; class Magnoliopsida; order Poales; family Poaceae; genus Triticum; species Triticum urartu. Next base: position 483,990,718 of record NC_141875.1, read on the forward strand.
CTGAACCTAGAATCAGGCGACGGACTGGATTCATTGGACGACATCCAGGAATCCAAACTTTCGAGCTCGCAAATTCCTCGGCCTCTGAGCCTCAGAAGGGGTAAGGCTTCGGATTCAATTCCACCCACCCACCCGAACATTAGCGATCTATCCCAAATCAGGCAAGAGCCCAAAGAAACAGTACATCATTACTGGGCCAGATTCCTCCTGGTTATGCACAGGATAAAGGGCTGCCGCGAGGAAGACGCAATTTCATCCTTCTGCAATAATTGCACGGACAAGGGAATACTCAACACCATAAGTCGCCGTGATATTACACGCTTCGTTGACTTAGCGTCCATAGTACGAAAGTACTGTGCAATGGAAAGCGCCCGGAAAACCAAAACAAAATTTTGGGACAATCCGGCCCTTAATGCAAGCCTAGTCCAAAATAAAAGGGTGCATCATCGCCAGACACCCGGGTCAAACACCAAAAGGCAAAAACCCTCTACAGGGCATGGAACCGTACTGGAAGGATGGCTTAATGGACCCTGTAAAATTCATAGTACAGAGGACGCCACACCAACTCACAACCTTAGAGCACGTTGGATACTCCGGCAGGTGGCCAAAATTGGCAAAAACCTCCTAATCCCGGAGGCCATAGAAAGCCACCCCAGAGACACCAATACGGTATTAACAGTCTTCGAGACCTTCGCATCAAATAATATGCGAAAAAGGACACTCCGCAGCCTTGCCGAAGTCTACCAAGTAGCAACAATAAACCCATGGAGTGACACGGCCATTACCTTCAACGCCAGTGATGAATGATACGTCTCCAACGTATCTATAATTTTTGATTGATCCATGCTACTTTATCTACTGTTTTAGGCAATATTGGGCTTTATTATCCACTTTTATATTACTTTTGGGACTAACCTATTAACCGGAGGCCCAACCCAGATTTGTTGTTTTATGCCCATTTCAGTGTTTTGAGGAAAAGGAATATCAGACGGAGTCAAAACAGAACGAAATCAACTGGAGAAGTTACTTTTGGAAGGAAACCCACCTGATGGACTTGGACCCCACGTCAGAAGATACGGGAGGTGCTCATGAGGGTGGGGGGCGCGCCCTCCCCCCTGGGCGCGCCCCCTGCCTCGTGGGGCCCCCGTAGCTCCACCGACGTTCTCCCTCCACCCATATATACCTACGTACCCTAAAACTTCCAGAACAGAAGATAGATCAGGAGTTCCGCCGCCGCAAGCCTCCAGAACCACGAAAAACCAATTGGGACCCCTTTCCGGTACCCTGCCGGAGGGGGAATCCATCTCCGGTGGCCATCTTCATCATCCCGGCGCTATCCATGACGAGGAGGGAGTAGTTCACCCTCGGGGCTGAGGGTATGTACCAGTAGCTATGTGTTTGATCTCTCTCTCTCTCTCGTGTTCTCTCTCGTGTTCCATCTATGGCACGATCTTGATGTATCCCGAGCTTTGATATTGTAGTTGGATCTTATGTTTCTTCTCCCCCTCTACTCTCTTGTGATGAATTGAGTTTCCCCTTTGAAGTTATCTTATCGGATTGAGTCTTTTATGAACACTTGATGTATGTCTTGCCGTGCTTATCTGTGGTGACAATGGGATATCACGTGCCACTTGATGTATGTTTTGGTGACCAACTTGCGGGTTCCGCCCATGAACCTATGCATAGGGGTTGGCACACGTTCTTGATTCTCCGGTAGAAACTTTGTGGCACTATTTGAAGTACTTTTATGTTGGTTGGATAAATCTGAGATTATGTGATGCATATCGTATAATCATGCCCACGGATACTTGAGGTGACAATGGAGTATCTAGGTGAAATTAGGGTTTTGGTTGATTTGTATCTTAAGGTGTTATTCTAGTAAAAACTCCAGGGTTGTTTGTGACACTTATAGGAATAGCCCAACGGATTGATTTGAAAGAATAACTTTGAGGTGGTTTCGTACCCTACCATAATCTCTACGTTTGTTCTCCACTATTAGTGGCTTCAGAGTGACTCTTTGTTGCATGTTGAGGGCTCGTTATATGATCTATCTATGTTATTATTGTTGAGAGAACTTGCACTAGTGAAAGTATGAACCCTAGGGCTTGTTTCCTATCATTGCAATACCGTTTACGCTCACTTTTACCACTCGCTACCTTGCTGTTTTTATATTTTCAGTTTACAAAAACCTATATCTACTATCTATTTTGCACTTGTATCACCATCTCTTCGCCGAACTAGTGCACCTATACAACTTACCATTGTATTGGGTGTGTTGGGGACACAAGAGACTCTTTGTTATTTGGTTGCAGGGTTGCTTGAGAGAGACCAACTTCATCCTACGCCTCCTACGGATTGATAAACCTTAGGTCATCCACTTGAGGGAAATTTGCTACTGTCCTACAAACCTGTGCACTTGCAGGCCCAACAACGTCTACAAGAAGAAGGTTGCGTAGTAGACATCAAGCTCTTTTCTGGCGCTGTTGCCGGGGACGTGAGTGCTTGAAGGTATATCTTTAGATCTTGCAATCGAGTCTTTTAGTTTCTTGTTTTATCACTAGTTTAGTTTATAAAAGAAAACTATATAAAAATGGAATTGAGTTTGTCTCATACACTTCACCTTTTTAATATCTTTCGTGAGTATCATGGAAAGGATAATTGTGCTCAAGTGCTAGAAGAAGAAATCTCTAAATTGTTTGGCACTAAATATGTGAATGATGAGCATGATTGCAATGTTGTTAGTATAAATTCCTTGAATATCCATGATGCTAATGATATGCAAAACCACAAGCTTGGGGAAGCTATGTTTGATGAAGATGATATTTTTTGTCCCCCATGCTTTGATGAGCAAATTTACTATGATGAAAGAAGCGTCCTATCTATGATGATTATTGTGATGACACGTATGCTATAAATAATAATGATAACCATGAAACTTGTCATCTTGATCTTAACTTTTAATCACATGATAGCTATTTTGTTGAGATTGCTCCCACTATTATTCATGAGAAGAATTTTGCTTATGTGGAGAGTAGTAAATTTTCTATGCTTGTAGATCATGAAAATAATGCTTTAGGTGCTGGTTATATTTTTGAATTCATTCATGATGCTACTGAAAATTATTATGAGGGAGGAATATATGCTTGTAGGAATTGCAATAATATCAAGTTTCCTCTCTATGTGCTTAAATTTTTGAAGCTATGCTTGTTTTACCTTCCTATGCAAGTTGATTCTTGTCCCCACAAGTTGTTTTCTCACAAAATACCTATGCATAGGAAGTGGGTTAGACTTAAATGTGCTAGTCATATTCTTCATGATGCTCTCTTTATGTTACAATTCTTATCTTTTATGTGAGCATCATTGAAATCATCATGCCTAGCTAGGGGCGTTAAACGATAGCGCTTGTTGGGAGGCAACCCAATTTTATTTTTGTTCCTTGACTTTTGTTCCTGTTTAGTAATAAATAATCCATCTAGATTCTGTTTATATGTGGTTTTATCTTTTAATTAGTGTTTGTGCCAAGTTAAACCTATTAGATCTTCTTGGAAGATAGTTAGTTGATCTTGCTGTAATTTCCAGAATCTTTGCGCTCAGTGCCCGAATTGTCAAAAATCACCAGAACGTGATAAAATAGTGATTCCAATTGCTGATGATCAATAAACAAATTTCCCAGGTCGTATAATTTTGGTAGAATTTTTTGGGTTCCAGAAGTTTGGCTAGTAACAGATTACTACAGACTGTTCTGTTTTTGACAGATTCTGTTTTGCGTGTGTTGTTTGCTTATTTTGATGAATCTATGGCTAGTAAAATAGTTTATAAACCATAGAGAAGTTGTAATACAGTAGGTTTAACACCAATACAAATAAAGAACAAGTTCACTACAGTACCTTAAAGTAGTCTTTTGTTTTCTTTCTCTAACGGAGCACACGAGATTTCTTTTGAGTTTTGTGTTGTGAAGTTTTCAAGTTGTGGGTGAATTCTTTTGATGGATTATGGAAAAAGGAGTGGCAAGAGCCTAAGCTTGGGGATGCCCATGGCACCCCCAAGATAATCCAAGGACACCAAAAAGTCAAAGCTTGGGGATGCCCCGGAAGGCATCCCCTCTTTTGTCCACTTCCATCGGTAATTTACTTGGAGCTATATTTTTATTTACCACATGATATGTGTTTTGCTTGGAGCGTCTTGTATTATTTGTGTCTTTGCTTGTTAGTCTACCACAATCATCCTTGCTGTACACACTTTTGAGAGAGCCATGTATGAATTGAAATTTGTTAGAATACTCTATGTGCTTCACTTATATCTTTTGAGCTTGATAGTTTACTCTATGTGCTTCACTTATATCTTTTTGAGCGTGATAATTTTTGCTCTAGTGCTTCACTTAGATCTTTTAGAGCACGGTGGTGGTTTGTTTTAAAGAAACTTGATCTCTCATGCTTCACTTATATTATTTTGAGAGTCGTTAATAGCATGGTAATTTGCTTAATGTTAATATACTTGGTATTCAAGATATGTGAAACTTTCTTTTTAGTGGGTTGAATACTAAGATAAGTTTGATGCTTGATAATTGTTTTGAGATATGGAGGTGATAATATCATAGTCGTGCTAGTTGAGTAGTTGTGAATTTGAGAAATACTTGTGTTGAAGTTAGCAAGTCCCGTAGCATGCACGTATGGTTAAAGTTGTGTAACAAATTTGAAGCATGAAGTGTACCTGGCTTGTGCATCCTTATGAGTGGCGGTCGGGGACGAGCGATGGTCTTTTCCTACCAATCTATCCCCCTAGGAGCATGCGCGTAGTACTTGATTTTTGATGACTTCTAAATTTTTGCAATAAGTATATGAGTTCTTTTGACTAATGTTGAGTCCATGGATTATACGCACTTTTACCTTTCCGCCATTTGCTAGCCTCTTCGGTACCGTGCATTGCCCTTTCTCACATTGAGAGTTGGTGCAAACTTCGCCGGTGCATCCAAACCCCGTGATATGATACGCTCTTTCACACATAAACCTCCCTATATCTTCCTCAAAACAGCCACCATACCTACCTATCATGGCATTTCCATAGCCATTCCGAGATATATTGCCATGCAACTTCCATCATCATCATCATCATCATCATCATCATCATCATCAGGACATGCTTTACTTTTGTCATATTGCCATTGCATGATCTTGTAGTTGACATCGTATTTGTGGCAAAGCCACCATGCATTATTTTTCATACATGTCACTCTTGATTCATTGCACCATCCCGGTACACCGCCGGAGGCATTCATATAGAGTCATATCTTGTTCTAGTATCGAGTTGTAATCATTATGTTGTAATCAATAGAAGTGTGATGATCATCATTATTAGAGCATTGCCCAATCAAAAAAAGAGAGAGAAAGGCCAAAAAAAAGAAAGGCCCAAAAAAAGAAGGAGAAAATAAAATGGGCAATGCTACTATCTCTTTTTCCACACTTGTGCTTCAAAGTAGCACCTTGTTTTTCATGTAGTGAGTCTCATATATTGTGCTTCAAAGTAGCAGCATGATTTTCATATAGTGAGTCTCATAAGTTGTCTTGTTCATACTAGTGGGAATTTTTCATTATAGAACTTGGCTTGTGTATTCCAACGATGGGCTTCCTCAAAATGCCCTAGGTCTTCATTAGCAAGCAAGTTGGATGCACACCCACTAGTTTTCTTTTGTTGAGCATTCTTAGCTCTAGTGCATCCGTTGCATGGCAATCCCTACTCCTTGCATTAACATCAATTGATGGGCATCTCCATAGCTCATTGATTAGCCTCGTTGATGTGAGACTTTCTCCTTTTTTGTCTTCTCCACACAATCCCCATCATCATATTCTATACCACCCATAGTGCTATGTCCATGGCTCGCGCTCATGTATTGCGTGAAGGTTGAAAAAGTTTGAGATTATTTGAGTATGAAACAATTGCTTGGCTTGTCATCGGGGGTATAGAAGTTGGGAACATCTTTGTGTGACGAAAATGAAGCATAGCCTAACTATATGATTTTGTAGGGATGAACTTCCATTGGCCATGTTATTTTGAGATGACATAATTGTTTGATTAGTATGATTGAAGTATTATCATTTTTATGTCAATATGAACTTTTGTCTTGAACCTTTCGGATCTGAATATTCATACCATGATTAAGAAGATTTACATTGAAATTATGCCAAAGTATCACTCCGCATCAAAAATTCTCTTTTTATCATTTACCTACTCGAGGACGAGCAGGAATTAAGCTTGGGGATGCTTGATACGTCTCCAACGTATCTATAATTTTTGATTGCTCCATGCTACTTTATCTACTGTTTTAGGCAATATTGGGCTTTATTATCCACTTTTATATTACTTTTGGGACTAACCTATTAACCGGAGGCCCAGCCTAGATTTGTTGTTTTATGCCTATTTCAGTGTTTCGAGGAAAAGGAATATCAGACGGAGTCAAAACGGAACGAAATCAACTGGAGAAGTTATTTTTGGAAGGAAACCCACCTGATGGACTTGGACCCCACGTCAGAAGATACGGGAGGTTCTCACGAGGGTGGGGGGCGCGCCCTCCCCCCTGGGCGCGCCCCCTTGCCTCGTGGGGCCCCCGTAGCTCCACCGACGTTCTCCCTCCACCCATATATACCTACGTACCCTAAAACTTCCAGAACAGAAGATAGATCGGGAGTTCCGCCGCCGCAAGCCTCCAGAACCACGAAAAACCAATCGGAACCCCTTTCCGGTACCCTGCCGGAGGGGGGATCCATCTCCGGTGGCCATCTTCATCATCCCGGTGCTATCCATGACGAGGAGGGAGTTCGGGGCTGAGGGTATGTACCAGTAGCTATGTGTTTGATCTCTCTCTCTCTCTCTCTCTCTCTCTCTCTCGTGTTCTCTCTCGTGTTCCATCTATGGCACGATCTTGATGTATCCCGAGCTTTGATATTGTAGTTGGATCTTATGTTTCTTCTCCCCCTCTACTCTCTTGTGATGAATTGAGTTTCCCCTTTGAAGTTATCTTATCGGATTGAGTCTTTTATGAACACTTGATGTATGTCTTGCCGTGCTTATCTGTGGTGACAATGGGATATCACGTGCCACTTGATGTATGTTTTGGTGACCAACTTGCGGGTTCCGCCCATGAACCTATGCATAGGGGTTGGCACACGTTCTTGATTCTCCGGTAGAAACTTTGGGGCACTATTTGAAGTACTTTTATGTTGGTTGGATAAATCTGAGATTGTGTGATGCATATCGTATAATCATGCCCACGGATACTTGAGGTGACAATGGAGTATCTAGGTGACATTAGGGTTTTGGTTGATTTGTATCTTAAGGTGTTATTGTAGTAAAAACTCCAGGGTTGTTTGTGACACTTATAGGAATAGCCCAACGGATTGATTTGAAAGAATAACTTTGAGGTGGTTTCGTACCCTACCATAATCTCTACGTTTGTTCTCCACTATTAGTGGCTTCAGAGTGACTCTTTGTTGCATGTTGAGGGCTCGTTATATGATCTATCTATGTTATTATTGTTGAGAGAACTTGCACTAGTGAAAGTATGAACCCTAGGGCTTGTTTCCTATCATTGCAATACCGTTTACGCTCACTTTTACCACTCGCTACCTTGCTGTTTTTATATTTTCAGTTTACAAAAACCTATATCTACTATCTATTTTGCACTTGTATCACCATCTCTTCGCCGAACTAGTGCACCTATACAACTTACCATTGTATTGGGTGTGTTGGGGACACAAGAGACTCTTTGTTATTTGGTTGCAGGGTTGCTTGAGAGAGACCAACTTCATCCTACGCCTCCTACGGATTGATAAACCTTAGGTCATCCACTTGAGGGAAATTTGCTACTGTCCTACAAACCTGTGCACTTGCAGGCCCAACAACGTCTACAAGAAGAAGGTTGCGTAGTAGACATCAAGCTCTTTTCTGGCGCTGTTGCCGGGGACGTGAGTGCTTGAAGGTATATCTTTAGATCTTGCAATCGAGTCTTTTAGTTTCTTGTTTTATCACTAGTTTAGTTTATAAAAGAAAACTATATAAAAATGGAATTGAGTTTGTCTCATACACTTCACCTTTTTAATATCTTTCGTGAGTATCATGGAAAGGATAATTGTGCTCAAGTGCTAGAAGAAGAAATCTCTAAATTGTTTGGCACTAAATATGTGAATGATGAGCATGATTGCAATGTTGTTAGTATAAATTCCTTGAATATCCATGATGCTAATGATATGCAAAACCACAAGCTTGGGGAAGCTATGTTTGATGAAGATGATATTTTTTGTCCCCCATGCTTTGATGAGCAAATTTACTATGATGAAAGAAGCGTCCTATCTATGATGATTATTGTGATGACACGTATGCTATAAATAATAATGATAACCATGAAACTTGTCATCTTGATCTTAACTTTTAATCACATGATAGCTATTTTGTTGAGATTGCTCCCACTATTATTCATGAGAAGAATTTTGCTTATGTGGAGAGTAGTAAATTTTCTATGCTTGTAGATCATGAAAATAATGCTTTAGGTGCTGGTTATATTTTTGAATTCATTCATGATGCTACTGAAAATTATTATGAGGGAGGAATATATGCTTGTAGGAATTGCAATAATATCAAGTTTCCTCTCTATGTGCTTAAATTTTTGAAGCTATGCTTGTTTTACCTTCCTATGCAAGTTGATTCTTGTCCCCACAAGTTGTTTTCTCACAAAATACCTATGCATAGGAAGTGGGTTAGACTTAAATGTGCTAGTCATATTCTTCATGATGCTCTCTTTATGTTACAATTCTTATCTTTTATGTGAGCATCATTGAAATCATCATGCCTAGCTAGGGGCGTTAAACGATAGCGCTTGTTGGGAGGCAACCCAATTTTATTTTTGTTCCTTGACTTTTGTTCCTGTTTAGTAATAAATAATCCATCTAGATTCTGTTTATATGTGGTTTTATCTTTTAATTAGTGTTTGTGCCAAGTTAAACCTATTAGATCTTCTTGGAAGATAGTTAGTTGATCTTGCTGTAATTTCCAGAATCTTTGCGCTCAGTGCCCGAATTGTCAAAAATCACCAGAACGTGATAAAATAGTGATTCCAATTGCTGATGATCAATAAACAAATTTCCCAGGTCGTATAATTTTGGTAGAATTTTTTGGGTTCCAGAAGTTTGGCTAGTAACAGATTACTACAGACTGTTCTGTTTTTGACAGATTCTGTTTTGCGTGTGTTGTTTGCTTATTTTGATGAATCTATGGCTAGTAAAATAGTTTATAAACCATAGAGAAGTTGTAATACAGTAGGTTTAACACCAATACAAATAAAGAACAAGTTCACTACAGTACCTTAAAGTAGTCTTTTGTTTTCTTTCTCTAACGGAGCACACGAGATTTCTTTTGAGTTTTGTGTTGTGAAGTTTTCAAGTTGTGGGTGAATTCTTTTGATGGATTATGGAAAAAGGAGTGGCAAGAGCCTAAGCTTGGGGATGCCCATGGCACCCCCAAGATAATCCAAGGACACCAAAAAGTCAAAGCTTGGGGATGCCCCGGAAGGCATCCCCTCTTTTGTCCACTTCCATCGGTAATTTACTTGGAGCTATATTTTTATTTACCACATGATATGTGTTTTGCTTGGAGCGTCTTGTATTATTTGTGTCTTTGCTTGTTAGTCTACCACAATCATCCTTGCTGTACACACTTTTGAGAGAGCCATGTATGAATTGAAATTTGTTAGAATACTCTATGTGCTTCACTTATATCTTTTGAGCTTGATAGTTTACTCTATGTGCTTCACTTATATCTTTTTGAGCGTGATAATTTTTGCTCTAGTGCTTCACTTAGATCTTTTAGAGCACGGTGGTGGTTTGTTTTAAAGAAACTTGATCTCTCATGCTTCACTTATATTATTTTGAGAGTCGTTAATAGCATGGTAATTTGCTTAATGTTAATATACTTGGTATTCAAGATATGTGAAACTTTCTTTTTAGTGGGTTGAATACTAAGATAAGTTTGATGCTTGATAATTGTTTTGAGATATGGAGGTGATAATATCATAGTCGTGCTAGTTGAGTAGTTGTGAATTTGAGAAATACTTGTGTTGAAGTTAGCAAGTCCCGTAGCATGCACGTATGGTTAAAGTTGTGTAACAAATTTGAAGCATGAAGTGTACCTGGCTTGTGCATCCTTATGAGTGGCGGTCGGGGACGAGCGATGGTCTTTTCCTACCAATCTATCCCCCTAGGAGCATGCGCGTAGTACTTGATTTTTGATGACTTCTAAATTTTTGCAATAAGTATATGAGTTCTTTTGACTAATGTTGAGTCCATGGATTATACGCACTTTTACCTTTCCGCCATTTGCTAGCCTCTTCGGTACCGTGCATTGCCCTTTCTCACATTGAGAGTTGGTGCAAACTTCGCCGGTGCATCCAAACCCCGTGATATGATACGCTCTTTCACACATAAACCTCCCTATATCTTCCTCAAAACAGCCACCATACCTACCTATCATGGCATTTCCATAGCCATTCCGAGATATATTGCCATGCAACTTCCATCATCATCATCATCATCATCATCATCATCATCATCAGGACATGCTTTACTTTTGTCATATTGCCATTGCATGATCTTGTAGTTGACATCGTATTTGTGGCAAAGCCACCATGCATTATTTTTCATACATGTCACTCTTGATTCATTGCACCATCCCGGTACACCGCCGGAGGCATTCATATAGAGTCATATCTTGTTCTAGTATCGAGTTGTAATCATTATGTTGTAATCAATAGAAGTGTGATGATCATCATTATTAGAGCATTGCCCAATCAAAAAAAGAGAGAGAAAGGCCAAAAAAAAGAAAGGCCCAAAAAAAGAAGGAGAAAATAAAATGGGCAATGCTACTATCTCTTTTTCCACACTTGTGCTTCAAAGTAGCACCTTGTTTTTCATGTAGTGAGTCTCATATATTGTGCTTCAAAGTAGCAGCATGATTTTCATATAGTGAGTCTCATAAGTTGTCTTGTTCATACTAGTGGGAATTTTTCATTATAGAACTTGGCTTGTGTATTCCAACGATGGGCTTCCTCAAAATGCCCTAGGTCTTCATTAGCAAGCAAGTTGGATGCACACCCACTAGTTTTCTTTTGTTGAGCATTCTTAGCTCTAGTGCATCCGTTGCATGGCAATCCCTACTCCTTGCATTAACATCAATTGATGGGCATCTCCATAGCTCATTGATTAGCCTCGTTGATGTGAGACTTTCTCCTTTTTTGTCTTCTCCACACAATCCCCATCATCATATTCTATACCACCCATAGTGCTATGTCCATGGCTCGCGCTCATGTATTGCGTGAAGGTTGAAAAAGTTTGAGATTATTTGAGTATGAAACAATTGCTTGGCTTGTCATCGGGGGTATAGAAGTTGGGAACATCTTTGTGTGACGAAAATGAAGCATAGCCTAACTATATGATTTTGTAGGGATGAACTTCCATTGGCCATGTTATTTTGAGATGACATAATTGTTTGATTAGTATGATTGAAGTATTATCATTTTTATGTCAATATGAACTTTTGTCTTGAACCTTTCGGATCTGAATATTCATACCATGATTAAGAAGATTTACATTGAAATTATGCCAAAGTATCACTCCGCATCAAAAATTCTCTTTTTATCATTTACCTACTCGAGGACGAGCAGGAATTAAGCTTGGGGATGCTTGATACGTCTCCAACGTATCTATAATTTTTGATTGCTCCATGCTACTTTATCTACTGTTTTAGGCAATATTGGGCTTTATTATCCACTTTTATATTACTTTTGGGACTAACCTATTAACCGGAGGCCCAGCCTAGATTTGTTGTTTTATGCCTATTTCAGTGTTTCGAGGAAAAGGAATATCAGACGGAGTCAAAACGGAACGAAATCAACTGGAGAAGTTATTTTTGGAAGGAAACCCACCTGATGGACTTGGACCCCACGTCAGAAGATACGGGAGGTTCTCACGAGGGTGGGGGGCGCGCCCTCCCCCCTGGGCGCGCCCCCTTGCCTCGTGGGGCCCCCGTAGCTCCACCGACGTTCTCCCTCCACCCATATATACCTACGTACCCTAAAACTTCCAGAACAGAAGATAGATCGGGAGTTCCGCCGCCGCAAGCCTCCAGAACCACGAAAAACCAATCGGAACCCCTTTCCGGTACCCTGCCGGAGGGGGGATCCATCTCCGGTGGCCATCTTCATCATCCCGGTGCTATCCATGACGAGGAGGGAGTTCGGGGCTGAGGGTATGTACCAGTAGCTATGTGTTTGATCTCTCTCTCTCTCTCTCTCTCTCTCTCGTGTTCTCTCTCGTGTTCCATCTATGGCACGATCTTGATGTATCCCGAGCTTTGATATTGTAGTTGGATCTTATGTTTCTTCTCCCCCTCTACTCTCTTGTGATGAATTGAGTTTCCCCTTTGAAGTTATCTTATCGGATTGAGTCTTTTATGAACACTTGATGTATGTCTTGCCGTGCTTATCTGTGGTGACAATGGGATATCACGTGCCACTTGATGTATGTTTTGGTGACCAACTTGCGGGTTCCGCCCATGAACCTATGCATAGGGGTTGGCACACGTTCTTGATTCTCCGGTAGAAACTTTGGGGCACTATTTGAAGTACTTTTATGTTGGTTGGATAAATCTGAGATTGTGTGATGCATATCGTATAATCATGCCCACGGATACTTGAGGTGACAATGGAGTATCTAGGTGACATTAGGGTTTTGGTTGATTTGTATCTTAAGGTGTTATTGTAGTAAAAACTCCAGGGTTGTTTGTGACACTTATAGGAATAGCCCAACGGATTGATTTGAAAGAATAACTTTGAGGTGGTTTCGTACCCTACCATAATCTCTACGTTTGTTCTCCACTATTAGTGGCTTCAGAGTGACTCTTTGTTGCATGTTGAGGGCTCGTTATATGATCTATCTATGTTATTATTGTTGAGAGAACTTGCACTAGTGAAAGTATGAACCCTAGGGCTTGTTTCCTATCATTGCAATACCGTTTACGCTCACTTTTACCACTCGCTACCTTGCTGTTTTTATATTTTCAGTTTACAAAAACCTATATCTACTATCTATTTTGCACTTGTATCACCATCTCTTCGCCGAACTAGTGCACCTATACAACTTACCATTGTATTGGGTGTGTTGGGGACACAAGAGACTCTTTGTTATTTGGTTGCAGGGTTGCTTGAGAGAGACCAACTTCATCCTACGCCTCCTACGGATTGATAAACCTTAGGTCATCCACTTGAGGGAAATTTGCTACTGTCCTACAAACCTGTGCACTTGCAGGCCCAACAACGTCTACAAGAAGAAGGTTGCGTAGTAGACATCAATGAACCTAAATTCCGAACAACCCGAGCACCAGCCGCATTGGTCCTCAGTCCAATAGTGGACGGCTTTCGTCTCACCAAGGTACTCATGGACGGCGGCAGCGGATTGAACCTCATCTATGAGGAAACTCTCCAAAAAATGGATATAGACTGGAACCGCATCACGCGAAGCAGCACAACCTTTAGAGGAATAATCCCCAGTCGGGAAGCGCGTTGTACAGGAAAAAACACGAGATGTGGTGTTCGGCACGCCGGACAATTACATGTCCGAAGAAGTCACGTTCCACGTGGCCCCGTTCTGCAGTGGTTATCACGCTTTGCTAGGGCGGGAAGCATTCACAATCTTCCAAGCAATACCCCATTACAGGTACATGAAGCTCAAGATGCCCGGGCCTAACAGGATCATCACTCTCGCTAGTGATCCGGATGTAGCACTCCGCGCCGAAAACAAGACAGCCGCACTGGCCCTCGAGGCACTATCCGAAGCCCTAGCGGCCGAGGAACTGACGGTGCTGCGCTCTACCGTGAATAGTGATGATGTGGTACTCGACAAAAGATCCAAGTCCACCTCCTTTAAACCAGCGGACGAAATAGTCAAATTCCAAGTCCATCCAACGGACCCCAACAAAACAGCTTCCATCGGGGCAGAGTTAAACCCTGATGTCGACGCCGCATGGCGAGAGTTCCTACGGGAGAACTGGGACATTTTCGCCTGGCATCCTTCAGACATGCCAGGAATCCCACGCAGGCTGGCCGAGCACAGCTTAAATATCCAAACAGGATTCAAACTTGTCAAACAGGCTCTTCGGTGTTTTTCCGAACCTAAGAGACAGGCTATGGGAGAGGAGCTAGCAAAGCTATTGGAGGCCGGATTCATTAGAGATATAAAACATCCGGACTGGCTAGCAAACCTGGTGATGGTACCAAAGAAGGACAAATCCTGGCGCCTGTGTGTCGATTTTAAAGACCTCAACAAGGCTTGCCCAAAGGATCCCTTCCCTCTCCCCCGCATCGATCAAATTATCGATGCCACCGCAGGACATGATTTGTTGTGTTTCCTTGACGCATATTCTAGCTACCATCAAATCAAGATGGCAGAATCAGACCAAGCCGCAACGGCATTTATCACACCATACGGGCCATTCTGCTTCAACACGATGCCCTTCGGGCTAAAAAACGCCGGCGCAACATATCAACGCATGATTCAGACATGTCTGGCAAGCCAGATCGGTAAAATAGTGGAGGCATACGTAGATGATGTGGTCGTCAAAACAAGACATGTTGAATCTCTAGTAGACGACTTGAGGCTCACATTTGATAATCTCCGAACATACGACATCAAGCTCAACCCGGAAAAATGCGTTTTCGGCGTTCCAGCCGGAAAGCTCTTGGGCTTCATTGTATCCAATAGAGGAATTGAAGCAAATCCAGCCAAGATTCGAGCTCTGTCACAATTGGATATCCCAGAGGACCTCAAACAAATACAAAAGTTAACCGGATGTGTGGCGGCTCTAAGCCGCTTTATCTCCCGCCTGGGAGAAAATGCCCTTCCCCTTTACCGCCTCCTTCGGCGCACCGAACACTTCAAATGGACGGACGCAGCCACGGCCGGACTCGACGAAATAAAAGCCATACTGGCAACAAACCCAGTCCTGGCCGCGCCTAACATCGGCGAACCAATGCTATTGTACATTGCAGCAACACATCAGGTTGTAAGCGCAGTGCTCGTCGTCGAATGAGAAGCGAACGGACACAAATTCCCCCTTCAAAGGCCTGTCTATTATGTGTCCACTGTCCTCACTCCCTGCAAATCACGGTACCCGCATTATCAAAAGATTGCGTACGCGGTATTCATGGCATCCCGGAAGCTATGACACTACTTTCAAGAGTGTTCGATAACAGTAGCCTCGGAAGTGCCACTTAACGACATTATCAACAACCGTGACACAACGGGCCGGATTGCGAAATGGGCCATCGAGCTCCTCCCGTTCGACATAACTTATAAGCCACGACGAGCCATCAAGTCACAAGTTTTGGCCGATTTCGTCGTAGAATGGACGGAGGCCGAACTCCCTAAAGAGTACGACACATATTCAAATTGGATCATGCATTTCGACGGCTCAAAAATGTTGGCCGGACTGGGGGCTGGTGTCGTTTTGACGTCCCCCATAGGAGACATAGTTCAATACGTACTACAGATTCTGTACACGGACTCCAACAACACAGCCGAATATGAGGCCCTTCTACATGGTCTCCGGATGGAAGTATCCATGGGCATCCAACGCCTAGAGGTGCGCGGGGACTCGAACCTTGCAATATCCCAAATAAACAGAGACTTCGATGCCAAGGATCCGAAAATGGTAGCTTACCGCAATGCCATCCTAAAAATGTCAGCTTGGTTCGAGGGGCTTGAATTTCACCATATAGCCCGGGAAAATAATCAGGCGGCAGATGTCCTGGCACGCATCGGCGCAAAACGCGATGTAGTCCCCCCAACATCTTCTTGGAAAGGCTTTTTAAGCCATCCGTGGCATGGGAAGGGGAGCCGAACAATAACAGCCCGGACCCAACCGCACCGCCCGACTCCGAACATTCTGACACAATTGATTGCTCTGCCATTGAAGTAACACCTTCAACCCACATAATAATGGCCGTCATTGCCCCATGGACGGAACCATTCCTCGCCTACCTTACTAGGCAGGTGCTCCCCGAGGACCAGAATGAGGCACGCTGCATAGTGCGGCGATCCAAAGCCTACAGAGTCCACGAGGGGGAGCTTTATAAGAAAAGCACTACCGGAGTCCTTCAAAGGTGCATCTCCGAAGAGGAGGGGCGGAATATCCTAGCTGAAATCCATGCCGGACTCGGCGGTCATCACGCTGCAGCCCGATCTCTGGTAAGCAAGGCCTTCCGTACATGTTTTTATTGGCCGACGGCCCGGGCAGATGCTCAGGACTTAGTCCAGCGATGCACCGGTTGCCAGCTCTTTGCAAACCAAAGCCATATGCCACCCACCGCCCTCCAAACTACCCCCATCACTTGGCCCTTTGCGGTCTGGGGGCTTGATATGGTTGGACCCCTTAAAGGCGGAACCCACAAGCACAAATACCTACTCGTCATGGTGGATAAGTTCACCAAATGGATAGAAGCCAAGCCTGTTAAGACGGCTGAATCCGGGCCTGTGATAGACTTCATATCCGGGGTTGTACGCCGTTACGGCATCCCCCACAACATCATCACTGATAATGGCATGAACTTTACGGCTGACGAGGTAAAACTCTGGTGCAAAAACTTGGGCATCAAGCTCGATTACGCTTCTGTCTATCACCCACAGACTAACGGCCAGGTCGAATGTGCAAACGGTCTTATCATGAGCGGCATTAAACCCAGATTAGTACGATCCCTCAAGGAATCTAACACACACTGGGTAGAGGAGCTCGACTCTGTACTCTGGGGGCTGCGGACCACACCGAATCGCACCACCGGATATACACCATTCTTCATGGTGTACGGCGCTGAGGCAGTTTTGCCTTGCGACATAATTCATGACTCACCTCGAGTGCGCATGTACGAAGAAAGAGAAGCTGAGATCGATCGGCAGGACAGTTTGGACACATTAGAGGAGGAGCGTGACGTGGCAAAAGCCCGTTCCGCATTTTATCAACAGCAGGTTCGAAGATACCAAAGCAGAGAAGTACGGGCCAAAAATTACAACGTTGGGAATTAGTTCTACGCCTGCCGGACAAGAAAAAGGACAAACTCAAGCCCAAGTGGGAAGGTCCCTTCATCATCGACCAAGTCCTGACTGGTGGTGCGTACCGCCTGCGAAGTGCATCGGATAACCGACTCGAGCCGAACCCATGGAACGCAGCCCACCTCCGAAGATTCTATGCCTAGCGCCGGATCCTGTGTTCGTCTCCTTACTCTGTCCATTTTTTATATATACCTTCTGTCTTACATTTCTCTCCTTCTCTCTCTCTTTCCCTCTTATAGCCTTTAGAGGCTCACAAAGTGACGCGCTATCCGCGCTCAGCAAACCCGGGGGCTTCTTTCAACAGAAGCTTATTTCTACGGGCTTCACGCCCAACACATGTGTCAAACTTCCACATGTACCTTTTATTCACCACTATATGCATCGATATGACTTAAGTTTTGGCCAAGCTGGGTTGCCTAGCTCCTGTGCTTACCCCTACGTTCTCGATTGTTCGGCTAGGCGGTAAAGGGAGCACCTCTACGATTGTTACTGCTGGGTCAGCCGGACGTGTACCTCAGACTGGGTGAAGCCAAAAGCTAGCGTTCTTAAGGGAATATTCGGTCGATGAACTAAAGACGATCTTTTTTATTTTTTCCACGTGCCCCCAGATGTTTTTCCTGCGTTTCTCTTCGCAGCATGGACATGCACTTTAGGGCATGCTTCCCAGGGAAAGGAACCCCTAACGGAACTATTCTCCCTGGAAGATGTTTCTTACTAACCATGTAATATAACATAACTAGTCGGGCACTTGTCTGTTCACGCCATAATGACCCCTACGCCTGGTCTCCACGCATTCCCCGGTTCCTATATAACCACATGGGAATTCGGACACACTCCGGACCGTCAGGTCCCGAGGCTGAAGCGAAAAGGTCGGCCATGACAAATGATCTACAATCCGGCTAGAAGGCATTATAAATGTCAATTAAATTACATAGTCATTTTGACTGATTGTACTCCTCTTCAATACCATCTAACAGGCTGTCTAATTTACAGTCCTACTGGGAATACTTTGCGGCCAACTCTACTTGGCCGTATACTAAGCTCACAGGGATCTCCTTCCCATCGGGCCCTACAGGACCAACCTCGGCCATATGGTTGGGGTCGGCCTGTGAATACCGCGTCTTCACCATGGCCCAGGCCTCCCTAGCGCCTTGATGGTAGGCTGATATCTTCCACAACTGGAAGCGTCGCCGTGCTCCCCTCAGCTTCTCCGCAAGCTCTCCAAGACCTTCGGGTGTGGAGACGGATGGCCACAGGACCTGGGCAATGCCTCGCATCGCCTGTCGAACTCGATCGAGCAATTGCAAGAGCTCGGGAAGGAGGTCACCCGAAGAACCGGGCATCTCCTCTGCAGGACGACCTGTTAACATACCTACGGATATTGCTCTGTTAATCGACGGCACCGCCGAACTTTCTTTTAAAAGGTTCGTTCAAGCACTTAACTAAATATGCCGCGCCGAAGCCGCTGATTCTCCTTCACGGAGTCTGACAGCTGGGCACGAACATCTTTTAGCTCGACGCCCAGCCGGGTGTTGGCATCTTGGAGAACGTTCTTCTCCCCCATCACCTTTAACAGCACCCTCTCACCAGCCTTTAGTTGGCGTTCGAGGTGTTGCCTTTCCGGATTCAATCCGGCGCCATCTGCAATTTTATTTGTCAGATTCGCACCAAAGTCGTGCTTCGCCACATACTTATCTTTCAAAATGTATATTACCAGAGGGGGTCTCCTTAGGCTCCCCTGCCGTGGCTAGTGCGGCCTCCAGTTGGGCTTTACACTCTTCCAGCTCCTGGGTCAGTAGGGAATTCTTTTCTGTAAGAACCTGCATTTCAAATGATCCTTAAACTAGTTATTCTAACTGTTTTCAGTCTCGGGGGCTACTGCTACATATATATTTACCAAAATTTTCTTACCCGTATGTCTTTTAAATATTGCTCCGTGGCTCTGGCTAGACCATTTTGAGCGGCACGGAGGTGCGCATCTCCCAAATTGAAGGCATCTAATGCCTCTTGGGAGAAGCAAGCGTCGCGAAGAATTTTCCGGCGACACCTGTGGTTCATGGAACTTTCCATCTCTGAGTTGGTGGCAGATAACCCGTCCGCATCCTCCGTCGGAGGAACGTCTGGCACACGCCTTGCGTTCGCTTCTGCCACCGGACCAGGCTTTGGAGCCTGGCTGGTGGAGGCGCGATTAGCAGCCTCTCTGGATATAGTCCGGCGAGGTCTCTTTGTCCTGAAAAGGGCACGAGTGTCAAATGTGCCTCGAAGGTATATCAACTGGGATAAAGGGGCGCGCCATACCTTCGCGCTGATGCCTCGGTCCGGACTGCACCTCTTTTCTGCCCATGGGGCCCTGCGGCCCCTGGTTGGTTTGTCGCCGCAGGTTCGGCCTTCTGCCTCAAAAACCTCCCCTATAAAGTTCGGTTGCAATTAGGAAATTAAACACGCGTGGACGGACCCCTGTCCGGGGTACAGGGACTTCGGTCTCAGGTACCTGGGGTGTTCGGATTAGCCCTGGGTAATCAGCCGTAATGGCCACCAAGGCGTTGTCCTCGCTCAATTGATGGAACACTCCATCAATCAGCTCCACAGATATGTTCGGATCCTCTTGAGAGGCCGGGTCGAGAGACTGTCCTGAGTCCTCGGGTTGTGGAGGTGGGCTGCTTATGTCCTTAACGGCCCGGCGCAGTTCCTGCGTTGAAGTCATCAGACTAAGTATTTAACAATGGGAACACTAAACGGATGAGCAAGTAAATGCGACCACTTACCCAACTTGGGGGATTGTGCATAGAGAATCCACCCTGTGGGTTGACACGGAGAAATTTCTCCTCTTCTCCCTTGTACAAAGTGGACAAGATCTTTAATAGAGCGGCAACTGAATCTGGCCCTTTACAGCCGTAGCGGGTGGCGTCGTCCTCCCCGTTGAAATCCCACATGGGGTGGCTTCTGTACTGAAGCGGTTGCACCCCCCGCATGATGCGTTCGACCATAACTCCGATCATGGTTAGTCCGGAATGGGCCAACAATCTTATTCGGCCCATGAGATAAACGATGTCCCTGTCACTTTCCCTTTGAGGGCTCCGTGGACGCCAGCTAGGCGTTTCTTTAAAGGAGCACTATCAAACTCTGGGAGGCCGATCCGGACAGGATCCGGCAGCGGGACGTCTTCTATATAGAACCATTCCGAGGGCCAGTCTTCGGATGCCTTCTTTGGGGTTCTGGACAGATATCCGGTCCCGGCGATGCGCCATACTTTGGCTCCACCCACTTGATACATTGACCCTTTCTTGGAACGGAGCACGAGGCAAAATAGCTCCTTCCACAGTCCGAAATGAGCTTCAATACCCAAGAACAGCTCACAGAGGGCTACAAAGCCCGCGATATGCAATACTGAGGCAGGCGTGAGATGATGTAGCTGGAGGCCGTAGAACTCCAGTAGCCCCCGTAGAAACGGGTGGATGGGAAATCCGAGCCCCCTTATTAAGTAAGGAACAAGGCACACCCGCTCTCCTTTGGATGAATTAGGGGCATTCTCTGCTTGCTCTCCGCCGTTGTAGACGGTAAGACCGACTCGGACCGGGACCATATAGGCCGGGGGGAGAAATCCCTTGGTCTGAAGCGTCACTAGCTCGCTATGCAGAGTGGAACATCTCTCCCAATATCCAGCCTTAGGGCTAGAAGGGCGAGAGGAGGAGTTGCGGCGGCTGGCCATGGTGGAATGGACCTTTGTCGGATGCACTCTGATGAACACTCGTGGAGGGGAGAAGGTGTGGATTGGATCTAAATCCTCGTCCCCTTAAAAAGGGGCAACTCATTTACACAGCTAGGGGTGTGAACGTAAAAACACTCAGACTTTTCATATTCGTTTGACACGTGGAAAACGACCATTATTGGGCGTAGAAGCCAAGGAGCGCAACATCTACAAGAAACCGGACTTTATTCAAATAGGTACACGGAATTTGGAGGAGAACCCGCCTTGCAATGCCGAAGACAATCTGCGCGCCGGACTCATCGTCATTGAAGCCTGGTTCGGGGGCTACTAAGGGAGTCCTGGATTAGGGGGTGTTCGGATAGCCGAACTATACCTTCAGCCAGACTCCTGGACTATGAAGATACAAGATTGAAGACTCCGTCCCGCGTCCGGAAGGGACTTTCCTTGGCGTGGAAGGCAAGCTTGGCGATACGGATGATCGGATCTCCTACCATTGTAACCGACTTTATGTAACCCTAACCCTCTCCGGTGTCTATATAAACTGGAGGGTTCTAGTCCGTAGGACAACATACACATCAACAATCATACCATAGGCTAGCTTCTAGGGTTTAGCCTCTCTGATCTCGTGGTAGATCAACTCTTGTAATACCCATATCATCAATATTAATCAAGCAGGACATAGGGTTTTACCTCCATCGAGAGGGCCCGAACCTGGGTAAAACTTCGTGTCACCTGCCTCATGTTACCATCCGGCCTAGACGCACAGTTCGGGACCCCCTACCCGAGATCCGCCAGTTTTGACACTGACACTCGACGACGACGAATTTGTCATGCCGGAGGATCCCGTCGAACAAGAGCATTTCAAATGTAGGCTTATGGCCATGGCGAGCAGCCTCAAGAAAAAAACAGCAACAACTTAGAGCTGATCAAGATTTGCTAGCCGACAGATGGACTGAAGTCCTTGTGGCCGAAGAGTATGAACTCGAACGCCCCTCCAAGAGCTACCCAAAGCGTAGGTTGCTACCCCGATTAGAGGAGGAAGCACCTAAACCTACATCACCAGCGCATGATGTGGCCGACCGGCCACCCCGTTGTAACGCCCTCGATGCGGCTATATCTCCCACGTGTCGAAGCACGACTTAGAGGTATAACCGCATTGAAAGCAATGTCGCAAGTGAGGTAATCTTCACACAACCCATGTAATACATAAGGGAAAGAGATACATAGTTGTCTTACAATTGCCACTTCACACAATTACATGAATAAAGCATTATAACATCCAAATTCAATCAAGGTCCGACTACGGAACCAAAATAAAAGAATACCCCAAATGCGACAAGGTCCCCGATCGACACCAACTGGGCTCCACTACTGATCAACTAGAACGAAACAACACAATGGACAAGATCTTCATCGAGCTCCTCCTGAGCTTGGTTGCGTCATCTGCACGGACTCATCGGCACCTGCAAACTGGTTTTGGAAGTATCTGTGAGTCACGGGGACTCAACAATCTCGCACCCTCGCGATCAAGACTATTTAAGCTTATAGGAAGGGTAAAAGGTATGAGGTGGAGTTGCAGCAAGTGACTAGCATATATGGTGGCTAACCTATTCGCAAAGAGAGCGAGAAGAGAAGGCAAAGCACGATCGAGAAACTATGATCAAGAAGTGATCCTAGAACAACCTACGTCAAGCATAACTCCAACACCGTGTTCACTTCCCGGACTCCGCCGGAAAGAGACCATCACGGTTACACACGCGGTTGATGCATTTTAATTAAGGTCAACTTCAGGTTTTCTACAACCGGACTTTAACAAATTCCCATCTGCCACATAACCGCGGGCATGGCTTTCTAAAGTTCAAATCCCTGCAGGGGTGTCCCAACTTAGCCCATCACAAGCTCTCACGGTCAACGAAGGATAAACCTTCTCCTGAGACATTCCGATCAGACTCAGCATCCCGGTTCTACAAGACATTTCGACAAAGACAAAACAAGTCCAGCAACACCGCCCGAATGTGCCGACAAATCCCGATAGGAGCTGCACATATCTCGTTCTCAGGGCACACTCAGATGAGACTAGCTACGAGTAAAACCAAACCTCAAGTTGCCCCGAGGTGGCCCCACAGGCAGCTCGGTTCGGACCAACACTCAGAGGAGCACTGGCCCGGGGGGGTTAAAATAAAGATGACCCTCGAGAGAGCGACTCCCACGGGAAAAGTAGGTGGTGGTGAGGCAAATGGTAAAACCAAGGTTGGGCATTGCTGGAGGAGTTTTATTCAAGGCGAACTGTCAAGGGGTTCCCATTATTACCCAACCGCGTAAGGAACGCAAAATCCGGGAACATAACACCGATATGACGGAAACTAGGGCGGCAAGAGTGGAAGAAAACACCAGGCATAAGGCCGAGCCTTCCACCCTTTACCAAGTATATAGATGCATTAAATTAAATAAGATATATTGTGATATCCCAACAAGTAAACATGTTCCAACAAGGAACAACATCTCCATGTTCCAACAAGGAACAAACTTCAATCTTCACCTGCAACTAACAACGCTATAAGAGGGGCTGAGCAAAGCGGTAACATAGCCAAACAATGGTTTGCTAGGACAAGGTGGGTTAGAGGCTTGGTTCAACAATATAGGGGGCATGATAAGCAAGTGATAGGTATCGCGGCATAGGCATAGCAATAGAGCGAGCAACTAGCAAGCAAAGATAGAAGTGATTTCGAGGATATGGTCATCTTGCCCGAGATCCCGCAAGGAAGAAGAATGAGTCCATGAAGAAGACAAACGGACGTAGTCGAATGGATCCTCACAAACACGACGTTACCAGATTACCGAGAAGAAGTACACCGGAAAGAAGCAAACAACATAGTAAACAACCAACACAACAACATGGCATGATGCACAACAAGTATGATGCATGTCCGGTTTAAAGAGGGCATGGCATGGCAAAGTGCAACAAACAACACTACATATTAAGTGGAGCTCAATATGCAACTCCGTTGCATATTGGCAAAACACCACATGACTTATTTACTTTGATCTTTTTTATGTACCCAACAATATTAAATGTTGTTAAACATGGCAAGAGGGTGAAGCAAAGAAAACTACCTATCTAGTCAAGTTTAAATTAGGCCGGAAACAACAAACAACAATTCCGGTAAAATCCTCATATGCATATATTAGGTTTGGTACCGTTCTGCCCTAAACATAATTTTAGAGTTGTTAAACATGCTAGATGAGTGCATCATGTTAAACTAGGCATTTTTCCACCCCATTTACATATAAAGTTTATTAAAAACCGAGCTACGGTTATTTAGTTATGAATTAAATCATTTTAACATGACATAGGAGAAAATTTAAACAAGCAGCATTTTAAACATTTTAAACATAGATGAAAGTTGCATATTATGAAACTAGACAAAATTCTAAGTAACTTTCATATTAAGTTTGATTAATTCCGATGCACAGTTAATTAGTTATTAAATGCATGAATGCTGAGGGTTTTTCTGCAAAACAGGCAAACTCTGGAAATTAGACAAATTCGCAACGGGGAAAAAAAGACACCTCAGGCCAAATCTGTTGGCCCAACAACAGGAAAAAAATAGAGGGGCTTCGGCGGGGTGGCCTCACCATGGGCTCGGCCCAGTCAGTGGAACAGGCCGGCAGATCTGGTGGCCCATGACGACGGCAAAACAGAGGAGGGCGCTGGGCCTGGAACGCGAAGAGGAAGCAGGGGAGCGACGTGGTCAACGGGTCCAGCGAGGAGCTCGTCTCCCTCGTGTGAACGAAGCAGGCGGGAGCGACGCAGGGACTTGGCGCAAGGAGGCCCAGCAGCGGCCACCCGAGGTGGATCCGGCGGGGTCTAGCTGTGGAGGCGCTAGGTGGCTCGGCGCGGCGGCGCTGCAGTTCGCGAGGCAGGCGCACAGGCGGAGCTGGAGGCCATGGCGGCAGCGACTGGAGCACCAACGGCGGCGAGGACGAAGCAGGGGAGTCCCGAGATCGCAGGTGATCCGGGCGGTGCAGGGGCTTGCGGCTCGGCGTGGGGCTCACCCATCCATGGCGGCGGTGACCTGGTGGCTTCCTGTAGAGAGAGGCGAGAGGGAGTAGATGGTGAGGAGTGAGGATGGGGAAGAAGAGAAAGGAGGGAGCACGGGGAGCAGGGAGAGGGCAACGGCCTGGCGGTGGCGCTGGTCTCCTGCGGTGCACGGGGAAGCCGATGCATGGAGCTTGGTGGCGAGGACGATGCAGGGGGTGCGTGCGAGGTGCTCGTGTTCCATTCAGGATCGTGCCGAGGAGGGAGAGGAGGCACGGAGGCAGATCGGGAGGAGGGAGTGGCTGGTTGGTGGGTGGAGGAAAAACAAGGAGGGGGATCCCAAGGTGGATCTGGTCTCGTGGCGGGGTGGAGGGATTTTAGGGAGTTGGTCTAGGGTTTGTCCAAATAGACATGTTGGTGGACCATTTATATAGGGAAAGAATAGAGTTTGGACCTTCTCATCGAAAACACACGGACGAGAATAAATAGTCTAGGGGGTCCAATAAATAAAACGATGATATTTTGTAGATATTTGGGGATGTTCCGGACCCAGCGGTAATGACTGTGAAGTTATTAAATGCATGAAGTGCAAGGGTGTTTCTGCAAAACTGGCAGAACCCTGGAAAATTTTAATCCGATGCACGGTTGTGAAGTTATTAAATGCATGAAGTGCAAGGGTGTTTCTGCAAAACTGGCAGAACCCTGGAAAATTAGGAAAATCGCTGGACGAAAAAAAACACGTAACGGGCTGGATCTAGAACAGAGCTGGGGAGTTGCTCATATTGGGCCTCGGCCCATTCGGAGAGGAGACCGGCTGGTGGAGAGGCTGGGTCTCAACGTCTTGCTGGGCCGCGAAGAAGCACAAGTCGAGGCCGGCCCAGGCACTCGATCGGGATGCAACGGCGGCTGGCACACTGGGCCTTGGTGCTCGGGGAAGGGTCAACGCGGTCGCATCGATCGACTGGAGGCAGAGGCATTCTCCTCCCTGTTCGAGCATAGCAGAGGTGAGGCCTGACCAACGGCGGCGCAGCGGCAGGGACTTGGGCGGAGGACCGGGAGCATGGCGGGGAGGCGCAGGCCAGCTAGGCGACTGGATCCGGACGCAAGCAAGGCAGGGGAGGCATCTCCCACGTTGGTCATGGCGGCTAGCTGCAGCGAAGACAGAGAGAGCAGTCGAGAGAGAGGTGAGCGAGAGAGCACGGAGGCAGACCGAAGGAAGGAGAGGAGGGGTCGGTGACCTGCGGTGGCGCTGGTCTCCTGCGGTGCACGGGGAAGCCGATGCACGGAGCTTGGTGGCGAGGACGATGCAGGGGGTGCGCGCGAGGTGCTCGTGTTCCATTCGGGATCGTGCCGAGGAGGGAGAGGAGGCACGGAGGCAGATCGGGAGGAGGGAGTGGCTGGTTGGTGGGTGGAGGAAAAACAAGGAGGGGGATCCCGAGGTGGATCTGGTCTGGCGGCGGGGTGGAGGGATTTTAGGGAGTTGGTCTAGGGTTTGTCCAAATAGACATGTGGGTGGACTATTTATATAGGGAAAGAAGAGAGTTTGGACCTTCTGATCGAAAACACACGGACGAGAATAAATAGTCTAGGGGGTCCAATAAATAAAACGATGATATTTTGTAGATGTTTGGGGATGTTCCGGACCCAGCGGTAACGACTGTCCGGGTCGGGTTCGGGACAATTTTCGGACGCGCGTGAGAGATTCGATGCACTGTGCAGAGAGGGTTTCGGGGCCTGGTGGTTGATAGCGGACTGACTAGAGAGCCTAGGTTAGGCCTGGCGGTAGGTAGTGAGCTGTGTAGACAGTCTCGAGCTGAGAGAAGAGAAGAGAGGAAGGCCCGGCGACTGTTTCCGAAGACCGAAAACGTCCGACGAAAAGACCGGCTAAAATGCCACTATAGTTAACGGTTGGGCTATCAAACGGACTCCGAACGCGATGAAATTTGACAGGCGGTCTATCTACACTATAATAAGACCATACGTCAACTCTCATCCCATTCCGAGAACATTTACCGGCCACTTATAAAATAATATTTCGGACATGCCGCGGGCGCGTGCAAGTGTGTCTGGGCTCAGAACGGAGAACAGAAGAAACAGGGAGGCCGGGACGGATGCACGTTTTGAAAAACATGATGATGCAATGCGGATGATGACATGACAGGATGCAACACGCAAGCAAATGACAAGCCAACAACAGCAAATAAGCGGAGGACACCCGGCACATCGGTCTCGGGGCGTCACAACACTCCACCACTACGAGAGGATCTCGTCCCGAGATCTAGAATGGCACCGGAGGGAAAACGGAAGAGAAAGAGAAGAGGTAAAACTAAGTTGCTTCTTTGACAAACGAGTGAGACCAAAGAACCTTGCAACAGTTAAGCCATTCTGAGAAAAGAATACACCGAAGACGAACGAAGTTGAAAACACTCCGTTAGGAAAGGATGCAACAAAGAAGAATAAGGTAGAACGCACTTCGGTAGGGAAGAGTAATAAGAAAGAACAAATTTTGACAGCACTCCGGTAGAAAAGAGATGCAATGGTTGATAAGGCGAAAAGAACTTGAGCAAAAGGGCACAACACTCCGATTAAAAGGATAAGCAAAGAAAAGATCATGATCTTCATAAATCAAGATGATGACTGAAAAGAGCAACATCACAAATCCTCCGGAAGAAAGAATAGAAGATAGATAATTGAAATAGGAGAATGGAGAAGAAAATGTCAACTTCTGCGACAAAAGAGCTTGAAAAGGCATCTTTAGGAGAAGGGTTGAACGGATTTGTTGGAACACCAACAACGAAAAGAATACGCTTGATATGGTCTTATGGAATACATCGCAAATTATGAGGTGACAACCTTCCACTCACGGGAAAAGAATTGGATTGGTATGAACAAGGAGACGAGAAAGCTATTACACCGGGAGGATAGATGAAGAAATTGGATCATTTATAAGCACCATAATTAGCAAAAATCCTTAGGGAAAGTTTTAGGTGAAATATAACCCAAGATAATTCCAATGAAGAGATTGATGGATTTAAAATACCTCATTCTTAACAACGTGTGAATCATGAAACATGAACTCAAATTATCAAGAATGACATAATACCACCTCCAATGATACAGAAGAAAGAATTGCACACCGGATAGCAAGATGAAGAAAAACTTGAGCTCCTCTGAAAAGAATCTTGATGAACACTTCGAGAAGGAATTAAATCCTTGATGAACCATCATGCAGAACCTTCATGAAGAATTCCGTTAAGCAAAAGAATGATCAAATGGAAGGAAAGAGAAGTCGAAAAACACAAGGTGAAACCTTGTAATGCTTTAGATGTATCTCCGAGACGATATAATTGCGAGAGCTTGGAACTACGGAAAAGAAAGATGAGCTATTGAAACCAAGAATTTGGTGAGCCTCCGGAATAAGGAATTAATCACTTGGATGAACAAGAATAAGAATTATGTTATGCTTATCCTTCACCAATTAAATTGATGACAATCAACGGATTTGACATATTACTTATTCTTGTAGAAAGGATTAAGATAGATATAGTGCAAACTTAAGAAGGTCTTCAACGAATCACTGGTAGGATTTGAAAGAACGAAAGAATTGATATGATAGCCAAGGAAGAGAGATCTTGAACGAACCACCGTAAGCGTTGACAAAGAACGAAGTAAAGGGATGAATCACCGGGTAAGAATTTGCAAATGAACGAAGATACTTGAGAGAATTTAGATACAAGAGAACGAAGGGATCACGAACTGATTAGAGATCACTTGAATGATGCACCGGTAAGATTGGAGAATGATAACTGACAGCTGAGCATGAATAAACCTGAATTGATGGACTCCGGATAAGCAAACTGAGAAGACTCTTGAATTGCTCCGGATAGGTGAAAAGAATTTCCACAATCGCAAATAATTATGAGAGGATGGCAACAAGCTAGAATCGTGAATCTTGAAGAGAATGGAGCAAGATTTAAGAGAAACTCTTCTTCGGTCTTCAAAATCTGAGAATGACGACGAGAAACACCACCATGAATCGTTGAGACACTCCGGAATGATTAAAAGAGGAGAGGTTGAGCCAAAGATGAAAAGAATTTGAAAGATCTTGGAGAAAAAATATGACAGATGATGAATCATTCTTACGTCAAACTTTAAAAGAATTTGAGGATAGCTCTGGGAAAATAAGAAGAGTCAGGTAAGATCCTGGGAAAAGACCCGTGGGTTAGGGCCCACTCAAAAGAAACACCGTTGAAAAATTTAAAAGAGGGAATGCACCGGTTGAGTTAAATGGCTTGAATGAGATAACAACCTCGAAATAGATTGAACTGATCTTGAATGAAAAAAACGAGCCTTCTGAGATATCTTGAGCACTCCGGGACAATAGAATAGCGAGAGGTGAACGATTAAGAATTGCACTGGCATGAGAAAGCATTGAAATACGGAAAAGAATATGATCAACACTGAAATCTTGAATTGAAACCACCGGAGAAGAAAGAGAACGAAGAATGATGAACTAGAAGCACACAACCCATGTAATACATAAGGGAAAGAGATACATAGTTGGCTTACAATCGCCACTTCACACAAATACATGAATAAAGCATTACATCATCCAGATACAATCAAGGTCCGACTACGGAACCAAAATAAAAGAAGACTACCCCAAATACTACACAGATCCCCGATCGTCCCGACTGGGCTCCACTACTGATCAACTAGAACGAAGCAATACAAAGGACAAGATCTTCATCGAGCTCCTCCTTGAGCTTGGTTGCGTCACCTTCTCGGCAACATCGGCACCTGCAAACTGGTTTTGGAAGTATCTGTGAGTCATGGGGACTCAGCAATCTCGCACCCTCGCGATCAAGACTATTTAAGATTATAGGAAGGGTAAAAGGTATGATGTGGAGCTGCAGCAAGTGACTAGCATATATGGTGGCTAACATACGCAAATGAGAGCGAGAAGATAAGGCAAAGCACGATCGAGAAAACTATGATCAAGAAGTGACCCTAGAATAACTTACGTCAAGCATAACTCCAACACCGTGTTCACTTCCCGGACCCCGCCGAGAAGAGACCATCACGGCTACACACGCGGTTGATGTATTTTAATTAAGATCAACTTCAGGTTTTCTACAACCGGACATTAAAAAATTCCCATCTGCCCATAACCGCGGGCACGGCTTTCGAAAGTTCATAACCCTGCAGGGGTGTCCCAACTTAGCCCATCACAAGCTCTCACGGTCAATGAAGGATAAACCTTCTCCCGAGACATTCCGATCAGACTCGGCATCCCGGTTCTACAAGACAACTTCGAAAAGTTAAAACAAATCCAGCAACACCGCCCGAATGTGCCGACAAATCCCGATAGGAGCTGCACATCTCTCGTTCTTAGGGCAGACTCAGATGAGACTAGCTACGAGTAAAACCAAACATCAAGTAGCCCCGAGGTGGCCCCGCAGGCAGGTCAGTCGGACCAACATTGAGAGGAGCACTAGCCCAGGGGGGTTTAAAATAAGATGACCCTTGAGTCTGCGGAACCCAAGGGAAAAAGAGGCTAGGTGGCGAATGGTAAAACCAATGTTGGGCATTGCTGGAGGAGTTTTATTCAAGGCGAGCTGTCAAGGGGTTCCCATAATAGCCCAACCGCGTAAGGAAGGCAAAATCCGGAAACATAACACGGATACGACGGAAACTAGGGCGGCAAGAGTGGAACAAAACACCAGGCATAAGGACGAGCCTTCCACCCTTTACTAAGTATATAGATGCATTAATTAAATAAGAGATATTGTGATATCCCAACAAGTAAATATGTTCCAACAAGGAACACCACCTCCATGTTCCAACAAGGAACAAACTTGAATCTTCACCTGCAACTAACAACGCTATAAGAGGGGCTGAGCAAAGCGGTAACATAGCCAGACAACGGTTTGCTAGGACAAGGTGGGTTAGAGGCTTGGTTCACAATATGGGAGGCATGATAAGCAAGTGGTAGGTATCGCAGCATAGGCATAGCAAAAGAGCGAGCATCTAGCAAGCAAAGATAGAAGTGATTTCGAGGGTATGGTCATCTTGCCTGCGATCCCGCAAGGAAGAAGAACGAGTCCATGAAGAAGACAAACGGACGTAGTCGAACGAATCCTCACCACACGACGTTACCGGATTACCTAGAAGAAGTACACCGGAAAAAGAAGCAAACAACATAGTAAACAACCACCACATAAGCATGGCAAGATGCGCAAACAAGTATGATGCATGTCCGGTTTAATGAGGCATGGCATGGCAAAGTGCACAAGCAATACTACAAATTAAGTGGAGCTCAATATGCAACTCCGTTGCATAGTGATGAAACACCACGTGACTTATTTAGTTCGATCTTGTTTATGTACCCAACAATATTAAATGTTGTTAAACATGACAAGAGGGTGAAGCAAAGTAAAACTACCTATCTAGTCAAGTTTAAATGATGCCGGAAGCAACGAACAACAATTCCGGTAAATCCCCATATGCATATATTAGGTTTGGTACTGATCTGTCCTAAACACAATTTTAGAGTTGTTAAACATGCAAAGTGATGCCACCATGTTAAACTAGGCATTTTTCTACCCCATTTACATATAAAGTTTATTAAATTTAGAGTTACGGTTATTTAGTTATGAAATAAAGAATTTTAACATGACATAGGAGAAAATTTAATAAAACATCATTTTAAACATTTCAAACATAGATGAAAGTTGGATATTATGAATCTAGACAAAATTCTAAGCAAGTTTCATATATAAAACATTTTAATCCGATGCACGATTGTGAAGTTATTAAATGCATGAAGTGCAAGGGTGTTTCTGCAAAACTGGCAGAACCCTGGAAAATTAGGAAAATCGCGGACGAAAAAAAACACGTAACGGGCTGGATCTGGAATAAAGCTGGGGAGCTGCTCACATTGGGCCTCGGCCCGTTCGGAGAGGAGACCGGCTGGTGGAGAGGTTGGGTCTCAATGTCTTGCTGGGCCGCGAAGAAGCACAAGTCGAGGCCGGCCCAGGCACTCGATCGGGATGCAGCGGCGGCTGGCACGCTGGGCCTTGGCGCTCGAGGAAGGGTCAATGCGGTCACATCAATCGACTGGAGGCAGAGGCATTCTCCTCCCTGTTCGGGCATAGCAGAGGTGAGGCCTGACCAACGGCGGCGCAGCGGCAGGGACTTGGGCGGAGGACGGGGAGCATGGCGGGGAGGCGCAGGCCAGCTAGGCGACTGGATCCGGACGCAAGCAAGGCCGGGGAGGCATCTCCCACGGTGGTCATGGCGGCTAGCTGCAGCGAAGACAGAGAGAGCAGTCGAGAGAGACGTGAGCGAGAGAGCACAGAGGCGGACCGAAGGAAGGAGAGGAGGGGTCGGTGACCTGCGGAGCTCCTACGGGGTCCACGCTGGAGGAGGCCCACAGCGAGGCGGCGGGGTTGAGCAGGAGGAGGCTCTCGGGCGCTGGTCACTGGGCGTCCTCGTCCTCGAAGCAGCGGGTCAACGCAGGCGGCAGCTCACTCGTTTTCAGCGCGCACAGAGACGAGCGGGAGGATGCAGAAGCAGGGCACGACGACAGGGAACTTGGCGCACGGTGGAGCGACGGGAACGGGAGGCGGAGCTCACCGAGGATGAAGGGATCTGCTTGTTTCCGGGCCGGATCCGGCCAACGGGGCGTCGACGGAGCTCTAGCGAGGGTTGACCAAGGCGACGGCGACCTGCAGCTGATGAAAAACAGAGGGAGAGGGAGATCATGAGAGAGAGCCGGGGAGCACGAGGAAAAACAGAGGGGAGGAGGGAGAGGAGGCTGGATGGATCGGGGGGGGGGGGAGCTGGTTGATCCGGTGAAGAAAACAAGGGGGAATTTTTGGATCAGGGAGGATCCCGAGGGAGTGGCGGCGGCGCTAGGTAGGATGGGAGAAGGTACCTGATTTTTAGGGTTGGACCTTGTGTATTTATATGGCAGGTGGATTAAGTTGGGGCTATCCGGTCCCTTCGATCGTAATCGGACGGTCGCGAATAACTATATTAGGAAGTCCAATTAACAAAACGGAGACGTTTTGTAAATGTTTGGGGATGATCCGGATCCAACGGTGATGACTGCCCGGGTCGGGTCCGGGACAATTTCGGACGCGCACGTGAGGGGGGCTGCGGGCTGACGAGAGAGGTTAGGTTGGATCTAGCGGTAGGTAGTGGGCTGTGTAGACGGTCTCGAGCTGAGAGAAGAGAAGAGAGGGAGGCCCGGCGACTGTTTCCGGAGACCGAAAACGTCTGACGTTAGACCGACTATATTGCCGCTATATTTAATCGTTGGGCATCAAACGGACTCCGAATGTGATGAAACTTGACAGGCGGTCTACTGACAATAAAACAACACCGCATGACAACTTTCAACCCAATCCGAGAACATTTTCCGGCCACTTATAAAATAATATTTCGGAGGTGCCGCGGGCGCGTGCAAGTGTGTGTGGGCTCAGAACGGACAACGGACGGAACTGGGGAACCCGAACGGATGCAAGTTTGAAAACATGATGATGCAATGCACATGATGACATGACAAGATGCAACACGCAAGCGAATGACATGGCAAAGACAGCGAATAACTGGTAGACACCTGGCACAACGGTCTCGGGGCGTAATAAGACCGCCTATCAAATTTCATCCCATTCCGAGAACATTTACCGGCCACTTATAAAATAATATTTCGGACATGCTGCGGGCGCGTGCAAGTGTGTCTGGGCTCAGAACGGACAACGGAAGAAATAGGGAGGCCGGGACGGATGCATGTTTTGAAAAACATGATGATGCAATGCGGATGATGAAATGACAGGATGCAACACGCAAGAAAATGACAAGCCAACAACAGCAAATAAGCGGAGGACACCTGGCACATCGGTCTTGGGGCGTCACACCCGTGGCCGCGACAGAGAGGCCTCTCGGCCCTCCACTCAAGCCGCACCCCGGTGCCGCTCAAACAATACCAAGGCACGGGAAAATGCGCCAGACCTGCGAGATATATTGGAGGACAAGGCAAGGCAAACAAGATCGATCTACGGATCGCGTGGGCGCCCCACGGCACGAGACGGTAATCGTCACTCCGTATACAGTCAATCCGGCCGGGCCGAACACAGTAGACAAAGCTCGTTTGAGATGCGTCGTGATATGGCCCAATACAGAGGCGCCGCACACCCACTATGCTTCACAGATGAAGTAATGGATCATCAAATCCCCGAGGGTTTCAAACCCGTGAACATCGAATCATACGATGGCACAACAGATCCTCCGGTATGGATCGATGACTATCTCCTTCATAGCCACATGGCCCGCGGTGATGACCTACACGCCATCAAATACCTCCCACTCAAGCTTAAAGGACCAGCTCGACATTGGCTTAACAGCTTGCCAGTAGAATCAATTGGTTGTTTGGAGGACCTGGAAACCGCATTCCTCGACAATTTCCAGGGCACTTATGTGCGACTACCAGACGCCGATGACCTTAGCCACATAATTCAGCAGCCAGAGGAATCGGCCAGACAATTCTGGACACGGTTCCTAACCAAGAAAAATCAAATCGTCGACTGTCCGGACGCAGAGGCCCTAGCAGCCTTCAAGCATAACATCCGCGATGAGTGGCTTGCACGACACCTAGGACAGGAAAAGCCGAAATCTATGGCAGCCCTCATGACACTTATGACCCGCTTTTGCGCGGGAGAAGATAGCTGGCTAGCTCGTAGCAATAACATGACCAAGAGCCCTGGTAATTCGGATACCAAGGACAGCAGTGGCAGGTCGCGTCGCAACAAGTAAAAGCGCCGCATTAACGGCGACAATGCCGAGGATACGACAGTTAATGCCAGATTCAGAGGCTCTAAACCCGGTCAGCGGAAAAAGCCATTCAAAAGAAATACTCCGGGCCCGTCCAGTTTGGACCGAATACTCGACCGCTCATGCCAGATACATGGCACCCCCGAAAAACCAACCAATCACACCAACAAGGATTGTTGGGTGTTCAAGCAGGCAGGCAAGTTAAATGCAGAAAGCAGAGACAAAGGGCTGCATAGCGATGACAAGGAGGAGCCCCGGCCGCCGAACAACAGTGGACAGAAAGGTTTTCCCCCACAAGTGCGGACGGTGAACATGATATACGCAACCCACATCCCCAAGAGGGAGCAGAAGCGTGCGCTAAGGGACGTATACACGATGGAGCCAGTCGCCCCAAAGTTCAACCCATGGTCTTCCTACCCGATCACTTTTGATCGAAGGGACCACCCCACTAGCATCCGTCATGGCGGATTCGCCGCATTGGTTCTAGACCCAATTATTGACGGATTTCACCTCACTAGAGTCCTTATGGACGGCGGCAGCAGCCTGAACCTGCTTTACCAGGATACAGTGCGTAAAATGGGTATCGATCCCTCGAGGATTAAACCCACTAAAATGACCTTTAAAGGCGTCATACCAGGTGTAGAGGCCAACTGTACAGGCTCAGTTACACTTGAAGTTGTCTTCGGATCTCCGGATAATTTCTGAAGCGAGGAGTTAATCTTCGACATAGTCCCGTTTTGTAGTGGCTATCATGCACTACTTGGGCAAACCACATTTGCCAAGTTCAATACGGTGCCGTACTACGCATACCTCAAGCTCAAAATGCCAGGCCCTCGAGGAGTCATCAGGTCAATGGAAACACCGAACGCTCTCTCCGAACGGAGGAGCATACGGCGGCTATCGTAGCGGAAGTAGAAAACAGCCTCTCAAGGCAATTCTCTAGTCCGGCCATTAAACGTTTGGACACCGTCAAGCGCGCCCGGAGTAACCTACAACAAGACCGCCTGGCACGTTCCGAGCAAGCGTAGCAATGCGGCCCCAACCCCAGCCCTCGCGAACTTGCGAAACCAGCGTTGCGCGTACATAACTACGCCCTGGAAATACCATGGGCACAGGGGGAGGGGCACCATCACGGCATGCCCGAAACGCGGCTTAAACCGCACTAGGGGCTGCCGACTTCTTCATTTTATCTTACTTTCAGGACTCCACTCTTCGGAAGGCCTGTCCGGCAGTACAATTGCCGCACAAACGATACAACAACTAGGGGAGCAGAAAGCTACGCCACACTATGGAACTCTAAGGTGGTCTCTATAACGAGCAGTATACCTGTTTCACATACCATTCCGCAGCCCGCCCCTGGAAAGGACATGTTAAATAGTCTCATCTTTTGCTTATTGCACTATTTGTATCGTTCTGCTTTGATCGCAGCTTTTTTAAATAAACAATGCATAGCTTCCGTCTATTATTGCATTACTCTTTTTTACGAATATATGTTCATTAATGACATGTTGCACCCGTACACTTTGGTACGGCCAATACGCCAGGGGCTTAAGTACCCCACAATACGGTGTGAGAAGTCCGAACACTTTCACGAGTGCGGCACCCCGAACTTATAGCATTATATGCATCGGCTCCGAATCATGTCTTGGGTTAATAGTTGGGTTTGCCCGGCTCCTATGTTTTGGTACCTTACGTTCCGTTATATCGGCTAAGGTAGCACTAGGAGAACTACTGCGATTGTGCCCCAGTTGAGCTGGGCTAAGCACCTCAGTAGAGAAAGCTAAAACTGACCGTCATGATGAGGCGAGAGCTGGTCGCTGTTCGAGAGGTTTTCGAGTCCCTAAAGACTTATGCCGCTTAGAGCGAGGAGTCGGCTTTATCCGGCCTAGGCGTGGATAGCGCCCCGAACTCGGTCTTCTGAACACTAGGGGCTTTGCCGAAATTTAAAATTATAGAATTCTATGGCTAAGTGAGAGTGTTCAAGCATTATTGTCCGATTGCCTTGTTCGTTGTGTTGAGCGCCTCCCTCGAAGGACCCGAGAATGTGAAAAAGAGCGCTCATGTTTATCCCGAACACCCCAGCACTCGTGGCATGGGGGCAGAAGCCGACGACTCGCCATCTCTCAAATTTGATAAACGGCCACACAGAAGGTAATATTTTAAATTCAAAAGCGTTGCTTAGCGCATATGAACAAGTTTTTGCGTACAGGATCACAAATGCGAGTTTACTCAAAAATTACATCTTTGGAGCATTCATCCGCTATAAGGCGGGCGCCCTTCAGGACGCCCTCATAATATGCTTCCGGATGCGATGCTCCTTGCCCAGCGGCGGCCCATCCTTCACCAGCTTCTCCGGATCCATCTTGCCCCAGTGCACTTTAGCACGGGCAAGCGCCCTACGGGCACCTTCGATGCAGACGAAGCGCTTGATTACTTCAAGCCGTGGACAGGCATCCACCAGCCGCCTCACCAGCCCAAAGTAGCTCCCAGGCAAAGCCTCTCCAGGCCAAAGCCAAACTATGAGGCCCTTTATCGCCTGTTCGACCACCTTGTGGAGCTCGACCATTTACTTCAGCTGGTCGCTCAAAGGCACGAGGTGTCCGGCCTCAGCATACTGAGACCAGAACACCTTCTCCGTCGAGCTCCCCTCCTTGGATCGGTAGTAGGCGGCGGCATCAGACGCGCTGCGGGGCAATTCTGCGAATGCTCCTGGAGAGCTCCAGACTCAGGTAAGTAACAAGTAATTCAATTTCACGTGCTTGCTTTGCATAATGAATGCCTTACCCGCCGCTATCTTCTTCATCGCTTCAATTTCTTGGAGGGCTTTCTGGGCTTCAGCCTTGGCAGACTTCGCGTTTTCGAGGGCTGCCGCAAGCTCGGACGCTTGCGTCTTTGAGTCAAGCTCCAAACTCTCCTGTTTTTTCACGAGAGCCTGGAGCTCTTTCTGCAACTCCTCCACCCGCGCCTCCTGCTTCCCTCTCTCTGTGCGCTCCGCGGCCGCTCTGTTTTCGGCCTCGGATAGCGCTTTCTTAAGGGTTGCCACCTCGGTCATGGCCCCTATAATAGCACGTTGATCCTGTCATTTTT
This sequence comes from Triticum urartu, assembly GCF_056163025.1. Lineage (NCBI taxonomy): Eukaryota > Viridiplantae > Streptophyta > Magnoliopsida > Poales > Poaceae > Triticum > Triticum urartu. Next base: position 484,028,531 of record NC_141875.1, read on the forward strand.
TGCAACCACATCTTCTCTATATACTTGCGCAAGGTATTACTTACCTTCCTTCTCCTCGAGTTGCCTCTTGGCATGTCCAAGCTCATTCTCGGACCGCGCGAGGTTTTTCTTCAGCGTATCCACCTCCACAGTCAGTGCGGCGGAGGCCAGCAGCGAAGCCTGCATACGCATATTGACTTGATTATGTTAGACTCCTGCGAATGTTATTAGATCCTCTATTCGGCTTTTCTTTCCGAACACCGAACAGAGCATCAGGGGCTACTGTCTATGCGATAATATTTTTACATATTCTTTACTTAACTCAAAGCCTATTAGAAGGCTGACACAGGCTTCAGTCAGTCCACTCTTGGCGGACTGAACCTTCTGGATCACCGCACTCATAATAGTGCGGTGCTCCTCGTCGATGGAGGCGCCGTTAAGCACCTCCAGCAAATTGTCCGGTGCCTCCGGTTGGACGGAGGTCACCGGCTCGATAGGCTTGCTCCTCTTGGAAGGAGGCTGCCTACCGGAGTCCGGAACCGTCGAAGGTTCCGGCGTGGTGTCCGGCTCAAGGCCGGACTTGGAGCCCTTGGGGGTTCTATCCCCTTTACGCCTGGAGTACGGGAGGTCGCCTTGCGGCGCCTCCAGGACCACCTCCTCCTGGCTTGGAACCTGTTGGGACGCCACCTCGGCGTCGTCCGTAGGGTGGGGGGAGGTAGCCGTCGGAAGCGAATTCACATCCGACGAATCCAGGGAGCCGCTCGACGACTCGTCGAGCCTGGCCTTGGGCGGACTGCATAGTCATATTCGGCGTAAGGAGGAGCTATGCAAGAAAGGAACACTATGAATTGCTCTGGTGTCCGAATACTTACAATCTCGCCAGGGGCTTGGACCTATGCGGCCACTCCTCTTCGCCGTCGTCGGCGTTGGTGGAGTAGTCCGAAGGAGGGGTCTTCCCCTTCTTGGACCCTTCAGCCTCCCCAGTTGGGGCGGCCTTCCTTTTCTTCCCTCTCCCCGCTGGAGGGGGAGAGGTCTCTTCTTCCTCCTCCTCGTCTTCATGGGAGGAGTGCGTCTTGGAGTCATCGGATGATGAATCCGGCACCTCCAGGCGCCGGGCACTCTTTCGAGTCCCCGTGGCCTTCTTCTTGGCCTTCTTCTCCGGCACCACATAGGGTGCCGGAACCAGCAGCTTTGCCATGCGAGCGTCCGCTAGGCCTTCGGGCAAAGGAGCCGGACAGTTGATCTGTCCGGACGTCTCCTACCAATCCTGTCAAAGGTAAGGGAGCTTAGATCCCGCATGGAGTCAAACTATGAAAAACTAATACCCTGTAAAAGGTAAAAACAGCTTACTGCACTAGCGTGACACTGCGAGATGAATCCGCGATCCTCGGTAGCGGATGCAGGGGCCTCGGCGCCCTTGAAAAGCACCTTCCAGGCATCTTCGTACGTCGTGTCGAAGAGCCTGCTCAGAGTTTGGTGCTGCGCCGGGTCGAACTCCCACAGGTTGAAAGCCCGTTGTTGACACGGGAGGATCCGGCAGATGAGCATAACCTGGACTACGTTGACAAGTTTGAGCTTCTTGTCCACCAGGGTTTGGACGCATGTTTGGAGTCCGGTCAGCTCTCCTTTTTTACCCCACGACAGGCCCGTCTCTTTCCAGGAGGTGAGCCGCGTAGGGGGTCCGGATCGAAACTCGGGGGCTGCGACCCATTCAGGGTCGCGCGGCTCGGTGATGTAAAACCACCCTGATTGCCACCCCTTAAGGGACTCCACGAAGGAGCTCTCGAGCCATAGGACGTTGGGCATCTTGCCCACCATGGCGCCTCCGCACTCTGCCTAGGTGCCGCGCACCACCTTCGGCTTGACATTGAAAGTCTTGAGCCATAGGCCGAAATGGGGGTGGATGCAGAGGAAAGACTCGCACACGACGATAAACGCCGAGATGTTGAGGACAAAGTTCGGGGCCAGATCGTGGAAATCCAGGCCATAGTAGAACATGAGCCCCCGGACAAATGGGTGGAGAGGGAAGCCCAGTCCGCGGAGGAAATGGGGGAGGAACACCACCCTCTCATGGGGCCTAGGGGTGGGGATGAGCTGCCCCTCTTTGGGAATACGGTGCGCAATGTCGTTAGACAAGTATCCGGCCTTCCTCAATTTTTTGATGTGTCCCTCCATGACGGAGGAGACATCCTGTGGGATCGAAAGTATGTCTAGAGGGGGGGGGGTGATTAGACTACTTGACCAAATAAAAACTTAACCTTTTCCCAATTTTAGTTCTTGGCAGATTTTAGCTATTTTAGGACAAGTCAAGCAATCATCACACAACTCAAGCAAGCATGCAAAGAGTATATTGGTAGCGGAAAGTAAAGCATGCAACTTGCAAGAATATAAAGGAAATGGTTTGGAGATTTCAAACGCTATTGGAGACACGGATGTTTTTCCCGTGGTTCGGATAGGTGGTGCTATCCTACATCCACGTTGATGGAGACTTCAACCCACGAAGGGTAACGGTTGCACGAGTCCACACAGGGCTCCACCCAAGGGCAACGGTTGCGCGAGTCCACGGAGGGCTCCACCCACGAAGGGTCCACGAAGAAGCAACCACCCACAAAGGGTCCACGAAGTAGCAACCTTGTCTATCCCACCATGGCCATCGCCCACGAAGGACTTGCCTCACTAGCGGTATATCTTCACGAAGTAGGCGATCTCCTTGCCCTTACAAACTCCTTGGTTCACTCCACAATCTTGTCGGAGGCTCCCAAGTGACATCTAGCCAATCTAGGAGACACCACTCTCCAAGAAGTAACAAATGGTGTGTAGGTAATGAACTCCTTGCTCTTGTGCTTCGAATGATAGTCTCCCCAACACTCAACTCTCTCTCATAGGATTTGGATTTGGTGGAAAGAAGATTTGAGTGGAAAGCAACTTGGGAAGGCTAGAGATCAAGATTCATATGGTAGGAATGGAATGTCTTGATCTCAACACATGAGTAGGTGGTTCTCTCTCAGAACAAATGAGTTGGAATGATGTGTGTGTTCTGTTGGCTCTCTCTTCGAATGAGAAGGAGGTGGAGGGGTATATATAGCCTCCACACAAAATCCAACTGTTACACAGTTTTCCAATCTCGGTGGGACCGAATCAATAAACTCGGTCGGACCGAAAATGTAAACCTAGTGACCATTAGGAATTTCGGTGGGACTGACATGCAACTCGGTAGGATCGATTCGGTTAGGGTTTGGGCATAACGTAATCTCGGTGAGACCGATTACACAAACTCAGTGGGACCGAGTTTGGTAATTAGCTAACCAGAGAGTTGGTCAGGCAAACTCGGTGGGACCGATTTGCTCTTTCGGTGGGACCGAGTGGAACTCGGTGAGACCGAAAAGTTACAAAGGGGAAACACTGAGTTTACGTTGCAATCTCAGTGGGACCGATTCGCTCTTTCGGTGGGACCGACAAGTTACGAAAGGGAAACAGAGAGTTTGCAACCCCATCTCGGTGGGACCGAGATCCTTATCGGTAGGACCGAATTGCTAGGGTTTGGCAGTGGCTAATGACAAGTGAAACTCGGTGGCGCCGGATAGGAAAAATCGGTAGGACCGAGTTTGGCTTAGAGTTTAGGTCATATGTGGATATGGGAAAGTAGTTGAGGGTTTTGGAGCATATCATTAAGCACATGAAGCAAGAGGCTCATTAAGAAACACCTCATCCCTCCTTAATAGTATTGGCTTTTCCTATGGACTCAATGTGATCTTGGATCACTAAAATATGAAATGAAGAGTCTTGAGCTTTTGAGCTTGAGCCAATCCATTGTCCTTAGCATTTTGAGGGTTCCACTTTCATATCCATGCCATGCCAATCATTGAGCTTTCCTGAAATAATCATCTTGGAATAGCATTAGCTCAATGAGCTATATGTTGTTATGAATTACCAAAACCACCTAGGGATAGTTGCACTTTCGATCTCCCCCTTTTTGGTAATTGATGACAACATATAGATCAAAGCTTCGACAAATGATAATAAGCATGAAATATATCGTCGCTTTGAGAAGTATGTGATAAGTAAGAGCTCCCCCTAAATTTGTGCATATTTAAGATTTGCTTTGGACTGCAAATGCACAATGAGTTAGAGTCATGGGTTACTCTTCCATGTCACATACATCTTGGTGGAGCGCTCAAAATGATAAGATTGAAATACATGCACTCATCACCAAGAATAGTGAATGATCACAAATGATAGATAGAATGATAATATTTAAGCAAGCATTAAGCAAACATTAAGTGTAGCTTATGATCAAACACATGATCATCGATGTCTCACAAACATAAGGACGTAGTATCAAGCACTCAAAAGCAAACAAAGTTCGAAGAAACCACCAAATAAAAACAAGAGAGAAAAGCAACACTCTCTCTCTCTCGAAGCCTATGATCTATACATCTTCTCCCCTTTGGCAACAAGTTACCAAAAAGTTCCTAGAAAATGCATAGCACTAGATCGACGCTCAGGCTTGATCTTCAGGTGGTGGTGGAGTCCGAATCACTCCAAGGACGAAGGCTTCTGTAGATGCTGAAGTAGTTGCAGGAGTTGGAGCTGAGGTAGACGCTGGAGCTGAGGCTGTAGCTGGTGCTGAGGTGGTGGCTCTGGTGTCAGCGACTGGCAGTGCAGACGACCTCGGGCCTCGTGGCACTCTAGAAAAAGCATGAGTTGTGGTCCTGCCTCTCCTCTCATTCATGTCCTCCTGGAGCTACTCCACTACAGACTGAACTTCTGTTACCTTGACATCCAAGTCATAGAACTTCTGTTCCATGATCCTCTCTAGGCTCTGCTGATTTTTTGTGAGGTTGGCTAGACTTTGCTCAATTCTCAGCGAGGATGCAATCAAGTAACTGAGCTGCTCTTGTTTGGTCTTCAAGAAATAGTCAGATGCCTCCTCTTGAGTAGGCATCCTGGCAGCTTTTTCCTTCTTCGCCTTCTCCTTCTTTGCAAATGCATGGGCAGATGAGGGCTCATTCTCTATCATCACAACTTCATTGTCCTTGAAATCTGGACGGATGGGCAGGTATTCCTTATCCAATAGATATATGCCCGTGCCCATCTTGGAGTTGATGAGCTCCTGAATCTGAGGGGCATATCCACAGCTCCTCTTCTGATCTGCAGCTGTCCTCTTAATGGTTTCCACAATGAGACTCATGACCTTGAATTTCTGAGGCACGTCAAAGACATGAAGCAGGTTGATCGCGTGACCTCTGATCATCTTGTGATCTCCAGACTTAGGCAACAGAGTGTGCCTTAGTATCCAATTGATAGTAGGCAATCCTGAGAGCAGATAGTGCACTGAGCCAAACTTGAATGTGTTAAGAGCTTCATTGGGAATTTCCTTGTACATGTTGGACATGGAGTTATGGTCCATCTTTTTCTTGGCATAGATGTCCAAGTCCTCATCTTGCTCTTCTGGGGCATTGATGATCTGTGCCCACTCAGCCACTATAGATTGGTACCTTGTACCCTCAGACATCCACATAATCCTTCCATCCGGATAAAAGTGAGCTGTGGAGTAGAACTGCATGATGAGTTCCTCGTTCCACTTTGTGAGCTTCTGCCCAACAAAGTCCTCTACTCCACACGCTCTAAAGCTGTCCTGAACTCCTGGGAAGTACTCCTCATTCTCCTTGTGTAGGTCCAGTCGACCCATCTCATGTCACAGACGATTGGCTTCTTGTCAAGAAAAACAGTCTCATAAAAGTCTTGTTGCTCCTTGGTGTGAAATATATAGTCCACGACAGTCCTTCTCCTAGAAGCATACGGGTCTGCTTCTCTCCATTTTCTCAGCCCTGAGTCTCTCCTGAGCTTCATGTCCTCAGCCACAGGATGAGCATCGTTGTGGTCTGGGATCTTGGGCTTGAGCTTCCGAAGGACACTCTCTTCCTCTTCTTCGATAGCTTCAGGCATTGGGGCCTTGTTCTTTTCTGCAGCAGGTATACTCCTTGTGTTTCTCTTTGGAGCTATCTTAGGCTTAGATGCAGCCTTAGGAGCTTCCTTGGGCTTGGATGCAGCTGTTCCTGATCTTATGGCATCTCCCATGAGTTTGGGTGCCTTGGGCGCTGGTGCAGCTGCCTCTTCTTCCTCCTCCTCCTCTACCATGATGGAGGCTCTCCCAAGCACTTTGGCTACTGTCTTCTTCACTCTTTCCTTCCTCTTTTTGCCCTCAGCTGCAACAGGCTCAATGGGAGCAGGTGCAGGCTTTTCAGTTGAGGCTCTAGCCTTTGACATTGGCTGCCTCCCTGCTGGCCTCTTAATTTTCAGGCCTGGCTTTGAGCCTTGAGCTGGCTCAACCCTTTTGGAAGTGGCCTCTTCCTCTGCCACATAGTCTTCATCCTCAGAATCAGACGTTCTCTTCTTCCTTTGACGTGTGGCAGCCTTAGGCATATTGCTGGGTGTGCTCCTGCTGCCATCATCAGAAGAACTTGAGGGACTAGTGCCCTCACTCATCACAATTTGCTGCTCTAAGAGGTTTAAGCTGTCACTTTGATCAGACATGTTGCAAACTGACTGCTGACCCTGTGAATAGATTATAGAAGAGATAGAGTGGATGAGCATCACAAAAAGACAGAGATTTTTGCAAAAGATTGATTCAAAAACTTAGTTTTAGTTTTCCACAGAAAGCATCTCGGATCTACCGATTTTCAAACTCGGTGACACCGAAGCAGTTTTGGCACCAGAACTGGTGAACTCGGTCAGACCGAGTCACAGTTCGGTGGCACCGAGACTGCTAGGGTTTCACAGAATTCCAAAATCGGTCGCACTGATAAGTTATTCTCGGTCAGACCGAGTTTCACTTGTGCAATGGCAAAAGCCAGATCGGTGGGACCGAGTTTTTCAACTCGGTGGGTCTGAGATGGTTTCGGCAGAAACCTAAACCTAGAATTTTTGAATCAAACCTAATCTATGAGCATTTTGACTGGATAGGAGTTTATCAAACGTGGAAAGAAACATCATGATCACAATGTGCTAGGAATCAAATTGAGGAATAGCACAAAGATCAAGTCCATACCCTAGTTCGGTGTGGACTTGCTACGGCGGCAACGGTGGGGAAGAAATCCGTTGACGGCGGCGAAGACCAGCGACTGGAGGCTGCTGGCGGCGAGGAGACGATCCGGAGACCTCGGGGGCAAAGCAGGCTATCGCGCGGGCGAGGAGGTTTCGGAGAAATTTCCAAAATTCTGCCCGTCACTATATATAGCCCGACCCTGTCGGTGTGACCGAGTGGAACGACTCGGTGGCACCGAGATGCAAAACTGTGTGCAGTTTTTGCAACTCGGTGTGACCGAAAAGTTCAAATCGGTTGCACCGAGATCGAAAACCTAGATCAACTTAATGAACTCGGTAGGACCGAGAGTGGAGTATCGGTCAGACCGAGATTCATAAAGAGGTTTTGGAAGTTTAAGTCTATGACGAATCGGGGACTCCGAGCGCTCCTCACACAGAGTGGTTCGAATCTGACTTGATCAAATTTTGTGATGCAGCATGAATAGAGTTTGAGACGAGAAAAGCATAGATAGCTAGAGGAGGTTCTTAGGCATTCTTGTCCATCCACTTGGCAAAAGAAGATAAATCCAAACAATCAAAGCAACAAGTGGATGTCCTCGAATGAGTAAAATATGCAATCAGCATGCTCACACAATAAGATGGCAAATGAAATATGTGGCAAAGCATGCACAACCAATTCTAGCAACTATCAAGCAATTTGCGATGACTAGGTCATCTATATATGAGTATATTGACTTAGGAGTCAAGTGAGAACACTTGATCGTAGGTCATACTCATCGTTTAAGCTCAAGTGGGGTTACCACTTTTACATAAAGCATTGTTTTGTTCACATCTTTAGAGTTGCTTTAGCTCAAGTCTTAGAGTAAAGCTCCCCCTAGATGTGATATCCCCCCTAAGAGGGATGAACTAACCTTGGGTTTTGTCGATGATGACTTCATGTAGATATTGAAGATGTGGATGCTCAATGTTGATGTAGATCTCTTGGAGCTATCCTTTTGAGTGAATTGCACTTTCAATACCTACATGGGTTAGTCCCACAAGGAACAAACAAGGATATCCATAGACATAGAGTGATGCACACAAAAGATGATGTCCATGAAAACTTTAGGTTACCTTGTCCCTTGTCTTACCAACAAGAGGGTTTGTGACTCCTTGAACTAGTGCAAGATGTGGAAGTTGATTGCACTTGTTCTTGCCAAAATGATAAGAGTGAAGTATGTTGGCGGAGTCACCCTCAAGAACTCTCTAGTTCTTCTTCTTTTGGATCCACATCATCTTGATGGGAATCCTTGGAGTTGTAGTTGTACTTGATGAAGTAGAGCTTGAAGTAGTCTTGGGAATCCACTCGACTAAGGTCTTTGGAGCTTCTTCAAATGCATCAATTTCCTCTTGAAGCTTGTCCTTGCCTTTTTGCTCGTAGTCTTGTGGTGGAAGATCATCTTGAGCTTGTGTCCCCTTGAAAGAAGTACACTTCTCTTGTTGAGGAACAAACTTTGTCTTGGGGTATTGATCTTCTTCCCACTCAACTCCATTGGCATTGAACTTTCGTTCAAAACCAACACCTTGATTCTTCCGGTGCATTCCTTGCTTGCGCACAATTTCCTCGAATTGCTTACTCCCGGCAAGGATTTTGTACACTCCTTTCTCTATAATTCCCTTCAATAAGCTATTTTCTTGCTCAAGTGTAACTTGGCTAAGAGAATCATTAGTGGAATCAAGAGAACTACTAGAAGCAACAATATTGGGTTTAGCATGATCATTGTTACTACTAGAGGAAGAATCTTTCTTGTTAGACTTGACTTGAGGCATGTAAGTGGATAAGAGTAAACGCTTGGCAATGTAAGAAGAACTTTTCTTGCGGAGATCATCATTGATTGCTTTTAAGAACTCATGCTCTTGCTCAAGATTGAGCTTTTCAAAGCGTAGCTTCTCATGAGCTCTTAAAAGTTCTCGATGATCTTCGAAGATAGTGTCATGAGCTAACTTAAGAGTTTTTAGTTCTTTAGTTAGGGCCTCAATCTTCTCCTTATCATTGTCATTCGTTTTATCTTTATTAGCATGGTTAATTGGTCTTTCATCATAATATTCATCACTAGAGTTGTCACCAATCAAATCATCACCTAACAAGTCATCTTCATCACTATTGAAATCAACATACTCGGGGTGTGTTACCTTAGGACCTTTGGTCATGAAGCATCTTCCAATTCCTTCATTTGGTGAGTCAAATATGTCGTAGGAGTTGGTTGACACAAGTGCTAGACCGGCAACACCTTCATCTTGAGTATCTTCGGAGTCGGAGTGATAACTTCTCTCGGAGTGGCTTTCGGAGTCGGAGCCGGATACCCATTCACCAACATGAGCTTGATGTCTTCGTGTTGTGTAGCTCCTTGATGATTTTTCCTTCCTTTCCGAGTCCTTGCTTCTCCGAGAGTATCTTCGTTCATAATGATCATCTCTACTCCTTCTCTCTCTTGGTGGTGATCCTTTGCTTCTTCTTTTTGGAGAATCCTCTCTTCTCTTGTAGGGAGCCGTACACTCGTTGGAATAGTGTCCGGGTCTTCCACAATTGTAACAGTTTCGCTCTCGACTAGAAGATCTTTTGTCATTGTAGGACCTTGAGTTGGAGTTTCTATCTTTGCTTCTATTCTTGTAGAACTTGTTGAAGTTCTTCACCATTAAGCTCAATTCTTCATTGAAGTCTTGTTTCTCACTTGATGATGTAGGGACTTCACATGAGGCTTTGTAGGCACCACTTGATTTGTTGTGAAGTTCCTCTTTATCCTTAAGTGACATCTCATGAGCAACAATTCTTCCAATCACTTCCGTTGGCTTGAGATCTTTGTAATTGGGCATCATTTGGATCAATGTGCACACGGTATCATATTTTCCATCCAAGGCTCTTAGGATCTTCTTGATGATGAATTTATCGGTCATCTCTTCACTTCGTAAGCCGGCAATCTCATTTGTGATGAGAGCAAGCCTAGAGTACATTTCAGCGACACCTTCACCATCCTTCATCTTGAACTTGTCAAGTTGGCTTTGAAGCACATCCAACTTGGATTCCTTGACGGAGTCGGTACCTTCGTGCATATCAATCAAAGTATCCCAAATTTCCTTTGCATTCTCAAGGCGGCTGATTTTGTTGAATTCTTCGGGGCACAATCCGTTGAAGAGAATATCACAAGCTTGAGCATTGTATTGCAACATCTTCAACTCTTCCGCGGTAGCTTCACGGTTTGGTTCTCTCCCTTTAAAGAAGTCACCTTGCAAGCCAACACACACAATAGCCCAAACGGCGGGGTTATGTCCAAGAATATGCATTTTCATTTTATGCTTCCAACTGGCCAAATTAGTACCATCAAAGTAAGGACCTCTACGGTGATAATTTCCCTCGCTAGACGCCATACTCTCCTAGGTTGTGAAACCAAGGCTATGAACACCAAAAGCTATGGAGATCAAGCAAATGGAGACCAAAGCTCTGATACCACTTGTGGGATCGAAAGTATGTCTAGAGGGGGGGTGATTAGACTACTTGACCAAATAAAAACTTAACCTTTTCCCAATTTTAGTTCTTGGCAGATTTTAGCTATTTTAGGACAAGTCAAGCAATCATCACACAATTCAAGCAAGCATGCAAAGAGTATATTGGCAGCGGAAAGTAAAGCATGCAACTTGCAAGAATATAAAGGAAAGGGTTTGGAGATTTCAAACGCTATTGGAGACACGGATGTTTTTCCCGTGGTTCGGATAGGTGGTGCTATCCTACATCCACGTTGATGGAGACTTCAACCCACGAAGGGTAACGGTTGCGCGAGTCCACACAGGGCTCCACCCAAGGGCAACGGTTGCGCGAGTCCACGGAGGGCTCCACCCACGAAGGGTCCACGAAGAAGCAATCACCCACAAAGGGTCCACGAAGTAGCAACCTTGTCTATCCCACCATGGCCATCGCCCACGAAGGACTTGCCTCACTAGCGGTAGATCTTCACGAAGTAGGCGATCTCCTTGCCCTTACAAACTCCTTGGTTCACTCCACAATCTTGTCGGAGGCTCCCAAGTGACACCTAGCCAATCTAGGAGACACCACTCTCCAAGAAGTAACAAATGGTGTGTAGGTAATGAACTCCTTGCTCTTGTGCTTCAAATGATAGTCTCCCCAACACTCAACTCTGTCTCATAGGATTTGGATTTGGTGGAAAGAAGATTTGAGTGGAAAGCAACTTGGGAAGGCTAGAGATCAAGATTCATATGGTAGGAATGGAATGTCTTGATCTCAACACATGAGTAGGTGGTTCTCTCTCATAACAAATGAGTTGGAATGATGTGTGTGTTCTGTTGGCTCTCTCTTCGAATGAGAAGGAGGTGGAGGGGTATATATAGCCTCCACACAAAATCCAACCATTACACAGTTTTCCAATCTCGGTGGGACCGAATCAATAAACTCGGTCGGACCGAAAATGTAAACCTAGTGACCGTTAGGAATTTCAGTGGGACTGACATGCAACTCGGTAGGACCGATTCGGTTAGGGTTTGGGCATAACGTAATCTCAGTGAGACCGATTACACAAACTCGATGGGACCGAGTTTGGTAATTAGCTAACCAGAGAGTTGGTCAGGCAAACTCGGTGGGACCGATTTGCTCTTTCGGTGGGACCGAGTGGAACTCGGTGAGACTGAAAAGTTACAAAGGGGAAACACTGAGTTTACGTTGCAATCTCGGTGGGACCGATTCGCTCTTTCGATGGGACCGAAAAGTTACGAAAGGGAAACAGAGAGTTTGCAACCCCATCTTGGTGGGACCGAGATCCTTATCGGTAGGACCGAATTGCTAGGGTTTGGCAGTGGCTAATGACAAGTGAAACTCGGTGGCGCCGGATAGGAAAAATCGGTAGGACCGAGTTTGGCTTAGAGTTTAGGTCATATGTGGATATGGGAAAGTAGTTGAGGGTTTTGGAGCATATCATTAAGCACATGAAGCAAGAGGCTCATTAAGCAACACGTCATCCCTCCTTAATAGTATTGGCTTTTCCTATGGACTCAATGTGATCTTGGATCACTAAAATATGAAATGAAGAGTCTTGAGCTTTTGAGCTTGAGCCAATCCATTGTCCTTAGCATTTTGAGGGTTCCACTTTCATATCCATGCCATGCCAATCATTGAGCTTTCCTAAAATAATCATCTTGGAATAGCATTAGCTCAATGAGCTATATGTTGTTATGAATTACCAAAACCACCTAGGGATAGTTGCACTTTCACATCCACTTGCCTCCCGCTTCGGACATGGCTAGAGAAGGTTGAGGTGGGGTGTGCGGACTTGGGCGCTGGAGCTCGAGTGCGCGGAAATGGATAGGCAAAGGAGGAAGAAGGCGTGGATGAAAAGGGGGATCCTTATCCCCTTATATGGGCGGATGCGACTATGCATCCCCACCAGCCTGGTAAAACTCGCTTATCTCCCAAGCGCCGTAATCAATGGCGCGGTTGGGTTACCCACGCCCGTATTGATGAGAATCCTGGAATATGGGGACACGATCTCCGCTTTGACAAGACGTGCCAAGGAAACTGCCTCGCTAAACGCGCTGAGGTGGGACAGTAAAATGATTCGAATAAAGACTTGGCCATGGTGTGATGTCACGCTACGGAATACGTCAGCAAATTAGATTTGTGTAAATATTATTCTCTCTATGGCAATATGTGGAAACTTATTTTGCAGATACGGACACTACCTTTGTGTTCAAAATCTTCTATGAAGTACTTGGAGGAGGAACCCGCCTTGCAATGCCGAAGACAATCTGTGCGCCGGACTCGTCGTCATTGAAGCCTGGTTCAGGGGCTACTGAGGGAGTCATGGATTAGGGGGTGTCCGGATAGCCGGACTATACCTTCGGCCGGACTCCTGGACTATGAAGATACAAGATTGAAGACTTCGTCCCGTGTCCGGAAGGGACTTTCCTTGGCGTGGAAGGCAAGCTTGGCGATACGGATATGTAGATCTCCTACCATTGTAACCGACTCTGTGTAACCCTAGCCCTCTCCGGTGTCTATATAAACCGGAGGGTTTTAGTCCGTAGGACGAACAACAATCATACCATAGGCTAGCTTCTAGGGTTTATCCTCCTTGATCTCGTGGTAGATCTACTCTTGTACTACCCATATCATCAATATTAATCGAGCAGGAGTAGGGTTTTACCTCCATCGAGAGGGCCCGAACCTGGGTAAAAACATCGTGTCCCTTGTCTCCTGTTACCATCCGCCTAGACGCACAGTTCGGGATCCCCTACCCGAGATCCGCCGGTTTTGACACTGACAGTTTGCCTTTAGGATGTTCACATTTGCTTGATGGTTTGTACGGTACAGGACAGAAACTTTGGCTGTAGTGCGTGATTTTACATTTTTTGCTGGAATGTCAAATGGTTCTGATTCTTTTTGCACTGTCTTCCTATACAATTTTTTTATTTTTCCTACTTTTGGTAGAATTTTTCAAGTATCAGAAGTATGGTGAATGTTCAGATTATTACAGACTATTCTGTTTTAGACAGATTCTGTTTTTGATGCATAGTTTGCTTATTTTGATGAAACTATCAATTTATATTAGTGGATTAAGCCATGAAAATGTTATACTACAGTAGAAACAATGCAAAAACAAAATATGAATTGGTTTGCTACAGTACTTAGAGTAGTAATTTGCTTTATTATACTAACGGATGTTAAGGAGTTTTCTGTTGAAGTTTTGTGTGGATGAAGTGTTCAATGATCGAGAAGGTATCGATGTGAGAAGAAGGAAGAGAGGCAAGAGCTCAATCTTGGGCATTCCCGAGGCACCCCAAGTAAATATTCAAGGAGACTCAAGCATCTAAGCTTGGGGATGCCCAGGAAGGCATCCCCTCTTTCTTCAACAAGTATCAGTATGTTTTCGGATTCGTTTCGTTCATGCGATATGTGCAATCTTGGAGCGTCTTTTGCATTTAGTTTTCATTTTTCTTTTATGCACCATGCTGGTATGAGATAGTCCTTGGTTGATTTATAGAATGCTCTTTGCACTTCACTTATATCTTTTGAGTATGGCTTTATAGAATGCTTCATGTGCTTCACTTATATCATTTGAAGTTTGGATTGCTTGTCTCTCTTTACATAGAAAACCGTCATTTGTTGAATGCTCTTTTGCTTCACTTATATTTGTTAGAGCATGGGCATATATTTTGTAGAAAGAATTAAACTCTCTTGCTTCACTTATATCTATTTAGAGAGATGAAAGGAATTGGTCATTCACATGGTTAGTCATAAAATCCTACATAAAACTTGTAGATCACTGAATATGATGTGTTTGATTCCTTGCAATAGTTTTGTGATATAAAGATGGTGATATTAGAGTCATGCTAGTGGTAGTTGTGGATTGTAGAAATACTTGTGTTGAGGTTTGTGATTCCCGTAGCATGCACGTATGGTGAACCGTTATGTAACGAAGTTGGAGCATGAGGTATTTATTGATTGTCTTCCTTGTGAGTGGTGGTCGGGAACGAGCGATGGTCTTTTCCTACCAATCTATCCCCCTAGGAGCATGCACGTAGTACTTTGTTTCGATGACTAATAGATTTTTGCAATAATTATGTGAGTTCTTTATGACTAATGTTGAGTCCATGGATTATACGCACTCTCACCCTTCCATCATTGCTAGCCTCTCTAGTACCGCGCAACTTTCGCTAGTACCATAAACCCACCATATACCTTCCTCAAAAAAACCACCATACCTACCTATCATGGCATTTCCATAGCCATTCTGAGATATATTGCCATGCAACTTCCATCATCATCATATACATGACTTGAGCATTCATTGTCATATTACTTTGCATGATCGTAAGATAGCTAGCATGATGTTTTCATGGCTTGTCCGTTTTTTGATGTCATTGCTACGCTAGATCATTGCACATCCCGGTACACCACCGGAGGCATTCATATAGAGTCATATCTTTGTTCTAGTATTGAGTTGTAATATCGAGTTGTAAGTAAATAAAAGTGTGATGATCATCATTATTAGAACATTGTCCCATGTGAGGTTATCAAAATAAAAGTGGCCAAAGAAGCCCCCCAAAAAGAGAGAGAGAGGCCAAAGAAGCCTACAAAAAATACAAAAAAAACAAAAAAACAACAAAAAATGAGAGAAAAAGAGAGAAGGGGCAATGTTACTATCCTTTTACCACACTTGTGCTTCAAAGTAGCACCATGTTCTTCATATAGAGAGTCTCTTGAGTTATCACTTTCATATACTAGTGGGAATTTTCATTATAGAACTTGGCTTGTATATTCCAACAATGGGCTTCCTCAAATGCCCTAGGTCTTCATGAGCAAGCAGGTTGGATGCACACCCACTTAGTTTTAGTTTGAGCTTTCATATACTTATAGCTCTAGTGCATACGTTGCATGGCAATCCTTGCTCACTCACATTGATATCTATTGATGGGCATCTCCATAGCCCGTTGATACGCCTAGTTGATGTGAGACTATCTTCTCCTTTTTGTCTTCTCCACAACCACCATTCTATTCCACCTATAGTGCTATGTCCATGGCTCATGCTCATGTATTGCGTGAAAGTTGAAAAGGTTTGAGAACGTCAAAAGTACGAAACAATTGCTTGGCTTGTCATCGGGGTTGTGTATGATGTGAGTATTTTGTGTGGTGAAGATGGAGCATAGCCAGACTATATGATTTTATAGGGATAACTTTCTTTGGCCTTGTTATTTTGAAAAGACATGATTGCTTTATTAGTGGGATTGAAGTATTATTGTTTTTATGTCAAATGATAGACTATTGCTTTGAATCACTCGTATCTTAATATTCATGCCATGATTAGATATGTGATCAAGATTATGCTAGGTAGCATTCCACATCAATTTTTTTTATCATTTACCTAGTCGAGGACGAGCAGGAATTAAGGAGTTGCTGCTGCTTTAGCTCTCACTCGCGCTGCTGCTCTACTCTTGCTCTCGGTCCCCTGCCTGGTCTGCTCTTGCTATTGCTATTGCTCGCGCTGCTGCTCTCACTCTTACTCTTGATTGCAATGCTGCTCCGATTTAGCTACACTTCAGTTGACTGAATCGACTTTTGGGTCAGTCGATTTTCAGGGGGTGGGGGGGGGCTCGCCGGGGTGAAGGAAGAACCAGCTGCAGCGGGGAGGGGGTTTGCCAGAGAGGTACCCCACTATCTATCTTAGGGTTCAGGATGGGGGCGGTGGTCACCGGCGGTGGTGGGGCGTTGGCGGGGCGGTGGCGTGGGGATTGCCGGAGAAAAATCTCGGCACGAGGGGCCTAGAGGGATGGCCGGGGCGGCGGCGGACTGGCGGTGGGGAGTGTTTTCGGGGCGGGCGGGGCGGTGCACCGCCGGCCGCGGGCGGCGGGGGGCTGCTGTTTGGCCGGTGGTGGCTGGCGGCTCAGGGGGGTGGATGTTGAAGATGAACCGCAGGCCCTTGATTTCGTATCCAACGGCTGCAAAATCGACTGACCAGAGATGAAAAAGTCAGTCGACCAACGTGTAGCCTCACCTTGCTAGTGCGTTCAGTTTCGACAGTTAAGTTCAGTTTCGGCAGTTAAGTTTAGTTTCGACAGTTAAATTCAGTTTCGACAGTTAAGTTCAGAGATGAGCGGCTGATGTATTTTACATCTAGGACTTTGTGGTTATGTATTTTACGGCATGTATTGGAGATGCTATTAGAATTCCACTCAGGTTAACATTGTTCATTGTCTCTCTTGTCATGCTTCGGCCTCGGCGTCCTACAACTCACCGGAGCTGCTCCAACGACGAAACCCTCCATCACAGTGGAGCAGTACCTCGGGCTCTATCTCCAGACGCCTAAGATCTTCTTCCCCTCCTCCGACAGCCAAGTCAGCCGGAGCATCCTCACCGGCCAACCCAATCACGCTGAGATCGACATGGCTTCGCCAAAGAGGTTGTACACTTGTTGCATCTCTTTTTTACTCTACATGTTATATGTATTGTTCACTGAGCACTCGTAGTAACAGGAAATACAATTATTTTATCCTACTATATGACAAGCAGTGAGGTACCAGGCAACTTAGCTATCCGTGATGGACTCTCTTGAATGCCATCATTATTTATCTCTGCGCGTTTGAGCTGTGCATTTGTTGATGGGCCTGGGAGTTGAGCTAGTATGGCATTGGCCTGGGTCCAAAGTAATAGAAGTAGCACAAAAACATTTCTTTAGTGTAGGATTTTCCTTGCTCAAACCTGCCTACTAGAATCACCAGTGCTTGAAAGGAAAAGTGAATGAAAAACATCGGAATTGGAAAGTTTCCTATGGTACTACTTTTCATGAATTTGGTGCAAAGAAATGGAGCAAAGGAAAACTGTAGGATTTGTTCCTTTAGTGTCTCCTTGAAAGAAAAACCGTAGGAATTCTAATTTCCACTTCTCCTCCTTTTCATATTCCTATTCATCAAGCACAAGACTAAGAGATAGTAGCATAATAGCATTATAACCATACATTTTCTTGTGGTTTGACTTAATCTCACCATGCTTTTTTGCATCATGTGATCTTCCAATTGTTGTGAATCAAACACCCAGATTGGCAGAAATCATGTGTTTTTAAATTCTCTGTTTTGCACGTGCATTCCTATCCTATTCCTATCTATTTCCTATCCCTGCATTGTTAGAATCCTCAAATTCAAACAAGCCCTTACTCAATTAGTTATGTTACAGATATGTGTCAAAAAAAACCTTGTGTGGTTTGTCCTGCTCCTGCGGCGCTGTGTTCCACCCCAGCTCAGCTGCTCCAGCGACGGAAGGGTTCACCACAGCAGGGATCTGCTCTCCAGACTGTCTTTCACCGCCTCAGATCTTCTTCCCCGCCGCTGGCAGCCACGACAACTGCATCACCATCATCAACTGAGCAGATGACCTTGAGGACTACACGGGTCCGCAAGAGAGGTCGCACTCTTCCGTGTCTACTTACGTTATGCGTCGCTTAATATGATGACATGCTACATTATCGTCGTGTTCACCTATTAGACTCCGAGTCAGGTCCAAACTAATGCTGAAACTTGAGTTTTTAAATGGTTGTGGGGTACATATTGGGGCAGTAATCAGTACTATCTGTCTACTATCTGGTTAATCTCCGGAGTCTACTATGAGTTTCATGTTGGGTGCAAACAAACATTAAAGGAGCCATTATCTGTATATTTAACTAAAGCTATTATGTTCCTGCTATCATTGGTTTTGGGCCTATCCACAGTTTGCTACCATCACTCTGGATTTGTGCATGCACTCCTTACATAATCTCACTATATTTTATTCCTATGCATGCCAGTCATTGTACACAATGGAACTGATCATGTAGAGCAAAAGAGATGAGCCTTGCGTGGCAATAAAATTTCATGCAGACGTCGTTCCATGGTGGGTGCAAAGGCAACCCCCCCTCCACCCATTTCGGATCGTAATCAAGAGGAAGATAACTGTTCTGAGGGGGATTTAGAAGGAGAAGACCACTCCTATTTACCCCATGAGGTCTTCGCTCTAACTTGGCATGCTGATGTTGGTAATATCATGCATATGGTGCCTTGCATTGCTTACTGTATACATTAAAGATGTCATCTGCTTAGTTTAGACATGCTTTGTGTCAATGCCATCTGTTTAGTTTCTTTATCATATATGTGAATCATGCAATGCCATCTTGTCTAGCCAGGCATCATATATGTGAATTTTGCAATGCCACCCTGGTTAGCCAGTCATCTTATATGTGAATTATATCATGCCATCATTTTTTATTACGTGTTAAATTTGTCAACAATTTTAGTACATTCAATTACTCTTCCTGTGCATCAGCCATTCAGCACGGTCATGGAAAAATTTGGAGTGGAAACAAGGTCTTCAGAGCAGACAATGCTATCTGACGAAGCGCATGTCTTGCTGGTTACCGATAGCTCCTCAGAGGAGGACTCAAAGACAGATGACCAGCCATACTTCCCCCCGAGGTGCATGCCCTAACTTGGCAGGGTTATGTTGCTCATATCGTGCATATGGTATCTTGCATTGCTATATCATTTGCTTAGTTTAGACATGCTTTGTGTGAATGCCACCTGTTTAGTGTCTAATTACCATATATGTGAATTATGCAATGTTATCTTGTTGCAAGGCATTATGTATGTGAATTATGCAATGCCATGCTATTTAGCCAAGCGTCATATATGTGAATTATATCATGCCGTCCTTTTTTGTATTTAGGCAAGCGACAATGTTTGTATATTCAACCGCTCTTCCTGTGCATCAGCCATTTGAATTGGTGATGGAGAAATCTGAAGTGAAAACAAGGTCTTCAGAGCAGACAATGCTACCTGTTGAAGCAGATATCTTGCTGGTTACAGATAGCTCTTCAGAGGAGGATTCAGAGGCAGATGACCAGTCCTATTATCCCCCTAGGGTGTATGCTCAAACTTGGCAGGGTTATATTACTCATATAATGCATATGTTGTATTGCAATGCTTAGTTTTTAAATCATATACACAATATTGAATGCCATCTCCTTAGTTGACACATCATATATGTGATTGCCCTCTGCTCACTTCCTTAGTATATAAATCATATATTTGAATTATGTCATGCCATGATGTTTACATAGATAGCATGTATCTGAATTATGGCATGCCAACCCATTTTCTAAAGACATAATATAGTTATATCATCTCATCCTGTTTACATAGTCATCATATTTTAAATTATGTCATTCTATCCGTGAATTATATCTTGCCATCATGTTTCCATCGACGACATGTTTGTGATTTATGGCATGCCAACCACTTTAATAGACACATCGTATAGTTATATCATGTCATCCTGTTTACATAGTTATCATATTTTGAAGTATGTCATTCTATCCTGTTTAGTTAGCCACCATACATGTGAAATTGTGTCATGCTATCCTGTTTAATTAGCCATCATATATGTGAAATTATGTCCTGCTATTCTATTTGCTTAGACAACATAAATGTGAATTATTTCATGCCCTGTTTTCTTCCCTACTATCCATTGCACCTGTCTATCTTATAATGTCTGTACATTCAATTACTTTTCTTGTTTATCAGCCATTTCAATTGGAGGGAGTGATGGCAGTATCTGTGGGAGTAAAAACACAGTCTTCAGAAAAGATCGTGCTACATGTCGATGCAGATAGAACCACGGTTGTACTTGCCCAAGAACCAGCCCCACCACACATAACCCACACTCATGCAGATTGTACCCCTACCCAGTTGGACAGAGAACCAGCTACACCCCTTCTAACCCCAACCCCAGCAGATAGACACCCAGTTCCCGTTGACACAGCACCGTCTCCACCATAGAGCACCCAAACACGAGCAGTTAGTAAGGCAACTGCAGTGCCCAAATCACGAGGACCACCACTTCGAACCCGAAGTCAACGCTTAAAGCAGAAGAAGAATTGTTCTCAGGTCAGGTTCCGTAGCTATGTTTCATACTACTTTGCTCTTGCATCACTGTATTTACTGATACCAACTAATTTCAAATTTGAAGGATGCAATTGAAACTCCAATGGCGCAACAGGTATGTTTTAAACCTGTTTCTTCAACGTGTTTGGCTATTTGCTGTTGTAACTTGCTCTATGTTGATTTCAATTTCAATTGAATAAACAGTTATGTTCTCATGCCATGCACATTACAAGTGTTGTTGTTGCTGTGTAGTTTCCCACACTTATATTCTGTCTATGCTGCTTTGTCTCAAATAGATATGATTTGAACTGTATCTATCTTGATTTGGCAACATAAACTAGAATGATATAGACCATACAGTGACCATACTACATAGATATATGTTTGTTTCATATTGTTATCCTGTCCACCTTACTACTGAACTGGTTTACCAAAATGAGTTTCATATACTACATTGTAAACCTGAGATGTGTTTGTTTGTTTCCCTTTTATAACGCGGATAAAATATTAGAGAAGAGTACCCTGTTATGCAATGGTAAAGGAAGTAATGCAGATAAGGTTCAAGATAGTGAGACATCCTTGTTGGTCTCCAAGAAAGCTGATAAAAACTATATTGAAGACACTGAGACAACCCCAAAGTCCTGTCTTGATGTAGTGTTCGAGTTACTGGCTACCACTGCTGGCACCAGCTCTTCGAACTCGTTGCCTGAATCAGTTCGGCTTCTTGAGTCTCAACTTCAAGTTGAAATACATCGATCAGATGTTATGCGACAGGAAGCTGAAGGACTGAGGAAGTCCCTGCAGAATTCAGATGCATACTTTCTGGTGCAACAACAAGCGCTGGAGGACTTAAGCACCAAACAAGAGAAAGTTAATAAGCTTGCTAAGCACCTTGCCAGCATTATGGGTACCCATGATATTGTTTCTTGAGCTCTTCTGAAGTGGTTTCAGTTCTGGACTTGTTTTGCTGCGGCGTTTATATGCTGCTGTGTTCCCTATATTTGCACTGGTGATATGTGTAATAGCCGTGATAGCCTAGTGTAAGTTGCTTGCTTATTTATTTCCTTGTTGTCTTGTTTATTTGTTTGCTTGTAGTCAGTGCAGTTCTTTTTTTGCGGTTTGCTAGTGGCTGCAATAACCTATTTTTTAAAACTAGGCCACAATAACCATGGGCTAATATTTACTTTAGTGACACTGGGCCTCTTACGGCCCGTAGAAACAGTGGGCCTTCTATGGGTCGTATAAACAGTGGGCCTTCTACGGGCCGTAGAAACAATGGGCCTTCTACGGGCCGTAGAAACAATGGGCCTTCTATGGGCCGTATCATCAATGGGCCTTATACGGGCCGTATGATCGATTGGCCAAACATGGGCCAAACAGACCGCATTCTGGCCGTAAACGGGCTAGAGTTGGAATCGTCCGTTCATGGGCCGACCATAACGGGCCATCGTTAATAGGCCGTATTTGATGATGCTATGAAAATGACCCAACGTATTAACGGACCACAAACGGGCTGACTGTAACCATGGGCTGAATTTGGCCCACAAGCAGAAAATGACAGTAACGGGCCGTAAGTAAACGAATGCTGGAAAATAGCCCAAGAATAAATGGGCTCTGAGAAGGCCGAAAGATAACATGGGCTGGAAACGGCCCAACAGAATAAGGGGCCGTTAATGGGTATGAAGTGATACACTGTTCTTTACGGGCCAGTTTCACCACGGGCCGTTAATGGGTGTAAAGTGATACACTGTTCATTACGGGCCAGTTTCACCACGGGCCGTTAATAGGCCAAGAGTTACATAGGGCCTCATATGGGCCGAAAGACGTCATGGGCCATACATGGGCCAGAAGTGAAAATGGGCTGGAATCATATTGGATGGCCCAGATGATGCTACTGGGCCTAATTCGAATAGGGCGTAACGAGCCTTGGGTTAGCGGGCTGTAAATGGGCTATATGCGAACAGGCAGTTAACAGGCTTTCCATGGGCCGGCCCGCCACCTTTTGACCAAGTCAGACGGGCCGGCCTTTTCACAGGAATGGGCCTCTGTTGGGCCGTGCCACGTGTCGACATATCATAGGCGCCTTCTGTCCAATGAGTGGATGACATCTGTCTGAGTGATGAGCCGACACGTGTTTCCTCCAGCCAATGATGATTTTACACGTGGAAAATCCCCATTGGTCGGGGCTGTTAATGGGTTATCGGATCCAAAACCCAACCCGATAGCTTAACGGCGTTCCGTTACGGTGGATGCCATGTGTCGGTCACCCTTGACGAAAGCACTTCTGTGACGCGCAATTTATCGTCATGGAAGTGGACACTTCCGTGATGATAATTTTGGTAATGTCATGGAACACTTCTACGACAGCACATGTATGACTATCTTGATTCTGTCATAAAATCGTCATGGATGTACATGCATGACAGAAAACGCGACCTACTGTGACAAACACGTATCATCACGGAAGTGTATTTTTTTGTAGTGCAGGCACAAGATGATGATGGCCATATCATATCACTTATATTGATTGCATGTGATGTTTATCGTTTATGCATCTTATTCTGCTTGATTGACGGTAGCATTAATTATAAGATGATCTCTCACTAAATTTCAAGGTACAAGTGTTCTCCCTGAGTATGCACCGTTGCCAAAGTTCGTTGTGCTGAGACACCACGTGATGATCAGGTGTGCTAAGCTCTACGTTCACATACAACGGGTGCAAGCCAGTTTTGCACACGCATAAATACTCGGGTTAAACTTGACGAGCCTAGAATATGCAGATATGGCCTTGGAACACTAAGACCGAAAGGTCGAGCGTGAATCATATAGTAGATATGATCAACATAGTGATGTTCACCATTGAAAACTACTCCATTTCACGTGATGATCGGTCATGGTTTAGTTGATATGGATCACGTGATCACTTAGATGATTAGAGGGATGTCTATCTAAGTGGGAGTTCTTAAATATGATTAACTGAACTTTAATTTATCATGAACTTAATACCTGATAGTATTTTGTTTGTCTATGTTGTTGTAGATGGACGGCCCGTGCTGTTGTTCCGTTAAATTTTAATGCGTTCCTTGAGAAAGCGAAGTTGAAAGATGATGGTAGCAATTACACAGATTGGGTTCGTAACTTGAGGATTATCCTCATTGCTGCACATAAGAATTACGTCCTAGAAGCACCACTAAGTGCCAAACCCGCTGCAGGAGCAACGCCAGATGTTATGAACATCTGGCAGAGCAAAGCTGATGACTACTCGATAGTTCAGTGTGCCATGCTTTACGGCTTAGAACCAGACTTCAACGACGTTTTGAACGTCATGGAGCATATGAGATGTTCCAGGAGTTGAAGTTAATATTTCAAGCAAATGCCCGGATTTAGAGATATGAAGTCTCCAATAAGTTCTACAGCTGCAAGATGAAGGAGAATAGTTATGTCAGTGAACATATACTCAGAATGTCTGGGTACCATAACCACTTGACTCAACTGGGAGTTAATCTTCCTGTTGATAGTGTCATTGACAGAGTTCTTCAATCACTATCACCAAGCTACAAGAGCTTCATGATGAACTATAATATGCAAGGGATGGATAAGACGATTTCCGAGCTCTTCGCAATGCTAAAAGCCGCGGAGGTAGAAATCAAGAAGGAGCATCAAGTGTTGATGGTCAACAAGACCACCAGTTTCAAGAAAAAGGGTAAAGGGAAGAAGAAAGGGAACTTCAAGAAGAACGACAAACAAGTTGCTGCTCAAGAGAAGAAACCCAAGTCTGGACCTAAGCCTGAGAATGAGTGCTTCTACTGCAAAGGGGCTGGTCACTGGAAGTGGAACTGCCCCAAGTATTTGGCGGATAAGAAGGATGGCAAGGCGAACAAAGGTATATGTGATATACATGTTATTGATGTGTACCTTACTAAAGCTCGCAGTAGCACCTAGGATTTTATACTGGTTCTATTGCTAATATTTGCAACTCGAAACAGGGACTATGGATTAAGCAAAGATTGGCTAAGGACGAGGTGACGATGCGCGCGGGAAATGGTTCCAAAGTCGATGTGATCGTCGTCGGCACACTACCTCTACATCTACCTTTGGGATTAGTTTTAGACCTGAATAATTGTTATTTGGTGCCAGCGTTGAGCATGCACATTATATATGGATCTTGTTTGATGCGAGACAGTTGTACATTTAAATTAGAGAATAATGATTGTTCTATTTATATGAGTAATATCTTTTATGGTCATGCACCCTTGAAGAGTGGTCTATTTTTAATGAATCTAAATAGTAGTGATACGCATATTCATAATGTTGAAGTGAAAATATGCAGAGTTGATAATGATAGTGTAACTTATTTGTGGCACTGCCGTTTAGGTCATATTGGTGTAAACCGCATGAAGAAAATCCATTCTGACGGACTTTTGGAATAACTTGATTATGAATCACTTGGTGTCGGTGTCAAAACCGGCGGATCTCGGGTAGGGGGTCCCGAACTGTGCGTCTAAGGCGGATGGTAAGAGGAGGCAGGGGACACGATGTTTACCCAGGTTCGGGCCCTCTTGATGGAGGTAATACCCTACATCCTGCTTGATTGTTCTTGATGATATGAGTATTACAAGAGTTGACCTACCACGAGATCGTAGAGGCTAAACCCTAGAAGCTAGCCTATGGTATGATTGTATGTTGTCCTATGGACTAAACCCTCCGGTTTATATAGACACTGGAGGGGGCTAGGGTTACACAAGGTCGGTTACAAGGGAGGAGATCTACATATCTGTATTGCCTAGCTTGCCTTCCACGCCAAGGAAAGTCCCATCCGGACACGAGATGAAGTCTTCAATCTTGTATCTTCATAGTCCAACAGTCCGGCCAAAGGATATAGTCTGGCTGTCCAGAGACCCCCTAATCCAGGACTCCCTCACCTGGTACTTTCAAACCATGCCTCATGGGCAAGATGACTAAAATACCGTTCTCTAGAACTATGGAGCGAGCAACAGGTTTGTTGGAAATCATACATACTGATGTATGTGGTCCGATGAATATTGAGGCTCGCGGCGGGTATCGCTATTTTTCTCACCTTCACAGATGATTTGAGCAGATATGGGTATATCTACTTGATGAAACATAAGTCCAAAACATTTGAAAAGTTCAAAGAATTTCAGAGTGAAGTGGAAAATCATCGTAACAAGAAAATCAAGTTTCTACGATCTTATCAAGGAGGTGAATATTTGAGTTACGAGTTTGGTCTTCATTTGAAACAATGCGGAATAGTTTCGCAACTCATGCCACCCGGAACACTAGAACGTAATGGTGTGTCCGAACATCGTAATCGTAATTTACTAGATATGGTGCGATCTATGATGTCTCTTACTGATTTACCGCTATCATTTTGGGGTTACGCTTTAGAGACAGCTACATTCACGTTAAATAGGGCACCATCTAAATCCGTTGAGACGACGCCTTATGAACTATGGTTTGGCAAGAAACCAAAGTTGTCGTTTCTTAAAGTTTGGGGCTATGATGCTTATGTCAAAAAGCTTCAACCTGATAAGCTCGAACCCAAATCGGAGAAATGTGTCTTCATAGGATACCCAAAGGAGACTGTTTGGTACACCTTCTATCACAGATCTGAAGGCAAGACATTTGTTGCTAAGAATGGATCCTTTCTAGAGAGGGAGTTTCTCTCGAAAGAATTGAGTGGGAGGAAAGTAGAACTTGATGAGGTAACTGTACCTGCTCCCTTATTGGAAAGTACTCCATCACAAAAACTGGTTCCTGTGACACCTACACCAATCAGTGAGGAAGCCAATGATGATGATCATTAAACTTCAGATCAAGTTACTACCGAACCTTGTAGGTCAACCAGAATAAGATCAGCACCAGAGTGGTACAGTAATCTTGTTCTGGAGGTCATGTTACTTGACCATGACAAACCTACGAACTATGAGGAAGCGATGATGATCCCAGATTCCGCAAAATGGCTTGAGGCCATGAACTCTGAGATGGGATCCATGTATGAGAACAAAGTGTGGACTTTGGTTGACTTGCTCGATGATCGGCAAGCCATCGAGAATAAATGGATCTTCAAGAAGAAGACTGACGCTGACGGTAACGTTAATGTCTACAAAGCTCGACTTGTTGCAAAAGGTTTTCAACAAGTTCAAGGAGTTGACTACGATGAGACCTTCTCACCCGTAGCGATGCTTAAGTCCGTCCGAATCATGTTAGCAATTGCCCCATTTTATGATTCTGAAATTTGGCGAATGGATGTAAAGACTACATTCCTGAATGGATTTCTAGAATAGGAGTTGTATATGATGCAACCTGAAGGTTTTATCGATCCAAAGGGTACTAGCAAAGTGTGCAAGATCCAGCGATCCATTTATGGACTGGTGCAAGCCTCTCGGAGTTGGAATAAACTTTTTGATAGTGTGATCAAGGCATATCGTTTTATACAGACTTTTGGAGAAGCATGTATTTACAAGAAAGTGAGTGGGAGCTCTGCAACATTTCTAATATTATATGTGGATAGCATATTGTTGATTGGAAATGATATATAATTTCTGGATAGCATAAAATGATACTTGAATAAGAGTTTTTCAATGAAAGGCCATGGTGAAGCTGCTTATATATTAGGCATCAAGATCTATAGAGATAGATCAAGACGCCTAATTAGACTTTCATGAAGCACATACATTGATAAAGTTTTGAAGAAGTTCAAAATGGATCAAGCTAAGAAAGGGTTCTTGCCTATGTTACAAGGTGTGAAGTTGAGTAAGAGTCAATGCCCGACCACTGCAAAAGATAGAGAGAAAATGAAAAGTGTTCCCTATGCTTCAGCCATAGGCTCTATCATGTATGCAATGTTGTGTACCAGACCTGATGTGTGCCTTGCTATTAGTTTAGCAGGGAAGTACCAAAGTAATCCAGGAGTGGATCACTGGACAACGGTCAATAACATCTTGAAATACTTGAAAAGGACTAAGGATATGTTTCTCGTTTATGGAGGTGACAAAGAGCTCGTCGTAAATGGTTACGTCGATGCAAGCTTTGACACTGATCCGGACGATTCTAAATCGCAAACCGGATACGTGTTTATATTGAACGGTGGAGCTGTTAGTTGGAGCAGTTCTAAACAAAGCGTCGTGGCGGGATCTACGTGTGAAGCGGAATACATAGCTGCTTCGGAAGCAGCAACTGAAGGAGTCTGGATGAAGGAGTTCATATCCGATCTAGGTGTCATACCTAGTGCATCAGATCCAATGAAAATCTTTTGTGACAATACTGGTGCAATTGCCTTAGCAAAGAATCCAGATTTCACAAGAGAACCAAACACATCAAGAGACGCTTCAATTCCATCCGCGATCAAGTCCGGGTGGGAGACATAGAGATTTGCAAGATACATACGGATCTGAACATTACAGACCCGTTGACTAAGCCTCTCTCATGAGCAAAACATGATCAACACCAAGGCTCCATGGGTGTTAGAATCATTACTGTGTAATCTAGATTATTGACTCTAGTGCAAGTGGGATACTGAAGGAAATATGCCCTAGAGGCAATAATAAAGTTATTATTTATTTCCTTATTTCATGATAACTATTTATTATTCATGCTAGAATTGTATTAACCGAAAACATAATACATGTGTGAATACATAGACAAACAGAGTCTCACTGGTATGCCTCTACTTGACTAGCTCGTTGATCAAACATGGTTATGTTTCCTAACCATAGACATGAGTTGTCATTTGATAAACGGGATCACATCATTAGGAGAATGATGTGATTGACTTGACCCATTCCGTTAGCTTAGCACTTGATTGTTTTAGTTTACTGTTATTGCTTTCTTCATGACTTATACATGTTCCTATGACTATGAGATTATGCAACTCCCGATTACCGGAGGAACACTTTGTGTTCTACCAAACTTCACAACGTAACTAGGTGATTATAAAGGTGCTCTACAGGTGTCTCCGATGGTACTTGTTGAGTTGGCATAGATCGAGATTAGGATTTGTCACTCCGATTGTTGGAGAGGTATCTTTGGGCCCTCTCGGTAATGCATATCACTATAAGCCTGGCAAGCAATGCAAATAATATGTTAGTTGCGGGATGATGCATTACGGAAACGAGTAAAGAGACTTGCCGGTAATGAGATTGAACTAGGTATTGAGATACCGACGATCGAATCTCGGGCAAGTAACATACCGATGACAAAGGGAACAACGTATGTTGTTATGCGGTTTGACCGATAAAGATCTTCGTAGAATATGTAGGAGCCAATATGAACATCCAGGTTCCGCTATTGGTTATTGACCGGAGATGTGTCTCGGTCATGTCTACATAGTTCTCGAACCCGTAGGGTCCGCACGCTTAACGTTCGGTGACGATCGGTATTATGAGTTTATGTGATTTGATGTACCGAAGGTAGTTCGGAGTCCCGGATGAGATCGGGGACATGACGAGGAGTCTCGAAATGGTCGAGATGTAAAGATCAATATATTGGACGACTATATTCGGACATCGGAAAGGTTCCGAGTGATTCGGCTATTTTTCGGAGTACCGGGGAGTTACGGGAATACGGGGAAGAAGTATTGGGCCTCATGGGCCAAGTGGTGGAAGAGAGGAGGCAGGGTGCCCCCCCTAGCGCAAACCGAATTGGACTAGGGGGCCGGCTCCCTTTCCTCCTTTCCTTCCTCTCCTTCCTTCTCCCTCTCCTCCTTCCTTTCCCCCTCCTAGTAGGAGTAGGAAAGGGGAGTCCTACTCCTACTAGGAGGACTCCTCTTCCTGGCGCGCCCTACAAGGGCCGGCCGGCCTCCCCCTTGATACTTTATATACGGGGGCAGGGGGGCACCCTAGAAAACACAAGTTGATTGTTCCAAGCCATGTGTGGTGCCTCCCTCCACCATAATCCACCTCGATCATATCGTAGCAGTGCTTAGGCGAAGCCCTGCGTCGGTAGCAACATCATCACCGTCATCATGCCGTCATGCTGACAGAACTCTCCCATGAAGCTCTGCTGGATCGGAGTTCGTGGGACGTCATCGAGCTGAACGTGCGCTGAACTCAGAGGTGCTGTGCGTTCGGTACTTGGATCGGTCGGATCGTGAAGACGTTCGACTACATCAACCGCGTTCTCATAACACTTCCGCTTCCGGTCTACGAGGGTACATAGACGATACTCTCCCCTCTCGTTGTTGTGCATCACCATGATCTTGCGTGTGCGTAGGATTTTTTTTTGAAATTACTACGTTCCCCAACAAAACATTGTATCTGGATCTTGTTTAATGCAAGATGGCTACTCATTTAAATCCGAGAATAATGGTTGTTCTATTTATATGAGAGATATGTTTTATGGTCATGCCCCACTGGTCAATGGTCTATTTTTATTGAATCTCGAACATGATGTTACACATATTCATAGTGTGAATGCCAAAAGATGTACGGTTGATAATGATAGTCCCACATACCTGTGGCACTACCGCCTTGGTTACATTGGTGTCAAACGCATGAAGAAACTCCATGCGGATGGACTTTTGGAGTCTCTTGATTATGAATCATTTGACATGTGCGAACCATGCCTCATGGGCAAAATGACCAAGACTCCGTTCTCCGGAACAATGGAGCGAGCAACCAACTTGTTGTAAATCATACATATTGATGTATGCGGTCCAATGAGAGTTGAGGCTTGCGGTGGCTATCATTATGTTTTGACCCTCACCGATGACTTAAGTAGATATGGGTATGTCTACTTAATGAAACACAAGCCTGAGACCTTTGAAAAGTTCAAGGAATTTCAGAGCGAGGTAGAGAATTAACGTGACAGGAAAATAAAGTTCTTACGATCAGATCATGGAGGAGAATACTTGAGTCACGAGTTTGGCACACACTTAAGGAAATGTGGAATTGTTTCACAACTCACGCCGCCTGGAACACCCCAGCGAAATGGTGTGTCCAAACGCCGTAATCACACTCTATTGGATATGGTGCGAT
The DNA here is from genome assembly GCF_056163025.1 of Triticum urartu. Taxonomy (NCBI): domain Eukaryota; kingdom Viridiplantae; phylum Streptophyta; class Magnoliopsida; order Poales; family Poaceae; genus Triticum; species Triticum urartu. Next base: position 484,059,001 of record NC_141875.1, read on the forward strand.
CTATGATGTCTCTTACCGATCTACCGGTATCGTTTTGGGGTTATGCTTTAGAGACTGCCACATTCACTTTAAATAGGGCTCCGTCGAAATCTGCTGAGACGACACCGTATGAATTATGGTTTGGGAAGAAACCTAAGCTATCGTTTCTAAAAGTTTGGGGATGCAATGCTTATGTCAAGAAACTTCAACCTAAAAAGCTCGAACCCAAATTGGAAAAATGCATTTTCATAGGATACCCTTAGGAAACTATTAGGTATACCTTCTACCTCAGATCCGAAGGCAAGATCTTTGTTGCCAAGAATGGATCCTTTCTGGAGAAAGAGTTTCTCTTGAAAGAAGTAAGTGGGAGGAAAGTAGAACTTGATGAGGTACTCCCTCTTGAACCGGAGAGTAGCGTAGCTCAGGAAGATGTTTCTGTGGTGCCTGCACCGACTAGAGTGGAAGTTAATGATGATGATCATGAAACTTCGGATCAAGTTGCTACTGAACTTCGTAGGTCCACAAGGACACGTTCCGCACCAGAGTAGTACGGCAACCCTGTCCTGGAAATCATGTTGTTAGACAATGGTGAACCTTCGAACTATGAAGAAGCGATGGCGGGCCCGAATTCCAACAAATGGCTTGAAGCCATGAAATCCGAGATAGGATCCATGTATGAAAACAAAGTATGGACTTTGACAGACTTTCCCCATGATCGGCAAGCCATAGAGAATAAGTGGATCTTGAAGAAGAAGACTGACGCGGATGGTAATGTGAGCATCTATAAGGCTCGGCTTGTCGCTAAGGGTTATCGACAAGTTCAAGGGGTTGACTACGATGAGACCTTCTCACCCGTAGTGAAGTTGAAGTCCGCCCGAATCATGTTAGCAATTGCCGCATTCTATGAATATGAGATATGGCAAATGGACGTCAAAACGACATTCCTTAACGGTTTCCTTAAGGAAGAATTGTATATGATGCATCCAGAAGGTTTTGTCGATCCTAAGAATGCTGACAAGGTATGCAAGCTCCAGCACTCCATGTATGGGATGGTACAAGCATCTCAGAGTTGGAACATTCACTTTGATGAAATGATCAAAGTGTTTGGGTTTATACAGACTTATGGAGAAGCATGTATTTACAAGAAAGTGAGTGGGAGCTCTGTAGCCTACTTGAATAAGTGTTTTTCAATGAAGGACCTTGGAGAAGATGCTTACATATTAGGCATTAAGATCTATAGAGATAGATCGAGACGCCTCATTGGTCTTTCACAAAGCACATACCTTGACAAGATATTGAAGAAGTTCAATATGGATCAGTCCGAGAAGGGGTTCTTGCCTGTATTGCAAGGTGTGAGATTGAGCACGGCTCAATGCTCGACCTCGGCAGAAGATAGATAAAAGATGAATATCATCCCCTATGCCTCAGCCACATGCTCTATTATGTATGCCATGCTGTGTACTAGACCTGATGTGAACCTTGCCATAAGTTTGGTAGGGAGGTAGCAAAGTGATCCTGGTATGGAACACTGGATAGCGGTCAAGAATATCCTGAAGTACCTGAAAAGGACTAAGGATATGTTTCTCGTTTATGGAGGTGATGAAGAGCTCGTCGTAAAGGGTTACGTCGATGCTAGCTTTGACACAAATCTGGATGACTCCAAGTCACAAACCGGATATGTGTACATTTTGAATGGTGGGGTAGTTAGCTGGTGCAGTTGCAAGCAAAGCATCATGGCGGGATCTACATGTGAAGCGGAGTACATAGTTGCCTCGGAGGCAGCACAGGAAGCAGTTTGGATGAAGGAGTTCATCACTGACCTAGGAGTAATTCCCAATGCGTCGGGCCCGATGACTCTCTTATGTGACAACACTGGAGCTATTGCCCTTGCCAAGGAGCCCAGGTTTCACAAGAATACCAGGCACATCAATTGTCGCTTCAACTCCATTCGTGAATATATTCAAGATGGAGGCATAGATAATTGTAAAGTGCATACGGATCTGAATGTCGCAGATCCGTTGACTAAACCTCTTCTACGTGCAAAACATGATCAACACCAGAACTCTATGGGTGTTCGATTCATCACAATGTAACTAGATTATTGACTCTAGTGCAAGTGGGAGACTATTGGAAATATTCCCTAGAGGCAATAATAAAATAGTTATTATTATATTTCCTTGTTCATGATAATTGTCTATTGTTCATGCTATAATTGTATTAACCGGAAACAGTAATACATGTGTGAATACATAGATCACAACATGTCCCTAGTGAGCCTCTAGTTGACTAGCTCGTTGATCAATAGATGGTTGTGGTTTACTGACCATGGACATCGTATGTCGTTGATAACGGGATCACATCATTAGGAGAATGATGTGATGGACAAGACCCAATCCTAAGCATAGCACAAGATAATGTAGTTCGTTTGCTAGAGCTTTTCTAATGTCAAGTACCATTTCCTTCGACCATGAGATTGTGCAACTCCCGGATACCGTAGGAATGCTTTGGGTGTATCGAGCGTCACAACATAACTGGGTGGCTATAAAGGTGCACTACAGGTATCTCCGAAAGTGTCTGTTGGGTTGGCACGAATCGAGACTGGGATTTGTCACTCCGTGTGACAGACAGGTATCTCTAGGCCCACTCGGTAATGCATCATCATAAAGAGCTCAACGTGACTAAGGAGTTAGCCACGGGATCATGCGTTACAGAACGTGTAAAGAGACTTTTCGGTAACGAGATTGAATGAGGTATGGGGATACCGACGATCAAATCTCGGGCAAGTAACATACTGATGGACAAAGGGAATTGTATACGGGATTGTTTCAATCCTCGACATCGTGGTTCATCCGATGAGATCATCGTGGAACATGTGGGAGCCAACATGGGTATCCAGATCCCATTGTTGGTTATTGGCCGAAGAGATGTCTCGGTTATGTCTGCATAGTTCCCGAACCCATAGGGTCTACACACTTAAGGTTCGGTGACGCTAGAGTTGTCATGGGAAATTGTATGTGGTTACCGAAGGTTATTCGGAGTTCCAGATGAGATCTTGAATGTCATGAGGAGTTCCGAAATGGTCCTGAGGTGAAGATTTATATATGGGAAGTCCAGTTTCAGTCGATGGAATGGTTTCGGGGGTTATCGGTATTGTACCAGGACCACCGAAAGGTGTCCGGGGGTCCACTGGGTGGGGCTACCTGCCCCGAAGGACTTAATGGGATGAATATGGGAGGGAACCAGCCCTCTAGTGGGCTGGTGCGCCCCCCAAGTTCCCAAGGCACCTAGGGCTGGAAACCCTAGGGGAGGGGGCGCCTCCCACCTTGCTTGGGGGGCAAGTCTCCCCCTCCTGGCCGACGCCCCCCTCTAGATGCATCTAGGGGGGCCGGCCCCCTCTTCCCTCCCCCTATAAATAGTGGGGGGGTGGAAGGGCAGCCGCACCCCTTCCCAAGGCGCAGCCCCTCCCTCCTCCAACACCTCCTCCTCTTCCGTAGTGCTTGGCAAAGCCCCGCCGGAGAACCGCAAGCTCCACCAGCACGCCGTCGTGTTGCCGGAGCTCTCCCTCAACTTGTCACAGCCCTAGCTTAGCCTTTGCTTGTCCTTGCATGATCATCATATCATCATGTTTAATTTTCTTAGAAACTTGAAATGGGGATGACAGAAACCCCCAGCACCACTCAAACCAACTAGGGTTACTAAAATACTTTTTCAATAAACCTGAAATGCCCTTCTAAAATGTTCATCATCTTTGTCTTGGTCTAGAACCTCTGACAAAAATGGTGCACACATTTCTAGGACAACAGAGGGTCACTGAATTAAATCATATAGTATTTGCATTTGGGCATTTAAATGCTATAAAATATTTTAAATGCTCAAATAATCATAAACTAAAATGTTTACTGTTGGATACATTATAAACAGTAGCCATGATTAGTTTCATGATTTTTGGAAATGCCCTGGCATTTTTAGTAAAGCCCTGAAGTTACAGAAAATAGAAAACAGAAAAATAGGAAAAGAGAGAAACTTACCTGGTCTCACCTGTGCAGCCCACCAGAGAGCTCAGCCATCCGCTGAAGCAGTCGGCCCAGCCCACCAGCGCCCTCCCAGTCGTCTACCTCCTTGTGACAGTAGGACAGGGGCGTGTGCTCGCCGCGCGCCGGCACGCGCTGGCCACCTCCTGCCTCCCTGCCTGTCTCCCCATCGCCCTGAGGATGCCACGCGACCCCTTGGCGCCCTCTCACTCCCTCCTGTGTCTCTCCCTCGTCTGCCCCTGTAACGCCCCGAGACCGGAGCTTCAGATGCCTCCCGTGGTTTCCGGGTTTCGTTGTGTGATTTGTTTGGTTCTTTGCATTCATCATTGCATCATGTTGCATTTCATCATGTCATCATGTGCATTGTGTGTTTTTCATACATATTAAGTTGTTGCATGTTCCATGCATGAATCTTGCTTCATCACCTTCTCCTTCCCTCTACTTCCTTCTTTTGGCAAGTTTCACGTTCCCTTCTCTTTTAATGTTCATCTTTGCCTCAATATTCTAACACCATGCACCTAGCCTCTCTGTCAAATTTCATCTCTTTCAAAATTGTTTTGGTTAGGGTTTAAAATGGTTCAAGTTTGAATTTAATTCAAACTTGAATTATTTTTATTTCCTTTAAAATCTCCAAACCAATTTTGTTCAATAGAGCACATTTTCCGGATCATGAATATATTTTTATATTTCTCTAGCTCCTCTCCTTTTCCCCCTACTTTTCTTTTTTGTATTTCTGTCTGAAGAAATAGAAAAGCAGCAGCAGCAGCTCCCTGGGCTTCGGCCACCCGGCAGGCCCATTACCTCAGCCAGCACCGGCCCATCCCTCTCCTAAGGCCCAGCCTCCCTCGCCCTATCTCTCCTAACCCTAGATGGCCCAAAGCCCAGCTCCTGCACCTCACCCCATCTCCACCTCGCGCCGCCAGGAGAGGATTGATCCCTCTTTTTTCCTTCTTGCATCGCTCCAGAGAAACCTTCTCCCTCTCGATCCCTCGCGTTCTCCTAGCGTCGGAGCACGCAAAAGGACAGCGCCGCGCTCGAGACCTCTCTCTCCCTCGAGCCTGATCCCCTCGCTCGCTTCCCTCCTCCTCCCTCTCGCTCCTCTGCACGACCTCGTCCCCTGCTCTCTTCCACAATCGCCCGGAAGCTGCCGCATCGCCAGGAGGCTGCCGCATCGCCGGGGACGCCGAGCGCCACCTACCCCACTGACGACCAAAGCCACCGGAGTGCCGCACACCTCGCCCTCGCATCTCTGACCTCCTCATCATACTGCTGTGGCGCCCACATCTCCCGCCGTGCTGCGCCAACGACGCCTCCGGTGACCCCTTCCTCTACCGGTCGCCGCTGCCGACTAGCGCCAGCAATTGGCAGCAGCGCCGCCCCGGTGCACCTCGTTGCCGGAGAACCACCAACGACACCAACAGCGAGCCCATCTCCTCTGTCCATCCCTATTGCTTCTCCTCGTGCCTCGTTCTAACGTTGTCCGCGACGTCCGACCCCCTGCATCACCTCCTGGCCCATCTCGTTCATATCCACCATGGCCACTTTGGCCTTGCTGGCTGTTCTGCTCGGTCGCATCAGCCGTAGTCGCCTCCATGTTCTGTTCCTTGCGGGCGGAAGACCCGTGCCCTTTTGATCACAACATGCCTTCGCTGGGTTGTCTCCGCAAGGCCCCTTTGCGAATCACTGCCAAGGCCAAGACCATCTCCAAGCACGAAGCCTCAAGTCCAAGGACTATCACATTCGTGGATCCCTTTCGCCAAGTACCACGACCGGTGAAGACCAAGACAGAGACCTCCTCGAGCAGGAGCATTTTTGGGATTGTCAGGACCACCTCAAGTTCGACTACGTTTTGCCGCCCGACCGAGACCGACAAGTACCACTATGACCGGAGACCTCGGACCCGCCAAGTACCCCTTCGACGCGTGTACCCCTACCGCACGGTTACGCCAAGTTCATCTACGGAACGTGTATGTCTCCAATGTGTACCACTACGCGCGTAGACACCAAGACCGTTTCGGGATTCACCAAGTACCACTACCGCCGTTGTAATTTTGACAAGAAATGTGTACCACTATCGTCGCCAGTACCTCTACCGTCGTCATGTACCCCTACTTCCACTACCGTCGTGAGAACAACTACTTCCTCTACGAACTCGAACCGCTCGGAGAATGCTCCCTTGTAAGGTATAACCGCCGAAACGACGCCCGTGGACAAATGCTTGTGATGTGTTGTATGATATGCTCCTATTTGGCCATGTTCGCACCGTGTCCGTTTTGTCACTCGTTTCCTTGCCACCGATACGTGGGAAACCCGGTATCCAGGATCACTCCCCGTACCTCTTTCACATTCCGCACATCTCACATTTGTTTCTTGCACCGACATCTCAACTAGTTGTCGGATCATCGGAACATTGCCGTGACACCGTTTCCGTTTTCGCCGCCAAGACACCCTTTTATTTCCGTCGTGGCGACCAAATGCCTCATATCTTATCATGTCGACTTATTCATAATTATTGCATAAAACTTGAACATGTCATCCGCATCATGTTAACAACATCAAGAATATTTAAAATTGTTGTTTGTAGTAATTTGCTATATGCATATGGGGATTTACCGGATTTGTCATTTGCTATAGCCGGCCCCATTTAAATTGTTTAGATAGATAATCCCTTTATGTTTCACCTCTTGACATGCTTAACAACATTTAATATTGTTGGGTACATAACCGAGAGAGAACTAAATAAGTCATGTGGTGTTTCGTCAATATGCAACTCGTTGCATATTGATCTCCACTTAATTTGTAGTTTTGTTTGTGCACTTTGCCATGCCATGCATATTTAAACCGGACATGCATCATACTTGATTGTGCATCATACCATGTTCATGTGTTGGTTGTTTACTATGTTGTCTGCTTCTTTTCCGGTGTTTGCTTCTTCGGGTTGGTTCCGTTAACGTCGTGTTGTGAGGATTCGTTCGACTAGATCCGTTTGTCTTCTTCATGGACTCGTTCTTCTTCCTTGCGGGATTTCAGGCAAGATGATCATACCCTCGAAATCACTACTATCTTTGCTTTGCTAGATGCTCGCTCTTTTGCTATGCCTATGCTGCGATACCTACCACTTGCTTATCATGCCACCCATATTATTGAACCAAGCCTCTAACCCACCTTGTCCTAGCAAACCGTTGTTTGGCTATGTTACCGCTTGCTCAGCCCCTCTTGTAGCGTTGTTAGTTGCAGGTGAAGATTGAAGTTTGTTCCTTGTTGGAACATGGAGATACCGTTCCTTGTTGGAACATGTTTACTTGTTGGGATATCACAATATATCTTATTTAATTAATGCATCTATATACTTGGTTAAGGGTGGAAGGCTCGGCCTTATGCCTGGTGTTTTGTTCCACTCTTGCCGCCCTAGTTTCCATCATATCGGTGTTATGTTCCCGGATTTTGCGTTCCTTACGCGGTTGGGCTATAATGGGAACCCCTTGACAGTTCGCCTTAAGTAAAGCTCTTCCAGCAATGCCCAACATTGGTTTTACCATTCGCCACCTAGCCTCTTTTGCCCTTGGGTTTCGTGGACTCAAGGGTCATCATTATTTTACCCCCCCCCCCCCGGGCCAGTGCTCCTCTGAGTGTTGGTCCAACCTGTCAGCTGCCGGTGACCACCAGGGGCAACTCTGGGCTGGCCTACCCGTACATAGGACAATCTGAGTGTGCCCTGAGAAAGAGATATGTGCAGCTCCTATCGGGATTTGTCGGCACATTCGGGCGGTGTTGCTGGTTTAGTTTTACCCTGTCGAAATGTCTTGTTGTACCAGGATACCGAGTCTGATCGGAATGTCTCGGGAGGAGGTCTATTCCTTCGTTGACCGTGAGAGCTTGTGATGGGCTAAGTTGGGACACCCCTGCAGGGATTTGAACTTTCGAAAGCCGTGCCCGCGGTTATGGGAAGATGGGAATTTGTTAATGTCCAGTTGTAGAAAACCTGAAGTTGACCTTAATTAAAATGCATCAACCGCGTGTGTAACCGTGATGGTCTCTTTCCGGCGGAGTCCGGGAAGTGAACACGGTGTAGGAGTAATGCTTGACGTAGGTTGTCTAGGATCACTTCTTGATCATACTTTTATCGACCGTGCTTTGCCTTCTCTTCTCGCTCTCTTTTGCGTATGTTAGCCACCATATATGCTAGTCGCTTGCTGCAGCTCCACCTCATACTTTTACCTTACCCATAAGCTTAAATAGTCTTGATCGCGAGGGTGCGAGATTGCTGAGTCCCCGTGGCTCACAGATACTTCCAAAACCAGCTTGCAGGTGCCGATGAGTCCGTGCAGATGACGCAACCAAGCTCAAGGAGGAGCTCGATGAAGATCTTGTCCTTTGTGTTGTTTCGTTCTAGTTGATCAGTAGTGGATCCCAGTTGGGGTCGATCGGGGACCTTTGTCGCATTTGGGGTTCTTCTTTTATTTTGGTTCCGTTGTCGAACCTTGATTGTATTTGGATGATGTAATGCTTTATTCATGTATTGTGTGAAGTGGCGATTGTAAGCCAACTATGTATCTTTTCCCCTTATGTATTACATGGGTTGTGTGAAGATTACCTCACTTGCGACATTGCTTTCAATGCGGTTATGCCTCTAAGTCGTGCTTTGACACGTGGGAGATATAGCCGCATCGAGGGCGTTACAGCCCCTCTCCCCCGAGCACCACCGAGCGGAGCTCGTCGCCACCGACACCGATCGCCACGGCCACTGACCCTCCCTCGCCCATCCAGTGTGTCCAAGAGCTCCGGGTCGTCTTCCTCATCCTCTGCACCGAGCCTTGGAACGAAGGACGCACCACAACGTCGCCAGCATCGCCGTTTCCATTGCCGGCCACTATGGATCCTCGCCGTCGATTCAGGAGGTACCGGGCGTCCCCGACCTCGCCCTCGCGCTCGTTGGACTCGCTGTGAGCCTCCGCACCGAACCTCCCTCTCCCTGATGCCGATTTCTTCCTCTAATCGCGGGCTCCGTCGAGCCCGAGAGCTCATCGCCGCCGGCCACGAGGTCGCCGTGGCTAGATACCACACACGTCGTGTCCGAGCACGCTGTCGTCCTCAGCACGTTCCCAGGAACCCAGAGCACCTACCCACTCTTCCTCCCGTGCACCGTAGCGCTCTGTCCATCTTCACCGAAATCCGGCCACCGCCGCGAGCTCCGTTTTGGCGAGCTCCGGTGCCCCCGCAGCCACCCACCTGCTCCTCTGGATGCGAGAGAGCGTGGGCTACCCTCTGGTGGTCTTCGCGCGTCCAGCCGCCGTCCGTAGCGCGTTCCCGAGTGTCGCTGCCGCGTTCGCGTGCTCGCCGGCGTTCAACTCCGGTGTGCTGACGTGGCAACGTCATTAGTGGCTAATGAGTTGCAACTAGTTTCTGGTGTTTGTAGGTAGTGTTAGTAGTCTACCAAGTGGCACCCAGTACAGGTGGGCTTGGGACAGACTATGCACAGTGGCCCGGTGTACCAAGTGGCACCCGGATGGTGGGCTTGGGAACCCTGTACACATCGTTTGGGGCCGTAAGCGACACCCCGGCCGGATCTCCTTGCGGATGGAACCCGAATAGGCGATAAACCTGGACGAGAGACTTGTGTGATTAGTCAGGTCGTGGCCGACTCCCTCACCAGTATTCCGCTTGAAGGTTGCCGAGATACATGACATGTACATGGTGGTAAGTGGCGAGAGCGTGTGTGAAGAAGTACACCCCTGCAGGGTTATCATTATCTATTCGAATAGCCGGATTCCTCGGATATGGAAACTTGGACCCCTTGCATAGTTCATAGACAAGTGAAAGTGGATACTCTAAAATGCGCAAGATAAGTGTGAGTGCTATGGATGGCGTTCTCGCAGGGAGACGAGAGCGGATCCATAGTGGTGTATTGGTATGGTGAATTTGTGGACTCGTGTGCGCCACCTCAAAAGAGTTACTTGCAGTCGTAGTTCAGGTTAGCCACTGAGTCAAAGCTGGATTGCTGCAGTTAAACTCCACCACCCCCTTTGTTGATACCGATGCATATGTAGCTAGTTCTGATATAAGTCTTGCTGGGTACATTTGTACTCACGTTTGCCTATTTTATGTTTTGCAGAGAGATGTCAGTCTCGCTAGTAGTTCTATGTGGACTTCGACGTTTAGCTTGATACCTCAGCTATGATCTTGTGCCCTCGGCAGGATCTGGTAGATAGTTAGGCTTCTCAGCCTTTTTCATTTGTAGTTGTTTGTACTCAGAGAAGTTATCATTCCGCATGTGCTTGTTGCTTGTATGCTCTGTATGTTGGGTCATGAGACCTATGTTTGTAATTCTTGTCTCTTCAGAGCCTAATGAATAAATACTTTGAGTCGTAGAGTTTTGTTGTGATGCCATGTTGTATTTACACATATCGAGCATATTGTGTGTATGATTGAAATGCTTGGTATGTGTGGGATCCGACAACCTAGTTGTTTATTCTTGGTAGCCTCTCTTATGGGGAAATGTAGTCTTGTGCTTCCATGAGCCATAGTAGTCAGCAACAGCCCTGTTCACCGGAGTCCTGCTAGCCCAGCACTACTGCTCCGGAACACTTGACTAGCCGGCATGTGATTCACTTCGTTCCTGTGTCTGTCCCTTCGTGGAAATGTCACGCGGTGACATCCGGAGTCCTGCCTAGCCTGCTACAGCCTGGTTCACTGGAGTCCTATTAGCCCAGCGCTACAGCCTGGATTCGCACGCTGCTGACCGACATGCTCGATGTTGATTCATGTATGCCTGTCCCCATAAGTTAGTGCCACTTTGGGTTCACGACTAGTCATGTCGGCCCGGGTTCTCTGTCATATGGATGCTAGCGACACTATCATATACGTGAGACAAAAGGCGCAAACGGTCCCGGGCCATGGTAAGGCGACACCCGTGGGAATACCGTGCGTGAGGCCACAAAGTGATATGAGGTGTTACCGGCTAGATCAATGTGACTTGGAATCAGGGTCCTAACACAACTTCTCCTCTCCCCTTGCTGGATCAAGAAGGAGGAGACGTCCCTGGGTTGTACGTGTGTTGAACGTGGAGGCGCTGTCCATTCGGCGCTAGATCTGATCTTCCGTGATTTGAATCGCCGCGAGTACGACTCCATCAACCGCGTTCTTGTAACGCTCCCGCTTAGCGATATTCGAGGATATGAAGATGCAATCCCTCTCTCTCTCGTTGCTAGTATCTCCTAGATTGATCTTGGTGACACATAGGAAAATTTTGAATTATTACTACTGTCGGATCACGGGTTCCGACAAACCCTTGAGGTTCGAACTCTGGGGTGCACGCGAAGTTCTTGCCCTCCTTCCGATCTACGCCCTAGCTCGCTAAGGTCTCGCGGACGAACTTGACGCACCCGCAACACAAAGACACAAGGTTTATACTAGTTCGGGCTACCGTTGTGGTGTAATACCCTACTCCAGTGTGGTGGTGGTGGATTGCCTCTTGGGCTGATGAAGAACAGTACAAGGGGAAGAACAACCTCCTAAGGTTGAGGTGTTCTTATGCTTGGTGTGCTAAGGGTTGGCCTTTTATCAGATCGGATCTCCCCCCTTTGGTGGTGGCTAGTCCTACTTATATAGGCCCTGGTCCTCTCCCCAAATATTGAGCGGGAAGGGAGCCAACAACGGCGGCCAATTTGAAAGGGGACATCTAGTACAAGCTATCCTAACAAAAGGTGGTCTTCGCCTGCCAAAGGTTCTGGTGGTGACGCCGTCCTGCCGTCCTTCTGGTCTTGATCTCGTTGCACTGATATGGAAACCTTTGCCTGATGCCTCAGTACTCCACGCCTGCGCTTGCCCCCTTGGCACCAAAGAGGAAACAAGGATGTTGTGCGTGCTGGTGCCCGCCTGTTGTCGATCGTCATGGCTCACGTCATGAGAGCCTCGCGAGGTTTGCCCCGCCTTGATATCTCTACTCCTCGCGAGGCAGCCTGGTGAGGCCGCTCCTGAGGAGGTCTTGCGTCATCCGCTTCGCGATGCTTGGCTCCTCGCGAGGGTCTTGAATGCCTTGTTGATGATGATGGGCTGTACAGACCTGCCAACACAGCCACACCATGGGCCGTAGGTAGGCAAGTCTAGGGACCCCCGTTCCCAGAACACCGATAGTAGCCCTCGGGCCCAAGGCGCGCTCGGTCTTGGCTTCGAGGCGAAGCCAAAGTATCAAGCGCGGAGCGCTGTGGGCCCCAAAATACTGCGGCCTCGGTTGACGTGTGGCGGTATATTGGTCGTGGGCGTCTCCGCTCCCCACGCTGCCTTGGCAACTGCCCGACTTGACAAGTCCCTGCGACATGCAAGGAAAATCATCATTACCTGTGATCGTGGGGGGCGCCGGTTGGCCTTCTTCCGCTATAAATGGGGAGGGGGGCGGAGCCCCCGTTGCCCATCTCTTCTCGGTTCACTTGCTTCTTCCTCCTCGCTCCACTGCTTGCAGCAATGGCGCCACCGAAGAGGTTCTCCGCCGTGGAGAAGGGCAAGGCCCATCGGGAGGGACCCGGCCCCCTAGCGCCCAAGCGAGGATGTGGCCGTCCCCACAAGCATGCCGCGACCCCCAGCTCTCGGGGTGGCATCACAGTGCACGACAGGAGTCGCTCTGGTCGCGGCAGTCCTATCGATGAGAGGAGACGCGTCGTGGTTGCGCGACCTCCACGACCGCGGTTCCATGCATCAGAGGTGCTGCCGGAGTTCGTTGTCTGGTCGGAGGATCCGGCCGGCAGCTGGCTCTAGCTCCCTCGCTTCTTTGCCGACGAGTTGCCGGCCTCCGGTCCAGGCGGGCTTTGGCTGCAGGCAGACAGTTGCTGCAGCCAAGCTTCTTGAGTCGCGGACGAGGTCTCCGTCGCAGGCAACATTGCTCTGGCCTGTGGTTGGCAGACGTTCTCCCACGCGCGCGGCCTGGGCAGGTGGTGCACCCTCCACTTCAAGTTCGACGGCAACGCGACCCTCTTCGTGAGTGTGTTTGGGGAAGGTGGCTGCCGCGCCGGATGCTGCCTCGAGGTGAACGACGGCGAGGAGGTGCTCGGCCTTGGCGATGGTCGGGACGAGAAGGAGGACGAACCCGCCGGCCGCGCCTCGTCTGGCTATGGTGGCTCCTCCTTTGGCGACAGTTCCAGCAGCGGCGGCCTTGATCAGCCGCCATGCCGCCGCGCCCGCTTCGAAGGTGGTAGCAGGTCGTCTCGTCGCCACGCACCAGTGAAGCGCGAGGAGGGGTCCGACTAGACCTAAGACATCACCAAGGCCCTGCCCCCGTCGGCTGCTGCAGGGGCGAGCGCCGCTTTTGTTATGTTCCCCTTTCCCATCCTGTATCGGAATGAAGTCGGCATGGGCCCGGAGGGGCATGTATCGAACCATAACTTATTATCCGTTATGCTACGCTTGTTGTTTCAGTGCTGTGCGACTATTTTGCGCAAAGATAACTTAGCCTGGTGCATTCGGGGCACCCTCCTCCTCACGAGGCATTTGCTTCCTTGTGTCCATCTTGACCTTGTGGTCTGCGATTGCTCAGGAACTGCGAAAAAAATCGTTAGGGATTTTTGCCAGGAGATTTGTCGTTCACCCAAGCCTTGACCCAACGCCTTGTATCGCGGTACCCGTGGGGCACGGATTAGGAGAGATGCGCCAGCTTTCGGGCTCGAACGAGGGTGGCTCGCGAGGAGGCAGAGAGAAGAAAAAAACCTCGCGAAGGCACCTACCTAGCCCCCCTCGCGAGGTATGGGAGAGAGAGAGAGAGAACACGAGCGAACCAGAGCTGGAAAATGCAGTAAGAGGCGAGGGAATCGAATCAGGAAGGAACACCAAAGGCAAACTTCGATTAAGGAAAAGTGAGCCAACTACGGAAAGCAAATGAAAAGCCGCGTCCGGCACCTAATCTAGTCTTCAAGTCTTCTCACGAGTGCAGAGCTAAGTGCTGTCACTAGGCGTGGGAGGGAGCCCCAGGGCCTGAGGCCGGCGCTCTTGAGACTCCAGGGCGTGTACAGCCCCATTCATTATTACGTGAGAGTGTCACGGGCGGTGATTCTTCACAGGCACCGGGCCTTCTTCACAGGCTCTGGGCCTTACTTCATAGGCTCTGGGCCTTGCTTCATGGGTAGAACCTCCGGAGGTGCTGGATGTTCCAGGCGTTCTGGATAGGTATCCCGTCCTGCATCTCCAGGCGCGCGGCGCCAGGCCTGGAAACATGGATGACCCTGAATGGGCCCTCCCACACGGGTGAAAGCTTGTGCGACCCTTCCCTAGAGAGGACCCGCCTCAAGACGAGGTCGCCCACCTCGAGCATCCTAGAGCGGATGTTGCTGCAGTGGTTTCGCCGCAACGCCTGCTGGTACTGAGGGAGTCCTGGATTAGGGGGTGTCCGGATGACCGGACTATAACCTTTGGCCGGACTCTTGGACTATGAAGATACAAGATTGAAGACTTCGTCCCCGGATGGGACTTTCCTTGGCGTGGGAGGCAAGCTTGGCAATACGGATATGTAGGTCTCCTCCCATTGTAACCGACTTTGTGTAACCCTAGCCCTCTCCGGTGTCTATATAAACCGGAGGGTTTTAGTCCATAGGACGAACAACAATCATACCATAGGCTAGCTTCTAGGGTTTAGCCTCTTTGATCTCGTGGTAGATCTACTCTTGTACTACCCATATCATCAATATTAATCAAGCAGGACGTAGGGTTTTACCTCCATCAAGAGGGCCCGAACCTGGGTAAAACATTGTGTCCCCTGCCTCCTGTTACCATCCGGCCTAGACGCATAGTTCGGGACCCCCTACCCGAGATCCGCCGGTTTTGACACCGACATTGGTGCTTTCATTGAGAGTTCTGCTGTGCCGTCGTCATCAGGAAGGATGCCTCATCCCGTCTTTAAAGACGGCACTATTGCTAAGGGAGCTTTGGCTGTCGGCCAAACTCTCCGGCTGGGTGGTTTTCTTATGACCGCCTGTTCGGCCGCTGCGCCGATGATGACTTCTCGGGTCATCACAAGCAATCTTGACGTCAACTCGGAACTCACCGAGCAGTTAGATCCAATGGAGCTCTCTTCCCTAAACGAGCTCTTGGATCGCATCGCCGCCCTGGGAGTCGCTACAGACTACGATCAGATTGGGCCTAAACCCGACCTGAGAGAGATCAACTCTCCCCAGGTCACCCATCACGTTGAAGTGGTGGAGGAACAATGCGGCGACCCTTCATCTATCTTAAGGACTAGCTATGTCCGGATTCCCGATCCCTCCAAGCCAGATACCCGCGGAGGGGAGGACGTCACTCAAGAGCTGAACCTAGAGTCAGGCAGCGGGCTAGATTCAGTGGAAAATATCCAAGAATACAAACTTCTGAGTTCGGAAACTCCTTGGCCCCTGAGTCTCAAATTGGGTGAAGTTTCGGATTCAATTCCACCCACCCACCTAAACGTAAGCGATCTATCCCAAATTAGGCAAGAGCCAGAAGAAACAGTACACCATTACTGGACCAGATTCCTCCTGGTCATGAATAGGATAAAGGACTGCCGCGAGGAAGACGCAATTTCATTCTTCTGCAATAATTGCACGGACAAGGGTGCATTATCGCCAGACACCCGGGTTAAACACAAAAAAGCAAAAACCCTCTACAGGGCATGGAACCGTACTGGAGGGATGGCTCAATGGACCCTGTAAAATTCACAGTTCAGAGGGCGCCACACCAACTCATAGCCTTAGAGCATGTTGGATACTCCGGTAGGTGGCCAAAAGTGGCGAAGATCTTCTAACCCCAGAAGCCATAGAGCACCAGCCCAGGGATACCAGTACGGTATTAACAGTCTTCGAGACTTTCGCATCAAATAATATGCGAAAATGAACACTCCGCAGCCTTGCCGAAGTCTATCACGTGACAACAATAAACCCATGGAGTGACACGGCTATTACTTTTAATGCTAGTGACGAACCTAAATTCCGAACACCCCGAGCACCAGCCACATTGGTCCTCAGTCCAATAGTGGACGGCTTTCGACTCACCAAGGTACTCATGGATGGTGGCAGCAGATTGAACCTCATTTATGAGGAAACCCTTCGAAAAATGGAAATAGACTGGAACCGCATTGAGCGAAGCAGCACAACCTTTAGAGGAATAATCCCCAGTCGGGAAGCGCGCTGTACACGAAAAATCACACTAGATGTGGTGTTCGGCACGCCGGATAATTACAGGTCCGAAGAGGTCACGTTCCAAGTGGCCCCGTTCAGTAGCGGATACCATGCTCTATTAGGGCGGGAGGCGTTTACAATCTTCCATGCCATACCCCATTACGGGTACATGAAGCTCAAAATGCTCGGGCCCAACGGAATCATCACTCTTGCTAGTGATCCGGACATAGCACTCCGCGCCGAAAATAAGACAACCGCACTGGCCCTCGAGGCACTATCCGAAGCCCTAGCGGCCGAGGAATTGACTGCGCTGCTCTTCACGGTGAACAGGGACGATGTGATAATCGATAAAAGATCCAAGTCCACCTCCTTTAAACCGGCGGATGAAATAGTCAAATTCCAAGTCCATCCAGCGGACCCTACAAAAACAGCTTCCATCGGGGCACAATTAAACCCTGATGTAGATGCCACACTACGAGAGTTCCTACGCGAGAACTGGGACATTTTTGCCTGGCACCCTTCAGACATGCTAGGAATCCCACGCAGGCTGGCCGAGCACAGCCTAAATATCCTAAAAGGATTGAAGCCAGTTAAGCAGGCTCTTCGGCGTTTCTCTGAACCTAAGAGACAAGCCATGGGAGAGGAACTAGCCAAGCTATTGGAGGCCGGATTCATCAGAGACATAAAACATCCGGACTGGCTAGCAAACCTGGTGATGGTACCAAAGAAGGACAAATCCTGGCGCTTGTGCGTCGATTTTAAGGACCTCAACAAGGCTTGCCCAAAGGATCCCTTCCCCCTCCCCCGCATCGATCAAATTATCGACGCTACCGCAGGACACGATTCATTGTGTTTCCTCGACGCATACTCCGGCTACCATCAAATTAAGATGGCAGAGCTAGACCAAGCCGCAACGGCATTCATCACACCATACAGCCCATTATGCTTCAACACAATGCCCTTCGGGCTCAAAAACGCCGGCGCAACATATCAGCGCATGATTCAGACATGTCTGGCAAACCAGATCGGCAAAACAGTGGAGGCATACGTAGATGACGTGGTCGTCAAAACCAAGCATGTCGAATCTCTAGTAGACGACTTGAGGCTCACATTCGATAACCTCCGAACATACGACATCAAGTTCAACCCGGAAAAATGCGTTTTCGGCGTACCATCCGGAAAGCTCTTGGGCTTCATTGTATCCGGTAGAGGAATTGAAGCAAATCCAGCCAAGATCCGAGGTCTGTCACAATTGGACATCCCAAAGGACCTCAAACAAATACAAAAATTGACCGGATGTGTGGCGGCTCTAAGCCGCTTTATCTCCCGCTTGGGAGAAAAGGCATTACCCCTTTATCACCTCCTCCGGCGCACCAAACACTTCGAGTGGACAGATGCCGCCACGAACGGACTCGACGAAATAAAAGCCATATTGGCAACAAATGCAGTCCTGGCCGAGCCAAACATTGGCGAACCAATGCTATTATACATTGCGGCAACTCATCAAGTTGTAAGCGCAGTGCTCGTCGTCGAACGAGAAACGGACAGACACAAATTCCCCCTTCAAAAGCCGGTTTACTATGTGTCCACTGTCCTTACTCCATGCAAGTCACGGTACCCACATTATCAAAAGATAGCGTACGTGGTATTTATGGCATCCCGGAAGTTGCGACACTACTTTCAAGAGTGTTCGATAATGGTAGCCTCGGAAGTACCACTTAACGATATTATAAACAACCGCGACGCGACGGGCCGGATTGCTAAATGGGCCATTGAGCTCCTCTCATTCGACATAACTTACAAGCCATGGCGAGCTATTAAGTCGCAAGTTTTGGCCGACTTCGTCGCCGAATGGATGGAAGCCGAACTCCCTAAAGAGTACGACACATATTCCAACTGGATCATGCACTTCGACGGCTCCAAAATGTTGGCTGGTCTAGGGGCTGGCGTTGTTTGACGTCCCCAACTGGAGATACAGTTCAATATGTACTCCAGATAATGTATACGGACTCCAACAACGCAGCCGAATATGAGGCCCTTCTACATGGTCTCCGGATGGCAGTATCCATGGGCATTCAACGCCTAGAGGTGCGCGGGGATTCGAACCTCACGATATCCCAAATAAATGGAGACTTTGATGCCAAGGATCCGAAAATGGCAGCTTATCCCAACGCCGTCCTAAAAATGTCAGCTCGGTTCGAGGGGCTCGAATTTCACCATATAGCCCGGGAAAACAATCAGGCAGCAGACGTCCTGGCACGCATCGGCGCAAAACGCGATGCCATCCCTCCCAACATCTTCTTGGAGAGGTTGTTCAAGCCATCCGTAGTATGGGAAGGGGAACCCGGAAATAACAGCCCGGACCCAACCGCACTGCCCGACACCGAACATTCTTACATAATTGGAGGCTCTGCCAACGCAATAACATCTTCAGCCCACGTAATAATGGCAGTCATCGCCCCGTGGACAGAACCATTCCTAGCCTACCTAACTAAGCAGGAACTTCCTGAGGACCAAAACGAGGCACGCTGCATAGTGCGGCAATCTAAAGCCTATAAAGTCCATGAGGGGGAGCTTTATAAGAAAAGCACCACCGGAGTCCTTCAAAGGTGCATCTCCGAAGAGGAAGGGCGGAATCTTCTGGCTGAAATTCAAGCCGGACTCGGTGGCCACCACGCTGCAGCCCGGGCCCTTGTAAGCAAGGCCTTCCATACAAGCTTCTATTGGCCGACGGCCCAGGCAGACGCTCAGGACTTAGTCCAATGATGCGTTGGTTGCCAGCTTTTTGCTAACCAAAGCCATATGCCACCCACCGCCCTCCAAACTATCCCCATCACCTGGCCCTTCGCGGTCTAGGGGCTTGACATGGTTGGACCCCTTAAAGGAGGAACCCACAAGCAAAAATACTTACTGGTCATGGTGGATAAGTTCACCAAATGGATAGAGGCCAAGCCTGTCAAAACGGGTGAATCCGGACCGGTGATAGACTTCATATCCGGGGTTGTACACTGTTACGGCGTCCCCCACAGCATCATCACTGATAACGGCACGAACTTTACGGCCGACGAGGTAAAACTCTGGTGCAAAAACATGGGCATCAAGCTCGAGTATGCTTCAGCCTATCACCCACAAACTAACGGGCAGGTCGAGCAAGCAAATGGTGTAATCATGAGCGGCATCAAACCCAGGTTAGTGCGGTCCCTCAAGGAATCTAACACGCACTGGGTAGAGGAGCTCGACTCTGTACTCTGGGGGCTGCGGACCACGCCGAACCGCACTACCGGATACACACCATTCTTCATGGTATACGGTGTAGAGGCAGTTCTGCCCTGCGACATAATACATGACTCACCTCGAGTGCGCATGTACGAAGAAATAGAAGCCGAGCTCGATCGGCAGGACAGTTTGGACGCCTTGGAGGAGGAGCGTGACGTGGCAAAAGCCCGTTCCACATTCTATCAACAGCAGGCTCGAAGATACCAAAGCAGAGAAGTACGGGCCAAAACTTACAATGTTGGCAAGTTAGTTCTACGCCTGTCGGATAAGAAAAAGGACAAACTCAGGCCCAAGTGGGAAGGTCCCTTCATTATTGACCAAGTCCTAACTGGTGGAGCATACCATCTACGGGATGCATCGGATAATCGACTCGAGCTGAACCCATGGAACGCAGCCCGACTTTGAAGATTCTACGCCTAGCACCGGACCCTGTGTTCATCTCCTTCCTCTGTCCATTTTTTATACACAATCTGTCTTATATTTTTCTCCTTCTCCCCTTCTCTTCTCTCACAGCCTTTAAAGGCCCATTTGTGCCTTGTTTGCACGCAACTGACGCGCTATCTGCGCTCATCATACATGGGGGCTTCTTTAAACAGAAGCTTATTCATACGGGCTTTATGCCCAACACATGTGTTATCCTTCCACATGTACCCTTTATTCACCATTATATGCATCGATATGACTTAAGTTTTGGCCAAGCTGGGTTGCCTGGCTCTTGTATTTATGCCCTAC
Source organism: Triticum urartu (assembly GCF_056163025.1). Taxonomy (NCBI): domain Eukaryota; kingdom Viridiplantae; phylum Streptophyta; class Magnoliopsida; order Poales; family Poaceae; genus Triticum; species Triticum urartu. Next base: position 484,079,150 of record NC_141875.1, read on the forward strand.
ATTCCCGTTAATTCGGCTAGGGCATAAGGGGAGCACCTCTGCGATTGTTACTACCGGGTCAGCCGGATGTGTACCTCAGACTGGGTGAAGCCGAAAGCTAGCGTTCTTAAGGGAATATTCGGTCGGTAAACTAAATATGATTTTTCACTTATTTACTTATGTGCCCCCAGATGTTTTTTCTGCGTCTCTTCTCGCAGTCCGGACATGCACTTTAGGGCATGCCTCCCAGGGAAAGGAACCCCTAACGGAACTATTCTCCCTGGAAGATGTTTCTTACTAACCATGTAATATAACATAACTAGTTGGGCACTTGTCTGTTCAAGCACTAATGACCCCTACGCCTGGTCTCCATGCATGCCCCAGTTCTTGCATAACCGAGAGGGTATTCGGATACACTCCGGACCGTCAGGTCCCGAGGTTGAAGCGAAAAGGTCCGCCACGACAAACGATCTACAATCCGGCTAGAAGGCATTATACATGTCACCTTCAATTACATAGTCAATTTTACTGGTTAAATTCCTCTTCAATACCATCCAACAGGCTGTCTAGTTTACAGTCTTGTTGGGAATACTTTGCAGCCAATTCTACTTGGCCGTACACTAAGCTCACAGGGATCTCCTTCCCATCGGGCCCCATAGGTCCGACCTTGGCCATGTGGTTTGGGTCAGCCTTCGTGTACCGCGTCTTCACCATGGCCCAGGCTTCCCTGGCGCCCTGACAGCAGGCCGATATCTTCCATAATCGGATGCGCCGCTGCGCTCCCTTCAGCTTCTCTGCAAGCTCTCCAAGGCCTTCGGGCATGGAGACGGATGGCCACAAGGCCTGGGCGACGCCTTGCATCACCTGCCGAACTCGTTCGTGCAGTTGTGAGAGCTCGGGAAGAAGGTCACCCGTAGAACTGGGCATTTCCTCTGCAGGACGTCCTGTTAGCATACCTACAGACATAACTTTGTCAGCCAACTTCCTTGCCGAACTCTTTTTCAAAGTTCGTTAAAGCACTTACTAAATATGCCGCGTCGAAGCCGCCGATTCTCCTTAACGGAGTCCGACAGTTGGGCACGAACATCCTTTAGTTCCATGCCCATCTTGGTGTTGGCATCTAGGAGATCATTCTTCTCCTGCCTCACCCTCGTAAGCACGCTCTCACCGGCCTTTAGCTGGCGTAGGAGCTGGTTCTTATCCGGATTTACTCCAGCGTCATCTGCAATTTTACCGTCAGATCTGCATATACGCCGCACTTTATATGATACTTATCATTTGAAGGATATATTACCAGAGGGGGTCTCTTTGGGCTCCCCTGCTGCGGCTAGTGCGGCCTGAAGTTGGGCTTTGCACTCTTCTAGCTCCTGGGACAGTTGGGTATTCTTTTCTGTAAGAACTTGCATAAAAAATGATCCTTAAATCAGTTATTCTAACTGTTTCAAGTCTCAGGGGCTACTGATATATATATAATCATCAAATTTTCTCACCCGTATGTCTTTTACATACTGCTCCTTGGCTCTAGCTAGACCATTTTGAGCGGCACGGAGGTACGCATCTCCCGAGTTGAAGGCATCCAATGCCTCTTGGGAGAAACAAGCGTCACGAAGAACAGTCCGGCGACGCTTGTGGTTCATGGAACTTTCCACCTCGGAATTGGTGGCGGACAGTCTGTCCGCATCCTCTGTCGGAGGAGCGCCCGGCGCACGCCTCGTATTCGTGCTCGCCTCCGAATCCAGCCTTGGAGCCTGGCTGGTGGAGGCACGATTAGTAGCCTCTCCGGATATAGTCCGGCGAGTGCTCTTTTTCCTAAAAAGAAGGCATGGGCGTTAGTATGCCTCTGAGAATAATATCTTGGAATAAAGACGACGTGCCGTACCGCTGCGCCGGTGTCTCAATCCGGACTGCGTGTCTTTTCAGCTTGCCTGGCCTCGCGGCCCCTTGTTGGCTAGTCACCGCAGGCTCGGCCTTCCGCCTCGAGGACCTCCCCTGCAAAACATGGTTGTTATACGGTAATCAAAAACACGCAAGGACGGATCCGTTTTCAAAGTACTGGGACTTCGGTCTTAGTAACCTGTGAGGCTGGAAGTAGCCCAGGGTAATCGGCCGTAATGGCCACCAAGGCATTGTCATTGCTCAATTGGTAAAATACCCCATCGAGCAGCTCCATAGATATGACCGGATCCTCTTGGGAGGCCGGGTCAAGGAACCGTTCCGGGTCCTCGGGTTGTGGAGGAGGGCTGTTTATCTCCCTTACAGCCTGGCGTAGCTCCTGCGTTGAAATCGCTAGACTGAATACTTAACTATGGGAATATGAAACGGATGGGCGAGAAAGAGTGTCCGCTTATCTAGCTCAGAGGATTGTACATAGAAAATCTGCCCTGCGGGTTGACGCGGAGGAATTCCTCCTCTTCTCCCTTGTACAAAGTGGATAAGATCTTTATTAGAGCAGCAACCGATTCTGGCCCTTTACGGCCGTAGCGAGTGGCGTCATCCTCCCCGTTGAAATCCCACATGGGGTGCCTCTATACTGAAGCGGCTGCACCCCCCGCATAATACATGTGGCCATGACCTCAGTCATGGTCAATTCGGATCGAGCTAACAAACTTATCCGGCTCATCAGGTAAAGAATGTCCCTGTCATCTTCCTCCTGGGGGCTCCGTGGATGCCAGCTCTGGCGCTTCTTCAAAGGAGCGTTGTCGAACTCAGGGAGGCCGATTCGAAAAGGGTCCGGGAGGGGGACGTCTTCTATATAAATCCATTCTGAAGGCCAGTCTTCGGACGTCTTCTTTGGGGTTCCGGATAGATATCCGGTCCCGGCAATACGCCACACTTCGGCTCCGCCCACTTGATATATTGACCCCTCCTGAGAACGGGGCACAAGGCAGAACAACTTGTTCCACAGCGCGAAATGAGCCTCACAGTCGACCGGCCATGATGGAATGGATCTCTGTCGGGTGCGCTCCGATGAAGGCTCGCCAAGGGAGGATGGTGTGATTTGGATCTGAAATCCTCGTCTCTTTAATAGGCAGCTCATTCGCACAGCTAGGGGGGTAAATGTAAAAACACCCTGGCTCTTCACATTCGCTCGACACGTGGAAAGTGGCCATTATTGGGCGTGGAAGCCAATGAGCACAACATTCACAAGAAGCCAGACACTATTTAAATAGGTACACGGAATTTGGAGAGGAACCCGCCTTGCAATGCCGAAGACAATTTGCGCGCCGGACTCATCGTCATTGAAGCCTGGTTCGGGGGCTACTGAGGGAGTCCTGGATTAGGGGGTGTCCGGATAACTGGACTATAACCTTTGGCTGGACTCTTGGACTATGAAGATACAAGATTGAAGACTTCGTCCCGTGTCCGGATGGAACTTTCCTTGGCGTGGGAGGCAAGCTTGGCAATACGGATATGTAGATCTCCTCCCATTGTAACCGACTCTGTGTAACCCTAGCCCTCTCTGATGTCTATATAAACCGGAGGGTTTTAGTCCATAGGAAAAACAACAATCATACCATAGGCTAGCTTCTAGGGTTTAGCCTCTCTGATCTCGTGGTAGATCTACTCTTGTACTACCCATATCATCAAAATTAATCAAGCAGGACATAGGGTTTTACCTCCATCAAGAGGGCCCGAACCTGGGTAAAACATTGTGTCCCTTGCCTCCTGTTACCATCCGGCCTAGACGCACAGTTCGGGACCCCCTACCCGAGATCCGCCGGTTTTGACACCGATAGGTACCTTGCCGCCCTCAGTGCAGCTTCGCGATGAAGTTCCTCCCCCAGCACGAGGTCCATCCCCCGCATGGCGTCCTGCTGCGTTTCATCGAACGCCAGGACCCATGCGGAGCGATGCCCGACCTTGTAAGGAAGGACTGCTTCAGCTCCCTAGACAGGGAAGAATGGGGTCTCGCCCATTGGTTTGGTAGCGGTGGTGCGGATAGACCATAGCACGGACTGGAGCTCGTCGTGCCAGCCCCTGCCACATGCCTCGAGCTTCTTCTTGAAGGTCCTGGTCTTGAGGCCTCTCAGGACCTCCGCGTTGGCGCATTCGGCCTGACCATTGCTCCTGGGGTGCGCCACCGAAGCGTAGCAGATCTGCGTTCCAAGGTTAGCACAGCAGGTTTTGAAAAGGTTACTAGTGAACTGCGAGCCGTTATCTGTGATGATGCGGTTGGGGACCCCGAAGCGGCTCACGAGGCCCTTGATGAACTTGACAGCGGAGCCAGCCGGGATGGTACGGACAACTTCCACATCCGCCCACTTGGTGAACTTGTCGATGGCGACGTAGAGGTAACGGTAGCCCCCAGGCGCTCAAGGGAACGGCCCCAAGATGTCCAGCCCCCAGACCGCGAACGGCCATGTCGGTGTCAAAACCGACGGATCTCGGGTAGGGGGTCCCGAACTGTGCGTCTAGGCCGGATGGTAACAAGAGGTAGGGGACACAATGTTTTACCCAGGTTCGGGCCCTCTTGATGGAGGTAAAACCCTACATCCTGCTTGATTAATATTGATGATATGGGTAGTACAAGAGTAGATCTACCACGAGATCAGAGATGCTAAACCCTATAAGCTAGCCTATGGTATGATTGTATGTTGTCCTACGGACTAAAACCCTCCGGTTTATATAGACACAGGAGAGGTTAGGGTTACACAGAGTCAGTTACAATGGGAGGAGATCTACATATCCGTATTGCCAAGCTTGCCTTCCACGCCAAGGAAAGTCCCATCCGGACACGGGACGAAGTCTTCAATCTTGTATCTTCATAGTCCAATAGTCCGGCCCAAGGTTATAGTCCGGCTATCTGAACACCCCCTAATCCAGGACTCCCTCAGTAGCCCCTGAACCAGGCTTCAATGACGACGAGTCCGGCACACAGATTGTCTTCGGCATTGCAAGGCGGGTTCCTCCTTCGAATACTTCATAGAAGATTTTGAGCACAAGGATAGTGTCCGGCTCTGCAAAATAAGTTCCACATACTGCCGTAGAGAGAATAATATTTACACAAATCTTAATCTGCTGACATGTTTTGGCAACATGACATTATGCCATGGCCCGGTGCTTATTCGAACCGTTTTTCTTCAACCAGTTCCACACACAATGCGAGGCGGTTTCTTGACACATCTCGTCAAAGCAGAGATCGTGTTCCCCCAATTACGTGATTCTCATTAATACGGTCGTGGGTAACCCAACCGTGTGTAGGACTCCTAGATTATAGGTAAGTCCAAACGGCCATGGTGAGAACGCTTGATATTCACCCTCTTTATAAAGGGACAAGTTTTTCATTTTTTCCCTCTCGTGCTCAATCGAACCCCTCCCCCGCCTCGAGTTCTAACACCCAAAGCCCAGGTCAAGTGCTCCGGATCTTCAATCATGTCCGGATCCAGCCTTCAAGGCCGATGGATGCCCTCCTCCATCACGGAAGAGTATATCAAGAAGTTGAGGGAGGCCAGATACCTGACCGCCGAGGTTTCGCATGGGCTGCCTGCTCGAGGGCAGGTCGTCCCCACTCCCGAACCCAACGAGAACGTCGTGTTCGTCTCCCACTTCCTCTGAGGCCTAGGCCTCACTCTGGATCCCTTCGTCAGGGGTTTGATGTTCTATTACAGGCTAGATTTCCATGATCTAGCTCCGGACTCCTTTCTCCACATCTCGACATTTATTGTCATGTGTGAGGCCTTCCTCCGCATTACCCCTCACTTCGGCATGTGGCTCAAGACCTTTGAAGTGAAGCCGAAGATGATCGAGGGGCAACATGCAGCGTGCGGAGGCGCGTCAATAAGCAAGTTGGCAGGAGCTCCGTGGCCGAAAGGTTCCTTTCCAGAGCTGTCCGGATTATGGCAACGGGAGTGGTTTTACATCACGGCTCCCAGAAGTGCCAAGTGGGCGGCTGCCCCCGCTTTCCGCTCGGGCCCCCCACCACAACTGATGTCATGGATTAGCAGAGGACTGAGCTGGGGTCCAGCCAAGGACGTGCCTATACTGTAAAGCCGCATTCAAGATCTCTTCGAGGGAGATTTTAATTTGGTTGTGGTAGTGCAAGTTATGTTGGTTCGTCGAGTCCAGCCCTGCAAACGCCGGCCCCTTTGCTTATGGGAGTTCAACCCAGAAGGACCGTGTGCTATTCAAAGTTTCCCCGGCCTGACGCACGAGGAAATTTACAAGTCATTCTTCGGACCTCAAATAGAGTGTCCGGATACTACCGAAGACGTGGGCCTGAGCAGTAACCATGCGGCTGAACAAGTAAGTAATCCTCTAGCCGAACACACCGTCTTTTATTCATCATGACGTCATCTCTGAGAAATCGCTCTTTGACCAGGACTAGCTAACAAAAGCGAAGATGATTCGGTGTTCGGCCCCCCTCCCTGAGGGTTTGGAAAATCCGGTGCTGGAAAAGATGCTCGAGCTCGCACCTTTCTCGGAGCCCTCGAAGGAAGATACAAGGGGGAATAATATGGGCAAAAGCGGCCCCCCATCGCTGCCAGTTCCAACTGAGGAATGAGCGCCTCCATAAAGGAGGATAACCGGGGGAGGAAGAGGACTGCTTCTGAGGATCTGGAAGCCGAGGCCTCCAAACAAGAGAAGAAGTCTCCAACAGAGGGTCCTGCCTCGAGGGGTGCTCTTGCCGCACAAATTCCGCGGGAGGATCAGCCCTCCAACGAGTCGTAAGTGATTCAAAAAGTACTTTAATAGTGAAGGTATACTACCTTTCTTCTGAGGAGAATAACCGCCGCATATATCATGCAGTTCGGGTCTTAGCCCTTCTCAGCTGAGCTCGTCTTCAGGGGATCTTCTTCCGGAGATGATGGAGAGTGAAACGCCTCCCCCGGACTCCTCCGCTCAAGAAGCGGGCGACCCCGAAGTGTCGTCACGGAGGGCCTCTTCGGATCCGGTGAGGCCAGAAGATAATCCCATAGTCACCTGAAGTCCCCAACGTTCGGCTCTCGAAGAGAGAAAACAAAAGAGTCCGGCACCGTCTGGTATGCGGTCGGACGTTCTGAGGGAGCTATTGGAGTGAGCGGCCATCTTAGAAGAACACCATACGCTAATGGGTACGGTGATGGAAAGCATTTCGTCCGCCAAAAGCGGATTACATGAAGCCTTTATGAATCTACTGACAGGCTTTGAGGTACGTGAAATGATATTTGATAGTACCGCACATGTTAGGTGTGCCTTGTGTAGATAGTAGTCCCTGAGACTCTGGTTGTTGTCGAGAACGGCGGCGAACAGAGGATCATAGTCCTAGGCAATAACCAGACTGCCTTTATGTGTAGGTGGTGGAAGCTCCGGTGGCTAGCCGGACTAGTGAGTTTGCCGAATTAAAGCGGCACTGTATGCGGCAGACGCCGACATTGAGCTTGTTAACAAGCGGCTTGACAAATCACAGGGTAAGTAATGTTTTCTGGTGAATGTCACATAATAATAGCAGCATGATGCCAGTATCTTTAATATGTTGTGACTGCAGACGGAGCTGCCACCGTGGAGACCCTTCGGGCGGAACTCGCCCGAGCCAAGGAACAAGCGAGGGTTAGTAATGCGGCTGCTTTGAAGGCGGCCGAAGAGTTAAGAGCCGAGATGGCCGCACATTGCGAAAGCAAAGAAAAGATGGCCAAGATGGCCGTAGAATTAAAAGGCACTGCTGACCATTTCCAGCTCCTTGAAGAAGAGAACTGAGGGAAGGCAGCGGACCTTGAGAAGGCCATGATGGCGACCAAAGACACTCGCTCTGCTATGAGGGTGAAGAAGGAGGAGCTACGGGAAGCCAGGGATATTGCGGCTGGGAAGCCCTTTCTGCTGCAGAGGAAGTTCGGAGATCCGCGGTATGCCCCTCTGGATCGGCTGTGGAGTTCGGCAGACGCATATATGGACTTGGCGGCAAGCACTATCGATGCGGTCGAATACTTCCGAGATCAGTCAGATCGTGAAGTAGACAAGCTGTTCTGGTCGCAATTTAACGTTCCAGAGTGTCCGCTTCCCTTGACTGATCAGCTAGCCGAATGGGCCGAACTTAATAGGTTGTCCGGACTCGCCATGAGGTCCGTTGTAGATCATTTTTGGCCGGAGAAGCCGAAGCCGAACAACTATTTCAGCTTAGTGCAGCAGTTCCTTGGTGCGGTGCCGCGCATCAACGTGATGAAGAGGTCGGTGCGCATAGAAGGCTCGTGGATGGCCTTTGCCCGTGTCAAGGCATACTGGGCGGAGATGGATGCTACCACTGTTGCGGCGCAAGGTTCGACCATAGGCCGAGTAGCTGCCGAGCACTATTTTGAAGAGGTTCTTGAGGGTGCTCGTTTGATAGAGTCCCAGTGCTCGAAGAATATTATGTTTGAGTGACATGTATTGCCATTATAATCACAATGTTTTTATGAAATATAGTAAGGCTGTATTTATACTTTTGCCGGAAAGTAATATGATGTCTCCTGTGCGGCCGTTTATGTATATATGTATTTAACCTGAAAGATTGCAGTCGTCGGCTTCAACCCTCACGCATATAATGTGGAGGTGCTCACAAAAAACGTGTGTTCACACTTAACCCAACGTCTTGGTCCTATTAAGGAGGTGATAGCGCAGCGAACAAGGCAACCGGACTATAAGCTTTAACACTTTCACTTAGCCATAGGAGTTTGATAGTGGGGCTACTAGATAGCCCCTGGTGGCTCCGCACTCTCCCGATCTCGGGGTGTGTACATGCCTGGTCAGAAAACGGCCCTTCGTTAAGGTGGAGGAATTCTAACATTCTGATAGGTCATCGAGTGGTTGACCAGTCTCGTGCTATATCATGACAGTCAGTTTTCGGCTTTCTTTACTGAGGTGCTCGTTCGGATGAACCAGGGCACAATCGCAGTAGTTCTCCTGGTGCTGCCTTAGCCGATAAAGCGGAACGTAAGGCACCAAAACACAGGAGCCTGGCAAACCCAACATTTGACCAAAGACAATGATTCAAAGCTGATGCATATAAGGCCAAACTCGCGACGCTGAACACTCCCTAAGGTATTCGGTCTTTATGGTATAAATCGGGCCTAAATAGTGCCCTTTGTAAGAAGCCCCTTGTGTCCAGGTACGTGCATTATTCTGACGTGGCCACATGCCAAGACGTCAGCATCCTTATTAATTGTGTTGAGAATTCGAGGGATGTGTATCAACAAGAGACAGTAAAAAAGGTTTATGCAGGGTCTCAATCTAAAAAGAATCCTTTGAGCGGGTCCCTGCTGCACGTCTGCGCCTGTGTCTCCATTGTGCCGTATCTTGGACGGGTGTAGCACGATGGTCATCTGTAAAAGAGAGGAACTTAGGTGAAAAAGTTGTCGTGCAAAAGGTGGTTTTTTAAAGAAACCATGTATAATGAAAAATGAGTAAAAAATTGCCACTTGTATGCGCGCGTTGAGCTCCTTGTATTTGTAATAGGGGTGTGGCCCTCAATCCGGTATGAATTACATATAGCTGCGCCGGACTCGTCTAACCGTGTCCGTGTTTTGAAGACCTATTGAATGCTTTAGTTGGTGAGGCCGTTTTTAGTGTGCGGCTGCTAAGGCAATCCCCTTTTCGGCGCGCAAATATCGCTCAATATTTCCGTTCACTGTAATGATGCCACGTGGACCGGGCATCTTGAGCGTGAGGGAAGCGTAATGCGGTATTGCATTAAAGCGAGAAAAAGCTTCGCGTCCAAGTAGTGCTTGATAACCACTTTGGAACGGAGCAATGTGGAAGGTTAAATGTTCGCTACGGAAGTTATCGAGGAAGCCAAATATAACTTTTAGTAGCAGGGAGTCCGTGCAGTGAGCCCCTGGGCCTGGCGTTACTCCTTTAAAGGTAGTGTTGCTATGGCAGATCTCCGTTGGGTCTATCCCCATTTCGCGGATTGTATCATGGTATATCAGGTTTAAACTGCTGCCACCGTCCATCAGGACTCGTGTAAAGTGGTATCCGTTAATTATAGGGTCTAATACCAGGGCAGCCCATCCTGCACGCCGGATACTTGCTGAGTAATCACGATGGTCGAAAGTGATCGTTTGAGACGACCAGTGGTAGGACTTCGCTGTGATAGGCCCTTGGGCATGTCTCTCTGGGAGTGCCGCTTTGCTTCCCTTGATCACATGTAACACGTTGATTGTTTTGACTTCTAGTGGAAACTTCTTTTGTTCCCCAGTGTCTTGCTTCAGAGGCTCATCCTCGTCTTCGCTTGGTGTATCCTCCCCCTTGTGTACGGCGTTGAGCTTGCCGGACTGCTTGAAGACCCAACATTCTTTGTGGGTATGATTAGCGGGTTTACCAGGGGTGCTATGGATCTGACATACTTGGTCCAGAATTTTGTTTAGGCTGGACAGTCCGTCTCTGGCGTCTTTAGAGGGCAGCTTTTGCTGACTTGGCCGAGAGCTTTTGAAATCCGACGTTTACTGCTGTGCTCTTCGTGTTGTCTTCTTTATTCCGGCGTTTGTTATTGTTGTTGCACCGTGATTTCCCGTTTCCACCTCTAGCTTTGGATGTACTGGGGTCGCTGGTGCTGCATCTGTCTAGCCAGCTGTCCTCACCCACGCAAAAGCGGGTCATGAGGCTTGTTAATACTGCCATTGTTCTCGGCTTTTCTTGGCGGAGGTGTCTGGCAAGCCATTCGTCACGGACGCTATGCTTAAAAGCTACCAAGGCTTCAGCGTCCGGACAGTCGACTATTTGGTTCTTTTTAGTAAGAAACCTGTTCCAAAGCTTTCGGGCTGACTCTCCGGGCTGTTTAGTTATATGACTCAAATCGTCTGTGTTCGGAGGTCGGACATAAGTCCCTTGAAAATTTGCCCGAAAAGCATCGTCGAGCTCTTCCCAGCTTTCAATGGAGTTTTCGAGGAGGCTTTTAAGCCAGTGCCGAGCTGTCCCTTTGAGCTTGAGGGGTAAGTATTTAATGGCGTGGAGATCGTCTCCTCGAGCCATATGGATGTGGAGGATACAGTCCTCAATCCAGACCCCAGGGTCTGTTGTTTCGTCGTATGCCTCTATGTTTACGGGTTTGAATCCCTTTGGAAATTCATGGTCCAACACCTCATCGGTGAAACATAGGTGCTGTGCGGTGCCCCTGTATCTAGGCGTGCCGTGGTGTTCGGATGTTTGGTGTGTTGCATCGTGTGCTAGAGTGCGCTTGCGCGATCCATAGATGGATCTAGTTGCTCTGTCCTTTTGATGCGAGCACTTGCGTGGATCGCGTATTGGCTTCTGTGCGGCGTTGCTTGCCGCTCCATGTTGGCCGTGAGGTCGTCTATCCGACTGGGTGGCCGTTTTAATTTTTGGTTGCGGGGGATCTAAGGCCTCCTCATCGAATTCAGGTAGCAACTTCCGCTTCGGATAGCTCTTGGTGAGGCGATTACCGCATACTTCGCTGCTGTGTTGAGTACTTTACTCCATCTGACTTGGAGTGTGTCTTACGCCGCCTTGAGCCTTTTATTTTGCCTTTTTAGACTCCTCATGGTGGCAACAAGCCTTTGATAGGCATTTTGTTGCTCCGGGCGTCTGTTCGGTGTTATGTCCTCTTGACTATTATCCTTGACAGAGTTGGTTTGTTCGGTTTGATTCTCCGCGTTGCCGTGGTCCGGCAGTGGTTCGCCCTGCTCTAACGCTGGGTCTATATGATCATTATTTCTGTCAAGGCGGGATTTGGGGCGGCGCTTACATCGCCGCTTTGACTGCTTCTCGAGGGGACAACCCTTCGTTGCGTCCTTCCGTTCCTCGTCATCGTTTTCCTTTGGTGTGTCCACCATGTATACGTCATGTGATGAGGTGGACGTCCAGTGCCCTATGGGCAGTGGTTCCTCTTTGTCTCTTGCATCGTCGTCCATACGGTCGATGTCTTCGGAGTCGAAGTCGAGCATGTCGGTTAAGTCATCGACAGTGGCTACTAAGTGGGTGGTGGGTGGGTCGCGAATTTCTTCGTCGTCCGCATCCCAGTCCTGCCGGACATAGTTCAGACAGGATCCTCCTGATAAGGAGAGAGACCTTAACGAGTTCAGTATGTCGCCAAAGGGCGATTGCTGAAAAATATCCACGGAGGTAAATTCCATGATCGGCGCCCAATCAGATTCGATAGGAATGGGCGCATGCGGTTCGGAGTCCGTGGCCGGAGAAGGATCCGACAGTTTAACAACACGGCTCTCGTGCAAGGTAAGGTCGATGTTCGGCTCGATCGCCGCTGAGGGTAAGGCCTTCGTGGCGGGGTCCATCCATTCGTCCGCGGAAGGCGCAACTGGCTCCGAATTGAAGGTCAGAGCGGCTGCCGGTGCGATCTCCTTAACACTGTCCGATGGGAGAGCTAAGTCATACTCATCGTGACCGCGTGGCGCACAAGGCAGAGGCTCGAATTCGTCGAAGATCAAATCTCCACGGATATCGGCCATGTAGTTTAAGCTTCCAAACCTGACTTGGCGGCCAGGGGCGTAACTTTCAATCTGCTCCAGATGGCCAAGCAAATTGGCCCGCAGTGCAAAGCCGCCGAACGCGAAGATCTGTCGGGGAGAAAAGTCTCACCCTGGACTGTATCACTATCGATGATAGTAGGAGCCATCAAGCCTAATGGCGACGACACAGTGGAACTCTCAATGAAAGCACCAATGTCGGTGTCAAAACCGGCGGATCTCGGGTAGGGGGTCCCGAACTGTGCGTCTAGGCCGGATGGTAACAAGAGGCAGGGGACACAATGTTTTACCCAGGTTCGGGCCCTCTTGATGGAGGTAAAACCCTACGTCCTGCGTGATTAATATTGATGATATGGGTAGTACAAGAGTAGATCTACCACGAGATCAGAGAGGCTAAACCCTAGAAGCTAGCCTATGGTATGATTATATGTTGTCCTACGGACTAAAACCCTCCGGTTTCTATAGACACCGGAGAGGTTAGGGTTACACAGAGTCGGTTACAATGGGAGGAGATCTACATATCCATATTGCCAAGCTTTCCTTCCACGCCAAGGAAAGTCCCATCTGGACACGGGACGAAGTCTTCAATCTTGTATCTTCATAGTCCAATAGTCCGGCCCAAGGTTATAGTCCGGCTATCCGAACACCCCCTAATCCAGGACTCCCTCAGGCCACGTGAGCGGAATGGTCTGGAGGCCTTGAGCCGGCTGATGAATTTGCTTGGCATGGAACTGGTAGGCTTCGCAAGACTTCACCAGCTCAGCTGCGTCGTTGAGCGCAGTGGGCCAGTAGAACCCACTGCGGAATACCTTGCCGACGAGGGTCCGTGAGGACGAGTGGTGCCCGCAGTCCCCACCGTGTATGTCAGTTAGCAGCTCCTTCCCCTGGTCCCTGGAAATGCAGTGCAGGGAAACATCGTTTGGCCGCTTCCTGTACAGCTCACCATCCTGGATGTAGTACACCGTGGCTTGCCAAACCATACACTCTGCATCTTCCTCCTTCTCTGGCAGCGCCCCTTGCATCAGATATCTTTAAATTCCTTGGTCCAGCATCCCTCCTGAGGTTCGAGTGCCAAGAGCAAGCGAGCTCCTGAGGTCGGGCCGCAGGCCGGGGCTCCTGTGGCAGGAGGCTGTGGGAGCTCCTCCCGAGGCTAAGCAATGCTTGAAGGTGGCGGTGACGCCGATTGCTTGAAGAGACCGTTCCTCAAAGACACCGGGCTCTTGTGGCTGCTGCTTGGATGCTCTCTTGGCGATGTCGTCGGCTTCCTTGTTGGTGCTCCAGGGCACGTGTTGCAGCTCCAGGCCCAAGAACTGCTTCTCCATCCTGCGCACCTCTGCGAGGTATGCCTCCATATGCTCGTCCTTCGGCTCGTATACTTTGTTGGAGAAGTTGACGAGGAGCTGTGAGTCGCCTCTAACGGTAAGGCGCTTCACCCCCACAACTTTCGCGGCCTTCAGGCCAGCTATGAGGCCTTCGTATTCTGCGATGTTGTTGGAGACCTTCTCGCTCTGCTGAAAGCAGAGCTGCACGGCGTAGTAGAGCTTATCCTGAGTGGGCGAGATGAGTACTGCTCTGCCCCCGCGCCCTGGTGCGCGAAGGCGCCATCGAAGTACAGGACCCAACCATCTGGTGCCTCGCTTCCTAGCGAGGTGGACCGGTCTTCGCCTACTTCGAGTGTCGGGACGTCCATCCATTCCGCCACAAAATTAGCGAGCGCAGCTCCCTTGATGACCCCAGTAGTGCTGAACTCTAACTGGAATGCTTGCAGCTCGATGTTCCACTCGGCGACCCTTCCAGTAGAATTGGGGCTCCTGAGCACCCTCTCTAATGGGTAGGCTGAGACAACCTTGATGGGGTGCCCCTAGAAGTAGTGCCCTAGCTTGCGCGAGACCACCAAGAGTGCGAGCAGAAGCTTCTAAGGCATGGGATATCGCGCCCTCGCATCTCGCAACACGGTGCTGACGAAATACACCGGGTGTTCGACGAGGGCTGGTGTGGAGTCTGGGCTCGCGTCTTGTGGAAGTTGAGACGCCTTGTGAGGTGACGGGGCTCCTGACGCCTGATTGTTTGGGTGAATTTTGGCGGCGTCGTCCTGTTGAGCTTGGTCTTCTGTCGACTCTGCCACGGCTCTTGCGGTGCCTTCCTGATCTTGTATTGCCTCAGTTGTAGCCCGACGCAGCGCGCCCTTGGTTTGGTGCTCCTCCCAAACTGCCACTAGTGCTGCGCTGGCGGAGTACGGGGTAGCAGCGAGGTAGAGTACTAGGGGCTCGAGGGGCCGTGGCGCCACCATCACTGGTGGGCTAGTCAAGTATCTCTTGAGGTCTTGAAAAGCTCGGTTAGCCTCCTGGGTCCACTCGAATGGGCCCTTCTTCATCATCAGCTTGAAGAAGGGTAGGGCACGTTCACCTAACTTGGAGATGAAGCGTCCCAACGCAGTTACCCGGCCAGCCAGCTTCTGTATCTCCCTAAGGGTCTGCGGTGGGCTCATGTCCTCGATGGCCTTGATCTTCTCTGGATTCGCCTCGATCCCTCTATGGAACACGAGGAAGCCCAGCAGCTTGCCGGAAGGGACGCCGAACACACACTTCTCCGGGGTAAGGCGCAAGTTCACTTGGCGCAGGCTCTCGAAGGTCTCCTCCAGGTCTTGAATCAAGGTCCTCGCCTCCCGAGACTTCACCACAATGTCGTCAAGTAGGCCTCTGTGTTTCTCCCGAGCTGCCTTCCTAAGGCGATGTGCATCAGTCGCTGAAAGGTTGCGCCCGCATTGTGCAATCCAAAAGGCATGCAGGTGTAGCAGTACACCCCACACGGGGTCAGGAAGGCTGTCTTCTCCACATCTTCTACCGCCATCTTGATCTGGTGATATCCTGAGAATGCATCCAGGAAGCACAACAGGTGAAACTCGGTGGTGGAGTCGACGATCTGATCGATGCGCGGGAGCGGGAACAAATTTTGGGGCCAGGCCTTGTCAAGGTTGGTGAAGTCAACGCACATCTGTTCCTTCCCGCCTTTCTTCGGTACTACGACGGGGTTCGCCAGCTATTCGGGATACTGAACCCCGCGAATGGCGCCCGCCACCTCCAGCTTGCAGGTCTCTTGGACGATGAAGGCCTGCTTCTCAGTGGACTGCCGTCTTGCCCGCTGCTTCATGGGGCGTACATTGGGGCATACCCTTAAGTGATGCTGAATCACTTCCCTCGGAACTCCTACCAGCTAATTGGACTCCCACACGAATATATCCTTGTTTGCATGCAATAACTTCACCAATGCTCCCTCTTGACCTTGATCAAGGCTGGCACCAATGGTAAAGGTGGCTCCTGAGGGCCCGTCCTCATTGACTGGCACCTGCTTGGTTTCCGCCTTGTCTTGTGTGAACAAATTCTTCTTCTTGGTCGGTACAGCTCCCTTGGCCTCGGAGGTGCCCGCGTCGGCAGGCTGTGCCGCCGTGGCGGTTTTGAGGGCGAGCCCGAGCACCGCCAGAGCCTCCTTGGCATCCCCTTTGACAGTGAGGACGCCCTTGCTCCCAGGCATCTTCATGAGGTTGTAGGCCGGATGAGTCGCTGCCATGAACTGGGCCAGAGCCGAGTACCCGAGAATGGCGTTGTATGGGAGGCCGATGCGGGCGATGTCGAAGTCGACCAGCTCGGTGCGGTAGTTGTCGCGTGTGCCGAAGGTGATGGGAAGGCGGATCTGTCCCAGAGAGCTGGCAGTGCCACCACCAACTCCTGAGAAAGGCTTGCTGAGGCTGAGGCGCTCGAGTGGCACGTGAAGAAGGCTTAAGGCTTCCACGGAGAGCAAGTTGAGGCTGGCTCCGCCGTCGACGAGGGTCTTGGTAACAGCCACGTTGCAGATGGTGGGCGTGCAGAGCATTGGGAGCATGCCCGAGCCAGTGGTGGAGTCGGGGTGGTCCTCTGAGCTGAAGGTCAGGTCAGCCTCTGGCGCAGCCCAGCCTGGCAGAGCCCCCGGGCGCTTGGAAGCAGCACCAATCTGGTGGAGGAACAACTTGACGTGGTGATCTAAAGGCGGTGCTCGAGAGCCGCCTAATAGGGCCGCGACTGCGTGGTGCACCGATACCACGTAGCGAGCAGTGAAGAGGTCGCGGAGTTCCCCCCAGGATGCCACCGTGGACCCAGGGAGGTTGAGCAGCCAGGCGCGTGGCTCGCCGGCGAGGTCCATGGGGAGCTAGTTGGCCATGACCTTGTCGTCGCCTCCGACCTCGAGGACGGCCACCTCGTATGCCAACGGGAAGGCAAATGGGTCTGCCATGCCATCGTAGAGCGGCGGCATCTCCGGCCTGAACTTGGGTGGCCATCGCACTTGCAGTAGGGCGGGGGCCAGGGCTCGGAGCCCCCTAGCCCCGTCATCAGCACCGGCCGCTGGAGCCGGTGGCGGGGCACCCGCCATGAGGGCGAAGAGCGGTGGCGCGGAGCGCGGGCCGGTGGAGAGGAGCTATGTCGCACCCCTACCTGGTGCGCCAAATGTCGGATCACGGGTTCCGGCAAACCCTTGAGGTTCGAACTCTGGGGTGCACGCGAAGTTCTTTCCCTCCTTCCGATCTACGCCCTAGCTCGCTAAGGTCTCGCGGACGAACTCAACGCACTCACTACACAAAGACACAAGGTTTATACTAGTTAGGGCCACTGTTGTGGTGTAATACCCTACTCGAGTGTGGTGGTGGTGGATTGCCTCTTGGGCTAATGAAGAACAGTACAAGGGGAAGAACAGCCTCCTGAGGTTGAGGTGTTCTTGTGCTTGGTGTGCTAAGGGTTGGCCTTTTATCAAATCGTCTCTCCCCCCTTTGGTGGTGGCTAGTCCTACTTATATAGGCCCTGGTCCTCTCCCTGAATATTGAGCGGGAAGGGAGCCAACAACGGCGGCCAATTTGAAAGGGGACCACTAGTACAAGCTATCCTGACAAAAGGTGGTCTTCGCCTGCCAAAGGTTCTGGTGGTGACGCCGTCCTGGGCTCCATGGTGACCTCCGTCCTGCAGTCCTTCTGGTCTTGGTCTCGTTGCACTGATATGGAAACCTTTGCCTAATGCCTCGGTACTCCGCGCCTGCGCTTGCCCCCTTGGCACCAAAGAGGAAACAAGGACGCTGTGCGTGCTGGCGCCCGCTTGGTGTTGATCGTCATGGCTCACGTCATGAGAGCCTCGTGAGGTTCGCCCCGCCTTGATATCTCCGCTCCTCGCGAGGCGGCCTGGTGAGGCCGCTCCTGAGGAGGTCTTGCGTCATCCTCCTCGCGAGGTTTGGCTCCTCACGAGGGTCTTGAATTCCTTGTTCATGATGATGGGTCGTACAGACTTGCAAACACAGCCATACCATGGGCCGCATGCAGGCAAGTCTAGGGACCCCCGTTCCCAGAACGCCGACAACTACGTTCCCCAACAGTCGTACGTTCGGTACTTCAATGATTGGATCCTGGAGACGTTCGACTACATCAACCGCGTTAACATAACGCTTCTGCTTTTGGTCTACGAGGGTACATGGACACACTCTCCCCCTCTCGTTGCTATGCATCTCCTAGATAGATCTTGCATGATTGTAGGATTTTTTTTTAAAATTGCATGCTACGTTCCCCAACAGTGGCATCCAATCTAGGTCTATGCGTAGATGATATGCACTAGTAGAACACAAAGAGTTGTGGGTGATAATAGTCATACTGCTTACCACCAACGTCTTACTTTGATTCGGCGGTATTGTTGGATGAAGCGGCCCGGACCGACATTACATGACCGTGTTCATGGGACTGGTTCTACCGACGTGCTTTGCATACAGGTGGCCGGCGGGTGTCTGTTTCTCCAACTTTAGTTGAATCGAGTTTGACTACGGCCGGTCCTTGTTGAAGGTTAAAACAACACACTTGACGAAAAATCGTTGTGGTTTTGATGCGTGGGTAAGAACAGTTCTTGCTAGAAGCCCATAGCAGCCACGTAAAACTTGCAACTACAATGTAGAGGACGTCTAACTTGTTTTTGCAGGGCATGTTGTCATGTGATTTGGTCAAGAAGTGATGAGATATAAATTGTTGTATGAGATGATCATGTTTTGTAACAGTTATCGGCAACTGGCAGGAGCCATATGGTTGTCGCTTTATTATATGAAATGCAATCGGCATGTAATTTCTTTACTTTATCACTAAGCGGTAGCGATAGTCGTAGATGCAATAGTTGGCGAGATGATAACGATGCTACGATGGAGATCAAGGTGTCAAGCCAGTGATGATGGAGATCATGATGGTGCTTTGGAGATGGAGATTAAAGGCACAAGATGATGATGGCCATATCATGTCACATATTTTGATTGCATGTGATGTTTATCTTTTATGCATCTTATTTTTCTTAGTACGGCGGTAGCATTATAAGATTATCCCTCACTAAATTTCAAGGTATAAGTGTTCTCCCTGAGTATGCACCGTTGCTACAGTTCGTCGTGCCGAGACACCACGTGATGATCGGGTGTGATAAGCTCTACATTCACATACAATGGGTGCAAGCCAGTTTTGCACGTGCAGAATACTCGGGTTAAACTTGACGAGCCTAGCATATGCAGATATGACCTCGGAACACTGAGACCAAAATGTCGAACGTGAATCATAAAGTAGATATGATCAACATAGTGATGTTCACCATTGAAAACTACTCCATCTCACGTGATGATCGGACATGGTTTAGTTGATATGGATCACGTGATCATTTAGATGACTAGAGGGATACCTATCTTAGTGGGAGTTCTTTAGTAATATGATTAATTGAACTTTAATTTATCATGAACTTAGTACCAAATAGTTTTGCATATTTGTGTTGTTGTAGATCAATGGCCCATGCTACCGTTCCCTTGAATTTTAATGCTTTCCTAGAGAAAGCTAAGTTGAAAGATGATGGTAGCAACTACACGGTTTGGGTCCGTAACTTGACGATTATCCTCATTGTGGCACGGAGGAATTATGACCTAGAAGCACCGCTAGGTGCAAGACCCGCTGCAGGAGCAACTCCGGACGTTATGAACGTCTGGCAGAGCAAAGCTAATGACTACTAGATAGTTCAGCGTGCCATGCTTTACGACTTAGAATTGGGACTTCAAAGACGTTTTGAATGTCAAGGAGCATATGAGATGTTCCAGGAGTTGAAGTTAATATTTCAAGCAAATGCCCGAGTTGAGAGATATGAAGTCTCCAACAAGTTCTACAACTGCAAAATGGAGGAGAATAGTTCTGTCAGTGAACACATACTCAGAATGTCTGGGTACCATAACCACTTGACTCAGTTGGGAGTTAATCTTCCTGATGATAGTGTCATTTACAGAGTTCTTCAATCACTACCACCAAGCTATAAAGGCTTCATGATGAACTATAATATGCAAGGGATGGAAAAGACAATCCCCGAGCACTTCGTGATGCTAAAGGTACGGAGGTAGAAATCAAGAAGGAGCATCAAGTGTTGATGGTTAGCAAGACCACTAGTTTCAAGAAAAAGGGCAGATGGAAGAAGGGGAACTTCAAGAAGAACAGCAAGCAAGTTGCTGCTCAAGGGAAGAAGCCCAAGTCTAGACCTAAGCCTGAAACTGAGTGCTTCTACTGCAAAGGGACTGGTCATTGGAAGTGGAACTGCCCCAAGTATTTGGCAGATAAGATGGATGGCAAAATGAAAGGTATATTTGATATACATGTTATTGATGTGTACCTTACTAATGCTCATAGTAGCACCTGGGTATTTGATACTGGTTCTGTTGCTACAATTTGGAACTCGAAACAGGGGCTACGAATTAAACGAAGATCGGCTAAGGACGAGGTGATGATGCGCGTGGGAAATGGTTCCAAAGTCAATGTGATTGTCGTCGGCACGCTACCTCTACATCTACCGTCAGGATTAGTTTTAGACCTAAATAATTGTTATTCGGTGCCAGCGTTGAGCATGAACATTATATCTGGATCTTGTTTGATGCGAGATAATTATTCATTTAAACCAGAGAATAATGGTTGTTCTATTTATATGACTAATATCTTTTATGGTCATGCACCCTTGATGAGTGGTCTTTTTGTTGAATCTCGATTGTAGTGATACACATATTCATAATATTGAAGCCAAAAGATGCAAAGTTAATTATGATAGTTCAACTCCATGCTGATGGGCTTTTAGAATCACTTGATGCTTGCAAACCATGCCTCATGGACAAGATGACGAAGACTCCGTTCTCCGGAACAATGGAGCGAGTAGTTGAATTATTGGAAATAATACATACTGATGTATATGGTCTGATGAGTGTTGAGGCTCGCGGCGGGTATCGTTATTTTCTGACCTTCACAGATGATTTGAGCAGATATGGGTATATCTACTTAATGAAACATAAGTCTGAAACATTTGAAAAGTTCAAAGAATTTCAGAGTGAAGTGGAAAATCATCGTAACAAGAAAATAAAGTTTCTATGATCTGATCGTGGAGGTGAATATTTGAGTTATGAGTTTGGTCTTCATTTGAAACAATGTGGAATAGTTTCGCAACTCAGGACACCTGGAACACCACAGCGAAATGGTGTGTCCGAACATCGTAACCGTACTTTATTAGATATGGTGCGATATATGATGCCTCTTACCGATTTGCCTCTATCGTTTTGGGGTTATGCTTTAGAGACGGCTGCATTCACGTTTAACAGGGCACCATCTAAATCCATTGAGACGACACCATATGAACTATGGTTTGGCAAGAAACCTAAGCTGTCATTTCTTAAAGTTTAGGGCTGCGATGCTTATGTGAAAAAGCTTCAACTTGATAAGCTCGAACCCAAATCAGAGAAATGTGTCTTTATAGGATACCCAAAGGAGATTGTTGGGTACATCTTCTATCACAAATCCGAAGGCAAGATATTCGTTGTGAAGAATGGATCCTTTCTAGTGAAGGAGTTTCTCTTGAAAGAAGTGAGTGGGAGGAAAGTAGAACTTGATGAGGTAATTTTACCTTATCCCGAATTGGAAAGTAGTTCGTCACACAAATTAGTTCTAGTGATTCCTACACCAATTAGTGAGGAAGCTAATGATGATGATCATGAAACTTCAGATCAAGCTACTACCGAACCTCGTAGGTCAACCAGAGTACGATCCGCACCAGAGTGGTACGGTAATCCTATGCTGGAGGTCATGTTACTTGACCATGATGAACCTACAAACTATGAGGAAGCAATGATGAGCCCAGATTCTGTGAAATGGCTTGAGGCCATGAAGTCTGAGATGGGATCCATGTATGAGAACAAAGTGTGGACTTTGGTTGACTTACCCGATGATCGGCAAGCCATAGAGAATAAATGGATCTTTAAGAAGAAGACCGACGCTGACGGTAATGTTACTGTCTACAAAGCTCGACTTGTTGAGAAAGGTTTTTGACAAGTTCAAGGAGTTGACTACGATGAGACCTTCTCACCCGTAGCGATGCTTAAGTCTGTCCGAATCATGTTAGCAATTTCCGCATTTCATGATTATGAAATTTGGTAAATGGATGTCAAAACTGCATTCCTTAATGGATTTCTTCAAGAAGAGTTGTATATGAGGCAACCAGAAGGTTTTATCGATCCTAAAGGTGCTAACAAAGTGTGCAAGCTCCAGCAATCCATTTATGGACTGGTGCAAGCCTCTCGGACTTAGAATATACGCTTTGATAGTGTGATCAAAGCATATGGTTTTATACAGACTTTTGGAGAAGCCTGTATTTACAAGAAAGTGAGTGGGAGCTCTGTAGCATTTCTAATATTATATGTGGATGATATATTTTTGATTGGAAATAATACAAAATTTCTTAATAGCATAAAAGGATACTTGAATAAGAATTTTTCAATGAAAGACCTCGGTGAAGCTGCTTATATATTGGGCATCAAGATCTATAGAGATAGATGAAGACGCTTAATTGGACTTTCACAAAGCACATACCTTGATAAAATTTTGAAGAAGTTCAAAATGGATCAGTCAAAGAAAGGGTTCTTGCCTGTGTTACAAGGTGTGAAGTTGAGTCAGACTCAATGCCCGACCACTTCAGAAGATAGAGAGAAAATGAAAGTCATTCCCTATGCCTCAGCCATAGGTTCTGACATGTATGCAATGCTGTGTTACAGACCTGATGTGTGCCTTGCTATGAGTTTAGCAGGGAGGTACCAAAGTAATCCAGGAGTGGATCACTGCACAACGGTCAAGAAAATCCTAAAATACCTGAAAAGGACTAAGGATATGATTCTCGTTTATGGAGGTGACAAAGAGCTTGTCGTAAATGGTTATGTCGATGCAAGCTTTGACACTGATCCGGATGACTCTAAGTCACAAACCGGATACATATTTATATTGAATGGTGGAGCTGTATGTTGGTGCAGTTCCAAGCAGAGCGTCATGGCGGGATCTACGTGTGAAGCGGAGTACACTAGCTGCTTCGGAAGCAGCAAATGAAGGAGTCTGGATGAAAGAGTTCATATCAGATCTAGGTGTAATACCTAGTGCATCGGGTCCAATGAAAGTCTTTTGTGACAATACAGGAGCAATTCCCTTGGTGAAGGAATCCAGATTTCACAAGAAAACCAAACACATCAAGAGACGCTTCAATTCTATCCGCGATCAAGTCAAGGAGGGAGACATAGAGATTTGCAAGATACATACGGATCATAATGTTGCAGCCCCGTTGACTAAGCCTATCTCACGAGCAAAACATGATCAGCACCAACACTCCATGGGTGTTAGAATCATTACTATGTAATCTAGATTATTGACTCTAGTGCAAGTGGGAGACTAAAGGAAATATGCCCTAGAGGCAATAATAAAGTTGTTATTTATATTTCCTTATATCATGATAAATGTTTATTATTCATGCTAGAATTGTATTAACTGGAAACTTAGTACATGTGTGAATACATAGAAAAACAGAGTGTCCCTAGTATGCCTCTACTTAACTAGCTCATTAATCAAAGATGGTCATGTTTCCTGACCATAGTCATGTGTTGTCATTTGATGAACGGGATCACAATGATGTGATGGACGAGACCCATCCGTTAGCTTAGCATAATGATCGTTTAGTTTTATTGCTATTGCTTTCTTCATGACTTATACATATTCCTGTGACTATGGGATTATGCAACCCCGAATATCGGAGGAACACCTTGTGTGCTATCAAACGTCACAACGTAACTAGGTGCTTATTAAGATGCTCTACAGGTGTCTCCGGAGGTGTTTGTTGAGTTGGCATAGATCGAGATTAGGATTTGTCACTCCGTGTATCAGAGAGGTATCTCTGGGCCCTCTCGGTAATGCACATCACTATAAGGCTTGCAAGCAATGTAACTAATAAGTTAGTTGCGGGATGATGCAATATGGAACAAGTAAAGAGACTTGCCGGTAACAAGATTGAACTAGGTATGATAATACCGATGATCGAATCTCGGGCAAGTAACATATCGATGACGAAGGGAATAACGTATGTTGTTATGTGGTTTGACCGGTAAAGATCTTCGTAGAATATGTAGGAACCAATATGAGCATCCAGGTTCCGCTATTGGTTATTGACTGGAGATGTGTCTCAATCATGTCTACATAGTTCTCTAACCCGTAGGGTCCGCACGCTTAACGTCCAATGATGATTTGTATTATGAGTTATGTGTTTTGGTGACCGTAGTTTGTTTAGAGTCCCGGATGAGATCACGGACTTGATGAGGAGTCTCAAAATGGTCGAGAGGTAAATATTCATATATTGGAGGTTATATTCGGACATTGGAATGGTTCCGAGTGATTCGGGTATTTTTCTGGAGTACCGAGGGGTTACCGGAACCCCCCGGGGAAGTGTTGGGCCAACATGGGCCTAAGGGAGAGAGAGGGATGCCCGCGGGGAGGGGGGTGTGGCTGCGCGCCCCCCTCCTAGGGAGTCCGAATAAGACAAGGAGGAGGGGGCGGCGCCCCCTTCCCTCTCCTTCCTATTCCCTCCAGTGGAGAAATGAAAAGGGGGGGGGCGAATCCTACTTGGACTAGGAGTCCAAGTAGGATTTCCCCCATGGCGCGCCCCTCCTGGCCGCCGGCCTCCTCCTCCCCCTTTATATACGATGGTGGGGGGCACCCCAAAGAAACACCAAGAAATCTCTTAGCCGTGTGCGGTGCCCCCCTCCACGGTTTACTCCTCCGATCATAGCGTCGTAGTGCTTAGACGAAGCCCTGCGGATCACATCTCCATCACCGTCACCACGCCGTCGTGCTGTCAGAACTCTCCCTCGACCCTCTACTGGATCAAGAGCTCGAGGGACGTCATCGAGCTGAATGTGTGCTGAACACGGAGGTGCCGTACGTTCGGTACTTGGATCGGTTGGATCGTGAAGACATTCGACTACATCAACCGCGTTAATGTAACGCTTCTACTTTCGGTCTACGAGGGTACATGGACACACTCTCCCGTTCTCGTTGCTATGCATCACCTAGAGATCTTGCGTGATCGTAGGATTTTTTTTGGAAATTGCATGCTACGTTCCTAAGGTATTTTTGGAAACTTTTAAGGGCAGAATGGGAACTGTTAAGCCGGTTTTGTTGGACAATGACATTCTCTCACTTGTTCCAAAAGTGCAGGGACTTGAGGTGCTCACAAAACCTTTTGAGGTGCAAGAAATTGAGAAGGTCATCAAAGAATTGCCCATTGATAAGGCACCAGGGCTAGATGGTTTTAATGGCCTTTTTTATGAAGAAATGTTGGCCTATCATCTCCAGTGATTTTATTAGGCTGGTGATGGAATTTCATGCAGGAACTGCTCATTTGGAGAATCTCAACGAAGCTTTCATTACTTTAATGCCAAAAAAAGCAAACACCTAAGGTTGTAGGAGATTTTAGGCCAATCTATTGACCAGTGTGGGGCTGAAATTTCTTACTAAACTGGCAGCTAATAGGTTTCAAGATGAAATCACCAAATGTGTTCATAAGAATCAGTATGGCTTTATTAAGTCAAGAACAATTCAAGATTGTCTTGCTTGGACCTTTGAGTATATTCATCAATGAAACCATTCAAAGAAGCCAATCATATTGCTCAATCTTGACTTTGAAAAGGCTTTTGACTCTATTCAGCATGAGGCAATTATAAAGATTCTTGTGCCAAAAGGTTTTGATACCAAATGGATCACCTGGGTTCAACAGCTGTTATCATCTGCAACCTCTTCCATTTTGTTAAATGGTGTACTTGGAAAGCACTTCAAGTGCAAATTTGGTGTAAAGCAAGGCGATCCTATCTCTCCTTTGCTCTTTGTGATTGCTGCTGATCTATTGCAGACTATGATTAATGATCTCATGTGTAAGGGCCTGCTAACATTGGCTCTGCCAACACATGATCCTGATTATACAGTGGTATAGTATGTTGATGATACTTTGCTATTTGTGGCTGCTGATTCAGTTTAGTTGGAGGTCCTCAAAACAGTTCTGAATTCCTTTTCTTTGGAAACTGGCTTGCAAATTAACTTCCATAAATCTTCAATGTACCCAATTAATGTGGAAACCTCTGTTGCTTCTACTCTTGCTGCCCAGTTTGGTTGCCAGTTAGGCTCAATGCCCTTCACATATTTGGGACTTCCTGTTGGAACCACTCGGCCCAAAATTGTTGATCTCCTACCTTTAGTAGACTGCATGGAAAGAAGGCTAACTGCAAGCTCTTGGTTTCTGCCCCAAGGTAGTAGGTTGTAGCTGGTAAATTCTGTTATCTCCTCATTGCCTATATATTTCCTTTGTAGTCTATCTATACCACAAGGTATCCTTAAGCAGTTAGAAAGGATTCAGAGACAGTGCCTATGGAGGAAATATGGTCAGGAGAAGGGGCATTCTTTGGCTTCTTGGCCTATGGTCTGCAGGCCAAAGCTTAAGGGGGATTTGGAATACTAAATCTGGGACTGCATAATGATGCTCTGCTTCTTAAATATCTGAATAAATTTTATAACAAAGCAGATGTTCCATGGGTTCATTTGGTTTGGGATTCATACTACTTTCAGAGAGTTCCCCATGACACTACTCTTTGTGGCTCCTTCTGATGGAGGGACATTTGTAAATTAATGGACAAATTCTAGGTTGTTACCTCTGTCACAGTTGGTAGAGGGGATTCAGTTCTCTTTTAGTCTGACCATTGGGAGATTGACAAGTCTTGCATCCCTCTTCAAGAAAGGTTTCCAAGGCTCTTCTCATTCTGTCTGCAGAAAATCTTTCTGTCATGGAAGTGTTATAGGTAGGAAATTTATAGCACATGGTTTTTTGCCTCTATCTGAGATGGCTTTTAAGGAGTTCAATCAGCTATCAAGCATGTTGGCTGTGATTTCTTTGGACAATAGTTGCAATGACATCTGGGCTTGGAGGCATGGGAAAAAGTCTGAATACTCAGAAAGAAGTTCTATGCTTTTCTTCATCAGCCAGTTCTTGCCAATCCCATTCTGAGTTGGGTTTGGAAGAGTTGATGTACCATGACAGTTAAAATGTTTGCCTGGCTGGTAATTATGGACAGAGTTAACACCAAGGATATTGTCGGCATTCTAGGAACGGGGGTCCCCAGACTTGCCTGCCCGCGGCCTGCGGCGTGGCTCGAGTGGGGGCCTAGTGCGGCGCAGCTTCATCAGCTCAAGCTCAAGACCCTCGCAAGGGGCCAAGCCTTGCGGGGCGGACGACAGGAGGCTTCCTCAGGAGCAGCCTCATCAGGTAGGTTCGCGAGGAGGCGGAGAGATCAAGGCAGGGATGCCTCGCGAGGAGCCCGTGACGCAAGCCATGACGATCGAGATTAGGCGGGCGCCGGCCTGCACAGTGTCCTTGTTTCCCCTTCGGTGCAAAGGGAGCAAGCCCAGGCCAAGGCATCGGGCAAAGGTTACCATTCCGGTGCAACGAGACCAAGACCAGCAGAGCGGCAGGACAGAGGTCACCATGGAGCCCAAGACGGCGTCATCACCAGTGCTTTTGGCAGCCGAAGACCACCTTTGGTCAGGATAACTTGTACTAGATGTCCCCCTTCAAAATGGCCGATTGTTGGCGCCCTTCTTGCTCATTATTTGGGAAGAGGACCAGGGCCTCTATAAATAGGACTAGCCCCTGAAGAGAGAAGGGGAGGAAAAAGAAGAGAGGAAAAAAGAAGAGAGGAAAAAAGAAGAGAGAAAGAAAGAGAAAGAGAGAGAGAAGAGAAAGAGAAAGAGAGAGAGATCCGGACCAAGTAGAACACACTGCACCAGCTCAAGAACACCTCTCGCGAGGCCGTTCTTCCCCCTGTATTGTTCATCATCAGCCCCTGAGGCAATCCACCACACCACACACTGGAGTAGGGTATTACACCACATCGGTGGCCCGAACAAGTATAAACCTTGTGTCCTTTGTGTGTTCTTCTTTCCAGCCTAGATTTCTTGCGAGCCATAGAAGTGCGAGTTGGTAGGGGAAAGATCTCCGTGCGCACCCCAGAGTTCGAACCTTAAGGGTCTGCCGGAACCCGAAATCCGACATTTAGCATGCCAGGTAGGGGTGCGCCGGAATCTTTCTTCCGCTGTTCACGTGTGATCTTCCGTCGTGTCCATGGCTGACGCTCGTTGGGCTCGCAGCGAGCGCCGGGCTGCTCTCGCCACCCGCGTCGCCCAGACGGCGCCCGTCGGCAGACGCCCTCGTCATTCCCCGTCGCCTGCCGCCAACGCCGCCACCGACCCGGCGGGGAACGAGCAGCAGGCCTCGTCCCAGCATCCTTCGGTGCGGCGGGAGGGCCGCACCGCAACCCCGTCACTGACTCCAGCCGGTTCGTCGTCCCATGCCCGTCGTGCCAGCACGGACGCGCACACCACGCTGCTCCTGGCAAGAGAGCTCCTGCACTACCGCCCCGTCGACGACCTCTACGAGGATTGGCTCGCCCGCATCACCGAGCTCGTCAGCACCGCAGGGGGATTTCCCTTGCCGTCCCTCTCGCTGCCTCGCCCTCCATTCCGCGTAGGGGGTGAGGATCAGGAGGCGCCTCCGCCACCTCCTCCCCAAGAAGGCGCCCTGGCTCCAAGGCACGCCGCCCCAGGGCGAGACCCTCCACGTCCAGCGCCTGCGCGATAAGAAGGGAGCTGCCAAGAGATCCCTCGTCCCCAAGAAGGTGCTCGCGCACTCCCAGCACCGGCGCACCAAGATCGCATCCCTGCGCCTCCACGCCGAGACCCCGCGCCGCTCCAAGCGGCGGCACGTGGTAATCACTAGGAGCAGGCCCAGCACCAGCAAAGGGCGCCGGTGGCCATAGCAGGCTGCCGCGCCTTCACCCCCGAGCTACACGGTGTCACATGGTCAGGCAAGTTCAAGCCTGATCTGCCCCCTCGCTACGATGGCACGGCGGACCCCGCAGAATTCCTACAGCTCTACGAGTTGGGCATCGAAGCCGCCAACGGAGACGAAAAGGTCATGGCGAACTGATTTCCCATGGCGCTCAAGGACGATGCCCACACCTGGCTCCTGAACCTGGCTCCGAGCATGATCGCCTCCTGGGACGAGATGCACACTCGCTTCATCGCCAACTTCCAGGGCAGTCGCGACCGCCCCCCGGCCATAAGTGACATGCGCTGCATCAAGCAACAGCCAGGGGAAACCCTGCAGAAATACATCCAGCGCTTCAACAACGCTCGCCTCAAGATCTCCATGGTGACTGAGGAAGCCATTATCTCAGCCTTCTCTGACGGCGTGCGCGACATCAAGATGAAGGAGGAGCTGGCAATCCATGAAGACCTGTGCACATCCCTGGAGCTGTTCAACTTGGCGACCAAGTGCGCCAGGGCTGAGGAAGGACGCCTCTCCCTCTTCGAGCTCCCGGCTGCCGACCCAGAAGACAAAAAGCCCAAGGCCAAGGACGTGAAGCGTAAGGGAGCTTCCGTGCTCGCAGCGGAACCAGACACCAAGCGAGGTAGGGATCAGCCTAAGTCATCCAAGGGCAGCCGATACTGCGTGTACCACGACCTCCACACCCACAACACCAACGAATGCCAAGAGCTCAAGGCCGTGCGAGATGGGCGTATCGGTCGACGCCCCGAGCGCAACGACAGGGGCTATGGACGAGGAGGAGGAAGAGGTGGAGGACGATGGGAAGACCGTGGCCCTCACCAAGGGTGGCGTGACCGACCTCGCGAGGATTGCTGGCAGGACCAGCCTCGCGAGGGAGGCTGGAGGGATCAGCCTCGTGAGGATCGCCCACGCAGCAACGCATGCCTCCCTCCTCTACCGCCACCACCAAGAAGGAATGAAGACCAACATCAAGACGAGGGGGCTGGGGGCTTCCAGGAGCAGCGCACAATCGTTTGCATCTTGGGTGGCGCCCAGGCCCCAGCATCACAGCGCATCTTCAAGCAGTTTGCTCGTGAGGTGAATGCAGTCCTCCCCAAGCTTGAGGCCACGTGCCCTCTCAGGTAGTCTGCGTGCGCCATCACGTTCAGCTCAGCGGATCAGCTCAAGTGCGCGGCAATGGCCGGAGTTCTCCCGATGCTTTGCTCCCTAGTCATCAGCAATGTGCAGGTCACCAGGACCCTCGTTGATGGCGGAGCAGGACTCAACGTCCTGTCCGTCGAGACGTTTGACAATCTCCAAGTGCCATATGATCAGCTCCAGCCGACCAAGCCTTTCTCAGGAGTCACTGATGGTTCCACCGTTCCGATAGGGAAAGTTCGCCTGCCAGTCACCTTCGGGCAGCACAACAACTACCGCACCAAGCTCATTGACTTCGACGTCGCCCACATTCGCCTGCCATACAACGCCATCCTCGGGTACCTAGCCCTAGCCAAGTTCATGGCAGTGACTCACCATGGCTACAATGTCCTCAAGATGCCAGGAAGCGGTGGAGTCATCACCGTACCCTGTCAGGAAAGGGACGCGGTGTGTTCACTTGAGCGTGCGTTCCAAGCCGCAGCAATCGAAGACCCAGATCACAGGAGCGGAAGACTTCCCAAGGCGACCCTTAAGAAGAAGAAGGCTTCTCCTCGCCCAAGCCATAAGGAGGCAGGCGCCTCTGGAGGCGTTGCGTTAGGATTCGCGCCCGTTCAGGGAGCGCCACCCTCTATCGCATAGGAAAGTGCGCCCGGCGCCCTCCTCAGGCAGGGCTCGGGGGCTCTTTCTTGGAGAGCCACCGACTTTGCCAAGGTCACGAGGGAGGCGCTCGGGCACCACTTGGAGGGGTGCTTCCAGGCACGTTTCCCTTAGGAAGGTACGAGGCAAGGAAGACCAAACCCTCAGGAGTTCATCGCAGGAAACACCCAGGAGCTACAGGAGTCGAGAGTCATGCGCGGTAGCCGCCGCTTGCCCATCGTGGCCCCACATCTAGGCGAGGATGGTGGGCTGCGCATCTGCATCGACGCGCCAGGGCTCAACCGAGCCGCGTCCCAGGAGCACCTCTAGCCTTCGCGCGTGGGGCGTTGCGAGGGTCCACCTCACAGCTACGTTCGCATGCCTTTCGGCCTGCCGAACGTGGTCGCTGCTCATCAGCGCCTGCTGAGGAGCATTCTGGAGGCTCAGGAGGTCAGGCATTGTGCAGTCCTGGCGAAGGTGGAGATGTCCCCCGAAGACCTACCCGTGCCCCTGGAGCCTCCCGAGGCTCCTGGGCCTGGGGGCTCGTGAGGGTCGACGTCTTCACCACGCGTCGCCCACCTCTTCGGCATCATGTCATCTTCAACGGCATCAGGTGACATATTTCAAGTTCGATTTTTAGCTGGGAGAGCCCATAGGGCCGCGTCGTTCCCAGGTCCCGTGGGTCCGTCCCTACGACACATATCCGTTTTGCTTACGCTCTTTACCTACCTTGTTGGGGGGCGCCCCTCGGGCTGCATCATCCCCAAGCTGCTCGGGCCTGGCCCAGCGGCGTTTGCTTTTCCTGCACCTACTTGAAGCGGATTTGCTCTTTCGTACTTAACATACCTGACCTAATCGCCTGCTCGATTGACACCTACCCATGGAGCCGCTCGCTCTGGCACGACGTCTGTGTACGGGTCCGTCCCTGCAACGCTGATAAATCTGAGTGGTCGAGCTCTGGCCGCGGCAGCCCCCCAAGGTGCCACCTCACCAGGCCCTCAGTGCCCCAATCACTCCCTCGGAGCGACCAATGGTTGGATGGCAACCGTAGCGACAGGTCTTGTCTCTCCTTGTGATTGGTATGCAGGACCCACTCCAGGAGCAACATTGGGGACATTGCAGGCTATCTCTCCCTCTCTCCGGCACGGACCGCTTGCATGTTAAAAGGGGGGCGCCTGAGCATCGCGACTCATGGGCTCCTACTGGCTCACTAGCCCTCACCCCCTGGCCTTGACCCACGGCATCGCGACCTATCATACCAGCGGCGGCTAAGCTCGCTCAAGGGCCGGGACCCGAGGACATAGAGCATTAAGGAAAGTGTGGGGAAGTGGGAAGAAGCTCGCGAGGACCTAACCCAGCAGCACCTCAGCTACCGCCACTCGGGCCGGGCGCCCCGTCGAAGAACTACCCCAAACTCAAAAGATAAGTCATGCCCTTACAGGAGCTGGACCAACGCAGCACCAAACCCTCACCTAGTGCATCTCTGTCGCGACGACGTTGCCTTCCTTTCTCGCCCATCAAGGGCTGCTCGAGCGCTAAAGGGGACCTCCCGAGCATCGCGGCTCGGGGGCTCTTATCGGACCTCGGGCCACTCACCTCCTGGCCTTGACTACGGCATCGTGACCTGGCATACCAGCAACGGCTGAAGCCTGCCTGGGGACTGGGACCTGTCAGCGTAGAGTGCTAAGTCCTCGTGAGGATAGAAAGGGGGAGCCGAGCCAGGACAGGACAAGCATCTCGCTTCGATTCATATTAGGGATATAATGTTCGCAAAAGACATGGCAGGCGCCTTACATACCCCCGCGGGTGTTGCTTCGATTCCTCGCAGGGAACAAAAGGTGCTAATCCTAAGGAATGCTAATTGCCCGCGCCTCCGCAAGCGACGCCATCATCAACAGTGGACTGCCCGGCACCGGCGCCAACCCCACCCAGATCAGTGGTGTCGGCGGCCCGATGCAGTTGCCCTACTCCGAGCACGGCGCGAGCTCGGAGGCTCGTAGCTGTCGTCGCTCGTCTCCGGAGTCACGAGAAGCTTGGGGGAGCCGCTGGATTCCCCAGCTCCTCCGCTGCCGCCTGAAGAGCTGCTGGAGGGCCGATGGGCAGGCCAGGTCCTCGCCAGTCCGATGCCCCTGCCGCTTTCCTTGGGGCAGCACTCCAACCGGCATCCTTCAGCATCGAAGACCTTGAAGAACATCAGGGAGGCGCCGTCGTATTCAAGATGAATTACGAGGGCACCCTCCGTCCAGCAGACCAGGGCGATCTCACCCAGCCCCGAGTCATGTAGACCTTGCCTGGAGCGACGACCGCGACCTCCGCTCCGGTCGCGAGGGTGCTGCAGTCGGCATGCTGCAGCCAGAGCTCCAGAGACCCACTCGGCGGCATCTCGAAGGCGAAGGAGGGAGGAAGGCGGATCCAAGAGCATGGGGGCATGGCGGCATGAAGCACGAGCTCACAGGAGGAGCCCTCCGCGTGGACTCCAGGAGGAACGACGTGCACCGCCGTGACTCGCCGGCGTCGGCAGCGGCACCATCGGTGTCGCTCGACGCCCTCTTCCCCAGGGCCCTCAATTCGGGCGTATAAGGGCAGTGGAAACCCAGGCGGCAGCTGCTTGTACCAGGGCCTCGACGCCTCCTGCCAAGCACCCTCATCTCGGCGGCAGGGGACTAGCCGTTTCTTCGGCGGAAGAGGCTGAGGACCTTCTCGGGGGGCCTTTCCTTTCTCTTCTGCAGAAAACCAACGGATTGGTGCCATTGGTGTAAGGAGAAGCAAGGACGAGGAAGAGGAAGCAAAGGAGTACCAGGAAGGGATAAGCTAACAAGGCTCATGCGGCCCCATACTTATAGCCGGAGAAGGCCAACCGCCGACCACCACGATCGCAGGTAATCATGACCCATTTCTCTGCATGCAGGGACTTGTCAAGTCGAGCGGGTGCCGAGGCATCGTGGGGAAGCGCAGACGCCCACGTCCAACCAATCGCCATGCGGCACCCAAGGCCGCGGGCTATTGGGGCCCGCGGCGCTTCGTGCTTGCCCCTTCACTTCTCTGCTAAGCCAAGCCCGGGCGCCTCGGGCCCGGGGGCTACTGCAGTGTTCTGGGAACGGGGGTCCCCAGACTTGCCTGCCTGCGGCCTACGGCGTGGCTTGAGTGGGGGCCCAGTGCGGCCCAGCTTCATCAGCTCAAGCTCAAGACCCTCGCAAGGGGCCAAGCCTTGTGGGGAGGACGACAGGAGGCTTCCTCAGGAGCAGCCTCATCAGGAAGGCTCACGAGGAGGCGGAGAGATCACGGCAGGGGTGCCTCGCGAGGATCCCATGATGCAAGCCATGACGATCGAGATTAGGCGAGCGCCAGGCGGGCGCCGGCCTACGCAGTGTCCTTGTTTCCCCTTTAGTGCAAAGGGAGCAAGCCCAGGCCAAGGCATCGGGCAAAGGTTACCATTCCGGTGCAACGAGACCAAGACCAGTAGAGCGGCAGGACGGAGGTCACCGTGGAGCCCAAGACGGCGTCATCACCAGTGCTTTTGGCAGCCAAAGACCACCTTTGGTCAGGATAACTTGTACTAGATGTTCCCCTTCAAAATGGCCAATTGTTGGCACCCTTCCCGCTCATTATTTGGGAAGAGGACCAGGGCCTCTATAAATAGGACTAGCCCCCGAAGAGAGAAGGAGAGGAAAAAAGAAGAGAGGAAAAAAGAAGAGAGAAAGAAAGAGAAAGAGAGAGAGAAGAGAAAGAGAGAGAGAGAGAGAGATCCGGACTAAGTAGAACACACTACACCAGCTCAAGAACACCTCTCGCGAGGCCGTTCTTCCCCCTGTATTGTTCATCATCAGCCCCTGAGGCAATCCACCACACCACACACTAGAGTAGGGTATTACACCACATCAGTGGCCCGAACCAGTATAAACCTCGTGTCCTTTGTGTGTTCTTCTTTCCAGCCTAGATTTCTTGCAAGCCATAGAAGTGTGAGTCGGTAGGGGAAAGATCTCCGTGCGCACCCCAGAGTTCGAACCTTAAGGGTCTGCCGGAACCCGAAATCTGACAGATATGATTCAACATCGACGTTGGAAAATTAATGATTGGCCTAATTGTGTCCTTTGTCTGACTGGAGTGCTTGAGGACAGGAACCATCTTTTCTTCCAATGTAACTTTAGTATGAGAATCTGGAACTATCTACAAGTTTCCTGGTTGGATAGCAATGACATGGTGCAAATTGCCTTACATGCCAGGAAAGATTTTAATAAACCTTTCTTCTCATAAGTGGTTTTCCTTGCTTGGTGGAACATTTGGAAAGTCAGGAATGACAGGGCTTTTAGACATATCAGCCCATCTTTTAGGCGGTGTAGGAATGGATTTATTCATGACATTACTCTCCTTTCACACCGGATCAAGACCAGATACATGGATGCTCTGCTCAAGTGGATTGATTTCTTACCTCCTTGAGGGCCACCTCAGATGTATTTTCCTTTTTTTTCATCTAGTTTTAGACTTTAGTGGTTTTCCTTCTTTTTAGATTAGTATAGCCTGTCTTGTATAGCCTTTTCTTCTTTGTTTGTTCCTCCCCTTGAGGAACCTTTTGTATCTGTCTGTTTCAGTTTTAATAAAATGCTGTGGGGCGTAAGCCCTCCACTCTTCCAGGTCAAAAAAAACAAACCCTAGTTTATGCGTTATTCCATGAGGAGCTGATTTGGATCCATATGTTTAATGCTATGGTTAGATTGTTATCTTAATTCTTCTTTCGTAGTTGCAGATGCTTGCGAGGGAGTTAATCATAAGTGGGAAGCTTGTTCAAGTAAGAACAACACCTAAGCACAGGTCCACCCACATATCAAATTATCAAAGTAGCGAACACGAATCAAACAAACATGATGAAAGTCAATAGATGAAGTTCTCGCGTGTCCTCAAGAGCATTTTACTTATTATCTGAGACCGTTCTTGCCTGTCCTTTGCCACAAAAAGGATCGGGCTACCTTGCTGCACTTATTATTACTATTGTTACTTGTTACAAATTATCTTTCTATCAAACTACATGTTACCGACAATTTCAGTGCTTGCGGAAATCACCTTGCTGAAAACCACTTGTCATTTCCTTCTCCCCCTCGTTGGCTTCGACACTCTTACTTATCAAAAGGATTATGAAAGTGCAACTATCCCTGGTTGGTTTTGGTAATTCCTAACAACATATAGCTCATTGAGCTAATGCTATTCCAAGATGAATATTTCAGGAAAGCTCAATGGTTGGCATGGCATGGATTAGAAAGTGGACCCTTCAAAATGCTAAGGATAAAAGATTGGCTCAAGCTCAAAGCACAAGACTCTACATTTTCTATTTTAGTGATCCAAGATCACATTGAGTCTATAAGAAAAGCCAATACTATTAAGAAGGGATGAGGTGCTTGCTCAAAATGCTTAGTGATATGCTCCAAAACCCTCCACTACTTTCTCACTTCCACATATGTCCCACACCATATATCCAACTCGGCCCCACCGGTTCTTTCTATCCGGCGCCACCGAGTTTAGTTAACATAGCCACTGCCAGAAACCCTAATCTTTTTGGTCTCACCGATAGGGAACTCGGTCTCACCGAGATGGGATTGTAATCTCTCTGTTTCCCTTCATAACGTTTTGGTCAAACCGAGATGAGTGATCGGTCCCACTGAGATTGCAATGTAAACTCTTTGTTTCCCTTTCGTAACACTTCGGTCCAACCGAGATGAGCGAATCGGTCCCACCGAGTTTGCCTGACCAACTCTCTGTTAGTCCATTACCAAAATCGGTCTCATCGAGTTTTGTGTAATCGGTCTCACCGAGATTATGTTATGCCCTAACCCTAACGAAATTGGTCCCACCGAATTGACATGTCGGTCCCACCGAGAATCCTAACGTTTACATTTTGAACTAAATCGGTCTAACCGAGTTTCATGATTCGGTCCCACCGAGTTTGGTGATTTGTGTGTAACGGTTAGATTTTGTGTGGAGGCTATAAATACCCCTCCACCCACTCTTCATTCATGGAGAGAGCCATCAGAACATGCCTACACTTCCAATACACATTTTGTGATAGAGAACCACCTACACTTGTGTTGAGGTCAAGATATTCCATTCCAACCACATAAATCTTGATCTCTAGCCTTCCCCAAGTTGCTTTCCACTCAAATCCTCTTTCTACCAAATCCAATCCTATGAGAGAGAGTTGAGTGTTGGGGATACTATCATTTGAAGGACAAGAGCAAGGAGTTCATCATCAACACACCGTTTGTTACTTCTTAGAGAGTGGTGTCTCCTAGATTGGCTAGGTGTCACTTGGGAGCCTCCGACAAGATTGTGGAGTTGAACTGAGGAGTTTGTAGGGGCAAGGAGATCGCCTACTTTGTGAAGATCTACCCGAGTGAGGCAAGTCCTTCGTGGGTGACGACCATGGTGGGATAGACAAGGTTGCTTCTTCGTGGACCCTTCGTGGGTGGAGCCCTCCGTGGACTCGCGCAACCTTTACCCTTCGTGTGTTGAAGTCTCCATCAACGTGGATGTACGATAGCACCACCCATCGGAACCACGCCAAAATCTCCGTGTCAACATTGCGTTTGCTCCCTCAAACTCCTCCCTTTACCTTCATATGCAATTGTTTTACATTCCGTTGCTATACTCTTAGAATTGCATGTGTAGGTTGATTACTTGTTTGTGCTAAGTTGCTAAAATCTGCCAAGAAATAAAATTGGGAAAAGGCTAGATTTTTATTTGGTCAAGTAGTCTAATCACCCCCCTCTAGACATACTTTCGATCCTATAGACTACGATTGATCCCCTATACTTGTGGGTCATCGGCCCTCGGACAACCCTTTCGGAGGCTCTCGGCCAGATCCCCGGACAGAACTTTGGAGTATCTCTCGAACTAAGATCGAAACTATGACCTCTTCTACCGGATTGCACACATCTGGTGTCAACTATCCAGTAGGGCTTCGCCATCATGAACTAGGCCCTACCAAAGACTAGACAACCTTTCGGCATACGAAACTTAGAAAGCCAGATCATTGCATGGCATGACTTGAGTGAGACCTTAAGTGAAGTGGAGAGCTCTCTCCACATGTATTTATAGTGGGAGGCAAGGGGTGTTGGAACATGCGATACGCCACGCTAGCGCCAAATAAAAAATTATACCGCGCACCCAAGATCATGCTGCTGGAAATACATCACGGGATCGGGTTTACCACTAGACGCGCAGTCACCACAACAGAAGTGGAGTTGGTGATGCATGTAGTCGATCTCCTGATGTGTCTCCTCCTCACGTCGTCGATCTGTCGTGAACAGTGAAGGCCCATGAACGGTGATCTCCCACGAACGGCACCTCATGGTTCCCTCGAACGGTTCATATCCAAGCACCGCATATGCGATGCCTCCAAGGTATCCACACATACGGGGAGCAGCATTGGGCGGTAGACTGCTAAGTCCAGTCACGAGGCATGGGGCGTGGGGAGCGGTGGCAGCTCTGGAGGGAGGAAAGATGAACCCTAAGTGGCGCACCCACTCCCCTATATATAGACCTCAAAGATGGGTTCAACACTTGAGTCTCAATATGAGTCTAAACCCTTTTCCACTCGTATCCAATCTGAATGGGCTGCAACCCCTTAAGTGTGTGACCCTATAGGTTCACGTACCCATGGACACGACCCAGGTCGATAGTTGGTAGCGGGTCCTAACAGAACGTGCCAACTCCCATGTGTCTGCAAAGTCTTTAGACGAACCTCGACAATGTGTTATATGCAACACTCCCTTTGCCTCACAATATATGTTGTCGATCTCAAGGCGAGTACTTGTCACCCTTGCGGTAGGTCGACCTCTATTCTCGAAACTGTGATATGGATTCCTGAACCGGGTTTACACTTAACCAAGTCGCATGGCCAATCTTTCTGAATATGATCGAGAGGGGCCAGAGAATATCTATCCAAATAGGAGGAGCAAATCCTATCTTGGCCAGCCATCTCTCGCGACATGTCTCATGACTCACACGAAAGCTACCTTCATAACTACCCAGTTACAGAGTAGTGTTTGATAGACCCTAAGTGAGTCGATCCTAATCCTGAGAACATGTGAGGACCTTGGGTCTAGGACATGGCATAGATATTGTATTTGAGACTAACAATGACAATATCTCGCCACGTCTTGATGACCCACAAGTATAGGGGGTCTATCGTAGTCCTTTCGAAAAGTAAGATTGTCGAACCCAACGAGGACCAGAAGGAAATGATAAGCGGTTTTCAGCAAGGTATTCTCTGGAAGCACTGAAATTATCGGTAACAGATAGTTTTGTGATAAGATAATTCGTAACGGGTAACAAGTAACAAAAATAAACAAGGTGCAGCAAGGTGGCCCGGTCCTTTTTGTAGCACAGAACAAGCCTGGACGAACTCTTATATAAAGCAAAGCGCTCCCAAGGACACATGGGAATTGTTTTCAAGTTAGTATTCATCATGCCCATATGATTCGTGTCCGTTACTTTGATAATTTGATATGTGGGTGGACCGGTGCTTGGGTGCTGCCCTTCATTGGACAAGCCTCCCGCTTATGATTTGAAAGTGCTAGTTATCAAGTAGAGGGGGGTGAATAGGCGACTTTTATGGAAGTCTTCAAAACACGGGGGCTTTGAAGACAAATAGTAGAAATGAACCTATTGATATGCAGTGGAAGGTAGACTACACTAGACAAGCCATAGTCATGTAAGCAATGAAGTGAAAGCACGAAGACTATCAGCAACTAGGTAGTATGGATCAGGATGGAAGATAGTATGAAGCCAACCAACAACAGTCTTCACACAATGAAGTCAATCAGATCATGCAAGCAGGCAATGACTTCATGAAGACAAACTGTAAGTAAAGAGAGGTAAAGGATAGAACTAGTTTCTTGGTGAGGACAAGGATTTGTTGGACCAGTTCCAGTTGCTGTGACAACTGTATGTCTGGTTAGGGAGGCTGAGATTCAACTCAGAAGACTGCGTCTTCACCTTATTCCCCTTGAGCTAAGGACACACAGTCCTTGCCCAATCACTCTGGTAAGTCTTCAAGGTAGACTTCCAAACCTTCACAGAATCCATTCACCGGCAATCCACAATGACACTTGGATGCTCAGAACACGATGCCTAACCGGCTAGGGGATTCACAGTCCTCAAGTGTAACAAGTCTTTAGATCACGCAAACAGAAAGACTTCAGTGATGCCTAACACTCTTTGGCTATGGGTGTTTAGGGCTTTGCCCTCGCAAGGATTTCTCTCTCAAGTGCTTCGGAGGTGGGTTTCTCTCAAACGACAAAAGCCGTGCACTAACTCTGAGTAGCCACCAATTTATGGTGTAGGGGGTGGGCTATTTATAGCCAGGAGGCAATCGAACCTGATTTGTCCAAAATGACCCTGGGTCACTAAGGAACTGACACGATTCCAACGGTCAGATTTCAAACACACGCGACAGCTTGACTTGGGCTACAAGTAAAGCTGACTCATGCAGCTCTGGATAAGATTTGCTCTCATTGTCTTCGCTCGAAGTCATAGGATTTGGTTGAGCATCACTTTAGTCACTTTGACTTTGTTCACTTGGACCCCACTTAACAGTGCGGTGGTTCCTATGACTCAACAAAGAAGAAAAGGAAACTACAAAACAACTATGTCTTCGTACTCCATAGTCTTCATACGATGTCTTCTCATGTCATAGTCTTTGTTGTGAATATCTTCACAGACCACCATTGTCTTCAATGTCTTCACACATTTTTGGGGGTCATCTCTGGCAGGTAAACAGAATCAATGAGGGACTACTACCTGTGTTATCCTGCAATTCTCACAAACACATTTGTCCCTCAACTAGGTTTGTCGTCAATACTCCAAACCAACTAGGGCTGGCACTAGATGCACTTACAATCTCCCCCTTTTTGGTGATTGATGACAAACTGGTTGAAGTTTCCAACGGGGATAAAAGTAGGTGAAAGTTTAGGATTAAAGCATTGTCTTTATAAGTGGCAAAAGGCTCCCCCTGAAGATGTGCATATAAGTAGTTTGCTTTTGAATTCAAATGCACATGGCAGGTTTTACTTTGTGGAGATCCTCTTCAACTTATGAAGGCAATTCATCATGCATATAAAGATATAATGAAGATAATAACATGCATGATGAAAAATGGACGTCTGCGGAATGACTTCATTCGGAATTTATCATTGCATTACAAAGTAGCAGACGACCATCAAGTTTAAGTGCTACAACCAAAAGAACCAAATGTATCAAAAGATGAGGGTTGTAATCACTTGGCAAAAATTAGCAACCACCCATAAATGACCCGCTTGAAGACTATCAACTCATATACTTCTCCCCCTTTTGTCAGTAATGACCAAAAAGGTTTGAAGACATAGAGTATCTACTCGTTCCCATCAGGAGTAGATGCAGGGGCAGGGTCGACGTTGGAGTTTGGTGGTGCAGAGGGGCCTAGTGCAGTGTCGATACACGGTGAAGCCATGGTTGGTGAAGTGGCATCGTCTTCTTCATCGACGACTCTCGCAACAACAGTTGCAGCCGAAGATGAATACTCAGAATCTTCAATAGAAGGAGTCCGACGCCAGCTTGCATTTTGGGGAGGCTTGGAATCAAATTTGAAGCCGTCTTCATGAAGATCATCTTCAGAGCATAGTAGTGTGAGACTCTTCCAAGACCGCCGACAGGCTTCATGGGAAACAAATGAGTTCTTGGTGGCAAGATTGCGAATGTGATTGACATCCACCAAGATGCTTTGCATCTGACATTGTAGCCAGTCATGATGCCTATCCTGTTTTTGATGTAAGGCCACAAGAAGTTCTCGGTCATTGAGTACACGAGATCGCTTCCGAGGCCTTTAAGCAATGGTGCTTTCAGTGGCTTCAGTGTTTGCACGGTGAGGCACATGTATATTTCCAGCCAGAGGATAAGCAAGAGTTGCAGCATTGGGAACATGAGTGCCTTCTATGGGCTGCATGAAGCTTTGGTGATCACCATTATGAAGATAAAGTGGCTCCTTGGCAGGCTCAGGGTAGATGGCTTCAACTGATAGATCAACCTCGGGAAAAAAGACAAGATGGTTGCGCGCCGAGGGCTGATAGTCGACAGAAGAGTGAAGCTTGATTAAGCGCATCACCCATGGAGCATAAAACTTCAAGCCAAACAGATCAATTCCAGATGCATCAAGCTGTCTGATGAAGAAATCCTGGGAATTGAATCTGATGCCATTGACAATATAGAATACCAAAGTTTTCATGGATCCTTCAAGTTTGGCTTCAGCTGAGTGTCCCTTGATGGGCCAGAGAGTACACCTCAGAATATGATAGACTGTGCGGGGCAGGTACTCAAGGTCTTCGACGAAGAATTCCTTAAGATAATCAGCATCTTGAGGCAATGGATTCATCATGCTGAGCATCTGACTCATATTTGGTTCAGGCCGCTGGAAGATACTCCGCAGTTCATTTTGGTAAGCTGACAACCAGGCTCATAGAGTTCATCTGGAGTGGGCAGGGAAGTAAGCTCAATAATGTCTTGAGCTTTGGCTTCATGGTGCACATCTCCTGACATCCACTCAAGGACCCATGTCTTCGGATCCCTTTTGTAGCCACAAATGTGAACTGTGGTAAAGAACTACAGCAAGAGCTCTTCATTCCAGTGTTGTTTGTCAGTGACGAACTGTAGAAGACCAACCTCCCTGAAGCAGTCAAGGGCTTCTTCCAGACAGGGCAGCCCAGCAATGGCTTCACAATCAAGACGCATGTGTTGAAAGATTCTCTCTTGATTGTATAGGATGCAACAGTAGTAGCAGCACTGCTGATAGCTCTAGAAGCGATCCGAAGAGATCTTTGGCTTCGAGTAAGGATTCTTGGCGCTATCAAAGAAGGTGTTGTGATATCTGAAGCTGTTCACACTGAACGATCCTGGGGAGGTTGCAACGCATGGAAGCCTTGGTAGCCTGGGCTTTGGCTTCTGAACCTGGGGCCTCTGCTCCACATGATAGTCATACTGAGGTCCGGGAGCAGTGGGAGGCACCATGATTGGCCATTTCACAGTGACCAGCTGTCCATGATTGAAGGCCTATTCAATTGTGTGAGGCCTAGGAGATGGAACAGTGGCTTCAGCATCCACATGGGCTTTAGGTTGCACATGA
Organism: Triticum urartu; assembly: GCF_056163025.1. Lineage (NCBI taxonomy): Eukaryota > Viridiplantae > Streptophyta > Magnoliopsida > Poales > Poaceae > Triticum > Triticum urartu. The sequence continues at coordinate 484,121,689 of NC_141875.1, forward strand.
GCTTCAGGCACAACATTGGCCTCAAGCTCCACATTATCTTCAGCCATGACAACGCCATTGGCTTCAGTATCATTGTTGGTGGCAGCCTTGGTGTTCTCAACCTCCGTGTCTTCAATGACAGGAGGGTCAGGCACAGACACATTCTCCTCGAGAATGACTTCTTCAATGGTAGGGGGTGTGGCAACTCTTTCTTCTTCTTCTTCTTCTTCTTCTTCCTCTTCTTCTTCTTCTTCTTCTTCTTCTTCTCTTGTTTCTTGATTTTCATCGGCTGATGCAGCCGGAATGTCTTCAGCAGCTTTAGCTTTAGACTCGGAGACATTCGCAGTGGGAGTGGCATCGGGAAACATTTCACGTGCTACTGAGCTTTGTTGCACTTCTCCTTCTGGAATGCTCGACATGGTGACCTATGGCCTAGGGCCTTTGCGAAGCCTGCAGAATGCGGGCGACGCCTGTGGTGATGGAGTGGTCTACACCATGTAGTCGTCGTCAAGCACCAGAGTGGTGACTTGAGGGATTGGAGTTCTGGGAGTTTCATCATGAATGGGGGTGTCTTGTTGGGGGCGATCAGCCCACGAATCATCCCGAGTGATTGGCGTCAAAGGACGACCAATATTGATGAGTTTGCTGTTCGTAAGAACAGGAGATGATACCGGTTGGTGCTTGAGTTGAGGAAGGACTTCATCATCTTCTACATTGTCTTCACGACCAATGTCTTCAGCTGTGGTGGGGTCAATAGCTGGTACTTCTTCATCTTCAGGAGCCTCTGTGGTAGCAGGCTCGTGAATCACTAGATGACGCTCTTGGCTCGTGGAGGTAGGACGGGCAACAGAAATTGGCACAACCACAAGGGGCTCAGAGGCAGCACCCGCACGCTCTTTCTTTGAAGACTTAGTCTTCAGCTTCTTCTTGGATGGAGCATCATCAGAAGCATCCTTGTGTTTTTGCTTCCTAGCATCAGCTTCAGCTGTGCTGGTTTTCTTTAGCTCTGAAGCTGCTGAGGTGACCTTAGGTTTCGAGCCTGTCATGCTGGAAGGGAAGACAGTGCGAGGTTCTTCCTGGCTTGGTGCTTCAGTTCGGGCGGCAGCAGACTTCTTCTTCTGTTTGGCAGCCATGCTGGGGTCGATACCAGGGCGCCCCAGTTCCTTGCGCTTCTCTGCCTCATTGTGTGCTTGAACACATTTCTCATTGTGTGCTTGAACACATTTCTCTATGAAGTATTTCATCCACTCTCTGGAACCTTTTGCTTCTTCATGCTTCTTGTGAAACAGTTCTTTAAGCTCATGCAACATTTTCTTGAAGCTTTGAACATCTGCCATGCTGAGCTTTGCCATGTTCTTCTTGAACCGCGCCTTCTCAAAATCAATTTTGTTCTTTAGCTCGACAATCTTCTGAGCCAAGGCCAACTCATTAGCAATGGATCCGTGGAAGGTGACGCTGATGTCAACTGGCAGCTGAAGATCATCAATGCTGAGGCTCGGGTCATCAAACCATTCATCGATGAAGTGGTTCGGAATATCCACATCAAAGAGGGGTAGATCTTTGAAGATCTCTGCCTCTTGCTTGCTCTTAATCAGCAGCTCAAGGGCATCATCACCAGGATCTCCGTCGCTTAACAGATCAATGGTTTCGTCTTTGTTCCACAAAACAGCAGCTGGAGTAAGTTCATGCCCAGAAATCTTCATGGGATTCTTCTTGGGCTTCTCTGTCTTCTTGGAGACATGAGAGAGATCTTCAGATTGCACACTGGGTTCAGGAGGTGCAGTTGCCAATGGCTTCGCATGCAAAACTTTCGGTGTGGCAGAGGGCTTTGAAGCCTTTGATTTCTTCTGCTTCTGCGACTTAGGTGGAGCTGGCGCTTCATCAGAATCTGCGTCATTAGCTGAGTGATCCACGTAGCCCCCTGTATAGCTATCTGAGTGATGAGGCCTTCAAGGTTGTAGAAGGGTCCGATTTCATTGGGATTGGCATCACGGGTGTCGGTATCAAAACCGGAGGATCTCGGGTAGGGGGTCCCGAACTATGCGTCTAAGGTCAATGGTAACAGGAGACAAGGGACACGATGTTTACCCAGGTTCGGGCCCTCTCTATGGAGGTAATACCCTACGTCCTGCTTGATTGATATTGATGAGTATGAGTATTACAAGAGTTGGTCTACCTTGAGATCATAATGGCCAAACCCTAGAGGTCTAGCTTGTATGGCTATGATAATGAGTATCCTATCCGGACTAAGTCCTCCGGTTTATATAGACACCGGGAGGATCTAGGGTTACACAAGGTCGGTTACAAAGAAGGGAATCTACATATCCAGTCGCCAAGCTTGCCTTCCACGCCAAGGAGAGTCCTATCCGGACATGAGTACAGTCTTCGGTCTTCATATCTCCACAGGCCATCAGTCTGGCCCATGGCTAATAGGCCGGACGCTTGAGGACCCCTTAATCTAGGACTCCCTCAGTAGCCCCCGAACCAGGCTTCAATGACGAGGTGTTCGGCACACGGATTGTCTTCGGCATTGCAAGGAGGGTTCCTCCTCCGACGTCCTCCAAGTAGGGTGTTCGGCATTCAATTCAATGCTGCACCCCTCGGCTTTTGTGCATTTATGACTTCATCTTCCACGTGTCGGGCGAATGTGGATAGTCAGGGTATTTTTTGCAAATATCACCCTAGCCCTGCAAGAAAGAGCGTCTATTTAAAGAGATTGGATCTCAGATCCTTTCAACATCACGTGGAGAAAAATTATCATGCACTGCCAGGCAAAACCATTCCAACATGGCCAACATTCCCAGCTCCTCTTCCCATTCCAACCTAGAGAGGGGCGAGTGGGAGAGGTGCCCCGTGCCCCACAGTCAATTAGCGAAGCTGCAAACGCAAGGGATTCTTCCTCCTGCAGATTTGGTCCCTGTTCGAGCAGGATCGGCCTCCTTCAACGGAAAAACCCAGGTGGAGGATTTCCCCAATCCGTCTGCGGGAGAATGAGTGTGCTTCGTCCCCTATCTGCTGAGGGGCGTGGGGTTCCCAATTCACCCATTCCTTCGAGGGCTTCTAGAGTACTACGGCCTCCAGCTACATAATTTTACTCCGACCTCCGTTCTACACATCGCGGGCTATGTCGCTTTATGCGAACTATTCCTGGGTTGCGGGGCCCATTTCGATTTTTGGAGAAGACTGTTCCGCCTCATCCCTCGCAATCAAGGGGGGTCAATTTTTGAAGTGGGAGGAGCCGAGGTGTGGCGCATCGCCGAGACCGAATACCTGTCCAGCACACCGAAGAAAGCTCCCGAAGAGTGGCCGTCCGAGTGGTTCTACATCAACGACGTTGCTCTACCCGACCCCGTCCGCATGGGCCTCCCCGAGTTTTCAAACGCTCCGCTGAAGAAATGCAATAGCAGGCGTCCTTGGAGCCTTGAGGAAGAGGATAGCGCAGAGATCAGCCTGCTACTGGGCAAGATTAAGATGCTTGCCTAGTCCGGATTGTCAGTAACCGAGATGATGGCAATTTCGATAACGTGGGGGGTCCAGCCGCTTCAATACAGAGGGCTGCCTATGTAGCAGTATAATGGAGAAGACGACGCTTCACGCCATGGCCCAAAGGGCCCAAAGACTCCTGCCGCCCTGGCCAAAATACTGGCCGAGCTGTATAAATGGGAGAAAGAGGAGTTCACCCGTCTCCAAATCCGAGATGGGTTTTCCATGTATAATCCTCCCAGGTGGGTAAGGTTCAGCTCCACTTATTTTATTCTTGTCCCTGAATCATTCTTGACAGGCAGCGTCTTATCTTACTCATAACAGGAATGTCGAAAGGCTATCGAGGGGATCCATGACCCTGCCCCTCAGCCGAAGAATCGCAACCGGGATCTTAACCCCGGATATGAGGAAGATCTGGACATATTTGTGGAGCTTGAGGATGGAGTATTTTATCAAATGAGCTATGATGGTACATATGTACCCATTATCGCTGACTACCCCGGCCTCCTTCCTGCTTCACGCGTAAGTAATTCGAAGACACCTTATCCAAAAGAGTTTTTTCATTCCTCCTTACCCACTGCACTGTCCTGTGCTTAGAAGGGGAAGCATTCGGCGCGCCATGCTGCCCCGAGAGCGTCTCCAAAGAGAGCGTCCCCCATACCAGGCAAGCCTTCCAAGAGGAAGGCAAAGAACGATACGGCCGAGCCTTCATGGAAGAGGTATGAATTCGCAAGTATGCACCTTGGCAGTCACGTCCAACTGTAACCTTTCCGTTTACCCTTTATCAGGAGAAAGGTGTGCCGAACTATATCCGGGGGTCCGTCCAGTCATACTTCCCGCAACCAGGATTCAAATCCTGCCATGAAGACGGGGGCTGAAGCGGGGGTGACACCGGACTGTCCTCTAGTGGAGGATTCAGATGATGTATCAGTCACCAACTCGGAAGTGGAGAGCGCCATAAATCATCGGCGCCGCAAGGCCATTTTACAAGACCCTGGCTTTTCAGAAGAGTCATTTAATGCCTTCAACTTGCCGATGCATATATCCGAGCTGCTCGAGATGGGCTTAACAGAGCCACAAAACATCATTTAAAAGATGTGCATGTAAGTTTGTTTTGTTTGACTATGATAACCATACACCAGTAGCCCCCGAGACTTAAAGTAGTTGAAACAACTGATTTAAGGATCAATGTACAACCAGGTGCTTACGGAGAAGAACACCATGTTAACTCAGGAACTAGAAAAGTGTCAGCGCCAGCTGTCTGTTGCAAATGACGAACTGGAGAAGTCCAAGAAGGCATCCCCCGGTAATGTTTCCCTCCATCGAGAAATCATAATTGTATACTAATAATGCTAATCTAGTTGCTTATCGTTGTATTGGATCATCAGACCAACTGCGGGAGCAGCTGGACGTCGCTCGAGGCGAAGAACATGGAGCCAAAAAACTGCTAGCAGCGGGCGAGCGTGTGTTAACAAAAGTTGTTCAGGAGAAGAAGAAGCTCTAGGATTCGAACACCAAACTGGGCGAAGAGCTGAAAGACGTGCGAGCTCAGCTAGCTGACTCCGTGAAGGACAACAAAAAACTGTGAGGCGGCACATTCAGTATGTGACCGCATTTATGTTATAACAGTTTGGAAGTAACAGTAGTTGATATAGCAGTGATTGCAGGTATATTGACGAGCCGTCCTGAAGAGGAGGTGTCTGAATCATCAACTGATCTTCTGCAAGAGCTTTCGCAGTTGCACGAGCGAGCTCGGCTGGCAATGCGGAGTGTAGCCAAGGCCTTATGGCCATCCGACTCCCCTCCTGGGAGTATGGAGAAGCTTGTAGAGCTGTTCAAGGGAGTGCGGCGGCGTATCCGACTGTGGAAGATATCATCCTGCCGGGAGGGTGCGCGAGAAGCCTGAGCCATGATAAAAACGCGATATACCAAGCTGGATCCGAATCACATGGCCCGGGTCGAACCGGTAGGGTCAAATGGGGAAGAAATTCCCGTTAGTTTAGTATATGGCCAAGTAGAGGTGGCTGCTAGATACTCCCAACAGGATTGTAAATTAGACCGCCTGTTGGACGGTATAGAGGAGGAAGTTTTTGAGTCCTAGGTGACTATGTACTTTCCTTCTAACTAGATAATAAAAACAATTTTCATGGCCGACCTTTTCGCTTCGACCTCTCGAACCAAAGGTGCGGAGTGTTTCCGAATACCCTTATAGCAGAATATACCGAGGTATGCATGGGAACTAGGCGTAGGGGGTCATAGTTGCTTGAACAGACAATGTGTATCCGGCTAGTTATGTTTTATTACATTATGCAAGAAACATCTTCCAGAGAGAATAGTTCCGTTAAGGGTTCCTTTCCCTGGCAGGGCATGCGTTTAATGTGCATGCCCGAACTGTGATTGAAAAAAATCGCAGAGTAAGTAACTTTTGGGGTTTCACAATGAAGTGAATGCGAAAACATCTTTAACTTGCCGACCGAATATTCCCTTAAGAACACTAGCTTTCGGCTTCACCCAGTCTGAGGTACACATCCGGATGACCCGGTAGTAACAATCGCAGAGGTGCTCCCTTTATGCCCTAGCCGAACTAACGGGAATGTAGGGCATAAGCACAGGAGCCAGGCAACCCAGCTTGGCCAAAACTTAAGTCATATTGATGCATATAGTGGCAAAGAAAAGCTACATATGGAAAACGCATATGTGGTGAGCTTGATGCTCAAAGAATAATAGCAAGCTTCTGTACGAGAAGCCCCTAGGTATAATGAACGTACATATGCAGAGGTGTACGCATCAGGTAAGGACGGTCTAGCCGTACTGAAACCGTAAGGCTAAAGAGCAAAACGAAAGAAAAAGATAAAAAACGAAAAGAGAGAAAAAATAACGTTAATAACAGGAGGGAGAAGACGAAGACAGTAGTTCGGCGCTAGGCATAAGATCATCGTAGTCTGGCCGCATTCCAGGGGTTCGGCTCCAGGTGATTGTCTGACGCGTCACGCAGGCGGTACGCTCCTCCGATGAGAACTTCGTCAATGATGAAGGGACCCTCCCACTTGGGCTTGAGCTTGTCCTTTTTCTTCTCCGGCAGGCGTAGAACGAGTTCACCAACGTTATAAGTCTTGGCCCGCACTTCTCTGCTTTGATACCTGCGAGCCTGCTGCTGATAAAATGCGGAACGATCTTTTGCGATGTAGCGCTCCTCCTCCAAGACATCTAGTCTGTCCTGCCGATCAAGCTGGGCTTCTCTCTCTTCGTACACGCGCACTCGAGGTGAGTCATGAATAATATCGCAGGGTAACACTACTTCTGCACCGTACACCATGAAGAAAGGTGTATATCCAGTAGTGTGGTTGGGCGTGGTCCGCAGCCCCCAGAGTATGGAGTCAAGTTCCTCCACCCGGTGCTTATATGATTCTTTCAAAGACCACACTAGTCTAGGTTTGATGCCGCCCATAATAAGACCATTCGCCCGTTCAACTTGACCGTTTGTCTACAGGTGGTAGACCGAGGCATAATCGAATTTAATACCGAGATTAGCACACCAAGTTTTCACTTCATCGGCTGTGAAATTAGAGCCATTATCGGTTATTATGCTCTGTGGGACACCATAACGGTGTACCACGCCAGATATGAAATCTATTACCGTCCCCACTTCAGCCGTTTTGACTGGTTTGGGCTCTATCAACTTAGTGAATTTATCCACCATGACCAGCAGGTACTTTCTCTTATGGCTTCCTCCTTTAAGGGGTCCGACCATATCTAGTCCCCAGACCGCAAAAGGACAAGTGATGTGGATTGTTTGTAAGGCCGTGGGGGGCATATGGCTTTGATTGGCGAAGAGTTGGCATCTGACGCAATGTTGGACAAGGTCCTGTGAATCTGCTCGGGTCGTCGGCCAATAAAACCCTCTACGGAAGGCCTTGCGAACAAGGGACCGAGCTGCGGCGTGGTGACCGCCAAGCCCGGCGTGAATCTCGGCCAAGAGCTTCCGCCCCTCTTCCTCGGGGATACATATTTGAAGAACTCCGGTAGCGCTTTTCTTATAAAGTTCTCCGTCATGAACCTTGTAGGCCTTCGAACGCCGGACAATGTACTGGGCCTCATTCTGGTCCTCAGGAAGCTCCTTCCTGTTAAGGTAGGCCAGGAAGGGTTCGGTCCATGGGGAAATGACTGCCATGATGAGATGCACCGATGGTGTTATGTTGGTGGCTAAGCCTCCGATGGTGTCCGTGTTTTCAGAATCTGGGGTTATGTTCGGATCTAGACTAGTATTGCTGTTTTCCCCCGGCAACACCACGGATGGCTTAAAAAGCCTTTCCAGAAAGATATTAGGTGGGACAGGGTCGCGCTTGGCACCGATACGAGCAAGAACGTCTGCCGCTTGATTACTTTCTTGAGCCGCATGATGGAACTCGAGCCCTTCTAACCGGGCCGACATTTTTATGACCGCGTTACGATAAGCTGCCATCTTCGGATCTTTGGCGTCGAAGTCTCCATTTATTTGAGATATTGCAAGGTTTGAGTCCCCACACACTTCTAGGCGTTGTATGCCCATGGAGACGGCCATCCGGAGACCATGTAATAAGGCCTCATATTCGGCTGCGTTATTGGAGTCTGTGTATAGTATTTGGAGTACGTACTAAATGACGTCTCCAGTAGGGGACGTTAAAACGACGCCTGTTCCTAGCCTTGCCAGCATTTTGGAGCCATCGAAATACATAACCCAATTGGAATATGTGTCGTACTCTTTAGGGAGTTCGGCCTCTGTCCATTCGGCGACGAAGTCAGCCAGTACTTGGGATTTAATAGCTCGTCATGGTTTGTATGTAATGTCGAATGGGAGGAGCTCAATGGCCCATTTGGCAATCCGGCCCGTGGCATCACGGTTATTTATAATGTCATTGAGTGGTACTTCGGAAGCGACCGTAATCGAACACTCCTGGAAGTAGTGACGGAGCTTTCGGGATGCCATGAAGACCGCGTATGCTATCTTTTGATAATGGGGGTACCAGGATATGCATGGTGTTAGGACAGTGGATACGTAGTATACTGGCTTCTGAAGCGGAAATTTATGTCCGTCCTGTTCTCGTTCAACGACAAGTACGACGCTCACCACCTGATGTGTTGCCAATATGTATAATAACATCGGTTCACCGGCGTTTGGTGCGTCCATGATTGGATTGCTCGCAAGAAGGGCTTTTATTTCCTCCAGTCCGGCTGTTGCCGTGTCCGTCCACTCGAAGTGATCGGTTCACCATAAAAGGCGATAGAGTGGTAGTGCCTTTTCTCCCAATCTGGAGATGAAGCGGCTTAGAGCTGCCATGCAACCCGCGAGCTTTTGAACTTGTTTAAGGTCTGTTGGCGTAGCCAATTGCGACAAGTCTCAGATTTTGGCTGGATTTGCTTCAATTCCTCTATTGGAAACAATGAAGCCCAGCAGTTTTTCGGTGAGGACACCGAAAACGCACTTTTTCGGATTGAGCTTGATGTCATACGCGCGGAGGTTATCGAATGTGAGACGTAAATCGTCTATTAATGTTTCGACGCGCCTGGTTTTGATTACGACATCGTCCATGTAAGCTTCAACTATCCTGCCGATTTGCTTCCCCAGGCTTGTTTGAATCATGCATTGGTATGTGGCGCCGGTGTTCTTGAGCCCGAAGGGCATGGTGTTGAAGCAAAATGGACCATATGGGGTAATGAATGTTGTTGCAGCTTGATTGGACTCCTTCATTTTTATTTGATGGTATCCAGAATATGCATCCAGGACACACAATGAGTCGTGTCTTGCGGTAGCATCAATGATTTGATCAATGCGGGGGAGGGGGAGGGATCCTTAGGGCAAGCCTTATTGAGGTCTTTAAAATCGACGCACAACCGCCAGGATTTGTCCTTCTTTGGTACCATCACCAGGTTTGCCAGCCAGTCCGGATGTTTTATTTCTCTGATGAATCCAGCCTCAATTAACTTGGCTAGCTCCTCCCCCATAGCTTGACGTTTAGGTTCGAAAAAGCGCCGCGGTGTTTTCTTAACCGGTTTATATCCTTTTAATATATTGAGGCTGTGTTCGGCCATCGCGTAGGATTCCTAGCATATCAGAAGGGTGCCAGGCGAATATATCCCAATTTTTGCGTAGGAATTCTCGTAGCGCGGCGTCAACCGTTGGATCTAATTGTGCTCTGATGGATGCTGTCTTCTTGGAGTCCGTTGGATGGACTTGGAATTTGACCACTTCTTCTGCTGGTTTGAAGGAGGTGGATTTGGGTCATTTGTCTAGGACGACATCATCCCTGTCCACCGTAGAGCGCAGCGCGGCTAGTTCTTCGGCCGCGAGGGCTTCAGATAACGCCTCGAGGGCCAAGGATGCGGTCTTATTCTCAGCACGGAGTGCTATGTCCGGATTACTAGCCAGAGTGATTATACCGTTGGGCCCGGGCATCTTAAGCTTCATGTATCCGTAATGGGGTACCGCTTGGAAGCGAATAAATGCATCTCGCCCTAAGAGGGCGTGATACCCGCTGTTGAAAGGGGCCACTTGGAAGGTTATTTCTTCGGACCGATAATTCTCCGGCGTGCCGAATACCACGTTGAGTGTTATTTTTCCTGCACACCGCACCTCCCGACTGGGGATAATTCCTTGGAAGGTCGTGCTACTTTGCTCAATGCGGCTCATGTCTATTTCCATTTTGTGGAGTGTATCTTCATAGATGAGGTTTAGTCCGCTGTCGCCGTCCATAAGGACCTTGGTTAGCCGAAAGCCGTCCACAGTTGGACTGAGGACCAAGGCGGTTGGTGCTCGGACTGTCCTGTATTTTGGTTCGTCGCTGGCATTGAAAGTTATAGCCGTATCATTCGAAGGGTTCATTGCTTCTATTTGACAGACTTCGGCGAGTCCGCGTAGTGCTCTCTTGCGCCTATTGTTGGAGGAGAATGTCTCGAAGACCGTCAGTACTTTGGGGTCGTTGTCCTCTAGGGGGTGTTGTTCTGGGTTATTCTTGGTGAGTATATCCTTGCTGCTCTTGGCCACTTGCCGGAGTATCCAACATGCTCTAAGGCTATGTGTTGGTATGTTGTCCGGTGTTGCGTGTATTTTGCATGGCCCATCGAGCCATCCTTCCAGAATGGTTCTGCGCCCCATACTGGACTTGTATTTCTTTATTATTGAACCGGGCGTGTTGCAACGGTGCACCCTTTTTCGCCTGAATGAAGGGTTGAGTGGGGACCGATGATTCCCAACGAGCTGCTTAAGTTTTCCAGGCGCTTTCCATTGCACTGTACTTTTGTACGATGGTTGCCAAGTCAGCGAAGTGTAGGATGCGACGGCGGTTAATTGCGTCGAGGATTCCTTCGTCCCTGCAATTGTTGCGGAACACTGAGATCACTTCCTCGTCGCGGCAATCTTTAATCTTGTTTTTGACAAGAAGGAATCTAGCCCAGAAGTGGTGGACCGTTTCCTAAGACTGTTATTTTATGCTCGTGAGAGCGCTTGTATTTGGGTGGGTGGGTGGATTTAAATCGAACCCTGCCCCAGTTTTGGATCCGGAGTTTGAAGGACTTCCGAACTTAACAGATCGGGCTCCGGGATGTCCGCTGATTTCTTAGGCCCGTCATCCGATTCTATGTTTGGAGGGCAGGATGCTTCACCTCGCGGGTAGGTGTCCGTCTCTTCGAGACCGGAGATCCGGACATAGTCCGTCCTTAATATGGAGGAAGAGTTATCGACCCGTTCCTCTACTACCGCTATCTAGTGGGTGATCGGTGGAGATTTGATTTCTCTCTGATCGGGTTTAAGTCCGATCCGATCGTAGTCTGTAGCGACCCCCAGGGCGGGGATGCGATCTAGGAGCTCATTCAAACACGAAAGCTCCGCTGGATCCATTTGGTTGGAGTATTCAGAGTCGATACGAAGGGGGGTTTCGATGACCCGAGAGGCCATCGTCGGCTTAATGGCCGAACGGGCGGTCATGGTAAAGCCGCCCAGCCGGAGGGTTTGGCCTGGAGCTAGTGTTCCTTCGGTGGTGATATTATCCTTGAAAACAAGGCGACACATCGATCTTGTTGTTGACAGCACAGTGGAACTCTTAATGAAAGCACCAATGTCGGTTTCAAAACGACCGGATCTTGGGTAGGGGGTCCCGAACTGTGCGTCTAAGGTCGATGGTAACAGGAGACAAGGGACATGATCTTTACCCAGGTTTGGGCCCTCTCTATGGAGGTAATACCCTACGTCCTGCTTGATTGATATTGATGAGTATGAGTATTACAAGAGTTGATCTACCTTGAGATCGTAATGGCCAAACCCTAGAGGTCTAGATTGTATGGCTATATAATGAGTATCCTATTCGGACTAAGTCCTCTGGTTTATATAGACACCGGGAGGATCTAGGGTTACACAAGGTCGGTTACAAAGAAGGGAATCTACATATCCGGTCCCCAAGCTTGCCTTCCACGCCAAGGAGGGTCCTATCCGGACACGAGTATAGTCTTCGGTCTTCGTATCTTCACAACCCATCAGTCCGGCCCATGGCTAATAGGCCGGACACCCGAGGACCCCTTAATCCAGGACTCCCTCAGCAGGTGCCATCAGCCCTTGGAGCAGACGGACCAGGGTTGAAATTGAGTCCAAGGTCATTCTTGTTCTTCTTAGCTGACTCTTTTGCAAACTGATAGTTGCGCTTGAAGAGATTGTCATCACGACACCATAACAAACATGATGGGTTGGCATTTTCTAGTTGTGGCCCTCGGACCATGCATGGATAGAAGCCTTGAGCAATGGCTTCGAGCTTGGACTTGGGCTACAGATTTCGGTACAAAATATCTCCCCATGGACGCTTGATGGCATTCTTTCCAGCATATTCAGCAGTGACAAAGTTATACTTGAAGCACTGTTCTGCCCAATATCTTCGAATCCATTGGATTCGGGTCTTGTGCTCACCATAGGTTTCTTCAGAATCTGACTTGTACATTTCAAATAGATCCAGAGGGAGATCCTTAGTTGTATTCCCACGGCGATGCCTGCCGCCCTTCCTTACAGACTTGTCACTGGCCATTGGATTCAAACTGAATGACTTCAAGACTGTGAATGGCTTCCTCTTGCTGGTCAGACAGGAACTGGCTTCAGGAGAGTTGATGTGCCGCTGCAAAAACTCTGCAAATGAATGCAGACTATGAGAACCAAGGGATTCTCCCACGAACATGTACCTGTGACAGCATTAAGGTGCGAGGGAAGGGGAAGAGGTCATATGCATTCTCAGAAGATTTTGAAGATAAATCAGTTTGAAGACATTGACCTCATAGTGCGAAGACATTCACTTATTTGGAGAGAGTCGGTTCCAGATTTTTACAAACCCATCAATAAGTACAAGTGAGGAATCTAACTAGTAGTGAAGCATAAGTGAATATACTTGGTATGATATGAGATGCAGACATGGACAAATCTATATATGAAAGTGAAGAAACTACTTTTGGTTGAAGTGGATGGATTTGACGGATCAAAAAGGCAGTAAAAAGTAAGTTTTAATTACCGCTTGACGAACTGCTAGACGAGATGGAGAGAGAGGCCGGGTAGTTCAATCTCCCGCGCCCTAACTTGGTGGCGGAAGACACACTACGGCGGCGGCGAAGAGGACGAGGTCTGCGGCCGGCGTGAGGACGGGGTCGAAGATGTCGCGGAAGCTAACGCTTCGTCTTCAGTGCCGACGCAAGCTAGCGGAGGCGCTAGGGTTTTGGTGCGAGGAGAAGAGGTGGAAGAAGAGATAATGACCGCGGTGAGGTGTGTATTTATAAGGACAGGGACGGCACAATGTTATTACGCAGGTGCCCCTGGCGGTTCACATCTGAAGGACACATGGCATTCTTGCAACTCATTGGAAATTGTTCCATGTTCCCACGCACGCCTGGATTGTCGGGTGGTCGTTCCGGCTTCTCCGATATTCAGACAAAAAGGATATGGCATTAAAAACAGATTTAAATGTTTATCTCTGTGTCTTCTGCTGACAAGTATCCAGAGAAGACAAATGAGAGGTTTCAATAGAATGCATATGATTTGGATAGATAGAGTTTGAGGTAGAAGCATAGAATAGGTTAGGGTCCAATCACATTCATTTAGTTCAGGAAAAGATTCAATCATGAAGACATAGTTATAAGTAAATGTTGTAGAGGACAGGACTCGAATATATGTATATATGTTAGAATAAGAGCAACTCAACATTGTGAAGATAAACGCGAAGACAGATCAACGTTCAAGACAAACCAAATGCGAAGATTATGCAAATGTGACGCCAATAAAACCACTTCAAACAAGAGTTTGGTGGTGGCGTTACCCACTGTATAGGAAGTATTAGACCCAGACACGGCACACAATTATCATGGCGCTGCGAAGTCAAATTCCATGTCAATGTATTCACACTTAGAATGTATGTCTTCATTGATTTAAGATATACATTACTTCATGTGTTGCACATCTAAGTCATCAACATGCATCAGCGTTAGGATGTGTGTCCAATTACAGGACATTCGAGGATTCTAAGATATTTAGCTCACACCGCAACTTGCAAAACCTTTTCTCATCCAAGGGCTTTGTGAATATATTTGCCAATTACTCTTCAGTGTTTATGTGTATGATATCAATATCTTCCTTCATGACATGATCTGTGAGAAAATGATGACGGATCTAAATGTGCTTTGTCTTCGAGTGCTGGACTGGTTTGTTGGCAATCTTGATGGCACTTTCATTGTCGCAGTAAAGTGGCACTTGCTTCAGGTGGATTCCATAGTCCTTGAGAGCTTGCTTCATCCATAGAAGCTTCGCGCAGCAAGATCCAGCAGCAATGTATTCAGATTCAGTATTGGAGAGAGATACACAGTTCTGCTTCTTTGAAGACCAACAGACAAGAGATCGTCCAAGAAAGTGACATGTGCCTGATGTGGACTTGCGATCAACCTTGTCACCAGCATAATCAACATCTGAGAATCCAACTAGATCAAACTCTGAGCCCTTTGGATACCATAATCCTAGTGTCGGGGTGTAAGCCAAATATCGAAGAATTCGCTTCACAGCTAAGTGATGCGACTCCTTTGGTGTCGCTTGGAATCGGGCACACATGCAAACGCTAAGCATTATATCTGTCCTAGATGCACATAAATGGAGTAAAGAACCAATCATGGAGCGGTATACCTTTTGATCGAACTCTTTACCATTGCCGTTGGGGCCCAGATGACTTTTGTTAGCATTGGCGTCATGTATCCTTTGCAGTCTTGCATTCCAAACTTCTTCAGGCAATCTTTGAGGTATTTCTCTTAAGATATGAAGATGTCGTTGCTTTGCTGACGGATTTGAAGACCAAGGAAGAATTTCAGCTCACCCTCATGGACATCTGATATTGCTCTTGCATCATGTGTCCAAACTCATCACTGTATCTCTTATCAGCGCAGCCAAAGATAATGTCATCCACATAGATCTGGCATACAAACAGTTCACCATCGCATGTCTTCGTGAAGAGAGTGGGATCCAGAGACCAGGTTTGAAGCCTTTGCTCTTCAAGAAGTCTTTGAGTGTGTCATACCAAGCACGAGGGGCTTGTTTGAGGCCATACAGTGCCTTATTGAGCTTGTATACCATGTCAGGATGTTTTGGGTCTTCAAAGCTAGGAGGTTGTGCAACATACACTTCTTCTTCAATCTTGCCATCGAGTAAAGCACTCTTCACATCCATTTGGTACAGGAGGATGTTGCGATGGTTGGCATAGGCTAGCACTATGAGAATGGCTTCAAGCCTAGCCACCGGAGCAAATGTTTCATCGAAGTCAATCCCTTCAACTTGAGTGTATCCTTGAGCAACGAGACAAGCCTTGTTTCTGACTACTTGACCATTCTCATCTTGTTTTTTGCGATAGATCCATTTGGTGCCTATGATGTTGTGCTTGCGAGGATCAGGACGCTTGACCAATTCCCACACATTGTTCAGCTCGAACTGTTGAAGCTCTTCTTGCATAGCTTGAATCCATTCAGGTTCCATGAAGGCTTCAACAACTTTCTTGGGTTCAGATATAGAGACAGATGCAAAGTTCCCACATAAATTTGCTAAATGTGTTGCTCTTGAACGAGTGAGGGGACCAGGTGCATTGATGCTATCAATTATCTTCTCAATCTGTACTTCATTTGCAACACGAGGATGAACTGGATGAAGATTTTGCCCTTGCTAATCATTGTCTTCGTCTTCAGCATTGGCTTCAGGCTAAGCAGTGTCTTTAGGTTGACTTGGTGCAGAAATGATGAGTTCTTCATCCTGTGCCTCTGATGGTATGATTTCTCCAGTACCCATAAGCTTGATGGATTCACTTGGTGATACTTCATCTAGCACATTTGGCAGGTGCTCTCTTTGTGAGCCGTTAGTTTCATCGAACCGCACAGCCACAGTTTCAACCCTTTATAGTGAAAGAGGTTGAAGACTCTGTAGGAGTGCGAATCCTTTCCGTAACCAAGCATAAAACCTTCATGTGCTTTCGGTGCAAATTTTGAAGTGTGATGTGGATCCTTGATCCAACACCTAGCACCAAATACTCTGAAGTAACTGACATTTGGCTTCTTACCAGTCAGTAGCTCATATAATGTATTCTTTAGAATCTTGTGAAGATAAACATGGTTGATGATGTGCCATGCAATATCAATAGCTTCAGGCCAGAACTTCCTTGGAGGCTTGTACTCATCAAGCATCGTTCGAGCCATCTCAATGAGTGTTCTGTTCTTGCGCTCCACGATGTCATTCTGATGTGGTATGTATGGAGCTGAGAACTCATGAGTGATGCCCAATGTATCAATATAAGTGTCGAGGCCGGTGTTTTTGAACTCTGTGCTATGGTGTTGATGTAGAAGCCCTCCGTGATCGATGTCCCCTCCGGCGGAGCTCTGAAACAGGCCCCAAGATGGGATCTCATGGATACAGAAAGTTACGGCGGTGGAATTAGGGTTTTGGCTCCGTATCTGGTAGTTTGGGGGTATGTAGGTATATATAGGAGGAAATAGTACGTCGGTGGAGCAACAGGGGGCCCATGAGGGTGGAGGGTGCGCCTGGAGGTAGGCCCGCCCCCCTACCTCGTGCTTTCCTCGTTGATAGCTTAACGTAGGGTCCAAGTCCCCTGGATCATTTTCGTTCTAAAAATCACGTTCCCGAAGGTTTCATTCCGTTTGGACTCCGTTTGATATTCTTTTTCTGCGAAACCCTAAAATAGGCAAAAAAAACAGCAATTCTGGGCTGGGCCTCCAGTTAATAGGTTAGTCCCCAAAATAATATAAAAGTGTATAATAAAGCCCAATAATTTCCAAAACAGAATATAATATAGCATGGAACAATAAAAAATTATAGATACGTTGGAGACGTATCAAGCATCCCCAAGCTTAATTCCTGCTCGTCCTCGAGAGGGTAAATGATAAAAACAGAATTTTTGATGTGGAATGCTACTTGGCATAATTTCATTCTAATTCTTCTTAATTGTGGTATGAATATTCAGATCCGAAAGATTTAAGACAAAAGTTCAATATTGACATAGAAATAATAATACTTCAAGCATACTAACTAAGTAATTATGTCTCTTTAAAATAACATGGCCAAAGAAAGTTATCCATACAAAATCATATAGTCTAGCTATGCTCTATCTTCACCACACAAAGTATTTAAATCATGCACAACCCCGATGACAAGCCAAGCAATTGTTTCATACTTTTGGTGTTCTCAAACTTTTTCAATCTTCACACAATACATGAGCGTGAGCCATGGACATAGCACTTTAGGTGGAATAGAATGGTGGTTGGGGAGGAGACAAAAAGGGGGAAGATAGTCTTAGATCAACTAGGCGTATCAACAGACTATGGAGATGCCCGTCAATAGATATCAATGTGAGTGAGTAGGGATTGCCATGCAACGGATGCACCAGAGCTATAAGTATATGAAAGCTCAACGAAAAGAACTAAGTGGGTGTGCATCCAACTCGCTTGGTCACGAAGACCTAGGGCATTTTGAGGAAGCCCATCATTGGAATATACAAGCCAAGTTCTATAATGAAAAATTCCCACTAGTATATGAAAGTGATAGCATAGGAGACTCTCTATTATGAAGATTATGGTGCTACTTTGAAGCACAAGTGTGGTAAAAGGATAGTTGCATTGTCCCTTCTCTCTTTTTATGGCCTCTTTTTTATATATATTTTTCGTCCAGAGTCTCATCCCGACTTGTGGGGGAATCATAGTCTCCATCATCCTTTCCTCACTTGGGACAATGCTCTAAAAATGATGATCATCACACTTTTATTTACTTACAACTCAACAATTACAACTCAATACTTAGAAAAAAATATGACTCTATGTGAATGGCTCCGGCAGTGTACCGGGATATGCAATGAATCAAGAGTGACATGTATGAAAGAATTATGAACGGTGGCTTTGCCACAAATACAATGTCAACTACATGTTCATGCAAAGCAATATGACAATGATGGAGCGTGTCATAGTAAACGGAATGGTGGAAAGTTGCATGGCAATATATCTCGGAATGGCTATGGAAATGCCATGATAGGTAGGTATGGTGGCTGTTTTGAGGAAGGTATATGGTGGGTGTATGATACCGGCGAAAGGTGCACGGTATTAGAGAGGCTAGCAATGGTGGAAGGAAGAAAAGTGCGTATGATCCATGGACTCAACCTTAGTCATAAAGAACTCATATACTTATTGCAAAAATCTACAAGTTATCAAAGCAAAGTATTACGTGCATGCTCCTAGGGGGGTAGATTGGTAGGAAAAGACCATCGCTCGTCCCCGACCGCCACTCATAAGGAAGACAATCAATAAATAAATCATGCTCCGACTTCATCACATAACGGTTCACCATACGTGCATGCTAGGGAATCACAAACTTTAACACAAGTATTTCTCAAATCCACAACTACTCGACTAGCATGACTCTAATATCACCTTCTCCATATCTCAAAACAGTTATCAAGTATCAAACTTCTCATAGTATTCAACACACTCATAAGAAAAAAAATTATTAATCTTGAATGCCTAACATAATTAAAGCAAATTACCATGCTGTTTTGTAGGACTCTCAAAATAATCTAAGTCAAGCATGAGAGAACAATAGTTTCTATAAAACAAATCCACCGACGTGCTCTAAAAGATATAAGTGAAGCACTAGAGGAAAAACTATATAACTCAAAAGATATAAGTGAAGCACATAGAGTATTCTAACAATTCCCGAATCATGTGTGTCTCTCTAAAAAGGTGTGTACAGCAAGGATGATTGTGTAAAACTAAAAAATAAAGACTCAAATCATACAAGACGCTCCAAGCAAAACACATATCATGTGGTGAATAAAAATATAGCTCCAAGTAAAGTTACCGATGGAAGTAGACGAAAGAGGGGATGCCTTCCGGGGCATCCCCAAGATTTGACTTTTAGGTTTCCTTAGATTATCTTGGGGGTGCCATGGGCATCCCCAATCTTAGGCTCTTGCCACTCCTTGTTCCATAATCCATCAAATCTTTACCCAAAACATGAAAACTTCACAACACAAAACTTAAAGTAGAAAATCTAGTGAGCTCCGTTAGCGAAAGAAAACAAAACTCCACTTCAAGGTACTGTAATGAACTCATTATTTATTTATATTGGTGTTAGACCTACTGTATTCCAACTTCTCTATGGTTTATAAACTATTTTACTAGCCATAGATTCATCAAAATAAGCAAACAACACACGAAAAAACAGAATATGTCAAAAACAGAACAGTCTGTAGTAATCTGTAGCTAACACAAGATCTGGATACCCAAAAATTCTAAAATACATTTATGGACGTGAGTAATTTATCTATTAATTATATGCAAAAAGAATTAACTAAGTAGCACTTTCCAAATAAAAGTGGCAGCAATTCTCATGAGCGCTAAAGTTTCTATTTTTTACAGCAAGATTAAAAAGACTTTCCCCAAGTCTTCGCAACGGTTCTACTTGGCACAAACACTAATTAAACACAAAAAACACAACCAAAATAGAGGCTAAATAAATTATTTATTACTAAACAGGAGCAAAAAGCAAAGAATAAAAATAAAATTGGGTTGCCTCCCAACAAGCGCTATCGTTTAACGCCCCTAGCTAGGCATAAAAGCAAGGATAGATCTAGGTATTGTCATCTTTGGAAGGCAATCCATAAGTGGCTCTCATAATAGATTCATAAGGTAATTTATTTTCTTTCTAGGGAAGTGTTACATGCCTTTCCTTAATGGAAACTGGAATCTAATATTTCCTTCCTTCATATCAATAATTGCACCAATCGTTCTAAGGAAAGGTCTACCAAGAATAATAGGACATGAACAATAAAATCTACGGGCACATAATTCCTATTTGCAACAATAAGAACATCATTAATTCTTCCAATAGGTTTCTTAGTAGTGGAATCCGCAAGGTGCAAGTTTAAAGAGCAATCATCAAAATCACGGAAACCTAGCAAATCACACAAAGTCTTTGGAATCGTGGAAACACTAGCACCAAAATCACACAAAGCATAGCATTCATGATCTTTAATCTTAATTTTAATAGTAGGTTCCCACTCATCATAAAGTTTTCTAGGGATAGAAACTTCCAACTCAAGTTTTTTCTTCATAAGATTGCATCAAAGCATCAACGATATGTTTAGTAAAAGCTTTATTTTGACTATAAGCATGAGGAGAATTTAGCACGGATTGCAACAAGGAAATACAATCTATCAAAGAGAAATTATCATAATTAAATTACTTGAAATCCAAAATAGTGGGTTCATTAATATTTAAAGTTCCGACTTCTTCAATCCCACTTTTAACAATTTTAGCATCAAGATCTAAAGAATTCGAATTCTTGGAACGCCGTCTAGGTAAAGGTGGATCATATTCAGTCCCATCATTATCAAGATTAATATTGCAAAACAAAGATTTAATAGGGGACACATCAATAACTTTTATATCTTCATCTTTATTATCATGGAAACTAGATGAACACGCTTTTATAAAGCAATCTTTCTTAGCACGCATCCTAGCGGTTCTTTCTTTGCACTCATCAATGGAAATTCTATCAACGTTCCAAGCCAACTCATCAATCTTAAGCAATTTTTCTTCAATCAAAGCATTGAAATTCTTTTGCAAAGTAATAACCTCTTTAATATTAGATTCAAAATCAGAGGGCATATTATTATAATTTCCATAAGAATTGTTGTAGGAATTACCATAATTATTAGAGGAATTACTAGGATACGGCCTAGGATTAAAGTTTCCTCTATACGCGTTGCTACCAAAATTATTCCTACCAACAAAATTCACATCCATAGATTCATTATTATTCTCAATCAAAGTAGACAAAGGCATATAATTAGGATCAGAAGAAACACTTTTATTAGCAAATAATTTCATAGGTTCATCCATCTTTCCACTCAAAACATTAATTTCTTCTATTGCATGCACTTTTTTATTAGTAGATCTTTCAGTGTGCCATTGAGAATAATTAGCCATAATATTATCTAGGAGTTTAGTAGCTTCTCCTAAAGTGATTTCCATAAAAGTGCCTCCCACGGCCAAATCTAAAAGATTTCTAGAAGCAAAATTCAATCCGGCATAAATTTTTTGTATAATCATCCACAAATTCAAACCATGCATAGGGCAATTATGTATCATTAATTTCATCCTCTCCCAAGCTTGTGCAACATGTTCATGATCAAGTTGCTTAAAATTCATAATATCGATTCTAAGAGAAATAATCTTAGCGGGAGGAAAATACTTAGAGATAAAAGCATCTTTGCACTTATTCCAAGAATCAATACTATTTTTAGGCAAAGACGAAAACCAAGCTTTAGCACGATGTCTAAGCGAAAAAGGAAATAGCTTCAATTTAACAATATCATTATCCACATCTTTCTTCTTTTGCACATCACACAAATCAATGAAGCTATTTAGATGGGTAGCGGCATCTTCACTAGGAAGGCCGGCGAATTGATATTTCATGATAAGATTCAACAAAGCAGCATTGATTTCACAAGATTCAGTATCGGTAAGAGGAGCAATCGGAGTGCTAAGGAAATCATTGTTGTTGGTATTGGTGAAGTCACACAATTTAGTATTATCTTGAGCCATCGTGACAAGCAAGCAATCCAACACACAAGCAAACAAGAAACGGGCAAAAATAGGCAAATAGAGAAAGAGAGGGAGGATGGAGAGAGAGAGGGCGAATAAAACGGCAAGGGTGAAGTGGGGGAGAGGAAAACGAGAGGCAAATGGCAAATAATGTAATGCGGGAGATAAGGGTTTGTGATGGGTACTTGGTATGTCTTGACTTTTGCGTAGACCTCCCCGGCAACGGTGCCAGAAATCCTTCTTGCTACCTCTTGAGCACTTGTGTTGGTTTTCCCTTGAAGAGGAAAGGGTGACGCAGCAAAGTAGCGTAAGTATTTCCCTCAGTTTTTGAGAATCAAGGTATCAATCCAGTAGGAGGCCACCCACGAGTCCCTCGCACCTACACAAACAAATAAATCCTCGCAACCAACGCGATAAGGGGTTGTCAATCCCTAGACGGTCACTTACGAGAGTGAGATCTGATAGATATGATAAGATAATATTTTTTGGTATTTTTATGATAAAGATGCAAAGTAAAATAAACGGCAATAAAAATAACTAAGTATTGGAAGATTAATATGATGGAAATAGACCCGGGGGCCATAGGTTTCAGTAGTGGCTTCTCTTAAGAGCATAAGTATTCACGGTGGGTAAACAAATTACTGTTGAGCAATTGACAGAATTGAGCATAGTTATGAGAATATCTAGGTATGATCATGTATATAGGCATCACGTCCGAGATAAGTAGACCGACTCCTGCCTGCATCTACTACTATTACTCCACACATCGACCGCTATCCAGCATGCATCTGGAGTATTAAGTTCAAGAGAACAGAGTAACGCTTTAAGCAAGATGACATGATGTAGAGGGATAAACTCATGCAATATGATATAAACCCCGTCTTGTTATCCTCGATGGCAACAATACAATACGTGCCTTGCTACCCCTACTATCACTGGGAAAGGACACCGCAAGATTGAACCCAAAGCTAAGCACTTCTCCCATTGCAAGAAAGATCAATCTAGTAGGCCAAACCAAACTGATAATTTGAAGAGACTTGCAAAGATAACCAATCATACATAAAATAATTCAGAGAAGATTGAAATATTGTTCATAGATAAACTTGTTCATAAACCCACAATTCATCGGTCTCAACAAACACACCGCAAAAGAAGATTACATCGAATAGATCTCCACAAGAGAGGGGGAGAACTTTGTATTGAGATCCAAAAACAGAGAAGAAGCCATCTAGCTAATAACTATGGACCCATAGGTCTGAAGTAAACTACTCACACTTCATCGGAGAGGCTATGGTGTTGATGTAGAAGCCCTCCGTGATCGATGCCCCCTCCGGCGGAGTTCCGTAACAGGCCCCAAGATGGGATCTGATGGATACAGAAAGTTATAGCGGTGGAATTAGGGTTTTGGCTCCTTATCTGGTAGTTTGGGGGTACGTAGGTATATATAGGAGGAAGGAGTATGTCGGTGGAGCAACATGGGGCCCACGAGGGTGGAGGGCGCGCCTAGGGGGTAGGCGTGCCCCCCTACCTCGTGCCTTCCTCGTTGATTGCTTGACGTAGGGTCCAAGTCCCCTGGATCATGTTCGTTCTGAAAATCACGTTCCCGAAGGTTTCATTCCGTTTGGACTCTGTTTGATATTCTTTTTCTGCGAAACCCTAAAATAGGCAAAAAAACAACAATTCTGGGTTGGGCCTCCGGTTAATAGGTTAGTCCCAAAAATAATATAAAAGTGTATAATAAAGCCCAATAATGTCCAAAACAGAATATAATATAGCATGGAACAATAAAAATATATAGATACGTTTGAGACGTATCAAGCAGCTCGAAGGGACATGATGTCGTCATGATTGTCTTTGAGGGATGCTTGGCCCTCTTCATCTTTCCAGCTTCGCAGGCACCACATATATGATCCTTCTTGAACTTGACGCCCTCGATGCCTACTACAAGCTTCTTCTTCGCGAGAGTGTACAAGTTCCTCATGCCAGCATGCCCTAGCCTCCGATGCCAGAGCCAGCATTCTGACGCCTTTGCTAGAAGACATACGGCCAACTGTGGTCCTGCTGAGAAATCTACCATTTACAAATCGTCCTTTCGATATCCTTCAAAGACTAGAGATTTGTCAGACTCCATAAGCACAAGGCAACGATATTTGCCAAATATCACTACCATGCTCAAGTCACAGAGCACTGAGACATACATTAAGTCGAAACCAAGGGATTCAACAAGCATCACTTTATGCATGTGCCGATCCTTTGAGATTGCAACTCTACCTAGACCCAATACCTTGCTTTTACTAGTGTCAGCAAATGTGATGTGACTCTTGTCAGATGGACGTAAGGCTGAGTCCATGAGAAGACTTCGATCACCAGTCATGTGGTTAGTGCATCCACTATCCATAATCCATTCAGAAGCCTTTGGTATCATACCCTATAGTGCAGTTAGGGGAATAGGCTTCACCAAGGGAAATGTGAAGTATAAACATTTGACGAACAAGCATATTATCAAAGTTCAAATCCTGGTTAGGGTAGATCGGATGACTGTCAAGAAAACCAGGAACAAAATACATAGTAAGGCCATTTGGGAATTTTATCTTACACCCCACAAGATGTTTTAGGTCCCCAGCATAAGCATCAGAGGCCTTTGATTTTTGGCTGGAGACCCTTCCTTGCAAAAGAGAGTTAAGTTTTCTTAACCACCCACATTTTCAGGGGTGTCTTCGAAGCAATGAGTCTAAGTGCAACATCTGAGAACTTTGGCTTTGGAGCCCTAGCAAATAGTCTTGCAGGAGGTGAATAATACTCATAAGAATAAGCAGAGTAGTTCTTGCTCTTATGAACATGGCGATTTGATGAAACATGCTCATATTCATAGGCCTGAGTATGGTTTCCCTGCAAAACATTGGTGTTAGGGTGACTCTAGTGAGTCCTCTATCTGTATGAAGCCTTTGGACCATATGAAGCCTTTGGTCTGGGGTTTGTCTTCTTCCTAGGTGGTGTCATGATGACATTCACCTGAAGATTCTCAAGACAACTCTTGGGCACCCAGATCTTCTTCAATGGGGTCCATTTCTGCAGTTAGTACCAATATACCTAACAAACACTTCACCATTCTGATTCTTAAATAGTTTATAGTTTGCATCAAAGGATTCATCGATGATAATCGGGTTAGCACAAGTGAAGCCAGATAAGGTAGATGGATCCATTGAAGGTCCCATTGCAGCAACCCATGTGGTTTTGGGGTAAGGCTCGGGCTTCTAGTAAGAACCATCAACATTCATTTTCCTCTCGAACCCTACACCCTCTTTCCTAGGGTTTCGGTTCAGAATCTGTTTCTTGAGGACATCACATAGTGTCTGATGCCCTTTGAGACTTTTGTACATTCCTGTCTCAAGCAATGTCTTCAACCTGGCATTCTCATTATCAATAGTAGTGGTATCCTCAGCAGAGGGGTTAGTTACCACATCAGCAGTTGAAGATATTGCAATAGTAGCAGCAGTAGAACATTCAGCAACAGAGACAACATTATCACGCTCAAGACATTTTAGACATGGTGGTTCAAATCCTTCCTGAGCGAAACTGATCTATTGAGCGCGGAGTGACTCGTTCTCCTTTTGAAGATCTTCATGAGCCAATCTCAAGTTCTCAAGCTCTTGCTTGCTTTGAAGATAATCATAGGAGAGCTTTTCATCAGTAGTTGAGAGCATTTCATGACGACTTTCAAGTTCTTCGTACTTAACATGAAGATTTTTTATGTCTTCAATTAAGGAATGAGATCGGGTCATTTTCGCGTCCAACAGGTCATCGCTTTTATCTAACAGTTTTTTAATATGTTCCATGGCATTCTGTTGTTCAGTTGCAATTTTAGCAAGTCTTCTGTAGCTAGGTTTAGATTCACATTCAGAGACATCTTCACTTGATGTTTGATAGTAAGCATTGCGTGAGTTTACCTTGGCACCACGTGCCATGAAGCAGTAGGTGGGTGCAGAGTCATCCTCATCATTAGCATCAGCGTTGGTGAGGAGGCCACACTACAAAAAAATACACTTCCGTGATGATACATGTTTGTCACAGTAGGTCGCTTTTTTGTCATGCATGTACATCCATGACAAATTTATGACAGAATCAAGATAGTCATACCTGTGTTGTCGTAGAAGTGTTCCATGACATTACCAAAATTATCATCACGGAAGTGTCCACTTCCATGACGATAAATCGCGTGTCACATAAGTGCTTTCGTCAAGGGTGACCGACACGTGGCATCCACCATAACAGAACGCCGTTAAGCTATCAGGTCAGGTTTTGGATCTGATAACCCGTTAACAGCCCTGGCCAATGGGAAATTTCCACGTGTAAAACTCTTATTGGCCGGACGAAACACGTGTCAGCTCGTCAGTGGGTCAGATAGGCGCCTATGATATGTCGACACGTGGCACGGCCCAACAGTGGCCCATTCCGGTGGAAAAGGCCAGCCCAGTAAAAATTAGTAGGCCGGCCCATATAAGGCCTACTTGTGTCAGGTCCATTTAAGCCCACGACCCATACGAGGTGTGCCAATTTGGCCCGTTAAAGATTTGACACCATTGCAGCCCATCGTCAGTTCGAGCCCGTTAACAGCCCGCTATATACTTGGGCTCAATATCGGCCCGATGAGATTTCGGCCTGTTAACGGCCCATTTAATGGATGGGCAAATTTTCAGGATGTACATCTTTCGGCCTTTTAGCGACCCATTTAAATGTTGGGCTAATTTCCAGCCCGGTGTGTCTTTCAGCCTGTTGACGACCCATAAATCTGATGGGCCATTTGTAGTCGGACATGAGTTTCGGCCTTTTAGTGGCCCATTTAAGTGTTGGGCCAATTTCTGGCCCGGTGTCACTTTCAGCCTGTTGACGGCCCATAAATCAGTTGGGCCAATTGTAGTCGGACCTAAGTTTTGGCCTTTTAGCGACCCATTTAAGTGTTGGGCCAATTCCCAGCCCTGTGTGCCTTTCGGCCTGTTAACGGACCATAAATGAGTTGGGCCATTTGTAGTCGGACCTTAGTTTTGCCCTCTTAACGGCCCATGCCCTTCATGGTCCAATACCAGCCCGGTTTCTCTTTCGGCCTGCTAAAGGCCCACAACTAGTTGGGCCGTTTACAATACGACCTGACTTTCGGCCTCTTAGCGGCCCATGCTCTTCATGGTCCAATACAAGCCTGCTGTCTCTTTCGGCCTGCTAAAGGCCTACAGTATAGTTGGGCCATATGTAGCCCAAACTTAGTAATGGCCTGTTAACGGCCCATGAAATAAATTGGGGCCACCTGTTGCCCGCTTTGATGTCGGCCTGTTAATGACCCGGGAGGTAAGAGGGCCGACCATTAACTTTCGGCCTAGTAATGGCCCATTAACTCAATGGGCCCACTAAAGTTCGTTCATGTCTTTAGGCCAAATTAGATAATTTGAGCCCACTACGACGAGCAAAGGTACGGCATACAGGGAATAACGTTGCACATCCAGAATATATTACAAGAAATTACATCCACTGGGCAATCAAAGATTGATGCCAGTGCAAATAAATGAGCAGAACCTAACCATCTACAACGTCACAATCTGCAACCTCAGCACAGATGACGCCCATAAGCATGTGGGCAAGTTCTTGCTACTTTGCCACACTGTCTCTGAAAACATTGATCAGTTGTTGTGTCGCACGACTCTGCACCTCTGATTCATCCACCATTTCCATCATTGCTTCAGCCATTAATTGGTTCACAAACATACATTTATTCTGTTGCATTCGAGACAGAGGGTACTGAACAGATTCAGATGACGATTTTGGCAGGCTTGTATTATTGATAGTGGAGAGTGTCTTGACCACTGCATCATAATGTAAATTAGGACGGGAACCAAATAGATTAATCATGAGTTATTGCCATATTACCTGGCCTAGATTTACTAGAAAGAAACAATGGGGTTGCCTTGCTGTTTTCAGAGTTTGTCTTCTTATCTTCAGCAGCCTGCACAAAATTAACACACTAGCATTGCTATCATTGGCCAAGTCAGATAATAGGAAAGGAACATTGACACAATGAACGTTTGGGCAACTAGCCTACACCAAATTAACACAATATGGCACAGCTATCATCAGCCATGTAAGGTAATACGAAAGCAACATTGACACAATGAATGAATTGGCAACCAGAGAAGCACTACAATTCAGTAATGTGCGTGATATGAGATAGCACATTCATGCAGCTCAGTACGCAAAACTACCAGGCAGTTTTCCTTACAAAAATCAACATTGGCGCCATTAACATTTTGCTACAACTAATTTTAGATCAGATAAAGGTTAGATTCACGCCGATTAACAAAATACATGCTGATGTAAAAATATAGTGATATACAACAAGTACTTACATCAGCACTGGAGCACAGAGAATTCCCGCAAGATATTTTCCTCAAATACGATCCCAATGGAGGAAGTCTTGTATCATTTAACCTTATTTCTAAAAGAGAGACGGGTAAGAAACATGTAGAAAATATGATCAGAATGCTATAAAATTTCATGATGCGAGGATACACACACGCTTCTTAGAATGGAGTTGACATTCTTTTGCTGGACTGGAGCGGACTAGTTCTTTGGCCACTGGAATCTGCTTATTATCAGTGGGAGTTGGGTTTCTCTGTGCTGGAGCAGTATCTATGAAAAATGGAGTTGGTTTATTATCTCCTGGCGTTTGGATCTTTTGCAAAGACCTGGGTTGTAACCCTTCAGATTCTAACATAGCCGTCTTCCCCTTGCATGCCTTATATAGAAGAATGGTGATTCAGTTATAAAACATGCTACAGCAGAGATGGAATAGGTACTGAAGAACAGAAAGGCATGACATATTGACATGTATTCACTCCATCCGGAAATAAATGGATGGGTCTAGGCGTATTTCAGTTCTAGATACATCCAGTTTTATCCATTTCTGCGACATTTAATCCGGACAGAGGGAGTATGATGTAAGAGCTAGGGATACAACAGGACAACACAGTAAAAAACCACTGAAAAACCCACTACAGAACCAAAGTATTCAAACCCACTGATATGAGATAGTACACTCATGCAGCTCAGGATGCAAAACTACCAGGCAGTTTTCCTTGCAAAAATCAACATTGTGGCCTTTAATCATACATTTTGCTACAACTAAATTTAGATCAGATAAAGCTTGGATTCACGCCAATTAACAAAATACATGCTGATGTAAAAATATAGTGATATACAACAAGTACTTACATCTACATTGGAGCACAGAGAATTCTTCCAAGAATCTTTCCTCATAAACGACACAATTGCAGAAAATCTTCTATCTATTAAGCTTATTTTCTAAAAGAGAGATGGGTAAGAAACATGTAGAAAATATGATCAGCATGCTATAAAATTTCATGATGCAAGGTTACACACACGCTTCTTAGAATTGAGTTGACATATTTTTGCTGGACTGGAGCGGACTAGTTCTTTGGCCACTGGAATCTGCTTATTATCAGTAGGAGTTGGGTTTCTCTGTGCTAGAGCAGTATCTATAAAAACTGGAGTTGGTTTATTATCTACTGGCGTTTGGATCTTTTGCAAAGGCCTTGTTTGTAACCCTTCAGATTCTAACATAGTCGTCTTCCCCTTGCATGCCTTGTATAGAAGAATGGTGCTTTAATTATAAAACATGCAGCAACAGAGAGATGGAATAGGTACTGAAGAATAGAAAGGCATGACATATTGACATGTATTCCCTCCATCCGGAAAAAAAGGATGGGTCTAGGCGTATTTCAGTTCTATATACATCCTTTTTTATCCATTTCGGCAACATGTAATCCGGACGGAGGGAGTATGGTGTAAGAGCTAGGGATACGACAGGACAACACAGCAAAAAAACACTAGTTGAATGTAAAACTATATTCTAGCAGAATGTAAAACAGGAAGGCATGACATATTTACATGCATGATCAGCATGCTAAGCACATGGCATTGCAATAGAGTAGATACACTCCAGGACATTATATGCATGTTGTACCCATATCACAGGCCAAGTTAGAGCAAGGGCCTTGTGGGGTGAAGAGGATTCATCATCTTTCTGCAAGTCTTCTGAATAACTGCCTTTACATGTCCCATCATATTGGGTATCATTGACATCAAGTTTATTGGCCTTTACATTGCTCTGTGAGGTTCTTGTGGATATATCAGTGTGTGCAATTATATCTGACATGCATGGAAGACAACTAGTAGTTAGATTTATGTAATGAGTGCTTGTAGGAGACGACATAAATAGTAGGACTAGGGTTAACTAGCAGCAACAGGTCTCATAAACTAAAGGGAGAACACAGATGAAAGCTACAGAATATGTATTGTTTGTACTCGAGATTAACTAGATGGAGTGGTATAATACTATAATCACCAGCCTGTGGGATAGCATTGGCTGATGGATGATAACTATGGAACCGTGTTACCTAAAGAACAAGTATCTTAGCTGAACTATGGAACAGTGTTAACTCCTGAACAAGACCCATAAGAGATCAGCATGAATATATAGTGAAATGTGATGATCTATTTTCCATGCTTAGATGAATAACAAAGCCATAAATGTTGCACACAAGTAAGATGAGGGTACAACCTATCAGGCTGCCATCCATAGAAGTGAGCATCATGTGCTGACTTGTCGATGGCCCTGCAGTTGTTGTGGCTGTGCATGTCGGGCACGCGGATTCGATGCAGGGAACTGTTGAGTGGGGACTATAGCTCCCTTCTGGTGTATGCTTCCCTTGTTGGAGCAGCTGCGGTGAGTCGGAAGACGGTGTGTCTGAAGATGCAGATAACGCATAATGTTAAGAACGACATATCTCTTTGATCTGAAGAAATACACTAAGAGATCAACAGCAAGGTACGAGAGTGGTCACACGTCTGTTGACTGAAGACTAAATTGGGGTCACACGATTTTATTTTATTTTGGTACTGTTCGATCTACGTCGGATGGCTGGCCGTCTTGTGCCTCCCGGCTGACACTGTTCGGAATCTTCCACGAAGAGCCAGCGACCAACGGCAGAGTAGCCTGCCTCCGCCGTCCGTGGCCCCGGCCAAAACCCTGCTCCCCGCCCCACCGCACTACCGTGGTTGCGCCGCCCCCGGGCCAATCCACAAAGACTCGCCGTCATCCAGATGCGGCAGTACCTTCAACCCACGCAACTCTAAATGATAGCAATCTAAGTGCTGCTTCCGCGGCGAACTTGCGGCACCGCACCCTTACGTTAGACACCAGCCAACCGGCAGCCTAGGAGCTCCGCCGCCTCGAGGGGTGCTGCTTCCCATTGCAAATCTATTGGCCCAGAATAAAAATTCAGACAACTGACACCTAAATAAAATGATTTGAGATGAGGGTGCGACCTATCTGGCGGCATGGTGAAGTAGGCAGGTCCAGCTACCGATTCGGTGAGGCCACCGCGGTTGCGGTGGCGACCGGCGGCAGGGAAAGAGCGATGTCGCGACGGTCGACAGCTACGCGGAAGCAGCGCCAGGACTCTGGACGGATCCGAAGTTGGAGCTGCTCCAGTGCCGTGAACAACGGCGGGGGTGAATCGGCTCTGGTACAGTTCACGTGGCCGTCATCGAGGCAGCACCAGCAGCATGGAGTAAGAGGCACACAGCCCAGTGCACGACGACAAATGGACAGCATCTCCGGCATTAGGGAGGAGGGAGGCTGTGAAATTGGTGCGGTGGGGGGCGCCATGGAGGTGGGGCTAAGGTTTCGCGGCTCAGGAGAAGGGAGCTTCCCGGGGAGAAGGTGATTTGGCGCCCACGAGGTATGAATGGGTGCGGGCGGGGGGGAATTGGGAGGGGAGTGGAACCATGTCTTACGGACGCATTTGTCTGAAATGTGAGGGGGAGTTACAGTTCTACCCTTGCCTATAGGCTTCTTGGCTTGGGTCTGTGTACTGAGGGTCGGGGATAGTAGAGTAACTTTGCTTCTCCCCAAATAGTGGGCGGGAACGATTTCGGGCGAGGAGGGCGTGCTTTGAAATATAGTGGGCGCGAGCGATTTCGGGCGAGGAGAGCGTGTTTTGAAATACTGGGCACGAGCTATTTCGGGCGAGGAGAGCGTGTTTTGCCGACCATGGTTTATGAATTATTTGGCACATGTCATTTCGGCCGAGGAGAAGGCGCGCTTGGATGAAGTTACGAACCTACCCTCGATGTACAACAGGCCAATTGATGCGTGTCCCACATAGGACGGTAATTTTGCGTCTCCCATTTATTTGCTCGGGCGAATTCCACCGAGAAGAGAGGATGTTTAACGTTTTGTTCAAATTTTGGGAGAACGAGCATCCACGTCTACCTTACCAAGTCGATTCGGATCAAATTTTGAAATATTAGCTTGCCACTTCTTTTTTAGATGGAGAGATGATGCTCGGGAGTAAAGTGTTTTTACATGCTCGTTGCTAGCGATTTACTATATGACAAATAGTTGACCCACTCAAAAACGCGAACCAAACCCAAAATGAAATATCTCGATTCAATGAAATAGCTCGTTCAGTAGGTCAAAATAGTGAACTAAATCCAAAATTGAACACCTCAATCGAGTAGCATGTTGTACAGTATTATAGTACTCCATGAACATGTTGAAAGTCAAATTAATGAACTTGTTTGATATACGCATATATCCGTTCATGTGTTGATTGCAGACAGCATGTTCTCCAATTTAAATATTTGAATGCAAGTTTATATCGAAACATGGTTTATATCAGTCTTTGATGCATAAAACGCGACCTCTCCCTCTCCCAGACTCCTGTTCTCTCTCTCTCTCTCGCTGACAATCTTCAATTCTGTCGCACGCATCCGAGACAAAAACCTTGTTGCTCCCTCTCCCTTTCTCTCCATCTCTCTCTCTCTCTCTTTGTGTGTGTGGGGGGGGTCTTTCTAGTTCGCATGCATATATACACCATCTATAGGTCTCTCTCGCACACTATGTATGATACTCTAGCTAGTCCAAGCTAGATATCTTGGGTGCACTCATCGTACGCACACAGATTCCTCGGCTCTTTGCCTGTTACTCTCTCACGCACCACTATGTCGTCTCGGAGCTCTTCCCCCCTCTCTCAAACTCTCCATCCACCTGGGTCACACATACACATGCGTATCTCACTCGCACTCAATAGGCCCATCTAAAACTCTATCTCTCCCCCTCGTTCTCTCTCCATCTCACACGCGCAAACACACAATCTCATGCCCAGCTAGCCAAGTATGATGGTCTCTCACTCAATTGTAGGCACACGCAGTCCCCCCTATATGTATATGACTAGCTAATCTTAGTCTCCATCACAAACATGTGCATGGTCTATCTCGATTTCTCTCGGGGCATCTTTCTATCGCGCACGCACTCCCTCGATCTCCCACCCATATAGTCCCCTCACGATCTCGACGGGATCTCTCTATCACAAACACACCCTCTCTCCCTCCCCATGTGTCCATGTGTCCCTCTCGACCTTTGTTCCTTGTTGGCCACACCTCTATTGGACATGTGCTACAGGGGTGTCTCTCTCTGTTGCAAACAATCACACACTAGCTATCTTCGTGTATCTCCTCGCCTCACTTTTCCATCTCGGAGATGCACGTGTGATATGTTCGCATAAGAAACGAAAAAACACTCTCTCTTTCTAATTTATCGTTTGTTGTCACTTTCTCTTTCACACGCATAATCTTTTTGCACACTTACTCATTCTCCTTCACACACACTTGATCTGTCTCGACTGAGGCACTCTCCTCGGTCCATAGCATACAAATTTATTGAAAAGTCAAACATCACAAAGTTTGACCATGTACGTGGAGAAAAAGAATTACATCTAGTACGGCAAACATATACCATTAGATTCACCATGAGATGTAGTTTTGTATGATGTATCTTTGGTACTGTAGATATAAATAACATTTGCGTAAACATGATCAAAGTTTCCAAAGTTTGACTTCTAAAAAATTTACATGCACTGCATTATCGAGCGGATGGAATATCTCTTTCCCCCTCTCAGCTATCTGACGCACCACTCAGCCTTATCGGGGCTCCTCAATCTCTCTCAAACTTTATTGGTCAGTTTGGTTCGTGACCTGACCCTCATGCCTTGATGGCCGGTACTGCCTGGTGTGGACATGAGATGTAAAATATTTCTGCCTGGCCAGGCTTGTGTGGTGCTGAAGCGTTTGGTTCATGCCTGGGCCAGGCAAAGCATCAACATCCCATCAATAAATCCATCCATCAATTATTTAATGCTAATATCCATCCATGTTGCTGTTAGCCTCGTGGCCACATGACCAGGCACGGCCAGGCGTTCGAAATCGGTCGCCTGGGCCAGGCTACTTGCAGTGTCTGGAGTTCAGCCAGGCTAATTAAAGTGCAAGGGAACCCAGGCCAGGCGGGCTTTCTTTTTCACAGGGTAGCAACCAAACAAGCATGCATGAAATCCAGCCACAACCCCAGGCCAGGCAAAAGATGCTCAGGACACAAGCCAAACTGGCCTTATATCTCCCTGTTTCACACATACACATGTCTCGCTCGCGCTATACATATAGACCCATCCAACACTCTCCGCCCTTGTTCTCTCTCCATGTGACACGCACCCCCCCTAAGTACCATAATCCCTCAATCCATCATAGGCGCAAGCACCCCCCCCCCTCGATCCTAAGTATGATTATCTCTTACTAACCATCAGGAACACACGTATTGTCTCCTTCCATCCATACGTCTATCTCGATATCTCTCGGGGCATCTTCTATCGCGCATACACCTTGTCACTAGATCTCCCACCCATGTAGTCCCATCGCGATCTCTAGGGGATCTCTCTATGACAAACATACACTCTCTCCTCTCCATGTCTGCATTTTCTTCGTACGTCTCTCTCGACCTCTCTCCCTTGTTTGTCAGACCCCTCTTGGCCACGTGCTAGGGGTCTTGCTCTCTCGGTTCCAAACAACCACACACTATCTCCTCACCTTGCCTCCGTTGTCGAAGATGCATGTGTGATATGTTTGCATAAGACACGTACGCTTTTTCTCTACTTTTATCGTGTGTTGTCCATGTCTCTTTCACACATGCATACACACTTTTTTCACTCTCTCTCTCTCTTGTTAGGGACTCTGTCACGTCCATAAGCATATGGATGTTTTGAAAAGTCAAACCTCAGAAAAGTTTGACCAGGTATATGTGGAGAAAAACGTTTACATCTGGAACGATCATTAGATTCATCACAACATGTACTTACTTCATACTATCATTTATCTTTGGTATTGTAGATATAAGTAATTTCTTTATAAACTTGGTCAAAGTTTCAAAAGTTTGACTTAAAAAATGTTGTAACTACATTATCGAACGGAGGGAGTAGCTCTTTCTCTCTCTCTGCTATCTCTCACGGGCCTCCCCTCTCACTCGAACTCTCTATACCGACGGGTTATACGCTCACTGTGTCAGTGTATAGCTCCGTATATTGTTTAGTTAACCGGTCAACCAATCCACATGCTGCCTTGTCAGCTTGTGTTCTGTATCTTCGTGTGCTGGCCCATGTGGCCGTGGGTGAAAATAAGTAAACTAGAGGCCCATCTGACATGCGGTGAAGTAAACAAAGTTGAAACCACTCGGGGTAGCACCCCGCACGCTAGTAAATTGAGGGCGCATTGAGGACAAACTTCTTCCACGGGAAGGACGCACTCGCGCACAATTCACCACTGCGCGGCGGCATGCACAGAAGGATGCACTCGTGCACACCCAGCACACAACACACCAGCACACGTGTACACCAACGTAGCCGCTGGTTGAGATGGACGGCGAGGCAGCCAACAAGCAGAGGCGGCTCGAGCCAAAACCGCATCCGGCGAGCCTGGACTTCATCAGCAGCCTCCCCGATGACATGCTGCTCTTCATCATCGGCCTCCTCCCCACCAAATCTGCCGTGCGGACCGCCCTCCTCTCCCGATGGTGGCGCCCCCTCTGCGCTGCGTCCCCCTCAACCTCACCGTCGACAGCTGCCTCTGCAACGGGGATTGCAAACGCATGGCCGCAGTCTCCAAGATCCTTTCATCGCACCCTGGGCCAGCCAAACGCCTTGACATCCGCATGTTCAGTAATAACTGCAAGGTCCAACCCAAGTTCGATGAGTGGTTCTTATCCCCCGCCCTAGATCAGCTCGAGGAGATCAGCTTTGAAGCTGCACGATGTCGCTCTCTGCTGCCGTCCGTGCTCCGCCTCACGCCAACGCTGCGCCGCGCTAGCTTCAGCTCCTGCTATCTTCCCCAGATTAATGCCGCGCCCGCTCTTCTTCTCCCTCAACTCAAGCATCTCGACCTCTTCGACGTTGTCATCTCGAAGAAGGCTATGGAGCACCTGCTCCACAGCTGTACTGCGCTCGAGTACCTTCGTCTTGAGCAGATCCACGGGTTCATTAGCCTCCACATCGCCTCGACGAATCTCCGCTGGATTTATGTGTCTTGCTGGCCCCGCAACAAGACATCAATTGGGAAGAGATCACTCCAGCTGTTCCACGTTATGGTCATTGAGAATGCGCCTTTCCTTGAGAGATTGCTTGTATCGGATCTAGAAGGTCCAACAAAAATCAGGGTCATTGACGCGCCGAAATTGACAGCGTTGGTGTACTCGTCTGCCAAATTCTCCGAACTCTTTATTGGATCCGTAATCATTCAGGTACAGCACTCATCTTCTTCTCCGTCTTCTTGAAATTCACATTTTTAAATTTCTTCTTGATGTATTTACGACCATCTTCCAGAAAATGATTCCCACAAGCTTGACCCAGTCCTTGCGCACAGTGAAGATCTTAGCACTAAAATCTATCAGCCCCAATCTGGATCAAGTTGTTGGATTCCTTACATGCTTTCCGTGCACAGAGAATCTACTCATCGAGGTGAAACTTCTTTCCTATAAGTAAACGGTAATCACAACGTAGCTCAATTTTTTCGTAATTTTCCCAAATTACGATGACAAGTGTAGTGTTCAAAACTGCATCTACGCACTGCACCGAAAGAAATGTTTTTAGTATTTTTTTCTCACATGATCACCTGCATCGTTTTTATGCTGTACTACTATAGTAGCCTAGGCTAGTCATAGTGGAAAGTAACTTATGGTTACCCTAAGAGCAAGTACTACCTCCGTCCTGGTTTACTCTTCCAATTTTGTACTATCAAAATTTGACCATAGATTTAACTGACAAAATGTTAATGCATGTCACTAAGAACTATATCGTTGGATTCGTATTTGAACATAATTTCAAATGGTGTAATTTTTAGTGACATGCATTGGCATTTTCTTAGGTAAATCTATGGTCAAAATTTTATACTAAATACGAGGTAGTATTACAAAAGTGGGCTATGTAGGCCAAAACATGTGCCAAATTCACTTGTGATGCATTTGGCATCGATGCCCCTCCATTGCTCACCTGGTGTCCCAATCTGGATCACCTACTTTGCTCCGGTGCCAAATTAACTCACGCAATGAAAAAACACTACATGGGAGAGAGAGAGGATTGAGGCAATAAAAAAACACTTGTTTGGGAGAGTGAGAGGCTGGTGTAGTTGGTTTGATTGATTTCTTTATACATGTGGGTCTGTGTGCACAGCGGTGCCAACTCTCTCACATCGCAAGAGCGGTGCAAAAATCTTTTGATTTGACATCGATGCGTATTATGTGGCATACTTTTGCGAAATATGGCATCTGCCACATAGTGGAAGGCAACAAATGCCCAAGCTCTTCACGTTCTCCTAGTTAAATGAGAGGAAACAGAGAGAGAGAGAGTGAGTGAAAAAATATCACTAGCCAGCCAACCCTATCGTATGAGCGAATGATATTTGTACCTCTTGATGACATGACAATCTTATGCAGCCAGCTGCTCTAATATGTTCTCTTCTTTTGTAGATAAAAAAAGACCCGAAAGTGAAAAATGTGCTGCACTATAACAATCTCATTGAATGCCTTGATCTCCATCTTACAGAAATTGATTTGATCGACTACCGAGGCAGCACATCTGAGATTAAATTGGCCAGGTTCTTTGTTCTGGAGGCAAGTGTGCTCAAGGTAATGAGGTTTGGCGTTCTCTGGCGCAACAATGAATGGCGTGCTGATCACCGCAAGCGTCTAAGCCTAAATGACAAAGTCTCCGCAGAAGCTGAATTTGTTTTTGAAACATCAAGTGGCCAGAGACTCGAAAACTTATTTGCCCATTAGTGACTTGTCAGGGCGGTGGATTTTAGTTTGTACGATAATGCTGCATCCACCTAAAGTAACGAAAGTTCTTACGTAAACTTCCTAGTAATTCCTTCTTCGTAGGTGCAGCATTACTCCTAACATTTGTAATATCAGTTTGAAACTTGTAATATTGCCATGTCCTATTCCCGCGTTTTCAAAATCCTGCTGTCGGTGTCAAAACCGGCGGATCTCGGGTAGGGGGTCCCAAACTCTGCGTCTAGGTGGATGGTAACAAGAGACAAGGGACACAATGTTTTTACCCAGGTTCGGGCCCTCTCGATGGAGGTAAAAACCTACTCCTGCTTGATTAATATTGATGATATGGGTAGTACAAGAGTAGATCTACCACGAGATCAAGGAGGCTAAACCCTAGAAGCTAGCCTATGGTCTGATTGTTGTTCGTCCTATGGACTAAAACCCTCCGGTTTATATAGACACCGGAGAGGGCTAGGGTTACACAGAGTTGGTTACAATGGTAGGAGATCTACATATCCGTATCACCAAGCTTGCCTTCCACGCCAAGGAAAGTCCCTTCCGGACACGGGACGAAGTCTTCAATCTTGTATCTTCATAGTCCAGGAGTCCGGCCGAAGGTATAGTCCGGCTATCCGGACACCCCCTAATCCAGGACTCCCTCAGTAGCCCCTGAACCAGGCTTCAATGATGACGAGTCCGGCGCGTAGATTGTCTTCTGCATTGCAAGGCAGGTTCCTCCTCCAAGTACTTCATAGAAGATTTTGAACACAAAGGTAGTGTCCGGATCTGCAAAATAAGTTTCCACATATTGCCATAGAGAGAATAATATTTACACAAATCTAATCTACTGACGTATTCCGTGGCGTGACATCACACCACGGCCAAGTCTTTATTCGAATCGTTTTACTGTCCCACCTCAGCGAGTTTAGCGAGGCGGTTTCCTTGGCACGCCTTGTCAAAGCAGAGATCGTGTCCCCTTATTCCGGGATTCTCATCAATACGGGCGTGGGTAACCCAGTCGTACCCGTTGGTACATTTTCTCGATCAAAGGCGAGTCCCAAACGGTCACGGGGAGGGCCCTTGGTATTCAACCTCTTATAAAGAGACCAAGGCCTTACTCCTTTCTTTCAATCTCAAACGAGTTCGCCCTTCGCCTCGAGTTCCAACACCCAAGGCTCCAGATTTCAGGCGCTTCGGACCTTCGACAATGTCCGGTTCCGACATTCGAGGTCGATGGATGCCCTCCTCCGTTACGGAGGAGGACATGCTGAAGTTGAGAGAGGCCAGGTTCTTGACCGGCAAAATCTGGCATAGGCTACCTGCTCAAGGGCAGGTCATTCCCACTCCCAAGCCTAGTGAGAGTGTGGTGTTCATGTCTCACTTCCTTCGGGGGCTAGGCTTCCCGACGGATCCCTTCGTGAGGGGGCTCATGTTTTATTATGGGCTGGAATTTCATGACTTAGCTCCGGAGTCCATCCTCCATATTTCCTCATTCACCGTCGTGTGTGAAGCCTTCCTTCGTATTACTCCTCACTTCGGACTATGGCTCAAGACCTTCAAAGTAGAGCCGAAGATGATCGAGGGACGGCACGCGGAGTGCGGAGGTGCTTTTATAAGGAAGAATGCTGGTGCTCCATGGCCCGAGGGCTCTTTTCAAGAGGAGTCCAGCTTATGGCAACGAGAGTGGTTTTACATCACCGTTCCCAGGGGCACCAAGTGGGTGGCGCCACCTGCCTTTCGCTCGGGTCCCCCACCACAGCTAGTGTCATGGGTCAATAAAGGACTGGACTAGGGGGCCATCCAAGGACGTGCCCTTGTTGCAGGGCCGCATTCGAGATCTCTTAGAAAGAGACATTAGCCTGGTCGTGGTGACGCAGGTCATGTTGATCCGCCGAGCCTTGCCCGGCAAACGTCGCCCCCTTCGCCTGTGGGAGTTCAATCCAGAGGGACCACGAGCTCTCCAGCATTTCATGGGTGCAACGCCCGTGGAGATGTACAAATTGTTCTTCGGATCACAAGCAATGTGTCCGGACTTGACCGAGGACGCAGTCCTGAGCTGCAATCGCCCGGATACTCAAGTAAGTAGCCTTGTGCCCGGACTCGCTTTCCGTAAATTTATCATAAAATTGCCCCTAAAAGAGCTGTCCTTTAAACAGGACTGGATAGCGAAAGCAAAGCTAATCAGGTGTCCGGCCCCCTCCCCGAGACCATGCCGGGTCCCGTGCTAGTCAAGATGTTGGAGGTTGTGCCTTCGAAGGAAAGCGAGGGAGGGGACAAAGAAGCTACAGCCTCCTCGAAGGAGGTTATCCGGAAGGGACGAATCGAAAATTCCTCTCCTCAGGGGAAGAGGAGGACCGCCTCTGAAGACCCAGAGACCATGGCCTCAAAGTGGGGGAAGAAATCTTTGCCAGAGGGTCCTGTGCCGGGAGATACTTCGGCCGAATTATGCCCTCAAGGGGATCAGCCCTCCACCGAGCCGTAAGTAGAGAGGAGTTTTCTTTTTAAGAAACGAGAGAAATTCTTGCTTTATATCTGAGAAAAGTAATCGAAAATTTACCTTGTAGCTCGGACCTTAGCCCTTCTTAGCAGAGCTCGTCTTCAGGGGATCTTATTTCGGAGATGATGGAGAGCGGAACGCCTCCCCCTGCCGTACCGCCTTACGAGGCGGGCGACCCTAAGGTATCGTCGCGGAGGGTTTCTCCGAATTCGGCAGGGCCGGAAGGTAGTCATATGGCCCCCCAAAGCCCTCCGCGTCCAGCCTTTGAAAAGGGCCATCGGATGAGTCCGGCGCCGTGTGGTGCGCGGTCGGAGGAGCTGAAGGATCTGCTAGGGCGAGCATCTATCTTAGAGGAGCACCGTGCATTGATGGGTATGGTGATTGAGAGGATTTCATCCGCGGAGAGCGGATTGCACGAGGCCGTCAGGAGTTTACTGACAGGTTTTGAGGTACGCGAAATAATGTACCCTTTTTGGACAGTTGCGCATAAATAAGATGCGCCCTGTGTAGATAGTATCCCCTGAGACTCTGTGCGTTGTCAAAAGTGACGGCGCGCAGAGGATCATAATCCCAGGTCTAATATGCCGCCTTCATACGTAGGTGGCGAAGTGTCCGGTGGCAAGCCGGACTGATGAATTTGCTGAGCTAAAGCGGCAACTTGACGTGGCAGATGCCGACATTGCACATGTCAACAAGCGGCTTGATGAGGCACAAGGTATCTAATTCCTCCGACGGCACCTGGTAAGAGGAGCTTTATGCCAGTATCTTACAATGTGTGCGCTTGATGTAGATGGTGCTGCTGCCATGGAGAATCTTCGGGCGGAACTTGCCCGAGCCAAGGAGCAAGCCAGGAAAAGTGAAGCGGCTGCCAGAAAGGCAAATGAAGAGCTAAAAGCCAAACAAGATGCTCACTGCCGAAGCAAGAAGGAAATGGCCGAGATGGCCGTGAAGCTGAAGAACGCTGCTGACCGTTGCAAGCTTCTTGAAAAATAAGATCGGGCGGAACAGACGGACCTGGAGAAGGCCATTGCCGATGCCAAGGATGCTCGCTCTATGATGAGAGCTATGAAGGAGGAGTTGCGTCAGGCCGGAGAGATCACGGCTGGAAAGCCCTTTATGCTGCGGAGGAAGTTCTGTGATCCTAAACATGCTCCGTTAGACCGGATGTGGAGTACGGCAGACACCTATCTTGATTTGGCAGCAAGTGCCGCAGATGCGGCCGAACACTTTCGAGATCAAGAAGATCGCGAAGTGGAAAAGCTCCTTTGGCCGCAGTTCCACAATCCGGAGCGTCCACTGTCATTAGCCGATCGTTTGGCCGAATGGGCCGAGCTAAATAGGTTGTCCGGACTCGCCATGAAGTATGTCATGAGTCATCTGTGGCCAGAGAGGCCAGAGCCGACAAGTTATTTCAACTTGGTGCAGCAGTTCCTTGGTGCGGCGCCGCATATCAATGCGATGAAGAGGTCAGCGTGCATAGAGGGTGTGCGGATGGCTCTTGCCCGTATCAAGACATACTGGGCGGAAATGGAGTCCACCGCTGTTGCATCCCCAGACTCGGATGGAAGCCGAGTACCTGCCGAGCACTATTTTCAGGAAGTTCTGCAAGGCGCTCGTTTAATAGAGACGCAGTGCTCGAAGGATACTATATTCGAATAGCATATATTATTGTAAAACAATATTTTGATAAATTGTAGAAGCTTTTTATACTTGTGCCTGCAAGTATTATAATACCTCCTGTGCGGCCGTTTAACATATATGTATATATAATCTGAAAGTGGGACCGCAGTTAAGGAAACCGACTATTGGCAAACCCCCACCTCGCGCGCCGCAGGATGGCTGAAGTTAGAGAAATGACGAGGTTGAAGAGATTGCTCTCGCATGGACTCCAAGAAATAATATGGTGTCAGATGGATGTCGTGGTGGTGGCGTGTGCCGTACTCCTGGACATGAATGCTTGTTCTGGCACATGCCACCCTACTACTCCTACTACTTACTCCTACTATATAGTATACTAGTATTGAGGATTCGAGGTGCTGGTTACGTACAACGAACACATTAACATATGGCTACAGTAAAAACACCCGCCCGACGCGCGAAGCATGTGAAGCTAGTACAAATAGTGTACTACTATCGTTGATTGGCCTCATCCGATAACCTGTTGCAATGCACGTACAATTATGTATTCGGAAAATATTTTTTTGCCTCGTCGCACCACTCACTCAGAGAAGCGACTCGAAAGCCATTCATAAATTTAGTAAGTTTATCACAGGCATATCATTTTATTACATAGAACAACAGATCATCAACCCACATCGACAACGAGGATACATTATAAATACTAAAGTTTTCACCACACAACAAATAACAAGCAATGAAATGAACTTCAACTCAACCATTCCTCGGCATTGGAAACGCTTGCTTTGAACCACAAGTGATTCTATGGGACGGGCCATGCATTGTCGATCTGGAGACCAACGTAGGACTGATCATCCAGGCTGAAGCGGCCTACTATATCAGTACTAGGGTAGGGAACCACGCAAATGTCTGAGGTATAGACACAGTTGCTTCTCATAAATGTGTCAACAGCGGTTGGATCGCCTTTCACCATCATCGGATAGTTTCGTCCAAGGAAGAGCGAGTTTTCTCCAAGACTATCAATTCTGTGCCAGGGAGAAGGAGTTGGCGCTAGCACATTAGTATCCATCCCGAATACCATGCAACGGGTGTTGGAATAGGTCCGGAGAGTGCGACCATGGGAGACTACACCTGCTTCCTTAG
Source organism: Triticum urartu (assembly GCF_056163025.1). NCBI lineage: Eukaryota > Viridiplantae > Streptophyta > Magnoliopsida > Poales > Poaceae > Triticum > Triticum urartu. Next base: position 484,164,783 of record NC_141875.1, read on the forward strand.
CAGTAACATCATCAGTGGGCTGTATACACACAAGAAGAGGTGATCCATCGGAATTAGTTGCCAGGCGCCATAGAGTATATCGGCGCTGCTCGTCCTCATGCTCGTGATCATCACCATCGTCATCTCCCCCTTGGTTATAAAAATCTTCAAGTATAGGTGGTGGGATGTCCGGAGGACCTTGGAAACACAAGAAGAAGGTTAATTAGTAAAGGGAAAGTTGCTAACCCGCATGCATGTGGATGAAAGAATTATAATTACGGTGGAAGACAAACGTACCGAAAAAATGAGGATCCCATGCAAAAACAGTGCCACGAGAGGTGGCAGCAAACACAAGATCCTTGTATTCAATTGCATCATAGTACACATCCGTGTATAGAAACTGATTTTTGAGTAATATCCATCTAGTCGAACCACGAAGGACGGCAACTAGCTGTCGAAGATAGCAACAACATCATAGTTTTTGTAATTCCAAGAGCGGTTGGGAACTCGACAAATTGCTATCTTCAGTACACGATAGTCACCATGATCGTATTTGAACGTACGTAGATCATCTGTGTGCTCAACCTCAGGGCACTCGGAGATTTTTGGAAGTGGAATCCGCTGACGAGTGTACACATTCACAAGTTCCCACTCGCAATTGTAATATAAACAACCCAATCTCCATTTGCGCCAGCCCAGGACTTACCCTTAAGCGATGGCATCTTGACATCACACGTATCATTATCAAGCGGCATCAACTTGCACAAGGCGAGGTCTTCGTCGTCCGCTCGCCAGCGAGCAGGGTCACGGTGAAGAAGATAGGGGAGATCAAACCGCTCCTTGACCCTTGGGTTCCTTGCAATGATGTTATTAGTTGAGTCAAGAATGGGCTGGAATGAACATGCCATGCTAGCCGAGGTGATGACGTCGCACCGATCAATGAGTTCCTCCACCACGTCATCTTTCAGATCAGGGCAAGAATAACGAGGTCGTTTCCGGCCTGTTCCCTCCATGGAGAAGACGATCGAACAATTGCAGAAGAAAGGGTGAAGGGCTGAAGGAAAATGGAGGAGGGAGAGGAAGAGCGTGCGACAGCAGTTCCAAATCGAGAGGGAAAGGCGAAGAGTCGGTGGACGGTTGCGAGTTTTCCATGGTTCACGAAGAGGCGCCCCGGCCTACACGTCCGTTCGAAATACTCCTACTACTCGCCGTCATCTCACTGATATGTTGGAACGGGACCACATGTCAATGAAACATGGTGTGTAATTTCTCATGCAAAATGCGATCTGGCCGCGTTGGCCCGAGGTGCCGCATTAGTTATCGACCTTTATTTTTTAATGGCGTGCCGATCAGTTTTGAAGCACGACTAACTGGTACTGTATGCAAAGAAAATATAAACTACTCTACCACTACCCCACCTCCAGTACTAGTAGTATAAAAAAGATATATATAGGCTGGAGCTTCAGCGCTTTCTTGCTAAGGGCTGCCCACTTGCTTCTCACACTACCACCATCTCTCCAGATCTAAAAAAGACGGCCCCTCTCTCCCTCCTCACCGGTGGTCACAGATCCGCCGGGGAAGAAAAGGACGTGCAGTGTTGACGCACTCGTCATCGGCGAGCGAGGTCATGCACTGACGACAAGGCCGTCCTCTCAGACCTAGCACCCGCGCGGGATGGCCTCCGTCCCCAAGCTCGCTGCCGTAGTGTGTGCGGAGGACGACGACCACGAACGAAGCCACTTCCCGCCGACCCTCGGGTATGCTACCTCTTTTTGAGCCATAACCTTGTTTTATTTCCCCATCTGCTACGTCGTTGCATGTGGATCTTTTTCCACTCCACCATCTTCCCAATTTGCTATCCTCTACTCTGCTGGCCACGCAGACGAAAACCATAATTTGCACTATTAAAGGAAACCCTACTTCATGCAGACTAATCCATGTCTGGGTTGAATAAGGAAAGGAAGGGAGACTGTACTATCCAAGAGAGTAGGCATCGAACCCGCATCTAGGTTGAAAAGGGGAAAATCAGTAGCTAAGGAACGAGTCTCGTGTCTCTTGGTTGAGGAAGGGTAGAAAGGCATGACAACACAATAGAGAATGACTAGGTCGATCGGTTTGTTGTCCTCGCATAGGAAAAAGGTGGCTAAAGAGAACAAAAATGGGACCGTAATCCACATATGCTGCCTGGATATTTGTTGCTCTGGGCAACCATACCTCCCTCAGCACTCTGCGTCCATGGAGGTACATTGTACTGGTGCCTCCCATGCTCTTATTGCCACTTTTTTGCTGTTAGTATAATGCCAGCAGTCAAGTCAAGCAATGCTACTGCTAAAGTGATGCCATATTTAACTAATGCCGCTCTCAGTCTAATGCCACCCATAAATTTAAGCAATGCCATTTAATGTCACTGGATTATTTCAGGGTTAGCTGTTGATTGTGGATGTATTACAAATTTTTCAGCTATAAGGCATTCTAATGCTGTTGCACAACCAGTATACCAATGATGAAACTTGTTACTCCCGTCAGATTTTTGCACTGTTAATGCTTATAGATTACATACCTCACTTTCATGAGATAAGTTAATTTTTTTGTACAGTGTAACCAAAATGCCAAGGCGCTGATGTCATTTTATTTGGGTTAAACTGCACAGACAATTATGAAGACAAGAGGAAAGGTCAAGAGTGGGCACCTCCTCCTCGGGCTGTTCTCTTGAGGAGGTTTGTATGTTTGTCTCTAATGCCCGTCGACTACATACCTGACATCATGATGTAATGTTAAGTCATTTCCTTTTGTACAGTGTCACTGAATTGTCAAGGCGGTGATGGCATTTTATTTTAGTAGAACTGCACAAAATTTGCTTAAAAGAAGAGGAAAGGTCAGGAATGGCTCACTTTTCCAGAAAAAACTATGTATACCTTCCTCACATCAGCCGCTGTTGCTTTATTTATTCCTTCAAATAGGTGGTTAGAAACAATCTTGCTACCTTTTCCCATTAAGAAATTGGAATGCTTATATTTGTGAGTCTATGCTTCAACTAGTGCCACTTTTAGAGTAATCACACTTTCAATATCTATGCAAACAGGGATGCTCGATTTTAGTGGAACTGCACAAAAAGTCCAGCTGGTTCAACATTAGAAGCATGTTTTTTCCCAACCTTTATATCCAATTGGTGGCACTATGAGCTGTTCATTACGAAGGTACATGGTTTGCTACTATCTTGCTACTCTTTTTGTACTGTCATTAGATAGTAATACTAGTGGTTTGCATGTGAATTTATTGGCAGGGTGGACCTACATTGGAGGTGCAGGACAGGATTCAATGATTGGATGCTCAATTTCGGCTGTATCGATTTCACCTCTTCCATCACTGCGAACATGGATATCCTTGGTCTGATGAAGAATAGGCGCTATATTTCTGCTCTAAACCAGCAAATCAATTCAGTATGAAATTGTCCAGGCAAAAACATAACTGTATCACATTGTCCAGTGCAGAACATGACAGATGCTAAGAGGAAGAGACATGTTTAAACCGAAAATACAAGGTGTGGTATATGTTTACTAGCTGCTTGATATTTGTGCAGACAGAGATGCCTGCCTGTTGCTATTTGGCAAACCAACAAAGTGCCCGCAATTTTGGTTGAACTGCACAAGAGAATAGTATAGTCACTGCATGCAGTGCCATTTGAAAATAGACACAGAAAGATTGGATAGTCACTTCATGGACTGCAGAAAAGTAGTACTGTACTATTTATTGGCCAACACTAGGTGCTTCATTGCTTTGGTCTGATTATACAATGGGCATCATTTTGCCTAAGTTAAAGTTTGTATTCCGAAAATAGTCTCGCCGTGTGATCGAGAGAAGACCAAATCATATTGCAGTGGATGTTCCTCCATCATTTCTGGTTCATTCTCATGGTTCCAGCTGTTGGTGAAACCACTTACGTTTGCAAGAGGAATTGTAGACTTCACAAACAAATTTCTATTTCATTCTGTACTGAATGTTGGCCAAGAGAAGCATCCATGTTAGTAGGAAGAACAGATGCTTTTTCTAGATCTTTGCTTTTGGAGCTACATATTTGTATATGATCTGTGAGTCATTGAGATGCATTAACATGTTGATCTTATGTATGGGAATCGTACTAGTTAGTTTTAGTTGCGATGCAAGATCCGAAGTGGCTGATCTTTGATTTTGGAGCTACATATTTGTATATGATCTGTGAATCATTGAGATGCATTAATAGTTACTTATTTCTGTTCGCTCAGTGTTTACAAGTTACTGATCGATCACTAGCTAGCCTACAAATGCGCTCCTGGCAGTTTTATTTGCGACGCAAGATGCGAAGTGGTAGTTTTTTGAATAAAAATTCCTACCTATGAAGAAACTGACAAGCTACACTATCGATCCTACACGGATAAAAATGCCTACCTCTGAAGAAACTGACAAGCTACACTATCGATCCTACACGGATAAATAGCGGATCACGCACGTACTACCTCCTTTCCGGTTTGCAGGGCTCAATTCAAGAAATGACCTACTCGATCCTACATGAATAAATAGCGGATCACGCATGTACTAGTACCTCATTTCCAGTTTGCAGGGCTTAATTCAAACCTCTCACCAACCAAGGTACTCCCACCGTCCGGGTTTCTTAGTCCCGTGAGCAAAGCAGCAATACCAAGGCATGGCAATAATTAACGGCATGCAGAAGTTTAAGCCTAATAAATTCCAACGATTTAAGTGGCTGCATGCGTGCCCTCGGCATGCAGAAGTTTAAGCCTAATTAATTCCAGCGATTTAAGTGGCTGCATGCTGCTTCGCGTACTACCTGCGAGCGATTCTAAGTGCCTGCATGCAGCCGGCCGTAATTAAGGCAGCTAACTGATGCGAAAAAAGAAACGCTTTAAATCCATGGAATCATTATTGACAAGGAGGGAGATGATTCGAGTGCACTCATTTGACCGCCATGCCGGCGTGCAACCCAGACGGGATGGGACGGCACAGTCATAATTTCAGTTTCTCTAGTTTTCCACGGCAAGCTGGCGCGCTAAGCCATTATGCATTGAATTCTGATGACCGTCGCGCTACCTTCCGCCTATAAGTACCGTTTCCCGGCCTTCTCATGTGCCACCATGACCCCACTCACCATATCCTCATAAGCCCCCACCGGCCCGACGTCGCTCGCCACGTCTGCCATGCCCCCGCCCGTCCGCGGTAGGCAACGCTGGAGGCGGTCACCGCCGGAACTAGTGTTCGGGTTTTCACCGGAAGGCAAACGGAGAGAGGAGGCATTCTATCTGTCTTTAGATGGCAATGCGAAGATCGAGGAGTTGTTGGAGCGCGACCGCATGGCGGAGGAGCAGCATCTCGCCGATTTGCGCCGCCAGCGGGACATGGAGCAGCAGCGCACCGACGCTCTGAGTCGCGAGCAGAGCGCCCGCAACTGGGCCGACGACATGGAGGCCGGCGCCCGCAACTGGGCCGACGACATGGAGGCCGGCGCCCGGCAAATAGCCCTGGAGGCTGTCGGGCACGCACGCATTCACGACGCCGATTTTTACTACCAGCTCGTCAAGTGGGTTTCCCGCTTGGAAGCCGAAGCTTCGGTGGACCACGCCGGCATGGAAAGGGCCAACGCATGCGAGCAACGCGCCCTATCGCACCTCTGGCAAGTCCGAGGTGAGGCGGAGGACGCCGGTGCCAGCGTTTAGCATGGACAGCAGATGGCGGCCGGCATCGTCTAGTTAGCTAAGAGTAAGTTAGTACTTGTATGCTACTAGAGTGTTAGTGGGAGTAGATAGTTCACTTGGCTATGATGGTTGTCAACGTGGAAGTTCGGTACTCTATATGTGGATCAGACCTGTTACTTTGCTCTGAATGTTGAACTTTCCGTTTGAACGTATGGAATGGGCTGTTATTTTTTTAAATGGGTTGTATTTGTCCTCCACGGTTTAGAGGCTGACTTGTGGGCCTAGCAAGTTGACGCGTACACAATCAGGAGATGATTGTACATGGAGAGGATGACAGCAGGGACCCGCCAAGGTCATGGCAGTACGCAAGCAAGTGCCTCCTTATTTCAAGCCAATAAAAAAATGGCTCCTCCTAGTGGATTTCTGACATCTGGGTCCCATGCCATTGTCAACGTAGTCAATAAACGAGAGAATTGCACAATGAGCGGCTGACACCAGGGACCCAGCAGCTCGCCCAGTTATTTTTGTTTTGGGTTAATTTGATAAATGCCACTCCAAATCTGGTGTATCCAAGAAATGCCACTACAATTTCCAGACTTTGAAAAATGCCATTTCATGCCATTTCTAGTGGCATTTTTCGAAGTCTGGAGTGGCGTTTTTCAAAGTTTGCAAAACTGCAGTGGCGTTTTTCAAAGTTTGCAAAAATTGCAGTGGCATTTTTCAAAGTTTGGAAATTGCAGTGGCATTTTTATGAATCGCCATAATTGGAGTGGCATTTATCTAATTTGTTTTTGAGACGGAAACAGGGTGTCAACTGGGCTGTGCGGGACACTCTGGCCTGTCTAGACAGCCTTTTCTTTTATGTTTACCACAGACTAGCCCAGTAGTTTTTTTTCTTTTTGAAAATGGCTAGCCCAGTTTTTTGTGATTTGTCAAGTAAGTCGCTTTATCAGGCCAGTTGGGCTGCAAATCTTTCAAGACGAGGAGAGTGGCCTATCAGTAATGAGAAATTGGCTGTACATTTTTAAAACACATCAAACCGGCAATTATTTTCAAATATCTTTTTTTCATTTCGAGATTTTAAATTGCATTGATTTTTATGTGTGGACAATTTATTGGATTTTATATTGATATACATTTATTTTTAAAATCAGTCTGAACGTGACTCAAAATTTTCGGATTAAAAACAGTTCAGACCGCACCGACATATGCAAAATTTCGTATAATTTTTTAACCGTGGCCACAATATGGGCTGTAATGCTAACATAAAGAATATGGGCTCCAAAAAACCCCGTAAGAATTAGCAAATGGGCTGTAAATTATTTGAAATAATGGCAGATGGGCTGTATGTTGTTTTCCACAGATTTGAGGCTTTCCACAGATGCCTGTATACTGTTGGATGTCCATCCAACGGCCATCGTGCTTCTTCAATCTCTACTCTTCCTGCTCCAGCCGCTCAAACAAGCGCTGGCGGGACTGCCTGCTCCCTCCTCCCCGCGGCCGGTTGTGCTGCCGCACAGGCCTCACCGCCCCACCGTACTCCCATAGCTGGCCTAGCGATCCCTCTACTCACCCACACCTGCTATTATTCTCCGGCGACGGCAAACGAACCAGTAAATCCTCGTACAGTCGTACTCCCCTCCGTGTGGGAAACAAAAACAATGGCCGAGTCTTCCCTGCCTCCGTGTCGTTCCCTTCCTAGGCCTCGCCATCATCCACCGCCCTGGTGCTCTCGGCGTGGCGTGGTTAGCGTGGTCAACGACCGACATGCATCTGAAGTGGACTGTACGTGGAGAGGCTGACAGTTGGGTCCACAGCCGCACGCAAGGAAATGCCTCCTTATTACGTGCAAAATAATGATTTCCTCCACCTGACATCTGGGACCCACCAAAATGGCCTCTGTATTTCGCGAAAAAAACGTTCCGCTGACAGCTCGGACCCACCAGCTATATCTTCGCACGCAAGGAAGTGCCTCCTTATTACGCACAAAAAAATGAATACTCCCCCTGCTAGCTAGGACCCAGTATAGTGGGCCTACTAAGTTGACGGGGACGAAGGGCTTTGTCAACTTAGTCAATATGCACGATTCTAGCTCGACTGACCGTACGATGTCATCCAACGGCCGTAGTGCTTCTTCAACCTTTGGTCTTCTTGCTCCAGCCGCCCAAACCAGCGCCGGTCGTGCCGCCTGCTCCTGCCTCCCGTGGCCGGCTGTGCTGCCGGGGAGGCCTCACCGCCCCCATACTACTCCCACCGCTGGCTAGGCCATCCCTCCACTCCACTCACCCACACCCCCAGTTATTCTGCGGCGACGGCAGCGCAGCCAAACCAGTGAACCCTCGTACTCCTCTCCGCGTGGGCATCCACTGCCGCGTCTTCCCCGGCTCCGCGCCGTCCCCTTCCTAGGCCTCGCCGTCGTCCACCGCCGTGGAGCTGTCGGCGCACCGTGGTCAATGTGGTCAACGACCAAATTCCATCGAAGAATACTGTACGTGGAGAGGCTGACAGCTGGGTCCACGGCAGCCGCAAGGAAGTGCCTCCTTATTACGTGGAAAATAATTATTCCTCCACCAAACAGCAGAGACCCACCGGACGGGCCACCAGTATTTTGCGAAAAAAATCATTTCCCCCTGACTGCTGGGACCCACCGGACAGGCCACCGTATTTCGCGAAAAAAATGTTCCCCCCACTGTCAGCTCGGACCTACCGGAAGTGCCTCCTTATTACGCACAAAAAAATTAATACTCCCCCGGCTAGCTGGGACCCACCTTCATGGGAGGCTGACTTGTGGGCCTACTAAGTTGACGGGGACAAAGGGCTTTGTCAACTTAGTCAATATGAACGATTCTAGCTCCAGTGACTGTACGATGTCCATCCAACGGTCGTAGTGCTTCTTCAACCTATGGTCTTCTTGCTCCAGCCGCCCAAAGCAGCGCCGGTCGTGCCGCATGCTCCTGCCTCCCGTGGCCGGCTGTGCTGCCGTGGAGGCCTCACCGCCCCCTACTATTCCCACTGCTGGCCAGGCCCTGCGGCGACGGCAGCCTCACACCGCAGCCGAACCAGTGAACCCTCGTACTCCTTTCCGCACGCGCGGGCTTCCACTACCGCGGGTTCCCCGGCTCCCCATCGTCCCCTTCCTAGGCCTCGCCGTCTTCCACCGTCCTAGTGCTCTCGGTGTGGCGTGGTCAACGTGGTCAAGGAACGACTTCCATCGGACGTGGATTGTACGTGGAGAGGCTGACAGCTGGGTCCACGGCCGCAGCAAGGAAGTGCCTCCTTATTACGTGCAAAATAATTATTCCTCCACCTAACAGCGGGGACCCACCGGACGGGCCACCGTATTTCGCCCCCCTGACTGCTGGGACCCACCAGCTACATCTTTGCAGGCAAGGAAGTGCCTGATAGTCGGGACCCACCAGGTCGAAGCGTACGTAGCGTTGTCATTCTGGTCGCGAACGTGTACGTACATATATACTGGTGGATGTAGAAGCGAGCACGTGTCATAGTAGAGGCGGCCAGGGTGCGAGAAAGAAAATACGGCCACGTATGTGTACATACGGGCGGGGTCTCGAATGCCTACTCGCGCATACGTACGGCGAGGGCTCGTGTACATGGCTGGGTCGGAACGGAGAAACAACGTCGTCGTCGTGGTTATGGGGAGGCAACGGAATGCGTGGTCGTGTTCATCGGGAGGGCTTGGACAGAAGAGGCGATGGAAACGAGGCCTGGCGTACCGCACAACGGAGGAAACAGACCTCCTACGGTTGAAACGCGAGTCCTGTTGATTGGGAGGGGTGTGGCGTACCGCAAAACGGAGGAAACAGACCTCCTACGGTCGAAACGGGGGTCCTGTTGATCGGGAGGGGTGTGGCATACCGCAAAACGGAGGAAACGGACTTGTGTTGGGGCGCTACGGTCGAAACGGGGGTCCTATTCATCGGGAGGGGTGTGGCGTACCGCAAAATGGGACTCCACGGGATACTGTTAATCTCCACCGTCGACCCCCTCCAGCCTCCACGAGCTACTATTCATCCACCGTCGACCTCCTCCAGCCTCCACGGGCTCCTGTTCATCCAGCCTCCACCGCGCGCTACTCCACCGGCTACTGTTCAACCACCCCTCCACCGTCTACTGTTCATCCAGCCCTCCACACCACGGGGTCCTGTTCAACCACCCCTCCACGGGCACCCCTCCACCGTCTACTGTTCATCCTGCCCTCCACACCACGGGGTCCTGTTCATCCACCCCTCCACGGGCACCCCTCCACCGTCTACTGTTCATCCAGCCCTCCACCACACCACGGGGTCCTGTTCATCCAGAGGCAACGCCACCGCTCACTGTTCATCCAAACCCCCCCGCAACACTCACTGTTCATCCCATCGATCGGCTTCAGTTAGCAGCAGTAGCCAAGGAATCACTCGATCGGGTTCAGTTAACAGCCATCGATCGATCGCTCGGGTTCAGTAACACGTAGCATGTAGTGCAATCGCTCGGGTTCAGTTAGAGCCCAACGCCTCGCTCGGGTTCAGTTAGAGCCAACGCCTCGCACACATGCGTGTACGTGTACGAGAGAAACGTGCATCGCTCGGCCCCGACCTCCCACCGTAACCGGGAACTCCCCGAAATTTTCCTCCCCCTCGCTTCTACCACGGTTTTTTTCCGTCATGGACGGCCCAAAGAATGTCATGCAGCTGCGTCTCCGGCCCGCCCAGGACGAAAAGCCCATTTTCTGTCATGATTTTTTGTCATAGAAGTAGGAGCCCACCACATCTATGATGATACCGGGTTTTGTCACAATTATTGTCATAGAAGTGTCATACGTATGACAGAAAAAAATTCGTTTGGCCCAAAATGTCACGGATGTGTCTTTTTTTTGTAGTGCCATTGTCTTCACTGTTGAAGATGGACTTGGCGACGTATGCTGAAGCTAGAGTCAGGCTTGCCACGCCTGAATCAGATTCCTCTTCAGACTCCACCTCCACCTCCTCAGATGCAGACTCCTCCTCTGAATACATCTCCTTGCCAACAAACGCACGAGCCTTGCTGGATGAGCTCTTCTTGTGTGATGAAGACTTCGACGAAGACTTGGAAGAAGACTTTGAGGATTTCTCCTTCTTCTTGTCATCAGAATCATATTCCTTGCTCCTCTCCTTCTTCTTGTTCTCATTGTCCCAGTGAGGACATTCAGAGATGTAGTGACCATGTTTCTTGCACTTGTGGCACGTTCTCTTCTTGTAGTCACGGGAGGAAGCTTCATCATTTCTTGAGCTAGATCTCGAAGACTGTCTGGAGCCTTTCTTCTTGGTGAACCTCTAGAACTTCTTCACTAGCATGGCAAGTTCCTTTCCAATGTCTTCAGGATCCTCAAAACTGTAGTCAGATTCTTCTTCAGATGAGGAAACAACCTTTGCCTTCAAAGCACGAGTTCGGGCATAGTTGGGACCATAGACATCTCTTTTCTCAGACAACTGGAACTCATGTGTGTTGAGCCTCTCAAGTATGTCAGACGGATCGAGAGTGTTAAAGTCAGGGCGTTCTTGAATCATCAGGGCCAGGGTGTCAAATGAGCTGTCGAGTGATCTCAAGAGTGTATTGACGATGTCATGCTTGGTGATCTCAGTGGCGCCGAGTGCATGAAGCTCATTTGTGATGTCAGTGAGGCGATCAAACGTCAGCTGAACATTCTCATTGTCATTTCTCTTGAAGCGGTTGAAGATGTTATGAAGAACACTGATCCTTGAGTCTCTCTGGGTTGAGACGCCTTCGTTGACCTTGGAGAACCAATCCCAGACTAGCTTCGCAGTTTCCAGAGCACTCACACGACCATACCGTCCTTTGGTTAGATGACCACAAATGATGTTCTTGGTAGTAGAATCCAGTTGAATGAACTTCTTGACATTAGTAGGGGTGACACCTTCACCGGCTTTGGGAACGTCGTTCTTGACGACATACCAGAGGTCGACATTGATGGCTTCAAGATGCATGCGCATCTTATTCTTCCAGTAGGGGTAATCAGTGCCATCGAAGATAGGGCACGCAACGGAGACTTTGATTATCCCTGTAGTCGACATAGCTAAAACTCCAGGTGGTTAAACCGAATCACATGGAACAAGGAAGCACCTTTCTCTGATGCCAATTGAAAGTGCTAGTTATCGACCAGAGGGGGGGTGAATAGGCGATTTTTATGAAAGTCTTCAAAACACGGGGGCTTTGAGGACAAACTTTAGAAATGAACATATTGATATGCAGCGAAAGGTAGACTACACTAGACAAGCCATAGTCAAGTAAGCAATGAAGTGAAAGCACGAAGACTATCAGCAACTAGGTAGTATGGATCAGGATGGAGGATAGTATGAAGCTAACCAACAATAGTCTTCACACTATGAAGTCAATCAGATCATGCAAGCAGGCAATGACTTCATGAAGACAAATTGTAAGTAAAGAGAGGTAAAGAATAGAACCAGTTGTTAGGTGAGGACAAGGATTTGTTGGACCAGTTCCAGTTGCTGTGAAAATTGTATGTCCTGTTAGGGAGGCTGAGATTCAACTCAGAAGACTGCATCTTCACCTTATTCCCCTTGAGCTAAGGACACACAGTCCTCGCCAATCACTCTGGTAAGTCTTCAAGGTAGACTTCCAAACCTTCACAGACTTCGTTCACCAGCAATCCACAATGACTCTTGGATGCTCAGAACACGACGCCTAACGGGCTGGAGGATTCACAGTCCTCAAGTGTAACAAGTCTTCAGATCATTCAGACAGAAAGACTTCAGTGATGCCTAACACTCTTTGGCTCTGGGTGTTTAGGGCTTTGTCCTCGCAAGGATTTCTCTCTCAAGTGCTTCGGAGGTGGGTTGCTCTGAAACGACAAAAGCCGTACACTAACTCTGAGCATCCACCAATTTATGGTGTAGGGGGTGGGCTATTTATAGCCAGGAGGCAACCCGACCTGATTTGTCCAAAATGACCCTGGATCACTAAGGAACTGACACGTGTCCAACGGTCAGATTTCAAACACACGCAACAGCTTGACTTGGGCTACAAGTAAAGTTGACTCGTCCAACTCTGGATAAGACTTGCTCTCATTGTCTTCGCTCGAAGACATAGGATTTGGTTGAGCATCACTTTAGTCACTCTGACTTTGTTCACTTGGACCCCACTTAACAGTGCAGTGGTTCCTATGACTCAACAAAGAAGAAAAGGAAACTATGAAACAACTATGTTTTCGTACTCCATAGTCTTCATACGATGTCTTCTCATGTCATAGTCTTTGTTGTGAATATCTTCACAGACCACCATTGTCTTCAATGTCTTCACACATTTTTGGGGGTCATCTCTGGTTGGTAAACCGAATCAATGAGGGACTACTACCTGTGTTATCCTACAATTCTCACAAACACATTAGTCCCTCAACCAGGTTTGTCACCAATACTCCAAAACCAACTAGGGTGGCACTAGATGCACTTACATGATTAACCCCTCTCGCAAGCATCTGCAACTACGAAAGAAGAATTAAGGTAAACCTAACCATAGCATGAAACATGTGGATCCAAATCAGCCCCTTACGAAGAAACACATAAACTAGGGTTTAAGCTTCTGTCACTCTAGCAACCCATAATCTACTTATTACTTCCCAATGCTTTCCCCTATGGCCAAACAATGGTGAAGTGTCATGTAGTCGGCATTCACATAACACCACTAGAGGAAAGACAACATACATCTCATAAAAATATCGAACGAATACCAAATTCACATGATTACTTATAACAAGACTTCTCCCATGTCCTGGGGAACAAACGTAACTACTCACAAAGCATATTCACAATCAAGATCAGAGGAGTATTAATTATCATTAAGGATCTAAACATATGATCTTCCACCGAATAAACCAACTAGCATCAACTACAAGGAGTAATCAACACTACTAGCAACCCACAAGTACCAATCTGTGGTTTTGGGACCAAGATCAAATACAAGAGATGAACTAGGGTTTTAGAGGAGATGGTGCTGGTGAAGATGTTGATGGAGATTTACCCCCTCTCGATGAGAGGATCATTGGTGATGACGATGGCGATGATTTCCCCCTCACGGACAGATGTTTCCCCAGCAAAACAGCTCTGCCGGAGCCCTAGATTGGTTTTGCACAGGTTCCGCCTCAAGACGGCGACGCTTCATCCCGAAAGCTTCTTTCTGATTTTTTCTAGGTCAAAACATACCATATAGCCAAAGATGGGCACTAGAGGCCTGCCAGGGGGCCCAGAAGGACAGGGGGCATGCCAGTGGGGAAGGGCGCGCCCTCCACCCTTGTGGCTGGCTGGTGGCCCCCCTATGGTATTTTCTTCACCCAATATTTTTTATATATTCCAAAAACATGCTTCATGAAGTTTCAGGACTTTTGGAGTTGTGCAGAATATGTTTCTAGTATTTGCTCCTTTTCTAGTCCAGAGCTCCAACTGCCGGCATTCTCCCTCTTCATGTAAACCTTATAAAATAAGAGAGAAAAGGCATAAGTATTGTGATATAATGTGTAATAACAGCCCATAATGCAATAAATATTAATATAAAAGCATGATGCAAAATGGACGTATCAACTCCCCCAAGTTTAGACCTCGCTTGTCCTCAAGCGAAAGCCGATATCAAAAAATATGTCCAAATGTTTAGAGATAGAGGTGTCGATTAAATAAAATACAGACATGAGGGTATCATGATTATCTTTAGAACAACAACATATAATGCCATATAATTTCTTATGCTGAAGTAACAATTCATTCACAAAGTAAAGTATGACTCAGAAACTTCATTGAAAACTAACAAACTATGATCTCAGTCATTGAAGCAATTGCAATTTATCATAACATCAGAAAGAGTCAATTCAAGAGCTTTTCAGCAAGTCCACATACTCAACTATCATTTAATCTTTCACAATTGCTAACACTCATGGGATACGTATGGGTACAAAGTTTCAATCGGACATAGAGAAAGATAGGGTCTTATAGTTTTGCCTCCTAACCTTTTACCTCAAGGGTAACGTCAACAATAATACTTGATATATATCCGAATCTCTCCCACATATAGTGCTTGCCAAAGGAAAAATTATAAAAAGTAAAGGTGATGATCACCATGACTCTTGTATAAGGGTAGAAGATAAAAGTAAAAGATAGGCCCTTCGCAGAGGGAAGAAGAGGTTGTCATGCACTTTTATGCTTGGATGCACAAAATCTTAGTGCAAAAGAACGTCACTTTATATTGCCGCTTGTGATAAAGACCTTTATTATGCAGCCTGTCACTTTTATTTCTTCCATATCACAAGTTCATATAAAGCTTATTTTCTTCACACTAATAGATCATACATATTCAGAGAGCAATTTTTATTGCTTGCACCGATGACAACTTACTTGAAGGATCTTACTCAATCCATAGGTAGGTATAGTGGACTCTCATGGCAAAACTGGGTTTAGGGAAGTTTGGAAGCACAAGTAGTATCTCTACTTGGTGCAAAGAATTTGGCTAGCATGAGAGGGAAAGTCAAGCTCAACATGTTGGATGATCCATCACAATATAACTTTTATTCAGATATAAGAAAACATAACCTATTATGTAGCGACCCGACCTCAGACGGTCAAGTCTCTGTGCTTAAGTGTCATCCCTAGATTGGTATTGCTGACACACACAGTACTCGAGGATTTATAACATAGTTCAATCACACACTTATTACACCAAATGTCTCAAAAGAGAACTTATTGCAATAATATGGCTGAAGGCCATCTAACTAAGATAATAGTGGACGCTTCGAAGGTAGAAGAGTCCATCCAACTCCATGGCAAAACTGAATGCATGACAACGACCTAACGCACCTTACTCTTCA
Organism: Triticum urartu; assembly: GCF_056163025.1. Taxonomy (NCBI): domain Eukaryota; kingdom Viridiplantae; phylum Streptophyta; class Magnoliopsida; order Poales; family Poaceae; genus Triticum; species Triticum urartu. The sequence goes on from NC_141875.1 coordinate 484,180,314, forward strand.
GCTGAAAATTTTGCAACACAGTACGTTGCAGCCTGTGTATGTCAACACATGGAATATGCTGGCAATATAACACTATAGAGCAATGAACAAGTAACAGTTATCACTATATGCATATTTGGCTGGTGGAGGCTCTATGGTTATCATTTTCATAAAGCTAATTTTTCCCTGCAACAAAGGAATATATTTTATTTAACTAAAAGTTTGTTGAAAACATTGAGAAGGTAACCCCAACTCAATCCCAATTAAATGTTAACAACCCAATCAAATTAATTAAGTAGAGTGATGAGATCAACATAATAATTCAAGTACCAGATACTCAAGATGTCCATAACCCGGCACATGGCTAACTATGATTAGTGTGTACACTTTGCAGAGGTTTGCGCACTTTTCCCCACAAGACTCAATCTCCTTCGTTGTATTTCTCTCACTTCATGGTGTTTGAGAAACGAACGACCAAGACATGGTCTTTCTAAAGAGGTCCCCTTAACTGATAGATAGGCCGGTACAACTACAATCCCCTACATCTGCTAGCCCATCATGGAAAGGATTCCCACAACTTACTCAACTATGCCAGAGCCCATAATGGCATTCGGCTGCACACGGAAGTTTCTAGCATGAACAATATTATGATCCCTTTGAGCCAGGGTGGCGAACCATAGGATGATCACACGGGTACCCAGGGATCTCCTAGGACAACACTGGATTCCCTGGGTGCCCACAAACCAATCCACCCAGATGTATATTAAAGTTGCCACCTTAAGTTAAACCTTAGTTAACAATAACTCTCACAACTTTCATGAATACTCTCAAAACCAAACCACATCTACAAGCATAGCATAGCAGTGTAAGCACAACGTAGTAACTCCCATGGTTTGAAATAAAAATGGCAATAGGTTCCTACCTCATCAACTACTTCCCAAATACCCACATATTATCCATTCTACTCATGTAATGTTTGAGGTTTGAGACTAATGCATAAAAACTGGGTAGTAAAGGAAATATGATCAAAGTGTTACTTGCTTGCTGACGATCGGAAAACCCTAGTGATTCATAGTAGCAAGCCTCGCACTCCGGAAACTCTATCGTGAACAAACAATAGCATACATAAGCACTCAAGCATAAGATGCAAAGTTAAAATTCAATTGAAAAGATCCAAACTGAAAGCACAAGAGAAGAGCTTCGATTTGCAAAAAGGATCAATCGAATCGGAGCTACGAAACTCAAACTATGATCAAAAGAAGTTCAAATTCGAATCTGCTTGAAACCAAATTTTAAATTTTTCAAAATCATGTTCAAGTTGATTATCTGGAAAGAGGGGAACAAGATGAAGATTTTGGCATTGGTTTCACTGGATTTGGACAAGCAAGCAAAAATTAGCAGAGGTTTAAAGTTTAGGGACTAATCTGTAAGAAAAGTATTCGCCGATAGGCCTGTGGCCGAAAATAAAATTCGAAAGAAAAAACTATCAGACGAACGCCGGCTACGGGGGACTAACGAACGAAACCGTTCATAAACAGATATAAACAAATGAACATTCGCTAGATAGATCGAACCAAAATAAAAACAGAAAAACCGAAACTAACCAAAATTAAACCGACGAAACCCTAAAAAAACGGTCTAGGTTTTTACCTAAAAACCGATGAAAACCGGCGAGAGGCGGCGGCTCCGGAAAGTCCGGCGAGAGGCGGCGTGATCCTGCGGCTCCGGCGAGGCGGGAAGGTGGTGCGGGAGGCGGCGACGCGCGCGGGCGGCGGCAGCAGCTAGCGGCAGCGGTGAACGGCGGTGCGGGCTGCGGCGGTGGTGCGGCGCGATGAGGGAAGCGGGAGGGGCGGCGACGGCTTATAAAGAGGGGCCCCGGGGGTTCCTCGGCTTGCGTGAGGGGGCGGGAGGCCGACCCGGACTCCTCCTCGCCGGAGTCCGGCGTTCGCACGGAAGGTAGAGGCGGGGGCGCTCGGTTGGGCCGGCTGGGCTTCGGCCCAACTCGGTCCGGAGTTTTTTTATATAAATAAATTTCGCCATGAACAAAAATCCTAATAAAATACAAAAAAATTCTAAAAAAATTCCAGAAACAATTTTCACCATCCAAACCTAATATTTAGGTCAAGATGAACATTTTTCTGGACTAAAAATGCAATTTTCAAAAATGCATGTTTTTCTCTAATTCAAATAAAATAATAATTTGATTTTAAAAATTTCTTCTCCAATATTTCTCTCTTGTTGAAGAAGTCATATTATCTTCTCTCATCTATTTTTATTGTTGGAAATAAATTGGAGAGAAAATATTAAAATCAAATTGATCTCTTTTCAAATTTGAAGATAAATTCAAATATGAAAATCTGTGAAACCTCCAACTCTCTCCTTGGGTCCTTGAGTTTCATAAGATTTCTAGGATCATAACCAACATCAAATAAAAATATGATATGCATATGATGATCTATGTATAACATCCAAATTGAAAATTGGGATGTTACATATTATGTTGTCTTCCTTGTCCAACATCAACTTTTTAGCATGTCATATTTTAATGAGTTCTCACAATCACAAAAGATGTCCAAGATAGTATATTTATATGCGAAGCCTCTCTTTCTCTATTACTTCCTATTAATTGCAACGATGACCAACACTCTATTTGTCAACTCTCAATAATTTTTATTCATCATACTCTTTATATGTGAAGTCATTACTCTCCATAAGATCAATATATGATCCCTTTTTATTTCTTTTATTTCTTTCTTTTATTTAATTCCCTCAAGATCATAGCCAAAAAGCAAAGCCCCTATCTCAAAACTACTCTTTATATTATATCTTAAGGACTCGATTACATAGAGGAAACATAAGGCAAAACTCAAGGCTAGATCATGCCAAAAACTTTATTCTACTAGATCAAGATATAACAAAAAATGATCGAACTAAGAAAAACAATAAATATAAAGATGCAATGATGATACGATACCGGGGCAACTCCCCCAAGCTTGACAGTTGCCAAGGGGAGTGCCATACCCATGTATTTATGCCTCTTTCTTTGGAGGTGGTGATGAAGGAGTTGTTGATGAAGTAGGTTTGTCTTCCATCTTCCAAGGCATAGGCTCACCATCATAGAAAGATGAGTGGGTCTCCGGGATCCTCGAATCTGCAGCCAAACTCATCCTCTTGAATCTATATTCATACTCACCGTTTTGGTTTGCAGGTCATAGATCTGGGCTTGCAGATGCTCGATTTTCTCATGAATCCTGAAGATGGCCTCCTCAATGCTCTTGGGATCCAGCTTGTGCTTGTTGGTGAACTCCACGATCATCATGTGATTGGCGTTGAGTCCATGTTCCACCACCCTTGGACACTTGAAAACTTGCTGCTCAATTGCTTCGAGTCTTGCCTCCACGCTACCGGTTTTCTTCGGCCCCTCAACATCGCGGATGTGCAGCACCCCCTCACGCATCTCAATGGCTTGAGGGTGTCGCAGCACCTCTGCAAGGTAGGGGTTGATGACCTTCTCGAAAAACTTGTCCTTGGGGGTGCTTGGAGACATCATGGTAATCTAAATCTGTCAAAAAAACAGGTCAAAACAAAAACAGTACATATTTTCATGGTACGGTAGTCAAAACCTTCGGGAGATTATATAATGATTTCTTACCAATCATAAGAAGTATCGTGCAAGAAAACGGAGTCCGGAGGGCACACGAGGTGGCCACAAGGACGGGGGCGCGCCCAGGGGGTAGGGCGCGCCCTCCACCCTTGTGGATGCCTCGTGTCTCTTTTGGACTACTTTTAATTTTCCTAATTTTTTAAATATTCCAAAACGGAGAAAATTTATCATTGGAAACGTTTTGGAGTCAGTTTAGTTACCGTACCACATACATCTTCCCTTTCGGAGTCTGAAACATTCTGGAAAGTGTCCCTTATGTACTCCTCCGGGGTTACGGTATCAATTATATTGGTCTCAACATTTATGGGAGTACCTGAGATATAATGTATGATTCTTTGACCGTTTACCACCTTTCGATTTGTGCCTTCGGCGTTGTTGATTTTTATGGCACCGGAACGATAGACCTCCTTGATGATGTAAGGACCTTCCCATTTAGAGAGAAGCTTTCCTGCAAAAAATCTTAAACAAGAGTTGTATAGCAAAACATGATCACCTACATTAAACTCACACGTCTGTATCCTTTTGTCATGCCATCTTTTAACTTTTTCTTTAAACAATTTGGCATTCTCATAGGCCTGGGTTCTCCATTCATCAAGTGAGCTAATGTCAAATAACCTCTTCTCACCGGCAAGTTTGAAATCATAGTTGAGCTCTTTAATAGCCCAATATGCCTTATGTTCTAGTTCAAGAGGTAAGTGACATGCTTTTCCATAAACCATTTTATACGGAGACATACCCATAGGATTCTTATAAGCAGTTCTATAAGCCCATAATGCATCATCAAGTTTCTTAGAATTCTTTCTAGATCTATTAACATTCATTTGCAAAATTAATTTGATCTCTCTATTGCTCAATTCTACTTGACCACTAGTCTCAGGATGATAGGGGGATGCAATTCTATGATTAACATCATACTTAGCAAGCATTTTACGGAAAGCACCACAAATAAAATGTGAACCACCATCAGTCATTAAATATCTAGGGACTCAAGGCCTCGGAAAAATGACTTCTTTAAGCATCTTAATATATAAGTGTTATGATCAGCACTACTAGTTGGAATAGCTTCTACCCACATAGTAACGTAGTAAAGAACAACTAAAATATGTGTATACCCATTAGAGGAAGGAAAAGGTCCCATATAATCAAAACCCCAAACATCAAATGGTTCAATAACAAGTGAAGAGTTCATAGGCATTTCCTGACATCTACTAATATTGCCAATTCTTTAGCACTCATCACAAGATAAGACAAACTTACGGGCATCCTTAAAGAGAGTGGGCCAATAAAAACCAGATTGCAATACCTTATGTGCAGTTCTGTCTCCAGCGTGGTGTCCTCCGTAAGACTTGGAGTGGCACTTGCATAGCATTTGTTCTTGTTCATGCTCAGGTACACAATGTCTAATAACACCATCTACTCCTTTATAAAGGTGTGGATCATCCCAAAAGTAATGTCTTAAATCATAGAAAAACTTTTTCTTTTGCTGGTATGTGAAACTAGGTGGTATAAATTTAGCAACAATATAATTAGCATAATCAGCATACCATGGAGTATTACGAGAAACATTTATGACATTTAATTGCATCAGGAAAGCTATCATCAATAGGCAGTGGGTCATCAAGAACATTTTATAACCTAGACAAGTTGTCCGCAACGGGATTCTCAGCTCCCTTTCTATTAATAATATGCAAATAAAATTCTTGTAGCAAAAGAACCCATCTAATAAGTCTAGGTTTAGCATCTTTCTTTTCCATAAGATATTTAATAGCAGCATGATCAGTGTGAACAGTTACTTTGGAATCAACAATATAAGGTCTGAACATATCACATGCAAATACAACTGCTAAAAATTATTTTTCAGTAGTAGCATAATTTCTCTGGGCACTGTAGAATTTTACTAGCATACTGAATAGCATTTAATTTCTTATCTACTCTTTGTCCTAGAACAACACCACACATAATTTCAAAGGGTAAATTTCAATTAGGTGGCTGAAGAATAGGTGCTGAAATCAAGGCTTTCTTAAGTATTTCAAATGCTTCTACACAATCGTCATCAAAGACAAAAGGAACATCTTTTTGCAAGAGATTAGTGAGAGGCCTAGAAACTTTAGAGAAGTCTTTAATAAACCTCCTATAGAAACCAGCATGACCAAGGAAACTTCTTATACCTTTGATATCTTTAGGACACGACATCTTTTCAATAGCATCTACTTTAGCTTTATCAACTTCAATACCTCTTTCAAAAATTTTATGCCTAATACGTCTCCAACGTATCTATAATTTTTGATTGTTCCATGCTATTATATTATATTTTTGGATGTTTTATATGCATTAATATGCTATTTTATATGATTTTTGGGACTAACCTATTAACCTAGAGCCCAGTGCCAGTTTCCGATTTTTCCTTGTTTTAGAGTTTCATAGAAAAGGAATACCAAACAGAGTCCAAAAGGAATAAAACCTTCGTGATGATTTTTCTTGAACCAGAAGACACCCAGGAGACTTGGAGTGCAAATCAGAAGAGCCGCGAGGCGGTCACAAGGGTGGAGGGCGTGCCCAGGGGGCTGGGGTGTGCCCCCCAACCTTGTGGGCCCCTCGGCGACCCTCTGACCTAGATCTTCCTCCTATATATACTCTTATACCCCAAAAACATCCAGGAGAGACACGAAACCACTTTTCCACCACCGCAACCTTCTGTACCCATGAGATCCCATCTTGGGGCCTTTTCTGGCATCCTGCCGGAGGGGGAATCAATTACGGAGGGCTTCTACATCAACACCATTGCCTCAACAATGAAGCGTGAGTAGTTTACAACAGACCTACGGGTCCATAGCTAGTTACTAGATGGCTTCTTCTCTCTCTTTGATTCTCAATACAAAGTTCTCCTCGGTGTTCTTGGAGATCTATTCGATGTAATACTCTTTTGTGGTGTGTTTGCCGAGATTCGATGAATTGTGGATTTATGATCAGCTTATCTATGAATATTATTTGAATCTCCTCTAAATTCTTTTATGCATGATTTGATATCTTTGCAAGTCTCTTTGAACTATTGATTTGGTTTGGCTAACTAGATTGGTTTTTCTTGCAATGTGAGAAGTGCTTAGCTTTGGGTTCAACCTTGCGGTGCTCGATCCTAGTGACAGAAGGGGATCTGACATGTATTGTATTGTTGCCATCAAGGATAACAAGATGGGTTTTTCATCATATTGCTTGAGTTAATCCCGCTACATCTTGTCATCTTACTTAATGCATTACTCTGTTCTTATGAACTTAATACTCTAGATGCAGACATGAGTCGGTCGATGTGTGGAGTAATAGTAGTAGATGTAGAATCATTTCGGTCTACTTAACACAAACATGATGCCTATGCTCATGATCATTGCCTTGGATATCATCATAACTTTGCACTTTTCTATCAATTGCTCGGCAGTAATTTGTTCACCCACCGTAATAATTTATATCTTGAGAGAAGCCTCTAGTGAAACCTACGGCCCCCGGGTCTATCTTCCATCATACAAGTTTCAGATCTACAATTCTAGTTTCCCATTTACTTTCTTTTTCAATCTTTTACTTTCCGTTCCATAAACCAAAAATACCAAAAATATTAATTTACCGTTTATCCATCTCTATTAGATCTCACTTTGTGAATAACCGTGAAGGGATTGACAACCCCTTTGTCGTGTTGGTTGCAAGATGGTGTTTGTTTGTGCAGGTATTCGATGGCTTGTTGTGTTGTCTCCTACTGGATTGATACCTTGGTTCTCAAAACTGAGGGAAATACTTACGCTACTTTGTTGCATCACCCTTTCCTCTTCAAGGGAAAAACCAACGCAAGATCAAGAGGTAGAAATGCCCCAAGACAATACCATAAAGTGGCACTTCTCCCAATTCAATACGAGATTAGTTTCTTCACATCTATGTAAAACTCGCTCAAGATTGCTTAAGAAATCATTAAAAGAAGTTCCATAAATGAAGAAATCATCCATGAAAACCTCAACATTCTTTTCATAAAAATCAGAGAATATGGCAGTCATAGATCTTTGAGAGGTAGCAGGTGAATTGCAAAAACCAAAAGGCATACATCTATAAGCAAAGGTACCGAAAGGGCAAGTAAAAGTGGTTTTCTCTTGATCATCTTTTGACACGGGTATTTGAGAGAAACCAGAATAACCATCTAGAAAGCAAAAATGTGTGTGCTTGGATAATCTTTCTAGCATTTTATCAATAAAAGGTAGAGGGTAATGATCTTTTCTAGTAGCTTTATTTAATTTACAGAAATCAATTACCATTCTATAGCCTATAACAATTCTTTGTGGAATCAATTCATTCTTATCATTAGGAACAACAGTAATACCTCCCTTCTTAGGGACATAATGAACAGGGCTTACCCATTGACTATCGGCAATAGGATAAATTATACCTGCCTCCAGAAGCTTCAGTATTTCATTACTTACCACTTCTTTCATCTTAGGATTTTACCGTCATTGATGATCAACAACAGGTTTAGCATCTTTCTCCAATTTAATTTTGTGCTGACATAGAGTGGGACTAATGCCCTTAATATCATCGAGAGTATATCCAATAGCTGCATGGTGCTTCTTCAGAGTTTTCAATAATTTCTTTTCTTCATGCTCTGAAAGGTTAGCATTGATAATAACAGGATATATTTTCTTTTCATCAAGATAAGCATATTTCTGAATATCAGGTAATTGTTTAAGCTCAAACACGGGATCACCCTTAGGTGGAGGAGGATCCCTAAGGATTTCAACAGGCAAATTGTGTTTCAAAATAGGTCCTTGATTAAAGAATACTTAATCTATTTCCCTTCTTTCATTCATAAACATATCATTTTCATGGTCTAGCAAATATTGTTTTAATGGATCATTAGGAGGCATGGCAATAGAATCAAGACCAATCATTTCATCCTTACTAGGTAACTCTTTATCATGAGGTTGTCTATGAAATTTAGAGAAATTAAAATCATGAGACATATCTCCTAAACCAAAAGTAACCATATCTTTCTTGCAGTCTATCTTAGCATTAACAGTGTTCAAGAAAGGTCTACCAAATATAATGGGACAAAAATGATCTTGTGGGGAAGCAAGAACAAGAAAATCATTAGGGTATTTTATCTTCCCACACAAGACTTCAACATCTCTGACAATCCTAATTGGTGATATAGTATCTCTATTAGCAAGCTTAATAGTAACATCAATATCTTCTATCTCAGCATTGGGTGTAGCTAATATGCGGGTGTGTATCGTGAATGGATCAATGATTGAGCATAATGGGCTAGGGATAACTTGCTTTAGTATTGATATTTTGAAAGACGTGGTTGCTTGTTGATAAGCTTGAGTATTGAAATCCTCATGTCAAAACTAGACTATTGCTTTGAATCATATAAAAGTCCAAACGTCCATCCAACAAAGAAAATAATATGTGATGAACATGTTAGGTACCATTCCACATCAAAAATTCTGTTTTTATCATTTGTCATCTCGAGGACGAGCAGGAATTAAGCTTGGAGATGCTGGTACGTCTCCAATGTATCTATAATTTTTGATTGTTCCATGCTGTTATATTACCATTCTTGTATGTTTTACAATCATTTTATAGCAACTTTGTATCATTTTTTGGGACTAACCTATTGACATAGTGCCCAGTGCCAGTTGCTGTTTTTTGCTTGTTTTTTACTACGCAGAAAATCAATACCAAACGGAGTCCAAACATAGTGAAACTTTCTGGATAATTTTTCTGGGCCAGAAGACACAGGATGGGCCAAAGAAGTAACAGAGGGGTGCCCCAAGGGGGGCATACCCACCTGGGCACGCCTCGCGCCCAAGTGGGTTGTGCCCACCTTGATGGCCTCCTGCGCCGCCTCTTTGCTCTATAATACCCCAATATTCCAAAAACCCTAGGAGATTCGACGAAACACAATTCATGTCGCCGCAAGTTCCATAAACCATAGATCCAATCTAGACACCATCACGGAGGGGTTCATCGTCCTCATTGGTGCATCTCCAATGATGCGTGAATAGTTCATTGTATACCTACGGGTTCGTAGTTAGTAGGTACATGGATTCCTCTCTCTCTTTTGATTTTCAATACAATGGTCTCTTGGAGATCTATTTGATGTTACTCTTTTTGCGGTGTGTTTGTTGGGATCCGATGAACTTTGAGTTTATGATCAGATCTATGTTTTTATGCATGAAAGTTATTTGAGTCTTTTGATCTCTTATATGCATGATTACTTAAAGCCTCGTATTTCTTCTTCGAATCTTTGGTTTAGTTGGGCCGACTAGATCAATTTTTCTTGCCATGGGAAGAGGTGCTTTGTGTTGGGTTCGATCTTACGGTGCTCAATCCTAGTGATAAAAGGGGAAATGACACGTATGTATCGTTGCTATTAAGGATAACAAGATGGTGTCTATTCCTACATGAATAGATCTTGTCTACATCATGTCTATGGGGGAACGCAGTAATTTCAAAAAAAAATCCTACGCACACACAAGATCATGGTGATGTGTAGCAACAAGAAGGGAAGAGTGTTGTCCATGTACCCTCGTAGACCGTAAGCAGAAGTGTTATGACAACGCGGTTGATGTAGTCGTACGTCTTCACGATCGACCGATCCTAGTACCGAAAGTACGTTACCTCCGCGATCTGCACACATTTGACTCGATGACATCCCTCGTGCTCTTGATCCAGTTGAAGCCAAGGGAGAGTTTTGTCAGCACGACTGCGTGGTGACGGTGATGATGAAGTTACCGGCGCGGGGCTTCGCCTAAGCACTACGACGATATGACCGAGGTGTGTAACAGTGGAGGGGGGCACCGCACACGGCTAAGAGATTGTCTGTTGTGCCTTTGGGGTGTCCCTGCCCACGTATATAAAGGAGGGAGGAGGAGGCCGACCCTAGAGGGGGCGCGCCAAGTGTGGGGAGTCCTACTAGGACTCCCAAGTCCTAGTAGGATTCCACTTTTCCTTTCCGGAGTAGGAGAGAAGAAAGAGGGAAAGAGAGACGGAGTAGGAAAGGGCAAGGGGGGCGCCGCCCCCTTTCCCCTAGTCCAATTCGGACCCATGGGGGGGGCGTGCCTCCTTCCCTTTGGCCTGCCTCCTTTATTCCCGTATGGCCCAATAAGGCCCAATACTTCTCCCGGCGAATTCCCGTAACTCTCCGGTACTCCGAAAAATACCCAAATCAGTTGGAACCTTTCCGATGTCCGAATATAGCCTTCCAATATATCGATCTTTACCTCTCAACCATTTCGAGACTCCTTGTCATGCTGCCAATCTCATCCGGGACTCCGAACAAACTTCGCTCATAAAATCACATAACTCATAATATAAATCGTCATCGAGCGTTAAGCGAGCGGACCCTATGGGTTCGAGAACAATGTAGACATGACCAAAACACATCTCCGGTAAATAACCAATAGCGGAACCTGGATGCTCATATTGGCTCCTACATATTCTACGAAGATCTTTATCGGTCAAACCGCATAACAACATATGTTGTTCCCTTTGTCATCGGTATGTTACTTGCCCGAGATTCGATAGTCGGTATCCTCATACCTAGTTCAATCTCGTTACTGGCAATTCTCTTTACTCGTTCCATAATGCATCATCCCGCAACTAACTCATTAGTCACAATGCTTGCAAGGCTTATAGTGATGTGCATTACCGAGAGGGCCCAGAGATACCTCTCCGATACACGGAGTGACAAATCCTAATCTTGATCTATGCCAACTCAACAAACACCATCGGAGACACCTGTAGATCATCTTTATAATCACCTAGTTACATTGTGATGTTTGATAGGACACAAGGTGTTCCTCTGGTATTCGGGAGTTGCATAATCTCATAGTCTGAGGAACATGTATAAGTCATGAAGAAAGCAGTAGCAATGAAACTGTAACGATCATTGTGCTAAGCTAACAGATGGGTCAAGTCAATCACATCATTCTCTAATGATGTGATCCTGCTTATCAAATGACAACTATTTGTCCATGGTTAGGAAACTTAACCATCTTTGATTAATGAGCTAGTCAAGTAGAGGCATACTAGTGACACTCTATTTGTCTATGTATTCACACATGTACTAAGTTTCCTGTTAATACAATTCTAGCATGAATAATAAACATGTATCATGATATAAGGAAATATGAAGAACCACTTTATTATTGCCTCTAGGGCATATTTCCTTCAGTCTCCCAGTTGCACTAGAGTCAACAATCTAGTTCACATCGTCATGTGATTTAACACCAACAGTTCACATCTCCATGTGACCAACACCCAAAGGGTTTACTAGAGTCAATAATCTAGTTCACATCGCTATGTGATTAACACCCAAAGAGTGATCATGTTTTGCTTGTGAGAGAAATTTAGTCAACGGGTCTGCCACATTCAGAGTCGTATGTATTTTCCAAATTTTCTATGTCTACAATGCTTTGCACGGAGCTACTCTAGCTAATTGCCCCCACTTTCAATATGTATCTAGATCAAGACTTAGAGTCATACAGATCGGTGTCAAAGCTTGCATTGACCTAAATCTTTACGACGGACTCTTTGTCACCTCCATAACCGAGAAACATTTCCTTATTCCACTAAGGATATTTTTGACCGCTGTCCAGTGATCCACTCCTGGATCACTATTGTACCCTCTTGCCAAACTTATGGTGAGGTACATAATAGGTCTGGTACACAGCATAGCATACTTTATAGAACCTATGACTGAGGCATAGGGAATGACTTTTCATTCTCTTTCTATTTTCTCCTGTGGTCGGGTTTTGAGTCTTTACTCAACTTCACACCTTGCAACACAGGCAAGAACTCCTTCTTTGATTGTTCCATTTTGAACTACTTCAAAATCTTGTCAAGGTATGTACTCATTGAAAATATATCAAGCGTCTTGATCTATCTCAGTAGATCTTGATGCTCAATATGTAAGTAGCTTCACCGAGGTCTTTCTTTGAAAAACTCCTTTCAAACACTCCTTTATGCTTTCCAGAAAATTCTACATTATTTCCGATCAACAATATGTCATTCACATATACTTATCAAAAATGTTGTAGTGCTCCCACTCACTTTCTTGTAAATACAGGCTTCACCGCAAGACCGTATAAAACCATATTCCAACTCCGAGATGCTTGCACCAGTCCATAGATGGATCGCTAGAGCTTGCTCACTTTGTTAGTACCTTTAGGATCGAAAAAACCTTCTGGTTGCATCATATACAACTCTTCTTTAAGAAATCCATTAAGGAATGCAGTTTTGACATCCATTTGCCAGATTTCATAAAATGCAGCAACTGCTAACATGATTCAGACAGACTTTTAAGCATCGATATGGGTGAGAAAATCTCATCGTAGTCAACACCTTGAACTTGTCAAATACATTTTGCGACAATTCGAGCTTTGTAGATAGTAACACTACTATCAGCGTCCATCTTCCTCTTGAAGATCCATTTATTCTCAATGACTCATCGATCATCAAGCAAGTCAATCAAAGTCCATACTTTGTTCTCATACATGGATCCCATCTCAGACTTCATGGCCTCAAGCCATTTTGCGGAATCTGGGCTCATCATCGCTTCCTCATAGTTCGTAGGTTTGTCATGGTCAATTAACATGACTTCCAGAATAGGATTACCGTACCACTCTGGTGCGGATCTTACTCTGGTTGACCTAGGAGGTTCGGTAGTAACTTGATCAGAAGTTTCATGATCATCATCATTAGCTTCCACACTTACTGGTGTAGGAATCACTTGAACTGATTTCAGTGATGAACTACTTTCCAACAAGGGAGCAGGTACAGTTACCTCATCAAGTTCTAATTTCCTCCCACACACTTCTTTTGAGAGAAACTCCTTCTCTACAAAGGATCCATTCTTAGCAACGAATATCTTGCCTTCAGATCTGTGATAGAAGGTGTACCCAACAGTTACTTTTGGGTATCCTATGAAGACACACTTCTCCGATTTTGGTTTGGGCTTATCAGGATGAAACTTTTTCATATAAGCATTGCAACCCCAAACTTTAAGAAACGACAACTTAGGTTTCTTGCTAAACCACAGTTTATACGGTGTCGTCTCAACGGATTTACATGGTGCCCTTTTTAACGTGAATGCAGCTGTCTCTAATGCATAACCCCAAAACTATAGCTGCAAATCAGTATGAGACATCATAGATTGCATCGTATCTCATAAAGTATGATTACGATGTTCGGACACACCATTACTCTGTGGTGTTCTAGGTGGCGTGAGTTGCAAAACTATTCCGCATTGTTTCAAATGAAGACCAAACTCATAACTCAAATATTCGCCTCCCTGATTAGATCGTAGAAACTTTATTTTCTTGTTACGATGATTTTCCATTCACTCTGAAATTCTTTGAACTTTTAAAATGTTTCAGACTTATGTTTCATTAAGTAGATATACCCATATCTACTCAAATCATCTGTGAAGGTAAGAAAATAACGATACCCGCCGTGAGCCTCAACACTTATCGGATCACATACATCAGTATGTATTATTTCCAATAAGTCAGTTGCTCGCTCCATTATTCCGGAGAATGGAGTCTTAGTCATCTTGCCCATGAGGCATGGTTTGCAAGCATCAAGTGATTCATAATCAAGTGATTCCAAAAGCCCATCAGCATGGAGTTTCTTCATGCGCTTTACACAAATATAACCTAAATGGCAGTGCCACAAATAAGTTGCACTATCATTATTAACTTTGAATCTTTTGGTTTCAATATTATGAATATGTGTGTCACTACGATCGAGATTCAATAAACCATTTATATTGAGTGTATGACCATAGAAGGTTTTATTCATTTAAATAGAACAAGAATTATTCTTTGACTTAAATGAATAACCGTATTGCAATAAACATGATCCAATCATATTCATGCTCAACGAAAAAACCAAATAACATTTATTTTAGATTCAACACTAATCCCAAAGGTAAAGGGAGTGTGCGATGGTGATCTTATCAACCTTGGAATCACTTCCAACACACATCATCACCTCGCCCTTAACTAGTCTCTATTTATTTTGCAACTCCTGTTTTGAGTTACTAATCTTAGCAACTGAACTAGTATCAAATACCGAGGGGTTTGCTATAAACACTAGTAAAGTACACATCAATAACATGTATATCAGATATACCTTTGTTCACTATGCCATCCTTCTTATCCACCAAGTATCTAGGGCAGTTCCACTTCCAGTGACCATTTCCTTTGCAGTAGAAGCACTCAGTTTTAGGCTTGCATCTAGCTTTGAGCTTCTTCATGGGAGTGGCAACTTGCTTGCCATTCTTCTTGAAGTTCCCTTTCTTTCCCTTGCCCTTTCACTTGAAACTAGTGGTTTTGTCAACCATCAACATTTGATGCTTTTCTCGATTTCTACCTTCGTCGATTTCAGCACCACGAAGAGCTCGGGAATCGTTTTCGTCATCCCTTGCATATTATAGTTCATCACGAAGTTTCGGTAACTTGGTGATAGTGACTAGAGAACTCTGTCAATCACCTTTTTATTTGGAAGATTAACTCCCACTTGATTCAAGTGATTGTAGTACTCAGACAATCTGAGCACATGCTCACTGGTTGAGCTATTCTCCTCCATCTTGTAGGCAAAGTACTTGTCAGAAGTCTCATACCTCTCGACACGGGCATGAGTATGAAATACCAATTTCAACTCTTAGAACATCTTATATGTTCCATGGCGTTCAAAATGTTTTTGAAGTCCCGGTTCTAAGCCGTAAAGCATGGTGCACTAAACTATCAAGCAGTCATGATACCGAGCTTTACCAAATGTTCATAATGTCTGCATCTGCTCCTACAAAAGGTCTGTCACCTAGCGGTGCATTAAGGACATAATTCTTCTATGCAGCAATGAGGATAATCCTCAGATCATGGAGCTAGTCCGCATCATTGCTACTAACATCTTTCAACATAGTTTTCTCTAGGAACATATCAAAAATAAACGGGGAGCTACATCGCTAGCTATTGATCTACAACATAGTTATGAAAATACTATCAGGACTAAGTTCATGATGAATTAAAGTTCAATTAATCATATTACTTAAGAACTCCCACTTAGATAGACATCCCTCTAGTCGTCTAAATGATCACGTGATCCAAATCAACTAAACCATGTCCGATCATCACGTGAGATAGAGTAGTTTTCAATGGTGAACATCACTATGTTGGTCATATCTACTATATGATTCACGCTCGACCTTTCGGTCTCCAGTGTTCTAAGGCCATATCTGCATATGCTAGGCTCGTCAAGTTTAACCCGAGTATTCCGCGTGTGCAAAACTGGCTTGCACCCATTGTATGTGAACGTAGAGCTTATCACACCTGATCATCACGTGGTGTCTCGGCACGACAAACTGTCGCAACGGTGCATACTCATGGAGAACACTTTTACCCTGAAATTTAGTGAGAGATCATCTTATAATGCTATCTCCGAACTAAGCAAAATAAGGTGCATAAAGGATAAACATCACATGCAATCAAAATATGTGACATGTTATGGCCATGATCATCTTGCGCCTTTGATCTCCATCTCCAAAGTACCGTCATGATCTCTATCGTCACCGGCATGACACCATGATCTCCATCATCTTGATCTCTATCAACGTGTCATCACATGGTCGTCTCGCCAACTATTGCTCTTGCAACTATTACTATCGCATAGCGATAAAGTAAAGCAATTATTTGGCACTTGCATCTTATGCAATAAAGAGACAACCATAAGGCTTCTGCCAGTTGCCGATAACTTCAACAAAACATGATCATCTCATACAACAACTAATATCGCATCACGTCTTGACCATATCACATCACAACAAGCCCTGCAAAAACAAGTTAGACGTCCTCTACTTTGTTGTTGCAAGTTTTACGTGGCTGCTACGGGCTGAGCAAGAACAGTTCTTACCTATGCATCAGAAACCACAACGCGGTATAGTGATTGCTTTTTGATCTTCAGAAAGAACCCTGTTCATTGAATCCGATTCAACTAAAGTTGGAGAAACAGAGACCCACTAGCCACCTGTGTGTGAAGCACGCCGGTAGAACTAGTCTCGCGTAAGCGTACGCGTAATGTCGGTCTGGGCTGCTTCATCCAACAATGCCGCCGAATCAAGAATCAACTAGTGACAGAAAGCAATATGTATATACCAATGCCCGCAACTCCTTTGTGTTCTACTCGTGCATATAAGATCTACGCATAGACCTGGCTCGGATGCCACCGTTGGGGAACGCAATAATTTCAAAAAAAAATCCTACGCACACGCAGGACCATGGTGATGCATACCAATGAGAAGGGAAGAGTGTTGTCCATGTACCCTCATAGACCTTAAGTGGAAGCATTATGACAACGCGGTTGATGTAGTCGTACGTATTCACGATCGACCAATCCTAGTACCGAAAGTACGGCACCTCCGCGATCTGCACACGTTCGGCTCGATAACGTCCCTCGTACTCTTGATCCAGTTGAAGTCGAGGGAGAGTTCCATCAGCACGACTGCATGGTGACGGTGATGATGAAGTTACCGGCGCAGGGCTTCGCCTAAGCACTACGACGATATGACCGAGGTGTGTAACTGTGGAGGGGGGCACCACACACGGCTAAGAGATTGTCTGTTGTGCCTTTGGGGTGTCCCCTGCCCACGTATATAAAGGAGGGAGGAGGAGGAGGCCGGCCCTAGAGGGGGCGCGCCAAGTGTGGGGAGTCCTACTAGGACTCCCAAGTCCTAGTAGGATTCCCCTTTTCCTTTCCGGAGTAGGAGAGAAGAAAGAGGGAAAGAGAGAGGGAGTAGGAAAGGGCAAGGGGGGCGCCGCCCCCTTTCCCCTAGTCCAATTAGGACCCATGGGGGGGAATGCGCCTCCTTCCCTTTGGTCTGCCTCCTCTATTCCCGTATGGCCCAATAAGGCCCAATACTTCTCCCGGCGAATTCTCATAACTCTCCGGTACTCCGAAAAATACCAAAATCACTCGGAACCTTTCGATGTCCGAATATAGCCTTCCAATATATCGATCTTTACCTCTCGACCATTTAGAGACTCCTCGTCATGTCCTCGATCTCATCCAGGAGTCCGAACAAACTTTGGTCATCAAATCACATAACTCATAATATAAATCATCATCGAACTTTAAGCGTGCGGATCCTACAGGTTCGAGAACAATGTAGACATGACCGAGACACATCTCCGATCAATAACCGATAGTGGAACCTGGATGCTCATATTGGCTCCTACATATTCTACGAAGATCCTTATCGGTCAAACCGCATAACGACATACGTTGTTCCCTTTGTCATCAATATGTTACTTTCCCAAGATTCAATAATCGGTATCCTCATACCTAGTTCAATCTTGTTACTGGCAAGTCTCTTTACTCATTCCGTAATGCATCATCCCACAACTAACTCATTAGTCACAATAATTACAAGGCTTATAGTGATGTGCATTACCGAGAGGGCCCAGAGATACCTCTCCGATACACGGAGTGACAAATCCTAATCTTGATCTATGCCAACTCAACAAACACCATCGGACACACCTGTAGAGCATCTTTATAATCACCCAGTTACGTTGTGACGTTTGATAGCACACAAGGTGTTCCTCTGGTATTCAGGAGTTGCATAATCTCATAGTCTGAGGAACATGTATAAGTCATGAAGAAAGCAGTAGCAATGAAACTGTAACGATCATTGTGCTAAGCTAACGGATGGGTCAAGTCAATCACATCATTCTCTAATGATGTGATCCCCTTATCAAATGACAATTCTTTGTCCATGGCTAGGAAACTTAACCATCTTTGATTAACGAGCTAGTCAAGTAGAGGCATACTAGTGACACTTTGTTTGTCTATGTATTCACACATGTACTAAGTTTCTGGTTAATACAATTCTAGCATGAATAATAAACATTTATCATGATATAGGAAATATGAATAACCACTTTATTATTGCCTATAGGGCATATTTCCTTCAATGTCATCATTGTTATTGCATTGTTCCATTTCTCCATGAACTTAATACACTAGATGCATGTTGGATAGCGGTCGATGTGTGGAGTAATAGTAGTAGATGCAGGCAGGAGTCGGTGTAATAATCTTGGACTTGATACCTATATAATGATCATTGCCTGGATATCATCATAATTATTTGAAGTTCTATCAATTGCCCAACAGTAATTTGTTTATCCACCGTATGCTATTTTTCTTGAGAGCAGCCACTAGTGAAATCTACGGCCCCGGGGTCTCTTCTTTATCATATTTGCCTTCGAGATCTATTTTTATTTGCTTTTATTTTCAGATCTATTAATCCAAAAATACCTTTCTACAATTTATTGTTATTCATTTTATCCCACGTTCCCCTGAGATCTATTTATCCAGTCTACTACAATTTTATCTATCTTTTTACCCGGGAGGGATTGACAACCCCTCTCTTTTATGTCGGGTTGCAAGTATTTGTTCTTTGTGTGCTGGTACCGTTTACGTAGTGTTGCATTGTTCACCTACTGGTTTGATAACCTTGGTCTTATCACTGAGGGAAATACCTACCATAGTTGTGATGCATCATCCTTTCCTCTTGGGGAAATACCGACGTAGTTCAAGCCGCATCAATAACTGACCTCATCGGCCAGTACATAAATGAATCTACATATCATCGTATGCAAATTCTACCCCGAATCTAGTATCACGCAGCATAGGCTCTGATGCCACCGTTGGAACATGCGGCACGCTACGCTAGCGCCAAATAAAAAAATCTACCACGCACCCAAGATCATGCTGGTGGAAATAAATAATGGGATTGGGTTTACCACTAGACGCGCAGTCACCGCAGTGGAAGTAGAGTTGGTAATACATGTAGTCGATCTCCCGAGGCATTTCCTCCTCGGGTCGTTGATCTCCCGTGAATAGTGAAGACCCATGAACAGTGATCTCCCGCAAACGACACCTCATGGTTCCTTCGAATGGTTTGTCCAAGCACCGCAGATGTGATGCCTCCAAGGTATCCACACGTACGGGGAGCAATGTCGGGCGGCGAACTCCTAGGTCCAGGCATGGGGTGTGGGGAGTGGCGGCAGCTCTAGGGGAGGAAAGATGAACCCTAAGTAGTGCGCCCACTCCCCTATATATAGACCTCCAAGATGGGCTCAACACTTGACACCCACTAGGAGTCTAAACCCATTTCCACTCGAATCCAATCTGACTAGGTTGTAACCCCTTAAGTGTGCGACCCTATAGGTTCACGTACATATGGACACGACCCTAGTAGATAGTTGGTAGCGGGTCCTGGCAGAACATGCCAACTCCCATGTGTCCGCAAAGTCGTTAGATGAACCTCGACAATGTGTTATATGCAACATTCCTTTTGCCTCACGACATATGTTGTCGAGCTCAAGGAGAGTACTTGTCACCCTTGCGGTAGCTCGACCTCTCTTCTTGAAACTATGATACAAATGCCCGAATCGGGTTAACACTTAACCCAAGTCGCATGGCCATGCTTTCCGAACCTGATCACTCGAGACGGCCCAGAGAATATCTCTCAAAATAGGATGGGCAAATTCCATCTTGGTCAGCCATGTCTCACTGCATGTCTCACGACTCACCCGAAAGCTACCTTTATAACTACCCAGTTACGGAGTAGCATTTGATAGACCCTAAGTGAGTTGATCCTCATCCTGAGAAAATGCGAGGACCTCCGGTGTAGGACATGGTGTAGACATTGTACTTGAGACTAACAGATGGCAATATCTCATTGCGTCTCAAAGTGGGTTTGTCCGACTCGGTGATCTCCATCCCCGAGTCCATACTATCGGTTTAGTATCTCCATGCACATGACTCGTGAAACATAGTCATCAACTGAGTCATATACTAGTCAAGGGTATGTTTCTGCATAACCTTATCAACTAGGGACCATTAGAACGATCATCATACAATACATAGGTCCACAAACAAGTCACATACTTATTGATACATATCATCGATGATGTTCAAGGACAATACAAAAGACTTATGAATACATAGGGAAATATCAGCATCACATGATTGCCTCTAGGGCATATCTCCAACAAGGGGTAGAGGCCATGGGAAAATACCAAAAAGCCCATGGGATATTTCCATGGAGGAACTCCTCTTGGCGTTGACCACCATGTGTGGGGCCCCCCAAAGGGGGTACCACCACCCCATGTCATCCCCATTGACTTTGGAACAAAGCCACGGAAGGTGGCTATCCAAAAAGACGCCAAAACGGGGTTGTACCGTAATAGTGTTTTAACTATTCATGACAACTTCTCATGAAATATCTTTTAGTGTATGTTTAATCCCAGAAATTCCTGAAGGTCCAGAACATTTTTGGCACCCCCTAAAATACTTTTGGACGCGTTCCGTTGGTATGAAGTTTGTCTCTAAAACATTTACCGTTATCTCTCTAGAACTTTTTTGTTGTCTCGGAAACTTTTTCTGCAACAATCTCTCAGACTCCCTGTCTATTACTTAGTAGATAGATGACCCTTAAGCGTGTGACCCTATAGGTTCGATGAAAAATAGACATGACAGGAACTCTTTCTGGTCAATGATCAATAGCGTAACCGTGGACATCCATTTGATCTCTATACCCACACGAATGAATATTTGAGCGAACCTATAATTACCAAATTCATGATATGTTACAAATACCCAATGTGAGATTTAGTGTCACCCCTGTGAATCAACAACTTGTTCACTATGACAGTTTTTATTGGAAATATGCCCTAGAGGCAATAATAAAGTGGTTATTATTATATTTCCTTGTTCATGATAATAGTTTATTATCCATGCTATAATTGTATTGAGTGGAAACTCAAATGCATGTGTGAATACATAGACAACAACATGTCCCTAGTAAGCCTCTACCGAACTAGCTCATTGATCAAAGATGGCAATGGTTTCCTAGTCATAGACATGAGTTGTCATTTGATAACGGGATCGCATCATTAGGAGAATGATGTGATGGACAAGACCCAAACTGTGAACGTAACATATGATCGTATCAAGTTTATTGCTTTCGTTTTCTGCATGTCAAGTATCTGTTCAGATGACCATGAGATCATGCAACTCACTGACACCATAGGAGTACCTTGTGTGTATCAAACGCCGCAACATAACTGGGTGACTCTAAAGATGCTCTACAGGTATCTCCAAGGGTGCCTATTGAGTTGGCATGGATCAAGACTGGGATTTGTCACTCCATACGACGAAGAGGTATCTCGGGGCCCACTCGGTAATACAGCATCACAATGAGGTTGCAAGCAATGTAACAAAGTAGTTGGTCATGGATCTTGTTTTACGGAACGAGTAAAGAGACTTGCCGGTAATGAGATTGAACTAGGTATGGAGATACCGACGATCGAATCTCGGGCAAGTAACATACCGATAAACAAATGGAACTGCATACTGTCGGAATTTGGGTTCCGCAGACCCTTGAGAGGTTCGAACTCTGGATTGCATGCGAAGATCTCATCCTCCCCATTCTGCCCGCTCACCCAATCCACGGCCTAGCTCGACGGACCCAAGGGACAAGAGACACAACAGTTTATCCTGGTTCGGGCCACCTTGCGGTGTAATACCCTACTCCAGCTTTGTGGTGGATTGCCTCGAGGGGCTGAGGATGAACAAGTACAGTGGTAGAACAACCTCAGGAGGTGAGGTGTTCTTGCGCCCGATGAGCTGGTGAGTTGGTCAGGGTGGAATGGATCTGATCCCCTCGATGGTGGTGGCTAAGTCCTATTTATAGGGGCCTTGGTCCTCTTCCCAAATATAGGTGGGAAGGGATCCCACAACGGCCAAATTTGAAGGGAGACAACTAGTACAAGTTATCCTGACAAAAGTGGTCTACGCGTGCAAAAGCCTCTGGTGGTGACGCTGCAATGGGCTCCGGGATGACCTCCGTCCTGCCGTCCTGGCGGTCTTGCTCTTGTTGCACCGATATGGAAACCTTTGCTTGGTTCCTCGGGACCCCGCGCCTGTGTTGCCTCCTTAGCACCAAAGAGGAAACTGGTACACTGCATCTGCTGGCGCCCGCCTGGACTTGGTCGTCATGGCTCACGTTATATGAACCTCACGAGGTGCATCTTGCATAGATATCTCCGCTCCTTGGGAGCCAGCCTGGTGAGGCCACCCCCAGGGAGGTCTTGGTGTCGTCCACCTCGCGAGGGTCTTGGATTGGTGATGCTGAAGTTGGGCCGTACCGGGCCGTCGACGGAGCCACGGAATGGGTCACAGGCAGGCAAGTCTAGGTACCCCCGTTCCCAGGACGCCGACAGTAGCCCCTAGGCCCAAGGCACGCTTGAACTTGGCTTCGAGGCGAAGCCAAAGGGCAAGTGCAGAGCACCGTGGGCCCTAACCGCCCGCGGCCTTGGTCGGCTTGTGGCGATCGATGGGACGTGGGCACCCCCACTTCCCCACGCAGCCTTGATATTCGCCCGGCTCGTCGGCCGCCATCGCCTAATGAAGCCCTACCTTCATTGCTTGTCGTGCTCTCCCTTGGCTCCCCCGTCTTCCCAAAAACAGCAACTTCCTTCCCGGATCCGACACTAGCACTGGTCTTCCCCCACTGCTATGGCACCGCAGTTGAAGAGGAAGAGGAAAGCCGACGCTTCGGTCGAACCTCCGACAACCTTCGAGCCCGCCCTCGAGCGGTTGACGGTGGTAAATCAAGAAGGGCTGGACAAGATCCGTCCGGCGCTTGCCGGCAATTCTAATGAGTGGAAGGCAATGGTGGCTTGTCCCGCCTCCTGTACCATGGTCGACATGGCAGCCACTGAGATTCCCCTTCATCTTCACGCTCTCTTGGTTGGCCTGATTCCCCTTTCTCTGATTTCTTCAATGCCATACTCTCACATTACCAAGTTGATACATCTCCAACGTATCTATAATTTTTGATTGCTCCATGCTATATTATCTACTGTTTTGGACATTATTGGGCTTTATTATCCACTTTTATATTATTTTTGGGACTAACCTATTAACCGGAGGCCCAGCCCAGAATTGCTATTTTTTGCCTGTTTTAGGGTTTCGAAGAAAAGGAATATCAAACGGAGTCCAAACGGAATGAAACCTTCGGGAACATGATTTTCTCAACGAACAAGACCCAAGAGACTTGGACCCTACGCCAAGACACAAAAGAGGAGGCCACGAGGTAGGGGGGCGCGCCTCCCCCCCCCAGGCGTGCCCTCCACCCTCGTGGGCCCCCTGTAGCTCCACCAACGTACTCCTTCCTCCTATATATACCTACGTAGCCCCAAATGATCAGATATGGAGCCAAAACCCTAATTCCACTGCCGCAACTTTCTGTATCCACGAGATCCCATCTTGGGGCCTGTTCCAGAGCTCCGCTGGAGGGGGCATCGATCATGGAGGGCTTCTACATCAACACCATAGCCCCTCCGATGAAGTGTGAGTAGTTCACCTCAGACCTACGGGTCCATAGTTATTAGCTAGATGGCTTCTTCTCTCTTTTTGGATCTCAATACAATGTTCTCCCCCTCTCTTGTGGAGAACTATTCGATGTAATCTTCTTTTTGTGGTGTGTTTTTTGAGATCGATGAATTGTGGGTTTATGATCAAGTCTATCTATGAACAATATTTGAATCTTCTCTGAATTCTTTTATGTATGATTGGTTATCTTTGCAAGTCTCTTCGAATTATCAGTTTGGTTTGGCCTACTAGATTGATCTTTCTTGCAATGGGAGAAGTGCTTAGCTTTGGGTTCAATCTTGCGGTGTCCTTTCCCAGTGACAGTAGGGCCGGCAAGGCACGTATTATATTGTTGCCATCTAGGATAACAAGATGGGGTTTTCATCATATTGCATGAGTTTATCCCTCTACATCATGTCATCTTGCTTAAGGCGTTACTCTGTTTTCATTAACTTAATACTCTAGATGCATGTTGGATAGCGGTCGATGAGTGGAGTAATAGTAGTAGATGCAGGCAGGAGTCGGTCTACTTGTCTCAGACGTGATGCCTATATATATGATCATACCTAGATATTCTCATAACTATGCTCAATTATGTCAATTGCTCAACAGTAATTTGTTCACCCACCGTAGAATACTTATGCTCTCGAGAGAAGCCACTAGTTAAACCTATGGCCCCCGCGTCTATCTTCATCATATTAATCTCCTACTGCTTAGTTATTTCCTTTGCTTTTACTTTGATTTTATTTTACTTTGCATCTTTATCACAGAAATACCAAAAATATTATCTTATCATATCTATCAGATCCCACTCTCGTAAGTGGCCGTGTAGGGATTGACAACCCCTTATCGCGTTGGTTGCGAGGATTTATTTGTTTTGTGCAGGTACGAGGGACCGGCGCGTAGCCTCCTACTGGATTGATACCTTGGTTCTCAAAAACTGAGGGAAATACTTACGCTACTTTGCTGCATCATCCCTTCCTCTTAGGGGAAAACCAACGCAGTGCTCAAGAGGTAGCAAGAAGGATTTCTGGCGCCGTTGCCGGGGAGGTCTACGCAAAAGTCAATATACCAAGTACCCATCACATACCCTTATCTCCCGCATTACATTATTTGCCATTTACCTCTCGTTTTCCTCTCCCCCACTTCACCCTTGCCGTTTTATTCGCCCTCTTTCTCTATTTGCCTCTTTTTGCCCGCTTGCTTTTTGTTTGCTTGTGTGTTAGTTTGCTTGCTTGTCACGATGGCTCAAGATAACACTAAATTGTGTGACTTTATCAATACCAACAACAATGATTTTATTAGCACTCTGATTTCTCCTCTTACCGATGTTGAATCTTGTGAAATTAATACTGCTTTGCTGAATCTTGTCATGAAAGATCCGTTTTCCGGCCTTCCTAGTGAAGATGCCGCTACCCATCTAAATAGCTTCGTTGATTTGTGTGATATGCAAAAGAAGAAAGATGTGGATGGTGATATTGTTAAATTGAAGCTATTTCCTTTTTCGCTTAGAGATCATGCTAAAGCTTGGTTTTCGTCTTTGCCTAAAAATAGTATTGATTCATGGAACAAGTGCAAAGATGCTTTTATCTCTAAGTATTTTCCTCCCACTAAGATCATCTCTCTTAGAAATGATATTATGAATTTTAAGCAACTTTATCATGAAAATGTTGCACAAGCTTGGGAGAGAATGAAACTAATGATACGTAATTGCCCTACTCATGGTTTAAATTTGTGGATGATTATACAACATTTTTATGCCGGATTGAATTTTGCTTCTAGAAATCTTTTAGATTCGGCCACGGGAGGCACTTTTATGGAAATCACTTTAGGAGAAGCTACTAAACTCCTAGATAATATTATGGTTAATTATTCTCAATGGCATACTGAAAGATCTACTAATAAAAAGTTGCATGCGATAGAAGAAATTAATGTTTTGAGTGGAAAGATGGATGAACTTATGAAATTATTTGCTAGTAAGAGTGTTTCTTCTGATCCTAATGATATTCCCTTGTCTACTTTGATTGAGAATAATAATGAATCTATGGATGTAAATTTTGTTGGTAGGAACAAATTTGGTAACAACGCATATAGAGGAAATTTCAATCCTAGGCCTTATCCTAGTAATCCCTCTAATAATTATGGTAATTCCTACAACAATTCTTATGGAAATTATAACAAGATGCCCTCTGATTTTGAATATAATATTAAATAATTTATTACTTCGCTAAAGAATTTTAATGCTTTGATTGAAGAAAAATTGCTTAAGATTGATGAGTTGGCTAGAAACATTGATAGAATTTCTCTCGATGTTGATTCTTTGAAACATAGATCTATTCCACCTAAGCATGATATCAATGAGTCTCTCAAAGCCATGAGAATTTCCATTGATGATGCAAAGAAAGAACCGCTAGGATGCGTGCTAAGGAAGATGCCTTTATAAGAGCGTGTTCTTCTAGTTCCTATGAAAATAAAGACGAAGGTCTAAAAGTTAATGATGTGTCCCCTATTAAATATTTGTTTTGCAATATGAATCTTGATAATGATGGGACTGAATATGATCCACCTTTACCTAGAAGGCGTTCCAAGAATTCGGAATTTTTTGATCTTGATGCTAAAATTGATAAAAGTGGTATGGAAGAAATTAAAACCCTAGATGTTGCTAAACCCGCTATTATGGATTTCAAGGAATTTAACTATGAAAATTGCTCTTTGATTGATTGTATTTTCTTGTTGCAATCCGTGCTAAATTCTCCTCACACTTATAGTCAAAATAAAGTGCTTACTAAACATATCATTGATGCCTTGATGCAATCTTATGAAGAAAAACTTGAATTGGAAGTTTCTATCCCTAGAAAACTTTATGATGAATGGGAACCAACTATTAAAATTAAAATTAAAGATCATGAATGCTATGCTTTATGTGATTTGGGTGCTAGTGTTTCCATGATTCCAAAGACTTTGTGTGATTTGTTAGCTTTCCGTGATTTTGATGATTGCTCTCTAAACTTGCACCTTGCAGATTCCAGTATTAATAAACCTATGGGAAGAATTAATGATGTTCTTATTGTTGCAAATACGAACTATGTGCCCGTAGATTTTATTGTTCTTGACATAGATTGCAATCCTTCATGTCCTATTATTCTTGGTAGACCTTTCCTTAGAATGATTGGTGCAATTATTGATATGAAGGAAGGAAATATTAGATTCAAATTTCCATTAAGGAATGGCATGGAACACTTTCCTATAAATAAAATTAAATTACCTTATGAATCTATTATGAGAGCCACTTAAGAATTGCCTACCAAAGATGGCAATACCTAGATCTATCCTTGCTTGTTATGCCTAGTTAGGGGCGTTAAACGATAGCGCTTGTTGGGAGGCGACCCAATTTTATTTTTATTCCTTGCTTTTTGCTCCAGTTTAGTAATAAATAATTTATCTAGCCTATGTTTGGTTGTGTTTTTTGTGTTTAATTAGTGTTTGTGCCAAGTAGAACCGTTGGGAAGACTTGGGGAAAGTCTTGTTAAACTTGCTGTAAAAACAGAAACTTTAGCGCTCACGAGAACTGCTGCCATTTTTATTTGGAAAGTTCTATTTAGTTAATTCTTTTTGCAGATGATTAATATATAAATTCCTCACGTCCAGCAATTTATTTTAGAATTTTTGGGGTTCCAGATCCTGAGATAGCTACAGATTACTACAGACTGTTCTGTTTTTCACAGATTCTGTTTTTCGTGTGTTGTTTGCTTATTTTGATGAATCTACGGCTAGTAAAATAGTTTATAAACCATAGAGAAGTTGGAATAAAGTAGGTTTAAAACTAATATAAATAAAGAATGAGGTCATTACAGTACCTTGAAGTGGTCTTTTGTTTTCTTTCGCTAACGGAGCTCATGAGATTTTCTACTTTGAGTTTTGTGTTGTGAAGTTTTCAAGTTTTGGGTAAAGATTTGACGGATTATGGAACAAGGAGTGGCAAGAGCCTAAGCTTTGGGATGCCCATGGAACCCCCAAGATAATCTAAGGACACCTAAAATCCAAAGCTTGGGGATGCCCCGGAAGGCATCCCCTCTTTCGTCTACTTCTATCGGTAACTTTACTTGGAGCTATGTTTTTATTCGCCACATGATATGTGTCTTGCTTGGAGCGTCTTGTATGATTTGATTATTTAATTTTTAGTTTATCACAATCATCCTTGATGTACACACCTTTTGATAGAGCCATACATGATTTGGAATTTGTTAGAATACTCTATGTGCTTCGCTTATATCTTTTGAGTTATATAGTTTTGCTCTAGTTCTTCACTTATATCTTTTAGAGCACGGTGGTGGATTTGTTTTATAGAAACTATTGGTCGCTCATGCTTCACTTAGATTATTTTGAGTGTCTTAAATAGCATGGTAATTTACTTAAAATCCTATTATGCTAGGTATTCAAGATTAGTAAAATTTTCTTATGAGTGTTTTGAATACTAAGAGAAGTTTGATGCTTGATGATTGTTTTGAGATAGGGAGGTAATAATATCAAAGTCGTGCTAGTTGAGTAGTTATGAAATTGAGAAATACTTGTGTTGAAGTTTGCAAGTCCAATAGCGTGCACGTATGGTAAATGTTATGTAACAAATTTGAAACATGAGGTGTTATTTGATTGTCCTCCTTATCAGTGGCGGTCGAGGACGAGCGATGGTCTTTTCCTACCAATCTATCCCTCTAGGAGCATGCGTGTAGTGCCGAGGTTTTTGATGACTTGTAGATTTTTGCAATAAGTATGTGAGTTCTTTATGACTAATGTTGAGTCCATGGATTGTACGCACTCTCACCCTTCCATCCTTGCTAGCCTCTTCGATACCGTGCATTTCCCTTTCTCACATTGAGAGTTGGCGCAAACTTCGCCGGTGCATCCAAACCCCGTGATATGATACGCTCTTTCACACATAAACCTCCTTATATCTTCCTCAAAACAGCCACCATACCTACCTATTATGGCATTTCCATAGCCATTCCGAGATATATTGCCATGCAATTTTCCACCATTCCGTTTATCATGACACATTCATTATTGTCATATTGCTTAGCATGATCATGTAGTTGACATAGTACATGTGGCAAAGCCACCGTTCATAATTCTTTCATAAATGTCACTCTTGGTTCATTGCATATCCCGGTACACCGCCGGAGGCATTCATATAGAGTCATGCGTTGTTCTAGTATCGAGTTGTAATCATTGAGTTGTAAATAAATAGAAGTGTGATGATCATCATTTTCTAGAGCATTATCCCAAGTGAGGAATTATAAAAAAAGAAAAAAAAAGAGAGAAAGGCCATAAAAAAGGCCAAATAAAAAATGAGAGAAAAAGAGAGAAGGGACAATGTTACTATCCTTTGCCACACTTGTGCTTCAAAGTAGCACCATAATCTTCATGATAGAGAGTTTCTTGTTCTGTCACTTTCATATACTAGTGGGAATTTTCATTATAGAACTTGGCTTGTATATTCCAACAATGGGCCTCCTCAAGTGCCCTAGGTCTTCGTGAGCAAGCAAGTTGGATGCACACCCACTTAGTTTCTTTTGTTGAGCTTTCATACATTTATAGCTCTAGTGCATCCGTTGCATGGCAATCCCTACTCCTTGCATTAACATCAATCGGTGGGCATCTCCATAGCCCATTGATTAGCCTCGTTGATGTGAGACTTTCTCCTTTTTTGTCTTCTCCACATAACCCCCCTCATTATATTCTATTCCACCCATAGTGCTATGTCCATGGCTCACGCTCATATATTGCGTGAAAGTTTATAGGTTTGAGATTACTAAAGTATGAAACAATTGCTTGGCTTGTCATCGGGTTTGTGCATGATGAGAGCATTCTTGTGTGACGAAAATGGAGCATGACTAAACTATATGATTTTGTAGGGATGAACTTTCTTTGGCCATGTTATTTTGAGAAGACATAATTGCTTAGTTAGTATGCCTGAAGTATTATTATTTTTATGTCAATATAGACTTTTGTCTTGAATCTTTCGGATCTGAATATTCATACCACAATTAAGAAGAATTACATTAAAATTATGCCAAGTAGCACTCAGCATCAAAAATTCTGTTTTTATCATTTACCTACTCGAGGACGAGCAGGAATTAAGCTTGGGGATACTTGATACGTCTCCAACGTATCTATAATTTTTGATTGCTCCATGCTATATTATCTACTGTTTTGGGCATTATTGGGCTTTATTATCCACTTTTATATTATTTTTGGGACTAACCTATTAACCGAAGGCCCATCCCAGAATTGTTGTTTTTTGCCTGTTTTAGGGTTTCGAACAAAAGGAATATCAAACGGAGTCCAAATGGAATGAAACCTTCGGGAACGTGATTTTCTCAACGAACAAGACCCAGGAGACTTGGAACCTACCTCAAGACACAAAAGAGGAGGCCACGAGGTAGGGGGCGCGCCTCCCCCCCCCAGGCGCGCCCTCCACCCTCGTGGGCCCCGTGTTGCTCCACCGACGTACTCCTTCCTCCTGTATATACCTACATACCCCCAAACGATCAGATACGGAGCCAAAACCCTAATTCCACCGCCGCAACTTTCTGTATCCACGAGATCCCATCTTGGGGCCTGTTCTGGAGCTCTGCCGGAGGGGGCATCGATCACGAAGGGCTTCTACATCAACACCATAGCCCCTCCGATGAAGTGTGAGTAGTTCACCTCAGACCTACGGGTCCATAGTTATTAGCTAGATGACTTCTTCTCTCTTTTTGGATCTCAATACAATGTTCTCCCACCCTCTTGTGGAGAACTATTCGATGTAATCTTCTTTTTGTGGTGTGTTTGTTGAGACCGATGAATTGTGGGTTTATGATCAAGTCTATCTATGAACAGTATTTGAATCTTCTCTGAATTCTTTTATGTATGATTGGTTATCTTTGCAAGTCTCTTAGAATTATCAGTTTGGTTTGGCCTACTAGATTGATCTTTCGTGCAATGGGAGAAGTGCTTAGCTTTGGGTTCAATCTTGCGGTGTCCTTTCCCAGTGACAGTAGGGGCAGCAAGGCACGCATTGTATTGTTGCCATCGAGGATAACAAGATGGGGTTTTCATCATATTGCATGAGTTTATCCCTCTACATCATGTCATCTTGCTTAAGGCGTTACTCTGTTTTCATTAACATAATACTCTAGATGCATGCTGGATAGCGGTCGATGAGTGGAGTAATAGTAGTAGATGCTGGTAGGAGTCGGTCTACTTGTCTCGGACATGATGCATATATATATATATATGATCATACCTAGATATTCTCATAACTATGCTCAATTCTGTCAATTGCTCAACAGTAATTTGTTCACCCACCGTAGAATACTTACGCTCTTGAGAGAAGCCACTAGTGAAACCTATGGCCCCCGAGTCTATCTTCATCATAGTAATCTCCTACTACTTAGTTATTTCCTTCGCTTTTACTTTGCTTTTATTTTACTTTGCATCTTTATCACAAAAATACCAAAAATATTATCTTATCATATCTATCAGATCTCACTCTCATAAGTGGCCGTGTAGGGATTGACAACCCCTTATCGCGTTGGTTGTGAGGATTTATTTGTTTTGTGCAGGTACGAGGTACTGGCGCGTATCCTCCTACTGGATTGATACCTTGGTTCTCAAAAACTGAGGGAAATACTTACGCTACTTTGCTGCATCATCCCTTCCTCTTTGAGGAAAAGCAACGCAGTGCTCAAGAGGTAGCACAAGTCCACGCGCTGCATCTGGATCCTCAATCCATCATTCTCCTTGCCATCTTCGCCTTTGTCTATGAGGCCATGGTGGGCATCGCCCCTTCCGTGGCCTTGTTTCACCATTTCTTCTCACTTCACCTGGTCGACGCACGCCAGCGCTCGGGGTGCGTGGCCTTCCGGGCTATGGTGGCGACAGCCGGCTCGGGCATCAATTTTGAGCTCTCGCCAACTATAAGTGGATTCCGGAAGCGGTGGGTGTTCATGGATGTTGGTGTGCTCAACTCCCTGCTCACGCTTCCACGGGTTCCGGTCGTACTCAGCTCCGGCTGGGGGCACGCGAAGCTTGTCGACCATCGGCTTGCTCACGTATGGCACTGGCTGGCCAGGCTGAAGAATCTTGGGGTGACGACGCCCATGGTGGTGAGGGAGTTCATCTAGTGCCGCATTGCTTCGCTTCAGCCTCATTCTCGCCAAATGCGGGCCTTCTCCGGCAGCGGGGACCCCATGATGCTCCAGGTGTCTTCGCTTACTCCCGAGACATTGCGCATGGTGCTCAAGCTCCTGACGGGCGACCCGGCACCGGCCACACTTCCAGAGGAGGGCTACCTCCTATACTATTGCTCGAACAAGGAGGAGTTCATGAGGCAGATGCCCCTCTTTGATGAGTGGGGGTTGCGCCCGGCTAGCCTTCAAGGGACCCGTGAGAACCCCGTCCTGGTGCTTCCTCTGCCCGCCGCCCCCGCGATGCGCACCCCAGAGGTGGATGCAGGGGGCGAGCGCCGCCAAGGGCCGCCGGGGCGGCTGCTAAAGAGGCAACGTAGCTTGGCGCTCCTGAGGTGGCAGCTCCCAAGGCTCGGGTGACCTATCCTGAGGGGGCGGCCAGAGAGCCGACACGATCCGGAGCTCCCGAGGTTGCCGCCCCCGAAGCTCGGACAAGCAGTCTTGAGGTGGAGGCTGGAGAGTTTCCATAGCCCGACGCTCCCGAGGTCGCCACCTTAGGAGCCCCGCCGAACGCCCCAGACACTGATGGTTGCCCTCGGGGCTTCGGCCAGCTTCGCCTGAACTTTGAAGCACTCCGCAAGAGGAAGGGGGTCCAAGCTGCAGTGGTGACGCCTACCGGTCGCTGAAGCAGAGGAAGTACATAGCCACGGACGAGTGAGTACCTTATCTTTGCTATTTCTTGTGTGATGCGTCCTTTCCTAACAATGGCTCTTCAGGGTCCCTTCGGCTGCAGCGGTGAGGCCTCCCGAGACGCTACCTTCACCAGTCCTTAGCTCACTCCTGGTTTCGAGCCCCCCACGTCCGACCACCGCGCGAGGCACGGGGCCTGCCCAAGAGGCGGACGCGCCGATGGGGGGTCTTGACCCTGCTTTCCTGGCGTCCTTCCTTCGCACTCTGGCCTGGGGTGCAGAAGGCATGCCAAGGGCTCCTCCATCGGTCATCACTGGTGGCTGGGCAGCCCCAACACTGGCTTCATCTTTGGGTGGCAAGGCTGCACCACCCAGCACCTCCTTCGAGGCCTGCAAGGTGGCGGGGAAGGCACTGGCCTCGAGCCCCCTGCCAGGGGCAGGCAGGCCACCTCAAGCTTCTCCAGCAACCCTCGGCGTGGAGGATGGGCTTGGCCGTGCACTGGAGCTCGCGCACGGGCGCGGCACCGTACACCATGAGCTCTTCCGGGAGGCGATGGGTGCGCTGAGCCGACTCAAATAAGAAGTTGTCAATGTCGACGCTCGCCTTGAGACGGAGGACCTTCGCCTGGCTCACGAGCGGCACCAGTTGAAGGTCACCATCAACCTTGGGCATCTTCAGCATGAGTGTGACAAAGCAAAGGCCATAGTGTCCCTTGAGACCTCGCACATGGCTAGCGCCTGGGCCTTGGAGGAGGCCAGGGTGGCCGACCATTGTCGTGAGGCCGTCGAGGAGCGCGAACGAGAGCTCCAGGCCTTGAACACTACCCTTGAGCAACGGATCAAGGCGTGCAGGGCTGTCTTGGCATCAATGAGGGGAGCACCTTCCAAAGAGAAGGAGATCCTGAAATGAAAGGAGGCACTGGCGCTGGAGGACTTGGAGCGCAGCCTGGAACTTGAGCGGCTGGAGGTGAGGGAGGACCAGGTGGCCACGGCTGAGGACGCCGTCACCGCGTGGGAAGCCAAGGTCCAGGAGGAGGTCGGTCGGAGGGTGGTGAAGGTTCGCGCGGATCTTGCCGATGAGTACCACTTGAAGCTGGAGCTCCTGGAGGCCAAAGTTGAGGGCAGCACCGATGCCCTTAAGGCAAAGTTGAACAAGGCGGAGCAGCGCGAGAGGGCCGCCAAGGCGGATGAGGCTTTGGCCCTGGCCGACTTGACCTCCTCACGCGCCGACTTGCACTCGCTCTAGTAGCAAATTGATGGCGCCGCGTCCCTCGCAAAGCAGAATGCGGACGAGGCGTGTCATCGGCAGACGCTGCGGCATGAGCATGCTCCTATGCTTCAGGCCCTCAGGGTGCGGGCCAGCCGAGCCCTGAGTGCCATCTATGAG
This sequence comes from Triticum urartu, assembly GCF_056163025.1. Classification (NCBI taxonomy): domain Eukaryota; kingdom Viridiplantae; phylum Streptophyta; class Magnoliopsida; order Poales; family Poaceae; genus Triticum; species Triticum urartu. The sequence goes on from NC_141875.1 coordinate 484,214,679, forward strand.
GAGAGCACCCCTCATCCTCGCGTGGAAGATTATGCCAGCCACCTTCGCTTCTTCACCGAGGTCGTGACACGCCTGGAAGACCGGGCTGCGAGGGCTCGCGAGCTCATCGAGGAGAGGAGCCAGGGCCTCCTTGGGTGCGCATTCTCATGTGTCCTCAGTCACCTTCAGAACCTCGACCCCCACTTTGATTTTGACGCCGCCATAGCCCCCGTTCCCGGGGTTATCCGAGACAACCTGTCGTACTGGGTGGACGATCACGTGGATGCTCTGGTCAGCGAGTTTGCCCTTGCAGACGACGCGGCAGTGATCGTGGCGGATGAAGATGGCACGGACGACGACGATGAAGACGACGTCAGTGGCAGCGCAAGTAGCGCGGATGAAGGCGACCAAGACGGTACTAGAGGTAGCACGTCCAATTAGGCCTACGTTCCTTTGCTTTGACCTGCACGCAAAAAATTGGACATGGCCCCACAGGGCGCGAGAGCATTTTGGAGGGGGAGCCCCTTGTAATGTATAAATCAATGTCTTGTCTTTTAAAGTAGGACTCGAAATGTGCTATCGCGAGCTTGTGAGCCCCCGAGCAGGGTTGTCACTGAGACTTACCTTGATTTTAGTAGACCTTGAGCGGGTCCTGAGGTCGCAGACGTGCCTTCCTTCTGAGGCGAGCTCTTCGGCGGCTGCAAGGTTTTTGACCTCCCAAGGGGCCTGCTGGCTCGCCCAAGAGAGCCTCGCGAGGAACGAATGTCAGACTACAGCTAGGTATGCGCGTGGTGATCCTGTGGTGGTTGCATCCTTGGCCTGGGGGGCCTTGCCGTCAGCCAGGCCAGCCCGAGCATTCTTGGCGCGCCATACCACACCCAGCCCCCGCTCATGAGGTGCTCGCGGGGGGGGGGGAGCGGGTGCGAGCCCCTCAGAAAAACAGGCAACCAGAAGGTGAGAAATCGACACAAATCGAGAGAAAACTCCCCCCGTTTTGATAACACAAAGAGAACTTCAAATATCAATCCAAAAGGTGGCGAATCGGGTTACAGAAGAAGAGGCAAAAGCAAATAACTGCGTCCGGCGCCTAGCTAGTTTTCTTGTCTTCTCACCAGCGCGGAGCTAAGTGCTATCACTGGATGTGAGCATAGTCATTGGAGGACAGTGTCGACGGCCAGCGTGGATGAAAGCACAAGTGCTCCCTAGGTGGTTTTGATAATTGATGACAACATATCTCTTGTTGGAATAACATTTCTATCTAGCATGTTTTAGATAAGTTCAACAATGGAGTGGCATGGACTAAAGGTTGTGGGAACTCCTTCAGTATGCTAAGGACAAAGGATTGGCTAAAGCTTCAAGCTCAAGACTCTTCATTTTACATTTTAGTGATCCAAGATCACATTGAGTCCATAGGAAAAGCCAATACTATCAAGGAGGGATGAGGTGTTGCTTAATGAGCCTCTTGCTTCATGTGCTTAATGATATGCTCCAAAATCCTCAGCTACTTTCCCACTTCCACATATGACCTAAACCCTAAGACAAACTCGGTCCTAGCGATTCTTTCTATCCGGCGCCATCGAGTTGCACTTGTCATAAGCCACTGCCAAACCCTAGCAATTCGGTTCTACCGATAGGGATCTCGGTCTCACCGAGATGGGATTGCAAACTCTCTGTTTCCCTTTCGTAACTTTTCGGTCTCACCGAAAGAGCAAATCGGTCCCACCGAGATTGCAATGTAAACTCTTTGTTTCCCTTTTGTAACTTTTCGGTCTCACCGAAAGAGCAAATCGGTCCCACCGAGATTGCAATGTAAACTCTTTGTTTCCCTTTTGTAACTTTTCGGTCTCACCGAAAGAGCAAATCGGTCCCACCGAGTTTGCCTGACCAACTCTCTGGTTAGCTTATTACCAAACTCGGTCTCACCGAGTTTGTGTAATCGGTCTCACCGAGATTACGTTATGCCCAAACCCTAACCATATCGGTCCTACCGAGTTGCATGTCAGTGCCACCGAAAATCTCTAACGGTCACTAGGTTTACCTTTTCGGTCCGACCGAGTTTGTTGATTCGGTCCCACCGAGATTGGAAAACTGTGTGTAACGGTTGGATTTTGTGTGGAGGCTATATATACCCCTCCACCTCCTCTTCATTTGTGGAAAGAGCCATCAGAACACATACACAATTCCAACTCATATGTTCTGAGAGAGAACCACCTACTCATGTGTTGAGACCAAGATATTCCATTCCTACCATATGAATCTTGATCTCTAGCCTTCCCCAAGTTGCTTTCCACTCAAATCTTCTTTCCACAAGATCCAAATCCTATGAGAGAGAGTTGAGTGTTGGGGAGACTATCATTTGAAGCACAAGAGCAAGGAGTTCATCATCAACACACCATTTGTTACTTCTTGGAGAGTGGTGTCTCCTAGATTGGCTAGGTGTTACTTGGGAGCCTCTGACAAGATTGTGGAGTTGAACCAAGGAGTTTGTAAGGGCAAGGAGATCGCCTACTTCGTGAAGATCTACCGCTAGTGAGGCAAGTCCTTCGTGGGCGATGGCCATGGTGGGATAGACAAGGTTGCTTCTTTGTGGACCCTTCGTGGGTGGTTGCTTCTTCATGGACCCTTCGTGGGTGGAGCCCTCCGTGGACTCGCGCAACTATTACCCTTCGTGGGTTGAAGTCTCCATCAACGTGGATGTAGGATAGCACCACCTATCCGAACCACGGGAAAAACATCCGTGTCTCCAATTGCGTTTGAATTCTCCAAACCCTTCCCTTTACATTCTTGCAAGTTGCATGCTTTATTTTCCGCTGCCTATACACTCTTTGCATGCTTGCTTGATATGTATTGTGAATGTTGAAATTATGCCTAAACTCCACTTAAACCGAAAAAGCTTAAAAATTGCAACTTTAGCATTAAGTGTCTAATCACCCCCCCTCTAGACACATCTACTTCTAGATCCTACAAGTGGTATTAGAGCTTTGGTCTCCATTGCCTTGGTTTGATCACCATTGGAGGAAGATGGATGTGTCTACCTTAGGGAGTCTTACACATAGAGTGCCTATTCTTGATGGAGAGTATTTTCACAAGTGGAAAAATGAGATGCTTGTAATCTTCAATCAATATCATTTGAACAAGTATATTACTAGTCCTTGTGCACCTCATATTGATCCTTTGCATCCTACCCTAGATGAAGATATTGACATGATTCGCAATCTTAGAACTATTGAGCTCATCATTAGAGGATTGCCCAAAAATTTGATTGCTAATTTCCCTACTCTTAATTGTGCCTATACTATATGGAAATTTCTTGAGGAACGATTTCCTGATCATTCCTTGAAAACTTTGGATGAAATTCTCCATAAATCTATTGGCTTGAGTAAGATGAACTCTAGTGATCCTAGTTTTGGTAATTGTCTATTTGAACTTACCAATCTTAAGCATGCTAAAGGAGGTTGGAATCATTAGTGATATCATATTCGAAGCTATAAGAATTCATAAAAGTGACCACTTTGATGATCATTTATCTAATGAATTACCCTCTCTAGGAAATGATGAGTCACAAGATCATGATGAACATGGATACTATGATGATGATGATAGTGACTTCGATCTTGATGATGCAATGAGACATTTTGGTCTTATGGCAAATCTTCGGGGATATGAATCAGGAGGAAAGGAATGGGTTCTTGATAGTGGATGTACTGATCATATGACCGGAGATGAAGAGATGTTTCGTGAGCTTGCTGAAAATGACAGCCCTCGAAAATATGTCACCTTTGGTGATAATTCAAAGGGTAAAGTGGTTGGCCTTGGTAAGGTGGCCATCTCACATGATAGTTCCATTCAAAATGTCATGCTCGTTGAATCTCTCAGCTACAACTTACTTTCAGTATCTAGACTTGTTGATTTCGGTTTGAATGTCCTATTTACTGAGGTAGATTGCCAAGTATTTCGTCGAGACAATAATAAAATGGTCTTTACGGGTATGTGTAGAGGTGATCTTTACATTGTCGATTTCTCTAAAAAGGCACAACCTAAAACTTGCTTTGTTGCTAAATCCTCAAAAGGTTGGTTGTGGCATAGACGACTAGGTCACGTTGGCATGAGAAACCTTGACAAGCTTATTAAAGGAAATCATATCCTTGGAGTTAACGATGTCATATTTGATAAGGATAGACTTTGCAGTGCATGTCAAGCAGGTAAACAGGTTGGAGGAAGGCATCCCGTGAAGAACATCATGACCACAAGAAGGCCACTCGAGCTACTTCATATGGATCTTTTTGGTCCCAACGCCTACAAGAGTCTCGGTGGAAATTCTTTTGGTCTAGTTATAGTTGATGATTTTTCAAGATTTACGTGGATGTTCTTTCTTAATGACAAGTCGCAGGTCCAGAAGATCTTCAGAAACTTCTCTAGGAAGGCCCAAAATCAGTTTGACATGAAGATCAAGAAGGTTCGGAGTGACAACGGAACGGAGTTCAAGAACGCAAATGTGGACACCTTTCTTGACGAAGAAGGGATTTCACACGAGTTCTCGGCTACGTACACACCTCAACAAAATGGAGTTGTTGAGAGGAAGAACCGGACGCTCATCGAAATGGCAAGAACGATGCTTGATGAATACAAGACGTCGAAGCACTTTTGGGCAGAAGCGGTTGAGACAGCTTGTCACGCAACAAATCGCTTGTATCTTCACAAGCTACTCAACAAGACGGCATACGATCTCCTCACCGGTAACAAACCCCAAGTTGGATACTTTCGAGTATTCGGCTCAAAGTGCTACATTCTTGATAAGCATCGTCGTTCAAAGTTTGCTCCTAAATCTCATGAAGGTTTTCTACTTGGTTATGGCTCAAACTCTCACACTTACCGTGTCTACAACAATTTCACCCGAAAGGTTGAAGAGATGGTAGATGTGAAGTTTGATGAATCTAATGGCTCGCAAGTAGAGCAATTGCCAATTGATGTAGGAGACAAAGACCCTTCAGAAGCAATCCAAGACTTGTCCATTGGCAAAATTCGTCCAATGGAGGTGAAGGAGAGTACTTCATCCGTCCAAGTGGAAGCTTCTACTTCACGACAAGGTGAACCAAGAATCGACACGGAAGCATCCACAAGTGGGACACACCAAGATGAAGAAGACAAGGAAATGCATCAGGACAAACATCAACAACCTCTTTCTCCACCACGACAAGAGAACGATGATGTCAACAATGAAGAAGGCCAAGAAGAAGAACAAGATGAAGAAGATGTTCAACGAAGACCCAAGCAAAAGCTCTCACGAGTTCGAGCAAGAATTGCCAAAGATCATCCCGTCGAGCAAATCCTCAATGATATACAAACCGGGAGAATCACTCGCTCAAAAACTCGTTTAGCTAACTTTTGTGAAAACTATTCATTCATCTCTAGCATTGAACCTATGAAGGTTGAAGAAGCATTGGAAGATCCGGATTGGATAAACGCTATGCATGAAGAGCTACACAATTTTGAGAGAAACCAAGTTTGGACATTGGTTGAGAAGCCCGACAACAACCACAACATCATTGGTACCAAATGGGTGTTTCGCAACAAGCAAGATGAAGATGGACAAGTGGTTCGCAACAAAGCACGTCTCGTCGCCCAAGGGTACACACAAGTCGAAGGTATGGACTATGGTGAGACATATGCTCCCGTTGCTAGACTTGAGTCCATTCGCATCTTACTTGCCTATGCTAATCACCATAATATCACCTTGTACCAAATGGACATTAAAAGTGCTTTTCTAAATGGTGAAATAGAGGAGGAAGTTTATGTCAAACAACCTCCCGGCTTTATCAATCCTAAGAAACCAAATCATGTTTACAAACTTCACAAAGCTCTTTATGGTCTTAAACAAGCTCCTAGAGCATGGTATAAATGCTTGACCAAGTTCCTTATTACAAGTGGTTTTGAAATTGGTAAAATTGATTCTACTCTTTTTACTAAAAGGGTTAATGGATAACTATTTGTATGCCAAATTTATGTCGATGATATCATATTTGGTTCAACTAACCCTCTCTTTAGTGAAAAGTTTGGAAAGCTAATGTCAGAGAAGTTTGAGATGTCTATGATGAGTGAACTCAAATTCTTTCTCGGTTTGCAAATCAAGCAAACTAAGGAAGGTACATTTGTCTCTCAAATGAAGTACACCAAGGACTTATTCAAGAAGTTCAATATGCAAGAATGCAAAGGTATGTCTACACCCATGCCTACTAGTGGACATAATGATTTGACCAAAGATGGTGAACCGGTTGATCAAAAGGTTTATCGCTCTATGATTGGTTCATTGTTATACCTATGTGCTTCACGTCCCGATATTATGCTAAGTGTGTGCATGTGTGCACGATATCAAGCTGCTCCTAAAGAATGTCATCTTAAGGCTGTGAAAAGGATAGTGAGATATTTAATCCATACACCAAATTTTGGCATTTGGTATCCTAAGAGGTCTTCTTTTGATCTTGTTGGCTATTCCGACTCGGATTATGCCGGAAACAAGGTTGATAGAGAGTCCACTTCGGGTACTTGTCAATTTCTTGGTAGATCTCTTGTGTCTTGGTCTTCCAAGAAACAAAACTCGGTATCCTTATCCACCGCCGAAGCGGAATACATTGCCGCTGGTTCATGTTGTGCTCAATTACTTTGGATGACCCAAACTCTTAAAGATTATGGGATCTATGTGAAACATGTTCCACTACTTTGTGACAATGAAAGTGCTATCAAAATTGGTCATAATCCTGTACAACATTCTCGAACTAAGCATATTGAAGTTCGTCATCATTTCATTCGAGATCATGTTGCTAAGGGTGACATTGATCTTAAGCATGTTCGCACCGATAAGCAATTAGCAGATATATTTACTAAACCTCTTGATGAGAAAGTATTTTGCAGGTTGAGAGGAGAATTGAACATCATTGATGCTTCGAACTTGGAGTAGAAACTCCATTGGATACATGCAAGACATGAGCTTATGACTAATCCATGATATATCTCTTATGATAACTATCTTATGTCTTGGATATATTTGCACCTTGCATGTTGTCTAACCCATGTAGGTGCTTGGTTGAATCTAATTCCATGAGATTGCGACTCACTCACATCTTGAGCAATCTCTACATCACCAAGACTCTACACAATGGTGGTTGAAGATAAGGAAGCACAAAACCATTCAAACATATCCTTTGACAAATTTTATGTTGAGCTTCATGATTGTCATTTTTGGATACACAAGTGCTCTTCCTTGCAAGAACTAACCCATGTACGTAGATGAACTCAAACTTCAAGTGGTGCTCCCAACTCTTGATGAGCTACATCAACCTTGAGCACCCACACAAGTTCAACTACATGAGCAAGAACCACACCACCACCTAAGGTATGTTATTCCATCTTAGAGAAGCTTTACTCCAAGACATGAGTCAAAGCAACTCAACAAGATGTGAATACATCAAGATGCTTAAACGAAAAATGGTAACCCCATTTTGAGCTTAAACGATGAGTATGACCTATGATCAAGTGTTCTCACTTGACTCCTAAGTCAATATACTCTAACATAGGTGACTATGTCACCGCCCAACTCTAGATGAAGTTCTCTTGTGTTCTTTTCTGTGTTATGCATTTGTCTCATGCATGTTTATTTTCTTTCTCTTTTTCAAAAAAAAACTTCATCTAGATCTTTCAGTTTCTTCTCTTTTCTCTTTGTTTTTGTTCTGCATTTTCTGCATTCAATTCCTTGCAAATCCTTCAGGTAATTCATTGCAAATCTTTGTGAGATCCTACATGTCTAGTGAGCTGAGGTGACAAGTGTTTTTCTCTGTGTAAACTCGGTTTCACCGACTTGTAATTTTCGGTCCAACCGAATCCTTTCGGTACCACCGAAACATTCCACTCGGTGCCACCGACTTCGCAACAGGAAAAAGAATTTGCCACTTGTTCTATATTTCTTCTGATCCAGCTCTACTCAATGAATCTTGTCCTCTTCAAGCATCACAGTTTTATCCATTGCTTTGTGCTGAGTCTCAAGGACCAAACCTATACGACGGATTCCAGAAAGCCCTTCTTGGAAATTGATGTCAAAGGGGGAGAGAGAGATCACATCAAAGCTTGTAGGAGAGAGAGATCACATCAAGGGAGAGAAAAAGTCTCAAGGACCAAACCTACAAGAGAGAAAGTATTAAGGGGGAGAGATAGACTTCCAGGGGGAGAGCATACTCAAGGATCCTAGATGCTTGATGCTTGATGTTCAAGAGGAGAGATGTCACATGTCTTTTTAGGGGGAAAGACATGTTCATTTGTATCTTTCAGCTCTGATTTTCTGTTCCCTATCTTCTCCCAATATCCCATGTAAGATTCAGGGGGAGCAAGACACCTAAGGGAAAGAAAACAGTCAAATTCATTGCATATCTTTATTCTTGGGGACATGTTGAATCCAATGTGGTACCTTGTACTCACTCTCTACATGTCATCCCAGTCTTGGTATTCTTGTGGTTTCTTTTGTTTGCTCTGGCTAGTGGATGTACCTGTGTTATCTAACTTTGTTTGTGCAGGTTCATTCCATCCTAAGCCAACTCAAGACCACAAGGTAAGTATATGCATCAAAATCATGAGTATGAGGAGTTCTTTCTTATGTACATACTGTTTGCAAGAAGGACTCGTGAGCATGAAGGTATTTTCCTTGATAATCTTTTGCTCTGATGCATATGGCCAAGATACATGTAACACATTGCCTACTCTGTCATGGTTATGCTCTCACATGGCTCTATATTTCATATTTACATGAGTGCATACATGTAGGGGGAGCCTATGCTTGTTACATGTCCTTCCAGAGCTTTACTTGCAGTTCTTTATATCTTTATCTAAAGCTTTGATGTATGTCGCCATCAATTACCAAAAAGGGGGAGATTGAAAGCATAAGTGCTCCCTAGGTGGTTTCGATAATTGATGACAACATATCTCTTGTTGGACTAACATTTCTATCTAGCATGTTTCAGATAAGTTCAACAATGGAGTGGCATGGACTAAAGGTTGTGGGAACTCCTTCAGTATGCTAAGGACAAAGGATTGGCTAAAGCTTCAAGCTCAAGACTCTTCATTTTACATTTTAGTGATCCAAGATCACATTGAGTCCATAGGAAAAGCCAATACTATCAAGGAGGGATGAGGTGTTGCTTAATGAGCCTCTTGCTTCATGTGCTTAATGATATGCTCCAAAATCCTCAGCTACTTTCCCACTTCCACATATGACCTAAACCCTAAGCCAAACTCGGTCCTACCGATTCTTTCTATCCGGTGCCACCGAGTTTCACTTGTCATAAGCCACTGCCAAACCCTAGCAATTCGGTTCTACCGATAGGGATCTCGGTCTCACCGAGATGGGATTGCAAACTCTCTGTTTCCCTTTCGTAACTTTTCGGTCTCACCGAAAGAGCGAATCGGTCCCACCGAGATTGCAATGTAAACTCTTTGTTTCCCTTTTGTAACTTTTCGGTCTCACCGAAAGAGAAAATCGGTCCCACCGAGATTGCAATGTAAACTCTTTGTTTCCCTTTTGTAACTTTTCGGTCTCACCAAAAGAGCAAATCGGTCCCACCGAGTTTGCCTGACCAACTCTCTGGTTAGCTTATTACCAAACTCGGTCTCACCGAGTTTGTGTAATCGGTCTCACCGAGATTACGTTATGCCCAAACCCTAACCATATCGGTCCTACCGAGTTGCATGTCAGTGCCACCGAAAATCTCTAACGGTCACTAGGTTTACCTTTTCGGTCCGACCGAGTTTGTTGATTCAGTCCCATCGAGATTGGAAAACTATGTGTAACGGTTGGATTTTGTGTGGAGGCTATATATACCCCTCCACCTCCTCTTCATTCGTGGAGAGAGCCATCAGAACACATACACAATTCCAACTCATATGTTCTGAGAGAGAACCACCTACTCATGTGTTGAGACCAAGATATTCCATTCCTACCATATGAATCTTGATCTCTAGCCTTCCCCAAGTTGCTTTCCACTCAAATCTTCTTTCCACAAGATCCAAATCCTATGAGAGAGAGTTGAGTGTTGGGGAGACTATCATTTGAAGCACAAGAGCAAGGAGTTCATCATCAACACACCATTTGTTACTTCTTGGAGAGTGGTGTCTCCTAGATTGGCTAGGTGTTACTTGCGAGCCTCCGACAAGATTGTGGAGTTGAACCAAGGAGTTTGTAAGGGCAAGGAGATCGCCTACTTCATGAAGATCTACCGCTAGTGAGGCAAGTCCTTCGTGGGCGATGGCCATGGTGGGATAGACAAGGTTGCTTCTTCGTGGACCCTTCGTGGGTGGTTGCTTCTTCGTGGACCCTTCGTGGGTGGAGCCCTCCGTGGACTCGCGCAACCATTACCCTTTGTGGGTGGAGCCCTCCGTGGACTCGCGCAACCGTTACCCTTCGTGGGTTGAAGTCTCCATCAACGTGGATGTAGGATAGCACCACCTATCCGAACCACGGGAAAAACATCCGTGTCTCCAATTGCGTTTGAATTCTCCAAACCCTTCCCTTTACATTCTTGCAAGTTGCATGCTTTATTTTCCGCTGCCTATACACTCTTTGCATGCTTGCTTGATATGTATTGTGAATGTTGAAATTATGCCTAAACTCCACTTAAACCGAAAAAGCTTAAAAATTGCAACTTTAGCATTAAGTGTCTAATCACCCCCCCCCCTCTAGACACATCTACTTCTAGATCCTACAGTGGAGCATGGTTCTTCCACTTGGACATGGGCGGGAGCCCCCATGAGGCCCGAGGGCGGCACTCAGGAGACTCCGGGGTGTGTACAGCCCCACTCATTATTACGTGAGAGTGTCACGAGCGGATACCTTCACAGGTGCGAACCTTGCTTCATATCGCCAGATGAGGGCCCCGCCCTGCGCTGCCCCCAACCACCGTTGGGGCGTCCGGAAACCAGGACGAGACCAAGGGGCAAAGGGGGATGTTGGCGGCGCCCTCGGCGGCCATAGGCCCTCTGCAGGGGGAAGGGCTCGTCGGCGCCTTCCCCGGCAGAGGACCTACCTCTGTGTGGCACCTTGCTCCGTGAGGCACGGGGGAGGCCTTGGCTCCGCCCCCCCCCCCCCACGCAGCCCCCAGTGCGCCTCTCCTACCAGGGGTGGAGCCACCGCCCTGGGGTCTCTGGCCACTGTTGTTGCCTGGTTCGCCTGCGGTCCATGTATAGAGTAAGCACGCTCCTGAGATACTAGTTGTACCCAACGGTTATTGTCGTTGAAGGGGTCGGTGAAGCTTCCTGGCGCCTCGTCGAAAGCCTCAGCCTCTTGCGTCCCTTCTGCCCTACCTGGCTCAGGGAACAAGCCGGGGCCTCCTCCTGGCATGTACTCCAGGTCCATCATGCGGGGCATGTAGGCTTCCGGGGTTGCTGTGCCGGGGCGATCGCCTGGGCACCCCGCGCCGTGGGCCACCAGGCCCGGTGCCTGGTCCTGACATTCATGGGGTGACATCCCACCACGGCCCCACAGGGGACCGCCAGAACTTGCCTTGCCGGGAGGTGGCGCGGTTGTGGTAGGACGAGCGGTGCCGCGGGCCAAGTTGACGATGTCGGGTCCCCCAGGTGCTCCGGGGGCGTGTGGGCACGCTGGGGTCCGCCACACTCCCCTGCTACCACCTGCGGCATGGCAGGGTGCAGAAGGGTGCCGCACCCCTGCACGCGGCGTCAAGCAGCTCGGCGACCCGCTCTAGCAGGGCGTCGCGGTCGCCCTCTGCCAACCTGCAATGCTGCAGCTCTTGTGCTATGATGATTGCAGCCCGCATGTTTGCATGCTACCAACAAGTGTGCGGTGCTATCGCCATGGCATAGCCCGAAGATCGTGTGGTGGCACACGTACGCTGTGGTGCGAGGGCGGACGATGCTGGCCCGCGCCGCCCGCATCCGGCGGTGTCGGGCGGTGTGCGGGCCGCCTAGAGCGTAGAATGGAGGTCTTCTTGGGCGGACGGCTCCGCCCGGATGGGCCAAGCAGCCCAGTGCTCGGCCTGAGCCCTCAGATCATCGGCCATCGGAGCTGCGGGGCGATGATGGGCCGACTGGAAGAAGAGAAGCTTCGACACACCCCTACCTGGCGCGCCAAATGTTGGATTCTGGGTTCCGGAGACCCTTGAGAGGTTCAAACTCTAGGGTGCGTGAGAAGGTCTCGTCCTCCCAAGTCTGCCCGCTCACCCAATCCACATCCTAGCTCGACGGACTCAAGGGACAAGAGACACAACAGTTTATCCTGGTTCGGGCCACCATGCGGTGTAATACCCTACTCCAGCTTTGTGGTGGATTGCCTCAAGGGGTTGAGGATGAACTAGTACAATGGTAGAACATCCTCAAGAGGTGAGGTGTTCTTGCGCTCAACGAGCTGGTGAGCTGGTCAGGGTGGTATGGATCTGATCCCCTCTATGGTAGTGGCTAAGTCCTATTTATAGGGGCCTTGGTCCTCTTCCCAAATATAGGTGGGAAAGGATCCCACAACGACCAAATTTGAAGGGATACAACTAGTACAAGTTATCCTGACAAAAGTGGTCTTCGTCTGCAAAAGCCTTTGGTGGTGACGCTGCAACAGGCTCCGCGATGACCTCCGTCTTGCCGTCCTGGCGGTCTTGGTCTTGTTGCACCGATATGGAAACCTTTGCTTGATTCCTCAGGACCCCGCGCTTGCGCTTGCCTCCTTAGCACCAAAGAGAAAACTGGTACATTACGCCCACTGGCGCCCTCCCGGACTTGGTCATCATGGCTCATGTCATATGAACCTCGCGAGGTGCATCTTGCATAGATATCTTCACTCATCAGGAGCTAGACTGGTGAGGCCGCCCCCCAGGGAGGTCTTGGTGTCGTCCGCCTCGTGAGGCTTGGCCCCTCGCAAGGGTCTTGGGTTGGTGATGTTGAAGCTAGGCCGTACCAGGCCGTCGACGGAGCCACGCTATGGGCCGCAGGCAGGCAAGTCTGGGTACCCCCGTTCCCAGGACGCCGACACATACGGGATTGATTGAATACTTGGCATCATGGTTCGACCGATAAAGACCTTCATGGAATATGTGGGAACCAATATGGGCATCCATGTCCTGTTGTTGGTTATTGACCTGAGCGGTGTCTCGGTCATGTCCACATGATTCTTGAACCCGTAGGGTCCGCACGCTTAACGCTTGATGACGCTAGAGTAGTATTGGGATATTCACGTTGGTGACTGAATGTTGTTTGCAGTCTTGGATGAGATTCCGGACGTCACGAGGAGCTCTGGAATGGTTCGGATGTAAAGATTTATATATGGGAAATCATATTTTGGCTACCAAAAACGTTTTAGGTTTTACCGGTATTGTACCAGGAAGCTTCTAGAAGGTTCTGGAAGGTTCTAGAAGGTTCTGCAGGGTTCCAGAGGAGTCTGGAAGGGGCCCTCCAGCACCTAGGGCATGCATGGGCTGTAATGGGGCATCCTAGCCTTATTGGGACACGCGCACCAGCCCCATAAGAGCATCTCCAGCCGTTGGCCCCCCAGGGGGGCTCGAAAATCGCCGCCTCGGGGCGACCCGGCGATAAAATCGGCTTGGGGCCGAAGGGGTTCCCAGCCATCGGCCCCAGCATCGCCCCAGAAGGCTTTTTTTTAAAGACATTTGGCTATTATCCGACAAACGTTCATAGATTTCGGCGACATAAACCGTTTTTACATAGCACATTTAAATTTTACTAAAATAATAAATCCCTAGACTACTGGAAGAATGCGCTCAGCGCGGCGAAGTCGCCGTCGTCGCCACCATCGCCGTTGTCATCGTCGTCCTTCTCCTCCTTGATGCGGCCGCCCCTGCTGGATCCCTGGCCGAGGTCGCCCCAGCGGACCAACGGCAGCGCATCGTCGTTGCTGTCGTCGTCGAGAATGATGACGCCTCCCTCATCGCGGCCATGACGCCGAGCAGCGAACTGCGCTAGGGCGCGACACTGGCGCTCTAGCTCTGTTTGCTGCCAGTATTCGTGCGCCCACTTCAGGGCCGCCTTGTCGGAGAGCCCCAGCTCCATCTTGACTGCGGCGAGGCCTGGCTCCTAAGGGAGTCCTGGATTAAGGGGTCCTCGGCCGTCTGGACTATATGACATGGGCCGGAGTAATGGGTCGTGAAGATGCAAGATAGAAGACTTCCTCCCATGTCCTGATGGGACTCTCCTTGGTGTGGAAGACAAGCTTAGCATGCAGATATGGATATTCCTTTCTCTGTAAACCGACTCTGTACAACCCTAGCCCCCTCCGGTGTCTATATGAACCGGAGGGTTTAGTCCGTAGAGGCAATCATAATCATACAGGCTAGACAATAGGGTTTAGCCATTATGATATCATGGTAGATCAACTCTTGTAACCCCTATACTCATCAAAGTAAATCAAGCAGGACATAGGGTATTACCTCCAGCGAGAGGGCCTGAACCCGGGTAAAACATCGTGTCCCCTGTCTCCTATTACCATTAATCCTTAGACGCACAGTTCGGGACCCCCTACCCGAGATCTGCCGGTTTTGACACCGACAGCTTCGTCTTCACGGCGGGCCCGGGCTCCGTCTTCACGTGAGTGGTGTTGGTAATTAATGTCAACATATCTCTTGTTGGACTAATGTTTTTACCTAGTATATTTCAGATAAGTTCAATAGATGGAGTGGCGTGGACAAGAGGATGTGGAACCCCTTCAAGATGCTAAGGACAAAGGATTGGCTCAAGCTCAAAAGCTCAAGGCTCTACATTTTCAGTTTAGTGATCCAAGATCACATTGAGTCCTTAGGAAAGCCAATACTATTGAAAGGGGATGAGGTGTTGCTTAATGGCTTGCTTGCTCAAAGTGCTTAGTGATATGCTCCAAAGCCCTCAACCACTTTCTCATATCCACATATGTTCCAAACCAAAAGTCAAACTCGGCCCCACCGATTTGATCCATTTGGTGCCACCGAGTTCACTTGACATAGCCACTGCCAGAAACCCTAATCAATTTGTTATCACCGATGGGATCTCGGTCTCACCGAGATGGGTTTGCAAACTCTCTGTTGCCTGTTGCAATTATTTCGGTCCCACCGAGATAAGCAATCGGTCCCACCGAGTTTGCCTGACCAACTCTCTGTTTTGCTTATTACCAAAATCGGTCTCACCGAGTTTGTGTAATCGGTCAAACCGAGATGAGGTTTTACCATAACCCTAGCACATCGGTCTCACCGAGTTGATCATATCGGTCCCACCGAAATGCCTAACGGTTACATTTTGAACTGGATCGGTCCCACCGAGTTTTCTGATTCGGTCCCAACGAGTTTGGTGAATTGTGTGTAACAGTTAGATTTTGTGTGGGGGCTATATATACCCCTCCACCCTTCCTTCATTATGAAGGAGAGCCATCAGAACGTGCCTACACTCCAGCATTCATTTTCTGAGAGAGAACCACCTACTCATGTGTGTTGAGACCAAGATATTCCATTCCAACCATATGAATCTTGATCTCTAGCTTTCCCAAGTTTCTTTCCACTCAAATGATCTTTCCACCAAATCCAAATCTATGAGAGAGAGTTGAGTGTTGGGGAGACTATCATTTGAAGCACAAGAGCAAGGAGTTCATCATCAACACACCGTCTATTACCTTTTGGAGAGTGCTGTCTCCTAGATTGGTTAGGAGTCACTTGGGAGCCTCCGTCAAGATTGTGGAGTTGAACCAAGGAGTTTGTACGGGCAAGGAGATTTCCTACTTCATGAAGATCTACCCTAGTGAGGCAAGTCCTTCGTGGGCAATGGCCATGGTGGGATACACAAGGTTGCTTCTTCGTGGACCCTTCATGGGTGGAGCCCTTCGTGGACTCGCGCAACCGTTACCGTCCGTGGGTTGAAGTCTCCATCAACGTGGATGTACGATAGCACCACCTATCAGAACCACGCCAAAAATCTCGGAGTCTCCAATTGCGTTTGCACACTCCAATCACATCCCTTTACTTTCTTGCAAATTGCATGCTTTACTTTCCGCTGCTCATATACTCTTGCCATGCTTGCTTGAATGTATTGTGAATGGTTAAACTTTTGCTAAAACTCCACCTTAACTTAAAGAAATTAAAAAGTGCTACTTTTCTTTGCTAACAGTCTATTAACCCCCCTCTAGACACCTCTTCTCGATCCTTTCATCACGGCGGCGATCCCTGGCTCCGTCATCAGCTTGGCGTAGCGAGGAGGAGCCATGGAGGAGGCGCTCCCGCCCTCGTTGATGATGATGTCGGCGCTCTGGGTGCGCTGGCCGAGCGGCGTCTCCGCTGGCTCGGTCTTGGCGCTGAACAGCACCAGTGACCCGGAGGAGGAGCGGGAAGAGGAGGAGGAAGAAGAGGGCGCCGTCCTCCTCGACATCCATTGGCGAGCAGCACCGGCATCCGGGGCGGCAGGGTATGTCAATGGCGGGTCATTGCCTCCCTCGAGGTGCCGGAGAACGACGTGAAGCGAGCGGCCGGAGGTGCCCCCCACAGGCGGCGCCCCTCGCTGTTCTTGGTGCCCTACACCACCGGCGCCCCGTTGGTGGAGGCCAGCCATTGCACCTGCCGGTGCTGGAAGTACGCCGCCCATGCCTCATGGTTGTCGGCGGCGTACTGCGGGAGGGTGATACGTCTCCAACTTATCTACTTTTTCTCACACTTTTCCTCTTATCTTGGACTCTAATTTGCATGATTTGAATGGAACTAACCCCGGACTGACACTGTTTTCAGCGGAACTACCGTGGTGTTGTTTTTGTGCAGAAATAAAAGTTCTCGTAATGGAACAAAACTTTTTGAGGATTTTTTATACCAATAATAAGAATTTCTAGAGCCAAGACCCACTGGAGAGGGGGCCCTGGGTGGGCACAAACCACCAGGGCGTCCCCCCTCACCTGGCGCGCCCAGGTGGGTTGTACCACCTGGTGGCCCCACTAATGACCCCCCTGATACTATAAATTCACATATTTCCAGAAAAAAAATCAGGGAGAAAGAATTATCACAATCCACGAGATGGAGCCGCCGCCAAGCCCTGTTCTTCCTCGGGAGGGTAGATCTGGAGTCCATTTGGGGCTCCGGAGAGGGGGATCTTCGATCTTCGTCATCACCAACCTATTTCCATCGCCAATTCCATGATGCTCCCCACTGGGAGTGAGTAATTCCTTTGTAGGCTCGCTGGTCGGTGAGGAGTTGGATGAGATTCATCATGTAATCGAGTTATTTTTGTTAGGGCTTGATCCCTAGTATCCACTATGTTCTTAGATTGATGTTGCTATGACTTTGCCATGCTTAATGCTTGTCACTTTGGGCCCGGGTGCCATGATTTCAGATCTGAACCGTTTTTGAATTCATCATTCTATCCATGTTTTAGATCCGATCTTCCAAGTTGTAGTCACATACTACAGTTATGATCCGGCAACCCCAGAGTGACAACAACCGGGCCCACTCCCGATGATGACCGTAGTTTGAGGAGTTCATGTATTCACTATGTGTTAATGCTTTGTTCTCGTTCTCTATTAAAAGGAGGCCTTAATATCCCTTAGTTTCCAATATGGACCCCACTGCCACGGGAGGGTAGTACAAAAGATGTCATGCAAGTTCTTTTAATAAAGCACGTACGACTATTTATGGAATACATGCCTACATTATATCGATGAACTGGAGCTAGTGTCGTATCGGCCTAGGTTATAACTGTCACATGATGAATATCATCCAACAAGTCATCGATCCAATGCCTATGAATTTGTCCTTATTGATCTTGCTGCGTTACTATTGCTATCATCAATGTTACACTTGCTACGAATTACTGCTACCATTGTTATTGTTACCATTGCTACTATCACTTCTATCAAAACTATCAAACTACTTTGCAACTGATCATATTGTTGCAGATAATTAATCTCTAGGTGTTGTTGAATTGACAACTTAGCTGCTAATACCTTCAAATATACTTTGGCTCCCCTTGTGTTGAATCTATAAATTTGGGTTGAATACTCTACCCTCGAAAACTTTTGCGATCCCCTATACTTGTGGGTTATCAAGACCTTTTTCTGGCGCCGTTGCCGGGGAGCATAGCTATATTTGTTGAGTCACCTAGGATTATGATCATATTATCACTATGAAGAATCTGAAGGATCCAAAGACTAAGATTTATCCCTCTAAGACGAGGGGAGGTAAGGAACTGCCATCCAGTTCTGGTTTAGATTCACCTTCTGTTATGAGTAAATTTGCAACACCACCACATGCTATAAATTCTGATATGTCTCAAGTTATTGATGATGCTACTTCTACTATGAATGATGCTTATGATGATGCTAGTACCTTACTTGATAATGATGATGTGCCACTTGGTGAATTTCTTGATAGACAAATTGCTAGAGTTATACAACATGGTGTTGTTGAATCTGATGATGAGCTTGAAACTGAAACTCCTAAAACACCTGCTAGAACTAGCCTTCCTAGATATGAATTGCCTAAGGTACCAGAAGGTTATGTTATGAGTGAAGAAGCAACTAGAGATATTCTTGCTTGCAATGATAGAGATGATATAGAGAAATTATTACACAAGTATAAAGAAAAATCTTTGAATGCTAGAATGAAATGTGATCCCGAGTTTGCTACTTCACCTATATGTATTGCTGATAAGGATTATGAATCCTCTATCAACCCAGAGTTAATTACTTTGGTTGAATCTGATCCTTTCCATGGTTATGAAATTGAAACTGTTGTGGCACATCTTACTAAGTTGAATGACATAGCCACCCTTTTTACCCATGATGAGAAAACTCGTTATTACTTTATTCTCAAATTATTTCCTTTCTCATTAAAGGGTGATGCTAAAGCTTGGTACAATACTCTTGCTCCTGGTTGTGTGTGTAGTCCCCGGGATATGGTTTATTACTTCTCTGAAAAAATATTTTCCTGCTCATATGAAACAAGCTGCCTTACAGGAAATATTTAACTTTGTGCAAACTAAAGAACAGAGTCTCCCACAAGCTTGGGGGAGGCTTTGCCGGTTACTTAATGCTTTGCCTGATCATCCTCTTAAGAAAAATGAAATACTTGATATCTTCTATAATGGACTGAAAGATGCTTCTAGGGACTTCCTAGATAGTTGTGCTAGTTGTGTTTTCAGGGAACGAACTATTGCTCAAGCTGAAGAATTATTTTGATGCCCCCGATTCAATCGTACACTAATAATACACGCAAACATGTATGATCAAGATCAGGGACTCACGGGAAGATATCATAACACAACTCTAAAAATAAAATAAGGCATACAACATAACGCAACTTCCTTTGTAATGGAGGTTGCTAGGTCTGCTCACCGACCGCGTACGCAACGTGCAGGTGTGCAATGGGCGATGGGCCCAGACCCCTATGCGCATAGGATTTAGATCGGCGTGCTGACCTCTCTGTTGTGCCTAGGTGGGGCTGCGATGTGTTGATTTTCTGAGGCCGGGCTTGACCCAGGAAAGTGTGTCCGACCAAAGGGGATCGAGCGTGTTGGGAAATGTGGTGCACCCCTGTAGGGAAGTTTATCTATTCGAATAGCCGTGTCCCTCGGTAAGAGAACGACCCGAAGTTGTACCTTGACCTTATGACAACTAGAACTGGATACTTAATAAAACACACCCTTCCAAGTGCCAGATACGACCCAGTGATCGCTCTCTCACAGGGCGACGAGGAGAGGATCGCCGGGTAGGATTATGCTATGCGATGATACTTGGTTAACTTACTATCTACTCTCTTCTACTGCTTCAAGATGGAGGCTTCCAGAAGCATAGTCTTCAATAGGACTAGCTATTCCCCTCTTATTCTGGCATTCTGCAATTCAGTCCACATATACTACCCCTTCCATTTGATACCAATGCATATGTAGTGTAGTTCCTTGCTTGCGAGTACTTTGGATGACTACTCACGGTTGCTTTGCTCCCCCCTTTTCCCCTATCTATACCTGGTTGTTGCGACCAGACACTACAAAAAAATACACTTCCATGATGATACGTGTTTGTCACAGTAGGTCGCGTTTTTTGTCATGCATGTACATCCATGACAAATTTATGAGAGAATCAAGATAGTCATACCTGTGCTGTCATAGAAGTGATCCATGACATTACCAAAATTATCATCACGGAAGTTTCCACTTCCATGACGATAAATCGCGCATCATAGAAGTGCTTTCGTCAAGGGTGACCGACACGTGGCATCCACCGTAATGGAATGCCGTTAAGCTATCGGGTCGAGTTTTGGATCCGATAACCCGTTAACAGCCCCGAACAATGGGGATTTTCCACGTGTAAAATCATCATTGGCTGGAGGAAACACGTGTCGGCTCATCGTCGGGACAGATGTCATCCACTCATTGGACAGAAGGCGCCTATGATACGTTGACACGTGGCACGGCCCAGCAGAGGCCCATTCCTGTGAAAAGGGCGGCCCGTTTGACTTGGTCAAAAGGTGGCGGGCCGGCCCATGGAAAGCCTGTTAACGGCATGTTCGCATATAGCCCATTTACAGCCCGCTAACTCAAGGCCCGTTACGCCCTATCCGAATTAGGCCCAGTAGCGTCATCTGGGCCATCCAATATGATTCCAGCCCATTTTCACTTCTGGCCCACGTATGGCCCATGACGTCTTTCGGCCCATATGAGGCCCTATGTAACTCTTGGCCTATTAATGGCCCATGGTGAAACTGGCCCGTAATGAATAGTGTATCACTTTACACCCATTAACAACCCATGGTGAAACTGGCCCATAATGAACAGTGTATCACTTTATACCCATTAACGGCTCGTTATTCCGTTGGGCCGTCTCCAGCCCATGTTATCTTTTGGCCTTCTCAGAGCCCATTTATTCTTGGGCTCATTTCCAGCATTCGTTTACTTACGGCCCGTTACTTTCATTTTCTGCTTGTGGGCCAAATTCAGCCTGTGGTTACAGTCAGCCCATTTGTGGTCCGTTAATACGTTGGGCCGTTTTCATAGCATCATCAAATACGGCCTATTAACGATGGCCCGTTATGGTCGGCCCATGAACGGACGATTCCAACTCTAGCCCGTTTACGGCCAGAATGCGGTCTGTTTGTCCCATGTTTGGCCAATCGATCATACGGCCCGTATAAGGCCCATTGATGATACGGCCCGTAGAAGGCCCATTGATGATACGGCCCGTAGAAGGACCATTGTTTCTACGGCCCGTAGAAGGCCCACTGTTTCTACGGCCCGTAGAAGGCCCATTGTTTCTACGACCCATAGGAGGCCCAGTGTCACTATAGTAAATATTAGCCCATGGTTATTGTGGCCTAGTTTTAAAAAATAGGTTATTGCAGCCACTAGCAAACCGTAGAAAAAGAACTACACTGACTACAAGAAAACAAATAAACAAGACAAGAAGGAAATAAATAAGCAAGCAACTTACACTAGGCTATCACGACTATTACACATATTACATCCACTGGGCATCAAAGTTCGCCACTAGTGCAAATATAGGGAACACAGCAGCATATAAACGCCGTAGCAAGACAAGTCCAGAACTGAAACCACTTCAGAAGAGCTCAAGAAACAATATCCTGGGTACCCATAATGCTGGCAAGATGCTTAGCAAGCTTATTAACTTTCTCTTGTTTGGCGCTTAAGTCCTCCAGCGCTTGCTGTTGCACCAGAAAGTATGCATCTGAATTCTGCAGGGACTTCCTCAGTCCTTCGGCTTCCTGTCGCATAACATCTGATCGATGTCTTTCAACTTGAAGTTGAGACTCAAGAAGCCGAACTGATTCAGGCAATGAGTTCAAAGAGCTAGTGCCAGCAGCGGTAGCCAGTAACTCAAACACTACATCACGACAGGACTTTGGGGTTGTCTCGGTGTCTTCAATATAGTTTTTATCAGCTTTCTTGGAGACCAACAGGGATGTCTCACTATCTTGAACCTTATCTGCATTACTTCCTTTACCATTGCATAACAGGGTACTCTTCTCCAATATTTTATCTGTGTTCTAAAAGAGAAACAAACAAACACATCTCAGGTTTACAATGTAGTATATGAAACTCATTTTGGTAAACTAGTTCAGTAGTAAGGTTGACAGGATAACAGCATGAAACAAACATATATCTATGTAGTATGGTCACTGTATGGTCTATATCATTCTAGTTTATGTTGCCAAATCAAGATAGATACAGTTCGAATCATATCTATTTAAGACAAAGCAGCATAGACAGAATATAAGTGTGGGAAACTACATAGCAATAACAACACTTGTAATGTGCATGGCATGAGAACATAACTGTTTATTCAATTGAAACTGAAATCAACATAGAGCAAGTTACAACAGCAAACAGCCAAACACGTTGAAGAAACAGGTTTAAAACATACCTGTTGCGCCATTGGAGTTTCAATTGCATCCTTCAAATTTGAAATTAGTTGGTATCAGTAAATACAGTGATGCAAGAGCAAAGTATTATGAACCATAGCTATGGAACCTGACCTGAGAACAATTCTTCTTCTGCTTTAAGCGTTGACTTCGGGTTCGGAGTGGTGGTCCTCGTGATTTGGGCACTGCAGTTGCCTTACTAATTGCTCGTGTTGGGGTGCTCTGTGGTGGAGACAGTGATGTGTCAACGGGAACTGGGTGTCTATCTGCTGGGGTTGGGGTTAGAAGGGGTGTAGCTGGTTCTCTGTCCAACTGGGTAGGGGTACAATCTGCATGAGTGTGGGTTATGTGTGGTGGGGCTGGTTCTTGGGCAAGTACAACCGTGGTTCTATCTGCATCGACGGGTAGCACAATCTTTTCTGAAGACCGTGTTTTTACTCCCACAGATAATGCCATCACTCCCTCCAATTGAAATGGCTGATAAACAAGAAAAGCAATTGAATGTACAGACATTGTAATATAGACAGGTGCAATGGATAGTAGGGAAGAAAACAGGGCATGAAATAATTCACATTTATGTTGTCTAAGCAAATAGAATAGCAGGACATAATTTCACATATATGATGGCTAATTAAACAGGATAGCATGACACAATTTCACATGTATGATGGCTAACTAAATAGGATAGAATGACATACTTCAAAATATGATGACTATGTAAACAGGATGACATGATATAACTATACGATGAGTCTATTAAAGTGGTTGGCATGCCATAAATCACAAACATGCCGTCGATGGAAACATGATGGCATGATATAATTCACGGATAGAATGACATAATTTAAATATGATGACTATGTAAACAGGATGAGATGATATAACTATATTATGTCTTTAGAAAATGGGTTGGCATGCCATAATTCAGATACATGCTGTCTATGTAAACATCATGGCATGACATAATTCAGATATATGATTTATATACTAAGGAAGTGAGCAGAGGGCAATCGCATATATGATGTGTCAACTAAGGAGATGGCATTCAATATTGTGTATATGATGTAAAAACTAAGCATTGCAATACAACATATGCATTATATGAGTAATATAACCCTGCCAAGTTTGAGCATACACCTCAGGGGGATAATAGGACTGGTCATATGCCTCTGAATCCTCCTCTGAAGAGCTATCTGTAACCAGCAAGATATCTGCTTCAGCAGGTAGCATTGTCTGCTCTGAAGACCTTGTTTTCACTCCGGATTTCTCCATCGCCAATTCAAATGGCTGATGCATAGGAAGAGCACTTGAATATACAAACATTGTCGACAAAAGCAATGAGAAATACAAAAAAAGGATGGCATGATATAATTCACATATATGACGCTTGCCTAAACAGCATGGCATTGCATAATTCACATACATAATGCCTTGTAACAAGATAACATTGCATAATTCACATATATAATGTCTTGCAACAAGATGGCATTGCATAATTCACATATATGGTAATTAGACACTAAATAGGTGGCATTCACACAAAGCATGTCTAAACTAAGCAAATGACATAGCAATGCAAGATACCATACGCACGATATGAGCAACATAACCCTGCCAAGTTAGGGCATGCACCTTGGGGGGGAATATGACTGGTCATCTATCTCTGAATCCTCCTCTGAGGAGCTATTGGTAACCAGCAAGACATGCGCTTCGTCAGATAGCATTGTCTGCTCTGAAGACCTTGTTTCCACTCTAGATTTTTCCATGACCGTGCCAAATGGCTGATGCACAGGAAGAGTAATTGAATGTACTAAAATTGTTGACAAATTTAACACGTAATAAAAAATGATGGCATGATATAATTCACATATAAGATGACTGGCTAACCAGGGTGGCATTGCAAAATTCACATATATGATGCCTGGCTAGACAAGATGGCGTTGCATGATTCACATATATGATAAAGAAACTAAACATATGGCATTGACACAAAGCATGTCTAAACTAAGCAGATGACATCTTTAATGTATACAGTAAGCAATGCAAGGCACCATATGCATGATATTACCAACATCAGCATGCCAATTTAGAGCGAAGACCTCATGGGGTAAATAGGAGTGGTCTTTTCCTTCTGAATCCCCCTCATAATAGTTATCTTCCTCTTGATTACGATCCGAAATGGGTGGAGGGGGGCTGCCTTTGCGCCCACCATGGAACGACGTCTGCATGAAATTTTATTGCCACGCAAAGCTCGTCTCTTTTGCTCTACATGATCAGTTCCATTATGTACAATAACTGGCATGCATAGGAATAAATAATAGTGAGATTATGTAAGGAGTGCATGCACAAATCCATAGTGATGGTAGCAAACTGTGGATAGACCCAAAACCAATGATAGCAGGCAGATAATAGCTTTAGTTAAAAAATACATATAATGGCTCATTTAATGTTTGTTTGCACCCAACATGAAACTCATAGTAGACACCGGAGATTAACCAGATAGTAGGAAGATAGTACTGATTGTTGCCCCAATATGTACCCCACAACCATTTAAAAACTCAAGTTTCAGCATTAGTTTGGACCTGACTCGGAGTCTAATAGGTGAACATGACGATAATGTAGCATGTCATCATATTAAGCGATGCATAACGTAAGCAGACACGGAAGAGTGTGACCTCTCTTGCGGACCCGTGTAGTCCTCAAGGTCATATGCTCAGTTGATGATGGTAATGCAGTTGCCGTGGCTGCCGGTGGCGGGGAAGAAGATCTGAGGTGGCAAAAGACAGTCTGGAGAGCGGATCCCTGATGTGGTGAACCCTTCCTTCATTGGAGCAGCTGAGCTGGGGTGGAACACAGCGCCGCAGGAGCAGGACAAACCACACAAGGTTTTCTTTGACACATATCTGTAACAGAAGTAATTGAGTAAGGGCTTGTTTGAATTTGAGGATTCTAACAATGCAGGGATAGGAAATAGACAGGAATAGGGTAGGAATGCACGTGCAAAACAGAGAATTTAAAAACACAGGATTTCTGCCAATCTGGGTGTTTGATTCACAACAATTGGAAGATCACAGGATGCAAAAAAGCATGGTGAGATTAAGTCAAACTACAAGAAAATGTACGGTTATAATGCTATTATGCTACTATCTCTTAGTCTTGTGCTTGATGAATAGGAATATGAAAAGGAGGAGAAGTGGAAATTAGAATTCCTACGGTTTTTCTTTCAAGGAGACACTAAAGGAACAAATCCTACAGTTTTCCTTTGCTCCATTCCTTTGCACCAAATTCATGAAAAGTAGTACCATAGGAAACTTTCCAATTCCGATGTTTTTCATTCACTTTTCCTTTCAAGCTCTGGCGATTCTAGTAGGCGGGCTTGAGCAAGGAAAATCCTACACTAAAAAATGTGTTTGTGCTACTTCTATTACTTTGGACCCAGGCCACTGTCATACTAGCTCAACTCCCAGGCCCATCGACAAATGCACAACTCAAACGCGCAGAGATAAATAATGATGGCGTTCAAGAGAGTCCAGCACGGATAGCTAAGTTGCATGGTACCTCACTGCTTGTCATATAGTAGGATAAAATAATCATATTTCCCGTTACTACGAGTGCTCAGTGGACAATATATATAACATGTAGAGTAAAAAAAGATGCAACAAGTGTACAACCTATTTGGCGAAGCCATGTCGATCTCAGCGTGATTGGGTTGGCCGGTGAGGATGCTCCAGCTGACTTGGCTGTCGGAGGAGGGGAAGAAGATCTTAGGCGTCTGGAGATGGAGCCCGAGGTACTGCTCCGCTGTGATGGAGGGTTTCATCGTTGGAGCAGCTCCGGTGAGTTGTAGGACTTCGAGGCTGAAGCAGGACAAGAGAGACAACGAACAACGTTAACCTGAGTGGAATTCTAATAGCATCTCCAATACATGACGTAAAATACATAACCACAAAGTGCTAGATGTAAAATACATCAGCCGCTCATCTCTGAACTTAACTGTCGAAACTGAATTTAACAGTCAAAACTAAACTTAACTGTCGAAACTGAACTTAACTGTCGAAACTGAATTTTGCTGTCAAAACTGAACGCACTAGCAAGGTGAGGCTACACGTTGGTCGACTGACTTATTCATCTCTGGTCAGTCGATTTTGCAGCCGTTGGATACGAAATCAAGGGACTGCGGTTCATCTTCAACCTCCACCCCCTGAGCCGGCCAAACAGCGGCCCCCCGCCGCCCGCGGCCGGCGGTGCGCCGCCCCGCCCGCCCCGAAAACACTCCCCAGCGCCGGTCCGCCGCCACCACGGCCATCCCTCTAGCCCCCCCTCCCCCCCCCCCCCCCCCCGTGCCGAGCTTTTTCTCCGGCGATCCCCACGCCACCGCCCCGCCAAGGCCCCGCCACCGCCGGCGACCACCGCCCCCATCCTGAACCCTAAGATAGATAGTGGGGTACCTCTCCGGCGAGCCCCCCTCCCCACTGCGGCTGGTTCTTCCTTCACCCCCGCGGCATCGGAGTGAAGTGTAGCTAAATCGGAGCAGCATCACAAGCAAGAGCAAGAGCGAGAGCATCAGCGCGAGCAAGAGCAATAGCAAGAGCAGACCAGGCAGGCGACCGAGAGCAAGAGCAGAGCAGCATCGCGAGCGAGAGCTAAAGCAGCAGCAGGTCCTACTGATGTGGACGTCACCGCCGAGGGAGCGACGCCATGGAGGAAGTGGCCGGCGACGCCGCCGTGGATGGAGCCGCGCCGTGTCGGCTCGGGACCGAGCGCCGGCAGCACTGTGAGGTTGGATCCAGCAGCTTACTCATGGGGGGTCTGTTGGGGTCAAGTTAAATAACTGTGAAAGTGATTTTTTTTCCTTGCTGGTAAAGGCCTTAGGCAAGGTGACCCCATCTCCCTGCTTTTGTTTAATTTAGTAGTGGACGTTCTTACTAAAATGCTGAGCAAAGCTGCTGATCATAGTCTGATTGCAGGGCTCTGCCCTGAGGTCTGCCCTGGTGGCATCATCTGCCTTCAATATGCAGATGATACCATCCTTTTCTTAGACAATGACTCCACACATGCTAGCAATCTGAAAACTGTTCTAACCTGGTTTGAACATGTCTCAGGCATGAGAATCAACTACTCTAAAAATGAACTCATCCCTATCAACATGGATGATCAGGAGTTAGCTGACTTCCTCTCTATTCTAGTCTGTAATAAAGGTAACTTCCCCATTAAGTACCTAGGTATCCCTCTCCACTATGACAAACTGAGAAGAGAGGATATCCAACCCCTTCTGGATAAAATCATTAAAAGGATTGTTGGGTGGAGGGGCAAACTTCTCTCTTACAGAGGTAGATTGACCCTCATACAAGCTTGTTTGGCTAGCATTCCAGTGTATCTCATCTCCTTCTTCAAGTTCCCTAAATGGGCAGTGAACCTCATCAATTCTTAGATGTCTCATTGATTGTGGAATGATTTTGAGGGAAATAGGAAGCTAAACCTTGCTAATTGGGCCCTAGTCTTTATGAAAAAAGATTTCGAAGGCCTAGGCATACCTAACCTCCAAGAAATTAACATTTGTCTTCTAGGGTCTTGGATTAAAATACCTAGGAAATAAACCTAATATTTTTGTCCCTTCCTCCAACCCTAAGACCTCTAAATTCTGGAAAGGATTAAAATCTATTATGCATGCTGTGAAATTTGGCTACAGATGAAACATAGGGGATGGGAGCAGAACCAGGTTCTGGGAAGATACTTGGTTTGGCACATCCCCCCTAGCAGTCCAATTTTGGCCTATTTACTCTATCTGCAATGAGCTTAACAAAAGTGTCAATGAAGTTTGGGACGGTCAATGCCTAAAACTCTCTTTTAGAAGGAACTTTAGTGATAGTCTCATGGAACAATGGTTCCAGTTGGAGGAAATTGCCAAAAGCATTACCTTTACTGCCGAGCCGGATGCCCTGATTTGGTAGCTGGACAATAAGGGGAAGTATTCCTCTAGCTCCCTCTATCATGTTATCAACTTTAGAGGGGTTCAACCTGTGTTTATCCCTGCTGTCTGGAAATTGAGAGTTCCCCCTAAAATTCATGTATTTCTCTGGCTTCTCTCCAAAAACAAATTGATGACTAGGGATAACCTTAGGAAGAGACACATCATCAAACCCCTTGATTGTGTTTACTGCTTGGAACAAGAGTCTTGTTCTCACTTATTTTTTGAATGTATGGTTGCTAAACTTCTCTGGGCCCACATTGAGGAATATTTCTCTAGTCAGATTGGCTCATCATTCGAATCTGTCGCCAGATTCTGGATTGCTACCAAAAAGTGCTCAGTTTTAAACACTATTAGCTCATCTGTCCTTTGGTGCCTCTGGAAATATAGAAATGCTATGATTTTCAGTAACACCTCCTGGATTTCCATTCTGTAGGTCTTGAGGTTGATCAGGAACATGGTGAGGAACTGGGCGATTCTCTCCTCCGGATCGGACAAGGACAAGTTGATGAGCTTCATGGAAACCCTAACAAGATCCCTCCAGAAACCGTTGGCGATCACTTGTGGCTGAACAAGGCTCGACCTGCTCTGGGGCTGGATCTGTGGGCTCGTCTCAAGATCTCTGATGAAGATGATGGGCACCTAGCGCCGAAAAAGAGGGACATCCACCATGCTACGCCTTCCAGCCCGGTGTCTCCGCTTGCTTACTAGTCGCCGCAGGCTGACACGGCCCCTCGGCTGAAGACCATGAAGGCTTCGCTGGACCCTCCTTGTGTCATTTGAGTGCTCTATCCGCTCTGCCTTTGGCACCGCTCGGGTGATTTGTGTTATTCAGAGAACTTGTTCATCCACCCCCCCTAGTTTGTAGCTTTTCTACCTTTGCTTTCGAACTGCTCTTTGAGCTGCTATATCAGAATATGTTGTGGTTTCATTCTCAGCAATGGAACTGGGGAGATGCTCCCTGTTTTTCAAAAAAAATTATTTTATATGTTATTATATATTATTTTTATTGTCATCATATATTTAACAGATACTTACATATGTAAGAAAACAATATCCCGCATCTTATTAACTTATAAAAATAATTTCTTAACAAATAAAATCCTGGATTGTTTTGGCACGAAAATCCTAGTGATTGTGTACAAAAGCTTGGTAAGATTTAAGGACGAATGTAATAATATCACTTATTATTTAAATATATTTATAACAAAATGCTCAGCCCCTTTTTATTTTTTGATAACATTGCTGGCCCAACCCAACATTATAATTAGAATCAGCCCAGCAAAATCGTGTATTTCGAGAAAGTGCAAATGGCCTGTAATTTTTTAGGAAATAAAATAAACGGGCCGCATGGACGCTACATTATTTGTTCACCCAGCCCAGCTAATGGCTGTAATTCAAAAAAAAGATCAAATTGGCTGTAAATTCTACCACGCAAAAAAAGATTGTAATTCTGAAAAAAAAATGGGTTGAATACGTGCCCCAGTTTTGGAGGCTGAAATGTGGGCCAATAGGTCGAAGCCAATGCAAGTCGTTGTCAATTTAGTCAACAAATGATTCTGACATGTTAGCCATTGGATTTACATCCAACAACCGGCATCCATCTTCAATCTCTCGTCTTCTTCCTCCAGCGCCGCCGGGGCCACCTCCCGCCTCCTGCTGGTAGCAGCTCTGCTTAGCATGCTTCGCTATGAAGCGCTACTCCACCGTTGGCCAGGCCATCCCTCCACCCCTCCACACCTCCTGTTCTTCTCCACCGACTGCCGAACCACACCGCACTAGAACCAGTTAACCCTCGTACACCTCTCTGTCTGTGACTCTACTCCCGCGTCTTCCCATCTCCGGCTTGTTGCTGTCCGAGGCCTCGCCGTCGTCCACCACCTTGGATGCACTCGGCGCGGCGTGGTCAATGTGGTCAACGAACGACACCATCGGAAGTAGACTATGTGTGGAGAGGCTGACAGCTGGGTCCACGGCCGCACATAAGGAAATGCCTCCTTATTACGCGCAAAATAATGATTCCTCCACCTGACATCTAGGACCCACCGGAAGGGCCTCTGTATTTCATGAAATAAAGTGCCCCCCGCTGACATGTCGGACCCACCAGCTATCTTCGCACGCAAGGAAGTGTCTCCTTCTTACGCACAAAAACTGAATATTCCCCCTGCCAGCTGGAACCCAGCATAGTGGGAGGCTGACTTGTGGGCCTAGCAAGTTGACGGGGACGAAGGGCTTTGTCAACTTAGTCAATATGAATGATTCTAGCTCATGTTACCGTACGATGTTCATCCAATGGCCGTAGTGCTTCTTCAACCTCTGGTCTTCTTGCTCCAGCCGCCCAAACCAGCGCCGGGCGTGCCGCGTGCTCCTGCCTCCCGTGGCCGGCTGTGATGCCGCGGAGGCCTCACCGCCCCCTACTACTCCCACCGCTGGTCAGGCCATCCCTCTACTCACCCACACCCCATGTTATTCTGCGGCGATAGCAGCCTCACACCGCAGCCGAACTAGTGAACCCTCGTACTCCTCTTCGCGTGGGCATCCACTGCTGCGTCTTCCCCGGCTCCGAGTCGTCCCCTTCCTAGTCCTCGCCGTCGTCCACCGCCCTGGTGCTCTCGGTGTTGGAAATATGCCCTAGAGGCAATAATAAATTAGTTATTATTATATTTCCTTGTTCATGATAATCGTTTATTATCCATGCTAGAATTGTATTGATAGGAAACTCAGATACATGTGTGGATACATAGATAACACCATGTCCCTAGTAAGCCTCTAGTTGACTAGCTCATTAATCAATAGATGGTTACGGTTTCCTGACCATGGACATTGTATGTCGTTGATAACGGGATCACATCATTAGGAGAATGATGTGATGGACAAGACCCAAACCTAAGCCTAGCACAAGATCATGTAGTTCGTATGCTAAAGCTTTTCTAATGTCAAGTATCATTTCCTTAGACCATGAGATTGTGCAACTCCCAGATACCGTAGGAGTTCTTTGGGTGTGCCAAACGTCACAACGTAACTGGGTGGCTATAAAGGTACACTACAGGTATCTCCGAAAGTGTCTGTTGGGTTGGCACGAATCGAGACTGGGATTTGTCACTCCGTGTAAACGGAGAGGTATCTCTGGGCCCACTCGGTAGGACATCATCATAATGTGCACAATGTGATCAAGGAGTTGATCACGGGATGATGTGTTACGGAACAAGTAAAAGAGACTTGCCAGTAATGAGATTGAGCAAGGTATCAGGATACCGACGATCGAATCTTGGGCAAGTATCGTACCGATAGACAAAGGGAATTGTACACGGGATTGATTAAGTCCTTGACATCATGGTTCATCCGATGAGATCATCATGGAACATGTGGGAGCCAACATGGGTATCCAGATCCCGCTGTTGGTTATTGACCGGAGAGTTATCTCGGTCATGTCTGCATGGTTCCCGAACCCGTAGGGTCTACACACTTAAGGTTCGATGATGCTAGGGTTATAGGGAATAGATATATGTGGTTACCGAATGTTGTTCAGAGTCCCGGATGAGATCCCGGATGTCACGAGGAGTTCCGGAATGGTCCGGAGGTAAAGATTTATATATGGGAAGTCCTGTTTTGGTCGCCGGAAAAGTTTCGGGGTTTATCGGTAACGTACCGGGACCACCGGGAGGGTCCCGGGGGTCCACCAAGTGGGGCCACAAGCCCCGGAGGGCTGCATGGGCCAAGTGTGGGAGGGTACCAGCCCCGGGTGGGCTGGTGCGCCCCCCCCCCCCCACAAGGGCCCAAGGCGCCTAAGGGGAGGAGGGGGGGCAAACCCTAAGGGCAGATGGGCCTTAGGGCCCATGCATGGTGCGCCTCCCTCTCCCCTCCACCTGGCCGCCACCCAGATGGGATCTGGGGGCTGCCGCCACCCCTAGGGAGGGAACCCTAGGTGGGGGCGCAGCCCCTCCCCTTCCCCTATATATACTGGAGGTATTGGAGGCTGCAAGACACACGAGTTCCTCTCCTTCTTGGCGCAGCCCTACCCCTCTCCCTCCTCGTCTCTTGCGGTGCTTGGCGAAGCCCTGCTGGAGTACCACGCTCCTCCACCACCACCACGCTGTCGTGCTGCTGCTGGATGGAGTCTTCCCCAACCTCTCCTTCTCCCCTTGATGGATCAAGGCGTAGGAGACGTCACCGGGCTGTACGTGTGTTGAACACGAAGGTGTCGTCCGTTCGGCACTAGGATCATCGGTGATTTGGATCACGACGAGTACGACTCCATCAACCCTGTTCATTTGAACGCTTCTGCGTAGCGATCTACAAGGGTATGTAGATGCACTCTCCTTCCCTCATTGTTGGTCTCTCCATAGATAGATCTTGGTGACACGTAGGAAAATTTTGAATTTCTGCTACGTTCCCCAACAATGGCATCATGAGCTAGGTCTATGCGTAGTTACGATGCACGAGTAGAACACAAAGTAGTTGTGGGCGTCGATATTGTCAATTATCTTACCATTACTAGTCTTATCTTGATTCGGCGGCATCGTGGGATGAAGCGGCCCGGACCAACCTTACACGTACGCTTACGTGAGACTGGTTCCACCGACTGACATGCACTAGTTGCATAAGGTGGCTGGCGGGTGTCTGTCTCTCCCACTTTAGTCGGATCGGATTCGATGAACAGGGTCCTTATGAAGGGTAAATAGAAATTGGCAATTCACGTTGTGGTTTTGGCGTAGGTAAGAAATGTTCTTGCTAGAAACCCATAGCAGCCACGTAAAACATGCAAACAACAATTAGAGGACGTCTAACTTGTTTTTGCAGGGTATGCTATGTGATGTGATATGGCCAAAGGATGTGATGAATGATATATATGTGATGTATGACATGATCATGTTCTTGTAATAGGAATCAAGACTTGCATGTCAATGAGTATGACAACCGGCACGAGCCATAGGAGTTGTCTTAATTTATTTATGACCTGCGTGTCAACATAAGCGTCATGTAATTACTTTACTTTATTGCTAACCATTAGCTGTAGTAGTAGAAGTAATAGTTGGCGAGACAACTTCATGAAGACACGATGATGGAGATCATGATGATGGAGATCATGGTGTCATGCCGGTGACGATGATGATCATGGAGCCCCGAAGATGGAGATCAAAAGGAGCAATATGATATTGGCCATATCATGTCACTATTTGATTGCATGTGATGTTTATCATGTTTATACATCTTATTTTCTTAGAACGATGGTAGTAAATAAGATGATCCCTCATTAAAATTTCAAGAAAGTGTTCCCCCTAACTGTGCACCGTTGCGAAAGTTCGTCGTTTCGAAGCACCACGTGATGATCGAGTGTGATAGATTCTTACGTTCACATACAACGGGTGTAAGCCAGATTTACACACGCGAAACACTTAGGTTGACTTGACGAGCCTAGCATGTACAGACATGGCCTCGGAACACAAGAGACCGAAAGGTCGAGCATGAGTCGTATGGTAGATACGATCAACATGAAGATGTTCACTGATGATGACTAGTCCGTCTCACGTGATGATCGGACACGGCCTAGTTTACTCGGATCATGTAATCACTTAGATGACTAGAGGGATGTCTATCTGAGTGGGAGTTCATAAGATGAACTTAATTATCCTGAACATAGTCAAAAGGTCTTCGCAAATTATGTCATAGCTCGCGCTTCAGTTCTACTATTTAGATATGTTCCTAGAGAAAAATTAGTTGAAAGTTGGTAGTAGCAATTATGCAGACAATAGAAGGCTTATGTCCTTAATGCACCGCTCAGTGTGCTGAACCTTGAACGTCGTCTGTGGATGTTGCGAACATCTGACATACACATTTTGATAACTACGTGATAGTTCAGTTAAACGGTTTAGAGTTGAGGCACCGAAGACGTTTTAAAAATTCACGAAACATATGAGATGTTTCGAGGGCTGAAATTGGGATTTCAGGCTCGTGCCCACGTCAAGAGGTATAAGACCTCTGACGATTTTCTTAGCCTGCATAATAAGGGAGAAAAGCTCAATCTTGAGCTTGTGCTCAGATTGTCTGAGTACAACAATCATTTGAATTGAGTGGGAGTTGATCTTCCAGATGAGATAGTGATGTTTCTCCGAACTCATTACCACCAAGCTGCTAGAGCTTCGTGATGAACTATAATATATCAGGGACATATATGATGATCCTTGAGATATTCGCGATGTTTGACACCACAAAAGTAGAAATCAAGAAGGAGCATCAATTGTTGATGGTTGATGAAACCA
This sequence comes from Triticum urartu, assembly GCF_056163025.1. Classification (NCBI taxonomy): domain Eukaryota; kingdom Viridiplantae; phylum Streptophyta; class Magnoliopsida; order Poales; family Poaceae; genus Triticum; species Triticum urartu. The sequence goes on from NC_141875.1 coordinate 484,249,256, forward strand.
CTAGTTTCAAGAAGGGCAAGGGCAAGAAGGGATACTTCATGAAACGGCAAATCAGCTGCTGCTCTAGTGAAGAAACCCAAGGTTGAACCCAAACCCGAGACTAAGTGCTTCTGTAATAAGGGGAACAGCCACTGGAGCAGAATTACCCTAGATACTTGGTAGATGAGAAGGCTGGCAAGGTCGACAGAAGTATATTGGATATGCATTATAATGTGTACTTTACTAGTACTCCTAGTAGCACCATGGTATTGGATACCGGTTCGGTTGCTAAGTGTTAGTAAACTCGAAATAAAAGGCTGCAGAATAAACGAAGACTAGCTAAAGGTGAGCTGGCGATATGTGTTGGAAGTTTTTCCCAAGCTTGATGTGATCAAGCATCGCATGCTCCCTCTACCATCGAGATTGGTGTTTGCGTTGAGCATAGACATGATTGGATTATGTCTATTGCAATACGGTTATTCATTTAAGGAGAATAATGGTTACTCTGTTTATTTGAATAATACCTTCAATGGTCTTGCACCTAAAATGAATGGTTTATTGAATCTCGATCGTACTGATACACATGTTCATGCCAAAAGATATAAGATAGTAATGATAGTACCACCTACTTGTGGCACTGCCACGTAAGTCATATCGGTATAAAACGCATGAAGAAGCTCCATGTTGATGGATCTTTGGGCTCACTCGTTTTTGAAAAGTTTGAGACATGCGAACCATGTCTATTGGTGTATATGCATGAAGAAACTCCATGCAAATGGACCGTTTGGACTCACTTGATTTTGAATCACTTGAGACATGCAAATCATACCACATGGGCAAGATGACTGAAAGCCTCGTTTTTAGTAAAATGGAACTAGAAAGAAACTTGTTGGAAGTAATACATTTTGATGTGTGCAGTCCAATGAGTGCTGAGGCGTGTAGTGGATATTGTTATGTTCTTACTTCACAGATGATTTGAGTAGATGTTGAGTATATTTACTTGATGAATCACAAGTCTGAATTATTGAAAGGTTCAAGTAATTTCAGGGTGAAGTTGAAAGATCGTCATGACAAGAGGATAAAATATCTATGATATGATCATAGAGATGAATATCTGAATTACGAGTTTGGCACAGAATTAAGACATTGTGGAAATCGTTTCACAACTAATACAGCCTGGAACACCATAGTGTGATGATGTGTCCGAACATCATAACTGCACCCTATTGGATATGATGCATACAATGATGTCTCTTATCGAATTACCACGATAGTTTATGGGTTAGGCATTAGAGACAACCACATTCACTTTAAATAGGGCACCACGTAATTCCAATGAGATGACACCGTATGAACTATGGTTTAGAGAAACCTAAGCTGTCGTTTCTTAAAAGTTTGGGGCTGCGACGCTTATGTGAAAAAGTTTCAGGCTGATAAGCTCGAACCCAAAGCGGATAAATGCATCTTCATAGGACACCCAAAACAGTTGGGTATACCTCCTGTCTCAGATCCGAAAGCAATAAGGGATTGTTTCTAGAATCGGGTCCTTTCTCGAGGAAAAGTTTCTCTCGAAAGAATTGAGTGGGAGGATGGTGGAGACTTGATGAGGTTATTGAACCGTCTCTTCAACTAGTGTGTGGTAGGGCACAGGGAGTTGTTCCTGTGGCACCTACACCAATTGAAGTGGAAGCTTATGATAGTGATCATGAAACTTCAGATCAAGTCACTACCAAACCTCGTGGGATGACAAGGATGCGTACTACTTCAGAGTGGTACGTAATCCTGTCTTGGAAGTCATGTTGCTAGACAACAATGAACCTACGAGCTATGGAGAAGCGATGGTGGGCCCGGATTCCGATAAATGGCTCAAGGCCATAAAATCCGAGAGAGGATCCATGTATGAAAACAAAGTGTAGACTTTGGCAGAACGGCTCGATGGTCGTAAGGCTGTTGAGTACAGATGGATTTTAAAAGGAAGACGGACAATGATGGTAAATGTCACCATTAAGAAAGCTCGACTTGTCGTTAAGATGTTTCTCGACAAGTTCAAGGAGTTGACTACGGTGAGACTTTCTCACTCGTAGCGATGCTAAGAGTCTGTTGGAATTATATTAGCGGTCACTGCATTGTTTATGAAATCTAGCAGATAGGATGTCAAAAACATTGTTTCCTCATGATTTTTTTGAGGAAAGGTTGTATGTGATACAACCAGAAGGTTTTAACAATCCTGAAAGATGCTAACAAATATGCAAATCTCTAGCAATCCTTCTAAGGACTGGAGTAAGCATCTCGGAGTTGGAATATACGCTTTCATGATGATCAAAGATTTTGGGTGTATACAAGTTTATGAGAAACTTGTATTTCCAAAGAAGTGAGTGGGAGCACTATAGAATTTCTGATGAATATATGTTATTGACATATTGTTGATCAGAAATGACGTAGAATTTCTGGAAAGCATATAGGGTTATTTGGAATGTGTTTTTCAATGGAAAACCTGGATTAAGCCACTCGAACATTAAGCATCAAGATCTATAAGTATAGATCAAAACGCTTAATGGTACTTTCAAATGAGCACATACCTTGACCTGATCTTGAAGGTGTTCAAGATGGATCAGTCAAAGAAGGAGTTCTTGCCTGAGTTGTAAGGTATGAAGTTAAGACTTAAAACTCGACCACGGCAGAAGAAAGAGGAAGGACGAAGGTCGTCCCCTATGCTTTTGTCATAGGCTCTATACGGTATGCCATGCTGAGTACCGCACCTGGTGTGTGCCTTGCCACATGTCTGACAAGAGGGTACAAAGGTGATCTAGGAGTAGATCACCAGATAGCGGTCTAAATTATCCTTAGAGGAATAAGGATATGTTTCTCGGTTATGGAGGTGATAAAGAGTTCGACGTAAAGAGTTACGTTGATGCAAGCTTAACACCTATCCGGATAGCTCTGAGTAGAGATACCGGATACGTATAATGGAGCAACAATTTAGAATAGCTCCAAGTAGAACAGTTATTTGAAATGGCTACAAATGTAGCGTAGTAGTTGCATCTACAAGATGACATAGAAATTTGTGAAGTACATACGGATCTAAATGTTGCAGACCCGTTGACTCCAACCTCTCTCACAAGCATAACATGATCAAACCCAGAACTCTTTGGGTGTTAGTCACATGGGGATGTGACCTTGAGTGTTAATCACATATCGATGTGAACTGGATTATTGACTCTAGTGCAAGTGGGAGACTGTTGGAAATATGCCCTAGAGGCAATAATAAATTAGTTATTATTATATTTCCTTGTTCATGATAATCGTTTATTATCCATGCTAGAATTGTATTGACAGGAAACTCAGATACATGTGTGGATACATAGACAACACCATGTCCATAGTAAGCCTCTAGTTGACTAGCTCGTTAATCAATAGATGGTTACGGTTTCCTGACATGGACATTGGATGTCATTGATAATGGGATCACATCATTAGGAGAATGATGTGATGGACAAGACCCAAACCTAAGCCTAGCACAAGATCATGTAGTTCGTATGCTAAAGCTTTTCTAATGTCAAGTATCATTTCCTTAGACCATGAGATTGTGCAACTCCCGGATACCGTAGGAGTGCTTTGGGTGTGCCAAACGTCACAACGTAACTGGGTGGCTATAAAGGTACACTACAGGTATCTCTGAAAGTGTCTGTTGGGTTGGCACGAATCGAGACTGGGATTTGTCACTCCGTGTAAACGGAGAGGTATCTCTGGGCCCACTCGGTAGGACATCATCATAATGTGCACAATGTGATCAAGGAGTTGATCACGGGATGATGTGTTACGGAACGAGTAAAAGAGACTTGCCAGTAATGAGATTGAACAAGGTATCGGGATACCGACGATCGAATCTCAGGCAAGTATCGTACCGATAGACAAAGGGAATTGTATACGGGATTGATTAAGTCCTTGACATCATGGTTCATCCGATGAGATCATCGTGGAACATGTGGGAGCCAACATGGGTATCCAGATCCCGCTGTTGGTTATTGACCGGAGAGTAATCTCGGTCATGTCTGCATGGTTCCCGAACCCGTAGGGTCTACACACTTAAGGTTCGATGATGCTAGGGTTATAGGGAATAGATATACGTGGTTAACGAATGTTGTTCGGAGTCCCGGATGAGATCCCGGACGTCACTAGGAGTTCCGGAATGGTCCGGAGGTAAAGATTTATATATGGGAAGTCCTGTTTTGGTCGCCGGAAAAGTTTCGGGGTTTATCGGTAACGTACCGGGACCACCGGGAGGGTCCCGGGGGTCCACCAAGTGGGGCCACAAGCCCCGGAGGGCTGCATGGGCCAAGTGTGGGAGGGGACCAGCCCCAGGTGGGCTGGTGCGCCCCCCCACAAGGGCCCAAGGGGGGAGGGGGGCAAACCCTAAGGGCAGATGGGCCTTAGGGCCCATGCATGGTGCGCCTCCCTCTCCCCTCCACCTGGCCGCCACCCAAATGGAATCTGGGGGCTGCCGCCACCCCTAGGGAGGGAACCCTAGGTGGGGGCGCAGCCCCTCCCCTTCCCCTATATATACTTGAGGTTTGGAGGCTGCAAGACACACGAGTTCCTCTCCTTCTTGGCGCAGCCCTACCCCTCTCCCTCCTCGTCTCTTGCGGTGCTTGGCGAAGCCCTGCTGGAGTACCACGCTCCTCCACCACCACCACGCCGTCGTGCTGCTACTGGATGGATTCTTCCCCAACCTCTCCTTCTCCCCTTGCTGGATCAAGGCGTAGGAGACATCACCGGGTTGTACGTGTGTTGAACACGGAGGTGCCGTCCGTTCGGCACTAGGATCATCGGTGATTTGGATCACGACGAGTACGACTCCATCAACCCCGTTCACTTGAACGCTTCCGCGTAGCGATCTACAAGGGTATGTAGATGCACTCTCCTTCCCTCGTTGTTTGTCTCTCCATAGATAGATCTTGGTGACACGTAGGAAAATTTTGAATTTCTGCTACGTTCCCCAACACTCGGTGCGGCGTGGTCAACGTGGTCAACGACCGACTTCCATCGGAAGAGTACTGTACATGGAGAGGCCGACAGCTGGGTCCACGGCAGCCGCAAGGAAGTGCCTCCTTATTACGTGGAAAATAATTATTCCTCCACCTGACAGCGAGGACCCACCGGACGGGCCACCAGTATTTTGCGAAAAAAATCATTTCCCCCTGACTGCTGGGACCCACCGGACGGGCCACCGTATTTCGCGAAAAAAACATTCCCCCCGCTGTCAGCTCGGACCCACCGGAAGTGCCTCCTTACTACGCACAAAAAAATGAATACTCCCCCGGCTAGCTGGGACCCACCTTGATGGGAGGCTGACTTGTGGGCCTACTAAGTTGACGGGGACGAAGGGATTTGTCAACTTAGTCAATATGAATGATTCTAGCTCCAGTGACCGTACGATGTCCATCCAACGGTCGTAGTGCTTCTTCAACCTCTGGTCTTCTTGCTCCAGCCGCCCAAAGCAGCGTCGGTCGTGCCGCATGCTCCTGCCTCCTGTGGCCGGCTGTGCTGCCGCAGAGGCCTCACCGCCCCCTACTATTCCCACCGCTGGCCAGGCCCTACGGTGACGGCAGCCTCACACCGCATCCGAACCAGTGAACCCTCATAGTCCTCTCTGCGCGGGCTTCCACTGCCGCGTCGTCCCCTTCCTAGGCCTCGCCGTCATCCACCGCCGTGGTGCTCTCCGCGCGGCGTGGTCAACATGGCCAAGGAACGACTTCCATCGAAAGAGTACTGTGCGTGGAGAGGCTGACAGCTGGGTCCACGGCCACAGCCCAGTTTTTTTGTGATTTGCCAAGTAAGTCGCTTTGTCAGGCCTGTTGGGCTGGAAATCTTTCAAGACGAGGAGAGCTTTCATTCGGCTGGCCGAGAAAATGGCCCAACAATAATGAGAAATGGGTTGTACATTTTTAAAACACATCAAACCGGCAATTAGTTTCAAATATCTTTTTTTCATTTCAAGATTTTAAATTACATTAATTTTTATGCGTGGAGAATTTGTTGGATTTTATATTGATATACATTTATTTTTAAAATCAGTTTGAATGTGAGTCGAAATTTCGGGATTAAAAACAGTTCAGACCGCACCGAAATATGCAAAATTTCGTATAATTTTTTAACCGTTGCCACAATATGGGCTGTAATGCTAACAAAGAGAATATGTGCTCCAAAAAAACCTTAAGAATTAGCAAATGGGCTGTAAATTATTAGAAATAATGGCAGATGGGTTGTATGATGTTTCCCACAAATTTGAGGCTTTCCTAAAAAACAGGTTGACGCACAAGCACTAACTGTTGGATGTCCATCCAACGGCCGTCGTGCTTCTTCAATCTCTGCTCTTCCTGCTCCAGCCGCTCAAACAAGCGCCGGCGGGACTGCCTGCTCCCTCCTCCTCGTGGCCGGTTGTGCTGCCGCGCAGGCCTCACCGCCCGACCGTACTCCCATCGCTGGCCTAGCCATCCCTCTACTCACCCACACCTGTTGTTATTCTCTGGCGACGGTAGACGAACCAGTAAGCCCTCGTACATCGTACTCCCCTCCGTGTGGGAAACAACTACCGAGTCTTCTCTGCCTCCGTGTCGTCCCCTTCCTAGGCCTCGTCGTCGTCCACCACCCTGGTGCTCTCGGCGCGGCGTGGTCAACGTGGTCAAGGAACGACTTCCATCGGACGTGGACTGTACGTGGAGAGGCTGACAGCTGGGTCCACGGCCGCAGCAAGAAAGTGCCTCCTTATTACGTGGAAAATAATGATTCCTCCACCTGACAGCTGGGACCCATCGGACGGGCCACTGTATTTTGCGAAAAAAACGTTTCCCCCTGACTGCTGGGACCCACCAGCTTCATCTTCGCACGCAAGGAAGTGCGTCCGGGCAAAAAAATGATTCGCCCCCTGACTGCTGGGACCGACCAGCTACATCTTCGCAGGCAAGGAAGTGCCTGACAGTCGGGACCCACCTGCTCGAAGCGTACTTAGCGTTGTCATTCTGGTCGCGAATATGTACGTACATACTGGTCGATGTAGAGGCGCGCACGTGTCGTAGTAGAGGCGCGCACGTGTCTTAGTAGAGGCGCGCACATAGCATTTACACATACGTACAGCGGCCAGGGTGCAAGAAAGAAAATACGACCATGTATGTGTACATACGGGCGGGGTCTCGAACGCCTACTCGCGCATACGTACGGCCAGGGCTCGTGTACATGGCTGGGTCGGAACGGAGAAACATCGTCGTCGTCGTGTTCATGGGGAGGCAACGGAATGCGTCGTGTTCATGGGGAGGCAACGGAATGCGTCGTGTTCATGGGGAGGGCTTGGACGGAACAGGCGATGGAAACGAGGCCTAGCGTACCGCAGAACGGAGGAAACGGCCTTGTGTTCGACCGGCCACGTTCGAAACGGGATCCTGTTCATCGGGAGGGGTCTGGCGTACCGCAAAACGGAGGAAACGGACGTCCTACGGTCGAAACGGGGGTCCTATTGATCGGGAGGGGTGTGGTGTACCACAAAACGGACGAAAAGGACTTGTGTTGGAGCGCTACAGTCGAAACGGGGGTCATGTTCATCGGGAGGGGTGTGGCGTACCGCAAAACGGGACTCCACGGGATACTGTTCATCTCCACCGTCGACCTCCTCCAGCCTCCACGGGCTCCTGTTCATCCAGCCTCCAGCGCGCGCTACTCCACCGGCTACTATTCAACCACCCCTCCACCGTCTACTGTTCATCCAGCCCTCCACACCACGGGGTCCTGTTCAATCACCCCTCCACGGGCACCCCTCCACCGTCTACTGTTCATCCAGCCCTCCACACCACGGGGTCCTGTTCAATCACCCCTCCACGGGCACCCCTCCACCGTCTACTGTTCATCCAGCCCTCCACACCACGGGGTCCTATTCAACCACCCCTCCACTGTCTACTGTTCATCCAGCCCTCCACAATACGGGGTCCTGTTCATCCACCCCTCCACAGGCACCCCTCCACCGTCTACTGTTTATCCAGCCCTCCACCACACCACGGGGTCCTGTTCATCCAGAGGCAACACCACCGCTCACTGTTCATCCAAACCCCCCCGCAACGCTCACTGTTCATCCCATCGATCGGCTTCAGTTAGCAGCAGTAGCGAAGGAATCGCTCGATCGGGTTCAGTTAACAGCCATCGATCGATCGCCCGGGTTCAGTTACGTGTAGCCTGCAGTGCAATCGCTCGGGTTTAGTTAGATCCCAACGCCTCGCTTGGGTTTAGTTAGAGCCAACGCCTCGCACACACGCGCGTACATGTACGAGAGAAACGCACATCGCTCGGCCCCCGACCTCCCACCGTAACCGGGAACTCCCCGAAATTTTCCTCCCCTCGCTTCTACCACGATTTTTTCCGTCATGGATGGCCCAAAGAATGTCATGCAGTTGCGTCTCCGTCCCGCCCAGGACGAAAAGCCCATTTTCTGTCATGATTTTTTGTCATAGAAGTAGGAGCCCACCACATCTATGATGATACCGGGTTTTGTCACAATTATCGTCATAGAAGTGTCATACGTATGACAGAAATTTTTTTCGTTCGGCCCAAAATGTCACGGATGTGTCTTTTTTTGTAGTGAGATGTTGGAGCCCAGGAGCCAGACGCCACCGTCGATGACGATTCCTGCTACACCAGAGCTACCTACTACTACGTGCGGGCTGCCGGCGACGACCGGGAGTAGTTTAGGAGGATCCTAGGCACGAGGCCTGCGCCTCTTTCAATCTGTATCCCAGTTTTTGCTAGCCATCTTATGGCAACTTGTTTAACTTATGGCTGTGCTCAGATATTGTTGCTTCCGCTGACTCGTCTATGATCGAGCTCTTGTATTTGAGCCCTCGAGGCCCCTCGCTTGTAATATGATGCTTGTATGCCTTATTTTATTTTTAGAGTTGTGTTGTGATATCTTCCCGTTAGTCCCTAATCTTGATCGTACATGTTTACGTGTATGAGTAGTGTATGATTGAATCGGGGGCATCACAAGTTGGTATCAGAGCCGACTGCCTGTAGGAATCCCCCTTCCACACTCCTTAGCCGAAGTCGAGTCTAGACATTGCAAAACCTTTACTAACATGGTTGTGTGTCTTACGGGCCCACGTTGCCATTTGGGTGGTATTAGGATCTTTTACTCCTTGATCTTTACTCCGGGACTCTGAACTCTCTTCTATTCAGGTTAAATGATTTTACTAACTCTGACGCTAGGTTCTCGTAACTACTTCCTCCCGGAGAGCCCCTTATTACAGATGATCGCCTATTGCGCCAAAAGATTCCGAAGATACTCTCTGATGTTCTCTCAAGACTTTGTGCCCGTTGCTTTTGCAATTCCCTACCACTGAAATATCCCTATGGATAAATACTTACACAGGTCATTCTTACTTTTATCCCAATTGATCTTGTTATTACAAGATACCCCGAGAATACTTTGTGCATACTGCCTTGCAGTTCTTTGCCACCTGAATACCCCTAGAAATAATTTCTTGCACTTATCGAGTATCTGCTGATCCCCAGTTGATTCAAGTAATTCACAAAAGTTTTTGAAATACTATTTGAACTTCTAAAAATCCTGAGCAGCCTATTGCTCTTGAAATTCTTGCTTGCTTGCATTATGGTTAATCCCATAAGTCTAGTAATCTTATTGGCATCCCTTGTCATTATCATTTTGAGTCTGTTGATTAAAAATGTTGTGGATGCTCGCAATCCTCAATCAGATCCTAGAATTCATCCTTCCGGCTCAGACGTCATTTTAAACATGAGCTAGTTATCGACCAATCAAATTGTTGTCGATTGTACCCCTAAGGCTATTCAACTTATCCATCATTAATCAAAGCCTTTGCTTCTGATCCCTTGATTTGGAAATCATAATTCCTTGGCATTTGAGCTTTGAATTTTTCAGTTTCTTCTGTAATCCAATGCCTTCGCAATGTTTCTTCCTCTGGTAGTGTGTCGATGCTCACATCAGCTCCGTTATGGACCGTCAGATCCTTTGTTGGATTTTATCCGACATCATCCTTCATATTCAATAACCTTGTGAGCCTTCCCTCGGGTACATAATGCCTTTGGTAAATTGTACCCTCTGCTTTCTCAACCATGCTTCGCTTTTGAGCTTGTATAAATTACTCCTAAAGTTGTGGTATATGTTTCTAAGATGCCTCGATGGTTTGAACCAACGTCTTCCCTAATCTGTGTGAACCCGAAAGATTTCACGTGTCATACTTATCTGGTATTGCACCTGGTAAAACTTTCAACAACTAATGTCATTTTCGAAAGATGAGAGGTGAATGGATGATTATGCATTGGAGAAGTGGGAGTCGACCTTGAACTTTGTGTTCATGCCCATGGATACGATGTAGATCTTATCATGGAAGCTTCTCTTAAATCAATTTTTCCCTTGGTATAAGTTCATATTCTATCTGGGATTTGGTCTTTTGCAATCGTGGTTTTGACCATATTGTCTTTCTTTGATCCCATTTCTCAGACGAGTAAAATACTTGCCTTCTCAGATCAATACGCCTGCCCAACCTCTATTTTGTTCTACCTTCGAGTATTACCCCCTGGTATCTCGAGGATATCAACCCATTGCATTTCATCTTATGAATTTCTGATGAAAAAGTTCCTTTCCCCGTCATAGTCACTCCACAGGTTCTGGGTTGTCGTCAACCAAGAACACCGTTTTGTGAATCAAATCAACACTGAGATTCAGTACTCTCAGTACTTTGTTGTTGAGAAGTTTAATACTCCATCACGTCATTCCTAGCCTGATCAACTATATCATTATCGTGCTAATTTTAACTGTGCTACCTGGTCCTTAATCCCGGAGCACAACCTTTGATGATGAGCTAAGCTTACGTCGATTTCCTCATCTTATCATTCCACCTTGAACAACAAGCTTGATTCCGAGTTGGTGTCATATCCGTGGTTTCAATAATCTTTTGTTGCATCAGTCCTTTTACTTGATATAGTCGTCGTTCGATTACTTCTTTGGGGAGCCTCTCGAGAAAATTTGTCATGATCATCATCAACATTTTGACTCCTTATAGGATACCAATCGAATTCATGATGGTAAGTACCATCCTCGTCCCTTGGTAATTTGAGTTACCATCAACAACATCCTTATATTTCTTTCATCATAAACTTGTTCGTGTTGTGGATGCAACTTGCTATCGAGCTTGTATTACGTTCTAGCTTGAAGTATTACCACCTTTTATGTCAAGGATGTTGTGAGAATTGCTCCACCTCTTAAGCATTCTTGGTATAGTGATACTTCTCACCATCAACATTCTTTCTTGTGTTGTTTCTAACCGGGATACCGACAATTGAACTGTGATGTGTAAAGTTCAAAACTTCTAGCAACCCTATTTCTTATAAGTTAATGAACGATAGTTTCATTCTTTGGGTATTGGTTATCGAATCACCATTCTAACATTGATCATGCTACGTAAGCCCATATTTCGGGTGCACCTTTCAAATAATGTTTAATTGTGTATGTTTTCCTCGAGCATACCTCATTATATCATTTGATCCGACAAGTGTTATCTCCTTATTCACATAATTTTGGAAATCCATCTTTTGGAAATCCCAATGAATTGTAACCGAGATCATAAGCCACCTCCTCACCTCTCCTTGATTTAATGATGAACTCTTGTTTCGAAACTTGCTTCCATAGTTCAATTCCCGAGAATCTTACAATGTCATCTCGACAATTTGTGTTGCACCTTTCTTCTCAGGCATCCTGATTCTAAGTTATCCTGACACCAATCAGATCTGAATCTCGGTCAGATCTGATGGTTTGAATATATTTCCAAGAGTTATCACATTGGTCTTTATATGACCCAGTAAGATGATGTCATGCCTAGCACACCTAGCCGGAGGACCTATTGTTATAGTTTCCTTTTTAGCAAGGTTAGCGATTCTTCCATGAGGAAATCGTAAGACTTATTCTATAAGTTGTTCCTGATGGATCCTTTGTGTGTCAAAAATATGACCCTTACTTGATGACCATGTCAATGCTATCTCGAAGCATGTTTGTGGTACTCCGGTCTTCCATAAGAACATTTGAAGCACAATACTAAATTCTCTTTATCAATTATCCAACCACCATTTTATGGGTAATGCCATGAAACTTCTCTCTCCTTTCCTAAAAAGGTTTTTCTACGTTATATCCTGTCATGGATATCATGCTCTGCTTGTCCTTGGGAAGGATATACCCCTGAAATATGTGTTTAAACACATTTTCCTTTCCATTCTTCTGTTTAATCTGATGATCACCTTTTCCTTTCCATTGTTTTGTTTAACCTTTCTGGTGATCTATAATCTAAGCAGCAATATTCTTCTGCTTATGTAAACACCTTGGTGTGCAACCGTGTCAGTAAGACCATGTTGCTTTTGTTGATGGCATTCCGGCAACCACCGATGGACGAGAACTTTGCCTATAGGTCCGCCTCATTTCAATGAGCAGGAAAATGGTTTTCTTCGTCCATCGCCCTTGGTACCGACGTTGTTGCTGACATAAGGGACAGACTATCCCCTGACAGGCCTTGCTTTCATGACCACGCATGATGTAAGTGCCATTCCTACTTTTATCCCACGTGGTGGGTCCATAACCCACAGTTCCACAGGATCGAAACCTGACTCTCTTGTACATCCCTGTTTCCAAAGTTTATCCTTTGCACCTTACCTCGTATGTAATTCTGCGAGCTACCTTCAATCAGATATTATCTTTCGGTATCAGACGCACTACTTATTCTCGTTGCTCTGGACCCCTTTCACACTTTGGTTCAGGCATCGAACAATTGCCCGCCCGCTCGAAACTTCCCATGATACCTCCTTACTTTGCTCTTGATAATTTCTTAAGTTTCAATTCAAGAGTTCCTTCCCGCCACCTTCCCCGATGTTATCGACTAGATAGTCAACCTTGCAGAGGTCCGTTCTCCCGGAATACCTCCCCCCCTTTATTCTTTCTCAAGGACGATGGAGTTCCCGAAAGAAGGATGCATACTTCATCATGATGAATTGAAGCAGAGAAATGGAAACATCAACGTAATGGATCAACCTCTTCGAGGAGAGCAACCAAGATCGAGAAGATCCGTTAGAATTTCGTAACCAAAACTTCCCCCTTACTCCCCCTCTTAAATCTCAGGACGAGATTTCTTTTAGTGGAGGAGAATTGTGACGCCCGGATAGTTATGCTACAGTAATTCCCTGCTAATGATGCCACATCACCACACTTAGTATTGTTAAATTCTCGTTGGTTCGGAACCGATTCAAATTCGAATGAAAAATCAAGTCAAACAATAAAGGTTTTCAGATATTAGAAAAAAAAACAAACAAAAATGTTCGAAATGTTGCAAATGATCAATGGAAAAAGTCATGGTGGAACCAACATTTTATAAGATGTTAAAATACCCAAGAGTAATTATATCAGTGGCTAACATAATAATTTAAATGCCTTTTTAAATGTACAAATTACAAAGTAATTATTTAAATGCTAAAACTCAATGTGGCAGTAGCATAGATTATAATAATGAAATTAGGTGCTAGACTTAAATTTTATAAGACTAAACTGATTTGAAACTAAAACAAAAACAATGTAGATAAAAATAAAAAATGAGGGACCCCCCTCCCCCTGGGCCATTTGGCCCACCTAGCCACTAGCAGGTCGGCCCACCCACTCCCCTGGCCTACTTAGGCTGGCCTCCCCCACCTAACCCTAAATCCCCTCTCACTTCTCCCCGATCCTCTCATCCCCTCCCATGATCTGGATCGGGCCGCCGCCCGGTGCCCGCGCCTCGCCCCTGTGCCCCGCCGCCGTCCTGGCTCCGCAAAACGTCGTGCTCGAGCCCCGCGCCGCCTGGCAACCCTGCTGCGGTGGACGAGCCGCCCGCCGGCGACGAACCCCCCCCCCCCATCAAGCTCGTGCCATGGCCTCCTCCTTGCCTCGACACCGTTGTGCCGTTGCGGTCGCCGCCCACCCCGCCGGACCTCCTCGTCCTCCTTCCCAACGCTCGTCAAGCCTTCCCCGTGTTCCAATGAGAGCTCCTTCTCCGATTCCCCTCTCCCCTTCTCTCGTTTAGCCGTTGTAGGCGCCGCCCGCGACCTCCCATGCCGTGGCTGGAGCTCGCCCCGCCCACATTCACCACATCATGGCCGCCCCCTTTCCCGCTAGCTCGTGCCCACCCGCTTTGAGACATGTCCGTGCTCACTGCGTCCTGCCCTCGTCCACAACCTGCTCGCTCCGTGTCGTCTCGCTGCCCGCGGTCACCGCCTCGCGACCGCGAGCGCGCTCACCGCGCACAGCCACGTCGCCCCTACCTGTCGCTGTAGCTCCAGTCGCTGCTTTGGCTCTGCTGCCGCTCGCCGCCTGTGCCACCGCCCAAGGCCGCACCCCTGCTCTCTGCTGCCACTGTCACAGCCCGGCCGCCGCCATCGATGCCGCCCAGCTCACCGCGGTCTCCTGGGCTCGCCCCCCTCGCTTGCCCCGTGCTGTCGCCTCTTACCCCTGAGCCTCGCTCCGGCACCCACCCACACGGCCCCGCTGCGGCCTGCGCCCGCCCAGTCAGTCGCTTCCGACCGCCCAGCCCCTGGTGCCGCTCACAGTCCCTGGCCAAGGCCCCTCCCCCTGCTGCGTGGGCATGCCCAGCCGAGGCCACGACCTCACCCTCGATGGGCACCCGCGCCCGGTACCCGCACGCCCGAACCCGCTATGCCCCCCTTGGCCCAATGACATGTGGGGCCCAGCCCTGGAATGTTTTAATAAAAAAGAATTTAAATAAGTAAATAAAATAAATAAATAAAATATTAATTAATTAGTTAACTAAATAATTAACTTAATTAATTCTATTTAAATTAACTAATTAAGATTTATTAACATTGTAACTAATTAACCTAATTAACTACTGTTAATTAGCTAAGCAGTCCCTGACAGGTGGGACCCACCTGTCAAGTTGACCAAGTCAACGGTCAACGTTGACTGCTGATGTCATGCTGGCGCATTAGTTAATTTTCAAATTAAATTAAGTTATTAAATCTAGAAAATTGATTAAATCTTTAAAAATTAATATAAAATAATTCATAACCCAGATGAAAATACTTTGTACATGAAAGTTGCATAGAACGACGAGACGAATCCGGATACGTAGCCCGTTCGCCCGCCACACATCCCTAGCATAGCAAACATGCAACTTTCCCCCTCCGATTCATCTGTCCAAAAACGTGAAACACTGGGAATACTTTCCCAGATGTTTCCTCCCCTTCGCCGGTATCACCTATCCCTGCATTAGGTCACCCCTAGCACAACATATTGCCGCGTGTTACTTTGTGTTACATTTGATTGCTCTGTTATTTATTGTGTTCCACCTCCGTTACTTCTTTCCAGTAGACTCCGAGACCGCTGCCGATGTCCGTGTGTTCGACTACATCGAAGATGACCCCTCCTTCCCAGAGCAACCAGGCAAGCACTCCCCCCCTTGATCAACCCGATATTTCCTACTCCTTCTCTCTACTGCTTGCATTAGAGTAGTGTAGTACGTTACTGCTTTCCGTTAATCCTATTCTGATGCATAGCCTGTCGTTGCTACTATTGTTGTTACCTTGACCTGCAATCCTAAATGCTTAGTATAGGATGCTAGTTTTCCATCAGTGGACCTACATTCTTGTCCGTCTGCCATGCTATACTATCGGTCGTGATCACTCGGGAGGTGATCACGGGTATATACTTATATACATAATATGTGATACATGTGGTGACTAAAGTCAGGTCGACTCATAGAGTATCCGCGAGTGATTCCGATGTGGGGGCTGAAGGGGCAGGTGGTTCCATCCAAGTAGTGGTGGGCCTGGGTTCCCGACGGCCCCCGACTGTTACTTTGTGGTGGAGCGACAGGGCAGGTTGAGACCACCTAGGAGAGAGGTGGGCCTGGCCTTGGTCGGCGTTCGCGGTTACTTCAAAATAACAAGCTTAACGAGATCTTGGTATTTGATCTGAGTCTAGCCACTGGCCTATATGCACTAACCAACTACGCGGGAACAGTTATGGGCACTCAACATCGTGGTATCAGCCGAAGCCTTCGTGACGTTGGTGATTGAGCGACACGCGCCGGGTTGGACCGTGTAACGCAACTTCCTTTGTAATGGAGGTTGCTAGGTCTGCTCACCGGCCGCGTACACAACATGCAGGTGTGCAATGGGCGATGGGCCCAGAACCCTGCGCGCATAGGATTTAGACCAGCATGCTGACCTCTCTGTTGTGCCTAGGTGGGGCTGCGACGTATTGATCTTCCGAGGTCGGGCTTGACCCAGAAAGTGTGTCCGGCCAAAGGGGATCGAGCGTGTTGGGAAATGTGGTGCACCCCTGCAGGGAAGTTTATCTATTCGAATAGTCGTGTCCCTCGGTAAAAGGACGACCCAGAGTTGTACCTTGACCTCATGACAACTAGAACCGGATACTTAATAAAACACACCCTTTCAAGTGCCAGATACAACCCGGTGATCGCTCTCTCACAGGGCGATGAGGAGTGGATCACCGGGTAGGATTATGCTATGTGATGATACTTGGTTAACTTACCATCTACTCTCTTCTACTGCTTCAAGATGGAGGCTGCCAGAAGTGTGTAGACTTCGATAGGACTAGCTATCCCCCTCTTATTCTGGCATTCTGCAGTTCAGTCCATGCCGGGGTACTAATCCATGGGCACCTATGGGACCGGCGGACCGGGTCCCTTTAGGTTCGGCGGGGGCGGAGGTCGTGCAAAGAGCAAATCGAGGCGATGCATGCGAGCGATTTACCCAGGTTCGGGCCGCACGGATGCGTAAAACCCTACTCCTGCTTTGTGGTCTGTATTGATTTCTTGCTCGGGAGCGCGGAGTGCTACAGTACACACCAGCAGCTAGCGAGACCGAGCGTGAGTGTTCGAACCCCCCTCCACGTTGCACACGGGCCTCCTTTTATATGCTCAAGGGGTTACCGACAGGTGGCAACGGAGGTAAAGGGCAAAAATGGAAAGGTGCTGTGGTAGGCACAGCTACCTGCTACAGTGTATCGTACCTAACCCTGACGGCAGGGGACAAGGGTCTTAAATGCCCGTCTGTGTCGCTCAAACAGTGCGAAAAGGGACCGCCAGGGACGCCACCGTTCGCCACGATGGCGATCTTGTCAGCGCCGCTTGCCACCGCATGCCGCTGGCTGCACAGCCTCCCGCCACGTACGCCTGGAAGGGCCCTGGAGCGACACGTTGGTGGATGTGCTGGAGCGCGGGCCCAGGGAGGTGGCTTGCCGCGGCAAGCTCCTTGCCGCTGTCGTTGTCTTGTCGCGCCCGGGAGTTTGTCGCTCACCGGGCCTTGCCGGGACGCGTGGTGCGCCGCGGCAAGTTCCTTGAGATGCCTCGGTTGGCCTTGCCGGCAAGCTCCTCTTGCCGGGGTCTTTGAGTGCCTTGGTTGGCCTTCCCGGCAAGCTCCTCTTGCCGGGGTCTTGTCTCTTTGACTTGGATACTTTGTTCTTGAATGGCTCCAAAGGAACCACAGGGACCTTGGCGGTCACCCGGCAAGCCTTGCCGCGGGACGCTGCGACTGCCCGTGCATAAGTTCGGGATACTAGGGTACCCTACTCTAGTACACCGACAGGAGCCCCCGGGCCTGGGCCATACATGGTGCTAGGCGCTGTTGGGCCAGGCCCAAAATAGGGCACGGGCACGCGCGGCCTAGGTTACACCGTATCTCACTCCGTATCCACCGCGCCCTCCCCGAACGGCACGCGTTGAATGAGGCGTCGTGGGAGAGGACGTGGGTGGTTTCTTTATTCGGAAATGCGGAACGTCCGCCCCCTCCCCCTTTATAAGCAAGGGAAAAAGGGGCAGTTTGCCCATTCGTCCGTTACTGCTTCCAATCTCAGAAATCTCCGCCGCTCCCTCGCCTTCCCAAAGCAGAGAGAGAGCAGCGCTCCGCCCCCCATCGCCGCCAGCACCACCAACGCTGTTGACCTCCTCCACTGCTTCCGCCATGGCTCCAAAAGCCGACAAGGGGAAGGCCATGAAGTCGACCGAGGCGCAGCGGCTCGCGGCGCTGCGAAAGGAGCGGTCCATCTTCCCCCCCCCCCCCCCCCCGCCCAAGCTTGGCGCAAAGGAGCTGAGGGAGAACTACTACCTGTTCTGGTCGGCGGAGACGCGCGCGCATCCGCGCACAAAGGTACTCCCCGCCGCCGCTTGGAAGGAGGCTCCGACTGGATACCCCTTTTTTGCTCTGTTCTTCTACTGCGGGCTCTGCCCGCCTTTCTCTGATTTCTTCTGCGATATCATGAATACCTATGGATTCCACCTGCTTGACTTCACCCCCAATGCCGTCCTGACAATGGCAGTTTTTGCACACCTCTGCGAAAACTTTGTCGGAGTCCTTCCCAACGTAGCCCTCTTCCGCCACTTCTTCATACCCCGAGTGGAGAGAGGAGAGCCTCTATCTGGCGGAATCGCCTGGGTTTCAAGGTCCGGCAAGAAGGAAACGTATGTGGAGGGAGAATTCCGCGGCAAGTGGGAGGAGTGGAGAGCTGATTGGTGTTGGATTGTCGAGGAGAGCCCGCAGCCATTCACCACCCGGCGCAAAATCCCAGTAGCCCGCGGCAGCGATTGGAGTGACGTGGCCCCGGAGGACGACAAGCTGAAGATTGTTGTCACCAGGATCCTGCTTCTGAGGCTTGCCGGGCTTACTGTTGGCGCTGTTGGCGCAGACTTCCTTCGCCGCCGCATCGCCCCCCTGCAGGAACGGGGGAGGCCCACTTGGGAGTTCAAGAACGCGGCAGACATCATGAGGCTGCGGCCGGGCCTCAACTTTAACTTCACAGTCCTGGAGCTCAACGCGATGCTGTAGGAACTGTTCAAGTATGACCCCCAACATCCCGAGGTGTTTAGGTTGCCGGGGGGCGTCGTCCCATTGTGCAACAACTCCGCGCTCGACCACATCCGTGCAATGATGCCGAAGTGCGACTCGCACGGGATTGTGCCAACTTGGCAGGAGCCTGCAGACGAGGTCGTGCAGCAATTCTTCGACGACTTGGTGGAGGTGCCAATCCGCCCCGACGAGAAGGACGGCCTCACCCGCGACACCACCGACGCGGAGATGGCGCTCATCGCCACCAGGCTGGAGGAGGCGGCGGCAGCCGCAGCCGCGGGCGAGTTTGGGTTCACTATGGCGGAGGCAGATGCAGCGGAAGCGGCAAGCCGTGCCGAGCGAGGGGAGCCCGCCGGCAAGAAGGAGCTTGCCGGGCGTGACGCCGAGCCGAGCGAGCCCACCAAGGACACGAGCGGCTCGTTGGAGATCAACTCCTCTTCCACCTCGTCTTCAGACAGCCCGCCGCGAGCAGAGCCTCCATCCCCGCCAAGAAGGCGTCTCTGCAAGGTCGGTGACGTGGCGGAGCGGCAAGCGGGTCAACAGTCGCCGCGCCGCGTGACACGCTCCACCGCGGCAAACACCATTGCCGCGGAAACGCCTCATACTGCAACGGCAACTGGAGTGAAGTCCAGCCGAACCACCGCTTCAGTTCCTGCCGCTGCTCACGCCGCGCCGACAGCCGGAGGGGGTCGTCTCAGACCGCCGCCACTGCTCCCGCCAAGCGGCCAAGGGAAGCTTCTCCTCCGCCTCCTCCCGCCAGGCGCGCGCCGGGCTTCGACTTCTCCGCGCTCAGCTCCGACGAGGAAGAGGAAGAAGAGTAAGCTTCTCTTCCTGTACTTGTAGTTCTTCAGTTCTTGCTGTTGATCTTGTTTCTCACTTGCTTTTCTTCTGAACTTGTTCCTTTGTAGAACTCTGGCCCAGAGAGCGGCAAAGAGGGCCAAGGCCCCGGTGATCATCATCGAGGACGAGCCTACTGCGACAGCAGGTGGTGCGCCCGAGACAACCTTGCCGGACCTGGCGACTTTCCTCCAGGGCAGCCCCCAGCGTAAGTGCATGACTTACTTTCTGCTGCGAGGCGCGCTTGGGTACTTGTCTTTGCTGATATCTACTCGTTGACTTATGTAGGAGCCGAGCAGCCCCACCAGGAGCCAAGGGAGAATTCCCCGACAAGGGAGAACTCTCCGGCAAGGGAGGGCTTCCCGGTAAGGGAGAAGTCTCCGGCAAGGGAGGGCTCTCCGGCAAGGGACAGCACTAGCGGCCCCCCGACGGCGGAGACCACTACTGCAGAGCCCGGTGCAGGTACTCCTCTTGCTTCAAAACTTCCCTTGGGTTCTTCTTCTTTTGATCTTCTTGAGTTTTTGCTGGATTTTGCTTGACTCTTCTTCCCTTGCTGGCTGTCAGACCCATCTGCTGCGGAGCGGATGGAGACCGAGGTCGCCGCCGAGGACGTAGCCGGCGCGGGCGATCCGTCGATCGTACTGACGGCCCAGAGGCCACAGGAGTGCCAGGCGCTACACCGACCGCCGATCCGTCCGCCGAAGCTGCAGCGCCAAGCACCGAGGAGCCCCAGCCGGGCGTTTACTTGAAGGCCGGCGAAGGCGTCTTCATCAACCTCCCCTGGGCATCCAGCTCCAGGGCGCCGGTCGAGGGGGAGATCTTCGACGGAGAAGTGCTTGCCTCCGCGGGGTTGAAGCTGGTCGACGCGCCAAGCAGCAGCAGCAACGAGCCCGAAGAAGAGCCGCTGCTGCGGAAGTTGATGTCACTCTACCGCGCGCGGCAAGCCAAGCTGGAGTCCCGCGAGGCACTTGTCGCGAAGGCGGGAGCTGACACCGAAAAGCGCGCAGAAGAGCTCGGAGGTTTCCATCGGGAAGCCCTCCGGTCCCTGGCGGAGGAGCGGGAGCAGCTTGGCGAAGCGCGGAAGGCCTTTCTCCTCGAGAAGGCCGAAGCCGAAGAGCGGCAACGACTTGCCGCTGTGAAGCTAGCCACGGAAGAGGGCGAGTTGGCGCAACGGAAGGTCAATCTTGAGGCCCACGAGGAGGAGCTTGCCGCGCGCGAGGGAAAGCTCGGCGAAGCCCTCAAACAAGCAGAGGACGCCGTCACTGCCGCCGAAGCCGCCAAGGAGGAGTTGAAGACGAAGGTGGCGCAGCTAGAAGCCGATCTCGCCGAGAAGGGCAGAGAGCTCAGCGCCGCCAAGGTCTCCAATGTGGATCTTGAGTTGAAGCTAACCACTTTGACCAAGACTCTGGACAGCGCCAAGAAGCGGGAGGCGGCCTTGAAGGAGGAGATCAAGGCCGACAAGGCGCTGTTGGAGAGCGCTGCCGCCGCCCAGAACGCCTTCAGGGAGACTGTGACGCACTGGACGGAGAGTCTGGTGAACGCCGCCACAGATATCGACAAGGAGCTGGCGCAGCTGGGAATGGTGGATCTTGGGTATCCCTCCGACGACAACCTCCAGCCCAGCGCCAAGCTCGTCCTGTTCTTCAAGGGCGTGGCGACAGCCCTCCAGCGACTCCGGGAGAGGATCCCCAAGCAGCTGGCCGATGAATCGCGCAAGATCTGCGCAGGAGCCCTCGAGAAAGTGTTGATGAAGGTGGCCTTCCGCAATCCGGGCCTCCGCCTCACCAACATCCTCAGGACCTTGCCGCCAGAGGCCGATCTGGAGGAGCTCAAGGCCCTTGTCGCACCCATTGTGGACAAGGTGAGCGGGATCAAGAGGGTCGAAGGCGATCGCGTGGATTAGGCCGCCCATTTCTTCCTTCCTTGTCGCTATTTATCATGTCATGAAAACAATCTATTAGAGCTGCGACAAGCTATCTTTGCAATATAGCTTTGTTTTATGGAATGACTGCAATGTTATTCCCTTTACTTGATCCCTCCCTTTGTATGTCTTTTTACCCTACGCTTTTAGGGAACTTGCCGGTGCAGGCACCTTAGCCGCGAGCGCTGAGTGCGGGACGTCAGCAGCCTGCTGGCGGTGCCGCTACCGGCAAGAAACCTTGTCGCAACTAGTTGCAGCTCACTTAAGTTGCCGAGCGAACTCGAAACAAAGTAAGGGCGCTGGCGGTTCACTTAAGTTGCTGAGCGGACTCGAAGCAAAGTAAGGGCGCCAGCAGCTTGCTTAAGTTGTTGAGCGGACTCGAAACAAAGTAAAGGCGCAACTAGCTACGAGTTGGTTCCTCCGCGCACAGGTTTTCCATACAAAGTGCGGTCGTTCAAGGGAGATAACTTAAAATTTTAAAAAATTTGATTGCTCAAACTTTGGCAACTTAGCTTTTCTGTTGTTTGCTTCCCGGCAAGGCGAAACTTCCTTGAGCGACACCTGGTCCATACCATCGTCTTCTCCTCTCCCCCCCTGGCAAACTTGTGGGCAAGGGGAACCTTCCTTTAGAAAGAAGGAAGAGACAAATACAGATATGGAATTTTACGGCTCGTTACTGCTTACCGTGGAGTAGGTGCTGCACAAAGTGTCAGATCATATATGCCAAAAATAGAAAGCATAAAATCGACAAAATGTGCGGAGCACATGAGCTTTATTTACGCACGGGGTCTGCGCCCGGCTTTGTACAAAGGATTACATGCAACGGCGGCAAGACTTGTACAAAAGGTGGTTGCCGGAACAGGTTCCGGCAACCGCGCCTTACGGGTAAAACTTATGAAGATGTTCAATGTTCCAGGAGTTGCTCACCGGAATTCCATCTTCAGTCTCAAGGCAGACAGCGCCAGGCCTTGTGACTCGTTTCACCCGGTAAGGGCCTTCCCACTTTGGCGTCAACTTGTTGGAATTCTTGGCGGACTGAACACGCCGAAGAACAAGGTCGCCTTCCTCGAGACTTCTGGCATTAACTTTGCGGCTATGGTAGCGGCGCAAAGCTTGCTGGTAGCGAGCAGCTCGCACAGCAGCCTGAAGACGATCTTCCTCAAGGAGCAGCGCGTCATCTTGGCGCAGATGCTCTTGCTCAAGCTCATCATAAGCGAGCACTCGAGGTGACCCGTATACGAGTTCCGTGGGGATAACTGCCTCTGCTCCATAGACTAGAGCGAAAGGTGTCTGGCTAGTGCCTCGATTTGGCGTCGTCCTGATCGACCAAAGAACCACCGGCAGCTCCTCGATCCAGTTTCTTCCGCACTTGTGCAGCCTGTCGAAAGTTCTGGTCTTGAGCCCGCGCAGCACTTCTGCATTTGCCCTCTCCGCTTGACCGTTGCTTCTTGGGTGAGCAACAGAAGCGAAGCAGACCTTGGCGCCAAGATCTTGGACGTACTGCATGAAGGTGCGGCTCGTAAATTGTGTACCGTTGTCGGTGATTATCCTGTTAGGGATCCCGAAGCGGCAAACAATCGACCTGAAGAACTTGACTGCTGACTGTGCGGTCACCTTCCTCACTGGTTCCACTTCTGGCCACTTTGTGAACTTGTCGATTGCAACATACAAGTACTCAAAGCCCCCGACAGCTCAGGGAAAGGGGCCGAGGATGTCGAGCCTCCAGACCAAAAATGGCCAGGATAAAGGGATCGTCTGGAGAGCTTGAGCTGGCTGGTGTATCTGCTTGGAATGAAACTGGCATGCTTCACACTTGGTTACTTGTGCAGTTGCATCCTGGAGGGCTGTTGGCCAGAAGAAACCTTGCCGGAATGCTTTACCGACAAGTGCTCTTGCGCCAATGTGGTGACCACATATGCCTCCATGTATCTCTGCCAACAGCTTTTGTCCATCTTCCCGGTGAATACACTTCAATTTCACGCCGTTGAGTCTTCTTTTGTACAGCGTCTTGTCGACAAACTGGTACATACTTGACTGCCGGGCTACTCTTTCCGCTTCTTCTTGCTCTTCGGGAAGCTCTCCTATTTGAAGGAAATGGACAATCTGATGTGCCCATGCTGGAGCTTGTGGCTCGACAACAAGGACTAAAGGCAAATCTGCGGCTGCGGGAACATCTGCTTCTACGGCCAGAACCTGCGGGTCTGCCGGAGCTTGACGTTCCCCGGCAAGCTTGCCGGAGCAAAACTTGTCGGGAGCTTCTGCTTCAACGGAACAAGCCCTAGGGCTTGCCGGAGCATACTGCTCCTCAGCGCTCTTGGTGTTGATCTTGGGGACCGCTGCGGGAACATCCTCTTCTACGGCGAGAACCTGCGGCTCTGCCGGAGCTTGACGTTCCCCGGCAAGCTTGCCGGAGCAAAACTTGTCGGGAGCTTCTGCTTCAACGGAACAAGCCCTAGGGCTTGCCGGAGCATACTGCTCCTCAGCGCTCTTGGTGTTGATCTTGGGGGCCTTCTTGGCGGCGGCTTCGGGGAGCTCTGCCGGCAAATAGTCACCAGAAATCAACTTTCTCTTTTTGCTTTGTCCAGTTGATGGCGTCACGGACGGTTGAGTCAGCTTGAGCACAAAGATCCCTGGTTCCACAGGTAACTTAAGTGCAGCGCACTTTGACAGGCCATCGGCAATGGCGTTCTGGGCTCTTGGAACGTGCTCCATCTGCAGGCCCTCAAAGTGCTCTTCTAGCTTTCTCACTTCGTCAACGTAAGCTTCCATCAACGGACTCTGATAGCTCTTGTTTACTTGGCGGACGACAAGTTGTGAGTCACCCCTGACGATGAGCTTCTTGATCCCAAGGTCTGCCGCGATCCTGAGACCGGCAAGCAAGCCTTCATACTCTGCAGTATTGTTCGTTGCTTGCTCCTTGGGAAAGTGCATCTGGACTACGTACTTGAGGTGCTCTCCGGTGGGTGCGACAAGCAGCACACCAGCGCCGGTGCCTTGCAGCGAAAAGGCACCATCAAAGTACATCAGCCACTCTTTGTTTACTTCCTTGTCGGGGATGCTCGTCTCTGGAATTTCTTCATCTGGTGTTGGCGTCCATTCTGCTATAAATTCTGCCAATGCTCTGCTCTGTATAGTTGAAGTACTTTCGAACTTGAGGCCAAAGCTTGACAGTTCCAGTGCCCACTCAACAATCCTGCCTATCGCTTCTGGATTCTGCAGTATCCTCTTCAGCGGAAAGCGAGTGACAACTGTTATCTCATGTGCTTGGAAGTAATGGCGCAGCTTTCTCGAGGCCATGAGAAGGCCGAAAAGCAACTTCTGCACGCCAGAGTACCTTGACCTAGCCCCCTGCAGAAGGGAGCTGACAAAGTAAACTGGGCGCTGCACCATCTTCTTCTGTATCTCCTTTGGCATCTGCGCAGATCCATCTTTGTCGGGACCAGAGCTTGTCGGGGAAGCCCCCTGCTTGTCGCTGGATGTGCTTGTCGTGGTTGCAGGCTCATCATCTGCCTCCCTCTCTGCTACTAACGCAGCACTAACCACTTGGTTGGTTGCCGCTATATACAGCAGCAACTTCTCTTGCGGCTTAGGTGCGATGAGTATTGGAGGGGAGGACAGGTATCTCTTCAAGTCTTGCAGCGCAGCCTCCGCTTCCGGAGTCCATCTCATCGGACCTGCCTTTTTCAGTAATTTGAAAAACGGCAGGGCGCGCTCAGCAGACCGAGAGATAAACCTGCTGAGAGCAGCCACACAACCGGCAAGTCTTTGTACATCCTTGACGCGCTTGGGTGCTTCAATCTGCTCAATGGCCTGGATCTTGTCGGGATTGGCTTCAATTCCCCGTTGAGACACAAAGAAACCGAGAAGCTTGCCGGAGGGAACTCCAAACACACACTTCTCTGGGTTGAGCTTGAGGCTGATCTTGCGCAGATTTGCAAAGGTCTCGTCTAAATCTTGGATCAAAGTTGCTCTGTCCTTGCTCTTGACCACTATATCATCCATGTAAGCTTCTACATTTCTGTGTATTTGCGGCTCAAGAGCGACATGGACTACTCTTGCAAATGTTGAACCAGAATTTTTTAATCCGAAAGGCATCCGTACGAAACAGTACGTGCCACATGGAGTAATAAATGTGGTCTTCTCCTCATCCTCTTCTGCCATGAAGATCTGATGATTTCCTGAGTATGCGTCAAGAAATGAAAGCAAATCACATCCGGCTGTGGAGACAACAATCTGGTCAATGCGCGGCAAAGGAAATGGGTCTTTGGGACAAGCTTTGTTAACGTCAGTGAAATCAATACAAAGTCTCCATTTCCCATTTGCCTTGCGCACGACTACAGGATTGGCCAACCACGTGGGATGGAGCACTCCTCTGACAAGGCCTGCTGCTTCCAATTTCTTGATTTCTTCTGCTATGAATTCTTGGTGCTCCACTGCCTGCTTCCTGACCTTCTGCTTGACGGGCCGCGCATGAGGACAAACGGCAAGGTGGTGCTCAATCACTTTCCTGGGAACGCCGGGGATGTCAGACGGTTGCCACGCAAACACGTCGACATTCGCTCGCAGGAAAGCAACGAGCGCGCTTTCCTATTTGGGGTCGAGAGTGGCACTGATGGTGAAGGTACCACCAGTGCCGTCCTCCTTGGCGGACACCTTCTTCGTCTCTGGTGGAGCTGCCATCGTCTTCTTACACTTGCCGGTGGAGCTCGATGGTGCGTCCTCGACGGCAGCGCAGCACTCCGAAGAGGTGCGCTTGCCAGAGTGGGCATCCGAACTCTTGCCGGACTTGGTGTTCTTCCCCCGGGAGCTTCAGCGGCAAGTGACTCGCGTTCTGCTGCGGCTGCTGCTTCCCGGTAGATCTTGTCGGCACAGATAAGAGCATCCTTCTTGTCGCCGGGGACAGAAATGACGCTTATCGGGCCTGGCATCTTCAGCATGTTATATGCGTAATGAGAGGCTGCCATAAACTTGGCGAGTGCTGGACGGCCAAGTATCCCATTGTAAGGCAACGGAATATCGGCAATGTCAAATGTGACCCTCTCAGTCCTGAAGTTGAGCTCGCTGCCAAATGTCACCGGCAGCGTGACTTTCCCCCTCGGCTTGCTTCTTCCCGGATTGATTCCTTGGAATGTGCCGGTCTCTTCAAGCTCGCTGTCGGGAATCTGGAGTTTTTGGAGTACAGCGGAGGAGATCAGGTTCAAGCCGGCCCCGTCGTCAACTAGCATCTTGGTGACCTTGAGGTTGCGGATAGTTGGTGAAACCAACATCGGCAAACACCCGACCGCAGTTGTGCGATCAGGGTGGTCCTCAATGTCAAAGATGATAGGCGTACTGGACCACTTCAGAAGTTTGCGAGATTCGACAGGTGGTTCCGCTGCATTGACTTCCCACACCCACTGCTTGAGTTGGCGGTGTGAAGTATGCAGAGAAGCACCGTCGTCAACGCACAAGACCTCTATGGCTTTCTGAAACTCCTGCTCACTGGTCTCAACATCATCCATGTCTTCGTCCTCGTCGTCGTCTTCATCGTTGTCGCGGCCGCGGGGAGGTCTGTCTCCTTGCCGCTGCTTGGCCTTGCCGCGGCGTCCTCCCCGGCCGGCATGCTTCTTGCCGGATTCTGCAGCGCCACCTTGGGCTCTCTCCTTGTCTCGCCGCTCGTACTCAGCCTTTTGCTGCTGGACAAGCTGCTCGACCTTCTTGCAACTCTGGAGGTCATGGCCCTTGGTGCGGTGAATCTTGCGGTATTGCTTGTCGGAGCCGTCCTGCTTGTCGGCGACTGCCACAGCCTGACAGTTGGTGCACGCGGCAACTTCCTTGCCGGAGATACCAACTGTAGCCTTCTTGGCGCCACCTTCATTGCCAGACTGCTCAACGACTAGCACCTCTTTGCCTTTCTTCTTCCTGTTGCGCCGCCGGTTTTTCTTTGCCGGGGCAGCATCCTCACTGTCAGATCCTTCTGCTCCGGTCTTCTCTCCGGGGAGTTTCCTCCCTTCCTCAGCACGTGCACACTTGTCGGCCAGGGCGTATAGCTCGCTGACGTCTCTGATCCTGCACATCGCCATCTCCTCCCGCATCCTGCGGTTACGCACGTTCTGATGGAACGCGCTGATGACCGCGGCGGGGTGGACGTCTGGGATGTTGTACTGTACACGGCTGAACCTCTGAATGTACTTGCACAGGGGCTCTCCTTCCTTCTGGGCAAGCAGATGAAGGTCACTCTCTTGGCCATGAGGTTTGTGGCCGCCTGTAAAGGCGCCAACAAACTGATGGCACAGGTCCGCCCAGGAGGATATGGAGTTATCCGGCAAGTGCATGAGCCAGGACCTGACGTTGGGCTTGAGCACCAACGGGAAGTAGTTGGCAAGGATCTTGTCGTCTCGCCCCCCGGCAGCCTGCACCGCGATGGTGTAGATGCTGAGGAACTCCGACGGATGCGTCTTGCCGTCGTACTTTTCCGGTACATCTGGTTTGAAATTCTTCGTGCTGGGCCACTGGACTTGCCGCAGCTCACGAGTGAACGCAGGGCAACCTACCGCGTACGGCAAGTCGCCTGGTTCCCCTGACGCATGCATGTCAACAGAGGGCTCAGCGCGCTGGTCTGATTGACGTCGCGCTTCTCTTCGGCGCTCGATGCGAGTACGAGCGTCTTCTTGTTGTCGTTCTTGAAGAACTTGGCGCTGATCGCGACGAGCTCGCGGATCTGACGACGCGGTGGAGTCGCTGTCGAGGTGGATCCGGCGAGTCGGCGATCTTGGCCTTCGGGGCGGGGAGTGCACAGTGGTTGCACCCCCACCGGTCTTGTCGTCTCCGGCTCATGCCTGGCTGGCTTGCCGCGGCTGCGACGTGCTCGGTTGCCGCGGAGTGTCGCCGTTGGCAAAGCCGATGAGACTCTGGATGGTGGCCCTCCAATCGTCGATCTTGTCCGCCGTTGGAGGGTAGTCTAGGAGCAGCTGAGCTCGCGCCAAAGCTTCTGCTGCAGTGGCGGGTGGTGGTGGTGAACGGTGCGAGGAGCGGGATATGCTCGGACTTCTAACCACGTTAGAAGGAGCAATATCCTGTCCAGGAGACCGTGCCTCGCTCGTACCAGCATGTTGGCGTGCATGGTGACCTGGAGCGCTCCGGGATCCACCAGCTTGATCTTGATCTAGCAAACGCATGGTACCGTGAGTACCATGACGCTGCCGATCCCGCGCCTCCTGAGACGGGCGCGGTGCATGTACGGACGCCGAGGTCTTGGAGTGCGCCCGGCCGTTGTGGGAACCGGCTATGCCGCCGACGGGCAGCGCAGCCTCGCCCTTGGACCTAGCAGCACCGTGAGCTCCCTCGTCTACGCCCGTTCTTCCGCCAGCGCCCGCCCCACCAGCCATTTGCTCCGGCGGTGGTTGGCTCGGCGCGGACGGAGCAGCTGCCTCCGAAACCTTCTTCTTCGGTGGCATGTTGATGAAGATGATGAAGATCTAGCTCGCGAGAACGCCAGATCTGGTTCACACAACTTCGACGCCCCCTACCTGGCGCGCCAAAGATGCCGGGGTACTGATCCACGGGCACCTATGGGACCGGCGGACCGGGTCCCTTTCGGTTCGGCAGGGGCGGAGGTCGTGCAAAGAGCAAATCGAGGCGATGCATGCGAGCGATTTACCCAGGTTCGGGCCACACGGATGCGTAAAACCCTACTCCTGCTTTGTGGTTTGTATTGATTTCTTGCTCGGGAGCGCGGAGTGCTACAGTACACACCAGCAGCTAGCGAGACCGAGCGTGAGTGTTCGAACCCCCCTCCACGTTGCACACGGGCCTCCTTTTATATGCTCAAGGGGTTACCGACAGGTGGCAACGGAGGTAAAGGGCAAAAATGGAAAGGTGTTGTGGTAGGCACAGCTACCTGCTACAGTGTATCGTACCTAACCCTGACGGCAGGGGACAAGGGTCTTAAATGCCCGTCTGTGTCGCTCAAACAGTGCGAAAAGGGACCGCCAGGGACGCCAGCGTTCGCCACGATGGCGATCTTGTCAGCGCCGCTTGCCACCGCACGCCGCTGGCTGCACAGCCTCCCGCCACGTACGCCTAGAAGGGCCCCGGAGCGACACGTTGGTGGATGTGCTGGAGCGCGGGCCCAGGGAGGTGGCTTGCCGCGGCAAGCGCCTTGCCGCTGTCGTTGTCTTGTCGTGCCCGGGAGTTTGTCGCTCACCGGGCCTTGCCGGGACGCGTGGTGCGCCGCGGCAAGTTCCTTGAGATGCCTCGGTTGGCCTTCCCGGCAAGCTCCTCTTGCCGGGGTCTTTGAGTGCCTTGGTTGGCCTTCCCGGCAAGCTCCTCTTGCCGGGGTCTTGTCTCTTTGACTTGGATACTTTGTTCTTGAATGGCTCCAAAGGAACCACGGAGGACCTTGGCGGTCACCCGGCAAGCCTTGCCGCGGGACGCTGCGACTGCCCGTGCACAAGTTTAGGATACTAGGGTACCCCTACTCTAGTACACCGACAGTCCACATATACTACCCCTTCCATTTGATACCAGTGCATATGTAGTGTAGTTCCTTGCTTGCGATTACTTTGGATGAGTACTCACGGTTGCTTTGCTCCCCCCATTTCCCCCTTTCTATACCTGGTTGTTGCGACCAGATGTTGGAGCGCAGGAGCCAGACGCCACCATCGACGACGACTCCTACTACACCGGAGGTGCCTACTACTACATGCAGGTTGCCAACTAGGAGTAGTTTAGGAGGATCCCAGGCAGGAGGCATGCCCCTCTTTCGATCTGTATCCCAGTTTGTGCTAGCCATCTTATGGCAACTTGTTTAACTTATGTCTATACTCAGATGTTGTTGCTTCCGCTGACTCATCTATGATCGAGCTCTTGTATTCGAGCCCTCGAGGCCCCTGGCTTGTAATATGATGCGTGTATGCCTTATTTATTTTTAGAGATTTAATCAATTTTCTGGAGTTAATAACTTAACTTAATTCAAAAATTAATTAATGCATCAGCATGACATCAGCAGTTGACTATTGACTTGGTCAACCTGACAGGTGGGTCCCACCTTTCAAGGACTGCTTAGCTAATTAACAGTAGTTAATTAGGTTAATTAGTTGTTATGTTAATTAATATTAATTAGTTACTTTAAATAGAATTAATTAAGTTAATTATCTAGTTAACTAATAAATTAATATTTATTTTATTTAATTAATTAATTTTTAAAATTCTTTTTTTATTAAAACGTTCTAGGGGCTGGGCCCCACATGTCATTGGGCCAGGGGGGCCATAGCGGGTTCGGGCGTGCGGGTACCGAGCGCGGGCGCCCATCGAGGGTGAGGCCGTGGCCTCGGCTGGGCATGCCCGCGTAGCAAGGGGAGGGGCCTCGGCCAGGGCCGGCGAGCGGCACCAGGTGCTGGGCGGTCGGACGCGGCTGACTGGGCGGGCGCAGGCCACAGCGGGGCTGCACGGGCAGGCACCGGAGCGGGGCCGCGCAGGTGGGTGTCGGAGCGAGGCTCGGGGGAAGAGGCGACTGCGTGGGGCAAGCGAGGAAGGGCGAGCGCAGACGACGGCGATGAGCTGGGCGACATCGTCGGCGGCGGCCGGGCTGTAGCAGTGGCAGCAGAGAGCAGGGGCGCGGCCTCGGGCGGCGGCACAGGCGGCCAGCAGCAGTAGAGCCAAAGCAGCGGTTGGAGCTGCAACGGCAGGTAGGGGCGATGCGGCTGTGCGCGGCAAGCGCGCTCGCGGTCGCGGGGCGGTGACCGCGGGCAGCGAGACGGCACGGAGCGAGCGGGCTGTGGGCGAGGGCAGGACGCAGCGAGCGTGGACATGCCGCGAAGCGGGTGGGCGCGAGCTAGCGGGAAAGGGGCGGCCACAATGTGGTGAGCGTGGGCAGGGTGAGCTCCGGCCATGGCACGGGAGGTCGCGGGAGGCGCCTATGGGGGCTAAACGAGAGAAGGGGAGAGGGGAATCGGAGCATGAGCTCACATTGGGGAGGAGGACGAGGAGGTCCGGCGGGGTGGGCGGCGACCGTGACGGCACAACGGCGTCGAGGCAAGGAGGAGGCCGTGGCACAGGCATGATGGGGGGAGCTTCATCGCCGGCGGGTGTCTCGTCCACCGCAGCAGGGTCGCCAGGCGGCGCGGGGCTCGAGCACGGCGCCCTGTGGAGACAGGACGGCGGCGGGGCACAGGGGCGAGGTGCAGGCACCGGGCGGCGGCCCGATCCAGATCGTGGGAGGGGTGAGAGGGTCAGGGAGAAGTGAGAGGGGATTTAGGGTTAGGTGGGGGAGGCCAGCCTAAGTAGGCCAGGGGAGTGGGTGGGTCGGCCTGCTAGTGGCGAGGTGGGCCAAATGGTCCACGGGGAGGGGGTCCCTCATTTTATTTTACTTTTATCTATATTGCTTTTGTTTTAGTTTCAAATCAGTTTAGTCTTATAAAATTTAAATCTAGCACCTAATTTCATTATTATAATCTATGCTACTGCCACATTGAGTTTTAGCATTTAAATAATTAGTTTGTAATTTGTACATTTAAAAAGGCATTTAAATTATTATGTTAGCCACTGATTTAATTACTCTTGGGTATTTTAACATCTTATAAAATGTTGGTTCCACCATGACATTTTTCCATTGGTCATTTGCAACACTTCGAACATTTTTGTTTGTTTTTTTCTAATATCTGAGAACCTTTATTGTTTGACTTGATTTTTAATTTGAATTTGAATCGGTTCCGAACCAACGAGAGTTTAACAACAGTAAGTGTGGTGATGTGGCATCATTAGCAGGGAATTACTATAGCATAACTATCCGGGCGTCGCAATTATTTAATAACATATTGAAAAATTATGATGATTGGACTTCCTAAACCACCGCCTAAACCCACTCCGAAGAAGAGGGTATATTATATCTCAGTCCCGAAGATATGCAAGAGGCAAAGAAATCTATGAAGGAAAAAGGTATTTAAGCTGAGGATGTTAAAAATTTACCTCGTATTGAAGAAATACATGGGCTTAATACACCACCACTGCCTAAGGTGGTAGAGGAAAATTCTCTTATGAAGGTTAATGATAATGATAATCCTCACAATATGCATCCTAGTCAATGCATTTATGAGTTTGAAAACTATATTAGAAAACAACATCACTTCAATGCAAATGTTATGAAACAATTGAAATATAATTCTGATATGATTGCTCGCTTGAGTGACTTGTTATTTAGAATCTCAAATGATGTTAGAGGTGTTCGAAAACATGCTTCTATGGTTCAAACTCAACTAGAACAAGTTGCTAAATCTCAAAGAGAATTACTTGATGAAATGAATCATAATATGCATGACTTTGCTATTAGAGTTGCAACTAGAGGAGGTAAAATGACTCAGGAACCACTTTGTCCGGAGGGACACCTAAAAGAATTGAACAAGATTCACAAAGAGCTAACACTAGTGCACCTAGTCCTTCTATAAAGAAAAAGAAAAAGAAAAATGATAGGACTTCACATGCTCCTAGTGAACCTGAAATAGAGAAACCTCATGATAATGATAATGAAACTTCAATTTCTGATGTTGAAACCCAATCTACTAATGAACACTCACCTAGTAAAAATGAAAAAGATAATGATGAGGTTCATGAAGACTCTCAACCAACAAATGATAAAGAACCAGATAATGATGTTGAGATAGAACCACCTATTGATCTTGACAACCCACAAGCTAAAAATAAAAGATATGACAAAAGAGACTTTGTGGCTAGGAAACACGGTAAAGAAAGAGAACCGTGGGTTCAAAAACCTATGCCTTTTCCACCCAAGTCACCTAAAAAGAATGATGATGAAGAATTTGAATGCTTTGCTGAAATGCTGAGGCCAGTCTTTTTGCGTACTCGCTTGACTGATATCTTGAAAATGCCTCCTTATGCAAAGTATATGAAAGACATCACCACAAATAAGAGAAAAATACCGAAAGCTAAAATCTCCACTATGCTTGCTAATTATACTTTTAAAGATGGAGTACCTAAAAAACTTGGAGATCCGGGAATACCAACTATACCTTGCTCCATCAAAAAGAATTATGTGAAAACTGCTTTGTGTGATTTAGGAGCAGGTGTTAGTGTTATGCCTTTCTCTTTATATAAAAGACTTGACTTGAATAAACTCACACCTACTAAAATATCTTTGCAAATGGCTGACAAATCAACCGCCATACCTATCGGTATTTGTGAGGATGTGCCCGTTGTTGTTGCTAATGTTACTATTTTGACTGACTTTGTTATACTTGAGATGCCCGAGGACGACAACATGTCGATTATCCTTGGTAGACCCTTCTTGAATACTGTAGGGGTTGTTATTGATTGCAATAAAAGTAAGGTCACTTTTCATATTAATGGTAATGAGCATACGGTGTACTTTCCGAAGAAACAATTCCAAGTGAATGGTATTAATGTTATTGAAAAATCTCCCACAATCACTATTGGAAGTTTTCAAATACCTCTACCTACTGTCAAAAAGAAATATGAAATTCTTATTGTTGGGGAAATGCATATCCCCATTGAGGTAACTTAGTGATTTACGAAAGTTTTTCGGTTTCACGCTAACCGAAAGTGGTTGTTAATAAGACTTGATCAACCTTATTAATAAATCATTTTTAAACGGTATGAAGTTGATGAATTTAGTAAGCACTACTTTTTGTCCCTACCTTTTGTTTTCTATTTTTATTAGTTAAATAAAATAAAATGCCATGTTTTGTTTGTTTCCTGAATTTCCCGTGCAATAAAAAATCACTCTCCCTCTCTCTCCCGAGTTCTTGCTCATTTTGCTGCCATTCCGATCTCTTTGCTTGAAGCTCCATTTCCGAAATTGTTTTGGGAGATTGTTGCTTGGTATGTGACTCCATCATTTGTCCAATTAGTTTTTGTTTTAGTGGTTTATACTTTGAATAATTAGCTACTCTCACTGCTGTTGTAGATGTGCTTGCATGTTGAATTCTTAGTGTTCTAAGTTGTTTCAATGCTTGTTATGGCCTCTATGTATCCCTATGAGTAGTTGCTATCAATCTTACAAAGTTTTGTTGACAAAATTTTGTCACTCCAAAATTTTTATTTATAGAAAATTGTACGCGGACATGATGAACCTATTTGGAAGGAGTTCTTCGAGGAGACAATCCTCGGGGGCATCCTCTAGTGACAGTACTGCACGTCGGTCTTACGTTGAACCAAGTGAAAGTTCCACACGAGATGCAGCCACCAAAACATGGTTATGGCCTTGCGATGAATATATGATGCAGGTGGGCATTAAGGAGGAATTTGAGCAATATGTTCAAAATGCCGGTCTTGGTCCCTACCTATCAGATAAGTGTGCACAACACAATCTTCTCACTGAATCATTTGTCAAAGGATTTAAATATTTTCCACGTGAGTCTAGGGTGTCGTCTATGCTTTATGATGAACCATATACCATTTCACTAGAGAACTTTGCTTACCATTGCAAACTTCCATTTTGGGGTTCGCTTGATGAGCCAGCAAAGGCTGAGTATGAGACCTTCTTGACTAGCCTTTGCTACGGTGAAAATAGGGGAGTAAGGCAAGGAAGAATAAATAGCATTCACTTTCCCGCAATTCAGTACCTTGCATTATTTAACGGGAAGTGCATAGTAGGCAAGCAAGACTGTAGCATACTTTGTTCTCCAGACTTGAGCCTCATTCACACCGCTCTCACTATTGAAAGGAATTATAACCTTGGAGCGATTGTTGCACGTAGACTTCAGAATAATGCCAAAAGTGGTTGGTTCTATGGTGGAATTTATGCCACACATTTAGCACGAGGACTAGGTGTTTCACCTTTGCCCTTTGATCCTATCCTTCCCACTCGGTATTTATATTTTCATGCTTTAAAAGAGCATAAGATTCTATCGGGAAGGGCTAATAACTTCACTTATAATTTGTTGTTTAACCAATCACATGTTGTGGACACATATTTGCCTGCGCATGCTCTCTTTGATTGTCACGGCAAGGGGAGATATTTTGTTCTTGAGAGCGAGGCCCGAGCTCACAACGCAGCAGTGGTGGAAGCCCGGCAGGCCGAGGCATCTCCATCGAGAGCCTCCATGAGCTACCACGCCAACTACTACCCTCCAGGCTACTGATTCGCTACCAAGTTAGGCCAAAAGCCTAAGCTCGGGGGAGTACGTGTTTCTCACCGACATTATATTCATGTTCACATATCATTCTATCTGTCGGTGTTCACACCTTTTCATTGTATCATCCATGCTTAGATTTATTTTTCTTGCTTTCTTCTTGTGTGTTTGAAAAACTTTAGAAAACCAAAAAAAATAGTTGTATTAATTTACTTTCTATGCATGCTTGTAGTAGTACTAAAAAGAAAATCCAAAAAGATTTCCTTGTTCTTCTTTTGCTTGTTGGGAGCTTTCCTGTGTAAATAGTTTTTCTCGTTTTTGCTTATTATTTGCTTGTTGAATAAAAAACAAAAACTCCAAAAATATTTTAGTGTATTTATTTGAATTTATTTTCTTTTATTCGAGTCTTACCAAGGAGAAGACCACGATGGAAATGCTGAGTGGCTCTCACATGAATAACTGTTGAACTAATAAGAGCCCATTTTACCTTGTCTTCTCCTGTTGAATAAAATGTTTTGCAGATTCCAGCTTAATCCATGGCACTCTTGCACTATTATTATTTTCATATCATTCGGTCATGCAAGTGAAAGGCAATAATGACGACATCCGATGAATTGGCCGTGGCAAAGAGAAACTGGTATGAACTCGACTTGTCTTGTCTATGTAAATATGTTTAACCTAGTGCCCATGATTCAACCCGTTATGATTAAACATGTTTGCAATGACAATTAGAGATTATAGTTTCTCATGCCATGCATAAGTAGCTAGGAGTGGATAATGATTGATCTTGGATATCAACAGAGCGTTAAAATGATTATGGTGTAGTATGATGATATGGTATCCTCCTCTGAATGTTCGAGTGGCTTGACTTGGTACATATTCATGCATGTAGTTGAATCAAAACCAACATAGCCTCTATAATGTTTATGTTCATGGTGTTCATATCCTACTCATGCGAGTGTCTAATGTTACTTATGCATAATGCCTGGTTATGATCGTTGTTGCTCTCTAGCTGCCCGCTTCCCAATCTTAAATTGCTAGCCTTCTCATGTACTAAGTGGGGATTCTGCTTGTACATCAAAAACCTTGAACCCAAAGTTATTCCAGATGAGTCCACCATACCTACCTATACATGGTATTACCCTGCCGTCCTAAGTAAATTTGCATGTGCCACCTCTAAAAACTTCTAAAAAAATATCCATTTTGTGTGCCTGGATCGTTCATGGAACGACAGGAGGTGGTCGATATCTTCCGTGCTAAGCATGTTATCCTCAGGTCGAGTGTTTATTCAGTCGCCATTGCACGAGGAAATGGGCATAATAGGGATGCCCAGTCCCAAAATACAAAATACAAAAAAGAGTTCATCTTTTACATAATCAAACAAAAACTCCCAATGGAGTCAAAACCTTTACTTTCTGCTTGGGAACCGCCACTAGAGTGCTTAGCATGGAAGATGTTGATAACTGATGGTCGTGAAGTGAATAAGAAGGGTGCATGTCTCAAAATATCATTTATCTCTATTTTAAAAATTGAGCTCTGGCACCTCCGCAAATCCCTGCTTCCCTCTGCGAAGGGACTTCCTATTTACTTTTATGTTGTGTCATCACCTTCTATAAACAAGCGCTAGAAACTGAGTAGAGCACAGCGGTCATGATTTATGTATTGTGTATAGCTAAGGTTGGGTGCATCGTGACTGGATCTTTTATACCATGAATTACAATGTTTAGTCGCTGCTTGAACTTCGGATGTGCTCTGCATTTATGTTTTGCGGTCTCAGAAAGGGCTAGCGAGATACCATTATTGCCATATTATATCATGATTGTTTTGACAACGTGTTGCTATTTGAGATATCTTATTATTGCTCGCTAGTTGATTATGTCATTGATATGAATCATTATAATCTTTAAGTGTTATTGTCGACATGGTTAGTTATAATGTTGGTTGAAAACCTGGGTGATGTTTAAGCTTATTTATGCAAACAAGAGCAAAAGAGTTCGTAAAAGTTTTTCTTTCTCACTTTCAGTTTATAAACTGAATTGCTTGAGGACAAGCAAAGGTTTGAGCTTGGGGAGTTGATACGTCTCCAACATATCTACTTTTTCTCACGCTTTTCCTCTTGTTTTCGAATCTAATGTGCATGATTTGAATGGAACTAACCCCGGACTGACGTTGTTTTCAGCAGAACTACCATGGTGTTGTATTTGTGCAGAAATAAAAGTTCTCGGAATGGAACGAAACTTTTTGAGGATTTTTATACGAATAATAAGAATTTCTGGAGCCAAGACCCACCGGAGAGGGGGCCTGGGTGGGCACAACCCACTAGGGCGCGCCCCCTCTCCTGGCGCGCCCAGGTGGGTTGTACCCACCTGATGGCCCCGCTGATGACCCCCCTGATACTATAAATTCACATATTTCTAGAAAAAATCAGGGAGAAAGAATTATCATGATCCACGAGACGGAGCCACCGCCAAGCCCTGTTCTTCCTTGGGAGGGCAGATCTGGTGTCTGTTTGGGGCTCCGAAGAGGGGGATCTTTGATCTTCGTCATCACCAACCTATCTCCACCGCCAATTCCATGATGCTCCCCACCGGGAGTGAGTAATTCCTTCGTAGGCTCGCTGGTCGGTGAGGAGTTGGATGAGATTCATCATGTAATCGAGTTAGTTTTGTTGGGGCTTGATCCCTAGTATCCACTATATTCTTACATTGATGTTGCTATGACTTTGCCATGCTTAATGCTTGTCACATTGGGCCCAGGTGCCATGATTTCAGATCTGAACCGTCTATGAATTCATCATTATATCCATGTTTTAGATCCGATCTTGCAAGTTATAGTCACCTACTACGGTTATGATCCGGCAACACCGGAGTGACAACAACCGGGCCCACTCCCGGTGATGACCGTAGTTTGAGGAGTTCATGTATTCACTATGTGTTAATCCTTTGTTCTGGTCCTCTATTAAAAGGAGGCCTTAATATCCCTTAGTTTCCAATATGGACCCCGCTGCCACGGGAGGGTAGGACAAAAGATGTCATGCAAGTTCTTTTAGTAAAGCACGTATAACTATTTACGAAATACATGCCTACATTATATCGATGAACTGGAGCTAGTGTCGTATCGCCCTAGGTTATAAGTGTCACATGATGAATATCATCCAACAAGTCACCGATCCAATGCCTACAAATTTATCCTTATTGATCTTGCTGCGTTACTATTGCTATCATCAATGTTACACTTGCTATAAATTACTGCTACCACTATTACTGTTACCGTTGCTACTGTCACTTCTATCAAAACTATCAAACTACTTTGCTACTGATCATATTGCTGCAGATAATTAATCTCCAGGTGTGGTTGAATTGATAACTCAGCTGCTAATACCTTCAAATATTCTTTGGCTCCCCTTGTGTCGAATCTACAAATTTGGGTTGAATACTCTACCCTCGAAAACTGTTGTGATCCCCTATACTTGTGGGTTATCAGAGGGCGCGTTGCTCCTCCGTCAGGGACGCCCGCACGCGGTCGACCTCGTCGGCGAAGTGGTCGGGGCGCGTGTTGACGTCGGGCAGTTGGGGAATGGGGACACCACCAGCGCTGAGCCTCCAACCCCCCCCCCCCCGGGCCCTACGCGCATGTTGGGAGGCGCCGGGTTGTTGGCCTCGAAGAGCAGGTAGGCTTCCCACTAGTGCAGCGAGCGGCAGCCGAAGCCGTTGGCCGCCACCCATCGTTGGGGAATCGCTCGCACATCCTCGCGGCTGGGCTTGGGGGAGAGGGAAGGAAGGGGAAAGAGAGGCAGAGCTCGTCGGCGGGGCAGAGCACGGCGGCTGCAGGTGTGGCCAGAGGTGAGGGGGAGGCTTTGCTTTTATAGCGGTCGGGCGCCGTGTGTACGCGTGGCGGGAGCTGGGGCGTCGTCGCGCCGCCCATGAGGAATCAACGGAAGGCCGACCGGCGGCAACCTTGGCATTGATTCCCCACAGGAAACCGAGGCGTTCTGAGGACGACGAGACGAGTGTCGCTGACTCGGCGGGCCCGTAGTTAGTTCGCACCAAAATCACGTTCCCCGGCACCCCCAGCGTGTCGGGTTCGGCCTGGGTCCGCCGGCGCCAGTTTCGGCCTAAACCGGCGAAAAACGGGCTCCTGGGGCGCGACTTGGCCAATTTTTGGGCACCAGCACGAAAAATCACCTTGGGGGCGTGTTGGGGGCGTGGCTGGAGATGCACTAAGGCCCATCCACCTAGGGGAAGGGAAACCCTAAGGAGGAGGGCCCTCTACTTGGCTTGGAGGGCACTCCTCCCCCTTTGGACGACTCCCCTGCGCCCCTAGCCCTCCAACACCCCTATATATAGTGGGGAGGAGGGGCAAGGGCTGGAGACAACAATTCCCACGCCCTGCAGCCTCCCCTCTCTCCCGTTCTTCCTCATTCATAGTTCCAGAGGTGCTTGGCGGAGCCCTGCTGGGATTGCTCCACCACCATCTCCACCACACCATCGTGTTGGTTGAGGTCCCATCTAATTATCCTCCTTCGCTTGCTGGATCAAGAAGGAGGAGACGTCATCGAGCCGTACGTGTGATGAACGCGGAGGTGTCGTCCATTCGATGCTAGATTGGATTGGATCGTGATCGGATCGCGAAGAGTACGAGTATATCAACCGCGTGTTATACGCTTCCCCTTAGCAATCTACAAGGGTATGTAGATGCAATGTCTCCTCTCGTAGATGTTCATCTCCTAGATCGATCTTGGCGAGCGTAGGAAAATTTTTGTTTCCCATGCAACGTTCCCCAAGAGTGGCATCATGAGCTAGGTTTATGCGTAGATGACATCATGAGTAGAACACAAAGGAGCTTGTGGGCATTGATATTTAGATTGCTTCCTTCCTTGGTCTTTTCTTGATTCGGCGATATTGTGGGATGAAGCGGCCCAGACCAACTTTACATGTCCACGTACATGAGAACGGTTCCATCGATTGACATGTGACATTGTTGCATAAAGATGGCTGGTGGGTGTCTGTCTCTCCCACCGTAGTTGAATCGGATTTGACAAAGGCGGTCCTTGTAGAAGGTTAAATAGCAACTTGCATATCAAAGTTGTGGCTTTGCGCAGGTAAAAATCATTCTTGCTAGATACCCATAGCAGCCAAGTTCTATAATGAAAAATTCCCACTAGTATATGAAAGTGATATCATAGGAGACTCTCTATCATGAAGATCATGG
Source organism: Triticum urartu (assembly GCF_056163025.1). Lineage (NCBI taxonomy): Eukaryota > Viridiplantae > Streptophyta > Magnoliopsida > Poales > Poaceae > Triticum > Triticum urartu. The sequence goes on from NC_141875.1 coordinate 484,290,206, forward strand.
TGCTACTTTGAAGCACAAGTGTGGAAAAAGGATAGTAGCATTGTCCCTTCTCTCTTTTTCTCTCATTCACATTTTTTTATTTGGGCCTTCTTTTTTTGGCCTCTTTTTTCGTCTGGAGTCTCATCCTGACTTGTGGGGAATCATAGTCTCCATCATCCTTTCCTCACTTGGGACAATGCTCTAATAATGATGATCATCACACTTTATTTACTTACAACTCAAGAATTACAACTCAATACTTAGAACAAAATATGACTCTATGTGAATGCCTCCGGCGGTGTACCGGGATGTGCAATGATGCATGAGTGACATGTATGGAGAATTATGAACGGTGGCTTTGCCACAAATACGATGTCAACTATATGATCATGCAAGCAATATGACAATGATGAAGCGTGTCATAATAACGGAACGGTGGAAAGTTGCATGGCAATATATCTCGGAATGGCTATGGAAATGCCATAATAGGTAGGTATGGTGGCTGTTTTGAGGAAGGTATATGGTGGGTTTATGGTACCGGCGAAAGTTGCCCGCTACTAGAGAGGATAGCAATGGTGGAAGGGTGAGAGTGCGTATAATCCATGGACTCAACATTAGTCATAAAGAACTCACATACTTATTGCAAAAATCTATTAGTTGTCGAAACAAAGTATTACGCACATGCTCCTAGGGGGTAGATTTGTAGTAAAAGACCATTGCTCGTCCCCGACCGCCACTCATAAGGAAGACAATCAATAAATAAATCATGCTCCGACTTCATCACATAACGATTCACCATACGAGCATGCTACAGGAATCACAAACTTCAACACAAGTATTTCTCAAATTCACAACTACTCAACTAGCATGACTCTAATATCACCATCTCCATATCTCAAAACAATTATCAAGTATCAAACTTCTCATAGTATTCAATGCACTTCTATGAAAGTTTTTATATTATTCCTAAAAGCAAATTTCCATGTTGTTCTAGAGGACTCTCAAAATAATATAAGTGAAGCATGAGAGATCAATTATTTCTATAAAATAAAACCACCGCCGTGCTCTAAAAGATATAAGTGAAGCACTAGAGCAAAAACTATATAGTTCAAAAGATATAAGTGAAGCACATAGAGTATTCTAATAAATTTCAAATCATGTGAGTCTCTCTCAAAAGGTGTGTACAGAAAGGATGATTGTGGTAAACTAAAAATCAAAGACTCAAATCATAAAAGACGCTCCAAGCAAAACATATATCATGTGGTGAATAAAATTATAGCTCCAAGTAAAGTTACCGATAGACAAAGACGAAAGAGGGTATGCCTTCCGGGGCATCCCCAAGCTTAGGCTTTTTGGTGTCCTTGAATTTTACCTTGGGGTGCCATGGGAATCCCCAATCTTATGCTCTTGCCACTCTTTGTTCCATAATCCATCAAATCTTTACCCAAAACTTGAAAACTTCACAACACAAAACTCAAAATAGAAAATCTCATAAGCTCCGTTAGCGAAAGAAAAAAAAACACCACTTCAAGGTACTGTAATGAACTCATTCTTTATTTATATTGTTGTTAAACCTACTGTATTCCAACTTCTCTATGGTTTATAAACTCTTTTACTAGCCATAGATTCATCAAAATAAGCAAACAACACACGAAAAACAGAATCTGTCAAAAACAGAACAGTCTGTAGTAATCTGTAGCTAACGCAAACTTATGGAACCCCTAAAATTCTAAAATAAATTTCTGCACGTGAGTAATTTATCTATTAATCATCTACAAAAAGAATTAACTAAATATCACTCTCCAAATAAAAATGGCAGCAATTCTCATGAGCGCTAAAGTTTCGGTTTTTTACAGCAAGATCAAAAAGACTTTCCCCAAGTCTTCCCAACGGTTCTACTTGGCACAAACACTAATTAAACACAAAAACACAGCCAAAACAGAGGCTAGATAAATTATTTATTACTAAACAGGAGCAAAAGGCAAGGAATAAAAATAAAATTGGGTTGCCTCCCAACAAGCGCTATCGTTTAACGCCCCTAACTAGGCATAAAAGCGAAGATAGATCTAGGTATTGCCATCTTTGGTAGGCAATCCATAAGTGGCTATCATAATAGATTCATATGGTAATTTAAATTTATTTCTAGGGAAGTGTTCCATGCCTTTCCTTAACGGAAATTGGAATCTAATATTCCCTTCCTTCTTATCAGTAATTGCACCAATCGTTCTAAGGAAAGGTCTACCAAGAATAATAGGACATGGAGGATTGCAATCTATGTCAAGAACAATGAAATCTACGGGCACATAGTTCCTATTTGCAACAATAAGAACATCATTAATTCTTCCCATAGATTTCTTAATAGTGGAATCCGCAAGGTGCAAGTTTAAAGAACAATCATCAAAATCATGGAAACCTAGCAAATCACATAAAGTTTTCGGAATCGTGGAAACACTAGCACCCAAATCACACAAAGAATAACACTCATGATCTTTAATTTTAATTTTTATTGTAGGTTCCCACTCATCATAAAGTTTTCTAGGGATAGAAACTTCCAACTCAAGTTTTTCTTCATAAGATGCATCAAAGCATCAACGATATGTTTAGTAAAAGCTTTATTTTGACTATAAGCATGAGGAGAATTTAGCACGGATTGCAACAAGGAAATACAATCTATCAAAGAGCAATTATCATAATTAAATTTCTTGAAATCCAAAATAGTGGGTTCATTGATATCTAAAGTTTTGACCTCTTCAATCCCACTTTTAACAATTTTTGCATCAAGATCTAAAAACTCCAAATGTTTGGAACACCTTCTAGGTAAAGGTGGCTCATCTTCAGTCACATCATTATCAAGATTCATATTGCAAAACAAAGATTTAATAGGAGACACATCAATAACTTTTAGATCTTCATCTTTATTTTCATAGAAACTAGAAGAACACGCTTTCACAAAGCAATCTTTCTTAGCACGCACCCTAGTGGTTCTTTCTTTGCACTCATCAATGGAAATTCTCATGGCTTTGGGAGACTCATTGATATCATGCTTAGGTGGAATAGATCTAAGTTTCAAAGAATCAACATCAAGAGAAATTATATCAATGTTCCTAGCCAATTCATCAACCTTACGCAATTTTTCTTCAAGCAAAGCATTGAAATTATTTTGTGAATTCATAAACTCCTTAACACTAGTCTCAAATTTAGAGGGCATCTTATTAAAATTTCCATAAGAATTGTTGTAGGAATTACCATAATTATTAGAGGAATTACTAGGAAATGGCCTAGAATTAAAATTACCTCTATACGTGTTGTTACCAAAATTGTTCCTACCAACAAAATTCACATCCATAGATTCATTATTATTCTCAATCAAGGTAGACAAAGGGACATCATTAGGATCAGAAGAAACACTCTTATTAGCAAAAAAATCATAAGTTCATCCATCTTTCCACTCAAAACATTAATCTCTTCAATTGCATGCACTTTTTTACTAGTAGATCTTTCGGTGTGCCATTGAGAATAATTAACCATAATATTATCTAGGAGTTTAGTAGCTTCTCCTAAAGTGATTTCCATAAAAGTGCCTCCTGCGGCTGAATCTAAAAGATTTCTAGAAGCAAAATTCAATCCGGCATAAAAAATTGTATAATCATCCAAAGATTCAAACCATGTGTAGGGCAATTACGTATCATTAATTTCATCCTCTCCCAAGCTTGTGCAACATGTTCATGATCAAGTTGCTTAAAATTCATAATATCGTTTCTAAGAGAGATGATCTTAGCGGGAGGAAAATACTTAGAGATAAAAGCATCTTTGCACTTATTCCATGAATCAATACTATTTTTAGGCAAAGACGAAAACCAAGCTTTAGCACGAACTCTAAGGGAAAAGGAAATAGCTTCAATTTAACAATATCATTGTCCACATCTTTCTTCTTTTGCATATCACACAAATCAACAAAGTTGTTTAGATGGGTAGTGGCATCTTCACTTGGAAGGCCGGCGAATTGATATTTCATGACAAGATTCAACAAGGCAGCATTAATTTCACAAGATTCGGCATCGGTAAGAGGAGCAATCGGAGTGCTAAGAAAATCATTGTTGTTGGTATTGGCAAATTCACACAATTTAGTATTGTCTTGAGCCATCGTGACAAGCAAGCAATCCAACACACAAGCAAACAAGCGAAGAAGCAAAAGAGGCAAACTAGAAAAGAGGAGGGGAACGGAAAGAGAGGGCGAATAAAACGGCAAGGGTGAAGTGGGGGAGAGGAAAATGAGAGGCAAATGGTAAATAATGTAATGCGAGGGATAAGAGTTTCTGATGAGTACTTGATATGTCTTGACTTGTGCGTAGACTCCGGCAACGGTGCTAGAAATGGCTCGTTGTCGGGAGTCAAATCTTGACTTGACTTGGCGTGAATCTCCCCGGCAACGGCGCCAGAAATCCTTCTTGCTACCTCTTGAGCACTGCATAGGTTTTCCCTTGAAGAGGAAAGGGTGATGCAGTAAAGTAGCGTAAGTATTTCCCTCAGTTTTTGAGAACCAAGGTATCAATCCAGTAGGAGATCACGCTCGAGTCCCACACACACCTACACAAACAAATAAGAACCTCGCAACCAACGCGATAAAGGGGTTGTCAATCCCTTCACGGTCACTTACGAGAGTGAGATCTGATAGATATGATAGGATAATATTTTGGTATTTTAATGATAAACAGAAATAAAGATGCAAAGTAAAATAAACGATAATATAAATAACTAAGTGTTAGAGGATTAATATGATGGAAGAGAGACCCGGGGGCCATAGGTTTCACTAGTGGCTTCTCTCAAGAGCAAAAGTATTACAGTGGGTAAATGAATTACTCTCGAGCAATTGATAGAATTGAGCATAGTTATGAGAATATCTAGGTATGATCATGTATATAGGCCTCACGTCTGTGACAAGTAGACCGAAACGATTCTGCATCTACTACTATTACTCCACACATCGACCGCTATCCAGCATGCATCTAGAGTATTAAGTTCATAAGAACAGAGTAATGCTTTAAGTAAGATGACATGATGTAGAGGGATAAACTCATGCAATATGATGTAAAGCCCATCTTTTTATCCTCGATGGCAACAATACAATACGTGCCTTGCTGCCCCTGCTGTCACTGGGAAAGGACACCGCAAGATTGAACCCAAAGCTAAGCACTTCTCCCATTGCAAGAAAGATCAATCTAGTAGGCCAAACCAAACTGATAATTCGAAGAGACTTGCAAAGATAAACCAATCATACATAAAAGAATTCAGAGGAGATTCAAATATTGTTCATAGATAAACTTGATCATAAACCCACAATTCATTGGATCTCGACAAACACACTGCAAAAGAAGATTACATCGAATAGATCTCCAAGAAGATCGAGGAGAACTTTTTATTGAGATCCAAAGAGAGAGAAGAAGCCATCTAGATAATAATTATGGACCCGAAGGTCTGAAGTAAACTACTAACACATCACCAGAGAGGCCATGGAGTTGATGTAGAGGCCCTCCGTGATCAATTCCCCCTCCGGCGGAGCTCCGGAAAAGGCCCAAGATGAGATCTCTCGGGTACAGAAGGTTGCGGTGGTGGAATTAGGTTTTCGTGGTGCTCCTGGATGTTTGGGAGGTACGTGGATATATAAAGGAGGAAGAAGTAGGTCGGTGGAGCAACGAGGGGCCCACGAGGGTGGAGGGCGCACCCAGGGGGTAGGTGATACGTCTCCAACGTATCTATAATTTTTGATTGCTCCATGCTATATTATCTACTGTTTTGGACATTATTGGGCTTTATTATCCACTTTTATATTATTTTTGGGACTAACCTATTAACCGGAGGCCCAGCCCAGAATTGCTATTTTTTGCCTGTTTTAGGGTTTCGAAAAAAAAGGAATATCAAACGGAGTCCAAACGGAATGAAACCTTCGGGAACGTGATTTTCTCATCAAATACAACTCAGGAGACTTGGACCCTACGTCAAGACACGTAACAGGAGTCCACGAGGTAGGGGGCGCACCTACCCCCCCCCCCAGGCGCACCCTCCACCCTCGTGGGCCCCCTATTGCTCCACCGACGTACTTCTTCCTCCTATATATACCCACGTACCCCCAAACGATCAGATACGGAGCCAAAACCCTAATTCAACCACCGCAACTTTCTGTATCCACGAGATCCCATCTTGGGGCCTGTTCCGGAGCTCCGCCGGAGGGGGCATAGATCACGGAGGGCTTCTTCATCAACACCATAGCCCCTCCGATGAAGTGTGAGTAGTTTACCTCAGACCTATGGGTCCATAGTTAGTAGCTAGATGGCTTCTTCTCTCTTTTTGGATCTCAATACAATGTTCTCCCCCTCTCTTGTGGAGATCTATTCGATGTAATCTTCTTTTTGCGGTGTGTTTGTTGAGACCGATGAATTGTGGGTTTATGATCAAGTCTATCTATGAATAATATTTGAATCTTCTCTGAATTCTTTTATGTATGATTGGTTATCTTTGCAAGTCTCTTCGAATTGTCAGTTTGGTTTGGCCTACTAGATTGATCTTTCTTGCAATGGGAGAAGTGCTTAGCTTTGGGTTCAATCTTGCGGTGTCCTTTCCCGGTGACAGTAAGGGCAGCAAGGCACGTATTGTATTGTTGCCATCGAGGTGTAGAGGGATAGACTTATGCAATATGAGGAAAACCCCATCTTGTTATCCTTTGTCCTTAGCATCTTGAAGGGGTTCCACATCCTTTAGTCCATGCCACTTAATTTGTTGAACTTGTCTGAAACATACTAGGTAAAAGTATTAGTCCAACAAGAGATATGTTGTCACTAATTATCAAAATCATCTAGGGAGCACTTGTGCTTTTAATCTCCCCCCTTTTGGTAATTGATGGCAACATACATCAAAGCTTTAGATAAAGATATAGAGAATAGCAAGTAAAGCTTTGGAAAGACATGTAACAAGCATAGGCTCCCCCTACATGTATGCAATCATGTGAATATGGAATATAGAAGCATGTGAGAGCATAACCATGACAGAGTAGCAATGTGTTACATGTATCTTGGATATATGCATCAGGGCAAAAGACATGAATATGGGAAATGTACCTTCATGCCCATGAGTCCTTCTTGCAAACAGTATGTACATCAGCAAGAATTTCTCATACACATGACTATGATGCATATACTTACCTTGTGGTCTTGAGTTGGCTAGGATGGGATGAGCCTGCGTAAACAAGGTTAGATAACACAGATGCACCCACTAGCTAGAGCAAACAAAAGAAACCACAAGAGTACCAAGACTGGGATGACATGTAGAGTCAGTACAGAGTACCACGATAGATATTGACATGTCCCCAAAGAGAAAGATATGCAATGAATTTAATAAATTTCTTTCCCTTGGATGTCTTGCTCCCCCTGAATCTAGCATGGGATACTGGGAGAAGATAGGGAACAGAAAAACAGAGCTCAAAGAAGCAAATGAGCAGAGCTAATGCAAATAAGCACATATGAACGTGTCTTTCCCCCAAGAAGACATGTGGCATATCTCCTCTTGAACATCAAGCATCTGGGATCCTTGAAGATTACTCTTTCCTGGAGTATTCCCTCCCCCTAGAGATCTCTCCCCCTAGAGATATGATTAAGCTTTGATGTGATCTCTCTCTCCCACTTTGACATCAATTTCCAAGAAGGGTCTTCTGGAATTTGTTGTGAATGGGTTCGGTCCTTGAATCACAATACAAAGTATTAAGGTAAATGTGATGCTTGCAGAGGACAAGATTCATTGAGTGGAGCTGGATCAAGAATAAAGTAGGAATAAATGGCAAAATGTTTTTCTTATAGTGAAATCGGTGTCACCGAGTTGTATGCTTCGGTTGCTCCGAAAATCTTCGGCTAGACCGGAGACATGAAACCGGTGGAACTGAGTTCATCACAGAGAAAAAGACTTGTCACCTCAGCTCACTGGACAATAAGATCTCACAAAGATATGCAATGAATTGGATGCAGAAAATGCAGAACAAAAAGCAAAGAAAAGAAACTAAAATTGGGCGGTGACAAAGTCACCTATGTTAGAGTATATTGACTTAGGAGTCAAGTGAGATCACTTGATCATAGGTCGTACTCATCGTTTAAGCTCAAAATGGGGTTACCATTTTTCATTTAAGTATCTTGATGTATTCACATCTTGTCGAGTTGCTTTGACTCATGACTTGGAGTAAAGCTACTCTAAGATGGAATAACATACCTTGGGTGGCGGTGTTGATCTTGATCATGTAGTTGAACTTGTGTGGGTTGCTCAAGGTTGATGTAGCCCATCAAGAGTTGGGAGCACCCTTTGGATTTTGAGTTCATCTACCTACATGGGTTAGTTGTCGCAAGGAAGAACACTTGTGTATCCAACATGACAATCATGAAGCTCAACATAGAATTTGTCAAAGGATATGTTTGAAAGGTTTCGTGCTTCCTTGTCATCAACCACCATTGTGTAGAGACTTGGTGATGTAGAGATTGATCAAGATGTGAGTGAGTTGCAATCTCATAGAATTAGATTCATCCAAGTACCTACAAGGGTTAGATAACATGCAAGATGCAAATTTTCAAGACATAAGATAATCATCATAGGAGAAATATCAAGTGATTAGTCGTAAGCTCAAGTCTTGCATGTATCCAATGGAGTTCCTACTCCAAGTTTGAAGCATCAATGATGTTCAATTCACCTCTTAACCTGCAAAAACACTTTCTCATCAAGTGGTTTAGTGAATATATCCTCTAATTGCATATCGGTGCGAACATGCTTAAGGTTTATGTCACCCTTAGCAACGTGATCTCGAATGAAATGATGACGAACTTCAATATGCTTAGTTCGAGAGTGTTGCACGGGATTGTGAGCAATCTTGATAGCACTTTCATTGTCACAAAGTAATGGAACATGTTTCACATATATCCCATAATCTTTAAGAGTTTGGGTCATCCAGAGTAATTGAGCACAACATGAACCAGCGGCAATGTATTCCGCTTCGGTGGTGGATAAGGATACTGAGTTTTGTTTCTTGGAAGACCAAGACACAAGAGATCTACCAAGGAATTGACAAGTACCCGAAGTGGACTTTCTATCAACCTTGTCACCGGCATAGTCCGAGTCGGAGTAGCCAACAAGATCAAAGGAAGCCCCCTTTGGATACCAAATGCCAAAATTTGGTGTATGTATTAAGTATCTCACTATCCTCTTCATGACCTTAAGATGACATTCCTTAGGAGCAGCTTGATATCGTGCACACATGCACACACTTAGCATGATATCGGGACGTGAAGCACATAGATATAACAATGAACCAATCATAGAGCGGTAAACTTTTTGATCAACCGGTTCACCATCTTTGGTCAAATCAAGATGTCCACTAGTAGGCATGGGTGTAGTCATACCTTTGCATTCTTGCATATTGAACTTCTTGAATAAGTCCTTGGTGTACTTAGTTTGAGAGACAAAGGTGCCTTCCATAGTTTGCTTGATTTGCAAACCAAGAAAGAATTTGAGTTCACTCATCATACACATCTCAAACTTCTCCGACATTAGTTTCCCAAACTTTTCACTAAAATGAGGGTTAGTTGATCCAAATATGATATCATCGACATAAATTTGGCATACAAATAGTTCTCCATTAACCCTTTTAGTAAAAAGAGTAGAATCTATTTTTCCAATTTCAAAGCCTTTTTCAATAAGGAACTTGGTCAAGCATTTATACCATGCTCTAGGAGCTTGTTTAAGACCATAAAGGGCTTTGTGAAGTTTGTAGACATGATTAGGTTTCTTAGGATTGACAAAGCCGGGAGGTTGCTTAACATAAACTTCCTCCTCAATTTCACCATTTAGAAAAGCACTTTTAATGTCCATTTGGTACAAAGTGATATCATGGTGATTAGCATAAGCAAGTAAGATGCGAATGGACTCAAGTCTAGCAACGGGAGCATATGTCTCACCATAGTCCATACCTTCGACTTGTGTGTAGCCTTGGGCGACGAGACATGCTTTGTTGCGAACCACTTGTCCATATTCATCTTTCTTGTTGCGAAACACCCATTTGGTACCGATGATGTTGTGGTTGTTGTCGGGCTTCTCGACCAATGTCCACACTTGATTTCTCTCAAAGTTGTGTAGCTCTTCATGCATAGCGTTTATCTAGTCCGGATCCTCCAATGCTTCTTCAACCTTCATAGGTTCAATGCTAGAGATGAATGAGTAATGTTCACAAAAGTTAGCCAAATGAGTTTTAGAGCGAGTGATTCTCCCGGTTTGGATATCATTGTAGATTTGCTCCACGGGATGATCTTTAGCAATTCTTGCTCGAACTCGTGAAAGCTTTTGCTTGGGTCTTGGTTGAACATCTTCTTCATCTTGTTCTTCTTCTTGGCCTTCTTCATTGTTAGCGTTGTCGTTCTCTTGTCGTGGTGGAGAAGGAGGTTGTTGACATTCGTCTTGGTGCACTTCCTCGTTTTCTTCATCTTGGTGTGTCCCACTCGTGGATGCTTCCGTATCAACTCTTGGTTCACCTTGTCATGAGGTAGAAGCTTCCACTTGGACGAACGAGGTACTCTCCTTTATCTCTGTTGGACGAATCTTACCAATAGACAAGTCTTGGATTGCTTCCGAGGGATCTTTGTCTCCTACATCAATTGGCAATTGCTCTACTTGCGAGCCGTTAGATTCATCAAACTTCACATCTACCATTTCTTCAACCTTTCGGGTGAAATTGTTGTAGACACGGTATGTGTGAGAGTTTGAGCCATAACCAAGTAGGAAACCTTTATGAGACTTAGGGGCAAATTTAGAACGACGATGCTTATCAAGAGAGTAGCACTTTGAGCCGAATACTCGAAAGTATCCAACTTGGGGTTTGTTACCGGTGAGGAGCTCGTATGCCGTCTTGCCGAGTAGCTTGTGAAGATACAAGCGATTTGTTGCATGACAAGCTGTCTCAACCGCTTCTGCCCAAAAGTGTTTTGGCGTCTTGTACTCATCAAGCATCATTCTTGCCATCTCGATAAGAGTCCGGTTCTTCCTCTCAATGACTCCATTTTGTTGAGGTGTGTACGTAGCCGAGAACTCATGTGTAATCCCTTCTTCATCAAGAAAGGCGTCCACATTTGCATTCTTGAACTCCATTCCATTGTTGCTCTGAACCTTCTTGATCTTCACGTCAAATTGATTTTGGGCCTTCCTAGCAAAGTTTTTGAAGATCTTTTGGACCTGCGATTTGTCATCAAGAAAGAATACCCACGTAAATCTTGAAAAATCATCAACTATGACTAGACCAAATGAGTTACCACCGAGACTCTTGTAGGCATTTGGACCAAAGAGATCCATGTGAAGTAGCTCGAGTGGTCTTCTTGTGGTCATAATGTTCTTAGCGCGATGACTTCCTCCAACTTGTTTCCCTGCTTGACAAGCACTACAAAGTCTATCCTTGTCAAATATGACATCGTTAACGCCAAGGATATGATTTCCTTTAATGAGTTTGTCAAGGTTTCGCATGCCCACATGGCCTAGCCTTCTATGCCACAACCAGCCTTTAGAAGATTTAGCAATTAAGCAAGTTCTAGGTTGAGCCTTTTTAGTGAAATCAACAATGTAAAGATCCCCTCTACGTATACCGGTAAAGACTATTTTATGATTATCTCTACGAAACACTTGGCAGTCTACTTCAGTAAATAGGACATTGAAACCAAAATCAGCAAGTCTAGATACTGAAAGTAAGTTGTAGCCAAGAGATTCAACGAGCATGACATTTTGTATTGAGCTATCATGTGAGATGGCCACCTTACCAAGGCCAACCACCTTACCCTTTGAATTATCACCAAAAGTGACATACTTTCGAGGGCCGTCGTTTCCAGCAAGCTCATGGAACATGTCTTTATCTCCGGTCATATGATTAGTACATCCACTATCAAGGACCCATTCCTTTCCTCCAGCCATGTAGCCGCGAAGATTTGCCATAAGACCAAAGTGTCTCATCGCATCATCGAGATCATAGTCACTATCATCATCCTCATCATAGTATCCATTTTCAACATCATTTTGTGATTGATCAATTCCTAGAGAGGGTAATTCATTAGACAAATGATCATTTCTATAGTTATCTTTATGAATTCTAATAGCTCTGGAAATGATATTGCTAATGATTCCAACATCTCCTTTGGCACTCGTAAGATTAGTAAGCTCAAATAAGCAGTCACCAAATTTGGGATCATGGGAACTCATCTTAATCAAGGCAATAGACTTATGGAGGATTTCATCTAGATATTTCAAGGAATAATTTGGAAAGAGTTCCTCAAGAAATTTCCATATGGTGTAGGCACACTTAATAGTAGGCAAACATCCAATCAAGTTTCTAGGCAAGCCTCTAGTGATAAGATTAACAGTTCTAAGATTGCGAATCATGTCAATTGACTCATCAAGGGTAGGATGCATGGGATCAACATGAGGTGCACAAGGGCTAGCAATATACTTTCTCAAATGATATTCATTGAAAATCTCAAGCATTTCATTTTTCCAATCATGAAAATATTCTCCATCAAGAATAGGCACTCTACGTCTAAGACTCCCCAAAGTAGACTCATCCATCTTCCTCCAATGGTGTTTAAACCAAGGCAATGGAGACCAAAGCTCTGATACCAATTGAAAGGATCGAGAAGAGGTGTCTAGAGGGGGGGTGATTAGACACTAAGTAGCAAAAGTTGCAGTTTTTAATTTCTTTAAGTTGAAGTGGAGTTTTGGAACAAGTTTAACAAACACAATACATTTCAAGCAAGCATGCGAAGAGTATATGAGCAGCGGAAAGTAAAGCATGCAACTTGCAAGAATGTAAAGGGAAGGGTTTGGAGAATTCAAACGCAATTGGAGACACGAATGTTTTTGTCGTGGTTCCGATAGGTGGTGCTATCGTACATCCACATTGCTGGAGACTTCAACCCATGAAGGGTAACGGTTGCGCGAGTCCACGGAGGGCTCCACCCACGAAGGGTCCACGAAGAAGCAACCTTGTCTATCCCATCATGGCCATCGCCCACGAAGGACTTGCCTCACTAGCGGTAGATCTTCACGAAGTAGGCGATCTCCTTGCCGTTACAAACTCCTTGGTTCAACTCCACAATCTTGTCGGAGGCTCCCAGGTGACACCTAGCCAATCTAGGAGACACCACTCTCCAAGAAGTAACAAATGGTGTGTTGATGATGAACTCCTTGCTCTTGTGCTTCAAATGATAGTCTCCCCAACACTCAACTCTCTCACACAGGATATGGATTTGGTGGAAAGAAGATTTGAGTGGAAAGCAACTTGGGGAAGGCTAGGGATCAAGATTCATATGGTGGGAATGGAATATCTTGGCCTCAACACATGAGTAGGTGGTTCTCTCTCAGAAAATGTTTATTGGAAGTGTAGGTATGTTCTGATGGCTCTCTCCACGAATGAAGAGTGGGTGGAGGGGTATATATAGCCTCCACACAAAAAACTAACCGTTACACACAATTTACCAATCTCGGTGAGACCGAATTGAGAAACTCGGTCGGACTGATTTAGCAAACCTAGTGACCGTTAGGATTTTTGATGGGACTGAGATGCAACTCGGTGGGACCGATATGGTTAGGGTTAGGGCATAACTTAATCTCGCTGTGACTGATTACACAAACTCGGTGGGACCGATTTTGGTAATAAGCTAACCAGAGAGTTGGTCAGGCAAACTTGGTGAGACCGATTACGCAAACTCGGTGGGACTGATTTTGGTAATAAGCTAACCAAAAAGTTTGCATTGTAATCTCGGTAGTACCGATTTCTCAATCTCGGTGGGACCAATTTTGGTAATGGACATACACAGTGAGATTACAATCCCATCTCGGTGTGACCGAGATCCCTATCGGTGAAACCGATTTGCCTAGGGTTTGTGGCAGTGGCTATGACATCTGAACTCGGTGGCGCCGGATAGAAAGAATCGGTGGGGCCGAGTTTGACTTTTGGTTTAGGTCATATGTGGATGTGGGAAGGTAGTTGAGGGTTTTGGAGCATATCACTAAGCACTATGAAGAAAGAACCTCATCAAGCAACACCTCATCCCCTCTTGATAGTATTGGCTTTTCCTATAGACTCAATGTGATCTTGGATCACTAAAATAGAAAATGTAGAGTCTTGATCTTGAAGCTTGAGCTAATCCTTTGTCCTTAGCATCTTGAAGGGGTTCCACATCCTTTAGTCCATGCCACTTAATTTGTTGAACTTGTCTAAAACATACTAGGTAAAAGTATTAGTCCAACAAGAGATATGTTGTCATTAATTATCAAAATCACCCAGGGAGCACTTGTGCTTTCACCAACGCAGTGCTAAAAGAGGTAGCAGTAGGCGCGCCCCCTGCCTCGTGGCCTCCTCGATTGTTTCTTGACTCCCACTCCAATTCTCCTGGATCACGTTTGTTGAGAAAATCACGTTCCCGAAGGTTTCATTCCGTTTGGACTCCGTTTGATATTCCTTTTCTGCGAAACACTGAAATAGGCAAAAAAATAGGAATTTGGGCTGGGCCTCCCGTTAATAGGTTCGTCCCAAAAATGAGATAAAAGTGTAAAATAAAGCTCATTAACATCCAAAATAGATAATATAATAGCATGGAGCAATCAAAAATTATAGATACGTTGGAGACGTATCACTTCCTTCAAGTGTCGTTCAAAAGGGGTGTCGTCATCCGGTTGAATGAACTTGTTCCTTGGGTCCATCATCTATAGTGTAGAAATAGAGAAGAGTTAGAAATGAGTAGAGAAGAGTATCATGTGGCTTTTCCTAGTGGTCATGTTTTACAGTCAGTGTGTGCTTTGATACCATCTTGTAGCGACCCGATCCCAATGGACCGTAGTCTCTGTGCTTAAGTGTCATTCCTGGATCGGTATTGCTGACACACACAGTACTCGAGGATTTATAACAGAGTTCAATCACACACTTATTACATCGAGTGTCTCAAAAAGAGTACTTATTACAATAATATGGCTAAAGGCCATCTAAATAACTTGCGGAAGTATCGAAGAATAATGAGTCCATCAACTCCATTGCAATACTGAGTGCATGACAACGACCTATCGCACCTTACTCTTCGTCTGAAAATTTTGCAACATGATACGTTGCAGCCGTGTAGGTCAGCACATGGAATATGCTCGCAAGATCACACTATAGAGAATAATGATGCAAGAATAACTATCACTACATGCATATTTGGCTGGTGGAGGCTCTAAGTTTAACATTTGCATAAAGCTAATTGTTTTCCTACAACAAAGGAATAGATTTTATTTAACTACTAAGTTTATGTCATTATTGAGAAGGTTCCTCCAATTCAATCCCAAAATAATATTAATAACCCACAAATTCATTAAGTAAAGTGATGAGATCAATCAATAATTCAAACACCAGATACTCAAGATGTCCATAACCGGGGACACGGCTAACCATGATTAGTTTATACACTCTGCAGAGGTTTGCGCACTTTTCCCCACAAGACTCGACCACATCCATGATCGAATGATCGGGACATAGTCTTTTTGAAGCATTAACTCTTTACTCTGGGTAGACAGTACCACCTACTTTCCCCTACATCTGCTTGCCTACCACCGAAAGAGATCACACGACTTACTCAACTATGCCAGAGTCCATAATGGCTTGTGGTTGCACACGGAATTTTCTGAGCATGAATAATATTAATGATCCCTTTGAGCCTGGGTGGCATACCATAGGATGATCACACGGGTACTCCAGGATATCCTAGGACAACACTGGATTGCTCCAGGTGCCCGCAACCAATCCACCCAGATGTGTATTAAAGTAGCCACCTTAAGTTTTCCTTAGTTAAAATCTCTCACAACTTGCATGAATCTCACATACCAATCCCATCTACGAGCATGGCTAAGCAATATGAGCATAACATGTAATTCCCGGGGTTAATAAAAAGATAATAGGTTCCTACCTCATCAACTACTTTCCATATCCACATGTTCACAATCCTACTCATGCAATGTTTGAGGGTTGAAACTAAGATTTTTTTCAAAACTATGACGTATTTTATAGCAAATTCGGAAACTATAGCAAAGAGTGGAGAAAAAGCAAGACTAGCACCCCGTCGGCCACGCGTGGGCCGAAAAGGGTGTTTTCGGCCTCCCTTTGGCCGAAATGGACTTTTCGGCCTTGCCTTGCCCGAAAAGGTGCGTACCTGGGACGAAAAGACCTTTTTGGTCAGGAGTAGGCCGAAAAGTCCTTTTTTGTCAGGAGTAGGCAGAAAAGTCCTTTGGGCCCACCTTTTCACGTTAATGGTTGACCGAAGTTGCATGGCTCCACTCTTCGGCTTACGTTAGGCCGAAGCGATTTTTTTTAATTTTGGTATATAAATACTGTGCAACCATTATCCATCTTAGACACTGAAAAAAAATATTTTCGCGCAACCCTTTCCCCTTAATATTTCCCCGTCAACTCTTTCCCGCCATCCGTTTCCCGCCAACCCCTTCCCGACATGTGTTCCTGCCACCCGTTTCCCGCCAACCCTTTCCCTCCATACCACAGTATACCATTAAATAAATTCTTCATATTTTAAAAAATGGGATAAAAGCGCAAGCGATGGAGTCAAAAACCTGACCTCACGCTGGGTATATGTGTTACCAACCAAATAGGATAGCATCTGGCTAATGTATTTATATTAAAAAAATTATATACATTTAAAAAAAAGGGAAAAGATTTTGAGAAACATGATTTTTTTTTAAATATGAAAAATTTATTTAATGGTATACTGTGGTATGGCGGGAAAGGGTTGGCGGGAACATATGGCGGGAAGGGGTTGGCGGGAAACGGGTGGCAGGAACATATGATGGGAAGGGGTTGGCGGGAAACGGGTGGCGGGAAAATATTGAGGGAAAAGGGTTGCGCGAATATATATTTTTTCAATGTCTAAGATGCACAATGATTGCATAGTATTTATATACCAAAATTTTAAAAAAAAATCGCTTCGGCCTAACGTAAGCCGAAGAGTGGAGCCATGCTACTTCGGTCAACCATTAACGTGAAAAGGTGGGCCCAAGGGACTTTTCGGCCTACTCCTGACCAAAAAGGACTTTTTGGCCTACTCCTGACCAAAAGGGTCTTTTCGGCCCAAGTACGCACCTTTTCGGCCAAGGCAAGGCCGAAAAGTCCATTTCGGCCAAAGGGAGGCCGAAAACACCCTTTTCGGCCCACGCGTGGCCGACGGGGTGTTAGTTTTGATTTTTCTCCATTCTTTGCTATAGTTTCCGAATTTTCTATAAAATGCGTCATGGTTTTGAAAAAAAATCTGAAACTAATGCATAAAAACTGGGTAATAAAGGGATGTGATCAAAGTGTGACTTGTCTTGCTGACGATAGGAAAACCCTAGAGATTCGTAGTAGCAAGCTTCGCACTTCGGGTACTCTATCATGAACAAACAATAGCATACAACAGCACTCAAGCATAAGATGCAAGATAAAGCCACATAAAAGATCTAAACAGAAAGTACAAGTGAAGTGCTTCGATTTGCAAAAAGAATCAATCGAATCGGAGATACGAAACTCAAACTACGATCAAAAGAAGTTCAAATTCAAATCTGTTTTAAACCCAATTTTAAACTTTCAAAAACATGTTTAAGTTGTTTATATGAACAGAGGAGAAGGTAACGAAGAATTTGGCGTTGGTTTCGTTGGATTTGGACAAACGAGCAGAAAGTAGTGATCGTTTGAAGACCAGGGACTAATTTGCGATGAAAAAAATTACGGATAGGTCCCTAGCCGAAAACTAAACTAAAAAGAAAAAATCTAACGAACGTTCGCTAACAGAAACTAACGAACAAAAACGTTCACTAGCAGATCTAAATGAACGAACGTTCGCTAATTAAACTAACCTAATAAAATAAACCGATCTAAAAAGAAAACCGAAACTAGAAAAGAAACTGGGGTGGGTTTTTCGGCGGTTATACCGGTTCGAACGGAAAAACCGGCGCCGGCGGATCAGCTAGCGGCGGCGCGGCGGCTCCAGCGACGGTGCGGGCAGCGGCGGCGGCGCGGACAGCGGCGGCGGCAGCGAGCGGCGGCTTGGTGGAGAGGAGAGGGGGCGGCGGCACGGCTTATAAGAGGGGCCGGGAGGGGCTCCGACTTGGGGGAGGGGGCGGGCGCGCGGCGGCGGCTCAGACCCGGCGAGTCCAGCTCCCGCACGGCTGGGAAGGCGGCGGCGCGACGGGCTGGCTGGGCCTTCGGCCCAGTTTGGTCCGGAACTCTCTCTTTTTTTAAAAAATAATTTCGCCGCAAAGAAAAAAAATCAAAATAAAATAAAACAAAAATCCTAAAATTCTGGAAACAATTTTCACACCCTCTCCTAATATTTAGGACAAAGTGAACATTTTTCTGGGCTAAATGCAATTTTTTTAAATGCACATTTTCCCCTAATTTGATAAAATTCAAACGAATAAAATTCAAATAAAATTCAAATAAATATATTTTTATTCAAAATTAAATTTTCAATATTTCCTAGCTGTTTTGAAGAAGTCATATTATCTTCTCTCATTTATTTAAATTGAAATAATTGGAAAAATAATTTCAAACAAAATCACCTTGAACCAATTTACCAATTTTGAAAAATTCAAAAAGGGATTTTTTGTGAAAACCTCCAACTCTCTCGATTGGTCCTTGAGTTGCTTAAGGCTTATAGGATTAAAATTCCAAATAAAACCAATTGAAAATTGGGATGTTACAGCGTGGTAGCTGATTCTACATGCGAAGCGGAGTACATAGTTGCCTCGGAGGCAGCGAAGGAAGGTGTCTGGATGAAGCAGTTCATGACATATCTTGGAGTTGTGCCCAGTGTACTTAATCGAATGACTCTGTTATGTGACAACACTGGTGCCATTGCTCTAGCCAAGGAACCAAGGTTTCACAAGAGGACCGGACACATAAAGCGACACTTCATCTCCGTTCATGATGTAGTCAAGGAGGAGGACATAAACATTTGCAAAGTACATACAAATCTGAATGTTGCAGATCCATTGACTAAATCTCTTTCACGGGCAAAACATGATCAACATCAGAACTCTATGGGTGTTAGATTCATTAGCATGTAATACTAGATTACTGACTCTAGTGCAAGTGGGAGACTATTGAAAATATGCCCTAGAGGCAATAATAAAGTGGTTATTATTATATTTCCTTGTTCATGATAATCGTTTATTATCCATGCTATAATTGTATTGACGGGAAACTCAAATGCATGTGTGGATACATAGACAACATGTCCCTAGTAAGCCTCTACCGGACTAGCTCGTTGATCAAAGATGGCTATGGTTTCCTAGTCATAGACATGAGTTGTCATTTGATAACGGGATCACATCATTAGGAGAATGATGTGATGGACAAGACCCAAGCTATGAACGTAGCATATGATCGTATCAAGTTTATTGCTATCATTTTCTACATGTCAAGTATCGATTCCTATGACCATGAGATCATGCAACTCACTGACACTGGAGGAGTACCTTGTGTGTATCAAACATCGCAACGTAACTGGGTGACTATAAATATGCTCTACAGGTATTTCCGAGGGTGTCTGTTGAGTTGGCATGGATCAAGACTGGGATTTGTCACTCTGTATGACGGAGAGGTATCTTTGGGCCCACTCGGTAACGCAGCATCACAATAAGCTTGCAAGCAATGTGATCAAGTAGTTGGTCACGAGATCTTGTATTACGGAACGAGTAAAGAGACTTGCCATATATTAAACTAGGTATGGAGATACCGACGATCGAATCTCGGGCAAGTAACATACCAATAGACAAAGGGAACTGCATACGGGATTGATTGAATCCTTGACATCATGGTTCGACCGATAAAGATCTTCGTGGAATATGTGGGAACCAATATGGGCATCTAGGTCCCGCTATTGGTTATTGACCGGAGAGGTGTCTCGATCATGTCCACACGATTCTCGAACCCGTAGGGTCCGCACGCTTAACGTTCGTTGACGCTAGAGTAGTATTGGGATATTCATGTTGGAGTCCCGGATGAGATCCCGAACGTCACGAGGAGCTCTAGAATGGTCCAGAGGTAAAAATTTATACATGGGAAGTCGTATTTTGGCTATCGAAAAAGTTACAGGTTTTAACGATATTGTACGAGGGAACTTCTGGAAGGTTCCGAAAGGTTCTAGAAGGTTCCGGAGGAGTTCGGAAGGGTCCCTCCAGCACCTAGGGCGTGCATCCGAAAGGTTCTAGAAGGTTCCGGAGGAGTTCGGAAGGGTCCCTCCAGCACCTAGGGCGTGCATGGGCTGTAAGGGGGCGTCCTAGCCTTATTGGGCCAGCCGCACCAGCCCCCTAAGGCCCATCCGCCTAGGGGAAGGGAAACCCTAAGGGGGAGGGCCCTCCACTTGGCTTGGAGGGCACTCCTCCCCCTTTGGACTTTTATCATCAGTAACGATCAAAACAATTCTTCTACATAATTAACACATTACCATAACTCATACTTCCTCCTAACCAAAATAAGTGACTCAACTTTGTGCTAACTTTGTACTAAAGCTAATACAAAGTTAAGTCACTTATTTTAGGGAGTATTTCTTTATGAAGGGAGTAATTTTTTGTTTTGCAAATTTCAAGCTAATTGGCCACATGAAAATGAATAATCCATGAACTGTGGATGTCATTGATAGATCATGTTTAACCTAATTGAGCACACTAATGATTTTACACACCTTGAATATTAAGCTTCAATATAAGAAAAGTGATTCTGAGATAATTGCTGAATAGGATGCAACACGTGAGTGTTGTAGGAAGATAATTTTGCTTGTATTGCAGGCTTCAATCTAGTCAATCAAAATAGGTATGGACTAAAAAATGTTAATAGCACAGAAAAGAGAATATGCTCGCGATGGCAACCCTCATGACTTATACGACACGTACGACGACAGCAGCATGAGACACAAATATTTCAGTATCTTTCTTCACCGAGAACAAGCACACGGTGTGGCCGCTCATGTGTCACAAAAAGAGAACACTCTCTTCCTTGAAGGGCAGTAAGCCAGATAAACAGGTCACTGCAAATCCTTATTCGGGAAAAAGTGGAGGGGGGAAACACCCATCAGCAGGGCCGGGCCTCCTGCTTCTAAATACGTATCCTGGCTAACAGACAGTAAAAAGCACAACAGGTTGACCACGAAAAGGTTAAAATTGCAGGTTGCTTGTAAAGAGGAAGTTTCTTATCAAGCGTTCTCCTTGGCAATCTTCTCAGCCTTGGCAATGACCTCCTCTATTCCTCCAACCATGTAGAATGCCTGCTCTGAAAGGTCATCGTATTTCCCATCCAGAACACCCTGTGACGTGTTGACAAGATTCATACAACCGGTCACAAAAGTAACAGCAAGTAATATTGGCATATTTCACCAAAGAAACGATGCACCACAAAATGCAAACATAACAAAACATATGATGTTTTAAACAACACGTGTTCCTAAAACTTGGGAGCTGTTTGTTCGTTCCTAATTGACCGGTGCATATCCACCAGCGCAGTAATACTAGGGCACATAATCATACTGATTGGAATATTTGAAAACTAAATTAGGTGATCCAAACACATATCTGGAGTTATACTAGAAACACATGCATAGCTATTTCCTCTGACACTACCAGGCCAATTCAGCTACATTAACCATTATCCTGTCAATGTACCAGACAAAAAAAAAACGACTGTTTTTCTAGTGAAATTCGAACCAAAATCCGTAGAAACACAACTCTATCAAGAAAATAAGATTTCTAAGTAGCTAGAATTAACAAGTCTTTTCTTTGGCATAAGTCTATGGTGTGACAATCTAATGTGTGACGCTCCAGCTACTTCCCACATCACAGTGCACTGCGTCAGCATCATGTGCACATGCAAGGTGATCAGATGTTGCAGACCCCGATCATGGAAACAGACAACGCACAAATGTGCATTATCTAGCTTTTCTAATAAATTCAAATTCAAAGACGATATATCATATGCAGTGTTCATTTTGTCACCACAGAACAACCATTGCAACAAACACAAATAACAAAACCAAATATCTACAGAATATCTTGAGAACACAAATGGAATAAATCAATTTGAGAAAAGGGGGGGGGGGGGGGGGTCAAACTATTTACCTGGAAACTTTGAACACCCTCCTTAAGCTCAACATACTTTCCAGGTGCGCCTGTGAAAACTTCAGCAACATGGAAAGGTTGGCTAAGGAACCGCTGAATTTTCCTAGCGCGAGCGACTGTTAACTTGTCGTCCTCACTGAGCTCATCCATTCCCAAAATGGCAATAATATCTTGAAGATTCTTGTAATTCTGAAGAACCTTCTGAACACCACGAGCAGTGTTGTAGTGAGCCTCGCCAAGAACATGAGGAGACAACATTCTGGATGTGGAATCCAAAGGATCGACAGCAGGATAAATACCGAGCTCGGAAATCTGCCATGTAGCACAAATCAAGTCAAATCGATAACAACCAGATTTCAATCAACAAAAAATACAGCTAAATATTAGGTAGGCAACCTGTCGTGAGAGCACGGTGGTAGCATCAAGATGGGCAAAAGTGGTAGCAGGGGCCGGATCTGTCAAGTCATCAGCAGGCACATAAATAGCTTGCACGGATGTAATAGAACCCTTTTTTGTGGTGGTAATCCGCTCCTGCAGCCCTCCCAGGTCGGTAGCAAGGGTTGGTTGGTATCCCACAGCAGATGGAATGCGTCCAAGCAGAGCAGACACCTCAGAGTTTGCCTGACATAGAATAACCAGACATACAGCTTTTTCAGGCATAATAAAACACAAGTTGAGCAGAAAGCTGAGCATATATGTTTGCGGGTGTCAATTGTGAACCAATTACCAAAGATATCATTGCTGGTAATTGACATAAGGGTACCTGAGTGAAACGGAAAATGTTATCAATGAAGAGAAGCACATCCTGTCCTTCGGCATCACGGAAATGCTCAGCGACAGTCAAACCAGTCAGTCCAACACGAGCACGAGCACCAGGGGGCTCATTCATTTGCCCGTACACAAGAGCACACTTGCTCTCACTCTGCAACAAAACACTAGTGTAAGAAAGATTTATCCAATACATACAAAATGCAGTAATATATTGGATATGTGTTTCATGTACCTGCTTGTCGTCGAGCTTAATGACACCACTCTCAATCATTTCCCTGTACAAGTCATTACCCTCACGCGTACGTTCTCCAACACCAGCAAAGACAGAGAAACCACCTAGAATAAACAAGTGAAACAAATAAGCCAAAATAAACACCTAGAATAAACAAAAAGCTTGGCATGACTATCAAGCTCTGCAAAATACTAACCATGGGCCTTGGCAACGTTGTTAATCAACTCCATAATAAGGACAGTTTTGCCCACCCCTGCACCACCGAAGAGACCAATTTTACCACCTCTTTGATAGGGTGCAAGTAGATCCACAACCTAGTGGAAGTAAAATGCTCACATTAGAATTAATATTTGCACAGATAGGAATTCTCTTGCTAATCTAAAGATGCCTAACCAATTAGAAGTCATGTGTGTTAAGAAAATAACACTTTAGAAGGGACACCTTAATTCCAGTAACAAGGATTTGTTGCTCGGTAGCTTGCTCAACGAAAGCAGGGGCTTCACGATGGATAGGCAGGTAACTGTTTGTTTCTGCAGCAGAGAGGAGTAATCAGTAAATTAAATTCATATACAGGTAATGATCACAGTTTCAATGCATGTTTAACAGACTTACTTATATCTCCCTTGTGATCAATTGGCTCACCAATAACATTGATAATACGCCCAAGAGTCGCCCTACCAACAGGAACCTACAAAAGTGAACACCACAAATGCATCAACAAAAGCAGAAAAATTATGCTCAAATATAGTGACACCCCCTCCGATTTCTGATATAAGAAGTTTATCACAACGATATGGTTCAAAGTAACACTTTGATTGAATTTCTCAGATAAAAAAAGTCACTTTGAACTTGAATAATTAAATATTATAAAAATATACTGGGAAATGTATGGTCTTCTGGACCCACCAATTCACACGATCACTTAGTGAGAACCCTACATGGCGCCCATGCATACTCTGCCTTTCTCACTAATGGATACCTTATCTATGCTTTGAGCGATTCTCAGAGCATAGAGATGCTAAGCCAGAAATTTGTCCCACATGGCATGCACCATCCAGTAACTTTACTGGCTATCTAATGATAAATATTTTCATACTCTGGTGATAGGAATCGATATATGAAAACAGTATCAAAAATAGCAATATAAGGACGTCCATGGTTTGCAGAGTGAACGCCTCACATTTGTCTCCTTACCAACAATCATTACTGAATCAGTATGGCAAGTCCATTGGTAAACTACAGAAATGGATTTACTTTGCACTTGTACCGTCACCAATGATCAGCACCAATTCAGTGTGATGTCAATTGTCAACCCATTCGCTAACTAAAGCCATATATGATTCGCCATTTAATACACAGATCGGCACATACAAATCAAATCCAACACCCACCGATTCGTCATTTCATCAGAATAGAATTAGATCAAAATGGAACGTCTCTAACATGACCGAGGTTGAGAGGCAGGAGAGGGCAGCATTACAGTGATCGGGGAGCCGGTGTTGAGGACGCGCTGGCCGCGGACGAGCCCTTCCGTCCCGTCCATGGCGATGGTGCGGACGACGTTCTCCCCGAGATGCTGTGCCACCTCGAGCACAAGGCGGATGCTGTTGTCGAGCACCTCCAGCGCCGTGAGGATCGGGGGGAGACCCTCGTCGAACCGCACGTCCACCACGGCACCAATGACCTGGCACACCTCACCCACCGCACCGGCGCCGGTGAAGTCATCCGTAATCTTAGTGCCGGTGTGCTTGTCGGAGGTGGGGGGCGGCGTGACCGGAGCGGCCTGCGCCGCGGCGGATGACGAGTAGGCGGCGGCGCGGTTGAGCAGGAAGCCGGCCGGGGACGGGCGGTGGAGCGGCGCGCGGGGGCACGGGGAAGGGGAGGCGGCGCGGATGCGTGAAGCGGTGCGGAGGACCGACGAGATGGCCCGGCGGGTGGCCATGGCCGGCGACGAGGGCTTGGATCTAGGTTTGCGAAATGGTCCGCGGGGTGGGGAGTGGCGGCTCCGCACTACGGGAAAGGGTGGTAGGGGTTTGGGATCGGGGTCGGGGCGCGGAATAAGGAGAGGAGGGTTGGGGACTGGGGCGTTCTCGGGAGCGGGAGGGTTTCGCGGGTGGGCTCGGTCCTCTGTAGACCGAGATTGCTTTTTTTTTTGAATATCAGTACAGACACAAGCGTTTATATACACGCGCATACACTTACCCCTATAAACGCACACACGCACACCCTACCCCTATGAGCACCTCCGAGAGACTGAGTCGGCATATCATCTTGAGATTTACGAAGTCACCGTAGGCGCCTCGTCGTCGACGGAAACGTCTCCTTCCACTGAAAGCGTATCGCCAAAAATCCTGAAATAAATCCAGGAATAATGCGAGCACCAGGATTTGAACCCTGGTGGGTTAGGGATACCACTGTCCACCTAACCAACTCAGCCACAGGTTGATTCGCGTAGACCGAGATTGTTGGAGCATGTGCTTGCCGATGTATCGTCAGCTTTTACCTAGTTTTTTTTGGGGTGATTTGTTCCTCATCCTAGTAAGCTAGTCATAGTTTTTGGGCTATTTGTTCCTCATCTTAGTAAGCTAGTCATAGTGGAGAGTAACTTTGACTAGTCTATGTTACTATTTTTATAGTGGGTCATGCAAGCTTCATTTATGTAGGTGTGGACTTATTTTTTCTAGGATGCATTATGTTATCCCAAACCTCTCTTTTCCTAGTTAACTGCTTGCCACATAAGTAAATTCATCTTGATATGCGTTATGTTACTAGCTAAGTTATTTTCATTATGACTGGCCTAACTGGCTCTTCAAATAAAATAAACAGTTCATCTATTTTCATCTCATTGTTTTTTCTTAATAAAACAGTTTGTTTTTTATATATAAGGGTGAAACAACTAATGGTACGCATAAATACTCGTAGTTTAGAGCAAGCGACGACGGGCTTGGGGTGGGGTGTGGAATGGCGGCGAGCCCGATACGGGGAGGGTTTGCAACGTCGCATCGGCGGCGACCTTCGGGGTGGAGCCATCCTCGGTGCCTTTGTTCGACGAGGGCAAGGTGCGTGTCGACGGCAGGGACGCCAGAGGCAGTAGGCGAGGGGCGGCGGCGGTTCTGCCAACGGCAGTCGGGTTAGGTCGCTTTGGTGGCAAATAGCTCGTTGCTTCACGCCACGGTTCGAAAAAGTTGGGGTGTTCTCCGGTGATCACCAATATTTATTAGAGCAAGAGAACTTTCTTTATTCAACTCTTCTAATACCAAAAGTTTTATTGGAGAAAAGAGAGTTGTTGAAGATGCTCTTACTCTGCTTTCTGGACCAGGCATGTATTTTTGTTTCGCATGCATTATTTTCATCTTTTGTAATGTATCTATTAGTAGACACATATTTCATATGTCAGGGACACAACAACATCCTTATGTGTCGGCAGACGAAAAGGAATAGGCGAGCAAACAAATAATATAAACTATTTTAGTTTTCTTTTTGAAAAAATATATATAATGGAGGCCAAAAAGCAAGAGGAAAGTAAAAGAAGAGTGAGAGTGGGTGAAGAACATGATCGGAACAAGAAAAATAGAGGAATGGCTTTGTATCAAACTAAACGTCCTTCCTAGGTCCGTTTGTGGTGATTTTGCTAAAAGAAAAGATGAAAACTCAAGACAAAATAGGAACAAACTCAATCCAGTTCAAACCCAGAAGAACATAAATCATAGAAAAAATCCCATGAGGTATTTTTACCTGCCCAGTCTATCCCCTGAAGGCATATTTATTCGTCATATGAATCACATGTAGGAATATCAAAGATAACATCCATGAGATTATAATGTTGGTAGAGTTCACAATATGCAAAAAATCATACTAAATATCCTAAAAATGCAGACTGACTTGGAGACGCTTGCCTACATAGTGAAAATGAACTTAGATGTTTTTTTTATTATTTTTGAAATGGACGCTAAGATTTGCCTCATCAATTATTATAGGGGAGAATAGAGTTTGTTCATTTTACAACCAACCCATATACAACACGTCACATGGCAATTACTCGTGCACTATAGTTGTCCCTAGTTTCTTAGCTCCCGCCCTACACCAAAGCTAGCATCGGTTAGAATGTTGTCGAGAAAAATCATCGTCGGCGCGCTCTTGTCATGAAATACACGGGAGTTTCTCTCATTAGATAGTCCAAGAAACAAGCATCGTGAGAGAAGTCATGGCCTTCCTATTGGGGATGCCCAAGCCGGTTCTATTCGCCTGCCAATCCTTGACGGAAGCCTCTAAGTGCCAAGTAGAAGTATCCATATGGTCAAGACCCAGCTTGTCAAGACCCAAACTCCAAAACATGTTGGTGAAGCGACACTTGAAGAATAGGTGAGCCCATATTTGTTGCTCCCACTTGCAAAGAGGCAAAGGGCGGAGTTTGGCCACCCATGCTTGGCCAATCTATCTATCGTCCAAATCCGGTCTTGTAATGCTAGCCAAGCGAAGAAATCCATCGGTGGCACCCAAGTTTTCCAAACCATTTGCTCCATGGGAGAGCAACATGCCCAAGAATTGTGCCTTGTATGCGAAGGCTGCCGAGTAGGGGGGGACTGCAATGACAAAAAGGAGAGGTAACAGCAGATCACTTTGTCGGAGGCCCCGACCATGCCTGATTGTAGGGCCAGCCACCCCATTCGATAGGATCCGGGAAGAGGATGGGGAGAGAAGTGTGGCGATCCAATTTCGGACCTTGCTCAAACCCACCTTTTTTGGAGAAGATCAAGAATGAACTCCAACTTGACCGAATCGAAAGCCATGTGGATGTCAGGCTTGAAGAGGAGGGGGGGTGTTTTGCACTTGTGCAACCGGCGCGCAGAAATTTCGGACGTACATGAAGTTGTCGTGGATGCTTCTCCTCTTGATAAAGGCACTTTGGGCATTGGAAACATGGGCATTCATGTGAGAACCAAGCTAGATGGATAGCGCCTTCGCAATAATCTTGGCGATTGCATGAATGAAGCTAATGGGTATATAGTCAGAAACCCTCTCTGCACCCTCCTTTTTGGGAAAGAATGTCACATTAGCAGAGTTGAGCCAGTGGAGGTTGGACATGTGGAAGGAGTCGAAGAGGTGTATGACCCTCATGATGTCCCAACATTTATTTGAAAAAAACACATGTGATGCCATGTGGCACGGGCGCCCTGTCGCTCAACATCTCATTAATGGCATACCGAACCTTCTCCTCAGTGATGGTGGTCCCCAACTCATGCAAATCCTGAGGCGCACTATTTAGCTCGTCCAAATTGAAGTCCTCGGTGCTCGTGTGACCCCTTCCCATGACCTCAGAAAGTGATCATGGATGATTTTCTCCTTCCCCTCGTGCTCAGTCACCCAACCATGCTCGTGCTTGATCCTATTGATGTGGTTCTTCCGCCTTCTCGCATTTATGGGCAGATGGAAACAATTTATGTTTGCATCTCCCTCCTTCAGGTTTGCCACCATTGCACATTGCTTCTTCTGCGCCCCCTCAAGCACTGCCAAGCTTACAATTCTTTTCTTTAGCCTAGCATACATGTCATGATCCTCGAAGGATAATAAACAGTTTTCTTGTGCCAAGTCAAGTTGCAAAATCACCAAGAGGGACACATGGATGTGGATCTTTGCTTTCGAAAACAATCCCCTAACTCCATTTGGTGAGACAAGTGGTTGTCTTTTTGACCTTACGAAAGAACACCTGGTAAGGCTTTGAGTGTTCGCATCATTCATTTCAGGCATTGTGGACCACCTCATTGAATATAGGCATGGAGGCCCAACAGCTCTCAAACCTGAAAGTACTAGGCCTCCTATCATTGGAAAGCAGGAAGGGACAATGGTCAAACAGTTATGATGAGAGAGCATGCAACACGTGGGTGTTGAAAGTTGTGTCACAATCGTCATTGCAGAAGAAATAATTGAGCATGCATAAGGTTGGATTCGCTCTGTTGTTGCTCCAAGAGAACCTCCGGTTTTGGCGACAAGGGTGTGCAGCACGAACCTCCTCCGTGATATCAACGAGGTGCCTTGATGACAACTGCTTGAACCACGAAGCCGCGGAGCCAACCATTATGACGGCAAACAACAGCCACTAATGTAGACTAGGGGTAGTTGGACGATGACTCAAAGGTAGGGTTGGGTGTTGTCGATCGACTTTAAATAGCCGTGGAAGCAGAGCGATGAAGGCGTGAATGCGGATAACCGGAGTAAGCTTCTTAGGCAGCATGACGTGAATGCGGGTAGGTTAACACGTCAGTGTGAATGTGCGGAGTGTTGTAGAGCAGAATGGTTGAAGTTTTTCTGCATGGCCTAGGGTTAGAGTCCGGGTACATCTGGACTCCTGGAGAGCTCCCCTCAATTTGGGGTTGGCTTGTAGAATTTTAGTACGGTCCATTTTGATGATCCGTTAGGGCTTGGTTGGATTGTCGTTTCAGAGACGTTTACCGGTGTAAAACATCAGGGAGAGAAATTATTGTGTGCGGCTGGAAAAGAGCTGATTGGTTGGTTGTTTAGATCCAAAAACCGGCAGTCAGTGCCTTCCACCTGAAAAAAATAAACACGCAATCCACCCTCTGTATTCTTTTTTTTTGCGGGCAAACTAGAGAGCTTTATTTGTTGGAAATATGCCCTAGAGGCAATAATAAAATGATTATTATTATATTTCCTTGTTCATGATAATTGTCTATTGTTCATACTATAATTGTATTAACCATAAACCGTAATACATGTGTGAATACATAGACCACAACATGTCCCTAGTGAGCGTCTAGTTGACTAGCTCGTTGATCAATAGATGGTTGTGCTTTCCTGACCATGGACATTGGATGTCATTGATAACGGGATCACATCATTAGGAGAATGATGTGGTGGACAACACCCAATCCTAAGCATAGCACAAGATTGTGTAGTTCGTTTGCTAGAGCTTTTCTAATGTCAAGTATCATTTCCTTAGACCATGAGATTGTGCAACTCCAGGATACCGTAGGAATGCTTTGGGTGTATCAAACGTCACAACTTAACTAGGTGACTATAAAGGTGCACTACATGTATCTCCGAAAGTGTCTATTGGGTTTGCACGAATCGAGACAGGGAATTGTCACTCCGTATGATGGAGAGGTATCTCTGGGCCCACTCGGTAATGCATCATCATGATGAGCTCGAGTTATCCACGGGATCATGCGTTACGGAACGAGTAAAGAGACTTACCGGTAACGAGATTGAACAAGGTATGGGATACCGACGATCGTATCTCAGGCAAGTAACATACCGATGGACAGAGGGAATTGTATACAGGATTGATTGAATCCCCAACATTGTGGTTCATCCGATGTGATCATCGTGGAACATGTGGGAGCCAATATGGGTATCTAGATCCCGCTATTGGTTATTGGCCGGAGAGGTATCTCGGTCATGTCTGTGAAGAAAATATGCCCTAGAGGCAATAATAAAGTTGTTATTTATATTTCCTTATATCATGATAAATGTTTATTGTTCATGCTAGAATTGTATTAACCAGAAACTTAGTACATGTGTGCATACATAGACAAACAGAGTGTCCCTAGTATGCCTCTACTTGACTAGCTCGTTAATCAAAGATGGTTAAGTTTCCTAGCCATGGGCGTGTGTTGTCATTTGATGAACGGGATCACATCATTAGAGAATGATGTGATGGACAAGATCCATCCGTTAGCTTAGCATAATGGTCGTTTAGTTTATTGCTATTGCTTTCTTCATGACTTATACATGTTCTTATGACCATGAGATTATGCAACTCCCGAATACCGAAGGAACACTTAGTGTGCTATCAAACGTCACAACCTAACTGGCTGATTATAAAGCTGCTCTACAGGTGTCTCCAATGGTGTTTGTTGAGTTGGCATAGATCGAGATTAGGATTTGTCACTCCGATTGTCGGAGAGGTATCTCTTGGCCCTCTCGGTAATGCACATCACTATAAGCCTTGCAAGCAATGTGACTAATGAGTTAGTCACACGATGATGCATTACGGAATGAGTAAAGAGACTTGCTGGTGACGAGATTGAACTAGGTATGATGATACCGACGATCGAATCTCGGGCAAGTAACATACTGATGATAAAGGGAACAACGTATGTTGTTATGCGGTTTGGCCGATAAATATCTTCGTAGAATATGTAGGAGCCAATATGAGCATCCAAGTTCCGCTATTGGTTATTGACCGAAGATGTGTCTCGGTCATGTCTACATAGTTCTCAAACCCGTAGGGTCCGCACGCTTAATGTTCAATGATGATTTGTATTATGAGTCATGTGATTTGATGTACCGAAGGTTGTTCGGAGTCCCGGATGAGATCACGGACATGACGAGGAGTCTCGAAATGATCGAGACGTAAAGATTGATATATTGGAAGGCTATATTCGTACATCGGAAAGGTTCCAAGTGATTCGGGTATTTTTCGGAGTACCGGGGAGTTACGGGAATTCGCCGGGGGAAGTAGTGGGCCTTAATGGGCCATACGGAAAGGCTATATTCGTACATCGGAAAGGTTCCGAGTGATTCGGGTATTTTTCGGAGTACCGGAGAGTTACGGGAATTCGCCGGGGGAAGTAGTGGGCCTTAATGGGCCATACAGGAAAGGAGAGAAGGGCCTCAAGGGGTGGCCACGCACCCCCCATGGGCTGGTCCAAATTGGACTAGGAGGGGGGCGGTGCCCCCCTCTTTCCTTTTCCCTCTCCCTCTCCTTCCTTCTTCTCCTAATTGGACTAGGAAAGGGGGAAACCTACTCCTACTAGGAGTAGGAATCCTCCCTTTGGACGCGCCCCTTGAGGCTGGCCCTCCTCCTCCTCCTCTCCTTAACATATGGGGGAGGGGGCACCCCATAGACACACAAGTTGACGGTTGTCTTAGCCGTGTGTGGTGCCCCCCTCCACAGATTTCCACCTCGGTCATATCGTTGTAGTGCTTAGGCGAAGCCCTGTGCCGGTAACTTCAACATCACCGTCATCACGCCGTCGTGCTGACGAAACTCTCCCTTTGCCTCAGCTGGATCAAGAGTACGAGGGACGTCACCGAGCTGAACGTGTGCAGATCACGGAGGTGCCGTGCGTTCGGTACTTGGATCGGTTGGATCGTGTAGACGTTCGACTACATCAACCGCGTTACTAAACGCTTCCGCTTTTGGTTTACGAGGGTACGTGGACACACTCTCCCCTCTCGTTGCTATGCATCACCTAGATGGATCTTGCGTGTGCGTAGGAATTTTTTTGAAGTTACTATGTTCCCCAACAGTGACATCCGAGCCAGGTTTATGCGTAGATGTTATATGCATGAGTAGAACACAAAGGAGTTGTGGGCGTGGGTATATACATATTGCTTGACGTCACTAGTTGATTCTTAATTTAGCGGTATTGTTGGATGAAGCGGCTCAAACCGACATTACGCGTACCCTTACGCGAGACTGGTTCTATCGACGTGCTTCGCACACAGGTGGCTAGTGGGTGTCAGTTTCTCCAACTTTAGTTGAATCGGATTCAATGAACAGGGTTCTTTCTGAAGATCAAAAAGCAATCACTATACCGCGTTGTGGTTTTTGATGCGTAGGTAAGAACGGTTCTTGCTCAGCCCGTAGCAGCCACGTAAAACTTGCAACAACAAAGTAGAGGATGTCTAACTTGTTTTTTGCAGGGTATGTTGTGATGTGATATGGTCAAGACATGATGCTAAATTTTATTGTATGAGATGATCATGTTTTGTAACACGGTTATCGGCAACTGGCAGGAGCCATATGGTTGTCGCTTTATTGTATGAAATGCAATCGCCATGTAATTGCTTTACTTTATCACTAAGCGGTAGCGATAGTCGTGGAAGCAATAGTTGGCGAGACGATAACGATGCTTCGATGGAGATCAAGGTTTATTGCTAACAAGTAAATTTCCCTTCGTCGTTGATCTTTCAAAATTACTTATGATAATTTCTCTTATAGAAGCATCAACAATAAAGCTGCGACCAAATCGGAAGATAGGTAAATCACTTGCTAGACATACCTTTTCAAACACGTTGGGAGAGCATGATGGTTGCGTTACTTGAACAATAGGTTGTTCCTCTTTCGAATAGCTCCCCAACACCTTGTCATCCTGTTTTTCTAGAATAGATTCGGCATATGTAATATTTGATTCGGTCTTTTCGATAGCCGAATTAACTTTATTATCCGAATCACCATCTTTTTTGATAATTCTATCCACACCCAATGCTTTTTCTTTTTGGCATAATCTAGCTTGGATTGCAGTAGAATTAATAGGCTTTCCCTCTTTTATTAATTCATGTAGAACAACATTGCATTCATCCCAAAAAGACGTAAGGTTTTTCTTAATGACCAAATCTGGATAGAATTGCCCCCCGACACTTTTAGACTCTTTCGGTAACGATATGTCACCGAAATTCTGTAATTGTGTTGGGGGGACATGATATGCCACGGTAGTAGGTGAAGGCATTTGTGCTCCTGTAGAAGTTTCACTTATTCGGCCATGACCATGAAGGTGGGGAGCCGAATTATGGACATCAACAGTTGCGTGTGGTACCAGAAAATTAGTAGCATGAGGTGTAGCATATGATGTTTGAGGGTAATTGGCCGAATAACTAGTAGTAACATGGCCAATTCCCCTATCCACCGGCACGTTTGGATTAACAAACTGCAAGTTATTTGCCGATGAATAAAAAGTTGAAACACTTTGTTGCATCCTATTGGAAGTTCCTACATGGGGTATCTCAACTTGATTAACCGAACTCAACATGTTGTTCATCGGCATATGGATTTGTAGGGTTGCTGATGCATGGGAGTTGGGATACATATGTTGCATGTTGCTGAAATTATATGAAGTTGAAGCATGAAGATTATTCTGAATCGGCTGTTTCACATAATTAGATACATTATTGATAAAACTAGGGCTAGCCGATACATTATGCTCATTAGACGATCTAGCAACAACATATGCATTATTTGCATCTACATAAGTGAAGTGGGTATTCATATTACCTTTGTAGATGTCAAACCCTAGATGACAATCTCTTCATAGCAAGAATGGGCCGGAGACCGTTCAACGCTTCAATCCACAGCGGAGTCGCCAAAAAGTGTTGTCGTGGAATTGTCACGGCAGATGTCCTTAGTGTCAGGACTTAGTCGCGAGGCCAACGCATCTATGTGGTAGCTTGAGAGGGGTTGAGCAGGACGAGAGACGCGAGGTTTTACCCAGGTTCGGCCCCTCACGGTGGAGGTAAAAGCCTACATCCTGCTTCATTGATATTGATGATGATGATGATCACGGTTACAAGAGTGCTCTATCTTGAGAGCTATTGTCTAAACCTAACTTGTCCAACTCGTGGAACTTGTCCCTCTTCCCCCCTTTTGGGGAGCCCTGCCCCTCCTTATATATGTTGGAGGGGCGGGTTACATGTAGAGTCCTATTAGGATTAGGACTAGTCTATCTCTAATACAAACTGGATACAAGTCCTGGTCGTAACTCCTTGTAAGGTAAATATTCCTCATGCCTTTCCTCTTAAACCGGCCCACCGTTAAACGTGAACCGGCCCTTTGGGCCTTGGGCCTTGTCATCCGTCTGTCCCGCACGCCGGATCACCAGTGAGTCATAATGACCAGGTGGATTGCCTGTAAACCGCCAGGTCAGGGCGGGTCGCCAGTAACTCGCCAAGTGTCAGCGGGGTCTTCAGATAAACCGCCAAGTCCGGCCGGGTTAACTTCCGGCCGGTTTACACCGCGGGGTATATCCCCGACATTAGCCCCCAAGTTTAGCTTGGATTTATCCATGATAAACTTATGCTGCAAAATAAACACAAGAACAAATTTGATAGGTTATGCGCCGGGTTGAGAATTTTTGTAAACCGGTACCTGATCATCCTTAAGTCCTTGTTATTTCCTCCTTCTGGGAAATCCGGGTCAACAGACCAGCTTCATAATCAATTTGGCGACATTGTCTTGTCACCGAGAAATATTGTGAAGAATAACTCCTTTGACTCAGCTCCGCCGGTTTAAGAAATATGGGTCTGAAAATACTTATCTGATATTCAGCCGGTTTGAACATGTAAAACTTGCCGGTTTAATATTACCAAAATGGCCGGTTTATAAATATTGATGGTGCCGGGTCATAAATTGTTGTCGACACCGGGTCATGTAATTGATCTTCCCGATTTGCTCAAAACTGATAAAATGAAGATGTTCCTCCTTTATATGCATAATACCTGTAGCCCCCAAGTCTTAAGAGGAGAACATAGTGATAACTTAAGACTTGCTCCAATAAGTGTTTCAACCTTGAAGAAATCCGATTAGTTCATCTCAATCATATAAACTGAATACTCCATATATGTAGCCCCCAAGTGCCGGGTTGTCATGCTTGCAGCAACCTGGGACTTGTAATTTCCTGATTCTCATAAAAAACTTCAACCAGTGTAGCCCCCAAGGGCCGGGTCATTATGTAAATAATGAGCAGGAATTTTGTAAATATAATTATGTAAATTTTAGCGGTGATGTTTAGCCCCCAAGGGCCGGCTTAGTAAGATAATACTGAACCGGGACTTGATATATACTTCAATGAAAATAACATCTTATAATGTAGCTTCCATCGTAGGGCTTGAACCCACGTCCACAAGGTTAAGAGCTTTGTGCTTTACCAACTGAGCAATGGATCTCTCAATATTATGGACGAAAACTTGTGTACCTTGAATTGTTGACAGGAGCAATTGGTAGCCCCCAAGGGCCGGCTCATTATAATATGATGAGTCGGGTCTTCAATAAGACTAGTAAAAATGACTTTGCATTAGCCCCCAAGTGTCATCGTGCATGCTTGCAGTGACATGAGACTTGCATGTAATCTCAATTTGAATAATGTAGCCCCCAAGTGCCGGGTTGTAAGCCTGCAGCGACTCGGGACTATTCCTTCCATTGTAGAATAAATCATATCTTTTGATAAAATAATAGCCATTGCGCTAAAGCGACTTTGAAAACTCAATAATACCGGTTATTAATAACCATAAAAATCCAGCCATGTTGGCTATTCAAGATAATATAATCCGGTGAAAACTTTATTCATTCAATATCATAATGAAAATTCAGCCGAGTTTGGCTATTTGAATAATATAACCCAATGATTTATAAGCGCATGATTCCAATGGCGCAATCCAAATATATATACTAGCGACTTATAGTCCAAAGCCAGGCCGGTTTAACAAACATGTTTCTGCATACAACAAGTTTAAAGTGTCCTGGCGGTTTACCGCCGGACGGGTCATAATGCCCAACATATAACCCGGGTTTATAACCAAGGCTGCACTTAAGAATAATCAAATATGAAATATATTATACCTGTGATATTGAATCACATTGTTGGTTTTACCAACTTTTTGTAGTAAGGGTGATAACCCAAATCTTGAGTACTGATAACTCCTTCCATATTGTGCCGGTTTATGATAAAACCGTGCCGGGTTGTGATAAACACCGTGCTACTCCATAAGAGGATGTTAACCACAAGGATCAAACCGGGCAAATAGTCTCCGGATTGACGTGAACTGTGTTCCGTCAATTGATTGGTTGAAAACTTTGTCGGTTTAAAAAACGCAACAAAAAGAAAAAAAGTATCTTGCAAAGAAAAGTGCGAAGCAAAAGCAATGACAAAACCGTTTTCAAAAAAGGTTTATTTGAGCTGATCAAATGGCGTTACCATGGCCGAACACGACCAAGCTCCCGTTAGGTGTAACTATGGTTCTAGTCAGCTAGGTCCCCAAATGAAACTGTGGCATTTATGCCGACCAAGTGGCATGGCAATGGTTCAGGTTCGACCAAGCCCCCAAGTGATTCTGTGGCCCTAGGCCGATCAAGAGGCATGACTGGTTCAGATGTGACCAAGTCCCCAAGTGATCTGGTGGCTCTCGCCTATCAAGGGGTATGGTATTGGTTCGGACACGACCAAACCTCCAAGTGATATAACATGATGCTTTTAAAAAGCGAACTCAAGGGGTAAACCGGAGGCCGCTTTAGAACAACTCTGTGTAACCACACATGATGTAAAAGAACAGAGACCCCGCTTTATAAAGCAGAAGCCCCCATGTGATCAATAATATGTCAGGCCAGTAAGGCGGGATACCCATGTTTGAACCGCGCATCGTGGCGGCAGGTCTTCTTTGGCAATTTTTAACTTTTTGCAAGAGATAAATTCTTCTTGAACCGGGATCTTGAACCGGATATTGAGACCTTCAAAGCTTTGTGGGAGACATCTTTCCCTTGAACCGGATTTTAAACCGGAATCTTCATTTTTAGCCTGAAATTTTCTGACAGCCTTTAAACTCGAACTTGCGAGAAGTTAACTCCTTTTTGAACCGGACATTCTTAAACCAGATTTGAGCGCTTCAGAGCTTTGTGGGAGAAAGATGTCTCTTGAGCCGGATTCTAAACCGGAGTCATTTCTGATGACCTGGAACTTCTTCATCGAGCCGGGATTTTATAACTGTCATATACTTTCTAAGCCGGAAATTTTCTGACGGCCTTTAAACTTTCATCAATATAACAGTAGCCTCCGGGACCGGGTTATCCTTCCCTCCATCGTCCTGGGGTTCTTAAATTTGCTAAAACTGGCAAGATTCGCTGAGTCATGTCATCGTAGCCCCCGAGTTTCAAAGGTGACTCAAGGAGTTGGCTTGAGACTCTCCATATTTGACCGTGATATAAACCGGCATAACTTGTATATCATTGGCGTTGATAGCACGATGTGAATCCATAAAAGGTTGAGGTGACTGCGGCGGGTTGTAAATGATCCCATATGAGCCGTGTCAGCAACTCGGCCAATGGTTCCTTCCAACTGGTGATTTGAAGTTAATCAAAACTGTAGTGGCGGCGACTTGTGCGCCCAATAAACAGCTCATGCAGACAGGTGCGGCCCGGTATGTTGATGTAGACCAGGCCGCGAGAGACGGACGACAAAGACGGCCGCAGCTTCAGAGACGGCACAGCCAGATGAGTCGGCTGTAGCGTAGTAAGTCGGCGTGGACGGGAGAGTCGACCGCGGGAGTTGTAACCCGGCGCGGACGGAGAGCCGCCTGCGGGCATTGTGAACCGGTGCGGACGGGGAGCCGGCTGCAGGCGTTGTAAACCGGCGTGGATGGTTGAGTTAATCGCGGGCGCGGTACCGGCAAGCTGATGTAAACCAGACCATAGGGACGGTGACTTGCTCACGCTCATTCATCAGGTGGCATGACACGGACGAAACCCGCGGTATAAACACAGTTATCCTGCGTACAAAACATACAGCAGGGCAAAGTAGTTGTTTGACCAATGAAATCAACATGTACTTACAAGAAATATATAGGACAAATATCACCTGATGTATTTTGCAGCTGAAGAGGCCTGCGGCGATCCGAAGCCTGCTCCTGCGGCTCGGAGATAGTGTGAGTCTGTGCCCCATGACCAACTCTCCCTCCGGGTCGTGGCTCGGCGGCCGTGACATCTTGTTTTTGGTCTTCCGGTCAAATCTGGAGTTGTTTGTTTGGCCTTCTGAATTTTTGCCTCTGTACATTGCTGTTTTGGCCGCAGCATGACGAGGCCGCAGCAGCAAAGGCGGGGGAGACGCCAGCGTGGGAGGCCGACAAAGCGGGGCACCGGGCCAGTCCGCGGCCAGAAGCGGCAGAGGCGCTCGCGAGCCATGGCCGAGTCCTCCTCTGAATTGTGGAGGTTTGACCAATCCTGTTCCGGTCCTTCTCCAGGTCGTAGCTACTCCTCCCCTTTTTTTAACATGTCGCTTCCTGTTTCTTGATGCGTGGAGCAACCGCATCTTTTCCTCATGTGTACACGTCGCCGTACGCACGAATCGGCGGGTTTTGATGGATTGGTACTGCTGCTTCCGATTAGACCACAAGTCGTAGTCGTCCAGTGAAAAAACTCCTTCGCCTCAGGAACGTGCTCCAAAAACTGATCCGTCCAAAAACTGATCTGGCTTCGGATCGTCGGATCGCAAGCACATGCCATGCCGCGCCATGTAATCATAACTTCTGATGTCGATTTTTTCAAACCGGCTCTTCTTCACCAGAAAAATTGCGAGCTTCTTGATCCCTGGAAGAAATCCCTTCAAGAACTCATCACCACCGTGCACCAGCCCCACGGTGGGCGCCAAATGTCGTGGAATTGTCACGGCAGATGTCCTTAGTGTCAGGACTTAGTCGCGAGGCCAACGCATCTATGTGGTAGCTTGAGAGGGGTTGAGCGGGACAAGAGACGCGAGGTTTTACCAAGGTTCGGCCCCTCACGGTGGAGGTAAAAGCCTACGT
Organism: Triticum urartu; assembly: GCF_056163025.1. Taxonomy (NCBI): domain Eukaryota; kingdom Viridiplantae; phylum Streptophyta; class Magnoliopsida; order Poales; family Poaceae; genus Triticum; species Triticum urartu. The sequence goes on from NC_141875.1 coordinate 484,329,681, forward strand.
CCTGCTTCATTGATATTGATGATGATGATGATCACGGTTACAAGAGTGCTCTATCTTGAGAGCTATTGTCTAAACCTAACTTGTCCAACTCGTGGAACTTGTTCCTCTTCCTCCCTTTTGGGGAGCCCTGCCCCTCCTTATATATGTTGGAGGGGCGGGTTACATGTAGAGTCCTATTAGGATTAGGACTAGTCTATCTCTAATACAAACCGGATACAAGTCCTGGTCGTAACTCCTTGTAAGGTAAATATTCCTCATGCCTTTCCTCTTAAACCGGCCCACCGTTAAACGTGAACCGGCCCTTTTGGCCTTGGACCTTGTCATCCGTCTGTCCCGCACGCTGGATCACCAGTGAGTCATAATGACCAGGTGGATTGCTTGTAAACCGCCAGGTCAGGGCGGGTCGCCAGTAACTCGCCAAGTGTCAGCGGGGTCTTCAGATAAACCGCCAAGTCCGGCCGGGTTAACTTCCGGCCGGTTTACACCGCGGGGTATATCCCCGACAAGTGTGTTCGCACGCGAACACGTCACCGTGTACCCTCGACGTCGGGGGTGATGCACCGCAGCTCGCGTCGAAGGAGATGTGACCAGCAGCGCGATACGCAGGACAGCCGACAGATGCTTTTGTAGACCCGAAGCCCCGCTTGCCCGGGAGGGACCCCGTCAGGGCTCGCGACAGCTATGGGCTGCTCCAGGTCGATTCGCTCGCCCCTAGAGCCTCGTGGATCCGCAGCCCTCCAGCATGAAGAACTAGCGAAGAACGAGAAGAAAGATACAAAGGAGAGATAAAAAGTAGTTGAACACGAAAAAGTAGTAGATGTGTTTGTTCGATTGGTGTTGTTTCAATCGGCCATCACCCCAACATATATAAGAGGCGGCTGGACTTCCCGTACAAGCAAAAGATTCATCTAGACTTTCCTTACAAGAAAATTACATCAATTCACGTCCAAAACCCTAGTCAAATTCGGATTGGTTTATCCGAACTTTCCAAAACTGTTCGGTTTAAACTAGCTGTACCTTGCGGGTCTTTTTTTGTGATGACAAACAACCTCGGATGGAAATGAGTCCAAAAGCAATCTTGACCGTTTCGACGAGATGAACAACTTTCATGTTGAACGTTTTTTCATCAGAGGTCATCTCGAGGGTCAAATCGCTCGTGCAAGACAGCTAATTATTCACGCAGCACATCAGACATACCCACATATGTGTCTGGTTCCGGGCGTCATATTTTTGCTCACTGGAGGGTCGCACTGTGCGGGCTCTAACTTTTGCATATGACCTCGGATTGAGACGATCTTTATATCAAAATCGATCGGTTAGACGAGACGAAGACAATTCATGTAGATCAGTTTTCAATATGGGGCAGTCTTGGGGGTGTAATCAGCCGAAAAGTGCTCTGGATACAAAATCTGAGTACTTCGAACACAACTTCGGCCTTAGAGATGAGACCGGATGACTATGGCCCAAATACCAAAGTCTTTCCTTTTGACGATACGAAACTTTCTCACTTTGAGCACTTCTCCATTTGAGGCCATCTTAATTAAGTTCTTGGCTGTGCCAAAATCTGGTGTCAACAAGATGGAGATCAAAGGCACAAGATGATGATGGCCATATCATATCACTTATATTGATTGCATGTGATGTTTATCCTTTATGCATCTTATTTTGCTTAGTTCGGCGGTAGCATTATAAGATGATCTCTCACTAAATTTCAAGGTATAAGTGGTCTCCCTGAGTATGCACCGTTGCTACAGTTCGTCTGTTGAGACACCACGTGATGATCAGGTGTGATAAGCTCTACGTTCACATATAATTGGTGCAAGACAATTTTGCACATGCAGAATACTCGGGTTAAACTTGACGAGCCTAGCATATGCAGATATGGCCTCGGAACACTAAGACCGAATGGTCGAGCGTGAATCATATAGTAGATATGATCAACATAGTGATGTTCACAATTGAAAACTACTTCATCTCACGTGATGATCGGACATGGTTTAGTTGATATGAATCACGTGATCACTTAGATGATTAGAGGGATGTCTATCTAAGTGGGAGTTCTTAAGTAATATGATTAATTAAACTTTAATTATCATGAACTTAGTCCTGGTAGTTTTTTTGCATATCTATGTTGTAGATCAATAGCTCGCGTATAGCTCCCCTGTTTTATTTTTGATATGTTCCTAGAGAAAAATAAGTTGAAAGATGATTGTAGCAATGATGCAGACTGAGTCCGTGATCTGAGGATTATCCTCATTGCTGCACGGAAGAATTATGTCCTTGATGCACCGCTAGGTGACGGACCTATTGCAGGAGCAGATGCAAACGTTATGAACGTTTGGCAAGCTCGGTATGATGACTACTTGATAGTTTAGTGCGCCAATCTTTACGGCTTAGAACCGGGACTTCAAAAACCGTTCTGAAACGCCATGGAGCATATAAGATGTTCCAAGAGCTGAAATTGGTATTTCAGACTCATGCCCGAGTCGAGAGGTATGAGACCTCTGACAAGTACTTTGCCTACAAGATGGAGGAGAATAGCTCAACCAGTGAGCATGTGCTCAGATTGTTTGAGTACTACAATCGCTTGAATCAAGTGGGAGTTAATCTTCCAGAAAAGATAGTGATTGATAGAGTTCTCTAGTCACTATCACCAAGTTACTAGAACTCCGTGATGAACTATAATATGCAAGGGATAACGGAAACGATTCCCAAGCTCTTCGTGATGATGAAATTGGCGAAGGTAGAAATCAAGAAAAAACATCAAGTGTTGATGGTTGACAACACCACTAGTTTCAAGTAAAAGGGCAAAGAAAAAAAGGGAACTTCAAGAAGAATGGCAAGCAAGTTGCCACTCCCGTGAAGAAGTCCAAAGCTAGACCTAAGCCTGAAACTGAGTGCTTCTACTGCAAAGGGAATGGTCACTGGAAGCAGAACTACCCCAAATACTTGGCGGATAAGAAGGATGGCAAAGTGAACAAAAGTATATTTGATATACATGTTATTGATGTGTACTTTACTAGTGTTCATAGTAACCCCATGGTATTTGATACCGGTTCAGTTGCTAAGATTAGTAAAAACAGGAGTTGCAAAATGAACAGAGACTAGTTGAGGGCTAAGTGACGATGTGTGTTGGAAGAGATTCCAAGGTTGATAAGATCACCATCACACACTCCCTTTACCTTCGGGATTAGTGTTGAACCTAAAATAAATGTTATTTGGTGTTTGCGTTGAGCATAATATGATTGGATCATGTTTATTGCAATACGATTATTCATTTAAGTCAAAGAATAATTGTTATTCTATTTATATGAATAAAACCTTCTGTGGTCATACACCCAAGGTGAATGGTTTATTGAATCTTGATCGTAGTGATACACATATTCATAATATTGATGCCAAAAGATGCAAACTTGATAATGATAGTGCAACATATTTGTGGCACTGCCGTTTAGGTCATATTGGTGTAAAGCGCATGAAGAAACTCCAGGCTGATGGGCTTTTGGAATCACTTGATTATGAATCACTTGATGCTTGTGAACCATGCCTCATGGGCAAGATGACTAAAAACTCCGTTTTCCAGAACAATAGAGCAAGCCATTGACTTATTGGAAATAATAGATACTGATGTATGCAGTCCGATAAGTGTTGAGGCTCGCGGCGGGTATCATTATTTTATGACCTTCACAGATGATTTGAGCAAATATGGGTATATCTACTTAATGAAACATAAGTCTGAAACATTTGAAAGTTCAAAGAATTTCAGAGTGAAGTGGAAAATCATCGTAACAAGAAAATAAAGTTTCTACGATCTGATCGCGGAGGCGAATATTTGAGTTACGAGTTTGGTCTTCATTTGAAACAATGTGGAATAGTTTCGCAACTCACGCCACCTGGAACACCACAGCATAATGGTGTGTCCAAACATCATAATCGTACTTTATTGGATATGGTGTGATCTATGATGTCTCTTATCGATTTACCACTATCATTTTGGGGTTATGCATTAGAGACAACTGCATTCATGTTAAATAGGGCACCATCTAAATCTGTTGAGATGACACCATATGAACTATGGTTTGGCAAGAAACCAAAGCTGTCGTTTCTTAAAGTTTGGGGTTGCGATGCTTATGTGAAAAAGTTTCAAACTGATAAGCTCGAACCCAAATCGGAGAAGTGCGTCTTCATAGGATACCCAAAAGAAACAGTTGGGTACACCTTTTGTCATAGATCCGAAGGCAAGATATTTTGTTGCTAAGAATGCATCCTTTCTAGAGAACGAGTTTCTCTCGAAAGAAGTGAGTGGGAGGAAAGTATAACTTGATGAGGTAATTGTACCTTCTTCCGAATTGGAAAGTAGTTCATCACAAGAAACCAGTTCCAGTGATTCCTACACCAATTAGTGAGGAAGCTAATGATGATGATCATGAAACTTCAGATCAAGTTACTACCGAACCTCGTAGGTCAACTAGAGTACGGTCCGCGCCAGAGTGGTACGGTAATCCTTTTCTGGAAGTCATGTTACTAGAACATGATGAACCTATGAACTATGAGGAAGCGATGATGAGCCCAGATTCCGCAAAATGGCTTGAGGCCATGAAATCTGAGATAGGATCCATGTATGAGAACAAAGTATGGACTTTGGTTGACTTGCCCGTTGATCGGTGAGCCATTGAGAATAAATGGATCTTCAAGAGGAAGACGGACACTGATAGTAGTGTTACTATCTACAAATCTCGAATTGTCGCAAAAATGTTTTCAACAAGTTCAAGGTGTTGACTAAGATGAGATTTTCTCACTCGTATCGATGCTTAAAAGTTTGTCCGAATCATGTTAGCAGTTGTTGCATTTTATGAAATCTGGCAAATGGATGTCAAAACTTCATTCCTTAATGGATTTCTTAAAGAAGACTTGTATATGATGCAACCAGAAGGTTTTGTTGATCCTAAAGGTGCTAACAAAGTGAGCAAGCTCCAGCGATCCATCTATGGACTGGTGCAAACATCTCGGAGTTGGAATATATGCTTTGATAAAGTGATCAAAGCATATAGTTTTATACAGACTTGCGGTGAAGCCTGTATTTACAAGAAAGTGAGTGGGAGCACTATAGCCTTTCTGATAAGTATATGTGAGTGACATATTGTTGATCAGAAATGATGTAGAGTTTTCTGGAAAGCATAAAGGAGAATTTGAAAGGAGTTTTTCAAAGAAAGAATTACCTGTAAAGCTACTTACATATGGGGCATCAAGATCTATAAATATAGATCAAGACGTTTGATAAGACTTTCAATGACTACATACCTTGATAAGATCTTGAAGGAGTTCAAAATGTATCAGTCAAAGAAGGAGTTCTTGCCTGAGTTGTAAGGTGTGAAATTGAGTAAAGACTCAAAACCCGGCCACGACAGAAAATAGAAAGAGAATGAAAAGTCATTCCCTATGCCCCAGTCATAGGTTCTATAAAGTATGCTATGTTGTGTACCAGACCTATTGTATACCTTAGCATGATTTTGGCAAGGGATTACAATAGTGACCTAGGAGTAGATCACTGGACAGCGGTCAAAATAATCCTTAGAGGACTAAGGAAATATTTCTCGGTTATGGAGGTGATAAAAGAGTTCGTCGTAAAGAGTTACGTCGATGCAAGCTCTTGACACCGATCTAGATGACTCTAAGTCTCGATCTAGATACATATTGAAAGTGGGAACAATTAGCTAGAGTAGCTCCGTCCAGAGTATTGTAGACATAGAAATTTGCAAAATACATATAGATTTGAATGTTGCAGACCCGTAGACTAAACTTCTCTCACAAGCAAAACATGATCACTGTTTGGGTGTTAATTACATAGCGATGTAAACTAGATTATTGACTCTAGTAAACCCTTTGGGTATTAGTCACATGGAGATGTGAACTAATCACATAAAGATGTGAACTATTGGTGTTAAATCACACGACGATGTGAACTAGATTATTGACTCTAGTGCAAGTGGGAGACTGAAGGAAATATGCCCTAGAGGCAATAATAAAGTTGTTATTTATATTTCCTTATATCATGATAAATGTTTATTATTCATGCTAGAATTGTATTAACCGGAAACTTAGTACATGTGTGAATACACAGACAAATAGAGTGTCCCTAATATGCCTCTACTTGACTAGCTCGTTAATCAAAGATGGTTAAGTTTCCTAGCCATGGACATGTGTTATCATTTGATCAATGGGATCACATCATTAGAGAATGATGTGATGGACAAGACCCATCCGTTAGCTTAGCATAATGATCGTTTAGTTTATTGCTATTGCTTTCTTCATGACTTATACATGTTCCTGTGACTATGAGATTATGCAACTCCCGAATACCAGAGGAACACTTAGTGTGCTATCAAACGTCACAACGTAACTGGGTGATTATAAAGATTCTCTATAGGTGTCATTGATGGTGTTTACTGAGTTGGCATAGACCGAGATTAGGATTTGTCACTCCGATTGTCGGAGAGGTATCTCTGGGCCCTCTCGGTAATGCACATCCCTATAAGCCTTGCAAGCAATGTGACTAGTGAATTAGTCACGCGATGATGCATTACAGAACTAGTAAAGAGACTTGCTGGTGACGAGTAAGAACTAGGTATGATGATACCAATGATCGAATCTTGGGCAAGTAACATACCGATGACAAAGGGAACAACGTATGTTGTTATGCGGTTTGATCGATAAAGATCTTCTTAGAATATGTAGGAGCCAATATGAGAATCCAGATGTGTCTCGGTCATGTCTACATAGTTCTCAAAGCCGTAAGGGTCCGCACGCTTAATGTTCGATGATGATTTGTATTATGAGTTATGTGATTTGATGTACCTAAGGTTGTTCGGAGTCCCGGATGAGATCACAGACATGACGAGGAGTCTCGAAATGGTCGAGACGTAAAGATCGATATATTGGAAGGCTATATTCGGACATCGAAAAGGTTCCGAGTGATTCGGGTATTTTTCGGAGTACCGGAGAGTTACGGGAATTCGCAGGGGAAGTAGTGGGACTTAATGGGCCATACGAGAAAGGATAGATGGGCCTCAAGGGGTGACCGCGTGCCCCCCATGGGCTGGTCTGAATTGGACTAGGAGGGGGCGGCGCCCCCCTCTTTCCTTCTCCCTCTCCCTCTCCTTCCTTCTTCTCCTACTTGGACTACGAAAGGGGGAAACCTACTCCTACTAGGAGTAGGAAGCCTCCCTTTGGACGCGCCCCTTGAGGCCGGACCTCCTCCTCCTCCCCTCCTTTATATACGGGGGAGGGGGCACCCCATAGACACACAAGTTGACAGTTGTCTTAGCCGTGTGCGGTGCCCCCCTCCACAGATTTCCACCTCGGTCATATCGCTGTAGTGCTTAGGCGAAGCCCTGCGTCGGTAACTTCATCATCACCGTCATCACGCCGTCGTGCTGACGAAACTCTCCCTTTCCCTCAGTTGGATCAAGAGTACGGGGGACGTCACCGAGATGAACATGTGCAAATCACGAAGGTGTCGTGCGTTCGGTACGGATCGGTTGGACCGCGAAGACGTTCAACTACATCAACCGCGTTACTAAACGCTTCCGATTTCGGTCTATGAGGGTACGTGGACACACTCCCCCGTCTCGTTGATATGCATCACCTAGATGGATCTTGCATGTGCATAGGATTTTTTTTTTGAAATTACTACGTTCCCCAACAGTCTGCATGGTTCCTGAACCCGTAGGGTCTACACACTTATGGTTCAGTGACGCTAGAGTTGTAATGGGAATAGTATATGGTTACCGAAGGTTTTAGGAGTCCCGGATGAGATCCCGAACGTGACGATGAACTCTGGAATGGTCCGGAGGTGAAGATCGATATATTGCACAAAGGGTATTGGAGTCCGGAATTGTTCTGGGAGTACCGGGTGACGACCAACGTGACCGAAAGGAGTTTTGGAGGCCCCGGCAAGCGTTGGGGGGGGGGGGCTTATGGGCCAAGGGGAGGGGGCACACCATCCCACTAAGGGGTTGTGCGCCCCTCCCACCCCATCTCATGTAACCTAGAGAGGTGGGGGCGTCTCCCCTGGGCAGCCGCCCCTCCTGGCTTGGGGGCCAAGTTTCCTAGGGGTGGGGGCGCCCAAACCCATCTAGGGTTTCCCCTGTGGCCGCCGCCCCTCCCTAGGGAAAACCTAGGGCGCCTCCTCCTCCCCCTTCCCCCTATATATAGTGAGGGAGAGAGAGGGCAGCCGAACCCCTTCCCCTAGCGCAGCCCTTCCCCCCTCCAACACCTCATCCTCCTCCGTAGTGCTTGGCGAAGCCTTGCCGGAGAACCGCAAGCTCCACCGCCACGCCGTTGTGCTGCCGGAGCTCTCCCTCAACTTCTCCTTCCACCTTGATGGATCAAGAAGGAGGAGACGTCCCCGGGTTGTTCGTGTGTTGAACACATAGGCACCGTCTGTTCGGCGCTTGGATCGGAACTTCTGCGATTTGAATCGCCGCGAGTATGACTCCATCAACCGCGTTCTTCTAACGCTTTCGCTTAGCGATATTCAAGGGTATGAATATGCACTCCCTCTATCTCGTTTCTAGTATCTCCTAGACTGTTCTTGGTGACACGTAGGAATTTTTTTGAGTTATTACTACGTTCCCCAATAGTGGCATCATGAGCTAGGTCTATGCCTAGATTCTATGCACAAGTAGAACACAAGTAGTTATGGGCGATGATTTGGTCAATTTGCTTGCCGTTACTAGTCCTATCTTGATTTGGCGACATTGTGGGATGAAGCGGCCCGGGCCGACCTTACACGTACGCTTACGTGAGACAGATTCCACCGACTGACATGCACTTGTTGCATAAGGTGGCTAGCGGGTGTCTGTCTCTCCCACTTTAGTCGGATCGGATTCGATGAAGAGGGTCCTTATGAAGGGTAAATAGCAATTGGCATATCACCATTGTGACTTTTGCGCAGGTAAAAAACGTTCTTACTAGAAACCCATAGCAGCCACGTAAAACATGCAACAACAATTAGAGGACGTCTAACTGTTTTTGTAGGGTATGCTATTGCTATGTGATGTGATATGGCCAAAAGGATGTGATGAATTATATATGTGATGTATGAGATTGATCATGTTCTTGTAATAGGAATCACGACTTGCATGTCGATGAGTATGAAAACCGGCAGGAGCCATAGGAGTTGTCTTAATTTATTATATGACCTGCATGTCAATGAAAACGCCATGTAATTACTTTACTTTATTGCTAACCGTTAGCCATAGTACTAGAAGTAATAGTTGGCGAGACAACTTCATGAAGACACGGTGATGGAGATAATGATGATGGAGATCATGGTGTCATGCCGGTGACGAAGGTGATCATGCCACGCCTCGAAGATGGAGATCAAAGGCGCAAGATGATATTGGCCATATCATGTCACTTTATGATTTGCATGTGATGTTTGTCATGTTTACATCTTATTTTCTTAGAACGACGGTAGCATAAATAAGATGACCCCTCACTAAATTTTTTCAAGAAATGTGTTCCCCCTAACTATGCACCGTTGCGAAGGTTCGTTGTTTCGAAGCACCATGTGATGATCGGGTGTGATAGATTCTAACGTTCGCATACAACAGGTGTAAGCCAGATTTACACATGCGAAACACTTAGGTTGACTTGACGAGCCTAGTATGTACAGACATGGCCTCGGAACACGAGAGACGGAAAGGTCGAACATTGATAACCCACAAGTATAGGGGACCGCAACCGTTTTCGAGGGTAGAGTATTCAACCCAAATTTATTGACTCGACACAAGGGGAGCCAAAGAATATTCTCAAGTATTAGCAGCTGAGTTGTCAATTCAACCACACCTGGAAACTTAATATCTATAGCAAAGTATTTAGTAGCAAAGTAATATGATAATAGTGGTAACGGTAGCAAAAGGTAATGATAGCAAAAGTAATGTTTTTGGTATTTTGTGGTGATGATAGCAATAGCAACGGAAAAGTAAATAAGCAAAGAACAATATGTGAAAATCTCGTAGGCATTGGATCGGTGATGGAGAATTATGCCGGATGCGGTTCATCATGTAACAGTCATAACATAGGGTGACACAGAACTAGCTCCAATTCATCAATGTAATGTAGGCATGTATTCCGAATATAGTCATACGTGCTTATGGAAAAGAACTTGCATGACATCTTTTGTCCTACCCTCCCGTGGCAGCGGGGTCCTAATGGAAACTAAGGGATATTAAGGCCTCCTTTTAATAGAGTACCGGAACAAAGCATTAGCACATAGTGAATACATGAACTCCTCAAACTATGGTCATCACCAAGAGTGGTCCAGATTATTGTCACTTCGGGGTTGCCGGATCATAACACATAGTAGGTGACTATAGACTTGCAAGATAGGATCAAGAACACACATATATTCATGAAAACATAATAGGTTCAGATCTGAAATCATGGCACTCGGGCCCTAGTGACAAGCATTAAGCATAGCAAAGTCATAGCAACATCAATCTCAGAACATAGTGGATACTAGGGATCAAACCCTAACAAAACTAACTCGATTACATGATAGATCTCATCCAACCCATCACCGTCCAGCAAGCCTACGATGGAATTACTCACGCATGGCGGTGAGCATCATGAAATTGGTGATGGAGGATGGTTGATGATGACGACGGTGACGAATCCCCCTCTCCGAAGCCCCGAACGGACTCCAGATCAGCCCTCCCGAGAGGTTTTAGGGCTTGGCGGCGGCTTCGTATCGTAAAACGCGATGAATTCTTCTCTCTGGGTTTTTTCTCCCCGAAAGAAAATATATAGAGTTGAAGTTGAGGTCGGAGGAGCTTCAGGGGGCCCATGAGGTAGGGGGCGCGCCCTAGGAGGGAGGGCGCGCCCCCACCCTTGTGGATAGGGTGTGGGCCCCTGGTCTTCATCTTTTGCAAGGATTTTTTATTAATTCCAAAAAAACATTCCGTGGAGTTTCAGGTCATTCCGAGAACTTTTGTTTCTGCACATAAATAACACCATGGAAAGTCTGCTGAAAACAGCGTCAGTCCGGGTTAGTTCCATTCAAATCATGCAAGTTAGAGTCCAAAACAAGGGCAAAAGTATTTGGAAAAGTAGATACGACGGAGACGTATCAACTCCCCCAAGCTTAAAATTTGCTTGTCCTCAAGCAATTCAGTTGATAAACTGAAAGTGATAAAGAAAAACTTTTACAAACTCTGTTTGCTCTTGTTTTTGTAAATATGTAAAGCCATCATTTAAGTTTTCAGCAAAGATTATGACTAACCATATTTGCAATAACTCTTAGGTCTCATGTTTAATCATAGCAATAGCATAATCAACTAGCGAGCCATAATAATAAATCTCGGATGACAACACTTTCTCAAAACAATCATGATATGATATAACAAGATGGTATCTCGCTAGCCCTTTCCGAGACCGCAAAACATAAATGCAGAGCACCTTTAAAGATCAAGGACTGGCTAGACATTGTAATTCATGGTAAAAGAGATCCAGTCAAGTCATACTCAATGTAAACTAGCAGTGTTGAATGCAAATGACTGTGGTGCTCTCCAACTGGTGCTTTTTAATAAGAGGGTGATGACTCAACATAAAAGTAAATAGATAGGCCCTTTGCAGAGGGAAGCAGGGATTTGTAGAGGTGCCAGAGCTCGGTTTTGAAATAGAGATAAATAATATTTTGAGCGGCATACTTTCATTGTCAACATAACAACCAAGAGATGGCGATATCTTCCATGCTACTCACATTATAGGCGGTTCCCAAACAGAATGGTAAAGTTTATACTCCCCCTCCACCAACAAGCATCAATCCATGGCTTGCTCGAAACAACGAGTGCCTCTAACTAACAAGAGTCCCAGGGGGAGTTTTGTTTGCAATTATTTTGATTTAGTTTGCATAAAGCATGGGACTGGGCATCCCGGTGACCAACCATTTTCTCGTGAGTGAGGAGCGGAGTACACTCCTCTTGAGAATAACCCGCCTAACATGGAAGATACGGACAGCCCTAGTTGATACATGAGCTATTCGAGCATACAAAACAGGATATTTATTTGAAGGTTTAGAGTTTGGCACATACAAATTTACTTGGGACGGCAGGTAGATACTGTAAAAAGTAGGTATGGTGGACTCATATGGAACAACTTTGGGTTTTATGGGATTTAGATGCACAAGCAGTATTCTCACTTAGTACAGGTGAAGGCTAGCAAAAGACTGGGAAGCGACCAGCTAGAGAGCGACAACAGTCATGAACATGCATTAAAATTAATCAACACTGAATGCAAGCATGAGTAGGATATAATCCACCATGAACATAAATATCGTGAGGGCTATGTTGATTTTGTTTCAACTACATGTGTGAACATGTGCCAAGTAAGTCACTTAAATCATTCAGAGGAGGATACCACCCTATCATACCACATCCCAACCATTTTAATAGCATGTTGGCACGCAAGGTAAACCATTATAAGCTCCTAGCTAATCAAGCATGGCACAAGAAACTATGATCTCTAGTTGTCATTGCAAACATGTTTATTCATAATAGGTTGAATCAGGAACGATGAACTAATCATATTTACAAAAACAAAAGAGGTCGAGTTCATACCAGCTTTTCTCATCTCAGTCAGTCCATCATATATCGTCATAATTGCCTTTCACTTGCATGACCGAACGATGTGAATAATAATAAGAGTGCATGTGCATTGGACTAAGCCGGAATCTGCGAGCATTCAATAAACAGGAGAAGACAAGGCAATATGGGCTCTTGGTTAAATCAACAATAATGCATATAAGAGTCACTTCAACAATTTAATTATGGTCTTCTCCTATCGACCCCCAAAGAAAAGAAAAGAAATAAAACTATTTAAACGGGAAAGCTCCCAACAAGCAAAAGAAGAACGGGAAATATTTTTGGGTTTTGTTTTAATTATTACTACTGCAACAAGAAAATAAACTAGCTATAAGCTATTACTATTTTTTTTGGTTTTTCTTAAGGTTTAACAAACACACAAGAAGAAAGCAAGAAAAAGAAAACAAACTAGCATGGATATTATAGTGAAAAGTATGAGCACCGACATCTAGCAATGAGTGTGCGTAAACATAAATGTAATGTCGGTGGGAAATATGTACTCCCCCAAGCTTAGGCTTTTGGCCTAAGTTGGTTCATTGCCAAGGATGGCATGGCGGATACCCGTAGGTCTAGCTGGGGTCGTACTGCGATGCAGCGGCTATCGCCTCCTGAGCTGCAGCGTGGCGTCAAGCTGCCTCCGCCCTCCTCTCGTACTCATCTGCCTCCTCTCTGGTAATAACATATCTTCCTTTTGCCTGATAATCAAAGAAGGCAGGAGCATGGAGAGTAATATGGACAGCACGCCGTTTGTCAAAGATTAGTCGATACTGGAAAGGTGATTCATTCCTCTTGACAAACTGGTGGTAGACCATCGAATTATAGTCTAAATAAGTCGGAGGCAACTCAATATCATCCTCATGGACGTCCACACAAAGAAAATCAGCTAAGCGGGTTGCATAAATTCCCCCAAAGAAATCTCCATTAAATCTATTATGATGCAACCTACGTGCAACAATGGCTCCCAAATTATAAGATCTGTCTCCTAACACGGCACTCCTAAGAATACTGAGGTCAGGCACACACATATGACATGCTTCATCTTTACCATTTATGCACCTACCTATGAAGAGAGCAAAATAATGTATAACAGGAAAATGAATGCTCCCTATGGTAGCTTGTGCTATATCTCTAGATTCCCCCACGGTTATACCAGCAAGAAAGTTTCTAAATTCAGATTTACGGGGTTCACTAACACTACCCCATTGTGGAAGTTTGCAAGAAGAAGTAAAATCCTCTAAGTCCATGGTATAAGATTTTTCATAAAGATCAAACAAGACAGTTGGAGAATTACGTGAAGATGAAAATTCAAACCTCCTCACAAATGTACTAGTGAGATAGTGGTACTGGGGGCATTTGTCTGCCTCAAAGCTCACAAGATCAGCGTTACGCAAATATGCATTAAATTCTTCCTTGATTCCTGCTCGATCCATAAAATTTTCTGAAGTCCATTCACAGGGCCGCACTGGAGCGTCCCTTGGTGGCTCCCCGTCAGCATCATGCATTGCAAGCCTGTGTCCTTGCTTCCTTGAAGAACCACCTTGGAACATTTTCCTAAGCATATTTCTTCCTCTGAAAAATTCTGAAATTTTTAGTAACTTCAAACAAAAGTGAACCAAGCTCTATAAAATTGATAGCAACTACTCCTACAAGTGCCTAGAGACTATATCAAACATTAGAACTACTTGGAACCATATAAATTTGACATGTAAGCTCAAGAACATGGTCACCTAGGCAGCACAAATTTGCAATGAATAAAGCACTAGAACAAGAACTAATTGGACCAATGGAGGAGTCACATACCAAGGAACAATCTCTCCAAGCAGTTTTGTGAGAGGTGCTTTGAGCAAGGAGATCGAAAATCGCAGCAAAATGAGCTAGAACTCGTGCTTGAGCTGGATATTGGTGTTTGTGGGAGGAAGAAGGAGTGTATGGGTGCAGGAATAAGTGGAGGAGGGCCACCGTCGGCCCACGAGGCAAGGGGGCGCGCCCAGGGGGGTAGGGCGCGCCCCTGACCCTCGTGGCCAGGTGGCAGCTCCCCCTGCTGTGTTCTCAGTGCCAAATATTCTCAAATATTCCAGAAAAATCATATTTAAATTTCAGGGCATTTGGAGAACTTTTATTTTCGGGGTATTTTTATATTGCACGAATAATTCAGGTAACAGACGGAAAATACTTATTTTTATTTTATTTAATATAAACAACAGAAAGTAAAAGGAAGGTACAGAGAGTTGTGCCTTCTAGTTTCATCCATCTCATGCTCATCAAAAGGAATCCACTAACAAGGTTGATCAAGTCTTGTTAACAAACTCTTTTAGATTCGCATGAAACCGGATAATTTACGAATAACACTAGGTTACCTCAAAGGAGATATGCACATCCCCAACAATAAGAATATCATATTTCTTCTTGACAGTAGGAAGAGGAAATTCAAAACCTCCAATAATAATTGATGGAATTTTTCCAATAGAATTTATACTATGAACTTGAGGTTGTTTCCTCGGAAAGTGTACCGTATGCTCATTACCATTAACATGAAAAGTGACATTGCATTTGTTGAAATCAATAACAGCCCCTGCAGTGTTCAAAAAAGTTCTTCCAAGAATAATAGACATACTATCATCCTCGGGAATATCAATAATAACAAAGTCCGTTAAAATAGTAACGTTTGCAACCACAACAGGCACATCCTCACAAATACCGACAGGTATAGCAGCTGATTTATTGGACATTTGCAAAGATATTTCAGTAGGTGTCAACTTATTCAAATCAAGTCTACGATATAAAGAGAGAGGCATAACACTAACACCAGCTCCAAGATCACTTAAAGCAGTTTTAACATAATTTCTTTTAATGGAGCATGGTATAGTAGGTACTCCTGGATCTCCAAGTTTCTTTGGCATTCCACCCTTAAAAGTATAATTAGCAAGCATGGTGGAAATTTCAGCTTCCGGTATCTTTCTTTTATTAGTAACAATATCTTTCATGTACTTAGCATAAGGATTCATTTTGAGCATATCAGTTAATCGCATACGCAAAAAGATAGGTCTAATCATTTCAACAAAGCGCTCAAAATCCTCATCATCCTTTTTCTTGGATGGTTTGGGAGGAAACAGCATGGGTTTCTGAACCCATGGTTCTCTTTCTTTACCGTGTTTCCTAGCAACAAAGTCTCTTTTATCACAACGTTGATTCTTTGCTTATGGGTTATCAAGATCAACAACAGGTTCAATTTCTACATCATTATCATTAGTAGGTTGAGCATCATCATGAACATCATCATTAGCATTTTCACTAGGTTCATGTTCATTACCAGATTGTGTTTCAGCATCAGAAATAGAGATATCATTTGGATTCTCAGGTGGTTCAGCAATAGTTTCACTAGAAGCATGCAAAGTCCTATCATTTTTCTTTTTCTTCCTTTTAGTAGGACTAGGTGCATCAATATTATTTCTCTGAGAATCTTTCTCAATTCTCTTAGGGTGGCCTTCAGGATACAAAGGTTCCTGAGTCATTCTACTAGTTCTAGTAGCCACTCTAATAGCATAATCATTTTTCTTACTATTCATTTCATTGAGCAAATCATTTTGAGCCTTAAGTACTTGTTCTACTTGAGTGGTAACCATAGAAGCATGTTTGCTAACGAGTTTAAGTTCACCTTTAACATTAGCCATATAATCACCCAAGTGTTTAAGTATATCGGAATTGTATTTCAATTGTCTACCAAAATAAGCATTAAAATTTTCTTGTTTGACAATAAAATTATCAAACTCTTCTAAGCATTGTCTAGCAGACTTATAGTGAGGAATATCACCTTCATCAAATCTATAGAGAGAATTTACCTTTACTACCTCTGTCGTTTATCAAGACCATGAGATTCTTCAATAGGCAATGGATTAAGATCATATGTTTCTTCAACAGGCGGTAAATTTAGACCATGTATTTCTTCAATAGGAGGTAAATTCTTAACATCTTCAGCTTTAATACCTTTTTATTTCATAGATTTCTTTGCCTCTTGCATATCTTCAGGACTGAGAAATAGAACACCTCTCTTCTTCGGAGTTGGTTTAGGAATAGACTCAGGAATTGGCTCAGGAGCTGGCTCAGGAAGTGTCCAATTATTTTCATCTGTCAACATATTGTTCAATAGAATGTAAGCTTCATCCGGTGTTCTTTCCCTGAAAACAGAACCAACACAACTATCCAGGTAATCTCTGGAAGCATCGGTTAGTCCATTATAAAAGATATCAAGTATTTCATTTTTCTTAAGAGGATGATTAGGCAAAGCATTCAGTAACTTGAGAAGCCTCCCCCAAGCTTGTGGGAGACTCTCTTCTTCAATTTGCACAAAGTTGTATATTTCCCTTAAAGCAGCTTGTTTCTTATGAGCGGGGAAATATTTAGCAGAGAAGTAATAAATCATATCCTGGGGACTATGCACACAACTAGGATCAAGAGAATTAAACCATATCTTAGCATCACCCTTTAATGAGAACGGAAATATTTTAAGGATATAGAAGTAGCGAGATCTCTCATCATTAGTAAACAGGGTGGCTATATCATTTAATTTAGTAAGATGTGCCACAACAGTTTCAGATTCATAGCCATGAAAAGGATCAGATTCAACCAAAGTAATTATATCAGGATCAACAGAGAATTCATAATCCTTATCGGCAACACAAATAGGTGAAGTAGCAAAAGCAGGGTCAGGTTTCATTCTATCATTAAGAGACTGCTTATTCCATTTAGCTAATAACCTCTTGAGTTCATATCTATCTTTGCAAGCTAAAATAGCTAAAGAAGCTTCTTTATCAAAAACATAACCCTCAGTAATAACAGGCAAGTCTTCATCATCATTTTCATCAATATAATCAGATTCAATAATTTCTTTCTCTCTAGCCCTAACAATTTGTTCATCAAGAAATTCACCAAGTGGCACAGTAGTATCAAGCATAGAAGTAGTTTCATCAGAAGCATCATGCATAGCAAAAGTGGCATCATCAATAACATGCGACATATCAGAACGAATAGCAGAAGTAGGTTTAGGTGTCGCGAGCTTACTCAAAACAGAAGGTGAATCAAGTGCAGAGCTAGATGGCAGTTCCTTACCTCCCCTCGTAGTTGAGGGATAAATTGTTGTCTTATCGTCTTTCAAGTTCTTCATAGTAACTAGCAGATATAAATCCCAAGTGACTCAAAGAATAGAGCTATGCTCCCCGGCAACGGCGCTAGAAAATAGTCTTGATAACCCGCAAGTATAGGGGACCGCAATAGTTTTTGAGGGTAGAGTATTCAACCCAAATTTATTGATTCGACACAAGGGGAGCGAAAGAATATTCTCAAGTATTAGCAGCTGAGTTGTCAATTCAACCACACCTGGAAACTTAATATTTGCAGCAAAGTATTTAGTAGCAAAGTAATATGATAGTAGTGGTAACGGTAGAAAAAGGTAATGATAGCAAAAGTAATGTTTTTGGTATTTTGTGGTGATGATAGCAATAGCAACGGAAAAGTAAATAAGCGAAGAACAATATGTGAAAAGCTCGTAGGCATTGGATCTGTGATGGAGAATTATGCCGGATGCGGTTCATCATGTAACAGTCATAACATAGGGTGACACAGAACTAGCTCCAATTCATCAATGTAATGTAGGCATGTATTCCGAATATAGTCATACATGCTTATGGAAAAGAACTTGCATGACATCTTTTGTCCTACCCACCCGTGGCAGCGGGGTCCTAATGGAAATTAAGGGATATTAAGGCCTCCCTTTAATAGAGTACCAGAACAAAGCATTAGCACATAGTGAATACATGAACTCCTCAAACTATGGTCATCACCGGGAGTGGTCCCAATTATTGTCACTTCGGGGTTGCCGGATCATAACACATAGTAGGTGACTATAGACTTGCAAGATAGGATCAAGAACACACATATATTCATGAAAACATAATAGGTTCAAATCTGAAATCATGGCACTCGGGCCCTAGTGACAGGCATTAAGCATAGCAAAGTCATAGCAACGTCGATCTCAGAACATAGTGGATACTAGGGATCAAACCCTAACAAAACTAACTTGATTACATGATAGATCTCATCCAACCCATCACCGTCCAGCAAGCCTATGATGGAATTACTCACGCACGGCGGTTAGCATCATGAAATTGGTGATGGAGGATGGTTGATGATGATGATGGCGACGAATCCCCCTCTCCGGAGCCCCGAACGGACTCCAGATCAGCCCTCCCGAGAGGTTTTAGGGCTTGGCAGCGGCTCCGTATCGTAAAGCGCGATGAATTCTTCTCTCTGGTTTTTGTCTCCCCGAAAGCAAATATATAGAGTTGGAGTTGAGGTCAGAGGAGCTCCAGGGGGCCCACGAGGTAGGGGGCGCGCCCCCACCCTCATGGACAGGGTGTGGCCCCCTAGTCTTCATCTTTTGCAAGGATTTTTTATTAATTCCAAATAAACGTTCCGTGGAGTTTCAGGTCATTCCGAGAACTTTTGTTTCTGCACATAAATAACACCATGGAAAGTCTGCTGAAAATAGCGTCAGTCCAGGTTAGTTCCATTCAAATCATGCAAGTTAGAGTCCAAAACAAGGGCAAAAGTGTTTGGAAAAATTGATACGACGGAGACGTATCAAACATGAGTCGTATAGTAGATGCGATCAACATGGAGATGTTCACCGTTGATGACTTGTCCGTCTCACGTGATGATCGGACACGGCCTAGTCGATTTGGATCTTGTATCACTTAGGTGACTAGAGGGATGTCTATCTGAGTGGGAGTTCATTAAATAATTTGATTAGATGAACTTAATTATCATGAACTTAGTCTAAAATTATCTTTACAATCTATCCTATAGATCCAATGGCCCACACTAATGTTGCCCTCAAGTTCAACGCGTTCCTACAGAAAACCAAGCTGAAAGACGATGGAAGCAACTATACAGACTGGGTCCGTAACTTGAGGATCATCCTCATAGCTTCCAAGAAAGCATATGTCCTTGAAGCACCGCTAGGTGATGCACCCATTTTCCCAGCAACTCAGGACTTTATGAACGCCTAGAAGTCGCGTAGTGATGATTACTCCCTAGTTTAGTGCGGCATGGTTTACAGCTTAGAACCTGGGCTCCAAAAGTGTTTTGAGCAACACATAGCATATGAGATGTTCCAAGAGCTAAGAATGGTTTTACAAGCTCATGCCGGGGCTGAGAGATATGAAGTCTCCGACAAGTTCTTTAGTTGTAAGATGGAGGAAACAGTTCTGTTAGCGAGCATATACTCAAAATGTCTGGGTTGCACAACCACTTGTCTCAGCTGGGAGTTAATCTTCCAGATGACTCGGTCATTGACAGAATCCTCCAGTTGCTCCCACCTAGCTACAAGAGCTTTGTGATGAACTTCAATATGCAAGGGATGGAGAAATCCATTCCTAAGTTATATTCAATGCTGAAATCAGCGGAGGTGGAGATCAAAAAGGAACATCAAGTGTTGATGGTGAATAAGAGCACTAGTTTCAAGAAAGGCAAGGGTAAGAAGAACTTCAAGAAGGACAACAAGGGAGTTGCTGCGCCTAGTAAGTCAGTTGCCGGGAAGAAGCCAAAGAATGGAACCAAGCCTGAGACTGAGTGCTTTTATTGCAAGGGAAATGGTCACTGGAAGCGGAACTACCACAAGTACTTAGCAGATAAGAAGGCCAGCAATGCTAGAGGTATATATGATATACATGTTATTGATGTGTACCTTACCAGCGCTCGTAGTAGCTCCAGGGTATTTGATACCGGTGCGGTTGCTCATATGTGTAGCTCAAAACAGGAGCTGCGGAATAAGCGGAGACTGGTGAAGGACAAGGTGACGATGCGCGTCGGGAATTGTTCCAAGGTCGATGTGATCGCCGTCGGCACGCTACCTCTACATCTACCTTCGGGATTAGTTTTAAATCTCAATAATTGTTATTTAGTACCAGCGTTGAGCATGAACATTGTATCAGGATCTCGTTTGATGCGAGATGGCTACTCATTTAAATCCGAGAATAATGGTTGTTCTATTTATATGAGAGATATGTTTTATGGTCATGCCCCGCTGGTCAATGGTTTATTTTTATTGAATCTCGAACGTGATGTTACACATATTCATAGTGTGAATGCCAAGAGATGTAAGGTTGATAATGATAGTCCCACATACTTGTGGCACTGCCGCCTTGGTCATATTGTTGTCAAACACATGAATAAACTCCATGCGGATGGACTTTCGGAGTCTCTTGATTATGAATAATTTGACACGTGCGAACCATGCCTCATGGCAAAATGACCAAGACTATATTCTCCGGAACAATGGAGCGAGCAACCAACTTATTGGAAATAATACATACTGATGTATGCGGTCCAATGAGTGTTGAGGCTCGCGGTGGCTCTCGTTATGTTCTCACCCTCACTGATGACTTAAGTAGATATGAGTATGTCTACCTAATGAAACACAAGTCTGTGACCTTTGAAAAGTTCAAGGAATTTCAGAGAGAGGTAGAGAATCAACGTGACAGGAAAATAAAGCTCTGACGATCAGATCATGGAGGAGAATATTTGAGTCATGAGTTTGGCATGCACTTAAGGAAATGTGGAATTTTTTCACAACTCACGCCGCCTGGAACACCTCGGCGTAATGGTGTGTCCGAATGTCATAATCGCACTCTATTGGATATGGTGCGATCTATGATGCCTCTTACCGATTTACCGCTATCATTTTGGGGTTATGCTTTAGAGACTGCCACATTCACTTTAAATAGGGCACCATCTAAATCCGTTGAGACGACATCATATGAATTATGGTTTGGAAAGAAACCTAAGCTGTCGTTTCTAAAAGTTTGGGGATGCGATGCTTATGTCAAGAAACTTCAACCAGAAAAGCTTGAACCCAAATCAGATAAGTGCGTCTTCATAGGATACCCTAAGGAAACTATTGGGTATACCTTCTACCTCCGATCTGAAGGCAAGATCTTTGTTGCCAAGAATGGATCCTTTCTGGAGAAAGAGTTTCTCTCGAAAGAAGTAAGTGGGAGGAAAGTAGAACTTGATGAGGTACCACCTCTTGAACCGGAGAGTAGCACAACTCAGGAAGATGTTTCTGTGGTGCCTGCACCGACTAGAGAGGAAGTTAATGATGATGATCATGAAACTTCGGGTCAAGTTGCTACTAAACTTCGTAGGTCCACGAGGACACGTTCCGCACCAGAGTGGTACGACAAACCTGTCCTGGAAATCATGTTGTTAGACAACGGTGAACCTTCGAACTATGAAGAAGCGATGGCGGGCCCGGATTCCAACAAATGGCTTGAAGCCATGAAATCCGAGATAGGATCCATGTATGAGAACAAAGTATGGACTTTGGTGGACTTGCCCGATGATCAGCGAGCCATAGAGAATAAGTGGATCTTGAAAAAGAAGACTGACGCAGATGCTAATGTGACCGTCTATAAGGCTTGGCTTGTCGCTAAGGGTTATCGACAAGTTCAAGGAGTTGACTACGATGAGACTTTCTCACCTGTAGCGATGCTGAAATCTGTCTGAATCATGTTAGCAATTGCCGCATTCTATGATTATGAGATCTGGCAAATGGACGTCAAAATGGCATTCCTTAACGGTTTCCTTAAGGAAGAATTGTATATGATGCAGCTGAAAGGTTTTGTCGATCCTAAGAATGCTGACAAGGTATGCAAGCTCCAGCGCTCCATCTATGGGCTGGTGCAAGTATCTTGGAGTTGAAACATTCGCTTTGATGAAATAATCAAAGCGTTTGGGTTTATACAAACTTATGGAGAAGCCTGTATTTACAAGAAAGTGAGTGGGAGCTCTGTAGATTTTCTCATATTATATGTGGATGACATACTATTGATGAGAAATGATATATAACTTTTGGAAAGCATAAAGGCCTACTTGAATAAGTGTTTTTCAATGAAGGACCTTGGAGAAGTTGCTTACATATTAGGCATCAAGATCGATAAAGATAGATCGAGACGCCTCATTGGTCTTTCACAAAGCATATACCTTGACAAGATATTGAAGAAGTTCAATATGGATCAGTCCAAGAAGGGGTTCTTGCCTGTATTGCAAGGTGTGAGATTGAGCGCAGCTCAATGCCCGACCTCGATAGAAGAAAGAGAAAAGATGAGTGTCATCCCCTATGCCTCGGCCTTAGGCTCTATTATGTATGCCATGTTGTGTACCAGACCTCACTACAAAAAAAGACACATCCGCGACATTTTGGGCCGAACGAAATTTTTTTTCTGTCATACATATGACACTTCTATGACGATAATTGTGACAAAACCCGGTATCATCATAGATGTGGTGGGCTCCTACTTCTATGACAAAAAATCATGATAGAAAATGGGCTTTTCATCCTGGGCGGGCCGGAGATGCAGCTGCATGACATTCTTTGGGCCGTCCATGACGGAAAAACCATGGTAGAAGCGAGGGCGAGGAAAATTTCAGGGAGTTCCCAGTTACGGTGGGAGGTCAGGGGCCAAGCGATGCGCGTTTCTCTCGTACACGTACGCGTGTGTGTGCGTGGCGTTGGCTCTAACTGAACCCGAGCGAGGTGTTGGGCTCTAACTGAACCCGAGCGATTGCACTGCAGGCTACGCATTACTGAACCTGAGCGATCGATCGATGGCTGTTAACTGAACCCGATCGAGTGATTCCTTCGCTACTGCTGCTAACTGAAGCCGATCGATTGGATGAACAGTGAGCGTTGCGCGCATGGGGGGGGGTTGGACGAACAGTGAGCGGTGGCGTTGCCTCTGGAACAGTAGACGGTGGAGGGGTGGTTGAATAGTAGCCGGTGGAGTAGCGCGCGGCGGAGGCTAGATGAACAGGAGCCTGTGGAGGCTGGAGGAGGTTGACGATAGCCCGTGGAGGCTGGAGGAGGTCGACGGTGGAGATGAACAGTATCCCGTGGAGTCCCGTTTTGCGGTACGCCACACCCCTCCCAATGAACGGGACCCCCGTTTCGACCGTAGGAGGTCCGTTTCGTCCGTTTTGCGGTACGCCACACCCCTCCCGATCAACAGGACCCCCGTTTCAACCGTAGGAGGTCCGTTTCCTCCATTTTGCGGTACGCTACACCCCTCCCGATCAACAGGACCCCCGTTTTGACCATAGGAGGTCCGTTTCCTCCATTCTGCGGTACGCCAGGCCTCGTTTCCATCGCCTGTTCCGTCCAAGCCCTCCCGATGAACACGACCACGCATTCCGTTCCGACCCATCCGGTTGGCTCCCACGCGTTTCCGTTGCCTCCCGATGAACACGCCGCATTCCGTTGCCTCCCGATGAACACGACGCATTTCGTTGCCTCCCCATGAACACGACGCATTCCGTTGCCTCCCCATGAACACGACACATTCCATTGCCTCCCCATGAACACGACGACGACGCTGTTTCTCCGTTCCGACCCAGCCATGTACACGAGCCCTGGCCGTACGTATGCGCAAGTAGGCGTTCAAGACCCTGCTCGTATGTACACATACGTGGCCATATTTTCTTTCTTGCACCCTGGCCGCTGTACGTACGTGTACATGCTACGTGCACGCCTCTACTATGGCATGTGCGTGCCTCTACATCGACCAGTATGTCATACACGTTCGCGACCAGAATGACAACGCTACGTACGCTTCGACCAGGTGGGTCCCGACTGTCAGGCACTTCCTTGCCTGTGAAGATGTAGCTGGTGGGTCCCAGCAGTCAGGGGGGCGAATCGTTTTGTTTTTTTGCCCGGGCACACTTCCTTGCGTGCGAAGGTGTAGCTGCTGGGTCCCAGCAGTCAGGGGGCGAATCATTTTTTCCCGGACGCACTTCCTTGCGTGTGAAGGTGTAGCTGGTAGGTCCCAGCAGTCGGGAGGCGAATCGTTTTTTTCGTACGCACTTCCTTGCATGCGAAGATGTAGCTGGTGGGTCCCAGCAGTCAGGGGGGCGAATCGTTTTTTCCCAGACGCACTTCCTTGTGTGCGAAGATGTAGCTCGTGGGTCCCAGCAGTCAGGGGGCGAATCATTTTTTCACGAAATACGGTGGCCCGTCCGGTGGGTCCCCGCTGTCAGGTGGAGGAATAATTATTTTGCGCGTAATAAGGAGGCACTTCCTTACGGCTGCCGTGGACCCAGCTGTCAGCCTCTCCACGTATAGTCCACGTTCGATGGAAGTCGTTCCTTGACCACGTTGACCACGCCGCGCCGAGAGCACCAGGGCCGTGGACGACGGTGAGGCCTAGGAAGGGGACGACGCGGAGCCGGGGAAGACGCGGCTGTGGATGCACACGCGGAGAGGAGTACGAGGGTTCACTGGTTTGGCTGCGCTGCCGTCGCTGCAGAATAACAGTGGGTGTGGGTGAGTGGAGGGATGGCCTGGCCAGCGGTGGGAGTAGTAGGGGGCGGCGAGGCCTCCGCGGCAGCATAGCCGACCACGGGAGGCAGGAGCAGGCGGCACGACCGGTGCTGCTTTGGGCGGCTGGAGCAAGAAGACCAGAGGTTGAAGAAGCACGACGGCCGTTGGATGGACATCGTACGGTCACTGCAGCTAGAATCGTTTATATCGACGAAGTTGACAAAGCCCTTAGTACGTCAACTTAGTAGGCCCACAGGTCAGCTTCCGAAATGGTGCGCCCCAGATGTCACGGGGAGGAATCATTTTTTGGGCGGGTGAAGCTAGAATATCCGAGATCGAAGAAGAAGCATGGCATCCGTTGGATGGACATCCAACGACCACTGCTGCTAGAACCGTGTGTTGACTATAAGTTGACAAAGCCTTGCATACGCGTCAACTCTGTTTTTTTAGGGGACGTGTCAACTTAGTAAGGCCAGAAGTGTGTGGCAGAGAACTTATAGCCCATTTGAGATTTGTAAGAATGTGTAGCCCATTTTTGAATTCTAATGGAATTTACTACAGCCCATTTACAATTTGTTAAAAGTACAACCCATTTCAACCAACCGTCCAAAACAGAATTCAATAAAATTTCCCACATTTTGATGGGATCCGAAATATTTTTATCCCGAAATTTCTAGTCAGATTAAATACAATTTCAATATAAATTTATATTACGTAAAAATCCAACGAAACATTGCGCTCGCAACAATTAATGAAATTAAAATTTTCAATATCCAAAAATAATATTTTATAAATTAATCACGTGTTTGGTGCATTTTTTTATAGTTACTGCCCAGTTTTTATAATTACATCCCATTTATTATTTCTTAAACCCCATTTTCTTGTTAAGCCTAATGCATCCCTCCTAGGAAAGATTTGCAGCCCAGCGGGGCGGAGAATAACAACTTGACCTTGCCTGGGTATTCCTAAAAAAAGTATAGCCGGGCTAGCCATTTTCAGCTTGAAAAAATTTAATATCTGGGCTGGATATATGGCTTGGGCTAGACGGGCCACATCCCGCCCAGTTAATACCTGCAACGATGTTTTAGTTGTTGTTCATAGGAGAAAAATTAATATCTGGGCTAAACATCGAAAAACTCTGCAGTGCTCACACCTCAAAAACACAAATACTGCTCGAGCTGCTTGGTCCCAGCTGTCGGCCGCTTCTTGTGCAATTCTCTCGTTTATTGACTACTCCCTCCTTTCTGGTTTATAAGGCTCAATTCAAAAATCTCACCAACCAAGGTAGATGATGAGTGGTGGAATATTTTTTGTAGTTTGCAAAAGCACCCAATTAATACTCTTGTTTTCCTTAAAAAATTATGTTTACGAATGCATTAATTGCAATGCATGCATGCATAAAGTGCATGCATTGGTCAGTTTTCTCTTAATACTTGCATGCAATGATTTAATGCACCTTGAAGTCTGAACATGTGATGGGGAACAACCAAATTGAGCCTTATAAAATGGAAAAACTAAAATTTTGAGATAAGCCCTATAAACCGGAAAGGAGGGAGTACTACATAGGTTGACAATGGTGTGGGACCGTGATGTCAGGAAACCAGGAGGAAGCAAAATAAATTATATATATATATATATATATATAAAGGAGGCACTTGCGTAAGTGAGGCTATGGACCTGGTGGGTCCCCATTGTCATCCTCTCCAAGTAAAGTCATCTCCTCACCCGCGCGCGCTTTCCGCCCAAAACAGTTAGCGCCGCCCGCCCCGCTTCCCGGTGCAGGCGATTGCTCCGCCTTCAAACGGCACAAGTGTCGTCCGTCTGTCCATCTGCCACCCACATTAATGATACGCGGTTGCCGAGGCGGCTACTCCGGCGCCACACGTCCGTCCCTCCGCCCACCCACCATTGCTATATAAACTGCTGCGCCGGCCATAGCCGCAGTCATCCGCATCCGTTCCCTTTCTCCTGTCCACACCACTACTGCCCACCATGGCTTCCTTGCGCTCCAGCGCTCTTCGGGACGGGCGGACGATGGACCACTTGGAGATGGCAGCCATTGCTGCCGACCGGCTGGCCGGCAGGTAGCCGGAGGACGACGACGTCCCAATGGAGAACATGGTAGTCAGTGATCCGGCGCCAACCCCCTCCTCCACGCCATCCTCGCCGGTGCATTGCACCATGACCATCGGCGAGGCCCGTGCCCAATATATGGACAGGGTGAGGCAGATGCGTGAGGAGCAGTTCCAGGAGGCGCAGGCCGACACCTCCTACAACCACCATCTCCTCCAGGAGCACCTGCAGGCGGAGGAGCAGATCGCTACGGAGCGGGCGGAGCAGGAGGCGCTGCTCGACTCGTACCACTCCGCCCGCAAGGGCTGCCTCGAGCGCTGGCAGTACCGCATGCAGGTGGCGAAGGCTGCGGCCGCCTACAAAGAGGCTAGCAAAGAGGGCGATGAAGCGGGCGAGGCGCTGTTTGGCGAGACCGAGGATGAGGCAGAGGACAATGCCGGCTCCGACGAGTCCCCGCTCCACTGGCGTCGACGAGGCCCTGCTCCGCTGAGGCCCCACGGAGCCAACAACGAGGCAGAGGACACCGCTGGCTCCGCCGAGGCCCCGCCCCGCCAACAACGAGGCAGAGGACACCGCCGGCTCCGCCGAGGCGCCGCTCCGCCAACAACGAGGCAGAGGACATCGCCGGCTCCGCCGAGGTTGATGAACCCCGACCCACTAGACCAAGTGAGTGATGTTGCATTTCGAGCACAGGCACCTTTGACCTAGCTTTCGACAGAGAGAGACAAATGGGAATGCCAGGCACAACTCTTTGCTTTGAAGCATGAGAGAACGAGAACATTTCCAAGCGCTTTTGTAGTGACCCCTCCGGGGTCCCGGGTTGCTTTGGCGCGCCCCACCCCGTCAGTCCTGTGTTGTACTTGACTTGACTCTCCCCACTAAAAACCAAGAAATGACATAGCGAGAACTGAGCAGCTCGAAAAGCTTGGTCTGGTTTCATCAGCTCATTACCTTTAAGCTAGAGTCTGCCATGGCGAGGTCTTATTCTTCAACATAATCCAGCGGTCCAGGTGCGTGCGAAAGCGGATGTCCCTCTCCATTATTATTCATAGTAATGTGCTCCTCGCTGAGCTTTATGATTTCCATTGTCATTCTTCCCTCTCCTCTCTGATTGCTTTTCATCGTCTCCTCAGCGCGCTCGAGTAATAACTGGGAAAATCAAGGCTGGACAGGTCTTCGAGCCAACTTCAGGAAGAAATGCAAGTGAAAGAGAATGCTCTCAAGGCACCATTTGTTACTATTGGACAAATTCCTTCTGTCTTTTTCTTCTTGTTCTTTGCCATAACGCCCATTCCGGGACGAGTTGGAAGAGGCTGCCTTTTTATCACCTTAAAATTCGCTTACACACTAGGAAATGTTCTGCTGACAGCAGTGCCCCACAACGTTCAGCTTCGAGATCTTGGTGTCGTCGTGAGTGGTTGATAAACAACGATTGCAGTTTGATTTAGGGAGTCCCAACCCTGTGAAGCTTAACAGACAAAGAAAACGATAGAGACTTCCGTGGGAGAGCCGTGTTATGGGTGACCTTATTGCACGGTTCAGAGAGCACTTGTGTATGTGATGCAAGTGAACGTGTACGAAAAAGCTATCGTAAAGTTTCGTTGTTCGTTCCTACGAAAAGACTTTCCTCTGAGTGGATATGTGGAAGTACGCTATGATGATCCAGAGAAACGTGTGGTTTCTGAACCCATTGAGATGACCCAAGAATTTCGCTATTTCGATTTTGCTAGTCCTTGGGAACAGCGTAGCGTTTCACCCTTCTTAAAAGAGAAAAAGTCTGTATTGAACTATGATTTGAATTCCTTTCTTATTAGTTTCCACATTCACTTTTGAACTTAGGGAAACAGTGAAAGAAGCCCTCGTTCCCGCCACCCCGCTGCCAACGAGGCCACGCCACATAGAAAACGTGGAAGAGTAGAACACGGTAGGTCGCCGCCGCTCGGGTCCAAGTAAGGCCACCGCTGATACCCTCCGGTTGAAGCCAAGCTAGGCGGGTTGACCATTGACGGTCGGTTAGCTTCTTGGTGGCGACGTGGAGTCGAAGAGCTGCACTGGAGAAGAACGCTGCTTCGACTTAACTGCTAGTGCAGTTGGCTGACTGACATGTGGGCCCAACAGGCCACATGTCAGTTATGCAACTGCACCTACAGTTAAGTCACTGAAGCTTCTATTCGGCTCAGCGGGACACAGGTGGGTAGCTTCGGTTAATTAATTATACCTCCAGCGCACCCCTTTTTAGTTGAAGAATGTATGAAATGTAATGAAATCCGGCATGTTTATATGAAATCCGACCGTGTATGGATGAATTTATTTCGATTAGTTCGAATTCCTGTATCACTAGCATTGGATGAACATGCAAAACAATACGTACTAGCATTATTCCCAGGGTGATCACCTCGTTTGCAGCAGTTTCACATGTACTCCCTCCGGTCCTTTCTAGTCTGCATACAAGTTTTGTCTGCAGTCAAAGTATCTCTACTTTGACCAATCTTATACAAAAAAGTATGCACATTCACAATGTGCGAAGTAAAAAGGAACAGAAGGAGTACAAAGAGTTTGAGCAGCTATTTAGCGTTTCTGTACATTGCAATCAAACACACAGGCCTAGAAATTCATAGAGAACATTCAAAACGTTCGATGATTATGCATCTCATCGACTCACATGTCAGAGGAAATATTTACTTCACAACTAAAGAATAAAGAAAAAAATGATCGACGCTGCTGATAGCAAAGGGCGTCCCATTCGAAAATATCAAACGCATGTCTTGCTAAAATTAATGAGCAAAATTTGACAAGGTTGTCCCGTTCCAAAATATCAAATGCCTACGATTGTGGAATGGGCAGGGTTTGCCATCAGTTCGGACATTGACATGGCACCTCATGCTAAATAAATCAGTTGTTCTTTTTGTGCAGTTCCACCAAAATCAACCAAATTCACGCGTAGCTTGTATGATTTCGCCCTTATATGTTGCAACGCCCTGAACTTATCGGCACCTCCTTTCTTGTGGTGGAAATGAATGATTCGATGTATTCATGAACATTTTGTGCAGTTCCCATTGAAATCAAGCTGAGCACCCCTGTTTGCACAAATACAAAAAAGTGATTAGTATAAAGCAAACTGTACTATGAATTGACAGTTTCAACAGGCACATACATGGTCCATGTAGAGCACACTTTTAGAAAAATGGAACTCACCAGAAAGAATCCTAGAACAACATTGTACTCGCGCATCACAGCAAAAAGATGGAGATTTGTCAGTCCTTCTGAGCTGAAGTTAGTTTGGTCTTGTGGGGACTAATGTAACCATCCTTCAGCTGCTCCTTCTGATGAGAAGATAGACAGGGCTTCTTCATCTTGGCATAATCGGAACTAGTCACTTCACGTACTCCATATTCTTCTTCAGAGGAAGATGATCCTGTTGTGCAAAGACAAGAGGACTACTAAATGCTAGCATCCCTGTTTGCTCGAAAAAAGGAAAGGAAATATTTAAAACAGCACAGATGAAGCACTTCTCAAGGACAATACCACTTTTTCATGACAATATCTAAATAGTAGCACAACACCAATAGAGATGACAAAGCTCAATCATATGGATGAAATCAGTGGGTGAGTACCAACCTTTGTCAGGAGGCTTATTGTGTAGAGCATACAGATGAAGCACTTCTCCGGAACCATCTGTTGCTATCTACGGTGGTGGCCATGCTTACTATATACTCCTCGATTAGTTTAATGTTTACAACATCTTTTTGTGCAGTTCCACTAAAATATATGGTATCTTCAAAGAAGATCCCTGTTTGCACAAGTAGAGATAATTACATATTACATTAAGAGTGGCATAAAATCAGTGGCAAAACAATTGCTCGTTCCAGCCATAGCAACAAATTAAGATGCAAAACTATATCATTACTTGTGTCATCATAGTTCCAGTGCTTCATTACAGCACCGTGAGTTGATTTTTGTTTTTCTTCCGCTTGTTCTTCCCCTTCATCACTTGGTTCAATAACAGACAAGCTCCGCCTTCAATATAAGATTTGGCATGTCAATTAGGGAGCACAAGTATAGTACTAAACTTAATTTTCTGATGAAAGTGGCAAAATACAGGCCATCAGTTGTGAAATATCCTTATCTTACCTCAATGGGATATTACAGTGCACATACAGATTGGAAGTCTTGTCTCCATTTGTGCAATTCACTAAAATCAAGCAACATTATCGTATAAGTAGCACAACATATGAAAGCACACTGCAGAATCATGTGAAAGAAGGCTAGTACTGACCTCTCATGATGCGGAATTCAAACAACTCACAAGAAGAAGATCTGAACCAAATTCGCCTTAACGGATAGGAAGTAAGATCTCCTCTTGTGCAGTTCCACTAAGATCAAGCAATCAAGCAACGTTGTCGGTGTGACATTTTGGTTGAACTGCACAAAACACTCTTAAAACAAAAGTGTTTTGTGCAGTGCAACAAAAGGTCACAATGGCAACAAGGTGAAGTAGATAACCCTGTTTACACAGAGGTGCAAAGGAAACAATTAGTGGTCAATAATGGTGGATGACACAGAAGCCAACAAAAAGAAGCATCTAACTTATCTAAATGGGAAAGAAAGCAAGACAGTAGCATTTCTCAAACGGTGGCATTGATTAATATTAACATAGAGATTATATTAACAATAAAATTCGTTAAACATGTAATTTGCTTTTAACTGTGGCATTGCATCAATTTTCCAGCGGCATTATTAGAAGGTGTTTGTTTACAGGGACATTTTGGTGTAGGGACTAAAAAAACTCCGTGTCATCCCCATCTAAACCAAACAGGAGGGACTTTTAGGGACTAAAAGTGGGCATTTGGGACTAAAGAAAGAAGACCCCGAGGGAGTCTTTTTGGGACTTTTTCCAACAGTTGCCCCTGCCACGCATCGCACCTTGTCTCTATTAGTTCATTATTAGGGGTAACATGGTCTTTTAGCATGTCATTTAATAACCTCTAGTCCATGTTTAGTCCCTGGAACCAAGCAGGCAGGGACTAGGGAGTTTTTAACCAAACAGGGCCTTAGATTAACAACAGCTAATGAGTTGCACGGGACAGTGGATGCACCAGCACCATGTGCATCTACGGATGTACTATGGTCATGCACAGTCTGTTGCAACAAAGAACAAACAACCAAGGAGCATATTTGTGTTGGTCCTAGTTTTTTTATCTTTAGACACCTTTCCCTATGTGAGCGCAGCAAATCTAGTCCTGCTCAAACTCTACAACCTTGTCCCTTCCTTTCCTTTTTGAACTAGTACTTTTGCCCCTTCCTTTCCTCTTTGAACCATGTCCTAGATTTATGCGATAAACTTTCCCCACTACTTTCCCCCATTCCTTTCCTCTTTGAACCACGTCCTAGATTCATGCTATACAACTTTCCCCCTTGATTTCCTCTTTGAACCACATCCTAGATTCATGCTATATACAACTTTTCCCACTACTTTCCCCCACTCCTTTCCTCTTTGAACCACGTCCTAGATTCATGGTATACATGCAACTAGAGCAATGCATGTGGAGTAAGTAAATTATACCTTAAGGTTCTTGGGGCGTGGTTCGGTGGGCGACGGGACGGCGGCGAAGAAGAAGGGGTCGGAGGCCCTCCCGCGCCGCCGCTGGGTGGAAAGTGAACAGCTGCGCCGGTAGTCCCTCGCCGACGGTGACAGTGTTAAGCCTCCTTCCCTTCCCGGCGGACGGATCCTGCTGGCTCTTTGAGCAGCAGTGAGGGGAGAGAGAGGCCAACGAAGTCTTGTTTAGATCTGGAGAGGGTGAGAGAGTGTGAAGAGAGCAACTACTCCCTCCGTTCCAAATTACTTGTCGAAGAAATGGATGTATCTAGAACTAAAATACATCTAGATACATCCATACCTGCGACAAGTAATTCAGAACGGAGGGAGTACAAGCACTGAGGCTCCAGCGGGAGAGGGAAAGAGAGTGTGAAGAGAGCAACTACAAGCGCTGAGGCTCCAGCGTGTATATATATACTGGAGAGAGAGTGTGAAGCGTGCAAACCCTAGAAAACATTTTGACCAGTCAAAGAATCCTCCCGGCACAAATTATGCTCAAGTGTAGTTATCGAACCCGAGACCTCAAGTTAGAAGGTGCAACGGGACCAAGGTGCGTGCATGCGTGTGTGTGTGTGTGTGTGTGTTTAACAACATGTGTGTGTTAGAGAGAGCGACAGATCGACCTACTCCTACAGAGAGATGTTGTGTAGTGTATGATTTTAGCCGCGAGAGCCATGCATCCTCTCGTTTCTGGGCGTGTCCAGTAGGGACATGCGGACAACTGCCACGCCCGCTCCTGACCAGCCTGGCCCACCCAAAGCCCCTTCATCGCCCGCGCGCGCTTCCCGCCCGAAACGGTCAGTGCCCTTCAAAGGATCGGTGCCGCATTCATGCCCGGGCAGAGCGGACGCGACCTCTCACTGGCGCAAGAGTGATGGTTACTGCTAGGTCTATGTGATTTGACGGCTCATTGGTCTTTATTACTGAGGTGGTAGGACAGCTGGATGTCCCACGCTTTCGGCGAAAGGAGGTACTACTACTAGATTACAATTTTCTCCATTCTTATAGCAGAGGCGTGCAAGAGCAGTGAAAACACGCAGGCTCAGTGATTACATGGCCCACCTCACACTATCACCGTGCGACACGTAACTCTTTACACAGTACTCCCTCCGTTCCTAAATATTACTAGATGAGTCCCTGCGCGTTGCCGCGGAACAACGGTATATCTCTCTGCGCAAAATTATCGATTTCATAGAACTAAAAAAACTCTATAACCGCATGACAAATGTGGTATCCAAACTAAATAAACTCGCATCATCATTTAGATCATCCCACGTAAGGAAAAAAGATCAGCCAAATCCTACTGCATAATGGGATTATATTTTTCTTTTTGACATGTTAATGGGACTTAAAAGCTCACTTACATGCATGCTACAGGTGCATGCTTGCATGCAGACATGTTGATGTGATTTAAAACCCACTCACATGCATGTGCCACGGTATTTTTGCATGCTTGCATGTGGCTTAGTGCGGAGCCTCTCAACGTCTAGATCAGACGACTATTATGGACTGATTTACTTCATCTAACGGCTACATCAATTTTGATGATGTGGCTCAAGGAGAGGATATATAATTCCTAGTAGTGGGGGCTAGCTATTACTAGTAGATAAGTCTTTGTAGAGATTCCACTACATACGGAACAAAATGAATGAATCTACACTTAAAATGCATCTATATACATCCGCATGTGGTTCATGGTGAAATCTCTACAAAGACTTTTATTTAGGAACGGGGGAGACGACGTACTAAGCAAGCTTCTCCTCGTTCTGCGAGTTGACGGGACACATCAAAAGTACTCCAGTGTATAGAGCCTTCCCTCTAAGGTAGGCCCCACATGGTTTGCCTCTTTTTTAACATAACACGTCAAGTCGCAGTTTGTTTGTTCACCCGTGGTAGACGATCCTCCCTCCACCAAGTGGACAACCAGTACACGTGCCAAATTACCACGTGGGCTGCCTTTTTCGTACAGAAATGAGCTCCACCATGTACCCGCGCGGGTGTGGTTGGGAAAGAGACGGGAGTACGTGCGCCGTGCATGCACCTCTTCTCTTCGTGCACGTCCCCCACCTACGTGGGTGTGTGTGAGAGATACAAACCGCGTTCGTGAGTGTTTTTTGTTTTGGGGTGGGGGTGGGGTGGGGGGTTGATTTCGTGAATTATTTCTAGGAATATGTGTTGATGACATCTCAAACAAAATTTTGCATGCAATGTGTGTGAAATGGAGGCCTATCCATATCATACATAGAGGGTCGGGCAATCCACGAGAAGAGAGGGAGGGGTCATAGTTATCGATAGAGTCGAAGAGAGGATCAAGTGGGTGGGTGCGAGATCGATGAAGAGAGCCATCAAAATTGTGTGTGTGTGCAAGTCAAAGATATGGGGCGACTGGCCTACCGGAACGTTAGAGGGCACATGTCAAGTTTGTGTGTGGCAGGGAGACATGACTAGAGCGCTTGATGTATCGGTGTGTGTGGGTGGGGGGAGGGGTTGGGGGGAGGGGTAGGCAGATGCCTAACTATAGAGGTAGAATGAATCATATATGTGTTGAGAAGGAGAGACCCAGCTATGTCTTGAGGGAGATCTGTCGACATCCATACATAACTGAAGGACGGGAAATATGATGGGACAGAGAGAGAGAGGAGAGAGAGAGAGAGGGAGGGAGAGGGGTAGAGTGCTGGATGGGTGATGGAGTTGCTTCTCGAAGATGGTGGGAGAGGCCTACTAGACAAACTAAGGGTGGAACTGCAATGTTATCAGTAAGAGTGGGGATGTGTTTCTGTGTGTGCCTGTGCGTGATAGATCTGTTGGGACGCATCCATGGATGATGAAGGGGAACCATGTGTTTGGTAAGCAAACCTAACTAGATCGGTAGATCAATTGTTGTTTGTCGGAGGAAGGAAGAGACACAACTAATGAGGTAGATCGATTGACGTGTGGGTAAAAACAAGTTATAAGGACCTAGCTAGCTATATGTATAGCGAGAGATCGGTCGGTGTACATCCATTTGTTAGAGGCAAATAAGGCCCAACGAGACGGATAGACAAAGAGAATGGAGCTAGGAGGTGGTGCGAGAGGCCCAACTACTAGCTAGATACGGGGAGGAGTGTGCGGTTGTGAGATCGATGAAAAGAGGGGCGAGAGTTTACACGTGTGTCTGACCGTATGAGAGACACGAGGCAAGGACACATAAAGGAGGAGATTGAAGGTGTGTGTGTGTATGTTGTAGGCAGGCATTGAAGGAAATATGCCCTAGAGGAAATAATAAAGTTATTATTTATTTCCTTATATCATGATAAATGTTTATTATTCATGCTAGAATTGTATTAACCAGAAACATAATACATGTGTGAATACATAGACAAACAGTATGTCACTAGTATGCCTCTACTTGACTAGCTCGTTGAATCAAAGATGGTTAAGTTTCCTAGCCATAGACATGAGTTGTCATTTGATTAACGGGATCACATCATTAGAGAATGATGTGATTGACTTGACCCATTCCGTTAGCATAGCACTTGATCGTTTAGTTTGTTGCTATTGCTTTATTCATGACTTATACATGTTCCTATGACTATGAGATTATGCAACTCCCGTTTACCGGAGGAACACTTTGTGTGCTACCAAACGTCACAACGTAACTGGGTGATTATAAATGTGCTCTACAGGTGTCTCCAAAGGTACATGTTGGGTTGGCATATTTCGAGATTAGGATTTGTCACTCCGATTGTCGGAGAGGTATCTCTGGGCCCTCTCGGTAATGCACATCACTTAAGCCTTGCAAGCAACGCAACTAATAAGTTAGTTGCAAGATGATGTATTATAGAACGAGTAAAGAGACTTGCCGGTAACGAGATTGAACTAGGTATTGAGATACCGACGATCGAATCTCGGGCAAGTAACATACCGATGACAAAGGGAACAAACGTATGCTGTTATGCGGTCTGACCGATAAAGATCTTCATAGAATATGTAGGAGCCAATATGAGCATCCAGATTCCGCTATTGGTTATTGACCGGAGACGTGTCTCGGTCATGTCTACATTGTTCTCGAACCCGTAGGGTCCCCACGCTTAAGGTTTCGATGACAGTTATATTATGAGTTTATGAGTTTTGATGTAACGAAGGAGTTCGGAGTCCCGGATGAGATCGGGGACATGACGAGGAGTCTCGAAATGGTCGAGACGTAAAGATCGATATATTGGACGATTATATTCGGACATCGGAAAGGTTCCGGGTGAGATTGGGACAATACCGGATCACCGGGAGGTTATCGGAACCCCCCGGGAGGTATATGGGCCTTATTGGGCCTTAGTGGAAAGGAGGGGAAAGGAGCAAGGGAGGGGGCGCGCCCCCCCAAGCCCAATCCGAATTGGGAGGGGGGGCGCCCCCCCTTTCCTTCCTCCCTCCTTCCTCTTCCTTCCCTCTCCTACTCCTAATAGGAAAAGGGGAGTCCTACTCCCGGTGGGAGTTGCACTCCCCCTAGGGCGCACCACCCTCCTTGGTCGGCCCCCTCCTCCACTCCTTTATATACGGGGGCAGGGGGGCACCCCATAGACACAACAATTGATCATTGATCTCTTAGCCGTGTGCGGTGCCCCCCTCCACCATAATCCTCGATAATATTGTAGCGGTGCTTAGGCGAAGCCCTGCAACGGTAAAACATCAAGATCGTCACCACGCCGTCGTGCTGACGAAACTCATCCCCGACACTTTGCTGGATTGGAGTCCGGGGATCGTCATCGAGCTGAACGTGTGCTAGAACTCGGAGGTGCCATAGTTTCGGTGCTTGATCGGTCGGGCCGTGAAGACGTACGACTACATCAACCGCGTTGTGCTAACGCTTCCGCTTCCGGTCTACGAGGGTACGTAGACAACACTCTCCTCTCTCATTGCTATGCATCACCATGATCTTGCGTGTGCGTAGGAATTATTTTTGAAATTACTACGTTCCCCAACAGTGGCATCCGAGCCTAGGTTTTATGTGTTGATGTTATATGCACGAGTAGAACACAAGTGAGTTGTGGGCGATATAAGTCATACTGCTTACCAGCATGTCATACTTTGGTTTGGCGGTATTGTTGGATGAAGCGGCCCGGACCGACATTACGTGTATGCTTACGCGAGACTGGTTCTACCGACGTGCTTTGCACACAGGTGGCTGGCGGGTGTCAGTTTCTCCAACTTTAGTTGAACCGAGTGTGGCTATGCCCGGTCCTTGCGAAGGTTAAAACAGCACCAACTTGACAAACTATCATTGTGGTTTTGATGCGTAGGTAAGATTGGTTCTTGCTTAAGCCCGTAGCAGCCACGTAAAACTTGCAACAAACAAAGTAGAGGACGTCTAACTTGTTTTTGCAAGGCATGTTGTGATGTGATATGGTCAAGACATGATGCTAAATTTTATTGTATGAGATGATCATGTTTTGTAACCAAGTTATCGGCAACTGGAAGGAGCCATATGGTTGTCGCTTTATTGTATGCAATGCAATCGCCCTGTAATGCTTTACTTTATCACTAAGCGGTAGCGATAGTCGTAGAAGCATAAGATTGGTGAGACGACAACGATGCTACGATGGAGATCAAGGTGTCACGCCGGTGACGATGGTGATCATGACGATGCTTCGGAGATGGAGATCACAAGCACAAGGTGATGATGGCCATATCATATCACTTATATTGATTGCATGTGATGTTTATCTTTTATGCATTTTATCTTGCTTTGATTGGCGGTAGCATTATAAGATGATCTCTCACTAAATTTCAAGATAAAAGTGTTCTCCCTGAGTATGCACCGTTGCCAAAGTTCGTCGTGCCCAGACACCACGTGATGATCGGGTGTGATAAGCTCTATGTCCATCTACAACGGGTGCAAGCCAGTTTTGCACACGCAGAATACTCAGGTTAAACTTGACGAGCCTAGCATATGCAGATATGTCCTCGGAACACTGAGACTGAAAGGTCGAGCGTGAATCATATAGTAGATATGATCAACATATTGATGTTCACCATTGAAACTACTCCATCTCACGTGATGATCGTACATGGTTTAGTTGATTTGGATCACGTGATCACTTAGAAGATTAGAGGGATGTCTTTCTAAGTGGGAGTTCTTAAGTAATATGATTAATTGAACTTTAATTTATCATGAACTTAGTCCTGGTAGTATTAGCATATCTATGTTGTAGATCAATAGCTCGCGATGTTGCTCCAAGTTTATTGTGTTCCTAGAGAAAAATTATGTTGAAAAATGTTAGTAGCAATGATGAGGATTGGATCCGTGATCTGAGGATTATCCTCATTGCTACACAGAAGAATTATGTACTTAATGCACCGCTAGGTGACATACCTATTGCAGGAGCAGATGCAGACGTTATGAACGTTTGGCTAGCTCAATATGATGACTACTTGATAGTTTAGTGCACCATGCTTAAACGGCTTAGAATCAGGACTTCAAAGACGTTTTGAACATCATGGACCATATGAGATGTTCCAGGAGTTGAAGTTAATATTTCAAGCAAATACCGGAGTTGAGAGATATGAAGTCTCCAACAAGTTCTATAGCTAAAAGATGGAGGAGAATAGCTCAAGCAGTGAGCATGTGCTCAGATTGTCTGGGTACTATAATCGCTTGAATCAAGTGGGAGTTAATCTTCCAGATAAGATAGTGATTGACAGAATTCTCTGGTCACCATCACCAAGATAGTAGAACTTCGTGATGAACTATGATATGCAAGGGATAACGGAAACGATTCCCAAATTTTTCATGATGATGAAATCGACGAAGGTAGAAATCAAGAAAAGCATCAAGTGTTGATGGTTGACAAGACCACTAGTTTCAAGAAAAGGGCAAAGGGAAGAAGGGGAACTTCAAGAAGAACGGCAAACAAGTTGCTGCTCAAGTGAAGAAGCCCAAGTCTGATCCTAAGCCTAAGACTAAGTGCTTCTACTGCAAAGGGACTGGTCACTGGAAGGGGAGCTGCCCCAAGTATTTGGCAGATAAGAAGGATGGCAAAGTGAACAAAGGTATATTTGATATACAGATTATTGATGTGTATTTTACTAGTGTTCATAGCAACCCCTCGGTATTTGATACTAGTTCGGTTGCTAAGAGTAGTAACTCGAAACGGGAGTTGCAGAATGAACAGAGACTAGTTAAGGGTGAAGTGACGATGTGTGTTGGAAGTGGTTCCAAAATTGATATGATCATCATCTCACACTCCCTATACTTTCGGGATTAGTGTTAAACCTAAAATAAGTGTTATTTGGTGTTTGCATTGAGCATGAATATGATTTCATCATGTTTATTGCAATACGGTTATTCATTTAAGTAAGAGAATAAATTGTTGTTCTGTTTACATGAATAAAACCTTCTATGGTCATACACCCAATGAAAATGGTTTGTTGGATCTCGATCTTGGTGATACACATTTTCATAATATTGAAGCCAAAAGATGCAAAGTTAACAATGATAGTGCAACTTATTTGTGGCACTGCCATTTAGGTCATATTGGTGTAAAGCGCATGAAGAAAATCCATGCTGATGGGCTTTTGGAATCACTTGATTATGAATCAGTTGATGCTTGCGAACCATGCCTCATGGGCAAGATGACTAAGACTCCGTTCTCCGAAACAATGGAGCGAGCAACAGATTTGTTGGAAATAATACATACTGATGTATGTGGTCCGATGAATATTGAGGCTCGTGGCAGGTATCATTATTTTCTGATCTTCACAGATGATTTGAGCAGATATGAGTATATCTACTTTATGAAACACAAGTCTGAAACATTTGAAAAGTTCAAAGAATTTCAGAGTGAAGTGGAGAATCATCGTAACAAAAATAAAAGTTTCTACGATATGATCGCAGAAGTAAAATATTTGAGTTACAAGTTTGGCCTTCAGTTAAAAACAATGTGAAATAGTTTCACTACTCACGCCATCTGGAACACCACAGCATAATGGTGTGTCCGAACGTCATAACCGTACTTTATTAGGTATGGTGCGATCTATGATGTCTCTTACCGATCTACCACTATCGTTTTGGGGTTATGCATTAGAGACAGCTACTTTCACGTTAAATAGGGCACCATCTAAATCCGTTGATGTCGGCGTTCTGGGAATGGGGGTCCCCAGACTTGCCTGCCTGCGGCCTGCGGCATGGCTCAAAGGGGGGCCCAACACGGCCCATCTTCATCGACACAGACCCAAGACCCTCGTGAGGGGCCAAGCCTCGCGGGGCGGACGATGGAGCTTCCTCAGGCACGACCTCATCAGGCTGGCTCGCGAGGAGGCGGAGAGATCAAGGCAGGGTACCTCACGAGGTGCCCGTGACGCAAGCCATGACGACCAAGGGTGCTAGGCGGGCGCCAGCCCGCGCAGTGTCCTCCTTTCCTCTTTGGTGCAAAGGGAGCAAGCGCAGGCGAGAGCATCAAGCAAAGGCACCCGTTTCGGTACAATGAGACCAGACCAGTCCAATGGCAGGGAGGAAGTCATTGTGGAGCCCAAGCCAGCGTCACCACCAAAGCCTTTGGCAGGCGAGGACCAACTTTAGTTAGGATAAGTGTACCAGATGTTCCCCTTCAAAATGGCCAATTGTTGGCGCCCTTCCCGCTCAATATTTGGGAAGAGGCCCAGGGCCTTTGCCTATAAATAGGACTAGCCACCCCAGGGGAGAGAGAGATAAAAAACCGGATCGGGATCGGAATCAGAGAGAGAATCGAGGAGAGAGAGAGAAGGGTGACTGAATCCCTCCTAGCAGTTCATCCCCCCCAGCCAAGAACAGACCCTCGCGAGGCTGTTCTTCCTTGTATTGCTCATCATCATCAGCCCAAGAGGCAATCCACCACACCACACACTGGAGTAGGGTATTACACCACAACGGTGGCCCGAACCAGTATAAACCCTGTGTCTCTTCTGCTGTTCTTTCCATAGCTTAGATCTTAGCGAGGCGGAGGGGCACAGGTAGGTAGAAGGCGAAATCTCCACGCGCACCCCAGTGTTCGAACCTCAAGGGTCTGCCGGAACCCGAAATCTGACATTTGGCGCGCCAGGTAGGGGTGCGCCGGAACTCGTCTTCCACCACCCCGTTCTCCTCCGATCATCGCGTCCATGTCTGACACTCGTCGGGCCCGCGCCGAGCGTCGGGCCGCTCTCGCTTCCCGCGTCGCCCAGATGGCTCCTGTCGGCGGGCGTCCTCGCCGTTCCCCGTCACCTGCCGTCAATGCCGCCACCGGCCCGGCGGGGGACGAGCAGCAAGCGTCGTCTCAGCATCCGTCCGTGCGGCAAGACGGCCGCACCGCTACTCCCTCGCTCACCCCAGCTGGTTCTTCGCCCCGCGCGCTCCGCGCACCCATGGAGGCCCGAGATGCGCTCATCGCGGCAAACGAGCTCCTACGCTACCGTCCCATCGACGACATCTACGAAGAATGGCTCGACCGCGTCGCCGAGCTCGTCCGCGCCGCAGGGGGCTCTCCTGCGCCGTCCATTCCGTTGCACCGCACCCCGCCCCGCGCGGGCGACGAAGCTCCGGCGGCGCCCCAACCGCCTCCTCCTCAAGAAGGCGCCATGGCTCCAAGGCGCGTGGCCCCTGGGCGGAACCTGCTCCGCCAGGTGCCAGCGCGGCAAGAGCAGAGCTGCCAAGAAGTCCCTCGCCCGCATGAAGCTGCCCGGGCGCTCCCTGCTGCAGCACGTCGCGACCATGCTCCTGCTCCCGCACGTCAAGACCCCGTGCTGCTCCCAGCTAAAGTGCGTGGGGACATGCAAGACCAAGCTCTCCGCCACCCAAGGCCTCACGTGGCCACAGCAGGCTGCTGTGCCTTCACCACCGAGCTACGCAGCGTCGCGTGGCCTGGCAAGTTCAAGCCAGACCTGCCTCCTCGTTACGACGGCACAGCCGACCCTGCGGAGTTCCTCCAGATCTATGAGCTGGGCATCGAAGCTACCAACGGAGACGAGAAGGTCATGGCGAACTGGTTTCCCATGGCGCTCAAGGACGGGGCCCGCACCTGGCTCCTGAACCTGGCTCCAGGCACGATCTCCTCCTGGGACGAGATGCCCACCCGCTTCATCGCCAACTTCCAAGGTACTCGCGACCGGCCACCCGCCGTGAGCGACATGCGCCGCATCAAGCAACAACCCGGAGAGACCCTGCAGAAGTACATCCAGCACTTCAACAACGCACACCTCAAGATTCCCAAGGTGACCGAGGAGGCCATCATCTCAGCCTTCTCCGACGGTGTGCGCGATGTCAAGATGAAGGAGGAGCTGGCGATGCATGAAGACCTGTGCACTTCCTTGGACCTGTTCAACTTGGCAACCAAGTGCGCCAGGGCTGAGGAAGGGCGTCTCTCCCTCCTCGAGCTGCCTGCCGCAGACCCAGAAGAGAAGAAGCCCAAGGCCAAGGATGTGAAGCGCAAGGGGGCTGCCGTGCTCGCGGCAGAACCAGACACCAAGCGGGGCAGAGATCAACCCGAATCTTCCAAGGGCAGTCGATACTGTGTGTACCATGACCTCCACACCCACAACACCAACGAATGTCAAGAGCTCCGAGCCGTGCGAGAAGGGAGGATCGGCTGTCACCCCGACCGCGGTGACCGGGGCTACGGTCGAGGAGGAGGAAGGAACGCAAGACGCTGGGAGGACCGCGGCCCGCGCCAAGGGTGGCGCGGTCAACCTCGCGAGGATCGCTGGCAAGACCCGCCTCGCGAGGGAGACTGGAGGGATCAGCCTCGCGAGGATCGCCCGCAAGGCAACGCAGGCCTCCCTCCGCTGCCGCCGCAGCCAAGGAGAAACGAGGACCGTCATCAGGACGAGGGGGCTGGGGGCTTCCAGGAGCCGCGCGCGATCGCCTGCATCCTGGGCGGGGCTCAAGCCCCAACCTCTCAATGCATCTTCAAGCAGTTCACTCGCGAAGTGAATGCAGTCCTCCCCAAGCTCGAAGCCACGCGCCCTCTCAGGTGGTCGGCGTGCGCCATCACGTTCAGCTCAGCAGATCAGCTCAAGTGTGCGGCTACAGCCGGAGTCGTCCTGATGCTTTGTTCCCCAATCATCAGCAACATGGTGGTCACCAGGACCCTCATCGATGGCGGGGCAGGGCTCAACGTCCTGTCCGTGGAAACATTCAACAATCTCGAAGTGCCCTACAGCCAGCTTCAGCCAACCAAGCCTTTATCCGGAGTCACCGACGGCTCCACGGTCCCGATTGGGCAGGTCCGCCTC
The DNA here is from genome assembly GCF_056163025.1 of Triticum urartu. NCBI lineage: Eukaryota > Viridiplantae > Streptophyta > Magnoliopsida > Poales > Poaceae > Triticum > Triticum urartu. The sequence continues at coordinate 484,373,584 of NC_141875.1, forward strand.
CCTGTCACCTTCAGGGCACGCGACAACTACCGCACCGAGCTCATCGACTTCGACGTCGCTCACATTCGCCTGCCGTACAACGCCATCCTTGGGTACCCAGCGCTGGCCAAGTTCATGGCCGTAACTCACCACGGCTACAACGTCCTCAAGATGCCAGGAAGTGGCGGAGTCATCATGGTGCCCTGTGAAGAGAAGGACGCGGTGTGTTCCCTGGAACGACCCTTTCAGGCCGCATCACTGGAAGACCCGGATCGCGGAAGCAGGAGGCTTCCCGAGACCACCCCCAAGAAGAAGAAGACATCATCCGGCCCGGCCCCTCAGGAGGCAGCCCCCTCAGGGCCCGCGCCTGCCCAGGGGGAACCTCCTTCCATCGCATAGGAAAGCGCGCCCGACGCCCTCCTCAGGCAGGGCTCGGGGGCTCTCCCCTGGAGGGCCACCGACCTGGCTAAGGTCACGAGGGAGGCGCTTGGGCACCACATGGAGGCGTGTTTCGAAGCACGTTTCCCTCAAGAAGGAGTAAGGCAAGGAGAGCTAGACCCTCAGGAGTTCGTCAGCAAGGCTATTCAGGAGCTACAGGAGTCAAGAGTCACGAAAGGCGGCCGCCGCCTACCAGCTGTGGCTCCCCATCTAGGCGAGGATGGTGGGCTGCGCGTCTGCGTCGACATACCAGGGCTCAATCGAGTCGCCTCTCTGGAGCGCCTCTGGCCCTCGCGAGTGGGGCGCTGCGGAGGTCCACCCCACAGCTACGTTCGCATGCCTTACGGCTTGCCGAACGCGGCTGCCACGTACCAGCGCCTCATGAGGGGTATCATGGAGGCTCAAGAGGCCAGGCGTTCCGCAGCCCTCGCGGAGATGGAGATGGTCCGCGAGGAGCCACTAGCGCCTCCGGAGCCTCCCGAGGCCCCTGGGCCTGGGGGCTCATGAGGATCGGCTTCCGCAGCCCACCGAGTCTGCTACACCAGCACTCCTTCGTCCTCAACATCATCAGGTGACATCTTTCAAGTTTCATTTCCAGCTGGGAGCGCCCCCCAGGGCTGCATTATTCCCAGGCCGCATGGGTCCGTCCCTGCGGCATTTATCCCTTTTATTTCATGTTGTTAGCTTAGTTTGTTGGGGGCGCCCCTCGGGCTGCATCATCCCCAAGTCGCTCGGGACAGACCCAGCGGCATGTATCCCTTTTGCGTTTATTTCCGGCTATGCGTTCGACCCACCATACTTGATTATTTGATGCCGGTCCACGGCACCTCTTCTTCTCCATGCCGACCACTTGCACGTTAAAGGGGGGTACCTAAGCATCGCGACTCAGGGCTCTTACTGGCTCTCCAGCCCTCACCCTCTGGCCTTGTCCACGGCATCGCGACCTGGCATACCAGCGACGGCTGAGACCAGCTCGAGGGCCGGGACCCGAGGACGTAGAGTGCCAGCATCTAACCAAATTTGCAGGTACACATCACAAGATAAGGCCCAGTGCCAGGCGCAACCCGCCTAGAGGTAGGGCCCCGTGAGTCCCGCGCTGGCTCACGGGTGCCCAGATACACCTTGCCAGGCCCTACCGTGCCAGCCACGTGTCAGGGCGGGGCTGTACACGCCCCGGGGGCTCCTCCCAGAGGGGAGCCCCCTCCCACGTACCAGTGGAAGCACCATGCTCCTCGCTGGCTGACGACACTGCCGAGGAGCGGCTATGCCCGTACACACACGGAAGCGCTATGCTCCGCGCTGGTGATAAACAACTGAGGGTGGCCCCCGGGCCGCATCAACCTCAGGGAGCCCAGAGCTCAGTGTCTAGCCTCATCGTAACGCCTCCCCTCGGCAGTGCCACGCGAGGGGGCTGGGAATGGGGGCTGCGCCTGGGTCACGCCCAGACGCACGCCGCCCAGCCAGGCCCCCCCGGGCCTGGTTCGTCGCGCGTCTCTCCCCGAGCGGAGCCAAGGTATGAAGGCTGTTTGAGCGTCAAGGGGGACTCCTAAGCATCGCGACTCAGGAGCCTAACTGGTCACGTAGCCCCTCACTCCTTGGTCCCGTCCTGGTTTCCGGTCGGGGCTAACGGCGGCTGAGGTATGCGCGGGGCCGGGCTCTGCAGACGTAGAACGGTAGATCCACCCACATCACACCTCCCTACTTGCTGTTCGTGCGCCAAGGGGGACTCCTGAGCATCGCGACTGAGGAGCCTAACTTGTCACGTAGCCCCTCACTCCTTGGTCCCATCCTGGTTTCCGGTCGGGGCTAACGTCGGCTGAGGTATGCGCGGGGCCGGGCTCTGCCGGCGTAGAACATAAGCAAGTAGGAAGGAAAAGCGTAAATTTCAAGGAATTCAAAAGCAAATATTATAGTCCACACTGTTATCTCAATGCCAAACGCAAGTTTAAACGCCTCCCCGAGGCATGATACATGTGCAGGAATTAAAGTCAGGACAGGAGCCACAATGGAGTCACTTGTCGGCGGTGGAGCAGCGCGGAGTGGGTTCGCCTCATGGAGCAGCGGGGTCGGCAGCGCCTTGCTTCGGCTTGGTGCTGAAGGCCCGGAACTTCCCCAGCAGAGCCTCCGCACGACCCTTCACGGCCTCGGCAGCGGCAGCGGCACGCTCGCCGCTTACTGGCTCCAGCAGGCTGTCAAGGTCGACGCCGGGATCGCGAAGATAGATGTGGGTGAGGACCCGCGTCAGTGCTGCAGAATATAGGACACGCGCCTCGGCCTCGGCCGTGGGGCCAAGGCCAAGGGCGACGTCTTCAAGAGCGCGAATTAGGAAGGGAAGCAGCTTGGCGGGGCCGTCCTCGGCGCCAGCCAGCGGGCTCTCCAGGCCGCTGTCGTAAAGCGTCCTCAGCGAGGAGCGAGCCTTCGCCTCCATCTCTGCGAAGGCCATGCGGTCCTCGGCAAGAACCTGGGCCTTGTCGTCCAGCTCGACCTTCCTCGCCCCCAACTCCTGCTCCAGCGCGCCTAGGCAGTCACGGCGCCTCCTGAGCTTGACCTCCCTCTCCTTGACGGCCGCCTCGCGAGCCTTCACGCCTTCTTCCTACTCTTGGCGAAGGCGGGCCTCTTTCGCGAGCTGGTCCCGCAGGCCTTGCAGCTCGTCCTCCAGCGCCTTGCAGCGACCACGGACGTCGACCACCTCCCCCAGGGCTGCGTCACGAGCAGCCTTCGCCTCAAGGACGGCCTGCCTCTCCTCATCGCAAGCCGTCGAGGCCTGGACTAGCGCCGCCCAAATCGAAGCGTCGGAGCGAACCCATCCTGAAGCCAGCTCCAAGCGCCCGGCCACCAAGCGAGGGTCGGCGCCAAGAAGATCCTGCCGCAGCTGGTCCAGCTCAGCAGCAGCACGATCCAGAACGGTAGGAGGAGTCGGAGAGACAGCAGTTGGTGGAGTAGGAGGAGAAGGCGGCATCGCGACCACAGCATCCTGAGGCGGAGCCTGCTGCGCCCCAACGGCTGTAGTGGCGGTAGCAGGAAAAGGCACCTCGGGAGTCACTTGGGCCATGGGGGCTGAGCTCGCCCCAGCTGGCTCAGCCAGGCCTCACGAGGACGATCGGGCAGGAGAAGCCCGTGCGTCGCGGTCACCTCCCTTCGCGGGCAGAGGCGCTGCCACGGATGGAACCTCACGAGCTCCCTTCGGCTTCTTTGCTGCGGGCGCCAGCCTTTCCAAGAGATGTGGACGTCAAGCCTCAGCAGCAGAACAAGAAATAAAGACAAGAATCAAGCGCTTACGGGTCATCGCCAGTGAGCTTAGGCAGCCTCCGGCCAAATTTGAAGCCTGAAAGCCGGTTGGAAGGGTCAACCTTGGGAAGCTCGGGAGCGGAAGGCGCGTCTACGGTCCGCCTCGGGGCCGGGGCAGACCCGCGGGAGATCAGCCCGGTCCTGTCCTTCTTCGGGATCGGGGGCAAGCTCCCGCCGCCCTGCTCGTCATCATCCTCGTCGTCATCGCTCGGAAAGAGGCGGAGAGCGCGGGACCTGCGCCGGGGGAGGGGAGCCCTCGACTCTCCGTCATTCGCCTTGGAGTCAGGCCCTTTTTCCTGCTCCCCTCCTTCCTCCTCTTCGCTGGAGTCGTCGGAGGACACGTCCACTGATTCCCCGGGAGTTTCCATGGGCACGGGCCCGTCCCCGTTGAAGACGGGCATGGACTCCACTACCTGATCCCAGTCGTCGCGGAGGAACAAGGGCGTAGGAGCGCCTTCCAACCTCGCCACATCGCCCCCGACCAGAGATTGGAGGACCGCAACCAGATCTTCGTCGGCCAAGGCCGCGGGGCTCGGATGGGGCACTCCACATCGGAAGTGAGTACTGCCGAAGTGGAGCCAGCTGGTGCTCCAGGAATTCCCTCAGCAGCGACGCGCCGGTCAGCTTCGCCGCCGCCATGTTGGCCGGCCTCAGATCCGCGTCCATCTTCTCCAACACCAGCTTCGCACGGGGGTCCGCTAGCTCCGCTCGACCCCAATCGCTGGAGCTCGTGGGTTGCTCCGTGGGCAAGATCAGCCGAGGGTGGATGCACCCAGCATCTGCCAAGACCCACTTGCTCCTGAAGCCCTCAATCCTTTTCCCGGGGTTCGAAATGGCAATGGCGCCACCGTACGCGATGAAGCTCGCGCACGCGGAAGCAGGACCGCGAGAGGTCCGGAGGTAGAAGTAGTGGCACAGCAAGGCCACTGAGGGCTGAACCCCTACGTGAGCCTCGCAGTAATAGGCGAAGATTGCCAGGAGAAGGACAGAGTTGGGGTGGAGATGCAGAGCTTGTAGCTTATAATGGCGGAGGACAGAGAAGAAGAACTCGGAGAAGGGAGGCACCAGGCCAGCAGCAATGGCGCTTACAAAGAACGGATAGAAGGTTCTCTCTTGGCCCTCAGGGGTGGCGGAGCCGGCCTTGAACACCTTCGCCCCGTCGATGCCCCGCGCCACCGCCATCCGGCGCAACCGGGCGAGGCTCGCCTCCGACACGTTCGGCGAGTCCAGGGCAGACGAGTACCAAGCTCCGGCCGGGGACTGATGAGGCGCCATGGCTTCCTAGGTCACGCGGTCGGAGTAGATCTGGAAATTTTGGAGGAAGGAAGGAGAGGCGCAAGAAAGGGGATCTGAGCAACAACCGGAGAAAGCAAAAAGCCAAGCCTACGCAGATGCCGCTCCTTTATCAACTCGCGCGGTTGCTGAGGCGCTCACGTCCAATCAACCGCCACGCGGCGCCCAAGGCCGCAGGCTGTTAGGGCCCGTGGCGCTTCGCCCTTGCCCTTTCGCCCCCTGCACGGCCAAGTCCGGGCGTGCCTTGGGCCCGGGGGCTACTGTCGGTGTTCTGGGAACGGGGGTCCCCAGACTTGCCTGCCTGCGGCCTGCGGCGTGGCTCAAAGGGGGGCCCTGCACGGCCCATCTTCATCGACACAGACCCAAGACCCTCGCGAGGGGCCAAGCCTCACGGGGCGGACGACACGGAGCTTCCTCAGGCACGGCCTCATCAGGCTGGCCCGCGAGGAGGCGGAGAGATCAAGGCGGGGTACCTCACGAGGTGCCCGTGACGCAAGCCATGACGACCAAGGGTGCCAGGCGGGCGCCAGCCCGCGCAGTGTCCTCCTTTCCTCTTTGGTGCAAAGGGAGCAAGCGCAGGCGAGAGCATCAAGCAAAGGCACCCGTTTCGGTGCAACGAGACCAAGACCAGTCCAACGGCAGGGAGGAAGTCATTGTGGAGCCCAAGCCAGCATCACCACCAGAGCCTTTGGCAGGCGAGGACCAGCTTTAGTCAGGATAAGTGTACCAGATGTTCCCCTTCAAAATGGCCAATTGTTGGCGCCCTTCCCGCTCAATATTTGGGAAGAGGCCCAGGGCCTTTGCCTATAAATAGGAATAGCCACCCCCAGGGGAGAGAGAGATAAAAAAACCGTATCGGGATCGGAATCGGAGAGAGAATCGAGAAGAGAGAGAGAGAGAAGGGTGACTGAATCCCTCCTAGCAGTTCATCCCCCCAGCCAAGAACAGACCCTCGCGAGGCTGTTCTTCCTTGTATTGCTCATCATCATCAGCCCAAGAGGCAATCCACCACACCACACACTGGAGTAGGGTATTACACCACAACGGTGGCCCGAACCAGTATAAACCCTGTGTCTCTTGTGCTGTTCTTTCCATAGCTTAGATCTTAGCGAGGCGGAGGGGCGCAGGTAGGTAGAAGGCGAAATCTCCATGCGCACCCCAGTGTTCGAACCTCAAGGGTCTACCGGAACCCGAAATCCGACAGTTGAGACGCCACCGTATGAACTATGGTTTGGCAAGAAACCTAAGATGTCGTTTCTTAAAGTTTGAGGTTGCAATGCTTATGTGAAAAAGTTTCAACCTGATAAGCTCTAACCCAAATCAGAGAAGTGCGTCTTCATAGGATACCCAAAAGAAAATGTTGGGTACACCTTCTATCACAGATTCGAAGGCAATATATTCGTTGCTTTGAATGGATCCTTTCTAGAAAAGGAGTTTCTCTCGAAAGAAGTGAGTGGGAGGAAAGTAGAACTTGATGAGGTTACTGTACCTGCTCCTTTATTGGAAAGTAGTTCATCACAGAAATCTGTTCCTGTGATTACTACACCAATTAGTGAGGAAGCTAATGATGATGATCATGTAACTTCAGATCAAGTTACTACCGAACCTCGTAGGTAAACCAGAGTGAGATCCGCACCAGAGTGGTACGGTAATCCTGTTCTGGAAGTCATATTACTAGACCATGACGAACTTGCGAACTATGAGGAAGCGATGATGAGCCCAGATTCCACAAAATGGTTTGAGGCCATGAAATCTGAGATAGGATCCATGTATGAGAACAAAGTGTAGACTTTGGTTGACTTGCCCGATGATCGGCAAGCCATAGAAAATAAATGGATCTTCAAGAGGAAGACGGACACTGATAGTAGTGTTACTATCTACAAAGCTAGACTTGTCGAAAAAGGTTTTTGACAAAGTTCAAGGTGTTGACTACGATGAAATTTTTCTCACTCGTGGCGATGCTTAAGTCTGTCCAAATCATGTTAGAAATTGCCGCATTTTATGAAATCTGGCAAATGGATAAACAAAACTACATTCCTTAATGGATTTAAAGAAGAGTTGTATATGATACAACTAGAAGGTTTTGTCAATCCTAAAGGTGCTAACAAAATATGCAAGCATCTCGGAGTTGGAATATACGCTTTGATAAGTTGATCAAAGCATATAGTTTTATACAGACTTGCGGTGAAGCCTGTATTTACAAGAAAGTGAGTGGGAGCACTACAACATGTCTGATAAGTATATGTGAAAGACATATTGTTGATCGGAGATAATGTAGAATTATTCTACAAAGCATAAAAAATGTTTGAAAAGAGTTTTTCAAAGAAAGACTCGGTGAAGCTGCTTACATATTGAGCATCAAGATCTATAGAGATAGATTAAGACGCTTGATAAGTTTTTCAATGAGTACATACCTTGACAAGATTTTGAAGTAGTTCAAAATGGAACAGTCAAAGAAGGAGTTCTTGCCTGTGTTACAAAGGTGTGAAGTTGAGTAAGACTCAAAACCCGACCACGACAGAAGATAGAGAGAGAATGACAAAAGGTTCATCGTAAAGGGTTACGTCAATGCAAGTTTTGACACTGATCCAGATGACTCTAAGTATCAATCTGGATACATATTGAAAGTGGGAGCAATTAGCAAGAGTAGCTCCGTGCAGAGCATTGTTGACATAGAAATTTGCAAAATACTTATGAATCTGAATGTGGCAGACCCGTTGACTAAACTTCTCTCACAAACAAAACATGATCACACCTTAGTACTCTTTGGGTATTAATCACATAGCGATGTGAACTAGATTATTGACTCTATTAAACCCTTTGGGTGTTGGTCACATGACGATGTGAACTATGGGTGTTAATCACATGGTGATGTGAACTATTGATGTTAAATCACATGGCGATGTGAACTAGATTATTGACTCTAGTGCAAGTGGGAGACTGAAGGAAATATGCCCTAGAGGCAATAATAAAGTTATTATTTATTTCCTTATATCATGATAAATGTTTATTATTCATGCTAGAATTGTATTAACCGGAAACATAATACATGTGTGAATACATAGACAAACAGTATGTCACTAGTATGCCTCTACTTGACTAGCTCGTTGAATCAAAGATGGTTAAGTTTCCTAGCCATAGACTTGAGTTGTCATTTGATTAACGGGATCACATCATTAGAGAATGATGTGATTGACTTGACCCATTCCGTTAGCATAGCACTTGATCGTTTAGTTTGCTGCTATTGCTTTCCATGACTTATACATGTTCCAATGACTATGAGGTTATGCAACTCCCGTTTACCGGAGGAACACTTTGCGTGCTACCAAATGTCACAACGTAACTGGGTGATTATAAAGGTGCTCTACAGGTGTCTCCAAAGGTACATGTTGGGTTGGCGTATTTCGAGATTAGGATTTGTCACTCCGATTGTCGGAGAGGTATCTCTGGGCCCTCTCGGTAATGCACATCACTTAAGCCTTGCAAGCAATGCAACTAATAAGTTAGTTGCAAGATGATGTATTGCAGAACGAGTAAAGATCTAGGTATTGAGATACCGACGATCAAATCTCGGGCAAGTAACATACCGATGACAAAGGGAACAAACGTATGTTGTTATGCGGTCTGACCGATAAAGATCTTCGTAGAATATGTAGGAGCCAATACAAGCATCCAGGTTCCGCTATTGGTTATTGACCGAAGACGTGTCTCGGTCATGTCTACATTGTTCTCGAACCCGTAGGGTCCGCACGCTTAACGTTACGATGACAGTTTCATTATGAGTTTATATATTTTGATGTACCGAAGGTTGTTCGGAGTCCCGGATGTAATCACGGACTTGACGAGGAGTCTCGAAATGGTCGAGACATAAAGATCGATATATTGGACGACTATATTTGGACACCGGAAAGGTTCCGGGTGAGATTGGGACAATACCGGATCACTGGGAGGTTATCGGAACCCCCCGGGAGGTATATGGGCCTTATTGGGCCTTAGTGGAAAGGAGGGGAAAGGAGCAAGGGAGGGGGCGCCCCCCCAAGCCCAATCCGAATTGTGAGGGGGGCCGGCCCCCCTTTCCTTCCTCCCTCTTCCTTCCCTCTCCTACGCCTAATAGGAAAAAGGGGAGTCCTACTCCCGGTGGGAGTTGGACTCCCCCTAGGGCGCGCCACCCTCCTTGGCCGGCCCCCTCCTCCACTCCTTTATATACGGGGGCAGGGGGCACCCCATAGACACAACAATTGATCATTGATCTCTTAGCCGTGTGCAATGCCCCCCTCCACCAAAATCCTCGATAATATTGTAGCGGTGCTTAGGCGAAGCCCTGCAACGGTAAAACATCAAGATCGTCACCACGCCGTCGTGCTGACGAAACTCATCCCCGACACTTTGCTGGATCGGAGTCCAGGGATCGTCATCGAGCTGAACGTGTGCTAGAACTCGGAGGTGCCGTAGTTTCGGTGCTTGATAGGTCGGGCCGTGAAGACGTACGACTACATCAACCGCGTTGTGCTAACGCTTCCGCTTCCGGTCTACGAGGGTACGTAGACAACACTCTCCTCTCTCATTGCTATGCATCACCATGATCTTGCGTGTGCATAGGATTTTTTTTGAAATTACTACGTTCCCCAACAGGCATCGCTGGAGAGGTTTATCGATCAGTGTGTGTCGGAAAGGAGTTGTGGAGACTCTGGGAGAACGACCTAAAGAAAAAAATGAATGTGCCCGGTGTATAGAATGCCGAGGGAGGGGGAGGGTGAGGAGGGCGTGTGCATGCACGAGAGAAAGTTAGTGGTAGCTACAAAGGTTAGAGGATTGTGTAGGTGTAAGACACTAACAAAGATCATAATTTGATATGAAAGCGGATTCATATATTTGAATAGGAGATCATAGTGTTTTAAACATTGCATGCATGAATATAGCGGTGATACACGTGATGTGCACATGTTATACCATAATGTGATAATGCATGGTGTTTGCAACTCACAGCTAAATGCCGAACAATCTAAACCATACTATACATCAAACAATCTCACATTTTATTTGAATTTGTGATAATGTGTGGCGTTTGGAGCTTACAACTAAACATCGAACAATCTAAACAATACTCCCTTCGTTCCAAATTACTCGTCGAAGAAATGGATGTATCTAGAACTAAAATACATCTAGATACATCCATACCTGCGACAAGTAATTCAGAACGGAGGGAGTACTATATATCGAACATTCTCACATTTTATTTGAATTTGTGGTAATGTGTGGTGTTTGCAACTCACATCTAAATACTTATAGGCGTAGGGGGCGGGGCACCATACATAATGTGATAAACACATTATACATATGAGACATGGTTTAGATTATGAAGATATAGCTAGAGCTAGAAATGTAATGTGATTTGAAATCAAAATAAAGTGGATTGAAAAAATCTAGTTCGAGTTCATATAGTACACATAGTTCATATGTAACTCGAGACTAATCATGTGGTGTGCTGTGAAGATAATACACAAATGATGGTTTAACTTGACAATAATGATAAATGTAGATCTTATTAAAACAGAGAAATGATTTCAAATGCTTTGACTTCACAACAATCATTACTGTAGATCTTATTCAAATAGAGAAACGAATTCAAATTTAGTTCATATCGAAGCGGTAGCATATACGTTTGGAATGCACTAAAACATCCATTTGAGTAGTAGGTTTCATGCATTATACACGTAGCGAAATATTTTAATTGAACATAACATGAATTCAAAGTTTTGAATGACATTTGTAGTGCGCATTGATTTGGTACAGTACACGTTAGGCTTGTCCAGAAATTTCAACCCGTGCCTTGTTAGCCCAAAATATTTAAGATATATCTTTGTCTCATTGTGCTCCGACAACTCCCTCCATCTCAACCCCCGCCTTGCTATTCCGAAATTACAACGCGCGCGAAAACTCCCAGCTCATGTGAAATCCCGACACGCGAAATGCCCGTGGTACCCCTGAATCTCTAAGCCATGGTTCCCCACTGCCATCCCATCCGCCCACCCATTCGTACACCGAGGCCGCGAAAACCCACGACGAAACCCCACACCCTGCTCCGTCCGCCACCCAGCCGGAGCCTCTTCCCCAACGACGTCGTCCACAGCAACACCTCAACGTCCCTCATCCACCATACCAGATGAGGATCTGTCGTCGATCTCATCGTCCCGCCGGTTCAGCCACCCGTCCTCCACCTCCAAGGAGATGCCCCGACGTTCCCCTCGTCTTTCGCGCCACCTCCATTCCCACACCGCCGTCTTCACCTGCACCACCGGAAGAGCATCATCATCACCATTTCCCCGGATGAAGTTGCGGCCTAATCGGCGCCACCAAAGAGGTTGTACACTAATCGCCGCATTTTCTTCTTGATTCGATCTCACGGTGCTACCGGCGCTTGGTCCCGAGCCGACACGGCGCGGCTCCATCCACGGCGGCATCGCCAGCCACTTCCTCCACGGCGTCGCTCCCTCGGCGGTGACGTCCACATCAGTAGGAGCTGCTGCTGCTTTAGCTCTCGCTCGCGCTGCTGCTCTGCTCTTGCTCTCGGTCCCCCTGCCTGGTCTGCTCTTGCTATTGCTCTTGCTCGCGCTGCTCCTCTCGCTCTTGCTCTTGCTTGCGATGCTGCTCTGATTTAGCTACACTTCATTCGACTGAATTGACTTTTGGGTCAGTCGATTTTCAGGGGGTGGGGGGCGGGGGGCTCGCCGGGGTGAAGGAAGAACCAGCCGCAGCGGGGAGGGGGGCTCGCCGGAGAGGTACCCCACTATCTATCTTAGGGTTCAGGATGGGGGCGGTGGTCACCGGCGGTGGCGGGGCGTAGGAGGGGCGGTGGCGTGGGGATCGCCGGAGAAAAAGCTCGGCACGGGGGGCCTAGAGGGATGGCTGGGGCGGCGGCGGACTGGCGGTGGGGAGTGTTTTCGGGGCGGGCGGGGCGGCGCACCGCCCACCGCGGGCGGCGGGGGGCTGCTGTTTGGCCGGTGGTGGCTGGCGGCTCAGGGGGGTGGAGGTTGAAGATGAACCACAGGCCCTTGATTTCGTATCCAACGACTGCAAAATCGACTGATCAGAGATGAAAAAGTCAGTCGACCGACGTGTAGCCTCACCTTGCTAGTGCGTTCAGTTTCGACAGCAAAATTCAGTTTCGACAACAAAATTCAGTTTCGACAGTTAAGTTCAGTTTTGACAGTTAAGTTCAGAGATGAGCGGCTGATGTATTTTACATCTAGCACTTTGTGGTTATGTATTTTACGTCGTGTATTGGAGATGCTATTATAATTCCACTCAAGTTAACGTTGTTCGTTGTCTTTCTTGTCCTGCTTCAGCCTCGGCGTCGTACAACTCACCGGAGCTACTCCAATGACAAAACCCTCCATCATAGCGGAGCAGTACCTCGGGCTCCATCTCCAGACGCCTAAGATCTTCTTCCCCTCCTCCGACAGCAAAGTCAGCCGGAGCATCCTCACCGGCCAACCCAATCACGCTGAGATCGACATGGCTTCACCAAAGAGGTTGTACACTTGTTGCATCTCTTTTTTACTCTACATGTTATATATATTTTCCACTGAGCACACAAATTTGTTCCTTTAGTGTCTCCTTGAAAGAAAAAACGTAGGAATTTTAATTTTCACTTGTCCTCCTTTTCAAATTCCTATTCATGAAGCACAAGACTAAGAGATAGTAGCATAATAGCATTATAACCGTACATTTTCTTGTGGTTTGACTTAATCTCACCATGCTTCTTTGCATCCTGTGATCTTCCAACTGTTGTGAATCAAACACCCAGATTGGCAGAAATACTGTGTTTTTAAATTCTCTATTTTGCACGTGCATTCCTATCCTATTCCTGTCTATTTCCCATTGTTGGAATCCTTCAGTTCAAACGAGCCCTTATAGAATTACTTCTCTTACAGATAGTTGTCAAAGAAAACCTTGCGTGGTTTGTCCCGCTCTTGTTGCACCGTCGTCCACCCCTGCTCAGCTGCTCCAGCGACAGAAGGGTCCAGCACAGCAGGGATCCGGCCTCCAGACTGTCTTTTGCCGCCTCAGATCTTCTTCCCTGCCGCTAGCAGCCATGAAAACTGCATTACCATCATCAACCGAGAAGATGACCTCGAGGACTACACGGGTCCGCAAGAGAGGTCACACTCTTTCGTGTCTGCTTACGTTATGCCTAGCTTAATATTACATGCTACTTTATCGTCCTGTTCACCGATTAGACTCTAAGTCAGCTCCAAACTAATGGTCAAACTTGAGTTTTTAAATGGTTGTGGGGTACATATCGGGGCCGCTATCAATAGTAGCTATCTACTATCTGGTTAATCTCTGGTGTCAACTATGAGTTTCATGTTGGGTGGGAAACAAACATTAAAGAAGCCATTATCTGCATTTTTTAACTGAAGCCATTATCTGCCTGCTATTATTGGTTTTGGGTTTATCCACAGGTTGCTACCATCACTCTGGATTTCTGCATGCACTCCTTACATAATCTCACTATGTTTTATTCCTATGCATGACAGTTATTGTAAACAATGGAACTGAACATGTAGAGCAAAAGAGACGAGCCTTGCGTGGCAATAAAATTTCATGCAGACGTCGCTCCATGGTAGGCGCAAAGGCAGCCCCCCTCCACGCATTTCGGATTGTAATCGAGAGGAAGATATCTGTTCTGAGGGGGATTCAGAAGGAGAAGACAACTCCTATTTACCCCCTGAGGTCTTCGCTCTAACTTGGCATGCTGATGTTGGTTATATCATGCATATGGTGTCTTGCATTGCTTACTTTATACATCAAATATGTCATTTGCTTAGTTTAGACATCCTTTGTGCGAATGCCATCTATTTAGTTTATTCATCGTTTATGTGAATTATGCAACGCCATCTTGTTTAGCCAGGCATCATATATGTGAATTTTGCAATGCCATCCTGCTTAGCCAGTCATCTTATATGTAAATTATATGAGGCCATCCTTTTTTCATTACATATTACATTTGTCAACAATGTTAGTACATTCAACTGCTCTTCGTGTGCATCAACCATTTGACACGGTGATGGCAAATTCTAGAGTGAAAACAAGGTCTTCAGAGCAGACTATGCTATCTGACGAAGCGCATATCTCACTGGTTATGGATAGCTCCTCAGAGGAGGATTCAGAGACAGATGACCATTCCTATTCCCCCCGAGGTGCATGCTCTAACTTGGCAGGGTTATGTTGCTCATATCATGCCTATGGTGTCTCGCATTGCTATGTCATTTGATTAGTTTAGACATGCTTTGTGTGAATGCCACTTGTTCAGTGTCTAATTACCATATATGTGAATTATGCATTGCCATCATGTTGCAAGACATTATATACGTGAATTATACAATGCTATCTTGTTGCAAATGCATTATATATGTGAATTATGCAATGCCATGCTGTTTAGCCAATCATCATGTATGTGAATTATATCATGCTATCATTTTTTTGTATTACGTGTTCCATTTGTCGACAACGTTTGTATATTCAACTACTCTTCCTGTGCATCAGCCATTTGAAGCGGTGATGGAAGTATCTGGAGTGAAAACAAGGTATTCAGAGCAGACAATGCTACCCGCTGAAGCAGACATCTTGCTGGTTACAGAGAGCTCCTCAGAGGAGGATTCAGAGACTGATGACCAGTCCTATTTCCCCCTGAGGTCTATGCTCAAACTTGGCAGGGTTATATTACCCATGTCATGCATGTTGTCTTGCATTGCTTAGTTTTTACATCATATATGGATTGCCATCTGCTTACTTGCATACTATATAAATCATATATTTGAATTATATCATGCCATCATGTTTACATAGTACATACACATCATCTATCTGAATTATGGCATGACAACCCATTTAATAAAGACATCATATAGTTATATCATCTCATCCTATTTAGTGTTTACAGTCATCATATTTTGAATTATGGCATTCTATCCGTGAATGTATGTGAATTATGGCATGCCAACCTATTTAATAAACACATTATATAGTTATGTCATGTCATCCTGTTTACATAGTCTCATATTTTGAACTATGTCTTTCCATCTTTTTTAGTTAGCCATCATAATGTGAAATTGTGTCATGCTATCCTGTTTAGTTAGCCATCATATATGTGAAATTGTGTCATGCTATCCTGTTTGGTTAGACAACATAAATATGAATTATTGCATGCCCTCTTTTATTCCCCACTATCCATTGCACCTGTCTATCATACAATGTCTATAATTTAAATTACTTTTCTTGTTTATCAGCCATTTGAATTGGAGAGCGTGATGGCAGTATCTAAGGGAGTAACAAAACGGTCTTCAGAAAAGATAGTGCTACCAATTGATGCAGATAGAACCACGGTTGTACTTGCCCAAGGACCAGATCCACCACACATAACCCAGACTCTCGCAGATTGTACCCCTACCTAGTTGGACAAAGAACCAGCTACACCCCTTCTAACCCCAACCCCGGCAGATAGTAACCCAGTTCCAGTTGACACATCACCGTCTCCACCATAGAGCACCCAAACACGAGCAATTAGTAAGGGAACTGCAGTGCCCAAAGCACAAGGACCACCACTCCGATTCCCAACTCAACGCTTAAAGGAGAAGAAGATTTGTTCTCAGGTCAGGTTCGGTAGCTATGGTTCATACTCCTTTGCTCTTGCATTACTGTATTTACTCATACCAAATATTTTCAAATTTGAAGGATGGAATTGAAACTCCAATGGCTCAACAGGTATGTTTTAAACCTGTTTCTTTAACTGGTTTGCTGTTGTAACCTGCTCTATGTTGATTTCAGTTTCAATTGAATAAACAGTTATGTTCTCATGTCATGCACATTACAAGTGTTGTTATTGCTCTATAGTTACCCACACTTATATTCTGTCTATTCTGTTTGTCTTGAACAAATATTATTTGAACTATGTCTCTATCTTGATTTGGCAACAAAAACTAGAATGATATAGACCATAAAGTGACCATGGTACATAGATATATGTTTGTTTCATGCTATTATCCTATCCACTTTACTACTGAACTCATTTACCAAAATGAGTTTCATATACAACATGGTAAACATGTGATGTGTCTGCTTGTTTCTCTTTTAGAATGCGGACAAAATATTGGAGAACAGTACTGCGTTATCCAATGGTAAAGGAAGTAATGCAGATAAGGTTCAAGATAGTGAGACATCCCTGTTGGTCTCCAAGAAATCTGATAAAAACTATCTTGACGACAGTGAGGGAACCCAAAAGTCATGTCTTGATGTAGTGTTCGAGTTACTGGCCACTACTGCTGGCACAAGCTCTTCGAACTTGCTGCCTGAATCAGTTCATCTTCTTGAGTCTCAACTTCAAGTTGAAAGACATCAATCAGATGTGCTGCGACAGGAAGCTGAAGGACTGAGGAAGTCCCTGCAGAATTCAGATGCATATTTTCTGGTGCAACAGCAAGCGCTGGAGGATTTTAGCGCCAAACAAGAGAAAGTTAATAAGCTTGCTAAGCATCTTGCCAGCATTATGGGTACCCAGGATATTGTTTCTTGAGATCTTCTGAAGTGGTTTCAGTTCTGGATTTGTTTTCCTGCGGCGTTTATTTGCGTTGGTCGCCAACTTTGACAACCATTGTATATGATATGCTGCTTTGTTCCCTATATTTGCACTAGTGGCGAACTTTGATGCCCAGTGGATGTAATATGTGTAATAGCCGTGATAGCCTAGCGTTAGTTGCTTGCTTATTTATTTCCTTGTTGTCTTGTTTATTTGTTTGCTTGTAGTCATTGCAGTTCTTTTTCTGCGGTTAGCTAGTGGCTGCAATAACCTATTTTTTAAAACTAGGCCACAATAACCATGTGCTAATATTTACTGTAGTGACACTGGGCCTCCTACTGGCCGTAGAAATAGTGGGCCTTCTACGGGCCGTAGAAACAATGGGCCTTCTACGGGTCGTAGAAACAATGGCCCTTTTGCAGGCCGCATCATCAATGGGCCTTATACGGGCCGTATGATCGATTGGCCAAACATGGGCCAAACAGACCGCCTTATGGCCGTAAACGGGCTAGAGTTGGAATCGTCCGTTCATGGGCCGACCATAACGGGCCATCGTTAATAGGCCGTATTTGATGATGCTATGAAAACGGCCCAATGTATTAACGGACCACAAACGGGCCGACTGTAACCACGGGCTGAATTTGGCCCACAAGCAGAAAATGACAGTAACGGGCCATAAGTAAACGAATGCTGGAAATGAGCCCAAGAATAAATGGGCTCTGAGAAGGCCGAAAGATAACATGGGCTGGAAACAGCCCAACGGAATAACGGGCCGTCAATGGGTATAAAGTGATACACTGTTCATTACGGGCCAGTTTCACCATGGGCCGTTAATGGGTGTAAAGTGATACACTGTTCATTACGGGCCAGTTTCACCACGGGCTGTTAATAGGCCAAGAGTTACATAGGGCCTCATATGGGCCGAAAGACGTCATGGGCCATACATGGGCCAGAAGTGAAAACGGGCTGGAATCATATTGGGTGGCCCAAATGACGCTACTGGGCCTAATTCGGATAGGGCGTAATGGGCCTTGGGTTAGCGGGCTGTGAATGGGCTATATGCGAACAAGCCGTTAACAGGCTTTACATGGGCCGGCCCACCACCTTTTGACCAAGTCAAACGGGCCGGCCTTTTCATAGGAATGGGCCTCTGTTGGGCCGTGCCACGTGTCAACGTATCATAGGCGCCTTCTGTCCAATGAGTGGATGACATCTGTCCCAACGATGAACCGACACGTGTTTCCTCCAGCCAATGATGATTTTACACGTGGAAAATCCTCATTGGTCGGGGCTGTTAACGGGTTATCGGATCCAAAACCCGACCCGATAGCTTAACAGTATTCCGTTATGGTGGATGCCACGTGTCGGTCACCCTTGACGAAAGCACTTCTGTGACGCGGGATTTATCGTCATGGAAGTGGACACTTCTGTGATGATAATTTTGGTAATGTCATGGAACACTTCTACGACAGCACATGTATGACTATCTTGATTCTGTCATAAAATCGTCATGGATGTACATGCATGACAGAAAATGCGACCTACTGTGACAAACACGTATCATCACAGAAGTGTATTTTTTTGTAGTGCCTGATGTGAACCTTGCCATAAGTTTGGTAGGGAGGTACCAAAGTGATCCCGGTATGGAACACTAGACAACGGTCAAGAATATCCTGAAGTACCTGAAAAGGACAAAGTATATGTTTCTCGTTTATGGAGGCGCCGAAGAGCTCGTCGTAAAGGGTTACATCGATGCTAGCTTTGACACAGATCTGGATGACTCTAAGTCACAAACCGGATACGTGTATATATTGAATGGTGGGGTAGTTGATGATTGTCAGTGTCAAAACCGGCGGATCTCGGGTAGGGGGTCCCGAACTATGCGTCTAATGCGGATGGTAACAGGAGGCAGGGGACATGATGTTTACCCATGTTCGTGCCCTCTTGATGGAGGTAAAACCCTACGTCCTGCTTGATTGATATTGATGATGTGAGTAGTACAAGAGTAGATCTACCACGAGATCAGAGAGGCTAAACCCTAGAAGCTAGCCGGCCAAAGGATATAGTCCGGCTGTCCGGAGACCCCCTAATCCAGGACTCCCTCAGTAGCCCCTGAACCAGGCTTCAATGACGATGAGTCCGGCGCACAGTATTGTCTTCGACATTGCAAGGCAGGTTCCTCCTCCGAATACATCATGGAAGAGTTTTGAATACAAGGATAGTGTCCGGCCCGGCAAAATAAATTCCACATACCACCGTAGAGAGAATATTTCCACAAATCTAATCTACTAACATGTTTTGACAGCACGACATCATGCCACGGCCCGGTCATTATTTGAACTGTTCTTTAACCAGCCCCGCACATAACGCAAGGCGGTTTCTTGACACGTCTTGTCAAAGCAGAGATCGTGTTCCCTATATCACGGGATTCTCATCAATACAAACATGGGTAACCCAACTATGCCTGTTGGTATGACTCCTAGATCTTAGGTAAGTCTCAAATGACAACGAGGAGGACGCTTGATATTCACCCTCTTTATAAAGGGACAAGGCTTTTTCTTTTTTTCCCTCCGCGCTCAATCGAATCCTTCCCCCGCCTCGAGCTCTAACACCCAAAGCTCAGGTCAGGTGCTTTGGACCTTAAATCATGTCTGGATCCAGCCTTCAAGGCTGGTGGATGCCTTCCTCCGTCACGGAGGAGGACATCAAGAAGTTGAGGGAGGCCAGATATCTGACTGCCGAAATTTCGCATAGGCTACCCACCCGAGGGCAGATCGTCCCTACTCCCGAACCCAACGAAAGCATCGTGTTCGTCTCCCACTTCCTCCGAGGGCTAGGCCTCGCTCTGGATCCCTTTGTTAGGGGTCTTATGTACTATTACGGGTTGGATTTTCATGATCTAGCCCCAGATTCCCTTCTTCACATCTCATCATTCATTGTCGTATGTGAGGCCTTCCTCCGCATTGCCCCTCACTTCGGCCTGTGGCTCAAGAACTTCGATGTGAAGCCGAAGATGGTCGAGGGGCAGTACGCAGCGTGCGGAGGTGCTTTAATAAGCAAAATGGCTGACGCTCCATGGACAAAGGGTTCTTTTCCAGAGGTGTCTGGATTGTGGCAGCGGGAGTGGTTCTACATCACAGCTCCCCGAAGTGCCAAGTGGGTAGCTTCCCCCTCCTTTCGCTCGGGCCCCCGCCACAACTGATGTCATGGATCAGCAGGGGGCTGAGCTGGTGTCCAGCCCAGGACGTGCCAGTGTTACAGAGCCGTATCCGAGATCTCTTCGAGGGAGACTTCAGTCTGGTTATGGTAATGCAAGTCATGCTGGTTCGTCGAGTCCAGCCTTGCAAATGCCGACCCCTCCGTATGTGGGAATTCAACCAGGAAGGACCGCGCACTATTCAGCATTTCCTCGGCATGACGCAAGAGGAGATGTACAAATCGTTCTTCGGACCCCAAATAGAGTGTCCGGACACCACCGAGGATGTGGGCCTAAGCTGCAACCGCCCCGCTGCCCAAGTAAGTAATCCCATGGCTGAACACATTGTCCTTTTATTTATCATGACATCATTCTGAAGAATCTTTCTTTGACCAGGACTGGATAACCAAGGCGAAGATGATCCGGTGTTCGGCCCCCCTTCCCGAGGGCTTGGAAAATCCGGTGCTAAAAAAGATGCTCGAGCCAGCACCTTGTTTAGTGCCCTCAAAGGAAGATGAAGGGGGAATAAAGAGGGCGAAAGCGGGCCTCCTTCACTACCTATTACAACCGACGGAATGAGTGCCTCCGCGAGGGAGGATAACACAGGGGAAGAATCTGACATTCTCTCTCCCTGGGGAAGGAAGAGGACTATCTCTGAAGAACCGAAAACCAAGGTTTCCAAACAGGAGAAGAAATCTTCGCCGGAGGATCCTGCCTCGGAGGGTATTCTTGCCGAACAATGTCCGCGCGGGGATCAGCCCTCTATCGAGCTGTAAATAATCAAAAAGCACTTAATAGTGAAGATATCCTACCTTACTTCTGAAGACAATAACCAATGCTTATCAATTATAGTCCGGATCGCAACCCTTCTCGACAGAGTTCATCTTCGGGGGATCTTCTTCCGGAGGTGATGGAGAGCGAGACGCCTCCCCCGGACTCCCCAGCTCAAGAAGCGGGTGACCTTGAAGTGTCGTCGCGAAGGGCATCTCCGGATCCACTAGGGCTAGAGGATAACCCTTTGGCTGCCCGGAATCCCCAATATCCGGCTCTTAAGGAGAGCGACAGCAAGGGTCCGTACAATGTGCGGTTGGACGCGCTGAAGGATCTTTTGAGGCAAGCTGCCGTCTCGGAAGCGCATCGTACACTAATGGGTACGGTAATTGATAGGATTTCATCCGCTGAAAGCGGGTTGCATGAAGCGTTTATGAGTCTGCTGGAAGGCTTCGAGGTACGTGAAATAATGTATGCTTTTAACAGTATGGCATACGTTAGGTATGCCCATGCAGATAGTAGCCCCTGAGACTCTGGTTGTCGTCGAGAACGGTGGCAAATAGAGGATCATAGTCCCAGGTAATAACTAGACCGCCCTTATGTGCAGGTGGTTGAAGCTCCGGTGGCTAGCTGGACTGATGGGTTTGCCGAACTAAGGCGGCAACTGGATGCGGCAGATGCCGACATCGTGCTTGTCAACAAGCGGCTTGACGAGGTGCAGGGTGAGTGATTTTTCTGGTGAACGTCACATAATAAGAGAAGGATGATGCCAGTATCTTTAATATGTTGTGACTGCAGATGGAGCTGCCACCGTGGAGACCCTTCGGGCAGAGCTTGCCCGAGCCAAGGAGCAAGCAAGGAGTAGTAATGCGGCCGCTTTAAAGGCGGCCGAAGAGTTAAGGGCCGAACAGGCCGCGCATTGCGAGAGGAAAGAAAAAATAGCCAAGATGGCTGTAGAGTTAAAAGATGATGCTGACTATTACCGGCTTCTTGAAGAAGATAACCAGGCGAAGGCGACGGACCTGGAGAAGGCCTGGGTGGCTACCAAGGAAGCCCGCTCCAAAATTAGAGCGACGAAGGAGGAGCTGAATCAAGCTGCAGATATCGTGCCTGGGAAGCCCTTCTTGTTGCGGACTAAGTTTGGAGATCCGAAGTATGCTCCTCTGGACCGGCTATAGAGTTCTGCGGACGCGTACATGGATTTGGCTACAAGCGCTGCTGATGCGGCCGAGTACTTCAAGGATCAGAGAGGTCTCGAAGTGGAGAAGCTGTTCTGGTCACAGTTTCATGCAACAGTCCGTCCGCTGCTGCTGAATGAGCGATTGACCGATTGGGCCGATCTCCATAGGTTGTCCGGACTTGCCATGAGGTCCGTTGTGGATCATCTATGGCCGGGAGGGCCAAGGCCGAATAGCTACTTTAGCTTAGTGCAACAATTCCTTGACACTGTGCCGTGCATCGATGCTGTAAAGAGATCGGCGTGCATAGAAGGTGCACGGATGGCCCTTGCCCGTGTCAAAACATACTGGACGGAGATGGATGCCACCACTGTTGCGGCACAGGGTTCGGCCATAGGCCGAGTGGCTGCCGAGCACTACTTTGAAGAAGTCCTTGAAGGCGCTCGTTCGATAGAGGCTCAGTGCTCGAAGAATATTAGTTTCCAGTGACATGTAGTCCCATTGTGCAAACAATGTTTTTCCGAATTTCAAGGTTGTATTTATACTTTTGCCCGAAAGTACTACGATGCCTCCTGTGTAGCCGTTTATGTATATATGTATATAACCTAAAAGTTTGCAGTCATTGGCTTCCGCCCCCACGCATATGATGCGGGGGTGTTCGCAAAAGATACATATCCACAGTTGATCCAACGTCTTGGTCCGTTAAGGAGGTGATAGTGTAGCGAACGAGGCAATCATACTATATTGCTTTAACACTTTCACTTAGCCACTACGAAGCACCGATACGTCAAAAGTTGAAGTATCCACGTACCGCACGTCGCTGATACGCTGATACGCATGATACGGCTGGGATACTCGTATCCCAGACGTATCATGATTTCTGATTAAAAAGAAAAAGAAAAAAATGACGATACGCTGGGGACACACTCGGGATATGGCAGGACACGGCCATGCAGCTCGAGCCCATTAGAGGCCCACGTATATGCCTAACCCTAACTTCTCTCTCACTCTCTGTTCGACCTCACGATTGGATCGAGTGCGTCGACGAGCACGCTGCCGCCGCCGTCGCCTGGACTGGCTCGTCGCCGCCGCACTGTCAACTAGTTACGCGGACGCCTCGAGTGACCTCTTCCCCGCCGACGTGGCAAGAGTGAGGTAATTGATTCTTGTTGTGTGTGTGCTTGCCGTATGTGCTTGGCTGCTTGCTGGCATGTGTGCGCCGTATGTGCTTGGTGCTTGCTGATGTTGCTGCTACTACCTACTGGCACAGAAGAAAAGAGGCTTGGAGGCAATCATGCAACTAATAGGGTGGTATTTTGATCTCAGCTCACACATTTTGTTATGTGTGTTTTTTGTTACATGTCATTTTATTAATTATTTATATATATACTTGCCGTATCGCATATTGCTGTTTCTAGAAATTGCCGCATCCCGTATCGCCGTACTCGTATCATCGTATCCGTATCACCGTATCAGTGCAACATAGCGTAGCCATAGGAGTTTGACAGTGGGGCTACTATATATCCCCTGGTATTTCTGCGCTCGTCCGAATACGCGCGTGTACATACATGACTGGGAAACGACCCTTCGTTAATGCGGAGGAATCCCGAAGATTCCGATTAGTCATCGAGTGGTTAACCAGTCTCTCGCTAGATCATGACAGTCAGTTTTCGGCTTTCTCTACTGAGGTGCTCATCCGGATGAACCAGGGCACAATCGCAGTAGTTCTCCCAGTGCTACATTAGCCGATATAACGGAACGTAAGGTACCAAAACGTGGGAGCCGGGCAAACCCAACATTTGACCAAAGACATGATTCGGAGCTGATGCATATAGGTCCAAACTTGTGACGCCGAACACTCCCTAAGGTGTTTGGTCTTTATAACATATACCGGGCTAAACAATGCCCTTTATAAGAAACCCCATGTGTCTAGGTACGTGCAAAAATCCTGGCGTGGCCACATGCCAATAACGCTGGCATCCTTCTCGGTTTTGTAGAGTATCCGAAGGATGTGAGCAACAAGAGACAGCAAAAAAAGGTTTACGCAAGGTCTTAATCTAAAAAGAAGCCTTTGGGCGGGTCCCTGCTGCACGCCTGCGCCCGTGTCTCCGTTGTGCCGTGTCCTGGACGGGTGTAACACGATTGTCACCTGCAAAAGGAAAGAACTTAGGTGAAAGTTGCCGTGCCAAAAGGAAGAATGAATTATCAAGATTCCAGAGAGGCCTGGTCGAGCTGGGCTGGCCCTAATTGTACGCGGGGAGCCCCTGGTATCGTTTTATGAGGGTTCGAAGACCAATCTCATGCTTGTATGATGGGACGCCGGACTCATCTAACCGTGTCCGTGGTCTTGACGAACTGCCATTTTTCTGGTTGATGAGGCTGTTTAGTGTGTGTCTGTTAGAGCTACCACGTCCTCCTCCGTACATAAAGAACGGTTGGCATTTCCGCTAACGGTGATGATGCCTCGTGGACCGGGCATCTTGAGCTTGAGAAAAGCATAATGTGGTATTGCGTTAAAACGAGCGAAAGCCGCTCTTCCGAGTAGTGCTTGATAATCACTTCGGAATGGAGCGATGTGAAAAGTTAACGCTTCGCTTCGGAAGTTATCGGGAGAACCGAATACCACCTCTAGTGGTAGAGAGCCCGTACAGCGGGCCTCTTGGCCTGGTATTACTCCCTTGAAGGTAGTATTACTGTGGCTTATTTGTGTTGGGTCTATCCCCATTTGGCGGACTGTGTCCTGATATATCGGATTTAGATCACTGTCGCCGTCCATTAGGAGCCTTGTGAAATGGTACCCGTTTATTATTGGGTCTAACACCAAGGACATCAGTCCTTCGCGCCGGATATTTGTATTGTGATTCCTACGATCAAAAGTGATCGGGCAGGCCAACCAGGGGTTGGGCCTGGGGGTGACGGGCCTTATGGCGCGTGTGCATCGGGGTGTGTGATTACTTCTCCCCTTTGTCACATGAATCACGTTTACTGTTTGAACCTCTGGTGGGAACTTTTTCTGTCCTCTGGCGCTTTGCTGGCGAGGTTCATCCTCGTCTTCGCTTGGTGTCTCTTCCCCTTTATGTTCGGCATTTAGCTTGCCATACTGCTTGAAGACCCAACATTCTCTGTGGGTATGATTTGCAGGTTTGTCTGGGGTGCCGTAAATCTGACAGAGTTTGTCAAGAATTTTGTTTAGGCCAGATTGTCCTTCTCTACTACCTTTAAAAGGCTTTTTCCGTTGACCTGGTCGAGAGCCCCTGAGTCCGGCGTTTACCGCCGTGTTATCTGGGCTACCTTCTTTATTTCGACGCTTGTTTTTGTTGCGTCGTGGTTTACCATTGCCATCCCTGACTTCGGATGTTCTTGGGTCGCTGGTGCTGCTACGGGCCAACCAGCTGTCCTCACCCGCGCAAAAGCGGGTCATGAGGCTTGTTAGGGCTACCATTGTTCTCGGTTTCTCTTGACCGAGGTGTCTGGCGAGCCATTCGTCTCGGACGCTGTGTTTGAAAGCTGCTAGGGCTTCGGCGTCTGGAAAGTCGACAATTTGGCTCTTCTTAGTGAGAAACCTGTTCCAAAGCTTTCGGGCGGACTCTCCGGACTGTTGGATTATATGACTTAAATCGTCTGCATTCGGAGGTCGGACATAAGTCCCTTGAAAATTAGCTCGGAAAGCGTCCTTGAGCTCCTCCCAACTTCCAATTGAGTTTTCGGGGAGGCTTTTCAGCCAGTGCCTAGCTGGTCCTTTAAGCTTGAGGGGCAAGTATTTGATGGCATGGAGATCGTCTCCACGAGCCATATGGATGTGGAGGATGAAGTCCTCTATCTAGACTCCAGGGTCTATAGTTCCGTCGTACGCCTCTATGTTCATTGGTTTGAATCCCTCTGGGAATTTGTGATCCAGCACCTCATTAGTGAAACATAAGGGGTGTGCGGCACCCCTGTATTGGGATGCTCCATGATGTTCGGACGGTTGTAGTATTCGGTGTTGGTTGTGTACCGTAGCGCGCTTCCTAGATCCATAGATAGATCTGGTCGTGCCGGATTTTTGACGCAAGTTCTCACGTAGATCATGTGTTGACTTATGCGTGACTTTGTTAGCTGCTCTATCGCGTTCACAGGGTGGTTTATCCGGCCTGTTGGCCGTATCAATTTTCGGCTGTATGGGCTCGAAGGCCTCATCGTCGAATTCCGGTAAGAGCTTGCGCTTTGGATAGCTATTTGGGTCGTAACTTCCACCATACTTTGTTACTTTGTTCCACTTGCTGTTGAGCGTATTTTGTGCGACCTTGAGCCTTTGCTTCTATTTCTTCAGGCTTCTCGTTGTGCCAATAAGCCTTCTGCGGAGGTTCTCTTGCTCCAAGTGTGTTTCCGGGATGATGGGTGCATCTTCGTCCGGACTGCTTTCTTCCCTAGACGGGGATTGATGAGGCGTATCTTTGACGTCATCGTGTTCAGACGTTGGATCCGTACTATGTGTGCAGTTTGCTTCTTGATCGCGTTCTGCCACCGGGGTGGTGCAGTTCTCGTCTCTTTTGCTATGGCGGGACTTAGAGCAGCGCCGCTGACGTCGGTGCTTGGTTTGCTTCTTGGAGGGGTCATCCTCCGCATTCTCATCGCCATTGGCTTTGTTGGGGGTGTCTACCATGTATACGTCATGTGATGAAGTAGCGGTCTAGCGCCTGATGTCTACTACGCAACCTTCTTCTTGTAGACGTTGTTGGGCCTGCAAGTGCACAGGTTTGTAGGACAGTAGCAAATTTCCCTCAAGTGGATGACCTAAGGTTTATCAATCCGTAGGAGGCGTAGGATGAAGATGGTCTCTCTCAAGCAACCCTGCAACCAAATAACAAAGAGTCTCTTGTGCCCCCAACACACCCAATACAATGGTAAATTGTATAGGTGCACTAGTTCGGCGAAGAGATGGTGATACAAGTGCAAAATAGATAGTAGATATAGGTTTTTGTAAACTGAAAAATATAAAAACAGCAAGGTAGCGAGTGGTAAAAGTGAGCGTAAACGGTATTGCAATGATAGGAAACAAGGCCTAGGGTTCATACTTTCACTAGTGCAAGTTCTCTCAACAATAATAACATAGATAGATCATATAACGAGCCCTCAACATGCAACAAAGAGTCACTCCGAAGCCACTAATAGCGGAGAACAAACGTAGAGATTATGGTAGGGTACGAAACCACCTCAAAGTTATTCTTTCAAATCAATCCGTTGGGCTATTCCTATAAGTGTCACAAACAACCCTGGAGTTTTTACTAGAATAACACCTTAAGATACAAATCAACCAAAACCCTAATGTCACCTAGATACTCCATTGTCACCTCAAGTATCCGTGGGCATGACTATACGATATGCACCACACAATCTCAGATTTATCCAACCAACATAAAAGTACTTCAAATAGTGCCCCAAAGTTTCTACCGGAGAATCAAGAACGTGTGCCAACCCCTATGCATAGGTTCATGGGCGGAACCCGCAAGTTGGTCACCAAAACATACATCAAGTGGCACGTGATATCCCATTGTCACCACAGATAAGCACGGCAAGACATACACCAAGTGTTCATAAAAGACTCAATCCGATAAGATAACTTCAAAGGGGAAACTCAATTCATCACAAGAGAGTAGAGGGGGAGAAGAAACATAAGATCCAACTACAATAGCAAAGCTCGGGATACATCAAGATCGTGCCATAGAGGAACACGAGAGAGAACACGAGAGAGAGAGAGAGATCAAACACATAGCTACTGGTACATACCCTCAGCCCTGAGGGAAAACTACTCCCTCCTCATCATGGAGAGCGCCGGGATGATGAAGATGGCCACCGGTGATGGATCCCCCCTCCGGTAGGGTACCGGAAAGGGGTTCCGATTGGTTTTTCGTGGTTCTGGAGGCTTGCGGCGGCGGAACTCCCGATCTATCTTCTGTTCTGGAAGTTTTAGGGTACGTAGGTATATATGGGTGGAGGGAGAACGTCGGTGGAGCTACGGGGGCCCCACGAGGCAGGGGGCGCGCCCAGGGGGGAGGGCGCGCCCCCCACCCTCGTGAGCACCTCCCGTATCTTCTGACGTGGGGTCCAAGTTCATCAGGTGGGTTTCCTTCCAAAAATAACTTCTCCAGTTGATTTCGTTTCGTTTTGACTCCGTCTGATATTCCTTTTCCTCGAAACACTGAAATAGGCATAAAACAGCAAATCTGGGCTAGGCCTCCGGTTAATAGGTTAGTCCCAAAAGTAATATAAAAGTGGATAATAAAGCCCAATATTGCCTAAAATAGTAGATAAAGTAGCATGGAGAAATCAAAAATTATAGATACGTTGGAGACGTACCAAGCATCCCCAAGCTTAATTCCTGCTCGTCCTCGAGTAGGTAAATGATAAAAAGAGAATTTTTGATGCGGAGTGATACTTCGGCATAATTTCAATGTAAATCTTCTTAATCATGGTATGAATATTCAGATCCGAAAGGTTCAAGACAAAAGTTCATATTGACATAAAAAATGATAATACTTCAAGCATACTAATCAAACAATTATGTCATCTCAAAATAACATGGCCAAAGGAAGTTCATCCCTACAAAATCATATAGTTAGGCTATGCTTCATTTTCGTCACACAAAGATGTTCTCAACTTCTATACCCCCGATGACAAGCCAAGCAATTGTTTCATACTCAAATAATCTCAAACTTTTTCAACCTTCACGCAATACATGAGCACGAGCCATGGACATAGCACTATGGGTGGTATAGAATATGATGATGGGGATTGTGTGGAGAAGACAAAAAAGGAGAAAGTCTCACATCAACGAGGCTAATCAATGAGCTATGGAGATGCCCATCAATTGATGTTAATGCAAGGAGTAGGGATTGCCATGCAACGGATGCACTAGAGCTAAGAATGCTCAACAATAGAAAACTAGTGGGTGTGCATCCAACTTGCTTGCTCATGAAGACTTAGGGCATTTTGAGGAAGCCCATCGTTGGAATATACAAGCCAAGTTCTATAATGAAAAATTCCCACTAGTATGAACAAGACAACTTATGAGACTCACTATATGAAAATCATGGTGCTACTTTGAAGCACAATATATGAGACTCACTACATGAAAAACAAGGTGCTACTTTGAAGCACAAGTGTGGAAAAAGAGATAGTAGCATTGCCCTTTTCATTTTCTCCTTCTTTTTTTGGGCCTTTCCTTTTTTTTTCTTTTTGGCCTTTATCTCTCTTTTTTTGATTGGGCAATGCTCTAATAATGATGATCATCACACTTCTATTGATTACAACATAATGATTACAACTCGATACTAGAACAAGATATGACTCTATATGAATGCCTCCGGCGGTGTACCGGGATGGTGTAATGAATCAAGAGTGACATGTATGAAAAATAATGCATGGTGGCTTTGCCACAAATACGATGTCAACTACAAGATCATGCAATGGCAATATGACAAAAGTAAAGCATGTCATGACGATGATGATGATGGAAGTTGCATGGCAATATATCTCGGAATGGCTATGGAAATGCCATGATAGGTAGGTATGGTGGCTGTTTTGAGGAAGATATAGGGAGGTTTATGTGTGAAAGAGCGTATCATATCACGGTGTTTGGATGCACCGGCGAAGTTTGCACCAACTCTCAATGTGAGAAAGGGCAATGCACGGTACCGAAGAGGCTAGCAAATGGCGGAAAGGTAAAAGTGTGTATAATCCATGGACTCAACATTAGTCAAAAGAACTCATATACTTATTGCAAAAATTTAGAAGTCATCAAAAATCAAGTACTACGCGCATGCTCCTAGGGGGATAGATTGGTAGGAAAAGACCATCGCTCGTCCCCGACCGCCACTCATAAGGATGCACAAGCCAGGTACACTTCATGCTTCAAATTTGTTACACAACTTTAACCATACGTGCATGCTACGAGACTTGCTAAATTCAACACAAGTATTTCTCAAATTCACAACTACTCAACTAGCACGACTATGATATTATCACCTCCATATCTCAAAACAATTATCAAGCATCAAACTTATCTTAGTATTCAACCCACTAAAAAGAAAGTTTCACATATCTTGAATACCAAGTATATTAACATTAAGAAAATTACCATGCTATTAACGAATCTCAAAATAATCTAAGTGAAGCATGAGAGATCAAGTTTCTTTAAAACAAACCACCACCGTGCTCTAAAAGGTATAAGTGAAGCACTAGAGAAAACAACAAACTACTCCAAAAGATATAAGTGAAGATCAATGAGTAGTCAACTAATTATGTAACTATGTGAAGACTCTCCCATTTAATAATTTCAGATCTTGGTATTGTATCCAAACATCAAGCAAAACAAAATAAAATGACATGACGCTCCAAGCAAAACACATATCATGTGGTGAATAAAAATATAGCTCCAAGTAAAGTTACCGATGAACGAAGACGAAAGAGGGGATGCCTTCCGGGGCATCCCCAAGCTTAGGCTCTTGGTTGTCCTTGGATTATCTTGGGGGTGCCATGGGCATCCCCAAGATTAGGCTCTTTCCACTCCTTATTCCATAATCCATCGAATCTTTACCCAAAACTTGAAAACTTCACAACACAAAACTTAAAGTAGAAAACTCGTAAGCTCCGTTAGTACAAGAAAATAAATCACCACTTCAAGGTACTGTAATTAACTCATTCTTTATTTATATTGGTGTTAGACCTACTGTATTCCAACTTCTCTATGGTTTATAAACTATTTTACTAGCCATAGATTCATCAAAATAAGTAAACAACACATGAAAAACAGAATCTGTCAAAAACAGAACAGTTTGTAGTAATCTGGATCAAACGTATA
Organism: Triticum urartu; assembly: GCF_056163025.1. NCBI lineage: Eukaryota > Viridiplantae > Streptophyta > Magnoliopsida > Poales > Poaceae > Triticum > Triticum urartu. The sequence continues at coordinate 484,404,144 of NC_141875.1, forward strand.
CTTCTGGAACTCATAAAATTCTCAAATAAATTGCTGGACCTGAGTAATTTATCTATTAATAATCTGCAAAAATAATTAACTATATAGCACTCTCCAAATAAAAATGGCAGCAGTTCTCGTGAGCGCTAAAGTTTCTGTTTTTTACAGCATGATCAACAAGACTTTACCCAAGTCTTCCCAAAGGTTCTACTTGGCACAAACACTAATTAAAACATAAAAACAAATCTAAACAGAGTATAGATGAATTATTTATTACTAAACAGGAGCAAAAGGCAAGGAACAAAAATAAAATTGGGTTGCCTCCCAACAAGCGCTATCGTTTAACGCCCCTAGCTAGGCATGATGATTTCAATGATGCTCACATAAAAGATAAGAATTGTAACATAAAGAGAGCATCATGAAGAATATGACTAGCACATTTAAGTCTAACCCACTTCCTATGCATAGGTATTTTGTGAGAAAACAACTTGTGGGTACAAGAATCAACTTGCATAGGAAGGTAAAACAAGCATAGCTTCAAAAATTTAAGCACATAGAGAGGAAACTTGATATTATTGCAATTCCTACAGGCATATATTCCTCCCTCATAGTAATTTTCAGTAGCATCATGAATGAATTCAACAATATAACCAGCACCTAAAGAATTATTTTCATGATCTACAAGCATAGAAAATTTACTACTCTCCACATAAGCAAAATTCTTCTCATGAATAATAGTGGGAGCAAACTCAACAAAATAGCTATCATGTGATTGAAAATTAAGATCAAGATGACAAGTTTCATGGTTATCATTATTCTTTATAGCATACGTGTCATCACAATAATCATCACAGATAGGACGCATTCTTTCATCATAGTAAATTTGCTCATCAAAGCTTGGGGGACAAAAAATATCATCTTCATCAAACATAGCTTCCCCAAGCTTGTGGCTTTGCATATCATTAGCATCATGGATATTCAAGGAATTCATACTAACAACATTGCAATCATGCTCATCATTCACATATTTAGTGCCAAACAATTTAGAGATTTCTTCTTCTAGTACTTGAGCACAATTATCCTTTCCATCATACTCACGAAAGATATTAAAAAGGTGAAGTGTATGAGACAAACTCAATTCCATTTTTTATATAGTTTTCTTTTATAAACTAAACTAGTGATAAAACAAGAAACTAAAAGACTCGATTGCAAGATTTAAAGATATACCTTCAAGCACTCACTCCCCGGCAATGGCGCCAGAAAAGAGCTTGATGTCTACTACGCAACCTTCTACTTGTAGATGTTGTTGGGCCTGCAAGTGCACAGGTTTGTAGGACAGTAGAAAATTTCCCTCAAGTGGATGACCTAAGCTTTATCAATCCGTAGGAGGCATAGGATGAAGATGGTCTCTCTCAAGCAACCCTGCAACCAAATAACAAAGAGTCTCTTGTGTCCCCAACACACCCAATACAATGGTAAATTGTATAGGTGCACTAGTTTGGCGAAGAGATGGTGATACAAGTGCAAAATAGATAGTAGATATAGGTTTTTTTAAACTGAAAATATAAAAACAGCAAGGTAGCGAGTGGTAAAAGTGAGCGTAAACGGTATTGCAATGATAGGAAACAAGGCCTAGGGTTCATACTTTCACTAGTGCAAGTTCTCTCAACAATAATAACATAGATAGATCATATAACGAGCCCTCAACATGCAACAAAGAGTTACTCCGAAGCCACTAATAGCGGAGAACAAACGTAGAGATTATGGTAGGGTACGAAACCACCTCAAAGTTATTCTTTCAAATCAATCCGTTGGGCTATTCCTATAAGTGTCACAAACAACCCTGGAGTTTTTACTAGAATAACACCTTAAGATACAAATCAACCAAAACCCTAATGTCACCTAGATACTCCATTGTGACCTCAAGTATCCGTGGGCATGATTATACGATATGCATCACACAATCTCAGATTTATCCAACCAACATAAAAGTACTTCAAATAGTGCCCCAAAGTTTCTACCGGAGAATCAAGAACGTGTGCCAACCCCTATGCATAGGTTCATGGGCGGAACCCGCAAGTTGGTCACCAAAACATACATCAAGTGGCACGTGATATCCCATTGTCACCACAGATAAGCACGGCAAGACATACATCAAGTGTTCATAAAATACTCAATCCGATAAGATAACTTCAAAGGGGAAACTCAATTCATCACAAGAGAGTAGAGGGGGAGAAGAAACATAAGATCCAACTACAATAACAAAGCTCGGGATACATCAAGATCGTGCCATAGAGGAACACGAGAGAGAGAGATCAAACACATAGCTACTGGTACATACCCTCAGCCCCGAGGGAAAACTACTCCCTCCTCGTCATGGAGAGCGCCGGGATGATGAAGATGGCCATCGGTGATGGATCCCCCCTCCGGTAGGGTACCGGAAAGGGGTTCCGATTGGTTTTTCGTGGTTCTGGAGGCTTGCGGCGGCGGAACTCCCGATCTACCTTCTATTCTGGAAGTTTTAGGGTATGTAGGTATATATGGGTGGAGGGAGAACGTCGGTGGAGCTACGGGGGCCCCATGAGGCAGGGGGGCGCGCCCAGGGGGGGAGGGCGTGCCCCCCACCCTCGTGAGCACCTCCCGTATCTTCTGACGTGGGGTCCAAGTCCATCAGGTGGGTTTCCTTCCAAAAATAACTTCTCCAGTTGATTTCGTTCCGTTTTGACTCCGTCTGATATTCCTTTTCCTCGAAATACTGAAATAGGCATAAAACAGCAAATCTGGGCTGGGCCTCCGGTTAATAGGTTAGTCCCAAAAGTAATATAAAAGTGGATAATAAAGCCCAATATTGCCTAAAATAGTAGATAAAGTAGCATGGAGCAATCAAAAATTATAGATACGTTGGAGACGTATCAGCGCCCTGTGGGCGGTGGTTCCGGTTCGCCTCCAGCTTCGTCGTCCATACCGTCGAAGTCGTCGGAGTCGAAGTCGAGCATGTCGGTTAAGTCGCCGACAGTGGCTACTAAGTGGGTGGTGGGTGGGCAGCGAATTTCTTCGTCGTCCGCATCCCATTCTAGCCGGACACAGTTCAACCAAGGTTCTCCTAACAGGGAGAGAGTCCTTAATGAGTTTAGCACATCTCCTAAGGGCGAGTGCTGGAAGATATCCGCGGAGGTGAACTCCCTGATCGGCGCCCAGTCGGTTTCGACGGGCACGGATGTGTGCGGCTCGGAGTCCGTGGCCGGAGATGAATCCAATGGTTCGGCGACACGGCTCTCGTAAGGGTTGAAGTCAGTATCCGGCTCTATCACCACTGAGAGTGCGGCCTCCATGGCGGGGTCCTTCCCTCCGCTCTCGGATGGCACGGCTTGCTTCGGATTAACAGCCGGAGTAGATATGCATGCGATCTCCCGAACACTGTCCGACGGCAGAGTTACGTCATGCTCGTCGCGACTGCGCGGCGCGTCCGGCATGGGCTCGAATCCGTCGAAGATCAAGTCTCCGTGGATATCGGCCATGTAGTTCAAGTTTCCAAATCTGACCTGATGGCTAGGGGCGTAGCTCAAGATCTGCTCCAGATGGCCAAGCGAATTGGCCCGCAGTGCAAAGCCGCCGAATATGAAGATCTGTCCGGGGAGGAAAGCCTCACCCTGGATCGCATCGCTAGCGATGAACGAAGGAGCCATCAAGCCTTATGGTGACGACACAGAGGAACTCTCAATGAAAGCACCAATGTCGGTGTCAAAACCGGCGGATCTCGGGTAGGGGGTCCCGAACTGTGCGTCTAAGGCGGATGCTAACAGGAGGCAAGGGACACGATGTTTACCCAGGTTCGGGCCCTCTTGATGGAGGTAAAACCCTATGTCCTGCTTGATTGATATTGATGATGTGAGTAGTACAAGAGTAGATCTACCACGGGATCAGATAGGCTAAACCCTAGAAGCTAGCCTATGGTATGATTGTATGTTGTCCTACGGACTAAAACCTCCGGTTTATATAGACACCGGAGGGGGCTAGGGTTACACAAGGTCGGTTACAAAGGAGGAGACATACATATCTGTATTTCCTAGCTTGCCTTCGACGCCAAGTAGAGTCCCATCCGGGCACGGGACGAAGTCTTTAATCTTGTATCTTCATAGTCCAACAGTCCGACCAAAGGATATAGTCTGGCTGTCCGGAGACCCCCTAATCCAGGACTCCCTCAATGACCCACAAGTATAGGGGATCTATCATAGTCCTTTCGATAAGTAAGAGTGTCGAACCCAACGAGGAGCAGAAGGAAATGATAAGCGGTTTCCAGCAAGGTATTCTCTGCTAGTACTGAAATAAGTGGTAATAGATAGTTTTCTGATAGGATAATTTGTAACGAGCAACAAGTAACAAAAGTAAATAAAGTGCGGCAAGGTGGCCCAATCCTTTTTGTAGCAAAGGACAAGCCTGGACAAACTCTTATATAGAGAAAAGCGCTCCCGAGGACACATGGGAATATCGTCAAGCTAATTTTCATCACGTTCACATGATTCGCGTTCGGTACTTTGATAATTTGGTATGTGGGTGGACTGGTGCTTGGGTGCTGTCCTTACTTGAACAAGCATCCCACTTATGATTAACCTCTATTGCAAGCATCCGCAACAACAACAAAAGTATTAAGGTAAACCTAACCATAACATGAAACATATGGATCCAAATCAGCCCCTTACGAAGCAATGCATAAACTAGGGTTTAAACTTCGGTCACTCTAGCAACCCATCATCTACTTATTACTTCCCAATGCCTTCCTCTAGGCCCAAATAATGGTGAAGTGTTATGTAGTCGACGTTCACAAAGCACCACTAGAGGCTAGACAACATACATCTCATCAAAATGTCGAACGAATACCAAATTCACATGACTACTAATAGCAAGACTTCTCCCATGTCCTCAGGAACAAACGTAACTACTCACAAAGCATATTCATGTTCATAATCAGAGGGGTATTAATATGCATATAGGATCTGAACATATGATCTTCCACCAAATAAACCAACTAGCATCAACTACAAGGAGTAATTAACACTACTAGCAAACTACTAGTACCAATCCCGGACTTGGAGACAAGAATTGGATACAAGAGATGAACTAGGGTTTTGAGAGGAGATGGTGCTGGTGAAGATGTTGATGGAGATTGTCCTCTCCCGGTGAGAGGAGCGTTGGTGATGACGATGGCGATGATTTCCCCCTCCCGGAGGGAAGTTTCCCCGGCAGAACAGCTCTACTGGAGCCCTAGATTGGATCCGCCAAGGTTCCGCCTCGTGGCGGTGGAGTTTCGTCCGAGAAGACGGCTTATGATTTTTTTCCTCATCGAAAGACTCCAGATACCAGAAGATGGCCATCGGAGGGCCACCAGGGGGCCCACGAGGTAGGGGGGCGCGCCCCCACCCTCGTGGGCAGGGTGTGCCCCCCTGGTGAACTTCTTGCGCTCAGTATTTTTTATATATTCTGAAAACGTCTTCCGTGAAGTTTCAGGACTTTTGGAGCTGTGCAGAATAGGTCTCTAATATTTGCTCCTTTTCCAGCCCAGAATCCGAGCTGCCGGCATTCTCCCTCTTTATGTAAACCTTGTAAAATAAGAGAGAATAGGCATAAGTATTGTGACATAATGTGTAATAACAACCCATAATGCAATAAATATCGATATAAAAGCATGATGCAAAATGGACGTATCAACTCCCCCAAGCTTAGACCTCGCTTGTCCTCAAGCGAAAGCCGAAATTGAAAAGTATGTCCACATGTTTAGAGATAGAGGTGTCGATAAAAGTAAAATACGGACATGAGGGCATCATGATCATTCTTAGAACAACAACTTATATAATTCTTGTCATATGATTTCTTATGCTAGAGTAATAATTCAATCACAATTTCAAGTATGAATCATAAACTTCATTGACAACTAAAAAATTATAATCTCGGTCATTGGAGGAATTACAATTTATCATAACATAGGAAAGAGTCAATATAAGAGCTTTTCAGCAAGTCCACATACTCAACTATCATATAGTCTTTCACAATTGCTGACACTCACGCAATACTTATGGGTATGGAATTTTAATCGGACATAGAGAAAGATAGGGGCTTATAGTTTTGCCTCCCAACGTTTTACCTCAAGGGTAATGTCAACAATAATAGTTCATGAAAAACTCACATCCAAATAGACATATATACCAGATCTTTCCAACATATTGTGCTTGCCAAAGGATAAAATGTAAAAAGGAAGGGTGAAGATCACCATGACTCTTATGCAAGGTAGGAGATAAAAGTAAAAGATAGGCCCTTCGCAGAGGAAAGCAGAGGTTGTCATGCGCTTTTATGGTTGGATGCACAAAATCTTAATGCGAAGAATGTCACTTTACATTGCGATTTGTGATATGGACCTTTATTATGTAGTCTGTCGCTTTTATTTCTTCCATATCACACGATCGTATAAAGCTTATTTTCTCCCACACTAATAAGTCGTACATATCTAGAGAGCAATTTTTATTGCTTGCTTCGATCACAACTTACTTGGAGGATCTTACTCAATATATAGGTAGGTAAGGTGGCCTCTCATGGCAAAACTGGTTTAAGGGTATTTGGAAGCACAAGTAGTATCTCTACTTGGTGCGATGAATTTGGCTAGCATGAGGGGGAAAGGCAAGTTCAACCATGTTGGATGATCCATGACAATATAATTTATCTCAGATGTAAGAAAACATAACCCATTACGTTGTCTTCCTTGTCCAACGTCAACTCTTTAGCATGTCATATTTTAATGAGTGCTCACAATCATAGAAGATGTCCAAGATAGTATATTTATATGTGAAGACCTCTCTTTCTTTATTAGTTCCTACTAATTGGAATGATGACCAAAACTATGTTTGTCAACTCTCAACAACTTTTATTCATCATCCTTTTTCTATGTGAGCTCATTACTCTCCATAAGATCCATATGATCTCTTTGTTTCCCTTTTATTCTTTCTCTTTTCTTCTATTCACTTAAGATCATGGAAAAATAATCAAGCCCTTGACTCAACACTAATCTTTATTATATATAGCTCACGGACTCGATTACATAGAGGGATCATAAAGCAAAACTCAAAACTAGATCATGCCATAAACTTTATTCTACTAGATCAAGATATTACCAAAAGGATCGAACTAAGAAAAACAGTAAAGATCAAAGTGATGGTGATACGATACCGGGGCACCTCCCCAAAGCTTGGCAGTTGCCAAGGGGAGTGCCCATACCCATGTGATTATGTCTCCTTTGCTGATGAAGAAGATGGAGATGATGATGGATAGTCACACATCGAGCGTAAGAGGTCCTCCAGCTTGCGGATAATGCCCTTGAGTGCAACAATATGCTCCTTCAACAAAATATTTTCACGTGTGAGATACTTGTTCTGTATACGAGCTAACTCAATCATCTTGAAAGCTTCGATCTCAGTTGGGGTAAGAAGATTGTGATCAAGTTGAAGGATGTCTTCTGCTGCCGGAGCGTGATCCTCCATGGCCTTCTTGATCCCTTCATCCTTGTTGATCTCCATGGGTTCTTCCCTCTTCAGCTCTATCTTCATTAGCCAAGCATCGTTGTCACCATTGTTGGAGGAGGGGGGCGACATGATGCCTGGCCTTGACGACCCTGATAGGAAACAACTCGAAACAAGAACAGAGGATATTTGCGTGATACAGGAGTCAAAACCTTCGGGAGATTATATAATGAATTTTTACCGACCAAAATACGTATTGTGCAAGAAAATGGAGTCCGGAGAGTGCACGAGGTGCCCACGAGGTAGGGGGCGCGCCCAGTAGGGTAGGGCGCACCCTCCACCCTCGTGGAGGCCTCGTGTGCTTCCCGGACTGCTTCTTATTTTTCTATTTTTGTAAATATTCCAAAACGGAGAAATATTGCCTTAAAACTGTTTTGGAGTCGGTTTACTTACCGTACCACATACCTATTCCTTTTCGGAGTCTGAAACATTCCGAAAAGTGTCCCTTATGTATTCCTCCGGGGTTATGGTCTCAATAACATTGGATTCAACATTTATAGGATTACCTGAGATATAATGTTTAATTCTTTGACTATTCACCACCTTCAGATTTGTGCCTTCGAAGTTGTTGATTTTTGTGGCACCGGAACGATAGACCTCCTCGATAACGTAGGGGCCTTCCCATTTAGAGAGAAGTTTTCCTGCAAAAAATCTTAAACAAGAGTTGTATAGCAGTACATGATCACCTACATTAAACTCACGCTTTTGTATCCTTTTATCATGCCATCTTTTAACTTTTTCTTTAAACAACTTGGCATTTTCATAAGCTTGGGTTCTCCACTCATCAAGTGAGCTAATATCAAATAACCTCTTCTCACGGGCAAGTTTAAAATCATAGTTGAGCTCTTTAATAGCCCAATATGCCTTGTGTTCTAGTTCGAGAGGTAAGTGACATGCTTTTCCATAAACCATTTTATACGGAGACATACCCATAGTATTTTTATATGCAGTTCTATAGGCCCATAATGCATCATCAAGTTTCTTGGACCAATTCTTTCTAGACCAATTGACAGTCTTTTGCAAAATTAATTTGAGCTCTCTATTACTCAATTCTACTTGACCACTAGACTGAGGGTGATAAGGAGATGCAATTCTATGATTAACATCATACTTAGCAAGCATTTTACGGAAAGCACCATGAATAAAATGTGAACCACCATCACTCATTAAATATCTAGGGACTCCAAATCTCAGAAAAATAACTTCTTTAAGCATTTTGATAGAAGTGTTATGATCAGCACTACTAGTTGGAATAGCTTCTACCCACTTAGTAACGTAATCAACAGCAACTAAAATATGTGTATAACCATTAGAGGCAGGAAAAGGTCCCATATAGTCAAAGCCACAAACATCAAATGGTTCAATAATGAGTGAATAGTTCATAGGCATTTCTTGACATCTATTATATATTACCAATTCTTTGACATTCATCACAAGATAGGACAAACTTACGGGCATCCTTGAAGAGAGTAGGCCAATAAAAACCAGATTGCAATACCTTATGTGCAGTTCTATCTCCAGCGTGGTGTCCTCCATAAGCTTTGGAGTGACACTTGGGTAGGATCTATTCCTATTCATGCTCAGGTACACAATGTCTAATAACACCATCTACTCCTTCTTTATAAAGATGTGGGTCATCCCAAAAGTAATGCCTTAAATCATAGAAGAACTTTTTCTTTTATTGGTATGTGAAACTAGGTGTTATGAATTTGGCAACAATGTAATTAGCATAATCAGCATACCATGGAGCAGTATGGGAAGGATTTATGACATTTAATTGCTCATCAGGAAAGCTATCATCAATAGGTAGTGGGTCATCAAGCACATTTTCTAACCTAGACAAGTTGTCTGCAACGGGGTTCTCAGCTCCCTTTCTATCAACAATATGCAAATCAAATTCTTGTAGCAAGAGAACCCATCTAATAAGTCTAGGTTTAGCATCTTTATTTTCCATAAGATATTTAATAGCAATGTGATCATTGTGAATAGTTACTTTAGAATCAACAATATAAGGTCTGAAGTTATCACAAGCAAATACAATCGCTAAGAATTCTTTTTCAGTAGTAGCATAATTTCTTTGAGCATTGTCTAGAGTTTTACTAGCATATTGAATAACGTTTAATTTCTTATCAACTCTTTGCCCTAGAACAGCACCTACAGCATAATCACTGGCATCACACATAATTTCAAAGGGAAAATTCCAATCAGGTGGTTGAATAATAGGTGCAGAGATCAATGTTTTCTTAAGTATTTCAAATGCTTTTACACAATCATCATCAAAGACAAATGGTATATCTTTTTGTAATAAATTAGTCGGAGGCCGAGAAAGTTTTGAGAAGCCTTAATGAACCTCCTATAAAATCAGGCGTGACCAAGGAAACTTCTTATACCTTTGGTGTCCTTGGGACATGGCATCTTTTCAATAGCATCAACCTTGGCTTTATCAACTTCAATACCTATTTCAAAAACTTTATGCCCCAAGACAATACCTTCATTAACCATAAAGTGGCACTTCTCCCAATTCAAGACAAGATTAGTTTCTTCACATCTCTGCAAAACTCGATCAAGGTTGCTCAAGCAATCATCAAAAGAAGATCCATAGACGGAGAAATCGTCCATGAAAACCTCACAAATCTTTTCACAAAAGTCAGAGAATATAGCCATCATGCATCTTTGAAAGGTAGCAGGTGCATTACATAAACCAAAAGGCATACGTCTATAAGCAAAAGTACCCAAAGGGCAAGTAAAATTAGTCTTTGATTGATCCTTGGCTGACACAGGTATTTGAGAGAAACCAGAATAACCATCTAGAAAGCAAAAATGTGTATGTTTGGATAATCTCTCTAGCATTTGATCGATAAAAGGTAAGGGGTAATGATCTTTTTAGTGGCCTTATTTAATTTGCAGAAATCAATTACCATCCTATAACCTGTAAGAATTCTTTGAGGAATCAGCTCATCTTTATCATTAGGAACGATAGTAATACCTCCCTTCTTAGGGACACAATGGACAGGACTTACCCACTGACTATCAGCAACGGGATAAATTATACCTGCCTCAAGGAGTTTTAGTATTTCCTTTCTTACCACTTCTTTCATCTTAGGATTCAGCCGTCGTTGATGCTCATTGGTTTAGCATCTTCTTCCAAATTTATTTTATGTTGACATAGAGTAGGGCTAATGCCCTTAAGATCATCAAGAGTATACCCAATGGCAGCACGGTGCTTCTTCAGAGTTTTCAATAATCTCTCTTCTTCATGCTCTGAAAGGTTAGCACTAATAATAACAGGATATATCTTTTTCTCATCAAGATAAGCATATTTAAGAGTATCAGGTAACGGTTTAAGCTCAAACTCGGGATCACCCTTGGGTGGAGGAGGATCCCCTAGGATTTCAACAGGCAAATTGTGTTTCAGAATAGGTCCTGTTTAAAGAATACTTCATCTATTTCCCTTCTTTCCTTCATAAACATATCATTTTCATGGTCTAGCAAATATTGTTCTAAAGGATCACTAGGAGGTACGGCAATAGAAGCAAGACCAATAATTTCATCTTTACTTGGAAATTCCTCTTCACGGTGTTGTCTATGAAATTTAGAAAAATTAAATTCATGAGACATATCACCTAAACCAATAGTAACAACATCCTTTTTGCAATCTATCCTAGCATTTACTGTGTTTAAGAAAGGTCTACCAAATATAATGGGACAAAATCTATCTTGCGGGGAACCAAGAACAAGAAAATCAGCAGGATATTTAGTTTTCCCACACAAGACTTCAACATCTCTAACAATTCCCATTGGTGAAATAGTATCTCTATTGGCAAGTTTAATTGTGACATCAATATCTTCTAACTCAACAGGTGTAATATCATGCATAATTTCTCTATATAGGTCAATAGGTATCGCACTAGCACTGGCACCCATATCACATAAGCCATGATAACAATGATCTCCTATTTTAACAGAAATAACAGGCATGCCTACCACATGTCTAGGTTTATCTTTAGCACAAGGTTTAGCAATTCTAGCAGTTTCATCACAAAAATAAATAACATGCCCATCAATATTATCAGCCAAGAGATCTTTAACAATAGCAATATTAGGTTCAACTTTAACTTGCTCAGGAGGTGTATATGTTCTAATATTGCTTTTACGGACCACAGTTGAAGCTTTAGCATGATCCTTTATTCTAACAGGGAAATGTGGTTTCGCAACATAAGAAGTAGGAACAATAGGATCATTATAAGTGACAGTCTTTTCTTCAACTTTAATAGGTGCAGCTACTTTTACTTCTATGGGAGGATGATATTTAAACCACTTCTTGGGGAGATCAACATAAGTAGCAAAATATTCACAGAAAGAAGCTACTATCTCAAAGTCAAGTCCATATTTAGTGCTAAATTTACGGAAAACATCGGTATCCATAAAAGATTTAACACAATCAAACTTAGGTGTCATACCTGACTCCTTACCTTCGTCGAGGTCCCAATCTTCAGAGTTGCGTTTAATTCTTTCCAGTAAATCCCATTTGAATTCAATAGTCTTTGTCATAAAAGAGCCAGCACAAGAAGTATCGAGCATGGTGCGATTGTTATCAGAAAGACGAGCATATAAATTTTGAATAATCATCTCTCTTGAGAGCTCATGATTGGGGCATGAATATAACATTGATTTAATTCTCCCCCAAGCTTGAGCAATGCTTTCTCCTTCGCGAGGCCAAAAATTATATATATAATTGCGATCACGATGAACAAGATGCATAGGATAAAACTTCTGATGAAATTCCAATTTCAATTGTTTGTAGTTCCATGACCCCGTATCATCACATAGCCTATACCATGTCAATGCATCTTCCTTCAAAGATAAAGGGAAGACCTTCTTCTTAATAACATCTTCGAGTACACCTTCAAGCTTAAATAATCCACAAACTTCATCCACATATATTAGGTGCTCATCAGGATGCTTTGTTCCGTCTCCTGCAAAAGGATTAGCTAGGAGTTTTTCTATCATACCCGAAGGAATTTCAAAGCAGACATTTTCATTTTTAGTAGGTTCAGTAGGTTGAGGAGCAACTCTTTGCTCTACTGGTCGGGGTGAAGATACCCCGAACAAGCCCCTCAGAGGATTACTTTCCATAGTAACAAGTGACAGTAAATTTCAGCACACTATATAAAATTTTCCTTACCAAATTCCACCTACCAAAGGCGCTTCACTCCCCGGCAATGGCGCCAGAAAAGAGTCTTGATGACCCACAAGTATAGGGGATCTATCATAGTCCTTTCGATAAGTAAGAGTGTCGAACCCAACGAGGAGCAGAAGGAAATGATAAGCGGTTTCCAGCAAGGTATTCTCTGCAAGTACTGAAATAAGTGGTAACAGATAGTTTTGTGATAGGATAATTTGTAACGAGTAACAAGTAACAAAAGTAAATAAAGTGCAGCAAGGTGGCCCAATCCTTTTTGTAGCAAAGGACAAGCCTGAACAAACTCTTATATAGAGAAAAGCGCTCCCGAGGACACATGGGAATATCGTCAAGCTAGTTTTCATCATGTTCATATGATTCGCATTCGGTACTTTGATAATTTGGTATGTGGCTGGACCGGTGCTTGGGTGTTGTCCTTACTTGAACAAGCATCCCACTTGTGATTAACCTCTATTGCAAGCATCCACAACTACAACAAAAGTATTAAGGGAAACCTAACCATAGCATGAAACATATGGATCCAAATCAGCCCCTTACGAAGCAATGCATAAACTAGGGTTTAAACTTCGGTCACTCTAGCAACCCATCATCTACTTATTACTTCCCAATGCCTTCCTCTAGGCCCAAATAATGGTGAAGTGTTATGTAGTCGACGTTCACAAAGCACCACTAGAGGCTAGACAACATACATCTCATCAAAATGTCGAACGAATACCAAATTCACATGACTACTAATAGCAAGACTTCTCCCATGTCCTCAGGAACAAACGTAACTACTCACAAAGCATATTCATGTTCATAATCAGAGGGGTATTAATATGCATATTGGATCTGAACATATGATCTTCCACCAAATAAACCAACTAGCATCAACTATAAGGAGTAATTAACACTACTAGCAAACTACTAGTACCAATCCCGGACTTGGAGACAAGAATTGGATACAAGAGATGAACTAGGGTTTTGAGAGGAGATGGTGCTGGTGAAGATGTTGATGGAGATTTCCCTCTCCCGGTGAGAGGAGCGTTGGTGATGACGATGGCGATGATTTTCCCCTCCCGAAGGGAAGTTTCCCCGGCAGAACAGCTCTGCCAGAGCCCTAGATTGGATCCGCCAAGGTTCCGCCTCGTGGTGGAGTTTCATCCGAGAAGACGGCTTATGATTTTTTCCTCATAGAAAGACTCCATATACCAGAAGATGGCCATCGGAGGGTCACCAGGGGGCCCACGAGGTAGGGGGGCGCGCCCAGGGGGGTAGGGCGCGCCCCCCACCCTCGTGGGAAGGGTGTGGACCCCCTGGTGAACTTCTTGCGCTCAGTATTTTTTATATATTCTGAAAACGTCTTCCGTGAAGTTTCAGGACTTTTGGAGCTGTGCAGAATAGGTCTCTAATATTTGCTCCTTTTCTAGCCCAGAATCCTAGCTGCCGGCATTCTCCCTCTTTATGTAAACCTTGTAAAATAAGAGAGAATAGGCATAAGTATTGTGACATAATGTGTAATAACAGCCCATAATGCAATAAATATCGATATAAAAGCATGATGCAAAATGGACGTATCAGCAATCAGCAGGTGTAGGTGCAAGCAAAACGTTGTGGCGGCATCTACATGTGATATTTGTAAAGTACATACAGATCTGAATGTCGCAGATCCGTTGACTAAACCTCTTTCACGAGCAAAACATGAACAGCGCCAGAACTCTATGGGTGTTTGATTCATCACAATGTAACTAGATTATTGACTCTAGTGCAAGTGGGAGACTGTTGGAATATGCCCTAGAGGCAATAATACAATGGTTATTATTGTATTTCCTTGTTCATGATAATTGTCTATTGTTCATGCTATAATTATATTAACCAGAAGCCGTAATACATGTGTGAATTCATAGACCACAACATGTCCCTAGTGAGCCTCTAGTTGACTAGCTCGTTGATCAATAGATGGTTGTGGTTTCCTGACCATGGGCATTGGATGTCGTTGATAACGGGATCACGTCATTAGGAGAATGATGTGATGGACAAGACCCAATCCTAAGCATAGCACAAGATCGTGTAGTTCGTTTGCTAGAGCTTTTCTAATGTCAAGTATCATTTCCTTAGACCATGAGATTTTGCAACTCCCGGATACCGTAGGAATGCTTTGGGTGTATCAAACGTCACAACGTAACTGGGTGACTATAAAGGTGCACTACAGGTATATCCGAAAGTGTCTCTTGGGTTGGCACGAATCAAGACTGGGATTTGTCACTCCGTATGACGGAGAGGTATCTCTGGGCCCACTCTGTAATGCATCATCATAATGAGCTCAATGTGACTAAGGAGTTAGCCACGGGATCATGTGTTATGGAACGAGTAAAGATACTTGCCGGTAACAAGCTTGAACAAGGTATGGGGATACCGACGATCGAATCTTGGGCAAGTAACATACCGATGGATAGAGGGAATTGTATACGGGATTGATTGAATCCCCGACATCGTGGTTCACCAATGAGATCATCGTGGAACATGTGGAAGCCAATATGGGTATCTAGATCCTGATGTTGGTTATTGGCCGGAGAGGTACCTCGGTCATGTCTGCATGGTTCCCGAACCCGTAGGGTCTACACACTTATGGTTCGGTGACGCTAGAGTTGTAATGGGAATAGTATGTGGTTACCGAAGGTTGTTCGGAGTCCTGGATGAGATACCGGACGTGACGAGGAACTCCAGAATGGTCCGGAGGTGAAGATCGATATATTGGACGAAGGGTATTGGTCTGGAATTGTTATGGGAGTACCGGGTGACAACCAAAATGACTGAAAGGAGTTTCGGAGGCCCCAACAAGCGTCGGAGGGCCTTATGGGCCAAGGGGAGGGGGCACACCAGCCCACTAAGGGGCTGTGCGCTCCGCCCACCCCATCTCATGTAACCTGGAGAGGTGGGGGCGCCTCCCCTAGGGCAGCCTCCCCTCTCGGCTTGGGGGCCAAGTTTCCTAGGGGTGGGGGCGCCTAAACCCATCTAGGGTTTCCCCTGTGGCCGCCGCCCCTCCCCTAGAGAAACCCTAGGGTGCCTCCTCTTCCCTCCTTCCCCCTATATATAGTGAGGGCGAGAGAGGGCAGCTGAATCCCTTCCCCTGGCGCAGCCCTTCACCCCTCCAACACCTCCTCCTCCATAGTGCTTGGCGAAGCCCTACCGGAGAACTGCAAGCTCCACCACCATGCCGTCGTGCTGCCGGAGCTCTCCCTCAACTTCTCCTTCCCCTTGCTGGATCAAGAAGGAGGAGACGTCCCCGGGCTGTATGTGTGTTGAACGCGGAAGCGCCATCCGTTCGGCGCTTGGATCGAATCTTCCGCGATTTGAATCGCCGCGAGTACGACTCCATCAACCGCGTTCTTGTAACGCTTCCGCTTGGCGATCTTCAAGGGTATGAAGATGGAATCCCTCTCTCTTGTTGCTAGTATCTCCTAGATTGATCTTGGTGACACGTAGGACTTTTTTTGAATTATTACTATGTTACCCAACATTATTCATATGAAAGCATTTCTAGGACAATCAACCAAAAGGCTGGTCACTAGGAAGCTAGGATTTTCATCAAGCCAGCTCTCGGTCACATTCAAAGTGCAAGTGTGCTTCGCACAAAGATGCGCCGGAAGGTTTGTTGACCTATTTACATGCTGAATAGCAAAAGAAGAAAAAAATTACTAAGCTCTCCTATTTCTAACAAAATCTGAGCCACAGCTGAGCAAGAATTGTGGCGAGTGTTCTAGAGCGTCATCAACTCCATGGAATCAATTTCCATTATCACATGCGAGAACCTCAAAGAGTAGCAAAACAAACTCCATCTCGCAAGGAAAAAGCCTCCATGATCAAGGGGTTCGAGATCCCTAGGTATGGCTTGCACCATGAGCCAAGCAAAGCCGAGGAGGAGCGGGCAACTCCACCTGCGTTGACCAGCCCTTGGCAAAGTTTAGGGCGCCATCCATGGTGATTTTTACAATACCATCATCAGGAGGTCTCCACTGAAAGTGCAACTATCCCTGGGTGGTTTTGGTAATTACTAACAACATATAGCTCATTGAACTAATACTATTTCAAGATGACCATTTCAGAAAGTTCAATGATTGGCATGGCATGGATTAGGAATGTGGATCCCTCAAAATGCAAAGGACACATATTGGCTCAAGCTCAAGACTCTACATTTTCATTTTAGTGATCCAAGATCACATTGAGTCCATAGGAAAAGCCAATACTATTAAAAGGGGATGAGGTGTTGCTTAATGGCTTACTTGCTCAAAATGCTTAGTGATATGCTCCAAAAACCCTCAACCACTTTCTCATATCCACATATGTCCCAAACCAAAAGTCAAACTCGGCCCCACCGAAATGTTCTATCCGGCGCCACCGAGTTCACTTGACATAGCCACTGCCAGAAACCCTAGTCATTTCGGTCTCACCGATAGGGATCCCGGTCTCACCGAGATGGGATTGAAAACTCTTTGTTTCCCTTCGTAATATTTTGGTCCAACCGAGATGAGCGATCGGTCCCACCAAGTTTGTGTAATCGGTCTCGTCGAGATTACGTTATGCCCAAACCCTAATGGAATCGGTCCCACAGAGTTGACACGTCGGTCCCACTGAAAAGCCTAACATTCACATTTTGAACTGAATCGGTCTCACCGAGTTTTCTGATTCGGTCCCACCGAATTTGGTAAATTGTGTGTAACATTTAGATTTTGTGTGGAGGCTATATATACCCCTCCACCCTTTCTTCATTATGAAGAAGAGCCATCAGAACGTGCCTACACTTCCAGCATTCATTTTCTAAGAGAGAGCCACCTACTCATGTGTTGAGACCAAGATATTCCATTCCAACCATATGAATCTTGATCTCTAGCCTTCCCCAAGTTGCTTTCCACTCAAATCATATTTCCACCAAATCCAAATCAGTGAGAGAGAGAGAGAGAGTTGAGTGTTTGGGAGACTATCATTTGAAGCACAAGAGCAAGGAGTTCATCATCAACACACCATCTATTACCTTTTGGAGAGTGGTGTCTCCTAGATTGGTTAGGTGTCACTTGGGAGCCTCCGACAAGATTGTGGAGTTGAACCAAGGAGTTTGTACGGGCAAGGAGATCGCCTGATACGTCTCCAGCGTATCTATAATTTATGAAGTATTCATGCTATTATATTATCAACCTTGGATGTTTTATATGCATTTATATGCTATTTTATATGGTTTTTGGGACTAACCTATTAACCTAGAGCCTAGTGCCACTTTCTGTTTTTCCTTGTTTTTGAGTTCTACAGAAAAGGAATATCAAACGGAGTCCAATTGACGTGCCAATTTTTGATAATTTTTTATGGACCAAAAGAAGACCCTGGAGTAAAAGAGTTGGGCCAGGAGAGTCCAGGGGCGTCCACGAGGGTGGGGGGCGCCCCCAGGCGCGTGGGCCTGCCTCGTGGACGCCTCAGGCACCTCCTTGACGTGAGACCGACGCCAAAAATTCCTATAAATACAGAAACCTCGGAAAATTAACCTAGATCGGGAGTTCCGCCGCCAGAAGCCTCCGTAGCTACCAAAAACCAATCTAGGCCCTCTCTGGCACCCTGCCGGAGGGGGCCATCATCACCGGAGGGCATGGAGGAGGATCCCGGAGGGGCCATTATCGTCATGAAGGCCAAGGACCAGAGGGAGAACCTCTCCCCATCCAGGGGGAGGCCATGGAGGAGGAAGCACAAGGGGGAGAACCTCTCCTCCTCTCTCTTGGTGGCACCGGAGTGCCATCGAGAGGGGAATCATCGCCACGGTGATCGTCTTCATCAACGTCACCATCATCATCACCATCCTCATCTCTTTTACGCGGTCCACTCTCCCGCACCCCGCTGTAATCCCTACTTGAACATGGTGCTTTATGCCACATATTATGATCCAATGATGTGTTGCCATCCTATGATGTTTTGAGTAGATATCTCTTGTCTTTGGGTTGATTGATGATCTAGATTGGTATGAGTTGTATGTTTTACTTTGATGCTGTCCTATGGTGCCCTCCGTGTCGCACAAGCGTGAGGGGTTCTGATACGTCTCCAACGTATCTATAATTTTTTATTGTTCCATGCTATTATATTAGCTGTTTTAGATGTTTATGGGCTTTATTATACACTTTTATATTATTTTTGGGACTAACCTATTAACCCAGAGCCCAGTGCCAGTTTCTGTTTTTTCCTTGATTTAGAGTATCGCAGAAAAGGAAAATCAAACAGAGTCCAATTGACCTGAAACTTCATGGAACTTATTTTTGGACCAGAAGAAGCCCACGGAGTATCGGAGTTGCACCAGGAGAGTCCCGGGCTGCCCACGAGGGTGGGGGGCGCGCCCACCCCCCTGGGCACGCCCCCTGCCTCGTGGACAGCCCGGAGGTCCACCGACGTACTTCTTCCTCCCATATATACCCATATACCCTAAAAACTTCGGGGAGCACAATCGATCGGGAGTTCCGTCGCCAGAAGCCTCCGTAGCCACCGAAAACCAATCTAGACCCGTTCCGGCACCCTGCCGGAGGGGGCAATCCTTCTTTGGTGGCCATCTTCATCATCCCGGTGCTCTCCATGACGAGGAGGGAGTAGTTCTCCCTTGGGGCTGAGGGTATGTACCAGTAGCTATGTGTTTGTTCTCTCTCTCTCTCTCCCTCCCTCTCTCTCTCGTGTTCTTGAGGTGGCATGATCTTGATGTATCGCGAACTTTGCTATTATAGTTGGATCTTATGATGTTTCTCCCCCTCTAGTCTCTTGTAATGGATTGAATTTCCCCTTTGAAGTTATCTTATCGGATTGAGTCTTTAAAGATTTGAGAACACTTGATGTATGTCTTGCCGTGCGTATCTGTGGTGACAATGGGATATCACGTGATTCACTTGATGTATGTTTTGGTGATCAACTTGCGGGTTCCGCCCATGAACCTATGCATAGGGGTTGGCACATGTTCTCGTCGTGATTCTCCGGTAGAAACTTTGGGGCACTCTTTGAGGTTCTACGTGTTGGTTGAAAAGATGAATTTGAGATTGTGTGATGCATATCGTATAATCATACCCACGGATACTTGAGGTGACATTGGAGTATCTAGGTGACATTAGGGTTTTGGTTGATTTGTGTCTTAAGGTGTTATTCTAGTACGAACTCTAGGGCTGTTTGTGACACTTATAGGAATAGCCCAACGGATTGATTGGAAAGAATAGCTTTGAGGTGGTTTCGTACCCTACCATAATCTCTTCGTTTGTTCTCCGCTATTAGTGACTTTGGAGTGACTCTTTGTTGCATGTTGAGGGATAGTTATGTGATCCAATTATGTTATTATTGTCGAGAGGACTTGCACTAGTGAAAGTATGAACCCTAGGCCTTGTTTCAACGCATTGCACTACCGTTTGTGCCCACTTTTATCATTAGTTACCTTGCTGTTTTTATAATTTTAGATTACAAAAACCTTTATCTACCATCCATATACCACTTGTATCACCATCTCTTCACCGAACTAGTGCACCTATACAATTTACCATTGTATTGGGTGTGTTGGGGACACAAGAGACTCTTTGTTATTTGGTTGCAGGGTTGCTTGAGAGAGACCATCTTCATCCTACGCCTCCTACGGATTGATAAACCTTAGGTCATCCACTTGAGGGAAATTTGCTACTGTCCTACAAACCTCTGCACTTGGAGGCCCAACAACGTCTACAAGAAGAAGGTTGTGTAGTAGACATCAAGCTCTTTTCTGGCGCCATTGCCGGGGAGGTGAGTGCTTGAAGGTATATCTTTAGATCTTGCAATCGAATCTTTTTGTTTCTTCTTTTATCACTAGTTTAGTCTGTAAAACAAAACTACAAATTTTTTTGGAATTGAGGTTACCTCATATGCTTCATCTTTTTAATATCTTCCATGAAAATAAGGATTCCGATAATTGTGCTCAATTGCTATAGGAAGAATGCATTAGAATGTTTGGCACTAAATATTGGTATGATGAGCATGATTGCAATGTTGTTAGTATGAATTCCTTGAATATCCATGATGCTAATGATATGCAAAGCCACAAGCTTGGGGAAGCTATGTTTGATTAAGATGATATTTTTTGTCCCCCAAGTTTTGATGAGCAAATTTATTATGATGAAAGCATGACTCCTATTTATGATGATTATATTGATGAAAGTGGATTTGGAGAGGCCATGACTTTATTTTGTGATGAATCCACCATTCCGGAAGAGGTTCCAATTGATTATGAGAACAAAGTTGCTATCTATGATTATTATTGTGATGACTTGTATGCTATAAAGAATAATGATATCCATGAAACTTGTCATCATGATTTTAGTTTTCAATTGGATTATGCCTAATTATGATAATTTTCATCATGATAATTATTTTGTTGAGTTTGCTCCCACTATTATTCATGAGAAGAATTTTGCTTATGAGAGTAATGAAATTTCTATGCTTGTAGATCATGAAAAGAATGCTTTAGGTGCTGGTTATATTGTTGAATTCATTCATGATGCTACTGAAAATTATTATGAGGGAGGAATATATGCTTGTAGGAATTGCAATAATATCAAGTTTCCTCTCTATGTGCTTAAAGTTTTGAAGTTATGCTTGTTTTACCTTCCTATGCAAGTTGATTCTTGTTCCCATAAGTTGTTTGCTCACAAAATCCCTATGCATAGGAAGAGGGTTAGACTTAAATGTGCTAGTCATATTCTTCATGATGCTCTGTTTATGTTACAATTCTTATCTTTTATGTGAGCATCATTGAAATCATCATGCCTAGCTAGGGGCGTTAAACGATAGCGCTTGTTGGGAGGCAACCCAACTTTATTTTGGTTCCTTGCTTTTTTTTCTCCTGTTTAGTAATAAATAATTCATCTATCCTCTGTTTAGATGTGGTTTTATGCTTTTAATTAGTGTTTGTGCCAAGTAGAACCTTTGGGAAGACTTGGGGAAATTCTTTGCGATCATGCTGTAAAAAATAGAAACTTTAGTGCTCAAGAGAATTGCTGCCATTTTTTATTGGAGAGTGATGTTTAGTTAATTCTTTTTGCAGATGATTAATAGATAAATTCCTCACGTCCAGAAATTTATTTTATAATTTTTGGGGTTCCAGAAGTTTGCGTTAGTTACATATTACTACAGACTGTTCTGTTTTTGACAGATTCTGTTTTTCATGTGTTGTTTACTTAATTTGATGAATCTATGGCTAGTAAAAGAGTTTATAAACCATAGAGAAGTTGGAATACAGTAGGTTTAACGCCAACATAAATCAAGAATGAGTTCATTACATTACCTTTAAGTGGTGTTTTGTTTCCTTTCTCTAACGGAGCTCACGAGTTTTCTGCTAAGTTTTGTGTTGTGAAGTTTTCAAGTTTTGGGTAAAGATTCGATGGACTATGGAATAAGGAGTGGCAAGAGCCTAAGCTTGGGGATGCCCAAGGAACCCCAAGGTAATATTAAAGGATAACCAAAAGCCTAAGCTTGGAGATTCCCCGGAAGGCATCCCCTCTTTCGTCTTCGTTCATCGGTAACTTTACTTGGAGCTATATTTTTATTCACCACATGATATGTGTTTTGCTTGGAGCGTCATTTTATTTTATTTTGTTTTTCTTGCTGTTTGAATAAAATACCAAGATCTGAAATTATTAAATGTTAGAGATTCTTCATATAGTTGCATGATTATTCGATTACTCATTGATCTTCACTTATACCTTTCGGAGTAGTTTGTCATTTGCTCTAGTGCTTCACTTATATCCTTTTAGAGCACGGTGGTGGTTTTATTTTATAGAAATAGATGAACTCTCATGCTTCACTTATATTATTTTGAGAGTACTAAACAGCATGGTAATTTTCTTTTGTTATGAATTTAGTCCTAATATGATGGGCATCCAAGAGGGATATAATAAAAACTTTCATATAGAGTGCATTGAATACAAAGAGAAGTTTGATACTTGATGATTGTTTTGAGATATGGAGATAGTGATATCAAAGTTGTGCTAGTTGGGTAGTTGTGAATTTGAGGAATACTTGTGTTGAAGTTTGCAAGTCCTATAGCATGCACGTATGGTAAACGTTGTGTAACAAATTTGAATCATGAGGTGTTATTTGATTGTCTGCCTTATGAGTGGCGGTCGAGGACGAGCGATGGTCTTTTCCTACCAATCTATCCCCCTAGGAGAATACGCGTAATACTTGGTTTTTGATGACTTGTAGATTTTTGCAATAAGTATATTAGTTCTTTATGACTAATGTTGAGTCCATGGATTATACGCACCCTTACCCTTCCATCATTGCTAGCCTCTTCGGTACCATGCATTGCCCTTTCTCACATTGAGAGTTGGTGCAAACTTCGCCGGTGCATCCAAACCCCGTGATATGATACGCTCTTTCACACATAAACCTCCTTATATCTTCCTCAAAACAGCCACCATACCTACCTATTATGGTATTTCCATAGCCATTCCGAGATATATTGCCATGCAACTTTCCACCATTCCGTTCATCATGACACATTCATCATTGTCATATTGCTTAGCATGATCATGTAGTTGACATAGTATTTGTGGCAAAGCCACCGTTCATAATTATTTCATACATGTCACTCTTGGTTCATTGCATATCCCGGTACACCGCCGGGGCATTCATATAGAGTCATACTTTGTTCTAGTATTGAGTTGTAATCATTGAGTTGTAAATAAATATAAGTGTGGATCATCATTTTCTAGAGCATTGTCCCAAGTGAGGAATATAAAAAAAGTCCATAAAAAAAGAGAAGGCCCAAAAAAAAGAGAAAGGCCATAAAAAAGAGAAGGCCCCAAAAAAATGAGAGAAAAAAGAGAAGGAACAATGCTACTATCCTTTGCCACACTTGTTCTTGAAAGTAGCACCATAATCCTCATGATAGAGAGTCTCTTGTTTTGTCACTTTCATATACTAGTGGGAATTTTTCATTATACAACTTGGCCTGTATATTCCAACAATGGGCCTCCTCAAGTGCCCTAGCTCTTCGTGAGCAAGCAAGTTGGATGCACACCCACTTAGTTTCTTTTGTTGAGCTTTCATACATTTATAGCTCTAGTGCATCCGTTTCATGGCAATCCCTACTCCTTGCATTGACATCAATCGATGGGCATCTCCATAGCTCATTGATTAGCCTCGTTGATGTGAGACTTTCTCCTTTTTGTCTTCTCCACATAACCCCCATCATCATATTCTATTCCACCCATAGTGCTATATCCATGGCACGCGCTCATGTATTGCGTGAAGGTTTATAAAGTTTGGGATTACTAAAGTATGAAACAATTGCTTGTCTTGTCATCGGGGTTGTGCATGATGAGAGCATTCTTGTGTGATGAAAATGGAGCATGACTAAACTATATGATTTTGTAGGGATGAACTTTCTTTGGCCATGTTATTTTGAGAAGACATGATTGCTTAGTTAGTATGCTTGAAGTATTATTATTTTTATGTCAATATTAAACTTTTGCCTTGAATCTTATGGATCTGAATATTCTTGCCACAATAAAGATAATTACATGGATAAATATATTAGGTAGCATTCCACATCAAAAATTCTGTTTGTATCATTTACCTACTCGAGGACGAGCAGGAATTAAGCTTGGGGATGCTGATACGTCTCCAACGTATCTATAATTTTTGATTGTTCCATGCTATTATATTACCTGTTTTGGATGTTTATGGGCTTTATTATACACTTTTATATTATTTTTGGGGCTAACCTATTAACCCAGAGCCCAGTGCCAGTTTCTGTTTTTTCCTTGTTTTAGAGTATCGTAGAAAAGGAAAATCAAACGGAGTCCAATTGACCTGAAACTTCACGGAACTTATTTTTGGACCAGAAGAAGCCCACGGAGTATCGGAGTTGCACCAGGAGAGTCCCGGGCTGCCCA
This sequence comes from Triticum urartu, assembly GCF_056163025.1. Taxonomy (NCBI): domain Eukaryota; kingdom Viridiplantae; phylum Streptophyta; class Magnoliopsida; order Poales; family Poaceae; genus Triticum; species Triticum urartu. The sequence continues at coordinate 484,428,803 of NC_141875.1, forward strand.
CGAGGGTGGGGGGTGCGCCCACCCCCTGGGCGCGCCCCCTTCCTCGTGGACAGCCCGGAGGTCCACCGATGTACTTCTTCCTCCCATATATACACATATACCCTAAAAACTTCGGGAAGCACAATAGATCGGGAGTTCCGCCGCCAGAAGCCTCTATAGCCACCGAAAACCAATCTAGACTCATTTCGGCACCCTGCCGGAGGGGGCAATCCTTCTCCGGTGGCCATCTTCATCATCCCGGTGCTCTCCATGACGAGGAGGGAGTAGTTCTCCCTCGGGGCTGAGGGTATGTACCAGTAGCTATGTGTTTGATCTCTCTCTCTCTCCCTCCCTCTTTCTCTCTCGTGTTCTTGAGGTGGCATGATCTTGATGTATCGCGAGCTTTGCTATTATAGTTGGATCTTATGATGTTTCTCCCCCTCTAGTCTCTTGTAATGGATTGAGTTTCCCCTTTGAAGTTATCTTATCGGATTGAGTCTTTAAAGATTTGAGAACACTTGACGTATGTCTTGCCGTGCGTATCTGTGGTGACAATGGGATATCACGTGATTCACTTGATATATGTTTTGGTGATCAACTTGCGGGTTCCGCCCATGAACCTATGCATAGGGGTTGGCACACGTTCTCGTCGTGATTCTCAAGTAGAAACTTTGGGGCACTCTTTGAGGTTCTATGTGTTGGTTGAATAGATGAATTTGAGATTGTGTGATGCATATCGTATTATCATACCCACGGATACTTGAGGTGACATTGGAGTATCTAGATGACATTAGGGTTTTGGTTGATTTGTGTCTTAAGGTGTTATTCTAGTACGAACTCTAGGGCTGTTTGTGACACTTATAGGAATAGCCCAACGGATTGATTGGAAAGAATAACTTTGAGGTGGTTTCATACCCTACCATAATCTCTTCGTTTGTTCTCCGCTATTAGTGACTTTGGAGTGACTTTTTGTTGCATGTTGAGGGATAGTTATGTGATCCAATTATGTTATTATTGTTGAGAGGACTTGCACTAGTGAAAGTATGAACCCCAGGCCTTGTTTCAACGCATTGCACCACCGTTTGTGCCCACTTTTATCATTAGTTACCTTGCTGTTTTTATAATTTCAGATTACAAAAACCTTTATCTACCATCCATATACCACTTGTATCACCATCTCTTCGCCGAACTAGTGCACCTATACAATTTACCATTGTATTGGGTGTGTTGGGGACATAAGAGACTCTTTGTTATTTGGTTGCAGGTTTGCTTGAGAGAGACCATCTTCATCCTACGCCTCCTACGGATTGATAAACCTTAGGTCATTCACTTGAGGGAAATTTTCTACTGTCCTACAAACCTCTGCACTTGGAGGCCCAACAACGTCTACAAGAAGAAGGTTGTGTAGTAGACATCAGGTTCCCACTGTAGGGTGTTGCAATACGTTCATGATTCGCTTATAGTGGGTTGGTGAGTGACTGAAAGACAAACCCGGGTAAGGGGGTTGTTGCGTATGGGAATAAAGAGGACTTGATGCTTTAATGCTATGGTTGGGTTTGACCTTAATGATCTTTAGTAGTTGTGGATGCTTTCTAGAGTTCCAATCATAAGTGCGTATGATCCAAGTAGAGAAAGTATGTTAGCTTATGCCTCTCTCTCATATGAAACTGCAATAGTGATTACCGGTCTTGTTAACGATTGCCTAGGACAATTCCGCACACCGATCCACCATTATTCCACACTCGCTATTTGTAATATTTAGTAATATATTCTAACTTCATGATAACAGCACCTACTTTTATATTTTAGCTCTCCGATATCATACAAAGTTATCCTCTTCATACCCAACATAGTTTTATTTCTCGTTGCTAGTTGGAAGCAAACGTTCGCTGTACGTAGAGTCGTATCAGTGGCAGATAGGGCTTGAGAGAATATTGATCTTACCTTTAGCTCCTTGTGGGTTCAACACTCCATACTTATTACTTCCACCTTTGGAATTTCTACGATGATTCCTTGCACTTGGGGATTATCAAGCTCTTTGCTGGCGCCGTTGCCGGGGAGCAATAGCGTGGGGTTGATATTCTCGTGTATGCTTGTTTGGTTTCTTCACTAACTAGATTTTGTTTTTCCTTATTGTCTCTGTTTAGTTTTGGGTGAAACATACAAAAAAATTAAAACAATGAAAATACCAAAAAAATACTTGCCTCTCATGCCTAAAAAGTTTTTCAAAAAGAGAAGTGATTGGAAAGTTATGCATTGAAGAAGTGAGGGTCGACCTTGAGCACTTGTGTTCATGCTCACGGAAACAATGTAGAACTTTTCATGGAATTTTCTCTGTAAATAATTATACCCTTATATATATATCCATTGTATTATAAAAATAATGTGCCAAGCTTTGGTTTTAGGATGATTAGATTGCTTGTTTACTATGTGCAGAACAAAAACAGGAACTTTGGCTGTAGCGCGTGATTTTACATTTTTTTACTGGAAATTCAAATGGGTCTGAAACTTTTTTCACTTTAGTTCTGTATAAATTTTTCAAGTTTATTTCATAATTTTCGGAGTTACATAAGTTTACTAAACCTTCAGATTACTACAGACTGTCCTGTTTTCGACAGATTCTGTTTTTCGTGTGTTGTTTGCTTATTTTGATGAATCTATGGGTAGTATCGGGGGGTATGAACCATGGTGAAGTTGGAATACAATATATATATAGTTCTAATATGAAATTGGAATGAGTTTGCAACAGTACCTAAAGGTAGTGATTTGCTTTATTATACTAACGGATCTCACAAAGTTTTTGTTAATGTTTTTGTGGATGAAGTGTTCGATGAACGAGGAGTTACCGAGGTGAGAAGAATAAAGAGAGGCAATAGCTCAAGCTTGGGGATTCCCAAGGCACCCCAAGTAAATATTCTAAGGATACTCAAGCATCTAAGCTTGGGGATGCCCCGGTTGGCATCCCATCTCTCCTCTTCAACAATTATCGGTATACCTCGGTTTTTCTTTCGTTCACATGATTTGTGTCCTTTCTTTTTCTTGTTCTTCCTTTATGAATCATGCTAGTATGATATATCCCTTCATTGATTTATAGAATGCTTCATGTGCTTCACTTATATCTTTTAGGTATGATCTTATAGAATTGCTCTTTGTGCTTCACTTCAATTTTTTTGAGTATGGTTTTATAGAATGCTTCGTGTGCTTCACTTATACATTTTGAGCTTGGATATTTGTTAGTTTATATAAATTGTAGAATGATCCATGAACTTCACTTATATCTTTTGGAGTATGAATAATACTATCATCTAAAGCGGGGTTGGAAGAGTGTCAACTCTAGGAACTAGTGATCCCGCTATTCCGAATGAGAAGAATTTTGCTTATGTGGAGAGTAGAAAATTTTCTATGCTTTTAGATCATGAAAAGAATGCTTTATGTGATGGTTATGTTGTTGAATTCATTCATGATTCTACTTAAAAATATTATGAGGGAGGAATATATGCTTGTACGAGTTGCAATAATATCAAGTTTCCTCTCTATGTGCTTAAAGTTTTGAAGTTATCCTTGTTTTTCCTTCCTATGCTAGTTGATTCTTGTTCCCATAAGTTTTGTACTCACAAAATCCCTAGGCATAGGAAGTGGGTTATGTTTAAATTTGCTAGTCATATTATTCATGATGCTCTCTTTATGTTTCAATTCTTATCTTTTATGTGAGCATCATTGAAATCATCATGCCTAGCTAAAAGGCATTAAAGAAAAGCGCGTGTTGGGAGACAACCCAATATTTACCCTTAATGTTTTTGTGTGTTCTCATGATTAAGATACTGTATTAATCATGTATTATAACTTTTGTATCAATAAAGTGCCAAGTAAGACCTTTGGGAAGACTTGGGTGAAAGTTAATGTGATCTTGCTGTAAAAAACAGAAACTTTGCGCTCACGAGATTTGCTGCCATTTTTTATTGGAGAGTGAGATTAGGTTGATTATTTTTGTAGAAGATTAATAGACAAATTCCTCACGTCCAACAATTTATTTCATAATTTTTTGTGTAGCATAAGTATGGTTAGTGTTCAGATCATTACAGACTGTTTTGTTTCTGACAGATCCTGTTTCCATTGCATAATTTGCTTGTTTTCTAGTTTCTATGACTTATATTTATCAATATAAATTGTAGAAATGATATGGTACAGTAGGAATTGTGTGAGAAAAATTATGAACCTTGTCTTTGACAGTACCAAAGTGAATGATTTACTCTTTATCATACTAACCTATCTCACGAAGTTCCGTTAAGTTTTGTGTGATGGAAGTTTTCAAGCTTTGGGTGAGATATCGATATGAGGAGAATAAGGAGTGGAAAGACCTTAAGCTTTGGGATGCCCGAGGAACCCCAAGGTAATATTCAAGGAAGACTCAAGCACCTAAGCTTGGGGATGCCCCAGAAGGCATCCCCTCTTTCATCTTCAGAACTATCGGTATACCTTACTCGGAGCTATATTTTTATCCATCACATGATATGTGTTTTGCTTGGAGCGTATTTTCAGTTTTACTTGCTGTTTGAATAAAATCATTGGATCTGAATTATTACATGAAAAAGAATCCTCCCATGGCTAGTTAATTATTTGACTACTCAGTGTCCTTCACTATTATCTTTTGGAGTAGTTTGTCATTTACTCACGTGCTTCATGTATATCCTATGAGTAAATGGTTGAATAATTGAATATCATAAACCTTAATTTATATATGTTTCATATGCTTATACCATGGGAACTAATGACTTCACATAGAATAAGTATAGGTAGTAAACTTATTGAAAGTTAGAAAACATAGAATTGGTCACTTGAACAATTCATGAAAGAATATTGAAGGAAGAGAGATTTCACATATAAATATACTATCTTGGACATCTTTTGTAATTACCAGAACTTATTAAAATATGACATGCTAAAAGGTTGATGTCAGACAAGGAAGACAACCTAATGGGTTATGTTTTCTTATATCCGAAATAAAGTATATTGTCTTGGATCATCCAACATGTTGAGCTTGCTTTCCCCCCTCATGCTAGCCAAATTCTTTGCACCAAGTAGAGATACTACTTGTGCTTCCAAACATTCCTTAAACCAGTTTTGCCATGAGAGTCCACCATACCTACTTATGGATTGAGTAAGATCCTTCAAGTAAGTTGTCATCGGTGCATGCAATAAAAATTGCCCTCTAAATATGTATGATCTATTAATGTGGAGAAAATAAGCTTTATACGATCTTGTGATGTGGAAGAAATAAAAGTGACGGACTGCATAATAAAAGTCCATATCACAGGTGGCAATATAAAGTGACGTTCTTTTGCATTAAGATTTTGTGCATCCAACCATAAAAGCGCATGACAACCTCTGCTTCCCTCTGCGAAGGGCCTATCTTTTACTTTTATCTTCTACCTTATGCAAGAGTCATGGTGATCTTCACCTTTCCTTTTTACATTTTATCCTTTAGCAAGCACATTGTGTTGGAAAGATCCTGATATATATTATATATATCCAATTGGATGTAAGTTATCAGGAACTATTATTGTTGAGATTACCCTTGAGGTAAAAGTTGGGAGGCGAATCTATAAGCCCCTATCTTTCTCTGTGTCCGATTAAAACTTTGAACCTATAAATATCACGTGAGTGTTATCAATTGTGAAAGACTAAATGATAGTTGAGTATGTGGAGTTTTCCAAATCAAAGCTCTGACATAGACCCTTCCTGAAAATAAGATGAATTGCAATTGTTTGATGACTGAGAATATAGTTTGTTAGTTTCAAGAGAGTTTATGATCTATACTTTAACATGTGAATAGCTTGTTACTTGATCATGAAAAGTTTCATGAAAATGAGCTACTGTTATGATATATAATGATGCTAGAAAAAGTGATTGGAACTATCATTGATGAAACTTATGCACTTGCTGGCATTCACACTTCATAAATTATTTCTTTTATCATTTACCTACTCGAGGACGAGCAGGAATTAAGCTTGGGGATGCTGATATGTCTCCAACGTATCTATAATTTATGAAGTATTCATGCTATTATACTATCAACCTTGGATGTTTTATATGCATTTATATGCTATTTTATATGGTTTTTGGGACTAACCTATTAACCTAGAGCCCAATGCCAGTTTCTGTTTTTTCCTTGTTTTTGAGTTTTACAGAAAAGGAATATCAAAGGAGTCCAATTGACGTGCCAATTTTTGACGATATTTTAGGGACCAAAAGAAGATCCCGGAGTAAAAGAGTTGGGCCAAGAGAGTCCCGGGGCGTCCACGAGGGTGGGGGCGCCCCCCCCCCCCCCAGGCGCGTGGGCCTGCCTCATGGACGCCTCGGGCACCTCCTTGATGTGAGACCGACGCCAAAAATTCCTATAAATACAAAAACCTCGGAAAATTAACCTAGATCGGGAGTTCCATCGCCAGAAGCCTCCGTAGCCACCGAAAACCAATCTAGGCCCTCTCTGGCACCCTGACGGAGGGGGCCATCATCACCGGAGGGCATGGAGGAGGATCCCAGAGGGGCCATTATCGTCATGAAGGCCAAGGACCAGAGGAAGAACCTCTCCCCATCCAGGGGGGAGGCCATGGAGGAGGAAACACAAGGGGGAGAACCTCTCCTCCTCTCTCTTGGTGGCACCGGAGTGCCATCGAGAGGGGAATCATCACCGCGGTGATCGTCTTCATCAACATCACCATCATCATCACCATCCTCATCTCTTTTACGCGGTCCACTCTCTTGCACCCCACTATAATCCCTACTTGAACATGGTGCTTTATGCCACATATTATGATCCAATGATGTGTTGCCATCCTATGATGTTTTGAGTAGATATCTTTTGTCTTTGGGTTGATTGATGATCTAGATTGGTATGCGTTGTATGTTTTAATTTGATGCTGTCCTATGGTGCCCTCCGTGTCGCGCAAGCGTGATGGGTTCCCGCTATAGGGTGTTGCAATACGTTCATGATTCACTTATAGTTGGTTGGTGAGTGACTGAAACACAAACCCGAGTAAGGGGGTTGTTGCATATGGGAATAAAGAGGACTTGATGCTTTAATGATATGGTTGGGTTTTACCTTAATGATCTTTAGTAGTTGCGAATGCTTGCTAGAGTTCCAATCATAAGTGCATATGATCCAAGTAGAGAAAGTATGTTAGCTTATGCTCTCCCTCATATGAAACTGCAATAGTGATTACCGGTCTTGTTAACGATTGCCTAGGACAATTCCGCACACCGATCCACCATTATTCCACACTCGCTATTTGTAATATTTAGTAATATATTCTAACTTCATGATAATAGCACCTACTTTTATATTTTAGCTCCCCGACATCATACAAAGTTATCCTCTTCATACCCACAACATAGTTTTATTTATCGTTGCTAGTTGGAAGCAAATGTTCGGTGTACGTAGAGTCGTATCAGTGGCAGATAGGGCTTGAGAGAATATTGATCTTAACCTTAGCTACTTGTGGGTTCGACACTCCATACTTATCACTTCCACCTTTGGAAATTGCTACAATGATTCCTTGCACTTGGAGATTATCATCGCCTACTTCGTGAAGGTCTACCCTAGTGAGGCAAGTCCTTCGTGGGCGATGGCCATGGTGGGATAGACAAGGTCGCTTCTTCGTGGACCATTCATGGGTGGAGCCCTCAATGGACTCGCGCAACCGTTACCCTTCGTGGGTTGAAGTCTCCATCAACGTGGATGTACGATAACACCTCGTATCGAAACCACGCCAAAAATCTCCATGTCTACATTGCGTTTGCTCCCTCCAAACTCCTCCCTTTACCTTCATATGCAAATGTTTTACATTCCGCTGCTATACTCTTAGACTTGCATGTGTAGGTTGATTGCTTGACTTGTGCTAAGTTGTTAAAATCTACCAAGACTTAAAGTCGGGAAAAGGATAGATTTTATTTGTTGAAGTAGTATAATCACCCCCTCTATAGACATACTATCGATCCTACAAGTGGTATCAGAGCTTTGGTCTCCATTTGCCTTGATTTCCATAGCTTTGGTGATCATACCCTTGGTTTCACAACCTAGGAGAGTATGGCGTCTAGCGAGGGAAATTACCACCGTAGAGGTCCTTACTTTGATGGTACTAATCTTGCTAGTTGGAAGCATAAGATGAAAATGCATATTGTTGGACATAACCCCGTCGTTTGGGCTATTGGGTGTGTTGGCTTGCAAGGTGAATTCTTTGATGGGAGAGAGCCAAACCGTGAAGCTAGCGTGGAAGAGTTGAAGATGCTGAAATACAACACTCAAGCTTGTGATATCCTCTTCAACGGATTGTGCCCCAGAGAATTCAACAAAATCAGCCGTCTTGAGAATGCAAAGGAAATTTGGGATACTTTGATTGATATGCACGAGGGTACCGTCTCCGTCAAGGAATCCAAATTGGATGTGCTTCAAAGTCAACTTGACAAGTTCAAAATGAAGGATGGTGAAGGTGTCGCCGGAATGTACTCTTGGCTTGCTCTGATCACAAATGAGATTGCCGGCTTAGGAAGTGAAGAGATGACCGATAGATTCATTGTCAAGAAGATCCTAAGATCCTTGGATGGAAAATATGATACCGTGTGCACATTGATCCAAATGATGCCCAACTACAAAGATCTCAAGCCAACGGAAGTCATTGGAAGAATTGTTGCTCATGAGATGTCACTCAAGGATAACGAAGAGCTTCACAACAAGTCAAGCGGTGCTTACAAAGCCTCTTGTGATGCTCCTACATCATCAAGTGAGAAACACGCCTTCAATGAAGAATTGAGCCTAATGGTGAAGAACTTCAACAAGTTCTACAAGAGTAGAAGCAAAGAAAGAAGTTCCAAGTCAAGGTCCTACAATGGCAAAAGATCTTCGAGTCGTGAACGAAATTGCTACAATTGTGGAAGACCCAAACACTACTCCAACGAGTGTACAACCCCCTACAAAAGAAGAGAAGATTCACACAAAAGGAGAAGTAGAAGAGAAGAATCACCACCAAGGGAGAGAATGAGTAGAGATGACTGTTATGAACGGAGAACATCACAGAGAAGCAAGGATTCGGAAAGGAAGGACAAGTCATCAAGGAGCTACACAAAACGAAGACATCAAGCTCATGTTGGTGAATGGGTATTGGGCTCCGACTCCGACAATCACTCTAAGAGAAGTTATCACTCCGACTCCGATATACTCAAGATGAAGGTGTTGTCGGTCTAGCACTTGTGTCAACCAACTCCTACGACATATTTGACTCACCAAATGGAGGGATTGGAAGATGCTTCATGGCGAAAGGCCCAAAGGTACCACACCCCGAGTATGTTGATTTCAATAGTGATGAAGATGATTTGCTAGGTGATGATAATTTACTTGTTGACAACTGAGGGAGTCCTGGATTAGGGGGTGTTCGGGTAGCCAGACTATACCTTCAGCTGGACTCCAGGACTATGAAGATACAAGATTGAAGACTTCATCCCGTGTCCGGATGGGACTTTCCTTGGCGTGGAAGGCAAGCTTGGTGATGCGGATATTCAAGATCTCCTACCATTGTAACCGACTTTATGTAACCCTAACCCTATCCGGTGTCTATATAAACCGGAGGGTTGTAGTCCGTAGGCAATCAACTCCATATACAACAATCATACCATAGGCTAGCTTCTAGGGTTTAGCCTCCTTGATCTCGTGGTAGATCTACTCTTGTACTACCCATATCATCAATATTAATCAAGCAGGACGTAGGGTTTTACCTCCATCAAGAGGGCCCGAACCTGGGTAAAACATCGTGTTCCCTGCCTCCTGTTACCATCCGGCCTAGACGCACAGTTCGGGACCCCCTACCCGAGATCCGCCGGTTTTGACACCGACAACAACTCTAGTGATGAAAACTATGATGAACTTGCTATTAATAATGCTAATCAAGATAAAACGAATGATGATGATAAGAAGGAGATTGAGCGTTGTGGGAGTCCTGGATTAGGGGGTCTCCGGACAATCGGACTATCTCCATTGGCCGGACTGTTAGACTATGAAGATACAGGATTGAAGACTTCGTCTCGTGTCCGGATGGGACTCTACTTGGCGTGGAAGGCAAGCTAGGCAATACGGATATGTGTATCTCCTCCTTTGTAACCGACCTTGTGTAACCCTAACCTCTCCGGTGTCTATATAAACCGGAGGGTTTTAGTCCGTAGGACAACATACAATCATACCATAGGCTAGCTTCTAGGGTTTAGCCTCTCTGATCTCGTGGTAGATCTACTCTTGTACTACCCATATCATCAATATTAATAAAGCAGGACGTAGGGATTTACCTCCATCAAGAGGGCCCGAACCTGCGTAAAACATTGTGTCCCCCGCCTCCTGTTACCATCCGCCTTAGACGCACAGTTCGGGACCCCCTACCCGAGATCCGCCGATTTTGACACCGACATTGGTGCTTTCATTGAGAGTTCCTCTGTGTCGTCGCCGTTAGGCTTGATGGCTCCTACTATCATCGATAGCGATGCAGTCCAGGGTGAGACTTTTCTCCCTGGACAGATCTTCGTGTTCGGCGGCTTTGCACTGCGGGCCAATTCGCTTGGCCATCTGGAGCAGATTGAAAGTTACGCCCCTGGCCACTAGGTCAGGTTTGGAAGCTTAAACTGCACGGCCGATATCCGTGGAGACTTGATCTTCGACGGATTCGAGCCTCTGCCTTGTGCATCACGCGGTCACGATGAGTACGATTTAGCTCTACCATCGGACAGTGTTCAGGAGATCGCACAGGCAGCCACTCCGACCCTCAATTCGGAGCCAGTTGCGCCGTCCATGGACGGGTGGATGGACCCCGCCACAGAGGCCTTACCCTCAGCGGCGATCGAGCCAAACATCGACCTTACCTTGTACAAGAGCCATGTTGTTAAACTGTCGGATCCTTCTCCGGCCACGGACTCCGAGCCGCCTGTGCCCGTTCCTATCGAATCCGATTGGGCGCCGATCATGGAGTTTACCTTCGCGGATATTTTTCAGCACTCGCCCTTTGGCGACATACTGAACTCATTAAGGTCTCTCTCCTTGTCAGGAGGATCCTGGCCGAACTATGTCCGGCAGGACTGGGATGCGGATGACGAAGAAATTCGTGGCCCACCCACCACCCACTTAGTAGCCACTGTCGATGACTTAACCGACATGCTCGACTTTGACTCCGAAGACATCGACGGTATGGACGACGATGCGGGAGACGAAGAGGAACCACTGCCCATAGGGCACTGGACAGCCACCTCATCATACGATATATACATGGTGGATACACCCAAAGAAGGCAATGGCGACGAGATAGCGGAGGATGACCCCTCCAAGAAGCAACCCAAGCGCCGACGTCAGCGACGCCGCTCTAAGTCCCGCCAAAGCAAAAGTGGTGATACCGGCACAGGAGATAATAACACTCCGGATAGTGCCGAAGACAACAACAATCCCCTCTAGCAAGATTTAGAGCAGGAGGATGGAGGAGCCAGCCCTCCTGAGAGAGCGGCATATGGAGAGGCGGAGGATGATAATTACATGCCCCCCTTCGAAGATGAGGCAAGCCTCGGCGACGACGAATTCGCCGTGCCAGAGGATCCCGTCGAACAAGAGCGCTTCAAACACCGGCTTATAGCCACGACAAATAGCCTTAAGAAAAAGCAGCAGCAGCTTCAAGCTGATCAAGATCTGCTAGCTGACAGATGGACTGAAGTCCTCGCGGCCGAGGAATATAAACTCGAGCGCCCCTCCAAGAGTTACCCAAAATGCAGGTTGCTCCCCCGACTGGAGGAAGAAGCGTATGACGCGGCTGATCGGCCACCTCGTGGCCGCGATAGAGAGGCATTCCAGCCAAAAACTCAGCCTGCACCCCGACGCCTAGAGATGGCAATTTTATCCATGGATCTGGATACCCATGGATACCCGACCCGATTGGGCAAGGGTATGGAGCGCATTTCTGCCCATGGGTCCGTGGATATGGATACCCACGAACAGCCGGGTTGGGCACGGTTATAGTTTGTGCTCCATGGATATCGAATGGATACCCGTATGACATGTGAGGCCATATGCCAGTGATAGTAGAAAGAGTGAATCAATGGGAAATGGCAGGCAATATGCAACTGGTTCCATAAGCTATATGCTGCAGAATCAACCTCTAGCGTGTCACACTTAAGGACTCATCGTATTACTTGTTGCCTACTTATGCGTGTAGGTTATGTTGTCATTTGTGAGTGAATGACAATGAGCTAATTTGATCTTTGGGAAGGCTTCATGCTGACTTTTCTATGCCCATGGAGCTCCATGGGTATGTGGGTATCTAGCGGGTTTGGGCATGGGCACAAGTTGTGCCCATGGATAATTTGGTGGATGGGCAGAGGGTAGGAAGATGGGTCATGGGTTGGATTTGGACCAGCTCCACCCGCCCCAAACCCGACCCATTGCCATCCCTATCGACGCCATTCAAATAAAAAGGCATGGGGAGATACGCCGGACCTGCGAGACATATTGGAGGACAAAGCAAAGCATGCAAGATCGATCTACGGATCACGAGGGCGCGCCACTATGCGAGACGATAAACGTCACACCGGATACAGTAAAAGTAAATCCGACCGGGCCGAACACAGCGGGCAAGACCCATTCGAGCTCCGTCGCGATATAGCCCGTACAGAGGCACCGCACACCCCTTATGCTTCACAGACGAAGTAATGGATCATCAAATCCCAGAAGGCTTCAAACCTGTGAATATTGAATCATACGACGGCACAACAGATTGCGTGGTATGGATCGAGGATTTCCTCCTCCACATCCACATGGCCCGCGGTGATGACTTACACGCCATCAAATACCTCCCGCTAAAGCTCAAGGGACCAGCATGGCATTGGCTTAACAGCCTGCCAGCAGAGTCCATTAGCTATTGGGAAGATCTGGAAGCCACATTCCTCGACAACTTTCAGAGCACTTATGTGCGGCCACCAGATGCCGATGACTTGAGTCAGAAAATTCAACAGCCAGAAGAATCGGCCAGGCAATTCTGGACATGGTTCCTAACAAAGAAAAATCAAATCGTCGACTGTCCGGATGCAGAGGCCCTAGCGGCTTTCAAACACAACATCCGCGACGAATGGCTAGCCCGGCACCTTGGTCAGGAAAAGCCGAAATCTATGGCAGCTCTCACGACACTCATGACCCGCTTTTGTGTGGGAGAAGACAGCTGGCTGGCTCGCAGTAATAACATATCAAAGAACCATGGTACTTCGGATACCAAGGACGACAATAGCAGGTCATGTCGCAACAAGCATAAGCGCCGCATTAACAGCGATAATACCGAGGATACGGCAGTCAATGCCGGATTCAAAGGCTCTAAACCCGGTCAGCGGAGAAAGCCATTCAAACAAAGTACGCCGGGTCCGTCCAGCTTGGACCGTATACTCGATCACTCATATCAAATACACGGCACCCCAGAAAAGCCAGCTAATCACACCAACAGGGATTGTTGGGTGTTCAAGCAGGCCGGCAAGTTAATTGCCGAAAACAAGGACAAGGGGCCACATAGCGATGACGAGGAGGAGCCCCGACAGCCACACACCGGAGGACAGAAGAGGTTTCCCCCACAAGTGCGGACGGTGAACATGATATACGCAACCCACATCCCTAAGAGGGAGCGAAAGCATGCGCTCAGGGACGTATATGCGTTGGAGCCAGTCGCCCCAAAGTTCAACCCATGGTCCTCTTATCCGATCACTTTCGATCGCAGGGACCATCCCACTAGTATCCAACATGGCGGATTCGCCGCACTGGTTCTGGACCCAATCATTGACGGATTTCACCTCACTCGAGTCCTTATGGATGGCGGCAGCAGCTTGAACCTGCTTTATCAGGACACAGTGCGCAAAATGGGTATAGATCCCTCAAGGATCAAACCCACAAAAACGACCTTTAAAGGCGTCATTCCAGGCATAGAGGCCCATTGCACAGGCTCAATTACACTGGAAGTGGTCTTCGGATCCCCGGATAACTTCCGAAGTGAAGAGTTAATCTTCGATATAGTCCCGTTCCGCAATGGTTGTCATGCACTGCTCGGGCGAACCGCATTTGCGAGATTCAATGCGATACCGCATTATGCATACCTCAAGCTCAAGATGCCAGGACCTCGTGGGGTTATTACAGTCAATGGAAACACAGAGCGCTCTCTCCGAACGGAGGAGCACACCGCGGCCCTCGCAGCAGAAGCGCAAAGCAACCTCTCAAGGAAATCCACCAGTTCGGTGTTTCAAGACCCGGACACCTTCAAGCGTGCTCGGAGCAATCGGCAACTAGACCGACTGGCGCGATCTGAGCTCGCGTAGCAATGCGGCCCCCACCCCAGTCCCAGCCAAACAGCGAAACTCGTGCCACGCGTACATCATTATGCATTAAAAATACCATGGGCACAGGTGGGGAGGGGGACACAACTGTGGCACGCCCCAAGACGCGTCTTAAACCGCACTAGGGGCTTCCCGTTTGGTTATTTTTCTCTTTTTCAGGACCTTAATCTCTGGAAACCCTGTCCGGCAGCACTATTGCCGAACACATGATGCATCAACCAAGGAGGCAAAAAGCTACGTCACACCAAGGAATTCCCAGGTGGATTACAATAACGAGCGAAATATTTGATTTAATACTGTTCCTCAGCTTGCCCTTGGAAGGGACATAGTCCTACTCTTTGCTTATCGCACCATCTGTATCATTCTGCTTTAACGCAACTTTTTTGATAAAACAACGCATAACATTACGACTATTATTGCATTCTTGTTATATATATATGTTCATTAATGACGCCTTGCAACCGTACACTTTGGTACGGCCAATACACCAGGGGCTTACGTACCCCACAATATGGTGTGAAAAGTCCGAACACTGTCACAAGTGCGGCACCCCGAACTTATAGCATTATATGCATCAGCTCCGAATCATGTCGTTGGTCAAATGTTGGGTTTGCCCGGCTCCTATGTTTTGGTACCTTACGTTCCGCTCTATCGGCTAAGGTAGCGCTAGGAGAACTACTGCGATTGTGCCCCGGTTCTGCTGGGCTAAAGCACCTCAGTAGAGAAAGCTAAAACTGACTATCATGATAAGGCGAGAGACTGGTCGCTGTTCGGCGAGGTTTTCGAGTCCCTAAAGACTTATGCCGCTTAGAGCGAGGGGCCGGCCCTGTCCGGCTTAAAGGCGTGTATCGCGCCCCGAATTCGGCCTTCCGAATACCAGGGGCTTCACCGAAATTTAAAATTATAGAATTCTATGGCTAAGTGAGAGTGATAAAGCATTATTAGTCTGGTTGCCTTGTTCGTTGTGCTGAGCACCTCCCTCGAAGGACCCAAACATGGGAACACGAGTGCTCAGGTTTATCCCGAACACCCCAGCACTCGTGGCATGGGGACAGAAGCCGAGGACTAGCCATCTCTCAGATTGGATAAACAGCCAAACAGAAGGTAATATTTTAAATTCACACAAGCGTTGCATAGCGCATATGAAACAAGTTTTCATCATACAGGATCACACGAGCAACTTTACTCAAATATTACATCCTTTGAACATTCGTCCGCTACAAGACGGGCACCCTTCAGGACACCCTCATAATAAATTTCAGGGGTGCGATGCTCCTTGCCCTGCGGCGACCCTTCCTTGATCAGCTTCACAGCGTCTAGCTTGGCCCACTGCACCTTCACACGGGCGAAAGCCCGGCGTGCACCTTCGATGCAGACGGACCGCTTGACGACCTCCAGCCGTGGGCAGGCACCCACAAGCCGCCTCACCAGGCCGAAGTAGCTGTTTGGAAGAGCGTCGCCAGGCCACAGCCGGACTATAAGGCCCTTCATGGCCTGTTCGGCCGCCTTGTGCAGCTCGACTAGCTGCTTTAGCTGGTCGCTCAGAGGCATCGGGTGTTCGGTCCCAGTATACTGAGACCAGAACAGCTTCTCTGTTGAGCTTCCCTCCTCGGCCTGGTAAAACTGTGCGGCATCCAACACGCTGCGGGGCAAATCTGCGAATGCTCCTGGAGAGCTCTGAATTTGGGTAAGTAATCGGTAATTTACTCTTGCATGCTTGCTCTGCATATAGAATGCCTTACCCGCCGCTATCTTCTTCATTGCGTCGATCTCCTGGAGGGCCTTTTGGGCTTCGGCCTTGGCACTTTTTGCGCTCTTGAGGGCCGTGGCAAGCTTAGACTCTCGCATCTTCGAGTCAAGCTCCAATGCCTCGTGCTTCGTCACGAGAGCCTGGAGCTCTTTCTGCACCTCGCCCACCCGAGGCTCTTGCTTTTCTCGCTCGGTGCGCTCCTTGGCCGCTTTATCTTCGGCCTCGGACAGCGCTTGCTTTAGGGTCGCCACTTCGGTTGTGGCCCCTGGCAAATTCATGATGATCCTGTCATTTTGCAATCGCACTCCTTTTATACATACCCACAGACTAGGTACTACTTACCTTTGTTCTCCTCGAGCTGCCTCTTGGCAAGGCCGAGCTCATCCTGGGACCCTTTAAGGTCCTGCTTCAGTATGGCGACCTCCGCAGTCAGTGCGGCGGACGCCAGCAGCGAAGCCTGCATACGCATATTGACATACTTATATTAGACTCCTGCGATATTATTTGATCCTCTGTTCGGCTTTTCTTTGTGAACACCGAACAGAGCATCAGGGGCTACTGTCTATGCGGTAATATTTTTCCTATATTTTAAAACACTTACCTCAAATCCTGTTAGAAGGCTGGCACAGGCTTCAGTCAGTCTGCTCTTGGCGGACTAAACCTTCTGGATCACCGCACTCATGATAGTGCGGTGCTCCTCGTTGATGGAAGCGCTGCGAAGCGCTTCCAGCAGATTGTCTGGCGCCTCTGGATGGACAGAGGTCACCGGTACAGGCGTCTCGCCCCTCTTAGAAGGAGGCCGCATGCCCGAGTCCGGAACCATTGGAAGTTCCAGCGCGGAGTTCGGCTGAGGGCCGAACTCGAAGATCTCAGGGGCCTAGTCCCCTCGGCTCCTGGAGTCCGGGAGGCCGCCTTGAGGCACCTCCGGGACTGTCTCCCCTCGACCTGGTGCCTTGTGAGACAGCACCTCGGCATCAGCCGCAAGATGAGGGGAGGTGGCGGTCGGGACTGGATCGCTATCCATATCCGACGAGCCTAGGGAGCCGTCCGATGATACATCGATACTGGCTCGTGGCGGCCTGCATAATCATGTTCAGCGTTAGGGAAAGAAGTGCGACAAAGGAATGCTATGAGTTACTCTGGTATCCGAATACTTAGGATCTCCCCAGGGGCTTGGCCCTGGGCAACCACTCGTCTTCGCCTTCGTCGGTGGTGGTGGAACTGTCCGGAAGGAGAGCCCTTCCCTTCTTGGACCCTTCGCCCCCCCAGTTGGGGCGGTCTTCCTTTTCTTATCTCCCCCAACTGGAGGGGGAGCATCTTCTTCTTCTTCCTCGTCTTCGGGGGAGGAGTGCGCCGCAGAGTCATCGGACGGTGAGTCCGACGACGCCTGGCGTCGGGAACTCTTTCGGGTTCCCTTGGCCTTCTTGGTCTTCTTCGGCACCTTGTAAGGAGCCGGAGTCAGCATCTCCGTCAGGAGAGCGCCCGCAGTGTCTTCGGGCAAAGGGGCCGGACAGTTAATCTGCCCCGACATCTCCACCCAGTCCTGTCAAAGGCATGGAGATTAGACCCCGCACATGATTAAGCTAGGGGAAATAAATATCCTATGGGACGTATTGAACTCACCAAACGCGCTAGGCGCTTTGCGCCCGCGGTCCTCGGCGAGAGAAGGAGGGACCTCGGCGCCCTTGAACAACACCTTCCAGACGTCCTTGTGCGTCGTATCAAAGAGCTCGCTCAGAGTCTGGTGCTGGGCCGGGTCGAACTCCCACAAGTTAAAATCCCGTTGTTGACACGGGAGGATCCGGCGAATGAGCATAACCTGGACTATGTTGACAAGCTTGAGCTTCTTGCTTGCCATACTCCGGATACATTTTTGGAGTCCATCCAGCTCCACCGATGAACCCCACGACAAGCCCTTCTCTTTCCAGGAAGTGAGCCGTGTAGGGAATCCGGATCGAAACTCGGGGGCCGCCACCCATTTGGCGTCGCGCGGCTCGATGATGTAGAACCACGCCGATTGCCACCCCTTTATGGTCTCCACAAAGGAGCCTTCAAGACATATAATGTTGGGCATCTTGCCCACCATGGCTCCGCCGCATTCTGCTTGTTGGCCTCCCACCACCTTCGGCTTGATATTGAAGGTCTTTAACCACAGGCCGAAGTGGGGCCGGATGCGGAGGAAAGCCTCACACACGACGATGAACGCTGAAATGTTGAGGACGAAGTTCGGGGCCAGATCATGAAAGTCCAACCCGTAGTAGAACATGAGACCACGAATGAATGGATGGAGGGGAAACCCCAGTCCGCGGAGGAAGTGGTGGAGGAAAACTACCCTCTCATGAGGTTCCGGGTAGGGACGATCTGCCCTGCAGTGGGCAGCCGGTGCGCGATATTTGCGGCTAAGTATCCGGCTCCGCGCAGCTTCTTGATATGTCCCTCCATAACGGAGGAAGCCATCCATTTGCCTCCCGCTCCGCACATGTTTGGAGAAGGTTGAGGGAAGGGATGTGGACTTGGGTGTTGGAGCTCGAGTGCGCGAAAATGGATGAGCAAAGGAGGAAGAAGGCGTGGATGAAAAGGTGAATCCTTATCCCTTTATATGGGCGGACGAAACTAAGCGTCCCCACTAGCCTGGTAAAACTCGCTTATCCCCCAAGCGCCGTAATCGATGGCGCAGTTGGGTTACCCACGCCCGTATTGATGAGAATCTCGTGATAAGGGGACACGATCTCTGCTTTGACAAGACGTGTCAAAAAACTGCCTCGCATTATGTGCGGGGCTAGTTAAAGGAAACGGTTCGAATAATCACCGGGCCATGATGTAATGTCGTGTTGCCAAAACAAGTCAGCAAATTGGATTTGTGGAAATATTATTCTCTCTACGGTGGTATGTGGAACTTATTTTGCATGGTCGGACACTATCCTTATGTTCAGATTCCTCCGTGGTATATTCAGAGGAGGAACCCGCCTTGCAATGCCGAAGACAATACTGCGCGCCGGACTCATCGTCATTGAAAGCCTGGTTCAGGGGCTACTGTGGGAGTCCTGGATTAGGGGGTCTCCGGACAGCCGGACTATCTCCATTGGCCAGACTATTAGACTATCAAGATACAGGATTGAAGACTTCGTCTCGTATCTGGATGGGACTCTACTTGGTGTGGAAGGCAAGCTAGGCAATACGGATATGTGTATCTCCTCCTTTGTAACCGACCTTGTGTAACCCTAACCTCTCCGTTGTCTATATAAACCGGAGGGTTTTAGTCCGTAGGACAACATACAATCATACCATAGGCTAGCTTCTAGGGTTTAGCCTCTCTGATCTCATGGTAGATCTACTCTTATACTACCCATATCATCAATATTAATCAAGCAGGACGTAGGGTTTTACCTCCATCAAGAAGGCCCGAACCTGGGTAAAACATTGTGTCCCCTGCCTCCTGTTACCATCCACCTTAGACGCACAGTTCGGGACTCCCTACCCGAGATCCGCCGGTTTTGACACCGACAAGCGTCTAACTAAAGAACTAAACACTCTTAAGTTAGCTCATGAAACTACCTTGGAAAATCATCGAGAGCTTTTAATGACTCATGATAAGTTATGCTTTGAAAAGCTCAACCTTGAGCAAGAGCATGGGTTCTTAAAAGCTATCAATGATGATCTTCGCAAGAAAAGTTCTTCTTACATTGCTAAGCATTTACTCTTGTCTACTTACATGCCACAAGTTAAATCTAGCAACAAGAGTAAGAAAGATTCTTCTTCTAGTAGTAACAACAATCATGTTAAATCCAATGTTGTTGCTTCTAGTAGTTCTCTTGATTCCACTAATGATTCTTTTAGCCAAGAAAATAGCTTATTGAAGGGAATTATAGAGAAAGGTGTTTACAAGAGCCTTGCCGGGAGTAAGCAATTTGAGGAAATTGTACGCAAGCAAGGAAGGCACCGGAAGAATCAAGGTAATGGTTTTGAACAAAAGTTCAATGCCAATGGAGTTGAGTGGGATGAAGATCAATACCCCAAGATGAAGTTTGTTCCTCAACAAGAGAAGTATGATCCTACTTCTTTCCAAGGAACAAGCTCAAGATGATCTTCCACCACAAGACCACAAGCAAAAAGGCAAGGACAAGCTTCAAGAGGAGATTGATGCATTTGAAGAAGCACCTAAGACATTGGTTAAGTGGGTTCCCAAGACTACATCAAGTTCTACTTCATCAAGTACGACTACAACTCCAAGGATTCCCATCAAGATGATGTGGATCCTGAAGAAGAAGAACTAGAGAGTTCTTGAGGGTGACTCCGCCAACATACTTCACTCATATCATTTTGGCGAGGACAAGTGCAAACAACTTCGACATCTTGCACTAGTTCAAGGAGTCACAAACCCTCTTGTTGGCAAGACAAGGGACAAGGTAACCTATTGCCTTCATGGACATCATCTTTTGTGAACTTCACTCTATGTCTATGGATATCCTTGTTTGTTCCTTGTGGGACTAACCCGTGTAGGTATTGAAAGTGCAACTCACTCCAATGGATTGCTCCAAATGATCTACATCAACATTGAGCATCCACATCTTCAACACCTACATGAAGTCATCATCGACAAAACCCAAGGTTAGTTTATCCCTCTTAGGGGGGATATCACATCTAGGGGGAGCTTTACTCTAATCAATTGAGCTAAAGCAACTCTAATGGTGTGAACACAACAATGCTTTATGTAAAAGTGGTAACCCCACTTGTGCTTAAACGATGAGTATGACCTACAATCAAATGTTCTCATTTGACTCCTAAGTCAATATATTCATATATAGATGACCTAGTCATTGCCAATTGCTTGATAGATGCTAGAGTGTTTGTGCATGCTTTGCCACATATTTCATTTGCCATTTTATTGTGTGAGCATGTTGATTCCATATTTTACTCATTCGAGGACATCCACTTGTTGTTTTGATTGTTTGGCATTTTCTCTTTTGCCAAATGGATGGACAATAATACCTAAGAACCTCCTCTAACTATGCTTTTCTCGTCTCAAACTCTATTCATGCTACATCACAAAGTTTGACCAAGTCAGATTCGAACCACTCTGTGTGAGGAGCACTCGGAGTCCCTGATTCGTCATAGACTTAAACTTCCAAAACCACTCTGTGCATTTCGGTCTGACCGATCCATACATTTCGGTCACACCGAGTTCACTGAGTTGATCTAGGTTTTCAATCTCAGTGCAAGCGATTTGAACTTTTCGGTCACACCAAGTTGCAGTAACCGCTTGCGATTCTGCATCTCAGTGCCACCGAGTTGTTCCACTCGGTCACACCGACAGGGTCAGGATATATATACCCATGGGTGAGATTTTGGAAATTTCTTCAAGCCTCCTCAGCCCACGCGTGTCCTGCTCTGCCGCCTCGGGTCTCCAAATCATCTCCTTGTCGCCAGTGACCTCCCGCCGCTGGTTTCCGTCGCCGTCAACGGAATTCTGTGTTGGAAATATGCCCTAGAGGCAATAATAAAATTATTATTATTATTATATTTCCTTGTTCATGATGATTGTCTTTTATTCATGCTATAATTGTGTTATCTGGAAATCGTAATACATGTGTGAATACATAGACACCAACATGTCCCTAGTAAGCCTGTAGTTGACTAGCTCGTTGATCAACAGATAGTCATGGTTTCCTGACTATGGACATTGGATGTCATTGATATCGAGATCACATCATTAGGAGAATGATGTGATGGACAAGACCCAATCCTAAACATAGCACAAGATCGTATAGTTCGTTTGCTAGAGTTTTTCCAATGTCAAGTATCTTTTCCTTAGACCATGAGATCGTGTAACTCCCGGATACCGTAGGAGTGCTTTGGGTGTACCAAACGTCACAACGTAACTGGGTGACTATAAAGGTATACTACGGGTATCTCCGAAAGTGTCTGTTGGGTTGACACGGATCAAGACTGGGATTTGTCACTCCATATGACGGAGAGGTATCTCTGGGCCCACTCGGTA
Organism: Triticum urartu; assembly: GCF_056163025.1. NCBI lineage: Eukaryota > Viridiplantae > Streptophyta > Magnoliopsida > Poales > Poaceae > Triticum > Triticum urartu. The sequence continues at coordinate 484,450,915 of NC_141875.1, forward strand.
ATGCATCATCATAATGAGCTCAAAGTGACCAAGTGTCTGGTCACGGGATCATGCATTACGGTACGAGTAAAGTGACTTGCCGGTAACGAGATTGAACGAGGTATTGGGATACCTTGAATCTCGGGCAAGTAACGTACCGATTGACAAAGGGAATTGTATACGGGGTTGCTTGAATCCTCGACATCGTGGTTCATCCGATGAGATCATCGAGGAGCATGTGGGAGCCAACATGGGTATCCAGATCCCGCTGTTGGTTATTGACCGGAGAGTCGTCTTGGTCATGTCTACATGTCTCCCGAACCCGTAGGGTCTACACACTTAAGGTTCGGTGACACTGGGGTTGTAGAGATATGAGTATGCAGTAACCCGAAAGTTGTTCGGAGTCCCGGATGAGATCCCGGACGTCACGAGGAGTTCCGGAATGGTCCGGAGGTGAAGAATTATATATAGGAAGTGCGGTTTCGGCCATCGGGAGAGTTTCAGGGGTCAACGGTATTGTAACGGGACCACGGAAGGGTCCCGGGGGTCCACCGGGTGGGGCCACCCATCCTGGAGGGCCCCATGGGCTGAAGTGGGGAGGGGAACCAGCCCATAGTGGGCTGGTGCGCCCCCCCTTGGGCCCCCCATGCGCCTAGGGTTGGGAACCCTAGGGGAGGGGGCGCCTCCACTTGCCTTGGGGGGCACTCCACCCCCTTGGCCGCCGCCCCCCTAGAAGATCCCATCTCCTAGGGCCGGCGCACCCCCCTAGGGGGCCTATATAAAGGGGGGGACGGCAGCCGCACCCTGAAGCCTTAGCGCCTCCCTCTCCCCTGCTACACCTCTCCCTCTCGCAGAAGCTCGACGAAGCCCTGCTGCGATCACTGCTGCATCCACCACCACGCCGTCGTGCTGCTGGATCTTCATCAACCTCTCCTTTCCCCTTGCTGGATCAAGAAGGAGGAGACGTCATCCGCTCCATATGTGTGTTGAACGCGGAGGTGTCGTCCGTTCGGCACTTGGTCATCGGTGATTTGGATCACGACGAGTACGACTCCATCATCCCCGTTCTCTTGAATGCTTCCGCTCGCGATCTACAAGGGTATGTAGATGTACTCCCCTCTTGTTGCTAGATGACTCCATAGATAGATCTTGGTGAAACGTAGATAATTTTTTTTTCTGCAACGTTCCCCAACATTCTGCCCCGCCGTTGTCGCCATAGCGAACTCCCGCTGAACTAGGGTATGAGTTCGACTTTGTGTGCTAATTCCTCATTCCGATTCCTAGCACATTGCTTTTCCATGATCAGTACCAAGTATGACATCAATCTATCCAGAGAAAACTCCCTTTAGATTAGGTTTGATTCGAAAAATTAGGTTTAGGTCTCCGCCGAACTCATCTCGGACCGACCGAGTTGTAGAAATCGGTCCCACCGATTTGGCTTAGGCCATTGCACATGCGCTTTTCGGTCTGACCAAAAACTACAAATCGGTGCAACCAAATTTGATTCTCTGTGAAACCCTAGCAATGTCGGAGCCACCGAACCGTGACTCGGTCTGACCGAGTTCACTGGTTTAGACTCCAATAGTTGCTTCGGTATCACCGAGTTTAACAAATCGGTAGCTCCGAAATGATTTCTGTGGAGAACTAAAACTAAGTTTTTGACTCATTTGTTTTGCAAAAACTCTGCACTTTGTGATGCTCATCTATTCTACCTCATCTATATCTATTCATGGGGTTTCTGTAAGTTTTTCATGCCAGGATGTCTGACCAAAGTGACAGTCAGAGTATGTTAGAAGAGTAGGTGCAATTGAGTGAGGGCACTAGTCCCTCAAGCAGCTATGATGAGGGCAACAGGAGCACTCCCAGTAACTTGCCCAAGGCAGCCACCAGAATAAGGAAGAAGAAAACCTCTAATTCTGAGGATGAGGACTATGTGGCTACACAGGAGGAAGTCAGCTCCAAAAAGAAAGTGCTGAAGAAAGAGTATGGCAATCCTGCAACAACTAAGCCTGGAGTGCACAAAAAGACCCCTGCCAAGAGGGTGCCAACCTTGAAGGCCAGAGCCTCAACTGCTGAAATCCCTAAGCCAACCGAAGAGACTGCTGGAGAGGGAAAGAAAAGGAAGGAGAGGGTCAAGAAGACCACTGCCAGAGTCATTGGCAGATCCTCTATAACGAGAGATCTAGAAGAATATGAAGAGGAAGAGGATGCTGCACCAGCACCCAAGTCCCAGAAGCTCATGGGGGATGCCATTAAGTCAGGGGCTGCCACTTCAAATCCCAAGACTGCCCCCAAGATTACAGCTCAAGCTCAGAAGCCTTCTAAGCCCAAGAGAAGCACTAGGAACATCCCTGCTGAAGAAAAGAACGAGGCCCCAGTGCCTGAAGTTGAAGAAGAAAATGTAGAAGCCCAAGTGCTGAGAAAACTGAAACCAACGATTCTAGAGCACAATGACACTCATCCAGTGGCTGAGGACATGAACATCAGGAAGGATGCAGGATTGAGACTTTGGAGACAGTCTGATCCCTATGCTGTGAGGAGGAGAACTGTAGTGGACTATAGGTTCCACACCAAGGAACAACAGGATTTCTATGAGACCATTTTGCTAGATAAGAAACCTATAGTCTGTGACATGAAATGGGTTGATTGGGAATTCATTGATGAGAATGAAGACTATTTTCCAGGAGTGCATGAAAGGTTCAAAGCTTGTGGAGTTGACAAGTTTGTGGGACAAAATCTTACCAAATGGAATGATGAGCTCATTATGCAATTCTATTCTACAACTCAGTTTTATCCAGATGGTAGAATTATATGGATGTCTGAGGGTACAAGGTACCAATCAACTATTGATGAGTGGGCCAAGTTGATCAATGCCCCAGTAGAGCATGAGGATGATTTCGATGTGTATGCCAAGAAAAAGAAGGAGCACAACTCAATGGCAAACATGTACAAGGAGATCCCCGACAAAGCTTTGGAGACACACAAGCTTGGGTCTGTACATTATCTGTTGTCTAGTCTGTCTACGATCAACACAATCTTAAGGCATACTCTGTTACCCAAATCTTGAGATCACAAGATGATAAGAGGACACTCCATCAACCTGCTGCAGATATTTGATGTCCCTCAAAAATTCAAAGTCATGAGTCTGATTGTTGAGACAATCAAGAGGACTGCTGCAGACCAGAAAAGATCTTGTGGGTATGCTCCACACATTCAGGTGCTCATCAACTCCAAGATGGGCACATGTACTTACTTGTTGGACAAGGAGCATTTACCGTTGCACCCAGAATTTGAGGATAACGTAGTTGTGATGAATGAGGATGATCCTTCATAAGAACAAGAACAAGAGAAGAGAGCTAAAGCAAAGGCAGAAAAGGCTGCAAGGATGCCAAGTGCCGAGGAAGCATCTCAGGTGTTCTGAAAGAGCAAACAAGATCATCTGGGTTATCTGATTCAGGCAACATTGAGGACTGAGAAGGGCTTGGCCACCCTGACTCAGAATCAGGAGAGCTTGGAGAGAATCGTTGAGACAAAGTTTTACGATCTTGATCTAAAAGTGACTGAGATACAGAATGCAGTCGAGTAGCTCCAGGAGGAAGCAAAGGAGAAGAGAGGGAAGGCAACTACAGATGCTTTTCGGCGAGTGCCAATAAGTCAGAGATCAGCTGCAGTGCCAGTGCCAGATACAAGAGCTACTTCATATGCACCAGCAACAGCCTCTGTGCCACCTCTAGTACCTACTCCACCAGCTCCAACATCATCCATTGATGCCCTCGTCCTCAGAGTTCTCTCTACACCACCTCCCGAAGACCAAGCCTGAGAGACGGATAACACTATGCATTTTCAAACTTTTTTGGTAACTTGTTGCCAAAGGGGGAGAAATGTATAAATCATAGGCTTGGAGTGAGTGTGTTTTGCTGCTTTGTCTCTCTTGCTATTTGTTGAACCTTTTTTGTGTGCTCGTTTGAAACTTTTTATGTCTGTGTGTGAGATACTTATATGATCATGTGTTTGATCATATCATACTTTAATGTTTGCTTGGATGACATTATCTTCTGTATGATCATTCACTTTGCATGTTTTAAGTCCTATTGTCGGGGGTTGGGTGCGACATATGCCAAAGGATGGATTATCATGGTGGGCAAGACTCCTGCTGATAGGCCCGAGAGCGGGTATGCGAATAGCACGCGGTTGTTTACCAAGGTTCGGGGCTCTCCGGAGAGATAACACCCCTACTCCTACATGTCTGAGTATATATGGTATGTATATCTGGTACAGAGTGCTCCTGGAGCTGTATCTGAAAGCAGTGCCACAGGCATCTGGTATCATATATGCATGTATGTGACATGCTCTAGTGGTCGGCCATGCTCATGGCTCATGGCCGTGAGCATGTGAGTGCTCATGCGTGTGTGTGTTTTGTAGTGGATGGATGTGTGCCTATATATATAGGAGTAGGCATGGGTGGTGGTGGCGTTGGTTGTAAGCTACCTTGGGTAGCTTACAAACCAATCTATGTAGTGGCATGGGCTAGGCATGGTGCATGTCATGCTTGTCCCCTGGGGCATTTTATAAATCAACGCCCAGGAGACACGGTACACTGTAGATGACGTCGCGGTACGGCCGTCTCACCGGGGTCTTGTCGGTGTCGGGTCAGGCTGCAGTCGGCAGCCGGCTGGTCGGCCTGTCGGCAGCCGGCTGGTTGGCGCAGTCGGCAGCCGGCAGCCGGCCGGGCAGAGCAGTCGGACAAGGAGCCGGCAGGAGCGGCCGGGCAGTCGGACTGAGGGGCTTTGCTAGCCCCGATGTCTTGATTTATTGTCTCGCCATTTTCGGGGTATCCGTGGACAATTACTCCGACAATATCCCCCAAGCCTCCGGGCAACTTGGCAAAGTTGGGCGGAGGTTTTTTGGCGGGTGTTCACGGAAATGATCATGCAAAAGACAAAGTTAGTCCACGCAGATATATCCAATGAATGCTTTTAGCATTGCAAGTTTTATGCGGAGGGTGCCGACTCGGTTTCGTCCAAGCCCCCTTCAATCTTTTTCGTGTTCCCTCCACTTTTTGGCTTGTGCTCTTGCTCGCCGGATAGCCGCTCTACGGTCTGTGGCTGAGAGTGGGCCGTGAAGTGGAGTGTACAGTACTCAGAGTCTGGGAGCAGATTCGACCGAGCAGATACTTGTAAAGGAAACGGCCGGGTCGCCCGAACCGTTTTTCTTCCCGGACGTTTTTCACGTGGGTGGCCTCCAGCGTTCACTCTTGCTAGCCGGACAGCCGCTTTGCGGTCTCTGACTGAGAGTGGGCCTTTGGTACCGCGCATGCTACTAATCCTCCTGCGGGAACTAACGTCTCAGGCCAAGCGGCCAGTCCCTGGGCCAACTCTGGCTGGCGCCGGGGCGGACAGTGATGCAGCTGTAATAAAAATGCGGAGATAGCCCCCGAGTATCGTTCGGGGTTATCTGTACTTGTGTGATGCAAAAAATATGCGGGTGAGGAGCTCACATTGATTTTCGTGTAGTCACGGTCGTCGAAGACATCCGGCACGACTCGGCGCTCGCGGAGCGCGTCGGCGCTCCCGTTGGGTGTAGCCCTCGAGCCTCTAGGCGCTCGAGGAGGGTCCAGCCAGTCTGGCTCGACCGGCCAGGCGGCGAGGCGTCTTGCAGCGCCATTTTTCTTCTTCTTTTTTTCCTACTGACTATTGGAAGCCGGACAAAACTCTTCTCTTGTCTGCAATCTTCCGTGGGGGCGCGCCAGCGCACCCACTGGGTGTAGGCCCCGAGATTCGGGTCGACTGCTAAGCAGTCGGGCCGGATCTCCCGGCAACTACTTTGTCTTCTTCTTCACGAGGGCGCGTCAGCGCACTCGCTGGGTGTAGCCCCCGAGATTCGGGCCGACTGCTGAGCAATCGGGCTGGATCTCCCGACAACTACTTTGTCTTCTTCTTCACGGGGGCGCGTCAGCGCAACCGCTAGGTGTATCCCCCAAGATTCAGGCCGGCTGCTGAGCAGTAGGGCCGGATCTTCCAGCAACTACTTTGTCTTCTTCATCGTGGGGGCGCGTCAGCGCACCCGCTGGGTGTGGGGCGCTCCGCCAGTGCAGTTTACAGATGGCCAGGCCGTGCATGGGAGAGTGGTCGGCAGCCGGCCAGGTAGTGCATGCGGCCATCTGGCCAGAGCAGTCGGCAGCCGGCCAGACATGCACGTACATATTGCAGCTGGCATGCATGCACTTCCTTTCTCTTCTTTTTCTTCTTTGCAGCAGCCTGCTCTGACTTTTTTCCAGCCGGCCTTCTTTTTTTAGCCGGCCGACTGGGCACACAACTGTTGACTTTTCTAACAACCGGGCCCCTCTCTTTCTTTCGTTCCTTTTCTGCTCGCAGCAGGCGGCAACAGCGAGCAGCGGGGGCCGGCTGGTGCGTGCCGGGTGCGGGCGGAGGCGGGGCAGCAAGCCAGCCACCCAGAGCCGGCGGAGGCGGAGGGCACGGTAGAGGACGGCCGGGGGCGCGCCCGGGTGGAGCGGAGCAGGCGGGGCGGAGCAACTGGCGTGGCGCGAGGTGGCCCGCCCAGCCACCGGGTGACGGAGCCGACCATGGCAAGCCGGCGCCGGGGCGCAGCCGACCGTCCGTGTGGCGGGCGAGACCCGGCCTGCTTCGAGTAGCGGGAGCCAGCCGTCCGGGATGGGACAGCGAGCCCGGCAGCCGGCGGACGCGGTGGAGGCGCGCGGGCTCAGGCAGGAGCCGTCCTAAGCCAGCGGGAGGCGGCGACCTGGCCAGGCGGCAAGACGGGAGAACCCGACGCACGAGGAGTCGGCCTGGCGAGGCGGAGCCGGCTCGGGATGCGCGGTGCGGTACTGTTGGAGGAGAGACGGCCGAATCCGCGCTCCGGGACGACAGAGGGGGCGAAGTCGGCACAGGGCCGGGCAAAGCCAGTAGCCGGCCGGGACGGTTGGTCGGGAGGCAGAGCCGGCAGGCGGCCGACGCGCGGAGGAGCGGAGGCGAGGCATCGGCCACCCAGTGGACGGGAGCCGGCAAACCTGGCAGGAGCATGAAGACGAGCCAGCGCGGGAGTAGCGCGCTTTGAGCACGGACGCGGCGTGGTGACGCAGCCGGGCGACAGGCCACACCCAGCCAGGCGCGGGAACGGCCGGGAGCGGGGGCGCAGACGCGCGACACTGGTGGGACGAGGCGGAGCAGAGGGGCCGCGCAGGTGTCGGGGGCGAGGCAAAGGCCGAGCGTGCCCGCGGGAGGAGCGACGTAGCGATGCAGCGGAGCGAGGAGGGGCGCGCAAGCGGCCAACGATGGGCGACGTCAACGCGACGAGGCAGCGCGCGCCCACGCGCGGGGGCGCTTGGTAGAGGCGATGCAGGAGCGACAAGACGCTGCGGACGGAGCAGCGTTGCGGGGGCGGCCGAAACCCGTGTGGTGACAGGGAGCCGTGGGGAGCAGCAGCACCAGGCTGTGGGGCTCGTGCGCGAGCGCAGAGAAGGGGTGCAGGCACGCGGACGGTGAGAGCGCCGGCGCGGTCGACCGCGGTGCTCGCAGGCCTCAACGGTTGCAGGAGCATGCAGCGGGCAATACTAGCAGCAAAACCAGTGCCATTGTCTGGGCGTGGTCTGAATGTTATCTGATGCGTGTACAAGCCACGTATGGCCATAATCTGACTAGTATATGGCCATTTACTGGCTTGCATCAGGGAAGTGTTTTGAGTGGTGTATGACTATGGTTGACTTGCATCTAGCTAGCGTAGATGATATATGGAGCGGCGAAGGCCCACTCCAGCCGGAGCAAAGTGCAGCGCGGAGGGGAGCGGACGCGAGCGGCACGTGGATGGACACGGCCGACCGAAGCACGGCCCCGCATGCGACGCGCGCGGTCAGGCTGCCGGCGTCGCAACGATGGTGACAAAGACAGTGAGGCTGACGACAAGGACACGCCGTCCTACGCGGCCGCTCCGGGGGCGGGTCGTGGTCGAGCCCCCGAGCGCTACCGGAGAGACGGCGCAACACCGCGGCAGTGATGGCGAAGATGGTCCCGCCCAGACTGCGCAACCAGCAGCAGCGCGGTAGCATAGTACCGCCCCACGGTGGGCGCCAAATGTCGGGGGTTGGGTGCGACATATGCCGAAGGATGGCTTATCATGGTGGGCAAGACTGCCGCTGATAGGCCCGGGAGCTGGTATGCGAATAGCACGCGGTTGTTCACCCAAGTTCGGGGCTCTCCGAAGATATAACACCCCTACTCCTGCATGTCTGAGTATATATGGTATGTATATCTGGTACATAGTGCTTCTGGAGCTGTATCTGAAAGCAGTGCCACAGGCATCTGGTTTCATATATGCATGTATGTGAGATTCTCTAGTGGCCGGCCATGCTCATGGCTCATGGTCGTGAGCATGTGAGTGCTCATGCATGTGTGTGTTTTGTAGTGGATGGATGTGTGTCTATATATAGGAGTAGGCATGGGTGATGGTGGCATTGGTTGTAAGCTACTTTGGGTAGCTTACAAACCAAGCTATATAGTGACATGGGCTAGGCATGGTGCATGTCATGCTTGTTCTCTGGGGCATTTTATAAATCAATGCCCAGGGGACACGATACACTTTAGATGACGTCGCGGTACGGCCGTCTCGCCGGGGTCTTGTCGGTGTCGGGTTAGGCTGCAGTCCGCAGCCGGCTGGTCGGTGCTGTCGGCAGCCGGCTGGTTGGCAAAGTCGGCAGCCGGCCGGGCAGAGCAGTCGGACGGGGAGCCGGCAGGAGCGGCCGGGCAGAGCAGTTGGACGAGGAGTCGGCAGGAGCGGCCGGGCAGTCGGACTGAATGGTTTTGCTAGCCCCGATGTCTTGATTTATTGTCTCGCTGTCTTCGGGGTATCCATGGCCAATTACTTCGACACCTATCTTCTTTAGCGTTCCACCAAGATGTATGTGACATGGAAGAGTAACCCATGACCCTAATCGATTGTGCATTTGCGTTCAAAAGCAAATCTTAAATAATGCACAAATTTAGGGGGAGCTCTTGCTTATCACATACTTCTCAAAGTGATGATGTATTTAATTCTTATTATCATTTGTCGAAGCTTTGATCTATATTTTCATTAATTACCAAAAAGGGGGAGATTGAAAGTGCAACTATCCCTGGGTGGTTTTGGTAATTACTAACAACATATAGCTCATTGAACTAATAATATTTCAAGATGATCATTTCAGAAAGTTCAATGATTGGCATGGCATGGATTAGGAATGTTGACCCTTCAAAATGCTAAGGACACATATTGGCTCAAGCTCAAGACTCTACATTTTCATTTTAGTGATCCAAGATTGTCGGAGGAAATAACCATGGGTAGCCAAGCCGGCTCCCCCTGGTCCTTCTGAAAAAATTATTACGAGCCCATCCGGCCCTCAAGAATCCAAGACATGGGGCCGCCTTCCCCTCGCCGGCTGTTTCCCAGGCCGACTATCGGACGGCAGCCCGACTTCAGCCTTCATGAAGAAAGTCGCGGGAGGGCCGGCTCCGAGGAGCCGGCCGCGAGAAGGCCGACTCCAAGAAGCTGGCTCCCATAAAGCGGTCAAGATCGTACCCTCGAAGTATTCACCCACATAACGGCGATGTGACGGGGCGTGGCTACAGTAAAGCTTGCCACCCCCGAATCCTGGAGCACGCCTGGTACAGTGCACCGTACGGGTGGCCATGACCCGTCCGGCGCGGCACTGTTGCCACGATGACCCTGATGTCATCCACGACGGGCCGCCAGAGTGGCCCACGGGCGGTGGGCCCCTTCAGGCAGAGAGACACCCGAAGGCGGCCCGGCCTCCCCCAGTCGGCCCAAGACAGAGCCGGCTCTCCACAGCCGGCTTGCCACCCCCTCGAAGGGGATGCCCCATTAAGGAGACAAGACGCGGTGAGACTACAGCGATCACCCGCCGGCGGCGGCACTGTAGCCACGCCCACCTCGGCGAAGCCTTCGTCACCAGGATTGAGCAACAGTAACCAGCCACCGACAAGGCCCTGGACAGTGGGGCCCGCCTGTCGACCAAAGAGCTGGCAGTCGGCGGGACCCACCAGCCGGTGGGCCGCAGCAGTCGGCGCGGAAGCCGGCGAGTGTAGACACAGACGGCCGGGCCCCGCGCCCAGCCGGATTACCATAATATCCCCGGGGGGTGGGCCTATATAAACCCACCGGGGCGCCCATGCAAAGGGTTGATCCCTGCTGGTTTTAGACACCACATAGGGAGGAGAAGAGAGCGGGCAGAGCCCTTCTTCCTCCTCTCGCCAAACAGCTCAAGGAGCATCGTGTAGCTACTTGTTCATCTAGTGATCACGCGGAGACCCCGCAAAGGAGCAGTAGGGGTGTTATCTCCACGGAGAGCCCCGAAGCGGGGTAAGATTCGCCGGCGTGCATGTCTTCGCCTCATCCCACTTCCAGGCACCGGCGACGTCTTACTGGCTCCCACAATGATAAGCCACCCGTTGGCATATGTCGCACCTACCACCCGACATTTGGCGCCCACCGTGGGGCCAGGTGCACCGTCGTCCGGAGACCTGTTCTGGACGGGAACCTTCTTCCTCCCCCTCGAGCGTAGCCAGCCCGGCACGCCCGATGGCACTTTCCACGACGCGCTGCAAGGCGTCACCAACGTCTGCGCAGCGAGCGGCCTCGCCGATCTCCTCGGAAGACCCTCATCTCTGACGAGCTCGCCTCCGACGCGGGCACCGACCACCTCGCCAACCTCCTCGGCCAGCTCCATGTCTCCGGCGAGCCTACTGTGGACTTGGAGTCGGTTGGCTCCACCGATCCGATGCCTCTCGACTCCGACACGGCCTCGCTCGACACCTTTCCCACCGACGTCATGATCTACAACGACCCGCTTCCCTGGGCCGATGGCTGCGACGCTGTCACCACCGAGGTGATGGTCATCGGCCACGGAGGCGCTGCTGACGAGAGCGCCCACGATGCCCCGCACGCGGCGGTCCACGACTTGTCCATTCCCCTCCCGGCCGATGCCGACGCTGAAGCACTGGAGGCTCGCCGCCTCGCCCTCCTCGCGGAGGGCCGGAAGTTGGTTTCCATGAGACGCCTCGCTCAGGCCCACCGACGCGAAGCCGACCGCGCCGCCTTTGGCACGCCGCCCCCAGGTGGGCCCAGCCGGGTCGGCGTTGTCAGACAGCGTGGCGTTGTCGTCGCTGACACGTTAGGAGTCGACCGCCCAGTCTACGCCACTCCACTCGAGAACCTGCGCGCCGCCCAGGCGGCCGTAGACGAGCTAGACGGACTGGGGGCCGAAGAACTCCCCCACATGACCCGACGCATCCAGCAGCTAATCGATGCAGCCGCACAGCGGCATGAAGCCGACGCCCGCGCGGAAAGCCCTCCCCCGCGCCGAGATCACGACGCGACATCCCGGACGCCGACTACGGGTAGAACCCGCGCGCGGCACGAGAATGAGCCGGCTGCCAGCCGAAGCCAAACCCGAATCTCCATCGAGCGAGACGTAGAAGGCCCCCCCGGGCCGTGGAGTGGCGGGGCAACCCGCCTCCGCCTCGGCCCCGTGGAGAGAGATATCCCACCCCGCCGCCTGTTGCGCATCCGACTCTCAGCGGCCGGCTAGGTCGCCGCGAAGGAGTCGGCGAGAACGACGCCCACCATCGGATCGACCGCCTAGCGCGATCCCTGGCGTTGGAAGAAGAAGACGATGTCGGCCCGCCTTGCTTTGGCCCCTGCATCCGCGACGAGACCTTCCCCAAAGGGTTCTCGCTCCCAAGAGACACTCCCAAGTACAACGGCTCTGTGAAGCCGGAAGATTGGTTGATCGACTACTCCACGGCGGTTAGCATAGCCAATGGCAACAGGCGCGTTGCCGTGAAGTACGTGCCCCTCATGCTGCAAGGCACGGCGCGGACCTGGCTCAACAACCTCAAGCCATACAACATCAACAGCTGGCTAGATTTCATAGAAGCTTTCGTCCGCAACTTCACCAGCACCTACAAGCGGGCTCCCAAGCCCAGACAGCTCTCCTTGTGCGTACAAGGCCCCACCGAGTCTACTCGCGACTACCTCACGCATTGGGCCGAGCTCCGCAACTCTTGCGAAGGGGTGCACGAGCTGCAAGCCATAGAATACTTCACTGCCGGGTGCCGAGAAGGCACCCTCCTCAAGCACAAGCTTCTCTGCGACGAGCCGACTACCCTCGACGAGCTTCTGGACATACCGGACAAGTACGCCACCGCCGACTCCTCAATGAAGACCGAGCTCCGGGTAGACACGTCCGGGAAAGTACTCAACCCAGCGCCCAAGACGCCGGCTGGGGATTCCGGCCGACACCCACACCCGAACGACCACAAGCGCAAGGGCCCTGCGCCGCCTCCCACCAGTCGACAGGTGGCCACAGTCGAAGACGAGCGGCCTGAAGGGCGGCCCGCGCCCAAGAAACCCAAGGGCGGCAGGCCGGCTTGGCAGCCAGCCTTCTCCTACGAGCAAACTCTCGACGCCCCGTGCAAGTTCCACAGCGGCGCGAAGCCGTCCAACCACACAACCCGGAAGTGCCATTGGCTCACCCGAATCTCCAAAGGCGAAGGGCTCGCGCCACCTCCGCCTGCCGGTCCGCCGCCTCCGGCTCCGCAGCCGCCGACCGTTCGGCCCGCAGTCGGAGCCGTGCATGATGAGTTCCCCGACGAGCATGCCACCTATGTCATCTTTACAAGCCAGCCCGAAGACCGGCGCAGCAAACGCCGAGAGCACCAGGAAGTCAGCATGGTCGCTGCCAACCCTGCCGAGCACATGCACTAGTTAGAAAAACCTGTCAGCTAGAGCCGGGCCGACCACCCAGAGGTGATGCCATCTCCCGGCTCTTATGCATTGGTCCTGGATGCCACCCTTGCAACGGACAGACGCGCCGCCCGTTTCTCCCGCATGTTGATAGACGGCGGGAGCAGCATCAACATCTTATACCGTGACACCCTGGAGAAGCTGAACGTCAAGACGAAGCAACTCATGCCTACTCGGACAGTGTTCCATGGCATCGTACCCGGCCTGTCCTGCGCCCCCATTGGCAAGATCAAGATTGATGTACTCTTTGGGGACAAGGAGCATTTCTGCCGGGAAGCGATCTGGTTTGAAGTTGTGGACCTGGAGAGCCCCTACCATGCATTGCTTGGCCGACCTGCCTTGGCCAGGTTCATGGCAGTTCCCCACTATGCATACCTCAAGATGAAGATACCGAGCACCAAGGGCGTCATCACCATAGCCGGCGATTACAAGAAGTCTTCCGAGTGCGCAGCAGCCAGCAGCCGGCTGGCCGAGTCCCTTGTGATTGCCGAAGAGAAGATGTTGGATCGAGTCGTGGCCATGGCCGGCAAAAAGTTGGCCCTGTCCCCTGATCCCAAGGAGTATGATGCCCAAGGATCTTTCCAGCCGGCCAAGGAGACAAAGAAGATACCTCTTGACCCTGAGCACCCAGAGAGGTTTGCTGTCATCGGGGCAAACCTAAACAGCAAATAGGAAGGCGAGCTCGCCGATTTCCTCCATGAGAATCGGGACATCTTTGCATGGTCCCCCAAGGACATGCCGGGTGTTTCGAAGGAATTCGCCGAGCACAAACTACACGTCCGAGAAGACGCAAAACCAGTCAAACAACCCCTCCGCCGACTGTCGGAGGAGAAAAGAAGGATTGTGGGAGAGGAGATAGCCCGGCTTCTAGCAGCCAGCTTCATTATGGAAGTTTTCTTTCCAGAGTGGCTTGCCAACCCGGTCCTCGTATTAAAGAAGAACAATAAGTGGCGCATGTGCATAGACTACACGAGCCTCAACAAGGCCTGCCCCAAAGATCCCTTTCCCCTGCCGAGAATTGATCAAGTGATAGACTCCATGGCCGGACGCGAGCTGTTGAGTTTCTTGGATGCTTACTCAGGATACCACCAGATAAAGTTAGATCTGGCTGACCGCCTGAAGACCGCCTTCATCACGCCATTTGGAGCCTTCTGCTACCTAACTATGACATTCGGCTTGAGAAATGCCGGTGCCACTTTTCAGCGTTGCATGTAGAAGTGCCTCCTCAAGCAGCTCGGCAGAAATGCCCACGTCTACGTAGACGACATTGTGGTGAAGACGGAGAAGCGCGGCACCTTGCTGGAAGACCTCAAGGAAACATTTGAGAACCTACGCCGGTTCCAAATCAAGCTCAACCCCGAGAAATGCGTGTTCGGAGTGCCAGCCGGCCAGCTCCTAGGCTTCCTGGTCTCCAAACGCGGCATCGAATGCAACCCGGTAAAGATCAAGGCCATTGAGAGAATGGCGATTCCCACCAAACTTCGAGACATCCAGAAGTTTACCGGATGCTTGGCCTCCCTGAACCGCTTCATCAGCCGGCTCGGAGAGAAAGCTCTCCCCCTCTACCGCCTCATGAAGAAGACCACTCACTTCGAGTGGAATGACCAAGCTGACCAAGCTTTTCATGAGCTGAAGAAGATGCTGGCCACACTGCCGGTCCTGGCGGCGCCGACTGAGAAAGAGCCCATGCTCCTCTACATTGCCGCAACCAGCCGGGTGGTCAGCACCGTCATCGTAGTCCAACGCCCAGAAGAGGTCCGAGCCCAGCCGGTCCAGAGGCCGATGTTCTATTTGAGCGAGGTACTGTCTACCTCGAAGCAGAACTACCCGCACTACCAGAAGATGTGCTATGGCGTGTACTTCGCCGCCAAGAAGCTGAAGCCCTACTTCCAAGAGCATCCCATCACGGTCGTATGCACCGCCCCGCTGGCCGAGATCATAGGCAGCCGGGATGCATCCGGCCGGGTGGCGAAATGGGCCATCGAGCTGGCCCCTTACACGATCTTCTACCAGCCTCGCACCGCCATCAAGTCCCAAGCATTGGCCGACTTCCTCGTCGACTGGGCCGAGACCCAGTACCTATCGCCGGCTCCTGACTCCACTCATTGGCGCATGCACTTCGATGGGTCCAAGATGCGCTCCGGCTTGGGAGCCGGCATCATCCTCACCTCTCCCAAAGGCAACAAGCTCAGATACACGCTGCAAATTCACTTTGCCGCCTCCAACAACGTGGCCGAGTACGAGGCACTCATACACGGGCTCCGGCTTGCCAAAGAGCTCGGCATTCGCCGGATCCTATGTTATGGCGACTCGGACTTGGTGGTCCAGCAATCATTCGGCGACTGGGACGCCAAGGACGCAAATATGGCAAGCTACCGCTTCCTCGTTCAGCAGATCAGCGGGTACTTTGAAGGATGCGAGTTCCTCCACGTACCAAGAGCCGACAATGAGCCAGCGATACCCTGGCCCGAATAGGCTCCACTCGGCAAGCAATACCAACCGGTGTCTCTTTGCAACGCCTCCTCAAGCCGTCTCTAGAGTCCGATTCCATCTTTGTGCCACCTGACCCCGACGCGGTCGGGTCCGGCTCGAAGAACCAAGCAGGTGACCCGGGGACTTCGATAGTCGGCCCGGGGACGTCAGTAGGCGGCTCGGGGACTTCCATAGTTACGCCCGACCCGGGGACTGCCACACCCGGTTCGGGGACTGCGGTAGTCGGCCCGGGGACTGCTCCAACACAACAGGCGGCGGCCGACTCCAGCGTTTCACCACCCAGCCCGCCCACCCTAGTCGCAGTAGCCGTGTTGGCAATAGAAGAAGTCGCAGCTCCATCATGGGCTCAGTCCATCCTCAACTTCCTAATAAACCAAGATCTGCCGGCTGACGAAACAGAGGCAAGACAAGTCCAACGCCGAGCCGGAGCATACACAATCATCAACAGAGAGCTCGTCAAGCGCAGTGTCACTGGAGTCCTCCAACGATGCGTCGAGCAAGAGAAGGGCATCGCAATCCTCAGAGATATCCACCAAGGAGAATGCGGCCACCATGCGGCCTCAAGATCACTCGTCGCCAAAGCCTTCCGCCATTGTTTCTTTTGGCCGACTGCTTTGGATGACGCCAAGGAGTTAGTTAAACATTGCAAAGGGTGCCAACTTTTCAGCTCCAAGCAACACATGCCGGCTTCAGCACTCAAGACCATTCCCCTCACTTGGCCCTTCGCCGTTTGGGGACTGGACATGGTGGGCCCATTCAAGACGGCGCGCGGCGGCATGACACATCTGCTTGTCGCTGTGGACAAATTCACCAAATGGATTGAGGCAAAGCCGATCAAGAAGCTGAATGGGCCGACTGCCGTGACATTCATCGCAGATATAACAACTCGGTACGGCGTGCCACACAGCATCATCACCGGCAATGGCACAAATTTCGCCAAGGGAGCCTTGGCATGTTTCTGCGTGACGCAAGGCATCCGGTTGGACTTAGCGTCCGTTGCCCACCCGCAGTCAAACGGCCAGGTCGAGCAAGCTAATGGCCTCATCCTTTCCGGCATCAAGCCCCGACTGGTCGTACCACTGGAGCGTTCAGCTGGCTGTTGGCTTGATGAGCTGCCGGCCATCCTCTAGAGTCTGCGCACTACCCCAAACAAGTCAACCGGCTTAACTCCTTTCTTCCTCGTGTATGGTGCCAAGGCGGTCATCCCAACCGACATCGAGTTCGATTCACCTCGGGTAACCATGTACACGGAGGCGGAGGCTAAGGAAGCACGAGAAGACGGCGTCAACCTGCTGGAAGAGGGCCGGCTGTTAGCCCTCAGCTGGTCCACCATCTATCAGCAGGGCCTGCGCCGCTACCACAGCCGGAAGGTCAAGCCAAGATCCTTCCAAGAGGACGATCTTGTGCTCCGGCTGATCCAGCGAACAGCCGGCCAGCACAAGCTCTCGGCCCCTTGGAAGGGCCCCTTCGTCATCAGCAGAGCTTTAGGCAACGACTCCTACTACCTAATCGACGCGCAGAAGCCGAAGGCACGAAAGAGAGATGACTCCGGCAAGGAGTCGGAACGACCATGGAACGCCAACCTCCTCCGAAGATTTTACAGTTGAAATACAGTATGTATCACGCTAACTTTTGTACTAAGTACGACATAATAGGCCCCCCGAGGAGAGCTCGGGGACTGCCATCTTTTATCTATGAATGAAGAGCATCATGCTTATGACCTTGTCATTACATTTACATTTTCCGTCCGGCACCGGGTTCGACTAGTCGACCCGGGGACTGGCCGCCTGGAGTTATATTAGAAGTCCTACCCGCGGTCAGACAAGTAGTGTGCCAACACCCAAGCCTTCTCTTGCCAAAAGTCGCAGTTCGAAGAACCGGCTGTCCGGCTGACAAGAGTTAAAGGCAGGAAAGGACGCCCACACGAAAAACGGCTAGGGACTAACGGACTAATATAACAAAAGCCGGTTTTTCTCCCTCCACCGACCGACTACCAGAGTAGCCGGCCGGCCGGCTTCCATTCACCTCACTTCAGTCTAAAAAAGCTCGAGTACTTACCTCCCCAAAAGGGGAAGGCGGCAAAGGAAACAGCCTAAGGACAAAAGGCATACGTAAATGGAAGCCAAACACACACACAATAATATTTACATAAAAGACCTTCAAAAGGCTGGCATTCAACATAGTTTGAATACACCCCCAGCGGGTGGAACTGCGCAAGCTTAATAAAATTGTTCAAAAGGCAACAAGCAGGAAAAAAAGACAAGGACGACAGATTAAGCCAAGGGAGCGACTGGCGAGTCGGGTAGGTCGGTGGAGACGGCAGTGCCGGCTGGAGGAGTGGCCGGTTGGCGAACCTCGGCATGATCACCGCCTCCCGCAGAGGGCGGGCTAGCATGCGCCTTGTTGCTGGAGGCACGATCAGGCTGAGGCTGGCTGGCCGCTTCACCGGCCGGCTCAACGCCTTCGCCTTCCTCTCCTTCGTCGTCTTCGCCTTCATCGCTGGAGGCGATCTCCTCTGCCGAGTCCTCACCCGCTGCCGGGTCCAGCCCGAACCACTCCTCCGGCTGGGCAACGCCGTCGTCATTAATTTCAGGAGCGAAGACGCTGATGTCAGTGCACTCGGCGATCGTCGAGGCACGCTGAGCGATAGCCGGCCGCACCTCCTCCAGCTCTTCGTCGGCCTCCAGCCGCCAGGTGCGCAGTAGGTCCAGGTTCAGCCCCGGATACCAGGCTCGGACGCCCAGCTCCAAGCCGGGCTGCCGATGCCTTCCAGGCCTCGAAGCGGCCAACCGCAACCTCCAGCCAGTCGGCAGTCCGACTCGGGGTGCGGGGAATCGTCTCGCTTGGACAGAGGGCGGCCAACACCTGCGCCCCAGCGCGCTGGAGGCGGCGGAGCATACGGTGAGCCGGCTGCAGCCGGGCTTGGACCGCCAAGAGTTTCTCCTCGAGCGTCCGACTCGCGCCGGCGCGATTTCAGCCCCCGCCTGCCGGCGCGCCTCGCGATGGGCCTCGATGGTTTGGGCGGCGAAGACGGAGTAGCTGGGAAAGTAGTCTACACGGAGAACAAAAAGCAGCACAAGTCAGAACACAAATCAGGGATCAAGGGGCAAGCAAGGAGTGAAGAAGGCGGCTTACCATCGATCAGATCCTCGATACAACTGACGCCCTCGCTCAATGCCTGCTTCGCCTCAGCCCAGCCCGCCGCTTCGGTCTCGAACTCGGCCCTCAGGGCGTCCTCGCTGTCCTGCGCCTTCTTCAGGGCCGCCTTGTGGCTCTCCTCCTGGTCGGCCAACTTCTTGGCCAGGCGGTCACACTCCAGGACCAAGGCGCTGTACTCGGCTTCCTTGGCGTGAAGGGCGGCCTGGGCCCCGCTGAGCTGCTCCCTCAAGTCGACATTGGCTCCTGCAAGCATGAAGACAGGAAAAATTAATAAGGAAGAAGTCGTCAAGGAAGATCCGACCCGGCTGCTCAGCAGTCGGCCCGAATCTCGGGGACTACACCCAGTGGGTGCGCTGACGCGCCCCCCACGGGAGATGAACGAAACAAAGCACGCACTCCGGCTGCTGGTCAGATCCTCGGTTCTCCGGCCCAGCTCCTGAGCCTGGGAGTTGAAGGCGGCAGCGCGGAGGTTATGATACTCCTGAAAGATCAGACAGGAGGCGAGAATAAGGTAGTCGTCAAGGAAGATCCGACTACACCCAGTGGGTGCGCTGACGCGCCCCCACGAAAGAAATCAAAGAACAAAAAACAACCCGGGTCAGAAGACTCACCCGGATGACGGCCCGTGTCGCAAGGAACTCTTGGGTGTATCGCTGCAGCGAGGCGGCCTGAGCTTGAAGCCGGTTCCGGACCCCCTGAGCCGCCGCGTTCAGCTCGCCCGTCCCCCCGCTGGGGGTCCACTCGGACGTGCTGGCGCTGGCCGCCTCCAGGGCCTCCGTCGTCTGGCCGGCGCCCGCAGCTTGGTGTGGTTCCGGCACGGAGGCGCCACCTCCTGCACGCCGGCGCAATGCTGGCTGCACCTCGAGGCCGGCCCCCGCCTCCGGCTCGCCCACGGCCGGTTGCTCTGGCACCACAGCCGATTGGCCGCCTTGGCCCGCTCCGGTCGGCGCTGCCTGTGGCGCCCCCTCCACGAAGATCACGGAGTCCTCCCTCCTCTCCATCACCGGCGGGTCTTGGTCGACCTCCTCCGACGGGGGCACTGGGATGTCGGGGGCCACGGCGCGGAGGGGAACGACAAGCAGCGGAGGCTGGTTGTGCGAGGCCTCCGCCTCCGTCTCCGCGGCTGCCGCCTCGGCCTGCTCCTTCGCCGCCTGGGCGGTCCTTCGCTCCGCCACCTCCCACTCCTCCCGCACCTCACGTGCGTTCCGCTCCGTGGCCTCCCTAAAGTTGGCGCGGGGATCCACGCGGCGGGAGCCTGAAGACCCTCCAGTCGGCCCGACTACGGAGCCGCTGGGACCCCGCTCAAGGGAAAGCGGTGCCCTATCCGGCGAGCAAAGAAAGGTTTAGAAGAGTTTCGGTCAAAAGGGACAACAAAAAATATATATACGAGGCATTCGACGACTTACGCCGAGATCGCCTGCGGCTGTTTTACCGCCTTGCGGAAGCGGGCCGCCTTCGCGGCTGCCTCGTCCCGCTTGGTCACCGCCATGGAAGCCTTGGATTTCTTCGGCAGGCTGCCAAAGAGGATCGACGCGGCCCGGCGCTTCTGCGCACCGCCGCAGGCAGCCGGTGCGGCGGACGAGCCCGCGCCTTGATGATCAAGCGCCGGCTGGCGGCGCGAGGCGACTTCGACCTCGACATCGTCCGGCCAGTCCTCGAAGCCGGCCCCGAGCTCCGCGCCTCCGGCCTCGTCGCCTTCCCCCGCGATGGCGTCGTCCATGGCGGCCGCTCCCAAGTCCGGATCGTCGGCGTCGTCCACCGTGCGGTCGGGGAGGAGCTGGCGCTCTACCCCTGCGGCCCCGGTCGTCGGCGGAAGAAGAGGGTTCTGCTAGGGGCGAACCAACTGATCAGAGGCCGGCTATCATGAGGCCGGCTACCAAAGGAAGAAAGGAAGGAAAAACTTACGACAGGCGGAGGGTTGGCGCGGGAATACGGCTCCTTGCCATATCGCCAATCCTCGACGAGCTTGCAGTTGGAGATGTAGTTCACCATGTAAGACACCTCTGCATGAGGCATCTCCCTGGTGCTCAGCCGGCACGGGTCGAAGCGGCCGCTCATCTGAAAAATCATGTGAGGCCGGCCTTGGAGGGGAAGTAACCGGCGCTCCACGAAGGCAGCCACCAAGTCAGCTCCGGTCAGGCCCTCCGACTGGATCATCACCCGAAGCCGGGAGACGGCTGCGTTCCCGGCCTGAGACAACGACCTAGCCCGATAGCTCCATGAAGGTCGCCTCCCAGCCGGCGGGCCGGCTACATAAGCCGGCAGGTTGACGTAGTCGCCTTGCTAGGCGACGTTCTTCATGTAAAAGTAAGACTTCTGCTAGAGCTTCACCGACTGGATCAGCGGGATGGGTGGGAACGGGTTGTTCTCGCCCGTCCGCCTCATGGCAATATAGGCTCCGCAGGGGGCGGGCACGCCCGCGACGACGGTGCCGAGCTTGCTCTGGAAGAATTCCCCCCAGAGCTCGAGCGTGGGGAGGACCCCAAGGAAGCCCTCGCACAGGGTGACGAAGGCCGACATCAGCATCACCGCATTGGGCGTGAGGTGATGCGGCTGGAGGTGGTAGAATTCGAGGAAGGCTCGAAGGAATCCGCTCGCCAGGAGGCCGAAGCCGCGCAGGCAGTGCGAGCGGAAGATCACCCGCTCGCCCTCCTCCGGTGCCGGCGAAATCTCCCTCGCCGGCGCTTGACGAACCCGCACGAAGTTCTCGCCCGGCAGGCGCCGTGTCCGCTGGAGGAACTCGACGTGGTCCTCATGGACATTAGAGCCATCCCACGAGCTTGACAGCGCCATGGGAGCAACGCGGCGAGGAGCAAGACGATGCGACGGCGGAACGGCGCAGCAATGGGTGGCTGCGGCGGCAGAGAGAAGAAGGAAGGCGAAGAGGGGCGGAGCGAGGGAGAGCGTGCGAGCCTCTGCCGCTCCCTCTCCTCCCCCTACTTATAGACCGGCGCGGCGGAGCCGAGGAGGCGTGGCACGGGGGAACGTGGGGATCAACTGCGCCCACTCCCCCACGTCCCGCGATTATTGCGCCCTGATGGCGTAGTAAAATCGCCGCGGGAAGGCGAGCGGTCCGCGTGGGCCACAGAAGATCCGCGCTCGGGCCGAGGCCTAGGAGTGGCGGGCCCGGACCTGCGTCGGCGTCCCGTCACGCGCGTGCACTGGCAGGAATTCCTTGCCACGTGGCCTGCGGGATGGCCTGCGGTCAGCTCGCCGGTCGACCGCGTCCCCGCCTACAAGAAACGGGGCTTTCCGAAGACGGCGCGCACAAGCACAACCGGCCCCTCAGGGTAGGAAGCTGACCGAGCTTCTCATCCCTTTGTCAGCTTCGAAGCTCGACCAGCTTCGGGGACTACTGTCGGAGGAAATAACCACGGGTAGCCAAGCCGGCTCCTCTTGATCCTTCTGAAAAAATTATTACGAGCCCATCCGGCCCTCAAGAATCCAAGACATGGGGCCGCCTTCCCCTCGCCGGCTGTTTCCCAGGCCGACTATCGGACGGCGGCCCGACTTCAGAGCTTCATGAAGAAAGTCGCGGGAGGGCCGGCTCCGAGGAGCCGGCCGCGAGAAGGCTGACTCCAAGAAGTCGGCTCCCATAAAGCAGTCAAGATCGTACCCTCGAAGTCTGCACCCACATAACGGCGATGTGACGGGGCGTGGCTACAGTAAAGCTTGCCACCCCCGAATCCCGGAGCACGCCTGGCACAGTGCGCCGTACGGGTGGCCATGACCCGTCCGGCGCGGCACTGTTGCCACGATGATCCTGATGTCATCCACGACGGGCCGCCAGAGTGGCCCACGGGCGGTGGGCCCCTTCAGGCAGAGAGACACCCGAAGGCGGCCCGGCCTCCCCCAGTCGGCCCAAGACAGAGCCGGCTCTCCACAGCCGGCTTGCCACCCCCTCAAAGGGGACGCCCCATTAAGGAGACAAGACGCGGTGAGGCTACAGCGATCACCCGCCGGACAGCAGCACTATAGCCACGCCCACCTCGGCGAAGCCTTCGTCACCAGGATAGAGCAATAGTAACCAGCCACCAACAAGGCCCTGGACAGTGGGGCCCGCCTGTCGACCAAAGAGCCAGTAGCCGGCGGGACCCACCAGCCGGCGGGCCGCAACAGTCGGCGCGGAACCGGCGAGTGTAGACACAGACGGCCGGGCCCCGCGCCCAGCCGGATTACCATAATATCCCCGGGGGGTGGGCCTATATAAACCCCCCGGGGCGCCCATGCAAAGGGTTGATCCCTGCTGGTTTCAGACACCACATAGGGAGGAGAAGAGAGCGGGCAGAGCCCTTCTTCCTCCTCTCACCAAACAGCTCAAGGAGCATCGTGTAGCTACTTGTTCATCTAGTGATCATGCGGAGACCCCGCAGAGCAGCAGTAGGGGTGTTATCTCCACGGAGAGCCCCGAAGCTGGGTAAGATTGGCCGGCGTGCATGTCTTCGCCTCATCCCGCTTCCAGGCACCAGCGACGTCTTACTGGATCCCACAATGATAAGCCACCCATTGGCATATGTCGCACCTACCACCCGACAAAGATCACATTGAGTCCATAGAAAAGCCCATACTGTTAAAAGGGGATGAGGTGTTGCTTAATGCTTACTTGCTCAAAATGCTTAGTGATATGCTCCAAAAACCCTCAACCACTTTCTCATATCCACATATGTCCCAAACCAAAAGTCAAACTCGGCCCCACCGAAATGTTCTATCCGGCGCCACCGAGTTCACTTGACATAGCCACTGCGAGAAACCCTAGTCATTTCAGTCTCACCGATAGGGATCCCGGTCTCACCGAGATGAGATTGCAAACTCTATGTTTCCCTTAGTAACGTTTCGGTGCAACCGAGATGAGCGATCGGTTCCACCGAGTTCGCAATGCAAACTCTCTATTTCCCTTTCATTATGTTTCGGTCTCACCAAAATGAGCGATTCGGTCCCACCGAGTTTGCCTGACCAACTCTCTGGTTAGCTTATTACCAAAATCGGTCCCAGCGAGTTTGTGTAATCGGTCTCGTCGAGATTACGTTATGCCCTAACCCTAATGGAATCGGTCCCACAGAGTTGACACGTCGGTCCCACCGAAAAGCCTAACATTCACATTTTGAACTGAATCGGTCTGACCGAGTTTTCTGATTCGGTCCCACCGAGTTTTGTAAATTTTGTGTAACAGTTAGATTTTGTGTGGAGGCTATATATACCCCTCCACCCTTTCTTCATTATGAAGGAGAGCCATCAGAACGTGCCTACACTTCCAGCATTCATTTTCTAAGAGAGAGCCACCTACTCATGTGTTGAGACCAAGATATTCCATTCCAACCATATGAATCTTGATCTCTAGCCTTCCCCAAGTTGCTTTCCACTCAAATCATCTTTCCACCAAATCCAAATCAGTGAGAGAGAGAGAGAGATAATTGAGTGTTGGGGAGACTATCATTTGAAGCACAAGAGCAAGGAGTTCATCATCAACACACCATCTATTACCTTTTGGAGAGTGGTGTCTCCTAGATTGGTTAGGTGTCACTTGGGAGCCTCCAACAAGATTGTGGAGTTGAACCAAGGAGTTTGTAAGGGCACGGAGATCGCCCGATACGTCTCCAACGTATCTATAATTTATGAAGTATTCATGCTATTATATTATCAACCTTGGATGCTTTATACGCATTTATATGTTATTTTATATGGTTTTGGGACTAATCTATTAACCTAGAGCCCAGTGCCACTTTCTATTACTAACAACATATAGCTCATTTAACTAATAATATTTCAAGATGATCATTTCAGAAAGTTCAATGATTGGCATGGCATGGATTAGGAATGTGGACCCCTCAAAATGCTAAGGACACATATTGGCTCAAGCTCAAGACTCTACATTTTCATTTTAGTGATCCAAGATCACATTGAGTCCATAGGAAAATCCAATACTATTAAAAGGGGATGAGGTGTTGCTTAATGGCTTACTTGCTCAAAATGATTAGTGATATGCTACAAAAACCCTCAACCACTTTCTCATATCCACATATGTCCCTAACCAAAAGTCAAACTCAGCCCCACCGAAATGTTCTATCCGGCACCACCGAGTTCACTTGACATAGCCACTGCGAGAAACCCTAGTCATTTCGGTCTCACCGATAGGGATCCCGGTCTCACCGAGATGAGAATGCAAACTCTATGTTTCCCTTCGTAACGTTTCGGTGCAACCGAGATGATCTATTGGTCCCACCGAGTTCACAATGCAAACTCCCTATTTCCCTTTCGTAACGTTTCGGTATCACCAAAATGAGCGATTCAGTCCCACCGAGTATGCCTGACCAACTCTCTAGTTAGCTTATTACCAAAATCGGTGCCGCCGAGTTTGTGTAATCGGTCTCACCGAGATTACATTATGCCCTAACCCTAATGGAATCGGTCCCACCGAGTTGACACATCAGTTCCACCGAAAAGCCTACCTTTCACATTTTGAACTGAATCGGTCTGATCGAGTTTCCTGATTCGGTCCCATCGAGTTTGGTAAATTGTGTGTAACAGTTAGATTTTGTGTGGAGGCTATATATACCCCTCCACCCTTCCTTCATTATGAAGGAGAGCCATCAGAACGTGCCTACACTTCCAGCATTCATTTTCTAAGAGAGAGCCACCTACTGATGTGTTGAGACCAAGATATTCCATTCCAACCATATGAATCTTGATCTCTAGCCGTCCCCAAGTTGCTTTCCACTTAAACCATCTTTCCACCAAATCCAAATCAATGAGAGAGAGAGTTGAGTGTTGGGGAGACTATCATTTGAAGCACAAGAGCAAGGAGTTCATCATCAACACACCATCTATTACCTTTTGGATAGTGGTGTCTCCTAGATTGGTTAGGTGTCACTTGGGAGCCTCCGACAAGATTGTGGAGTTGAACCAAGGAGTTTGTATAGGCAAGGAGATCGCCTACTTCATGAAGATGTATCCTAGTGAGGCAAGTCCTTCATGAGCGATGGTCATGGTGGGATAGACAAGGTTGCTTCTTCGTGGACCCATCGTGGGTGGAGCCCTCAGTGGACTCGCGCAACCGTTACCCTTCGTGGGTTGAAGTCTCTATCAACGTGGATGTACGATAGAACCACCTATCGGAAACACGCAAAAAATCTCCGTGTCTACATTGTGTTTGCTCCCTCCAAACTTCTCCCTTTACCTTCGTATGCAAATGTTTTACATTCTGCTGCTATACTCGTAGACTTGTGTGTGTAGGTTGATTGATTGACTTGTGCTAAATTGCTAAAATCTGCCAAGACTTAAAATTGGGAAAAGTCTAGATTTTATTTGGAAAGTAGTCTAATCACCCCCCTCTAGACATACTTCTGATCCTACAGCCACCCATATCCCGGCAGAACCGAAGCTGCCTTGCGTGGAATATGAAGGAGTGCAATTGCCTCCTTCGTAGCTCTGATTGTCGCTAATGGATACCATCCTTCTTCGCCATGTTTTATATGGTTTCGGGTGTGCCAAATAGACCACATAATGGTAGTGATCTTCCCACGATCATCATCAGAAAAACGAGGATCACACATGATATCTTGCGCCCACGAGTCCGGATGAAGACGAGGGAGATGAATACCAAACCATGCACACGCCTGTTCCCAAAAGCGTTGACCATGTGAACAATGAATAAGAGCATGTTTCAGATCCTCTTTCATAGCTAAGCATACTTTGCATCGACTGATTTCTGCAATATGATGATAGTTGAGAGTAGCTTCATCCGAGAGAATCCAACGAAGGACTTGCCACCAGAAAACTCTCACCTTCGGGATGACATTTAATTTCCACAATGACTTCCACAACTATTGATCATTCCTTGAGGTTCTGCTAGCTGTCCCTTCCTCTAGAGCCACATGCTCTTTTTGAGTCACTATAGCATGGTATGCCGCTTTTACAGCGTAGTTGCCTGATTTCTCAAAAGTCGAAGCAAAAAAATCGTCACCCCCCTTGCTGAATGGGAATATTAAGAATAGCCTCCGCATCTGGAGCAATGAAATTATCCCTGATCACTTCCTGTCACCAAGACCAGTTGGTCATATCAATGAGATCAGAAACTGTCTCAATATTGGTATTTGGTGGCTTGAGAAGTGGATTGATACGTCTCCGTTGTATCTACTTTTCCTAACACTTTTCCTCTTGTTTTGGACTCTAATTAGCATGATTAGAATGAAACTAACCTGGGCTGATGCTATTTTCAGCAGAACTACCATGGTGTTGTTTTTGTGTAGAAAGAAAAGTTCTCGGATTGGAATGAAACTTTGCGAGGATTTTTTATTCAATAAATAAGAATTTCTGGAGCCAAGAACCACCGGAGGGGGCACCTGGGTGGGCACAAACCAGCAGGGCGCGCGCCCTGATGACCCACAAGTATAGGGAATCTATCATAGTCCTTCCGGTAAGTAAGAGTGTCGAACCCAACGAGGAGCAGAAGGAAATGACAAGCGGCTTTCCGTAAGGTTTTCTCTACAAGCACTGAAATTATCGGTGACAGATAGTTGTATGATGAGATAATTCGTAACGGGTAACAAGTAACAAAAGTAAAAAGGTGCGGCAAGGTGGCCCAATCTTTTTGTAGCAAAGGACAAGCCTGGACGAACTCTTATATAAAGCAAAGCACTCCCGAGGACACATGGGAATTACTGTCAAGCTAGTTTTCATCATGCTCATATGATTTGCTTTTGTTACTTTGATAATTTGATATGTGGGTGGACCGGTGCTTGGGTGCTTCCCTTCCTTGGACAAGCCTCCCACATAAGATTGACCCCTCTCGCAAGCATCCACAACTACGAAAGAAGAATTAAGATAAATCTAACCATAGCATGAAACATATGGATCCAAATCAGCCCCTTACAAAGCAACGCATAACCTAGGGTTTAAGCTTATGTTATTCTAGCAACCCATAATCTACTTATTACTTCCCAATGCCTTCCCCTAGGCCCAAATAATGGTGAAGTATCATGTAGTCGATGTTCACATAACACCACTAGAGGAGAGACAACATACATCTCATAAAAATATCGAACGAATACCAAATTCGCATGATTACTTATAGCAAGACTTCTCTCATGTCCTCAAGAACAAACGTAACTACTCACAAAGCATATTCATGTTCATAATCCGAGGAGTATTGATTATCATTAAGGATCTGAACATATGATCTTCCACCGAATAAACCAACTAGCATCAACTACAAGGAGTAATCAACAGTACTAGCAACCCACAGGTGCCAATCTGAGGTTTTGAGACAAAGATTGGATACAAGAGATGAACTAGGGTTTGAGAGGAGATGGTGTTGGTGAACATGTTGATGGAGATTGACCCCCTCTCAATGAGAGGATCGTTGGTGTTGGTGTTGACGATGACGATGATTTCCCCTTCTCAGAGGGAAGTTTCCCCGGCATAACAGCTCCGCCGGAGCCCTATATTGGTTCTACCCAAGTTCCGCCTCGAGACGGCGGTGCTTCGTCCCGAAAGCTTCCTCCTTATTTTTCCGGGTCTAAACACACCATATAGCATAAGATGGGCATCGGGGGCCTGCCAGGTGGCCCACAAGGCAGGGGGCATGCCCTCCACCCTTGTGGATGGCTGGTGGCCCCCCTCTGGTGCTTTCTTCGCCCAATATTTTTTACATATTACAAAATAATTTTCCGTGAAGTTTCAGGACTTTTGGAGTTGTGCAGAATAGGTCTCTAATATTTGCTCCTTTTCCAGTCTAGAATTCCAGCTGCCGGCATTCTCCCTCTTCATGTAAACCTTACAACATCAGAGAGAAAAGGCATAAGTATTGTACTATAATGTGTAATAACAGCCCATAATGCAATAAATATCAATATAAAACCATGATGCAAAATGGACGTATCAACTCCCCCAAGCTTAGACCTCGCTTGTCCTGAAGCGAAAGCCGATATCGGAAAATATGTCCACATGTTTAGAGATAGATGATACGTCTCCAACGCATCTATAATTTTTGATTGTTCCATGCTATTATATTATCAACCTTGGATGTTTTATATGCATTTATATGCTATTTTATATGATTTTTGGGACTAACCTATTAACCTAGAGCCCAGTGCCAGCTTCTGTTTTTTCCTTGTTTTAGAATATCGCAGAAAAGGAAAATCAAACGGAGCCCAATTGACCTGAAACTTCACGGAACTTATTTTTGGAACGGAAGCAATCCAGGAGACTTGGAGTAGACGTCAGGGAATCCTTGAGGAAGCCACGAGGCAGGGAGGCGTGCCCTAACCCCCGGGCGCGCCCCCACCCTCGTGGGCCCCTTGTGGCTCCCCTGACCGACTTCTTTCACATATATATGTCCATATACCCTAAAACCATCGGAGAGCAGAATAGATCAGGAGTTCCGCCACCAGAAGCCTCCGTAGCCACCGAAAACCAATCTAGACCCGTTCCGGCACCCTGCCGGAGGGGGAATCCCTCTCCGGTGGCCATCTTCATCATCCTGACGCTCTCCATGACGAGGAGGGAGTGGTTCTCCCTTGGGGCTGGGGGTATGTACCAGTAGCTATGTGTTTGATCTCTCTCTCTCTCTCTCGTGTTCTTGAGTCGGCACGATCTTGATGTATCGTGAGCTATGCTATTATATTTGGATCTTATGATGTTTCTCCCCCTCTACTCTCTTCTGATGAATTGAGTTTTCCCTGTGAAGTTATCTTATCGGATTGAGTCTTTAAGGATTTGAGAATGTCTTGCATGTTCTTATCTGTGGTGACAATGGGATATCATGTGATCCACTTGATGTATGTTTTGGTGATCAACTTGCGAGTTTCGTGACCATGTGAACTTATGCATAGGGGTTGGCACACGTTTTCGTCTTGACTCTCTGGTATAAACTTTGGGGCACTCTTTGAAGTTCTTTGTGTTGGTTGAATAGATGAATCTGAGATTGTGTTATGCATATCGTATAATCATACCCACGGATACTTGAGGTGACATTAGGGTTTTGGTTGATTTGTGTCTTAAGGTGCTATTCTAGTACGAACTCTATGATAGATTGAACGGAAAGAATAGCTTCATATTATTTTACTACAGACTCTTGAATAGATCGATCAGAAAGGACAACTTTGAGGTGCTTTCGTACCCTACCATAATCTCTTCATTTGTTCTCCGCTATTAGTGACTTTGGAGTGACTCTTTGTTGCATGTTTAGGGATAGCTATATGATCCAATTATGTTATTATTGTTGAGAGAACTTGCATTAGTGAAAGTACGAACCCTAGGCCTTGTTTCAACGCATTGCAATACCGTTTGTGCTCACTTTTACCAATAGTTACCTTGCTGTTTTTATATTTTCAGATTACAAAACCTATATCTATCATCCATATTGCACTTGTATCACCATCTCTTCGCCGAACTAGTGCACCTATACAATTTACCATTGTATTGGGTGTGTTGGGGACACAAGAGACTCTTTGTTATTTGGTTGCAGGGTTGTTTGAGAGGGACCATCTTCATCCTACGCCTTCCATGGATTGATAAACCTTAGGTCATCCACTTGAGGGAAATTTTCTACTGTCCTACAAACCTCTGCACTTGGAGGCCCAACAACGTCTACAAGAAGAAGGTTGTGTAGTAGACATCAAGCTCTTTTCTGGCGCCATTGCCGGGGAGGTTAGCACTTGAAGGTATATCTTTAGATCTAGCAATCGAATATTTCAGTTTCTTGTTTTATCACTAGTTTAGTTTATAAAAGAAAACTACCAAAAAATGGAATTGAGTTTGCCTCATACGCTTCAGCTTTTTAATATCTTTCGTGAGAACGATGGAAAGGAAAATTGTACTCAAATTCTAGAAGAAGAAGTCTATAAAATGTTTGGCACTAAATCTTTGAATGATGAGCATGATTGCAATGTTGTTAGTATGAACTCTTTGAATATCCATAGTACTAATGATGATTGCACTAGTCATGATGAAAATATCTCTTATAAGCATGTCGATTTTTGTGGAGTGCATAGAGTTTGCAAGTACATACCAAACAGGGAAGATAGATTTTGCAAGAGGCATAAGTATTTGGAAACTACTAGTTGGAACAGCTTCTACCCACTTAGTAACATAATCAACAGCAACAAATATATGTGTATACCCACTAGAGGAAGGGAAAGGTCCCATATAATCAAAGCCCCAATCATCAAATGGTTCAATAACAAGTGAATAATTCATAGGCATTTCCTGACATCTACTAATATTACCAATTCTCTAGCATTCATCACAAGACAAGACATACTTACGAGCATCCTTGAAGAGAGTAGGCCAATAGAAACTAGATTGCAATACCTTATGTGCAGTTCTATCTTGCACTATCATTATTAAACTTATATCTTTTGGCTTCAATACTATGAACATGTGTATCACTACTATCAAGATTTAGTAAAAATAGACCACTCAACAAGGGTGCATGACCATAAAAGATATTACTCGTATAAATAGACCAACCATTATTCTCTGATTTAAATGAATAACCGTCCCACATTAAACAAGATCCAGATATAATGTTCATGCTCAACGCTGGCACCAAATAACAATTATTTAGGTCTAAAACTAATCCTGAAGGTAGATGTAGAGGTAGCGTGCCGACGATGATCACATCGACTTTGGAACCATTTCCCACGCGCATCATCACCTCGTCCTTAGTCAATCTTCACTTAATCCGTAGCGCCTGTTTCGAGTTGCAAATATTAGCAACTGAACTAGTATCAAATACCTAGGCGCTACTGCGAGCATTAGTAAGGTACACATCAATAACATGTATATCAAATATACCTTTCACTTTGCCATCCTTCTTCTCCGCCAAATACTTGGGGCAGTTCCACTTCCAGTGACCAGTCCCTTTGCAGTAGAAGCACTCAGTCTCAGGCTTAGGTCCAGACTTGGGCTTCTTCACTTGAGCAGCAACTTGCTTGTCGTTCTTCTTGAAGTTCCCCTTCTTCCCTTTACCCTTTTTCTTGAAACTGGTGGTCTTGTTGACCATCAACACTTGATGCTCCTTCTTGATTTATACCTCCGCAGCCTTTAGCATTGCGAAGAGCTCGGGAATCGTCTTATCCATCCCTTGCATATTATAGTTCATCACGAAGCTCTTGTAGCTTGGTGGCAGTGAGTGAAGAACTCTGCCAATGACACTATCATCAGGAAGATTAACTCCCAGCTGAGTCAAGTGGTTGTGGTACCCAGACATTCTGAGTATATGTTCATTGACAGAACTATTCTCCTCCATTTTGCAGCTGTAGAACTTATTGGAGACTTCATATCTCTCAAACCGGGCATTTGCTTGAAATATTAACTTCAAATCCTGGAACATCTCATATGCTCCATGACATTCAAAATGTCGTTGAAGTCCCGGTTCTAAGCCGTAAAGCATGGCACACTGAACTATCGAGTAGTCATCAGCTTTGCTCTGCCAGGTGTTCATAACATCTGGCGTTGCTCCTGCGACGGGTTTGTCACCTAGCGGTGCTTCCATGACATAATTCTTCTGTGCAGCAATGAGTATAATCCTCAAGTTACGGACCCAGTCCATGTAATTGCTACCATCACGTGATCCATATCAACTAAACCATGTCCGATCATCATGTGAGATGGAGTAGTTTTCAATGGTGAACATCACTATGTTGATCATATCTACTATATGATTCACACTTGACCTTTCGGTCTCAGTGTTCCGAGGCCATATTTGCATATGCTAGGCTCGTCAAGTTTAACCCGAGTATTCCACGTGTGCAAAACTGGCTTGCACCCGTTGTATATGAACGTAGAGCTTATCACACCCGATCATCACGTGGTGTCTCGGCACAACAAACTGTAGCAATGGTGCATACTCAGGGAGAGCACTTATACCTTGAAATTTAGTGAGAGATCATCTTATAATGCTACCGCCGAACTAAGCAAAATAAGATGCATAAAGGATAAACATCACATGCAATCAATATAAGTGATATGATATGGACATCATCATCTTGTGCCTTTGATCTCCATCTCCAAAGCACCGTCATGATCACCATCATCACCGGCTTGACACCTTGATCTCCATCGAAGCATCATCGTCGTCTCGCCCAACTATTGCTTCTACGACTATCGCTACCGCTTAGTGATAAAGTAAAGAATATTACATGGCGATTGCATTTCATACAATAAAGCGACAACCATATGGCTCCTGCTAGTTGTCGATAACTCTGTTACAAAACATGATCATCTCATACAATAAAATTTAGCATCATGTCTTGACCATATCACATCACAACATGCCTTGCAAAAACAAGTTAGATGTCCTCTACTTTGTTGTTGCAAGTTTTACGTGGCTGCTACGGGCTGAGCAAGAACCGTTCTTACTTATGCATAAAAAACCACAACGCGGTATAGTGATTGCTTTTTGATCTTCAGAAAGAACCCTGTTCATTGAATCCGATTCAACTAAAGTTGGAGAAACTGACACTCACTAGCCACCTACGTGCGAAGCATGTCGATAGAACCAGTCTCGCGTAAGCGTACACGTAATGTCGGTCTGAGCCGCTTCGTCCAACAATACTGTTGAATCAAGAATCAACTAGTGACGGCAAGCAATATGTATATACCCACACCCACAACTCCTTTGTGTTCTACTCGTGCATATAACATCTACGCATAGACCTAGCTCGGATGCCATTGTTGCGGAACGCAGTAATTTCAAAAATTTCATATGCACACACAAGATCCATCTAGGTGATGCATAGCAACGAGAGGGGAGATTTTTGTCCACGTACCCTCGTAGACCGTAAGCGGAAGCGTTATGACAACGCGGTTGATGTAGTCGTACGTCTTCATGATCCGACCGATCTTAGCACCGAAGGTACGACACCTCTGTGATCTGCACACGTTCACCTCGGTGATGCCCCATGAACTCTAGATCCAGCTGAGTGTCGAGGGAGAGCTTCATCAGCACGACAGCGTGATGACGGTGATGATGAAGTTACCGATGCAGGGCTTCACCTAAGCACTACAATGATATGACCGAGGTGGAAATCTGTAGAGGGGGCACCGCACACGGCTAAGAGATCAACTTGTGTGTCTATGGGGTGCCCCCTCCCCCGTATATAAAAGAGTGGAGGAGGGGGAGGGACGGCCCTCTATGGCGCGCCCAAGGGGGGAGTCCTACTCCCGGTGGGAGTAGGATTCCCCCTTTCCATTGTTAGAGTAGGAGAGAAGGAAAGGGGAGAGAGAGGGAAGGAAGGGGGGCCGGCCCCCCACCCAATTCGGATTAGGCTAGGGGGCGTCCTCCACCTTGGCCTTCCTCTCCTCTTTTCCACTAAGGCCCAATAAGGCCCATATACTCCCCGAGGGGTTCCGGTAACCCCTCGGTACTCCGGTAAATGCCCGAACTCACCCGGAACCATTCTGATGTCTAGCCTTCCAATATATCGATCTTTATGTCTTGACCATTCTGAGACTCCTTGTCATGTCCGTGATCATATCCGGGACTCCGAACTTCCTTCAGTATATCAAAACACATAAACTCATAATACCGATCGTCGCCGAACATTAAGCGTGCGGACCCTATGGGTTCGAGAACTATGTAGACATGATCGAGACTCATCTCCAGTCAATAACCAATAGCGGAACCTGGATTCTCATATTGGTTCCTACATATTCAACGAAGATCTTTATCGGTCAAACCGCATAACAACATATGTTGTTCCCTTTGTCATCGGTATGTTACTTGCCCAAGATTCAATCGTCGGTATCTCAATACCTAGTTCAATCTCGTTACTGGCAAGTCTCTTTACTCGTTACATAATGCAACATCATGCAACTAACTCATTAGTCACATTGCTTGCAAGGCTTATAATGATGTGCATTACCGAGAGGGCCCAGAGATACCTTTCCGATACATGGAGTGACAAATCCTAATCTCGATATATGCCAACTCAACAAACACCATCGGAGACACCTGTAGAGCATCTTTATAGTCACTCAGTTACGTTGTGACGTTTGATAGCACACTAAGTATTCCTCCGGTATTCGGGAGTTGCATAATCTCATAGCCATATGAACATGTATAAGTTATGGAGAAAGCAATAGCGGTAAACTAAACGATCATCGTGCTAAGCTAATGGATGGGTAAAGTGAATCACATCATTCTCTAATGATGTGATCCCGTTCGTCAAATGACAACTCTTTGTCCATGGCTAGGAAACTTAACCATCTTTGGTTAACGAGCTTGTCAAGTAGAGGCATACTAGTGACACTCTATTTGTCTATGTATTCACACATGTAGTAAGTTTACGGTTAATACAATTCTAGCATGAATAATAAACATTTATCATGATATAAGGAAATATAAATAACAACTTTATTATTTCCTCTCGGGCATATTTCCTTCAGTATAACACCCTTCTCAAAGGAACCGTACGTGAGACTCTTGCCTCATACGGCTCCATCCTGGAAACTGGACCCCCTTTTCCTTTGACCAATGGGTCCTCGAACGCACGGGGGTTACAAATCATTCATTCATTGATTGATTCAAGGTAGCTTTAGCCATTGTGGGTAGAAGCTAGTCGCCAGAAGTGAATGATGACCCACAAGTATAGGGGATCTATCGTAGTCCTTCGGATAAGTAAGAGTGTCGAACCCAATGAGGAGCAGAAGGAAATGATAAGCGGTTTTCAGCAAGGTATTCTCTACAAGCACTGAAATAATAGGTAACATATAGTTTTGTGATAGGATAATTTGTAACGAGTAACAAGTAACAAAAGTAAATAAAGTGCAGCAAGGTGGCCCAATCCTTTTTGTAGTAAAGGACAAGCCTGGACAAACTCTTATATGATGTAAAGCGCTCCCGAGGACACATGGGAATATCGTCAAGCTAGTTTTCATCATGATCATATGATCCGCGTTCGGTACTTTGATAATTTGGTATGTGGGTGGACCGGTGCTTGGGTACTGTCCTTACTTGTACAAGCATCCCACTTATGATTAACCTCTATTGCAAGCATCCACAACTACAACAAAAGTATTAAGGGAAACCTAACCATAGCATGAAACATATGGATCCAAATCAGCCCCTTACGAAGCAACGCATAAACTAGGGTTTAAGCTTCTGTCACTCTAGCAACCCATCATCTACTTATTACTTCCCAATGCCTTCCTCTAGGCCAAAATAATGGTGAAGTGTCATGTAGTCGACGTTCACATAACACCACTAGAGGAGAGACAACATACATCTCATCAAAATATCGAACGAATACCAAATTCACATGACTACTAATAGCAAGACTTCTCCCATGTCCTCAGGAACAAACATAACTACTCACAAAGCATATTCATGTTCATAATCAGAGGGGTATTAATATGCATATAGGATCTGAACATATGATCTTGAAGGAAATATGCCCTAGAGGAAATAATAAAGTTATTATTTATTTCCTTATATCATGATAAATATTTATTATTCATGCTAGAATTGTATTAACTGGAAACGTAATACATGTGAGAATACATAGACAAACAGAGTGTCACTAGTATGCCTCTACTTGACTAGCTCGTTGATCAAAGATGGTTATGTTTCCTAACCATAGACATGAGTTGTCA
This sequence comes from Triticum urartu, assembly GCF_056163025.1. Classification (NCBI taxonomy): domain Eukaryota; kingdom Viridiplantae; phylum Streptophyta; class Magnoliopsida; order Poales; family Poaceae; genus Triticum; species Triticum urartu. The sequence goes on from NC_141875.1 coordinate 484,486,954, forward strand.
TTTGATTAATGGGATCACATAATTAGGAGAATGATGTGATTGACTTGACCCATTCCGTTAGCTTAGCACTTGATCGTTTAGTTTGTTCCTATTGCTTTCTTCATGACTTATACATGTTCCTATGACTATGAGATTATGCAACTCCCGTTTACCGGAGGAACACTTTGTGTGCTACCAAACGTCACAACGTAACTGGGTGATTATAAAGGTGCTCTACAGGTGTCTCCAAAGGTACTTGTTGGGTTGGCGTATTTCGAGATTAGGATTTGTCACTCCGATTGCCGGAGAGGTATCTCTGGGCCCACTCGATAATGCACATCACTTAAGCCTTGCAAGCATTGCAACTAATGAGTTAGTTGCGAGATGATGTATTACGGAATGAGTAAAGAGACTTGCCGGTAACGAGATTGAACTAGGTATTGAGATATCGACGATCGAATATCGGGCAAGTAACATACCGATGACAAAAGGAACAACGTATGTTGTTATACGGTTTTGACCGATAAAGATCTTCGTAGAATATGTGGGAGCCAATATGAGCATCCAGGTTCCGCTATTGGTTATTTGTCGGAGACGTGTCTCATTCATGTCTACATAGTTCTCGAACCCGTAGGGTCCGCATGCTTAAAATTTCGATGACGGTTATATTATGTGTTTATGAGTTTTGATGTACTGAAGGTTGTTCGGAGTCCCAGATGTGATCACGGACATGACGAGGAGTCTCGAAATGGTCGAGACATGAAGATTGATATATTGGAATCTTATTGTGATATCGGAAGTGTTCCGGGTGAAATCGGGATTTTACCGGAGTACCGGGAGGTTACCGGAACCCCCAGGGGATTAATGGGCCATAGTGGGCCTTAGTGGAGAAGAGGAGAGGCGGCTAGGACAGGGCCGCGCGCCCCTCCCCCTCTAGTCCGAATAGGACAAGGAGAGGGGGGCGGCGCACCCCCCCCCCTTTCCTTCCTCTCTCCCTCCTCTTTCCCCCTTCTCCTAATCCAACAAGGAAAGGGAGGGAGTCCTACTCCCGGTAGGAGTAGGACTCCTGGCGCCTCCTCCCTGGCCGGCCGCCTCTCCCCCCTTTGCTCCTTTATATACAGGGGCAGGGGGCACCCTAGAGAGACAACAATTGATTCGATCTTTTAGCCGTGTGCGGTGCCCCCCTCCACCATAGTCCACCTCGATAATACTGTAGCGGTGCTTAGGCGAAGCCTTGCGTCGGTAGAACATCATCATCGTCACCACGCCGTCGTGCTGACGAAACTCTCCCTCAACACTCGGCTGGATCGGAGTTCGAGGGATGTCATTGGACTGAACGTGTGCTGAACTCGAAGGTGTCGTGCGTTCGGTACTTGATCGGTCGGATCATGAAGACGTACGACTACATCAACCGCGTTGTGCTAACGCTTCCGCTTTCGGTCTATGAGGGTACGTGGATAACACTCTCCCTTCTCGTTGCTATGCATCACCATGATCTCGCGTGTGCGTAGGAATTTTTTTGAAATTACTACGTTACCCAACAGTGGCATCCGAGCCAGGTTTTATGCGTTGATGTTATGTGCACGAGTAGAACACAAGTGAGTTGTGGGCAATATAAGTCATACTGCTTACCAGCATGTCATACTTTGGTTCGGTGGTATTGTTGGATGAAGCGGCCCGGACCGACATTACGCATACGCTTACGCGAGACTGGTTCTACCGACGTGCTTTGCACACAGGTGGCTGGCGGGTGTCGGTTTCTCCAACTTTAGTTGAACCAAGTGTGGCTACGCCCGGTCCTTGCGAAGGTTAAAACAACACCAACTTGACAAACTATCGTTGTGGTTTTGATGCATAGGTAAGAACGGTTGTTGCTAAGCCCGTAGCAGCCACGTAAAACTTGCAACAACAAAGTAGAGGACATCTAACTTGTTCTTGTAGGGCATGTTGTGATGTGATATGGTCAAGACATGATGCTAAATTTTATTGTATGAGATGATCATGTTTTGTAACCAAGTTATCGGCAACTGGCAGGAGCCATATGGTTGTCGCTTTATTGTATGCAATGCAATCACCCTGTAATGCTTTACTTTATCACTAAGCGGTAGCGATAGTCGTAGAAGCATAAAGATTGGCGAGACGACAACGATGCTACGATGGAGATCAAGGTGTCGCGCCGGTGACGATGGTGATCATGACGGTGCTTCGGAGATGGAGATCACAAGCACAAGATGATGATGGGCATATCATATCACTTATATTGATTTCATGTGATGTTTATATTTTATGCATCTTATCTTGCTTTGATTGATGGTAGCATTATAAGATGATCCCTCACTAAAATTATCAAGGTATAAGTGTTCTCCCTGAGTATGCACCGTTGCGAAAGTTCTTCATGCTGAGACACCACGTGATGATCGGGTGTGATAGGCTCTACGTTCAAATACAACAGGTGCAAAACAGTTGCACATGCGGAATACTCAGGTTAAACTTGACGAGGCTAGCATATAACAGATATGGCCTCAGAACACGGAGACCGAAAGGTCGAGCGTGAATCATATAGTAGATATGATCAACATAGTGATGTTCACCATTGAAACTACTCCATCTCACGTGATGATCGGACATGGTTTAGTTGATATGGCACGTGATCACTTAGAAGATTAGAGGGATGTCTATCTAAGTGGGAGTTCTTAAGTAATATGATTAATTGAACTTAAATTTATCATGAACTTAGTACCTGATAGTATCTTGCTTGTCTATGTTGATTGTAGATAGATGGCCCGTGCTGTTGTTCCGTTGAATTTTAATGCGTTCCTTGAGAAAGCAAAGTTGAAAGATAATGGTAGCAATTACACAGACTGGGTCCGTAACTTGAGGATTATCCTCATTGCTGCACAGAAGAATTACGTCCTGGAGAAGCACCGCTAGGGCCAGGCCTACTGCAGATGCTGCTGATAACGTTAAGAACGTTTGGCAGAGTAAAGTTGATGACTACTCGATAGTTCAGTGTGCCATGCTTTACGGCTTAGAACCGGGACTTCAACGACATTTTGAACGTCATGGAGCACATGAGATATTCTAGGAATTGAAGTTAATATTTCAAGCAAATGCCCGAATTGAGAGATATGAAGTCTCCAATAAGTTCTATAGCTGCAAGATGGAGGAGAATAGTTATGTCAGTGAACATATACTCAAAATTCTGGGTATCATGATCACTTGACTCAACTGGGAGTTAAATTTTCCTGTTGATAGTGTCATTGACAGAGTTCTTCAATCTCTGCCATCAAGCTACAAAAGCTTCGTGATGAACTATAATATGCAAGGGATGAAAAAGACTATTCCCGAGCTCTTCGCAATGCTAAAGGCTGCGAAGGTAGAAATCAAGAAGGAGCATCAAGTGTTGATGGTCAATAAGACCACCAGTTTCAAGAAAAAGGGCAAAGGGAAGAAGAAGGATAACTTCAAAAAGAACAACAAGCAAGTTGCTGCTTAGGAGAAGAAACCCAAGTCTGGACCTAAGCCTGAGACTGAGTGCTTCTACTGCAAGCAGACTGGTCACTGGAAGCGGAACTGCCCTAAGTATTTGGCGGATAAGAAGGATGGCAAGGTGAACAAATGTATATGTGATATACATGTTATTGATGTGTACCTTACTAATGCTCACAGTAGCACCTGGGTATTTGATACTGGTTTTGTTGCTAATATTTGCAACTCGAAACAAGGGCTACGGATTAAGCGAAGATTGGCTAAGGACGAGGTGACGATGCACGTGGGAAATGGTTCCAAAGTCGATGTGATCGCGGTCGGCACACTACCTCTACATCTACCCTCGGGATTAGTTTTAGACCTAAATAATTGTTATTTGGTGCCAGCGTTGAGCATGAACATTATATATGGATCTTGTTTGATGCGAGACGGTTGTTCATTTAAATCTGAGAATAATGGTTGTTCTATTTATATGAGTAATATCTTTTATGGTCATGCACCCTTAAAGAGTGGTCTATTTTTGTTGAATCTCGATAGTTGTTGGGGATATACCCCGCGGTATGATCCGGCCGGAGTTATAACCCGGCTGGGACTTAGTAAACCGGCAGGTGGTAAACCGGCAGGTGGTAAACCGGTTGGTGTTAAGTCAGACGGTAAACCGGCAGGTTGTTAAACCGGCTCACAGTTAAGACAGACATGTAAAACAGGCAGTTAACCCAGACGGTAAACCGGCGGGTTGTTGAACCAGCTGACAGTTAAGACAGGAGTTAAGTTAGATGATAACTTAGTAGACATTCTTAAACCGGTAGACCATCTTAAACCGACACCAGTTAACTCCCGGCAGGCAGTGGTAACTGGGTTGCCAGGAGTTATGAAGCCCGAGACGTTATGAAGCCCAAGATGTTAAGAAGCCCAAGAAGAGAAGTCATAATAGTTAAGTCTTAAGTCCGAGTTGGACTCTACATGTAACCCGCCCCTTCAACTTATATAAGGAGGGGCAGGGCTCCCCAAAGAGGGACAAGTAAGAAGAAACAATCTTAAAGGGTTAGGGTTAACTGGGAGAGCCGGTTTACGGTGACTTCCTCATGATCATAATGAGAGATAGCCTCAAAAAACACGTAGGGTTGTTACCGGATGATGTTTCCTGGGCCCGAAGCTGTCTAAACCCTTGTCTTGCGTTGCGTCTCTCGATTCCACTCAACCCCTCTCAAGTTACCACATGGATGCGTTGGCCTCACGACTAAGTCCTCACACTAGGACATTTGCCTTGACAATTTCATGATAGTTGGCGCCCACCGTGGGACCCGCGCACGATGGTGTTGAGTTCTCGAAGGGATCTCTTAAGGGATCGAAAAGTTTGTGATTTTCCTAGATGAGCCAGTTTGGGGAAATCTACATCAGCTTGAAGATCATTGATTCAGATTTACAATATGTGAGAGTTAAAGTTTGAGAAAAATTAGGGTTACGCGGTGGATTAGAAGTCGAGCCATGGTGATAGCCCGGATTCGCTATGACAACTTAAATTCCGCAGCGATGATAGTAGGCAATACCCAAAAGTGTTCTGTGGCTATTATTTTTTATGAAGGCAAAGTTGACCCGTCAGAAAAAAAGTTCTGCTACTGGTATCCGGCGGATCAAAGTTGCATCGACACGAGCCCCAATGGCAAAGCGATCAGTACTGCTACTAGTGTTATTAAATTGAGATTCCACCGCCACTGCTCGGTGAGACTAGCAAAGCCTACGAAGGAATAAGTGCCAAACTGATGGAGGCCACGAACCGGAAACAAATATGATACAATCCGGACTCCTCCGCTGTCCGCGCCTCGAGTCCTCGACGCCCTGCAAGTTCATCCGCCACTTCATATTTATAATGAACCGGAGGCAGGCCGGGATTCGGACATTGCAAGCCGGCTCGCCTGCTTCCACTGTTGACTCCGTCTCCACCGCACCAACTTCGCTGGTTGCTCCATCGCTGAGCCGGCCCCGCACCTTTCGTTGTGGCATCATTTGGCCTAAACTGCCGCGGGGGCCTCTCCTGGACAGACTGGTTGTCTTGTGCTACTTCACGTCGTTCCCTGCCTAAATTCTAAGCGCCGGATTGCCGTAGCCCGCCATGGATAAACCTCTGTTGCCGTAAACCGCTGGAGAGCTGCCCGCGCCTTGCTGGCCTCACCTCCGCCATGAGCTGCCGCTGCCGCTGTGAGCCGCCTCGAGCCGCCATGTTTCAACTACTGTCGTAAGTAGCCATCTTTGGCTCGCCTCCGTCGAGCACGATTGCCCCTGCTTCCAAACCGTAGTTGCGCCCGAGTCACTGCGGATGCGACCCACCACCGGTTCAGTCTACGGGCTCCGCTCCTCACACAAACACCGCAAATCGGTCTTCAGCCACCCGGTGTGCTCCACCTCGGTTTGCACTCCCGTGCTGCTGCTCCAACGGTCCAACACCAGCTCGCTGTTGTACCCTTTGAGCCGCCCATCTTCAAATTGCCGCCGCCGGCCACCTTTCGAGTCGGCCGCCGTGGTATATCGGAGCCGGTTTTCTACTTTAGCCTAGTATAAGTCGCCACCGTTTTCCATCTGAACCGTCGCGGCACTCTGCCGTCTCAAATTGCCAACCAACAAGAATAAGGAAGAAGCCGCTGCGGACTGGGTCTCCGCTCGGTCTTCAGCCATAAACCGTCGGCCGCCTCAGTTACGTCTCCACTGGCCTCGTCTCCGCTTTGCCAAATCGCTGTGTTAACCCGCTCTACTCTGACTCTGAAACCACTGCTGCGTTTCCAAGGCTTCAACTCGCCGGCCGCTGCCGAGCCGTCGTTCCCGCAGTGCTGTTTCTGCTGCGACCAAGTCGCCGGATCACCCCTGTCTCCGCTGAATCGCTGAAGCTCCTGCTCCAACCCGCCGGCTTCAGCCGCGACTCCAACCTGCCGGTCTCCGTGACAAGTTATTACATTGCGATAATCTCAATTTCCGTCAGGCAGCAGGCTGCTGTAACTTCTACACCGAGTCACCTTATAGGGATCGAGGGTTACGTGGTCAGTTAATGACAGAGAATGGACGTGAGGAGGGTCTACGACATCGACGAGCAGTCATAATGAGCTACGTTTTCATAACTGGGCGGCGCCACAAGTCGCCGGATCAAGATAGTCCCGCACATTGCCGGGTCAATATTGGCCGCACATCGCCGGATCAGTACCGTCCAGAACTTCCACTGAAAGAGCAAGTGGAATCTACTAAAAGTTGTTGTGCACTGCTCTTCACGTCAGGACACTGGGGATCAACCAAACTGACGCTGCCTGTATTGCATCAAGCCATTGATTCACGGAAGACCTGGAAGGCCTGTACTACTGCTCTCCTCAACCCAGATTTGACTCAGATACCGCTGAGCCGGTTTCGTTTTTTCCGGCGAGTCATCGCGATCTTAAAATACCGTCGCTCTGAATCGGCCGTTTCCTCTGTCTCTCTGCACGGACTCGCAGCGCGCTGAGCCGTCGTGTCTGATTCAAGGACTACAGTGCTATCTCTACGGCCTCAAGCAGCGGCAGTTGCCAAATCGCCACCTCGGTCGCCGAGCGGACTCCGTCTCCGCGCCGGGACGCCTCACCTCGACCGAACTGGTGCGCCAAAGCCGCCTCGTCAACTCCCCTTGCTTCGGCCTCGCCCCTGCCTCAGCCGTAAATCGCCACCCACTATCCTTCATCTCTACCGCGCACCGGCTAGCTCTTGCCGCTCAGAGACACCCTGCTCCACCGCCGTTCTGAGCCGCCGGCCGCCTCGACACCCAAATCGCCGCGGACCTCTGCGCCGCGTCTCTACTCAGGCGACCCGGCTCCCGAGCCCCGCGAGCCGGCCCTACTCATCTCTCCGCAAATGAGCCGGCGCCGAGCCATCCTGGATACGCCCTGATCAACAAGTCACCGCTGCCACACTCCGTCTTGCTTGAGTCTCCGCTGCGGATGAATGGCCGTTGGTGCCATTGCTAAACCGCCTCCATCTCGGTTTTCTGACCTGTGCGCCTTCGCCTCTGTTCTGACTCGCCCTGAGACGTCCTGCTCCTACGCTATTGTGAATAGCCACTCCGCTTTACTCCACCTCCGCTGGCTCCGAGTCGCCTCGAGACGCCGTAGCTCCCCCATTTTTTCACCACCAGGATACCTCCGAATTGCTCATGGCCGTGATCCGCCTTCTGCCACCGGTCGGAGCCCGGGGGTTATTTTGCTCGAGAAGGAGAACCTGTATATGGGCCGCGGGATCTAACCCGCCGCCGGTCGCAGTTCCCACGTGCCCGTCTCCCAAGCCACCGGGCGGTTTACCTGACCTCAGCGTCAAATCCTCTGCTAACTCGCTGGACCGGCTGCCATGGAAATAGCAGTCAAACAAGTGGCCCTCGCAGGAGATAAGAACATGGTGTAAAGCTACCAATGAGCAGGCCCTATCAGGATGTGTGCGGTCTGACTAAGGGGTTGACGCACAAGCTGCATCTAATGACCTGGTGCGAATCAAAACAAAGGAGGAGTATGCGAGTTAAAATAATGGAAGATGTGTACAGGCCAGCCACAGTTACTACTGCACATCACAAGAGTTGGGATTAGTCGCTGACCAACATGTCATAATAGCCGCCTGCCGTACGATGAACAGTTGCAATCTCCGGATCGATAAGACCAGAGGTCATTACGTGTGTAACGGCATAATCCGTTTATGGAAAGATCGCAGAGACAAAGCAGTAAAAGCAGGCACGCAGAGGTTGTGCCAACGCTTGTAGCCCACTGGATCCCTGATGGACTCGTACTGCATTGTTAACCCGGGAGTCCGGTTTGTATGGACACATCAGGTTATCCGGCAGACCCAGGTAAAATTATTGTTATATGGTTTGATCAATAAATCAAAGGTGACGCCGAATATTCGCACGCATTGAGTTGTCCGATGGACAGCGGCAATAAGCATAAATCTTGATGCCTGATCAGTCTAGTTATCTAAACTTGGTTTGCGCCATTAGTATCATCCGACAAAAACAAATATCAGGTGCTATCTTTTCTATATATTTTATCAGCACGTATTAAAAATTGTTTAAAAAACAATTACTTTGGTCTATGGTATTTTTTCGCAGGATCATTATTCATTACAAAGGTGTGAAAGGGGTGTGCGCCAAATAATTTTTGCACTAGCGTTTGTTACCGTGCTGCTCGACGGACACGTGCGCAAGTCGCGGCCTCTGCTACATCAACACAACGTGATTGGCTCGTCCGTCCGTTACAGTTTAAAACCGCCGCGGTTGACTCATCTGTCTGCTCCCGCGGCCGACTCGACCGTGATTGATTTCAGCTTCACCGTGGTGATCATCAACCCCGCGGTGGATATTAACTGGCCTGACATATCAGGTGAAATCCATCCAGTATATTTTATGTTATATATTGCTTTCTTTAAAAAGAGCAATTACTCCGGCTTGCAAAGTTATCTACTGCAGGACCCTAAACCGCCATATTGATGCAAATTTAAAGGCCGTTAGAAAATTTCCGGCTTAACAAGAAGGATTTCGGTTTAAAATCTGGCTCAAGGGAAAGTTGTCTCCCACAAAAGCTTTAAAGCTCTCAATATCCGGCTTAAGAATTTCCGGTTCAAAAAAGAATAATCTCTCGCAAGTTCGAGTTTTCAGGAAAAATTAAAGGGACCAAAGAGAGTCTGCTGCACAGCACAGCTCAAACATAGGTACCCCTGGAGCATAGCTCACAATATCATTTGGGGGCTTCCTGTTCAAATATAGGTGTATTCACCAAAGAGAACATAGCGTTACTACCCTCTTGATTCTGGCTATCAAGCCAATATTATCATAAGAGCACAGCTCTGGTTACTTCGGTAATCCGGCTATCAAGCCAATATTATCATAAGGGGCCAAAGAGAGTCTGTTGCACAGCACAGCTCAAACATGGGTATCCCTTGAGCACAACTCACAATATCACTCGGGGGCTATGTTCGAACCATAGTCACACCTCTTGATAGGCTTAAGGCCACCAGGGAAATCATTTGGGGGCTCTGGTCGTATCCGAACCATAGCTTATACCCTCTTGATCAGCATAAGGGCACCAGGGAAATCACTTGGGGGCTTGGTCGTATCCGAACAATAGCTACACCTCTTGATAGGCATAAGGCCACCAGGGAAATCACTTGGGGGCTATGTGTTCGAACCATAGTTGCACCTCTTGATAGGCATAAGGGCACTAGGGAAATCACTTGGGAGCTCTGGTCGTATCTGAACCATAGCTTAAACCCTCTTGATCATACATATACATCATCATATATTCCACCATACATCATCATAGCATGTATCATATGTGCATAGATATACCGGCTTATATGGCAGGAATCGGTTTTCAAACCAGGATATATTATTCAAAATCTTTAATAGCCAACACTGCTAGATTTTATTATGGTTATCAAATAACCAGTATTATGATTAAGGTTTTCAAAGTCGCTTTAGCGCAATGACTATCATATTATCAATGGATATGGTTTATTCTACAATTGAAGGAATAGTCCCGAGTCGCTGCAGGCTTACGACCCGACACTTGGGGGCTACATTATTCAAGTTGGAATTACATCAAATACACAAGTCTCATGTCGCTGCAAACATGCACCATGACACTTGGGGGCTAATGCAAAGTCATTGTTTGCTCACCTTATTGAAGACCCGGCTCATCACATCGTAATGAGCCGGCCCTTAGGGGCTACAAATTGCTCCTGTCAACCATTCAAGGTACAAAGCTTTTAATCCATTATATTGAAGGGTCCACTGCTCAGTTGGTAAAGCACAAAGCTCTTAACCATGTGGACATGGGTTCAAGCCCCATGATGGGGGTTACATCATATAATGTTATTCGCAATGAAGTATATATAAAGTCCCAGCTCAATATTATCTTACTGAGCCGTCCCTTGGGGACTACACGTTACTGTTCAAAATCTACATGATTATATTTACAAAGTCCCTACTCATTATTGCATAATGACCCGGCCGTTGGGGGCTACACTGGTTGAAGTTTTTATAAGCATAAGGCAATTTCAAGTCCCAGGTTGCTGCAAGCATGACAACCCGGCACTTGGGGGCTACATATGTGGAATACTCAGTTCTGACTGGTGATCGAGATGAACAACCTGGATTTCTTCAAGCTTGTGACATTCATATTGAAGCAAGTCTTAAGCTGTTGCTATGCCACCTTCTTAAGACTTGGGGTCTACAAGTGATAGGCATATAAGAGGTATATTTTCAAAACTGATGTTAACAAACAGTTCTGATTCGGTGCCATCAATATTCTTAAACCGGTAATTTTGGCAATGGTAAACCGGTAAAGTTTTACATTCTTAAACCGGCTGAAGATCAAATGAGTATTTCAAAGGCCAATATTTTTGTTAAGCATTGGGAACTGAAGTCAAAGGAGTTATTCTTCACAATATTTCTCTGTGACAAACCAATGCCAGCAAATTGATTATGAAGCTGGCCTATTGACTCGGATTTTATAGAAGAAGGAAGTGACAAGGACTTAAGGATGATCAGGATCAATTTAACATGGATAAATCCAAATTAAACTGGGGGCTAATGTCGGGGATATACCCCGCGGTATGATCCGGTCAGAGTTATAACCCGGCTGGGACTTAGTAAACCGGCAGGTGTTAAAGCAGGTGGTAAACCAGCAGGTGTTAAGGCAGGTGGTAAACCGGTTGGTGTTAAGTCAGACGGTAAACCGGCAGGTTGTTTAACCGCTGACAGTTAAGACAGACAGGTAAAACAGGCAGTTAACCCAGACGGTAAACCGGCTGATTGTTAAACCGGCTGACAGCTAAGACAGGAGTTAAGTCAGATGATAACTCAGCAGACATTCTTAAACCGGCATGCCATCTTAAACCGGCACCAGTTAACTCCCGGCAGGCAGTGGTAACTGGGTTGCTAGGAGTTATGAAGCTCGAGACGTTATGAAGCCCAAGATGTTAAGAAGCCCAAGAAGAGAAGTCATAATAGTTAAGTCTTAAGTCCAAGTTGGACTCTACATGTAACCCGCCCCTTCAACTTATATAAGGAGGGGCAAGGCTCCCCAAAGAGGGACAAGTAAGAAGAAACAATCTTAAAGGGTTAGGGTTAACTGGGAGAGCCGGTTTACGGTGACTTCCTCATGATCATAATGAGAGATAGCCTCAAACAGCACGTAGGGTTGTTACCGGATGATGTTTCCCGGGGCCCGAAGCTGTCTAAACCCTTGTCTTGCGTTGCGTCTCTCGATTCCACTCAACCCCTCTCAAGCTACCACATGGATGCGTTGGCCTCATGACTAAGTCCTCACACTAGGACATATGCCGTGACAATTCCATGACAATAGTAGTGATACACATATTCATAATATTGAAGCCAAAAGATGTAGAGTTGATAATGACAGTGCAACTTATTTGTGGCACTGCCGTTTAAGTCATATCGGTATAAAGCGCATGAACAAACTCCATACTGATTGACTTTTGGAACCAATTGATTATGAATCACTTGGTACTTGCGAACCGTGCCTCATGGGCAAGATGACTAAAACGCCGTTCTCCAGAACTATGGAGAGAGCTACAGATTTGTTGAAAATCATACATACAGATGTATGTGGTCCGATGAATGTTTAGGCTCGTGGCGGGTATCGTTATTTTCTCACCTTCACAGATGATTTAAGCAGATATGGGTATATCTACTTAATGAAACATAAGTCTGAAACATTTGAAAAGTTCAAAGAATTTCAGAGTGAAGTTGAAAATCATCGTAACAAGAAAATAAAGTTCTACGATCTGATCGTGGAGGAGAATATTTGAGTTACGAGTTTGGTCTACATTTGAAACAATGCGGAATAGTTTCACAACTCACGCCACCCGGAACACCACAGCGTAACGGTGTGTTCGAAATCGTAATCGTACTTTACTAGATATGGTACGATCTATGATGTCTCTTACTGATTTACCGCTATCGTTTTCGGGTTATGCTTTAGAGACGGCTGCATTCACGTTAAATAGGGCACCATCAAAATCCGTTGAGATGATGCCTTATGAACTGTGGTTTGGCAAGAAACCAAAGTTGTCGTTTCTTAAAGTTTGGGGCTGCAATGCTTATGTGAAAAAACTTCAACCTGATAAGCTCGAACCCAAATCGGAGAAATGTGTCTTCATAGGATACCCAAAAGAGACTGTTGGGTACACCTTCTATCACAGATCCGAAGGCAAGACTTTTGTTGCTAAATTTGGAGTCTTTCTAGAGAAGGAGTTTCTCTCAAAAGAAGTGAGTGGGAGGAAAGTAGAACTTGATGAGGTAACTGTACCTGCTCCCTTATTGGAAAGTAGTTCATCACAGAAACCGGTTCCTATGACGTCTACGCCAATCGGTGAGGAAGTTAATGATGATGATCAGGAAACTTTAGATCAAGTTGTTACTGAACCTCGTAGGTAAAACAGAATAAGATCCGCACCAGAGTGGTACGGTAATCCTGTTCTGGAAGTTATGTTACTAGACCATGATGAACCTACGAACTATGAGGAAGCGATGATGAGCCCAGATTCCGCAAAATGGCTTGAAGCCATGAAATCTGAGATGGGATCCATATATGAGAACAAAGTGTGGACTTTGGTTGACTTGCCCGATGATCGGCAAGCCATTGAGAATAAATGGATCTTCAAGAAGAAGACTGACGCTGACGGTAATGTTACTATTTATAAAGCTTGACTTGTTGCGAAAGGTTTTCGACAAGTTCAAGGGATTGACTACAATGAGACATTCTCACCTGTAGCGATGCTTAAGTCTGTCCAAATCATGTTAGCAATTGCCGCGTTTTATGATTATGAAATTTGGCAAATGGATGTAAAGACTGCATTCCTGAATGGATTTCTAGAAGAAGAGTTGTATATGATGCAACCTGAAGGTTTTATCAATCCAGAGGGAACTAACAAAGTGTGCAAGCTCCAGCGATCCATTTATGGACTGGTGCAAGCCTCTCGGAGTTGGAATAAACGTTTTGATAGTGTGATCAAAGCATTTGGTTTTATACAGACTTTTGGAGAAGCCTGTATTTACAAGAAAGTGAGTGGGAGCTTTGTAGAATTTCTGATATTATATGTGGATGACATATTGCTGATTGGAAATGACATAGAATTTCTGGATAGCATAAAGGAATACTTGGACAAGAGTTTTTCAATGAAAGACCTCGGTGAAGCTGCTTATATATTGGGCATTAAGATCTATAGAGATAGATCAAGATGCTTAATTGGACTTTCACAAAGCACATACATTGACAAATTTTTGAAGAAGTTCAAAATGGATCAAGCAAAGAAAGGGTTCTTGCCTGTGTTACAAGGTGTGAAGTTGAGTAAGACTCAATGCCCGACCACTGCAGAAGATAGAGAGAAGATGAAAGATGTTCCCTATGCTTCAGCCATAGGCTCTATCATGTATGCAATGCTGTGTACCAGACCTGATGTGTGCCTTGCTATAATTTTAGCAGGGAGGTACCAAAGTAATCCAGGAGTGGATCACTGGACAGCGGTCAAGAACATCCTGAAATACCTAAAAATGACTAAGAATATGTTTCTCGTTTATGGAGGTGACAAAGAGCTAGTCGTAAATGGTTACGTCGATGCAAGCTTTGACACTCATCCGGACGATTCTAAATCACAAACCGGATACGTGTTTACATTGAACGGTGGAGCTGTCAGTTGGTGCAGTTCTAAACAAAGCGTTGTGGCGGGATCTACATGTCAAGCGGAGTACATAGCTGCTTCGGAAGCACCGAATGAAGGAGTTTGGATGAAGGAGTTCATATCTGATCTAGGTGTCATACCTAGTGCATCGGGTCCAATGAAAATCTTTTGTGACAATACTGGTGCAATTGCCTTGACGAAGGAATCCAGATTTCACAAGAGAACCAAGCACATCAAGAGACGCTTCAATTCCATCCGGGATTTAGTCCAGGTGGGAGACATAGAAATTTGCAAGATACATACGGATCTAAATGTTGCAGACCCATTGACTAAGCCTCTTCCATGAGCAAAACATGATCAGCACCAAGGCTCCATGGGTGTTAGAATCATTACTGTGTAATCTAGATTATTGACTCTAGTGCAAGTGGGAGACTGAAGGAAATATGCCCTAGAGGCAATAATAAAGTTATTATTTATTTCCTTATATCATGATAAATGTTTATTATTCATGCTAGAATTGTATTAACGGGAAACATAATACATGTGTGAATACATAGACAAACAGAGTGTCACTAGTATGCCTCTACTTGACTAGTTCATTGATCAAAGATGGTTATGTTTCCTAACCATAAACATGAGTTGTCATTTGATTAATGGGATCACATCATTAGCAGAATGATGTGATTGACTTGACCCATTCCGTTAGCTTAGCACTTGATCGTTTAGTTTGTTGCTATTGCTTTCTTCATGACTCATACATGTTCCTATGACTATGAGATTGTAACATCCCAAATTTTCAATTTGGAATGTTATACACTAGATCATCATTACATAGCATATTTTACTGCATTTTGGTTGATCCTAGAAAATTCTACGCAACTCAAGGACCCTCGGAGAGAGTTGGGGATTTCGTTATTTTCATATTTGAGTTTTCTCAAATTTTGAAAATAGGATCATTTGATTTTATTTATTTTATCTTCAATTATTTCTATTACAAAAATATGGGAGAGGGAATAAAATGACTTTCCCAAAATAAAGAAATATTGAGGATTTAATAAAAAAATCAAATAAGATTTTATTTTGGTTTTATTTGCTATTTTATTTGAATTTGCGAAAAATGTGTGTTTTTCAAAATTGTATTTAGGCCCCAAATAAATGTTCATCCTGTGCGGCCAGATTTTGGAAGCCGGGGAAAATATATTTCGGGATTTTTGGAGTCCGTTTAGTATTCCTTTTTTTCTAAGCATAATTATTTAAAAAAAGTCCAAACCGACTCTGGGCCGTAACCGGCCAGGACTCCGCCTGGCCGGGCCTTTAAATAGCCGTCGCCCGAGGACCGACAGCCCAGCCGCGCCCCCGCCGCAAACCCTAACCCTAGAGCCGCCGCCCCACCGCTGCGCCGCCTCGCCGCGCCGGACCGCCGCCGCCCCACCGTCGGACCACCGCCGCCCCGCCTCGCCGGACCGCCGGATCCGCCGCCGCCGGAGGTAGATCTCGCCGCCATTTTTTTAGAAAACCGATCGGTTTTCCTTCGGTTTCGTTCGGTTTTTTAGTTTCGTTTTTTTAAATAGATCGGTTTTTCTGGTTTATTTATTTAGCGAGCGTTCGCCCGTTCGTTCGTTTTAATGAACGTTCGTCGTTTTTCTTTTTCTCGGATTTAATCCGCGACTTTTCTGATCGCGATTCCTGATCCGTTTTTCGTTCTAGTATAACTTTTCGCTCGTTTATCGGAATCAGGCAATTCAAGTGCCTGGAGTTTCGTCTCGAAACCCTCTTTCCGTTTAACCAACTCAAACAAGTTTTTGACACTGTAAAAATTGCCCTAGATCCAGAATAGTAAATGAAGCTTGTTTCTTTTGCCGTTTGTCTTTCATTGCTTCATTCGATTTGATTCTTTTTGCCAACCGGAGTTCTTAAGTTGAACTTTCTGGTTATATCTCTTATTTGAGTTTTACCTGTGCATTAGTTGAGTACTTATTGTATGCTTGTTTGTTTCCGATAGAGTACCCGGAGTGCGCCGCCTGCTACTTCGAATCGCTAGGTTTTGCGGATCATCAGCAAGGCAAGTAACACTTTGATCATACCTCCTACTACCCAGTTTTATTGCATTAGATCAATCCTCACACATTGCATGATTAGGATCTAATTAAATTGTGGGTTTGGGAAGTAGTTGAGGTAGTACCTATTACCTGTTATTATCAAACCTTTGGGAGTTACTTCTACGTTTGCTTATTATGCCATGCTATGCTAGTAGACGTGGATTGGGTGAGTGTATCCATGACAGATGTGAGATTGTTAAATTAATGGTTTATCTAAGGTGGCAACTTAAATACACATCTGGGTGGATTGAGGCACCTGGGTATTCCAGCGACTGCCTGTTTTCTTTTGGACCGCCACCCAGGCTCAAAGGGATCATGAGATTATTCATGCTAGAAGCTTCCGTGTGCAGCCACAAGCTACTATGGGCTCTAGCATAGTTGACTAAGTCGTGCGAACTCTTACAGTGGTAGACTAGCAGATGTAGGGGATGTAGGTTGGTACGGTCTACCCGTTCGTAAGGTGCTAGCGCTTCTGAAAGACTATGTCTCGGTCATCCGTTTCTCAAACACCTTGTAGTGCGAGAAACCCAACGGAGGAGATCGAGTCTTGTGGGGAAAAGTGCAGAAACCTCTGCAGAGTGTATAAACTAATCATGGTTAGCCGTGTCCCCAGTTATGGACATCTTGAGAATATAGTACCTGGATTATCATGTGAATCTCATCATGTTACTCTAAAATTATTTTGTCGGGTTTTTTAATGATGATGCTTAATTGGGATTGAGAATGCTGTCATCCATTCTCAATGTTTAACAACTACCATGATAGTTAAATAAAATTTATTCCTTTGCAGTAGGGAAAAATTAGCTTTTCGCAAAAACCTTATAACCATAGAGCTTTCCACCAGCCAAATATGCATATAGTATAGCCTATTTCATTTCATTACCCTTTATGTGTTACATTGCCAGCATATTCCATGTGCTGACCCGTTTCGGGCTGCAACGTTAATGTTGCAGACTTTTCAGACGACGATTAAGGTGCTTTTAGGTCGTGGTTCTATACTCAATGATGCCGTTGGAGTTGATGGACTCACTTATCTTCCAAGCCTTCCGCTGTTATCGTTATTAGATGGCCTTAAGCCATATTTATTGTAATAAGCTCTCTCTTGAGACACTCGTTGTAATAAGTGTGTGATTGCTACTTTGTTATAAATCCTTCAAGTACTGTGTGGTGTCAACATTACTGATCCAGGGATGACACCTGAGCATAGAGATTGGACCATTTGAGGTCTGGTCGCTACAAGATGGTATCAGAGCACACGCTGACTGTAGGACAGGACCACTAAGTTAAAGAACTAGATCACTACTCACTCTTCTCACTCTGAGCTCTCATCTTTTCTACTCTTTTAGGATGGCGGATGCAAGGAACAAGTTCACACAACCGGATGAAGATACACCCTTTGGACGTCACTTGAAGGAAGTCACTAGATACCTGAACATAAGAGTACCAAGCTTCACCGGGACCTACAACGCCACTCTACCGGAAGAAGAGCGCTGGATGATTCAAGTTCAAGTTCCAGGAAGGACGTTTATGCCAGTCACTGAGCCCATATTGTTTTCTTTTGATGCACCAACTTGGAGTCTAGGAAAGAGCATGGCAGCTCACATCGCCATGGGACGTATTGGAGAAGTTTACCGCAATGATCTCAAGGATACTATCTACCAGATTTGTGGGCGCCGAGATGAGCACTGGGAGATGATCAGCACCAGAAAGGATAGATCAATTGCAGCTTTTATCCAGGAGTTAAACCAGCACATACGACGATAGGAGAACCAGATGTGCGCAGATATGATAGATCTAAAGAAGGCGAGGACAAGAATCAAGGAACTGGAGGAAGAACTCAAGGCTACACGTGAAGATTATGAAGAGGAAATCGAAGTATTAGTGGAGAAGAATGACGATCTGATCAAGAAGATTGGAATATTTATGGGAGGCCCTACACCAGTAGAAGAAGACGAAGAACCCAATGAGATTCGCCCAGAAGACTACATCATCATCGACGACACCGACTCGGATCCAGATGATAGCGATGATGACTATGTTGATGAAGCTGGAGCAGATATCATGGAGTCTGCAACCGAAGAATATTTCTAGTAGACCACCCCAACAGTAGTAGTAGTCCACCATGTAAATATAGTAGTCCGAGCACTTTTGCGATAGTTAGATCGATTGTATGCCCTTGTTTGTTTGATTGAATGAAGTGAATTGTTTGGTTTTGCCTCATGTGCATATGGGTAGTGTTTTCTCTTTAGACCCTCTCTACTCTTAAACCTCATCTTTTCTAAACCCTCAGATGCCTCCGAGACATGACCCCGGTTTCACCTTCCCACCGGAGCTCACCCAGTTGATCCAGCAGCAGAACACATTGATGCAGTTGCTAGTCCATAATCAGAATCAGGGGAACAACAACGACAACCCACCACCACCACCACCTGTTGATCACTTAGCCCGTTTTCTTAGGCTGAATCCGCCGGTGTTATCCAGTAGCACCGAGCCGATAGTAGCAGATGATTGGCTCTGCAAGACAGCAAGGGAATTGACCACGGCAGGATGCACAGATGCGGAAAAGGTGAAGTTTGCCCTACATCAACTGGAAGGACCCACAACATCATGGTGGGAGAATTTCACAACCACTTTCCCTGTCGACACTGTCACATGGGACCAGTTCCAGCAGGCTTTCCGTACTGCCCATGTTTCAGCAGGAGCTATGGCCATGAAGAAGCGAGAGTTTCGCAACTTGCGCCAAGGAGGAAGGACAGTTGGCCAGTATGTGGAGGATTTTAGTAAGTTAGCACGTTATGCCCCAGATGACGTTGCTACGGATGCAGCTAAGCAGGAGAAGTTTCTGGAAGGACTGAATGATGAGTTGAGCATGCAGTTGATGGTAGCGACCTTCAACAACTACCAGGAGTTGGTAGATCGTGCTCTCATGATTGAAGGGAAGCAGCAGCAGATTGAGAATCACAAGAGGAAGTATGGAAAAGGAAAGAGCAATTCAGGAGCTCAGCAGAAGCCACGTTTTACCCCTAGACCGGGAGGACATTTTCAGCATACCCATGGAGGAGGTAGCTCGCACAATCACAATGGCACCAAGAATGGTAATGGGAATGGAGGAAGCAACAGCCAGAACCACACCAACCCATCGACCCCAGCCAACAGAGACCTGAGCCAAGTCACTTGCTTTAAGTGCCAGAAGACCAGACATTATGCCAATGAATGTCCTGAATCCCAGAATGGAAATGGCAATGGAAGCTCTGGGAAGAAGTCGAACCCTTTCAACAGGGGACAGGTGAACCACGTTAATGTGGAGGAGGTTGAAGAGCACCCGGATGTCGTAATTGGTAAGTTTTTGGTTAAGTCATTTACTACACTCGTTCTTTTTGATACTGGTGCATCGCATTCATACATATCAAGGGGATTTGTGGATAAGTATAAACTACCAACCCAAGCCCTTAGATCACCCATGTTAGTGACCTCGCCTGGAGCAGAGTATATGGCTAGTCTATGGTGTGATCAGTTACCATTAAGGATTGGTAACTACGTATTTCCCTCAGACCTAATAGTATTGGAATCTTAAGGATTGGATGTGATATTAGGCATGGATTGGTTATCAAAGTACGAAGAAAATATTGAATGTGCCAGTAAGTCAATTTTGCTTACCACGCCAGAAGGGAGAAGGATCAAGTATGTATCCCGGCATGTGCCGAAAAGGACTCAAGTAAATTGTTTAATAGGAGTTGTGTAGGAGGAAGTACAAGTGGTGAAGGATTTCCCTGATGTATTTTCAGAAGAGTTGCCAGGCATGCAACCGAATAGAGATATTGAGTTTTTGATTGAGCTTTTGCCAGGCACAGGGCCAATATCTAAGAGACCATATAGGATGCCCGCAAAGGATTTGGTGGATATTAAGAAGCAGATTAAGGAGTTACTGGATAAGGGATATATTCGCCCAAGTTCTTCACCTTAGGGGTCACCAGTACTTCTAGTGGAGAAGAAGGATGGATCGAGGATGGTTGTTGATTATCAAGGATTGAATGAAGTAACCATCAAGAACAAGTACCCACTACCGATGATCAATGATCTGTTTGATCGATTGCAAGGAGCTAAGGTATTTTCCAAGATCGATCTGCGATCAGGATACCACCAGTTGAAGATTCGAGAACAGGATATACCTAAGACGACTTTTACCACCAGGTATGGGTTGTACGAGTATACCGTTATGTCATTTGGTCTGACTAACGCACCTGCATATTTTATGAACATGATGAACAAAGTGTTTATGGAGTTTTTGGATAAGTTCGTTGTAGTGTTCATTGATGATATCCTGGTCTACTCGAAGAATGAAGAGGAGCATAAGGAGCATTTGCGTTTGGTTCTTGGAAAGCTTAGAGAACATCAATTATATGCCAAGTTTAGCAAATGTGAGTTTTGGTTGAAGGAAGTTGGATTTCTCGGACACGTTATATCGGGAGAGGGTATAGCAGTAGATCCCACTAAAGTTGATACTGTGACAAATTGGGAAGCCCCAACAATAGTTGGAGAAATCCGGAGTTTTCTTGGACTTGTAGGATACTACCAGAGGTTTATTGAAAATTTCCCGAAGATTGCGAAGTCTATGACGGAGTTGTTGAAAAAGGATACCAAGTTCATATGGACCGAGGAGTGTGAGGCCAGTTTCCAGGAGTTGAAGAAACGTTTGGTTACATCCCCAGTATTGATTTTGCCAGATCAGACCAAGGATTATGAGGTGTATTGCGACGCTTCACGTCGAGGACTTGGAGCAGTGCTTATGCAGGAAGGAAGAGTTGTTTCATATGCCTCATGACAACTTAAGCCTCATGAGTTGAATTATGCCACGCATGATTTGGAGTTAGCAGCCATAGTGCATGCGTTGAAGACTTGGAGACATTTTCTCATTGGAAACCATTGTGAGGTGTACACGGACCACAAGAGTTTGAAGTATATTTTCACGCAGAAGGAGTTGAATCGCCGGCAAAGGATGGTTGGAGCTCATCAAGGATTATGATATGAGATTGCACTATCACCCCGGAAAGGCTAACGTAATAGCCGATGTGCTGAGTCGTAAAAGTCATGTCAACACCCTAATGACGGGAAATTTACCAAGGGAGTTAGCCGAAAATCTTCGTGAGCTATGTTTGGAAATAGTACCAAGAGGCTATGTAGCAGCATTGGAGATTCAGTCTACTTTGATGGATAAGATCAGAGAAGCCCAAAAGACTGACAAGGAGATTGCCTCTATAAAGGAGAAAATGAGCAAAGGAAAAGCTAAGGGATTTCGTGAAGTTGAGCACGATACCTTATGGTTTGAAGACCGTATTTATGTGCCTAATGATTCGGAGATCAGGAATTTAATTCTGCAAGAGGCCCATGATTCACCCTATTCGATTCACCAAGGAAATACCAAGATGTATCTGGATTTGAAGGATATTTTCTGGTGGACCGAAATGAAGAAGGATATTGCGGAGTATGTAGCAGTTTGTGATGTATGTCAGAGAGTAAAGGCAGAGCATCAGAAGCCAGCAGGATTGCTACAGCCATTGCCGATACCCGAATGGAAATGGGATAAGTTAGGTATGGATTTCATTACGGGTTTACCTAGAACTCGTACAGGCTATGACTCAATTTGGGTTGTAGTCGATTGTTTGACAAAGGTAGCTCATTTCATCCAAGTGAAGACTACCTATACCAGTGCAAAGTTGGCAAAGATATACATGACCAGAATCGTATGTCTGCATGGAGTTCCAAGGAGCATTGTGTCAGATAGAGGAACCCAGTTTACCTCAAAGTTCTGGAATCAGTTGCACGAAACTTTGGGTACCAGACTGGAGTTTAGTACAGCTTTCCATCCGCAGACAGATGGACAGACCGAGAGAGTCAACCAGATTTTGGAGGATATGCTGAGAGCTTGTGCACTAGATTATGGATCTAGTTGGGACGAGAATTTGCCATATGCAGAGTTCTCTTACAACAACAGTTATCAATCCAGTTTGAAGATGGCCCCTTTCGAAGCCTTGTACGGAAGGAGGTGCAGGACCCCATTGTCATGGGATGAAGTTGGAGACTGCCAGTTGTTTGGACCGGATCTGATTAAGGAGTCTGAACAGAAAGTAAAATTGATTCGCGATAGGCTCAAGGTAGCCCAGTCCAGGCAGAAGAGCTACGCAGATTCTAAACGTAAGGAGACAGTTTACGAAGTCGGAGACCGAGTTTATCTTCGAGTATCTCCACTTCGAGGAGTTAAGCGCTTTGGAGTTAAGGGAAAGTTAGCGCCACGTTTTGTAGGCCCATACAAAGTTTTGGAGCGTATGGGAGAAGTAGCCTATAAGTTGGAATTGCCCGAAGGATTGTCAGGAGTTCACGACGTGTTCCACGTTTCCCAGTTGAAGAAGTGCCACGCAGAAATGGCTGATATACCGCTGAGAGATACAGTGCCACTGGAAGCCATTCAGTTGGACAGTGATTTGACCTATGAGGAGAAACCAGTTAAGATTCTAGAGTATGCCAGTCGAGTCACCCGCAGCAAGGTTATCAAGTTTTGCAAAGTTCAGTTGAGTCACCACACGGAGGATGAAGCCACCTGGGAGCAAGAGGAAGAATTGCTGAAGGACCACCCTCACCTATTTTCTAGCCAATCCGAATCTCGAGGGCGAGATTCATCTTAAGGGGGATAGGTTTGTAACATCCCAAATTTTCAATTTGGAATGTTATACACTAGATCATCATTGCATAGCATATTTTACTACATTTTGGTTGATCCTAGAAAATTCTACGCAACTCAAGGACCCTCGGAGAGAGTTGGGGATTTCGTTATTTTCATATTTGAGTTTTCTCAAATTTTGAAAATAGGATCATTTGATTTTATTTATTTTATCATCAATTATTTCTATTACAAAAATATGAGATAGGGAATAAAATGACTTTCCAAAAATAAAGAAATATTGAGGATTTAATAAAAAAATCAAATAAGATTTTATTTTGGTTTTATTTGCTATTTTATTTGAAATTAGGAAAAATGTGCGTTTTTCAAAATTGCATTTAGGACCCAAATATATGTTCATCCTGTGCGGCTTGATTTTAGAAGCCGGGGAAAATTTATTTCAGGATTTTTGGAGTCCGTTTAGTATTCCTTTTTTTTCCTGAGCGTAATTATTTTAAAAAAAGTCCGAACCGACTCTGGGCCGTAACCAGCCAGGACGCCTGGCCGGGCCTTTAAATAGCCGCCGCCCGAGGCCCGACAACCCAGCCACGCCCCCGCCCCAAACCCTAACCCTAGAGCCGCCGCGCCGCCGCCGGAGGTAGATCTCGCCGCCGGTTTTTTTTAGAAAACCGATCGGTTTTCCGTCGGTTTCGTTCGGTTTTTTAGTTTCGTTTTTTAAATAGATCAGTTTTTTCTGGTTTATTTATTTAGCGAGCGTTCCCCGTTCGTTCGTTTTAACGAACGTTCATCGTTTTTCTTTTTCTCGGATTTAATCCGCGATTTTTCTGATCGCGATTCCTAATCCGTTTTTCGTTCTAGTATAACTTTTCGCTCGTTTATCGGAATCAGGCGATTCAAGCGCCTGGAGTTTTGTCTCGAAACCCTCTTTCCGTTTAACCAACTCAAACAAGTTTTTGCCACTGTAAAAATTGCCCTAGATCCAGAATAGTAAACGAAGCTTGTTTCTTTTGCCGTTTGTCTTTCATTGCTTCATTCGATTTGATTCTTTTTGCCAACCGGAGTTCTTAAGTTGAACTTTCTGGTTATATCTCTTATTTGAGTTTTACCTGTGCATTAGTTGAGTACTTATTGTATGCTTGTTTGTTTCCGATAGAGTACCCGGAGTGCGCCGCCTGCTACTTCGAATCGCTAGGTTTTGCGGATCATCAGCAAGGCAAGTAACACTTTGATCATACCTCCTACTACCCAGTTTTATTGCATTAGATCAATCCTCACACATTGCATGATTAGGATCTAATTAAATTGTGGGTTTGGGAAGTAGTTGAGGTAGTACCTATTACCTGTTATTATCAAACCTTTGGGAGTTACTTCTACGTTTGCTTATTATGCCATGCTATGCTAGTAGACGTGGATTGGGTGAGTGTATCCATGACAGATGTGAGATTGTTAAATTAATGGTTTATCTAAGGTGGCAACTTAAATACACATCTGGGTGGATTGAGGCACCTGGGTATTCCAGCGACTGCCTGTTTTCTTTTGGACCGCCACCCAGGCTCAAAGGGATCATGAGATTATTCATGCTAGAAGCTTCCGTGTGCAGCCACAAGCTACTATGGGCTCTAGCATAGTTGACTAAGTCGTGCGAACTCTTACAGTGGTAGACTAGCAGATGTAGGGGATGTAGGTTGGTACGGTCTACCCGTTCGTAAGGTGCTAGCGCTTCTGAAAGACTATGTCTCGGTCATCCGTTTCTCAAACACCTTGTAGTGCGAGAAATCCAATGGAGGAGATCGAGTCTTGTGGGGAAAAGTGCACAAACCTCTGCAGAGTGTATAAACTAATCATGGTTAGCCGTGTCCCCGGTTATGGACATCTTGAGAATCTAGTACCTGGATTATCATGTGAATCTCATCATGTTACTCTACAATTAATTTGTCGGGTTTTTTTAATAATGATGCTTAATTGGGATTGAGAATGCTGTCAACCATTCTCAATGTTTGACAACTACCATGATAGTTAAATAAAATTTATTCCTTTGCAGTAGGGAAAAATTGGCTTTTCGCAAAAACCTTATAACCATAGAGCTTTCCACCAGCCAAATATGCATATAGTATAGCCTATTTCATTTCATTACCCTCTATGTGTTACATTGCCAGCGTATTCCACGTGCTGACCCGTTTCGGGCTGCAACGTTAATGTTGCAGACTTTTCAGACGATGATTAAGGTGCTTTTAGGTCGTGGTTCTATACTCAGTGATGCCGTCGGAGTTGATGGAGTCACTTATCTGCCAAGCCTTCCGCTGTTATCGTTATTAGATGGCCTTAAGCCATATTTATTGTAATAAGCTCTCTCTTGAGACACTCGTTGTAATAAGTGTGTGATTGCTACTCTGTTATAAATCCTTCAAGTACTGTGTGGTGTCAACATTATTGATCCAGGGATGACACCTGAGCACAGAGATTGGACCGTTTGAGGTCTGGTCGCTACAGAGATTATGCAACTCCCGTTTACCGGAGGAACACTTTGTGTGCTACCAAACCTCACAACGTAACTGGGTGATTATAAAGGTGCTCTACAGGTGTCTCCAAAGGTACTTGTTGGGTTGGCGTATTTCGAGATTAGGATTTGTCACTCCGATTGTCGGAGAGATATCTTTGGGCCCACTCGGTAATGCACATCACTTAAGCCTTGCAAGCATCGCAACTAATGAGTTAGTTGCGGGATGATGTATTACGGAACGAGTAAAGAGACTTGCCGGTAACGAGATTGAACTAGGTATTGAGATATCGACGATCGAATCTTGGGCAAGTAACATACTGATGACAAAGGGAACAACGTATGTTGTTATGCGGTTCTGACCGATAAAGATCTTCGTAGAATATGTGGGAGTCAATATGAGCATCCAGGTTCCGCTATTGGTTATTGGCCGGAGACGTGTCTCAGTCATGTCTACATAGTTCTCAAACCTGTAGGGTCCGCACGCTTAAAGTTTCGATGACGGTTATATTATGAGTTTATGAGTTTTGATGTACCGAAGGTTGTTCGGAGTCCCGGATGTGATCACAGAAATGACGAGGAGTCTCGAAATGGTCGAGACATGAAGATTGATATATTGGAAGCCTATATTTGGATATCGGAAGTGTTCCGGGTGAAATCGGGATTTTACCGGAGTACGGGGAGGTTACCGGAACCCCCCGAGGGATTAATGGGCCATAGTGGGCCTTAGTGGAGAAGAGGAGAGGCGGCTAGGACAGGGCTGCGCGCCCCTCCCCCTCTAGTCCAAATAGGACAAGGAGAGGGGGCGGCGCCCCCCTTTCCTCTCTCTCCCTCCTCTTCCCCCCTTCTCCTAATCCAACAATGAAAGGGAGGGAGTCCTACTCCCGGTAGGAGTAGGACTCCTCCTGGCGCGCCTCCTCCCTGGCCGGCTGCCTCTCCCCCCTTTGCTTCTTTATATATAGGGGTAGGGGGCACCCTAGAGACACAACAATTGATTTGATCTTTTAGCCGTGTGCGGTGCCCCCCTCCACCATAGTCCACCTCGATAATATTGTAGCAGTGCTTAGGCGAAGCCCTGCATCGGTAGAACATCATCATCGTCACCACGCCGTCGTGCTGACGAAACTCTCCCTCAACACTCGGTTGGATCGGAGTTCAAAGGATGTCATTGGACTGAATGTGTGCTGAACTCGGAGGTGCCATGCGTTCGGTACTTGATCGATCGGATCGTGAAGACGTACGACTACATCAACCGCGATGTGCTAACGCTTCCGCTTTCGGTCTACGAGGGTACATGGACAACACTCTTCCCTCTCGTTTCTATGCATCACCATGATCTCGCGTGTGCGTAGGAATTTTTTTGAAATTACTACGTTACCCAACAGATCTTCCACCAAATAAACCAACTAGCATCAACTACAAGGAGTAATTAACACTACTAGCAACCCACAGGTACCAATCCCAGACTTGGAGACAAGAATTGGATACAAGAGATGAACTAGGGTTTTGAGAGGAGATGGTGCTGGTGAAGATGGTGATGGAGATTGCCCTCTCCCGATGAGAGGAGCGTTGGTGATGACGATGGCAATGATTTCCCCCTCCCGGAGGGAAGTTTCCCTGGCAGAACAGCTCCACCAGAGCCCTAGATTGGTTCCGCCAAGGTTCCGCCTCGTGGCGGCGGAGTCTCGTCTGGAAAGATGGCTTATGATTTTTTCCTCATCGAAAGACTCCATATAGCAGAAGATGGCCATCGAAGGGCCACCAAGGGGCCCACAAGGTAGGGGGGGCGCGCCCAGGGGGTAGGGCACACCCCCCACCCTCGTGGGCAGGGTGTGGCCCCCCTGGTGGACTTCTTGCGCTCAGTATTTTTTATATATTCTGAAAACATCTTCCGTGAAGTTTCAGGACTTTTGGAGCTGTGCAGAATAGGTCTCTAATATTTGCTCCTTTTCCAGCACAGAATCCCAGCTGCCGGCATTCTCCCTGTTTATGTAAACCTTGTAAAATAAGAGAGAATAGGCATAAGTATTGTGACATAATGTGTAATAACAGCCCATAATGCAATAAATATCGATATAAAAGCATGATGCAAAATGGACGTATCAACTCCCCCAAGATTAGACCTCGCTTGTCCTCAAGCGAAAGCCGAAATCGAAAAATATGTCCACATGTTTACAGATAGAGGTGTCGATAAAAATAAAATACGAACATGAGGGCATCATGATTATTCTTAGAATAGCAACTTATAGAATTCTTGTCATATGATCTCTTATGCTAGAGTAACAATTCAATCACAATTTCAAGTATGAATCATAAACTTCATTGACAACTAACAAATTATAATCTCGGTCATTGGAGCAATTGCAATTTATCATAACATAGGAAAGAGTAAATATAAGAGCCTTTCAGCAAGTCCACATACTCAACTATCATATAGTCTTTCACAATTGCTGACACTCACGCAATACTTATGGGTATGGAGTTTTAATCAGACACAGAGAAAGATAGGGGCTTATAGTTTTGCCTCCCAACGTTTTACCTCAAGGGTAATGTCAACAATAATAGTTCATGAAATCTCACATCGAATTAGCCATATATACCAGGATCTTTCCAACATATTGTGCTTGCCAAAGGATAAAATATAAAAAGGAAGGGTGAAGATCACCATGACTCTTATGCAAGGTAGGAGATAAAAGTAAAAGATAGGCCCTTCGCAGAGGGAAGCAGAGGTTGTCATGCGCTTTTATGGTTGGATGCACAAAATCTTAATGCGAAAGAACATCACTTTATATTGCCACTTGTGATATGGACCTTTATTATGCAGTCTGTCGCTTTTATTTCTTCCATATCACACGATCGTATAAAGCTTATTTCCTCCACACCAATCAATCATACATATTTAGAGAGTAATTTTTATTGCTTGCACCGATGACAACTTACTTGGAGGATCTTACTCAATCCATAGGTAGGTATGGTGGACTCTCATGGCAAAACTGGTTTAAGGTTGTTTGGAAGCACAAGTAGTATCTCTACTTGGCGCGATGAATTTGGCTAGCATGAGGGGGAAAGGCAAGCTCAACCATGTTGGATGATCCATGACAATATAATTTATCTCAGATGTAAGAAAACATAACCCATTACGTTGTCTTTCTTGTCCAACGTCAACTCTTTAGCATGTCATATTTTAATGAGTGCTCACAATCATAAAAGATGTCTAAGATAGTATATTTATATGTGAAGACCTCTCTTTCTTTATTACTTCCTATTAATTGCAACGATGACCAAAACTATGTTTGTCAACTCTCAACAACTTTTATTCATCATACTCTTTCTACGTGAGCTCATTACTCTCCATAAGATCCATATGATCTCTTTGTTTCCCTTTTATTCTTTCTCTTTTCTTTTGTTCACTCAAGATCATGGCAAAACAATTAAGCCCTGGACTCACCACTAATCTTTATTATATATAGCTCACGGACTCGATTACATAGAAGGATCATAAAGCAAAACTCACAACTAGATCATACTAAAAGCTTTTATTCTACTAGATTAAAATATTATCAAAGGGATCGAACTAAGAAAAATGGTAAAGATAAAAGTGATGGTGATACGATACCGGGGCACTCCCCCAATCTTGGCAGTTGCCAAGGGGAGTGCCCATACCCATGTGGTTATGTCTCCTTTTCGGGGAAGGTGATGTGATATTCTTGGCGATGATGCCCCTCAGGATACGATTCTCCTCCTCGAGCTTATTGACTTGCTGCTTGAGGTCCATTATTTCCTTCCGAAGTTTTCCTGTAACAACCAAATCTCCCTGCACCCAAGGGTGTTGCATAGCTGCGAGAGAACTAGTGACACTCTTTTTCATATTCTCATAAGAAAGAAATCTAACATTGGAAGGGATAACCGAATTTGGAATAGCCGAGCTCTGCAGTTCCCCTATTGTGAATCCAGCTCGGAAGCAGGAAGTGACTTCTTGATCCTCCTCCATGGCATCTATCCTCTTCAAATCAGCCTCCATCTCTTCCTCCGTTGCTGGCCCAAAGTGGTCAACATTGTTGTTTGTCATTGATCTCGGTGCCGGGTGAGACACCCGGCTCTCCCTGACTAACTCTTGCGAAGACATCTTGCTCTTATCTGCAGTAGCAACAGCTCGAAACACAAACAGAGGATAATCGCGTGATACGGGAGTCAAAACCTCTAGGAGATTATATAACGAATTTTTACCAACCAAATTACGTGTCGTGTAAGAAAATGGAGTCCGGAAAGCGAACGAGGTGCCCACGAGGTAGGGGGTGCGCCCAGGGGGGTAGGGCGCGCCCTCCACCCTCGTGTCCTTCCCGGACTGCTTCTTATTTTTCTATTTTTCTAAATATTCCAAAATGGAAGAATATTGCTATAAAAACTGTTTTGGAGTCGGTTTACTTACCGTACCACATACCTATTCCTTTTCGGAGTCTGAAACGTTCCAAAAAGTGTCCCTTATGTATTCCTCCGGGGTTACGGTTTCAATAACATTGGTTTCAACATTTATAGGATTACCTGGGATATAATGTTTAATTCTTTGACCGTTCACCACCTTCGGATTTGTGCCTTCAAAGTTGTTGATTTTTATGGCACCGGAACGATAGACCTCCCCGATAACGTAAGGACCTTCCCATTTAGAGAGAAGTTTTCCTGCAAAAAATCTTAAACGAGAGTTGTATAGCAATACATAATCACCTACATTAAACTCACGCTTTTGTATTCTTTTGTCATGCCATCTTTTAACTTTTATTTTAAACAATTTGGCATCCTCATAGGCTTGGATTCTCCATTCATCAAGTGAGTTGATGTCAAATAACCTCTTCTCACCGGCAAGTTTAAAATCATAGTTGAGCTCTTTAATAGCCCAATAAGCCTTATGTTCTAGTTCGAGAGGAAAGTGACATGCCTTTCCATAAACCATTTTATACGGAGATATACCCATAGGATTTTTATATGCAATTCTATAGGCCCATAATGCATCATCAAGTTTCTTGGACCAATTCTTTCTAGATCTATTAACAGTCTTTTGCAAAATTAATTTGACTTCTCTGTTGCTCAATTCTACTTGACCACTAGACTGTGGGTGATAAGGAGATGCAATTCTATGATTAACATCATATTTAGCAAGCATTTTACGGAAAGCACCGTGAATAAAATGTGAACCATCATCAGTCATTAAATATCTAGGGACTCCAAACCTTGGAAAAGTAACTTCTTTAAGCATTTTAATAGAAGTGTTACGATCAACACTACTAGTTGGAATAGCTTCTACCCACTTAGTAACGTAATCAACAGCAACTAAAATATGTGTATATCCATTAGAGGCAGGAAAAAGGTCCCATATAATCAAAGCCCCAAACATCAAATGGTTCAATAACAAGTGAATAATTCATAGGCATTTCTTGACGTCTACTAATATTACCAATTCTTTGACATTCATCACAAGACAAGACAAACTTACAGGCGTCCTTGAAGAGAGTAGGCCAATAAAAACCGGATTGCAATACCTTGTGTGCAGTTCTATCTCCAGCATGGTGTCCTCCATAAGCCTCGGAGTGACACTTGAGTAGGATTTGTTCCTGTTCATGCTCAGGTACACAATGTCTAATAACACCATCTACTCCTTCTTTATAAATATGTGGGTCATCCCAAAAGTAATGTCTCAAATCATAGAAGAACTTTTTCTTTTGCTGGTATGTGAAACTAGGTGGTATAAATTTAGCAACAATGTAATTAGCATAATCAGCATACCATGGAGCAGTATGAGAAGCATTTATGACATTAATTTGTTCATCAGGAAAACTATCATCAATAGGTAGTGGGTCATCAAGCACATTCTCTAGCCTAGACAAGTTGTCTGCAACGGGGTTCTCAACACCCTTTCTATCAATAATATGCAAATCAAATTCTTGTAGCAAGAGAACCCATCTAATAAGTCTAGGTTTAGCATCATTCTTTTCCATAAGATATTTAATAGCAGCATGATCAGTGTGAATAGTTACTTTAGAATCAACAATATAAGATCTGAACTTATCACAAGCAAATACAACTGCTAAGAATTCCTTTTCAGTAGTAGCATAATTTCTCTGAGCATTATCTAGAGTTTTACTAGCATATTGAATAACATTTAATTTCTTATCAACTCTTTGCCCTAGAACAGCACCTACAGCATAATCACTAGCATCACACATAATTTTGAAGGGTAAATTCCAATCAGGTGGCTGAACAATAGGTGCAGAGATCAATGCTTTCTTAAGTATTTCAAATGCTTCTACACAATCATCATCAAAGACAAATGGTATATCTTTTTGTAATAAATTAGTCAGAGGCAGAGAAATTTTTGAGAAGTCCTTAATGAACCTCCTATAAAAACTGGCATGACCAAGGAAACTTCTTATACCGTTGATGTCCTTGGGACATGGCATCTTTTCAATAGCATCAACCTTGGCTTTATCAACTTCAATACCTCTTTCAGAAACTTTATGCCCCAAGACAATACCTTCATTAACCATAAAGTGGCACTTTTCCCAATTCAAGACAAGATTAGTTTCTTCACATCTCTGCAAAACTCGGTCAAGGTTGCTTAAGCAATCATCAAAAGAGGATCCATAGACGGAAAAATCGTCCATGAAAACCTCACAAATCTTTTCACAAAAGTCAGAGAATATAGCCATTATGCATCTTTGAAAGGTAGCAGGTGCATTACATAAACCAAAAGGCATACGTCTATAAGCAAAAGTACCAAAAGGGCAAGTAAAAGTAGTGTTTGATTGATCATTGGCTGACACAGGTATTTGAGAGAAACCAGAATAACCATCTAGAAAGCAAAAATGTGTGTGTTTGGATAATCTTTCTAGCATTTGATCGATAAAAGGTAAGGGGTAATGATCTTTTTTAGTAGCTTTATTTAATTTGCGGAAATCAATTACCATCCTATAACCTGTAATAATTATTTTCGGGATCAACTCATCTTTATCATTAGGAACGACAGTAATACCTCCCTTCTTAGGGACACAATGGACAGGGCTTACCCACTGACTATCAGCAACGGGATAAATTATAACTGCCTCAAGAAGTTTTAGTATTTCCTTTGTTACCACTTCCTTCATCTTAGGATTCAGCCGTCGTTGATGATCACGAACTGGTTTGGCATCTTCCTCTAAATTTATTTTGTGTTGACACAGAGTGGGACTAATGCCCTTAAGATCATCAAGAGTATATCCAATAGCAGCACGGTGCTTCTTCAGAGTTTTCAATAATCTCTCTTCCTCATGCTCTGAAAGGTTAGCACTAATAATAACATGATATATCTTTTTCTCATCAAGATAAGCATATTTAAGAGTATCAGGTAACGGTTTAAGCTCAAACACGGGATTACCCTTGGGTGGAGGAGGATCCCCTAGGATTTCAACAGGCAAATTGTGTTTCAGGATGCATTCCTGTTTAAAGAATATTTCATCTATTTCCCTTCTTTCATTCATAAACATATCATTTTCATGGTCTAGCAAATATTGTTCTAAAGGATCACTAGGAGGTACGACAATAGAAGCAAGACCAATAATTTCATCTTTACTAGGCAATTCCTCTTCACGGTGTTGTCTACGAAATTTAAAGAAATTAAATTCATGAGACATATCACCTAAACCAATAGTAACAACATCCTTTTTCACTACAAAAAAAAGACATCCGTGACATTTTGGGCCGAACGAAAAAAAAATCTGTCATACATATGACACTTCTATGACGATAATTGTGACAAAACCTGGTATCATCATAGATGTGGTGAGCTCCTACTTCTATGACAAAAAATCATGACAGAAAATGGGATTTTCGTCCTGGGCGGGCCAAAGACGCAGCTGCATGACATTCTTTGGGTCATCCATGACGGAAAAAACCGTGGTAGAAGCGAGGGGGAGGAAAATTTTGGGGAGTTCCCGGTCACGGTGGGAGGTCAGGGGCTGAGCGATGCGTGTTTCTCTCGTACATGTACGCGCGTGTGTGCGAGGCGTTGGCTCTAACTGAACCCGAGCGAGGCGTTGGGCTCTAACTGAACCCGAGCGATTGCACTGCAGGCTACGCATTACTGAACCCGAGCGATCGATCGATGGCTATTAACTGAACCCGATCGAGCAATTCCTTCGCTATTGCTGCTAACTGAAGCCGATCGATGCTGCCTCTGGGATGAACAGCGGGCGTTGCGGGGGGGGGGGGGGGGGGGTGGATGAAAAGTGAGCGGTGGCGTTGCCTCTGGATGAACAGGACCCCGTGGTGTGGTGGAGGGCTGGATGAACAGTAGACGGTGGAGGGGTGCCCGTGGAGGGGTGGATGAATAGGACCCCGTGGTGTGGAGGGCTGGATGAACAGTAGACGATGGAGGGGTGCCCGTGGATGGGTGGTTGAATAGTACCCCATGGTGTGGAGGGTTGGATGAATAGTAGACGGTGGAGGGGCGCCCGTGGAGGGGTGGTTGAACAGGACCCCGTGGTGTGGAGGGCTGGATGAACAGTAGACGGTGGAGGGGTGGTTGAACAGTAGCCGGTGGAGTAGCGCGCGGTGGAGGCTGGATGAACAGGAGCCCATGGAGGCTGGATGAACAGGAGCCCGTGGAGGCTGGATGAACAGGAGCCCGTGGAGGCTGGATGAACAGGAGCCCGTGGAGGCTGGAGGAGGTCGCGGTGGAGATGAACAATATCCTGTGGAGTCCCGTTTTGCGGTACGCCACACCCCTCCCGATCAATAAGACCCCCGTTTCGACCATAGGAGGTCTGTTTCCTCCGTTTTGCGGTACGCCACACCCTTCCCGATCAACATGACTCCCGTTTCGACCGTAGAAGGTCCGTTTCCTCCATTTTGCGGTACGTCACACCCCTGCCGATGAACAGGATCCCGTTTCGAACATGGCCGGTCGAACACAAGGCCGTTTCGTCCATTCTGCGGTACGCCAGGCCTCGTTTCCATCGCCTATTCCGTCCAAGCCTCCTGATGAACACAACGCATTCCGTTGCCTCCCCATGAACATGACGCATTCTGTTGCCTCCCCATGAACATGACGACGACGCTATTTCTCTGTTCTGACCCAGCCATGTACACGAGCCCTCACCGTACATATGCGCGAGTAGGCGTTCGAGACCCCGCCCGTATGTACACATACGTGGCCGTATTTTCTTTCTTGCACCCTGACCGATGTACGTACGTGTACATGCTACGTGCGCGCCTCTACTACGACACGTGCGCGCCTCTACATCGACCAGTATATATGTACGTACACGTTCGCGACCAGAATGACAATGCTACGTACGCTTCGACCAGGTGGGTCCCGACTGTCAGGCACTTCCTTGCATGCGAAGATGTAGCTGGTGGGTCCCAGCAATCACGGGGGCGAATCATTTTGTTTTTTACCCGGACGCACTTCCTTGCGTGCGAAGGTGTAGCTGGTGGGTCCCAGCAGTCAGGGGGGAAACGTTTTTTTCGCCAAATACGGTGGCCCGTCCGGTGGGTCCCCGCTGTGAGGTGGAGGAATAATTATTTTGCACGTAATAAGGAGGCACTTCCTTGCTGCGGCCGTGGACCCAGCTGTCAGCCTCTCCATGTACAGTCCATGTCCGATGGAAGTCGTTCCTTGACCACGTTGACCACGCCGCGCCGAGAGCACCAGGGCGGTGGACGACGGCGAGGCCTAAGAAGGGGACGGCGGGGAGCCGGGGAAGACGCGGCAGTGGAAGCCCGCGCGAAGAGGAGTACACGGGTTCACTGGTTCGGCTGCGGTGTGAGGCTGCCGTCGCCGCAGGGCCTGGCCAGCGGTGGGAATAGTAGGGGGGTGAGGCCTCTGCGGCAGCACAGCCGGCCACGGGAGGCAGGAGCATGCGGCACGACCGGCGCTGCTTTGGGCGGCTGGAGCAAGAAGACCAGAGGTTGAAGAAGCACTACGGCCGTTGGATGGACATCGTACGGTCACTGGAGCTAGAATCGTTCATATTGACTAAAGTTGACAAAGGCCCCCGTCCCAGTCAACTTAGTAGGCCCACAACTTAGCCTCCCACCATGGTGGCTCCCAGCTAGCAGGGGGAGTATTCATTTTTTTGTGCGTAATAAGGAGGCACTTCCGGTGGGTCCGAGCTGACAGCGGGGAGAACGTATTTTTCGTGAAATACGCTGGCCCGTCCAGTGGGTCCAAGTAGTCAGGGGGAAATGTTTTTTCGCGAAATAAGGTGGCCCGTCCGGTGGGTCCTTGCTGTAAGGTGGAGGAATAATTATTTTGCGTGTAATAAGGAGGCACTTCCTTGCGGCCGCCTGGACCCAGCTGTCAGCCTCTCCACGTACAGTACTCTTCCGATGGAAGTCGGTCATTGACCACGTTGACCACGCCGCGCCGAGAGCACCAGGGCGGTGGTCTGGACGACGGCGAGGCCTAGGAAGGGGACGACGCAGAGCCAGGGAAGACGCAGCAGTGGAAGCCCGCGCGGAGAGGAGTACGAGGGTTCACTGGTTCGGCTGCGGTGTGAGGCTGCCGTCGCCGCAGAATAACAGGGGGTGTGGGTGAGTGGAGGGATGGTCTGGCCAGCGGTGGGAGTAGTATGGGGGCGGTGAGGCCTCTGCGGCAGCACAGCCGGCCATGGGAGGCAGGAGCAGGCGGCACGACCGGCGCTGCTTTGGGCGGCTGGAACAAGAAGACCAGAGGTTGAAGAAGCACTACGGCCGTTGGATGGACATCGTACGGTCACTGAAGCTAGAAACGTTTATTATTGACTAAGTTGACAAAGCCCTTGGTACGCTCCAACTTAGTAGGCCCACAGGTCAGCCTCCGAAATGGTGCGCCCCAGATGTCAGGGGGAGGAATCATTTTTTGGGCGGCCAAAGCTAAGAATATCCGAGATTGAAGAAGAAGCACGACATCAGTTGGATAGACATCCAACGGCCACTGCTGCTAGAACCGTGTGTTGACTATAATAAGTTGGCAAAGCCTTGCATACGCGTCAACTTATTTTTTTAAGGTTCGCGTCACTTAGTAGGCCCACAAGTGTGTGGCAGAGAACTTATAGCCCATTTGCGTTTTGTAAGAATGTACAGCCCATTTTGGAATTCTAATGGAATTTACAGCAGCCCATTTATAGTTTGTTAAAAGTACAACCCATTTTCTAGCTAGGACAATGATTAATAATTTCAACCAACCATTGAAGACAGAATTCGATAAAATTTCCCACATTTTGATGGGCTCCGAAATATTTTTATCCCGAAATTTCTAGTCAGATTAAATATAAATTTGAATTACATAAAAATCCAACGAAACATTGCGCGCGCAACAATGAAAATTTAAGATTTTCAAAATCCATAAATAATATTTTATAAACTAATTTCGTGTTTGGTGCATTTTTTTATAGTTACTATCCAGTTTTTATAATTACATCCCATTTACTATTTTTTAAAGCCCATTTTCCTGTTAAGGCTAATGCATCCCTCCTAGGAAAGATTTACAGCCCAGCGGGGCGGAGAATAACAAGTTGACCTTTCCTGGGTATTCCTCAAAAAGACGTATAGCTGGGCTAGCCATTTTCATCTTGAAAAAATTAGTATCTAGGCTGGATATCTGGCCTGGGCTAGACGGGCCAAAGCCCACCCAGTTAATACCCTCTCTCCTCTGAACAACAACGAAATCATCGCTAAGAAAAACTCTGCAGTGCTCACGCCTCAAAAACACAAATACTGCTCGAGCTGCTTGGTCCCAGCTGTCGGCCGCACCTTGTGCAATTCTCTCATTTATATTGACTACTTAGGTTGACAATGGTGTGGGACCGTGATGTCAGGAAACCAGGAGAAAGCAAAAAAAATAGTTGTACATAATAAGGAGGCAGTTGCGTACGTACGGCTATGGCCCTAGTGGGTCCCTAGTGTCATCCAGTCAAAATAAAGTCATCTACTGAATCCTCATGTTCGTTGACAATGTTAACAATGCCCGGCGCCACGGCGAGCGCAACAACTCGAAGGACAACGGAGAGGGCCTCGCGGGCCCTACGGATGGTCTAATACAGCGCCCGCTACTCATTCAGGAAGCCGGGATCATCGGACACCTATGAGCACCTTTGAGAAACTGAGACGGCATGAAACGGTAAGGCCGCGCTTGGGAGTTCTGGTTTATTTCAAACCTGTATTAACATACAAGTGTAATTTACTCGTCATCGAAAACAACGCGTAAAATACAGGCGTAATGAAACCGAGGGCCTGAGGTCTGTAAGTAAAACCAGCGGGTTACGCGTGTAATTCGAGAGACCAGTGTATATTTTACGAGCACTGCTATATGGACGACATTACTAGACGATACATGCACAACGTGCGTATCATGCCATCCATGGGCAAGGCTGAAACAGCAGCTAACGGCTGGATTAGCAATCGTTCGAGTGTCGTTCAGCGTTTTTATTGTGTGTCAAGTACTTCCGATATTTTACTAGTCGAAATCGACCAACCAAGTGCCTTCGCCCGTGTAACACCCCAAAAATTTAACCATGATTTATTAATTAAAATTTTTTCATGGTAAATTAAATTGTTATTTTCTGGATTTTCTTTTAGTTCAGAACCACTCTTTTCTCCTGAATTGTGGAGTTTTCACCCCAAGTGAAAACCTTTCAAAAATATTGTTGGACTTGTATATCTTCCCAAGAACATTTCTTTTTATCAGTGGAATTATTTCTACAATTATTTTCCCTGAGCTTTATTTCTTTAAAAATGATTTTTCATAAGTTTTAGGGTTCCATTTGCACTATAATCCTTTCAAATACTTCTTTAAAATCCCCACCGAAATTTTGGGATGTCATGTGATGTTCCCACATCACTTTTATGCAAAAACCTCTTTTAGTCATTTGGAAATTTTGAGCCCTACCCCAAGTTTTCAAATCTGGTCCAGTTTGTAATTTGCACTACAACCTATTTAAATATTTCTTTATAAATTCCACAAAAATTGGGAGATGTTAGTAGTAGTGTATAATTCAACTTTATGCAAAAAAAACCATTGGTGTTGTTTGAAAAATTTGAGCAAAACATCCTCTTTTGCTCTCTGGTCCAGTTGGGTATTTTCTACTGCAGCCATATTTTATCTTGCCCTATTACCCATGATTTTTCTCCTGCTCATAGACCACTCTACCAAACCCTTAAGTCCAGTAGATTGGACCCATTGGAGTATTTTTGGTCCATGCAATAATGCCCTTTACTTTCTGTCCAGATTTGGTTTTCTCAAAAACTTGCACTAGGGAGTTTTTGTTTTTATCAAACTAACCTTGCCACCCTCTTTATCATCTAAAGAGACTATGATCTGGAGTTTTTGGCCACCAGAAGAGATGCCTAGAAGCCCATGGAATTCTGTCAAGCACCTTGTGTGCATGGCCAGATTTGACATAGTTGTTAGTTTGCACGTTGGACCTGCTTGCTTTGCCTAACCAGCATGTCCACTAATCTCCTAGGCACCACTAACCTAGACCTGTTAATCCCCAGCCTCATCCAAGCCTCCTGGCATGCCTTGGCATTTTGCCGAACACATGGCATGTGGGCTCTGGGCGCGGCCAGAGCGCGCGTTTTGCACGTGTGTGCGCCCGAGTCGCTGCGTACCGCTGCCGCCTCCCCGCGCCCGTTCTGATCCCTTCCCACTCACAGCCATCGCACCCCGACCCCTCCTTCATCGCAGAGCCACCCTGGCCACCTCCTGACACTCCACAGCGCCACCACCGCAAGCCGCCACCGCCACTCCGCCAGCCTCTGCCATGGACGGCGTCGCCCGAGCCACAGCCGCGCGCCACCTCGCCCCTGAATAGCCCGAGCTCATCCTCTCGCCCTGCCAGACCCCGCCAGCCATCGCCACGTGCCCCCTGGCTACAGAACAGCGGTCTGCCGTTCCTATCCACTGCCGCCGTCGAACCGACCTCGACCGCCTACAAAAGGAGACCCCGAGCTCGACCAGACCCCAGGCGACCTCGGGCCATCCCTCTGGTGCTCCCACAACCAGCAATCGACGGAGGGAGGTCGTCTTCCTCGTCTCCGGTCAGTTCGGCCGCCGCCACCCTCCGGTCCCGTTCATCGCGAGCAGGGCCCCCCAGACCATCCCGTGCCACTGTCCGACTCCCCTTGACCTTACGGAGCCACCCCACCTCTCAAACCCGATGGGAGCCACCGTAGCTCGAGACCCCAAATCCTCCTGAAGCCACCGTCCGTCGCGGAGCTCGCCGGCGGCGACCCCCTCTGTCCTCACGACCCTCTCGACCACTGGGAGGACCGCCCTGGACTGGCGGATCCATCCCTGCCCTCGGAATCCCGTGGGCAGCCGCCGTTCGTCGGTGGCAATCACCGGAGCTCCGCCTCTGCCCGGCCAGAGGAGAAAGAAGGCGCGGGCGACTGGTCAAACCTGACCAGTGGGCCCAAGGGACCCACTGTCAGTGACCCAGCGACGACCCACGCTGGTTTAAGTGGAAGCGTATTCCACCGAATACGCCTTCGCTAGAGGAAAACATAAGTGCTGCCGAACCGTTTTCTTTTTCTGATTTTTGTTAAAAAACAGATTTTGACTAAACTTTGACTGGCTATAACTTTTAAAATACAAGTCCAATTGATTTCATTCTTTTTCTGTTGTTTCTCAAATTTTGACTAGTTTATTTTCATATTTATTTGAAAATTTTCCAAACAACTTTTATGTACTATTTTGAAACTATGTGTTAATTTAAATTTTCTTAAATAGGATTTTGGAGAAAGAAGCAACTTTCAAAAAGTGCACCCCCACTTGCATACTCTTGAAGGCAAGCAATCTGAACCCTGGCATAATATTATTGTGTGTCGTTTGATGCGGTTACAACACCACCTTGACACGGAATATTTGTTATTTTATGTGATGACATGATCATACTCATGAGTGCATATTGATGATTCTGTGCTGTTGGAATTTGATATGTTTGTGATAGTAACCACCCTCGTATGCCTTTCATGCCTACCGGAAGGAATCCGGGAAAGCCTTTGTCTTGGGTAGACACGAGCTTGTCTCTAGTTCTTCATCGAGACGGTTGTGTCC
The DNA here is from genome assembly GCF_056163025.1 of Triticum urartu. Taxonomy (NCBI): domain Eukaryota; kingdom Viridiplantae; phylum Streptophyta; class Magnoliopsida; order Poales; family Poaceae; genus Triticum; species Triticum urartu. The sequence goes on from NC_141875.1 coordinate 484,527,459, forward strand.
GTTAAGGCATGGTGAGGTATGATGAGTGGTGATTCTGTCTGATTGGTGTGAAATATATTTCTTATGCTAATCATGAAGGAAATGTTTTAACCTCCTGAGTCGACCATAGATCGAGTCTTGTTCTAGTAACTCCCATACTTGTTTCGTACTACCACTTGTCCCTGCCGCAGGTAGGGTACGGTTCAGTAAGTTGTCAACCCCTTCCTAGCACACACCGTACAGAGAGGCCATGGTGGAAGATACCGGCTGCATCCGGTAGGCATGCCACCTGGTCCGGGGGCATGGGTGTTTCCGGTTGGAGCCGAGCGGGTAGATCCCCTAGTTTGCGCGTGTTATAAATTTTGTGATCCCATGCTAGTCGAGGTTGTAGCCTCCCCACTTAGAGTTTCACTTAACGGGTGTCGTGGGTGATTCCAGACACCGTTAAGTTAGGCTGGTGTGTGCGGTCAGGTGTGTTTTCAACTAAAAGACCATAGACGGAATTAGTCCCGATGGACTAAAGGAATCCGTTACTCGTGGGTAAAGAGTACACCCTCTGCAGAGATTATATCTATTCGAATAGCCATGTCCATGGTTAAGGACTACAATCTGGGATGGGTCAAGTGTCGGTCTGAGTGTCGGTCTTCAGAGGAAAAACTGCTAAACCAGAACATGGATCATGACTTGTGACTTATGATGATTATGATTACTATTATTATGGACTAACCATTTACATTATTTGAATTATTGAGTATCCCTGGGACGGTTCTACCTCCTGGATATTGACTGTGATTATTCTCATATAAGCCCTTTATGTGGTGTCGCGGAGACGCCCGACTGTGGCATGCTTGTTATTCAGTTACTCTATAAGCCCTTTATGTGGTGTCGCGGAGATGCCCGACTGTGGCATGCTTGTTATTCATTTACTTCATAAGCCCTTTTTGTGGTGTCACTGAGACGCCCGACTGTGGCATGCTTGTTATTTACTTACTCTATAAGCCCTTTAGGTGGTGTCTCATAGACGCCCGACTGTGGCATGTTTGCTACTTATTTCCCTTATAAGCCCTTTATGTGACGTCGCGCAGACGCCCGACTGAGGCATGCTGTATATTATTATCCTTTCGAGGCGTCGCTTCAGACACCTGATCGGTGCATTCTATTTCTACTCCCTTATTGCATATTCATGTTGTATATGAATAACCTTCTTGCGTGCATCATGGATTCTTGTTTTGTGACTGACATTGTGATCACAAAATATTTCAGAGCATGATTATCAATTGTTATATTATACCTGTGTTCATAATGTTTGCGAGTACATTCAAAGTACTCACTGGCTTGTCCCTGGCTATTGTCTTGGCCAGAATTCTTGCATGGAGAGGAGCGTTGTGATGACAGTCCCGGAACCTACGCAATGGTGATAGTAGCCTCGCGAAGATAGGAGTGATCCAGGTCAGCTGTTCTTGTGGGAAATGGAGTCCCATAGACGCTGATGGACCACAAACCGCTTCACCATCAACCACTAGAAACCATTTGTTGTACTCATAGGCCAGAATGGTCTTGTATTACACATTTTGTATTTTGCTTGGAGTTTCTGTATCAAGTTGGTGTCTCATCAGCTAACAGTAATCCTGGGGCTGGTGAGCACAAGGGCCATTTTCTGGGAAATTAATATCCCAAAAACCCGGTCCTGACAACCTTGGTATCAGAGCCAGGCTGACCATTGGCTAATCCTATCTTGGCTAGGTCAATAAACCTAGGTTAACCAACCCACCAGACCTTAACCTAACCCCGGCCAAGCTTATCATGTAAGATAGCCACACAGTGACCCCGGCATCTTTTGGCAGTCGGTGCCCAACCTATCAGCCTAGCCTGTCGATCACGCGCCAGTGACCGACGCATAAATAGTCTCTTTCGCAAGCGTGTGAAGGAAGACTCCGTCCCCTTCTTCTATAAAAAGGGCACGCTAGCCCCAACCCCGCACAGCACAGTCTCTACGCCAAAACCAAGCCAAATGCCTGGCCCCATTGTGCACAATGAGACCACAACAACCAACCTTAGAGGTTTTGTGACCGTGCTAGCAAACCTCACCCATCGTGCCTTTGCATTAGAAGAGCCCCCAGAATATGTTGTGTACCAAGGGCCCATGAACGGTGAGAGCCGTCAATTCTGGGCCACTGTGCACGTCTATGGTAGGGGTCTATCGCCAGAATGCCCCTACAGGTTCACTGGAAGGACAACTTCCTTTGAGCCACAAGCCATCTAACTAGCTGCTTGAGAGGCTATAGTTCAACTCCGTCACTTGTCGCCCAGAGTTAACTGTCGCTCGTTCTACTACTACCCCTGCCGTGACAGGTATGGTAGGCCACCCCAGGTTGCCAACGGAGATCACGAGACGGATCCCGCATTGTTGCATCTGGTGCACTATGTAAGTGCACTAGAGGAACTGTTCGATCAAATCACCCTTGATCTGATCGCAGCCCGTGGAGAACTGGTTCACCGAGCCCCGGCAAGAGGAGAATATGAGCCCGACGCCAACAACCCAGTCGTGCTGTTCGGACAACCGATCGAGTCCTTGAGGTCTGCCCCAGCCATCGACCAAAATACTTTGGTATCCCCAGAAGTGCTTCGCCGCCTTTTGGGAACACGCTCCAACGGGATTGTGGCCAACAACCCCCGCAATGGTCATCATCGCTACCCCAACCCTGCATCCCCTCAACTCCATCCAGCTAACCCTGACGGTGAAACCCGTGGAGAAGCCTCGACGTCCACAAGGCATGCTCGCTTAGATATAAACGAGGTAGACTAAGTCACTCTAGTAGTACCGAGTCTTAGTATGTCCTTGCCATGTAATTGTGTGATCTTGTACCGCCATAATTATATGTTGTCTGTTTGTACGCCCCTATTCTAAATAGTAGCCATGCATAAGTATGTTGGTGTATGGTTACATTTTTAATTCTGGGCGTAGCCACCAAAAACCACCCCGATGACACCCACAGCAAAACATCACTTTTGTGAGATATGTGTATCTGTGGCATTGACCCGACGCCATAAGAGCAGAACTGACAAACTAATTGCCCCTTACTGCAATAAATAACCCAGCCCAGATGCTATATAAAAGGCCACCTCGTGACCTTGCCAAGTACCCTCACCTTGTGCAAAACCCTCACAGCCATTTCTTTGCCATGCTGAGCCCTAGTATCTATCTGAGAACTCCAGATGCAACCCCAGGTAGTTTTGTTAAAATATTATGGGACTTTACCTGCAGTACAATGAGTTCTACCCATCCACCCCAGTACGAGTTGCTCAAATCGAGGATCACCCCTTCCACCTTGAAATATTGGGTAGTGGTGCACATCCCTCCCGCAAACCCAAACCAAGACCCAACGGAAGTCTCCTTCGTGGGAAAATCAATGCCGACTCCGCAAATGGCCATAGAAGCTGCTGCGTATGAAGCGCTTGCTCACCTTCGATTCGCGGTACCCTATGCCAGCGAACGAGGGTATTATTACTTCCCAAGTCGTGCAGCACCCGGAGAAGTAGCATCTTTTCCCGGTGGACGAATTGAGAGAGACCCAGTACTGGCCAACCTTGCCCAGTATGTTATCGCTCAAGAGCGCTTAACCCAACGGGTAATGTGTTATCTCCAGAGCCTCGCTGATTTAAATACTCAGATCGCCATCGACAGACCACTGAGGCCCGACCAGGAGTGATGCATTCATCGACTAGTCAATCTGGTTCCCCCGATAGAAGAAGAGTGTGCCCCAGTACCAGAGACATTTTCTCAGTACCCTGTCTGTTTACTGTTTTCATTGTATACGTCACTGATATGTTTATTGTCCCCTGGCATTTATTTATGTGTTGCAACTTATGCATGGTATCCTAAATTTGTGCGATGAATTAAATATCTGGTTTCAATTAATGTGAGTAGTTTTTACTATTGGCAATTTCGATTAACTGATTTCGCTCTCGGTAAATTCTGAAGTGAGATTTTTCCCTGAGTTGTTGCAGCATACATCTCTTCACGACATAGATTTTTATTCACGCAGCACCACGACAACAGACTCACAACCACAACCACTCGACCACGTGCACTAATTGCAAATCTATGTGCACATGTTACACCTTACTAATCACCCCCCTAGCACACCACAGTCTCCGAAGGAGAGATTTGTGGGTAATTATTCGGGTGCAAGTTGCCTACAGCACACTGACAGCAGTTAGCACCCGACATCAGCACCTAATCCGCATGATCGCCGCTGCCGCGGAGAGCTAACACTCGAGAAGCAGCATCACGATGATCATCGAGGATCATCACGCACAGGAGCACGGAGAACCCCAGCAAAGCCGCCAACCCTTCGCACATCAGGATCATGTACCAGTCCGGCATCACCTCCGCCATTAGAGCCTCGTCTCGAGCTCCTGCAAACAGAAATGGAGGAGAAGGAAGGAGAAGGAGAAGCGAGGCCAGGTGTGAGGAAGAAGAAAGGAGCGCCTTGGTCATTTTATAACTCGAGATCGGTGTACGGTGGGCGAAGTCCACCAGCGCCGCTCGTCGCCCGATCGCCGGTGTTCGGAGGCGAATCCGCGAGCAGTGCCGACAACGCACTGGCCCGCGAGGTGAGTGCACGCTGCACCGGCAGCTAGCGCGCCGCGCACTACCGCAGTACGGCCTAGATGCCCTACACGCTATACGTCGCCGATGGAGAAAGCGCGGGAAAGCGCGTGAGAGAGAGGAAGAAGAGAGAGCCAGAGGTAGAAGAAGAGACTGACAGTGGGCCCCGGGTCCATCTGTCAGCCAGAGAGAGCACTGTGCTCTCGGGTACGACCAACGTATTTGTAGGATTGAAAGTATGTCTAGAGGGGGGTGATTAGACTACTTGACCAAATAAAAACTTAACCTTTTCCCAATTTTAGTTCTTGGCAGATTTTAGCTATTGTAGGACAAGTCAAGCAATCATCACACAATTCAAGCAAGCATGCAAAGAGTATATTGGCAGCGGAAAGTAAAGCATGCAACTTGCAAGAATGTAAAGGGAAGGGTTTGGAGAATTCAAACGCAATTGGAGACACGGATGTTTTTCCCGTGGTTCGGATAGGTGGTGCTATCCTACATCCACGTTGATGGAGACTTCAACCCACAAAGGGTAACGGTCGCGCGAGTCCACGGAGGGCTCCACCCACGAAGGGTCCATGAAGTAGCAACCTTGTCTATCCCACCATGGCCATCGCCCACGAAGGACTTGCCTCACTAGCGGTAGATCTTCACGAAGTAGGCGATCTCCTTGCCCTTACAAACTCCTTGGTTCAACTCCACAATCTTGTCGGAGGCTCCCAAGTGACACCTAGCCAATCTAGGAGACACCACTCTCCAAGAAGTAACAAATGGTGTGTTGATGATGAACTCCTTGCTCTTGTGCTTCAAATGATAGTCTCCCCAACACTCAACTCTCTCTCATAGGATTTGGATTTTGTGGAAAGAAGATTTGAGTGGAAAGCAACTTGGGGAAGGCTAGAGATCAAGATTCATATGGTAGGAATGGAATATCTTGGTCTCAACACATGAGTAGGTGGTTCTCTCTCAGAACATATGAGTTGGAATTGTGTATGTGTTCTGATGGCTCTCTCTACGAATGAAGAGGAGGTGGAGGGGTATATATAGCCTCCACACAAAATCCAACCGTTACACACAGTTTTCCAATCTCGGTGGGACCGAATCAACAAACTCGGTCGGACCGAAAAGGTAAACCTAGTGACCGTTAGAGATTTTCGGTGGGACTGACATGCAACTCGGTAGGACCGATATGGTTAGGGTTTGGGCATAACATAATCTCGGTGAGACCGATTACACAAACTCGGTGAGACCGAGTTTGGTAATAAGCTAACCAGAGAGTTGGTCAGGTAAACTCGGTGGGACCGATTTGCTCTTTCGGTGAGACCGAAAAGTTACAAAAAGGAAACAAAGAGTTTACACTGCAATCTCGGTGGGACCGATTCGCTCTTTCGGTGAGACCGAAAAGTTACGAAAGGGAAACAGAGAGTTTGCAATCCCATCTCGGTGAGACCGAGATCCCTATCGGTAGAACCGAATTGCTAGGGTTTGGCAGTGGCTTATGACAAGTGAAACTTGGTGGCGCCGGATAGAAAGAATTGGTATGACCGAGTTTGGCTTAGGGTTTAGGTCATTTGTGGAAGTGGGAAAGTAGTTGAGGGTTTTGGAGCATATCACTAAGCACATGAAGCAAGAGGCTCATTAAGCAACACCTCATCCCTCCTTGATAGTATTGGCTTTTCCTAAAGACTCAATGTGATCTTGGATCACTAAAATATAAAATGAAGAGTCTTGAGCTTTTGAGCTTGAGCCAATCCTTTGTCCTTAGCATTTTGAGGGTTCCACTTTCACATCCATGCCATGCCAATCATTGAGCTTTCCTGAAATAGTCATCTTGGAATAGCATTAGCTCAATGAGCTATATGTTGCTATGAATTACCAAAACCACCTAGGGATAGTTGCACTTTCAGTATTTTAGAAATTTAGAAATCTATTCTAATTTTACTGTAACCAAAAGTAGAAATTTCTCGTTTTCCCCAACCATGAATTTTTCCACACAGCGCCAGTATTCCACACTGTAATTTTACACCACTTATTTGCCCATTCACTATAGCCACATTTTATTGCATGGGGAGGATGGTTATTTTTGTGATATTACTTTGAGATAGTAGGAGTAATTCTTTTTCAAAACAGCCCCTAGCAAATCTCGAGGATGAGATTTTTATTAAGGGGGGTAGTGTTGTAACACCCCAAAAATTTAACCATGATTTATTAATTAAAATTTTGCCATGGTAAATTAAATTTTTATTTTCTGGATTTTCTTTTAATTCAGAACCACTCTTTTCTCCTGAATAGTGGAGTTTTCACCCCAAGTGAAAACCTTTCAAAAATATTGTTGGACTTGTATATCTTCCCAAGACCATTTCTTTTTATCAGTGGAATTATTTCTACAATTATTTTCCCTGAGCTTTATTTCTTTAAAAATGATTTTTCATAAGTTTTAGGGTTCCATTTGCACTACAACCCTTTCAAATACTTCTTTAAAATCCCCACCAAAATTTTGGGATGTCATTTGATGTTCCCACATCACTTTTATGCAAAAACCTCATTTAGTCATTTGGAAATTTTGAGCCCTGCCCCAAGTTTTCAAATCTGGTCCAGTTTGTAATTTGCACTACAACCTATTTAAATATTTCTTTATAAATTCCACCAAAATTGGGAGGTGTTAGTAGTAGTGTATAATTCAACTTTATGCAAAAACCCATTGGTGTTCTTTGAAAAATTTGAGCAAAACATCCTATTTTGCTCTCTGGTCCAGTTGGGTATTTTCTACTGCAACCATATTTTATCTTGCCCTATTACCCATGATTTTTCTCCTGCTCATAGACCACTCTACCAAACCCTTAAGTCCAGGAGATTGGACCCATTGGAGTATTTTTGGTCCATGCAATAATGCCCTTTACTTTTTGTCCAGATTTGGTTTTCTCAAAAACTTGCACTAGGGAGTTTTTGTTTTTGTCAAACTAACCTTGCCACCCTCTTTATCATCTAAAGAGACTATGATCTGGAGTTTTTGGCCACCAGAAGAGATGCCTAGAAGGCCATGGCATTCTGTCAAGCACCTTGTGTGCATGGCCAGATTTGACATAGTTGTTAGTTTGCACGTTGGACCTGCTTGCTTTGCCTAACCAGCATGTCCACTAATCTCCTAGCCACCACTAACCTAGACCTGTTAATCCCCAGCCTCATCCAAGCCTCCTGGCATGCCTTGGCATTTTGCCGAACACATGGCGTGTGTGCTTTGGGCGCGGCCAGAGCACGCGTTTTGCACGTGTGAGCGCCCGAGTCGCCGCGTCCCGCTGCCGCCTCCCCGCGCTCATTCTGATCCCTTCCCACTCACAGCCATCGCACCCCGACCCCTCCCTCATCGCAAAGCCACCCTGGCCACCTCCTGACACCCCACAGCGCCACCACCGCAAGCCGCCACCGCCGCTCCGCCAGCCTCTGGCATGGACGGCGTCGCCCAAGCCACAGTCGCGCACCAGCTCGCCCCTGAACAGCCCGAGCTCATCCTCTCGCCCTGCTAGACCCCGCCAGCCATCGCCACGCGCCCCCTAGCTACAGAACAGCGGTTTGCCGTTCCTATCCACGGTCGCCGTCGAACCGACCTCGACCGCCTATAAAGGGAGACCCCGAGCTCAACCAGACCCCCAGGCGACCTCGGGCCATCCCTCTGGTGCTCCCACAGCCAGCAATCGACGGAGGGAGGCCATCTTCCTCGTCTTCGGTCAGTTCGGCCGCCGCCACCCTCCGGTCCCGTTCGTCGCGAGCAGGGCCCCCCGGTCCATCCCGTGCCACTGTCCGACTCCCCTTGACCTTACGGAGCCACCCCACCTCTCAAACTCGATCGGGAGCCACCATAGCTCGAGACCCCAAATCCTCCCGAAGCCACCGTCCGCCGCGGAGCTCGCCGCCGGCGACCCCCTCTGTCCCCATGACCCTCTCGACCACTGGGAGGACTGCCCTGGACTGGCGGATCCATCTCTGTCCTCGGAATCCCGTGGGAAGCCGCCGTTCGTCGCGACAATCGCCGGAGCTCCGCCTCTGCCCGGCCAGAGGAGAAAGAAGGCGCGGGCGACTGGTCAAACCTGACCAGTGGGCCCAAGGGACCCACTGTCAGTGACCCAGCGGCGACCCGCGATGGTTTAAGTGGAAGCGTATTCCACCGAATACGCCTTCGCTAGAGGAAAACATAAGTGCTGCCGAACCGTTTTCTTTTTCTGATTTTTATTAAAAACAGATTTTGACTAAACTTTGACTGGCTATAACTTTTAAAATACAAGTCCAATTGATTTGATTCTTTTTCTGTTGTTTCTCAAATTTTGTCTAGTTTATTTTCATATTTATTTGAAAATTTTCCAAACAACTTTTTTGTACTGTTTTGAAACTATGTGTTAATTTAAATTTTCTTAAATAGGATTTTGGAGAAAGAAGCAACTTTCAAAAAGTGCACCCCCACGTGCATACTCTTGAAGGAAAGCATTTTGAACCCTGGCATAATATTATTGTGTGTCGTTTGATGCGGTTACAACACCACCTTGACACGGAATATTCGTTATTTTATGTGATGACATGATCATACTCATGAGTGCATATTGATGATTCTGTGCTGTTGGAATTTGATATGTTTGTGATAGTAATCACCCTCGTATGCCTTTCATGCCTACCAGAAGGAATCTGGGAAAGCTTGTGTCTTGGGTAGACACGAGCTTGTCTCTAGTTCTTCGTCGAGATGGTTGTGTCCGGTAAGGCATGGTGAGGTATGATGAGTGGTGATTCTGTCTGATTGGTGTGAAATATATTTCTTATGCTAATCATGTAGGAAATGTTTTAACCTCCTGAGTCGACCATAGATCGAGTCTTGTTCCAATAACCCCCATACTTGTTTCGTACTACCACTTGTCCCTGCCGTAGGTAGGGTACGGTTCAGTAAGTTGTCAACCCCTTCCTAGCACACACCGTACAGAGAGGCCATGGTGGAAGATACCGGCTGCATCCGGTAGGCATGCCACCTGGTCCGGGGGCATGGGTGTTTCCGGTTGGAGCCGCGGGGGTAGCTCCCCTAGTTTGCGCGCGTTATAAATTTTGTGATCCCATGCTAGTCGAGGTTGTAGCCTCCCCACTTAGAGTTTCGCTTAACGGGTGTCGTGGGTGATTCCAGACACCGGTAAGTTAGGCTGGTGTGTGCGGTCAGGTGTGTTTTCAACTAAAAGACCATAGACGGAATTAGTACCGATGGACTAAAGGAATTCGTTACTCGTGGGTAAAGAGTACACCCTCTGCAGAGATTATATCTATTCGAATAGCCGTGTCCATGTTTAAGGACTACAGTCTGGGATGGGTCAAGTGTCGGTCTTAGTGTTGGTCTTCGGAGGAAAAACTGCTAAACCAGAACATGGATCATGACTTGTGACTTATGATGATTATGATTACTATTATTATGGACTAACCATTTATATTATTTGAATTATTGAGTATCCCTGGGACGGTTCTACCTCATGGATATTCACTGTGATTACTCTCATATAAGCCCTTTATGTGGTGTCACAGAGACGCCCGACTGTGGCATGCTTGTTATTCAGTTACTCTATAAGCCCTTTATGTGGTGTCGCGGAGACACCCGACTGTGGCATGCTTGTTATTCATTTACTTTATAAGCCCTTTTTGTGGTGTCGCTGAGATGCCCGACTGTGGCATGCTTGTTATTTACTTACTCTATAAGCCCTTTAGGTGGTGTCGCATAGACGCCCGACTATGGCATGTTTGCTACTTATTTCCCTTATAAGCCCTTTATGTGACGTCGCGCAGACGCCCGACTGAGGCATGCTGTATATTATTATCCTTTCGAGGCGTCGCTTCAGACACCCGATCGGTGCATTCTATTTCTACTCCCTTATTGCATATTCATGTTGTATATGAATAACCTGCTTGTGTGCATCATGGATTCTTATTTTGTGACTGACATTGTGATCATAAAATATTTCAGAGCATGATTATCAATTGTTATATTATACCTGTGTTCATAATGTTTGCGAGTACATTCAAAGTACTCACTGGCTTGTCCCTGGCTATTGTCTTGGCCAGAATTCTTGCATGAAGAGGAGCGTTGCGATGACAGCCCCGGAACCTACGCAATGGTGATAGCAGCCTTGCAAAGATAAGAGTTATCCAGGTCAGCTGTTCCTATGGGAAATGGAGTCCCATAGACGCTGATGGACCACAAACCGCTTCCGCCATCAACCACTAGAAACCATTTGTTGTACTCATAGGACAGAATGGTCTTGTATTACACATTTTGTATTTTGCTTGGAGTTTCTGTATCAAGTTGGTGTCTCATCAGCTAACAGTAATCCTGGGGCTGGTGAGCACAAGGGCCATTTTCTGGGAAATTAATATCCCGAAAATCCGGTCCTGATAGCCCGAGACCATATGCTTTAATTTACAAGCGTCAGTTTTACAAGCGGTTTTGGTTGGAAAACGACGATCCAATCACATCCTAATATTATGAGTTTGTCGGAAGATCATGTGGTTTCATGTCTAACCTAGCCGACTTGTTGTATAGGCTATGAATGAAACATCAGACGATGAACTTCTTAAGCACGGAAACAACAGAAGAGGATGATCTTCTTAACAAGCAAAACACTGGCATTAGATCGACATGCAAAACAATATGAAGCATTATTCTTAGGAGGCACGGTGAACAGCTCGTGATGCCGCATGCCACAACATTCCAAGCTCAACTTTGCAATCAAACACAAGGCCTGGTATTACATAGACAATATTCAGAACAAACTCTTAACACAGGAATATCTCAGCAGAGTAACTATTTACTTCTAAATTGAACACACGAATAGGAAAAAACACTCGACGCTGCTCACAGCAAGGGCGTCCCACTCAAAAATATCAAATGCATGTCTTCTGGCTAACATCAGTGAGCAAATTGTGACAAGGTTTTCCAATTCCAATATATTAAACTAACGTCTTCTTGCTAACATCAATGATTAAACTTTGACAAGCTTTTCCCATTCAAAACATGTAATGCCTATGATAGTGGAGTCCTGTCGCTTCTTGCTAACATCAATGATTAAACTTTGACAAGCTTTTCCCATTCAAAATATGTAATGCCTATGATCGTGCTCCTTTTGTGCAGTTGAACTAAAATCAAAGTCGGAATAAAACCGAGCTTTAATTTTGATATCCATGTAAGCAACAAAAGGTATAAGGGAAACAATTACTGAGAAATAACGGTTGATGACTTGTACTCCCAGAAGAAAAACATCTACTGATCTACCTTATCTTAATGGGAAACAAAGCAGGAGAGTAGCAATTCTCAATAAGTGTGATTCATTCATATTAACTGAGACATTATCTTAACAATGCCTTGTTTCAAGATGTATAAAGAACGAAAAAGCAGAAAAGTATCATTCCTAAAACAATGTGACTGATTCATTTTAACAGAGACATTATCTTAACAATACCTTGGTTAAACATGTAGAAAGAACTACAAAGCATGATAGTACCATTTGTAAAACACTGTAAGTCTATAACTGATATATAATAACAGAGACATTATCTGAACAATACATTTCTTAAACATGTACTCCGGCCGATCCCTAACAGAAATGGTACTCCTGCCGATCCCTAACAAGTGTTTGCAGTTTTGAACTAAGATTCAGTTCCAGGGTAGAGTGGGCGCAACAACAGTATGTGCTTCCATCTACTCATAAAGGGGGTGATGCAGAGTTTGTTGTAACAAAGCAACAAGCATCATGTCTGGGTTGGTTCCATTTTTGTTCACTACTTAATGGGAAAAGATAGCAATACAATAGCTTCAATTCAACATTTATTTAAAACAGTACCAATACAAGTAGCAACATCTCAAAGCACACTGCACAATCATGTGGATGAAGGCCTGTACTGACCTTTCATGAGACCGACAACGATAAAATACGAATCTGCCAACACGAATAGGAAATCCAATCTCGTTTTGTGCAGTTGCACTGAAATCAAGCAAAGTGTTTCGCGTAGCGAAGCAAAATGTCGCAATAGCAACAAGTTGAATAGATATCCCTGTATAAACAGAGGCAAAAAGGAATCAATTACTGGCTAATAAAGGAGGATGAAACATGCGGCCACAAAAATGGTAATACCGCCAATCCCTAACAAGTGTTGCAGTTTTGAAATAAGATTCAGTAGTTAATTCTGAGAGTGGCATCCATTGCTAGCTTATAAAGGGGGTGATGCTGAATTTGTTGTAACAAAGCAACAAGTATCATGTCTGGGTTGGTCCCATTTTTGTTCACTACTTAATGGGAAAAGACAGCAATACAATAGCTTCAATTCATCATTTATTTAAAACAGTACCAATACAAGTAGCACAGCATCTCAAAGCACACTGCACAATCATGTGGATGAAGGCCTGTACTGACCTTTCATGAGATGACCAACATAAAATACGAATCTACCAACACGAATAGGAAATCCAATCAAGTTTTGTGCAGTTGCACTGAAATCAAGCAAAGTTGCCGGTGTGACATTTAAGTTTTCTATAGCAACAAGTTGAATAGATATCCCTGTTTTAAGAGGCAAAAAAGAAAACAATTACTGGCCAATAAAGGAGGATGAAACATGCGGCCACAAAAAGAAGCATCTACCTTATCTTGATGGAAAACAAAGTATAGGACACTAGCATTTCTAAAATGGTTGCATTAATTCATATTAACAGAGAAATTCTTTTAAAACAGATCAGTAGTTAATTTTGAGATTAACAACAGCAAAATAGCTGCATGGGACATGCCAGCACCATGTGCGTCCACACGTATAAATGGGTGATGCAGAGTATGTAGCCAAGCAGCATATATGCGCTGGTCCCATTTTTGTTCTCTTTGAACCTTCTTCCTCTGTGAGGGCAGCAAATCTTGTCGTGCACAAACTACCCGACCCCCCAGTTTCTTTCCCTTTTCAACAAAGAGATCGGTTCCTTACAGATGTGTGTAGTGGGTTACCCCCTTTTTCCCTTTTCGACCTACAAAGCGGCTGGATAGCCAGTCTATACTACTTTCCGCCCCTCCTTTCCTCATTGAACCACGTCCTAGATTCTTGCTCCATCCCACCGCATCCTTCTTTCCTCTTTGAACCAAGACCTAGATTCGACTACAGATCAAAAAAGATCCACATGCAGCTAGAGCAATGACGGTTTCAAAGAAACTTATACCTTAGGGTCGTCGAGATGTGGCAAGGCATGCGGCGGGAGGCCGGATCTGCCCACACTACATACGGCAGCGAGGAAGAAGGGGTCGGTGGCCCTCCCGCACAGGCGCTGGGTGAAAGAGAACAGCGCAGCCGGCAGTGGATTGCCTCCCTCGCCGAAGGCGATAGAGTGAACACTGCACCTCCTCCCCTTCCCGGTGCGACGGGATACGGACGCCTCATTCACCAGCTGTGAGGGGGGGGGGAGAGACAAGAGGCCAATGCAGTCTTGTTTAGATCTGGTGAAGAGAGGGTGAGAGACTGTGAATATAGCAAACCCTAGCAAATGAACATTGAGCCTCCAGCGTGTAACATATATGTAGTGTGGCGAGCGTGTGGAGAGTGCAAACCCTAGCGAACAAGCGCCGAGGCTCCCGCTTATATATATATACTACTGCAGTACGGACTGAGCTCCGGTGCCTTCACTGCACCTGCTTTTGGCTGTATGACAGGTGAGCCAGCCACATTTTGGGCCCACCTGTCGTAAATCCAAAGGCAGGTGCACTAAGTCAATGAAGCTGCGTCCATATAGTACTCTCGTGTATACGACTAAAATATAGTGGAGTGGTTTTCTTATTCTCTCCATAACAATCGTTTTAAATTGTGTAAGTACGAAATGAAACTCTTTATTTAATGTACAGTGAAGAAAACTAGTACTACTTCTGATGAACTAACGATCCACGCCCACATGTCCTGGTCGCACTTCCTGTCCTTCACGTGTGGTACACTACCCTCCCTTAAGTGAACAACCACACATGCACCAAATTATCGGAAATGTGCGAGAGTGTATACAAATAAAGAAATTTAATTTCAATTATCGGAAAGGTTTGAGAGTATTACAAAGTTTGACTTCAGTCAAATCTAATATGCGGAGTAAATAAAAATGGAGGGCTACTACGTCCATCCGGGTTTTTAGTCCACACCATTTTTTAAATCAAAGTTAATAGTTGGACAAATAAAATTACAGGGGAGCTGGAGACAAAGTTGTGAGAAGGCTTAGAAATCAATACAAAACTTATGCTCTTAGTACCAACGTCGATCCTTCTTCGAGGAAACATTTGGTTCATAGCCAATTGTGTGATAAAATTGCACCAACGTGAAAGACGACTGTGTCTCCAATGCAACCAAGGTGAACTGACGAACGATATCATCTTTGTGCGTAACAAGCAAAGAGCACTAATGGAAGACAGCTTATTTTTCGTCGAAAATCGATCAGCTTCACCAGCCGATGCAACCATGAGGCGCAACCATGAGCATCGATAGGTCATCGTGGTGATGCATCATCCATTTGGCATCAAGTTTGGGTGAGGCACCTAAGAAGTTCGACAAATCCTCACTGTGGTCTGTTTCTTCTCAGTAATTAAGCTCGAGGAAGGAAGAACCACATGGCAGAGGACAGTGAGGTGGAACAACAATGGCCATCCAATTTTGTGCAGTTCCACTAAAATTGAGGAAGACATGCCCGGGTATGGAGACACGCATCGCTGTTTCCAAAAATATAAAAAAGGGTTAGCAATGACATCTCAATTGTCAATAAGAATTAATGAAAAGTACACCAACAAACAGAAGCATCATAATTATCTTGATGGGAACTAAACCAGGATACCCAAGAAAAAAAGCATTTCTTCATTTAACCAGTGATAGTACTACCACCATATGGACAATGACCGCACAACCACCATGTACTTTTTGTCGAAACAACATGTATACCTCCACCAAGGCATAAATCGGGACAACTTTTTGAGTGGCATTTCCTCTATAATAGTACTAGTAGGTGATGTTGGACCAGCCGACGAACCCTAGCTACTATGCATGGGGAGCTGGGGAGTAGTCGCATAGAAGAAAACCCGCACGCAGCGACCTGGGGAGCTGGACCAGTACAAGAAGTTATACCTCAGGTGGGCGAGATGTCGTTTAGGCGGGCGGGCAGGATCTGCCCACACGACGGTAGCAAACAAGGGCGCGGAGGATCTTCGTCCGCGCCAGCGCCGGCTCCGAGAGGACGGTGCGCATCGGCTTCCTCCATCACCGACGGCGACAACGTCAATGCTGCACCTCCTCACCTCCTGCAGCGGACGGGATTCGACCGGATCTGTGACCACCGGTGAGGAGAGAGATAGAGTGGACACTGTCATCTTGTTTTTATATGGAGAGGATGAGAGAGCGAGACGCGAGAAACTCTATCAAACAAGAGGCTATAATGGAGTAAAAAAATCTCTCCATAGCAGTGGTTTTAAATAGAATATGCGCGTTCCCGGAAAAAAGAAACGAAAACTGGCGGACAATTTTTTAAGGGTCTGTCTAGGACACATCTAGATGTGACATTGTTATGTCACATATAAGTTGATGTCCACTCTGTTTGTGGTCTTTTCCTAGTTTTTTTTGTTTCTTGTTGCTACATTATATACTTGTGGGAGCTTAGATGTGATATCCTTAAATAACATCTAGATGTGAATTAGACAAACTGATTTTCTAACGTACCAAGAAAGAAAACTCGATCAAAAACACGCCCCTGCTTCCAGGTCGCGAGAGTCGTCGCGCACACACACATAGACATAGACATGCATATCCGTGTTTACGTAAAATTCCATTTCCATCTCCATCTCCAATCATATTTGTCCAACTGGCACATTATTTACGTTGTTAATTATATACGCAGCAATATTAACGTACAACATCTCTTGTTTGCGCACGTCCGGACCGCTGCCACGGCCGGTCCTGACCAACCCGAACCCTCTTCATCACCCGCGTGTGCTTCCCGCCCGAAACGGTCAGTGCCACATTCATGCCCGGCCAGAGCGGACGCGACCTCTCACTGGCGCCGGCATTGAAGCGGCGCGCCGCTTCCGGGTGCACGCGGCTGCTCCGCGTTCAAAGGTCGCAATAGCCGGCTACAACATGTGCGATCTCTTCCAGTAGTAAGTTCTTGGGAGTCCGTGCTACAGCTAGCTGTCCTCCCCCAACTCGTCAATCTCTTCCAGTAGTGCTAGTACTCCATGGCGCGATCCATCGACAAGCAGGCGGGAAAGTTATGGTATACTACTCGATTTGCGGTGAGTTGCATGCCGAGCGACCGTGTGGGGTCGAGACGTGGAGGAGGGTGAGACACGAACACGACATACGTGATTTAGACGTTGGTTTTGCTCAATGGCGCGATCCAACGAAACGAAACGTTGGTTTCTCT
Source organism: Triticum urartu (assembly GCF_056163025.1). Taxonomy (NCBI): domain Eukaryota; kingdom Viridiplantae; phylum Streptophyta; class Magnoliopsida; order Poales; family Poaceae; genus Triticum; species Triticum urartu. Next base: position 484,544,480 of record NC_141875.1, read on the forward strand.
CCGTTTCCATTTTTTCTCCGGAAAAACGGAAAATTTTCCACTCCATTTTCATTCCTATTCCAAGGTTGCCCCATTACAACATTCCATCAAATACAAAGGAAAACTAACACGCATGCTGATGCATCTTAATGATTCACAGATCATAGCCAATATTTACTTCACAACTAAAGAAAAAAGTTGTGAGAGCGTGTACGATAGAAAAACTACTGATGGGGTCACTACGAATTAAACCCTAAACCCTAAACATGATTTAATTTCCTGGCCAGGTAGAACCTGTCGAAGGAAAGATGGCTGGCACCCTCGGATCATACGATGCTTTTGTGCAGTTCCACTAAAATCGACCTGAGCATCCCTGATGGCAGAGATATTGAAGAAGTGTGATTAGAATAATAGTACTGGCACTAGTTCATGAGACATAAACTCATCACAAGTAGAAGCCGGTAGAAGTAGAGAAAGATCGACATGGAGATGGAGCTACGGCAGTGGAGCAAGCCGGCTCCAAAAGGAAGATGGACTACCTGGGACGTCGGGTTGTAGCTAGAAGGGCGGTTGGGATGTGACATCGGCCCATACCGCGGTGACCCCCGATTGGGACGCACCGACTGTGGGTTTTCTCCCTCGCCAATGTCGACCGCGTCTACGCAGAACATTGTTCCCTTCCCCCAGCTGCGGGATCAGGCCCGTCGTTCTATGCATGTGAAGAGAGCAACCTAAGCAAGCAGGCGTGTAGCTTAGGCTCCTGCTAGTGTATATATAGTGGTTTTCTTTTTCTCTCCATATCAACCATTTTATATTGTGTACGTGTCATTCAAGAGTGAAATGATGGTTGCTTCTTCCGACTAACTTACTGTGTGATTTGACTGCTCCTTAGTGGCCCCTACACGTACTCCCCCTACGTGTATGCAACAGTCACACGTACACATGGACGCAAAAACGTGCGCGACGCCCTAATGCATGCATGCCCGAGCACACGACGGAACACACACGGTCATGCTCAAGTGCTCAACCTACACGTGCATGCACACACATACTCAGTCAGGGTGAGCTAGTGACCATATGAACACTGGAAAATATATATATTGAGCGCAGTGAGCGTATTATGAAGTCCACTGACCGTATTTTTACAAATATACAGTGACAGACAGTGTATTTATCTCGTTTGAAATTAGGCCATATTAACCGGAGAGGAGGCAGCATGGACTAGCATTACTTTGCTGTGTCCCGTCAACTTGCCGAACGAGGAGAATGTTGCAGGACGGGAGAAGCTTGCGCGCGGTGGCTCGTAGGACAAGGAGAAACTTTTGACTAATGCAAGCTCTCCCTCGCTCAGGCAGTGGACATGCAACAATTAATTCGGTGTCAAATTGCCAGAAGCATACACTATACTACTAGTGCTATTATTGTTCAACTTCCCGAACAGCCAAGCGCAAAGTTTATTAGTACTACTACTATAGTCCATAAAGGTACGTACTATAGTAGTACTAGGAACCGGATGGAGGAGCGTCTGCACTCTTATTATAATTTTAAAATGTGATAAAGCAATCTTCAACACATTTGGTTCTCTTCGAGGGTTCTCGCATGTGATAATGGAAGTTGATTGCATGGAACACTCGCCACAATTCTCGCTTAATTCTGGCTCATATCCTATTACAAATAGTAGCGCTCGTAATATTTCCTCTTTTTTTGTTATTCAGCATGTAAACAGGTCATCAAACCTTGCGGCGCATCTTCATGCGAACCGTGCTTGCTGCACTTTGAATGTGGCCGAGAGCCGGCTTGATGAAACACCTCGCTTCCGACTTCTTTTTTTGCGGGGTACCTCGCTTCCTAGTGACCAGTGTCTTGGCTGATTGTCCTAAGAATGCTTATATATGAGTAAAGCTCTCTCATTTACCCGCAAAAAATATTAAGCCATATTAACCGGAAAGGAGGGAGTATGGACTAGCACTACTTTTTGGTGTGTCCCGTCAACTCGCAGAACGAGGAGAAGCTTGCAGGACAAGGTGAAGCTCGCTTACGCCTTTTGACTAATGCAACCTACCCTCGGTGGACATGCATCAGTCCATTCGGTGTCAGATTGTCAGAGGCATACACTGTAGTACCCAACATGCGGAGTACCATCATTGTTCGACTTCACGAAGGGGCGAAGAGCCAAGCGCAGTAGTACGCGTACTTGGTTTTGCACCTTCATACTACTCCACCCTCCGTCACAGTTTACAGGGCGCGCTTCATTATGATGCATTTCTCTCAATGCATTTCCACCACCAGAGAGACTTTAGACGTGTTTGGTTTAATGCTCAATTAATTAGGGCGTGGTAACCGCAATCAAGTCCACAATTTTCTCTCCATGTACTGTACTACTACGGAGTGCATGCATGTGTGTACCCGGGGTGGAAGCACTACATGCATGTGTGTATGCATTATTCCCTCTAGTAATAGACGACGTGATATAACTACCAATGCTATTTTTCAGGCCGATCGCTAGTCGCCTTGGTCCCACAGATTTTTTTTCTTTTTTCTAAAGCGCGCTGTATAAACAGTGACGGATGGAGTAGTATGAGCGGATTCAAAGAAGAGCATATTGATGGTTGCTTCTTCAGAGCAACTTACAGTGGGAAAGGTGGGGCTTATGATTTGACTGCTCATTACTCACTATTAATGCGGCGCAACGACCGGGCTAAGTCTCCCATGCGGTTGTGCACTACCCCCTCGGTTCTTAAATATACTCCGGAGTATTTGTCTTTCTAGAGATTTCAACGAGTGACTACTCAAATATCTGTCTTTTTAGAGATTTCAAATGGACTGGCACATACGGATGTATATAGACATATTTTAGAGTGTAGATTCACTCATTTTGCTCCGTATGTAGTCACTTGTTGAAATCACTGTTAAGACGAATAGAATATTTAGGAACGGAGGGAGTACACATACGAAACAAAATGAGTGAATCTACACTCTAAAATATGCCCGTTTGAAATTTGTAAAAAGACAAATATTTAGGAATGAAGGAGTATAATTTTGTGCATGGCACATGGACCCGGATGATGAAGAGGCTTCTGGCAATGCTATCAAGCTTCCATCATTTGTTTACATAATTGATGTACTATACAAATAATTTTCCAGCGACATGAAATTGTACAATGGTGTGAGCTTTCAGCTTTTGTTTCGCGTGTCTTGCCATCGATGCTCTATCGGAAACAATAAAAAACTAACTTCCTTGCTAATGCATGTCAATTATTAGCAGATCAGAGCTAATAATTACATCACAACTGAAGACAAAGTTGTGAGAAGGTGTTAAATTAAAATTGATCCATGCTTTCATTGGCAGCAATGTCCCCCCAGCTCTGTCTAAATCAACAAGGCATGTTGGGAAAAAAAGTAGCTGTTTGGAGCATGCAACATTCCGATCATTTTGTGCAGTTCCACTAAAATAGAGCTGAGCGTCCCTGTTCCAAAGATATCAAGTGTGATTACGATAATAGAGGACTGCTGATGAAACAATAAACACACAAATAGAAGCCGGTCACCTTTGCAATCTCTCTTAAGACTAACTAGTTGGAGAAGATTAGGCTCGGAGTTGGATGAGGAGGATAGAGCAAAACCAACCTCCCTTTGTGCAGTTGCACTGAAATGTAGAGACGTTGCCCATGTGACATTTTAGTACAACTGCACAAAACACTCTTAAGAAAAAAGTGATTTTTGCAGTTCACCAAAAGGTCGCAATAGCAACGAGGTGAAATGGATAGCCCTGTTTGCAAAAAAGAGGTAGAAAGGAAATAATTACTGGCCAATAATAGTTGATGACACATGCGACGACAAAAAAGAAGCATATTCCTTGTCCTAAGGGAAGATAACAACACAGTTGTGTTTGTCTCAAACGGTGTGAGGACGAGAATGCAATATGGAAAGTACGCCGGACGAGCTACGTTTTGGGCAAAGAACCACATGCAGCGACGTGGGAAAACAGGCAGTGGAGCAAGGCCGGAGGGGATACCTGGAGGTCGTCGGGATGTAACTAGGTGAGCGGCGGCGGGCGGAATCTGCGAGCAGGTGGCGTAGGCCCTGCCGCGCCGGAGCTTGGTCAGAGAGAACGGCGTGTACCGCAGATCGGGACATGCTGCCTCGGCGCCGTCGAACAGAGAAACGATGCACTTCCTCCCTTTCCCCCGGCGGACGGGATGCGGCCGGATCTGTGACCAACGGTGAGAGAGAGAGAGGCCACCGCACTCCCTTTCCCCCGGCGGACGGGATGCGGCTGGATCAGTGACCAACGGTGAGAGAGAGAGAGAGGCCACCGCACTCCCTTTCCCCCGGCGGACGGGATGCGGCCGGATCAGTGACCAACGGTGAGAGAGAGAGAGGCCACCGGAGCCTTGTGTGAGATATTCTGAAGAGCGGACTACCTTTTCCTCCATAAAAATCGTTTTATATTCTGTGTACGTGCCATTGAGCGCTATAACTTTATTTAAAAATAACGCGGCAATGCGTCAAGTCGAACTTTGTTTCATGCACGCATGGTACACGACCTCCCTAGGTAAACAATCGCTACAGGCGTTCAAATTAGCACGTGGGCTGCCGTTTCGTAAAGAAATGAGCTCCACCGTGTACCCGCATGGGTATGGCTGGGCACGAAGCGTGAGTACATGCACGGTGCACCTATTCTCTTCTTGTATACGTACACCACCTACGTGGGGTTGTGTGAGAGAGATACAAACCTAGAGAGATATAGTGTGTGGGTTCTTGAGAGTTTTTTTATGGGGGGGTCAATCAAAGAATTTAACATATGCAATGTGTGTGAAATAGAGTCCTGGATATAACATATATATAGAGGGGGCGATCCACGAGAAGAGAGTGGAGGTATCATCGGCTTGAGGTGTCCATAGAATCGAAGAGAGGGATGATGTGTGTGTGTGTGTGTGCGCGCGCGATCGATAAAGAGTGCCATCAAATTTGTGTGTGCCCACGTCAAAGATATAGAGTGGCTGGCCTACTAGAATGTGAGATGGGACATCTGCAGTTTGTCTCTGTGGCATGGATACCTACCTACAGCGCTCGACTATCGGTGTGTGGTGGGGGAAGAGGGAGGCCCAATTAACTATAGAGGTACAATGGCTGGTATATGTGTGGAGGAGGAGAGAGGCCTACCTCATATATTAAGGAGATCGATCTGCCTCATGTATTAAGGGAGATCGATCGGCATCCATGCATATGTGCAGGAGATGAATAAGGTTGGGAGAGAGACAGAGCTAGAGTGTTGGAGGGGGTGGTAGTGGAGTTGCTTCTAACAAATGGTGGGATATGCTTGCTAGACAAACGGAGGGCACGCCCGCAATATCAATAAGAGAGGAGATGGCTGCTTGTTGTCTGTGCATGTGCGTGTGAGAGACGGGTCAGGAGGCATGCACGAATGATGAGGGGGGACGATGTGGCTGTGGTAAGCAGACGTAACTACATAGGAAGATCAATCGCCCTTTGTAAGAGAAAGGAGAGACATAACTTGTGAGGTACATCGATCGATGGGGGGTAGTTAAAGTTGATCTAGGTATATGTTGGGAGATCGATCGGTATACATGCATATGTGTGTTAGAAGCAAATGAGGCACGAGGAGAAGGATAGAGAGAGAGGGATGCATGTAGGAGGTGGTGCGAGAGGCATACTATATCGAGGGGGAGGAGTGTGCGAGTACGAGAACGATGAAAAGAGTGGTGGGAGTGAGGCATGGACGGTGACAAGAGAAGAGGGGAAGCTTGTGTTTGTGCTAGGCACACCTGGCTAGAGAGGCATATCGATCGATGTGTGCCGTAAAGAAGGAGCTGGGGGCCTACACACACCGTGGGTGAACGACCTAAAGTGAAAAGACGAATTTGCGCGATGGAGCTAGAGAATGCTAAGGGAGGGTGAGAGGGATGCGGGCGTGTGCATGCACAAGAGAAAGTTAGCGCTAGCTACAAAGATAAGAGGGTTGTGTGGGTGTAAAAGACGAATAGAGATCATATATACTTAATTATAAAAAGCGAATTCGGATATTTGAAGAATTTATCATAGTGTTTCAAACCGACGGATGTGTGAATATATATAATGGTGATACACATGGTGTGGTTATGAACATGGTATACTACATTTAATATATTTTATCTCTACTCTTATAAAAAACGGAGTTGTTGATGATGGTGTGCCTGCCATCCTGCATTATAGGCCGTCTGATTTATATCTGGCGGGTAGCAAGGAAACTATGATGGTTGAAGTTGGCAAAAATCATGATTGTAGATTCTTATTGAAATAGAGAAACGAATTCAAATTTAGTTCGAATTGCAGCGGTAGTATAGACATTTGGAATGCACTAAAATGTTGATATGAGTAGGTTACATGCATTATACAGCAAGCGAAAAAATTTAATCGGACATAACATGGATTCATACTCCCTCCTTCCATCTATATAGGGCGTAATGAGATATTTAAGACCGCCTTTGACTATTGACAAGATTAATAGTACATGACATGCACAATGTGAAAATTATATCATTGAAAGAACCTTTCATAGACGAATTTAACGGTGTGCTTTGTGTAAGTTGCATGTCATATATCATTGCTCTAATATTTGGTCAAAGTTAGCATCGAAAAATGCATTAGGCCCTATATAGATGGAAGGAGGGAGTAGCTTTGAATAGCATTTGTATAGTAAAACGGGGCAAGACTCTCTTTTGTGTGGTGTAAATAGTTTTATTTTTTTCGTTTTCTTTTTGGTTGAGCGAAGTGTGAATTGATTTGGTATGTACAAGTACAATATTACTACATGTTAGGCTTCTCCCTAAAATTCAACCCGCGTCTTGTTATATCCCGAAAATTCAGATATCGTGCTCCCAAAACTGGCGCCTTCACAACCCGCGCCTTGCTATCCTGAAATTACAACGCGCGCGAAAACTCCCTCCAGCTGCCAAATCCCGACATGCGAAATCCCCCTTCTAACCCTGAGCCGAAGGGGCCGCTAGTTCAAATCGGTGGGGGGTACTTTTGTAACATACCCTACATTTTGGGCAAGCGCGTTCCTAAGTCATGCGTCGCCCCCTCCCATTGCCCCCTTTTCGCCATTCGAAATCCCAGGCTGCCATAACCTCTCTGCTCCAGCCGCGAAACCCCACCCTCCTCCGTCCGCCACGTCACCGCTGCCCAGCCGGAGCCTCTTCCCCGACGACGTCGTCCACCGCAATAGCTCGACGTCCCTCGTCCACCTCCCCAAATGAGGATCCATCGTCCATCTCGCCGTCCCGCCGGTTCAGCCGCCCCGTCCTCCACCTCCAAGGAGCTGCTCCGACGATCGCCTCGCCTATCGCGGCTGCTCCATCCCCACAGCGCCGCCTTAACCTGCTCCACCGAAACCGCAGCATCCTCACCGACTCCTCGGACGAAGCCAAGGCCTACTCGGCGCCACCAAAGAGGTTGTACACTCATCGCATCGCACCTTCTCCTTAACTCGACCTCCTGACACCGACGATGCTCCATCCCGCACCCCCATGGAGCGGCTACCTTGAAGCCGGCGCCGCGGGCGACATCTCCACGGTGGCTCTCCCCCAGTGCGAGGCCCCTTCGGCGGCGGCGGCCATACCAGCCGGATCTGCTGCTGCTGCTCCGGCTCTCGCTCGATCGCTCGCTCGCCCAGCTGCTGCTGCTGCTCTCCCCCTCGCTCGTGCTGCTGCTCTACTCCGATTAAGCCACACTTCAGTCGACTGAATCGACTTTTGGGTCAGTCGATTTTTAGGGGTTGGGGGGCTTGCCGGAGTTAAGGAAGAACCACCCGCAGCGGGGACGGGGGCTCGCCGGAGAGGTACCCCACTATCTATCTTAGTGTTCAGGGTGGGGGCGGGGGGCCTAGAGGGCTGGCCGGGGCGGCGAGGCAGCACTGGGGCCGACGGTTCGGCCGGTGGTGGCTGGCGGCTCAGGGGGGTGCAGGTTGAAGATGAACTGCAGTCCCTCCCTAAACTACATGTCAAGTGCCTCTCTGCTACCATTGTGTTTAGTTTCGACAGTAGCATTCAGATTCCACAGTAAATTTCAATTTCGACAGTTAAGTTTAGAGTCAACAGTTTTTACCTCATCTGTTGTAGTCAGGTGGTTTTTGGTGATGTTAATTTCACATCCATTTTACATCATCTATTGGAGATGCTATTAGAATCCCACTTGAGATTGACGATGTATGTCTTGTGCTGATTCAGCCTTGACGTCTTACGGCTCACCGGAGCTGCTCCAACGACAGAACGATCCATCACAACAGAGCAGTGCCCTGGACGCCATCTACAGATTCCTCAGATCTTCCTCCACACCTCCGACAGCCACCTCTGCCTCAACTGCTTCAGCGACCAACCCAATGATGCTGAGGTCGACACGGCTACGGCAAGGAGGTTGTACACTTGTTGCATCACTTATTACTATACATTCACGTTGATCCATTAGGGCTATTTTGGTTCAACGGAAAAACATTGATCCACTGGTTGTTACCATCACTCTAAATTTTTGCATGCTCTCCTTACATAATCTCACCATATTTTTTTTGTATGCATGTCAGATATTGTACACAGTCATGCTGAACATGTAGAGAAAAAGAGAAGAGTTTTGCTCGGCAATACAATGTCATGTAGACATCGCTCCATGGTGGGTTCAATGGCAAACCCTCCCCACCCCTCTCCAGATTGTAATCCAGAGGAAGATATTTGTTCTGAGGCGGATTCGGACGCCGCTGACCACTCCTATTTACCCCCCAAGGTGTTTTCTCTACCTTGGCATGATGATGTTAGTCATATCATGCATATGTTTCCTTGCAGTGCCTACTTTTGACATCATATATGTCATCTGCTTAGTTTAGACATGTTCTGTAATGCCACCTGTTTAGTTTCTATATCATATATGGGAATTATGCAGTCTCATGTCTTTTAGCCAGCCATAATATATGTAAAATGTGCAATGCCATCCTTTTTAACCAGGCATCATATATTTGAATGATATCTTGTCCATCCTTTTCTTCATTACATTTCCATTTGTTGACAATGTTTGTACATTAAACTACTCTTCCTGTGAATCAGCCATTTGGGTGGGAGATGGAAAAATCTAGAGTGAAAACAAGGCCTTCAGAGCAGACAGTGCTACCTGTCAAAGCAGATCTCTTGTTGGGTCCCGATAGCTCCTCAGAGATGGATTCAGAGATAGATGACCAGTCCTATTCCCCCACTGAGGTGTATGCTCTAACTTGGCACGGTTATACTACTCATATCATGCATACGGTGTCTTGCATTGCATAGTTTAGACATCATATACACAATATTCAACACCATGTTCTTAGTTCAGACATCATATCGAATGCCCTCTGTTTAGCATATAAATCACATATGTGAATTAAATGATGCGATTCTGATTACTTAGATAACATGTAGGTGAATTATGTCATGCGATCCTATTTAGTTATTCATCATATCTTTGAATTATGTTATGCCATGCTATCTAGTTTAGATAGACATCATATATGTGAAATTATGTCATGCTATCCGTTTTAGTTAAACAATATACATGTCAACTATTTCATGCCCTCTTTTTCCCACACTATCTATTGCATTTGTCTCTCATACAATGTCTGTACATTCAACTATGTTTCCTGTTTATCAACCATTTGAATTGGAGCGGGTGATGCCAGTATCTAGCGGACTAAAAACACGGTATTCAAATAAAACAGTGCTACCTCTTGGTGGAAATAGCACCCTGGTTGTACATGCACAAGAACCAGCCCTGCCACACATAACCCAAACTCTCATAGATTGTACCCCTACTACGATGGACAGAGAACCAGCTTCACCCAATCTAACCCCAACCCCAGCCGATAGAAACCCAGTTCCTGTTGACACAGCACCATCTCCACCACAGAGCTCCCAAACAAGAGCAGTTAGTAAGGCAGCTCCAGTGCCCAAAGGGCCAGTACTATCATGGCAAACCCCAACTCCACCAGTTAGTACGCCTATTCTTGTGGAGGAAGCACAACCAGCTAGTCATAATTTAGCATCTATCGCATTTGATGTTGTTAAATCATATGTGCGTATGTTCCCATCTTGGAAATATTATACTGAAGATGAAGGAAAATGCCAGTTGCAGGTGTTTGTCCAGGAGTTATTTGTAAGTAATGTTATTCATGGCAATTACTTTGCTTCGTCCCATACATCCTACCTCCATGATGGTTATAATACAGCAAATTTTCCCATTTTTCTCTATAGAGAAGGACCGATTTGGAAACTCAGGATGAGGTAACCTGTGCTAATACCTCTGCTATCTTCAAGAATGCTTGGTGGCAGTATCGGAATTACCTGAAGAAAACATACTTCACCGGCAAAGAAACTCATCAAATTCCCTTACATTCTCCTGAGACACATTTACTGGACGATGACTGGGAACGCCTTGTTCTGTACTGGTCCCGAACCAAGAACGTGGTAAGGTCTATGAGCTCATTTTCTATTTTTAAGTATTATATTCTTGCGTCTTACTGTACTCTGTTCATGTAGAACAAGTGCCTAAACCTGAAGAACAACTGTTCTAATTTAAGATTCCCTTGCTACCATAGGACATAGATATATGTTTGTTTGATGCTTTTATTATGTACTAGTACTTGGCAATAGAAGACTTGGTAGTTTAATCCTGTCCACCTTACTAATGAACTGGTTCACCGAAATGAGTTTCATATACTAGTACATGCTAAACTTGTTATGTGTCTACTTGTTTCTTCTTTTAGAATGTTGATAGAATATTGGGGAAGAATGCCTTATTAAGCAACGGTAAAGGAAGTAATGCAGATAAGGTTCAGGATAGTGACACATCCTGTCTTGGTTTAGTGTTGGAGTTACTAGCCACTACCGCTTGCACAAGCTATTCAAACTCACTTTCTGAATCAGTTCGGTTTCTTGAGTCTCAACTACAAGCTGAAAGACATCAATCAGCTGTGCTGCGACAAGAAGCGGAAGGACCGTGGAAGTCCCTAGAGCATTTAGATGCATACTTTCTGGTGCAACAGCAAGCGTTGGAGGATTTTAGCGCCAAATAGGACAAAGCTAATCAGCTTGCTAAGCTTATTGCCAGCATGGTGGATACCCAGGATAACGTTTCTTGAGCTCTTCTGAAGTTGTTTCAGTTATGCTCTTGTTTTGCTGCCGCGTTTATTTGCACTGGTGGCTAATTTTGACGGCCAGTGTATATGATATGCTGCTTTGTTCCCTATATTTGCACTGGTGGCGAACTTTGATGCCCAGTGGATGTAATATGTGTAATAGCCATGATAGCCTAGCGTTAGTTGTTTGCTTATTTATTTCCTTGTTGTCTTGTTTATTTGTTTGCTTGTAGTCATTGCAGTTCTTTTTCCGCGGTTAACTAGTGGCTACAATAACCTATTTTTTAAAACCAGGCCACAATAACCATGGGCTAATATTTACTGTAGTGACACTGGGCCTCCTACGGGCCGTAGAAACAGTGGGCCTTCTACGGGCCGTAGAAACAGTAGGCCTTCTACGGGCCGTACAAACAATGGGCCTTCTACGGGTCGTATCATCAATGGGCCGTATACGGGCCGTATGATCGATTGGCCAAACATGGGCCAATAACAGGCTGCATTATGGCTGTAAACGGGCTAGAGTTGGAATCGTCCGTTCATGGGCCGACCGTAATGGGCCATCGCTAATAGGCCGTATTTGATGACGCTATGAAAACGGCCCAACGTATTAACGGACCACAAACGGGCCGACTGTAACCACGGGCTGAATTTGGCCCACAAGCAGAAAATGACAGTAATAAGCCGTAAGTAAACGAATGCTGGAAATGAGCCCAAGAATAAATGGGCTCTGAGAAGGATGAAAGATAACATGGGCTGGAAACGGCCCAACGGAATAACGGGCCGTTAATGGGTATAAAGTTATACACTGTTCATTACGGGTCAGTTTCACCACGGGCCGTTAATGGGTGTAAAGTGATACACTGTTCATTACGGGCCAGTTTCACCACGGGCCGTTAATAGGCCAAGAGTTACATAGGGCCTCATATGGGTCGAAAGACGTCATGGGCCATACATGGGCCAGAAGTGGAAATGGGCTGGAATCATATTGGGTGGCCCAGATGACGCTACTGGGCTTAATTCGGATAGGGCGTAACGGGCCTTGGGTTAGCGGGCTGTAAATGGGCTATATGCGAACAGGCCGTTAACAGGCTTTCCATGGGCCGGCCCGCCACCTTTTGACCAAGTCAAACGGGCCGGCCTTTTCACAGGAATGGGCCTCTGTTGGGTCGTGCCACGTGTCGACGTATCATAGGCGCCTATCTGACCCACTGATGAGCTGACACGTGTTTCGTCCGGCCAATAAGAATTTTACACGTGGAAATTTCCCATTGGTTGGGGCTGTTAACGGGTTATCGGATCCAAAACCCGACCCGATAGCTTAACGGCGTTCTGTTATGGTGGATGCCACGTGTCGGTCACCCTTGACGAAAGCACTTCTGTGACGCGCGATTTATCGTCATGGAAGTGGACACTTCCGTGATGATAATTTTGGTAATGTCATGGAACACTTCTACGACAGCATGGGTATGACTATCTTGATTCTGTCATAAATTTGTCATGGATGTACATGCATGACAAAAAACGCGACCTACTGTGACAAACATGTATCATCACGGAAGTGTATTTTTTTTGTAGTGTTTGCAATCTATCTTAGCATTAACAGTGTTCAAGAAGGGTCTACCAAATATAATGGGACAAAAGCTATCTTGTGGGGAACCAAGAACAAGAAAATCAGCAGGATATTTAGTTTTCCCACACAAGACTTCAACATCTCTAACAATTCCAATTGGTGAAATAGTATCTCTATTGGCAAGTTTAATTGTGACATCAATATCTTCTATCTCAGCAGGTGCAATATCATGCATAATTTCTTTGTATAAGTCATGAGGTATAGCACTAGCACTGGCACCCATATCACATAAGCCATGATAACAATGATCTCCTATTTTAACAGAAATAACAGGCATGCCTGCCAAAGATCTAGGTTTATCTTTAGCACAAGGTTTAGCAATTCTAGCAGTCTCATCACGAAAATGAATAACATGCCCATCAATATTATCAGACAAGAGATCTTTAACAATAGCAATATTAGGTTCAACTTTAAGTTGCTCAGTTGAAGCTTTAGCATGATCCTTTATCCTAATAGGGAAAGGTGGTTTCTCAACATAAGAAGTAGGAACAATAGGATCATTATAAGTGATAGTCTTTTCTTCAACTTCAATAGGTGCAGCTACTTTTACTTCTATGCGAGGATGATATTTAGACCACTTCTCCCTAGGGAGATCAACATGGGTAGCAAAAGATTCACAGAAGGAAGCTACTATCTCAGAGTCAAGTCCATATTTAGTACCAAATTTACAAAAAACATCGGTATCCATAAAAGATTTAACACAATCAAATTTAGGTGTCATACCTGACTCCTTACCTTCGTCGAGGTCCCAGTCTTCAGAGTTGCATTTAATTCTTTCCAATAAATCCCATTTGAATTCAATAGTCTTTGTCATAAAAGAGCCAGCACAAGAAGTATCGAGCATGGTGCGATTGTTATCAGAAAGCCGAACATATAAATTTTGAATAATCATTTCTCTTGAGAGCTCATGATTGGGGCATGAATATATCATTGATTTAAGCCTCCCCCAAGCTTGAGCGATGCTTTCTCCTTCGCGAGGCCAAAAATTATATATATAATTGCGATCACGATGAACAAGATGCATAGGATAAAATTTCTGATGAAATTCCAATTTCAATCGTTTGTAGTTCCATGACCCCGTATCATCACATAGCATATACCATGTCAATGCATCTTCCTTCAAAGATAAAGGGAAGACCTTCTTCTTAATAACATCTCCGGGTACACCTGCAAGCTTAAATAATTCACAAACTTCATCCACATATATTAGGTGCTCATCAGGATGCGTTGTTCCATCTCCTGCAAAAGGATTAGCTAGCAGTTTTTCTATCTTACCCGAAGGAATTTCAAAGTAGACATTTTCATTTTCAGTAGGTTCAGTAGGTTGAGGAGCAACTCTTTGCTCTACTGGTCGGGGTGAAGATACCCCGAACAAGCCCCTCAGAGGATTACTTTCCATAGTAACAAGTGACAGTAAATTTCAGCACACTATAAATTTTTCCTTACCAAATTCCACCTACCAAAGGTGCTTCACTCCCCGACAACGGCGCCAGAAAAGAGTCTTGATGACCCACAAGTATAGGGGATCTATTGTAGTCCTTTCGATAAGTAAGAGTGTCGAACCCAATGAGGAGTAGAAGGAAATGATAAGCGGTTTTCAGCAAGGTATTCTCTGCAAGCACTGAAATAATAGGTAACAGATAGTTTTGTGATAGGATAATTTGTAATGAGTAACAAGTAACAAAAGTAAATAAAGTGCAGCAAGGTGGCCCAATCCTTTTTGTAGTAAAGGACAAGCCTGGACAAACTCTTATATGATGTAAAGCGCTCCCGAGGACACATGGGAATATCGTCAAGCTAGTCTTCATCACGATCATATGATTCGCGTTCGGTACTTTGATAATTTGGTATGTGGGTGGACCGGTGCTTGGGTACTGTCCTTACTTGGACAAGCATCCCACTTATGATTAACCTCTATTGCAAGTATCTGCAACTACAATAAAAGTATTAAGGTAAACCTAACCATAGCATGAAACATATGGATCCAAATCAGCCCCTTACGAAGCAACACATAAACTAGGGTTTAAGATTCTATCACTCTAGCAACCCACCATCTACTTATTACTTCCCAATGCCTTCCTCTAGGCCCAAATAATGGTGAAGTGTCATGTAGTCGACGTTCACATAACACCACTAGAGGAGAGACAACATACATCTCATCAAAATATCGAACGAATACCAAATTCACATGACTACTAATAACAAGACTTCTCCCATGTCCTCAGGAACAAACGTAACTACTCACAAAGCATATTCATGTTCATAATCAGAGGGGTATTAATATGTATATAGGATCCGAACATATGATCTTCCACCAAATAAACCAACTAGCATCAACTACAAGGAGTAATTAACACTACTAGCAACCCACAGGTACCAATCCCAGACTTGGAGACAAGAATTGGATACAAGAGATGAACTAGGGTTTTGAGAGGAGATGGTGCTGGTGAAGATGGTGATGGAGATTGCCCTCTCCCGATGAGAGGAGCGTTGGTGATGACGATGGCGATGATTTCCCCCTCCCGGAGGGAAGTTTCCCTGGCAGAACAGCTCCGCCAGAGCCCTAGATTGGTTCCGCCAAGGTTCCGCCTTGTGGCGGCGGAGTCTCGTCTGGAAAGATGGCTTATGATTTTTTTTCTCATCGAAAGACTCCATATGGAAGAAGATGGCCATCGGAGGGCCACCAGGGGGCCCACGAGGTAGGGGGCGCACCCAGGGGGGTAGGGCGCGCCCCCACCCTCGTGGGCAGGGTGTGGCCCCCTGGTGAACTTCTTGCGCTCAGTATTTTTTATATATTCTGAAAACATCTTCCGTGAAGTTTCAGGACTTTTGGAGCTGTGCAGAATAGGTCTCTAATATTTGCTCCTTTTCCAGCCCAAAATCCCAGCTGCCGGCATTCTCCCTCTTTATGTAAACCTTGTAAAATAAGAGAGAATAGGCATGAATATTGTGACATAATGTGTAATAACAGCCCATAATGCAATAAATATCAATATAAAAGCATGATGCAAAATGGACGTATCAGCGAAGCAGCAATCTTCCGGACCAGAAAGGTTCTATTTTTATGATGCGTAAGCTACCACAAAATGAATGATGGAAAAAGGCATCAGGATTAGAAAGACTAAAGAGGTATGGAGGGCCGACTCCAAGACTACGACTACAATAAAAGCCATGAGCGATAGCGAAGCCTTCAACCTTTTTTTCGAAAGCCCCACAACTAGCTATCTTATAGCAGATAAGGCGAGCCTACTTAACTAATCTCATGTAAACACCTGTTCGCTAAAATCCAAATAGAAAAAGACAACTACT
Source organism: Triticum urartu (assembly GCF_056163025.1). NCBI lineage: Eukaryota > Viridiplantae > Streptophyta > Magnoliopsida > Poales > Poaceae > Triticum > Triticum urartu. The sequence goes on from NC_141875.1 coordinate 484,560,553, forward strand.
TATTAAACATGTAGTTGAGTGCTCCGCCGTTGTTCAAATCTTGACCGAGTCCGAGCTTCCCAAGCTCTATGCTGTTTGGGAACTCAGCAAGGGTCTTACCACCTTCTTGATTGACTATATTTGAGTCTTTGGGGTACTTTAGGATTATATTTCGTGCCTAAGATTTGTGCTTGTGGGCTAGGGTGAATATTGCGGACCAGCGGATCTGGTAGTTGACAATTGTACGGACTTGGTAAAGGTTGTCGCAGCACCTGTAGTAGGACAAAGGACTTATCGCGATGCTCACGGACCAATTTACCATGTCTCTGTCACTGACATTGGTCAAAGAGGCCACGTGGATTGGCCTGGGTCTTCTTCGGCTAATGAGACCTCGATCCTGAAGCCTTCAGAGTATCTTTTTGATAGGCGCCTCTATCTGTATGGGGAATTCGCTACTGAAAGGTCCCACCCAGTGTCCCCTTCCTTCCCCCGCCGCCTTCCGACCAAAGGGAGTATACAATTTCTTCTTCAGGACACTAATGCCCGATCGTGAGACTGCCTATTGAACACCTGATGGCACCTTGCTCTGACCTGAGCTATGCAACAACGGGATCCCCATCAATCTTTGCCGAATGTGCTTGATGGCCCCCCATAATACGCTAACTTGGGGGCTTTTTAGTCCATATTTTCCAAGAGTCTCTGCTAGTTGAACCGCGTCCAGTAGATGACCTCTTCCGCTCATCCCCTTCGTCAGCTCTTTGATAGGGATACTATAACCTAGATCCCTAAACTTGGAATGGATGGCGGAGCGTAGGTGGCAGGCAGTTATATGGATACGGTGCTTTACCCATAGACGCTTCTCCAGCTCTCGCAAGAATTGTATGGGATTCGTCCTCGGGGGTGAAAGATCATGGATGTCGCCTAGAGGGGGGTGAATAGGTGCTTTAAAATAATTACGGTTTAGGCTTGAACAAATGCGGAATAAACCTAGCGGTTAATTTGATAAGCACAAAACCTACAACAACTAGGCTCACCTATGTGCACCAACAACTTATGCTAAGCAAGAAGAGCAACTATGTGATAGCAAGATATATGACAAAGAACAATATAGCTATCTCAAAGTAAAGTGCATAAGTAAAGGGCTATGGTAAGAGATAACCAAGACACGCGAAGACGACGATGTATCCCGAAGTTCACACCCTTGCGGATGCTAATCTCCGTTTGGAGCGGTGTGGAGGCACAATGCTCCCCAAGAAGCCACTAGGGCCACCGTAATCTCCTCATGCCCTCGCACAATGCAAGATGCCATCATTCCACTAAGGGACCCTTGAGGGCGATCACCGAACCCGTACAAATGGCAACCCTTGGGGGCGGTCACCCAACCCGTACACTTTGGCAACCCTTGGGGGCGGTCACCGGTGCCCGTCAAGTTGCTCGGGGTGATCTCCACAACCTAATTGGAGACCCCGATGCTTGCCCGGAGCTTTACACCACAATGATTGAGCTCCGAACACCACCAACCATCTAGGGCGCCCAAGCACCCAAGAGAAACAAGCTCAAGGGTACCAAGCACCCAAGAGTAATAAGCTTCTCAACTTGTAACTTCCACGTATCACCGTGGAGAACTCAAACCGATGCACCAAATGTAATGGCAAGGGCACACGGAGTGCCCAAGTCCTTCTCTCTCAAATCCCACTGAAGCAACTAATGCTAGGGAGGAAAATGAGAGGAAGAACAAGAAAGAGAACACCAAGAACTCGAAGATCTAGATCCAAGGGGTTCCCCTCACATAGAGGAGAAAGTGATTGGTGGAAATGTGGATCTAGATCTCCTCTCTCTTTTCCCTCAAAAACTAGCAAGAATCCATGGAGGGATTGAGAGTTAGCAAGCTCGAAGAAGGTCAACAATGGGGGAAGAACACGAGCTCAAAGGATAAGGTTCATTGGGGAAGAAGACCCCCTTTTATAGGAGCTCCCGAATCCAACCGTTATGTGCTCAGCCCGCACACGAGCGGTACTACCGCTCCACGAGCGGTACTACCACTGGAGGAGCAGTACTATCGCTTAGCATGGTCAAAACACCCCAACGAGAGAGAAAAACATGAGCTGAAAAACTGCCAGAGAGGTAGAGCAGTATGAGCGGCACTACCGATGTAGCCAGCGGTACTATCATTGGCCGCAGCGGTACTGCCGCTTGGCCCAGCGGTACTACCGCACAAGAGTGGTACTACCGCTCCTACTGCCGCTGAACCCGACATGAGAAGAGCAGGACCCAAAATCGAGGCGGTAGAAGAGTGGCACTGCAGCGGTACTATGGCTGATAGCTCCAAGCGGTACTACCGCTTAGGCTCGCGGTACTACTGCTGGGACCAGACAAAAGCCACTCTCAAGAAACAAGAACTGCCATAACTTCTTCATACGAGCTCCGAATTGAGCAAACTCAAGCTTGTTGGAAACAAGACGACGAGTAGCATCAAAACAGCGACTGGTTATAGTAAGAAGAGGCAGGGGAGGAATGCCTAACAAAAAGAGGAGTGAAGCCTCTAATCGAGAAGAACCGGCAAAACCTCCAACATCGAAAACATCATAGAAGATGCATGTGAACTCCGTTTTCGATGAACTCGAGCTTGTCATCAAGATGACCATAAGCTCTAAGACTCACAAAGAAAACCAAACAAGAACCAAGAAAGATGATGCAAGGATGCAATGGTTTGAGCTCTCAACGAACGATACGATCAAGCTACTCATCGAGAGCCCCCCTTGATAGTACGGCAATTGATCCTATAACCCGGTCTCCCAACTACCATCATGAGACCGGTAAAATAGAAAACCTATCAAGGGCAAACCTTTGCCTTGAACATGGTCCACTTGAGCTAGATGATGACGATCTTGACTTCCTCAAGTTGGACCACCTTTCTTGATTGTGTTGGCTCGATGAAGACTAGTTGATTGCTCTCCCATACTCCACTATGGGTGATCCACTCTTCCGCACATCTTCACAAGTCCATTGTCACCACAAAGGACGACAAGCTTCAAGCATTTGATCTCTTCGTGATGCTCCACTTGAACTTGCACACCGCAACCTAACCCCACAAAGAACCCTCACGAAGACCATGGGTTAGTACACAAAGCGTAATTGACAATGCTTACCATACCATGGGATCACTTGATCCCTCTCGGTACATCTTCTACGCTTTGTGGGTTGATCAACTAGATTCACTCTTTGACTTAGTCTTGATCAACCTCTCACAAGACCAATCTTTAGGTAATTCCTTGAATAGCACCTTGGTCGACACAAACTCTCCTTGAAACCAACACATGTACTCCAAGAAAAGCCTATGGACAAAACCTTCAAATATAACTCAACGCAACCATTAGTCCATAGAGATTGTCATCAATTACCAAAACCAAACCGGGGAATTCCCGAATGACCGTACCGGGGAATTCTACCGTACTCAGTGCAGCTATGGTTGTTGATCCTGCGGATCCTAACCAAAGGTTTAGACCGGATTGTAGGAAGTGGGTGATATGTTTTTGTATTTCTATGAGAAGGAATACGGCACCCATGATTCCCAGTAGTAAGTCGTCGGCATATTGCGCGTAACAAATCCTTACTAATAAGGAATGGCTTTTAAAGGGGGCCCAGCTTACAGGCCAGGCCTCTCTCTGACCTGATAACTAGTATCACCTGTTGGAAATATGCCCTAGAGGCAATAATAAAAGCATTATTATTATATTTCCTTGTTCATGATAATTGTCTTTATTCATGCTATAATTGTGTTAACCGGAAATCGTAATACATGTGTGAATAATAGACACCAACATGTCCCTAGTAAGCCTCTAGTTGACTAGCTCGTTGATCAACAGATAGTCATGGTTTCCTGACTATGGACATTGGATGTCATTGATAACGAGATCACATCATTAGGAGAATGATGTGATGGACAAGACCCAATCCTAAACATAGCGCAAGATCGTGTAGTTCGTCTGCTAGAGTTTTCCAATGTCAAGTATCCTTTCCTTAGACCATGAGATCGTGTAACTCCCGTATACCGTAGGAGTGCTTTGGGTGTACCAAACGTCACAACGTAACTGGGTGACTATAAAGGTATACTACGGGTATCTCCGAAAGTGTCTGTTGGGTTGACACGGATCAAGACTGGGATTTGTCACTCCGTATGACGGAGAGGTATCACTAGGCCCACTCGGTAATGCATCATCATAATGAGCTCAAAGTGACCAAGTGTCTGGTCATGGGATCATGCATTACGGTACGAGTAAAGTGACTTGCCGATAACGAGATTGAACGAGGTATTGGGATACCGACGATCGAATCTCGGGCAAGTAACATACTGATTGACAAAGGGAATTGTATACGGGGTTGCTTGAATCCTCGACATCGTGGTTCATCCGATGAGATCATCGAGGAGCATGTGGGAGCCAACATGGGTATCCAGATCCCGCTGTTGGTTATTGACCGGAGAGTCGTCTCGGTCATGTCTACATGTCTCCTGAACCCGTAGGGTCTACACACTTAAGGTTCGGTGACGCTAGGGTTGTAGGGATATGTATATGCAGTAACCCGAATGTTGTTCGGAGTCCCAGATGAGATCCCGGACGTCACAAGGAGTTCCGGAATGGTCCAGAGGTAAAGAATTATATATAGGAAGTGCTATTTCGGGCATCAGGACAAGTTTCGGGGTCACCGGTATTGTACCGGGACCACCGGAAGGGTCCCGGGGGTCCACCGGGTGGGGCCACCTGCCCCGGGGGGCCACATGGGCTGTAGGGGGTGCGCCTTGGCCTACATGGGCCAAGGGCATCAACCCCAAGAGGCCCATGCGCCTAGGGTTCAAGAAGGGAAGAGTCCCAAAGGGGGAAGGCACCCCCTAGGTGCCTTGGGGGGGGAGGGATTCCTCCCTTGGCCGCCGCCCCCTAGGAGATTGGATCTCTTAGGGCCGGCGCCCCCCCCCCTTGGACTCCCTATATATAGTGGGGGAAGGAGGGCCTCTCATACCACATCTTTGGTGCCTCCCTCTCCCTCTCCAACACATCCTCCTCCTCCATAGTGCTTAGCGAAGCCCTGCCGGAGTACTGCAGCTCCATCAACACCACGCCGTCGTGCTGCTGCTGGAGCCATCTTCCTCAACCTCTCCTTCCCCCTTGCTGGATCAAGAAGAAGGAGACGTTACGCTGACCGTACGTGTGTTGAACGCGGAGGTGCCGTCCGTTCGGCGCTAGGATCTCCAGTGATTTGGATCACGTCGAGTATGCCTTCCTCATCCCCGTTTTTTTGAACGCTTCCGCGCGTGATCTACAAAGGTATGTAGATGCAATCCGATCACTCGTTTCTAGATGAACTCCTAGATGGATCTTGGTGAAACCGTAGGAAAATTTTTGTTTTCTGCAACGTTCCCCAACAGTGGCATCATGAGCTAGGTCTATGCGTAGTTCTTTTTGCACGAGTAGAACACAATTTGTTGTGGGCGTTGATGTTGTCAACTTTCTTGCCGCTACTAGTCTTATCTTGCTTCAATGGTATTGTGGGATGAAGCGGCTTGGACCAACCTTACACGTACGCTTACGTGAGACCGGTTCCACCGACTAACATGCACAAGTTGCATAAGGTGGCTGGCGGGTGTCTGTCTCTCCCACTTTAGTTGGAGCGGATTCGATGAAAAGGGTCCTTATGAAGGGTAAATAGAAGTTGACAAATCACGTTGTGGCTTTCACGTAGGTAAGAAAACGTTCTTGCTAGAACCCTACTTCAGCCACGTAAAACTTGCAACAACAATTAGAGGACGTCTAACTTGTTTTTGCAGCAAGTGCTTTGTGATATGATATGGCCAAAGTTGTGATAAATGATGAATGATATATATGTGATGTATGAGATGTTCATGCTATTGTAATAGGAATCACGACTTGCATGTCGATGAGTATGACAACCGGCAGGAGCCATAGGAGTTGTCTTTATTTTTTGTATGACCTGCGTGTCATTGAGAAGCGCCATGTAAATTACTTTACTTTATTGCTAAACGCGTTAGCCATAGTAGTAGAAGTAATAGTTGGCGAGCAACTTCATGGAGACACGATGATGGAGATCATGATGATGGAGATCATGGTGTCATGCCGGTGACAAGATGATCATGGAGCCCCAAGATGGAGATCAAAGGAGCTATGTGATATTGGCCATATCATGTCACTTTTATTATTTGATTGCATGTGATGTTTATCATATTTATGCATCTTGTTTACTTAGAACGACGGTAGTAAATAAGATGATCCCTCATAATAATTTCAAGAAAGTGTTCCCCCTAACTGTGCACCATTGCGACAGTTCGTTGTTTTGAAGCACCACGTGATGATCGGGTGTGATAGATTCTAACGTTCACATACAACGGGTGTAAGACAGATTTACACATGCAAAACACTTAGGTTGACTTGACGAGCCTAGCATGTACAGACATGGCCTCGGAACACAGAAGACCGAAAGGTCGAGCATGAGTCGTATAGAAGATACGATCAACATGAAGATGTTCACCGACGTTGACTAGTCCGTCTCACGTGATGATCGGACACGGCCTAGTTAACTCGGATCATGTTATACTTAGATGACTGGAGGGATGTCTATCTAAGTGGGAGTTCATTGAATAATTTGATTAGATGAACTTAATTATCATGAACTTAGTCTAAAATCTTTACAATATGTCTTGTAGATCAAATGGCCAACGTAGTCCTCAACTTCAATGCGTTCCTAGAGAAAACCAAGCTGAAAGACGATGGCAGCAACTACACGGACTGGGTCCAGAACCTGAGGATCATCCTCATAGCTGCCAAGAAAGATTATGTCCTACAAGCACCGCTGGGTGACGCACCTGTTCTCCCTGCAGAACAAGACGTTATGAACGCTTGGCAGGCACGTACCGATGACTACTCCCTCGTTCAGTGCGGCATGCTTTACAGCTTAGAGCCAGGGCTCCAAAAGCGTTTTGAGAGACACGGAGCATATGAGATGTTCGAAGAGCTGAAAATGGTTTTCCAAGCTCATGCCTGGGTCGAGAGATATGAAGTCTCCGACAAATTCTTCAGCTGTAAGATGGAGGAAAATAGTTCTGTCAGTGAGCACATACTCACAATGTCTGGGTTACATAACCGCTTGACTCAGCTAGGAGTTAATCTCCCGGATGACGCGGTCATTGACAGAATCCTTCAGTCGCTTCCACCGAGCTACAAGAGCTTTGTGATGAACTTCAATATGCAGGGGATGGAAAAGACCATTCCTGAAGTATTTGCAATGCTGAAATCAGCAGAGGTAGAAGTCAAAAAGGAACATCAAGTGTTGATGGTGAATAAAACCACTAAGTTCAAGAAAGGCAAGGGTAAGAAAACCTTCAAGAAGGACGGCAAGGGAGTTGCCGCGCCCGGCAAGCAAGCTGCCGGGAAGAAGCCAAAGAATGGACCCAAGCCCGAGACTGAGTGCTTTTATTGCAAGGAAAGTGGTCACTGGAAGCGGAACTGCCCCAAATACTTAGCGGACAAGAAGGCCGGCAAAACGAAAGGTATATGTGATATACATGTAATTGATGTGTACCTTACCAGTACTCGTAGTAGCTCCTGGGTATTTGATACCGGTGCGGTTGCTCACATTTGTAACTCAAAACAGGAGCTGCGGAATAAGCGGAGACTGGCGAAGGACGAGGTGACGATGCGCGTCGGGAATGGTTCCAAGGTCGATGTGATCGCCGTCGGCACGCTGCCTCTTCATTTACCTACGGGATTAGTTTTAAACCTCAATAATTGTTATTTAGTGCCAAGTTTGAGCATGAACATTGCATCAGGATCTTGTTTAATTCGAGATGGCTACTCATTTAAATCCGAGAATAATGGTTGTTCTATTTATATGAGAGATATGTTTTATGGTCATGCTCCGATGGTAAATGGTTTATTCTTAATGAATCTCGAGCGTAATGCTACACATATTCATAGTGTGAGTACCAAAAGATGTAAGGTTGATAATGATAGTCCCACATACTTGTGGCACTGCCGCCTTGGTCACATAGGTGTCAAACGCATGAAGAAGCTCCATGCTGATGGACTTTTAGAGTCTCTTGATTACGAATCATTTGACACATGCGAACCATGCCTCATGGGTAAAATGACCAAGACTCCGTTCTCAGGAACAATGGAGCGAGCAACCAACTTATTGGAAATCATACATACTGATGTGTGCGGTCCAATGAGTGTTGAGGCTCGCGATGGCTATCGTTATGTTCTCGCCCTCACTGATGACTTGAGTAGATATCGGTATGTCTACTTAATGAAACACAAGTCTGAGACCTTTGAAAAGTTCAAGGAATTTCAGAGTGAGGTTGAGAATCAACGTGACAGGAAAATCAAGTTCCTGCGATCAGATCGTGGAGGAGAATACTTGAGTCATGAGTTTGGCACACACTTAAGAAAACGTGGAATAGTTTCACAGCTCACGCCGCCTGGAACACCTCAGCGTAATGGTGTGTCCGAACGTCGTAATCGCACTCTATTAGATATGGTGCGATCTATGATGTCTCTTGCTGATTTACCGCTATCTTTTTGGGGGTATGCTTTAGAGACTGCCGCATTCACTTTAAATAGGGCTCCGTCGAAATCCGTTGAGACGACACCGTTTGAATTATGGTTTGGTAAGAAACCTAAGCTGTCATTTCCAAAGGTTTGGGGATGCGATGCTTATGTCAGGAACTTCAACCTGAAAAGCTCGAACCCAAGTCAGAAAAATGCGTCTTCATAGGATACCCTAAAGAAACTATTGGGTATACCTTCTACCTCAGATCCGAAGGCAAGATCTTTGTTGCCAAGAATGGGTCCTTTCTAGAGAAAGAGTTTCTCTCGAAAGAAGTAAGTGGGAGGAAAGTAGAACTTGATGAAGTATTACCTCTTGAACCGGAAAATGGCGCAACTCAAGAAAATGTTCCTGAGGTGCCTGCACCGACTAGAGAGGAAGTTAATGATGATGATCAAGATACTTCTGATCAAGCTCCTACTGAAATTCGAAGGTCCACAAGGACACGTTCCGCACCAGAGTGGTACGGCAACCCTGTCTTGGAAATCATGTTGTTAGACAACGGTGAACCTTCGAACTATGAAGAAGCGATGGCGGGCCCGGATTCCGACAAATGGCTAGAAGCCATGAAATCTGAGATAGGATCCATATATGAAAACGAAGTATGGACTTTGACTGACTTGCCCGTAGAGAGGCGAGCCATAGAAAATAAATGGATCTTTAAGAAGAAGACAGACGCGGATGGTAATGTGACCATCTATAAAGCTCGGCTTGTCACTAAGGGTTATCGACAAATTCAAGGGGCTGACTACGATGAGACTTTCTCACCAGTAGCGAAGCTAAAGTCCGTCCTAATCATGTTAGCAATTGCCGCATTCTACGATTATGAAATATGGCAAATGGACGTCAAAACGGCATTCCTTAATGGTTTCCTTAAGGAAGAATTGTATATGATGCAGCCGGAAGGTTTTGTCGATCGTAAGAATGCTGACAAGGTGTGCAAGCTCCAACGCTCGATTTATGGGCTGGTGCAAGCATCTCGGAGTTGGAACATTCGCTTTGATGAGATGATCAAAGCGTTTGGGTTTACGCAGACTTATGGAGAAGCCTGTGTTTACAAGAAAGTGAGTGGGAGCTCTGTAGCATTTCTCATATTATATGTAGATGACATACTTTTGATGGGAAATGATATAGAACTCTTGGACAGCATTAAGGCCTACTTGAATAAGAGTTTTTCAATGAAGGACCTTGGAGAAGCTGCTTATATATTAGGCATCAAGATCTACAGAGATAGATCAAGACGCCTCATAGGTCTTTCACAAAGCACATACCTTGATAAGATATTGAAGAAGTTCAATATGGATCAGTCTAAGAAGGGGTTCTTGCCTGTGTTGCAAGGTGTGAAATTGAGCTCAGCTCAATGTCCGACCACGGCAGAAGATATAGAAGAGATGAGTGTCATCCCCTATGCCTCAGCCATAGGTTCTATTATGTATGCCATGCTGTGTACCAGACCTGATGTAAACCTTGCCGTAAGTTTGGTAGGAAGGTACCAAAGTAATCCCGGCAAGGAACACTGGACAACGGTCAAGAATATCCTGAAGTACCTGAAAAGGACTAAGGAAATGTTTCTCGTTTATGGAGGTGACGAAGAGCTCGTCGTAAAGGGTTACGTTGACGCTAGTTTCGACACAGATCTGGATGACTCTAAGTCACAAACCGGATACGTGTATATTTTGAATGGTGGGGCAGTAAGCTGGTGCAGTTGCAAGCAGAGCGTCGTGGCGGGATCTACATGTGAAGCGGAGTACATGGCAGCCTTGGAGGCAGCGCATGAAGCAATTTGGGTGAAGGAGTTCATCACCGACCTAGGAGTCATACCCAATGCGTCGGGGCCGATCAAGCTCTTCTGTGACAACACTGGAGCTGGAGCCCAGGTTTCACAAGAAGACAAGGCACATCAAGCGTCGCTTCAACTCCATTCGTGAAAATGTTCAAGATGGAGACATAGATATTTGTAAAGTACACACGGACCTGAATGTAGCAGATCCGTTGACTAAACCTCTCCCTATAGCAAAACATGATCAACACCAGAATTCCATGGGTGTTCGATTCATCACAATGTAACTAGATTATTGACTCTAGTGCAAGTGGGAGACTGTTGGAAATATGCCCTAGAGGCAATAATAAAAGCATTATTATTATATTTCCTTGTTCATGATAATTGTCTTTATTCATGCTATAATTGTGTTATCCGGAAATCGTAATACATGTGTGAATAATAGACACCAACATGTCCCTAGTAAGCCTCTAGTTGACTAGCTCGTTGATCAACAGATAGTCATGGTTTCCTGACTATGGACATTGGATGTCATTGATAACGAGATCACATCATTAGGAGAATGATGTGATGGACAAGACCCAATCCTAAACATAGCGCAAGATCGTGTAGTTCGTCCGCTAGAGATTTCCAATGTCAAGTATCCTTTCCTTAGACCATGAGATCGTGTAACTCCCGGATACCGTAGGAGTGCTTTGGGTGTACCAAACGTCACAACGTAACTGGGTGACTATAAAGGTATACTATGGGTATCTCCGAAAGTGTCTGTTGGGTTGACACGGATCAAGACTGGGATTTGTCACTCCGTATGACGGAGAGGTATCACTGGGCCCACTCGGTAATGCATCATCATAATGAGCTCAAAGTGACCAAGTGTCTGGTCACGGGATCATGCATTACGGTACGAGTAAAGTGACTTGCCGGTAACGAGATTGAACGAGGTATTGGGATACCGACGATCGAATCTCGGGCAAGTAACATACCGATTGACAAAGGGAATTGTATACGGGGTTGCTTGAATCCTCGACATCGTGGTTCATCCGATGAGATCATCGAGGAGCATGTGGGAGCCAACATGGGTATCCAGATCCCGTTGTTGGTTATTGACCGGAGAGTCGTCTCGGTCATGTCTACATGTCTCCCGAACCCGTAGGGTCTACACACTTAAGGTTCGGTGACGCTAGGGTTGTAGGGATATGTATATGCAGTAACCCGAATGTTGTTCGGAGTCCCGGATGAGATCCCGGACGTCACGAGGAGTTCCGGAATGGTCCGGAGGTAAAGAATTATATATAGGAAGTGCTATTTCGGGTATCGGGACAAGTTTCGGGGTCACCGGTATTGTACCGGGACCACCGGAAGGGTCCCGAGGGTCCACCGGGTGGGGCCACCTGCCCCGGGGGGCCACATGGGCTGTAGGGGGTGCGCCTTGGCCTACATGGGCCAATGGCACCAGCCCCAAGAGGCCCATGCGCCTAGGGTTCAAGAAGGGAAGAGTCCCAAAGGGGAAGGCACCCCCTAGGTGCCTTGGGGGGGAGGGATTCCTCCCTTGGCCGCCGCCCCCTAGGAGATTGGATCTCCTAGGGCCGGCGCCCCCCCCTTGGACTCCCTATATATAGTGGGGGAAGGAGGGCCTCTCATACCACATCTTTGGTGCCTCCCTCTCCCTCTCCAACACATCCTCCTCCTCCATAGTGCTTAGCGAAGCCCTGCCGGAGTACTGCAGCTCCATCAACACCACGCCGTCGTGCTGCTGCTGGAGCCATCTTCCTCAACCTCTCCTTCCCCCTTGCTGGATCAAGAAGAAGGAGACGTTACGCTGACCGTACGTGTGTTGAACGCGGAGGTGCCGTCCGTTCGGCGCTAGGATCTCCGGTGATTTGGATCACGTCGAGTACGCCTTCCTCATCCCCATTTTTTTGAACGCTTCCGCGCGTGATCTACAAAGGTATGTAGATGCAATCCGATCACTCGTTGCTAGATGAACTCCTAGATGGATCTTGGTGAAACCGTAGGAAATTTTTTGTTTTCTGCAACGTTCCCCAACATCGCCTCCCCGCCCAGCTCTATCAGCAGGCCCCTTCTTTTGCAATACTTAAGAAGGTCTCTCATGGCCAAATTCTTATTAAAGCCTTCTCTACCATTGAATTTGGCCTTCAGGGTCAACCCAGCGGCTTCTATGAGGAAGGCGGCGCAAAGAAGGCTCAAGGGCTTGTTAAGGAAGGCGGCTAGGGCCGCTGAAGGGGGGAAACGAAAGGCGTTTTCTGGTCTCCCCTTCGCCTGGGGGTGCTTGTGGGAGGGGGGGTGCCACGACGAAACAAGGGAATGAAAGGTCGCTTTGCGTTGGATGCTCTTTACCCTCCCCACTATGAGGTCTCTGTTGTCTTGGGGAGCGTTGAAGCTTGCTTCTTTTCCATACTTTTCTTGGTCACCAATACGACGACCTATTCTTAATAGAACCGATCTTATTTTCACTACAAGAGGAATTTCGTGCTTCTGCCGGATCCTCCCTATCTCGATCGAGCTTGTGTAGGTAGATATTGCCTGGTAGGGCCGATATTAGTACACTATTTGGGATGGAGTTAGGGCCCTTCTCACCCCCTACGAGTCGTCTGCCGGAAAACTTTTTCTGGGTGGGGTAAAAGAACTTGGAATCGTCGATCTCTTCCTTCAATATTGAGATGAATCGATGTCGGTCGATGGTGTGAAAACACTTCCTGATGTCGAATTCCAAAAACCAGCAAGAGGTTCCCCACTCTTCTCTGATCCGTCTGAGGGCCGAGTGGCAGCCTCCACCTGAGCGGAAGTGCGATGTGTCTGGAAACTCGGGATCGTAAATGGATGTTGGTACCATTTTGATCACCTTTTTCATGATCTTTTCTATGGGTAGAACTACTGTGAGCGGTCTAAACTTTGACCCTTCTTTCTTTCTTCATTTAAAAAAGGGGGAGCAAAGCCTGTTTTTTGCTCCCTCAATTGATAGACCAGGGCCCCTCCCATCGGCCCGAACAAAAGGCTCTTTAAGGAAGTAGTCCCATCACTCTCGGGCCCGGCACCAACCAAGAGGAGGCGGGGCTCTCTCCAGTCATTTCAAAGAGCCGAGATCTCATAAAGGAAAAATTAGCTAGCTCAGCAGGTTTGGACCTAGGTGAATTAGTTCAGTGAAGAAAGGGAGCCTAAACTTAAGGCTTTTTCCAAGCCTTGCCGATAGGCGCCTCATGGCTCGCTCAGTTTGCTCGCGGAGTTCTTAGATCAGTAGATCTGGATAGAGTCTCGCTCATAAAGGAAGAATAGCGCACTAGCACGGCTCACTTCGCTTTTCGACGCGGAGCTTGCTGTTGTCTTTTTAGCTTCGAAAGTATAGGGCGTGCGTTAGCACTACGGCTTTTTAGCCTTCCTTTGCTGGTTCCGAACTATCACTGATCCCATAGATCAACCTTCAAACCTTTTTCTTTGAATCTTAGGAAGGCTTTCTCGGGGAAAAAGCTGGTTGGGGAACTGCTAAACGATCTAAAAGAAAAAAAGAGACTAACTCCGATCTTTCAAAGCCTCATAAAATATGAACGAACTAGTTACAAGTGTATAAAACGAATCTGTCCGTGAAACGACAATCCAAACGCGCGTATCCAAACGACCATTGACATTTTCAAACATTTTGATGATGAATCCGCGTTTGGAGCCGATCCCCTCTCGTCTTGGACAGGGACGGGGTTCGAAACGCACCCTGTCTCCTCCAACTCAGAGTGTCTTTCCCTGTATCGGTCTAACCAAGCCGACCAATATAGAGGTGCTCTTAGTTATTGCACATCTAAGTGAGTGAATCAAGCATAAAGAGAAAAAGAAAAAAGAGAAAAAAATATTCACACGAATCTTAATATAAGATCAATGACATATGACTTAGATGTGCAATATTTATGACACCTCTAGATATGCTTTAGCAAAACTGACCAATATACTAAGTTGACTCACCTCCAACCCCAGCCAAATTCACCCGATCCGTCCCAGCTCCCCAAACCCGTCGCCGCCGGAGCCGTTTCGCCCGCGTCCGCCGGCCGGAGCAACTCCTCGTCGTCCCCCTCCTCCCATCAGTCGTTCCGGACGCATTTGGCTTCCTTCGTTGTTAAGGATAAGGAAGCCCTAGCTTGCTTGAATTCATCCCTTCCGTTTCCTTTTCTTTTTGCTGCCGAGAACGAACAATCTCGAATCCCTCACTTGGGCGCGATGCAGGGTGGTCCGATCTTGCCGCGTCGGCCAAGAAGCTCCGTTCTAGGTTTGGACGTCCTCGCAAAGAGGAAACGAGAATCACAAGGCAGCGACGCATTCAGGCCTCGTCCCCACAAGGAACAAGTGGCGGCCGAGCATAGATCAGGAGAAATCGCGAGAACCGATTGCCGCCGCCGATGGGAATGGGAAGCTACACCTCGTCGGGAGTACCGTGATGATCCACCTGCATCCCAACGGCAACATCCGGCACCATCCCCGTGGGACAATGTGTATTCTTTGCCTTCTGCGCCTGTACGCCCTTCTGGCTCCTCAAAAGTGCCTTCTTCTTCGCGCAATGACACCGAAGCTGGTACAAGGCCCCCAACAGCCGATGGAAAATTTAAGGTCACCGAGGAGATGATGCAGGAGATGGATTACAATGCTGACCGCACATGGTATGGTTGTGAAGAACATAGCAGTATATTCAATGTCGGTGATTATCTTGGAGATGATGCTTCCTTTCAGAATAAGAAGGCAAAATTGCTCAAGAAGATGACTCGCCAAGATGGAAGCCTGATGACTCTTGCTCAGAGGTAACCGCTGAGAATGCTCGGTGGGAGGACAGGCAGTTGTTCAGATCAGGAGCTGTTAGAAGAACAGAGGTGCAGATGGAGTTCGACGATGAGGAGGAGCGTAAGGTGATACTACTTGTTCATGACACGAAACCCCCATTCCTTGATGGACGAGTAGTGTTCACAACGCAAGCAGAGCCTGTGATGCCACTCAAGGACCCGACATCTGATATGGCTATCATTGCGCGCAAAGGTTCTCTTTTGGTTAGGGAAATTCGTGAAAAGCAGAGTATGAACAAGTCAAGGCAACGCTTCTGGGAGCTTGCTGGATCTAAGCTAGGAAATATTTTGGGTGTTGAGAGAACAGCCCAGCAGGCTGATGCTGACAGTGCGCTTGTTGGTGACCAAGGTGATGTTGACTTCAAAGAGAAGCTGAAATTTTCACAACACTTGAAGGAAAAGGCAGAGGCAGTCAGTGATTTTGCAAAATCGAAATCTCTTTCTCAACAGAGGCAATACCTTCCCATATACACTGTCAGGGATGGCCTGCTCGGAGTTGTGCGGGAAAATCAAGTGGTTGTGGTCGTTGGTGAAACTGGTTCTGGGAAGACTACCCAGCTGACTCAGTATCTGCATGAGGATGGATATACCAGAACTGGCCTTGTTGGCTGCACTCAGCCAAGACGTGTGGCTGCCATGAGTGTTGCTCGGCGTGTCAGTGACGAAATGGAAACCGTGCTTGGAGAAGAAGTTGGATATGCTGTTCGATTCGAGGATGTCACGTGTCGTAACACAAAAATAAAGTACATGACAGATGGAGTGCTTCTCCGTGAAACCTTGAAGGATGCTGACCTGGACAAATATCAGGTTATCATCATGGATGAAGCACACGAGAGATCAGTGGACACCGATGTATTGTTTGGTATATTGAAGAAGGTTGCTGCACGGCGACGGGATTTTAAGCTAATTGTCACATCTGCAACACTAAATGCAGACAAATTCTCAAAATTCTTTGGTGGTGCACCTGTATTTCACATACCTGGAAGGACATTTCCAGTTAATATCTTGTACAGCAAAACACCATGTGAAGATTATGTGGAAGCGGCAGTGAAGCAGGCCATCACAATCCACATAACGAGTGGCCCTGGCGACATTCTCATATTCATGACCGGGCAGGAAGAAATCGAGACTGCTTGCTATGCGTTTGCTGAGCGCATGAAACAGCTAATATCATCATCCACCAAGGTTGTAGGCAAGCTCTCAATCTTGCCCGTCTATTCGCAGTTGCCTGCTGACTTGCAGGCCAAGATCTTTCAGAAGGCAGGAGAGGGCACTCGCAAATGCATTGTTGCTACCAACATCGCTGAGACATCCCTGACAGTAGATGGTATCTTGTATGTCATCGATACTGGGTATGGAAAGATGAAGGTATACAATCCACGGATGGGCATGGACGCTCTTCAGGTTTTTCCATGTAGTCGAGCAGCCGCAGACCAGCGCGCAGGGCGTGCAGGAAGAACTGGCCCCGGCACATGCTACAGGCTGTTCACGGAATCCGCTTACCAGGATGAGATGCTCCCTAACCCCGTGCCAGAGATCCAAAGGACCAACCTTGCGAACGTGGTTCTCTTACTGAAATCCCTCGAAGTCGAAAATTTGCTTCATTTTGACTTCATGGACCCACCTCCCCAGGAGAATATCCTCAACTCCATGTACCAGCTCTGGCTGTTGGGTGCCTTGAACAATGCCGGTGGCCTTACAAATCTAGGCTGGAAGATGGTGGAGTTCCCATTGGACCCAACCCTGGCAAAGATGCTTCTCATGGGTAAGGAGCTGGGGTGCGTTGATGAAGTACTGACGATTGTATCCATGCTCTCAGTGCCATCAGTATTCTTCCGCCCAAAAGATCGAGAAGAGGAGAGTGACGCTGCAAGGGAGAAGTTTTTTGTACCGGAGTCTGACCATCTAACACTCCTCAATGTATACCTGCTCTGGAAGTCGAACGAATATAGCGTAGACTGGTGCAATGCTCACTTCCTCCATTTCAAGGGTCTACAAAAGGGTCGGGAAGTGAGATCTCAATTGGTGGACATACTGAACACCCTGAAGATCCCGCAGACATCATGCCATAGGGAATGGGACGTGGTGAGGAAGGCCATCTGCTCAGCGTACTTCCAGAACTCTGCAAGGTTGAAGGGTGTTGGAGAGTACGTCAACTGCCGTAATGGGGTGCCGTGCCACCTGCATCCCAGCAGTGCCCTCTACGGTCTCGGCTACACCCCTGACTACATCGTCTACCACGAGCTTGTCCTGACAACCAAGGACTATATGCAGTGTGTCAGTGCAGTTGACCCGCAGTGGCTGGTAGAGCTGGGGCCCATGTTCTTCTCTGTGAAGGAGGGTGACACTTCCTTCCTTGACCGCAGGAGGTGGCATAATGAGGAGAAGATGGCCATGGAAGAGGAGATGGAGAAGCTGAGGCAGGAGCAAGCTGAGGCGGCATGCAGAGTGAAGGGGAGGGAGAAGAGGGGCAAGCCGCAGCAGCAGGTTGCTATGCCAGGCCTGAAGAAAGGTTTGGCGTATCTTAGGCCCAGAAGGAGGATGGGTTTGTAGGTAGGAAGGTTGAGTGCGTATGTTTGTATGTGCTGATATAATCACACATGAATGAATGCATTATGTGGGACACACACCTGTCAGGAAGCATAGCATTACTTTCGTGTTTGTTTATATGTTAATTTTTAGCGGATTTGCTACTTCGCAGTCGACTGCTAATTTCTTAGTAGTGCAACATTGTTGGTAGAAACCTAATACTGCTCCAATTTAGTTACATTGTGAACCACTTTGTTGATAACATTATACTCCACATATCTTTCCCATACCTGTGGCTTCATAATTTTATTGTATAGCATCCACTGCTTTGTATTTCCTAGGTCTTCTAATGCTAATTAATTTTGTTGCACAAAAGTTGTTTGTGCAGTATCAAGAGAGCCTGCTGTTGCTTTCCTGGTTTATTCAGCTCACCGCTTTTATGGTGTTTCCACATTACAACAAGTTTAAGTGAGTATACTTATTAAGATTCAGTATCAGTGGTCCAAATCATGTGGATGCAGAAACATCAGTTAATCAGCACTCAGATGTTGTTGACCAGATTCAGGTCGAATTTCCTCTGAAACCAATTCACAAGGAAAGAGTTATCTTTGAGATCAGATTCACAGAACTATAAGCACGCTTTGTTACATATATAAACATTTATCAGATTATGTGCTGCAACTTCATTGTAGATTCAAATTTCCAGTTGAATCCTGATTTTTTTTCCAATTCAATTTTCACGCCATCCCTTAGCTAGGTTTACACAAGTTTATCTTATGCATTAGATTCCTGTTTCCATATAGAACATGGAACATAAAAGTTGCTTAAGTCTCAACTGGAAGTTTAATAAGTACAATACATGTAAGCAGGCAATCTGATGATGACTATAATTAGAGCTGTATATTTCCTTTGTTTCACATTAAATAGTAGGCTGAATTGTACAATCTACTGCAACAAATTTCGGTCTTTATATCTTGTATTGCCAATTTCAACAAAAACAGACTCTAATTTCAGCAAGCACAAGATACTATATGATGTCAATGTGCATGTACTCTCTGCTTAATCTGATAAAAGATGCTTACCCCCCCCCCCCCCCCCCCCGCGCGCGCGCGCGCGCAGGCTGCTGTCTGTCGAGTTGAGGTGCTCACCTTGAATCCTGAATATTTCCTAGTTTATTCATATGCTGATGGAATGCTAGTGGCAAAATTCGGACGGCTTGTGTTTAATTAGTGCTTCTGTGTGAAATTTTTGCTTTGTTCCATCGTAGTAATGACAAGTTGGCAATGCCAATATAATACTCCATTATGGATGAACTACGCTTGATGCTAGTAGCTTTACCATATCCACTTTTTATTTTATTTCATTTTTTGCAACAATGGGCAGGAGCGCGCTGTCATGCATTATAAGTTGAGGGGAAGCTATGTTCTACTGTCGTCACTTTGTTTTCTGAGTGTCAACTGTGCGAGTTTTTGGAATCGGATGAAACCTTAAGAGCATGATGGCCTGTACTAAAGTGTACATGCAAGTGAAGTGACCCCTGTGGTCTGCCTTGCTTCTTAATTATGTTTTGACCAGCAATAACTTTTAGAGAAGATCAAAGTAACCCGTATGCCTTTGGCCGCAGGCAGCAGCACCATCATGGACAGAAGATGCTCCTCTATGTTGCCTTAGTTCATATGCTAATGCATGGACAGAAGATGCTCCCTGTGCCGCGCATAGCTTTGTTAGGTGCATTGGTCGTATTTACAGCAAGTACAGTAGAAAACAATAATCTAGTTCTTGCGTTTCCTCTGGCTCAAGTGATTACGACCCTTTGTGATGTATCGTGTATTCTTGTGTGCAACATTCAGTTTCATTTGGTTGCCTGATCAATCATTTGTCGTTCGACGGGTGACCCAATCCAAAACGCTTGCTGATGGCTGATGTTACCTTATGCCTGTCTTGGGTTTATCAGTTCATGCTAGGCCAATCTTGGTTTCGTATTTTTGTTATTTCTCGTGGATGGCTATTCATGTAGATATACGTTTACTTTGGTAGAATATGGAGTTCCAAAGCAGTCATATTTCATTCTTTGTATGTATCTCTCAGCTGGCCGTGTCCGGATAGAGAGATGGAAGGCCAGCAGCATGATCTAGGACAACTCCGACGAGGATCGTTGAAACGGACATCTGACGTCGAAACGGACATCACCAAATGTCCGTGGATAGGAATAGGGATGACCCATCCAACCATAGTAACCAGAAAATCATTCTTTTTTTTCCTATATACCCAGGCTACTCAAAAGTCAAGACAATCAAAGAAAATAGTACTCCCTCTGTAAAGTAAAGAAATGTAAGACTTGATATAAACGCTTTATATTTCTTTACAAAGGAAGTACAATTCTTAATAAGCAATTAAAAGATAAATATTTCAATGCGACAATACTTCAAATAAAAATATTACAATTCAAACATGAAGTTTTGAAATAAAATAGTGTAAGTTAGTCGGATTTGATGATGCATTTGGATAAAAACGTGAGATGTCATCAAATTCTGCTCGCATTTTGAAAATCAAAACCATGGCGAACTCCATCACCCTCATCCTCCACAATCATGTTATACATGATCACACAATTTGTCATCACCTCTGACAATGTCTCTAAATCCCATAGTTTAGCGGGTCTGTGAAAACCGCAATACGAAATTGGAGCACTCGAAATGCTCCCTCCACAACCTTTCTAGCAAATTATTGTCTTTGCGAAAAGTGATATCTTTTGTTAGAGCAACTCTAGCAGACCCCGCAAAATGCCCTGGCCCGCAAAATAACCGCCAAATTGCGGGTCGGGGCCAGAAAATCTGCACGAGCAGACCCCGCATCCCGCCACGGCCCGCAAATTTTTTTGCGGGGCGCGGCAAATCTCCCCCTCCCAACCTCTATCTTCACGGGCTGGGAGGCCGACCCGAGCTCAACCCTATCCCGCGCGAGATTTGGTGGGAGGGACATTTCCGTGCGGCCCTTCCCGCTCCCCGCACCCTCCGCCACCATTGCCCCCACTCCGCAAGCTCCGACTGCTCTTCCCCGACCGTCCCTCGCCGCCATGGATGACCCCATGCTGTCCCCCGTCACCGTCGAGGTCGCGCATGCCCCTTCCCCTCGGGCGGATCTTGTCACCGGCCATGTTGGCCCCGCCGCCGTCGCCCAAGCCCACGCCGCGCCTGCCCGCAAGCGGCAGGGCAACGTGGTCGTGCAGGGCGGGAATCGGGCCGCCCCCGCCGCGATGGCCCGCGCTCCGGGCGCCAACGTGGCAACGTGATCCCGGCCGGCGGCGGAGAAGGTCGGCAAGGTCGCGGGCGTAAAGCGGAGGAAGGTTCTGGCTTCAAAGAAGACACCTTCTTCAACCTCTCGCTCCATCCCGCCGCAAGGAGGTGCTCCGGCGATGCCGTTCAACGGTGCCGCTCCCCCCACGAGTGAGGTGTTCGACGAAATGGCCGGAAGGTATGCATCTTCGGTCTTAGCAATTCCCTTTCATTTTTCGCCATTATTCTCGATAGCGCGTGACTTGTTATCGTTCGCTATAGCGGTGGTTCGAACAATGCAACAACCGAGTTCATGAACTTGTTGGACACGAACGCGGTTGACATTGATTAAGCCCCTTTCGAACCATTCGACTATAACGAAACGGAGGGGGGCGTGGATGATCATGGTTGCGCGGACGAATTGGAGGAGATCGAAGCGGAAGCGTTTGAGCAATCGCAAGGAAAATATGGAAAAGGTGAAAGTGTGTTATATCGACTAGAGGGGGGTGAATAGGCGACTTTTATAAATTCTTCACTGAGGAATTTGCGAGTGAGCAAATTCCTGAGTGAAGAACTACTTGCAGCGGAATAAGTACTCAGAAGTAGACATAATAGAACATGAGCATGGTCTTCATGATGAAATGAAAACAAGCACAGAGTACAGAAAGCGTAAACACAGGATAAACAGAATGAAGACAAACAGACTGAAGAAATGAAGTTGAGGAAATAGAGAAAGTCTTTAGTCAAAGTCTTCAAATATATATGAACAAGCACACAACACAAAAATGAGGAAATGGAAGGGTTGAAGAAATGGAACTAGTTACCTTGGTGAAGACAATGATTTGGTAGACCAGTTCCAACTGCTGTGACAATTGTACGTCTGGTTAGGGCGGCTAGGTAATATAAGAGCTTTTCAGCAAGTCCACATACTCAACTATCATATAGTCTTTCACAATTGCTGACACTCACGCAATACTTATGGGTATGAAGTTTTAATCGGACACAGAGAAAGATAGGGGCTTATAGTTTTGCCTCCCAACGTTTTACCTCAAGGGTAATGTCAATAATAATAGTTCATGAAAACTCACATCCAATTAGCCATATATACCAGGATCTTTCCAACATATTGTGCTTGCCAAAGGATAAAATGTAAAAAGGAAGGGTGAAGATCACCATGACTCTTATGCAAGGTAGGAGATAAAAGTAAAAGATAGGCCCTTCGCAGAGGGAAGCAGAGGTTGTCATGCGCTTTAATGGTTGGATGCACAAAATCTTAATGTGAAAGAATGTCACTTTATATTGCCACTTGTGATACGGACCTTTATTATGCAGTCTGTCACTTTTATTTCTTTCATATCACACGATCGTATAAAGCTTATTTTCTCCCACACTAATAAGTCATACATATTTAGAGAGCAATTTTTATTGATTGCACCGATGACAACTTACTTGGAGGATCTTACTCAATCCATAGGTAGGTATGGTGGACTCTCATGGAAAAACTGGTTTAAGAGTATTTGGAAGCACAAGTAGTATCTCTACTTGGTGCGATGAATTGGCTAGCATGAGGGGGAAGGCAAGCTCAACATGTTGGAGGATCCATGACAATATAATTTATCTCAGATGTAAGAAAACATAACCCATTACGTTGTCTTACTTGTCCAACGTCAACTCTTTAGCATGTCATATTTTAATGAGTGCTCACAATCATAAAAGATGTCCAAGATAGTATATTTATATGTGAAGACCTATCTTTCTTTATTACTTCCTATTAATTGCAACGATGACCAAAACTATGCTTGTCAACTCTCAACAACTTTTATTCATCATACCTTTTCTATGTGAGCTCATTACTCTCCATAAGATCAATATGATCTCTTTGTTTCTTTTTATTTCTTTCTCTTTTCTTTTATTCACTCAAGATCATGGCAAAATAATCAAACCCTTGACTCAACACTAATCTTTATTATATAGCACAGGGACTCGATTACATAGAAGGATCATAAAGCAAAACTCACAACTAGATCATACTAAAACTTTATTCTACTAGATCAAGATATTACCAAAAGGATCGAACTAAGAAAAGCGGTAAAGATAAAAGTGATGGTGATACGATACCGGGGCACTCTCCCAAGCTTGGCAGTTGCCAAGGGGAGTGCCCATACCCATGTGATTATGTCTCCTTTGTTGGTGAGGAAGGTGGAGTTGTTGATGATGGATAGTCACACATCAAGCGTAGGAGGTCTTCTAACTTGCGGATAATGCCCTTGAGTGCGATGACATGCTCCTTCAACAAAATATTTTCACGTGTGAGATACTTATTTTGTATACGAGCTAACTCAATCATCTTGAAAGCTTCGATTTCTATTGGGGTAAGAAGATTGTGATCAAGTTGAAGGGTGTCTTTTGTTGCCGGAACTTGGTCCTCCATGGCCTTCTTGATCCGTTCATCCTTGTTGATCTCCATGGGTTCTTCTCTCTTCAGCTCTGTCTTCATTAGCCAAGCATCGTTGCCCCCATGGTTGGAGGAGGAGGGAGACGACATAGTGCCTGGCCTTGACAACCCTGACAGAAAACAACTCAAAACAAAGACAGGAGATTTTTGTGTGATACGGGAGTTAAAACCTCTGGGAGATTATATAATGAATTTTTACAGACCAAAATACGTGTTGTGTAAGAAAACGGAGTCCGGAGAGCGCACGAGGTGCCCACGAGGTAGGGGCGCGCCCAGTAGGGTAGGGCGCGCCCTCCACCCTCGTGGAGGCCTCCTGTCCTTCCCGGGCTGCTTCTTATTTTTCTATTTTTCTAAATATTTCAAAACGGAGAAATATTTCCTTAAAAATTGTTTTGGAGTCGGTTTACTTACCGTACCACATACCTATTCCTTTTCGGAGTCTGAAACATTCCGGAAAGTGTCCCTTATGTACTCCTCCGCGGTTATGGTTTCAATAACATTGGATTCAACATTTATGGGATTACTTGAGATATAATGTTTGATTCTTTGACCGTTCACCACCTTCGGATTTGTACCTTCAAAGTTGTTGATTTTTATGGCACCGGAATGATAGACCTCCTTGATAACGTAAGGACCTTCCCATTTAGAGAGAAGTTTTCCTGCAAAAAATCTTAAATGAGAGATGTATAACAATACATAATCACCTACATTAAACTCACACTTCTGTATTCTTTTGTCATGCCATCTTTTAACTTTTTCTTTAAACAACTTGGCATTTTCATAGGCTTGGGTTCTCCATTCATCAAGTGAGCTAATATCAAATAACCTCTTCTCACCGGCAAGTTTGAAATCATAATTGAGTTCTTTAATAGCCCAATATGCCTTGTGTTCTAGTTCAAGAGGTAAGTGACATGCTTTTCCATAAACCATTTTATACGGAGACATACCCATGGGATTTTTATATGCAGTTCTATAGGCCCATAATGCATCATCAAGTTTCTTGGACCAATTCTTTCTAGACCTATTGACAGTCTTTTGCAAAATTAATTTGAGCTCTCTATTACTCAATTCTACTTGACCACTAGACTATGGGTGATAAGGAGATGCAATTCTATGATTAACATCATATTTAGCGAGCATTTTACGGAAATCACCATGAATAAAATGTGAACCACCATCAGTCATTAAATATCTAGGGACTCCAAATCTTGGAAAAATAACTTCTTTAAGCATTTTAATAGAAGTGTTATGATCAGCACTACTAGTTGGAATATCTTCTACCCACTTAGTAACGTAATCAACAACAACTAAAATATGTGTATATCCATTAGAGGAAGGAAAAGGTCCCATATAGTCAAAGCACCAAACATCAAATGGTTCAATAATAAGTGAATAGTTCATAGGCATTTCTTGACGTCTACTAATATTACCAATTCTTTGACATTCATCACAAGATAAGACAAACTTTCGGGCATCTTTTAAGAGAGTAGGCCAATAAAAACCAGATTGCAATACCTTATATGCAGTTCTATCTCCAGCATGGTGTCCTCCATAAGCTTCGGAGTGACACTTGCGTAGGATATGTTCCTGTTCATGCTCAGGTACACAACGTCTAATAACACCATCTACTCCTTCTTTATAAAGATGTGGGTCATGCCAAAAGTAATGCCTCAAATCATAGAAGAACTTTTTCTTTTGTTGGTATGTGAAACTAGGTGGTATAAATTTAGCAACAATGTAATTAGCATAATCAGCATACCATGGAGCAGTATGAGAAGCATTTATGACATTTAATTGCTCATCAGGAAAACTATCATCAATAGGTAGTGGGTCATCAAGAACATTTTCTAACCTAGACAAGTTGTCTGCAGCGGGGTTCTCAGCTCCCTTTCTATCAACAATATGCACATCAAATTCTTGTAGCAAGAGAACCCATCTAATAAGTCTAGGTTTAGCATCTTTATTTTCCAGAAGATATTTAATAGCAGCATGATTAGTGTGAATGGTTTACTTTAGAATAAACAATATAAGGTCTGAACTTATCACAAGCAAATACAACTGCTAAGAATTCTTTTTCAGTAGTAGCATAGTTTCTTTGAGCATTGTCTAGAGTTTTACTAGCATATTGAATAACATTTAATTTCTTATCAACTCTTTGCCCTAGAACAGCACCTACAGCATAATCACTAGCATCACACATAATTTCAAAGGGTAAATTCCAATCAGGTGGCTGAACAATAGGTGCAGAGATCAATGCTTTCTTAAGTATTTCAAATGCTTCTACACAATCATCATCAAAGACAAATGGTATGTCTTTTTGTAATAAATTAGTCAGAGGCCGAGAAATTTTTGAGAAGTCCTTAATGAACCTCCTATAAAATCTGGCATGACCAGAACTTCTTATACCTTTAATGTCCTTGGGACATGACATCTTCTCAATAGCATCAACCTTGGCATTATCAACCTCAATACCTCTTTCAGAAACTTTGTGCCCCAAGCCAATACCTTCATTAACCATAAAGTGGCACTTTTCCCAATTCAAGACAAGATTAGTTTCTTCACATCTCTGCAAAACTCGATCAAGGTTGCTCAAGCAATCATCAAAAGAAGATCCATAGACGGAGAAATCGTCCATGAAAACCTCACAAATCTTTTCACAAAAGTCGGAGAATATAGCCATCATGCATCTTTGAAAGGTAGCAGGTGCATTACATAAACCAAAAGGCATACGTCTATAAGCAAAAGTACCAAAAGGGCAAGTAAAAGTAGTCTTTGATTTATCTTTAGCTGACATAGGTATTTGAGAGAAACCAGAATAACCATCTAGAAAGCAAAAATGTGTATGTTTGGACAATCTTTCTAGCATTTGATCGATAAAAGGTAAGGGGTAATGATCCTTTTTAGTGGCCTTATTTAATTTGTGGAAATCAATTACCATCCTATAACCTGTAATAATTCTTTGAGGAATCAATTCATCTTTATCATTAGGAACGACATTAATACCTCCCTTCTTAGGGACACAATGGACAGGACTTACCCACTGACTATCAGCAACGGGATAAATTATACCTGCCTCAAGGAGCTTTAGTATTTCCTTTCTTACCACTTCTTTCATTTTAGGATTCAGTCGTCGTTGATGATCACAAACTGGTTTAGCATCTTCTTCCAAATTTATTTTATGTTGACATAGAGTGGGGCTAATGCCATTAAGATCATCAAGAGTATACCCAATAGCAGCACAATGCTTCTTCAGAGTTTTCAATAATCTTTCTTCTTCATGCTCTGAAAGGTTAGCACTAATAATAACATGATATATCTTTTTCTCATCAAAATAAGCATATTTAAGAGTATCAGGCAACGGTTTAAGCTCAAACACGGGATCACCCTTGGGCGGAGGAGGATCCCCTAGGATTTCAACAGACAGATTGTGTTTCAGAATAGGTTCCTGATTAAAGAATACTTCATCTATTTCCCTTCTTTCATTCATAAACATATCATTTTCATGGTCTAGCAAATATTGTTCTAAAGGATCACTAGGAGGTACGGCAATAGAAGCAAGACCAATAATTTCATCCTTACTAGGTAATTTTTCTTCACGGTGTTGTCTACTAAATTTAGAGAAATTAAATTCATGAGTCATATCGTCTAAACCGATAGTAACAACATCTCTTTTGCAATCATGGTAGCATTAACAGTGTTCAGGAAGGGTCTACCAAATATAATGGGACAAAAGCTATCTTGTGGGGAACCAAGAACAAGAAAATCAGCAGGATATTTAGTTTTCCCACACAAAACTTCAACATCTCTAACAATTCCCACTGGTGAAATAGTATCTCTATTGGCAAGTTTAATTGTGACATCAATATCTTCTATCTCAGCAGGTGCAATATCATGCATAATTTCTTTGTATAAGGAATAAGATATTGCACTAGCACTAGCACCCATATAACATAAGCCATGATAACAATGATCTCCTATTTTAACAGAAATAATAGGCATGCCTACCACCGGTCTGTTTTTATCTTTAGCACAAGGTTTAGCAATTCTAGCAGTCTCATCAAGGAAATGAATAACATGCCCATCAATATTATCAGACAAGAGATCTTTAACAATAGCAATATCAGGTTCAACTTTAATTTTCCCATGAGGTGTATAAGTTTTAATATTGCTTTTACGAACCACAGTTGAAGCTTTAGCATGATCCTTTATCCTAACAGGAAAAGGTGGTTTCTCAACATAAGAAGTAGGAACAATTGGATCATTATAAGTGACAATCTTTTCTTCAACTTTAATAGGTGCAGCTACTTTTACTTCTATGGGAGGATGATATTTAAACCACTTCTCCTTGGGGAGATCAACATAATTAGCAAAATATTCATAGAAAGAAGCTACTATCTCAGAGTCAAGTCCATATTTAGTGCTAAATTTACAAAAAACATTGGTATGCATAAAAGATTTAACACAATCAAACCTAGGTGTCATACCTGACTCCTTACCTTTGTCGAGGTCCCAATCTTTAGAGTTTCATTTAATTCTTTCCAATAAATCCCATTTGAATTCAATAGTCTTCATCATAAAAGAGCCAGCACAAGAAGTATCAAGCATGGTGCGATTGCTATCAGAAAGCTGAGCATAAAAATTTTGAATAATCATTTCTCTTGAGAGCTCATGATTGGGGCATGAATATATCATTGATTTAAGCCTCCCCCAAGCTTGAGCGATGCTTTCTCCTCCGTGAGGCCAAAAATTATATATATAATTGCGATCACGATGAACAAGATGCATAGGATAAAACTTCTAATGAAATTCCAATTTCAATCGTTTGTAATTCCAAGACCCCATATCATCACATAGCCTATACCATGTCGATGCATCTCCCTTCAAAGATAAAGGGAAGACTTTCTTCTTAACAACATCTCCGGATACACCTGCAAGCTTAAATAATCCATAAACTTCATCCACATATATTAGATGCTCATCAGGATGTTTTGTTCCATCTCCTAAAAAGGGATTAGAAAGCAGTTTTTCTATCATACCCAAAGGAATTTCAAGGCCGACATTTTCATTTTCAGTAGGTTCAGTAGGTTGAGGAGCAACTCTTTGCTCTACTGGTCGGGGTGAAGATACCCCAAACAAGCCCCTCAGAGGATTACTTTCCATAATAACAAGTGACAGTAAATTTCAGCACACTATATAATTTTTTCCTTACCAAATTCCACCTACCAAAGGCGCTTCACTCCCCAGAAACGGCACCAGAAAAGAGTCTTGACGACCCACAAGTATAGGGGATCTATCGTAGTCCTTTCGATAAGTAAGAGTGTCGAACCCAACGAGGAGCAGAAGGAAATGATAAGCGGTTTCCAGCAAGGTATTCTCTGCAAGTACTGAAATAAGTGGTAACAGATAGTTTTGTGATAGGATAATTTGTAATGAGCAACAAGTAACAAAAGTAAATAAAGTGCAGCAAGGTGGCACAATCCTTTTTGTAGCAAAGGACAAGCCTGGACAAACTCTTATATAGAGAAAAGCGCTCCCGAGGACACATGGGAATATCGTCAAGCTAGTTTTCATCACGCTCATATGATTCGCGTTCGGTACTTTGATAATTTGGTATGTGGGTGGACCGGTGATTTGGTACTGTCCTTACTTGGACAAGCATCCCACTTATGATTAACCTCTATTGCAAACATCCGCAACTACAACAAAAGTATTAAGGTAAACCTAACCATAGCATGAAACATATGGATACAAATCAGCCCCTTACGAAGCAACGCATAAACTAGGGTTTAAGCTTCTGTCACTCTAGCAACCCATCATCTACTTATTACTTCCCAATGCCTTCCTCTAGGCCCAAATAATGGTGAAGTGTCATGTAGTTGACGTTCACATAACACTACTAGAGGAGAGACAACATAGATCTCATCAAAATATCGAACGAATACCAAATTCACATGACTACTAATAGCAAGACTTCTCCCATGTCCTCAGGAACAAATGTAACTACTCACAAAGCGTAAACATGTTCATAATCAGAGGGGTATTAATATGCATATAGGATCTGAACATATGATCTTCCACCAATTAAATCAACTAGCATCAACTACAAGGAGTAATTAACACTACTAGCAACCTACTAGCACCAATCCCGGACTTGGAGACAAGAATTGGATACAAGAGATGAACTAGGGTTTTGAGAGGAGATGGTGCTGATGAAGATGTTGATGGAGATTGCCCTCTCCCGATGAGAGGAGCGTTGGTGATGACGATGGCGATGATTTCCCCCTCCGGGAGGGAAGTTTCCCCGGCAGAACAGCTCTGCCGGAGCCCTAGATTGGATCCGCCAAGGTTCCGCCTCGTGGCGGCGGAGTTTCGCTCGGGAAGAAGGCTTATGATTTTTTTCCCATCGAAAGACTTCATATAGCATAAGATGGCCACCGGAAGGCCACTAGGGGCCCACGAGGTAGGGGGCGCGCCCCCACCCTCGTGGGCAGGGTGTGGCCCCCCTGGGGAATTTCTTCCGCTGGGTATTTTTTATATATTCTGAAAACGTCTTCCGTGAAGTTTCAGGACTTTTGGAGCTGTGCAGAATAGGTCTCTAATATTTTCTCCTTTTCCATCCCAGAATCCCAGCTGCCGGCATTCTCCCTCTTTATGTAAACCTTGTAAAATAAGAGAGAATAGGCATAAGTATTGTGACATAATGTGTACTAACAACCCATAATGCAATAAATATCGATATAAAAGCATGATGCAAAATGGACGTATCAACTCGCTTGAAGACTAACTCAAATTTCTCCCCCTTTGTCATCGAATGACCAAAAGGGTTGAAAATGAGGACTAACCCCCCTGAAGAATATCAAGTTGATGGAGGAGCGTCAGCATTGTTGGGGTCGTTTGTCGTTGTAGGGCCTGCCCACAGTGTCGTCCAAGTCTTCATATTCGTCGGTTTCATGCGATGAAGAATATGAGCTGGCCACCAAAGAAGGAACCTTGACCTTCTTGAATTTCTTCAGTGGAGGTGCAGACCAGTTAAAATCTTCCTTGAGACCCATTTTCTTCAGATCTGCTTCACCATACAGATGTGATAGGATAGCCCAGGTGCGACCGAAAACTTCATGGAGGTAGTAATGGTTTTTCTTCACTGCATTATGTGTAGCAGTCATGTTGTGAAGAATAGAACCAATTGACGCTTAACCCATTTATGGTTGCGATCCACCTTTTGGTGAAGACTAAGAAGCAGCTCACGGTCAGTCATCACTCTTAGAGTAGTGGTGTGAGGAGTAGACTTGGGTGCATTGGCAGCAGAATCATGAGTGGCAGAGTCATCATTGGTGGAGTAAGATGCAGCTTTACGAAACTGACCATCCAATGGACGAATGCCTTCATCAATGACCAGAGGTGCCTTCCCCTTTTCATCAACTGAGGTATAAGTCTGCTTGAGGACTTCAATTGGGGGCAGGTAGCTGAGGTGATTCTGAAAATCAGCCTTGTAGTTGAGTGAAGACCTTGTTTCGAGGAATCTCATAATCCAAGGAGCATAAGGCTTCAACTCAAACGGAGAGAGTGCAACATTTGCCAGAGTCCTCATGAAGAAATCATAATAATTGACAGGAATGCTATGAATGATGTTGAATAGCAGATTCTTCATGATGCCAACTATTTCCTCATCAGATGAGTCGTGTCCTTTGATAGGACTCATTGCCCTCGTCAGAATGCGATAGACTGTTCTGGGCACATAGAGTAAGTCCTTCTGAGGAATTTGGTCCTTGGGGCTTGACTGGGCTTCAGAGGCTTCATTAACACTTGCATGTAATGAGCAGTGAGTTCAGGTTCTTGGTACAGGCAGCGAGCTCCTTCACTGGGTGGACTGATGGGCAGGGCGTGAAGCAATTCATAGGCCTGTGCCTTATAATGAGTATTACAGGTCATCCAGTCCAAGACCCAGGTGTCGATATCTTCAGGATCACCGATGATGTGCAGTGTCGCATAGAACTGAAGAATGAGCTCTTCATTCCAATCAACAATGTCAGAGCAAAAGTTGAGGAGGCCTGCGTCATGAAGCACACCGAGCACAGGGGAGAAACAAGGCAATGATTCCATGTCCACGTGAGGAATATGCTCATGGTAGAAGAGTTTGTCCTTGTTGAAAAGTAGTGAAGAATAGAAATTGGCCTGGCTGGCAGTCCAGAAACACTTCCTCCTTAGACGAGCAGAGTCATAGGGATTGTAGTCAGTGAAGAATACATGCTCGCCAAAGAAGTCATCAGCCTTGAATTTTTGCTTCTTCGAGAAGGGATCCTTTGGCTTGGGGTGAGGAGTGTCGGTCAATTGCATCACAACCTCAGGGATCTCGATCTCAGGTTCCATAGGCTGAGGAATTTCAGGTTCTTCTTCAGTGGCAGCCTGGGACTTCAATTCTTCATTTACATTTTCATCAGCACTAGTGGCTGGAATTTCTTCATGGACAGACGGAGTTGCACGAGGTTCGTCAGATCCCATTTGTACTTCTATAGTGACAGGGGACTGAGGAATTTGTTGAAGAGGTGTGAACAAAGGAGAGTTGGGGTGCTGACTTTCCCAAAAGTCATCATTCATCACTGGAGTAGTGTTTCCAATGTCCACATCTTCATCTTCTTCTTCAACGCTGGTCTCTTCAGCAGTGAACTGAGGCATGGGCGAGGAGATAATAGGTGTTGAAGGGATTGCATCCACTTCAATTTCTTCATCAAGCTGCTCTGACGAAGCAGCCGAGGGAATGTCATCTTCTGATTCACTTGGAATCACATATTCTTCATCAAAAGGAACGAGGTCCTTTGATGGCATGGAGGAGACTGGAACAACATCAATTGGATTTGGAAAAGAGCTTGTTAATGGCTTCATCTTCTTCGGGGCTGAAGAATCTGATGAAGTTGATGCCTTCCTTTTCTTCACTGCTGCACGCTCTGCATCCTTGGTCTTCTTCACATCTAATGCAGATGGAAGGATCGGAGTTGGTGTAGGCGCAGGAGGAGTAGAGGAATTTGGTTGAATTTCTTCAGGCGCAACTGATGTAGTTGCCCTGACGTCTTCACTTTCTTTAGGCACAACACTAGTGGTTGCCCTGGCAATTTCCTCAGTGGCTGGAATGCAGTCATCAGCCCTGGCATCAGCATTTTCTTCAGCATCCTGAGTGTCATCAGCGGTGCAGGCATTTTCTTCAGTAGGCCGAGCAGATGCTTCAGCCTAAGGAATTTCCTGTTGCGTTGGTGCTGCAACATTGGAGGTGAAGTTATCAGCTAGTCCCACAAAATGAACCTTGGCTCCTAGCCAATCAGCGCGGTATGTGTCAAATTCATCACTGAGTTTCTTGATCTCAGATTAAATAGTGACAAGTTCTTCAGTTGTCATAGAGACAACGTGTTTCTTCAGGAAATGCTCCTTCTTGTACTGCGCTTTCTTGATCTGCCTGGCCTTCTCAAACTTCCATTTTTATTCCTAAATGAAGTGAGTCAACATATGACTTTGTCCAGGAGTCAACTTGAAGTCAGGCAAGGGGGTGTTGGGGTCCTTGTGCCAAACATCAATGTATTCAAGGATCAACTTTGGATCCACAAGCAGAGGCACACTTGTGCCTTTGGCTCTAGCGGCTCTGACTTGCCTGTCTATGATGATTTCGGCAAGTTCCACATCATCAGTTTCGTCTTCATCAGACGACACTTGGAAGGCGACTTGCCTCTTGTGAGGACTTGGGCGAGAACCTCGTCCAACAGTGGCCTTTTTCTTCAGCAGAGCGGGGCCTGTTGAGGAATTTGGTGCAGCTGAGGAACTGGCAGAAGCTCCTGAGGCAATAGAGATGCTTGTTGTCCTTTGGCACGTGGCGAGATGCACAAGTGCTGAGGATTTGGTCGGAGCAGCTGAGGGCTTTGGCGGAGGAGCTGAGGACTTTGGAGGAGTTGGAGCAGCTTGAGGAATTTGTCGTGGGGGCTTTGAGGAGTCTGGCCATGAGGGCATTGAGGGTGAAGCACTTGGCTTATGAGCAGGCTTCTTTGCAATGGCCTTCTTTGGCTTGATAGTAGAGGCCTTAGCAGCAGCAGCAGCATTGGATTCTTCGTTAAATTTCCTCACTGCTTCTCTTGCTTGTCTGGCCAATTTGGCTGGTGCTTGGCCCATTCATCAGCATAATCCTCACCATGCTTGAGGCTGGTGGGATCAGCTACTTGGCCAGGTGCCAACGGAGGTCTTGGGCATGGAGGATTTAGAGCAAATTTCTTCATGTATTTGGGGGTAACATATCTATACTCCTTCCACTCTCTTGCCCATCTCCTCTCAATCTTTTGAATGTGCACCTTGCGCTGATTTTTGTCCTCCTCGGGGGGTGTGTAGTACCCAGCATAAATATCATCAGGGATTTCAAATGTCGTGTTGATCTCAAGCCTCTTTCCTCCTTTCTGTGGCTTCTTATCGTCAGCCATTTTCTTCAGATGAGGAATATGAACAACTGAATTTTCTGAAGAGGTGTGCAACTTTTCTTTGAGGAACGCTACAAATGAGTTAAGTTGATGAGAACCTAGTGATTCAGCAGCGGACATGTGTACCTGTGAACAGAGTATAGTTGCGAGGAATTTGGAGAGGTCATATGCGTTCTCAGAAGGTTTTTGAAAAAGAACAAGTTTGAGAAATT
Organism: Triticum urartu; assembly: GCF_056163025.1. Lineage (NCBI taxonomy): Eukaryota > Viridiplantae > Streptophyta > Magnoliopsida > Poales > Poaceae > Triticum > Triticum urartu. The sequence goes on from NC_141875.1 coordinate 484,594,682, forward strand.
TGACCAGATGAGTCTTGAAGAATTTCACTAAGCGTTCTTTGTCTTAGGTTCCAGAGTTTTATAGATCGAAGATCCACACAATTGAGGAATCTTGAAGAAAAAATTATTGCTTAGAGAAACGAATCAAGAACAGATGACATGTGAGGTGTTTAATGTATGAAGAATTTGAAGAATAAACACCTTTGAAGATTTTGTAGTTAACATTTGAATCAAAGAGGGCAGTAAAAATAACTTTTAATTACCTTGGACGAAGAACACGACGAACTGGGAGGTGTAGATGTGAAGTTTGTCAGTTCAGATCTTCCACGCCCTAACTTGGCAGAGGAAGACAGCTACGGCGGCGGAGGAGTGAAGAAATCCGCAGCCTGCGCGAGTACGATGGCGACGAGGTCGAGGCAGTGAAGCTCTTCCTCACCGGCGACGATGAAGTAGCAGCGGCGCTAGGGTTTGAGAAGCTCGAATGGGAGAGAGATCAAGCGGAGTAAAAGTGAAGTGAGGAAGGGAAGGGGTATTTATAGCCACGGTGAAAAACTGTTCGCCCGAAGAAATTGGACGAACGTGCCCCTGACCCTTCTCATTCGCTTGACATGTGTCACCCACGTACTGAGAAGTGGAGATAGTGTGAGATCGTGGGTGAATAGATAAGTGTTGTCATGGGATGTGGAACAGTTTGAGCGGCAAAACCAAAAATTTAGATAGGATAAGTTAAAAGTTCCGTTCGCAAATTCTTCAGCTGACAAGGACATAGTGAAGATTTTGAACGAGTTTCAAATAGAACGCACATGAAGAATTTGTGAATAGATTGGGTTGAGTATAGCATAGAGGGGGAAGGGTCCGATCACATTCACTTAGTAGAAAAGGCAATGTGAATAAATATCTATAAGTGAATGCTGTAGAGGACATAAAATAATATATATATATATATATATATATAGCCAATGAAGAAAAACGACGGAAATGGTGAAGACAATGCAAAGTTGAAGAATTGGAACAACTGAGGAAAAACTCAAATTGAAGATTCTCAACATTTGGTGGTGGCGTGACCCACCGTATAAGAATGATGATTTCATACACCGCGTACAATTGTCGTAGGGTTCTGAGAATCAAATTCTTCGTTAATTTCTTCACACTTAGAGTGTTAGTCTTCATTGATTGAAGAAAAACGTGTCTTCATGTGTTGCACATCTAAGCCATCAATTTTGCATAAGTATTAGGATGTGTGTCCTTTTCAAAGAACATTTGAGGATTCTAAGATATTTAGCTCACACCGCAACTTGCTAAATCTCTTCTCATCCAAGGGCTTAGTGAAGATATCGGCTAGCTGTTCTTCAGTCTTCACATGCTCAATAGAGATGTCGCCCTTCAACACATGATCACGAAGAAAATGATGACGAATCTGAATGTGCTTTGTCTTTGAGTGCTGAACTGGGTTATGAGCAATCTTGATGGCACTCTCATTGTCACAGTAGAGTGGCACATTCTTCACGTTGACGCCGTAGTCCTTGAGAGTTTGCTTCATCCATAGTAGTTGAGCACAACAAGAACCAGCAGCAATGTACTCAGCTACAGCAGTAGACAATGATACGCAGTTCTGTTTCTTCGAGGACCAACAGACCAAGGATCGTCCGAGGAAATGGCATGTGCCAGATGTTGACTTGCGGTCCACACGATCACCAGCATAGTCAGAGTCTGAATATCCAATGAGGTCAAAAGCCGAGCCCTTGGGGTACCATAATCCAAGTGTTGGTGTGTGAGCTAGATATCGAAGAATATGCTTCACAACCTTATGGTGTAATTCCTTCGGTGTAGCTTGAAATCGGGCACACATGCAAACACTAAGCATAATATCTGACCTAGATGCACATAAGTACAATAAAGAACCAATCATGGAGCGGTATACCTTTTGATCGAAGTCAATACCATTTTCATCAGTGCATAGATGGCCATTTGTGGGCATAGGGATTTTGACTCCTTTGCAATCTTGCATGCCGAATTTCCTCAGTACATCCTTGAGGTATTTCTCCTGAGATATGAATATGCCATTGCGCTGTTGATGAATCTGAAGACCTAAGAAGAATTTCAATTCTCCCATCATAGACATTTGATATTCTTCACTCATCATATAGGCAAATTCATCACTGTAACGTTGGTCAGTACAGCCAAAAATGTTGTCATCAACATAAATTTGGCACGCAAACAGTTTACCATCATAAGATTTAGTGAAAAGAGTTAGGTCAAGTGAACCGGGTTTGAAGCATTTCTTCATGAGGAATTCCTTCAAAGTATCATACCACGCCCGTGGGGCCTGCTTGAGGCCATAGAGAGCCTTATTGAGACTGAAGACTTTGTCAGGATGCTTTGGATCTTCAAAACCTGGGGGGTAGAGCAACATATACTTCTTCCTCAAGCTTACCATTGAGGAATGCACTTTTCACATCTTTTTTATATAAGATGATATCATGATGGTTAGCATAAGCAAGTAATATGCGAATAGCTTCAAGTCTAGCAACGGGCGCAAAAGTTTCATCGAAATCAATTCCTTCAACCTGTGTGTAGCCTTGAGCTACCAGCCGTGCCTTATTCCTCACCACAAGGCCATTTTCATCTTGCTTGTTGCAGTAGATCCACTTTGTGCCGATGATATTGTGCTTGCGAGGATCTGGACGTTTGACTAGTTCCCAGACGTTGTTGAGCTCGAATTGATGTAATTCCTCTTGCATAGCTTGAATCCACTCAGGCTCCATAAATGCTTCATCTACCTTAGTGGGCTCTGTGATAGAGACAAAAGCAAAGTGCACACAAAAGTTAGATAAATGTGAAGCTCTTGAGCGTGTGAGAGGACCTGGAATGTTGATGTCGCTGATGATTTTCTCAATTTGCACTTCATTTGCAACGCGAGGATGAGCGGGTTGTCGTTGAGGAATTTGATCAGTATTTTCTTCAGCACCATTTTCCTCAGTGCATCAGCATGACATTCTTCATGTTCTGGAATGACTTCTTCAGCAGATTCTTCAGTAGGAATGACATCCTCAGTAGCCTTGAACTTAATAGATTCATCAGGAGGTATTTCATCTGTCACAGGAGGTAGGTGCTCTCTTTGCGAGCCATTAGTCTCATCGAACCGCACATTTACAGTTTCAGCAACCTTGTGATGACAGGTGTTGAAGACTCTGTAGGTGTGCGAGTCCTTACCATAACCGAGCATAAAACCTTCATGTGCTTTCGGTGCAAATTTAGAACTGTGATGAGGATCTCTAATCCAACATTTAGCATCGAAGACTTTGAAATAACTCATATTGGGTTTCTTGTCAGTGAGAAGTTCATATGCTGTCTTCTTGAAGAATTTGTGAAGATATACCCTATTGATGATGTGGCACGCAGTATCAATTGCCTCAGGCCAGAAGCGAGGAGGCGTCTTGTACTCATCAAGCATAGTGCAGGCCATCTCAACAAGAGTCATGTTCTTGCGCTCCACGACGCCATTTTGCTGAGGAGTATAAGGAGCAGATAGCTCATGAGTAATACCAAGTTCATCAAGATAGTCATCAAGACCAGTGTTCTTGAATTCAGTTCCATTATCACTGCTAATGTGCTTGATCTTAACATCAAAGTTGGTTGAAGACCTCGAGGAAAATCGTTTGAAGACTTCCTGCACTTCAGTTTTGTAAGTGATAATATGGACCCATGTATATCGAGAATAATCATCAACAATGACAAAGCCATATAAAGATGCAGTATTAGTAAATGTGGCATAGTGAGTAGGGCCAAAGAGATCCATGTGAAGCAATTCAAATGGTCGAGTATTAGTCATGATAGTCTTCGCTGGATGCTTGGCCTTGGTCATCTTTCTAGCTTCACAGGCTCCGCATAAGTGATCCTTGAGGAATTTGACATTTTCAATACCAATGACATGCTTCTTCTTCGCAAGCGTGTGCAGATTCCTCATGCCAGCATGACCAAGTCGTCGATGCCATAGCCAGCCTTCTGAAGCTTTTGCAAGTAGACATGTAGCAGGTTGTGGTCCTGTAGAGAAATCAACAATATACAAATCTCCTCTCCTAAAGCCTTCGAAGACTTTGGAATTGTCAGCTTCCATGATCACAACACAACGATACTTGCCAAAGACAATGACCATATCAAGATCACAAAGCATTGAGACAGACATGAGGTTGAACCCTAAGGACTCGACAAGCATGACTTTGTCCATGTGTCGATCCTTTGAGATTGAAACCTTACCTAGACCCAATACCTTGCTTTTGCCTTTGTCAGTGTAGGTGATATGCTTCAGATGTGATGGAGATAAAGCAGAGTCCATCAATAAGCTCCTATCACCAGTCATGTGATTTGTACATCCACTATCGAGGACCCACTCAGTGGCTTTGGGTAGATCATCCTGCAGATGAATTAGTCCAACTTACGAACTCATATACTTCATTCGTGAAGAATATGGTATCAATTTCATCAGAACAATTTCATCAAGAAATAAAACAGATAAAGCAGTATAAGGCCGTGAGAAATGAAAATTCATTTCTTCACGAATAGCTTGCATCCTTTCAAGCATATTCAGGTCTCCAGCAAATTCATCAAACGTTTAAGTTCGTCTGGAGACCTGATCCTGCATAAGAGATTAGTTCTTTTTATTCACCACCCACATCTGAAGGGGTGGCAAAGAGTTCATCATTCTGCGAGCTCCATAAGAGAAAGGTGGCATAGATGCCAATCCACTTCGTTTCACATAAGAGGGGTTAGGGTAAGCATAAGAGTAAGCAGAGAAATTCTTCGAGGACTTATGAACATAATGATTTGAAGAATAATGCACATATACATAATCCTTAGATTTTCCATGTGAAACAAATGAGTTAGCACGATGATGCTCATGTGAGGACTTTGATCCTTTTGAGGAATTTGATCCACGTGAAGAGTTTGGTCCGTATGAGGACTTGGATCCATATGAAGAATTTGGTCCATATGAAGAATTTGATCTGGGGTTCCTATTCTTCACAGGTGGGGTCATGATGACATTCACCTGAAGATTTTCAAGGTACCTTTTGGGAACCCAGATTTTCTTCATAGGAGGACCGTTCCTGTAGTTAGTGCCAACATACCTAGCAAATACTTCACCATTCTGATTTTTGAACAGTTTATAGTTGGAGTCATTTGACTCATCAAAAGAATACGAAGATTCACATGTAAAGCTGGATAAAGTAGATGGATCCACTGAAGGTCCCTTTGTAGCAACCCATGAGGTTTTGGGATACTGCTTAGGTTTCTAGTAGGTCCCATCAGCATTGAGTTTCCTCTCAAAGGCAATACTCTCTTTCCTAGGGTTCCTGTTGAGGATCTGCTTTTTAAGTACATCGCAAAGAGCCTGATGCCCTTTGAGGCTTTTATACATGCCTGTCATATACAATTCCTTCAGCCCTGCATCATAAGTGATACTAGCAATGTCCTCAGATGAGGAATTAGTGATAGCAAAGGCAGTTGAGGAATTTTCAGCAATGGAAGTATTTGAGCATTCAGGTGAAGAATTAGCAGTTTCATGTTCAATGCACTTCAAACATGGAGGAACAAATTCATACTGAGTAGTGCTGATCTGTTGAGAAAGTAATGAATCACGCTCCTTCTGAAGATCTTCATAACTCACTCTTAACTACTCAAGATCTTGCTTCCTTTGAATAAATTCATAAGAAAGCTTCTCATGATCAGATAGGAGAGTGTTATTATGACCTTGAAGATTGTCAAACTTGGACTGGAGTCTTTGAAGATTTCCAGTCAAGATTTTAGTGCGATCCATTTCCTCGCCCAACATATCATCGCTTTTATCTAGCATATTTTGAACCATTTCAAGAGCCTTTTGCAGTTTCACAGCAATCTTAGCAAGTTTAGAATAGCTGGGTTTGAGGTGTTCATCAGATTCATCCTCACTAGATTCGGAGGAGGGATATTTGAGTACCTTTAAGCCTTTTGCCATGAAGCAATAGGTGGGAGCGTAGTCCTCGTCGTCGTCAGTAGTGTTGGGGAGGTCCATTTCTTCAGAGTTGAAGATGAACTTGCTGACGAATGTAGTTGCGAGGGCTAGGCTCGCCACACCAGAGTCTGACTCCTCAGATTCCTCCTCTTCCTCATTTTCCTCAGATTCAGCCTCAGAGTCCATTTCCTTGCCAATGAATGCTCGAGCCTTCTTGGAGCTGCTCTTCTTGTGAGATGAGGACCTTGAGGGTCTTGATGACGAGGACTTTGAAGATTTCTTCTTCTTCTTTGAATCATCAGAACTGTAATCCTTGTACTTCTTCTTCAATTCCTTTTCCCACTGAGGACAATCTTGAATGTAGTGTCCGGGTTTTTTGCATTTATGGCAGAGTCTCTTCTTGTAATCATGGGATGAGAAATCTGATCTCAAGTCACCACCTCTTGAGGATTTACCAAAGCGACCACATCTTGAGAACTTTTGGAACTTCCTCACGAGCATTGCTAGCTCCTGGCTCAGTTCTTCAGGGTCACCAAGGCTGCTGCCAGAATCTTCACCATCAGATTCGGATACTGCCTTCGCCTTCAGAGCCCGTGATCTACCATAACTTGGTCCATAAAGATCTCTCTTCTCAGCAAGCTGGAACTCATGAGTGTTTAGTCTCTCGAGGATATCAGCGGGATCAAGTGACTTATAGTCTCCATGTTCTTGTATCATCAATGCCAAGGTATAAAATGAGGAATCAAGCGATCTCAGCAATTTCTTCACCACCTCATGGTCGGTGATATCAGTGGCACCAAGTGCTTGAAGCTCATTTGAGATGTCAGTGAGGCGATCGAAGGTTTGTTGAACATTTTCATTGTCGAGTCTTTTGAAGCGGTTGAAGAGACTGCGAAGAACGTCAACTCGAGAGTCACACTGTGTTGAGACTCCCTCATTGACCTTGGACAGTCTGTCCCAGATAAGCTTTGCTGTCTCCAAAGCACTCACTCTGCCATACTGCCCTTTGCTCAGATGGCCACATATGATATTCTTCGCTTGAGAGTCGAGTTGCTTGAATCTATTCACATCAACAGCGTTGATGGTGGGAGTGACAGAGGGAACACCATTCTCCACAACGTACCAGAGATCATTATCAATCGCCTCAAGATGCATGCGCATCTTATTCTTCTAGTAGGGGTAGTCTGTCCCATCGAAGGTAGGACACCCAGCAGAAACCTTGATCATACCTGCGGTCGACATAACTAAAACTCCAGGCGGTTAAACCAAAATCACACAGAACAAGGGAGTACCTTGCTCTGGTACTAATTGAAAGTGCGTTATATCGACTAGAGGGGGTGAATAGGCGATTTTTATGAATTCTTCACTGAGGAATTTGCGGGTGAGGAAATTCCTGAGTGAAGAACTACTTGCAGCGGAATAAGTACTCAAAAGTAGACATAATAGAACATGAGCATGGTCTTCATGATGAAATGAAAACAAGCACAGAGTACAGAAAAGCGTAAACACAGGATAAACAGAATGCAGACAACAGACTAAAGAAATTAAGTTGAGGAAATAGAGAAAGTCTTCAGTCAAAGTCTTCAAACATATATGAACAAGCACACAACACAGAAATGAGGAAATGGAAGGGTTGAAGAAATGGAACCAGTTAGCTTGGTGAAGACAATGATTTGGTAGACCAGTTCCAACTGCTGTGACAGTTGTACGTCTGGTTAGGGTGGCTAGGTATTTAAACCTGAGGACACACAGTCCCGGACACCCAGTCCTGAACACGCAGCTCAGGACACTCAGTCCTCACCGTATTCCCCTTGATCTAAGGTCACACAGACCTCGCACAATCACTCGTGGTAAGTCTTCAGGTGACTTCCAAACCTTCACAGACTCGGTCACTCGGCGATCCACAATTTCCTCTTGGATGCTCTAGACCATGACGCCTAACCATCTGGAAGATGCACAGTCTTCAAAGGTAACAAGCATCGGATCCACGCATGATCAATCTCTTCAGTGATGCTCAATCACTTTGGGTTTGTAGGTGTTTGGGTTTGGGTTTTGGTTTTCCTCACTAGATGATTTTTGCTCAAAGTCCTCGGAGGATGGGATGCTCTCAAATGACAAGTGTCAGTTTCTCTCGGAGCAGCCAACCAGCTAGTGGTTGTAGGGGGCGGCTATTTATAGCCTAGGGAGCATCCCGACATGATAAGACATAAATGCCCTTCAATGATATGACCGTTAGGTGGGTAGATATTTTGGGACAACTGAGCATAGCATAGCAACGGTCGGAATTTTGAGTATCAAATTCCTCAGTGCTATCATGTTCCTCACTGTGTAGGCAATCCGCACTGGCGAATTTCTAACTCCTCAGCCAGAACAAATTCCTCAGAGACCAGAAGAACTTCGTCTCTGTCACCGAAGAAATTGACTGAAATGTATGAGATTTCCAATGGCTTCACTCAAAGGGATTGGTAGGTGTAGGATTTTGAGTTGAGCATCACTTGGAAATTTTTCCTTAGTATTTCCTCGACCCCTTTTAACAGTACGGTGTTTCCTATGACTCAAGAAAGAGAAAATGAAACTACGAAAACAAAAGTCTTCACGCTTCATATTCCTCGAATGAATACCAAGTCTTCGGGATTACACCAATTTCTTCACTTTCAAAGTCTTCAAAAAGTCTTCAGAAATTCAAAGTCTTCAGTCGAAGAACTTCATTTTTAGGGGTCAACTTTCTCTGTAAATATCAAACTCCTCATAGACTTATAGACCTGTGTACACTCACAAATGCATCAGTCCCTTAACCTATAAGTCTTCAATACACCAAAATCACTAAGGGGCACTAGATGCACTTACAAAAAGCATAAGATCGAAGAACTACACGATCTTGGAAGATCAAGCTTTGATTCAAACATGGAGTGCGGTGTCTCTTGATGCATGCATAGGTACTTCTCAAACTTCCAAGAGATATTGGCAAAGGATCGAAGATCAATACTTCCACATTATGGCAAAGCATCCCAATAGGACTCCACGCACATTTCGGTCGCTTCAAGGGCGTTGGGAGAATATCAAGCCTATGTGCAGCCGTTGGGCAGCTTGCTTGGAGCAAGTATGCAATGCACCTCCAAGTGGCACCGTGGAGTCCGACTATGTGAGTTTGTTTTGCCTTTGTTCAAATTGTGCATCATCATATTGCATCATGGGAAATGATTGTATCACTTTGTTCACATTGTATAGGACAATATTGCTCAACATAGATACAAGGACATGGAAGCTTCGGAAGGCAAAATTTTCAAACTAGAGCATTGTTGGGAGTTGCTCCAAAAGTGCGAGAAGTAGAAGTTGATCGACAAAGAATCCCCACCAAAGAGAGGCTCACTTACAAACATGGATGAAGATGAGGATGATGATGGCCCAAGAAATTTGCACAAGCCCGATGGCGACAAGAAGACCAAGGAGAAGATGAAGAGAGATGTAGCGACCCGACCTCAAACGGTCAAGTCTCTGTGCTTCAGTGTCATCCCTGGATCGGTAATGCTGACACACACAGTACTCGAAAGATTTATAACAGAGTAGCAATCACACACCTATTACATCGAATGTCTCCAAAGAGAACTTATTACAATAACATGGCTTAAGGCCATCTAATGCGATAACAGCGGAAGTCTTGGAAGATAAGTGAGTCCATAAACTCCAATGGCATAGCTGAGCTGCACGGCAACGACCTAACGAACCTTACTCCTCGTCTGAAAAGTCTGCAACATAATACGTTGCAGCACGAGAACGGGTCAGCACATGGAATATGCTGGCAAAGCAACACAGTAGAGCAAGAACAGAATAATGCTATCACTACATGCATATTTGGCTGGTGGAAATCTCCATGGTTATAGTTTTTGCGAAAAGCCATTTTTTCCTACAACAAAGGAATAGATTTTAATTTAACTATCATGGTAGTTGAAAAACATTGAGAAGGTAACCCCAACTCAATCCCAGTTAAAGTATTTAACAACCCAACAAATTGAATTAAGAGTGATGAGATACATGTGATAACCCAAGTACTAGATACTCAAGATTGTCCATAACCGGGGACACGACTAACCATGATTAGATTGTACACTCTGTAGAGGTTTGCGCACTTTTCCCCACAAGACTCGATCGCCTCCATAGGATTTCTCGCACTGCATGGTGTTTGAGAAACGGATGACCGAGACACAGTCTTTCAGAAACATTAACTCTTTACTCCGGGTAGACCATACCAAACCTACAAAACCCACTACCTGCTGATCTACCTCTTCAAGAGCTTCACGTAACTTACTCAGCTATGCTAGAGCCCATAATAGCTTGTGGTTGCACACGGAAGTTTCTAGCATGAATCATCTCAGTTCCCTTTGAGCCTGGGTGGCGGTCCATATGAAGATCACACGGGTACCCCGGGATTTCCAAAAAAAACAGACAACACTGGGTTCCCCAGGTGCCTCAATCCACCCAGATGTGTATTCAAGTTGCCACCTTAAGTTGAACCATTAATTAACAATCTCACATCTGTCATGGATTTCACTCAAACCCAAACCACGTCTACGAGCATAGCATAGCAATAAGCAACGCGCAGAAGTAACTCCCAAGGGTTTGATAGTAACATGGCAATAGGTTCTACCTCATTAGCTACTTCCCAACCCACAAGTTACTGACATCCTAATCATGCAATGTTTCAGGATTGGAACTAATGCATAAAAACTGGGTGATAAAGGGATATGATTAAAGTGTTACTTGCCTTGCTGACGATCCACGAAACCTAGAGACTCGTAGTAACACGCTTCGCACTCCGGGTGTTCTATCATAAACAAACAATAACATACATAATAAACAAGCAAAGATGCATAAGCAAAACTCAAATAAGAGAGGTTGACCAGAAAGTTCAACTTAAGAACTCCGGTTAGCAAAAAGAATCAAATCAAACGGGGCAACAAAACTCAAACGGCGAAAGAAACAAGATCCGTTTACTAATCTGAACCTAGGACAAATTTTACAGTAGCAAAAACTTGTGCAAGTTGGTTAAACGAAAAGTGGGTCTCGAGACGAAGATCTAGGCGCTTGAATCGCCTGATTCCGACTAACGAGCGAAAAGATAAACAGAAACTAAGATCGGATCAGAAATCGCGATCGAAAATAATCACGGATAAATCCCACGAAATGAAAACTGACGAACAGACTAACGAACGAGCTTTCATTAACTGTAACTAACGGGCGAAAACCGTTCGTTAAAACGAATGTACGGACGAACGTCCGCTAAAAAGAAGAATCGAGAAAACCCGGCGAACCGATCTAAAAAAACGAATTAGGGTTTCTAAAAAAACCGAACGGTCTTAAAAAACGGCGGCTCGGGATCTGGCGCGGTACCTCCGGCGAGGGGCTCCAGCGAGGCGGGGTTGGGCGGCGGGGCGGCGCGGCGGCGGGGCTCGGCGGCGCGGGCGGCAGCGAGGCGCGGCGGCGGCAGCGGTTGCGGGGCGGCGGTGGTGTGGTGGTGCAGGGCCGGGGTGGCGCGTATAAATAGGAGGGGGGACTTGGAGGAGGGGGCAAGGCGCGGCGGAGGCGGAGTCCGGCTTGGACTCCGGTCCGAGCTCGGCGGCGGCGGCGCTCGCGCGCGGGGAGGCGGCGGCGGCGACTTGGGTCGGCGGCCCGGCTGGGTTCGGCCCAGTCGGCACGGGGAGATTAAAAAAAACAATTTTGCCGACAGAAATAAAATGCTAGAAAATAAAATAAAAATCTAAAAATGCCAAAACAAATTTTCACCGTCTAAATAAAATATTTAAAACAAGATGAACATTTTCTTGGCCCTAAAATGCAATTTTGAAAAATGTGCAATTTTTCTAATTGCAAATAAAGTCCAAATAAAATCAAATAAAATGATTTTAATATTTTTCCTCCAATATTTCAATTATTTTGGAGAAGTCATATTATCTCCTCTCATTTATTTTAAAATGAAATATTTTTCGGAGAGAAAAATTATTAAAATAAAAAATCCTTGTTTCATTATTTGATAAAAATCAAATATGAAAACCGGGAAATCCCCAACTCTCTCCGATGGTCCTTGAGTTGCTTAGGATTTCGAGGATTGCGGAACGGAAATGCAATAAAATATGATATGCATGAATGACCTATGTATAACATTCCAAATTGAAAATTTGGGATGTTACAAACCTACCCCCCTTAAGATGAATCTCGCCCTCGAGATTCGGGTTGGCTAGAAAATAGGTGTGGGTGGTCTTTGCGGAGATCATCCTCTCGTTCCCAGGTGGCTTCATCCTCGGTATGGTGGCTCCACTGAACTTTGCAAAACTTGATAACCTTGCTGCGGGTGACTCGGCTGGCAACCTCAAGAATCTTAATTGGCTTCTCCTCTAAGTCAAATCACTGTCGAACTGAATCGCCTCCAAGGGTACTGTATCTCTTAACAGTATATCGGCCATCTCAGCATGACACTTCTTCAACTGTGACACATGAAACACATCGTGAACTCCTGACAATCCCTTAGGTAACTCCAACTTGTAGGCAACTTCTCTCATCCGTTCCAAAACACGATACGGTCCTACAAATCTCGAGGCTAACTTTCCCTTAACTCCAAAACGTTTCACTCCTCTCAAGGGTGATACCCGCAGATATGCTTTGTCTCCAATTTCATAGGTTACCTCCTTGCGTTTTGAATCTGCGTAACTCTTCTGCCTGGACTGAGCAATCTTCAGTCTATCACGAATCAGTTTAACCTTCTCCTCAGACTCCTTGATCAAGTCTGGTCCAAACAACTGCCGGTCTCCTACCTCATCCCACATCAACGGCGTTCTGCACCTGCGTCCATGCAGGGCTTCAAACGGTGCCATCTTTAAACTGGCTTGGTAGCTATTGTTGTATGAGAACTCTGCGTAAGGCAAGTTGTCATCCCAACTAGATCCATAATCTAGCGCACAAGCTCTCAACATATCTTCCAGTATCTGGTTGACTCTCTCGGTCTGTCCATCCGTCTGCGGATGGAATGCTGTACTGAACTCCAATCTCGTACCCAAAGTCTGGTGCAACTGATGCCAAAACTTTAAAGTAAATTGTGTTCCTCTATCTGATACGATGGTCCTCGGAACTCCATGCAGACATACGATCCTGGACATATATATCCTGGCCAACTTCACACTTGTATAGGTGGTTTTCACTGGGATAAAGTGAGCCACTTTGGTCAAGCGATCAACTACTACCCATATGGAATCATATCCTGATTTGGTCCCGGGCAATCCGGTGATAAAGTCCATGCCAAGTTTATCCCACTTCCATTCGGGTATCGGCATAGGCTGTAACAATCCTGCTGGCTTCTGATGCTCTGCCTTCACTCTCTAACATACATCACATACGGCTACATACTCGGCAATATCCTTCTGCATACCAGTCCACCAGAAACGTTCCTTCAAATCTAAATACATCTTGGTGTTTCGGGGGTGTATCAAGTATGGTGAGTCATGAGCTTCCTAAAGTATCAACTTCCTGATCTCTGGGTTATTGGGCACATAAACTCGGTCCTCAAACCATAAGGTATCGTGCTCATACTCACGAAAACCTTTGGCCTTTCCTTTGCTCATCTTCTCTTTTATCTCGGCAATCTCTTTGTCATCCTTCTGAGCTTCTCGAATCTTGCCCAAAAATGTAGACTGAACCTCCATTGTTGCAACGAAACCTCTTGGAACAATCTCCAATCGAAGTTCCATGATATCCTCTGCTAACTCCTCCGGCAATCCCTTACTTTCAAGGATATTGGCATAACTCTTCCGGCTCAAAGCGTCTGCTACGACATTGGCCTTTCCTGGGTGATAGTGTAGCTTCATGTCGTAATCCTTTGTAAGCTCCAGCCATCTCCTCTGCCTAAGGTTCAGCACCTTCTGTGTGAAAATGTACTTCAAACTCTTATGATCCGTGTACACATCACAACGGTTTCCAATAAGGTAATGTCTCCAAGTCTTCAATGCCTGCACTACGGCTGCTAGCTCCAAATCATGCGTGGCATAGTTCAACTCATGAGGTTTTAGTTGTCGTGAGGCATACGAAACAACTCTTTCGTCCTGCATAAGCACACGTCCAAGTCCTAAGCGGGAGGCGTCGCGATACACTTGGAACTCCTTATGTATATCTAGCAGTGTTAACACTGGGGCTGTAGTCAGACGTTTCTTCAACTCCTGGAAACTTGCCTCGCAATCTTCTGTCCATTTAAACTTAGTGTCCTTCTTTAATAGTTCAGTCATTGGCTTCGCAATCTTGGAAAAGTTCTCAATGAATCTCTGGTAGTATCCTGCGAGTCCAAGGAAATTGCGGATCTTGCTAACTGAAGTGGGTGCCAACCATTCAGTGACTGACTAAACATTGCTGGGGTCTACTGCTATTCCTTCCCCTGATATAACATGTCCAAGGAATCTGACTTCCTTCAACCAAAATTCGCATTTGCTAAACTTAGCATACAACTGGTGTTCCCTGAGTTTCTCGAGAACTAACCGCAAATGCTCCTTGTGCTCCTCTTCATTCTTCGAGTATACCATAATATCGTCAATGAACACCACAACAAACTTGTCCAAATATTCCATGAACACCTTGTTCATCATGCTCATGAAATAGGCAGGGGCGTTAGTCAGTCCAAACAACATGACCGTATATTCGTATAATCCATACCGCGTGGTGAACGCTGTCTTTGGTATATCCTTCTCTCAAATCTGCAACTGATGGTATCCCGATCGTAGATCGATCTTTGAAAACACTTTAGCTCCTTGCAACTGATCAAACAGATCATTGATCATCGGCAGTGGGCACTTGTTCTTAATTGTCACTTCATTCAAAGCTCGATAATCAACAACCATCCTTAGGGATTTATCCTTTTTCTCAACCAAAAGCACTGGGGCTCCCCAAGGTGATGAACTTCTTTGAATGTAACCTTTCTCCAATAACTCCTTGATCTATTTCTTAATTTCCTCCAGATCATTTGCGGGCATCCGATAGGGTCTCTTGGATATTGGCCCTGTACCTGGCAATAGCTCTATCAAGAACTCAATGTCTCTATCTGGTGGCATGCTGAGTAACTCCTCTGGAAAAACATCCGGGTAGTCCTGCACTACAGGCACTTCCTCCTGAACAACTCCCGTGAGGGCATTCACTTGGCTCCTCCTAGGCACATGCCTAGATACATACTTAATCATTTTTTCCTCCGGGGTGGTGAGATAAATCGACTTACTAGCACAGTCAATACTTCCTCCATACTTCGACATCCAGTCCATATCTAATATCGCATCCAATCCTTGTGACTCCAAGATAATTAGGTTGGACGGAAAAACATGTGTGACAATGGTTAGGGGTATCTGGTCGCACCATCGGCTAGCCATGTACTCTGCTCCAGGTGAACTCACTAGGAGAGGAATCCTAAGGGTTTGGGTTGGTAGTTTAAACTTATCCACGAATCCCCTTGATATGTATGAATGCGATGCACCAGTATCGAAAAGAACAAGAGTGGTAAATGACTTAACCAAAAACTTACCTATTACCGTGTCCAGCTGCTCTTCAGCCTCCTCCACGTTAACGTGGTTAACTTGTCCTTTATTGAATGGATTAGGCTTCTTCCCAAC
The DNA here is from genome assembly GCF_056163025.1 of Triticum urartu. Classification (NCBI taxonomy): domain Eukaryota; kingdom Viridiplantae; phylum Streptophyta; class Magnoliopsida; order Poales; family Poaceae; genus Triticum; species Triticum urartu. The sequence continues at coordinate 484,610,282 of NC_141875.1, forward strand.
GCTCCCATTTCCGTTTCCATTCCTTCCTTCAGGGCAATCATTGGCATAGTGCCCTGTCTTCCCGCACTTAAAGCAAGTAACTTGAGTTAGGTCTCTTTTGGCGGGTGTGGCGGGGTTGGAGCGGTTCTGATTGTTGTTAGCTCTGATCCCATTTCCATTCTTAGCACCATTGTGATTATGCGATCCTCCTCCAATGTGGTTGTGACCTCCATGGTTATGAACAAGTCCTCCTGAGTTCGGAGTTAGGTGAGGCTTCTGCTAGGCTCCTGAGTTATACTTCCCTTGTCCGTACTTCCTCTTACGGTTCTCAATCTGCTGCTACTTCCCTTCAATCATAAGAGCCTTATCTACCAACTCCTGGTAGTTGTTGAAGGTTGCTACCATCAACTGCATGCTCATCTCATCATTTAGCCCTTCCATAAACTTCTCCTGCTTCGCGGCATCTGTGGCCACATCATTAGGGGCATAGCGAGATAACTTGCTAAACTCATCCACGTACTGAGCCACAGTACGGTTCCCCTAGCGTAAGTTGCGGAACTCCTGCTTCTTCATCTGCATAGCTCCAGTTGAGACATGGGCTGTGCGGAAAGCTTGCTGAAATTGGTCCCATGTCACCGTGGCTATGGGGTAGGTGACAATGTAATTCTCCCACCATGATGCTGTCGGTCCATCCAACTGATGTGCAGCAAAACGCACCTTCTCAGCATTAGTGCATCCTTCAGTGGTTAACTCCCTTCCAATCCTGTGGAGCCAATCATCTGCAACTATAGGCTCGATGCTACTGGAAAACACCGGCGGTTGTAACCTTAGAAAGCGGGCTAGGTTGTCCACTGGTGGCGGGTTGTTGTTGTTGTTGCCCTGGTTCTGAACTAACAACTGCATCAGGGTATCCTACTGCTGGATCAACTGAGTGAGCTCCGATGCGAAAGCAAAACCGGGGTCACATCTCAGAGGCATCTGATGGGTTTAGAGGGGAGAGATCGGAATAGAATGAGGTCTAATGAGAAAGCACTACCCATATGCACATGAGACAAACACAATCATTTCACTCAATCAATCAATCAATCAAGGGCATACAAGCGGTCTAGAACTATCGCAAAAGTGCTCTACTACTACTAATTACATGGGGGAATACTAATAACATATGGTGGTCATCTAGAAATTTTGATCGGTGGAAGACTCCATGATGTCTGCTCCAGCTTCGTCTTCAAAGTCATCATCACTAGGATCGGAATCGGTGTCTTCGATGATGATGTAGTCCTCGGGGCGAATCTCCTTGGGTTCTTCGTCTTCTTCTACTGGTGTGGGGTCTCCCATGAATACTCCGATCTTCTTAACTAGGTCGTCATTCTTCTCCAGTAGTGTCTTGATTTCCTCCTCATACCCATCGCGTGTAAACTTGAGTTCTTCCTCTAGCTCGATGATCCTAGTCTTCACCTTCTTCAAGTCCATCATGTCCACGCACATCTGGTTCTCCTAACGTCGAATGTGCTGGTTTAACTCCTGGATGAAAGCTGCAATGGATCTATCCTTCTTAGTGCTGATTACTTCCCATTGCTCGTCTCGGCGCCCACATATTTGGTAGATAGTGTCCTTGAGTTCCCTGTTGTAGACTTCTCCAATGCGTCCCATGGTGATGTGAGCTGCCATGCTCTTTCCTAAACTCCAGGTTGGTGCATTGAAGGAAAATTCTATGGGTTTGGAAGTTGGCGAGAACGTCCTTCCTGGAACTTGTACTTGAATCATCCAGCGCTCCTCTTCTGGTAAGGTGGCGTTGTACGTCCCGGTGAAGCTTGGTATTCCAATGTTCAAGTACCTAGTGACTTCCTTCAAGTGGCGTCCAAAAGGTGTGTCTTCATCCGGTTGTGCAAACTTGTTCTTCATCTCCGTCATCCTAAAGAGTAGAAAATGGAGAGGAGTCAGAAATGAGTAGAGAAGAGTGACCTATGGTTTAACTTAGTGGTCGTGTCCTACACTCAGCGTGTGCTCTGATACCATCTTGTAGCGACCCGACCTCAAACGGTCAAGTCTCTGTGCTTCGGTGTCATCCCTGGATCGGTAATGCTGACACACACAGTACTCAAAGGATTTATAACAGAGTAGCAATCACACACCTATTACATCGAATGTCTCCAAAGAGAACTTATTACAATAACATGGCTTAAGGCCATCTAATGCGATAACAGCGAAAGTCTTGGAAGATAAGTGAGTCCATAAACTCCAACGGCATAGCTGAGCTGCACGGCAACGACCTAACGAACCTTACTCCTCGTCTGAAAAGTCTGCAACATAATACGTTGCAGCACGAGAACGGGTCAGCACATGGAATATGCTGGCAAAGCAACACAGTAGAGCAAGAACAGAATAATGCTATCACTACATGCATATTTGGCTGGTGGAAATCTCCATGGTTATAGTTTTTGCGAAAAGCCATTTTTTTCCTACAACAAAGGAATAGATTTTAATTTAACTATCATGGTAGTTGAAAAACATTGAGAAGGTAACCCCAACTCAATCCCAATTAAAGTATTTAACAACCCAACAAATTGAATTAAGAGTGATGAGATACATGTGATAACCCAAGTACTAGATACTCAAGATTGTCCATAACCGGGGACACGGCTAACCATGATTAGATTGTACACTCTGTAGAGGTTTGCGCACTTTTCCCCACAAGACTCGATCGCCTCTGTTGGATTTCTCGCACTGCATGGTGTTTGAGAAACGGATGACCGAGACACAGTCTTTCAGAAACATTAACTCTTTACTCCGGGTAGACCATACCAAACCTACAAAACCCACTACCTGCTGATCTACCTCTTCAAGAGCTTCACGTAACTTACTCAGCTATGCTAGAGCCCATAATAGCTTGTGGTTGCACACAGAAGTTTCTAGCTTGAATCATCTCAGTTCCCTTTGAGCCTGGGTGGCGGTCCATAGGAAGATCACACGGGTACCCCGGGATTTCCAAAAAAACAGACAACACCGGGTTCCCCAGGTGCCTCAATCCACCCAGATGTGTATTCAAGTTGTCAGCTTAAGTTTAACCGTTAATTAACAATCTCACATCTATCATGGATTTCACTCAAACCCAAACCACGTCTACGAGCATAGCATAGCAATAAGCAACGCGCAGAAGTAACTCCCAAGGGTTTGATAGTAACAGGGCAATAGGTTCTACCTCATTAGCTACTTCCCAACCCACAAGTTACTGACATCCTAATCATTCAATGTTTGAGGATTGGAACTAATGCATAAAAACTGGGTGATAAAGGGATATGATCAAAGTGTTACTTGCCTTGCTGACGATCCATGAAACCTAGAGACTCGTAGTAACACGCTTCGCACTCCGGGTGTTCTATCATAAACAAACAATAACATACATAAGCAACAAGCAAATATGCACAAGCAAAACTCAAATAAGAGAGGTTGACCAGAAAGTTCAACTTAAGAACTCCGGTTAGCAAAAAGAATCAAATCAAACGGAGCAACAAAACTCAAACGGTGAAAGAAACAAGATCCGTTTACTAATCTGGACCTAGGTCAAATTTTACAGTAGCAAAAACTTGTGCAAGTTGGTTAAACGGAAAGAGGGTCTCGAGACGAAGATCTAGGCGCTTGAATCGCCTGATTCTGACTAACGAGCGAAAAGATAAACAGAAACTAAGATCAGATCAAAAGCGCGATCGAAAATAATCGCGGACAAATCTGACAAAAAGAAAACTGACGAACAGACTAACGAAAGAGTGTTCGTTAACTGTAACTAACGGGAGAAAATCGTTCGTTAAAACAAACGTACGGACGAACATCCGCTAAAAAAAAGAACCAAGAAAAACCGGTGAACCGATCTAAAAAACGAACTAGGGTTTCTAAAAAAACCGAACGGGTTTAAAAAAAACGGCGGCTCGGGATCCGGCGCGGCACCTCCGACGAGGGGATCCGATGAGGCAGGGTTGGGCGGTGGGGCTCGGCGGCGCGGGCGGCAGCGAGGCGCGGCGGCGGCAAGCGCGGGCGGCGGCGGCGACAGGCGCGGGCGGCGGCGGCTGCGGGGCGGCGGTGGCGTGGTGGTGGGGGGGTGGCGCATATAAATAGGAGGGGGCGACTTGGAGGAGGGGGCAAGGCGCGGCGGAGGCGGAGTCCGGCTCAGACTCCGGTCCGAGCTCGGCGGCGGCGGCGACTTGGGCCGGCAGCCCGGCTGGGTTCGGCCCAGTTGGCGCGAGGAGATTTTTTTTAAACAATTTCACCGATAGAAATAAAATCCTAGAAAATAAAATAAAAATCTAAAAATGCCAAAACAAATTTTCACCGTCTAAATAAAATATTTAGAACAAGATGAACATTTTCTTGGCCCTAAAATGCAATTTTTAAAAACGTGCAATTTTTCTAATTGCAAATAAAGTCCAAATAAATTCAAATAAAATGATTTTAATATTTTTCCTCCAATATTTCAATTATTTTGGAGAAGTCATATTATCTCCTCTCATTTATTTTAAAATGAAATATTTTTTGAAGAGAAAAATTATTAAAATAAAAATTCCTCGTTTCATTATTTGATAAAAATCAAATATGAAAACCGGGAAATCCCCAACTATCTCTGAGGGTCCTTGAGTTGCTTAGGATTTCGAGGATTGCGAAACGGAAATGCAATAAAATATGATATGCATGAATGACCTATGTATAACATTCCAAATTGAAAATTTGGGATGTTACAAGAGAGCAAGAAGCATCAAGCTTGAGGGAGAAGATTGATGCCATGGTGCAATCCAATGATTCGATGTTGTTGAAATCGTTGGAGATCAAGAAAGAGTTGGCCGAGAAGAAGGCGAAGGAGAAGCAAGAAAAGTGGCATTTGCTCAAGGAAGAGGGGCTGCGCAAAGCTGCCATCGAGGAGAGAACAGCACACGCCGCCGAAAACAAATCTATGTCCATGTTGCTCGCCGAAGAGAACAAGATCATCTCAATGAACCGCAATGACATGGACAACCTCACCAAAACATGGCATGATATTGCAAGGAGAGAAATCTTGAAGAGAAGAATGGTGGCGTCGGCCGGTCCGTGCTACAGTTTTGGTGATGTTTTCTGCGCTCCATATGGTGGCAATGTGGATGATTTCGGTGTGGGAGTTGGAACAAGCGCCGGAGGTGGATTCGGTGGCGCCAATGAACTCCAAGGTGGACTCGATGGCGCGGAGTGAAGATCGATCAAGATGATGCCGGACATGGGCGCAAACCTTTTGCAGGGCCCTCTTTTGTGTTAGCCGTAATGAACTTGGCTTCTATTTGCGCGTAAAACTGTTTATGTCGTTTGAATTTGAACTTGTTTGTGAAATCCTATGTCAAATGCGAGATTTGCAGCTTATTTGTTTGCGGGTCGTCACGGTGGTGTCCGAGGAGAACCCGCATAGCCGACGCGTAAAAAGGCATATTCCGCGAATATACTTTTTTACGGATCCGTTTGGGGGGTCTGCATCTGTGCCAGCCCGCGCCGGCCCGCAAAAATGGTTTTGCGCAAACTGCAAACGCGTTTTGCGGGCCGGCGGGATGCGGGGTCTGCTAGAGTTTCTCTTACTCCTTGGCTCAGAGATGGTCTTCATGAAAACTGCTTGCGGAGGATAGATACCATCACAAAGATAGTACCCCATGTTGTAGTCATAACCACTGATGCTATATTCACACTCAGGAGCTTCACCCTCACACAATCTTGAAATGGAGATGTTGCAGCACGTTCATGTCATTGTGAGACTCGGGTATGCTAAAGAAAGAGTGCCAAATCTAGAGGTCATGCAGTGTAACTGCTTCAAGAGTGATGGTTGGCTTTTTGCAATGGCCTTGGTATTGTCTTTGTTGAGCATATGGACAGTTCTTTCATTTCCAGTGCATGCAATTAAGTGTCTGGGTGAGTTGGTTTTCTCAAATACTCTGGTTCAAACACCTTCACTATTGCAGTAGCAAATTTGACCATCACTTTCAGACATCCGAAGGAACCATGCCAAAGGCAAGCACCCTCATTGCTGCGGTGCACTTTTGGCAAGTAAACAACCCAATAGTTCAAATGGCATATTTCTTTAGGATGAATTAATCATCATAGGTCCATACACCATGTTAGATAGGATCAAACACTTGTCATCGCATCCAAAAGGACGACGGAAGTAGAGCTCGAATAACATCTGCCCTTGTGCCCTATTCCAGTTCAACACCCAATGTCCCCTTGTTGATCCTTTGTAGTTGAGAACATGTTCCCAGCACACACCGCGGCCATAAGAACATCCCTCATCATCGTCGTTTCATCATCATATCCCCTCCTCATCTGACAAAGATGAATCAATGAACTCGTTGTAGAAGTACTTCTCCTCAGAATCCATCGTGTTTGCTTCAAAGTAAACAATGAGACTGTAAAAAAATAGCAATGATATCTGACTGAAAATTTATTGGGCGCGGTGTCCGCCATGGATGACTCAACACATAGCGGAGGATACCTGAGTTGCGGCCGGATCCAGGGTGGGATGATGGCGCGCTCTAAAACAAGAAGACGCCTAGGTGGAATGACGTAGGTCCGACAATGCTTGGTGGTGGCTAGGATGGCACATCGGAGGCCTTGGTTGTCAAGGGAGCGGTGTGACGCCCCGAGACCGATGTGCCAGGTGTCTTCCAGTGTATTCGCTGTTGTTGCCTTGTCATTGCTTGCGTGTCATGCATTTCATATCATGTCATCATGTGCATTTCATTTGCATACATGTTCATCTCATCCATCCGAGCATTTTCCCCATTGTCCGTTTTGCATTCCGACGCTCCTATGTCCTCCGGTGTCCCTTTCTACCTCTTTTCGTGTGCAGGTACTAAACGTTTTCGGATTGGACCAAAACTTGCCAAGTGGCCTTGGTTTACTACCGGTAGACCGCCTGTCAAGTTTCGTGCCATTTGGACTTCGTTTGATACTCCAACGGTTAACCGAGGGACCGAGAAGGCCTCGTGTGTGTTGAAGCCCAACACCCTTCCAAAGTGGCCCAAGACCCACCTAAACCCCCTCCATCATCTCGGTCTTTCGATCACGATCGCGTGGCCGAAAACCACACATCATTTGGACTCTCCTAGCTTCCTCTACCTATAAATAAGTGATCCCCTCCGAAATTTGCGGTCTAACCCTAGCCTTCCTCTACCTCATGCCATCGGACAAAAATCCCCGCCGCCGGACATGTCCGCCCTCCACCTCGCTCCGGCGAATGGCGTCGCGCCACGTCACCCCGCCGCCGCCAGCCTATCGTGCGCCGCCACCTCACCGTCCTCTCTCTCCCCGCGCCGCCGCGGCCCTGCGGGCCCGAGGCCGGCCTGTCCGGCCCGTGCTGCCCGCGCCCCGCGCCCGAGCTCTCCCGATGCCGCGCGCCACCCGCGTTGACTTGCTCCACCGCCTGCCTCCGCGCCCCGCGCCGCGACCTCGCCGGAGCGCCGCCTCCCGCCGCTGCTCCATGGTGCCATGGCGCCGCCGCCGCGTGGTTCGGCTCCTCCTCGTGCCGGCCTTCCCTCGTCGTGGAACCGTCAGCCCTCGCGTCGCCGTCCTTCATCCTGTTCCGGCCACCGCCGGCACCGCTTGCCGGAGTACCTCGTCGCCGACCTCAAGCTCGCCGGAGCCCGTCCCGGCCGGATCTGCTCCGGTGGATGAGATCCACCGGGAGATGAACCAAACGCACGCCCGAGTCCGGATCTCCTCGTCCCCGTATCCCTCCGTCCGATTTTCCGGAGAGGTCTATTTTTTCTTCTAAGTCCCAGATCTGCATATTTTTTAGCATTATTCATCATGTCATAACTTCATCACCGTTGCTCCGATTTGGGCGTGTAGCATATCAGAATGTTCGTCTCGACGAGTACGTCATTTCATCTCATTGCATCATTTTCATTTGAGCTCATCTTGATGCCCGAAATGCTGTTGGAAGAGGGCTATGTGATGATTATCTCAGATCTGTTTCAGCAAATGGCCTTTTGTCATTTTTGCCATGATTAATGTGTGCATGCTATGATCCTGAGCTCTACATATGTTTTGTAGAATGACATGTCATCTTTACATGGGTGTATGCCATGTATTTTTGTGATCTTGGTGGTGACTAGCACAAGCAAGCAAAGTAGCTTACTCAATGATGCTGATTTCAGGGACTTGGAATTTCACTAAGTCCTTGCCCTGTCATTATTTTTATGCCATATGTTCATGTTGTTTCCTAGTGATCCGTGCCTCTTTTGAGGATGATCAGTAAGGATGTTTTGTTAATATTGTGGTGCTCTATCCATCCATGTCTTTGTTTGCATTTATGGAGCACCCTAGCTTGAGTCAATCAAGCTCTACTTTTGCTATAAAATGTTCCTGGCAGATGGTTAACATGTCTCCGGTCAATAACCAATAGCGGAACCTGGATGCTCATATTGGCTCCTACATATTCTACGAAGATCTTTATCGGTCAGACCGCATAACAATATATGTTGTTCCCTTTGTCATCGGTATGTTACTTGCCCGAGATTCGATCGTCGGTATCTCCATACCTAGTTCAATCTCGTTACCGGCAATTCTCTTTACTCGTTCCGTAATACATCATCCCGCAACTAACTTATTAGTTGCAATGCTTGCAAGGCTTGAGTGATGTGCATTACCGAGAGGGCCCAGAGATACCTCTCCGACAATCGGAGTGACAAATCCTAATCTCGAAATACACCAACCCAACAAATACCTTCGGAGACACCTGTAGAGCACCTTTATAATCACCCAGTTACGTTGTGACGTTTGGTAGCACACAAAGTGTTCCTCCGGTAAACGGGAGTTGCATAATATCATAGTCATAGGAACATATATAAGTTATGAAGAAAGCAATAGCAACAAACTAAACGATCAAGTGCTAAGCTAATGGAATGGGTCAAGTCAATCACATCATTCTCCTAATGATGTGATCCCGTTAACCAAATAACAACACATGTCTATGGTTAGGAAACAAAACCATCTTTGATCAACGAGCTAGTCAAGTAGAGGCATACTAGTGACACTCTGTTTGTCTATGTATTCACACATGTATTATGTTTCCAGTTAATACAATTTTAGCATGAATAATAAACATTTATCATGATACAAGGAAATAAATAATAACTTTATTATTGCCTCTAGGGCATATTTCCTTCAGCTATGATCCTGAGCTCTACATGTGTTTTGTAGAATGTCATGTCATCTTTACAGGGGTGTATGCCATGTATTTTTGTGATCTTGGTGGTGACTAGCACAAGCATGCAAAGTAGCTTACTCAATGATGCTGATTTCAGGGACTTAGAATTTCACTAAGTCCTTGCCCTGTCATTATTTTTATGCCATATGCTCATGTTGTTTCCTAGTGATCCGTGCCTCTTTTGAGGATGATCAGTAAGGATGTTTTGTTAATATTGTGGTGATCTATCCATCCATGTCTTCGTTTGCATTTATGGAGCACCCTAGCTTGATTCAATCGAGCTCTACTTTTGCTATAAAATGTTCCTGGCAGATGGTTAACATGTTTAGCGATTTTGCCAAGCTTATTGTTGTTGATCCGTGCATGCTATGTTGTTGTTCTTGCCATGTCTAGCTTCTATGCCATGTCTATTTGCTGGGTGTATGCTTAGTTTGTCATGCAATGCCTCGTAGTGAGTGCATCGAGCTCGTAAACATGCCTACTTGTTAATCTGTTTGCATGCTCCAGTTTTTCACCAAGTCTGAATCTGTTTATGTTTTTGCTATGTTCACATGCTTGCAATTGTACTTTCTGATCCCTTTTGGCTCATGGTCACTAAGGGACTTTTGTTATATGCTTTGAGTAGCTTCATGCCATGCCTTGCTTTGCCATCATATGTTCCTGTAGCATGTAGTTTTCGTGCTCTAAACATTGCTTCCTGATGTTAAATTCCTGACTTGCTGTTAATTTCACTAAGTCTGAAACCTGTTATCTTTTGCACTTTTGCCATGCTTGTTTGAACCTGTTATTGGGTGAATTAGCCGTAGCTCAGTGTTCATCTTTTGTCAAGCATCATGAGTGGATCCCTGCCATGTATTTTTTTGTCATGTTGGAGTGCTGTAGCATGTTGTTCTTGATGCATTTAGAAGGCTACTTGCTGTTAATCGCAGACCGGTGTCATATTTGTTTGCTTGCCATTTCCAAACCGTCCATCCGATTCTGGTGATCTTTATATCGATTTCAACCGAAATCACATTCCCTTTCCAGTGGCACTCTTGGATTTCCAAGTTGATGCCAGGTTCAATCATTCCTTTTCAAATCATGCATATGCATCACATACCGCATCCCGCATATCATGCCATGTTCATGTGTTGGTTGTTTACTATGTTGTGTGCTTCTTTCCGGTGTTGCTTCTTCGGGTTGGTTCCGATAACATCGCGTTTGTGAGGAACAGTTCGACTTCATCCGTTTGTATTCTTCATGGACTCGTTCTTCTTCCTTGCGGGATTTCAGGCAAGATGACCATACCCTCGAAATCACTTCTATCTTTGCTTGTTAGTTGCTCGCTCTTTTGCTATGCCTATGCTACGATACCTACCACTTGCTTATCATGCCTCCCATATTGTTAAGCCAAGCCTCTAACCCACCTTGTCCTAGCAAACCGTTGTTTGGCTATGTTACCTCTTTGCTCAGCCCCTCTTATTGCGTTGCTAGTTGCAGGTGAAGACGGAGTTTGTTCCATGTTGGAACATGGATATTTGTTGGGATATCACAATATCTCGTATTTAATTAATGCATCTATATACTTGGTAAAGGGTGGAAGGCTCGGCCTTATGCCTGGTGTTTTGTTCCACTCTTGTCGCCCTAGTTTCCGTCATATCGGTGTTATGTTCCCGGATTTTGCGTTCCTTGCACGGTTGGGTTATAATGGGAACCCCTTGACAGTTCGCCTTGAATAAAACTCCTCCAGCAATGCCCAACATTGGTTTTACCATTCGCCACCTAGCCTTTTCTTTCCCTTGGGTTCTGCAGACTCAAGGGTCATCTTTATTTAAACCCCCCCCCCCGGGGCCATTGCTCCTCTGAGTGTTGGTCCAAACTAGAGCCCTGTGCAGCGCCCCCTCGGGGAAACTCGAGGTTTGGTTTTAGTTGTATGGAGCGCTCATCTAAGTGTGCCCTGAGAACGAGATATGTGCAGCTCCTATCGGGATTTGTCGGCACATTCTGGCGGTGTTGCTGGACTTGTTTTACCATTGTCGAGGATGTCTTGTAACCGGGATGCCGAGTCTAATCAGATTGTCTTGGGAGAAGGAATATCCTTCGTTAACCGTGAGAGCTTGTAATGGGCTAAGTTGGGACACCCCTGCAGGGATTTGAACTTTTGAAAGCCGTGCCCGCGGTTATGGGCAGATGGGAATTTGTTAATGTCCGGTTGTAGAAAACCTGAAGTTGAACTTAATTAAAATGCACCAACCGCGTGTCTAACCATGATGGTCTCTTCTCGGCGGAGTCCGGGAAGTGAACACGGTGTTGGACTAATGCTTGACGTGGGTTGTACTAGGATCACTTCTTGATCATAGTTGTTCGACCGTGCTTTTTCCTTCTCTTCTCGCTCTCGTTTGCATATGTTAGCCACCATATACGCTAGTCGCTTGCTGCAGCTCCACCTCATACCTTTTACACTTCCTATAAGCTTAAATAGTCTTGATCGCGAGGGTGTGAGATTGCTGAGTCCCCGTGACTCACAGATACTTCCAAAACCAGTTTGCATGTGCCGACGATACCGTGCAGGTGACGCAACCGAGCTCAAGGAGGAGCTCAATGAAGACCTTGTTCGTAGTGTTGTTTCGTTCCAGTTGATCAGTAGTGGAGCCCGGTTGGGACGATCGGGGATCTGTGTAGCTTTTGGGGTAGTCTTCTTTTATTTTGGTTCCGTAGTCGGACCTTGTTTGTATCTGGATGATGTAATGCTTTATTCATGTAATTGTGTGAAGTGGCGATTGTAAGCTAACTAGGTATCTCTTTCCCTTACGTATTACATGGGTTGTGTGAAGATTACCTCACTTGCGACATTGCTTTTAATGCGGTTATGCCTCTAAATCGTGCTTCAACACGTGGGAGATATAGCCGCATCGAGGGCGTTACAAGTTGGTAATCAGAGCCTTCCCCGACCTTAGGAGCCCCCTGCTTGATCGAATCGCTGGCGTTGTTGAGTCTAGAGAAATGTTTTGAGTCATTTAGGATTATATATATCGGAGAGTAGGATTCTTTTTACTCCTCACTCCCTTCGTCGCTCTGGTGAGGCATCCTGACGTAGAGTTTTGACTCTTCTCTTCTCAAATTTCACGAATTTTTTTTAGGATCACGCGGGTATCTTGGAATCGTTCTGATGGTTTTGTGACGAGAACATTGTTCTTGGTGCCTCCTGACATTTAGGGGTTGTGGCAGTGTCCCGGGGAGTTGAGCTCCGAGGTGTTGTCGTCACAATTTTATCGTTGCAGTTCTGGAATACCTGAGTTCGCCGACATCGAAAATCTCTTTTATGCAGTTTTTGGTGAGATAACCTCGACGCCACCCAGTACTGGGGCAGGAGTTCGGGAGTATTGCCATAACTCGTATAACGGATGCTTTTCGAAGGTTGAGGTAAATGATTTCTGAAGGTTTCTTGGTTATGTGTTGAAGGATGGATACAGCTGGATGTAGGATTTGCTAGTTTTGGGTGAGATATTATGCTTCCCCTGTATCCCCAACACCTGATTGCATAACTGGAAAGTTTCGGGAGTTTATAAGTGGGAATTCAGGTAGCTCCTAGGATATCTTTCTGACAGATGTATGATATGAAATTGGGGTTCGACGTCTAGTGGTCCGCCTATCCACGGTTGGTTTTACAATGGTCTCGTTGTGTCTTAAAGAGTCCTTGGCTATGCCGACTCGGGGACACTTCGTATGTCATGTACACTGCCTTGTACATGATGGTGTTGTACGATCGAGCCCGTGTAGGCCCCACCATGAAAACTTCGGACGAAATCTCTATCATATGTTTGTTCTGGCTTTTTCTGCAAGCCAATCCTTGTTTTGTTTTGAGTTGTGGTATTCGAGTTGCTTCGAAGTCAAATGCTGATTCCATACCTTTCCTAAGCGGTGTTCTCATACTCCTATGCGAATACTAATCCTTCTTGATCATCGGGATGTGCTGTCAATCCTTTTCAACCGGCGTGTTTCTCTTCAAGTGGATCCGAACATTTCAACATCCGCAAGATCAAGTATCAGTTCTTCTCAACGGTGTTCATTTCATCCGTCTCCAAGTTGCCTTTGTTTTTCCCGCCCACCCACCCTTTTTCTTCAAGGACTAAGATTTCTTTATCAAGTATCTATCTTATGATTATGAAGTCTCTCCATTCTTTTCCGTCAATGTTTTTACTCGGTGATTCTCATGAAGATTCTAACGGGCCTCAAGTTCATCATTCTTCATTCTTTTCATCTCCGGTGGTTTCAAGACAAGCTTTGTTGATCATATCCTTTTCCTTGTTTCAATGCTTTCTCTTGCCGGTGCAATTCTTAATCGTTCACCTCTCGCTATTCATTTGTTACGGAGTGCTCAAGATATCTCAAAATGTGCGTCTTGTCATTCAAGATCCGTTCAACCTATTTCGAGGTTGTTATCTCATTCAAGCCATTCAAATCAACCGGTGTAATCTCTCCTTCAAATCTTTTCAACGGTGTTTCTCTTGAGTGGGCCCTAACCCACAGGTTTTTTCCTAGGATCTTCCCTGACTCTTCTAATTTTACCAGAGCTATTTTCAAATTCATCTCAAAGTTTGACGTAAGAATGAATTATCATCAGTCAAATGCCTTTCTCCAAGATCTTTCAAATTCTTTTCATCGTTGGCTCAACCTTTTCCAATTTCTTTCCGGAGTGCCTCAAAAATTTTCATTGGTGGTTCTCGTCATCATTCTCAACATTTTAAGACCGAGGAATAATTTCTCTTCAATCATATCCGTTCTCATGAAGATTCTAAGTACTAGCTTGATGCCATCCTCTCATAATTGTTTTGGTTGCGAAAATTCTTTTCACCTATCCGGAGCATTTCATGAGATGTTTCCATTTCTTTACTCCGAAGCCCATCACCTCAGATTTATTCATTCCAGCTTTCAGCTCTCATACTCTAAATCATACCGGTGCTTAAATCAAGGATTCTCTAATCAGCTCATAATCTCTTCGTTCTCATGTATCTAGATTGTCTCAAGTATCTTCGTTCATTTCACAATTCTTACCCGATGATTCATCCCTTTACTTCATTCATTTTCAATTCTTACAGTGGTTCGTTCAAGATTTCTCTTCCTTCTTTATCATATCAATTCATTCGTTGTTTCGATCCTACTGGTGGTTTGTTGAACACTTTCTCAAGTTTATGTTATATCTCTCTTAATCTTTTCTACGAGAATAAATAATATGTCAAATCCGTTGATTGTCATCAATTTACTTGGTGAAGGATGAGCATATCATAATTCTTATTCTTGATTCACCCAAATGATTAATTCTTTATTCCGGAGGCTCATCAAATTCCTGATTTCAATCGTTTTCATCTTCTCTTTTTCCCGGAGTTCCAACCTTTTTCAATTATTTCACCACGGAGATTCATTTAAATCATTACAAGGTTTCACCTTGTGTTTTCAACTTCTCTTTCTTTTCGTTATTCTTTTGTACCGGAGTTCTTCATGGAGATTCTACATGTTGGTTCAGCAAGGATTTAATTCCTTCTCGGAGTGTTCATCGAGATTCTTTTCAGAGGAGCTCAAGCATTCTTCATCTTGCAATCCGGAGTGCAATTCTTTTTCGTATCATGGGAGGTGGTATTATGTTAATCTTGATAATTTGAGTTCATGTTTCATGATTCACATGTTGTCAAGAATGAGATATCTTAAATCCATCAATCGCGTCATTGGAGTTATGTTGGGTTATTTTTTCACCTAAAGCCTTCCCTAAGGATTGTTGCTATTTATGGTGCTTATAATTGACCCAAGTTCTTTTATCCTCCCGGTGGTATAAGTTTCTCGTCTCCTTGTTGATATCAATCCAATCTATCGTTTCCGTTAGTGGCAGAACTTCACCTCATAGTTTTGAGATGTTCCATAAGACCACAACAAGTTTACTCTTTTTGTTGTTGGTTTTCCAACAACTCCGTTCGACCCTTCTCCTAAGGATGCTTTTAAAGCTCTTTTGTAGCAGAAGTCGGCATTTTCTTCTCCATTCTTTCAATTATCTATCTTCTATTTCCTTCTTCCGGAGGTCTTGTGATGTTGCTCTTTTCAATCATCATCTCAAATTGTGAAGATCATGTTTTTTTCGTGCTTATCCATTTAACCGGAGTGTGTGCCCGCTGCTCAAGTTCTTTCATTTTATCAAGCCTCGCATATCTTTCCAACCGGAGTGTTGTTCGAATTTGTTCTTCCTTCTTCCTTTTTCCTAACGGAGTGCTTTCAACTTCGCTCATTCTCGTTGCACTCTTTCTTTCAATTTGTTCAACCTCTCAAGGCTCGTGGTTTCACTCGTTTGTCAAGGAAGCAACTTAGCTTTACCTCTTCTCTTTCTCTTCCGTTTTCCCTCCGGTGCCATTCTAGATCTCGGGACGAGATCCTCTCGTAGTGGTGGAGTGTTGTGACGCCCCGAGACCGATGTGCCAGGTGTCTTCTAGTTATTTGCTGTTGTTGCCTTGTCATTGCTTACGTGTCATGCATTTCATATCATGTCATCATGTGCATTTCATTTGCATACATGTTCGTCTCATGCATCCGAGCATTTTCCCTGTTGTCCGTTTTGCATTCTGGCGCTCCTATGTCCTCCGGTGTCCCTTTCTATCTCTTTTCGTGTGCAAGTACTAAACGTTTTTGGATTGGACTGAGACTTTCCAAGCGGCCTTGGTTTACTACCGGTAGACCGCCTGTCAAGTTTCGTGCCATTTGGACTTCGTTTGATACTCCAACGGTTAACCGAGGGACCGAGAAGGCCTCATGTGTGTTGCAGCCCAACACCCATCCAAAGTGGCCCAAGACCCACCTAAACCCCCTCCATCATCCCGGTCGTTCGATCACGATCGCGTGGCTGAAAACCGCACCTCATTTGGACTCTCCTAGCTCCCTCTACCTATAAATAAGTGATCCTCTCCGAAATTTGCGGTCTAACCCTAGCCTTCCTCTACCTCACGCCACCGGACAAAAATCCCCACCGTCGGACATGTCCGCCCTCCACCTCGCTCTGGCCAATGGCGTCGCGCCATGTCACCCCGCCGCCGCCGCTAGCCTATCGCGCGCCGCCACATCACCGTCCTCTCTCTCCCCGCGCCGCCGCGGCCCTGCGGGCCCGAGGCCGGCCCGCCCGGCCCGTGCTACCCACGCCCCGCGCCCGAGCTCTCCCGATGCCGTGCGCCGCCCGCATTGACTTGCTCCGCCGCCTGCCTCCACGCCCCGCGCCGCGACCTCGCCGGAGCGCCGCCCCCCGTCGCTGCTCCACGGTGCCATGGCGCCGCCGCCGCGCGGTTCGGCTCCTCCTCGCGCCGGCCTTCCCTCGTCATGGAACCGTCAGCCCTCGCGCCGCCGTCCTTCGTCCCGTTCCAACCACCGCCGGCACCGCTCGCCGGAGTACCTCGTCGCCGGCCTCAAGCTCGCCGGAGCCCGTCCCGGCCGGATCTGCTCCGGTGGATGAGATCCACCAGGAGATGAACCAAATGGACCCGAGTCCGGATCTCCTCGTCCCCGTATCCATCCGTCCCGATTTTCCGGAGAGGTCTATTTTTTTCTTCTAAGTCCCAGATCTGCATATTTTTTAGCATTATTCATCATGTCATAACTTCATCACCATTACTCCGATTTGGGCGTGTAGCATATCAAAATGTTCGTCTCGACGAGTACGTCATTTCATCTCATTGCATCATTTTCATTTGAGCTCATCTTGATGCCCGAAATGCTATTGGAAGAGGGCTATGTGATGATTATCTCAGATCTGTTTCAACAAATGGCCTTTTGTCATTTTTGCCATGATTAATGTGTGCATGCTATTGTTGGGGAACGTAGTAATTTCAAAAAAATTCCTACGCACACGCAAGATCATGGTGATGCATAGCAACGAGAGGGGAGAGTGTTGTCTACGTACCCTCGTAGACCGGCAACGGAAGCGTTGACACAACGTAGAGGAAGTAGTCGTACGTCTTCCCGATCCGACCGATCCAAGTACCGAACGTACGGCACCTCCGAGTTCTGCACACGTTCAACTCGGTGACGTCCCTCAAGCTTCGATCCAGCAAAGTGTTGAGGGAGAGTTTTGTCAGCACGATGGTGTGATGACGGTGATGATGTTCTACCGACGCAGGGCTTTGCCTAAGCACCTCTACGATATGACCGAGGTGGAATATGGTGGTAGGGGGCACCGCACACGGCTAAGGAACGATCATGAAGATCAACTTGTGTGTCACGGTGTGCCCCCTTGCCCCCGTATATAAAGGAGGGAGAGGGGGAGGTGCGGCCGGCCCAAGGGGTGCGCCTGGAGGAGTCCTACTCCCACCGGGAGTAGGACTCCCCCCTCTTGCCTTGTTGGAAAAGGAAGGGGGAAGGGAGAAAGAGGAAAGGGGGGCGCCCCCCCTTCCTTGTCCTATTTGGACTAGGGGGGAGGGGCACGCGGCCTGCCCTGGCCGGCCCTCCTTTTCTCCCTTAGGGCCCATGTAGGCCCAATAACCCCCGGGGGGTTCCGGTAACCCCCCGGTACTCCGGTAAAATCCGGATTTCACCCGGAACGTTTCCGATATCCAAATATAGGCTTCCAATATATCAATATTTATGTCTCGACCATTTCGAGACTCCTCGTCATGTCCGTGATCATATCCGGGACACCGAACAACCTTCGGTACATCAAAACACAAAAACCCTAATTACAATCGTCACCGAACTTTAAGCATGCGGACCCTACGGGTTCGAGAACTATGTAGACATGACCGAGACACGTCTCTGGTCAATAACCAATAGCGGAACCTGGATGCTCATATTGGCTCCTACTTTTTCTATGAAGATCTTTACTGGTCAGACCGCATAACAATATATGTTGTTCCCTTTGTCATCGGTATGTTACTTGCCTGAGATTCGATCGTCGGTATCTCAATACCTAGTTCAATCTCGTTACCGGCAAGTATCTTTACTCGTTCCGTAATACATCATCCCGCAACTAACTTATTAGTTGCAATGCTTGCAAGGCTTGAGTGATGTGCATTACCGAGAGGGCCCAGAGATACCTCTCCCACAATCGGAGTGACAAGTCCTAATCTCGAAATACGCCAACCCAACAAATACCTTCGGAGACACCTGTAGAGCACCTTTATAATCACCCAGTTACGTTGTGACGTTTGGTAGCACACAAAGTGTTCCTCCGGTAAACGGGAGTTGCATAATCTCATAGTCATAGGAACATATATAAGTTATGAAGAAAGCAATAGCAACAAACTAAATGATCAAGTGCTAAGCTAATGGAATGGGTCAAGTCAATCACATCATTCTCCTAATGATGTGATCCCGTTAACCAAATAACAACACATGTCTATGGTTAGGAAACAAAACCATCTTTGATCAACGAGCTAGTCAAGTAGAGGCATACTAGTGACACTCTATTTGTCTATGTATTCACACATGTATTATGTTTCCGGTTAATACAATTCTAGCATGAATAATAAACATTTATTATGATACAAGGAAATAAATAATAACTTTATTATTGCCTCTAGGGCATATTTCCTTCAGTCTCCCACTTGCACTAGAGTCAATAATCTAGATTACACAGTAATGATTCTAACACCCATGGAGCCTTGGTGCTGATCATGTTTTGCTCGTGGAAGAGGCTTAGTCAGCGGGTCTGCAACATTCAGATCCGTATGTATCTTGCAAATTTCTATGTCTCCCACTTGGACTAAATCCCGAATGGAATTGAAGCGTCTCTTGATGTGCTTGGTTCTCTTGTGAAATCTGGATTCCTTTGCCAAGGCAATTGCACCAGTATTGTCACAAAAGATTTTCATTGGACCCGATGCACTAGGTATGACACCTAGATCGGATATGAACTCCTTCATCCAGACTCCTTCATTTGCTGCTTCTGAAGCAGCTATGTACTCCGCTTCACATGTAGATCCCGCCATGACGCTTTGTTTAGAACTGCACCAACTGACAGCTCCACCGTTTAATGTAAATACATATCCGGTTTGAGATTTAGAATTGTCCGGATCAGTGTCAAAGCTTGCATCAACGTAACCATTTACGATGAGCTCTTTGTCACCTCCATATACGAGAAACATATCCTTAGTTCTTTTCAGGTACTTTAGGATGTTCTTGACCGCTGTCCAGTGATCCACTCCTGGATTACTTTGGTACCTCCCTGCTAGACTTATAGCAAGGCACACATCAGGTCTGGTACACATCATTGCATACATGATAGAGCCTATGGCTGAAGCATAGGGAACATCTTTCATTTTCTCTCTATTTTCTGCAGTGGTCGGACATTGAGTCTTACTCAACTTCACACCTTGTAACACAGGCAAGAACCCTTTCTTTGCTTGATCCATTTTGAACTTCTTCAAAACTTTGTCAAGGTATGTGCTTTGTGAAAGTCCAATTAAGCGTCTTGATCTATCTCTATAGATCTTAATGCCCAATATGTAAGCAGCTTCACCGAGGTCTTTCATTGAAAAGCTCTTATTCAAGTATCCCTTTATGATATCCAGAAATTCTATATTATTTCCAATCAATAATATGCCATCCACATATAATATCAGAAATGCTACAGAGCTCCCACTCACTTTCTTGTAAATATAGGCTTCTCCAAAAGTCTGTATAAAACCAAATGCTTTGATCACACTATCAAAGCGTTTATTCCAACTCCGAGAGGCTTGCACCAGTCCATAAATGGATCGCTGGAGCTTGCACACTTTGTTAGCTCCCTTTGGATCGACAAAACCTTCTGGTTGCATCATATATAACTCTTCTTCTAGAAATCCATTCAGGAATGCAGTTTTGACATCCATTTGCCAAATTTCATAATCATAAAATGCGGCAATTGCTAACATGATTCGGACAGACTTAAGCATCGCTACAGGTGAGAAGGTCTCATCGTAGTCAATCCCTTGAACTTGTCGAAAACCTTTCGCAACAATTCAAGCTTTGTAGACAGTAACATTACCGTCAGCGTCAGTCTTTTCTTGAAGATCCATTTATTCTCAATTGCTTGCTGATCAACGGGCAAGTCAACCAAAGTCCACACTTTGTTCTCATACATGGATCCCATCTCAGATTTCATGGCTTCTAGCCATTTTGCGGAATCTGGGCTCACCATCGCTTCTTCATAGTTCGTAGGTTCATCATGATCTAGTAGCATGACTTCCAGAACAGGATTACCGTACCACTCTGGTGCGGATCTTACTCTGGTTGATCTACGAGGTTCGGTAGTAACTTGATCTGAAGTTTCATGATCATTATCATTAGCTTCCTCACTAATTGGTGTAGGTGTCACAGAAACCGGTTTTTGTGATGTACTACTTTCCAATAAGGGAGCAGGTACAGTTACCTCATCAAGTTCTACTTTTCTCCCACTCACTTCTTTCGAGAGAAACTCCTTCTCTAAAAAAACTCCGAATTTAGCAACAAAAGTCTTGCCTTCGGATCTGTGATAGAAGGTGTACCCAACAGTCTCCTTTGGGTATCCTATGAAGACACATTTCTCCGATTTGGGTTCGAGCTTATCAGGTTGAAGCTTTTTCACATAAGCATCGCAGCTCCAAACTTTCAGAAACGACAACTTTGGTTTCTTGCCAAACCACAGTTCATAAGGCGTCGTCTCAACGGATTTCGATGGTGTCCTATTTAACATGAATGTAGCCGTCACTAAAGCATAACCCCAAAACGATAGCGTAAATCAGTAAGAGACATCATAGATCGCACCATATCTAATAAAGTATGATTACAACGTTTGGGCACACCATTATGCTGTGGTGTTCCGGGTGGCGTGAGTTGCGAAACTATTCTGCATTGTTTCAAATGTAGACCAAACTCGTAACTCAAATATTCTCCTCCACGATCAGATCGTAGAAACTTTATTTTCTTGTTACGATGATTTTCAACTTCACTCTGAAATTCTTTGAACTTTTCAAATGTTTCAGACTTATGTTTCATTAAGTAGATATACCCATATCTGCTTAAATCATCTGTGAAGGTGAGAAAATAACGATATCCGCCACGAGCCTCAACATTCATTGGACCACATACATCTGTATGTATGATTTCCAACAAATCCGTTTCTCTCTCCATAGTACCGGAGAACGGCATTTTAGTCATCTTACCCATGAGGCACGGTTCGCAAGTACCAAGTGATTCATAATCAAGTGGTTCCAAAAGTCCATCAGTATGGAGTTTCTTCATGCGCTTTACACCGATATGACCTAAACAGCAGTGCCACAAATAAGTTGCACTATCATTATCAACTCTGCATCTTTTGATTTCAACATTATGAATATCTGTATCACTACTATCGAGATTCATCAAAAATAGACCACTCTTCAAGGGTGCATGACCATAAAAGATATTACTCATATAAATAGAACAACCATTATTCTCTGATTTAAATGAATAACTGTCTCGCATCAAACAAGATCCAGATATAATGTTCATGCTCAACGCTGGCACCAAATAACAATTATTTAGGTCTAATACTAATCCCGAAGGTAGATGTAGAGGTAGCGTGCCGACCACGATCGCATCGACTTTGGAACCATTTCCCACGCGCATCGTCACCTTGTCCTTAGCCAATCTTTGCTTAATCCGTAGCCCCTGTTTCGAGTTGCAAATGTTAGCAACAGAACCAGTATCAAATACGCAGGTGCTACTGCGAGCATTAGTAAGGTACACATCAATAACATGTATATCACATATACCTTTGTTCACTTTGCCATCCTTCTTATCCGCCAAATACTTGGGGCAGTTCCGCTTCCAATGACCAGTCTGCTTGCAGTAGAAGCACTCTGTCTCAGGCTTAGGTCCAGACTCGGGTTTCTTCTCCTGAGCAGCAACTTGTTTGTTGTTCTTCTTGAAGTTCCCTTTCTTCTTCCCTTTGCCCCTTTTCTTGCAACTGGTGGTCTTATTGACCATCAACACTTGATGCTCCTTCTTGATTTCTACCTCCGCGGCTTTTAGCATTGCGAAGAGCTCAGGAATAGTCTTATTCATCCCTTGCATATTATAGTTCATCATGAAGCTTTTATAGCTTGGTGGCAGTGATTGAAGAACTCTGTCAATGACACTATCAACAGGAAGATTAACCCCCAGTTGAGTCAAGTGATTATGATACCCAGACATTTTGAGTATATGTTCACTGACAGAACTATTCTCCTCCATCTTGCAGCTATAGAACTTATTGGAGACTTCATATCTGTCAATCCGGGCATTTGCTTGAAATATTAACTTCAACTCCTGGAACATCTCATATGCTCCATGACGTTCAAAACATCGTTGAAGACCCGTTTCTAAGCCATAAAGCATGGCACACTGAACTATCAAGTAGTCATCAGCTTTGCTCTGCCAGACGTTCATAACATCTGGTGTTGCTCCTACAGCAGGCTTGGCACTTAGCGGTGCTTCCAGGACGTAATTCTTTTGTGCAACAATGAGGATAATCCTCACGTTACGGACCCAGTCCGTGTAATTGCTACCATCATCTTTCAACTTTGCTTTCTCAAGGAACGCATTAAAATTCAACGGAACAACAGCACGAGCCATCTATCTACAATCAAACATAGACAAGAAAGATACTATCAGGTACTAAGTTCATGATAAATTTAAGTTCAATTAATCATATTACTTAAGAACTCCCACTTAGAAAGATATCCCTCTAATCCTCTAAGTGATCACGTGATCCAAATCAACTAAACCATGTCCGATCATCACGTGAGATGGAGTAGTATCAATGGTGAACATCAATATGTTGATCATATCTACTATATGATTCACGCTCGACCTTTAGGTCTCCGTGTTCTGAGGCCATATCTGTTATATGCTAGGCTCGTCAAGTTTAACCTGAGTATTCTGCGTGTGCAATTGTTTTGCACCCGTTGTATTTGAACGTAGAGCCTATCACACCCGATCATCACGTGGTGTCTCAGCACGAAGAACTTTCGCAACAGTGCATACTCAGGGAGAACACTTATACTTTGATAATTTAGGGAGGGATCATCTTAAATGCTACCGTCAATCAAAGCAAGATAAGATGCATAAAAGATAAACATCACATGCAATCAATATAAGTGATATGATATGGCCATCATCATCTTGTACTTGTGATCTCCATCTCCGAAGTACCATCATGATCACCATCATCACCGGCGCGACACCTTGATCTCCATCGTAGCATCGTTGTCGTCTCGCCAATCTTATGCTTCCACGACTATCGCTACCGCTTAGTGATAAAGTAAAGCATTACAGCGCGATTGTATTGCATACAATAAAGCGACAACCATATGGCTCCTGCCAGTTGCCGATAACTCGGTTACAAAACATGATCATCTCATACAATAAAATTTAGCATCATGTCTTGACCATATCACATCACAACATGCCCTGCAAAAACAAGTTAGACGTCATCTACTTTGTTGTTGCAAGTTTTACGTGGCTGCTACGGGCTTAGCAAGAACCGTTCTTACCTATGCATCAAAACCACAACGATAGTTTGTCAAGTTGGTGCTGTTTTAACCTTCGCAAGGATCGGGCGTAGCCACACTTGGTTCAACTAAAGTTGGAGAAACTGACACCCGCCAGCCACCTGTGTGCAAAGCACGTCGGTAGAACCAGTCTCGCGTAAGCGTACGCGTAATGTCAGTCCGGGCCGCTTCATCCAACAATACCGTCGAACCAAAGTATGACATGCTGGTAAGCAGTATGACTTATATCGCCCACAACTCACTTGTGTTCTACTCGTGCATAACATCAACACATAAAACCTAGGCTCGGATGCCACTGTTGGGGAACGTAGTAATTTCAAAAAAATTCCTACGCACACGCAAGATCATGGTGATGCATAGCAACGAGAGGGGAGAGTGTTGTCTACGTACCCTCGTAGACCGGCAACGGAAGCGTTGACACAACATAGAGGAAGTAGTCGTACGTCTTCCCGATCCGACCGATCCAAGTACCGAACGTACGGCACCTCCGAGTTCTGCACACGTTCAACTCGGTGACGTCCCCCGAGCTCCGATCCAGCAAAGTGTTGAGGGAGAGTTTCGTTAGCACGATGGTGTGATGACGGTGATGACGTTCTACCAACGCAGGGCTTCGCCTAAGCACCGCTACGATATGACCGAGGTGGAATATGTTGGAAGGGGGCACCGCACACGGCTAAGGAATGATCACGAAGATCAACTTGTGTGTCATGGGGTGCCCCCTTGCCCCCGTATATAAAGGAGGGAGAGGGGGAGGTGCGGCCGGCCCAAGGGGTGCGCCTGGAGGAGTCCTACTCCCACCGGGAGTAGGACTCCCCCCTATTGCCTTGTTGGAAAAGGAAGGGGGAAGGGAGAAAGAGGAAAGGGGGGCGCCCCCCCCCCCTTCCTTGACCTATTAGGACTAGGGGGAGGGGCGCGCGGCCTGCCCTGGACGGCCCTCCTCTTCTCCCTTAGGGCCCATGTAGGCCCAATAACCCCCGGGAGGGTTTCGGTAACCCCCGGTACTCCGGTAAAATCCCGATTTCACCCGGAACGTTTCCGATCTCCAAATATAGGCTTCCAATATATCAATATTTATGTCTCGACCATTTCGAGACTCCTCGTCATGTCCGTGATCATATCCGGGACACCGAACAACCTTCGGTACATCAAAACACAAAAACCCTAATTACGATCGTCACCGAACTTTAAGCATGCGGACCCTACGGGTTCGAGAACTATGTAGACATGACCGAGACACGTCTCCGGTCAATAACCAATAGCGGAACCTGGATGCTCATATTGGCTCCTACATATTCTACGAAGATCTTTATCGGTCAGACCGCATAACAATATACGTTGTTCCCTTTGTCATCGGTATGTTACTTGCCCGAGATTCGATCGTCGGTATCTCAATACCTAGTTCAATCTCGTTACCGGCAAGTCTGTTTACTCGTTCCGTAATACATCATCCCGCAACTAACTTATTAGTTGCAATGCTTGCAAGGCTTGAGTGATGTGCATTACCGAGAGGGCCCAGAGATACCTCTCCGACAATCGGAGTGACAAGTCCTAATATCGAAATACGCCAACCCAACAAATAACTTCGGAGACACCTGTAGAGCACCTTTATAATCACCCAGTTACGTTGTGACGTTTGGTAGCACACAAAGTGTTCCTCCGGTAAACGGGAGTTGCATAATCTCATAGTCATAGGAACATATATAAGTTATGAAGAAAGCAATAGCAACAAACTAAACGATCAAGTGCTAAGCTAATGGAATGGGTCAAGTCAATCACATCATTCTCCTAATGATGTGATCCCGTTAACCAAATAACAACACATGTCTATGGTTAGGAAACAAAACCATCTTTGATCAACGAGCTAGTCAAGTAGAGGCATACTAGTGACACTCTGTTTGTCTATGTATTCACACATGTATTATGTTTCCAGTTAATACAATTCTAGCATGAATAATAAACATTTATCATGATACAAGGAAATAAATAATAACTTTATTATTGCCTCTAGGGCATATTTCCTTCAGCTATGATCCTGAGCTCTACATGTGTTTTGTAGAATGTCATGTCATCTTTACAAGGGTGTATGCCATGTATTTTTTTGATCTTGGTGGTGACTAGCACAAGCATGCAAAGTAGCTTACTCAATGATGCTGATTTCAGGGACTTAGAATTTCACTAAGTCCTTGCCCTGTCATTATTTTTTTGCCATATGTTCATGTTGTTTCCTAGTGATCCGTGCCTCTTTTGAGGATGATCAGTAAGGATGTTTTGTTAATATTGTGGTGCTCTATCCATCCATGTCTTTGTTTGCATTTATGGAGAACCCTAGCTTGATTCAATCGAGCTCTACTTTTTCTATAAAATGTTCCTGGCAGATGGTTAACATGTTTAGCGATTTTGCCAAGCTTATTGTTGTTGATCCGTGCATGCTATGTTGTTGTTCTTGCCATGTCTAGCTTCTATGCCATGTCTATTTGCTGGGTGTATGCTTAGTTTGTCATGCAATGCCTCGTAGTGAGTGCATCGAGCTCGTAAACATGCCTACTTGTTAATCTGTTTGCATGCTCCAGTTTTTCACCAAGTCTGAATCTGTTTATGTTTTTGCTATGTTCACATGCTTGCAATTGTACTTTCTGATCCCTTTTGGCTCATGGTCACTAAGGGACTTTTGTTATATGCTTTGAGTAGCTTCATGCCATGCCTTGCTTTGCCATCATATGTTCCTGTAGCATGTAGTTTTCGTGCTCTAAACATTGCTTCCTGATGTTAAATTCCTGACTTGCTGTTAATTTCACTAAGTCTGAAACCTATTATCTTTTGCACTTTTGCCATGCTTGTTTGAACCTGTTATTGGGTGAATTAGCCGTAGCTCAGTGTTCATCTTTTGTCAAGAATCATGAGTGGATCCCTGCCATGTATTTTGTTGTCATGTTGGAGTGCTGTAGCATGTTGTTCTTGATGCATTTAGAACGCTACTTGCTGTTAATCGCAGACCAGTGTCATATTTGTTTGCTTGCCATTTCCAAACCGTGCATCCGATTCCGGTGATCTTTATATCGATTTCAACCGAAATCACCTCCTCTTTCCAATGGCACTCTTGGACTTCCATGTTTATGCCAGGTTCAATCATTCCTTTTCAAATCATGCATATGCATCCCATACCGCATCTCGCATATCATGCCATGTTCATGTGTTGGTTGTTTACTATGTTGTGTGCTTCTTTCCAGTGTTGCTTCCTCGGGTTGGTTCCGATAACGTCGTGTTTGTGAGGAACCGTTCGACTTCGTCCGTTTGTCTTCTTCATGGACTCGTTCTTCTTCCTTGCGGGATTTCAGGCAAGATGACCATACCCTCGAAATCACTTCTATCTTTGCTTGTTAGTTGCTCGCTCTTTTGCTATGCCTATGCTACGGTACATACCACTTTCTTATCATGCCTCCCATATTGTTAAGCCAAGCCTCTAACCCTCCTTGTCCTAGCAAACCGTTGTTTGGCTATGTTATCGCTTTGCTTAGCCCCTCTTATAGTGTTGCTAGTTGCAGGTGAAGACGGAGTTTGTTCCATGTTGGAACATGGATATTTGTTGGGATATCACAATATCTCGTATTTAATTAATGCATCTATATACTTGGTAAAGGGTGGAAGGCTCGGCCTTATGCCTGGTGTTTTGTTCCACTCTTGTCGCCCTAGTTTCCGTCATATCAGTGTTATGTTGCCGGATTTTGTGTTCCTTACACGGTTGGGTTATAATGGGAACCCCTTGACAGTTCGCCTTGAATAAAACTCCTCCAGCAATGCCCAACATTGTTTTACCATTCGCCACCTCGCCTTTTCTTTCCCTTGGGTTCTGCAGACTCAAGGGTCATCTTTATTTAAACACCCCCCCGGCCAGTGCTCCTCTGAGTGTTGGTCCAAACTAGAGCCCTGTGCAGCGCCCCCTCGGGGAAACTCGAGGTTTGGTTTTAGTTGTATGGAGCGCTCATCTGAGTGTGCCCTGAGAACGAGATATGTGCAGCTCCTATCGGGATTTGTCGACACATTCGGGCGGTGTTGCTGGACTTGTTTTACCATTGTCGAGGATGTCTTGTAACCGGGATGCCGAGTCTGATCGGTTTGTCTTGGTTGAAGGAATATCCTTCGTTGACCGTGAGAGCTTGTGATGGGCTAAGTTGGGACACCATGCAGGGATTTGAACTTTCGAAAGCCGTGCCCGCGGTTATGGGTAGATGGGAATTTGTTAATGTCCGGTTGTAGAAAACCTGAAGTTGAACTTAATTAAAATGCACCAACCGCGTGTGTAACCGTGATGGTCTCTTCTCGGCGGAGTCCGGGAAGTGAACACGGTGTTGGAGTAATGCTTGACGTGGGTTGTACTAGGATCACTTCTTGATCATAGTTGTTCGACCATGCTTTTGCCTTCTCTTCTCGCTCTCGTTTGCGTATGTTAGCCACCATATACGCTAGTCGCTTGCTGCAGCTCCACCTCATACCTTTTACCTTCATATAAGCTTAAATAGTCTTGATCGCGAGGGTGTGAGATTGCTGAGTCCCCGTGATTCACAGATACTTCCTAAACCAGTTTGCATGTGTCGATGATACCGTGCAGGTGACGCAACCGAGCTCAAGGAGGAGCTTGATGAAGACCTTGTTCGTAGTGTTGTTTCGTTCCAGTTGATCAGTAGTGGAGCCCAGTTGGGACGATCGGGGATCTGTGTAGCTTTTGGGGTAGTCTTCTTTTATTTTGGTTCCGTAGTCGGACCTTGTTTGTATCTGGATGATGTAATGCTTTATTCATGTAATTGTGTGAAGTGGCGATTGTAAGCCAACTATGTATCTCTTTCCCTTACGTATTACATGGGTTGTGTGAAGATTACCTCACTTGCAACATTGCTTCCAATGCGGTTATGCCTCTAAGTCGTGCTTCGACACGTGGGAGATATAGCCGCATCGAGGGCGTTACAAGCGGACACAAAGCACATGGGAGGGACGGAGCAAGAGAAAGGAGCTCCAGGTGGAGTATTTTCGGTAAGCCGGATGTGGCAAAGGTCTAGACGCCCGCATACCTCCCCTACGTTTGATTCTGATTTGTGGTATTTTGGACATCTAGATCAGTGCACACATTGTTTGTGACCATCGTTGAATGGCAGAAATGTGTGATGAGCTGGAGTTGCCCATACAAGTTACAACCATGGAGAGTGTGAGACCCAACCATCAGAAGTTTGCCTGGCGTAATGGAATGGAGAGAATGGCGACATCGACATGTGAGACGAGAAGATAAGCTCTATTGGGGAATGCAATATTTCAAAAAAAAATCCTACAATCACGCAAGATCTATCTAGGAGATGCACAACAACGAGAGGGGAGAGTGTGTCCACGTACCCTCGTAGACCGAAAGCGGAAGCGTTGAGTAATGCAGTTGATGTAGTTGAACGTCTTCGCGATCCAACCGATCAAGTACCGAACGCACGGCACCTCCGTGATTTGCACACGTTTAGCTCGGGATGTCCCTCAAACTCTAGATCTAGCTGAGGCCGAGGGAGAGTTTCTTCAGTGCGACGGCGTGTTGACGTGATGGTGAAGTTACCGACGCAGGGCTTCACCTAAGCACTACAACAATATTACCGAGGTGGAAATCTGTGGAGGGGGGCACCGCACACGGCTAAGAAATCAACTTGTGTGTCTATGGGGTGCCCCTAGGCCACGTATATAAAGGAGGGGAGGGAAGAAGTGGTCGGCCCTAGGGGGCTTGCCAGGTGTGGGAATCCTACTAGGACTCCACAGTCCAAGTAGGATTCCCCTCCTCTTTCCTATTCCTAGTAGGAGAAGGAGGGAAGGAGGAGGAGGGGAGAAGGAAGGAGGGGGCGCCCCCCCTCCTAGTCCAATTCGGATCAGTCCAGGGGGGCCACCCCTTGAGGCCCTTCTCTCCTTTCTCGTATGGCCCATTAAGGCCCACTACTTCCCCCGACGAATTCCCGTAACTCTCCGGTACTCCGAAAAATACCCGAACCACTCAGAACCTTTCCGATGTCCGAATATAGCCTTCCAATATATAGATCTTTACGTCTCTACCATTTCGAGACTCATCATCATGTCCGTGATCTCATCTGGGACTCCAAACAAATTTCGGTCATCAAATCAGATAACTCATAATACAAATCATCATCGAACGTTAAGCGTGTGGACCCTACGGGTTCAAGTACTATGTAGACATGACCGAGACACATCTCCGGTTGCATAACAATATACGTTGTTCCCTTTGACATCGGTATGTTACTTGCCCGAGATTCAATCGTCGGTATCATCATACCTAGTTCAATCTCGTTACCGGCACGTCTCTTTACTCGTTCTGTAATGCATCATCCCGTAACTAACTATTTAGTCACATTGCTTGCAAGGCTTGTAGTGATGAGCATTACCGAGAAGGCCCAAAGATACCTCTCCGACAATCGGAGTGACAAATCCTAATCTCGATCTATGCCAACTCAACAAACACCATCGGAGACACCTATAGAGCATCTTTATAATTACCCAGTTACGTTGTGACGTTTGATAGCACACTAAGTGTTCCTCCGGTATTCGGGAGTTGCATAATCTCATAGTCATAGGAACATGTATAAGTCATGAAGAAAGCAATAGCAACAAACTAAACGATCATAGTGCTAAGGTAACAGATGGGTCTTGTCCATCACATCATTCTCTAATGATGTGATCCCGTTCATAAAATGACAACACATGTCTATGGCTAGGAAACTTAACCATCTTTGATTAACGAGCTAGTCAAGTAGAGGCATACTAGGGACACTCTGTTTGTATATGTATTCACACGTGTATCAAGTTTCCGGTTAATACAATTCTAGCATGAACAATAAACATTTATCATGATATAAGGAAATATAAATAACAACTTTATTATTGCCTCTAGGGAATATTTCCTTCTGTCTCCCACTTGCACTAGAGTCAATAATCTAGTTCACATCGTCATGTGATTTAACACCATTAGTTCACATCTTTATGTGATTAGTTCACATCTCCATGTGACTAATACCCAAAGAGTTTACTAGAGTCAATAATCTAGTTCACATTGCTATGTTATTAACACCCAAAGAGTGATCATGTTTTGCTTGTGAGAGAAATTTAGTCAATGGGTCTGCCACATTCAGAGCCGTATGTATTTTGCAAAATTTTCTATGTCTACAATGCTCTGCATGGATCTACTCTAGCTAATTGATCCCACTTTCAATATGTATCCAGATTGAGACTCAGAGTCATCCAGATCGGTATCAAAACTTGCATCGATGTAACTCTTTACGACGAACTTTTTGTCACCTCCATAACCGAGAAACATATCCTTATTCCACTAAGGATATTTTTGACCGATGTCTAGTGATCCACTCCTAGATCAATATTGTACCCTCTTGCCAAACTCTTGGTGAGGTACACAATAGGTCTGGTACACAACATAGCATACTTTATAGAACCTATGGCTGAGGCATATGAAATGACTTTTCATTCTCTTTCTATTTTTTGTCGTGGTCGGGTTTTGAGTCTTTACTCAACTTCACACCTTGCAACACAGGCAAGAACTCCTTCTTTGACTGTTTCATTTTTAACTACTTCAAAATCTTGTCAAGGTATGTACTCATTGAAAATATATCAAGTGTCTTGATCTATCTCTATAGATCTTGATGCTCAATATGCAAGTAGCTTCACCTAGGTCTATATTTGAAAAACTCCTTTCAAACACTCCTTTATGCTTTCCACAAAATTCTACATCATTTCCGATCAAAAATATGTCATTCACATATACTTATCAGAAAGGTTGTAGTGCTCCCACTCACTTTCTTGTAAATACAAGCTTCACCGCAAGTCTGCATAAAACCATATGCTTTGATCACTTTATCAAAGCATATATTCCAACTCCGAGATGCTTGTACCAGTCCATAGATGGATCGCTGGAGATTGCACACTTTGTTAGCACCTTTAGGATTGATAAAACCTTCTTGTTGCATCATATACAACTTTTCTTTAAGAAATCCATTGAGGAATGCAGTTTTTACATCCATTTGCTAGATTTCATAAAATGCGGCAATTACTAACATGATTTAGAAAAACTTTAAGCATCGATATGAGTGAGAAATTCTCATCGTAGTTAACACCTTGAACTTGTCGAAAACCTTTTGCGACAATTCAAGCTTTGTAGATAGTAACACTACTATCAGCGTCTGTCTTCCTCTTAAAAATCCATTTATTCTCGATGGCTCACCGATCATCGGGCAAGTTAATCAAAGTCCATACTTTGTTCTTATACATGGATCCCATCTCAGATTTCATGGCCTCAAGCCATTTCATGGAATCTGGGCTCATCATCGCTTCCTCATAGTTCGTAGGTTTGTCATGGTCTAGTAACATGACTTCCAGAACAGGAATTGATTTCTACTTTCCTCCCACTCATAGTTCGTAGGTTTTTCTGGTGCGGATCTTACTCTGGTTGACCTATGAGGTTCAGTAGTAACTTGATCTGAAGTTTCATGATCATCATCATTAGCTTCCTCACTAATTGGTGTCGGAATCACTGGAACTGATTTCTGTGATGAAATACTTTCCAATAAGGGACCAGGTACAATTACCTTATCAAGTTCTACTTTCCTCCCACTCACTTCTTTCAAGAGAAACTCCTTCTCTAGAAAGGATCCATTCTTAGCAACAAATATCTTGCCTTCGGATCTGTGATAGAAGGTGTACCCAACAGTCTCCTTTGGGTATCCTATGAAGACACATTTCTTCGATTTGGGTTCGAGCTTATCAGGTTGAAGCTTTTTCACATAAGCATCGCAACCCCAAACTTTAAGAAACGACAGTTTAGGTTTCTTGCCAAACCATAGTTCATATGGTGTCATCTCAACGGATTTAGATGGTGCCCTATTTAACGTGAATGCAGCTGTCTCTAATGCATAACCCCAAAACGATAGTGATAAATTGGTAAGAGACATCATATATCGCACCATATCTAATAAAGTATGGTTATGACGTTCGGACACACCATTATGTTGTGGTGTTCTAGGTGGTGGGAGTTGCGAAACAATTCCACATCGTTTCAAATGAATACCAAACTCGTAACTCAAATATTTGTTTCCCTGATCAGATTGTAGAAATTTTATTTTCTTGTTATGATGATTTTCCACTTCACTCTGAAATTCTTTAAAATTTTCAAATGTTTCAGACTTATGTTTCATCAAGTAGATATACCCATATCTGCTCAAATCATCTATGAAGGTCAGAAAATAACGATACCCACCGCGAGCCTCAACACTCATCGGATCGCATACATTAGTATGTATTGTTTCCAATAAGTCAGTGTAACGCCCTCGATGCGGCTATAGCTCCCACGTGTCGAGGCATGACTTAGAGACATAACCGCATTGAAAGCAATGTCGCAAGTCAGGCAATCATTACAACATCCCATGTAATACATAATAAAAGGGGGAGATAACATAGTTGGCTTACACTCGCCACATCACATCAGAGTACATAAATAACATCCATCATACAAACACTCATGGCCCGACTACGGCGCCAAAATGGAAAAGAACCCAACATGCGACAAGGCCCTGAATCGAACCCCAACTAGGCACCACTACTGATCATCGGGAAAGGAAACATAATAACGCTGAGAGTCCTCGTCGAACTCCCACTTGAGCTCGTACTCGTCACCTGGCGCGAAATCACCTGGTCCTGCATCTGGAATTATAGTATCTATGAGCCACAGGGACTCAGCAATCTTGCACCCTCGCGATCAAGACTATTTAAGCTTATAGGAATGGATAAGGCAAAACTATGTGGAGCTGCAGCAAGCGACTAGCATATATGGTGGCTATCTTATACGCAAAAGAGAGCGAGAAGAGGAGGCAAAGCGCGAGCGGGAATCTAAAGGAACAACCTGCGCAAGCATAACTCCAACACCGTGTCCACTTCCCGGACTCCGCCGAGAAGAGGCCATCACGGCAACACACTCAGTTGATTCATTTTAATTAATTAAGGTTCAAGTTATCTACAACCGGACATTAACAAATTCCCATCTGCCCATAACCGCGGGCACGGCTTTCGAAAGTTCAATCCCTGCAGGGGAGTCCCAACTTAGCCCATGACAAGCTCTCACGGTCAACGAAGGAATAGACCTCCTCCCAAGACGTTCCGATCAGACTCGGTATCTCGGTAACTCAAGACACTTCGACAGGTTAAAACAAGACCAGCAACACCGCCCGAATGTGCCGACAAATCCCGATAGGAGCTGCACATATCTCTTTCTCAGGGCACACTCAGATGAGCGCTCCATACAACTAAAACCAAACCTCGAGTTTCCCCGAGGGGGCGCTGCACAGGACTCTAGTTTGGACCAACACTCAGAGGAGCACTGGCCCGGGGGGGTTAAAAATAAGATGACCCTTGAGTCTGCAGAACCCAAGGGAAAGGAAAAGGCTAGGTGGCAAATGGTAAGACCAATGTTGGGCATTGCTGGAAAAGCTTTAAGCAAGGCGAACTATCAAGGGGTTCCCATTATAACCCAACCGCGTAAGGAACGCAAATTCCGGGAACATAACACCGATATGACGGTAACTAGGGCGGCAAGAGTGGAACAAAACACTAGGCGAGAGGCCGAGCCTTCCACCCTTTACCAAGTATATAGATGCATTAAGATAACATGGCAATATAATGATATCCCCAACAAGAAAAATAAATGATGTTCCAACAAGGAACGGCTCCAATCTTCACCTGCAACTAGCAACGCTATAAGAGGGGCTGAGCGAAGCGGTAACATAGCCAATCAACGGTTTGCTAGGACATGGTGGGTTAGAGGTTCAACATGGCAATTGGGAGGCTGACAAGCAAAAGGTAGGCATCGTAGCATTGGCAAAGCAAGAGCGAGCAAACTAGCATAGCAAAGATAGTAGTGATTTCGAGGGTATGATCATCTTGCCTGCACAGTTGTCAGAGTTGACTGGATCCTCACAAGCAAACTCAACGGGCTCCTCGGTAGCGAACTCATCTCTCGGCTCTACCCAACAAGACAAACAAGCAACAAGGATACAATCAACCACGTGCAAGACCAAGCAATATGATGAAATGATGATATGCTATGCGGGATGCGATGCGGGATGCAAAATGCAAGATATGACAGGAAATGCATGAACCTGGCCTCCACTTGGAATTCCAAGGGTGCCATTGGATAGAGGGGATGAAATCGCTTGAAAACGATATAAATATCATTGGAAACGGAGTTACGGTTTGGAAATGGCAAGCGTTTTAAGATATGACACCGGTCTGCGATTTACAGCAAGTAGGCATCTAAATGCAACGAGATGAACATGCTACAGCCACCAAACAAGACAACAAAATACATGGCAGGGATGCAAACAAGATGCTTATCAAAATACTAGAACTGAGCCACGGCCAATTCATCCATAAAGAGGTTCAAACAAGCATGGCAAAAACGCAAATGCACAACAGATTCCAGACTTGGTGAAATTAACACTAGTCTGAAATTTCAGATCACGATGCTCACTTCGGAGCAGCAAAACAACATGATACATGACCTGAACATGACAAGTAAGAACATGGCATGGAGCTACGCAACAAGCTTAACAAAAGTCCCAAAGTGACCTGGGGCCAAAAGGGATCACAAAAATATATTAACGGGCACACGAACATAGCTAAAACACAATCAGTTTTCAGACTTAGTGAAAACTGAGACATGCTGAAATATAACTCACGAAGGCATGTAAACGAGCTCGATGCACTCACCATGGTGCAAGTCACAGCAAGGCAAGCATACGTCCATTAAGAAGGCACAAAATACAAGCTAGAAATGGCAAGAACAATGGCATAGCATGCACGGATCAACTATAACAACGCCGGCAAAATCGCAAACGAGTTGACGATCTGCCCAGATTCACCACGAAGCAAAAGTAGAGCTGATTGACTCAAGCTATGGTGCTCCATAATTGCAAACAAAGACATGGATGGATAGATCATAACATGATTAACAAAACTCCTTTACTGATCATCCTCAAAAGAGGCACGGATCACTAGGAAACAAGCTGGACATATGGCATCATGAACTAAAATATCCCAGACTTAGTGAAAACAATTAAGTCCCTGAAAACAGATTTACCGGGTGCCTCACTTTGCAAGCTTGCACAAGTCACCACACACATCCTAAAAATGCATGGGTTGCACCTCTGGAAAGAAGACAAAATGCTTAACAAAACATATGAAGGACTCACAGGCATAGCATACACACAATAATCATGGCAAAAATGACAAAAGTCTAAGATGAGCTAGCAGATCTGACAATTAACTCACGAAGCCTCCTTATAACAGCATTTTGGGCATCAAGATGAACTCAAATGAAAATTATGCAATGTAATGAAATGATGTACTCGTCGAGGTGAACATTTTGATATATCATATGTCCAAAACGGAGCTACGGATGCAAAGTTACGGGCAGTCAAAATATGCATAAAAAACTAGGGTTAGGGACGAAAAGGTCAACCGAGAACTCAGATCCAGATCGGGATCTCGCGGGTACTGTTCACGACACTGTTCACGGCGCGTTCTTCGAGGTTCGTCGGCGCCGAGGTCGGTCGCCGGAGAAGATGGGCTCGCCGGGGACGGTGAGGAGGCGGCCGGATCCGGTCGGTCGCCGGAGGTGGAGCGGCGGCCGCGGGCGGGGCGAGGCACGGCCGGCCGGCGCGCGGCGGGCGGCGAGGCGGTGTGGAGGCGCGGGCGGCGGCGCCTGCTGCCGGAGTCGGTGAAGAGGCGGGCGGCGGCGGCGGCGAGCGGCTTGAGGCGGCGGGGTTCTGGCCCGGGGCGCGGCGAGCGGGGGCCGGCGATGGGCTTCGGGCCCGCGGCGGTGGGCGGCGAAGCGGTCCCGCGCCGGGGACACGTGGTGGCAGCGGATAGGGCAAGGGGAGCGGGGCGGACACGTCCGGCGCCGGCGGACGTTGTCCGGCGCGCGGGGAAGATCTGTTTTTTTTCTAGGGTTTCGTGGGAAGAGATGATCCGAGAATGGAGGGGGGTATATATAGGCATAAGTGGAGCTAGGAGAGTCCAAATGAGGTGCGGTTTTCGGCCACGCGATCATGATCGAACGCTCTAGGACATGGAGCAGAGTTTGGTGGGTTTTGGGCCAAATTGAAGGGGTGTTGGGCTGCAACACACACGAGGCCTTTTCGGTCCCTCGGTTAACCGTTGGAGTATCAAACGAAGTCCAAATGGTACGAAACTTGACAGGCGGTCTACCGGTAGTAAACCAAGGCCGCATGACAAGTCTAGGTCCAATCCGGAAATGTTTAATCCCCACACACGAAAGAAAGCTAGAAATGACCACCGGAGGAGAACGAAGCGCCGGAATGCAAAACGGACAACGGGGAAAATGCTCGAATGCATGAGATGAACACGTATGCAAATGCAATGCACATGATGACATGATATGAGATGCATGAAAACGAAAACAACACACGGAGATAAAAACCCGAACCCGAGGAAATAAATATAACTTAACGCCGGAAACGGCAAGAGTTGGAGTACAAATTGGGAAAGTCGTATCTGGGGCGTTACAGTCAGTTGCTCGCTCCATTGTTCCGGAGAACGGAGTCTTAGTCATCTTGCCCATGAGGCATGGTTCGCAAGCATCAAGTGATTCATAATCAAGTGATTCTAAAACCCCATCAGCATGGAGTTTCTTCATGCGCTTTACACCAATATGACCTAAATGGCAGTGCCACAAATATGTTGCACTATCATTATCAACTTTGCATCTTTTGGCATCAATATTATGAATATGTGTATCACTACGATTGAGATTCAATAAACCATTCACCTTGGGTGTATGACGACAGAAGGTTTTATTCATGTAAATAGAATAACAATTATTCTTTGACTTAAATGAATAACCGTATTGCAATAAACATGACTGACGATGTCCTGGACTAGGGGGTACTCACCACGTCGTCTCCCGATCTATTAGATTGGGCCGAGGCCCCCCATGGCCGTATACTCATGGGCCAGTTCGGACAGCTGCCACATACAAGGAAGATTCCACAAAGACTTGGCGATCAAGACAAGGACTTCTCCCCACCGACGTATTCGGCTAGGACTCTTGTTAACCTAGGCCTCTGGTGCATTATATAAACCAGGGCCACGCTAGTCGATACAACATACAGAACAACAATCATACCATAGGCTAGCTTCTAGGGTTTAGCCTCTCCGATCTCGTGGTAGATTTACTCTTGTACTACCCATATCATCAATATTAATCAAGAAGGACGTAGGGTTTTACCTCCATCAAGAGGGCCCGAATCTGGGTAAAACTTCGTGTCCCTTGCCTCCTGTTACTATCCAGCCTAGACGCACAGTTCGTGACCCCCTACCCGAGATCCGTCGGTTTTGACACCGACATTGGTGCTTTCATTGAGAGTTCCGTTGTGTGATCGACAAAAGGATCAATGGGTCGCCTGCAGATCAACTGCGACTTCGGCGTCTTCGTGACCAGTTCAACCGGTCACCTTGGTTCAACCAAGAATTGCGCCCCGTGTTCGGATCACCATGTTCGGACGAGGGCCTTCATCAAACATCAACTCCGATCTCTATCAAGATCACGGAGGAATCATCTATGGAGCTCGGGGGCTCAACGTCAACATTTCCCTCAAGCGACCGTGCTGGGTTTTTTTTTGACAGCGAACTCGTATCTTCCGCCACCATCTCCTCGAGTATCGCTTTGACGATTGCTTTGGTGGAATTGTGAGGAATTGAGTCTATAACAACCCTGGAAAATTTCGTCGAGTTCCGATGGAGGAATCTCTGTCAATCCACGATATACCGGAGCCCTGTCAAATCTGGATGGGAATTTGGATGAGTTTAGGGCGTGGTGTCCAGCTTCTAGCTCGGACATCCTTTGGAAGATCCAACCGTTGATCGTCTGTGGAATTCCTATATCTACCACCTCTCAAAATTTCAGCTCGATCCGACCGTCCAAACTCCGGGAACCTTCCGATTAGTGCATCACTTTTCGAATCTGTTTTCTACGTGAAAACGAATCCGACCCGAGTTCATCTTTTTTATGAACGGGATTTCGAACATCCCTTTTGAAGGAAGTTTTGTATGGGGTATTGTGTTTTGTTCCTGAACACATCCCACTAACTTTAAGATCTTTTGAACATGATCTTCAACATCATGCTGGTGTCAAACCAGTCTGGCAATATTACTCCACGGCTGCTGACCTGCGCTAGACACGTCGTCACTTTAGCCGAGCTCAACTTCTTCGGATCATCATCTCGACAAGCCGAACAAGAGTCCGGCATCGCGAAGGATAAATCATCATCAACATCACCGGCCCACGGATTATACGGAGCGGGCATATCGGCATCGCCGCACGGTCGCTTCATCAAGCCGGCATCGACCACGCCACGACCTGCATCGACAGGGCCGCACTATTGCTTCTTCAAGCTGGTGTCCATCACACCGACCTACTTCGACTCATCGGCTGACGTCGAGGCTTTGACATCTCGGCTGGACCGGGGGCTTCGCCATCTCTTCATCAACCTACTCCGGACACTTCGGCGTCACTAGCCGACCAGCTCCGTCACGTTAGCTGGGCCGAGGGCTTTGCCTCGGCGAGTCAACCTTTACCAGCATTGCCATGCCGTCGTTTTATCGCCCATCAGGCAATGGGTGTGCGGAGCGAGTCTCAATTTTGGGAATCACCTTCCTTCGGATTGCTACAACAAATAAACCAGGTGCTATTAATCCCAGTATTTTTGCTTGTTTGGGTTCATTTTTCCTAAGGAATTATTACTCTGGTCTGTCCATGATATGTACACAGGTCTATCAAATGGTGACCGCATTAATGACGGTCGCATGGTGATTCGATCAGTTTCCGTACATAGTCCGGCGAACGCCGCATCCGGAGCTCGGACCGACCTGTGAATTCAGGCTTTGCCACGCCTTTACTACATCACGCCGACGCCCTGCATCGACATTGACTTCGGCGCCAGGCCATATTTCTTCTATTCCTCACTTTGCATAAATTATTTATTATGCAACATTTTTTTTAATTATCATTATTACTATTATCTCCGGTTTGCACTATTTTTTGTGCGCGGGAAAATGATCTGGGGACTTCGGCGTCACTCTGCCGGTCTGCATTGACTGTGCTATGTCACCACTTCGGCGTGTCGAGCTCTCCGCTCCACCACCTCGGGACCAGCTTGGGGGATGGAACCTTGCCCCGCATCAAGCTCGGACCACGTCATCAATACCGAACACATTAACCAGCTAAGTCGCTTTCATGCTCAAAGCTTTAATTTCTAACTTGTGTTCGGTTCGACCAAGCATTATACTTTTTTGGAAAAAAGTTGCTTGTAAAAAATTTCCTTATCCAAACTTTGTTTGTGACGCATAAATTCAAATACCCAATTCATTTGGGGGCTTCCTTCATGAAGCTTTTCCACTTGCATATGATTATACTTGTACGGCTTCGTTCCTTGTTCGTGTATTACGCCACAATATGCACCATATTGACTTAAGCGATTTGCAAGCTAGGTTGCCTCGCTCCTGTGTTTACCCCTACGTTCCCAATTGTTTGGCTAGGGAGTAAAGGGAGCACCTCTGCGATTGTCACGATCGGGTCGCCCGAGCTGGACCTCAGACTGGGTGAAGCCGAAAGCTAGCGCTCTTATAG
Organism: Triticum urartu; assembly: GCF_056163025.1. Classification (NCBI taxonomy): domain Eukaryota; kingdom Viridiplantae; phylum Streptophyta; class Magnoliopsida; order Poales; family Poaceae; genus Triticum; species Triticum urartu. The sequence continues at coordinate 484,650,708 of NC_141875.1, forward strand.
TTTTCAATGATGGTCGGCACACAACGGAACTCATGAGTACAAAAAATCTATTGCACAAGTCTCATAATAACTATGAGCACCGAAGAAAGGTATCGGTGGGGGTACTATTTTCTTTGAAGATGCTTCTTACACTTCACGGTAATATAGCATAAGTTCCCTGAGCGCGCTTTGTCTGTTACAGCCTTATGGCCTGATTGCCTGGTTATTGGAAACACCGTCGATATTCTCGACCGATGGAGTACATAACACTTTTCGGTCCTTGACCAAAGAGGGAGAAGCTGATGGTCGGTTAAGACGCGTTTAAAGTTTGGTTGAACATAGATATGATATAAGTACTTCGGTACATGCAATCATTCTTCTACCCAAGTCACTTGGGGGCTCTTAAGTTTATTTGAGCCGTTTTATAATAAGTGTTCTTCTTCTTAGTCGTTGCAAAGTTTTATTATTATTATTTATCACTCCTTTTTTCGACACGAGTGTGCGGTCACTAGCCGGGGAGCCTAATTTCTCTCTCAAAGCCGCTAGAGTTTAGTTTGCTAAACTGGCCTGGTGAGAAGTACTCCGCCCTCGGGATAGGAGTTTGAAGCCGTAGGCTGACCCGCTCGAAGTCTTGAGATAGGATGTATCATGTTAAAGCACGACAGAAGCACTTCTTTTTTCTAAGACCAACTTTCGGATTGGCACCGAACACTTGATATTGTTCGGACGTCATGTTTTTACTGACGTTTCTTGGTTTTCCAAGCTTTTTGGCACTTTTAAACTATTTGTGCTTTTCCAGCATTAGTCTCGCAGTGCAACGCCGGACACCTTTAGGGATTCGGCAAAAACATTCTCAGATATTGCTATATATGCATCGGTTTCGAATTGTGTTTTCGGTCAATAGTTGGGTTGCCCGGCTCCTGCACTTGCTTCCTACATTCCGTTTTGTTCGGCTAGGCGTGCAAAGGGAGAACCACTGCGATTGTGCTTCCAGCTCACATGGTTAAGCACCTCAGTGGAGAAAGCCGAAAACTGACTTTCACAATAAGCGTAAACTGGTCAGCGATCCGATGACTATGTTAAATGATGGGCCATTCATAACATTGGCCAAAGTGTTTACGACTTGACCCCGACTGTCGCCGAACACTACCGGGGGCTATTAACTGGCCTCCCAAACTAAATCCTCAATATTTTGCTCTTACATTAGAGCTGAGGTTTAATGATCATGCTTAGCATGACAACCCAAAGAAAGGAACCGATAGCGGGACTATTTTCTTTGGAAGACATTTCTTCTGTTAAACAGTAATATAACTCTCTGCGTTCCTTTGTTTGTAAAACCGTATGGCCAGATTGCCTTGTTTGTTGTAAATCTTTGCCCTCATAAAGGCTTTATAAAGTAGGACAAACACTCCTCGGCTACTGGCCGAGGAGGTGGAAGCCGATGGTCGGTCAACAAAGTTTTGTACAATGCGGATCCGAGCATTAATGACGTAAAGTACTTGGATACATAGAGTCATTACACATAATTTGTGATTTTACTATGGATATTGATCCTTAATTCGGCCACCCGTGCCCGCATTAAGGCTCGGGGGCTACTGGGCTTCAGGCTTATTATTTACGAATATTAAAGGGGCACATTGATCCCTTGATCTGGTGTTACCACCCGACCAGTGTCTCGGGGGCTACTGCATTGCTTGTCCAATGCAGAAAATTTTATGTGCAATATAGTTTCCGAGGAGATTTTGATCCTCAGGTTGGTCGGCCGCACCCAACCTGAGTCTCGAGGACTGAGCACGCCGCTTTTAGTGTCCCGAAGTATTCTGCCGAGTTTGGACTTGATCCTTAGGCCGATTTTCCAAATCAACCTGAGTCTCAGCGGCTACTGGGATCAGCGGTCTTACGTCATCCTTCAGGTGCATCTCGGGTTTTAGACCGATACACACCTTGAGGGCTACTGGCTATATATCTCGGCAGAGAATAAATTGCACCAATAAAAAATATTCACAAAAATCGACCCACATTCGGGGTGGTGCACCACCTCGGAAGCAGCCCGGCATAAAGCTCGGGCGCTAGTGGCTGGCTCCATAGAGGGCATTTCCAGCATTAAGCTTGGCTAAACTCCTTCAAACTTCTTTGAACCAAGGTGATTTACGACACCTCGGATATAGTCCGGCGTTGGAGCTCGGATACAGTCCGGCGTTGGAGCTCGGATATACAGTCCGGCGTTGGAGCTCGGATACATAGTCCGGCGTTGGAGCTCGGATACATAGTCCGGCGTTGGAGCTCGGATACATTCCGGCGTTAGAGCTGGGAAGCGGTCCGGCGTTGGTGCTCGGTTGCAAAATATACCTCGAATACAGTCCGGCGTTGGAGCTCGGACGCAAGAGGACGCTGCCGCCCGGGAACAACTTCAAACCTGAGGTGTGGCATAAAAATAACAAGGCATTGATAAAGGCCGGAAACTTAAAGGGGCTCCTCGGATACTCGACGTGTAAACTCGTCGAATGCATTTCGGCGATCCTCAAGATCGAAGATAAAGAAGATTTGTTGAACCAGTTTTCAAGACCAACGACCGAAGATGAAGAATAGTTCAGAAGAATCGAGGAGCGTCCCTAACTTGAAGACCGGTTCAGGGGGCTACTGATGGTGTCCTGGACTAGGGGGTACTCACCACGTCGTCTCCCGATCTATTAGATTGGGCCGAGGCCCCCCATGGCCGTATACTCATGGGCCAGTTCGGACAGCTGCCGCATAGAAGGAAGATTCCACAAAGACTTGGCGATCAAGACAAGGACTTCTCCCCACCGGCGTATTCGGCTAGGACTCTTGTTAACCTAGGCCTCTGGTGCATTATATAAACCAGGGCCAGGCTAGTCGATACAACATACAGAACAACAATCATACCATAGGCTAGCTTCTAGGGTTTAGCCTCTCTGATCTCGTGGTAGATCTACTCTTGTACTACCCATATCATCAATATTAATCAAGCAGGACGTAGGATTTTACCTCCATCAAGAGGGCCCGAACCTGGGTAAAACTTCGTGTCCCTTGCCTCCTGTTACCATCTAGCCTAGACGCACAGTTCGGGACCCCCTACCCGAGATCCGCCGGTTTTGACACCGACAATGACCCAATCATATTATGCTCAATGCAAACACCAAATAACATTTATTTTAGGTTCAACACTAATCCCAAAGGTAAAGGGAGTGTGCGATGGTGATCTTATCAACATTGGAATGACTTCCAACACACATCGTCACCTTGCCCTCAACTAGTCTTTGTTCATTTTGTAACTCTTGTTTTGAGTTACTAATCATAGCAACTGAACCAGTATCAAATACCCAGGGGCTACTATGAACACTAGTAAAGTACACATCAATAACATGTATATCATATATACTTTTGTTCACTTTGCCATCCTTCTTATCCGCCAAGTACTTGGGGCAGTTCCGCTTCCAGTGACCATTTCCTTCACAGTAGAAGCACTCAGTTTCAGGCTTGGGTCTATTTGGGCTTCTTCATGGGAGTGGCAACTTACTTGCCATTCTTCTTAAAATTCCCTTTCTTTCCCTTGTCCTTTTACTTGAAACTAGTGGTCTTGTAAACCATCAACATTTGATACTTTTCTTGATTTCTACCTTCGTCGATTTCAGCATCACGAAGAGCTCGGGAATCGTTTTCGTCATCCCTTGCATATTATAGTTCATCACGAAGTTCCAATAACTTGGTGATAGTGACTAGAGAACTCTGTCAATTACTATTTTATCTGGAAGATTAACTCCCACTTGATTCAAGCAATTGTAGTACTCAGACAATCTGAGCACATGCTCACTGGTTGAGCTATTCTCCTCCATCTTGTAGGCAAAGTACTTGTCAGAGGTCTCATACCTCTCGACTTGGGCATGAGTCTGAAATACCAATTTCAGTTCTTGGAACATCTTATATGCTCTGTGGCGTTTAAAACGTTTTTGAAGTCCCGGTTCTAAGCCGTAAAGCATGGCGCACTAAACTATCAAGTAGTTATCATACCGAGTTGGTCAGACGTTCATAACGTCTGTATCTGCTCCTGCAATAGGTCTGTCACCTAACGGTGCATCAAGGACATAATTCTTATGTGCAGCAATGAGGATAATCCTCAGATCATGGACCTAGTCCGTGTTGGGGATCGTAGCAGAAATTTTAAATTTTTCTACGCATCACAAAGATCAATCTATAGAGTCATCTAGCAACAAGGGGAAGAGGAGTGCATCTACATACCCTTGTAGATCGCGAGCGGAAGCGTTCAAGAGAACGGGGATGATGGAGTCGTACTCGTCGTGATCCAAATCACCGATGATCCTAGCACTGAACGGACGGCACCTCCGCATTCAACACACGTACGGAGCGAGGACGTCTCCCGCGCCTTGATCTAGCAAGGAGGAGGGAGAGGTTGAGGAAGAGGGCTCCAACAGCAGCACGACGGCGTGGTGGTGGTGGAGCAGCAGTACTCCGGCAGGGCTTCGCCAAGCTCTTGCGGAGGAGGAGAGGTGTTGGGGAGGGGAGGGGCTGCGCCTTTGATGTTGTGTGCAGACCTCCCCTTGCCCCTCTATTTATAGGGGAAGGAGGAAGGGGGCCGACCCCCTCTAGATGAGATCTAGAGGGGGGGCAGCGGCCAAGGGGAGGGGGCTTGCCCCCCAAGCAAGGGGAGCGCCCCCTTAGGGTTTCCCCCCCCCCCAACCCTAGGCGCATGGGCCCAAGGGGGGGTGCGCCCAGCCCATGTAGGGCTGGTTCCCTTTCCACTACGGCCCATTAGGCCCTCCGAGAGAGGTGGCCCCTCCCAGTGGACCCCCGGAACCCCTCCGGTGGCCCCGGTACAATACCGATATGCCCCCGAACCTTTCCGGTGACCGTATGACAACTTCCTACATATAAATCTTCACCTCCGGACCATTTTGGAACTCCTCGTGACGTCCGGGATCTCATCCGGGACTCCGAACAACATTCAGTAATCACATACAAGTCTTCCTAATAACCCTAGCGTCATGGAACCTTAAGTGTGTAGACCCTACAGGTTCGGGAACCATGCAGACATGACTGAGACAACTCTCCGGCAAATAACCAACAGCGGGATCTGGATATCCATGTTGGCTCCCACATGTTCCACGATGATCTCATCGGATGAACCACGATGTCGAGGATTCAAGCAATCCCGTATTCAATTCCCTTTGTCAATCGGTACGTTACTTGCCCGAGATTCGATCGTCGGTATCCCAATACCTCGTTCAATCTCGTTATCAGCAAGTCACTTTACTCGTTCCATAATGCATGATCCCATGACCAACTACTTAGTCACACTGAGCTCATTATGATGATGCATTACCGAGTGGGCCCAGAGATACCTCTCCGTCATACGGAGTGACAAATCCCAGTCTCGATTCATGCCAACCCAACAAACACTTTCGGAGATACCTGTAGTGTACCTTTATAGCCACCCAGTTACGTTGTGACGTTTGGTACACCCAAAGCACTCCTACGGTATCCGGGAGTTGCACAATCTCATGGTCTAAGGAAATGATACCTGCCACTTAGAAAAGCTCTAGCAGACGAACTACACGATCTTGTGATATGCTTAGGGTTGGGTCTTGTCCATCACATCATTCTCCTAATGATGTGATCCCGTTATCAATGACATCCAATGTCCATGGTCAGGAAACCATAACCATCTATTGATCAACGAGCTAGTCAACTAGAGGCTCACTAGGGACATGTTGTGGTCTATGTATTCACACATGTATTACGATTTTCGGATAACACAATTATAGCATGAACAATAGACAATTATCGTGAACAAGGAAATATAATAATAACCATTTTATTATTGCCTCTAGGGCATATTTCCAACAGTCTCCCACTTGCACTAGAGTCAATAATATAGTTACATTGTGATGAATCGAACACCCATAGAGTTCTGGTGTTGATCATGTTTTGCTCGAGGAAGAGGTTTAGTCAACGGATCTGCGACATTTAGGTCCGTATGCACTTTACAAATATCTATGTCTCCGTTTTGAACATTTTCACGAATGGAGTTGAAGCGACGCTTGATATGCCTGGTCTTCCTATGAAACCTGGGCTCCTTGGCAAGGGCAATAGCTCCAGTGTTGTCACAGAAGAGAGTCATCGGGCCCGACGCATTGGGAATAACTCCTAGGTCGGTAATGAACTCCTTCACCCAGATTGCTTCTTGTGCTGCCTCCGAGGCTGCCATGTACTCCGCTTCACATGTAGATCCCGCCATGATGCTTTGCTTGCAACTGCACCAGCTGACTGCCCCACCATTCAAAATATACACATATCCGGTTTGTGACTTGGAGTCATCCAGATCTGTGTCGAAGCTAGCATCGATGTAACCCTTTACGATGAGCTCTTCGTTACCTCCATAAACGAGAAACATATCCTTAGTCCTTTTCAGGTACTTCAGGATATTCTTGACCATTGTCCAGTGTTCCATGCCGGGATTACTTTGGTACCTTCCTACCAAACTTACGGCAAGGTTTACATTAGGTCTGGTACACAACATGGCATACATAATAGACCCTATGGCCGAGGCATAGGGGACGACACTCATCTTTTCTCTATCTTCTGCCGTGGTCGGGCACTGAGCCGTGCTCAATCTCGTACCTTGCAACACAGGCAAGAACCCCTTCTTGGACTGATCCATATTGAACTTCTTCAATATCTTGTCAAGGTACGTACTCTATGGAAGACCAATGAGGCGTCTCGATCTATCTCTATAGATCTTGATGCCTAATATATAAGCAGCTTCTCCAAGATCCTTCATTGAAAAACACTTGTTCAAGTAGGCCTTTATGCTTTCCAAGAATTCTATATCATTTCCCATCAATAGTATGTCATCCACATATAATATGAGAAATGCTACAGAGCTCCCACTCACTTTCTTGTAAACACAGGCTTCTCCATAAGTCTGTGTAAACCCAAACGCTTTGACCATCTCATCAAATCGAATGTTCCAACTCTGAGATGCTTGCACCAGCCCATAGATTGAGCGTTGGAGCTTGCACACCTTGTCAGCATTGTTAGGATCGACAAAACCTTTCGGCTGCATCATATACAATTCTTCCTTAAGGAAACCATTAAGGAATGCCGTTTTGACATCCATTTGCCATATCTCATAATCATAGAATGCGGAAATTGCTAACATGATTTGGACGGACTTCAGCTTCGCTACGGGTGAGAAAGCCTCATCGTAGTCAACCCCTTGAACTTGTCGATAACCCTTAGCGACAAGCCGAGCCTTATAGATGGTCACATTACCATCTGCGTCTGTCTTCTTCTTAAAGATCCATTTATTTTCTATGGCTCGCCGATCAACGGGCAAGTTAGTCAAAGTCCATACTTCGTTTTCATACATGGATCCTATCTCGGATTTCATGGCTTCCAGCCATTTGTCGGAATCTAGGCCCGCCATCGCTTCTTCATAGTTCAAAGGTTCACCATTGTCTAACAACATGATTTCCAGGACAGGGTTGCCGTACCACTCTGGTGTGGAACGTGTCTTTGTGGAACTACGAAGTTCAGTAGTAACTTGATCTGAAGTTTCATGATCATCATCATTAACTTCCTCTCTAGTCGGTGTAGGCACCTCAGGAACATTTTCCTGAGCTGCGCCACTCTCCAGTTCAAGAGGCAATACTTCATCAAGTTTCACTTTCCTCCCACTTACTTCTTTCGAGAGAAACTCTTTCTCTAGAAAGGATCCATTCTTGGCAACAAAGATCTTGCCTTCGGATCTGAGGTAGAAGGTATACCCAATAGTTTCTTTAGGGTATCCTATGAAGACGCATTTTTCCAATTTGGGTTCAAGCTTTTCAGGTTGAAGTTTCTTCACGTAAGCATCGCATCCCCAAACTTTTAGAAACGACATCTTAGGTTTCTTCCCAAACCATAATTCATACGGTGTCGTCTCAACGGATTTCAACAGAGCCCTATTTAAAGTGAATGCGGCAGTCTCTAAAGCATAGCCCCAAAATGACAGCGGTAGATCGCTAAGAGACATCATAGATCGCACCATATCTAATAGAGTGCGATTACGACGTTCGGACACACCATTACGCCGAGGTGTTCCAGGCGACGTGAGTTGTGAAACTATTCCACATTTCCTTAAGTGCGTGCCAAATTCATGACTCAAATATTCTCCCCCACGATCTGATCGCAAGAACTTGATTTTCCTATCACGTTGATTCTCAACCTCACTCTGAAATTCCTTGAACTTTTCAAAGGTCTCAGACTTGTGTTTCATTAAGTAGACATACCCATATCTACTCTCAAGTCATCAGTGAGGGTGAGAACATAACGATAGCCACCGCGAGCCTCAACACTCATTGGACCGCACACATCAGTATGTATGATTTCCAATAAGTTGGTTGCTCGCTCCATTGTTCCGGAGAACGGAGTCTTGGTCATTTTTCCCATGAGGCATGGTTCGCACGTGTCAAATGATTCATAATCAAGAGACTCCAAAAGTCCATCTGCATGGAGTTTCTTCATGCGTTTGACACCAATGTGACCAAGGCGGCAGTGCCACAAGTATGTGGGACTATCATTATCAACCTTACATCTTTTGGTATTGACACTATGAATATGTGTAACATCACGTTCGAGATTAAATAAGAATAAACCATTGACCAGCGGGGCATGACCATAAAACATATCTCTCATATAAATAGAACAACCATTATTCTCGGATTTAAATGAGTAGCCATCTCGTATTAAACGAGATCCTGATACAATGTTCATGCTCAAAGATGGCACTAAATAACAATTATTGAGGTATAAAACTAATCCCGTTGGTAAATGCAGAGGTAGCGTGCCGACGGCGATCACATCGACCTTGGAACCATTCCCGACGCGCATCGTCACCTCGTCCTTCGCCGGTCTCCGCTTATTCCGCATCTCCTGTTTTGAGTTACAAATATGAGCAACCACACCGGTATCAAATACCCAGGAGCTACTACGAGTACTGGTAAGGTACAGATCACTAACATGTATATCACATATACCTTTGGTGTTGTCGGCCTTCTTGTCCGCTAAGTACTTGGGGCAGTTCCGCTTCCAGTGACCACTTCCCTTGCAATAAAAACACTCAGTCTCGGGCTTGAGTCCATTCTTTGGCTTCTTCCCGGCAGCTTGCTTACCGGGCGTGGCAACTCCCTTGCCGTCCTTCTTGAAGTTCTTTTTACCCTTGCCTTTCTTGAACTTAGTGGTTTTATTCACCATCAACACTTGATGTTCCTTTTTGATTTCCACCTTCGCTAATTTCAGCATTGAATATACCTCAGGAATGGTCTTTTCCATCCCCTGCATATTGAAGTTCATCACAAAGCTCTTGTAGCTAGGTGGGAGCGACTGAAGGATTCTGTCAACGACCGCATCATCCGGGAGATTAACTCCCAGCTGAGACAAGCGGTTGTGCAACCCAGACATTTTGAGTATGTGCTCGCTGACAGAACTATTCTCCTCCATATTACAACTGTAGAACTTGTCGGAGACTTCATATCTCTCGACCCGGGCATGAGCTTGGAAAACCATTTTCAGCTCTTGGAACATCTCATATGCTCTGTGTTGCTCAAAACGCTACTGGAGCCCCGGTTCTAAGCTGTAAAGCATGCCGCACCGAACCAGAGAGTAATCATCAGCACGGGACTGCCAAGCGTTCATAACATCTTGGTTTGCTGGGGTGGTGCTTCACCTAGCGGTGCTTCAAGGACATATGCTTTCTTGGCAGCTATGAGGATGATCCTCAAGTTCTGGACCCAGTCCGTATAGTTGCTACCATCGTCTTTCAGCTTGGTTTTCTCTAGGAACGCGTTGAAGTTGAGGATAACATTAGCGTGGGCCATTTGATCTACAAGACATATTGTAAAGATTTGAGACTAAGTTCATGATAATTAAGTTCATCTAATCAAATTATTTAATGAACTCCCACTCAGATAGACATCCCTCTAGTCATCTAAGTGATACATGATCCGATTCAACTAGGCCATGTCCGATCATCACGTGAGACAGACTAGTCATCATCGGTGAACATCTTCATGTTGATCGTATCTTCTATACGACTCATGTTCGACCTTTCGGTCTTCCGTGTTCCGAGGCCAGGTCTGTACATGCTAGGCTCGTCAAGTCAACCTAAGTGTTTTGCGTGTGTAAATCTGGCTTACACCCGTTGTATGCGAACGTTAGAACCTATCACACCCGATCATCACGTGGTGCTTCGAAACAACGGACCTTAGCAACGGTGCACAGTTAGGGGGAACACTTTCTTGAAATTATTGTGAGCAATCATCTTATTTATGCTACCATCGTTCTAAGCAAATAAGATGTAAAACATGATAAACATCACATGCAATCAAATAGTGACATGATATGGCCAATATCATTTTGCTCCTTTTTTATCTCCATCTTCGGGGCGCCATGATCATCGTCGTCACCGGCATGACACCATGATCTCCGTCATCATGATCTCCATCATCGTGTCTTCATGAAGTTGTCTCGTCAACTATTACTTCTACTACTATGGCTAATGGTTAGCGATAAAGTGAAGTAATTACATGATGTATAAGTTGACACGCAGGTCAAAAATAAATTAAGACAACTCCTATGGCTCCTGCCGGTTGTCATACTCATCGACATGCAAGTCGTGATTCCTATTACAAGAACATGATCAATCTCATACATCACATCCTTTTGGCCATATCACATCACACGGCATATGCTGCAAAAACAAGTTAGACGTCCTCTAATTGTTGTTGCAAGTTTTTACGTGGCTGCTATAGGTTTCTAGCAAGAACGTTTCTTACCTACGCCAAAACCACAATGTGATATGCCAATTTCTATTTACCCTTCATAAGGACCCTTTTCATCGAATCCGATCCGACTAAAGTGGGAGAGACAGACACCCGCTAGCCACCTTATGCAACTAGTGCATGTTAGTCGGTGGAACCAGTCTCACATAAGCGTACATGTAAGGTCGGTCCGGGCCGCTTCATCCCACGATGCCGCTGAATCAAGATAAGACTAGTAACGGCAAGTAAATTGACAAAATCAACACCCACAACAACTTGTGTTCTACTCGTGCATAGAAACTACACATAGACCTAGCTCATGATGCCATTGTTGGGGATCGTAGCAGAAATTTTAAATTTTTCTACACATCACCAAGATCAATCTATGGAGTCATCTAGCAACGAGGGGAAGAGGAGTGCATCTACATACCCTTGTAGATCGCGAGCGGAAGCATTCAAGAGAACGGGGATGATGGAGTCGTACTCGTCGTGATCCAAATCACCGATGATCCTAGCGCCGAACGGACGACACCTCCGCGTTCAACACACGTACGGAGCGAGGACGTCTCCCGCGCCTTGATTTAGCAAGGAGGAGGGAGAGGTTGAGGAAGAGGGCTCCAACAGCAGCACGACGGCGTGGTGGTGGTGGAGCAGCAGTACTCCGGCAGGGCTTCGCCAAGCTCTTACGGAGGAGGAGAGGTGTTGGGGAGGGGAGGGGCTACGCCTTTGATGTTGTGTGCAGCCCTCCCCTTGCCCCTCTATTTATAGGGGAAGGAGGAAGGGGGCCGGCCCCCTCTAGATGAGATCTAGAGGGGGGCGGCGGCCAAGGGGAGGGGGCTTGCCCCCCAAGCAAGGGGAGCGCCCCCCTTAGGGTTTCCCCCCCCCCCCAACCCTAGGCGCATGGGCCCAAGGGGGGATGCACCCAGCCCATGTAGGGCTGGTTCCCTTTCCTCTACAGCCCATTAGGCCCTCCGAGAGAGGTGGCCCCTCCCGGTGGACCCCCGGAACCCCTCCGGTGGCCCCGGTACAATACCGATATGCCCCCAAACCTTTCCGGTGACCGTATGTCAACTTCCTACATATAAATCTTCACCTCCGGACCATTCCGGAACTCCTCGTGATGTCCGGGATCTCATTCGGGACTCCGAACAACATTCGGTAATCACATACAAGTCTTCCTAATAACCCTAGCATCATCGAACCATAAGTGTGTAGACCCTACGGGTTCAGGAACCATGCAGACATGACCGAGACAACTCTCCGGCCAATAACCAACAGCGGGATCTGGATACCCATGTTGGCTCCCACATGTTCCACGATGATCTCATCGAATGAACCATGATGTCGAGGATTCAAGCAATCCCGTATTCAATTCCCTTTGTCAATCGGTACGTTACTTGCCCGAGATTCGATCATCGGTATCCCAATACCTCGTTCAATCTCGTTACCGGCAAGTCACTTTACTCGTTCCGTAATGCATGATCCCGTGACCAACTACTTAGTCACACTGAGCTCATTATGATGATGCATTGCCGAGTGGGCCCAGAGATACCTCTCCGTCATACGGAGTGACAAATCCCAGTCTCGATTCATGCCAACCCAACAGACACTTTCGGAGATACCTATAGTGTACCTTTATAGCCACCCAGTTATGTTGTGACGTTTGGTACACCCAAAGCACTCCTACGGTATCCGGGAGTTGCACAATCTCATGGTCTAAGGAAATGATACTTGACACTTAGAAAAGCTCTAGCAGACGAACTACACGATCCTGTGCTATGCTTAGGATTGGGTCTTGTCCATCACATCATTCTCCTAATGATGTGATCCCGTTATCAATGACATCCAATGTACATGGTCAGGAAACTGTAACCATCTATTGATCAATGAGCTAGTCAACTAGAGGCTCACTAGGGACATGTTGTGGTCTATGTATTCACACATGTATTACGATTTCCGGATAACACAATTATAGCATGAACAATAGACAATTATCATGAACAAGGAAATATAATAATAACCATTATATTATTGCCTCTAGGGCATATTTCTAACTGTCCGCATCATCGCTACTATCATCTTTTAACTTATTTTCTCTAGGAACATATCAAAAATAAAACAGGGGCGCTATACGCGAGCTATTGATCTACAACATAGATATGCAAAATACTATCAGGTACTAAGTTCATGATAAATTAAAGTTCAATTAATCATATTACTTAACAACTCCCACTTAGATAGACATCCCTCTAATCATCTAAGTGACCACGTGATCCATATTAACTAAACCATGTCCGATCATCACGTGAGATGGAGTAGTTTTGAATGGTGAACATCACTATGTTGATCATATCTACTATATGATTCACGCTCGACCTTTCGATCTCAGTGTTTCGAGGCCATATCTGCATATGCTAGGCTCGTCAAGTTTAACCCAAGTATTCTGCGTGTGCAAAACTGGCTTGCACCCGTTGTATGTGAACATAGAGCTTATCACACCCGATCATCACGTGGTGTCTCGGCACGACGAACTGTGGCAATGGTGCATACTCAGGGAGAACACGTATACCTTGAAATTTAGTGAGAGATCATCTTATAATGCTACCGCCATACTAAGCAAAATAAGATGCATAAAGGATAAACATCACATGCAATCAATATAAGTGATATGATATGATATGATATGGCCATCATCATCTTGTGCCTTTGATCTCCATCTCCAAAGCACCGTCATGATCACCATCGTCACCGGCTTGACACCTTGATCTCCATCGAAGCATCATTGTCGTCTCGCCGTCTATTCCTACTATGACTATCGCTACCGCTTAGTGATAAAGTAAAGCAATTACATGGCAATTGCATTTCATACAATAAAGTGACAACCATATGGCTCCTGCCAGTTGCCGATAACCGTTACAAAACATGATCATCTCATATAACAATTTGTATAATCACGTCTTGACCATACCACATCACAACATGCCCTGCAAAAACAAGTTAGATGTCCTCTACTTTGTTGTTGCAACTTTTACGTGGCTGCTACGGGCTTATAGCAATAACCGTTCTTACCTACGGCATAAAAACCACAACGTGGTATAGTGATTGCTTTTTGATCTTCAGAAAGAACCCTGTTCATTGAATCCAATTCAACTAAAGTTGGAGAAACTGACACCCACCAGCCACCTGTGTGCAAAGCACGTCGGTAGAACTAGTCTCATGAACGCGGTCATGTAATGTTGGTCCGGGCCGCTTCATCCAACAATGCCGCCGAACCAAGAAACAACTAGTGACGGCAAGCAATATGTATATACCCACGCCCACAACTCCTTTGTGTTCTACTCGTGCATATAACATCTACGCATAAACCTGGCTCGGATGCCACTGTTGGGGAACGCAGTATTTCAAAAAAAATCCTACAATCACGCAAGATCTATAGAGGAGATGCACAACAATGAGAGGGGAGAGTGTGTCCACGTACCCTCGTAGACCGAAAGCCGAAGCGTTGAGTAATGCGGTTGATATAGTCGAACGTCTTCGTGGTCCAACCGATCAAGTACTGAACGCACGGCACCTCCGCGATCTGCACACGTTCAACTCGGTGATGTCCCTCAAACTCTAGATCCAGCTGAGGCCGAGGGAAAGTTTCGTCAACACGACGGCGTGTTGATGGTGATGATGAAGTTACTGGCGTAGGGCTTCGCCTAAGCACTACGACAATATTATCGAGGTGGAAATCTGTGGAGGGGGGCACCGCACACGGCTAAGAAATCAACTTGTGTGCCTATGGGGTGCCCCTGTCCACGTATATAAAGAAGGGGAGGGAAGAGGTGGCCGGCCCTAGGGGGGCGCGCCAGGTGTGGGGAATTGATAACCCACAAGTATAGGGGATCACAATAGTTTTCGAGGGTAAAGTATTCAACCCAAATTTATCGATTCGACACAAGGGGAGCCAAAGAATACTCTCAAGTATTAGCAGTTGAGTTTTCAATTCAACCACACCTAGAAACTTAGTATCTGCAGCAAAGTATTTAGTACCAAAGTAATATGATAGTAGTGGTAACGGTAGCAAAAGGTAACAGTAGTAAAAGTAATGTTTTTGGTATTTTGTAGTGATGATAGCAATAGCAACGGGAAAGTAAATAAGAGAAGAACAATATATGGAAAGCTCATAGGCAATGGATCGGTGATGGAGAATTATAACGGATGTGGTTCATCATGTAACAGTCATAACCTAGGGTGACACAGAACTAGCTCCAGTTCATCAATGTAATGTAGGCATGTATTCCCAATATAGTCATGCGTGCTTATGGAAAAGAACTTGCATGGCATCTTTTATCCTACCCTCCCGTGGCAGCGGAGTCCTTACGGAAACTAAGGGATATTAAGGCCTCCTTTTAATAGAGTACCGAAACAAAGCATTAACACATAGTGAATACATGAACTCCTCAAACTACGGTCATCACCGGTAAGTATCCCGATTATTGTCACTTCGGGGTTAACGGATCATAACACATAATAGGTGACTATAGACTTGCAAGATAGGATCAAGAACTCTCATATATTGATGAAAACATAATAGGTTTAGATCTGAAATCATGGCACTCGGGCCCTAGTGACAAGCATTAAGCATAGCAAAGTCATAGAAACATCATTCTCAGAACATAGTGGATACTAGGGATCAAACCCTAACAAAACTAACTCAATTACATTATAGATCCCATCCAACCCATCACCTTCCAGCAAGCCTACGATGGAATTACTCACACACGGCGGTGAGCATCATGAAATTGGTGATGGAGGATGGTTGATGATGATGATGGCGACGGATTCCCCTCTCCGGAGCCCCGAACGGACTCCAGATCAGCCCTCCCGAGAGGTTTTAGGGCTTGGCGGCGGCTCTTTATCATAAAACGCGATGAATTCTTCTCTCTGATTTTTTTTCTCCTAGAAACACAATATATAGAGTTGGAGTTGGAGTCAGAGGAGCTCCAGGGGGGCCACGAGGTAGGGGGGCGCGCCCTCGGGGGGCAGGCGCGCCCCCACCCTCGTGGACAGGTGGTGAGCCCCCTGGCCTTCATCTTTTGCAGGTATTTTTTATATATTCCAAAAAGGTGCTCCGTGAAGTTTCAGGCCATTCCGAGAACGTTTGTTTCTGTACATAAACAACACCATGGTAATTCTGCTGAAAACAACGTCAGTTCGGGTTAGTTCCATTCAAATCATGCAAGTTAGAGTCCAAAACAAGGGCAAAAGTGTTTGGAAAAGTAGATACGATGGAGACGTATCAACTCCCCCAAGCTTAAACCTTTGATTGTCCTCAAGCAATTCAGTTGAAAACTGAAAGTGATAAAGAAAAACTTTTATAAACTCTGTTTGCTCTTGTTGTTGTAAATATGTAAAGCGAGCATTCAAGTTTTCAGCAAAGATTATAACTAACCACATTCACAATAACGCTTAGGTCTCAAGTTTACTCATATCAATACCATAATCAACTAGCGAGCAATAATAATAAATCTCGGATGACAACACTTTCTCAAAACAATCATAATATGATATAACAAGATGGTATCTCGCTAGCCCTTTCTAAGACCGCAAAACATAAATGCAGAGCACCTTTAAAGACTAAGGACTGACTAGACATTGTAATTCATGGTAAAAGAGATCCAGTCAAGTCATACTCAATGTAAACTAACAATAATTAATGCAAATGACAGCGGTGCTCTCCAACTCGTGCTTCTTAATAAGAGGGTGATGACTCAACATGAAAGTAAATAGATAGGCCCTTCGCAGAGGGAAGCAGGGATTTGTAGAGGTGACAAAGCTCGGTTTTGAAATGGAGGTGAATAATATTTTGAGCGGTATACTTTCATTGTCAACATAACAACCAAAAGATGGTGATATCTTCCATGTTACACACATTATAGGCAGTTCCCAAACAGAATGGTAAAGTTTATACTCCCCTGTAACGCCCTCGATGCGACTATATCTCCCACGTGTCGAAGCACGACTTAGAGTCATAACCGCATTGAAAGCAATGTCGCAAGTGAGGTAATCTTCGCAACAACCCATATAATACATAAGGGAAAAGATACATAGTTGGCTTACAATCGCCACTTCACACAATACATGAATAAAGCATTACATCATCCAGATACAATCAAGGTCCGACTACGGAACCCAAAATAAAAGAAGACTACCCCAAATGCTACACAGATCCCCGATCGTCCCAACTGGGCTCCACTACTGATCAACTGGAAACGGAAACAACATAACGAACACGATCTTCATTGAGCTCCTCCTTGAGCTCGGTTGCGTCACCTGCACGGTATCATCGGCACCTACAAACTGGTTTTGGAAGTATCTGTGAGTCACGGGGACTCAGCAATCTCACACCCTCGTGATCAAGACTATTTAAGCTTATAGGTAGGGTAAAAGGTATGAGGTGGAGTTGCAGCAAGCGACTAGCATATATGGTGGCTAACATACGCGAATGAGAGCGAGAAGAGAAGGCAAAGCATGGTCGAGAAACTATGATTAAGAAGTGATCCTAGAACAACCTACGACAAGCATTACTCCAACACCGTGTTCACTTCCCGGACTCCGCCAAAAAGAGACCATCACGGTTACACACACGGTTGATGCATTTTAATTAAGTTAAGTTTCAGGTTTTCTACAACCGAACAATAACAAATTCCCATCTTCCCATAACCGCGGGCATGGCTTTCGAAAGATCAATTCCTGCAGGGGTGTCCCAACTTAGCCCATCACAAGCTCTCACGGTCAACGAAGGATATTCCTTCTCCCAAGATGATCCGATCAGACTCGGCATCCCGGTTACAAGACATCCTCGACAATGGTAAAACAAGTCCAGCAAAGCCACCCAGATGTGCCGACAAATCCCGATAGGAGCTGCACATATCTCGTTCTCAGGGCACACCGGATAGATCAAGCTACGAGTAAAACTAGCCCTCGAGTTGCCCCGAGGTGGCCCCACAGGCTGCCCATTTCGGACCAACACTCAGAGGAGCACTGGCCCGGGGGGGTTAAATAAAGATGACCCTTGGGCAGGCCTACCCAAGGGAAAGAAAAGGCTAGGTGGCAAATGGTAAAACCAATGTTGGGCCTTGCTGGAGGAGTTTTATTCAAGGCGAACTGTCAAGGGGTTCCCATTATAACCCAACCGTGTAAGGAACGCAAAATCCGGGAACATAACACCGATATGACGGAAACTAGGGTGGCAAGATTGGAACAAAACACCAGGCATAAGGCCGAGCCTTCCACCCTTTACTAAGTACTAGATGACCCGTTGCGCCAATGGCACAAAGAGCGAGCGTGAGCCAAGCATTCAAACCATGTAAATAAGAATATTTAAAGACCGTTTATAAAATCTTTGAAACATAAGGAAATGGATATTTAGGTATGATATTCATGCATATCATTATATATTACATTGCATGGAAGGTTTATAGGCCAAAACAAAGGCATGAGATCAGATCATGATAGTGTATTTACATTGCTTTTAAAAAGCAAGCTACATGGCAGAGATTCATCATATATATAGCTCTGGTCATTTAGCTTATGATGACTAAGATATGCGGTCATGGACATCAGGTAGAGTCATCGTTGCATGTGCCATCGGTATTGAAGATGGCCTCATCGTCTAAGCAGCTCTTCCCGGTGGGTGTGTTTGGTGCATTGTCATTGGCCAAAGCACATGCCTTTCATATCATCGTCCAATCCCCAATAATGCTTGTTCATTTCGTGTAGAACATCCTCGGATTGTAAAGTTGCATCGTCAAGGTATTCTGCAACATATCTTACCTGTGACAGAGTATGGTTCAGATTGTTGTCTTCAGGCATTGATCCTGCTGTGAAGCTGGCATTTATTATATGATAAAATTCTTTTACTGTCGTGCAATCTCTACCAAGTCCACTACACCAGTTACCCAGCGTTAGTAAGAGCCTTCTCCACAAGCTCCATCAGCTTCGCCATTGCCTGGAGCAGATCATCCTTTAGTTGCCCACAATTCTTGATGAACTTGTCCAGAACATCCCTAAAACCAAAAATCCTTAGCATATAACTCCCTCCTTCCGACAACACCGACTGCGGAGATGAAGCTCTCCTCGGCGAAGAGGGGCCCCAAGGTGAGGTAGCTACATCCAGAGCTCCCAATGACTGGCGCAGCCACACACTGCGCCCCCTCGGCATGTAGGCTCGTGAGGTGAGGCGGCCAGAGCACGCACTTATAACACCGGCCGCAGAGTTGAAGTTGGGTGGCGCTAGTGGCCATGTTTTGGAGGGAACTGTGTCGAACATAGGGCCTGTTTGGTTCACGGCTAACTTTGCCACAACTAAGCTTGAGCAAAGTGTGGCTTACAAAATGGCCACCACAAGTGTGGCAAGAATTGGGAAAAAGTTGAGCCTATGACATGTGGACCAAGTGGCTAAAAAAATGTGGCAAGCCACAAGTGTGGCAATAAACCAAACACATGCCTAAATTATTATGGCACGACTAAGGTTAGGCGTGGCAAGCTTATGCTGCAAACCAAACAGGCCCATAGTGTTTTTGGCTACAACTTTTCGTGTAAATATTTGTCTGAAGTTGTAGCTTCGACACTCATTGATTCAGTGTGAATTTTATAGCTCCTCCTGATTATTGATGTACTGCTATTCAGAAGTACTGTATATGATATTGAGTTCTACTTCTCATATTGTGCCTTGCTCGATCTGCATGGATGCACATATTTTTGAGCAAACTGTACTGCATATTCTTATACTCTCACATTGTTGAGCAAACATACACGTGATGCACACATTGTTTCTAGTTTTGTGCTCTACTTCTCAAATTGTGCCTTGCTCAATCTATACTGCTGCACACACTGTTGAGCAAACTATACTACAACTTTATCTCTTTTTCATAGAATAAATAAGCTCATGATTTCAGAAGCAAGGTATACTCATTGCGAGCTTCGTTCAGAATGTGTGAAACCACCACATTCAGCTATATATTCAGATTTTTCTCAATTGATTCGGACAAAAGACACAACCAAGTCAATCAGAAAGCTAATCATTAATTCATAGTACATCAAACACAAATGAATTCAAGCACAAAGACAAACATTCAGGCATGAAAATTCTAGAGTTCGAAATTACATCAGACACAACACATAGCGGCCTCGTGTACGCATCAGGCGTCGCCACATCGATGTTCACCACCTCCATCTTGGACGGAAGGATCAGGCAGCACTTGGGCCGCTTGCATGAGAGGAGAACGGCCCCTTCTCCGCACCAAGCATCGGATGGGGAACCCTCATTGGCTGCCACCGGCTCATAAGGAAAAGTATCAGAATACTTCTGCATAGAATTTCAGGACAAATGACTTTACATATAGATACAAAATCATAAGTGGAAGTAATGGGGATGTGCATGGTGATCATAAATTTCTCCAAACCTAGAGAGGTAATTACGGCAACAGAAGAGTCAAACATTTCCAATCTTTGCTCAATGAAAACCGAGGAAGAACTCTATAACTATCCTACTCCACACTGATCATTGCGTTATATCAGTATTTCTCTTTTACAGAATTAAATTTCGACAAGCATGTTGCATCCACACAAGGCTGAGAGCAGACCCCCTGACTATTTTACATTTTGACCTCTGTTAGGCCAACATCCAATATGTGAATACACATAAGTTTCAACCATAATTTGGTACGGCCTTACTCAAGAAAAAGCAAAATACAGAAGGGAGTACTGAGAAATTTCAGCAATTGCACTCTACAGACCATTGCATACTGTATACTGCTTTAAACTTTGAAGTACCAGAAGTCACTGATTTGTAACGAATAGAATAAATTTCTCATTTACTCTACTTTGTGAAGGCGGATTGAAATAACTGTGAAGTCTTAAAATATTTATGGATGAAAATTTCAATGCAGTATGGTACAAAACACAACTTGCTTAAATGTTCTTATCAGCTAAACAGTTTTAGATAGTATGAAGCAACTATATACAGTGGACTGACCATTTGGCCCAGCCAGAATGTACATCTTGACCTGAACATGCAAATACCAGAAAAATGAGATGCTTCGAGTTACAAACTGAAAGTGCCTAACAGAGAGGCTGCGAACTTGAGCAAAATTAAATGAAATATGACATAGAATTAAAACCCTCATGGTGAATAGCTTCTTCCCAAGATTCTAGAGATATTAATACATCACAGGTAAATAAACGACATCACTCCTCACAAGTTGCAAGCATTTGAGTTGGCGCTAATACGCCTGCATCGCCATCCAGCAACCTCTCTCCGCATCTCCTATCTCCAATTCCTCCCAAAATCACAAATTGAGCAAAGGTGGGCATTGTACCTGCTGACCAGACGGGGGTTTGCTAGGTCGTCATACATCTCCCATGTAGTCCTGCTCATCGGGTGGATGGAAGCCATCGCCGGAGCAGGACGGAGCCAGCCATCTATGTGTAACCTTTGAATGATCAAAAAAATTCAATGAATACGACACTAAGTATCACACTGCATACTTCTCTTGACTACTAATAAAATAACACAGTAGTACAGTTAATTGTAAACCTTTGGGATGTAAATAAAATATAACCAAATGTATGAAGAAATAAGGAGAATTAGGGGGGAGAGAGAAGGTTGCAGCTTTGCCCGGGGCCGACGCGGAGGTGAAAGCAGCAATATCAGCAGCTGCTACTCATGACGACCATGGAACACCCTCCGGGAATTTGCATAACAAAAGTAAAGTGATCTTCTATTAGGTATTATGTGAATCAAGCCTCTTTCATTCTAGTCAATTATGGAGCAAAACTTACACTTCAATCATGAAGAGTAGATAGCATATAAAATGATTTACAGGTAACACCAAATTAAAACAGACCTTCCAACCCAATTTGGATTGACCAGGGCAGTATAGGGACACGGCAAAATATTAATATGTACCATAAAAAATGTAGGACTGAATTTGCTGTTGGGGGGTCTGCAACTCGTGAAATATGCATCATCTGCATTCTCCTTAACAACCCGGTATTGAAACTATACAGATCAGCTGAACAAACACATTATCCTACAGGTAAAAAGAGGCCATTGATTGTTTCAACAAGTACAGAAACAAGGAAAGATGTCACTGCGCCACCACAGCTTCCATGTCGCCTCGTTCGGCCACGAGGGCGTACATGACGGTGAGAGAGGATGGAGGCGAGGATGCAGGGACGAACCTCGATGGTGGACGGACGACGGCGCAAAGATCGGACGGATCTGGCCATCTCTGCAGCCCACGCTTCTCCTGCCGAGGATGACGGCAACGACACCATGGACCACCTCTGCGGCTCGAGATCCTCCCGGGGTCATCGCTGCACACGTGGAGACGGAGGCGGGGAGGAGCCGAATTTGCGCCAATGTGAGAGGAGCAGGGCATAGGAGGGCGGTTCCTATGGATAACATTAGCAAATACAGGACATCTGCATCAGCTTTAGCATGCCATTAAATTAAACAAAAGGTTACAAATTCACTTCCAAACCAATGCAGCGTCTCAGATTTACACACAAAATCTAAATCATTTGTTCATCACCCAAATCAGGAGCTAGTAACAACAATATAACCAACAAATTAATCACACAAATTAGAAGGGTAAACTAATAAAAGTTAGAGATATGCAGGCATGGAAGAAAAAGAAAACAAATGAAAGAGGATCTTACCAGGAGCTTAGGTCCTTGATTTGGCTGTGCAGATGCCAATGAAGAGAGGGGCATTGCCTGCTCTACTTCTTGCTCCAACCCACTTCTTCTCAAGCCCAGGCCTCATCCTCCTGCCATCTCTTCTTCTCAAAGCAGGCAGTCGAGATCCTCCTGGACTACCGTGGGGATGCAGTGATGCAACAACGCAAGGAGGAGGGATTTCTCCTGCCTTCCTTGGTCGCTGGATGAGGGCTCGTCCATGGCAGCAAAGACGTCGGCAGCTTGGATCCGTCCTGATTCGGCCCTCTCTGTTTATCAGGGAGAGAGTACATAAGAAAGAGAAGGAGAGAGAACTAAAAGAGGCGATTGGAGAAGAGAGAATACCATGGAGATGAAGCCGGCGCCGACGCACCCACGCCGGCAGGGTCCCCGGGCCCAAGCTGCGCCTCTACCGCCATGAAGAAGACGCTGGTGGCAGTGTGCGGTGGGCCGCGTCGGCGGGACGGCGCCCGATGACTAGGAGCGGCGGGAAGCACGACCTAGTGCAGTCACGCATCGTTGACGCATCATAGGGCTCCACGAGCTGCCGAGGAAGGAGGAGGCATGTGGATCTGGGCCGGCAAGATCCGGTGGATGCCATCATGGAGGAGCTCTCCACCGGCAGAATGGCAAGGACGACGACGTGTGAGGACGATGTAGAGGCGCAGCAGCAGTGACCCCGGCTCCTCCTTTTGAGCACGGAGGCAGAGGGAGGGGGTGAGGAGACATGGGCAGAGGAGAGGCAGGGGAGGAGGAGGTGGTGGAGGCGCAGGAGAGGAGGCTGTGGCCGAGAGGGAGGGGGTGGCAGCGGCACGGAAAAGAGTAGCGGAATGAGGGAGAGAGAAGATATTTTCACGGGAGAGAGAGGCCCCAATCCTAATCTTTTCCTCACTCGATGCGTTTGCTGTGCACTATTCATAGCAACACGTGGACGGCGTGAGCCTGCCTAGCACCCCCTTCATCCTTTGTATGTTCAATATAGATGCATTAATTAAATAAGAGATATTGTGATATCCCAACAAATATCCATGTTCCAACATGGAACAAGCTCCAATCTTCACCTGCAACTAACAACGCTATAAGAGGGGCTGAGCAAAGCGGTAACATAGCCAAACAACGGTTTGCTAGGACAAGGTGGGTTAGAGGCTTGGCTTAACAATATGGGAGGCATGATGAGCAAGTGGTAGGTATCGCAGCATAGGCATAGCAAAAGAGCGAGCATCTAGCAAGCAAAGATAGAAGTGATTTCGAGGGTATGGTCATCTTGCCTGAAATCCCGCAAGGAAGAAGAACGAGTCCATGAAGAAGATAAACGGACGTAGTCGAACGAATCCTCACAACACGACGTTATCGGAACCAACCCGAAGAAGCAACACCGGAAAGAAACAAACACCATAGTAAACAAACATCACATAAGCGTGCATGATGCACAACCAAGTATGATGCATGTCCGGATTAATGAGGCATGGCATGGCAAAGAGCACAAGCAATTCTACAAATTAAGTGGAGATCAATATGCAACGAGTTGCATATTGACGAAACACCACAACAAGTTATTTAGTTCGATCTCGTTTATGAACTCAACAATATTCAATGTTGTTTAGCATGGCAAGGGGTGAAGCAAAACAACACTACCTATCTAGGCAAGTTTAAATGAGGCCGGAAACAACGAACAACAATTTCCGGTAAATCCCCATATGCATATTTTGGTTATGGTACTGTTCTGCCCTAAACCATATTTTATAGTAGTTAAACATGCAAAGAGATGCCACCATGTTAAACTAGGCAAAATTCTACCCCATTTACATATAAAGTTTGTTACAAACCGAGTTACCGTTAAATAGTTATGAATTAAAACATTTTAACATGGCATAGGAGCAAATTTAACCAAACAGCATTTTAAATATTTTAAACATGGAAGAAAGTTGCATATTATGAAACTAGATGAAATCCTAGTCAAATTACATATAGAGATCATTTTAATCCGGTGCACGGTTATTTAATTATGAGCAATGCAAGAAAATGGCATTTCTGTAATATGCATGTTTAGGAAAATTTAGCAAAACGTCCAAGGGAAAAAATGACCACGGGCTGAAACTAAACTGGCCCATCAGTTGGAAAAAGAAAAAAAGGAAGGGGCCCTGGGGTCAGCTCACCCATGGGCTTGCCCCGGTGGGTGGAGGAGGAAGCTGGGCCGCGGGGCTTGCGGCTGGGCCTGAAGCGCGTTTGTGGCCCGAGAACAGAGAAGGGCCGGGTCAGGGCGACGCGGTCAACGGGCACGGGTGATGAAGCTACGTACCTAGGGTAGGGGCACGGACCTGTCCAAAGAGCCCTACCCAAGGACGTCCCTAGAGGAAGTCACCTTTCAATCGACTTGAAGGGATCCCACTCGACGGATTCAAGACACTCGACCAAGAAGCTATCACTCGACCACGAAGCCAACCACTCGACTGCCAGAAGACCTAAAGTCACTCCGCAGGCAAACAGTCGGCTATTGAATAGTCTTTATGGTCATTGCAGCACTTTATTAGGGGCGTTACCAGTAACGCCCAACCTTAAATGTACCTTAAACCCTGCATTACTGAGGGCAGGAGGGGGCCGGCGAACTCTATATAAGCCACCCCCCTCCTCAGTATGAAGGGTTCGCACCTCGGTTATTCACACGCCAGTAATCCAATCGACCGCCTCCGGGCACCGAGACGTAGGGCTGTTACTTCCTCCGCGAAGGGCCTGAACTCGTACATCTTGGTGTGTTTACAACTTCCCAATAGCTGAGATCTAGCCTCTCCATACATACCCCCCTACATCACTGTCAGAGCTAGAACCACGACAACGGGCGCTACTCGTCCTCCTCTGCTCGATCGAAACAGAGGAGCGGCGCGGCGAGGGATGCAGGGCACAGGGAGGTGCGGCTCTGGCGGCTACGAGGAGGCAAACGGCGACGGGTCTGGGACGGCACGAGGATGACGCCGACGAGCTCCACGCCCACGGCGGATGGCGGAGCTGGACGGACTCGAGGGAAGGGAGGCGGCTTCAGTCGACCTGCCGACGGCGAGGCCTCGGCGAAGTACAACGAGGGCTCGCCGGAGCTCCGGTTGGTGGCGAGGAACAGAAGGCGACGAGGAAAAAAACTCGATGAGGCAGACTTGGCGCGGGCTTGACGGGGTCCTGCTGGTGGCTTGCCGGCGGCGAGGTTCAGTGGGGGCGGCAGGATCGCGAGGTGGAGGCGCGCTCGAGCAGACGGGAAGGAGCGGGCGTGAGGGCTTCCTCCCTAGAACGATGCGTGAATGCAGATGCCCGACGGCAGCGGGACATGGCAAAGACGGGGCATCTCCGGCAATGGGAGGAAGGAGAGGAGGGCCATGGCGTTCCTGGGGCTTGGCCAGCTCGATGAAGATGAGCAGCAGCGGGTCAACACAGGCGGTGGCTCACTACAACGCAGGGACGAGGCGGCGCTGTACTTGGCGCGATCTCCGGTGACGCGGGGAAAACAAGGGAGGCCGGAGAACGTGCGTGGGCGGCGCCGGTGCAGGGACGACGTGGGGACGGGCTTGGTGCGGCGGAGCTCGGGGCCATGGCAAGCGGAGCACCTGCGAAGGGGAAGAGAGAGGTCAGGGACGGGCGAGAGGAGAGGAAGCACGGGAAGGAGAGGGGCGGCACTGTTCCTGGTGGACAAGAGAGGGGGCAGGGGCTTCGGGAGAGCGAGGAGGATCTCCACTCCTCTGGATCGAAGAGGGAGGAGGAGGCTCTTGATCCAATCGGGATCGAGCGCGGGGTCGATCTGAGAGGGAGAGGTGGGGGTTGCTGGTTGGATCGACGCTGAATACAAGGAAAGTGGCGGCGGCATGGGGAATGGGATGGATGGGACAAGGTGGAGAATTTTTAGGGTTGTCCAAAATGACTAAGGGTGGACTATAAATAGTAAGTCAGATCAGCTTAGGACGGTTAGGTCTCTCCGATCGTAATCGGACGGTCGCGAATAAAATAGCTAGGGAGTCCAAAAGAGAAACCGATGATGATTTAGGGATGTTTGGGGATGATCCGGACACAACGGTGACGACGGTCCGAGTCGAGTCTGGGACAACTTTCGGACGCGCACGTGAGGGGTTCGATGCACTGTGTAGAGAGGGGTTAGACTGGGCCTAGGTGGACTGTGGAGAGCGGGTTGGTCTGAGAGAAGAGGGGAGAGATGCAGCCCGACATGGTTTCCAGAGACCGAAAACGTCCGACGATAGACCAGCTATACTGCCGCTATAGTTATCCGTTGGGGCATCAAATGGACTCCGAACGCGATGAAATTTGACAGGCGGTCTACCTACACTAAAATAAGACCGCACGCCAACTTTCAACCCAATCTGAGAACATTTTCCGGCCACTTATAAAATAATATTTCGGAGGTGCCGCGGGCGCGTGCAAGTGTGGTTGGGCTCAAAACGGACAACGGACGGAACTGGGGGAACCCGGACGGATGCAGGTTTTGAAATCATGATGATGCAATGCACATGATGACATCATATGAAAAACATGACACGCAAGTAAAAGACAAGGTAACAACAACGAATAACTGGAAGACACCTGGCGCAACAGTCTCGGGGCGTCACATCCCCCTCCACCAAGAAGCATCAATCCATGGCTTGCTCGAAACAATGAGTGCCTCCAACTAGCAACAGTCACATGGGGAGTTTTGTTTTGCAATTATTTTGAATTAGTTTGCATAAAGCATGGGACTGGGCATCCCGGTGACCAGCCACTTTCTCATGAGTGAGGAGCGGAGTCCACTCCTCTTGAGAATAACCCGCCTAACATGGAAGATACGGACAACCCTAGTTGATACATGGAGCTATTCAAGCATACAAAATAGGATGATTATTTGAAGGTTTAGAGTTTGGCACATACAAATTTACTTGGAACGGCAGGTAGATACCGCATATAGGAAGATATAGTGGACTCATGTGGAATAACTTTGGGGTTTATGGGATTGGATGCACAAGCAGTATTCCCGCTTAGTACAGGTGAAGGCTAGCAAAAGACTGGGAATCGACCAGCTAGAGAGCGACAACAGTCATGAACATGGATTAAAATTAATCAACACTGAATGCAAGCATGAGTAGGATATAATCCACCATGAACATAAATATCGTGAAGGCTATGTTGATTTTGTTTCAACTACATGTGTGAACATGTGCCAAGTCAAGTCACTTAAATCATTCAGAGGAGGATACCACCCTATCATACCACATCACAACCATTTTAATAGCATGTTGGCACGCAAGGTAAACCATTATAACTCATAGCTAATCAAGCATGGCACAAGAAACTATGATCTCTAGTTGTCATTGCAAACATGTTTATTCATAATAGGCTGAATCAGGAACGATGAACTAATCATATTTACAAAAAAGAGGTCAAGTTCATACCAGCTTTTCTCATCTCAGCCAGTCCATCATATATCGTCATAATTGCCTTTCACTTGCATGACCGAACGATGTGGGTAATAATAATAATAATAATAGTGCATGTGCATTGGATTAAGCTAAAATCTGCAAGCATTCAATAAACAGGAGAAGACAAGGCAATATGGGCTCTTTTGTCATATCAACAATAATGCATATAAGAGCCACTGCAACAATTTAATTATGTTCTTCTCCTATCGACCCCCAAAGAAAAGAAAAGAAATAAAACTATTTACACGGGAAAGCTCCCAACAAGTAAAAGAAGAACAGGAAATCTTTTTGGGTTTTCTTTTTAATTACTACTACAAGCATGGAAAGTAAACTAGCTAAAAGCTACAACTAATTTTTTTTGTTTTTCTTAAGGTTTATCAAACACACAAGAAGAAAGCATAAAAGGAAATAAACTAGCATGGATGATACAATGAAAACGTATGAGCACCGGAATCTAGCAATGAGTGTGTGAACATAAATGTTATGTCGGTGGGAAATACGTACTCCCCCAAGCTTAGGCTTTTGGCCTAAGTTGGTCTATGGCCACGGTTGGCCTGGCTGATATCCGTAGTAGAAGTTGGGGTCGTACTGAGATGAAGAAGGCTCCGATTGCCACTGGTTGGCAATCATCTCCGGATCCCACAGGTAATTAGACTGTCGTGGAGGATCAACTTGTGGTTCCGGCTCCGGCTCCATGGCTGGTGCAGGGTTCCGGTAGGCGTGAATAGCCTTTAACGGAACAAGGTACGGGCCTGCAGATAAATCAAACAAAGAAGGAGCAGGCAGGGTAATAGTCTCAGGATGATGTTTATCAAAGAACAATTTGTATTTAAGCTCTCCTTCCTATTCTTAACAATAAAATCATGTGCCACCATACTTTTATAATCCAAATAAACACGAGGCATCACTTTTTCTTCCTTCTCATAATGCCTAATAGGTATGTTAAAATGTGCAGCTAGGCGTGATGCATAGATGCCTCCAAAGACGGGGCCCTTTGTACGGTTCAGACTTAACCGTTTAGCAATAATGCCGCCCATACTAACAGGGTTATCACTATATAAACCGTGGAGCAAAATAATAATATCAGGGACAGTAAGGTTTCCACAGTTTTCGTGACCAATTAAACAACGACTAGCAAATAATGCAAAATAGCGTAAAACAGGAAAATGTATGCTAGTGATTCGTGCATCGGAAACCTTCCTTGTTTCCCCTACATTGATAGTATCAATAAACCCATCCACATCCTCGCGATGCGGTTCCTCTGTCTTGCCCTCGAAAGGGACTAAACAAACCCGACAAAAATCATAAAGTGACATCTCCTTATGCTCATCATATAAATGAAACTCCACCATAGGTGGTGAATTCCTAGAATGGAAATGAAAGTTTTGCACAAGGGTATTTGTGAGTAAGAGATATTGATCGCGTTGGTCGTGGAGGAAAGCGGTGAGGCCTGCATTCTCAGCCATTTCATAAAAATCTTCATAAATCCCGGCTGCTCTCAAGGAATCATCGGAAGACCATTCACACGACCGAACCTCCGCGGTGCGAGGCAGATTATACTTAGGCTTCGATGCCTTTTCCTTCGAGCTTCGGCTCGATGAGCCCCTCAAAAGTCTCTTCGTCATTTTCTGAAAAATTCTGAAATTTTTATTAACTTCAAAATAAAAGTAAACCAAACTCAATAATATTGATAGCAACTACTCCTACAAGTGCCTAGGGCCTATATCATGCATCAAAACTACTTTTGACCATATAAATTTGACATGCAAGCTCAAGAACAGGGTCACCAAAGCAAAATTTTGCAATAAATAAAGCACTAGAACAAAAACTAATTGGACAAATGGAGGAGTCACATACCAAGGAACAATCTCCCTAAGCAGTTTTGTGAGAGGTGCTTTGAGCAAGGAGATCGAAAATGGCGGCAAAATGAGCTAGAACTCGTGCTTGAGATGGATATTCGTGTTTGTGGAAGAAAGAAGGAGTGTGTGGGTGAAGGGATAAGTGGAGGAGGTCCACCGTTGGCCCATGAGGCAGGGGGGCGCGCCCAGGGGGGTAGGGCGCGCCCTCCACCCTCGTGGCCAGGTGGATGACCCCCCTGCTGTGTTCTCAGTGCCAAGTATTCTCAAATATTCTAGAAAAAATCATATTCAAATTTCAGGGCATTTGGAGAACTTTTATTTTTGAGGTATTTTTATATTGCACGGATAATCAGATAACAGACAGAAAAATATAATTTTTATTTTATTTAATATAATAACAGAAAGTAAAAGGAGGGTACAGCAGGTTGTGCCTTCTAGTTTCATCCATCTCATGATCATCAAAAGGGATCCACTAACAAGGTTGATCAAGTCTTGTTAACGAACCCATTCCGAATAACATGGAACCGGAGAAATTTCGAATAACACCATGTTACCTCAACGGGGATATGCACATCCCCAATAATAAGAATATCATATTTCTTCTTGACAGTAGGAAGAGGAAATTCAGAACCTCCAAATATAATCGATGGAATTTTTCCAATAGTGTTGATACTATGAACTTGAGGTTGTTTCCTCGGAAAGCGTACCGTATGCTCATTACCATTAACATGAAAAGTGACATTGCCTTTAGTGCAATCAATAACAGCCCCTGCAGTATTCAAAAAGGGTCTTCCAAGAATAATAGACAAAGTATCGTCCTCGGGAATATCAAGGATAACAAAGTCCGTTAAAATAGTAACATTTGCAACTACAACAGGCACATCCTCACAAATACCGACAGGTATAGCAGTTGATTTATCAGCCATTTGCAAAGATATTTCAGTAGGTGTCAACTTATTCAAATCAAGTCTGCAATATAAAGAGAGAGGCATAACGCTAACATCGGCTCCAAGATCACATAAAGCAATTTTAACATAGTTTCTTTTAATGGAGCATGGTATAGTTGGTACACCGGGATCTCCAAGTTTCTTTGGTATTCCACCTTTAAAAGTATAATTAGCAAGCATGGTGGAAATTTCAGCTTCCGGTATCTTTCTTTTATTTCTAACAATATCTTTCATATACTTAGCATAAGGATTCATTTTGAGCATATTAGTTAATCGCATACGCAAAAAGATAGGTCTAATCATTTCAGCAAAGCGCTCAAAATCCTCATCATCCTTTTTCTTGGATGGTTTGGGAGGAAAAGGCATGGGTTTCTGAACCCATGGTTCTCTTTCCTTACCGTGTTTCCTAGCAACAAAGTCTTTCTTATCATAACATTGATTCTTTGATTGCGGGTTATCAAGATCAACAGCAGGTTCAATTTCTATATCATTATCATTACTAGGTTGAGCATCATCATGAACATTATCATTAACATTATCACTAGTTTCAGGTTCATTACCAGATTGTGTTTTAGCATCAGAAATAGAGATATCATTTGGATTCTCAGGTGTCTCAGTAATAGGTTCACTAGAAGCATGCAAGGTCCTATCATTTTTCTTTTTCTTCTTTTTAGAAGGACTAGGTGCATGCACATTATTTCTCTGAGAATCTTGCTCAATCCTCTTAGGGTGGCCTTCAAGATACAAAGGTTCCTGAGTCATTCTACCACCTCTAGTCATAACTCTAACAGCATTATCATTATTCTTACTATTCAATTCATTGAGCAAATCACTTTGAGCTTTAAGTACTTGTTCTACTTGAGTGGTAACCATAGAAGCATGTTTACTAATAAGTTTAAGTTCACCTTTGACATTAGCCATATAATCACCCAAGTGTTCAAGCATATTTGAATTGTATTTCAATTGTCTACCAAAATAAGCATTAAAGTCTTCTTGTTTAGCCATTAATTTATCAAACTCATCTAAGCATGGGCTAGCAAACTTAGTAAATGGGATTTCAGCTTTATCATATCTATAGAGAGAATTTACCTTTACTACCTGTGTCGGGTTATCAAGACCATGAGTTTCTTCAATAGGTAAAGGATTAAGATCATATGTTTCTTCAACAGGCGGTAAATTAAGACCATGTATTTCTTCAATAGGAGGTAAATTCTTAACATCTTCAGCTTTAATACCTTTTTTCATAGATTTCTTTGCCTCTTGCATATCTTCAGGACTGAAAAATAGAGTACCCCTCTTCTCTGGAGTTGGTTTAGGAATAGGCTCAGGAATTGGCTCCGGAGGTGTCCAATTATTTTCATTTGCCAACATATTATTCAATAGAATTTTAGCTTCATCTAGTGTTCTTTCCCTGAAAATAGAACCAGCACAACTATCCAGGTAATCTCTGGAGGCATCAGTTAGTCCATTATAAAAGATATCAAGTATTTCATTTTTCTTAAGAGGATGATCAGGCAAAGCATTGAGTAATTGGAGAAGCCTCCCCCAAGCTTGTGGGAGACTCTCTTCTTCAATTTGCACAAAATTATATATATCCCTTAAAGCAGCTTGTTTCTTATGAGCAGGGAAATATTTAGCAGAGAAGTAATAAATCATATCCTGGGGACTACGCACACAACCAGGATCAAGAGAATTAAACCATATCTTAGCATCACCCTTTAATGAGAACAGAAATATTTTAAGGATATAAAAGTAACGAGTTCTCTCATCAGTAGTGAACAGGGTGGCTATATCATTTAATTTAGTAAGATGTGCCACCATATTTCAGATTCATAGTCATGGAAAGGATCAGATTCAACCAAAGTAATTATATCAGGATCAACAGAGAATTCATAATCCTTATCAGTAACACAGATAGGTGAAGTAGCAAAAGCCGGGCCAGGTTTCATCCTAGCATTTAGAGATTGCTTATTCCATTTAGCTAATAACCTCTTAAGTTCGTATCTATCTTTGCAAGCTAAAATAGCTAAAGAAGCTTCTTTATCAAAAACATAACCCTCAGAAATAACAGGCAAGTCTTCATCATCAATTTCATCAGTATTATCAGATTCAATATTTTCAATCTCTCTAGCCCTAGCAAGTTGTTCATCAAGAAATTCACCAAGTGGCACAGTAGTATCAAGCACAGAAGTAGTTTCATCATAAGTACCATGTATAGCAGAAGTGGCATCATCAATAACATGCGACATACCAGAACGAATAGCAGAAGCGGGTTTAGGTGTCGCAAGCTTACTCAAAACAGAAGGTGAATCAAGTGCAGAGCTAGATGGCAGTTCCTTACCTCCCCTCGTAGTTGAGGGATAAATCTTGGTTCTTGGATCTTTCAAGTTCTTCATAATGATAAGCAGATATAAATACCAAGTGACTCAAAGAATAGAGTTATGCTCCCCGGCAACGGTGCCAAAAAATAGTCTTGATAACCCACAAGTATAGGGGATCGCAATAGTTTTCGAGGGTAAAGTATTCAACCCAAATTTATTGATTCGACACAAGGCGAGCCAAAGAATACTCTCAAGTATTAGCAGCTGAGTTGTCAATTCAACCACACCTGGAAACTTAGTATCTGCAGCAAAGTATTTAGTAGCAAAGTAATATGATAGTAGTGGTAACGGTAGCAAAAGGTAACGGTAGTAAAAGTAATGTTTTTGGTATTTTGTAGTGATGATAGAAATAGCAACGGGAAAGTAAATAAGTGAAGAACAATATATGGAAAGCTCGTAGGCAATGGATTGGTGATGGAGAATTATGCCGGATGCGGTTCATCATGTAACAGTCATAACCTAGGGTGACACAGAACTAGCTCCAGTTCATCAATGTAATGTAGGCATGTATTCCGAATATAGTCATACGTGCTTATGGAAAAGAACTTGCATGACATCTTTTATCCTACCCTCCCGTGGCAGCGGGGTCCTTACGGAAACTAAGGGATATCAAGGCCTCCTTTTAATAGAGTACCGGAACAAAGCATTAACACATAGTGAATACATGAACTCCTCAAACTACGGTCATCACCGGTAAGTATCCCGATTATTGTCACTTCGGGGTTAACGGATCATAACACATAATAGATGACTATAGACTTGCAAGATAGGATCAAGAACTCTCATATATTGATGAAAACATAATAGGTTCAGATCTGAAATCATGGCACTCGGGCCCTAGTGACAAGCATTAAGCATAGCAAAGTCATAGCAAAATCAACCTCAGAACATAGTGGATACTAGGGATCAAACCCTAACAAAACTAACTCGATTACATGATAGATCCCATCCAACCCATCACCGTCCAGCAAGCCTATGATGGAATTACTCACGCACGGCAGTGAGCATCATGAAATTGGTGATGGAGGATGGTTGATGATGACGATGGCGACGGATTCCCCTCTCCGGAGCCTCAAACAGACTCCAGATCAGCCCTCCCGAGAGGTTTTAGGGCTTCGCGGCGGCTCTGTATCATAAAACGCGATGAATTCTTCTCTCTAATTTTTTTCTCCCCGAAACACAATATATAGAGTTGGAGTTGGAGTCGGAGGAGCTCCAGGGGGCCCACGAGGTAGGGGGCGCGCCCCCACCCTAGGATTCCCCTCCTCTTTCCTATTCCTAGTAGGAGAAGGAGGGAAGGAGGAGGAGGGGAGAAGGAAGGAGGGGGCGCCGCCCCCTCCTAGTCCAATTCGGACCAGTCCATGGGGGGGCCACCCCTTGAGGCCCTTCTCTCCTTTCCCGTATGGCCCATTAAGGCCCACTACTTCCCCGGGCGAATTCCCGTAACTCTCCGGTACTCCGAAAAATACCCGAACCACTCAGAACCTTTCCGATGTCCGAATATAGCCTTCCAATATATCGATCTTTACGTCTCGACCATTTCGAGACTCCTCGCCATGTCCGTGATCTCATCCGGGACTCCGAACAAACTCCGGTCATCAAATCACATAACTCATAATACAAATCGTCATCAAACGTTAAGCGTGCGGACCCTACAGGTTCGAGAACTATGTAGACATGACCGAGACACATCTCCGGTCAATAACCAATAGCGGAACCTGGATGCTCATATTGGTTCCTACATATTCTACGAAGATCTTTATCGGTCAAACCGCATAACAACACACGTTGTTCCCTTTGTCATCGGTATGTTACTTGCCCGAGATTCGATCATCGGTATCATCATACCTAGTTCAATCTCGTTACTGGCAAGTCTCTCTACTCGTTCCGTAATGCATCATCCCGTAACTAACTGTTTAGTAACATTGCTTGCAAGGCTTATAGTGATGAGCATTACCGAGTGGGCCCAGAGATACCTCTCCGACAATCGGAGTGACAAATCCTAATCTCGATCTATGCCAACTCAACAAACACCATCGGAGACACCTGTAGAGCATCTTTATAATCACCCAGTTACGTTGTGACGTTTGATAGCACACTAAGTGTTCCTCCGGTATTCGGGAGTTGCATAATCTCATAGTCATAGGAACATGTATAAGTCATGAAGAAAGCAATAGCAACAAACTAAACGATCATAGTGCTAAGCTAACGGATGGATCTTGTCCATCACATCATTCTCTAATGACGTGATCCCGTTCATCAAATGACAACACATGTCTATGGCTAGGAAACTTAACCATCTTTGATTAACGAGCTAGTCAAGTAGAGGCATACTAGGGACACTCTGTTTGTCTATGTATTCACACATGTATCAAGTTTCCGGTTAATACAATTCTAGCATGAATAATAAACATTTATCATGATATAAGAAAATATAAATAACAATTTTATTATTGCTTCTAAGGCATATTTCCTTCAAGCTCGACCTTAGATGATACCAAATTTTAAAAGTCAAATTTAAATATTTCAAAAAACCAGAAATAAATTGTGGATGTTCATAACACATGTGTCTACAATCACTAAGAAATCAATCAAAAATCAAAGCACAGAGAAACAAAAAGGGCAAATTCAGCATAATAGTGTCAAAAAAGGCAAAAGCATGAATAGGTCAAACCTGCCCTATTCACATCCGGGTTTTTTTCTCCGATACGCCAAGTTGGTGTATCATTGCACTAATAGGTAGAAAGAATACATGTTTAGAGGACACCTAGCTCGTACACATGTAGGCGTGCCAGGTGTCCTCGTGAGCAGAAGAAGTGGGATGCTCGGCCCAACTACAGTGGTTTACAACGCGTCAATTACAGCTTGGAGTCCTTTGGCGCCAGCCGAGGCCCAGGTGCGCACATCATCTTGAATCGAGGTGAACAAGCGGCTAACCGGGGGTTGCTGAAGGTCAAAGATGCAAGCATTGCGGTGCTTCCAGATGGCCCAGGTGACTAGAGGTACTAGGGACGCAAGGGCCTTCCGGAGCGAAACTGGGATGGAGCCGGTAGCATCGCGCCACCAGTCGTATAGGTTGAGATCGTCATTGGGGGGGTGACAGTGAGTTTGCACCAGGCAAGAGAGCGATGTCAGATCTCTCTGCAGAAGGCACAGACAGTCAGGAGGTGATGAATGTCCTCGAAGTCTTGATCACATAGGACGCAACGAGGAGGGTGGGTTAGCCCTCGCATAGCAAGTCTTTCCGCCGTCCAGCAACGGTCCTGTTTGGCGAGCCATAAGAACACTTTGACATTGGTCGGGGCCCAGCCCTTCCATGTCATTCTCCAGTCCATGTCCACAATGGATCCATGGAAAAGACCCAGGTAGCAGGATGAGGCCGAGTATGAGCCGCTAGCAGTCCACCGCCAGCGTATGCGGTCGGGGTCAGAGGAGAGGCTGACCTAAAGAAGATGCCTCCAAAAAAAGATGTACTCGACAGTGGCCTCGACCCCAAGCGCACCACGAATGTCCTGGATCCATGCCCGATTGAGGAATCCCTCCTGGACTAAGCGCTTAATGCGGCGTCTTCGAGGAACCAGAGCGGTCAGGCTCGGAGCAAGCTCGGCGATCGACTTGCCATCTAACCAATGGTCAGTCCAGAATTTACACGTGAGTCTGTCTCCAATGGTCCAGGATGTAGAGGCATGAAAGATGCCGCGCACGTCGGCGTCGTCTGGCAGGTGTAGATGATGCTAGGGCCGCGTGGGGTCAGTGATGCGAAGCCAGAGCCACCTAACCCGGAGGGAGATGCCGGTATGTTGAAGGTCCTATACGCCAAGGCCCCCAAGCTCGAGGGGGCGACACACTTTCTGCCAGTTAACCAGGTAGTTGCCAGAGCAAGCCTCTTTGCATCCATGCCATAGGAAATCACAAATCAGCCGGTTGACAAGCCTCAGGATGGATGGCGAGAGGGCCATGGCCAATAGCAGGTGGACGGGCATGGCACTCAGGACATGTCGAATAAGAGCGAGGCGTTCGCCACGAGACAGTAGGCAAGCTTGCCAAGTGGCAAGGCGCTTGGCCATCTTCTCCATGAGGGGTAGCAGCGCCGACGTGGGGACCTTCCTGGTGGAGAGCGGAAGTCCAAGATATTGGATGGGGAAGTGCGTGGTCTGGCAAGAGAGCGTCACACCGGCATTGGTGGCTGACTCATTCGTGCAACAAATGGGCGTCACGGAGCACTTAGTGAAGTTCGTCATTAGGCCAGAAGCTTGACCGAACACCTTGAGAATGCCTTGCACGGCCCGGAGATCATGTTCGTCGGGGTGGCAGAATAGGACGATGTCGTCCGCAAATAGCGAGATGCTGGGTATGGCGCGTCTGGTCGTGAGGCGGTGGAGAATGCCTCGGCTAGTGGCGTGCTGGATCAAGGTGTTGAGTACGTCGATAACCAGGACGAAAAGCATGGGAGAAATCGGGTTGCCCTGCCGCAGTCCGCTAGCATGATCGATGGGCGGTCCGGGGGTTCCATTGATGAGCACTCTCGTGGAGGAGGTCGAGAGGAGGATTGCCACCCAAGCGCACCATCTCCGACCGAAGCCAAGGTGACGAAGGACCTCAAAGAGGAATGGCCAGGAGACGGTGTCAAAAGCCCGGGCGATGTCGAGTTTGAGGAGGACTCGCAGCACCCTGAGGTTGTGGAGGAGGCGCGCTGTTTGCTGGACAAGCATGAAATTGTCGTGAACGCCACGCCCGGCGATGAACGCGCTCTGATTGGCAGAAACCAAATTGCCGAGGCAGGGAGCTAGCCTTAGGGAGAGTACCTTAGCGAATAGCTTGGCCAGGAGGTGTATGAGGCTGATGGGGCGATAGTCGAAGAGGGAGGAAGCGCCGGCCTTCTTCGGGAGCAGACTCAGGAGTGCTTCGTTAAGTTTGTGGAATCCACGTCCATTCATCAAGTAGAGCTTGTGAAAAACCTCGCAGATGTCATGCTTGACGATGTCCCAGCACGCGTGTAGAAACTCTGCGGTAAATCCGTCCAGGCCCGGCGCCTTGCCTGTTGGTAGCCGCTTGACGGCCGCCTAAATCTCGGGTTCAGAGAATGGTGCGTCAAGGTCGGGCATGTCGAAGGCCGGATGGTAGATGGCCTGGAGATCAACGGAGTAGGTGCGTGCCTCGTGGGAGCCTAGGATCGCGGCGAAGTGCTCGAATGCCATGCGGCTCATGTCAGTGTGGTCAGACACCATGTTACCGTTGTCGTTGAGCTGGAATATGTGGTTCTTCTGCCGGCGATGCGCAGCATGAATTTTGAGGAAGGCGGTGCTCACGTCTCCATCCCTGAGCCAACGAAACCGGGTGCGCTAGCGTGCGATCGACCTCTCGAGAGAAGCTAGGCCTAGGTATGCTCCCTTTAGTCTGCGACGGAGCCAGGCTTCGGCATCAGAGGGCGGGCGGGTGTCCTGTGCGGTGTCGAGACATGCAATTATTTCCTTGGTGAGGAGGATCTGCAACGAGACGTCTCCAAGTCTTTTAGCGCTCCAGCTTTGCAAGCTGCACGCCGTGGCCTTGAGCTTCGCAAAGACCCATCGAAAGGGGTCAGGTTCCGGTTCAACACCATTCCAGGCAGCCGAGACAACGTCATGGAATCCATCCCATTTGACCCAGAAGCCTTGAAAGTGAAAGCGCGGGCGGCCATGCGCACGGGGTATGCAATGAAGCACAAGCGGACAGTGGTCCGAAGTAGTAGTAGCCAGGCACTGGAGAACACAATGCGGGTGATCCGAGTCCCAGTTAGGGGTGCATAGAACGCGGTCGTTGCGAACTAGCGTTGGCCGTCTTTGCTCATTAGACCAAGTGTAGCGCCGGCCGTGGAGGTAAATGTCCCGCAGCTCGAGGGCGGAGGTGAACCATCTAAATCGGTTCATGATGCGCCTGTTGAGTCTATCATTGTTCTTGTCCTCGGCCGAAAGAATCATATTGAAATCTCCCCCAAGGAGCCAAGGGCCAGCACAAGTGTCACGCTCATCGTGCAGGTCCGAGAGAAATGCTAGCTTAGCATTGTCATCTTGTGGACCATAGACTCCGGTAAGCCACCAGTGTTATCCGAATATCCGACTTTATCCTTTTATTTGTCTACGCGCACTTTGAATTTTGATCTGAATATTTTAGGGCTTGTTGACATATGTGTTGTGGACGTTCACGATTTTTTTCTAAAACATTTAAATTTGTTTTTCGAATATGTATCATGGGAACACAAATGATGATATCACCTCATATTCTCCCCTAGTCATGGATTGAAGGCCATATAACCCATTTTTATAACTTTTCTTTCCGAGATAAAAGCACGGCAGGCTCAGGAACTTGTCACGCCCGTGATGTTTTGGCCCACAAACTTGCAAATCCTCACTCCGGCACCCAAAAACTTGCAGCCGATGTGCAAAAAAGCCCATAGTCAATCCCGCTGCGACATCTGGCGCCACGCTGGCAGAGGCAGTCGTCGCGTGACTTTGCAGAAACCCCCCTGGCCTTTACCAGTAATGAACCCGCACTCCACATCTTTCCCTCTCGTTCCCCATTGCAGCCCCAGCCAAATCCCTAGTTTCTCTCCCTCTCGTTCCCCACTGTATCGCCCGACGCAAGAAGCATGAGAGCTAGGTCAACGACGGCGGCGAGCCTGGGCTGCGGAGCTAGCGGTAGCAGGACAAGCATCGCTCGTCTTCAAGGACACGCAACTCCTCGTCGGCCACGCGAAGCTACTCGAGCCGCTCCACCGCGAACTCTGATATCGAGCCAACTACTGCGGATCTCGCTGCTGTCCGTCGGGAGCACGAGCTGGAAGATGCATGGGAGGAGGCGGGGTTCAAGGAGGTGTAGGAGAGACGGTGCGCCCAACGGAGGGAGGCTGGAGGCGATGAATACCTACCGCCTGACGAAGTCATCTTCGAGCTACCAGCTCCGCTGTATGAGGCATCATTGCTCACCACGCATGCCGATGAGGCTCTGCGCGCAGCCAAGCAGCAGCTCGACGACGCCATCATAGTTGCGTCCTGGTCCACGGCGCAGGCAGACGTCGTCCTCCGTCGGGCTGCCGAACCAGAGCGCGCAGCCAGAGAGCGAGCAAGGGCAGCGACTGCCGCTGCGTCTTCCTCGACGTCAACTCAACAAGGCAACAACAAGAACCCAATTGTACTCTCATCTGACAATGACGAGTATAAGAAGCACCCACATTTCGCTCTTATCACCCCATGCGTTCTATTTTCAGTTTAGCCTGTTCACTACTCCCTCCGTCTCAAAATTCATGTCTTAGATTTATCTAGATACGGATGTATCTAACACTAAAATGTGAAATAGATACATCCATTTGTAAACAAATCTAAGACAAGAATTTTGGAACGGAGGGAGTACTCTTCTGTCAGGTTTCAGTACATGTACTCCGTCAGTGCAAACACAAAGAACAGGGGCAATCAAGCATGGCTCCACTGATTCCAATGGCGCAACCCTTCCTTGCCGCTCGCTCCACAGCCCAGACTCGCCGCCGCCGTCGACCTAGCTCTCATGCTTCTTGCGTCGGGCGATACAGTGGGGAACAAGAGGGAGAGAAACTAGGGATTTGGCTGGAGCTGCAATGGGGAACGAGAGGGAGAGATGTGGAGTGCGGGTTCATTACTGGTAAAGGCCAGGGGGTTTCTGCAAAGTCATGCGACGACCGCCTCTGCCAGCGTGGCGCCAGATGTCGCAGCGGGATTGGCTGTGGGCTTTTTTGCACATCGGCTGCAAGTTTTTGGGTGGCGGAGTAAGGATTTGCAAGTTTGTGAACCAAAACATCACGGGCGCGACAAGTTCCTGGGCCTGCCGTGCTTTTACCTCTTTCTTTCCCAAAGAGAAAAAAACACCTGTTGGAAACCGCCGCGGCTCCGAGCCGAACCTTCTTCATGGACCCAGCGGGCCTCCACGGCCCCCCACCCCCCTCTCTCCTCTTGGCTGTCTGCGCGCCAGCGCCACCACCGCACCATGCGCTTCCTCGCCGCCGCCGCCGCCGCCGCGCTCAAACCCTAAACCCTCCACCGAAACCAATGGCGTCCCTCCTCTGCTCCCCCGCCTCAAAATCGCTCTCCGTCACCACCTCCACACTCTTCCTCTCCTCGCTCGCGTCGCTCACCCCCGCCCACACCCATCCCCTCTCCGCCTCCGCCGCCACCCCGCCCGTCCCGGCCTCCGTGCCACCCACCGGCCTCATCCCCAACTCCCGCTTCCTCGTCGACGCCTTCCGCCACGCCGGCGACTTCTCCGTCGCCTACTTCCTCTCCCACTTCCACTCCGACCACTACGCCGGCCTCGGGCCCTCCTGGCGCCGTGGCCTCGTCTTCTGCACCGCTCCCACCGCCCGCCTACTCGCCTCCGTGCTCTCTGTGCCGCCGGAGCTCATCGTCTCCATTGACATTGACGTCCGCATCACCGTTGATGGCTGGGGTGTTGTTGCCGTCGATGCCAACCACTGCCCTGGGGCCGTCCAGTTCCTCTTCACCTCCCCTGGACCAAACCCGGAGAGGTATGTGCACACCGGTGACTTCCGATATACGCACTCCATGAGAAGCAACCCTAATCTGCTGGAATTCGTCGGTGCTGATGCGTTATTCCTGGACACCACATACTGTAACCCCAAATTTACATTTCCTTCTCAAGAGGAGTCACTGGAGTATGTTGTCAACACGATAAAGCAGGTGAAGGAGGAGAGTGGGGCGGCTGGAGAGCGCGTCTTGTGTTTGATCGCTACTTATGTTGTGGGCAAAGAGAGGATTCTGCTGGAGGTTGCAAGGCGCTGCGGGTGCGCGATTCATGTGGATAGTAGAAAGATGGAGATTTTGACAGTATTGGGGTTTGGTGGGGAGAAGGAAGTTTTTACTGAAGACGCTTCAGCAACAGATGTGCATGTCATAGGGTGGAATATTTTGGGGGAGACATGGCCCTATTTTCGGCCGAATTTTGTGAAAATGAAGGAGATCATGGTGGAGAGAGGATACACCAAGGTAGTTGGGTTTGTACCAACCGGATGGATGTACGAGACCAAGAAGGAAAGGTTCGCAGTTAGAGTGAAGGATTCACTCAAGATACATCTTGTACCTTATAGTGAGCACTCGAGCTATGATGAGCTGCGGGACTATGTGAAGTTCTTGCACCCAAAACGGGTAATTCCCACTGTGGGAGTAGATGGTGGGAAGCTTGATGGTAAGGAGGCAATTGCTTTACAGAAACATTTTGTTGGATTGGTGGATGAGACAGCAAACAAACACGAGTTCCTGATGGCATTCAATCGAAGATCGGCACATGCTTCTCTT
This sequence comes from Triticum urartu, assembly GCF_056163025.1. Taxonomy (NCBI): domain Eukaryota; kingdom Viridiplantae; phylum Streptophyta; class Magnoliopsida; order Poales; family Poaceae; genus Triticum; species Triticum urartu. The sequence goes on from NC_141875.1 coordinate 484,693,203, forward strand.
AGCCATGAGGATGTGTTGGCCAAATGCTGTAGAGAACAAGATGGGGAGGAGTTTGCTTCGTTACCAGAAAACAATTCTGTTTCTGAACTACCAGACAATTTGGAGATTAAGATTACAGAAGGAATGAAGAAAGAACTGTCAGATTTCCTACCCTCATGGGTCAACCAGGACCAGATTCAGGGCCTGTTGATGAGCTCAGGTGGTGATGTTGTTCAATCAGCATCTGCCTTCTTTGAGCGGGAAAGAGATTTCTTTGAAGAAGCAAATGGTTCTAATAATGAAAAGCCTAAGTCAGTGGAAATTCGTACTTCTGATCTTGGATCTTCTGCTGACACAAGTAGTCAGCAGGAAGTTCCTTCGTTTTCACAGAAGCCCATGGAGCATTCTGCCAAGCTCGTAAACTTGACTCCTGTGAGAATGAAGTCGAATCAAACGAAGAAGGAAAGAAAGAGGGGTTCTAGTACTGTAAGCAAGTCAAAAAAGAAAGGAAAATCAACTGCCTCAACAGAAGCTGGTGGACCCAAGCAACCCACAATCACAAACTATTTTGGTAGAGCAACGGCAGCTGCTTCTAAAAGTGAGTCAGCCAATAAAGTAACAGTTGATCCACATCAAAACAATGGGGAGAATAACAACCAGTCAATGGACATTGTGGAATCACACAAGCAGGGAGTAAACCAGCTTCTTCAGATTGTAGATGGCAGCATGTCCAGAGAATCTGCAATTTCCTTGCTTGAGAAGACAAAAGGAGATGTGAATGTAGCAGTTGACATGTTTTACAGTAAAATCCAAAACAATAAAGTACCTGATAGTGACAAGAGTATTGTGCCGCAGAATACACAAAATGAGATGATAGATAAATATGATAACACAAACATGGTCCACAACTCTTCTCAGGCTACTCCAAAGATGCAAAACTTGTATGTACAAACTTCTGTAGCACAAGCAGATTTGATGAATATATCATTGCCAGTTGAAAAGTATCGGCCGATTGAGCATGGTTAGCTACTAGCTGCTGAGAGTTTTTATCACCTTGCTTTGTAGTGAGTCATGCCATGTATGTCCACTTCTGCAGCTTGCTGGACAGCAGGACAGCCTGCGCCATACTTGCATTTGGCTCGCACTTTTGATCTTGTAGAAAGAGAAAAAGGGAAGATCAAAACTACTGCCATGCTTTGCAACATGTTCAGGAGGTTTTCCAATGTTTATCACTTTATAGTTTACCTATCCATGTTGCTGTTGATCATCCACTGAAATGTTCACCATTTTAATATCTTATTACCTTTGAATGCAGTTTGCTTGCCTTATCACCTGATGATGTGCTACCTGCTGTTTATCTATGTACTAACAAAATTTCTCCGGACCATGAAAATGTGGTAACTACAGTAATTGCCGTACTTCGCACTTTCCCCATATCTACTGTTGGTTGCTTCCTTTTAACATCTCAGTTGAAACATTGGAAATTTATACCGAACAAACTCTATATCAATAAAGATAAGTTGATTGCCAAACTTAAGTTATGGAGTATCGACAAATCTTTTTCTTGTCAAATGCTTTCTTTCAAACCCCTCATTTACTGTTTAAATACACATTATCCTATTCTAGCATGAGTAAAATACACTAGAGGTCATAAAAGTATTCCAAGTGTGTCAAGTTGGTCCTAAAAGTTTGAATCGTTCACCGTGGGTCCTAAATGTATGTAAGTCGTTCACCGTGGGTACTAAAAGTATTCCAATTGTGTCAAATAGGTCCTAAAAGTCGCGGGTAAAATACACATATAGGACCCGCGGTGAACGATTTCAAACTTTTAGGACCTACTTGACACACTTAGAATACTTTTAGGACCTCCAGTGTAGTTTACTCTTCTAGCATTGTACTTTAGTCTTCCCTTCCATGTTCATCTTTTTTTTTTTGAAATGCTTTCATTATGCCTAGTCAATTTTCATGACACACCAACACACTAACTCCATTCCTGTTAATGAAGCTAGGAACTAAACATTGGCGGCAGTCTAGTTATATCTGCTATGGAGGAGTCGCTAGGAACGAGCAAATCTAAAATACACGAGATGTACAAAACTTACGGTGATCTTGGTAAGGCTAAAAGTTAAAAGTAGCAATATTGTTGTTTCATATTATTAGTTTGGAGGAAATAGCCTACCGCATGGTCTCATGGCTGTGTCGTTGCGTATCAATCCATTTGACAGGCTTTTGAGAAGTTCCAACATCAGTCTGTAGCTTCATGCATGAGTTATTATTCGTTACTCCCTTTGCTTGGAAATGTAAGGTGCATTTTGTTTGGTTAATACAAGACAGTGACCAACAACTACTCCCTCCGTAAAGAAATATAAGAGCGTTTAGATCACTACTTTAGTGATCCAAATGCTCTTATATTTCTTTACAGAGGGAGTACTCTATTAATATTTGGTTTATGTGATACAAAATCACAATCATGATACTTCTGAATACAAATCTATTGGCACTGAATTTATGGCATGTAATATTACATATCAATTGATTTTGTTGTTGGTCAATGTCTTGTCTTAACCGAACAAAATATTCCTCTTATTTCCGGACGAAGAGAGTAACTACTTTTGGGATGATATTAACTCCTATTATTTGTTATCTATGTTACGCCATTTGTTCTATGGATATAAGCTATTTAATGTTCAAAATATAGTTTTCTTTATTACAGTATATTGTATCAACAGCAGTTGTTGTGTAATTTGTAGGTGATGTTGCCCAAGAATGCCGTCAGAATCAAACACTACTTGCTCCTCCTCGTCCACTCTCAGTTCGGGATGTATATTCTACACTACGAAAGCTAAGGTCTTATTTACAAAAAAAGATATCTTCGTTTGATGTTCATTTTACCTTTATATATCTATTTTACCATAATGATTGGTCAATCGTCCACCTTTCTTTCTACTCAATATTACATGCTACAACAGTTCTTCCCTGAGTATTTTTCGTTCTTGCAACACATACAATTCTTTCCTGGCTGACTAACGACTTGGGTGCCACCTCATCATCTAGGCGCAAGTTGTAGTCATAATGGATAAGGTAGGTCAAGTCAACATTCAAGTTAGTAACTCGAGAGTTGAGTCTCACTTTGTTAAACTAAGATGTTTGGCTTCTTTCATAACCAAAACCTAGGCTTCTATCCAGTCTGTCACCTGCTCAACCAAAGTTGATAAGTATTCCAGTAACTTGCATGAACCAGCCCCTACTCCCTAATCAGTAATCACTGAGTGAATAGACTGTTGCAGTGCTATAGAGTGGTTTGGGTCTAGTTACTGTGGTGGGACTTGCAGCCATTCTAACCATAATGATATTATCTTGCAAAGAAAAATATTATATGGCAGATGAAATTTTATTTGCTTGAGAATTCTGAAAAAAAAGAACATGTCAAAGTGGTAATTATTCTTGGTTTAAAGGCCATATAGGTCTATATTTTAGAGCCACCAGGATACTCATATCTGCTACCGTATCTCAAAGCTGTTGACTATTGTTTGCGATCTTCAGTATTGTGGAACAACGATGCAGAGTAAAATTATTCACCTGCATCTCTAATCGGTGGCGGAGCCAGGAAAAACCAGGAGCCGGGGCGGGCTGCAAGCTAACTAGAAAGACAACAGAAAATAATAGAGAGTATAACTGTACACCTGCATCTCTAGTCAGTGGTGGAGCCAGGAAAAACTAGGAGCCGGGACGGGCTGCAAGCTAACTAGAAAGACAGAAAACCGTAACCGGATACTTGGAACTATAAGTCAAACAACCGATACTGTATTTTCCATACATATAATTTCAATAAAACCTGAAATTAAATATGACAACTATTAGTTGGATAAACAATAGTAGTTATGAATAAAATACTAGGTATCCAAATGCCTGATGAAGCACCAAAAAATAAGACCCACCAAACTAAAAAGTAAAAACTAGCAATTCATAGTGGAGGTGTAAAAACTTATTCACAATAATTTTCGTTACGAAGAAAGTTCCCTGACACCGGCAATAGTAAAGCTAATTCAAGATGAACAACATTAGGGTCTTGTTCTCATGCCGGTGTCAGAGTTCCGGCTGCACAACATTTGCATTCTAAATATTTGCTCTAGGAACCAAAAATCTCCTCATATCAAATATTTTAATAACATAAGATTGAAATTTGGTGATTTAGAATGATTGAACTAACTAACAATGGTTAGGCTAGAGGAGTCGAGAAGAAGTAATACTGATGTGGAGTGAGATTGATTTTTCTTTAATGAACCTGCTCAAAACGTTGGAATCCCCAATTTTCTATATCCGTGCAAATTACAAACAAATATTAAAACCCCCAAATTCAAGGCATGAATTATCATTCCACAAATTTGTGTGTGTGTGCGCGCGCGCGTCCACTATATAAAATCTCCAAATCCAGTTAACCTGAACTTACCTCACCTAATCAGTCGTCGGCACGAATGGCTCATGGCTGGAAGGAGGAGCTGTCAGGTGTCAACTGTCGTCTTTCCTGCTAGGAGGAGCTGCGCCAACGCTGACAAATCATCGGCGGCGTTCTTTGTCTGCAACTATCGAACCATGGCGGCCAGTCGAACTGCTCGAGGGAGGAGGCGTGAGCAGGCTGCGTTAATTTGTGCGGGCACATTGTTAAATTTTTTTAGGGAATGTGGGCGTATTGTTTTGTAACCAGTCCTCCTACCTCCTCCCTCGACCAGCCATGAGCCTAGGGGCAACCGTATAGGTTAATTAGATGGGCTTAGAAGACCAAGATGGCCCAAGAATAATTTGCCCGGGCAAACGACGGTAGCTTTAGCTAATAATTACATGATGTCACAGCTATGATTGAAGGAACAGCTCGCAGGTGAGCCCAGGCAGCTGTCCTGGCTTGCCGGGTACTGCCTCCGTCACTGTCTCTAATAGAATCCAGGAATCTTTCCGTACATGCACAATATCTTAATTACCCACGGGTTGCTATACATAGATGGCTAAGGTTAAACCTGAGTTACTTTTAATCCGGATTATAATTCCTTTTGTATGGTTAGTATCATATCTGTCGTCTGCTTACAATACAATTTTTGATGATTATACTATCAACCCTATCAATTATTAACATGACGTACATGTCATATCGCATAAGAACCGTCTTGTCAAAGTTCCATAGGCACTTTGTATCCTAGCAACTGATGGTAAATAACCGGTCACTGTAGATTGCATTATTTTCTGTTCAGTTTTGGTCTCATACTTCTGTTTTTTTTAATGTAGTAATAAGCAAATAGTTAAATCTTTGAATATTCTGGCTTTATTTCATGCAATAATCTCACTGTTTTCTTTCAAGATAAATAGATAATAAAATTTAATAATAATCATACTTCGCATGATATCATTTATTGCCACAGGGAAATGATAATCTGTTTAATTTCGTCAGTTTTTATTTTCATTTTAGTGCAATATCAGGTGGTGGGAGTGCTGGGAGGAGAAAAATTCTTGTGTTGCATCTTATTCGGTCTTGCAGAGAAATGGAAATGAAATTTCTTGTTAGAACGCTGGTGAGGCATCCTTCCTTTATGCTTGTAAATTTCTATTTTGCGCCTGAGTCTGTATTGCATATAATAACTGCAGATTATACTTCGATTTTGTGGTTTTGGTCTTCTGTGCTTACTTATCTTCTAATTCATCCTTCTCACATGATGGACAGCTTCCATCCATTCCCACACTTGTTAAATCCTAGTATACAAATGCTATATTAGCAAAAGAAAGCCTCAGTTTCAGTATCTAATTCATTATGTATTTGTTGTTCTCATTATCTTTGTTCATGCTTCCAAGTCTTTGTGAACCTATCTGAATTAGTATGGCAATAACTAATCAATCTTGGATTTTCCTATGTCTACCCTCCTCCCTTTCGTGTGTGTGGGTGTGTTTTACCAACAGGTCCGTAACTTGCGTATTGGCGCTATGATGAAGACAATCTTACCCGCTCTTGCACATGCCATTGTTCTTCATGAAAAATGTTCAACAGGCCCTGTGGTATCCTTGGAGGGTGTAAAATCACAATTGCAGGTTTGTTTAACTAAGCCGAGCCTGTTCTTTTGTTCTGCAAATGATTTTGTTTGAGGGTTTGAGCTTTGCTCATATGGGGCATGGCTTGTCTCCCGGCCTATACTAGGGGGCAGGTGATTTTGAGGCCCCAGATTTGACTTGTGCTCTTGTTAGTACTACTTTTTTTTTTAATGTTAGATGTGACCGTCGCTTGCTAATATTTTGCACACTACCATAGAACCATTACTCCAATCTCATACTTTCCTTCGACATTAGCTTGGTTATGGTAATATAAACTCTTAGTCTCATACTAGGTACTTGAAAAGAGAACATAGCTACGCCACCAAGCATCTAACCATATACTATAATGCTCTAGATCATCACGTTTCTCAGTTCTCTATAGGAACCTTCTGTCAATTCTAGACATGTACTTGGAGGACACACACACGTAGGTATGTGTGCATGTGTCTCTTTTTTGCAATCCTGAAAATACTGCAATATCTATTAATTAGAAGTAAATGAATGCGTCAGCACATTTTAACCATCTGTCCCTTGATGAAGCCAATGCTACACGATATGTACATTACATGTTGTAAGTGGCAAGAGAAAAAACCGGTCTATTTTGCTAAGTGCCCATGTTGAGTATCTTAGGGAAAATTGTATTACTGTTGTCTGTCGTGATTTATTAGGAAAAATACTTGAGGCTTGACGCCAAATTATATATTACTGCTAGAATCTTAATTCTTACCACAGAGCGTGAAAATGGCACCTCCATTCTCTTAGCGACTACAAAGATGCGAAAGTTTGAATTTTTTGTGTCCCTAACTATAAAAATATTTCGGTGAATTGGAGGAAACTTAATTTAATAGCTGGGCTCTAAAATGTTTCTTTTTCTTATTCTTACGAGAACTTCGTGGAGAAAACATGGATTCTTCACTATCCACTTTTGCACATCTTTACTATATAATGATTTGATTTTTTACACTTTCTGAATCAAGAATTCTACCTTCCTCTTTGAGCAGAGCCTTTCAACTGAAGTTACTGAGGCATACAATGTGATTCCTAATATGGTGAGTAATCATTAATGAACTTATTTCATTTGATATATGATGGTACAGACTTTCGTATTTCCTAGCTATTGGTTACATCAATGTTAAATGTGCTGAGTATCTACTATCTAGCTTACATTGCTAGAAAACCTATGTCCTTTCCAAAAGAGCTCTGGTGAGTTTGTCAAGAGAACAATTTTTAACCTTCATCATAGCGCATTAATATTGTAATAGAAAATTGATGTACAACTTGTAATATTAAATTCCCTTCATTTTATGACAGCCCTTTTAAATAGTAATTATGTGGTGTCTATAATATGAACGGCTATAAGTTAATCTATGTGCTTGTGGAAAATGGTGCAAGTGGTGGTTCAAAAGGCACTGATACGGGGACACAGAGACAAGGATACTTACACGGGGACACGGGATCAGCAAGTGTGTGTGTGTGTATAAAGACAAAATGATAACAACAGAGGATACTTAAGATTTGGAACACCATCCCTAAGTTCACCCTCTTCACTGTCAACGCTAGCATTGTTGTTGCTTCCACTCCCAAATGCCATGCTCCCTCTGTTAATCAGCAACAAGTGAACAGCAGGTCTGCAGTAGCAAATCGAGCAAATCAGCAACAGTAGCTAATTTAGGACAGCAGCAATGGCAGGCAATAGCAGCAGCAAATCAACAGCAATAAAGTAACAACAGCAGCACAGTAGCATCAATAACAGGAACGACGGGGAAGAAAGAGGAGGGAGGGAAGAGATGAGGGCAGAGGGCGAGGTATGTTGCTCCGTCGCTCGAGCTTGCTTGCCAACGGAAGAAGAGCAGTAGCAGCCAGTACAGACGGTGGTTGCAATGAGTACAGGAGGCGGCGCGGTCGCTGGAGGCAGAGGCACAGACCAACTCACGGTCGATTTGGTGCTTGTCTGTTGCCTCTCCAGCATAGTTAGGGTTGTAATTGACTGGTATTGGGCTCCCGTATCCCCCTGTGTCCATACTGTATCCCTGCCGTATCACAGTGTTCTTTTTTAGATATAAAAATAGATGGGATTCTCGAGGATAGCCGTATCCATGCTTTTTAGTCCAAAACAGGATGGTTCTTGCTTCAAGCGAGAGATCGCCGTCATTTTTCTAAAGGAACTCCCGCTGGCACTATTTTCAGGATTTGCTCGTTCCCTCTCTTCTTTGTGAAGGCGCTACATTTGCAGCTTCGTCCTTAGCAATGGTACCTGGCACACCTATACCACCTATGCTTGCAAGGTGTGTGCATTTGATGCTGTTTCCAGTACAATTATTTTTAACTGACCTATTTTATATTGTAATCATGGTTTCATTCCTTTTTTTTTCAGAATTACTAATGGGGTCACTCAAGCACTGAAGTTGTTTCATGGTAGAGCATTTACTTGTGAGTACAAGTGAGTACATTGCTCTCTTAAGAGATTCTTTCCTAGCAAACCTACTTTCATGACCAAATGGTTGTTCTTACTGTACATTAACTTTTTATGAATTGCTAAGTACTCCCTCTGTGCCAAATTATAGTGCATATAATATTTTTCAAAAGTCAAACTTTGTAAACTTTGACCAAGTTTATAGAAATTTATCAACATTTACGATACCATTGGATTCATCGTGAAATATATTTTCACTTGTTATATATTGGGTATTGTAAGCATTTTTATTCTATATACTCAGGCAAAGTTTACAAAGTTTGACTTTGAAAAATATCATATGCACTATAATTTGGCAAGGAGGGAGTATAAAACATCGTTTCTAGCTGCACTTTGCTTGAGGTTGGTTAACCGAACTACAAAAATCAAAGCGCCACCAGTTCAAGCATAACCATGGGCTTTGTTTTAAGCATCACGAGAACTGTGGAGCCTGGGCAAAGCAGTTAGGGAGGAGTACTTTCCTATTGTCTTGACACCAGTTGAGTTTGCATAGTTTGTAGGGCCAGTTATGTTGAAATCTGGGTCTGCGATTGCCATAAGCTACAAGCTTAACCACACACACAAAGTCCTCTGACCGCTTTTGTAGTTTCTAAGGGAAACTATTTTAGTTAAGTCCTTAGACATGTCATGCATAACTTATTTCATACTAACTTTCCTTTGCTTTCAGGTATGATGGTCAGCGCGCCCAGATTCACAGATTAACTGATGGATCTGTGCAAATATTTTCAAGGCAAATGAAAGATTCGACTTCCCGATTTCCCGATTTAGTTAACATGATCAAAGAGCTTTGCAACTCAGAGGTGGCCAGCTTTATACTGGATGCTGAAGTAAGTTTGATTCATGAGGATGACCTCTCTATGTGCTATGTTTATAGTAGACCACTCACCACTTACTTACCTTCTAATTGTTTTTGTTATACTTGCGCGTCCAAATCAAGGTTGTGGGAATCGATAGGAATAAAGGAAATAGGCTGATGTCATTCCAAGAATTGTCTTCAAGAGAAAGAGGGAGCAAGAACTCCTCAATTGCAATTCAGAACATAAAGGTGCTATGATTGTTCTGCGATCCACTAAGTTCTGTTACTGCTTTGGACTCATCAGCATTTTGTTTTTGATAGCACCTTTACTTGATTAATGCCTATAACTTTACCAAGAGGTAGTGCGAAGAAATTTCTCTAATAATTCTTATAATTGAGAGCTTAAGTGGAGTGAGCCTTGGCTCCTTGTCGTCTCTCGGGTTTTGTCGGATTATTTATTGAGGACGGATTTTGTACATGGAAGGGTGGGTACTTGAGTTTAGGGTCAAGAAATTCATATATGTGTCATGTTAGAACATGTGCATCTGCAGAAATTCATGTTCTAACATGATTGATGCACATCTATGACTATGTTGGGAAATTTTGGAAACACACAACACAAGTAGCTAAACTCTAAACTGAAGCAGCCATTGCTTTTCCCACCATTTTTCAGAATGTTGCACTTGGCCACAGATAATGTATGTCCTTTTATTTTGAAGCACTGTTAAGTTTGTAGTTGTCTTTCTGTTTTCCTCATTTCTGGTATCCTTTGCTCAACATATAGTAGCATGTGTGTTACACATTGTCAATGAGACTGTGAGTGGACTATTTTATGCTTTGAACAAATTGAACAAATAATGTACTTTTGTGTTTGCTGTGTTTGGATTTCCTTCTTCATATCTAATCATTTTAATTATCAGAGCAAGTTTATTCTATTTTTCTACTACTAATGTTTGGAGTTCCTTCTTCGTAAATAATTATTTAATAATCACAGCAAGTTTATTCCATTTTTTATAATTGCAGTCTATTTATTTTTATCATCATGAATGATAATGATAATACCAAAGTTGATACTATTTTGACCATTCTGCAGGTTGACATCTGTGTGTTTGTTTTTGATATTATGTTCTGCAATGGACAAAGGTAAATGTTGTGAGGCACTTTTGCAGTTTATAGTTCTTTTTTATGAATGGAGTGCCTGTATTTAGGTACATGGTTGAAAAGACTTTTTTTAATAAAGAAAATATATTTTGTTGAGTAATCACCCCTGTTCTGTAGCCAGAAATACTCTTTCAATGATTGGCAGCATCCTGTATATCAGCAGAGAGATCTGTTGCTCATATCCTTTTATTCACAGAGTGATTAGTTATCAGTTGAATTTAGTTTGCCTGTCCCACACGTCAACTACAACGGTCTTATGCTTTTAGTTTATCAGTGATGTAATGATATGTAGAAAATGTTAATGTTCTTACACAATTGATGATTCGGAGAACTTAATTGCATACCGGTCATGTCATGTGGGATGCCTAATGGAAATGTTTGCTATAAACTATACTTCGTTTTACCTATGTGTTATACGGATGGTTTATTATTGAGTAAATTGCACTTCGGATCACATATTCTTACCACATTTAACATTAGGTTAAATTGTCCTGTAATACTAGTGCGTCACTCGCGGCTGGGCCTTGCTTGAGTGTGTTGCATGGATGTGGCAGAGGAGTGAGGTGGCCTCCATGTGGCAGTTAACAGGTTGGCCCATGTCACTGAACCGACTCAGGTTTGTTATGCCTGGTCTGGTCTCATCTTGTGATGACAATATCTGGTCCGATTTTTTGCAATGTGGCACAAAGCTGCAACAGTCGTAAAAAGCAAAGTGCAATTGTGTGGAATAGAAATGCCAAAATGCCAACGTACAAGAAACCGACTCTTGATTGTTTAATTCAAAATACAACGAATTTAACTGTGTTTTTCTGCAGGCTATTGGATAACCCACTTCGTCAAAGGAGAGGCTGTATGATTCAGTACCATCTTGAAAACTTGTATAAGTACAATGTGCTTTGTTGAGTAATGCCTCTAAGAATGTCCTCGAACTCTTCCTGCATTTTGCCTTGCAGACATCCATGACCTTTTCCAGGAGAAGCCAGCATACTTGGAGCTAGCTCAGCAGTTAACTGTAAGTTTCATCCTTAAATGAAACACTCTTACTTTTATGGATGTACAAGGTTGTCAGGACTCAAGGGGTAAATACTACACGGGCTAAAGGACACACCCAAAGCCTGAACCAATAGAATACACATCCAAAGTTCAAGGCTTGATAGAGTAATCACAGCATCAGACACAAATAGGCCAATCTCATGGTGGTTATTGCCAGCTTGGGTGATAAACTTGACGCCAGCGATCTGAGTTCACCATCACTACAGAACTAACAACTGTAGAAACAAACTGCCTGTAGTTTTCAATTGATTGTAACTCTGACAGTGTCTGCTCGTACTAGCTAATCTGCTATTACCACCATCGGTGCCATTCCTACATGCACTACTACAATTAAGACGCTGCATCTTTTAATGTCAATGGTAGCTGATATCTTATCTCATCCTTTTCCTTTGTTTCCTTTTAACACTGCTCACTATTTGCGATCAAAATCTATGACACAAAACATGGGGGGGGGGGGGGGGGGGGGGATACGAGGATAGGAAAATTCGAGTCCATGGGAATTTGAAGCCAGGTGGCGCAACTGTTCGTCAACTCCTCACACCTAAGTCAGCTGGGGTCACATAGGATACTAACTCACTCTGGTTGAAATTGCAAGATCTGGAGTACCGCTCGTATTATACAATCTTTCTTTCTGTGCTTGCTTGTTTAGAATCTATTCATGCATGTTTGTAACTGCAGATGAATCGATTTCTTCTACGCAGGTTGAAGAAGATGAAGCATCGATAGATAATTCTAGCACTTTACACAGAATGAGCAGCTTTTTTGAAAAAGCATGCCAGTCTTCTTGTGAGGGTATAATGTTGAAGACTCTTGATATTGATGCTGGATACTCTGCTTCCAAGCGTTGTGATTCATGGTTAAAGGTGCAAACTGCTGTTGTATGCTGAAGAAGCGTTTGCCTTAATGTCTCACATTTTTCTGAAACATCTTGCATGACGTTTGCAGGTGAAGCGTGACTATGTGGAAGGCCTAGGTGATAGCCTTGACTTAGTTCCAATCGGTGCATGGTATGGAAATGGACGGAAAGCTGGATGGTAGGTTCTCCGCTTCCCGTTGCATCGAGTCAAATGCTCCCAGCTTATGCTTCAGTTTGTTTTCACAGGTACAGCCCTTTTCTGATGGCATGCTACAACCCTGAATCTGAAGAATTTCAAAGTGTCTGTCGTGTTATGTCTGGTTTCTCAGATGATTTCTATAAGGAGGTATGTTTGAATTGTTATTTTGTTTAATCATGCCACACTTGTCTGTAGTAACCTGGCATCTTTAAGAACACATGCCAGCAGTTGCTTACATGCTTGAATGTGATATTTGCTTTGACAAATTGAAAGTACAAAAGAATGACGAACTGTGAAAATTACATATACCGGAATGATTATGTAGTGATATACAGGATGCGAGAGGCTGACTAGCAATTCTAGTGAGTTTGTTCCTAAAGGGATAAATTATTGCCGTGGCATCTATTAGTTTATATTGTTTTAATTTGAACGCAAAATTGTCCATAATCAGAATTATGTATGTTGCTGTTATCTATGTTTATGCCTTGCATTGCTGGAAATCTGATCTGCAGATGAAGGAGTTTTATTCTGGTGAAAAGATACTGCCCAAGAAACCCGTGTACTACAAAACAGATGAGCAGCCGGAGTTGTGGTTCACTGCTGAACAAGTTTGGGAGATCCGAGGTGCAGGTAAAATGTGAAGCCCTGTCATGAGAACATCTCCATTTGGAAACTACAGCATTGTGCATTAGGGAACCTAACGTGCCAATTCATTCCCGGTGATTCCTCTTTTTTTGTGGGAAATGCCAATTCTTTCCTGGACCAGGCTAATTTTCTTGGGCTTGTACCACGTAGTAGTTCACACAGACCTTGGAGAAATTTACGGATATCTCGCAAGCACGGCATGTCTAATTTCCTTCTTCCTGGCAGATCTCACACTATCCCCTGTCCATCACGCGGCCATCGGTATCGTGCATCCATCGCGCGGTATCTCAGTGAGGATGCCGAGGCACATACAGTGCGTTCCAGATCGGAGTCCAGAGGATTGCAGCACGGCCGCCGACGTTGCTAGCATGTTCAGAGCCCAAACCAGGAAGATGGAGGTCAGCAGCAATGGCCCGGGTGCAAGTCACCAGTGACTAGAGATATCAGCCTCGCGGTGCGTTTTGTTCATGTACATTAGCAGCATAGTGTGAAGCTAACGCCGTAGCAGCTTTTCACCTTTTGTACGTACTGGTACGGTCGTGTAGTGGTACTACTAAACAGAGGCCTTCTAATGCAGTCCATTCTGCTATTTGCCATTCTATACTAGGATTCCACTGTTCGAGTTGTCACCAAATTCATCGTGCATGGCGAGTAGAATGGGAGGAATCGCGCCAGTTACCAGCTCTGAAATACTCCCTCCGTCACAAAACGTAAGACGTTATTAGTGTGAAAAAACGTCTTGCATTCTGAGACAGGGGTAGTATCAAACCACGAGACTGGAAGATATATTATTTTTTCCTCTTAAAGAGTGTAGTAGCAATACTAGTGCTCTTACAGGTTATTTAATTGATAATACTGATATAAAGCTACAGGGCCCAAGACAATGATCGATTTGGTTGGTTGCTTCGGACAAACTCCTGACAAAAGACGTCAGTTTCATTTCCCCAACTCACTCACGCAGGCGACTTGACAGGCTCTCAAAGCTCAAAGCTCAAAGCCTAGGTCAACGTGTACAGGAAAAAGGCCTATTATGAAGGCGAGAAAGGGCCTATAATTGACAACAACAATGAAGCCATCAACTTGTCCAGCTTGTCGACGGAGAAAATAATACTCTTCTGGGACTAGTTGAGAACGCAGGAAGACAAGAAGCTCTCTGTAGTCTTCATCTTCCGAAGCGTTTTGTCTACGTAACGAAAGCAGCAGTCTAAGTCTAGGCTGCCAGACTATTAGCTCACACCAATTCTCTACTCATGTACCATGCTTACCAATAATTATATTAATTATATATAGCATAATCAAAGGTGATAACCGAAGCGTGAAAGCACCACCTTCTTGGACTAGCTAGGTGTGGTTGATATAAATATGCCTTGAGACAATCAGACTGGATATTTTGTCAATGACAAAAGACACCATTGACTTGGAACTGAGAATCCAGAGGTGACAGAAAAAAGACGTACAGCTGCTGACGAGCGAGTGATCGAGCTACATATAGTACTACGAATAAAAGTGTCTCTAGCTACTACTCCAGTAGGCAAATTAAGATAGATGATAGATAGATGGGCAAGGGCCATTTCTTTCTCGTGCTAGAAATCAAGACAGGTAGGCAGGCTATGACTTGGTAACATTTTATGCTTGCCCCAATGCATGCCTTTTGGTGGATCGGGCTAGTTAATATGGTGACGAGGAGGAGATCACGAATCACGCCCCCATCCATCCACCAGCTTTTATCCATCCATCCGCTGGCTTGGAATCCGGAAAGTTGACATGACGGGCAAGGCTACACACATGCAGTGCAAGCAGCAGACAAGGGTCGGCCGGCCGGCCATCGGTGCATGGGTAAACAAACATAGAAACCTTGCTTGAAACGCCTCTTTTCAGCAATGCGGCGGTGGAAGCTTCTCCGGTCAGACCATGCCATGATCACATGCACGGAAATTTTACCTCTTGATTGATGTTCAATCGCCGCACGCTAGCTGCTTTTGGCGCCTGGACCCTCCCCAGACCCGGACGGAATTGACAGCCCTACGCCTACGTGGACTGGGTCTCATCAGATCACCCCGGCAGCGGCACTAGCAGTCACTAGCTCATGTCGTGGCACGTTTCGTTTCCTTCACTTGTTTTACTGGGTCCCCTCCCCTCTCCTGCCGTGACGAGCATGATGGAGACGAGAGACGAGAGCCTTTTCGATCGCACTGCCCTCCTGCTCATCAGCTCCATCGAAAGCTGGCCGTAGGCTTTGCCTTTCCATCGCCTGGACTGCATGAGGAACGCATGACGGAGACGCCGAGATGAAAAAAGCATGACCCTGTCTCGAGGCCGTCTGAATGCCTGTCGACAGGTCGTAGATACGCCCCCCACCCACACCTCGGTTGTTGCCGCGGTGACTCCAGGTATGTATGTACGAGTACGACCTCTACGTGCTACATGAACGAGGGATTCTTTGGCCGTTGATCTTGGCCAAAGGTTTGACCCAAGCCTAAAGCAGCTTTAGATCGAACGTGCTCGTTCATTCGTAGTACGTAGCACCCTACTCGGAACGGAGCTTCAGTATCTGGGGGAAAAGCGGTGGAGGACAAGAAGACCCGTCCATCTGATCGGCAATGCGTCCGTGAGGAATTTTGTTGTCTGTGTGTCCGTCTGTCAGCTCGGCTGTCCTTGCAGCTGCAGGACGTGCGTGCGTGTGGGCACTTGCCGACTGGGGATGAACAACTGGTGAGATGATGAGAAAGGAAGGAGGCTCGTTCGTTGGCTGGGCATTGATGGCGCACGAGCAGAATCGTTGACCTTCCCCCTTTCAATTCAAGCCTGTCTAGTGTAGACCATCACTACTAGTACATGGTACATGCACGTTAGGTGAGGCCGAGCCGATGGTTAGCACATCAACACAACGATCGATATGATATGCAGCGCATGCAGACATGCATATGCCAGTGCCGGAGAAGCAGACGAGCGCTAGAGGCCGGATAGAAAGAGGTTGCAGATGCAACTGAAAAGAAGGAGTGGCGGTTTCATCTGTCCAAGCCGGGTTCCATAGAGTCCACGCCCCAGGGTTAGGGTTTTGGCAAAGGAATAGGTGGATTCATGGCCAAGTACGCGCGGATCAGGCCCGCTCAGGACCTGATGCCGATGTTGTCGACCCTTTGCTTGCTTGCTTGCTTGCACGGTAGCTTTAGGTTTTCGTTCTTTCCCTCTCCCTCCATGATAAGAAGAGCTTTCTCTTTCCCAGATGCCCTAAAGCGGGCGAGGAATATTCACCTCCTGCTAGGCGACACGCGCAAGCGGCTCCCGGGGAGATAATTCCTCTTGTTTAAAGGAGATCAAGGGTTGACGCCCGTGAGAGGGACGCCGCAGCGGACGCCGGACGGGGTCGCCGGTCGAGCCTCATTAGTCAGTCAGGGCGTCGCGAGCAAATTTGGTTAGGTTTTCTCTCCCAAGTCAGACCCTAGTCCAAATCCAATCTTGGAACCCGATACGTGCATTTTGTGTTGCTCTCCCACGCTTTCAAGAACGAGAATCGGTCGGCCCAAGAGATTTGCTGAAAACAATTGCTACTCCACTACGACTGTACGCGACAGTAGACAAAATGGTGATGTTTACATGCATGCATCCGGATTACTTAGAAGTATTTCTCTCGCAAGACTTGATTCTCGGCACTCACACGCATACAGGCGGGGTCAGTGGCATTCGTTCCGACAATCCGACATGTGTTGCGTGCATGCATGCGTTTCTCAAAGTGCACGTCCTTGTCTGACAGCTTAGTAACACTTGGGGTGCAGTGCAGTGCAGTGCAGCTAAGATGTGGTTCGTCTTGCCCTTTAATTGTTGATCCTTTTCAGGTTGGTGTGGTGTGGAAAGAGATAGTAGCAGAACCCTTCTCAGGCTCTGACTTCATTTCCTCCGAGCCTCGTCAGCAACCTGATTGCTCAGCTCTGGAGATGCTCAACTTATATGTGAACCAAATATGTGGTTGGCACTGAAAGCCTGACTAATTGTTCTTGGTACCGGCTGGATGCGCATTTGTCTCCACGTTTTTGTAAACTTGTCTTTGCCATTTCAGCGTTGAACAACACATATCTTTGGACGTATGATCGACCCACATCATACATATCTCACTCTGCTGCCAGTTTTCATTGGTCCTTAACCGTTGTAAAGTACTGAAAGGATTGGACGCGCTTCGCTGCGTGGTTGCTGTTGTTGAGATTTGATAAAAAATATATTTGAATTGAAGTGTGGGGGAGATGAGGACTTTTTTTTTAAAATAACGTGATATTTTGATTTTTTTTATAAAGGGCGCTTTTATTATCTTACTAAAATATAGCATCAAGCGAATACAAGGCATTGTGAGTAACACCTGGCCTCTGCATGGTTAGGATGCACACAACCACATAACAAAAGTCTAACAAAAAGGAAATGAAACAAAACCGACAAATGGGCAACGGTAGAGTCATACAGACCCACACTATGACTTTGTTGAAAGTGGTGGTGGATCCATCCGGAGGTTATGCTGCTATCATTGTTAGAAAATAATTGTTGGAAATATGCCCTAGAGGCAATAATAAATTGATTATTATCATATTTTCGTTCATGATAAATGTTTATTATTCATGCTAGAATTGTATCGACCAAAAACTTAAATACATGTGTGAATACATAAATTACATCATGTCCCTAGTAAGCCTCTACCAGACTAGCTCGACCAAAAATTGTTGGAAATATGCCCTAGAGGCAATAATAAATTGATTATTATCATATTTTCGTTCATGATAAATGTTTATTGTTCATGATAAATGTTTATTATTCATGCTAGAATTGTATCGTGTCCCTTAGCATAAGGTCGTATCATTTACTTTTTCTATAGATTTCTTCATGTCAAGTATATGTTCCTTCGACCATGAGATCATGCTACTTTCGGATACCAGAGGAGTGCTTTTTGTGCTATCAAACGTCACTTTATTACTGGGTGATCATAAATGTGCTCTATAGGTATCTCCGATGGTCTATGTTGGCTTGCATGGATCGAGACTGGGATTTGTCACTCTGTGTGATAGAGAGATATCTCTGGGCTCTTTCAGTAATACAACATCACAAGAAGCTTCATGTGACTAATGAGTTTAATCATGAGATCTTGTATTACGAAACGAATAAAGAGACTTGCCGGTAACGAGATTGAACTAGGTATGGAAATTGCATACGGGATTACCCGAATCCTCGACATCGTGGTTCAACCGATAAAGATCTTCGTTGAATATGTGAGAACCAATATGGCCATCCAGGTCCCGCTATTGGTTATTGACCAGAGAGGAGTCTCAGTCATGTCTGGATGATTCTCGAAGCCGTAGGTTCGCACGCTTAACGTTTGTTGACGCTAGAGTAGTATTGACATATGCTCAATGGTGACCGAAGGTTGTTCAGAGTCCCAGATGAGATCACGGACGTCATGAGGAGTTCCGAAATGATCCAGAGGTAAAGATTGATACATAGGATGTCATATTCAAGGTACCGAAAAAAATCCAAGTGCATACCTGCATCGTACCGGGGCCACCGAAGGGTTCAGGAGGATCACCGGTGGGTCCCACCACCCCCCAAGGCCACCATAGGCTGAGGGGGGGGGTGCCCTAGCCTAGATGCGTTAGGTGCACCAGCCCCCAGAGTCCATGTGGCTTGGGGGGGAGGAGTCCTTGAAGGGGAAGGGAGGAGTCCCATCTATCGTACGGGAGAGGGACTCCTCCTGCCTTGGCCGCACCCCTCCTTGGAGGAGGGGCTAAGGGTTGTGCCTCCCTGCCCTTGCCCCTATATATAGTGGAGGGAGAGTGATGCGGAGCATCCTACGGTCATCCTCATGTACACTACAACTACTCCCCAAGCTCCAAGAGGACATACGATGAGACCTTGAGCATACGCCATTGGACACAAGGTTAAATCACTCCTCTCCAATTAAACTGCCACTTTCCACATGTGAGACATGGCTACTACCTCAAAGATATGTGCTATGCATGACTAGGAACCAAGAGGAAGGCCATGTGACAGCTAGGAGCGTTGGACAAGACAACGAGGACACCAAGAGCGAGGAACAAGAGGAAGGGCTGACTGCAAGTCATAGCCACCGGATAACCGGTCCATACCGGACGTCCGAAGCCTGGAAGTTCAGCCCGCCAGAACAGCTACAACCGGGGGACTCTACAGCGCCCGGACGACTGCCAGATGCCGGATGTCCGACATCCATCAGGCATCGGAGGTCCAACCCTGTCTGGATATCCGGTGCCACATGTCTAGAGAAGAATCGTCGGAAGTCCGACGCCCTCCGGACGTCTGGACCCCTGTGAGAGACTGGACATCTAGTAACCACCGGACGTTCGACCATGCCTGTGCGCAGCCACTCGACTTCCGCCCATGTATCCCTCTCTCACCCTCTAGACTATATATATCCCTTCACTTGGACGAATTAGGGTTAGCAAAGTGATAGATCATTTGTATGTGAGCTTTGCTCCTACCACTCTTCTCTTGAGAGAGGGGGAGACCACTCCCATGGAGTTCAAGACCTCCATGTGAGAAGATCCCAAGTGGATTCAAGATCCCATCTAGGGAAGATCCTCCAAGGATTCAAGACCTCCTTCTAGGAGATGAATTAGTTACCCTTGTATCCCCCTTTGTGTGATTTGAATCATGTATCTCTCTTTGTGTTCATGGATCTTGCACATGTGTGACCTTTTCTCATTGATTTGACACTACAAAAAAAGACACATCCGTGACATTTTGGGTCGAACGAATTTTTTTCCTGTCATACTTATGACACTTCTATGACGATAATTGTGACAAAACCCAGTATCATCATAGATGTGGTGGGGTCCTACTTCTATAACAAAAAATCATGACAGAAAATGGGATTTTCATCCTGGGCGGGCCGGAGACGCAGCTGCATGACATTCTTTGGGCCGTCCATGACGGAAAAAACCATGGTAGAAGCGAGGGCGAGGAAAATATCGAGGAGTTCCCAGTTACAGTGGGTGGTCGGGGGCCGAGCGATGCGCGTTTCTCTCGTACGTACGCGCGTGTGTGCGAGGCGTTGCGCTCTAACTGAACCCAAGCGAGGCGTTAGCCTAACTGAACCCGAGCGATTGCACTGCAGGCTACGTGTTACTGAACCCGAGCGATCGATCGATCCTTTGCTGTTAACTGAACCCGAGTGATTCCTTCACAACTGCTGCTAACTGAAGCCGATTGATGCTGCCTCTGGATGAACAGTGAGCGTTGTTGGGGGGTTTGGATGAACAGTTCCCGGTGGGGGGTTGGATGAACAGGACCCCGTGGTAGTAGAGGCCGTTGCCGCTGGATGAACAGTACCCCGATTGATCGAGCCGGTGGATGAACATGATCCCGTGGAGGGCTGGATGAACAGGACCCCGTGGAGGGCTGGATGAACAGTAGCCGGTGGAGGGCTAGTTGAATAGTAGCCGGTGGAGGGATGGATGAATAGTAGCCCGTGGAGGGGTGGTTGAACATGACCCCGTGGAGAGGGCTGGTTGAACAGTAGCCAGTGGAGGAGCGCGCGGTGGAGGCTGGATGAACAGGAGCCCGTGGATGAACAGTCGCAGGTGGAGGCTGGAGGAGGTCGACGGTGGATGAACAGTAGCCCGTGGAGGCAGTCGATGATGGAGATGAACAGTAGCCCGGTGAGTCCCGTTTTGCGGTACGCCACACCCCTCCCGATGAACAGGACCCCCGTTTCGACCGTAGCGCTCCAACACAAGTCTGTTTCCTCCATTTTACGGCACGCCACACCCCTCCCGATCAACAGGACCCCGTTTCCATCGTAGGAGGTCCGTTTCCTCCGTTTTGCGGTATGCCAGACCCCTCCCGATGAACAAGATCCCGTTTCGACCGTGGCCGGTCGAACACAAGGCCGTTTCCTCCGTTATGCGGTACGCCAGACCTTGTTTCCATCGGCTGTTCCGTCCAAGCCGGTTGGCTCCCGATGGACATGACGACGCATTCTGTTCCAACCCAGCCAGTTGCCTCCCCGTGATCACGACGACGACGCAGCTTCTCCGTTCCGACCCAGCCATGTACATGAGCCCTGGCCATACGTATGCGCCAGTAGGCGTTCGAGACCCCGCCCTTATGTATGTACGTGGACGTATTTTCTTTCTTGTATCCTGGCCGCTATACGTACGTGTACATGCTACGTGCGCGCCTGTACTACGACACGTGCATGCCTCTACATCGACCAGTATGTACGTACATGTTCGCGACCAGAATGACAACACTACGTGCGCTTCAACCAGGTGGGTCCCGATTGTCAGGCACTTCCTTGCGTGCGAAGATGTAGCTGGTGGGTCCCAGCAGTCAGGGGGGAAATGTTTTTTTTTTGCGAAATACGGTGGCCCGTCCAATGGGTCCTTGCTGTTAGGTGGAGGAATCATTATTTTCCGCGTAATAAGGAGACACTTCCTTGCTGCTGCCGTGGACCCAGCTGTCAGCCTCTCCACTTACGGTACTCTTCCAATGGAAGTCGTTCCTTGACCACGTTGACCACGCCGTGCCGAGAGCATCAGGGCGGTAGACGACAGCGAGGCCTAGGAAGGGGATGACACGGAGCCGGGGAAGACACGACAATGGATGCCCACGCTGAGGGGAGTACGTGGGTTGACTGCTTCGGCTGCGGTGTGAGGCTACCGTCGCCGGAGAATAACAGGAGGTGTGGGTGAGTATAGAGGGATGACATGGCCAGCGGTGGCAGCACAGCCGGACACGGGAGGCAGGAGCAGGCGGCACGACCAACGCTTGTTTGGGCGGCTGGAGCAAGAAGACCAGAGGCTGAAGAAGCACTACGGCCGTTGGATGGACATCGTACGATCACTGGAGCTAGAATCTTAGGCCAACAGGTTAGCCTCACACTATGCTGGGTCCCAGCTAGTAGGGGAGTATTCATTTTTTTGTGCGTAATAAGGAGGCACTTCCTTGCGTGCGAAGATATAGCTGGTGGCTCCGAGTTGTCAGCGGCAGTATTCATTCTTTTTGGCGCAATAAGGACGCACTTCCTTGCGTGCAAGATGTAGCTGGTGGGTCCTAGTAGTCAGGGGGAGAAAACATTATTTTTCAGGGTAAAAAGGATGTAGTTGCATGCATGCGTCCATGGGCATGGTGCGTCCCCACTGTCAGCCTCTCACATACAGTCATCTTCCGATGACTCTCGATTGTTGACCACGTTGACCACACCATGCCGAGCACACCAAGGTCGGTGGACGACGGCGAGGCCCCAGACCGGAACGACCCGGAGATGGGGAAGACGTGGCAGTGGAGCCGCAGATGGAGAGAGTGGGAAACTTGACTGGTTCGGGTGCGCGGCAGCACTGCCGCCCACGAGAGATAGGAGCAAGAACAGAGGTTAAAGAAGGAGCACGGCTGTTGGATTAACATCCAACGGTCCAGCTGCTAGAATCATTTGTTGATTAAGTTGACAAAGCCCTGCGTACACGTCCGCTTAGTAGGCCCACAAGTCAGCCACCAAATATGACAGGTCCCAGCTGTAAATGGGAGGAATAGTTTTTTTCGCATAACAAGGAGGCACTTCCTTCCGTGCGAAGATACAACCAGTGGGTGCCAGCTGCCAGAGGGAGGAAACATGTTTTTTCAGCTTAATAAGGAGGAACTTCCCTTGCGTGCGACCATGGACCTTGTGGGTCCCAGCCGTCAGGCTCTCCACATACAGTCCTCTTCCGATGACTCTTGTTTGTTGGCCATGCCGCACCGAGCGCAGTGAGGCGGTGGACGACAGTGAGGCTCCGGATGGGAACGACCCGTAGATGAGAAGACGCGGTAATGGAGTCGCAGATTGAGAGGAGTACAAGGGTTATAACTGGTTCTGGTGCGGTGTGGGGCTGCAATCAATGGAGAATAACAGGAGGTGTGGAGGGGTGGAGGGATAGCCTGGCCGGTGGTGGGGTAGCGCTTCGCAGCGATGCATGCTAAGCAGAGTCGCTAGCCGCTGGAGGCCGGACCAGGTGGTACCGTCGACGCTGGAGGAAGAATACGAGAGATCGAAGGTGCATGCCGGCAGTTGGATATAAATCCAATGGTTGTGGATGTCATAATCATTTGTTTACCAAGTTGACAACGCCCTGCGTAGGCTTCGACCTATTGTCCCACATGTCAGCCTGCAAAAATGTGACATATATTTAACCCATGTTTTCTAGAATGTACGGTCCATTTGCTGGGCTGGGTGAACAAATAATTCTGCGTCAATGCGGCCATTTAATATTTTCTAAGAAATCCCAACCCATTTGCACTTTTTTGAAATACGCGAATTAGCTAGGCTCGCTCTATATATAATATTAGGTTAGAAGGAGCAATTAATATCACAAAATAAACCGTTGCAACACATTTTTCATATATGAAATTAACAAAATAGCGAGTTATTGCTCAAAATAAAAATGAGCGTGTTATTATTACATTGGTCCTTAAAATCTCCGCAAGCTTTTGTACGCAATCATCAGGATTTTCCTACCCGTGAGTCAAAAACAACCAGGATTTTCCTTGCCAACCTCTGTTAATCATTTATTTTTATAAGTTAATAACACGTGGGATGTTTTTATAATGTATATCTAAGTCTCTATAAAATATACGATAATAGTAATAATATAAATATATATAATGTGGTTAGAAGGGAAAACATAAATTGGACACAACATTATTATTCTTATATATAGATAAATAGAATAGAGATCTGCGTTTTATTAAGAAAATACATTGGCCTGTCGATCTTTAAGAAAAAGTAAAACCTACGCTGGGAGGCCCATAGGCCGGTATGGACCTCAAAAAATAAGTTGAAACCACTATCTCCATATGTCATGGGCTACGCATACCCAGGCCTAACTGATACTTGTTCGCCCTCTGGAAAAAAAATGATAGTACCAGCTAGATCCCCGAGCGAACTGGATTAAAGAGGGGGCTGGCGGCCCGACTGAAGAAGCACATCAGACGCGATTTTTCTTCTTCAGTGGATGGCTCTCGATACGTTTTTTTACTTGCCTCTGCACCATACAACTTGTATTTTTAGCCTCCCAGTCCGTGGTGGACCAGCAGCCCATTTGTTGGGCGGGCCAACCTACAGAAATGAGCTCTCGACTTTTCATCAAGCCCCAAAACAACGCATTACTATGCTTGTTTTGAGGCTGAAAACATTACGAGAGGGGTTGAGCGAGGGAGGGGGGAAGATAGAGCAAAAATATTAAAAAGAGCTGATGCGCCGTTGCTACCCTAACAAAGCAGGTGCAATTCTTCTCGGGAAGAAGGTGTGCCGTTGACACCCACACGTCACAAATCCCACAGTAGACATACTAATAAGTTCACACACAAGTACAATAGAACAGGTAAAAATTTGTATCAAACTCGGGTTCACAGGACATGTTCATATTCATAGCCAACATTCACAATCAACAACTCAAAAGATTCATATATACACAATTCAGCATGTCTATGCATCCAAATGATTGATAGATCACATGACAATATTCATATATAATTCACAAAAAGATTTAGATATACACATGTTCAGTATGTTTATGCAACCAAATGATTGAGATCACAACCAATATCATCCATGGACGAACTTTAATTACCTAGGGTACAGACTGGTAAATGGTGTTCAGACGGAGGTACTTCTTGCTAAAATTAATACTTGTACGAGTAAACTTTCGAGTACATAAGAGGTAGCACAGACAATCTGAACTATGCTTGTAGGTTTATCCTCAAATAGTGGCCTCGTGCCGAGGGAGGTTTGAGCAACTTGTCTACTACTTTCATCCAACTAGTTTACTGGCTCATCTTGGTCCTGTAGCTCGCCTAAATTATACATTACAGACAAGAAAGGAGGCGGTTGAGAAAATGAACCACCCAAATTTTTTGTGCAGTTCAACTGAAATGGAGCATACCTAGCGTGCAGACTGATTAAGTGCCAGATGAATATACACATCAACCAACTTGTCTGGAATCTTTAGACTCCATGCCATACAGTTCATTACCATATGTGCCGATAACCAAAAGGCACAAGTTGGGACCAAAGACCGGACTGCGTTTTTCTGGGCTATGCGCCAAGCAATATTTTTGGCATTCACTCTCCTAATACTTGGAGTTTGACAACTGGTTGACGCCTGTTGATACTCGAATGAATATAGGAACTTCTTCTTATCAACATTGATGCTTGTCTGAGTGAACTTTGGAGTACATAGCAGCAACATAAGTACCTGTCCATCTGATATTTTTGTGCAGTTCTACTGAAATCACCCAATGTAATGATTTGCCTGCGAGTTCAGGCTCCAAGTTACTCCTTTATGAAATCGGAAAACAGTAGCACAATACCAAATTACCAATACATATGACAAGCACAATAACCAGGATAAACACCAGTACCAACCTGTGTGAGGTAGCATATCAATTACTATTTCCTTTGACTCAAAGTCGAGATAAGCCAAGCGACTGACAGCAAAGGAAGGAAGCAAGCCCAGATTAGCGACTGACAGGAAAGGAAGGAAGCTGTCGAGGCAATGAAGCACCCAAAGTTTTTGTGCAGTTCCACCAAAATTGAGCATCCCTGTTGGCACATATATTGGAGAGTGAGATTAATATAATAGTGTTACTAGTTGATGAAACATACACTAACAAATATAAGCACTCTCATTATCTTAATGGGTAAAGTTAGCAACATAGTAGTCTTGCTTAAAGAGAGGTATTAGTTTATTTAATCAGTGCCAATTAGCTCAACACTCAAAGCATTGCCATGTATCATAGGTTGCAAAACTTTAACGTGCAAAGATAAAGGAGTTTCTCATGACAGTAGCATGATACAAATAGAGATGACAGCAAACTAATATGGATGAAGGCCTTAGGACGGTACCAACCTGGGCAAAAAAGCTTATTCATGTAGTCCCAGAAGAGATGATAAAGCACTCACTAGAATCACTCAATAGTATATATTTTTGTGCACTTCAAATGTATGGTTGAAATCACTCTTGTTTACCAGTGCTGAGATTATATCGAAAGATTATCAAGAACTTCCAGCAGAGTTAAAGCACTGGCTAGGATACAATTCACTGTATTGTCTTGTGTAGTTCCACTAAAATGTGTGATTGGCACAACATGATCCCTGTTTGCACAAGTAGGAACAAGGTGAAACCTTCATTAGCTTAGCGAGAAAGGATAGAAAGACATTAGCATATTACTCTAACAGTAGCATCAAATTCATCATGGACAATATGCAGAAGTGGAAGGGCTCCCTGGAGGATCATCTCACATGTAAGGTAGACGTTGTCGGAGCCCTTGAATGGCCTCGACTGAGGCCTCGGCTTCAGCGATATCACCTTGGCACTGTTTACTCTTCTTCTTCTTCTTCCTCCTCTTCATGCTCTGTTTCTCTTTCTCCTCACCAGTTGGTGAAAGCAAGTACATGATTGGCCTTCTATTTCAGAATTGGTTTTGTCAGTGAGGGAGTACAAGTGTACTATAGTAAACAATAGCATTATTTTCTCATGGCAGTTGCAAAATAGAGATGAACACATGCATTAAATATCATTCTTACCTAAAGGATAGTTATGGTGCCAATATGGATGATGAGGATTGGAACACATATCTCCCTTTGTGCAGTTCCACCGAAATGAACCAACTGTTCCATTCTGACATTCCAGTTAAACAGCACAAAAGTCACTTCTTTTAAGAAGTGTTTTGTGCAGTGCACCAAGAGGTCACAACAGCAACCAGGTGAAATGGATATCCATGTCTGCACAAATAGCTACAGAGGAAACAGTCAGAGTCTCAAACAATTACAGGCAAAAACATTTGGCTAAACTTGTCATGGCTTATAACAGTGGCATGGCTTCATTTTACCAGGGGCATTAGATTAAGAACAGCTAAATATTTGGTATAAGGGCATGGGACAGTGGGTGCACCAGCAGTCCAGCACCATGTACCTAAACTGGGGCATAAAGTGGTGATTCAGAGTTTGTTGCCCTAAGAAACAAACATCCAAGAAACATATCTGGGTTGGTCCCATTTTTGTTCACTCTATCCACCTACTCCTATGTTTTTGGAAATGGAGGCGTGCCTCTGGCCTGCGCGTATGTATGAGCGCTTGCATCTGTACTGATGTTTAAAAAAATGATGCATGCAGCCATCTTATGTGTGGATAGCAAATCTAGTCCTGGTCATACCACTGTGTACAGCGTTTCCCCTATATTTCCCTTTTCGACCAAGAGACCAGTTGGATGACCAGTCTGTGCTACTTTCACCCCCTATCCTTCCTATTTGTACCAAGTCTGATGTACATACTAAATTCCCCCACCCCGCTTTATTTCTTGTTCGAACCAAGTACAAGATTCAACTCCATGAAGTAGCTTTACCTCTAACAATAGAAGAAGAAAATATGTGTCGTTGGACCATCTGATCAAGAGGGGCTGAGAGGTAGAAAATGACGCACATACAACGACGTAGCGAGCTGGGGAAGTAGAGCTAGGGCGGTTTCGAAGGAAGATATACCTGAAGGTCGTCGGGATGTGGATAGGTGGGCGACGGGAGGCCGGATCCGCCCACACTAGGGCAACGACGAAGGGTTCGGAGGACCTCCCGCGTCGGCGCTCGGCCAGAGATAACGGTGCAGTCGGCACTGGGTCTCCTCCCTCGCTATCGACGACGGCCTAAATGCTGCCCCTCCTCCCCTTCACCGGCGGAGGGGGATACATCCGGATCTGTAACCAGCGGTGAGGATAGAAAGACAATGTTTTTTGAAGGGAGAAAGATAGTGCTACCATCGCTATCTTATTTAGATCTGGAGAGGATGAGAGTGTGTGAATAGAGCAACCCTAGCAAGCAAGCGCGGAGGCTCCGGCCTATATATATGTAGTGGGGTAGTTTTCC
Organism: Triticum urartu; assembly: GCF_056163025.1. Taxonomy (NCBI): domain Eukaryota; kingdom Viridiplantae; phylum Streptophyta; class Magnoliopsida; order Poales; family Poaceae; genus Triticum; species Triticum urartu. The sequence goes on from NC_141875.1 coordinate 484,721,341, forward strand.
TTTTTCACTCCATCAAAACAATCATTTAAAATTGTGTACGTGCCAGGTCGCCATTTTTTTGAGTTGTTGATTGTTTTTTGAGATAGCTACCCGCTTATTCCAAGTGGTGTTATGGTGTGCTAGGTCGCACTTTGTAAGTCTGGTACAAGACCCTCCATTAAATGAACAACCACCCCCTCGTAAAATTTGTGAACAAGCCCACGGCTAAAATTATCGGAAACGTGGGCTGCCCCAACATGCATTATTATTTATATTTTCTATGTGGGAGTATCCTCAAAACAAAATGTGAGAGTACAATATTTATTGGTCCCCTTTGTAATTGGTGCTAAATTTTGACCAAAGATTTAACTGACAAAATGTTAGTGCATGTTAACAGAAATTATATCGTTTGATTCGTATTTGAACATAGTTTTCAATTATGTAATTTTTTGTGACTTGCATGAACATTTGGTTAGTTAAATTTATAGTCAAAATTTGGCAAGGTGCATTAAATCAACACATGCAAGTATCAAAAGGAGAGTCACGGCATGCATGCATGCGTTGTAATTAATGCATCGGTAAACGCAAATTATTGAAATATATCGAGTGCAGTGCTTTGATGTGTTGCGTCAACTCGTACAAGACCGAGAAGTTTGATTACTACAACGCCCTCTCCCTCGCGCACCTGCCTTTGGCTGCATGACAGGTGGGCCACCCACCTGTTGGGCCCACCTGTCATACACGCAAAGGCAGGAGCAGTAAGTCAATGAAGTTGCATCCCTCCCTCGCTCATGAGCGTGGTGGCTGGCCAGGACTAGGAGAAGCTTTCGTTCACTAGACGCTCTCCCTCCCGCACACGGTGGACATGCAGTAGTTCAATCGGTGTCAGATGGCCAGAAGCATACTGTAGTACTCCTCAAATGCAGTAGTACTCCATCATTGTTCGACTTCCCGAAGAAGCGAAGAGCCAAGCGCAGCCCGGACGGTCGTGTGGCAGTTTCATGTGTAGAGTAGTCTAGGATAGCGCGTAACGTGCCTGTAAACTTAAAATCGTTGGGGTCGGCTCCATGCTTTTTTGATTAAATAATATTCTGGCTCTACCTGTCATCCTGGTGATTGTAGTTTGCACGTTCATCTGGTCAAGACAGGAATATATATTTTAATTTGTGGTGGGGTAAATGTTAGAGGTTGCAGCAAATATAGAGTACACAACAAGCTACCCCTCCCACACGCGGTGGACGGACATGCAGCAGTGGATTCGATACTGTAGAAGTAGTAATAACATCATTGTTCGTCTTCTCGAAGAGGCGAAGAGCCAAGCGCAACCCGAACGTGGCAGTTGCGAACGCTCGCCACAGTGTGTTTGGTTGCATTCTCATCTCAGCATAGTTGTTCCCTCTTCGTGCATGCTCATCCAAGCACCCCTCTTCATGCATGCTCCTAGTGTATTTGTGTTAAGCTAGTGTGGACTCACGCACCCTTCATACACCCGACCAAACATCAAAGCATCAAAGCATATCACAAAGCATCTGGGCCCGTGTGCCATCCACCAAATCACAGCGAGGTGCTATAGTCGAGACTCACCGGTCACCCCGGTGTGGCCGTCATGATCCCTCATATCACAAAACCCACACCATTACCAGCAGTGGTAAAGTGGCCTAGAAGTTGGACTGGACGAAGCAACCATCATTTCACTGGAATGCTCGTTGAAGCCCTTTCTCCCCTTTCTTGAAGAAAACCTCACTCCAGGCTACTCACTTCTGCCATTTTTCTTCTGTATCGACGAAGGAAAGGTGGGCGAATCAGTGATGCTACTATATTTTCATTCCAAAAGTCTTCTTTTTGCGAAGCACCGACCGATTCTCATAGCCTATTCTTTTCCTGTTTTCATTGCGATTGTGGTTTCCTTTCGATTGCTTTTTGTTTGTCAGTTCATTGATGGATCCTGGAGCACTAGGCAAAGAGTTGCCGGCGGACAACCCACTGGAGACACACTCTCCAGGAAGCGAGCACCGACCAACGAGTTGACCATGTTGGCGGGCCAACCCATGGAGACGAAGAACTCCAAGAAACAAGCAATGGCCAAAGAGTTGACGACGTTGGCAGACGAACTCCTCAAAGAAAGTTGGAAGAACATCAAGGGCCCCACCGTGCCTACCCCAGAAACTCGAATGGCCACCTATGCGAGGCTCAAGGCCGAGTTTGAGGAGATAGTCACCGTTGAGAAGCAGTATTCCCCTGGCAAGGTGATGGCCCCCATCGAGGACGAGGAGATGGCCCCCGGAGGAATGGGATCCCCCGGTGAGCTGCACAAGGTAAAAAATAATGGCTTACCATAGTTTTGGTTTTTGATTATTTGCAATTTTCTTGCTAATATGTTAGGGTTGTGCAGGTGCCGGTGGACGTCCTTGATGATTCCGATGTCGCGGCCCGTCCTGTGGACAACGCCCCAGAGATCGTTTTCGATGTTGCGGTCCGTCTTGTTGACATCGCCCCGGAGATAAATTCCGATGCCGCTGTCCATCCTGTGGACATCGCCCCAGAGTCCGGTGTCGCATTGGACATCGCCCCAGAGATCGATTCCCATGTTGTTGTCCGTGCTGTGCTCATTGCCCGAGAGATCGATGACAAGAAATAGTTGGTCACGCTAATCCTTCAGGGTAGTTTGCATTGTGTTTAATTACCAGAACAATGCGTGTTATCAAACCATCTTAGGGCTAGTGCATTGTCTTGTGTGGGCGGTACTTGCTACTTTTGTTTGATAGTGAATCATGCAAACCCTCTTCGAGTTGTGGAAACAGATGTACCCTCACCAGCTTTTGATGTAATATATGGCATGCTTAGATGTAAGTTGAACTGTTTATCATATCAGCAGGGCTTGTTTGATGATTCTTGGTGTTAGTAGGCTAGCGACTGTGCGAGCTATAGTACTTGCAGAACACTCACCGGAGAGAAACGTTGGTGCTGATGAGCTCGTGGTACGCTTATATTGATCCGTCGTCGATCGACCAATAGCCCAAGCTCCTAAAAGTGTAGGCTTAGCGATCGATCATACAATAGTCGACACAAATACATTCAGTCCTCATTTGGTTCATAGGGTAGGAAAATCGTAGCAAAAGTACAGAGATGTACAACACAAAATCATAGCAGTACAAAGATGTACTCCCTCCGTTCCAAAATAGATGACCCAACTTTGTACTACTAACTTTGAAACAGAGGGAGTACAAATCCTAGGCGGGCTAGTTTGGCCTAGTGGTTTTCAGTGATATGACGTGGTACAGTGCCGTCCAGTCTTTGCGTGTGGTAGCAGTACTGCGGGTACACTAAGTTTTCTTGAAGAAGCGGAATTCAATGAAGTCATGATGGTTCCTTCGTCTGACCAACTTAGAGCATGGTTAATAAGAAAGCCTACTGCTATCTATATGCCACTGCCATGTCACTTGAAGCCTTCGTAATAGCCAACTAGTAGGCTGGTCGTAATGGAAGTATCATAAGCGGTATCATGCATACCAACTAGACTTTTTGGATGATGTGGCACACAATTAAATGAGGAAAAAGAGGGTGTGATATCATATCATGATACCGTATCATATTAAATGTTGTACTACTTTGTGTCATGTATGTCAATTAATAAGGCCACCTAAGATACTAACTTATGATACTATGCATTATGGAGGTAGTATCATATAATAGATGGGCTGTAAACTAACTACTGGTATTTAATGCTTGCATGTGAAAGAAGGAAACAAGACACATGCTCATTGGTGGAAAGGAGAGGAGCGCAGGCTCACACCGCTGCATGCGGGCTTGATTTCTTGTTTCCTGCGCTCGATCATAGAAATCCAGAACAAAATGACGAGGGCGGTGCTTTCCCGCGGGTTAGGCGGGCTAGTTTGAGTGATATGACGTGCTACAGTGCCGTCCACTCACTCCATTTTTATGTAAGCAAGAGTCTACACTCTTACGTGGGAGGAGTGTGAAACACGGCGGATCTGATTTTGATCGAGGGATAACTGTTCCCTGCGAAATAATGGAGCACTGTTAGCGATTATAGCATGATAGTTAGGGCACCTCCAGTGCTGGCCCTCAAATTTACACCGGCATCTGTCTGAGGACACTGATGGATGCCATCCAATGCTGCCCGCATACCTTTCGACAACTATATGAACTAACCGGACGAAATTCGTGCAAACAAAGAAAATTTCAAATTAACCGAATGAAATTCATTACATTCGAAAACTTTTCCTATAAACTGGATGAAATTCATTACATATTTCGCACAAACCATACTAAAACCTACTGTAAACCTAATCTAAATGATCGACGGCGCCCGACAACCATGTTCGGCCATGAACCCGAGAAAGCCGGCTATTGCCTTTGCCTCCTCCTCATCCGCCTCGATAACCTCCTCCTTCGGAGCACAAGGTTATGAAGATTTCAACCTCCACGTCGCCGTCAAGCGGCTAATCGGCCGCCGATGTTAATCCCACCAAGCTTGGCGTCGACTGAGTGGAGGAGCGGTGGCCTTCCTGGGACCAGTGCGATGGCAACCTACCGTGTACTACTCTTCCTCGCTGTTGGCTGCGCCCGCGCATGCGCGCCGGCTTCATGGTCGTGGCGGCGGAGGGCGGCCTGGGGGAGCCGGCGATCTCCTTCGCCTGCTCCTGCGACAGTACGTCCAAGAGAGCTTTGGAGCACGCCCGGAGCGGAGCCGCCGATGTCCTTTGTCTGCTCCTGCGATAGTACGTCCGGAGAGCTTTGGAGCACCAGGAGGCCATGGTTGGATTGGTGCCGACAGAAGGAAGGGACCGGAGGAGAATGAGTGTGGATCTTTGGCTATGGCTGGGAGTTGGGGCTCAAGTTAATATAGCGGGCGAATGGCAATGAGACGCGGCAGACGGATGGACGGCTGGCGCCGGAGTAGGTTCGTCGGTAGCCACGTGTCATTAATGTGGGCGGCAGACGGAAGGATAGCCATGGTGTCGTTAACGCGGAACAGTCGCTTGCACCGGGATGCCGCGTGGGTGGCGCTCTCTTGGCCGTCGCGCTGCTGCAATGCCGGCGCCAGTGAGAGGTCACGTCGGGCGTGAAAACCGCAGGTGCATTGGATCACTGACATGTGGGCCCAATGGGAATCTGGCCCGCATGTCAGTGACACACCAAATGCACCTGCAGTTATGTCCGATGAATGCGGCATTGACGTTCTGGAGAGACGGTGACCGTTTCAGGCGGGAAGCACGCGCTAGCGATGGAGGGGTTTCGGTAGGCCAGGGCAGTCAGACGCTAGCGTGGTGGTAAAATGTGAACTCATGGATGACGAACCTTTGAAGCGTATGCGGCACGTATTGACAACCAAGCATCCATGCAACCGCTATTGTCGCCAGCTAGCCTTCGACGACCACCATTAGACACCACACAACCATGCATAACTTACGAATAATGGACAAATCGATCAGACACACACTCGTGTGCAGTGGTACTATGATCGGTTGCTCACGATAGTACATACTCCGTACCATAGTACCCTCTCTAGCTAGGCTGTTTTATAGATTGTCGTTGTGATGGACGATATACATGAGCAAGGCGCTGAGTCAGAAATATGACCGTTGGTGTTGAGCCAGGTGAATACATGCTCGGTGTTCGCGGAGGCCTCCAGCAAACGTCTAAACAGTAATGTCACGCACCGCCGGGGCGCGCAGGTGACGGGCTCGCCGTTTGCGTTGCGCCATGAGCAGGACTTTGCTTGAGAGGGCGACGTGCATGCATTAGCATGGTTTGACAACATGAGCATGAGTGTATGGCTGTCTGCATGCGTACATGCTACTTGCCTCTATGGACGGTGTGCGCTAATGTGTGCATCACATATAATATAAAAAATCCGTTTGTGCATTTAACACAAAGTATTTCATTTTCATTTTCCTGACGGGTGTGCATTGCAGCGACGAGTCCATGGTTTGATTCCTCACATACGCATAATTTTGGTTTTTATTTCTTTCTCCACTGACAGGTAGGCCCGCATAGATAGATAGATAAAGAGCACGAGCTGATGAGGTGCATGCGGACTGTTTGACTGGTCAACCTGACAAATATGGAGCTATACGCTGAGCCAGTGACCGTATAATCACCATATCTCATATACAATGATCAAAGTGAGCTATCAAGACAAGTTCGATGACCGTCAATGCATTTTACTCGGTAATAAATGACCAGGATTGAACGGGAATCCAAATTTCCTTCGTCTTCTGTCCTTGAGCTCTTGACAAACCAATGCACTTTACGGTTGTCCGGCACTCCACCCCAGAGCTATCACCAAGCGTCGTTCATGCCATCCCGCCGCGCCGAGTTTCTTGCCGCCCACGATCGCACACAGAATGGTAGGGAAATGATGGCATCCCACCGTGCCGAGTTCATCGCCGCTCGCGACCTCACACCTATGTGGGCGGAATTTGAAGCTGCCAAGGATGAATGGGCGGTAGAGCAATAGGCGGACAAAGCCGCACAGAGGGAGCGGAAAAGTCAGAAAGCACTCAAAAAGAGAGGCCCGCCGCTGCAAGAAAGAAGAGGACGCACGCGCTGCTGCAGAGAGGTCGGCAGAGATCCAAGCACGATGGGGTGTCGCCGACAAAGCCGGGAAGGAGAACGATGGCGTCTGGCCAGCATGTGAGAAGTAGTAGTACTAGTAGTTAGTGTGTGTCTGTGTCGCCCGTATGTTTGTTTAATTAATTATGAGCATGTACCAGTACTACTAGTTACTACTGTAGTTTTTAGAGAAAATTACCAGTACATTAGCCTAGACTCAATGGAAAAAATTCCTATCCTATGCATCAAATGTCATCTCTTTCTCTATAGGAATTGAGATGCATGTCATCTCACTTCCTATGACTTTCATATTCCTATAAAATTCCTATCCTATGAACCAAAGGAGGCCTCTGTTGGAGTAACTACTGTAGCTAGCAGTACTGCTCGTACAGTAGTTTTCTTCAAGAAGTGGAATTCAACGAAGTAATGATGGTTCCTTCGTCTGAGCAACTTCATAGTCGGAAAGATTGGGTCTGTGATTTGACGGCTCATTAGTAATTACTGCGGCATGACGACCGGGGTGACTCTCCCTTGGAGTTCTGCGGGCATGGCAAGTGGACCAGGTTGGTCGACATCCCACATGTCGGCGAACAGAAATATTCTTTCTGATATCGAGGAGCAAGGAAACCAGGTGGTATAGTATCACTGCTGATTTTTTTCCTGATGAATGCTAGCATTTCAACTCTTACGACGAAGGGGTGCCAAACACGACACGTGCTGGATGTCCCACACGTCAGTGAAAGGAGTGGGACATGAACAACGTGGTAGAGCGTCTCCACTTCTGGGTTGGAGACCACACATAGTAGTACTAGTGGTATGAATGGTACAAAATGCGACCCGGAGAGAAAGACACATCTAGTTGGAAGGTCTCGGGGCATACACGTAAACAAATATAAAACCTAATATGTGCCTCCAATTAATATAGTAGTAGTAGAGTACTTAGGCACGTACTCCATAACATCACCGGGCATTGCACGTATAACATTTAGTGGTAGTAAGAGACAAATGCCTATATGCCATGCATGTTCATACTATTTGTGCCTTTCTACTTCACTTACTGCGCTACATTACTCAGGTCCGTACGTCCACTCCTGGGTATATGTTCGTCTCGTAGTTCTAGTCCCACGTGTTCTTCATAGATGGAACAATCCATAACTGTGGGCAATGGGAGTCCATATCATCGCAGTTAGTGTGGCTCCCCATGATGGAGATTCATCCAAACTATGTCCAACCTCGACGTGGAGCAGTCGGGTGCACCAGGAAGCGGCGCTCTCTCGGCCGTCACCCTGCTTCAAAGTCGGCGCCAGTGAGAGGTCGCCTCCGCTCTAGCCAGGCATTAATGCGGCACTGACGTTCCGGGGCGACGCTGACCGTTTCACGTGGGAAGTGTGCGCCGGCAAGGGAGGGGGGTTGGGTCGGCCAAGGCGGTCAGACGCGGGAGTGGTGGTATTGGTTTTGAACCGTTTCAGGTGTAGTACTGGTAGTTTGCGAAACTACTCAATTATTGCACTCAGTTTCCTAAGAAAATGTGGTAGAAAACGTTACTCCACAGCCCGCTTCCCTTCTCCTTCCTCTTCCACTGCCCGCGCACGTCCGCGAGAAGCGATCGGTCAACCCTTATATAGGAGTGCTAGCACAAAAAGATGCATGCATGACCACTAAAATTTCCAAATTAAAGCGCCGCTCCGGCGGGAGTATGGCGTATGTCATTACCTTCGGCCGGGCCATGGCTACCGGGCTACGGCGACCAGAGAAGAGGCGGCGGGAGGGGAACGAATGCAGCTACTATTTGGGTTCGCCGTCCGGCTTAAATAAATGCGCACCATCACATGTATCCGCGGGTGCACAAATTGTAACATATGTGTCTGCTTAAGTGGGTGTCAAGTAACTAGTGTGTGTGAGAGATTCTGAGAGACAGAGTGCGTGTGTGCGACTCTACTCTTCGGACATGTACTCAACCTTTTCCATCAGGATATAAGTATAATGGTATTACACTTTAGCTAGTGATTTACGTGGCCATGTTAACATGGTTGTGTAAAAAATGTCACTTCCTGCTCGTGATTTGCGTTATATAATTACTAGCAAGATGCTCGTGCATTGCACGGAACATCATATGCATTTTTTTACAAAACACCTGTTGTGATTGACCCATGCAGTAGTAATCTCATGTGTAAAAACTAATGATATCTCGAGAATGTTATTGGAAAACTGGTATCTCGACAATTTCATTGAAAAAATGAAAGATGAGAGATAAGGTGAGGAGGAGTGGAGCATGGTGATGACTAGTGGTCGAACTGGGCGGAGGCATGGGGATGGACGGCGCCGGCAGATGGCAGTGGCCACCATGCTAGATTGTTCCAGAGACTTCCTTTTTTAATTGCTCAGTCATGAGGTTGTATGAGATAAGGACGATGAACGAGGCAAGGCCTTGTCTGTAAATGTGGAGAGAGGTGCGGGTATCTTTTGTAAAATTGTCATAGTTTGCTTTCTATCCGTCAGATATAGATCGGACGGTCTATATTACAAGATGGCAGGCATACCATCATCACCAACTCATTTTTTTTATAATAGTAGAGATGATAAGTTTGCTAACTACTAAAGTAAAGTGGAATTTGTCCATGTTATACAAGTAAATTAAGGTGATTCTTATCATACGGGTAAGGTTGGACGATGGGTGGTAGGAATAAATGCCCCGCCTAGAGCATGTGTGTGTGAGATGGAGTCTTAGTGTGTGAGTGGGGGGTGCGTGTGTGTGTGTGACGCGGGGTCCTCGGTGGCGGATGTAATATAAGTGTGCGGGGCTTCATCATAGTGTATTATAGGGGCCACCAACGAGGGGGTGCAAGAGAGAAAAGGCCCGTAGAGAGGGAAGAGAAGTCGTGTGCGCGTGAGAGGAGTCGACATCGAGAGAACGTGTTTGTTCGAGAGACGCCGAGGAAGAGTACTATATATCGATGGTGCATGTAGGCAGGAATTAAATGAATGGATGGTCTTATTGGTTTCGGGGATATAGGGGAAGAGTGAGAGAGGGGGGGGGTAGCTAGAAGGAGATTGTCAAGTGTGAGTGTGTGTTTTACCCATCCAGCTGGAAGTTATGTGCACACAAGAAGAGAACGATTCGATGTGGTGTTAGGGTTGAGGGTAATTAACTATGTATGGAGACATAGGAGACCTTGAACGTGCATGTGTGAGAGGTATACATGTATACGTGGGATGTGTGTGTGTGCGCACGAGCATGATCGAGATAAAAGAAAGAAGACATAAGTCATAAGATCAACGATATGGGAGAGATCGGTACGACAATATGCATGCATGTGAGAGTGCAGGGAAGAAGGCTCGATAATTGAGCATATGTTTTTGTCTTTAAGACATAGTGGCGTGGGATGGAGCATGCATCTATGGCGAGCAGAGGGAGCGAGACAGAACGATTTTGCAAAAGAGATCAACTTATAAATGCATGTATGGAGAGACATATATAGTGTGGGTGATAGGAAGCAAGAGTGCGTGCGAGAAAGAAATGTTGACAGAGAAACTACAGATAGATACAAAGACAGAGATGCTAGATAGAGGGACATCGACTAGTTTGAGTGTTGGAGATGACCGCCGGTGGTTCAGAGGGTGAAGTTATGTGTGTGTGTGAGAGAGAGAAAGATAAAAAGAGGGCACTTGACTGCATGTAGAGAGAAACATATATAGTGTGCATGATAGGAAGCAAGAGTGAGGGCGAGAAAGAAGGTTGGTGGAGAAACAGATAAATAGAAAGATAAAGATGCTAGCTAGCTAGTGTGTGTTAGAGATAGGAGTCAAGTGGATCAGAAGGCTGAGTTATGTGTGTGGGTGTGAGAGAGATAGAGAGAGTGTGCATGTGAGTCACATACAAACAAATATCAGAGAGAAATGAGATCCCGAGAGACGGAGTTTTGTGTCTGTGAGAGAGAAAAATATTTCACAACGAGAGTGATAGCTAGAGAGACATATGAGGGAACACAAGATATCTCTAGGGGAGAGAGTGTGTGTGAGCGACATACAAGAGAATGGTGGAGAGATATGAGACCCTGGGAGACAGAGTCTATGTTTGTGTGTGAGAAAGAGATATTTAAGAGGAAGAGTCATAGCTTCTCATATCTAAGGAGTGAAAGACATCTCTGTGTGAGAGGGGGTGTGCGAGTGGCACACAGGGGAATAGTAGAGAGAAATGAGACCCCGAGAGACAAAGTTTGTGTTTGTGTGAGAGAAAGAGATTTCACATGGAGAATCATAGTTAGAGACACATAGCAGGGAGCGAGATATACTTAGAGAGAGATAGAGTGATGAAGGTCGAGGGAGAGAGTACCGTCAGTGTGTTGTGAAGATAAAAGATCATTGTTGACATACAAGTAGCACGAGAGATACCCAAGAGACGATGAACATGTATAGGTCTAGAGAGATACTCCTATATAAGCATGAGTGATAGCTATATGAGACAAATATCTGGATTAAAGGGGATTCAAATATTTAAACTGGAGATCACGACATCGATAATATCATAACGCAAATTGGTGTACGAAACATGCATATTCATTTGAATTTGGGGACACGTGTAATGTTATATAGTTTATCAATATTAGTGATCCATAGACTCTTTAATTAGAGACGATGCATGATTTATATGCAATTAATGTCTAAACGGGATTACACTATATGTTGCGTGTGTGAAACACATTATACATGTTTGAGAAGTAAAAAAACCCGCATGAAACACACATTAATTGGAGACAATTAGCGAGGAATGCATACATTGGATTTCAACATAAAGTGGTTTCAAATATTTGGAACTCCAAATTAAGATGGATACATCCTTATGAATCTGAGATCATGCCATTTGTAAACCATATTTATGTATAAAGGCTGTTGCGCTTTTGAAAGTATATATATATATATATATATAATGATGTATATAGAATTTTATTCCAATCGCAAATGGATCCTGCCCGAACAAAAATAGAATACAAACTGGATTCGAATTGAGTTGGCACAGTAAACGTGCACTCTTGATCTGCAAAAATTTGAACGAAGCGGGGAGAGTCGCAGTAACCGCCTGAAACCAAAATCTACGAGATGGAAATTACTGCCTATCCCTGACACGCAAAGCCTATCGGCTCGATTTCTATAGGTTTCGATAGGGTAGGTTTGTAATTTCACTCAAACATGACATAACCGCCTCTCACCCAAATTCATACACGGTGGGCGCCAAAACAAAGTGTCTCCTCGGCCGAAATTGACTCCCTCCCCGATTCATACACGGTGGGCGCCAAAAACAAACTCTCGTCGGCAAATATTCGTTGTATGCGAGATTACCGTCCTATCCCCAACCGACTAATATTGCTGTGATGTAGGAAATTTTAAACGGGGGCTAAGTTTGTATATTTCCTGGCATTTGAGACAAGCGCGCCCTGAAGACATGGTTCCCCCTTCCTCTCTCCCTCCATTTCCCCATTCGTACTCCGTGCGCGCCAAAACACCCTCTCCACCCCAGCCTCCTCCGTCCGCCACCCCATCCACCGCCGTCCTCCTCCACCATGCCGGAGCTGATACCCCGACGCCGTCGTCCATTACAAGAGATCGACCTCTCTCATCCACGGCTTCGGACCGAGATCCTTGCATCCCGTCCTCTCGCTTCATCCCCGCTGTCGTCCACCTTGCCGGCGCCGCTCCTACGACCGTCTCGTCCATCATGCTCCGCCGCCACCGTCTACCCTCCTAGATCTGCTTCCATGCCACCGACAGCCATCGCTACCTCAACACCGTCAAATTCTCAGCAGATGCATACACGGCGCCGTACCAGAGGCGATACTCTTTCGTATCTGCTCAACTTATTTATCTCAGCAAGATAATAGATCGCCACTTCTTTACTCTGATTTCTTGTCCATCACTTACTTGCTAGTTGAAAGCAAACATTGGTTGCGAAGTTGCCTTTGTCCGGTTTGCACCTTCAGATCCGCCATGGCACGCTCAACACTATACTCGCAATGCTTATGGTTTTCCCCTTTTATATTCCATACTAGTTAAATGACAGTAGACTAAATTTCAAAATTGGGCCAGTCGATTTTTCAGAGCTCACCAGAGTTCGTCGGTGCAAAGGAAGGGGCTCGGGTGGGGACGGTGGTTGTGGGGGTGGTGGTGGGGCCTCGCCGAATGAAGAAAACTCGACGCGGGTGAGAGCGGGGGTGGCGGTGGCGGTGGCGGAGGAACACAGGCGGTGGGCGCCGGTGGTTTGGCCGGTGGCCCATGCGGTGTTCTGTATGGGAAGAATCAGAGACGAGGAAGAAGGGTTAGGAGACGTAGGATCTTCATCCAACAGCCTGAAATGGTCGACTGAACCAAATGACAAAAGTCACGCGACTTGCATGCAGACATGCAGAATATGCTTCCTCTTCTGTTCTTTAACATGTTCCTCTTCTGTTCTTCTTTAGTAAGCACAGTATGTTCCTTGTCAGGAAGGGGAGCAGGGACATTTGTAGTCGACACCTCTATTGGGCCGGTTCTGCTAAATGATTTCTCACTTCGAATTGGTCTGCCATAATACCCCGGAAATGGTGGGAGCCGTGCGGTCTTTGATAGACTAAACTGATAGTAACAGCTATGCGCCTTCAGATGAATAGGGCTGGCCTGTAGGTGATCGATAGGCTGCATATTTGTAGCGGCAAAACCCTATGTTTTCCAGACAGTTCCGCTTTCCCGATTTATTTATGGTGGTTATGGTGTACCCCTATTATCTACACTATGATCTGCCTACTGGCTCTGCGCTCTCGTTATCATGGTTTGGCAATAAACTTTCTATACGGCATATTATGAACCTATCGTCTGCCAACTATCCTTACATCTGGGGCCCCCAATAGGGATCCTATTTTCTGTGTAGTTGTGCCAGATTATATTAATCTACTCACCATATTACAGCACACATGGGCTCTCTCATCAGAATCCAGTGATAGCACACAAGGTTTTACAGGGAGCCTCTATTATATTACAATATCCTCTGCATTACAAAGATAATCTCACTACTATTTGTGTTTTCATGCTTTACAGATATTGTATGTAATCACAATGAATATAAGAATGCACATATCAGAAGAATATTGCGGAACAGTTCAATGGGTAACAAACTTGGCATCAAGGGATTAAGGTCCATTGTGGATGCAATGAAACCCACATGCTCCCGACCTATAGATTCGTATTCAGAATATGATTCTAATGACTCTTCTGAGCTCAAGGAGTCAAAAGCAGATGGCCTATCCTGTTCACCCAATAAGGTGCCTGTTCTAATTTGGCAATGTTTTATTGGTTGCACATATCTTGCATAAGGTGTCTTGCATTTCTTTTGCTTCATTGCACCGCCATCTGCTTAGTGTACTCATGATATATGTGAAGATGCCATGCCCATCCATTATCAATACATATTCCATTTGTCGTCATACCATGTTTTTCCATTCAAATGATGTTCTTGTGTTTCAGACATCCAAAAAGAAGAGGGTGATTGCAGAACCTGAAGGAGTACAAGCAAAGTCCTTGAAAAAGGTGGTGCTACCGGAGAAATCACATAGCACTCGACGTATATTGCCAATCGAACCAGTGCCGCATAACCTAGGATATCGCAACTATGCTGGTTGCTGCTTTGCTCTTGTGAGTACCTATTGTCCTATTGTTGTCCTTACATTCATACCTGGTGGATTATGTGACATCATTGTGCATTATAGCTTGCTTATCCACTGTTCGCTCCAAATTATCTGATCTATATTAATGCTTAAATTAATGTAGAATAAACCCAATGCCTATGAAGAAATTTAGTTCTGCATTGTTCTTGTAAGTATCTGTTGTCCTTCATCACTGTACTTATATTTGTCAGCTAGTTCTTCATATACACTTTGCAGCTTATTTTCCCTTGTCCTCCATTTTTCTACACATTAGATCTACATGTACTCTTGCCAAAATACTGAATAAAACCAATGTTAGTGAAGAAGTTTAGCTCCGTATTGCTCTTGTCAGTGCCTTCTGCGTGTATGTTGTATTTACATTTGTACTCTGCATCTTAAGTTAAATAATCGCCATTTGTTCCTATATTTTCACATCTATATTTACTCTTAACAAAATGTAGAATAAAGGCAATACTCTTGAAGAAGAGTGTGCGGTAAACTTCTTGAATTGCCCCCCCATCAATATGGACAAGGCCTTTATAGAGCCTGTCTTCACTACTAATGTAAGTTTGTCCCCCTCGAGCCTTCAAACTTTGTTGTTTATATTTGGGTAGCTATGAGTGCAAATGCTGTTTATTTTTGTCGCCTGCATCAAATTTCTTGTTCAAAGTTTATAAAGTATAAGTACATAAACATAAGTTTGTCCTTCTCAATTTCAGTCTTTAGTTGTACAATCTAGTTCCTTATTCGTACCACGTAAATTAAACTAAACACAGCAAGTTATCTTCTTTAGCACTATGTGTATGTTTGTGTTCTTGATCTGTAATCCAGTAGTGTGGCGAGACTACCAACAAGAGCACAATGTCATATCCTGCTATGTCTCAACTATGAACAATGCCATATTATATTAATGTTATTTAAATCGTGTCTCTTTATTTACCAATATGAAATGGTATAAATTGACAGTGCACTCACCATTCATGATTATACGTTGTTTAGAACTACATGCTTGTGTTCTTGATCTGTAATCCAGTGGTCTGGTGAAGCTGGCCGCTCCTGCACAATGCCATTTCTTGCCGTCTTAACTATGAACAATGCCTATTATGTTAATGCTATTTTAAACCATGCCTCTTTATTTCTAACAAAGAAATGAGATGAATTGACAGCGTTGATGCTTATATGTGCAAAACCTGTTATCTACCTGCTTGTTTCTCTTTCAGGGTGACAACACTGCTGCTAGGAAGAACTGCCACAATGATAGTGAGACGAACCCATTGTTTGTCCCTCTAACACATATTCCAGAGGAGAAGGCAACACATATTGAGGGTAGGGATACAACCACGAAGTCACATCGATGTAGTGTCAAACTTACTCAGTGACACAAGCTCGATGAAGTCGCGGCCTGAATCTGTTCGACTTCTTTAGTCTAAAATTCAAGCAGAAATACATGCTTCCGCTCAAATATGACTGGAACTCCAATCTCTATGCAAGATTAACCGTAAGTATAGGACGTTTATTGATGCTATGTAGCTTAAGTTGGTGGATATGAGCGCCAAAGAAGCACAGTCTCATCAGGTTGCTAAGCTGCTTGCGCTGCAGCTCCTGGGCTGGGCTAACCTTTCTTGAACTGTGTTGAAGTGTTGTCGGTTCGTCTATTATTTTGTCTGCCTGTTAACTTCCACTGGTGGCGACCTGCCCAGTTTATGTAATCTGCTGTCTGGTTGCCCTTTATTATCACTGGCGCCGAACTTTGATGCCGAGGGGATGTAATATGCTATAATTTCTTTGTTGTATAGTCTAGGTTTATTCTTGGTCAGTATGCTATAATTTAGGACGGAAGGTTTAGTGGATCTCAGTGTTGTCGATCTTCAGGCCGGCCCGTTACTCATATGGGCCAAAACCTGGGCCTATAATCATCTTGGGTCATTAGCAGGTCAAAACCTATAGTTGTTTCCCGCCTTTAATAGGCCGAGTAAAGTTCTATCCAACAGGGCTGGAGAATACCATGGGCTTTTAATAGGCTAAAACCTAGATTGGGCTAGCGTTGAGCCAAAAAAATCATGGGCCAATACATGCCAAAATTGCCTTAGGCCCATGTTTGGCCCAAATAGGATGTGCAGTTAATAGGCCAAAATATATCTCGGGCCTGTTTGGCCCAATAAAATTATGGGATGTAAGCAGGCCAGTATCTACGCGGGCCATAGGCCTAAAAGTGTCACGGGCCATTATCACATGGGCTGTAAGCAGGCTGGATTCAACGCGGGCTGTAATTAGGCCCAACTGTTACACGGGCCATTAACACGCCGATAGGCCAGTTGGGCTGAAATTTATCCACGAATACTACAGGCCATTAAGAGGCCTAAAGTTATTTCGGACAAGAAATAGCCCAGTTTCTGCATGGGCCGTTAAATGGCCTAAATTTAAACCGGGCCGACAATGTCCCAGATGCACCATGGGACGCAAACAGGCTGAAACTATTACCGGGCCGAACTGGTAAACAGGCATTTAACATGCTGAAATACAAACCTATCTTAGTATGGGCCCAAAAGAATAGTGGCCTGTTAACGAGCCTGATCTGATATGGGCCGTAATTTGGCCCAAAACACGGCAGGCTGTGAACAGGCCTGATCTGGTATGGGACTCAATTTGACCTAAAACATGGCAGGCTGTTAACGGGCCAGCCCACTAGTGTCTGACAAAACATGGTGGGCCTTAAGCTAGGCCGACCTTTTCATCGGAATGGGCCTCTATTGGGCCATGCCACGTGTCGACATATCATAGGCGCCTCCTGTCCAATGAGTGGATGACATCTGTCCGAACGTTGAGCAACATGTGTTTCCTCCAGCCAATGAGAATTTTACACGTGGAAAATCCCCATTGGTCCGGGCTGTTAATGGGTTATCGGATTCAAAACCGGACCCAATAGCTTAACGGCGACCCATTACCGTCGATGCCACGTGTCGGTCACCCTTGACGAAAGCACTTCTATGACGCGCGATTTATCGTCATGGAAGTGGACACTTCCGTGATGATAATTTTGGTAATGTCATGGAACACTTCTACGACAGCACATGTATGACTATCCTGATTATGTCATAAAATTGTCATGGATGTACATGCATGACAGAAAACGTTACCTACCGTGACAAACACGTATCATCACAGAAGTGTCTTTTTTTGTAGTGTGAGTGTTTCCTCTCGTTTCCCCTCGTGTTTTCCCTCATGTGTTCATCGTGTTCTTCAGGAACCCCCCTCCAAACCGTGAAATATCAGCCCCTAGGGTTCCACCCTACATCATCTTGGTACATGAGCCACGTTGATCACGTTTTTTGAGTCCCTACCCCTCTTTTTCTAGCCTAATTTTGTTGATTTCGTCGTAATTCGAAAATCCCCACAAAAATAGCCCCAGTTTGTTTTGTGATTTGTTGGGTTGATAATGTTTTGTTGAATTTGATCCATGGATTTGTTGCGTTTCGAGTGGATCTAGCTTCCCCACAAGTTTCCCCACCTTCCATCCACAAAATCTTCTCAATTTTGACCCCAAAATCATCATTTTCCGCCTAAAATCACACCCCGGATCTGAAATCCCGAGTTGACCTAGACTCGTCGGACGTCCGACACTTTTTCGGATGTCTGGAGCCTTCCGAACCACCGGACGATGGGAACTCACCGAAAACCTGACCCCCCCTAACCAGACCCAAAACCTTGGAAGTCCGACAATTCTCGGACGTCCGACACGTGTAAAAACTAACTTCGCTGAACTTTTGTTTCAGCCATAACTAATTCATCTCGAGTCCAATTTTGACGTTCTTTACCTTGTATTGTACCTATTGACATCCCCCATCCCACAAAAGTACTTCCAACATCATTGGGCTCTATCAAAATTTTGGAACTTTGGCATCTTTGCCTAGGGCCTTCACCACATCATCCGCTATACCAGCACCGACTTACGCAACCTAACCCATTTTGTTCCCCATAGCATTAGTGGTTGCTTGAGTAGTGATTCGAGTCTCCTAAGGTGTTTTCGCTACTTAGGGATGGTTACCTCTTCCTTAACCGCCACCATAACTTCCGCATAACCTTGCCCACCATACATTTCGGCCACCTCAACTTAACCCAATTTTTGTTTGAGCCTGTTTGAGTTGTGGATTGTATCTCCTAAGGCATTTCGGCTACTTAGGGACGGTTCCTTCAACTGCGACTCGCATAACCCATCATTGCACTTCCACAATCCCATTGAGTTTCCACAAAACCACCACCGCATTTCGCTACCACCATTTGACATTTGCCTTTGGAGATTTTGAGTTGTGGTTTTTTCGTTTCCTAGGGTGTTTCTGCTAACTAGGAATGGTTCGACATTGACAACACCACCACTCAACTTCGCCAAGGATTCGACATCGACCACCTTCACCATTTTGACACCCTAACAGTACGCAAGAACGTAACCTCTATATCATCTTGGTATCGTGTTATCCCATCATTGTACATTCTTCTTGCCATAGTATTGCTAACCCCTAGCCCATTTTGCGTCACTTGCCTATTGAGACTAGCCATTGCGTATTGCCGGCAGCGTTACTTGTGCACATTAGTGATCATCGATCTACACCTTCCATTGCATACATACCATATCATCTTGGTATCATCATATCATCTCTTGTGTCACAAGATTGTTCCCGCATATACACAATTTCTATCTTGGTTTGTACATTTTGCATAGTGGCTATATAAAAAAAGAGAAATAATAAGCTTTTAAGCAAAGAGAAACAAAGAGCTTGTTGATACGTCTCCAATGTATCTATATTTTTTGACTGTTCCATGCTATTATATTATCTATTTTGGATGTTTTATATGCATTAATATGCTATTTTATATTATTATTTGGACTAACTTATTAACCTACTACCGAGTGCCAGTTTCTGTTTTTTCCTTGTTTTTGACTTCTACTGAAAAGGAATATCAAACGGAGTCCAAACGGAATAAAACTTTACGATTATTTTTCTTGGACCAGAAGAAACCCATGAGACTTGGAGAGGAGGCCTCAAGACCTACGAGGTGGCCACTGATGTCTACTACACAACCTTCTTCTTGTAGACGTTGTTGGGTCTCCAAGTGCAGAGGTTTGTAGGACAGTAGCAAATTTCCCTCAAGTGGATGACCTAAGGTTTATCAATCCGTAAGAGGCATAGGATGAAGATGGTCTCTCTCAAGCAACCCAGCAACCAAATAACAAAGAGTCTCTTGTGTCCCCAACACACCAATACAATGACAAATTGTATAGGCGCACTAGTTCGGCGAAGAGATGGTGATACAAGTACAATATGGATAGTAGATAATGGTTTTTGTAATCTGAAAATATAAAAACAGCAAGGTAACTAATGATAAAAGTGAGCGTAAACGGTATTGTAATGCGTTGAAACAAGGCCTAGAGTTCATACTTTCACTAGTGCAAGTTCTCTCTACAATAATAACATATTTGGATCACATAACCATCCCTCAACATGCAACAAAGAGTCACTCCAAAGTCACTAATAGAGGAGAACAAACGAAGAGATTATGGTAGGGTACGAAACCACCTCAAAGTTATTCTTTCCAATCAATCCGTTGGGCTATTCCTATAAGTGTCACAAACAGCCATAGAGTTCGTACTAGAATAACACCTTAAGACACAAATCAACCAAAACCCTAATGTCACCTAGATACTCCAATGTCACCTCAAGTATCCGTGGGTATTATTATACGATATGCATCACACAATCTCAGATTCATCTATTCAACCAACACATAGAACCTCAAAGAGTGCCCCAAAGTTTCTACCGGAGAGTCAAGACGAAAATGTGTGCCAACCCCTATGCATAGGTTCATGGGCGGAACCCACAAGTTGATCACCAAAACATACATCAAGTGGATCAATAGAATACCCCATTGTCACCACGGGTATCCCACGCAAGACATACATGAAGTGTTCTCAAATCCTTAAAGACTCAATCCAATAAGATAACTTCAAAGGGAAAACTCAATTCTTTACAAGAGAGTAGAGGGGGAGAAACATCATAAGATCCAACTATAATAGCAAAGCTTGCGCTACATCAAGATCGTATCACCTCAAGAACACGAGAGAGAGAGAGAGAGAGATCAAACACATAGCTAGTGGTACATACCCTCAGCCCCGAGGGAGAACTACTCCCTCCTCGTCATGGAGAGCACCGGGATGATGAAGATGGCCACCGGAGAGGGATTCTCCTCCCCCCTCTGGCAGGGTGTCGGAACGGGTCTAGATTGGTTTTCGGTGGCTACGGAGGCTTCTGGTGGCGGAACTCCCGATCTATTGTGCTCCCCGAAGTTTTTAGGGTATATGGGTATATATAGGAGGAAGAAATACTTTAGGGGGCCACGAGGGGCCCACGAGGGTGGAGGGCGCGCCTAGGAGGGTGGGCGCGCCCCCCTGCCTCGTGCCTTCCTCGTTGCTTCCCTTACGTACACCCCAAGTCTTCTTTCCGTTCCAAAAATAACTCTCCCGAAGGTTTCATTCCATTTGGACTCCGTTTGATATTCCTTTTCTGCGAAACACTAAAACAAGGGAAAAAACAGGAACTGGCACTGGGCTCTGGGTTAATATGTTAGTCCCCAAAATAATAAAAAAGTGTTTAATAAAACCCATAAACATCCAAAACAGATAATATAATAGCATGAATGCTTCATAAATTATAGATACGTTGGAGACGTATCAGCCACAAGCCATGGGGGGCGCCCATGGGGGGTGCCTGGCTTGTGGGCCCCTTGTAGCCCTTCCAGCCCTAATCTTTGCACTATAAATCCTCAAATATTCCCCTTACGTCAGAAGAGACACAAAAAATACTTTTCCACCACCACAAGCTTTTGTTCCCATGAGATCCCATCTAGGGGCCTTTTTCGGCACTCCACCGGAGGGGGATTCTATCACGGAGGGCCTCTACATCAACCTTGCTGCCCTTCCGATGAAGCATGAGTAGTTTACCACGGATCTAAGGATCCATAGCTAGTAGCTAGATGGCTTATTCTCTCTCTTTGATCTTCAATACAATGTTCTCCTCGATGTTCTTGGAGATCTATTCAATGTAACTTCTTTTGCGGTGCGTTTGTTGAGATCCGATGAATTGTGGATTTATGATCAAATTATCTATGAATATTATTTGAGTCTTCTATGAAATCTTTTATGCATGATTAAGATAGCTTAGTATTTCTCTCCGATCTATCGATTTGGTTTGTCCTACTAGATTGGTTTTTCTTGCAATGAGAGAGGTGCTTTGTGATGGGTTCAATCTTGTGGTGTCCTCATCCAGTGACAGAAGGGTCAGTGAGGCATGTATTGTATTGTTGCCATTAAGTATAAAAAAGATGGTGTTTATATTATATTGCTTGAGTTTATCCCTCTACATCATGTCATCTTGCTTAAGGCGTTACTCTATTCTTATGAACTTAATACTCTAGATGCAGGCAGGAGTCGGTCAATGTGTGGAGTAGTAGTATTAGATACATGCAGGAGTCGGTCTACTTGTCACGGACGTGATGCCTATATTCATGATCATTGCCTTAGATATCGTCATAACTTTGCGCTTTTCTATCAGTTGCTCAATAGTAATTTGTTTACCCACCGTATGCTTTCTTCGAGAGAGAAGTCTCTAGTGAAACCTATGGCCCCCGGGTCTATTTTTCATCATATTATTTTCAGATCTATAAAATCAAAAATCCAAAAATACCTTGCTGCAATATATTTATATTTACTTTATTTTGTTATTTACTTATCTTCATATCTATCTATATGTCGCGGGAAACCACGACCACCTATGGGACCAGGAGGTCCCTTGCTGGTTCAGCAGGGGGGCGACGCATTGCACAAAGAGCAGACCAGCGTGGAGTAGCACAACAAAGATCACGCGGGCAATTTACTCAGGTTCGGGCCGCCGTGAGTCGTAAAACCCTACTCCTGCTTTGGTGGATTGATGGTGGAAAAGGTGGTGGTGGTGCGTAGTACACTTGCCCCGCAAGGTTGCCTCAGGCAGCAGTGACTATGCACGTATGGGGGTGTGAGTTATCCAACCTTCTAACCCTTTCTACGGTTGCCATGGGCCTCCTTTTATAGATCAAGGGGTAACCACAATGGCCAAGTAGTCATTATGCACTGATAAGATAGCAAATAGTGCTATCATACCTAACTCTGCAGGCTGATAGGGTGCATTAAATGCGCCGCTTAACATCAAATCGTTGGTTGCCCGGCAAGGCTTGCCGGGCTATCTCGCCAGCTCCATGCCTGTTCTCTGGACACGTCGCAAGACGGGTGTCATCTATGGGTTTCTCTTGTAGGAAATGGCTGCCATGTGGCGAATGGCTGCCACTTAATCACTTTGCAGCTTGACACTGCATTGATTGATGATGTGGGTCGTGGTGGAGTGGTTGGTGAGGCGGTTTTGCCTCCATGATCCCCGGCAGGCCCTACCGAGACGACTTGGTTGTCTACTTCTGGGGTCGGCCTCACCTGCCCGGCAAGGGAAGGCTTTTCTCTTGACGATATCCTGCTTCCTTGGCTCATCCTTGGTCCCTCTGATCTGCATGTTGGTCCTTCAAATCTCTTGGTTTCTTGTACTCTAACTTGGGCTGGAGCTTCAATCTCGTTCCCGTGCCTATGCACAGTATGGGCAACAGAACCAGGGATTGTTCCACCGATAGAAGCCCCCGGGCCTGCCCCGAACGTGCTGTCGAGCGACATCGGGGTAGGGCCTAATAAGTGCATAGGCGAGGGTTGCTAATGTAATGCCCTTGATGCGGCTATAGCTCCCACGTGTCGAGGCACGACTTAGAGACATAACCGCATTGAAAGCAATGTTGCAAGTCAGGCAATCATTACAACAACCCATGTAATATATAATAAAAGGGGAAGAACATAGTTGGCTTACACTCGCCACGTCACATCAGAGTACATAAATAACATCCATCATACAAACACTCATGGCCCGACTACGGCGCCAAAATAGAAGAAAACCCAACATGCGACTAGTCCCTGAATCAAACCCCAACTAGGCACCACTACTGATCATCGGGAAAGGAAACATAATAACGCTGAGAGTCCTCGTCGAACTCCCACTTGAGCTCGTACTCGTCACCTGGAGCGATATCACCTGGACCTGCATCTGGAGTTATAGTATCTGTGAGCCACAGGGACTCAGCAATCTCGCACCCTCGCGATCAAGACTATTTAAGCTTATAGGAAGGATAAGGCAAGTATATGTGGAGCTGCAGCAAGCGACTAGCATATGTGGTGGCTAACTTATACGCAAAAGAGAGCGAGAAGAGGAGGCAAAGCACGAGCGAGAATCTAGAGGAACAACCTGCGCAAGCATTACTCCAACACCGTGTCCACTTCCCGGACTCCGCCGAGAAGAGGCCATCACGGTAACACACTCAGTTAATTCATTTTAATTAATTAGGGTTCAAGTTATCTACAACCGGACATTAACAAATTCCCATCTGCCCATAACCGCGGGCACGGCTTTCGAAAGTTCAATCCGTGCAGGGGGGGGTCCCAACTTAGCCCATGACAAGCTCTCACGGTCAACGAAGGAATAGACCTCCTCCCAAGACGTTCCGATCAGACTCGGTATCTCGGTAACTCAAGACACTTCGACAGGTTAAAACAAGACCAGCAACACCGCCCGAATGTGCCGACAAATCCCGATAGGAGCTGCACATATCTCTTTCTCAGGGCACACTTAGATTGTCTTAGGTACGGGTAGGCCAGCCCAGAGTTGCCCCTGATGGCCACCGGTAGCTGACAGGTGGACCAACACTCAAAGGAGCACTGGCCCGGGGGGTTAAAATAAGATGACCCTTGAGTCTGCAGAACCCAAGGGAAAGAAAAGGCTAGGTGGCAAATGGTAAAACCAAGGTTGGGCATTGCTGGAAAAGCTTTAATCAAGGCGAAGTATCAAGGGGTTCCCATTATAACCCAACCGTGTAAGGAACGCAAAAAATCCGGGAACATAACACCGATATGACGGAAACTAGGGCGGCAAGAGTGGAACAAAACACTAGGCGAGAGGCCGAGCCTTCCACCCTTTACCAAGTATATAGATGCATTAAGATAACATAGCAATATAATGATATCCCAACAAATAAATAAAAGATGTTCCAACAAGGAACGGCCAACAATCTTCACCTGCAACTAGCAACGCTATAAGAGGGGCTGAGCAAAGCGGTAACATAGCCAATCAATGGTTTTCTAGGACAAGGTGGGTTAGAGGTTGTCATGGCAATTGGGAGGCTGACAAGCAAAAGGTAGGCATCGTAGCATTGGCATAGCAAGAGCGAGCAAACTAGCATAGCAAAGATAGTAGTGATTTCGAGGGTATGATCATCTTGCTTGCACAGTTGTCAGAGTTGACTGGATCCTCACAAGCAAACTCAATGGGCTCCTCGGTAGCGAACTCGTCTCCCGGCTCTACCCAAACAAGACAAACAAGCAACAAGGATACAATCAACCACGTGCAATACCAAGCAATATGATGAAATGAAGATATGCTATGCGGGATGCGATGCGGGATGCAAAAGGCAAGATAAGACAGGAAATGCATAAACCTGGCCTCAACCTGGAATTCCAAGGGTGCCACTGGAAATATGAGATGAAATCGCTTGAAAACGATATAAAGATCATTGGAATCGGAGTTACGGTTTGGAAATGGCAAGCGTTTTAAGAATGGCACCGGTCTGCGATTTACCGCAAGTAGGCATCTAAATGCAATGCAACGAACATGCTACAGCCACCAAACATGACAATAAAATACATGGCAGGGATGCCCACAAGATGCTTAACAAAATACTAGCACTGAGCCACGGCCAATTCATCCATTATGATGTCCAAACAAGCATGGCAAAAACGCAAATGCAAAACAGATTCCAGACTTAGTGAAATTAACACTTGTCTGAAATTTCAGATCACGAAGCCCTCTTCGGAGCAGCAAAACAACATGATACATGACCTGATTAAGACAAGTAAGAACATGACATGGAGCTACTCAACAAGCTTAACAAAAGTCCCAAGGTGACCTGGGGCCAAAAGGGATCACAAAATATACTAACGAGCACACGAACATAGCAAAAACACAATCAGTTTTCAGACTTGTAAACGAGCTCGATGCACTCACCACGGTGCAAGTCATGGCAAGGCAAGCATACATCCAATAATAAGGCATAAAATTATAGCTAGAAATGGCAAGAACAATGGCATAGCATGCACGGATCAACTACAACAACGCCGGCAAAATCGCAAACGAGTTGACGATCTGCCCAGATTCACAACGAAGCAAAAGTAGAGCTCGATTGACTCAAGCTAGGGTGCTCCATAATTGCAAACAAAGACATGGATGGATAGAGCATAACATGATTAACAAAACTCCTTAACTGATCATCCTCAAAAGAGGCACGGATCACTAGGAAACAAGCTGAACATATGGCATCATGAACTAAATAATCCCAGACTTAGTGAAAACAACTAAGTCCCTGAAAACAGATTTCCCGGGTGCCTCTCTTTGCAAGCTTGCACAAGTCACCACACAAATCCTAAAAATTCATGGGTTGCAACTCTGGAAAGAAGACAAAATTCTTAACAAAATATATGAAGGACTCACAGGCATAGCATGCACACAATAATCATGGCAAAAATGACAAAAGTCTAAGATGAACTAGCAGATCTGACAATTAACTCACGAAGCCTCCTTCTAACAGCATTTTGGGCATCAAGATGAGCTCAAATGAAAATGATGCAATGGAATGAAATGATGTACTCGTCGAGGCGAACATTTTGATATAGAATATGCCTAAATCGGAGCTACGGATGCAAAGTTATGGCAGGTCAAAGTAGGCATAAAAATATTGGGAGGAGAGGGAAAAGTCAACCGAGGTTCAAAATATCTCAGATCCAGATCTGAGAGCACTGTTCATGGCATGGACTTCGAGAACTACGGCGAGGGCGTGGTGGCCGGAGATGGAGGGGAGAGGCCGGGGGCCGGTGAGGGGCGGCCGGATCCGGCCCGGATCTTTGCCCCGGCCGGGCGGAGGGCGGCGGAGCTCGCCGCGGTGAGGGCGCCGGCGGTAGAGCGGCCGGTCGGCGTCGGGCGAAGGACAGCGGCGGTGGAGCGGCCGGCCGGCGCGGGCTCCCGGAGCCGGGGAAGGCGGCGGTGAGAGGAGAGGAGCGGGGCGGCTCGGGCGATGGGCCTCGGGGGCCAGGCGCGGGCTCTCCCGGGCCGGCGGCGGCGGCGTTGACTGCCACGTGTCGCTTCGTGGTTGGCGGAGGCGGGCGGCGGCGGACGCGTCCGGCCGGGGGCGGACGTGTCCGTCGGTTGCGGGGATTCTTTTTTTTACTAGGGTTTGGACGGGGAAGAAGATCCGAATTTGGAGGGGCCTATTTATAGGCATAAGTGGAGCTAAGAGAGTCCAAATGAGGTGCGGTTTTCGGCCACGCGATCGTGATCGAACGCTCTAGGACATGGAGCAGAGTTTGGTGGGTTTTGGGCCAAATTGGAGGGGTGTTGGGCTGCAACACACACGAGGCCTTTTCGGTCCCTCGGTTAACCGTTGGAGTATCAAACGAAGTCCAAATGATACGAAACTTGACAGGCGGTCTACCGGTATTAAACCAAGGCCGCATGAAAAGTCTCGGTCCAATCCGGAAATGTTTAATCCCCACACACGAAAGAAAGCTAGAAATGGCCACCGGATGAGAACGAAGCGCCGGAATGCAAAACTGACAACGGGGAAAATGCTCGAATGCATGAGACGAACATGTATGCAAATGCAATGCACATGATGACATGATATGAGATGCATGAAAAAGAAAACAACACACGGTGACAAAGACCCGAACCCGAGAAATAAATATAACTTAACGCCGGAAACGGCAAGAGTTGGAGTACAAATAGGGAAAGTTACATCCGGGGCGTTACAGCTAAAGAGGCTGGTCTCTTGAAGTCTTCTTTGCTTCTTCATTAGCCTTGATTCCGGGCCGGTTTCCGGTTTCACCGCGCGTCATGCGCAATGTTGTGGAGTAACTTTGATCGTGGCCTGCGGATTCTTCTCGCCCCACGATCATAGGGCGGAAACTGCCATCCCAATTGCCTCCTGTTCCGCACATACCTGCCATGTGTTCCTCATGCATTGGGCGTGGTACATGGTGGATGTGGAGGGCATGGGGAGGAGTGCCAAGGCTGAAAAGCGAGCACCGATGGTTGGAGCAGAGGGTCGGCCTCGACTCTCAGAGCCGCAGAGTGTGCAGAGAGGCCGTATTGGAGGAGCGGGGCGGCCGTTTCCCGTATGAGGGGCCAGCCCCTGCCCCGTTTCCCTATAAAAAGGGGCAGGAGTGGTGCCTCTCTGCACACACTTCCTCTTCTCCTTCCCCGCAACCCTTTCCTTCTGGTCATGGTGAGAGGGCGAGGGTGCAGTGGCGTCTCGGCGACAGCGGCGAGGGCTTCTGCTCGATAACGCGACCCTCCTCCCCCGGACCCTGAGGTGGCGGAGCTAGCCGTGAGGGGGGAGGAAGACGACGAGGCCGCGGACACCGCGGTGCTCGGGGAAGAGGAGGGCGGGGCGGTGCCTTGGTGGCGCCCCCACCGGCGTCTCCTCCCCCGATGGAAGGCCACATCGGTGACCAACCTCGGGAGTTCATCATCAGGCTATATAAGCCCTTGTGTGGTCTGATAACCCATAAGTATAGGGGATCGCAACAGTTTTCGAGGGTAGAGTATTCAACCCAAATTTATTGATTCGACACAAGGGGAGCCAAAGAATATTCTCAAGTATTAGCAGCTAAGTTGTCAATTCAACCACACCTGGAAACTTAATATCTGCAGCAAAGTGTTTAGTAGCAAAGTAATATGATAATAGTGGTAGCAGTGGCAAAAGGTAACGGTAGCAAAAGTAAAAAATTTGGGTTTTGTAGTGATTGTAACAGTAGCAGTGGAAAAGTAAATAAGAGAAGAACAATATATGGAAAAGCTCGTAGGCATTGGATCGGTGATGGAGAATTATGTCGGATGCGATCGATCATGTAACAGTCATAACCTAGGGTGACATAGAACTAGCTCCAGTTCATCAATGTAATGTAGGAATGTATTCCGAATATAGTCATACGTGCTTATGGAAAAGAACTTGCATGACATCTTTTGTCCTACCCTCCCATGGCAGCGGGGTCCTAGTGGAAACTAAGGGATATTAAGGCCTCCTTTTAATAGAGTACCGGACCAAAGCATTAACACATACTGAATACATGAACTCCTCAAACTACGTCATCACAGGTAAGTATCCCGATTATTGTCACTTCGGGGTTAACAGATCATAACACATAATAGGTGACTATAGACTTGCAAGATAGGATCAAGAAATCTCATATATTGATGAAAACATAATAGGTTCAGATCTGAAATCATGGCACTCGGTCCCTAGTGACAAGCATTAAGCATAACAGAGTCATAGCAACATCAATCTCAGAACATAGTGGACACTAGGGATCAAACCCTAACAAAATTAACTCGATTACATGATAAATCTCATCCAACCCATCACCGTCTAGCAAGCCTATGATGGAATTACTCACACACGGCGGTCAGCATCATGAAATTGGTGATGGAGGAAGGTTTATGGTGACGATGGCGATGGATTCCCCACTCCGGAGCCCCGAAAGGACTCCAGATCAGCCCTCCCGAGAGAGTTTAGGGCTTGGCGGCGGCTCCGTAACGTAAAACACGATGAATCCTTCTCTCTGGTTATTTTTCTCCCCGAAAGTGAATATATGGAGTCAAAGTTGTGGTCGGTGGAGCGTCAGAGGGCCCACGAGGCAGGGGGGCGCCCAGGGGGGTAGGGCGCACCCCCCACTCTCGTGGACAGGTGATGGGCCCCCTAACATGGATCTTTCTGAAGGAAATATGCCCTAGAGGCAATAATAAAATTATTATTTATTTCCTTATATCATGATAAATTTTTATTATTCATGCTAGAATTGTATTAACCGGAAACATAATACATGTGTGAATACATAGACAAACAGAGTGCCACTAGTATGCCTCTACTTGACTAGCTCGTTGATCAAAGATGGCTATGTTTCCTAACCATAGACATGAGTTGTCATTTGATTAACGGGATCACATCATTAGGAGAATGATGTGATTGACTTGATCCATTCCGTTAGCATAGCACTTGATCCTTTAGTTTGTTGCTATTGCTTTCTTCATGACTTATACATGTTCCTATGACTATGAGATTATGCAACTCCCGTTTATCGGAGGAACACTTTGTGTGCCACCAAACGTCACAACGTAACTGGGTGATTATAAAGGTTCTCTACAGGTGTCTCCGAAGGTACTTGTTGGGTTGGCGTATTTCGAGATTAGGATTTGTCACTCCGATTGTCGGAGAGGTGTCTTTGGGCCCTCTCGGTAATGCACATCACTTAAGCCTTGCAAGCAATGCAACTAATGAGTTAGTTGCGAGATGATGTATTACGGAACTAGTAAAGAGACTTGCCGATAACGAGATTGAACTAGGTAGTGAGATACCGACGATCGAATCTCGGGCAAGTAACATACCGATGACAAAGGGAACAACGTATGTTGTTATGCGGTCTGACCGATAAAGATCTTCGTAGAATATGTAGGAGCCAATATGAGCATCCAGGTTCCGCTATTGGTTATTGACCGGAGACGTGTCTCGGTCATGTCTACATTGTTCTCGAACCCGTAGGGTCCGCACGCTTAATGTTATGATGACAGTTTCATTATGAGTTTATATATTTTGATGTACCGAAAGTTGTTCGGAGTCCCGGATATGATCACGGACATGACGAGGAGTCTCGAAATGGTCAAGACATAAAGATCGATATATTGGACGGCTATATTCGGACACCGGAAGTGTTTCGGGTGATTTCGGAGAAAACCAGAGTGCCGGAAGGGTTACCGGAACCCCCCGGGGAAGTATCGGGCCTTAGTGGGCCTGAGGGGAGAGAGAGGGCAGCAGCCGAGGAGGTGGCGCGCCCCCTCCCATGAGGAGTCTGAATTGGATTAGGGGAGGGGGGCGCGGCCCCTCTTTCCCTCTCCCTCTCCCTCTCTTTCCTTCCCCCTTCTCTCTTCCTAGTTGGACTAGGAAAGGGGAGTCCTACTCCTACTAGGAGGAGGACTCCCCCCTCTTTGGCACGCCCCAAGGGCCGGTCGGCCTCCCCCCTTGCTGCTTTATATACGGGGGCAGGGGGGCACCTCTAGACACACAAGTTGATCTTCGTGATCGTTCTCTTAGCCGTGTGCGGTGCCCCCCTCCACCATAATCCTCGATAATATTGTAGCGGTGCTTAGGCGAAGCCTTGCGACGGTAGAACATCAAGATTGTCACCACGCCGTCGTGCTGACGGAACTCTTCCCCGACACTTTGCTGGATCGGAGTCCGGGGATCGTCATCGAGCTGAACGTGTGCTAGAACCGGGGGTGCCGTAGTTTTGGTGCTTGATCAGTCGGGCCGTGAAGACGTACGACTACATCAACCGCGTTGTGCTAACACTTCCGCTTTCGGTCTACGAGGGTACGTGGACAACACTCTCCCCTCTCGCTGCTATGCATCACCATGATCTTGCGTGTGCGTAGGATTTTTTTTGAAATTACTATGTTCCCCAACAGTGGCATCCGAGCCTAGGTTTTATGCGTTGATGTTGTGCACGAGTAGAACACAAGTGAGTTGTGGGCGATATAAGTCATACTACTTACCAGCATGTCACACTTTGGTTCGGCGGTATTGTTGGATGAAGCGGCCCGGACCGACATTACGCGTACGCTTACGCGAGACTAGTTCTACCGACGTGCTTTGCACACAGGTGGCTGGCGGGTGTCAGTTTCTCCAACTTTAGGTGAACCGAGTGTGGCTACGCCCGGTCCTTGCGAAGGTTAAAAAAGAACCAACTTGACAAACTATCGTTGTGGTTTTGATGCGTAGGTAAGAACGGTTCTTGCTAAGCCCGTAGCAGCCACGTAAAACTTGCAACAATAAAGTAGAGGACGTCTAACTTGTTTGTGCAGGGCATGTTGTGATGTGATATGGTCAAGACGTGATGAGATATAAGTTGTTGTATAAGATGATCATGTTTTGTTGAAGTTATCGACAACTGGCAGAAGCCTTATGGTTGTCTCTTTATTGCATAAGATGCAAGCGCCAAATAATTGCTTTACTTTATCGCTATGCGATAGCAATAGTTGCAAGAGCAATAGTTGGCGAGACGACCATGTGACGACACATTGATATAGATCAAGATGATGGAGATCATGGTGTCATGCCGTTGATGATGGAGATCATGACAGTACTTTGGGGATGGAGATCAAAGGCGCAAGATGATCATGGCCATATCATGTCACATATTATGATTGCATATGATGTTTATCTTTTATGCATCTTACTTTGCTTAGTTCGATGGTATCTTTATAAGATGATCCCTTACTAAAATTTCAAGGTATAAGTGTTCTCCCTGAGTATGCACCGTTGCCAAAGTTCGTCGTGCCCAGACACCACGTGATGATCGGGTGTGATAAGCTCTACGTCCGTCTACAACGGGTGCAAGCCAGTTTTGCACACGCAGAATACTCAGGTTAAACTTGACGAGCCTAGCATATGCAGATATGGCCTCGGAACACTGAGACCGAAAGGTCGAGCGTGAATCATATAGTAGATATGATCAACATAATGATGTTCACCATTGAAAGCTACTCCATTTCACGTGATGATCGGTTATGGTTTATTTGATTTGGATCACGTGACCACTTAGATGATTAGAGGGATGTCTATCTAAATGGGAGTTCTTAAGTAATATGATTAATTGAACTTTAATTTATCATGAACTTAGTCCTGGTAGTATTAGCATATCTATGTTGTAGATCAATAGCTCGTGATGTTGCTCCCCGTTTAATTTTTATATGTTCCTAGAGAAAACTAAGTTGAAAAATGTTAGTAGCA
The DNA here is from genome assembly GCF_056163025.1 of Triticum urartu. Lineage (NCBI taxonomy): Eukaryota > Viridiplantae > Streptophyta > Magnoliopsida > Poales > Poaceae > Triticum > Triticum urartu. Next base: position 484,753,575 of record NC_141875.1, read on the forward strand.
ATGATGCGGATTGGATCTGTGATCTGAGGTTTATCCTCATTGCTGCACAGAAGAATTATGTCCTTGATGCACCGCTAGGTGACTGACCTATTGCAGGAGCATATGCAGACGTTATGAACGTTTGGCTAGCTCAATATGATGACCACTTGATAGTTTAGTGCACCATGCTTAACAGCTTAGAATCGGGATTTCAAAGACGTTTTGAACATCATGGACCATATGAGATGTTCCAGGAGTTGAAGTTATTTCAAGTAAATACCCGATTTGAGAGATATGAAGTCTCCAACAAGTTCTATAGCTAAAAGATGGAGGAGAATAGCTCAAGCAGTGAGCATGTGCTCAGATTGTCTGGGTACTACAATCGCTTGAATCAAGTGGGAGTTAATCTTCCAGATAAAATAGTGATTGACATAATTCTCTAGTCACCATCACCAAGTTAGTAGAACTTCGTGACGAACTATGATATGCAAGGGATAACGGAAACGATTCCCAAGCTCTTCGTAATGCTGAAATCGACGAAGGTAGAAATCAAGAAAAATATCAAGTGTTGATGGTAGACAAGGCCACTAGTTTCAAGAAAATGGCAAAGGGAAGAAGGGGAACTTCAAGAAGAATGGCAAGCAAGTTGCTGCTCAAGTGAAGAAGCCCAAGTCTGATCCTAAGCCTGAGACTAAGTGCTTCTACAGCAAAGGGACTGGTCACTAGAAGCGGAACTGCCCCAAGCATTTGGCGGATAAGAAGGATGGCAAAGTGAATAAAGGTATATTTGATATACAGATTATTGATGTGTATTTTACTAGTGTTCATAGCAACCCCTCGGTATTTGATACTGGTTCAGTTGCTAAGAGTAGTAACTCGAAACGGGAGTTGCAGAATGAACAGAGACTAGTTAAGGGTGAAGTGACGAAGTGTGTTGGAAGTGGTTCCAAGATTGATATGATCATCATCGCACACTCCCTATACTTTCGGAATTAGTGTTAAACCTAAATAAGTGTTATTTGGTGTTTGCATTGAGCATGAATATGATTTAATCATGTTTATTGCAATACGGTTATTCATTTAAGTAAGAGAATAAATTGTTATTCTGTTTACATATATGGTTACACACCCAATGAAAATGGTTCGTTGGATCTCGATCGTAGTGATACACATATTCATAATATTGAAACCAAAAGATGCAAAGTTAATAATGATAGTGCAACTTATTTGTGGCACTGCCGTTTAGGCCATATTGGTGTAAAGCGCATGAAGAAACTCCATGCTGATGGACTTTTGGAATCACTTGATTATGAATCAGTTGATGCTTGCGAACCATTCCTCATGGGCAAGATGACTAAGACTCCGTTCTCCGGAACAATGCAGCAAGCAACATATTTGTTGGAAATCATGCATACTGATGTATGTGGTCCGATGAATATTGAAGCTCGCGGCAGGTATCATTATTTTCTTATCTTCACAGATGATTTGAGCAGATATGAGTATATCTAGTTGATGAAACACAAGTCTGAAACATTTGAAAAGTTCAAAGAATTTCAGAGTGAAGTGGAGAATCATCGTAACAAAAATGAAAGTTTCTATGATATGATCGCAGAAGTAAAATATTTGAGTTACGAGTTTGGCCTCCAGTTAAAAACAATGTGAAATAGTTTCACTACTCACGCCACCTGGAACACCACAGCATAATGGTGTGTCCGAACGTCATAAGCGTACTTTATTAGATATGGTGCGATCTATGATGTCTCTTACCGATCTACCACTATCTATTTGGGGTTATGCATTAGAGATAGTTGCATTCACGTTAAATAGGGCACCATCCAAATCTGTTGAGACGACACCATATGAACTATGGTTTGGCAAGAAACCTAAGCTGTCGTTTCTTAAAGTTTGAGGTTGCAATGCTTATGTGAAAAAGTTTCAACCTGATAAGCTCTAACCCAAATCGGAGAAGTGCGTCTTCATAGGATACCCGAAAGAAATGTTGGGTCCACCTTCTATCACAGATCTGAAGGCAATATATTCGTTGCTTGGAATGGATCCTTTCTATAAAAGGAGTTTCTCTCGAAAGAAGTGAGTGGGAGGAAAGTAGAACTTGATGAGGCAACTATACCTGCTCCCTTATTGGAAAGTAGTTCATCACAAAAATCTGTTCCTGTGATTACTACACCAATTAGTGAGGAAGCTAATGATGATGATCATGTAACTTCAGATCAAGTTACTACCGAACCTCGTAGGTAAACCAGAGTGAGATCCACACCAGAGTGGTACGGTAATCCTGTTCTGGGGGTCATGTTACTTGACCATGACGAGCCTATGAACTATGAGGAAGCGATGATGAGCCCAGATTCCGTGAAATGGCTTGAGGCCATGAAATCTGAGATGAGATCCATGTATGAGAACAAAGTATGGACTTTGATTGACTTGCCCATTGATCGGCGAGCCATTGATATTAAATGGATCTTCAAGAGGAAGACGGACGCTGATAGTAGTGTCACTATCTACAAAAGCTAGAATTGTCGCAAAAAGGTTTTCGACAAGTTCAAGGTGTTGACTATGATGAGAGTTTCTCACTCGTATCTATGCTTAAGTCTGTCCGAATCATGTTAGCAATTGCCGCATTTTATGAAATCTGGCAAGTGGATAAACAAAACTGCATTCCTTAATAGATTTATTAAAGAAGAGTTGTATATGATGCAATAAGAAAGTTTTGTCAATCCTAAAGGTGCTAACAAAATATGCAAGCTCCAGCGATCCATCTTTGGACTGGTGCAAGCATCTCGGAGTTGGAATATACGCTTTGATAAGTTGATCAAAGCATATAGTTTTATACAGACTTGCAGTGAAGCCTGTATTTACAAGAAAGTGAGTGGGAGCACTACATCATTTCTGATAAGTATATGTGAATAACATATTGTTGATCGGAGATAATGTAGAATTATTCTGCAAAGCATAAAGGAGTGTTTGAAAGGAGTTTTTTAAAGAAAGACCTCGGTGAAACTGCTTACATATTGAGCATCAAGATCTATAGAGATAGAGCAAGACGCTTGATAAGTTTTTCAATGAGTACATACCTTGACAAGATTTTGAAGTAGTTCAAAATGGAACAGTGAAATAAAGAGTTCTTGCCTGTGTTACAAGGTGTGAAGTTGAGTAAGACTCAAAACCCGACCACGGTAGAAGATAGAGAGAGAATGAAAGTCATTCCCTATGCCTTGGCCATAGGTTCTATAAAATATGCCATGCTGTGTACCAGATCTACTGTATACCCGACACTGTTTTTGGCAAGGGAGTACAATAGTGATCTAGGAGTAGATCACTGGACAACGGTCAAATTATCCTTAGTGAAATAAGGATATGTTTCTCGATTATGGAGGTGACAAAAAGGTTCGTCGTAAAGGGTTACGTCGATACAAATTTTGACACTGGTCCAGATGACTCTAAATCTCAATCTGGATACATATTGAAAGTGGGAGCAATTAGCTAGAATAGCTCCGTACAGAGCATTGTTGACATATAAATTTCCAAAATACTTACGGATCTGAATGTGGGAGACCCGTTGACTAAACTTCTCTCACAAGCAAAACATGATCACACCTTAGTACTCTTTGGGTGTTAATCACATAGTGATGTGAACTAGATTATTGACTCTAGTAAACCCTTAGGGTGTTGGTCACATGACGATGTGAACTATGGGTGTTAATCACATGGTCATGTGAACTATTGGTGTTAAATCACATGGCGATGTGAACTAGATTATTGACTCTAGTGCAAGTGGGAGGCTGAAGGAAATATGCCCTATAGGCAATAATAAAATTATTATTTATTTCCTTATATCATGATAAATGTTTATTATTCATCCTAGAATTGTATTAACCGGAAACATAATACATGTGTGAATACATAGACAAACGGAGTGTCACTAGTATGCCTCTACTTGACTAGCTTGTTGATCAAAGATGGTTATGTTTCCTAACCATAGACATGAGTTGTCATTTGATTGACGGGATCACATCATTAGGAGAATGATGTGATTGACTTGATCCATTCCGTTAGCATAGCACTTGATCATTTAGTTTGTTGCTATTGCTTTCTTCATGACTTATACATGTTCCTATGGCTATGAGATTATGCAACTCCCGTTTACCGGAGGAACACTTTGTGTGCCACCAAACATCACAACGTAACTGGGTGATTATAAAGGTGCTCTACAGGTGTCTCCGAAGGTACTTGTTGGGTTGGCGTATTTCGAGATTAGGATTTGTCACTCTGATTGTCGGAGAGGTATCTCTGGGCCCTCTCGGTAATGCACATCACTTAAGCCTTGCAAGCAATGCAACTAATGAGTTAGTTGCGAGATGATGTATTACGGAACGAGTAAAGAGACTTGCCGATAACGAGATTGAACTAGGTATTGAGATACCGACGATCGAATCTCGGGCAAGTAACATACCGATGACAAAGGGAACAACGTATGTTGTTATGCGGTCTGACCGATAAAGATCTTCGTAGAATATGTAGGAGCCAATATGAGCATCCAGGTTCCGCTATTGGTTATTGACCGGAGACGTGTCTCGGTCATGTCTACATTATTCTCGAACCAGTAGGGTCCGCACGCTTAACATTACGATGACAGTTTCATTATGAGTTTATATATTTTGATGTACCGAAGGTTGTTCGGAGTCCCGGATATGATCACGGACATGACGGGGAGTCTCGAAATTGTTGAGACATAAAGATCGATATATTGGATGGCTATATTCGGACACTAGAAGTGTTTCGGGTGATTTCGGAGAAAATCGGAGTGCCGGAAGGGTTACGGGAACCCCCCGGGGAAGTATTGGGCCTTAGTGGGCCTGAGGGGAGAGAGAGGGCAGCAGCCCAGGAGGTGGCGCGCCCCCTCCCATGAGGAGTCCTAATTGGACTAGGGGAGGGGGGGCGCGGCCCCTCTTTCCCTCTCCCTCTCTTTCCTTCCCCCTTCTCTCTTCCTAGTTGGACTAGGAAAGGGGAGTCCTACTCCTACTAGGAGGAGGACTCCCCCCTCCTTGGCGCGCCCCAAGGGCCGGCCGGCCTCCCCCCTTGCTCCTTTATATACGGGGGCAGGGGGCACCTCTAGACACACAAGTTGATCTTCGTGATCGTTCTCTTAGCCGTGTGCGGTTCCCCCCTCCACCATAATCCTCGATAATATTGTAGCGGTGCTTAGGCGAAGCCCTGCGACGGTAGAACATCAAGATCGTCACCACGCCGTCGTGCTGACGGAACTCTTCCTCGACACTTTGCTGGATCGGAGTCCGGGGATCATCATCGAGCTGAACGTGTGCTAGAACTCGGAGGTGCCGTAGTTTTGGTGCTTGATCGGTCGGTGAAGGAAATATGCCCTAGAGGCAATAATAAAGTTATTATTTATTTCCTTATATCATGATAAATGTTTATTATTCATGCTAGAATTGTATTAACCAGAAACATAATACATGTGTGAATACATAGACAAACAGAGTGTCACTAGTATGCCTCTACTTGACTAGCTCGTTAATCGAAGATGGTTATGTTTCCTAACCATGAACAAAAGAATTGTTATTTGATTAACGGGATCACATCATTAGAAGAATGGTGTGATTGACATGACCCATTCCATTAGCTTAGCACCCGATCGTTTAGTATGTTGCTATTGCTTTCTTCATGACTTATACATATTCCTATGACTACGAGATTATGCAACTCCCGTTTGCCGGAGGAACACTTTGTGTGCTACCAAACGTCACAACGTAACTGGGTGATTATAAAGGAGCTCTACAGGTGTCTCCAAAGGTACATGTTGGGTTGGCGTATTTCGAGATTAGGATTTGTCACTCTGTTTGTCGGAGAGGTATCTCTGGGCCCTCTCGGTAATGCACATCACATAAGCCTTGCAAGCATTGCAACTAATGAGTTAGTTGTGAGATGATGTATTATGAAACGAGTAAAGAGACTTGTCGGTAACGATATTGAACTAGGTATTGAGATACCAACAATCGAATCTCGGGCAAGTAACATACCGATGACAAAGGGAACAACGTATGTTGCTACGCGGTCTGACCGATAAAGATCTTCATAGAATATGTGGGAGCCAATATGAGCATCCAGGTTCCGCTATTGGTTATTGACCGGAGACGTGTCTCGGTCATGTCTACATTGTTCTCAAACCCGTAGGGTCCGCACGCTTAAGGTTTCGATGACAGTTATATTATGAGTTTATGAGTTTTGATGTACCGAAGGAGTTCAGAGTCCCGGATGAGATCGGGGACATGACGAGGAGTCTCGAAATGGTCGAGACGTAAAGATTGATATATTGGATGACTATATTCGGACACCGGAAAGGTTCCGAGTGATTCGGGTATTTTCGGAGGTACCGGGGAGTTACGGAAATACGATGAAGAAGCAATGGGCCTTAATGGGCCTTAGTGGAAAGGACCAGGAGGTGGCGCGCGCCCCTCCCAAGCCCATTCCAAATTGGACAAGGGGTTTGGGGCGCGGCCCCTCTCTCCCTTCCTTCCCCTCTTCCCCCCTTTCCCCCCTTCTTCTAGTTGGACTAGGAAAGGAGGAAACCTACTCCAACTAGGAGTAGGAATCCTACTCCCTGGCACGCCCCTCCTAGGGCCGGCCTCCTCCCCCTTGCTCCTTTATATACGGGGGCAGGGGGCACCTCTAGACACACAAGTTGATCCATGTGATCATTTTCTTAGCCGTGTGTGGTGCCCCCTTCCACCATAATCCTCGATAATATTGTAGCGGTGCTTAGGCGAAGCCCTGCGATGGTAGAACATCAAGATCGTCACCACGCCGTCGTCCTGACAGAACTCTTCCCTGACACTTTGCTGGATCGGAGTCCGGGGATCGTCATCGAGCTGAACGTGTGCTAAAACTCGGAGGTGCCATAGTTTCGGTGCTTGATCGATCGGGCCGTGAAGACGTACGACTACATCAACCGCGTTGTGCTAACGCTTCCGCTGTCGGTCTACAAGGGTACATAGATCACACTCTCCCCTCTCGTTGCTATGCATCACCATGATCTTGCGTGTGCATAGGATTTTTTTTGAAATTAGTACGTTCCCCAACAGTGGTATCAGAGCCTAGGTTTTATGTGTTGATGTTATATGCACGAGTAGAACACAAGTGAGTTGTGGGCGATATAAGTCATACTGCTTACCAGCATGTCATACTTTGGTTCGGCGGTATTGTTGGATGAAGCGGCCCGGACCGACATTACGCGTACGCTTACGCGAGACCGGTTCTCCCGACGTGCTTTGCACAAAGGTGGCTAGCGGGTGTCAGTTTCTCCAACTTTAGTTGAACCGAGTATGGCTACACCCGGTCCTTGCGAAGGTTAAAACAGCACCAACTTGACAAACTATCATTGTGGTTTTTGATGCGTAGGTAAGATTGGTTCTTGCTTAAGCCCGTAGCAGCCACGTAAAACTTGCAACAACAAAGTAGAGGACGTCTAACATGTTTTTGCAGGGCATGTTGTGATGTGATATGGTCAAGACGTGATGAGATATAAGTTGTTGTATGAGATGATCATGTTTTGTTGAAGTTATCGACAACTGGCAAAATCCTTATGGTTGTCTCTCTATTGCATAAGATGCAAGTGCCCAATAATTGCTTTACTTTATCGCTATGCGACAGCAATAGTTGCAAGAGCAATTGCTGGCGAGACGATCATGTGACGACACATTGATATAGATCAAGATGATGGAGATCATGGTGTCATGCCGGTGACGATATAGATCATGATAGTACTTTGGAGATAGAGATCAAAGGCGCAAGATGATGATGGCCATATCATGTCACATATTTTGATTACATATGATGTTTATCTTTTATACATCTTATTTTTGCTTTGTTTGACGGTAGCATTTTAAGATGATCTCTCACTAATTATCAAGAAGTGTTCTCCCTGAGTATGCACCGTTGCGAAAGTTCTTCGTGCTGAGACACCACGTAATGATCGGGTGTGATAGGCTCTACGTTCAAATACAACGGGTGCAAAACATTTGCACACGCGGAATACTCAGGTTATACTTGACGAGCCAAGCATATACAGATATGGCCTCGAAACACAGAGACCGAAAGGTCGAGCGTGAATCATATAGTAGATATGATCAACATAGTGATGTTCACCGTTGTAACTACTCCATCTCACGTGATGATCGGACATGGTTTAGTTGATTTGGATCACGTGATCACTTAGAAGAATAGAGGGATGTCTTTCTAAGTGGGAGTTCTTAAGTAATATGATTAATTGAACTTTAAATTTATCATGAACTTAGTCCTGGTAGTATTTTGCAAATTATGTTGTAGATCAATAGCTCGCGTTGTTGCTTCCCTGTGTTTATTTTGATATGTTCCTAAGAGAAAATTGTGTTGAAAAATGTTAGTAGCAATGATGCGGATTGGATCGGTGATCTGAGGTTTATCCTCATTGCTGCACAGAAGAATTATGTCCTTGATGCACCGCTAGGTGACAGACCTATTGCAGGAGCAGATGCAGACGTTATGAACGTTTGGCTAGCTCAATATGATGACTACTTGATAGTTTAGTGCACCATGCTTAACGGCTTAGAATCGGGACTTCAACGACGTTTTGAACATCATGGAGCATATGAGATGTTCCAGGAGTTGAAGTTAATATTTCAAGCAAATACCCGAGTTGAGAGATATGAAGTTTCCAACAAGTTCTATAGCTAAAAGATGGAGGAGAATCACTCAACTAGTGAGCACGTGCTCAGATTGTCTGGGTACTACAATTGCTTGAATCAAGTGGGAGTTAATCTTCCAGATAAAATAGTGATTAACAGAATTCTCTAGTCACCATCACCAAGTTAGTAGAACTTCGTGATGAACTATGATATGCAAGGGATAACGGAAATGATTCCCAAGCTCTTCGTAATGCTGAAATTGACGAAGGTAGAAATCGAGAAAAACATCAAGTGTTGATGGTAGACAAGACCACTAGTTTCAAGAAAAGGGCAGAGGGGAGAAGGGGAACTTCAAGAAGAACGGCAAGCAAGTTGCTGCTCAAGTGAAGAATCCCAAGTCTGGTCCTAAGCCTGAGACTAAGTGCTTCTACTGCAAAGGGACTGGTCACTGGAAGTGGAACTACCCCAAGTGATTGGCGGACAAGAAGGATGGCAAAGTGAACATAAGTATATTTGATATACATGTTATTGATGTGTACTTTACTAGTGTTTATAGCAACCCCTCAGTACTTGATACTAGTTCAGTTGCTAAGATTAGTAACTCGAAACGGGAGTTCCAGAATAAACAGAGACTAGTTAAGGGTGAAGTGACGATGTGTGTTGGAAGTGGTTCCAAGATTGATATGATCATCATCACACACTCCCTATAATTTCGGGATTAGTGTTGAACCTAAATAAGTGTTATTTGGTGTTTGCGTTGAGCATGAATATGATTTGATCATGTTTATTGTAATACGGTTATTCATTTATGTAAGAGAATAAATTGTTGTTCTGTTTACATGAATAAAACCTTATATGGTTACACACCCAATGAAAATAGTTCGTTGGATCTCGATCGTAGTGATACACATAATCATAATATTGAAACCAAAAGATGCAAAGTTAATAATGATAGTGCAACTTATTTGTGGCACTGCCGTTTAGGTCATATTGGTGTAAAGCGCATGAAGAAACTCCATGCTGATGGGATTTTGGAATCACTTGATTATGAATCAGTTGATGCTTGCGAACCATGCCTCATGGGCAAGATGACTAAGACTCTGTTCTTCGAAACAATGGAGCGAGCAACAGATTTGTTGGAAATCATACATACTGATGTATGTGGTCTGATGAATATTGAGGCTCGTGACAGGTATCATTATTTTCTGATCTTCACAGATGATTTGAGCAGATATGAGTATATCTACTTGATGAAACATAAGTATGAAACATTTGAAAAGTTCAAAGAATTTCAGAGTGAAGTGAAAAATCATCGTAACAAGAAAATAAAGTTTCTACGATCTGATCGTAGAGAAGAGTATTTGAGTTACGAGTTTGGCCTTCAGTTAAAAACAATGTGGAATAGTTTCACTACTCACGCCACATGGAACACCACAATGTAATGGTGTGTCCGAACGTCATAACCGTACTTTATGAGATATGGTGCGATCTATGATGTCTCTTACCGATCTACCACTATCATTTTGGGGTTATGCATTAGAGACAGTTGCATTCACGTTAAATAGGGCACCATCTAAATCCGTTTAAACGATACCGTATGAACTATGGTTTGGCAAGAAACCTAAGCTGCCGTTTCTTAAAGTTTGAGGTTGCAATGCTTATGTGAAAAAGTTTCAACCTGATAAGCTCAAACCCAAATCGGAGAAGTGCGTCTTCATAGGATACCCAAAAGAAAATGTTGGGTACACCTTCTATCACAGATCCGAAGGCAAGATATTCGTTGCTTTGAATGGATCCTTTCTAGAGAAGGAATTTCTCTCGAAAGAAGTGAGTGGGAGGAAAGTAGAACTTGATGAGGTAACTGTACCTGCTCCCTTATTGGAAAGTAGTACATCACAGAAACCAGTTTCTGTGACACCTACGCCAATTAGTGAGGAAGCTAATGATGATGATCATGAAACTTCAGAACAAGATATTACTGAACCTCGTAGATCAACCAGAGTAAGATCCGCACCAGAGTGATACAGTAATCCTGTTCTGAAAGTCATTCTACTAGATCATGATGAACCTACGAACTATGGAGAAGCGATGGTGAGCCCAGATTCCGCAAAATGGCTTGAAGCCATGAAATCTGAGATGGGATCCATGTATGAGAACAAAGTATGGACTTTGGTTGACTTGCCCAATGATCGGCAAGCAATTGAGAATAAATGGATCTTCAAGAAGAAGACTGACGCTGACGGTAATATTACTGTCTACAAAGCTCGACTTGTCGCAAAAGGTTTTCGACAAGTTCAAGGGATTGACTAGGATGAGACCTTCTCACCCGTACTGATGCTTAAGTCTGTCCAAATCATGTTAGCAATTGCCGCATTTTATAATTATGAAATTTGGCAGATGGATGTCAAAGCTGCATTCTTGAATGGATTTCTGGAAGAAGAGTTGTATATGATGCAACCGGAAGGTTTTGTCGATCCAAAGGGAGCTAACAAAGTATGCAAGCTCCAGCGATCCATTTATGGACTGGTGCAAGCTTCTCGGAGTTGGAATAAACGCTTTGATAGTGTGATCAAAGCATATAGTTTTATACAGGCTTACGGTGAAGCCTGTATTTACAAGAAAGTGAGTGGGAGCACTACAACATTTCTGATAAGTATATGTGAATGACATATTGTTGATCGGAAATAATGTAGAATTATTCTGCAAAGCATAAAGGAGTGTTTTGAAAGAAGTTTTTCAAAGAAAGACCTCGGTGAAGCTGCTTACATATTAAGCATCAAAATCTACAGAGATAGATCAAGACGCTTGATAAGTTTTTTTTTCAATGAGAACATACCTTGACAATATTTTGAAGTAGTTCAAAAATTGGAATGGTCAAAGAAAGAGTTCTTGGCTGTGTTACAAGGTGTGAAATTGAGTAAGACTCAAAGCCCGACCACGGCAGAAGATAGAAAGAGAATGAAAGTCATTCCCTATGCCTCAGCCATAGGTTCTATAAAGTATGCCATGCTGTGTACCAGATCTATTGTATACCCTACACTGTGTTAAGCAAGGGAGTACAATAGTGATCTAAGAGTAGATCATTGGACAACGGTCAAAATTATCCTTAGTGGAATAAGGAAATATTTCTCAATTATGGAGGTGACAAAAAGGTTCGTCGTAAAAAGTTACGTCGATGCAAGTTTTGACACAGATCTGGATGACTCGAAGTCTCGATCTAGATACATATTGAAAGTGGGAGCAATTAGCTAGAGTAGCTCCGTGCAGAGCATTGTAGACATAGAATTCGCAAAACACTTACAGATCTGTATGTGACAGACCCGTTGACTAAAATTATCTCACAAGCAAAACATGATCACACCTTAGTACTCTTTGGGTGTTAATCACATAAATGATGTGAACTAGATTACTGACTCTAGTAAACCCTTTGGGTATAGGTCACATGACAATGTGAACTATGGGTGTTAATCACATGGTGATGTGAACTATTAGTGTTGAATCACATGGCGATGTGAACTAGATTATTGACTCTAGTGCAAGTGGGAGACTGAAGGAAATATGCCCTAGAGGCAATAATAAAGTTATTATTTATTTCCTTATATCATGAGAAATGTTTATTATTCATGCTAGAATTGTATTAACCGGAAACATAATACATGTGTGAATACATAGACAAACAGAGTGTCACTAGTATGCCTCTACTTGACTAGCTCATTAATCGAAGATGGTTATGTTTCCTAACCATGAACAAAAGAGTTGTTATTTGATTAACGGGATCACATCATTAGAAGAATGATGTGATTGACATGACCCATTCCATTAGCTTAGCACCCGATCATTTAGTATGTTGCTATTGCTTTCTTCATGACTTATACATGTTCCTATGACTATGAGATTATGCAACTCCCGTTTGCCGGAGGAACACTTTGTGTGCTACCAAACGTCACAACGTAACTGGGTGATTATAAAGGAGCTCTACAGGTGTCTCCAAAGGTACATGTTGCGTTGGCGTATTTCGAGATTAGGATTTGTCACTCCGTTTGTCGGAGAGGTATCTCTGGGCCCTCTCGGTAATGCACATCACATAAGCCTTGCAAGCATTGAAACTAATGAGTTAGTTGTGAGATGATGTATTACGAAGAGTAAAGAGACTTGCCGGTAACGAGATTGAACTAGGTATTGAGATACCAACAATCGAATCTCAGGCAAGTAACATACCGATGACAAAGGGAACAACGTATGTTGTTATGCGGTCTGACCGATAAAGATCTTCGTAGAATATGTGGGAGCCAATATGAGCATCCAGGTTCCGCTATTGGTTATTGACCGGAGACGTGTCTCGGTCATGTCTACATTGTTCTCGAACCCGTAGGATCCGCACGCTTAAGGTTTCGATGATAGTTATATTATGAGTATATGAGTTTTGATGTACCGAAGGAGTTCGGAGTCTCGGATGAGATTGGGGACATGACGAGGAGTCTCGAAATGGTTGAGACGTAAAGATTGATATATTGGACGACTATATTCGGACATCGGAAAGGTTCCGAGTGATTCGGGTATTTTCGGAGGTACCGGGGAGTTACGGAAATACGATGAAGAAGCAATGGGCCATAATGGGCCTTAGTGGAAAGGACCAGGAGGTGGCGCGCGCCCCTCCCAAGCCGAGTCCAAATTGGACAAGGGGTTTGGGGCACGGCCCCTCTCTCCCTTCCTTCCCCTCTTCCCCCCTTTCCCCCCTTCTCCTAGTTGGACTAGGAAAGGAGGAAACCTACTCCAACTAGGAGTAGGAATCCTACTCCTTGGCGCGCCCCTCCTAGGGGCGGCCTCCTCCCCCTTGCTCCTTTATATACGGGGGCAGGGGGGCACCTCTAGACACACAAGTTGATCCACTTGATCGTTTTCTTAGCCGTGTGCGGTGCCCCCTTCCACCATAATCCTCGATAATATTGTAGCGGTGCTTAGGCGAAGCCCTGCGACGGTAGAACATCAAGATCGTCACCACGCCGTCGTGCTGATGGAACTCTTCCCTGACACTTTGCTGGATCGGAGTCCGGGGATCGTCATCGAGCTGAACGTGTGCTAAAACTCAGAGGTGCCGTAGTTTCGGTGCTTGATCGGTCGGGCCATGAAGACGTACGACTACATCAACCGCGTTGTGCTAACGCTTCCGCTGTCGGTCTACAAGGGTACGTAGATCACACTCTCCCCTCTCGTTGCTATGCATCACCATGATCTTGCGTGTGCGTAGGAATTTTTTTGAAATTACTACGTTCCCCAATAGTCGGGCCGTGAAGACGTACGACTACATCAACCGCGTTGTGCTAACGCTTCCGCTTTCGGTCTACGAGGGTACGTGGACAACACTCTCCCCTCTCGTTGCTATGCATCACCATGATCTTGCATGTGCGTAGGAATTTTTTTGAAATTACTACGTTCCCCAACACTTTCTTCCTTATTTTTTATATTTTGAAAAATAATTCTCCGTTGATTTTCAGGTCATTCCGAGAACTTTTATTTCTGCACAAAAATAACAACATGCCAATTCTGCTGAAAACAGCGTCAGTCGGGGTTAGTTCCATTCAAATCATGCAAGTTAGAGTGCAAAACAAAGGGCAAAAGTGTTTGGAAAAGTAGATACGACGGAGACGTATCAACTCCCCAAGCTTAAACCTTTGCTTGTCCTCAAGAAATTCAGTTGATAAACTAAAAGTGATAAAGAAAAACTTTTACAAACTCGGTTTTCTCTTGTTGTTGTAAATATGTAAAGCCAGCATTCAAGTTCTCAGCGGAGATTATGAAAAAACCATATTCACAATAACACTTAGGTCTCATGTTTACTCGTATCAATGACATAATCAACTAGCGAGCAATAATAATAAATCTCCAATGACAACACTTTCTCAAAACAATCATGATATGATATGACAAGATGGTATCTCGCTAGCCCTTTCTGAGGCCGCAAAACATAAATGCAGAGCACCTTTAAAGATCAAGGACTGACTAGACATTGTAATTCATGGTAAAAGAGATCCAGTCAAGTCATACTCAATGTAACTAATAGTAATGGATGCAAATGATAGCGGTGCTCTCTAACTGGTGCTTTTTAATAAGAGGATGATGACTCAACATAAAAGTAAATGGATAGGCCCTTCGCAGAGGGAAGCGGGGATTTGTAGAGGTGCCAGAGCTCGGTTTTGAAATAGATATGAGTAATATTTTGAGCGGTATACTTTCATTGTCAACATAACAACCGAGAGATCTCGATATCTTCCATGCTACACACATTATAGGCAGTTCCCAAACAGAATGGTAAAGTTTATACTCCCCCTCCACCAACAAGCATCAATCCATGGCTTGCTCGAAACAGCGAGTGCCTCCAACTAACAAGAGTCCCCGGGGAGTTTTGTTTGCAGTTATTTTGATTTGATTTGCATAAAGCATGGGACTGGGCATCCCGGTGACCAGCCATTTTCTCGTGAGTGAGGAGCGGAGTCCACTCCTCTTGAGAATAACCCGCCTGGCATGGAAGATACAGACATCCCTAGTTGATACATGAGCTATTCAAGCATACAAAACAGAATGTTTATTTGAAGGTTTAGAGTTTGGCACATACAAATTTACTTGGAACGGCAGGTAGATACCGTATATAGGTAGGTATGGTGGACTCATATGGAATAACTTTGGGGTTTATGGAATTGGATACACAAGCAGTATTCCCGCTTAGTACAAGTGAAGGCTAGAAAAAGACTGGGAAGCGACCAGCTAGAGAGCGACAACAGTCATGAACATGCATTAAAATTAATCAACACCGAATGCAAGCATGAGTAGGATATAATGCACCATGAACATAAATATCGTAGAGGCTACGTTGATTTTGTTTCAACTACATGCGCGAACATGTGCCAAGTCAAGCCACTCGAATCGTTCAAAAGAGGATACCACCCTATCATACCACATCACAACCATTTTAATAGCATGTTGGCACGCAAGGTAAACCATTATAAGCTCCTAGCTAATTAAGCATGGCATAAGCAACTATAATCTCTAATTGTCATTGCAAATATGTTTCTTTCATAACAGGCTGAATCAGGAATGATGAACTAATCATATTTACAAAAACAAGAGAGGTCGAGTTCATACCAGCTTTTCTCATCTCAATAAGTTCATCATATAATCATCATTATTGCCTTTCACTTGCACGGCCGAATAGTGTGGATAATAATAATAGTGCACGTGCATTGGACTAAGCTGGAATCTGCAAACATTCAATTCAAGAGAGAAGACAAGGTAATATGGGCTCTTTGTTATATCAACAATAATGCATATGAGAGCCACTCAATCATTTTAATCATGGTCTTCTCCTCTCGACCCCCAAAGAAAAAGAAAAGAAAAGAAACTGTTTACACAGGAAAGCTCCCAACAAGCAAAAATAAGAACGAGAAATCTTTTTGGGTTTTCTTTTGAATTACTACTACTACATGAAAAGTAAGCTAGCTAAAAAGCTACAACTAATTTTTTTGGTTTTCTAAGGTTTATCAAACACACAAGAAGAAAGAATAAAAAGGAAAATAAACTAGCATGGATATTACAATGAAAGAGTATGAGCACCGACAACACACATGAGTGTGTGAACATGAATGTAATGTCGGTGAGAAATACGTACTCCCCCAAGCTTAGGCTTTTGGCCTAAGTTGGTCTATGGCCACGGCTGGCCTAGCGGATATCCAAAGTTGTAGCTGGGGTCGTACTGAGATACAGCGGCAATTGCCTGATGAGCTGCAGCTTGGAGGCGAGCTGTCTCTGCCCTCCTCTCATACTCGGTCGCCTCCTCCCTGGTTATAACATATCTCCCCTTTGCCTGAAAGTCAAAGAAAGTAGGAGCAGGGAGAGCGACATGATAGGTGCGTCGTTTATCAAAGATTAGTCGGTACTGGAGGAACTGATCGTTCCTCTCAACAAACTAATGACGAACCATAGCCTCATAGTCTAGATAAGAAGGAGGCAAATCAATATCATCTCCACGTATGGGTACCTCAAGAAAGTTAGCTATACGAGTTGCATAAATTCCACCAAAGAAATCTCCATGAATATGATTATTATGCAACCTACATGCAACAATAGCCCCAAAGTTGTATTGTTTATCTCCTAAAACAGCGCTCCTGAGAACGCTAAGATCAGGTACACACATGTGACATGCTTCATCTTTACCATTTATGCATCTACCTATGAAGAGAGCAAAATAATGTATTGCAGGAAAATGAATGCTCCCTATGGTGGCTCGTGTTACATCTCTAGATTCCCCCACTGTAATACTAGCAAGAAAATCTCCAAATTCAGATTTGCGAGGTGCACTAACATCACCCCACTGAGGGAGTTTACAAGCAGTGTTAAAATCTTCTAAGTCCATGGTATAAGATTTATCATAAAGATCAAACAGGACAGTTTGAGAATTGTGTGATGGTGAGAATTTAAACCTTCTCACAAATGAATCAGTTAAATAGAGGTATTGACGGCACTTATCTACCTCGAAGCTCTCCAGATCAACATTACGCACATATGCATCAAATTCCCTTTAATTACTGCTTGGATCATGAAGTCCTGTGACGGCCATTCACAAGGCCGCACTTGAGTGTCTCTTGGTGGTTCCTCGTCCGCATCGCGTATTGCGGGCCTGGGTCCTTGCTTCCTTGAAGAACCACCTTGGTACATTTTCCTAAACATATTTATTCCTCTGAAAAATTTCTGAAATTTTTAGTAAATTCAAAATAAAAGTGAACCAAACTCAACAATATTGATATCAACTACTCCTACAAGTGCCTAGAGGCAATATCATGCATCAAAAATACTTTTAACCACATAAATTTGACATGCAAGCTCAAGAACAGGGTCACCTAAGCAGAAAAAATTTGCAACGAATAAAGCACTAGAACAAAAACTAATTGGACCATTGGAGGAGTCACATACCAAAGAACAATCCCCCAAAGTAGTTTTGTGAATGGAGCTTTGAGCTAGGAGATCAAAAATGGCAGCAAGATGAGCTTGAACTCGGTTTGAGATGGTTGGTGATTTTTGTGGGAGGAAGAAGGAGTGTGTGGTAGCTGGAATAAGTGGAGGGGAGCCACCGTGGGCCCACGAGGCAGGGGGGCGCCCAGGGGGGTAGGGCGTGCCCTCCACCTTCGTGGGCACGTGGCTGCTCCCCCTGCTGTGTTTTTAGCGCCAGATATTCTAAAATATTCTAGAAAAAAATCATATTTAATTTTCATGGCATTTGGAGAACTTTTATTTTCGGGGTATTTTTTATTGCATTGATAATTCAGAAAACAGGCAGAAAAAAATACTATTTTTGCTTTATTTAATATAAATAACAGAAAGTAAAAAGAGGGTACAAAGAGTTGTGTTTTCTAAATTCATCCATCTCATGCTCATCAAAAGGAATCCACTAACAAGGTTGATCAGGTCTTGTTAACAAACTCATTTCGAATAACATGAAACCGGATAATTTTCGAATAACACTAGGTTACCTCAACGGGGATATGCATGTCCCCAAAAATAAGAATATCATATTTATTCTTGACAGTAGGAAGAGGAAATTCAAAACATCTAATAGTAATTGTTGAAATTTTTCCAATAGAATTGATACTGTGGACTTGAGGTTGTTTCCTCGGAAAGTGTACCATATACTCATTACCATTAACATGAAAAGTGACATTGCCTTTGGTGCAATCAATAATAGCCCCTGCATTATTCAAAAAGGGTCTTCCGAGAATAATAGACATACTATCGTCCTCGGGAATATCAAGAATAACAAAGTCCGTTAAAAATAGTAACCTTTGCAACCAAAACAGGCACATCCTCACAAATACCAACAGGTATAGCAGTTGATTTGTCAGCCATTTGCAATGATATTTCAGTAGGTGTCAACTTATTCAAACCAAGTCTACGATATAAAGAGAGAGGCATAACACTGACACCGGCTCCAAGATCACATAAGGCAGTTTTAACATAGTTTCTTTTAATGGAGCATGGTATAGTTGGTACTCCTGGATCTCCAAGTTTCTTTGGTATTCCACCCTTAAAAGTATAATTAGCAAGCATGGTGGAAATTTCAGCTTTCGGTATCTTTCTCTTATTAGTAACTATTTCCTTCATGTATTTAGCATAAGGATTCATTTTAAGCATATCAGTCAAACGCATACGCAAAAAGATAGGTCTAATCATTTCAGCAAAGCGCTCAAAATCCTCATCATCCTTTTTCTTGGATGGTTTAGGAGGAAAAGGCATGGGTTTCTGAACCCATGGTTCTCTTTCCTTACCATGCTTCCTAGCAACAAAGTCTCTCTTATCATAATGTTGATTCTTTGATTGTGAGTTACCAAGATCAACAACAGGTTCAATCTCTACATCATTGTCATTACTAGGTTGAGCATCAACATGAGCATCATCATTAACATTATCACTAGGTTCATGTTCATTACCAGATTGTGTTTCAGCATCAGAAATAGAAATATCATTGGGATTCTTAGGTGTGTCAACAACAGGTTCACTAGAAGCATGCAAAGTCCTATCATTTTTCTTTTTCATCCTCTTAGAAGGACTAGGTGCATCTACATTAGTTCTATGAGAATCTTGCTCAATTCTCTTAGGGTGTCCTTTAGGATAGAAAGGTTCCTGAGCCACTCTACCTCCTCTAGTTACAACTCTAACAGCAAAGTCATTGTTCTTATTATTCAATTCATTGAGAAAATCATTATGAGCTTTAAGTACTTGTTCTACTTGAGTGGTAACTATAGAAGCATGTTTACTAATAAGTTTAAGTTCACCTTTAACATTAGCCATATAATCACTCAAGTGTCCAATCATATAAGCATTATGTTTCAATTTTCTACCAACATAAGCATTAAAATCTTCTTGCTTAACCATAAAGTTATCAAATTCATCCAAACATTGGCTAGCAATCTTAGCAGGAGGGATTTCAGCTTTATCATATCTATAGAGAGAATTTACCTTTACTACCTGTGTCGGGTTATCAAGACCATGTGTTTCTTCAATAGGTGATGAATTAAGACCATGTATTTCTTCAACAGGAGGTAAATTCTTAACATCTTCATCTTTTATACCTTTTTATTTCATAGATTTCTTTGCCTCTTGCATATCTTCAGGACTGAGAAATAGAATACCCCTTTTCTTCAGAGTTGGCTTAGGAGTTGGTTGATGAAGTGTACAATTATTTTCATTGGTCAACATATTATTCAATAGAATTTTAGCTTGATCAACAGTTCTTTCCCTGAGAACACAACCAGCACAACTATCCAGGTAATCTCTGGAGCATCGGTTAGTCCATTATAAAAGATATCAAGTATTTCATTTTTCTTGAGAGGATGATCAGGCAAAGCATTAAGTAATTGGAGAAGCCTCCCCCAAGCTCGTGGGAGACTCTCTTCTTCAATTTGCACAAAATTATATATCTCCCTTAAAGCAACTTGTTTCTTATGAGTGAGGAAATATTTAGCAGAGAAGTAGTAAATCATATCCTGGGGACTACGCACACAACCAGGATCAAGAGAATTAAACCATATCTTAGCATCACCCTTTAATGAGAACGGAAATAATAGTAGCGAGTTTTCTCATCATTAGTGAACAGGGTAGCTATATCATTTAACTTAGTAAGATTTGCCACAATAGTTTCAGATTCATAGCCATAGAAAGGATCAGATTCAACCAAAGTAATTATATCAGGATCAACATAGAAATCATAATCCTTATCAGTAATAAAGATAGGTGAAGTAGCATAAGCAGGATCATATTTCATTCTAGCATTCAGAGATTTTTCTTTCAGCTTAGCTAATAATTTCTTAAGATCACTTCTATCATTGCAAGCTAAGAAATCTCTAGCAGTTTCTTCATCCATAACATAACCCTCCGGAACAACAGGCAATTCATATTTAGGGGGAGAATCTTCATCATCACTTTCATCAATATTATCAGTTTCAATAATTTCATTCTGTCTAGCCCTAGCAGGTTTTTCATCAAGAAATTCACCAAGTGGCATAGTAGTATCAAGCATAGAAGTAGTTTCATCATAAGTATCATGCAAAGCAGAAGTGGCATCATCAATAACATGCGACATATCAGAATTAATAACATAAGCAGGTTTAGGTGTCGCAAGCTTACTCAAAACAGAAGGTGAATCAAGTGTAGAGCTAGATGGTAGTTCCTTACCTCCCCTCGTAGTTGAGGGAAATTTTTTAGTTCTTTGATCTTTCAAGTTCTTCATAATGATAAGCAGATATAAATCCCAAGTGACTCAAATAATAGAGCTATGCTCCCCGGCAATGGCCAGAAAATGTTCTTGATAACCCACAAGTATCGGGGATCGCAACAGTTTTTGAGGGTAGAGTATTCAACCCAAATTTATTGATTCGACACAAGGGGAGCCAAAGAATATTCTCAAGTATTAGCAGCTAAGTTGTCAATTCAACCACACCTGGAAACTTAATATCTGCAGCAAAGTGTTTAGTAGCAAAGTAATATGATAATAGTGGTAACGGTGGCAAAAGGTAACGGTAGCAAAAGTAATATTTTTGGGTTTTGTAGTGATTGTAACAGTAGATGCGGAAAAGTAAATAAGCGAAGAACAATATATGGAAAAGCTCGTAGGCATTGGATCGGTGATGGAGAATTATGTCGGATGCGATCGATCATGTAACAGTCATAACCTAGGGTGACACAGAACTAGCTCCAGTTCATCAATATAATGTAGGCATGTATTCCGAATATAGTCATACGTGCTTATGGAAAAGAACTTGCATGACATCTTTTGTCCTACCCTCCCATGGCAGCGGGTCCTAATGGAAACTAAGGGATATTAAGGCCTCCTTTTAATAGAGTACCGGACCAAAGCATTAACACATAGTGAATACATGAACTCCTCAAACTACGGTCATCACAGGTAAGTATCCCGATTATTGTCACTTCGGGGTTAACGGATCATAACACATAATGGACTTGCAAGATAGGATCAAGAACTCTCATATATTGATGAAAACATAATAGGTTCAGATCTGAAATCATGGCACTCGGGCCCTAGTGACAAGCATTAAGCATAGCGAAGTCATAGCAACATCAATCTCAGAACATAGTGGATACTAGGGATCAAACCCTAACAAAACTAACTCGATTACATGATCAATCTCATCCAACCCATCACCGTCCAGCAAGCCTATGATGGAATTACTCACACACGGCGGTGAGCATCATGAAATTGGTGATGGAGGAAGGTTGATGATGACAATGGCGATGGATTCCCCTCTCCGGAGCCCCGAACGGACTCCAGATCAGCCCTCCCGAGAGAGTTTAGGGCTTGGCGGCGGCTCCGTATCGTAAAATGCGATGAATCCTTCTCTCTGATTTTTTTCTCCCTGAAAGTGAATATATGGAGTCAAGGTTGAGGTCGATGGAGCGTCAGGGGGCCCACGAGGCAGGGGGGCGCCCAGGGGGGAGGGCGCGCCCCCACCCTCGTGGACACGTGGTGGGCCCCCTGATGTGGATCTTTCTTCCGGTATTTTTTATATATTCCAAAATAATTCTTCGTTGATTTTCAGGTCATTCCGAGAACTTTTATTTCTGCACAAAAATAACACCATGGCAATTCTGCTGAAAACAGCGTCAGTCCGGGTTAGTTCCATTCAAATCACGCAAGTTAGAGTGCAAAACAAGGGCAAAAGTGTTTGGAAAAGTAGATATGATGGAGACGTATCATGGTCATACTAACAACATTGCAATCATGCTCATCATTTATACCAAATATTCTATTGAATTCTTCTTCTATCAATTGAGCACAATTTTCCTTCCCATCATTTTCACAAAAGACATTATAAAGATGAATAATATGATGCAACCTCAATTCCATTTTTTGGTTTTCTTTTTATAAAGCAAACTAGTGATAAAACAAGAAACTAAAAGATCAAATTGCAAGATCTAAAGATATACCTTCAAGCACTCACCTCCCAGGCGACGGCGCCAGAAAAGAGATTCGTTGACGGGATGTGAGTGCCGCTTACCTAGCCTCCCCGGCAACGGCGCCAGAAAAGAGCTTGATGTCTACTATGCAACTTTATTCTTGTAGACACGTGTTGGGCCTCTGCTACCTCTTGAGCATGCGTTGGTTTTCTCTTGAAGAGGAAAGGGCGATGCGGCAAAGTAGCGTAAGTATTTCCCTTAGTTTTTGAGAACCAAGGTATCAATCCAATAGGAGACTACACGCAAATCGCCTAGTACCTCCATAAACAAATAAGAACCTTGCAACCAACGCGATAAAGGGGTTGTCAATCCCTTCACGGCCACTTGCAAAAGTGAGATCTGATAAAGATAATAAGATAGATATTTTTGGTAGTTTTGTTGTATAGATTGCAAAATAAACGGTGACAGAAATAGCTAGTTGACCAAAAAATAATATGATGTAAAGTAGACCCGGGGGCCATAGGTTTCACTAGTGGCTTCTCTCAAGATAGCATATCTTACGGTGGGTGAACAAATTACTGTCGAGCAATTGATAGAAAAGCGCATAGTTATGAGAATATCTAGGCATGATCATAAACATAGGCATCACGTCCGTGTCAAGTAGACCGAAACGATTCTGCATCTACTACTATTACTCCACACATCGACCGCTATCCATCATGCATCTAGAGTATTAAGTTCATAAGAACAGAGTAACGCATTAGGCAAGATGACATGATGTAGAGGGATAAACTCAAGCAATATGATATAAACCCATCTTTTTATCCTCGATGGCAACAATACAATATGTGTCGGTTCCCTTTCTGTCACTGGGATCGAGCACCGCAAGATTGAACCCAAAGCTAAGAACTTCTCCCATTGCAAGAAAGATCAATCTAGTAGGCCAAACCAAACTGATAATTCGAAGAGACTTGCAAAGATATCCAATCATGCATATAAGAATTCAGAAAAGAAACAAATATTGTTCATAGATAATCTTGATCATAAACCCACAATTCATCGGATCTCGGCAAACACACCGCAAAAAGTATTACATTGAATAGATCTCCAAGAACATCGAGGAGAACTTTGTATTGAAGATCAAAGATAGAGAAGAAACCATCTAGCTAATAACTATGGACCCGAAGGTCTGTGGTAAACTACTCACACATCATCGGAGAGGCTATGATGTTGATGTAGAAGCCCTCCGTGATTGAATCCCCCTCTGGCAGATCACCAGAAAAGGTCCCCAGATGGGATCTCACAGGTACAGAAGGTTGCAGCGGTGGAAAAGTGGTTTCCTGGCTCCCCTGGATGTTTTCAGGGTATAAGAGTATATATAGGCAAAAGAAGTAGGTCGGTGGAGCTACAAGGGCCCCACGAGGGTGGGGGGCGCGCCTGCCCCCTGGGCGCGTCGCCCTACCTCGTGGCCGCCTCGTTGCTTCCTTGACCTCCACTCCAAGTCTCCTGGATTGCGTTTGTTCCAAAAAGATCTTCGCGACGGTTTCATTCCGTTTGGATTCTGTTTGATATTCCTTTTATACGTAACACTGAAATAGGTAAAAAAACAGCAATTTGCACTGGGCCTTCGGTTAATAGGTTAGTCCCAAAAATAATATAAAAGTGCATATTAAAGCCCATTAAACATCCAAAACAGATAATATAATAGCATGGAACAATAAAAAATTATAGATACGTTGGATACGTATCAAGCATCCCCAAGCTTAATTCATGCTCGTCCTCGAGTAGGTAAATGATAAAAACAGAATTTTTGATGTGAAATGCTACCTAACATAATTTTCAATGTAATTTTCTTTATTGTGGCATGAATATTCAGATCCGAAAGATTCAAGACAAAAGTTTAATATTGACATAAAAACAATAATACTTCAAGCATACTAACTAAGCAATTGTGTCTTCTCAAAATAACATCGCCAAAGAAAGCTATCCCTACAAAATCATATAGTCTGGCTATGCTCTATCTTCATCACACAAAATATTTAAATCATGCACAACCCCTATGACAAGCCAAGAAATTGTTTCATACTTTTGATGTTCTCAAAATTTTTCAATCTTCACGCAATACATGAGCGTGAGCCATGGATATAGCACTATAGGTGGAATCGAATGGTGGTTGTGGAGAAGAAAAAAAGGAGAAGATAGTCTCACATCAGCTAGGCATATCAACGGGCTATGGAGATGCCCATCAATAGATATTAATGTGAGTGAGTAGGGATTGCCATGCAACGGATGCACTAGAGCTATAAGTATATGAAAGCTCAACAAAAGAAACTAAGTGGGCGTGCATCCAACTTGCTTGCTCACGAAGACCTAGGGCATTTTGAGTAAGCCCGTCATTGGAATATACAAGCCAAGTTCTATAATGAAAAACATTCCCACTAGTATATGAAAGTGACAACATAAGAGACTCTCTAACATGAAGATCATGGTGCTACTTTGAAGCACAAGTGTGGAAAAGGATAGTAGCATTGCCCCTTCTCTCTTTTTCTCTCATTTTCTTATTTCGTTCTTTTCTCTTTTTTATGGCCTTTTTTTCTTTCTTTATTTTTCGTCTGGAGTCTCATCCCGACTTGTGGGGGAATCATAGTCTCCATCATCCTTTCCTCACTGGGACAATGCTCTAATAATAATGATCATCACACTTTTATTTACTTGCAACTCAAGAATTACAACTCGATACTTAGAACAAATTATGACTCTATGTGAATGCCTCCGGCGGTGTACCGGGATGTGCAATGAATCAAGAGTGACATGTATGAAAAATTATGAACGGTGGCTTTGCCACAAATACGATGTCAACTACATGATCATACAAAGCAATATGACAATGATGGAGCGTGTCATAATAAACGGAATGGTGGAAAGTTGCATGGCAATATATCTCGGAATGGCTATGGAAATGCCATAACAGGTAGGTATGGTGGGTTTATGGTACCGGTGAAAGTTGCACGGTACTAGAGAGGCTAGCAATGGTGGAAGGGTGAGAGTGCGTATAATCCATGGACTCAACATTAAGAATAAAGAACTCATATACTTATTGCAAAAATCTATTAGTTATCGAAACAAAGTATTACGCGCATGATCCTAGGGGGATAGATTGGTAGGAAAAGACCATCGCTCCGACTTCATCACATAACGGTTCACATGCAAAATAAACGGCGAAAGAAATAGCTAGTTGACGGGAAAATAATATGATGTAAAGTAGACCCGGGGGCCATAGGTTTCACTAGTGGCTTCTCTTAAGATAGCATATCTTACGGTGGGTGAACAAATTACTGCCGAGAAATTGATAGAAAAGTGCATAGTTATGAGAATATCTAGGCATGATCATAAAAATAGGCATCACGTCTGTGTCAAGTAGACCGAAACGATTCTGCATCTACTACTATTACTCCACACGTCGACCGCTATCCAGCATGCATCTAGAGTATTAAGTTCATAAGAAAAGAGTAATGCATTAGGCAAGATGACATGATGTAGAGGGGTAAACTCAAGCAATATGATATAAACCCCATCTTTTTTATCCTCGATGGCAACAATACAATACGTGTCGGTTCCCTTTCTATCACTGGGATCGAGCACCGCAAGATTAAACCCAAAGCTAAGCACTTCTCCCATTGCAAGAAAGATCAATCTAGTAGGCCAAACCAAACTGATAATTCGAAGAGACTTACAAAGATATCAAATCATGCATATAAGAATTCGGAGAAGAATCAAATATTGCTCATATATAATCTTGATCATAAACCCACAATTCATCGGATCTCGGCAAACACACGGCAAAAAGTATTACATCGAATAGATCTCCAAGAACATTGAGGAGAACTTTGTATTGAAGATCAAAGAGAGAGAAGAAGCCATCTAGCTAATAACTATGGACCCGAAGGTCTGTGGTAAACTACTCACACATCATCAGAGAGACTATGGTGTTGATGTAGAAGCCCTCCGTGATCGAATCCCCCTCTGGCAGATCATCGGAAAAGATCCCCAGATGGGATCTCACGGGTACAGAAGGTTGTGGTGGTGGAAAAGTGGTTTCGTGGCTCCCCTAGATGTTTTCATGGTATAAGAGTATATATGGGCGAAAGAAGTAGGTCGGTGGAGCTACGAGGGGCCCACGAGGGTGGGGGGCGCGCCGCCCTACCTCGTGGCCGCCTCGTTGCTTCCTTGACCTCCACTCAAAGTCTCCTGGATTGCGTTTGTTCCAAAAAAAGATTCTCGCGAAGGTTTCATTCCGTTTGGATTACGTTTGATATTCCTTTTTCTGTGAAACACTAAAATAGGCAAAAAAACAGCAATTTGCACTGGGCCTTCGGTTAATAGGTTTGTCCCAAAAATAATATAAAAGTGTATATTAAAGCCCATTAAACATCCAAAACAGATAATATAATAGCATGGAACAATCAAAAATTATAGATACGTTGGAGATGTATCAGCCTCCAAGCGCAGAGTTTTGTAGGACAGTAGCAATTTTTCCTCAAGTGGATGACCTAAGGTTTATCAATCCGTGAGAGGTGTAGGATGAAGATGGTCTCTCTCAAACGACCCTGCAACCAAATACAAGAAATCTCTTGTGTCCCCAACACACCCAATACAATGGAAAATTGTATAGGTGCACTAGTTCGGTGAAGAGATGGTGATAAAAGTGTAATATTGATGGTAGAAATATATTTTTATAATCTGAATAAATAAAAACAGCAATGTAGCAAATAGTAAACGGGCACAAAAACGGTATTGCAATGCTTGAAAATGAGGCCTAGAGTGTGTACTTTCGCTAGTGCAATCTCTCAACAATGCTAATATAATTGGATCATATAACCGTCCCTCAACGTGCAACAAAGAATCACTCCAAAGGTCCTATCTAGCGAAGAACATAAGATGAAATTGTTTGTAGGGTATAAAACCACCTCAAAGCTATTATTTCCGATCAATCTATCCTAGAGTTCGTACTAAAATAACACAAAGCTATTCTTTCCTATCGATCTAACCAGGAGTTCGTACTAAAATAACACCAAAGAAAATTCAGATTCATAATATTCAATCCAACACAAAGAACTTCAAAGAGTACCCCAAGATTTCACCAGAGAAACAAAGACAAGAACGTGCATAGATTACCCCAATGTCACCTCGGGAATCCGCGAGTTGAGTGCCAAAGAATATATCAAGTGAATCAATACGATACCCCATTGTCACCACGAGTATTTAATTGCAAGACATATATCAAGTGTTCTCAAATCCATAAAAGTATTCAATCCGATAACAACGAAATCTCAAAGGGAAAAAGTCAATTCATCACAACAAGATAGAGAGGGGAAAACACCATATGATCTGACTATATTAACAAAGCCCGCGATGCATCAAGATCGTGACGTCTCAAGAACACGAGAGAGAGAGAGAGAGAGAGATTAAACACATAGCTACTAGTACAAACCCTCAACCCGGAGGGTGGACTACTCCCTCCTCATCGTGGTGGCGCCGGGATGATGAAGATGGCCACCGAAGATGATTCCCCCCTTCCGGCAGGGTGCCGGAACGGGGTCTAGATTGGTTTTCGATGGCTATAGAGCCTTGCGGCGGCAGAACTTCTGATCTAGGGTTATTTTTTATGGTTTCTCTATTTATAGGATTTTTTGGCGTCGGTTTCACGTGAAGATGGGCCTCAAGGTGAGCACAACCCACCGGGGCACGGACAAGGGCCCAGACGCGCCCCGCTGTCTTGTGCCATACTCCTTCACCTTCTGGTCCTTCCACAAAAAAATCGTCAAAAAGTTTCAGCTCATTTGGAGAACTTTCATTTCTGCACAAAAAAACACCACCACGGTAGTTCTGCTGAAAACAGCGTCAGTCCGGGTTAGTTCCATGCAAATCATACCACAACCATATAAAATTGTTGTAAACATGGCATGAATACTTCATAAATTATAGATACGTTGGAGACGTATCAATGGGCACTGGAAGTGGGCCAGGGAGCCCACTACCTACTAGGGCACGCTAGGGGGGTAGGCGTGCCCTGGTGCCTAGTGGGTAGCTGGGTGGCCCCCTCTGGTTTCCTTTTATCCAGTATTTTTTACATATTCCAAGATAATTCTCCATAAAATTTCAGCTTATTTGGAGATGTGCATAATAGGTATCTTTGATGTAGCTTTTTCAGGTCCAGAATTCTAGTTGCCGGTATTCTCTCTCTTTGTGTAAACCTTGCATATTATGAGAGAAAAGGCATTAGAAATACTCTACGAAGTGTTATATTGAATAAAACACTATAAATAACAGTGAGAAAACATTATGCAAAATGGACGTATCAGCAACCAATTCTAGCATCTATCAAGCAATTGGCGATGACTAGGTCATCTATATATGAGTATATTTACATAGGAGTCAAATGAGAACATTTGATCATAGGTCATACTCATCGTTTAAGCACAAGTGGGGTTGCCACTTCTACATAAAGCATTAATGTGTTCACACCATTAGAGTTGCTTTAGCTCAATTTTTAGAGCAAAGATTCCCCTAGATGTTATATCCCCCCAAAGAGGGATGAACTAACCTTGGGTTTTGTCCATCATGACTTCATGTAGATAGTGAAGATGTGGATGCTCAATGTTGATGTAGAGCATTCGAAGCAATCCTTTGGAGTTTTTCACTTCAATACCTACATGGGTTAGTCCCACAAGGAACATACAAGGATATCCATAGACATAGAGTGAATTGCACATATGATGATGTCCATGAAAGCATTAGGTTACTTTGTTCCTTGTCTTACCAACAAGAGGGTTTGTGACTCCATGAACTAGTGCAAAATATGAAAGTTGATTGCACAAGTCCTTGATAAAATAAATATGAGTGAATTATGTTGGCGGATTCATCCTCAAGAACACTCTAGTTCTTATTCTTTGGGACCCAAATCAACTTGATGGGAATCCTTGGAGTTGTTGTTGAACTTGATGAAGTAAAGCTTGACGTAGTTTCGGGAACCCACTTGACCATGGCCTTAGGAGCTTCTTCAAATGTGTCAATCTCTTCTTGAAGCTTGTCCTTTCCCTTTAGCTTGTGGTCTTGTGGTGGAAGATAATCTTGAGCTTGTCTTCCCTCAAAAGAAGAGGGGTCATACTTCTCTTGTTGAGGAACAAACTTCGCCTTATTAATCTTCTTGCCATTCAACTCCATTGGCATTGAACCTTCGTTCAAAACCAACACCTTGATTCTTCCAATGTCTTCCTTGATTGTGTACAATTTCCTCAAATTGCTTACTCCTGGCAAGACTCTTGTAAACACATTTCTCTATAATTCCCTTCAATAAGCTATTTTCTTGCTCAAGTGTAACTTGGCTAAGAGAATCATTAGTGGAATCAAGAGAATTACTAGAAGCAACAATATTTGATTTAGCATGGTTATTGTTACTACTAGAAGAAGAATATTTCTTGCTCTTGTTGCTAGATTTTACTTGTGTCATATAAGTAGACAATAGGAGACGTTTGGCAAGGTAAGAAGAACTCTTCTTTCGAAGATCATCATTGATAGCTTTTAGAAACTCGTGCTCTTGCTCTAAATTTAGCTTCTTGAAGTGTAGCTTCTCCTAAGTTCTTAGGAGCTCTCTATGATCCTCTTGAGTTGTTTCATGAGCTAACTTAAGAGTGTTTAGTTCTTTAGTTATATGCTCAATCTCCTTCTTAGCATTGTCATTCGTTTCATCTTGATTATCATGATCACTAGCAAGTTCATTATAGCTCAAATCACTAGTTTATCAACAAGTAAATCATCATCACCTAGCAAATCATCTTCATCACTATTGAAATCAAGATACTTGGGGTGTGATACCTTGGGGCCTTTAACCATGAAGCATCTTCCAATTCCTTCATTTGGTGAATCAAATATGTCGTCGGAGTTGGAGGACACTAGAGCAAGACCAGCAACACCTTCATCTTGAGTATATTCGGAGTCGGGGTGATAGCTTCTCTCGAAGTAGTTGTCGGAGTCGGAGTCGGAACCGGAAAACCATTCACCAACATGAGCTTGCTATCTTTGTCTTGTTTGGCTCTTTGATGACTTGTCCTTCCTTTTCGAAACCTTGCTTCTTTGAGAAGGTCTTTGTTCATAACAATCATCTCTACTCCTCTCTATTGGAGGTGATTCATCCCTTCTACCCCTTATTTTTGGTGAGTCCTCTCTTTTCTTGTAGGGAGTCGTACACTCATTGGAATAGTGTTTGGGTCTTCCACATTTGTAGCAATTACGATAACGACTAGAAGACCTTTTGTCATTGTAGGACCTTGACTTGGAGCTTCTCTCTTTGCTTCTACTCTTGTATAATTTGTTGAAGTTCTTCACCATTAAGCTCAATTCTTCATGGGAGACTAGCTTGTCACTTGATATTGTAGGAGCATCACCTAAAGCTTTGTATGCACCAGTTGACTTGTTGTGGAGCTCTTCCTTATCCTTGAGTGATATCTCATGAGAAACAGTTCTACCAATTAATGACTTCCGTGGGCTTGAGATATTTGTAGTTAGGCATCATTTGGATCAGTGTGCACACGGTATCATATTTTCCATCCAAGGCTCTAAGGATCTTCTTGATGATGAATTTGTCGGTCATCTCTTCACTTCCTAATCTGGCAATATGATTTGTGATGAGAGCAAGCCTAGAGTACATTTCAATGACTCCTTTACCATCCTTCATCTTGAACTTGTCAAGTTGACTTTGAAGCACTTCCAACTTGGATTCCTTGACAGACTCGGTACCTTCGTGCATATCAACCAAAGTATCCCAATTTTCCTATGCATTCTCAAGGTGTCTGATTTTGTTGAATTCTTCGGGGCACAATCCATTGAAGAGAATATCACAAGCTTGAGCATTGTATTGCAACATCTTCAATTCTTCTGCGGTCGCTTCATGATCCAGTTCCCTACCATCTTCAAAGAATTCACCTTGCAAACCAATACGAACAACCGCCCAAACGGCGGGGTTATGACCAAGAATATGCATTTTCATCTTATCCTTCCAACTAGCAAAATTTGTACGATCAAAATAAGGACCTCTACGGTGATAGTTACCGTCGCTATACGCCATACTCTCCTAGGTTGTGAAACCAATACTATGATCACCAAAGCTATGGAAATCAAGTCTAATGGCGACCAAAGCTTTGATACCACTTGTAGGATCAAAAGTATGTCTAGAGGGGGGATGACTAGACTACTTGACCAAATAAAAATCTTTCCTTTTCCCAATTGTAGTTGTGAACAGATTTTAGCAATTATGATAAGTCAAGCAATCAACCTACACATGCAATTCTGAGAGTATAGCAGCGGAATGTAAAACATTGCACATGAAGGTAAAGGGAAGGGTTTAGAGAAGGCAAACGCAATGGAGACACGAAGATTTTTGACGTGGTTCCGATAGGTGGTGCTATCGTACATCCACGTTGATGGAGACTTCAACCCACGAAGGGTAAGGGTTGTGCGAGTCCACGGAGGGCTCCACCCACGAAGGGTCCACGAAGTAGCAACCATGTCTATCCCACCATGGCCATCACCCATGAAGGACTTGCCTCACTCGGGTAGGTCTCCATGAAGTAGGCGATCTCCTTGCCCTGACAAACTTCCTGGTTCAACTCCACATCATGTCAGAGGCTCCCAAGCGAAACCTAACCAATCTAGGAGACACCACTCTTCAAAAAGTAATGGATGGTGTGTTGATGATGAACTCCTTGCTCTTGTGCTTCAGATGATAGTCTCCCCAACACTCAACTCTCTCACACAGATTTGGCTATGGTAGAAGAATGATTTGAGTGGAAAGCAACTTGGGGAAGGCTAGAAATCAAGGTTCAAATGGTAGGAATGGAATCTCTTGATCTCAACACATGAGTAGGTGGTTCTCTTTCAGAAAATGAATGGTGGAAGCATAGGCACGTTCTGATGGCTCTCTCTTATGAGAATAAGGGTGTGGAGACGTATATATAGCCTCCACACAAAATCCAACCGTTACACACTTTTGACCCATCTCGGCGGCACCGATTAGAAAACTCGGTGGCACCAATCTGTACAAACATATGAACGTTGGGAATATTGGTGGGACCAACGGGAACTACTCGGTGGGACCGATGTGCTAGGGCTTAGGGCAAAGCTCATCTCGGTGGGACCGAAGTGAAGGAATAAGGCAACATAGAATCAGTCAAGCCATCTCGTGAGACCGATTGCAACATCTGGGTGGGACCAAAATAATTGCAACAAGCAACGGAGAGTTGGCAAGGCCATCTCGGTGAGATCGGGATCCATATCAGTAGGACCAAATTGTTAGGGTTTTGGCAGTGGCTATGTCAAGATAAACTCGGTGGCTCCGGATGGGAAATGTCGGTGGGGCCGAGTTGGGAATTAGGTTTTGGATATATTTGGATGGAGAGAGTGGTTGAGGATTTTGGAGCAATATCACTAAGCACTTGAGAAAATAGATCATTAAGTAGCACATCATCCCCTTTTAATAGTATTGTCTTTCCTATGGACTCAATGTGATCTTGGATCACTTAAACAAAGATGTAGAGTCTTGAGCTTTTGCCAATCCTTGTCCTTATCATTTTGAGGGGTCCACATCTCTATTTTATACCATGACAATCACTGAACTTCCTGAAATATTTATCTTGAATGAATATTAGTTCAGTGAGAT
Source organism: Triticum urartu (assembly GCF_056163025.1). NCBI lineage: Eukaryota > Viridiplantae > Streptophyta > Magnoliopsida > Poales > Poaceae > Triticum > Triticum urartu. The sequence goes on from NC_141875.1 coordinate 484,786,923, forward strand.
ATGTTTTGTTATGAATTACCAAAACCACCCGGGGATTAGTTGCACTTTCAATGACGTAAGTCGGGGGCCAATCAAATCCCGCATGAACGAAATATTCAGTGGGGATGAACTGAGCACTTGTGCAATAGTATTTTTTTTATCGGGAGCAATGGTGTACATGGCTGGATATATATTGTTCTCGAAGACTGGCATTTCCTAGCAAGATGTCTTCCCATAATCGAATTTCCGACTCATCCTTTATCGCGAAAGATCCAAAGTTTTTTTTTAGAAAAGGAGGATGACCCCCGGCCTCTGCATCTGGGAGATGCATACGACCATTTTATTGATTATTATCGAGGACCTTCCAAAGTATTACAACAATGTGACTGAATCCAGCATCTTGGCAACATATGCCACTACTCCTATCCAAAATGATGAAGGGGTGCTAGTTGGGCCACTACCCAAACCACTCACCTAAGCCTAACATCAAAAGCCGGAAGCCGAAACTCATTCGGAAGCCCCAGCCGAGCCACATACTGGGTCTGGCGCACAATCTGGTCAGACGCACTCGTGTGTCGTCGCCGCCATCTTCCACAGGTCCGCCTTCAGATCATATTGAGGCTTCTACCTTGTCTGGCCACTCTGCCATCAACGTCACCATGACGCCGGACAGCAACCTCCTCCTGCGCGAGTCCATCTCCGTGCATCGGACGCCGAGCCTCCACAGCGCCATGCCGCCGATATCCGCCGCCATCAATGTATGAGATGAAGCACCGCTCCACCATCCCCCCAGCCAGCACTTACTCCAAAACGATGCCCCCAGGAGGGAAAGCGATAAAACGCCATCATCGTCCGATCCGGAAGACCCAGATCTAGGGTTTCCCCCAAAGCATCCCGAGCCTGATGACGCAGACTGCAACGACAATGCCTCGACAAGGGAACGACATCTAAGACGTCGCCATCGTCCGCCATGACCGTAGTCAGCGCGATTTTCATCGGCAGTTGCTCCACCAGACGTGCGCCGCCGACGTCGCTGGTCCCTTCAACCGAAGCAAACTCCAAAACAATGCCCTAAAGAGGGACTACGACGCAAAAGCGCCGCCATCGTTCGATCCCAAGGAGATCTAGGGTTTCCCCCGGAGTTGCCCGCGCTATCAAGGACCAGACAAGGGTAGAATCCCGCGGATCTGCCCAGCTGCCGACGAGTCGCACCCACCACCATGCCGACGACAGACCAGCGATCAAGGCCCATGCATGGGCATAGATCCAGCCGCGCCGCCACGAACCGATCCGGTCACGCCACCGCCGTCCCTGGCGGCCGCGACGCACCAGATCGTGAGACCTCCTGCCACGGAGAAGCGAGGTCGCCGATGCGCCGCCACCACCCGTCGTGGTGTCCGGCCCGCCCGCCACACTCCAGCCTGGGGGCGCTGTCCCGCGCCAGCCCCACCCGAGCGAGAGGGCCCGAGTTTCCGCCGCCGTCGGCGACGGCAAGGCTTTGCCTGGCCGCGCCCTTGGGCGGCGGCGAGGGAGGAGGAGGAGGAGTGGGGGAGGTCCGGCCGATGGGATCTGGGGCCTCCCGGTCGCCCACGCGGGGGGCGGCTCGGGAGGGGGAGGGGGAGCGAAAGATCCAAAGTAAAAGAGATATTTCTTTGCCGCCATTAGGCTACCCCAAAAGTGTGAGTCATCGGGTTTCCAATATGTCTGAGCTACCGCCTTTGTCCTGGATACTTGTTGCGCAACATGGTTTACCAAACACCATCTTCAGTAAGAAGTTTGAACAACCACTTACTGAGTAGGGCCTCATTCTTGACCTGCAGGTCAGAATTCCAAGGCTAACTTGGTCTTTCGGTCTATAAGCCACACTTCATTTGTCCAGTCTGTATCTGTCCGTGAACCAGCGGGGACCAGTTCACGAACAGTGATGCTGGAGCCGACTAGCCAGCCAAGTCCCGTAAAACTTCCACCTCTTTCTTTCAAGCTCAAAATAACCGCATATCAAATCACAAATGGTTGAAAATGTTCAAATGCTAGAGTAGTTCTAATTAATATATTGCAATCCAACAAAGTTTTTGAATTAAAGTAGTTCAAACTTGAATTCAACTAGCACATATGTTCTAGTTGTTCCCTTTAACCGCCCATAGGTGCTCAATCAAATCTTTCTTGAGTTGCTCGATGCCGAATTTGATGATGCATCTAAACAAACTGATTAAACATGGCTGGATTCTTATCTGGAAGTTGGATAGGATCACCATGTTCTCAAATTCAACAACTGCGGGAACATCTTCACCCTCATACTTGATGATCATGTTGTGCATAATCATACAACATGTTATCACGTCCCACAAGGTCTTCGGATCCCATTGTTTAGAAGGTCCACGAACACTTGTCGGGCGTGATGACTACCGTAGGGGCGGATGGTATCTGTGCAGTGAACGGACGAGAGGTGTGGACCGACGGCGGAGGACACACGGTGTGGAGGCCGAGTGTAGTGGTGGAGGCGGTGGAGTTTCGGGAAGGGCTTGGCGCGCAGACGGTGTGGTGGAGCGGCAGCGTCGGCGAGATAGAAAGCGGATGCAGAGAAATTGAGAAGGATAGACATGCGGGGTCCGGACGGGGTTTTGGGTGAGCAGAGAGTGGTGGAGTCCTACAAGGCTGATGTCCGGACTCTCATAAAGTTCTCTTGGTTTGCTTTCAGTTTGCGGGAAATGAATGTCCAGACTGATCCGCGGATCGATACAGTATGCTGCGGGATGAAAAACTGCGTCCCGACAGCTCGATCCGGAGCTTACGAGCTGTTTCAGGGTCCGTTTTGAATATGCTTAGGCCCCGCTTGGAATGTAGTTTTTCTGCCACCCCTGTAATCTTTTACACCTGTATTATACCACCCTCCAACCAAATACATTCCGAAGGGTGGTATTTTCTATCCGGTTGTAATATGTGCTTGGCTCTCCAGGTTTCAATCCACTTGTAAAATATGCGTGAGTACACGCATATTCAACAGCACAGACTACACAAGCAATTTCCAATACAACTGCACTTCGACACAAATTGGACAAGTATAAAATGAGCTAAAATTTTCATTTATATTACAATAGCACAACATCAGTAAAAAAAATCATATTTTTGCAATCTTCCATTTGAAAATAGTTCCGATAACTCATAGTGCTCAAAGTCAGCAATTTAAATTACAATTCTATAGAGGCATACTTGTCTTGTCTCGTTGGCATGGTACATAACCAAAGTTAGGACTCGGCAATTGTTGAATCGGTGTGCGTCTAGACATAAAATATTTCTGAAAGATTATGACTGCTTCATGGACTTGGGTAACCATAGAATCATGCGAAAAGGCGACCTGAGAAAAAAACATTAGCTATATAATGATCACTTTGTGCTCTAAGAATGATACAAACCACGGATGTTGAGAACAACCATGCATGTCAAAAAGATTAGCACAAAATCCTGAATTACCAAGGGGAGCCAGATGGTGCAAGGTAGCCATAGCATGTCACTCAAGTTTAAAGAAACTGCATTATTTTTCAAGAAACACCGATGAAGAAACAACATGGCAGCAATATAAACAAAATCTTGAATAAGAAAAATGTTCTAGGCAGCAACAAGTCTACACATGTCTAGAATATTATGTTGCAAAGGGGGATTGGAACATCAGCACCAACAATATAACTCTGAAGCTGAGACCATTTGTAGAACCCCAATAAACAGGGCAAGCAATCATGCAATAAACAGGGCAAGCAAAAATGAAGATTGGGATACATTCTATTGATTAACCTAGCAAAAATAAAAGGAGCACGGACAATACCTTTGATCAGAGCACCAGATTGATTGAAGGAATAGCACCAGATGAAAGCCGAGCTGCAAAGGAATACTCGCTCAACTAAGCCTTACAAACTTATCTTCAGTGGGGAGAAGAAATGCAGAAAACCAAGATAATGGTACTTACAAGGAGGAGGCTGAGGACTAATCTTGTCGACTTCCTTCTTTAGCCACATACCCTGCAATCTTGAGTTGTAACCCAGGAAAATCTCACGATTTGCTGCATCCTTGAAAACATCAGAGGCAAAGATTTTGACCTCGTCGGGAACATCATCCATGTCATTCAAGACCTGTAAGCATTCTGTAATTGAGGGTTGTTTTCCTTGCTGTGACACTTTTTCCTTCTTGGAAGCTTGATCTTTCTTGAAATTCACATAAGCCATCATGGAATCTTCAAGCCGCTGTACAGATGTGGCACCTTTTTGTTTCTTAGTTTTTTTCCCTTTTGCACTTGATTCACTTATTTGTGGTTGATCGCCATCAACATCTTCACTGGCTAATTCTTCCTCGTCATTGACAGTGTTCTCTCTTTCATCCACATCATCTAATGTAGGAGTATCATTGATGTCAATTATTGAAGAAGTCCTTACGTTGTCATCTCTTCCATGTCTTGTATTTTTCTTGCTAGTGCTTGCAACCATCTTATCCTTCGCTCCAAAGTTGCTACCTGTTTTTGTGCCAATCGGAGGCTTCCTTGATGTGAGGCAGTGTCTTCCTTGCGCAATGTGTCCTTCATAGAGCACACCCAATGCCTCGTACAATGGAAAGCTCTTTCCTTCATACATTTTGAGCTTTGGGTCCTCCTACATAATGAATAGAAAGGTGTGAGCAGATCATGCATAGGCATGAAAAGTTCATGCACATATAAGGAAATCAAAAGTTAGAAGGAATAAAAACTTACTGCAATGATCTCTTCCCATTTTTCAGGCGTGGTGTTGATCACACATGCAATATCATTCCATGATATTCCAGAGCGGTTGACTATCAACTTGATATTTTTGTAGTGCTTTTTCAACTGGGCTTCCTTATCTTGAACCTGATCCTTGGTAAACCTTGCCTCTGGATATAAATTGTTCAGTTCCTTGAAAACTTGATTCCATCCTTCGGTAGTCCACCCATTTTTGCCACGGTAATGAGATAGATTGTACTCTGTAAGTACCTCCACGAGGCCTTTCTCATACCTTGCTGTCCACTTAGCCCTATTTTGCGTCATATTGAACCTATGACAATGTAACTTTAGCAATAAATCAATACAAGAATCTGATCACATTAAGCAACATAAGAATATGAAAATCCAACATCACATTAAGAAATATAAGAATCTGAAAATGCAAAATCACATCAAGTAATATGAAATGAAACATTAACATAACTCAAATGTTGCTAATATATAGGATCGATCCTAATAACATAACTCAAATGTCATCCTTACATAACTCAAATGAAACATTAACATAACTCAAATGTCATCTTTATATCTCAAATTCCACATCATTACAATAAATTACTTTGACAGAATAAAAACTTAAATTATTAGCTAGTAGATCTCCGTGAAGATCTTTCACTTCGAATTCTTTGATAGTCCGCCCACATCCTGTTGGCAATTTCATCTCTCATAGAATTACCAAGGTCCCTTTGATTGCTTGAGGATGTAGGAACATGTCGAGGTCTGTCATCTCCATCAGGAAGAGTGACAAATAGAAGAGGGTCAATTTGCATTTGTTGCGTATCTAGCCATTGTTCATCACCTCTGTGACTCCGGATTATATTATGAAATACAGTTGCCGCCATAGGAATTTTGACTTGAGTGTCAATTGGGTAATGTGTGCCAACTTTTAAAATAGGAAATCGCATTTTCCATACACCAATTGTACGCTCTATATGGTTCCGTAGACGGGCATGCCTTAGATTGAATAGTTCTTTGGGGTTCTTTGGACGAGGGCCACCTCTACCGAAATCTTTTAGATGGTAACGAACTCCACGGTATGGAGCTAGAAACTGTGGTGTGTTTGCATAGCCTCCGTCAACCAAATAATACTTGCCCGGAGGTACATGGAAGCCCGATTGAATAGCAGATTTCAATACTCCGGCATCTGAGGCAGACCCCTCCCAACCAGCTGACACATAAACAAAGTTGAGATCGAAGTCGCAGGCGACCATCACATTTTGGGAGAGGGTCCCCTTTCTATTCCTGTATGGAGCAGCCTCGTTGGATGTAATGGTCATGGGAACATGAGTCCCATCTATTGCCCCTAGGCAGTTCTGCATTAAACAAGCTATGGTTACTATATGTGTCATACTAAGGGAGGATATAAATTCCTAAAGTACATAGCAAGGGATGGCGTGTACCTCAAAGAAAGGCCAAAACTGGGGATTTGTTGATATTTTCCAATGAGTATCTAGCGAACTATGCTTGATAAGGTCAAATGCCAATGATCTCATAGCGTTGAAGCATCCATTGATATGCCTATGCACCGTTTCAGGACTGTGCTGAAACCTATCAGTCAACGTACGATAACTCGCATTCCTGGATAGCATGTACATAAACATCCCTAGTTGCTCTTCAACACTGACTCCTTTTGAATTTTTTAGAAGATTTTTGGATCTAAGATGGTCACATAGAAGTTGGAAGATATGGGATTCCATCCTAAGAATATCAAGGCACCGTTGAGGGTGGCCATCCAATATTTCTCGGATATACTTAGCTCCCGTAAGAATGGATGTGTTCACTGGAATCTTTTCCCTCCTAGAAGATATACAATATATTGTTGGGAAGACAAGAAACATCATCTCCTCCTCCTCCTCCTCCTCCTCCTCAGAATCAGTACATGACTCATATCCATCATCATGGTTACTCGTATCCATTATCTAGCGAGAAGAGATTACAAAATAAATACCGCAACTCCTTCAAAGTAAACACAGTAGTATATATAATCTATGTTATGACATTGGAATAAAAGGAGCACTAGCACATCAAGATAACGAGATTAGTGTAACATGAAAAGATATTACCATACTTTTATTGATTGATGTAACTGTTGAGTATAGATGTATATAGACAAGCACATGCGCAAAACAATGAAGAATAAATCAGTGACACACACACAAGCTGGACTGAATGCTTTTGAGTTTATTAAGTACCTTCAGTTCTGAGCTTTAAATGTCAAAAGAGCTTCACAGAATCTTGAATCCTCCAAATCACTCTTAACAGTTCTGCATTGCACAAAGGCAGCAATGAGCCAATGATATCAGTAGCAATAATAGGTGCTGCAGTTATATAACTTATCAAACAGGCCCAGCTTAGTTAGCATTCTATTTGCACAACTGGACAAAGAAAACATATGAACTATTCATAAACCCATGGAAGTTTATTGGACCCTGTTCATAAACAAATCATTGGACCATTGTTCATCTATTTGTTTATCAGTATTTCTAGGTTTACATCAATCTGAACTTCGACAGCAGCTAACGAACTGAATTCTTGTGAAACTTTGGCAGCAGCTGTTAACTGGCAGGAGGGTTCGGGCTAATCATGACCAAGCAGGACGGCCACGTCACCAAGGAGTACTCCGCCGCAGATTGAACGGGGAAGGGGCGGGGAGGGATGGCAGAGGAGGAGGAGGAGGAGGAGGAGGAGGGAGGATACCTTGGTGGAGCAGAGGAGGATGAGCGATTCGCCGTCACGGTCAGGTCACGGCTGCCGGCCAACGTTGCCGTCGCGGCCAGGAGCGAGTCGCCGTCATTGTCGCGGCCAGGAGCGAGTCGCCGTCACCATCGCGGCCAGGAACGAGTCGCCGTCGTCGGCGCGCCTAACCCCCGTCGTGGCCACCGTCTTCTGCGCCTCACCATGTCGCCGTCGCGAACGCCGTTGCTTGACCACCTCGTGGACACCAGCGCCGGCGCCTCCCGGCGGCGCAACTCGATCTTGGCCTCGAGCGAGAGGCGAGGTGGGGAAAAACGACGGCCTCTGGTCTGTATCGGATACCGGCCTGATACGGGTGTAAACGAGAAAACCAGTGTAAAACTTACAGCCCAAAAACGACATGCCAAGCACCAACGACAGGCCTATCCGTTTTTATTTTACAGGGGTATATTTTACAGGTGTACTAAAACGAGGAACCAAGCGGGGTAACTTGATAAATTTGTCCAGCCGCCTGCTGTTGACTAGTAAACGTGGCAGTACAGTCAAGAATCCAAATGGCACAAGTTTCTCAGTGACTAGACTACTCATGCAAAGCAATCTCCAACTTTCCATCAAACAGATGGGCGACACGCACTGTTTCAGTTGCCTTTTCTCTAATAAATTTATAACAATAATAACAATAAAAAAAGGCACGGTTTCACGCCTGGTCGATCCATACGTACTACGTACGTACTTCCCTCGACTGACTTGCCCTTAGCAACTCCGGGCGCTTGGTTTAAGTTTTAACTCGCCGTGGGGTGTAAAAAAAGCATCAAAAGATGATGAGATCAATTGCTAAGCACTACTATCAACTTCATTGCCAAGTTAACCCAAACCAGAAACCAGCAAGCCATACTAGTCCCTACGATATGAACTGGACGCCAGTATACGTACTAAAGTACGGTTTTTACAAGTACAAGGTACGTACAGCAAATGCCTAGCGTAGCATAAGAGTATACATATCTTCTATATCTAAATAGTTAACTCTCACTAACTATTTCTCTCAACATGCAAGCATGCCACATCATCACACAACATTCATGAGAAAAGGCCCATCCCACTATCATAAGTCTCTCAACATGCAAACATGTCTTTTCATCATTAAACACGCATGGAAAAAAAGACAACATGCAAACATATATAAGAATTTTCTCATATCCTATTTATATTTAATAAACATTTTACGACTATATAATAATCAAACATAATAAATTATGTACTTTCAATTTTAGTTTTTTTATATAATTACTTTAAAATATTCATGTTTCATACAACAAATCACATTTAAATATGTTGCAAAATATTCTCGCAATAAACGTGCGGCGTATCATCTACTCTCTCCGTCTCAAAATATAAAAACGTTTTTTACACTAGTGTAGTGTAAAAGACGTTGTTATATTTTTGAGACGGCCGGAGTAGTATTTACCATTTCCAGTCCCAAAAGGGACTAATAGTACAAATTAGGCCACGGACCTTTTGATTGTTTAACTAGCCATGCACGACTAAACTAACCTAGAATGGCACTTTACGACCAGTAGCACCATCTTGTAGCTAACCAGACACGGATTATTCCTGTCGTAACTTCACCGCATTTTACCCTTTAAAGTACGTATGTGCATAGAGTACGCACCAGGTCCATGCGCCATTGCCCATGTCTGTTCCCGTGACGTGCGCGAGAGCGAGACGCGACAGTGCCCGAAAATCATGCAGCAGCCACCCCATGCCGATGAGATGCGATGCGAGCCAGGACTCGGACCAAGCAGCAAGCGCGGTGCGACATGATGTGTGCAACCCCGGACCGACGGACCGACCCGCTCGTACGTGCATGCGTCACGGGCCAGGCCAGAGCCAGACCGAACCTTCCCTTCAGCGCAATGTCAGCGGCGGGCGGGCGCGTGCTGACCTCCCACCTTGACACCGACCGCGCCGAGCCCGTCCGTCCGCCCAGGAGAAAAATAATGGGCGCCCCATCCATCCATCCATATCGCGCCTCCCAAGTTCCGATGCGACGCGCCACAAGGGAAAGGAAAGGATGGATATCTATGGATAGAAATTTATATGTGCGCGACTAGACTAGCCAGTAGTACGTACGATCGAGTAGTAGTAAGCTGGTTCGATCTTACTATACGGCGACGATGATGCGGCGATGATTGGTGGCGTCACTGGAGGGGGAGCTTCTAGGGTCGTCGCATGCGGTGAAAGTTGCGACCGGTTTCTTGCGACCCGGAGCATCGATCGACGGACACGAGCGAGCCTTTTTTATCCGTGGCAAGGCGAGCCGGAAGTTTCTTGGAACCCGACGTACGGGCTGCACTTGAGTTTTGATTGACACGTTCACCTCTGCTTAGCACTTGGGTTGGACATGGTCACCTTGCTCTCGCGGCTTTGCATGCGCAAGTGTGTCAAGATCAAGCACACGCCTCCCCGAATTCCGATGCAAAAGAAAAACGGGACGGCACGCGCCTAACTAAACGTGACCACTATGCTATGCTAGTTAACAATCTTGGCAACGCCTTAATCCATTGCCCATGTGCTTCAACAGACCAGGCCGATGGACATAGGGTAGTACTCTATAAGATGGAGTAATCAAATGCGTGGCGTGGTGATTGGCTTGCTACATGGAGGAGGAGAATCTAATCTAATCATCCGTCCGGCCCGGTTGCTCGCTTGCATCCACACGCCTGCTAGCTAACCTAGCTGGGTGCATCTTTCTTTCTTCGCTTCGCTCCATGTCCATGATCGGTTTAACGGCCGGGTCCGTGCATGACACTGCCTGCTGCCCATGCAAAGCATGTGCGCCCCATGATCGATCGACCTGGTCCATCGCGCACACGTACACACGGCACCGGCACCGCCCGGCCCAGCTTCAGTTCGTCGCCGTCATCCAGCGCGTCACACCAAGAACCTGCGCGGTACATCATGCGCTTCTCGTTGCCGGCCCCCTGCCTAGCTTTTTAGCTCCATCGGACGAAGCAACAACCATATGAATTGATCAAACACATAGTACATACGTACAGTATTTATTCTCAGCAGTGCGTGTGTGTGTGTGTGTGTGTGTGTGTGATATACAGTCTCTCTCACTACAGGTTCTTTTAGTCGACTGGTGATTGGCTACTTAGACTAGAGGCGGACTTGGGCGCGAGAACTAGGACGACTTTACAAAATCAATCTCCAAGGGGGATTCGGATTTGACAGAGCCATGTCCAGGTCACATCGATCGCACTAACTCAAGCTCGCACAGTAGCCGGACTGCATGGTTGGTACTTGGTAGGCAGAACCCAACAGTGGCAAATTGGGACGGAATCCAAATCTAGCTCATCATCTATGACATAGCAGTGGAGTGGCGGATAAGATAATGTACATGTAATAATCCATCTCATGGACACAGAAAATTAACAGGGGCAAGGCGGCGCCAGCCAGCCAGCCAGCAGCTACGGCGATCGACGACTAGGCATGAACATCTTGCGCATGGATGCGCTGACATTAGTGGCTTGGTTTTGTTTCTCATGTCAGGCTGGGGCACAGGCCGGCGCCCGGCGGCTTGACGTTGACGTGGTCGGCGGCGGCCGCCCACATCTCCGCCTGCGCGTTAGGGAAGTAGCACGCGGAGAGCTCCTGCAGGGACGATTGCGCCCTGCTGTCTTGCGCTTGCAGCAGCGACGCCCCGAACCCGCCGAACAGGTCCGCCTGGGAGAAGTCGCCGCCCCCGACCAGCTCGGGCAAGAACATGTCCTCGAAGGCCATGTTGATGGCCCAGCTGTTGGCGGCGGCCGGCGTCGGCATGGCCGGGAATTCGGCGAGCGGCGCCGCCGCGTTGACGTTGTAGTGAGCGAGTGGCGCGGCCTGGTGGGACGGGGAGTACATGGCGCCGAAGCTGGCCGCGTCGCCGCTCGCCGTGGTGACGGCGGACGAGGCGGACGCGGGCGACGGCTGCATGTACGATGCGCATTGGCTCTGCGGGGCGGGCGGTGGCGTGGCGATCGTCGCGCCGCGGGCATGTCCCCGGGCGGCGGTGCCGTGGTGGCGGTGGTACTGCTGCTGCTGGTGCATGGCCATGGCCTTCTTCTTGAGCTTGGTGTTCCAGTAGTTCTTGACGTCGTTGTCCGTCCTGCCGGGAAGCTTGGACGCGATGATAGACCACCTGCAGGTCGGGCACACACACCAGAGAGACACGATCAGTCAATTACGTGACAATACTGCAGGAGTGGCAGCTACAAACAAATCTGACGGGACGCTTTGGAATCCGCATGCGATTCAGTGCACATGCGCTCAGCTAAATCGGTTTACCTGCTTCCGATGGAGTTGTAGAGGGAGCAGATGACCATGTCCTCCTGCTCGGTGTAGCCGCCGTGCTTGATGTCCGGCCGGAGGTAGTTGAGCCACCTCAGCCGGCAGCTCTTGCCGCACCGGTTAAGCCCTGCGCGCGCACGAGTCAAAGCTTAGCAACCATGGGAAATTAGGAAGCTCCTCGAACCACAAAAGGACGACGCCGGCCGGCCGGCAGCGATCGATCCCTATCTAGTCCTTCCCCGGCACCGCCGCACCGGCAGGCCAGGCTAGCGCCGGCCGGGGCGGCGATTGCTGCAGCACGCGCCGCGGCTACACGTACGCACGTACCTGCTTTCTGCGGGAGCGCGATCCAGTTGCCGACGGCGCCGTGGCTCCGGACGTAGCTGCGCAGCAGCTCGTCCTCCTCCGGCGCCCACGGGCCCCTCTTCACGCTCGCCTTGTCGCAGCACGGCGCGCGCCCCATGCCTGCTGGTCCCTCTCGCTCCACCACCACCACGCCGCCGAATTCCCCGCCTAAATCCGCCCAATAAAACACAGGCCGGCGCGCGCGCGAGCAGGAAGGAGGCCTCTCGTCGCTGCCGCGGCACGGAGGCAGGGCGTATGGATTGATCGAACCTTCCTGCAGCGGGCGGCGAGCTGGGTCGGTGTGGGTGGTGCTGTGCGTTGTGGACTCGCGGTGTTGCAGCAGCGCAGCAGATGGAAGGCAGACAAGGCTAGTAGGCTTGCAGGAGGGGGCGCGCCGCCTTTTATACCGGGCGTCTGAGCAATCAGGGGGCTTGGGTGGGTGGAGGTGGGGCCGCGTACGTACCTACGTGGTACGACCATTATCCCGACGACGCCGTCTCTGTCTCTCTCCCCTCGACCGTAGCATTGTCCCGCTCCGTGGCCGTATTTTTCCAAATAAATTTTGGTTTCGCGCGCGTATTATCGGGCTGCTGCTGTTGACTGCCATCTAATTTCGGGGGTCGCTTCTCTTCTACTTCTGGGCGTCAGTGGGCATCGGTCATATATAATTCCTCCCTCTGTACTTGTGCGCGAGACGATCGACCGGCCACTTGTTGCTCGGTCACGCGGAGGAGATGTGCTTAGAAAAATCCATCTGGGAAGCTGCGGTGCGGCCCGTCTGCGTTTCGTGCCAAATGTGCTCCACATTTCGGGGTTTCCCTTCAGTGGATCGATCAGATGGAAGACGCGTGGGTAGTAGCGGCCGCCTGAGCTTCTTCTCCGCGTTTCTTGGCGGACGTCATGGCTTCGCCCCCGATCGATCCCGCGTGTGGTGGCACTGAAACTCTGATGAAATGTCGCACCCGGTCACGGATCTGATCCAGTTTCAGAGTCAGACTGACGCAGGGCTGAAACCGATCGAACGGGGAGCAGATGAGCGAGCCATGGCGCACCCCGAACTGCACCAATATTCTCGCCGCGGCAGTATAGCCAAGCTGATCAATCTCTGAAATCTACTAGGAGTAGAATCCAATTGTGTCTTGTGATGACGAGTGCGTCAGCTTCAGAGCCCAGACGAACGCGGTGATGCCGCTTCTCCCCGATCCACGAAAACCGCAGTGCTTTGCTTCGTCTGTCAAACTCGCGCCCATGCATGCGGATAAGCACCGTACTAAACAAAGAGCATAGCTAGGGCATGACCGTACGAATACTTTGGCGATGCTTTCGGCAGAGGAAGGGAGCATCCGAGTTTCTACACCCTGAGCAGCGCAGGTGGTCAAGCGCTCTGACTCACGAGCTTGGGCGAGACCGGAGGAGAGCACCCGGTTTGCATGCAGTTACACCGAATCCGTTTGACATCACGAACTGGCATGGCATGGGTGGCACATTGACCATTGCCTCTTTCTTATTCTAGTTGGGGAGAGGGAAAGAAGACGGCAATCATGGTGTACACAGTGGTGCCAACGCGAGGTCCAGGCTGCCGTATTATTCTAAGATCACATCCCCAGCAAGAAAATGGTGGCAACGCAAGAAGGGAAGAGGCTGCGGTTCTAGTAGCTTTGACTAATGTTTCTGTTCCGACATGTTTCAAAGAGTTGGACTCTGAGGACCTGGCAAAAATGGTTTTTAAATGAAGCGCGTCGCAACATTAACAGATTCACATGCTAGTTTGTTGGGGTCGTGCCGCCATGCCATTTCTTTTAGCAGAGATTATGATGTGTGTGTTTGAATTTTTCGTTGGTTCGCTGTACTTATGAACTTTGCGCGCTTGCTGATTATACAGTACAACTTGGTTCGCTGTCATGTGGATTCAGAAGCATTACAGGTCGTCGTTGTGGAGATATAGTAACATGCTCTCATGAGATTTCATGGCGCAGCACGGTGCCACAATCACAGGTTTTTTACGGGTCAGAACGACTTTGTGGGGCACTAGATCCAGTAATCATCTCTGTATACCATACCAAAAGATGTGTCCCATGCATGTTGAAAACCTTGCGGATTCACATTTCTAGGCTGGACTTACGGTGACAAAGAAACATTTCAGGGCAGCGTGGGAGTAGAAAAACTTACACCAGGGTAAGTATACCCCAAAATCCAGCATCTTTTTCAGTCCAAACACCAAAGTAAATGAAAGGGATAGTGTTTGTGTAATACTAGATATATTAACTGAAGCTTTGTCTGACAAGTATTTGGGTCTACCAACCATTGTTAGTATTGACCGCAGTGACTGTTTTCAGCATCTTGTTGACAGAGTATGCCAGAGATTGAAGAGATGGAAAGGAAAAAATTATCAGTTCAAGGTAAAGAGATTCTCCTAAGAGCAGTGGTGCAGGCAATTCCATCTTCTACTATGTCCGTGTTTAAGTTACCGAAAGGGATATTAAACCCATTAAGAGGCGCTAGAATGGTGGCCAACCAGCTACCCATGTGGCGCATGCTGGTTGGTCACGGTGAGAAAGTATTTTTTATAGTTTTTTTAAATGGTAGGGAGACTTTTATTGAGAGAAGTTTTTTTAGGCTTTTTCTTTTTTTCTTTTAAGATGGTTGTGATGTCCACGTGAAGCGAGAATATTTTTTAAACCCATTAAGAGGCGCTAGAATGGTGGCCAACCAGCTATGCCATGTGGCGCATGCTGGTTGGTCACGGTGAGAAAGTCTTTTTTAGGGTTGTTTTAAATGGTAGGGAGATTTTTATTGAGAGAAGTTTTTCTAGGTTTTTTCTTTTTCCTTTTAAGATGGTTGTGATGTGCACGTGACGCGAGAATATTTTTTTAATTTTTTGACAAGGTGGTAAGGTGCGTATAGCTTCCTCTCAAGCGACCCGCAATGGCGGGCTCCAACCACTAGTGTAAATCAATTACTGATGAATTGTCGAGTTTCTAGTGGGGTGGCGGAGAAGAGAAAAAGAAAATGCACTAGTTTGCATGATGGAAAATGTGTGTCCCGAAGAAGAAGCGAGGTATGGGGTTTTGAGACCTGCACAACTTTAACCTTGCTATGTCAGCAAAGCAGTGTTGGTGACTTCTCCAGAATCCCGACTCTTTGTGTGCACGTGTTCTGAGTGTGGAATATTATCCAGATGATGATATCCTAAAAGCTGGCCCAAAGAAATGTTTCTCGTTTACGTGGCAAAGTACAGTTGCTGGGATACAAACTTTCAAGAGGGGCTGTATTTGGCGAGTGGGCATTGATTCATAGATTAATATTTGGGAGGATCCATGGATTCCATCTAGTGCAACAAGGAAGCTTATTACCCCTAGAGGTGGAATTATGTTATCAAAAGTGCAAAACATAACTGACCCCCACACGGGACAGTGGGACGAGGCACTAATTCAAAGTGTGTTCTCACCAGTGGATGTGTGCAGAATACTTCAAATCCCCCTCCATGTTCAAGCTTTGAAAGATTTTGTGGCATGGCACTACACTAGATCCGAAACTTTCTTAGTACGTTTGGCATACCATGTGGAGTTCAACCACCAGTTCAGACACCATTATGCAAATTTGAATAGTTCAGGGAGTGCTCAACTGAATGCGATTTGGAAGGAGCTATGGAAACTTCGCCTTCCAGGGAAGATTAAGCATTTTGGTTGGAAAGTGCTAAAGGGGGTATTACCATGTTATGGTGTACTTGCAGGCAGATTGATACGTCTCCAACGTATCTACTTTTCCAAACACTTTTGCCCTTATTTTGGACTCTAACTTGCATGATTTGAATGAAACTAACCCGGACTGACGCTGTTTTCAGCAGAATTGCCATGGTGTTATTTTTGTGCAGAAATAAAAATTCTCGGAATAACCTGAAACTTCACGGAGAATATTTTTAGAATATATAAAAAATACTGGCGAAAGAATCAAGGCCAGGGGGCCCACACCCTGTCCACGAGGGTGGGGGGACGCCTACCCCCCTGGGCGCGCCCCCTGCCTCGTGGGCCCCATGGTGCTCCACCGACCTCAACTCCAACTCTATATATTCACGTTCGGGGAGAAAAAATTCAAAGAGAAGGATTCCTCACGTTTTATGATACGGAGCCACCGCCAAGCCCTAATCTCTCTCGGGAGGTGAGGGAGTCCTGGATTAGGGGGTCTCCGGACAGCCGGACTATATCCTTTGGCGGGACTGTTGGACTATGAAAATACAAGATTGAAGACTTCGTCCCGTGTCCGGATGGGACTCTACTTGGCGTGGAAGGCAAGCTAGGCAATACGGATATGTATACCTCCTCCTTTGTAACCGACCTTGTGTAACCCTAGCCCCCTCCGGTGTCTATATAAACCGGAGGGTTTTAGTCCGTAGGACAATAGACAATCATACCATAGGCTAGCTTCTAGGGTTTAGCCTCTCCGATCTCGTGGTAGATCAACTCTTGTACTACTCATATTATCAAGAATAATCAAGCAGGACGTAGGGTTTTACCTCCATCAAGAGGGCCCGAACCTGGGTAAAACATCGTGTCCCCTGCCTCATGTTACCATCCGCCTTAGACGCACAGTTCGGGACCCCCTACCCGAGATCCGCCGGTTTTGACACCGACATTGGTGCTTTCATTGAGAGTTCCTCTATGTCGTCATCATTAGGCTTGATGGCTCCTCCAATCATCAATAGCGATGCAGTCCAGGGTGAGACTTTTCTCCCCGGACAGATCTTTGTATTCGGCGGCTTCGCACTGCGGGCCAACTCGCTTGGCCATCTGGAGAAGATCGAGAGTTACGCCCCTGGCCACCAGGTCAGGTTTGGAAGCTTAAACTACACAGCCGATATCCGGGGAGACTCGATTTTTGATGGATTCGAGCCCCTGCCTAGTGCGCCACACGGTCACGATGAGCATGATTTAGCTCTACCATCGGACAGTGTTCAGGAGATCGCACCGGCAACCGCTCCGACCCTCAATTCGGAACCAGTTGCGCCATCCATGGACGAGTGGATAGACCCCGCCACGGAGGCCGTATTTTCAGCGGCGATTGAGCCGAGTATTGGCCTTACCCTTCACGGGAGCCGTGACGCCGAACTGCCGGATCCTTCCCTGGCCACGGACTCCGAACCGCCTGCGCCCGTGCCTATTGAATCCAACTGGGCACCGATCATGGAGTTTACCTCCGCGGATATCTTTCAGCACTCGCCCTTCGGCGACATACTGAACTCATTAAGGTCTCTCTCCTTGTCAGGAGAGTCCTGGCCGAACTATGTCCGGCAGGATTGGGATGCGGATGACGAAGAAATTCGCCGCCCACCCACCACCCACTCAGTAGCCACTGTCGATGATTTGACCGACATGCTCGACTTCGACTCCGAAGACATTGACGGTATGGACGACGATGCAGGAGACGAAAAGGAACCACTGCCCACAGGGCACTGGATGCCCACTTCATCATATGACGTATACATGGTGGACACACCCAAAGAAAACGACGACGAGGAACGGAAGGACGCAGTGAAGGGTTGTTCCCTCGAGAAGCAGTCAAAGCGGCGGCGTAAGCGCCGCTCCAAATCCCGCCTCGGCAGAAACAACGATCATATAGACCCAACGTTAGAGCAGGGTGAACCATCGCCCGACCATGGCAACACGGAGAATCAAACCGAACAACCCGACTCCGTCGAAGATAACATTCCGGACGACATCACACCGGACAGGCACCCGGAGCAACAGAATGCCCATCAAAGGCTTGTTGCCACTGCGAGGAGTCTGAAAAAGCAGAAGCAAAGGCTCAGGGCTACACAAGACACACTCAGAATCAGATGGAGTGAAGTACTCAACACTGCAGTGAAGTACGGCGGTAATCGCCACGCCAAGAGCTACCCGAAGCAAAAGTTGCTACATGAACTCGATGAGGAGGCCTTAGATCCCCCGCAATTAAAAAACAAAACGGCCATCCGGTCGGATAGACGACCTCGTGACCAACATAGAGCGGCAAACGACGCCACACATAAGCCAGTACGCGATCCACGCGAGGGCTCGCATCAAAAGGACGGCGCAACCAGATCCATATACGGGCCACGCAAGCGCGCTCCAGCATGCAATGCAACACAACAAACATCCAAACACCACGGTACACCCAAATACAGGGGTGCCGCACACCCCCTATGTTTCACCAATGAGGTGCTGGACCATGAATTTCCAGAGGGATTCAAACCCGTAAACATAGAGGCGTACGATGGAACGACAGACCCTGGGGTCTGGATTGAGGACTACATCCTCCATATCCACATGGCTCGAGGAGACGATCTCCATGCCATCAAGTACTTACCCCTCAAGCTCAAAGGGCCAGCTCGGCACTGGCTTAAAAACCTCCCCGAAAACTCCATTGGAAGCTGGGAAGAGCTCGAGGACGCCTTTCGGGCAAATTTTCAAGGGACCTATGTCCGACCACCGGATGCAGACGATTTAAGTCATATAACTCAACAGCCCGGAGAGTCATCCCGAAAGCTTTGGAACAGGTTCCTCACTAAAAAGAACCAAATAGTCGACTGTCCGGACGCCGAAGCCTTAGCAGCTTTCAAGCACAGCGTTCGAGACGAATGGCTTGCCAAACACCTCGGCCAAGAAAAGCCGAGAACAATGGCAGCATTAACAAGCCGCATGACCCGCTTTTGAGCGGGCGAGGACAGCTGGTTAGCCCGATGCAGCACCAGCGAACCAAGTACATCTGAAGTCAAGGACAGAAACGGGAAATCACGATGCAGCAAAAACAAGCGCCGGAATAAAGAAGACAACCTGAAGAGCGCAACGGTAAACGCTGGATTTAGAAGCTCGCGGCCAGGTCAACAAAAGCTGCCCTCCAAAGGCAACAAAGACGAACTGTCCCGCCTAAACAAGATTCTGGATAACATATGTCAGATCCACAACACCCCCGATAAGCCTGCAAATCATACCCATAGAGAATGTTGGGTTTTCAAGCAGTCCGGCAAGCTCAACGCCGAACATAAGGGGCAGGATACACCAAGCGAAGACGAGGACGAGCCTCGCAAGCAAAGCACTGGGGAACAGAAGAAATTCCCACCAGAAGTCAAAACAGTCAACGTGTTACACGTGATAAAGGGGAGAAACAAAGCGGCACTCCTAGAGACACATGCCCCAGGGCCTATCACCGCGGAGTTCTGCCACTGGTCGTCCCAACCGATCACCTTTGACCATCGGGATTACTCGGCAAGTATCCGGCGTGCAGGATGGGCTGCCTTGGTATTAGACCCAATAATTGACGGATACCACTTCACATGAGTCCTGATGGACGGCGGCAGCAGTTTAAACCTGATATATCAGGACACAGTCCGCAACATGGGGATAGACCCAACAAAAATTAGTCATAGCAATACTACCTTTAAAGGAGTCACGCCAGGCCCAGAAGCCCATTGCACGGGCTCCCTGCTACTAGAGGTTATATTCGGCTTTCCCGATAACTTCCGCAGCGAAAAGTTAACCTTTCACATCGCTCCGTTCCAAAGTGGCTATCAAGCACTACTCGGACGCGAAACTTTCGCTCGCTTTAACGCAGTACCGCAGTACGCTTCTCTCATGCTTAAGATGCCCGGTCCACGCGGCATCATTACAGTAAATGGAAATATTGAGCGCTCCTTGCGTGCGGAAGACCGTGCGGCTGCCTTGGCAGCCGCACACTAAACGACCTCACCAACTAAAGAATCTTACAAGTCGTTAAGACCACAGACGCGGTTAGACGAGTCTGGCGCAGCTATATGTAATTGATACAGATGACCATCGTGCTACACCCGTCCAGGATACGGCACAACGGAGACACAGGTGCAGACGTGCAGTAGGGACCCATTCCAAGGATTCTTTTTAGATTAAGACCATGCGTAAACCTTTTTTACTGTCTCTTGTTGATACACATCCCCCGGATTCTCAGTACAATTGAGAAGGATGCTGACGTATTGGCATGTGGCCACGTCAGAATATTACACGTACCTGGACACCAGGGGCTTATTACAAAGGGCACTGCTTAAGCCCAGTTTCCACCATAAAGACCGAATACCTTAGGGAGTGTTCGGCGTCGCGAGTTTGGCCTTATATGCATCAGCTCTAAATCATGTCTTTGGTCAAATGTTGGGTTTGCCCGGCTCCTGTGTTTTGCTGCCTTACATTCCGCTCTATCGGCTAAGGCGGCACCAGGAGAACTACTGCGATTGTGCCCTGGTTCATCCGGACGAGCACCTCAGTAGAGAAAGCCGAAAACTGACTTTCATGATATAGCGTGAGACTGGTCAACCACTCGATGACCTAGCGGAATCTTCGGGATTCCTCCGCTTTAACGAAGGGCCGTTTCCCGGCCAGGCATGTACGCACCCCGAATTCGGATGAGTGCGGAGCCACTAGGGGCTATATAGTAGCCCCACTGTCAAACTCCTCTGGCTAAGTGAAAGTGTTAAAGCATTATAGTCCGGTTGCCTAGTTCGCTGCGCTATCACCTCCTTAATGGACCAAGACGTTGGATCAAGTGTGAACATGCGTCTTCTGCGAACATCCCTGCATTATATGCGCGGGGGCTGAAGCCGACGACTGCAATCTTTCAGGTTATATACATATATACATAAACGGCCGCACAGGAGGCATCATAGCACTTTTGGGCAAAAGTATAAATGCAGCCTTGATAAATTCAATAAAACATTGTTTTTACAATGGGAATACATGTCATTCAAACATAATATTCTTCGAGCACTGAGCCTCTATCGAACGAGCGCCTTCAAGAACTTCTTCAAAGTAGTGCTCGACAGCCACTCGGCCTATGGCCGAACCCTGCGCCGCAACAGTGGTGGCATCCATCTCCGCCCAATATGTTTTGACACGGGCAAGGGCCATTCGCGAGCCTTCTATGCACGTCGACCTCTTTATAGCATCGATGCGTGGCACAACGCCAAGGAATTGTTGCACTAAGCTAAAGTAGCTATTCGGCCTTGGCCCTCATGGCCACAAATGATCCACAGCGGACCTCATGGCCAGTACGGACAATCTATGGAGCTCGGCCCAACCGGTCAATCGCTTATTCAGCAACAACGGACGGACTGGAGCGTGAAACTGTGACCAGAACAGCTTCTCCACTTCAGGACCCTTCTGATCCTTGAAGTACTCGGTCGCATCCGCAGCACTCGCAGCCAAATCCATGTACTCATCCGCAGAACTCCATAGTCGGTCCAGAGGAGCATATTTCGGATCTCCGAACTTAGTCCGCAACAAGAAGGGCTTCCCAGAAACGATATCAGCAGCTTGATTCAGCTCCTCCTTCGTCGCTCTAATTTTGGAGCGGGCCTCCTTGGCAGCCACCCGGGCTTTCTCCAGGTCCGTCGCCTTCACCCGGTTTTCTTCTTCAAGAAGCCGGTAACGGTCGGCAGCATATTTTAACTCCACGACCATCTTGGCATTTTTTTCTTTGCTCCCGCAATGTGCGGCCTATTCGGCCCTTAACTCTTCAGCCGCCTTTAAAGCGACCGCATTACTACTCCTTGCTTGCTCCTTGGCTCGGGCAAGCTCCGCCCTAAGGGTCTCCACGGTGGCAGCTCCATCTGCAGTCACAACATATTAAAGATACTGGCATCATGCTGCTCTTACTTTGTGACATTCACCAGAAAAATCACCTACCCTGTGCCTCGTCAAGCCGCTTGTTAACAAGCATGATGTTGGCATCTGCCGCATCTAGTTGCCGCTTTAGTTCGGCAAACCCATCAGTCCGGCTAGCCACCAGAGCTTCAACCACCTGCACATAAAGGCGGTCTGGTTATTACCTGGGACTATGATCCTCTGTTTGCCGCCGTTCTCGACGACAACTAGAGTCTCAGGGGCTACTATCTACACAGGGCACACCTAAAAATGTGCGGTACTATCAAAAATGTACATCATTTCACGTACCTTAAAACCCGTCAGTAGACTCATAAAGGCTTCATGCAACCCGCTTTCGGCGGACGAAATCCTTTCAATCACCATACCCATCAACGTACGGTGCTCTTCTGAGATAGTCGCTTGCTCTAGCAGATCCCTCAGTACGTCCGACCGCATACCAGATGGTGCCGGACTCTTTTGATTGCTCTCTTCAAGTGCCGGATACTGGGGACTTCGGGTGGCCATAGGATTACCTTCTGGCCTTGCCGGATCAGGAGAAACCCTCCGCGACAAAACCTTGGGGTCGCCCGCCTCATGAGGCGGTGTGGCAGGGGGAGGCATTTCGTTCTCCATCATCTCTGGAAGAAGATCCCCCGAAGACGAGCTCTGCTAAGAAGGGCTAAGATCCGAACTGCAAGATAAATGCTTCGGTTATTTTCCTTAGAAGTAAGGTAGGATATCTTCACTATCAAGTACTTTTTGATTACTTACAGCTCGTTAGAGGGCTGACCCCCGCGCGGACATTGTGCGGCAAGAACACCCTAGAGGTAGTCCTCTTCCTTCCCCGGGGAGAGAGAATGTCAGATTCTTCCCCTTGGTTATCCTCCCTCGCTGAGGCGCTCATTCCCTCGGTTGGAATAGGTAGCGATGGAGGCCCGCTTTTGCCCTCTTTATTCCCCCCTTCATCTTCCTTTGAGGGCACCAGACAAGGTGCTGGCTCGAGCATCTTTTCCCGCACCGGATTGTCCAAGCCTTCAGGAAGGGGGGCCGAACACCAGATCATCTTCTCCTTTGTTATCCAGTCCTGGTCAAAGAGCGATTCCTCAGAATGATGTCATGATAAATAAAAGGACCGTGTGATCGGCCATGGGATTACTTACTTGGGCAGCGGTGCGGTTGCTGCTCAGGCCCATGTCCTAGGTAGTGTCCGGACACTCTATTTGGGGTCCGAAGAACGATTTGTACATCTCCTTGTGCGTCATGCCGAGGAAATTCTGAATAGTGCGCGGTCCTTCCGGGTTGAATTCCCACATGCGGAGGGGCTGGCGTTTGCAAGGCTGGACTCGACCAACCAGCATAACTTGCATTACCATAACTAGACTGAAATCTCCCTCGAAGAGATCTCGGATACGGCTCTGCAGTATTGGCACGTCCTTGGCTGGACCCTAGATCAGCCCCCTGTTGATCCATGACATCAGTTGTGGTGGAGGGCCTGAGCGAAAGGTGGGGGCAGCTACCCACTTGGCACTTCGGGGAGCTGTGACGTAAAACCACTCCCGTTGCCACAATCCGGACACCTCTGGAAAGGAACCCTTTGGCCATGGAGCGTCAGGAATTTTGCTTATTAGAGCACCTCCGCACGCTGCGTACTGCCCCTTGACCATCTTCGGCTTCAGATCGAAGGTCTTGAGCCATAGGCCGAAGTGAGGGGTAATGCGGAGGAAGGCCTCACAAACGACAATAAATGACGAGATGTGAAGAAGGGAATCCGGGGCCAGATCGTGAAAATCCAGCCCATAATAGAACATAAGACCCCTAACAAAGGGATCCAGAGCGAGGCCTAGTCCTCGAAGGAAGTGGGAGGCGAACACAACGCTCTCGTTGGGTTCGGGAGTAGGGACAACCTGCCCTCTGGCGGGCAGCCTATGCGAAATTTCGACGGTCAGGTATCTGGCTTCCCTCAACTTCTTGATATCCTCCTCCGTGACGGAGGAAGGCATCCACCGGCCTTGAAGGATGGATCCGGACATGATTGAAGGTCCGAAGCACCTGACATGGGCTTTGGGTGTTAGAACTCGAGGCGGGGGAAGGATTCGATTGAGCACGGGAGGGAAAAAAGTAAAAGCCTTGTCCCTTTATAAAGAGGGTGAATATCAAGCGTCCTCCTCGTGGCCGTTTGGGACTTGCCTAAGATCTAGGAGTCCTAGGCACGGTTGGGTTACCCACGTCCATATTAATGAGAATCCCGTAATAAAGGGAACACGATCTCTGCTTTGACAAGACGTGTCAAGAAACCACCTCGCGTTATGTGCGGGGCTGGTTAAAGAAAAACGGTTCAAATAATTACCGGGCCGTGGCGTGATGTCATGCTGCCAAAATGTGTCAGCAGATTAGATTTGTGGAAATATTATTCTCTCTACGGTGGTATGTGGAACTTATTTTGCAGGGTCGGACACTATCCTTGTATTAAAACTCTTCCGTGGTGTATTCGGAGGAGGAACCCGCCTTGCAATGCCGAAGACAACACTGCGTGCCAGACTCATCGTCATTGAAGCCTGGTTCAGGGGCTACCGAGGGAGTCCTGGATTAGGGGGTCTCCGGACAACCGGACTATATCCTTTGGCCGGACTGTTGGACTATGAAGATACAAGATTGAAGACTTCGTCCCGTGTCCGGATGGGACTCTACTTGGCGTGGAAGGCAAGCTAGGCAATACGGATATGTATATCTCCTCCTTTGTAACCGACCTTGTGTAACCCTAGCCCCCTCCGGTGTCTATATAAACCGGAGGGTTTTAGTCCGTAGGACAAAATCATACCATAGGCTAGCTTCTAGGGTTTAGCCTCTCCGATCTTGTGGTAGATCAACTCTTGTACTACTCATATTATCAAGAATAATCAAGAAGGACGCAGGGTTTTACCTCCATCAAGAGGGCCCGAACCTGGGTAAAACATCGTGTCCCCTGCCTCCTGTTACCATCCGCCTTAGACGCACAGTTCGGGACCCCCTACCTAAGATCCGCCGGTTTTGACACCGACAGGAGGGCTGATCTGGAGTCCGTTCGGGGCTCCGGAGAGGGGAATCCGTCGCCATCGTCATCATCAAACTTCCTCCATCACCAATTTCATGATGATTACCATCGTGCGTGAGTAATTCCATCGTAGGCTTGCTGGACAGTGATGGGTTGGATGAGATTTATCATTTAATCGAGTTAGTTTTGTTATGGTTTGATCCCTAGTATCCATTATGTTCTGAGATTGATGTTCCTATGACTTTGCCATGCTTAATGCTTGTCACTAGGGCCCGAGTGCCATGATTTCAGATCTGAACCTATTATGTTTTCATGAATATATGCGAGTTCTTGATCCTATCTTGCAAGTCTACAGTCACCTATTATGTGTTATGATCCGTTAACCCGGAAGTGACAATAATCGGGATACTTACCGGTGATGACCGTAGTTTGAGGAGTTCATGTATTCACTAACTGTGGATGCTTTGGTCTGGTACTCTATTAAAGTGAGGCCTTAATATCCCTTAGTTTCCAATAGGACCCTGCTGCCGCGGGAGGGTAGGACAAAAGATGTCATGCAAGTTCTTTTCCATAAGCACGTATGACTATATTCGCAATACATGCCTACATTACATTGATGAACTAGAGATAACTGTTGCATGAGGAATCGCATCCGACATAATTATCCATCACTGATCCATTGCCTAGGACCTTTTCACATATTGATCTTTGCTTAGTTACTTTTTCGTTGCCACTGTTACAATCACTACAAAACCAATATTGTTACTTTTGCCACCGTTACCGTTACTTCCATATTACTTTGCTACTAAATACATTGCTATAGATATTAAGTTTTCCAGGTGTGGTTGAATTGACAACTCAGCTGCTAATACTTGAGAATATTCTTTGGCTCCCCTTGTGTCGAATCAATAAATTTGGGTTGAATACTCTACCCTCAAAAACTGTTGCGATCCCCTATACTTGTGGGTTATCACAGACATATACCCTTGATCCTGCAGTGCCCGCTGTGCAATATTAGTCTCAAAGATATTCAACACTGCTTGTTTACGTCCGTCCGGGCATCACAATTAGCCTGATGGAGGTTATCGACCGAGATGTTCGGCTAGACCGGTTCGGTTCTATAAGCCTGGATATATTGATCTGACTTTGCACGACAAAACATAACATACCAATGACGGAATTTATCCTGGTTGCCATATGGTTTATATGGTGGCGCTGGAGGAAATGTACATAGGGGGAGACAGTCCAACTACCGGAACAAACAACTATTTCCATTCAGGTACTTGCTAAAATTTTGTTCGTGCAAATAAACCAAACTAGCCTATTCGTAGGATTGATTATGCATGGAAGAATCGAAGTCTGGGAGTTGTAAAAGTGAACGTCGATGCATCATTTCATGAGGAGAACTTCATAGATGAAAGTGCAAGTGTCACTTAAATTATGTTTTGGTGTGATGACAATATGGTTAGTGGAACTAATACCGGTTGCTAGAGTTTAACTAAGGATATTGGTTCCAAGTTGTCCTTGATGGAGGTGTGCGACCCCCCCCCCCCAATTTAAAAAGATCAAAGGCGTGGTTTACGAGCGTTTCATAGGTTTTTGTTTGGTTCGATTTGACTCGTAAGAAAAACCACACAACTAAGAGAGGTCACTGTGGATTTATGTCGTGTGGGAATGCCATCATCAAAACCATATACACCAGCTTTCCTACTCCTACCACCATATATCCGATAGTGTGCTAGTTGTGGTATCCAGAAAGTTGCAACAGAAGTGTTCTGGATACCCCATGCGCACGGGGTATTTTGACCCCCATGCGCATGGGGTGCTGCGTATCTTACCGGGTACCCCATGCGCATGGGGGTCCAACGGGCAGAAACTCCAGCCCAACCAAGAACACTATAAAAAACTTCTTCTTCCTCCATCCCTAATCCTAATGTCTTGTTGAGCTCCACCATTGCTACACTCCATTTTGCTCAATACTCTCAATCCTTCCACCCAAACTTGTTGAAACTTTGGGGATTGAGAGAGCAAGACCCGATCTACACTTTGACCAAACCAAATAGCATTCCCCACAATATTCATCCATGATTGACTTGTTACTCTTGGAGCTTGGGCTCCTAGGCGGCTAGAGGTTCCTCCAGAAGCTTCCTTGCTTGTTGTGTGATCCGGAGAAGTTTGCAAAGGTGTGGTGGTCGCCTTCAAGACCAACCCCGAGTGATTCGAGGCTCATCCGTTGGGGGTGACTCAAAAGAGATTACAGTGAGCCTTCGATGACGTTCCGCAAGCTTTGGCTCTGGCAGCGCTCTAAACGGAGAGTAGCTCTTCTCCAAGGAAGAGTGAACTTCGGGATAAAATTTGTGTCCTTGTCTCACTTGTGGTTAATCCTTTCCCGCACTTTACTTTGCTTTATATGCTTATTGGCTTGCTAGTTAGTTTGTTGCCTAGCATATTTAGCTTTAATCTCGCTTCTCATATAGGTTGTGTTCACCTAGTTGCATATTTAGTGAACTCTATTTATCCCCAAGACCTAAAAATTGAGAAGAAAGACTAAAATTTGTAGTCTCCTATTCACCCCCCTCTAGTCGACCATATCGATCCTTTCAATTGGTATCAGACCCTCATGCTCTAATATAAGGTTTTACAACCTTAGAGGATATGGACGATATAGGGAATGAGGGAGGTGTCGCACCTTGCGTAGGATGGTCATAACCTACCCCCCGTCGCGGCCGATGCATTAGGTGCTCCGGTCGTTGCTCCCGTCGCCGCCATTAACCCGGGTGCCCCCTTAACTATGGTCGACATTCTTTCAATGTTTGCGAACCTCAAAACCGCCATGTTGAAGGAAGTTCATTCCTCGGTCAAGGAGGAAATTGATGCTCGCTTAAAGCCCTCGACACCCGTGATACGTCCATTTTGCATCATGCTTTTATATTGATATTTATTGCATTATGGGCTGTTATTACAGATTATGTCTCAATACTTATGCCTATTCTCTCTTATTTTACAAGGTTTACATGAAGAGGGAGAATGCCGGCAGCTGGAATTCTGGGCTGGAAATGGAGCAAATATTAGAGACCTATTCTGTACAACTCCAAAAGTCCTAAAACTTCATAGGAGCAAGTTTCAGAATATATAAAAAAATATTGGGCGAAAGAGTACCAGAGGGGGGCACCCACCATCCACGAGGGTGGGGGCGCGCCCTACCCCCTGGGCGCGCCCCCTGCCTTGTGGGCCCCCTAGCAGCCCTCTGATGCCCATCTTTGGCTATATGGAGTCTTTTGTCGAGGAAAAAATCATAAGCAAGCTCACGGGACAACACTCCGCCGCCACGAGGCGGAACCTTGGCGAAACCAATCTAGGGCTCCGGCGGATCTGTTCTGCCGAGGAAACTTCCCTCCGGGAGGGGGAAATCATCACCATCATCATCACCATTGATCCTCTCATCGGGAGGGGGTCAATCTCCATCAACTTCTTCACCATCACCATCTCATCTCAAACCCTAGTTCATCTCTTGTATCCAATCTTTGTCCCAAAGCCTCAGATTGGTACATGCGGGTTGCTAGTAGTGTTGATTACTCCTTGTAGTTGATGCTAGTTGGTTTACTTGGTAGAAGATCATATGTTCAGATCCATTATGCATATTAATACCCCTCTGATTATGAACATGAATAGGATTTGTGAGTAGTTACATTTGTTCCTGAGGACATGGGAGAAGTCTTGCTATAAGTAGTCATGTGAATTTGGTATTCGTTCGATATTTTGATGAGATGTATGTTGTCTTTCCTCTAGTGGTGTCATGTGAACGTCGACTACATGACACTTCACCATTGTTTGGGCCTAGAGGAAGGCATTGGGAAGTAATAAGTAGATGATGTGTTGCTAGAGTGACAGAAGCTTAAACCCTAGTTTATAAGTTGCTTCGTAAGGGGCTGATTTGGATCCATACGTTTCATGTTGTGGTTAGGTTTACCTTAATAATTCTTTTGTAGTTGTGGATGCTTGAAATAGGGGTTAATAATAAGTGGGATGATTTTCCAAGGAAGTACAATACCCAAGCACCGGTCCACCCACATATCAAATTATCAAAGTACCGAACGCGAATCATATGAGCGTGATGAAAACAAGCTTAACGATAATTCCCATGTGTCCTCGGGAGCACTTTCCTTTATATAAGAGTTTGTCCAGGCTTGTCCTTTGCTACAAAAAGGATTGGCCATCTTGCTGCACCTTATTTACTTTTATTACTTGTTACTCGTTACAAATTACCTTATCACAAAACTATTTATTACCGATAATTTCAGTGCTTGCAGAGAATACCTTGCTGAAAACCGCTTATCATTTCCTTCTGCTCCTCGTTGGGTTCGACACTCTTACTTATCGAAAAGGCTACGATAGATCCCCTACACGTGTGGGTCATCAAGACTCTTTTCTGGCGCTGTTGCCGGGGAGTGAAGTGTCTTTGGTAGGTGGAATTTGGTAAGGAAAAATTTATATAGTGTGCTGAAATTTACTGTCACTTGTTACTATGGAACATAATCCTTTGAGGGGCTTGTTCGGGGTATCTTCACCCTGACCAGTAGAGCAAAGAGTTGCTCCTCAACCTACTAAACCTACTGAAAATGTTTATTTTGAAATTCCTTCGGGTATGATAGAGAAACTGCTAGCTAATCCTTTTACAGAAGATGCAACATTACATCCCGACTTGCACCTAATCTATGTGGATGAAGTTTGTGGATTATTTAAGCTTGTAGGTATGCCCGAGGATGTTATCAAGAAGAAGGTCTTACCTTTATCTTTAAAGGGAAATGCATTTACATGGTTTAGACTATGTGATGATATTGATATGGGATCATGGAACTACAACCGGTTGAAATTGGAATTTCATCAGAAGTTTTATCCTATGCATCTTGTTCATTATTCATAATTATATATATAATTTTTGGCCTCACGAAGGAGAAAGCATCGCTCAAGCTTGGGGGAGGCTTAAGTCAATGTTATATTCATGCCCCAATCATGAGCTCTTAAGAGAAATTATTATTCATACAATTTATGCTCGGCTTTCTCTGGATAATCACTCCATGCTCGATACTTCTTGTACTGGCTCTTTTATGATGAAGACTATTGAATTCGAATGGGATTTATTGGAAAGAATTAAACGCAACTCTGAAGATTGGGATCTCGATGAAGGAAAGGAGTCAGGCATAACACCTATGTTTGATTGTGTTAAATCTTTTATGGATACCGATGCTTTCCGTGAAATTAGCACTAAATATGGACTTGACTCTGAGATAGTAGCTTTTTTCTGTGAATCCTTCGCTACTCATGTTGATCTCCCTAAGGAGAAGTGGTTTAAATATAATCCTCCCGTTGAAGTAAAAGTAGTTGCACCTATTAAAGTTGAAGAAAAGACTATCACTTATAATGATCCTGTTGTTCCTACTGCTTATATTGAGAAACCACCTTTCCCTGTTAGAATAAAGGATCATGCTAAAGCTTCAATTGTGGTTCGTAAGAGTAATACTAGAACACCTTGATACGTCTCCAACGTATCTATAATTTTTGATTGCTCCATG
The DNA here is from genome assembly GCF_056163025.1 of Triticum urartu. Lineage (NCBI taxonomy): Eukaryota > Viridiplantae > Streptophyta > Magnoliopsida > Poales > Poaceae > Triticum > Triticum urartu. The sequence goes on from NC_141875.1 coordinate 484,817,298, forward strand.
CTATATTATCTACTGTTTTAGACATTATTGGGCTTTATTATCCACTTTTATATTATTTTTGGGACTAACCTATTAACCGGAGGCCCAGCCCAGAATTGTTGTTCTTTGCCTGTTTTAGGGTTTCTAAGAAAAGGAATATCAAACAGAGTCCAAATGGAATGAAACCATCGGGAACGTGATTTCTCAACAGATAAGACCCGGGAGACTTGGACCCTACGCCAAGGCACGTAACAGGAGGCCACGAGGTAGGGGGCGCACCCTACCCTACCAGGCGCGCTCCCACCCTCGTGGGCCCCCTGTTGCTCCACCTACGTAGTTCTTCCTCCTATATATATATCCACGCACCCCCAAACGATCAGAACAGGAGCCAAAACCCTAATTCCACCGTCGTAACTTTCTGTATCCATGAGATCCCATCTTGGGGCTTGTTCCGGAGCTCCGCCGGAGGGGGCATCGATCACGGAGGGCTTCTACATCAACACCATAGCCCCTCCGATGAAGTGTGAGTAGTTCATCTCAGACCTACGGGTCCATAATTAGTAGCTAGATGACTTCTTCTCTCTTTTTGGATCTCAATACAATGTTCTCCCCCTCTCTTGTGGAGAACCATTCGATGTAATCTTCTTTTTGCGGTGTGTTTGTTGAGACCGATGAATTATGGGTTTATGATCAAGTCTATCTATGAACAATATTTGAATCTTCTCTGAATTCTTTTATGTATGATTAGTTATCTTTGCAAGTCTCTTCGAATTATCAGTTTGGTTTGGCCTACTAGATTGATCTTTCTTGCAATGGGAGAAGTGCTTAGCTTTCGGTTCAATCTTGCGGTGTCCTTTCCCGGTGACAGTAATGGAAGCAAGGCACGTATTGTATTGTTGCCATTGAGGATAACAAGATGGGGTTTTCTTCATATTGCATGAGTCTATCCCTCTACATCATGCCATCTTGCTTAAGGCGTTACTCTGTTTTTAACTTAATACTCTAGATGCATGCTGGATAGCGATCGATGAGTGGAGTAATAGTAGTAGATACAGGCAGGAGTCGGTCTACTTGTCTCGGACATGATGCCTATATACATGATCATGCCTAGATATTCTCATAATTATGCTCAATTCTGTCAATTGCTCAACAATAATTTGTTCACCCACCGTAGAATACTTATGCTCTCGAGAGAAGCCACTAGTGAAACCTATGGCCCCCGGGTCTATCTTTATCATATTGTTCTCCTACTAATTTGCTATTTACTTTGCCTTTATTTTACTTTGCATCTTTATCATAAAAATACCAAAAATATTATCTTTATCATATCTATCAGATCTCACTCTCGTAAGTGGCCTCATAGGGATTGACAACCCCTATTTGCGTTGGTTGCAAGGATTTATTTGTTTTGTGCAGGCACGAGGGACTTGCGCGTAGCCTCCTACTGGATTGATACCTTGGTTCTCAAAAACTGAGGGAAATACTTACGCTACTTTGCTGCATCATCCCTTCCTCTTCGGGGAAACCAACGCAGTGCTCAAGAGGTAGCACACCTACTCCCTCTGAGCAAATTAAAGTTGAACCTAGTGTTGCTATGGTTAAAGATCTCTTGGCCAATAATATTGATGGGCATGTCATTTACTTCTGTGAGGAAGCTGCTAGAATTGCTAGACCCGATACTAAAAATAAACATAGACCTGTTGTAGGCATGCCTGTTATTTCTGTTAAAATAGGAGATCATTGCTATCATGGCTTATGTGATATGGGTGTTAGTGCAAGTGCAATACCTCATTCTTTATATAAACAAATTATGCATGATATTGCACCTGCTGAGATAGATGAAATTGATGTTACAATTAATCTTGCCAATAGAGACACTATTTCACCAGTTGGGATTGTTAGAGATGTTGAAGTCTTGTGTGGGAAAGTTAAATATCCTCCTGATTTTCTTGTTCTTAGTTCCCCACAAGATAATTTTTGTCCCACTATATTTGGTAGACCCTTCTTGAATACTGTTAATGCTAAGATAGATTGCAAAAAGGATGTTGTTACTATTGGTTTGGGGGATATGCCTCATGAGTTTAATTTTGCTAAATTTCGTAGACAACCCCATGATAAAGAATTGCATAGTAAAGATGAAATTATTGGTCTTGCTTCTATTGTCGTGCCTCCTAGTGATCCTTTAGAACAATATTTGCTAGACCATGAAAATGATATGTTTATGAATGAAAGAAGGGAAATAGATGAAGTATTCTTTAACCAGGGACCTATTTTGAAACATAACTTGCCTGTTGAAATCCTAGGGGATCCTCCTCCACCCAAGGGTGATCCGTGTTTGAGCTTAAACCTTTACCCGATACTCTTAAATATGCTTATCTTGATGAGAAAGAGATATATCATGTTATTATTAGTGCTAACCTTTCAGAGCATGAAGAAAAGAAATTATTGAAAACTCTGAAGAAGCACCGTGCTGCTATTGGATATACTCTTGATGATCTTAAGGGCATTAGTCCCACTCTATGCCAGCACAAAATAAAATTGGAGAAAGACGCGAAACCGGTTGTTGATCACCAACGACGGTTAAATCCTAAGATGAAAGAAGTGGTAAGAAAAGAAATACTAAAGCTTCTGGAGGCAGGTATAATTTATCCCGTTGCTGATAGTCAGTGGGTAAGCCCTGTCCATTGTGTCCCTAAGAAGGGAGGTATTACTGTTGTTCCTAATGATAAAGATGAACTGATCCCATAAAGAATTGTTACAGGTTATAGAATGGTAATTGATTTTCGCAAATTAAAGAAATATACTAAAAAGGATCATTACCCTTTACCTTTTATTGATCAAGTGCTATAAAGATTATCCAAACATACACATTTTTTCTTTCTAGATGGTTATTCTGGTTTCTCTCAAATACATGTGTCAAAAGAGGATCAAGACAACTTTTACTTGCCCTTTCGGTACCTTTGCTTATAGACATATGCCTTTTGGTTTATGCAATAAACCTGCTACTTTTCAAAGATGTATGACTGCTATATTTTCTGACTTTTGTGAAAATATTGTTGAGGTTTTCATGGATGATTTCTCCATTTACGGAACTTATTTTGATAATTGCTTAAGCAACCTTGATCGAGTTTTTTAGAGATGTGAAGAAACTAATCTTGTCTTGAATTGGGAGAAGTGCCACTTTATGGTTAATGAAGGTATTGCCTTGGGGCATAAAATTTCTGAAAGAGGTATTGAAGTTGATAAAGCTAAGTTTGATGCTATTGAAAAGATGCCGTGTCCTAAGGACATTAAAGGTATAAGAAGTTTCCTTGGTCATGTCGGTTTTTATAGGAGGTTCATTAAGGACTTCTCTAAAATTTCTAGGCCTCTGACTAATCTCTTACAAAAGGTGTTCCTTTTGTCTTTCATGATGATTGTGTAGAAGCATTTGAAATACTTAAGAAAGCCTTGATTTCTGCACCTATTGCTCAGCCCCCTGATTGGAATTTACCATTTGAAATTATGTGTGATGCTAGCGATTATGCTGTAGGGGCTGCCTAGGACAAAGAGTTGATAAGAAATTAAATGCTATCCAATATGCTAGTAAGACTCTAGACAGTGCCCAGAGAAATTATGCTGCTACTGAAAAATATTTTTTAGCAGTTGTGTTTGCTTGTGATAAGTTCAGACCTTATATTGTTGATTCTAAAGTAACTGTTCACACTGGTCATGCTGCTATTAAATATCTTATGGAAAAGAAATATGCTAAACCTAGACTTATTAGATGGGTTCTCCTACTACAAGAATTTGATTTGCATATTATTGATAGAAAAGGAGCTAAGAATCCCGTTGCAGACAACTTGTCTAGGTTAGAGAATGTTCTTGATGACCCACTACTATTGATGATAGCTTTCATGATGAACAATTAGCTGTCATAAATGCTTCTCGTACTGCTCCATGGTATGCTGATTATGCTAATTACATTATTGCTAAATTTATACCACCTAGTTTCACATACCAGCAATAGAAAAAGTTTATCTATGATTTAAGACATTACTTCTGGGATGACCCACACCTTTATAAAGAAGGAGTAGATGGTGTCATTAGACGTTGTGTACGTGAGAATGAACTGCACATAGGGTATGGAGGACACCATGCTTATGGAGGACACCATGCTAGAGATAGAACTGCACATAGGGTATTGCAATTCGGTTTTTGTTGCCCTACTCTCTTCAAAGATGCCCGTAAGTTTGTCTTGTCTTGTGATGAATGTCAAAGAATTGGTAATATTAGTAGACGTCAAGAAATGCCTATGAATTATTTACTTATTATTGAACCATTTGATGTTTGGGGTTTTGATTATATGGAACCGTTTCCTTCCTCTAATGGGTATACACATATTTTAGTTGTTGTTGATTACGTTACTAAGTGGGTAGAAGCTATTCCAACTAGTAGTGCTGATCATAACACCTCTATTAAGATGCTTAAAGAAGTTATTTTTCTGAGGTTTGGAGTCCCTAGATTTTTAATGACTGATGTTGGTTCACATTTTATTCATGGTGCTTTTCGTAAAATGCTTGCTAAGTATGATGTTAATCATATAATTGCATCTCCATATCACCCACAGTCTAGTGGTCAAGTAGAATTGAGTAATAGAGAGCTTAAATTAATCTTGTAGAAGACTGTTAATAGATCTAGAAAGAATTGGTCCAAGAAACTTGATGATGCATTATGGGTCTATAGAACTGCATATAAAAATCCTATGGGAATGTCTTCGTATAAGATGGTTTATGGAAAAGCATGTCACTTACCTCTCGAACTAGAACATAAGGCATATTGGGCCATTAAAGAGCTCAATTATGATTTCAAACTTGCCGGTGAGAAGAGGCTTTTTGACATTAGATCGCTTGATGAATGGAGGACCCAGGCTTATGAGCATGCCAAACTGTTTAAAGAAAAAGTTAAAATATGGCATGATAAAAGGATACAAAAACGCGAGTTTAACGTAGGTGATTATGTATTATTATACAACTCTCGTTTAAGATTTTTTGTAGGAAAACTCCTCTCTAAATGGGAAGGTCCTTACGTTATCGAGGAGGTGTATCATTCCGGTGCCACAAAAATCAACAACTTCGAAGGCACAAATCTGAGGGTCGTGAACGGTCAAAGAATCAAACATTATATCTCAGGTAATCCTATAAATGTTGAAACTAATGTTATTGAAACCGTAACCCCGGAGGAATACATAAGGGACACTTTCCAGAATGTTTCAGACTCCGAAAAGGAAGAGGTATGAGGTACGATATAGAGCAAGATGTCTTCTCAAGAGTCAGTCGGGGAGAGTCGGGTGTCTCATCCGACACAGGGGCCAAGAGCAAACAGCTATGCTGACCACTTTGGGCCATCAACTGAGGAGGAGATGGAGGCCGACTTGAAAAGGATAGATGCCATGGAGGAGGAGGAAGAAGTTACCTCTCATTTCCGAGCCGGATTCATGATGGGGGAACTACAGAGCTCTGCTATTCCAAACTCGGTCATCCCTTCCAACATTAGATTTCTTTCTTATGAAAATATGAAAAAGAGTGTTACTTGTTCTCTCGCAGCTATGCAACATCCTTGGGTGAAAGGAGCTTTAGCCGTCACGGGCAAGCTCCGTAAGGAAATAATGGACCTCAAGCAGCAAGTCAATAAGCTCGAGGAAGAGAATCGTATCCCGAGGGGCATCATTGCCAAGAATATCACATCACCACCTCTGAAGAAGGAGACATAAACACATGGGTATGGGCACCCCCCCTTGGCAACTGCCAAGCTTGGGGGAGTGCCCCGATATTGTATCAGCGTCACACTTTTATCTTTACCGTTTTTCTTCGTTCGATCCTTTTGGTAATATCTTGATCTTGTAGAATAAAGTTTTAGTATGATCTAGTTTTGAGTTTTGCTCTATGATCCTTCTATGTAACCGAGTCCGTGAGCTACATATAATAAAGATTAGTGTTGAGTCAAGGGCTTTGACATCTTGCTATGATCTGGAGGGAATAAGAATAAAAATAAAAGAGAAAGAATAAAAAGAAATAAAGAGATCATATGGATCTTATGGAGAGTAATGACTTCACATATAAAGAGTATGATGAATAAAAGTTGTTGAGAGTTGACAAACATAGTTTTGGTCATCGTTGCAATTAATAGGAAGTAATAAAGAAAGAGAGGTTTTCACATATAAATATACTATCTTGGACATCTTTTATGATTGTGAGCACTCATTAAAATATGACATGCTAAAGAGTTTATGTTGGACAAGGAATACAATGTAATGGGTTATGTTTTCTTACATCTGAGATAAATTATATTGTCATGGATCATCCAACATGTTGAGCTTGCCTTTCCCTCTCATGCTAGCCAAATTCTTTGCACCAAGTAGAGATACTACTTGTGCTTCCAAATATCCTTAAACCCAATTTTGCCATGAGAGTCCACCATATCTACCTCTGGATTGAGTAAGATCCTTCAAGTAAGTTGTCATCGTTGCAAGCAATAAAAATTGCTCTAGAAATATGTATGATTTATCAGTGCGAAGAAGATAAGCTTTATATGATCTTGTGATGTGGAAGAAATAAAAGCGACAGACTGCATAATAAAGGTCCATATCACAAGTGGCAATATAAAGTGATGTTCTTTTGCATTAAGATTTCATGCATCCAACCATAAAAGCACATGACAACCTCTGCTTCCCTCTGCGAAGGGCCTATCTTTTATTCTTGTCTTATACTTCATACAAGAGTCATGGTGATCTTCACCTTTCCTTTTTACATTTTATCCTTTGGCAAGCACAATGTGTTGGAAAGATCCTGATATATATAGCTAATTGGATGTGAGTTTTCATGAACTATTATTGTTGACATTACCCTTGAGGCAAAAAGTTGGGAGGCAAAACTATAAGCCCCTATCTTTCTCTATGTCCGACTAAAACTTCATACCCATAAATATTGCGTGAGTGTTAGCAATTGTGAAAGACTAAATGATGGTTGAGTATGTGGACTTGCTGAAAAGCTCTTATATTGATGCTTTCCTATGTTATGATAAATTGCAATTGCTTCAATGACTGAGATTATAGTTTGTTGGTTCTCAATGAAGTTTCTGATTCATACTTGAAATTGTGATTGAATTGTTACTTTAGCATAAGATATCATATGACAATATATATATATGTTGATGTTCTAAGAATGATCATGATGCCCTCATGTTTGTATTTTATTTTTATCGACACCTCTATCGCTAAACATGTGGACATATTTTTCGATATCGGCTTTCGCTTGAGGACAAGTAAGGTCTAAGCTTGGGGGAGTTGATATGTCCATTTTGCATCATGCTTTTATATTGATATTTATTGCATTATGGGCTGTTATTGCACATTATGTCTCAATACTTATGCCTATTCTCTCTTATTTACAAGGTTTACATGAAGAGGGAGAATGCCGGCAGCTGGAATTCTGGGCTGGAAAAGGCGCAAATATTCAAGACCTATTCTGCACAACTCCAAAAGTCCTGAAACTTCATGGGAGCAAGTTTCAGAATATATAAAAAGTATTCGGCGAAAGAAGTACCAGACGGGGGCCACCCACCATCCATGAGGGTGGGGGCGCGCCCCCTGCCTCATGGGCCCCCTGGCAGCCCTCTGATGCCCATCTTTGTCTATACGGAGTCTTTTGTTGAGGAAAAAATCATAAGCAAGCTCACGGGACGAAACTCCGCCGCCACGAGGCAGAACCTTGGCGTAACCAATCTAGGGCTCCGGCAAAGCTGTTCTGCCGGGGAAACTTCCCTCCGGGAGGGGGAAATCATCACCATCCTCATCACCATCGATCCTCTCATCAGGAGGGGGTAAATGTCGATAAGCATCTTCACCAGCACCATCTCATCTCAAACCCTAGTTCATCTCTTGTATCCAATCTTTGTCCCAAAGCCTCAGATTGGTACTTGTGGGTTGCTAGTAGTGTTGATTACTCCTTGTAGTTGATGCTAGTTGGTTTACTTGGTGGAAGATCATATGTTCAGATCCATTATGCATATTAATACCCCTCTGATTATGAACATGAATATGATTTGTGAGTAGTTACGTTTGTTCCTGAGGACATGGGAGAAGTCTTGCTATAAGTAGTCATGTGAATTTGGTATTCGTTCGATATCTTGATGAGATGTATGTTGTCTTTCCTCTAGTGGTGTCATGTGAACGTCGACTACATGACACTTCACCATTGTTTGGGCCTAGAGGAAGGCATTGGGAAGTAATAAGTAGATGATGGGTTGCTAGAATGACATAAGCTTAAAACCTAGTTTATAAGTTGCTTCGTAATGGGCCGATTTGGATCCATACGTTTCATGCTGTGGTTAGGTTTACCTTAATACTTCTTTTGTAGTTGTGGATGCTTGCAATAGGGGTTAATCATAAGTGGGATGCTTGTCCAAGGAAGGACAGTACCCAAGCACCGGTCCACCCACATATCAAATTATCAAAGTACCAAACGCGAATCATATGAACGTGATGAAAACTAGCTTGACGATAATTCCCATGTGTCCTCGGGAGCGCTTCCCTTTATATAAGAGTTTGTCCAGGCTTATCCTTTGCTACAAAAAGGATTGGTCCATCTTGCTGCACCTTATTTACTTTTATTACTTGTTACTCGTTACAAATTACCTTATCACAAAACTATCCGTTATTGATAATTTCAATGCTTGCAGAGAATACCATGTTGAAAACCGCTTATCATATCCTTCCGCTCCTCGTTGGGTTCAACACTCTTACTTATCTAAAAGGCTACGATAGATCCCCTACACTTGTGGGTCATCAACCTGCATCAAACTCATTTGATCCAAATGCTATTCATGATGCAGATTATTTGAGAGAACCCTTGCATCTCCGTCTCGTACCCAAGTTCCCAAGTATAATGAAGTGGAACCCTTCTACTCACCCCAACCCTTGCAACACCTGTAACATCCCAAAATTCTAAATTTTGGAATGTTATAAACAAATAGATAGATTTGATTGATTGTTGATTGATTGTCTGAAAGTGAGTGAATTCGAAACTTTTGAAAGTTAAATGAGAGGGAATAAAAGGACTTTCCCAAACTTTCATTTTTGCATTTTATGATCTCCATGAATTCAAATTCTTTTCACCACAAAACCCTGGAGAGAAGATGACATGACTTCTTCCATTTATTTAAATGATAAGGGGTGTTGAAAATATTTGAATTTCATTTGAAAATATTTCCGAACCTGGAAATTTATGCAACTCAATGATTTTCACGAGAGAAGATAAAATGACTTCTTCAAATGATGAAATATGAGTTGGGAGTTTCAAAGGATCAATTTCAAGTCCTTTTGGAATGAAATTTTCAATTTGGATTTATTTGAGTTTTATTCAAATTATTTTTCTCCAAAAATAAAATACATGGAAATTAGGGTAACATGATTTCCTACATTAGAAAATTGGAGAAAAATTAATTTGAAATCATTTTGGTATTTTTAAAATGATTTTAGTTGGATTTTAATAGACCAGTAGCACTCTTTGAATTATTAGAATTTGTGTGGATTTTATTTAAATTTATAAAAATGTTCATCGTGTAGAAAATCTTTTTCTGAAAATTTTGATATATAATATGCCTATAATATTTTATTTGCTTTTGTTTTATTTTCATTTGTCTGTGTTTTAAAAAAAAACTCTCCGAACAGTGCCAGGCCGAAGCCCAGCACTGCTCCCCCTCTCTCTACTCCCCGCCGCCGACTGGGCCGGCCCAGCTCCCAGGCCAGGCCGCGGCCCAGCCCACCACCGGGTCGTCCCCGATCTCCAGCGGGAGACCGAACCCCGCACGACCGCCGCCGTCTCCTTTCCGGAGTCCGCCTCCGCGCCGCCTTGCCTTGCCCCTTCCCCACGCCTTCGCCTCCCTTCCCCTCCTTAAAACCGTGCCCCAGGCCCCTCTCTCTCTCCTCCTCGCCGCTCGCGCCGCCGCCGCCCGCATCTTGCCGCCGCCCTCGCTGCCGTCGACCCCCACCGACGCCACCACCGCAACCGCCGCTCCACGCCTTCCCTCCCCGTGCTCTTCGCTGTCTTCCCCGATGCCCGGAGCCGCCGCCCCGACCGGAGCCAAGCCGCCGTCGCCGTCCCGCGTCGCCGGACTTCGCCGCCGCCGCAGTAACTCCCCGTCCCCTCTCGTCCGTCCGATCTAGGATAGATGGCTAGGATTAGATCTAGGTTAGTTTTTTTTTCGAAACGGTTTCTGTTAGTATACGAACGTTCGTTCGTTTAGCGGTAGCAGCGAACGTTTTCATTATTTAGGCCTTAGTACTGAACGTTTTCTATTTTAGATCTGTTTTTTTCCAGGGACCTAATTGTAGCTGTTTTATTTTCAGTTTAGTCCCTGATCTCAAAACGGTTGTAACTTTTTACTCGTTAGTCCAAATCCAACGAAACCAACGCCCACGTCTTCATTATGATCTCCTCTATCCAGTAATTCAACTCAAACATGTTTTTGAAAAGTTTAAAATTTGAATTAGATCAGATTTGAATTCAAACTTCGTTTGATCATAACTTGAGTTTCGTAGCTCCGTTTGAGTTGATTCTTTTTGCAAATCGAAGCTCTTGACCTAAACATTCTAATAAGGCCAAATTCACATAATTTTGGTACTGTTAGAAATTGTTTTATGTTTCAAGAGTTATTTGCTTGGTTTTGATGTTTCCGAATCGTCTTCTTCGTTCTTTCTGATCTTTTGAGTGATTGCTTATGTGTGGTTCTATTGCTTGCTTACGATAGATTGACCGGAGTGTGACGAGTAGAGCTATCAAGATTTTGAGTGCGAATCATCTTCATCAACATTGCAGCAAGTTCACACTTTGATCATACCTTTTCTACAACCCAGTTTTATTGCATTAGATCAAGCTTCACACATTGCATGATTAGGATCTAATTAAATTGTGGGATGGGAAGTAGATGAGGTAGTACCTATTACCTGTTTATTATGAAACCTTTGGGAGTTACTTCTACGTTTGCTTATTATGCCATGCTATGCTAGTAGACGTGGATTGGGTGAGTGATATCCATGACAGATGTGAGTTGATAATTTTAAATGGTTTATCTAAGGTGGCAACTTAAACACACATCTGGGTGGACTGAGGCACCTGATGTCTATCAGGACTTGCCTGTTTTTTTTCGGACCGCCACCCAGGCTCAAAGGGATCATAAGATCTTTCATGCTAGAAACTTCCGTGTGCAGCCACAAGCCATTATGGGCTCTAGCATAGTTGACTAAGTTGTGCGAACTCTTACGGGGTGGACTAGTAGATGTAGGGGTTGTAGGTGGTACGGTCTACCCCACATGTAAGGTGCTAGTGCTTCTGAAAGACTGTGTCTCGGTCATCCGTCTTCTCAAACACCATGTAGTGCGAGAAACCAAATGGAGGTGATCGAGTCTTGTGGGGAAAAGTGCGCAATCCTCTGCAGAGTGTACAAACTAATCATGATTAGCCGTGTCCCCGGTTATGGACAACTTGAGTATCTAGTACTTGAATATCATGTGAATCTCAACATGTTACTTCTAATTAATGTTGTTGGGTTTTAATTATTTTTAATTGGGATTGAGAATGCTGTCAACCATTCTCGATGTTTCACAACCACCATGATAGTTAAATAAAATTTATTCCTTTGCAGTAGGGAAAAATTGGCTTTACGCAAAAACCTTATAACCATAGAGCTTTTCCACCAGCCAAATATGCATGTAGTGATAGCCATTGTTCATCATTCTCTATGGTGTGAATTTGCCAGTACATTCAATGTACTGACCCGTTTCGGGCTGGAACGTCTCATGTTGCAGGTTTCTTACGACGAGTAAGTGATACGTTAGGGTTACGATTTCTACACTCAACTTTGCCGTTGGTGTTGATGGGTATCCACAACCTTGTTGCTTCCGCTATATGGATTGAGGTAATAGTATTTACGTTACTTTATACATGTGATTTACCTCTGTTATAAATTCTTCGAGTACTGTGTGTGTCAGCATACCGATCCAGGGATGACACTTAAGCACAGAGACTTGACCCATTCGGGTCGGGTCGCTACAAGATGGTATCAGAGCACATGTTGACTGTAGGACGTGACCCTAGAAACTGGCAAGCCCATAGCAAAGATTTTTCTCTACAACTTTCCCTTTCAAAAAGATCTTTTACCTCTCTTCTCTTCTGAGCTTATTCAAAAATTCTTTTTAGTGAGACCATACCCCTTTCCCTTTTGACCACTCGAAGATTCGACTGATGAGACCACTCCAAGAAGTACAGGATATCAGACAAGTAAGACCATTCGGAATGAAGAGGATTTTACCATACATTATGATAATGGAAACTACAGCTGTTGAAGACTCTGAAGACTAGGAGAAATGGAGGCTCTGAAGAATCCCCAGATTTGTATGACCTAGGAATGCTACCCCTATGGAACTTGGCAGACTATGGAAGTTGTCAATACCCGAGATCAAGGTGTATCGGAGAAAGACTGGAGCAAGGAGTATGAGAACTCAAAGTTTTGTCAAAGAAGACCCTAAGGCAGGAGATATCAATTATGGAAAGATAGCTCATGGCAATGACAAGGGCAGAAACACGGTTATCCGTGATGTCATCACCCGCTAATGCTATTGTCACCGTGCTGAGTTAAGGATGCAAGTCTTCAGAATGGATTTGATGGAAGAAGGTTGATGGAGCAACTCTCAGCAAGATGAAATTTTAACCTTAGCTGGTGTATCATCGGGAGTTGGAGTATTACATCAAGAGTTTGATGTATCTTCAGGAAGCCGTATTTGACAAGGAAGTATTTCATGAAGAACTGAGGACCAAGGAGCTGAAGTAGCCAAGCTGGAGGAGCAAAACCTCGAGATACCGGAGATTTGTCAGGAACTGAAGGATAGTATGACCATGGTTCATGTGAAGGATGTTGAAACCAGAAGTTTGGAATGCAACTCCATAAATATTAAAGAATGTCACGAGAGACTTCATGTCAACGGAGTTGATCTGGCAAAAGAACTTGAGAAAGACAAGTATGACCGGAAGAAGCCATTGAAGACATGAACAAGACTCGTAGAGTTAGACGACCTTGAAGATTTATTGACCTTTAGAAGACCAAACCCCTGTCCTATACCTACGTTAGATGCGACGTTTGTGAGCTGTCATTGTTTGATGTTTTTTTCTTGACAGCCACAAATAAAACCTGCCTTTTCAAAACTTTTGTTTGTATTGTGTGCATCCCTCTCCCTCCCTCTTATCTTACCCCAAACCCTTGGACCCAATAGAGGATGAATGAAGATGAGCTTATATTTTCTCGACCGATGAGTCAATTGGAGATAGACCGATGGATTCAGAACATGGAGGATCATATGGAGAACAACCCTATAGTCGGAAAGGATATGGCCCAGCATGCTCTTCAATGCTTTGAAAGAGGTGCTGCTACTTGGTGGAGGATGTATCAAACCATCAATGGATGGCAAGGAGTAACCACTTGGAAAGAATTTAAGTTGACTTTGCTAAAGACTCAGTTTGTGTCCCAGAAATTGAAGCCTTATGGAAAGGATATGAAGAAAACTTATGCATGCAAGCTTTGTGGAGAAATAGGACACAACCATAAAGAACACAAGGATAAATGCCCTAATTGTGAAGGAAGTCACCCAGCTGAAGAATGCCCAACTAGGCAGATCACTTGTTTCTTGTGTGAAGGGACTACCCACTACCCTGCACAGTGTCACATTTACACCATGGTACAAGGAACCATCCAGCAGAAAAAAGAAGCAATGAAAGGAGCCCTAATGGGAATTTTAAAAGAACCTGCGATGAAGGACGAGGTGGAGGACACACCCAAAGAGGAACCAATTAAACCCTACACCAAGTCTTGCTATTCATGTGGAGAAGAAGGACACATCTCCCAGAATTGTATGAATGGGGATCTAGTAGAATTCCCGACAGATGAAGTAGAAATATGACCCACAGGAAATAGAAGCCATGATTGGCATGGAAAGGTCCAGGAAGAGAAGCTGATTGGATTCCAGGAAGAATCTGAGTCATATCACTTGTTACAGGTGCAAGGAGTCAGGGCACTACCTCAACAATTGCCCAAAAAGGAAACCTCGATACTTGTCAGAAGTAATATGTTTTAGTTGTAATGGAGCAGGGCACTTTGCTAGAGAATGCCCCAAGGAGAAGGAAACCTGTGCTAGATAGTTGAGTTTGCAACAGAAGTAATGGAGTAGTAGAAGTGAGAACATTTTTTCTTTTATATTGAGGTGTTGAGTTGAGACATGTAATGGAGAAGCGAGAGATTGTAATCATTTGAGAATGAATAAAGTAGCATCGTTGGTACTGATATGGATTTTATGAGTTGTTACTCTATGAAGAAGGATTTTGACCATTTTTGAGGATAAGAGAAATATGGTCTATGGAAGGTTTGTGCATTTTGAGGGTGGTAGTACCCTGTAATGGATTTCGGACAAATGAATACGGGTTTTGTCTCGATATGTGTGATGCCCCAAGAGTATGTGGGATGAAGTTGGAGACCGACAGTTGTTTGGACCAACTGTGATCAAGGAGTCAGAAGAGAATGTTATGTTGATTCGAGATAGACTGAAGGTAGCTCAGTCCAGGCAGAAGAGTTGTGCAGACTCAAAACTCAAGGAGGTAGTCTATGAAATTGGAGACAGAGCATGTCTTCGTGTGACCCCTCTGCGAGGAGTTAAACGATTTGGAGTTAAGGGACAGTTAGCCCCGAGAATTGTAGGACCATACCGAGTTTTGGAGCGTATGAGAGAAGTGGCCTACAAGTTGGAATTACCCGAAGGACTGTCAGGAGTCATGATGTGTTTCACGTTTCCCAGTTGAAGTAGTGCCATGCAGAGATGGCCAATATTCCCCTGTAAGGACGCTTGACCGCGGAAAGGAAAATGATGTTCCACGAAGTGGAATATGGACTTCATAAGTATAAGTTTTTATCTCGGTATGAAGGATATCGCACGAGGATGAAGGGATGAATTACTATGGGATATAAAGGAGGTATGATGTTGGAAATATGGATCAATGAAAAATTCCATGATGAGTCTGAGTAATCATGTCCTAGTTTTGGTGCTAATAGAAGGAAGGAAGACAATACAATTGGATGGATTTAAGAATACTAGGAAGTTGGAAGTTGGAATAATGATCAGTTGCCCAATGATAAGGACTACAAGTGATGAGATGTGCCATAACCCACAGGCCCCAGGACCTGCCAAGAAGCAAGCACATTCTTGCTGAAGGAAAAAACCCTGGAAGTGGATATACCTTTGTCGATAAACGATTTTATAGGAGTTACGCAAAACCTGAGAGTTGTGAAGGAACGATAGATGGTTGTTTGGCTTGCAGAATCTATGGATATATCCGAACTTCGTTCGTCGACAAGAAAAATTCTGCAATGCTTGTGAGGATGACCGAGTGTTAGTATGCGAGATTCGCTAAACTGTATACATGGTAATGATTTGGGTGCGGGATGGATTGATCACCATACCGACTTACTCTTATTATTCGCCTTGTTATATGGGATGGTAAATCTGAGTGACTTGCCTATAGTAGAGAGATGACGATATTAAACCTTGGTAAACCTTAGAATGGTATAAGAATTTTTCCCTTGTACACGGCAGCTTTTTGCCAACCGTAGGTTATACGGTGAGGATCAACCCAGACCCGTTTCCTGCAGGAGAAGCCATAAATTGTTAACCACCATGAGATATCGATAGTTGTTTAGTTTTGGCGCCGGACCTATCAGCTACGAAGACCCAGTCTCGGAATAACCTTACCAAGAGGAAAGGACAGAAGAATTGAGGAAAAGGTTATGCCACTATCGGAAGAGCCCGGATAAGGAATTATCCAGAAGATCTAAAAAGACCGACACTGTCAAGAATAAGGATGGAGTATATGAGTTTTGATGGAACAGTAACCATGCTTCTAAGGGTGGTAGCACCCCAGACCCCTTTGATGATCGATGGATTTTGAGGAGACCCCCAAAACCCTAACCTTTTTCTTTCTAGCCTCTCCGAATCTCGAGGACGAGATTCATTTAAGGGTGGTAGGTTTGTAACATCCCAAAATTCTAAATTTTGGAATGTTATAAACAAATAGATAGATTTGATTGATTTTTGATTGATTGTCTGAAAGTGAGTGAATTCGAAACTTTTGAAAGTTAAATGAGAGGGAATAAAAGGACTTTCCCAAACTTTCATTTTTGCATTTTATGATCTCCATGAATTCAAATTCTTTTCACCACAAAACCCTGGAGAGAAGATGACATGACTTCTTCCATTTATTTAAATGACAAGGGGTGTTGAAAATATTTGAATTTCATTTGAAAATATTTCCGAACCTGGAACTTTATGCAACTCAATGATTTTCACGAGAGAAGATAAAATGACTTCTTCAAATGATGAAATATGAGTTGGGAGTTTCAAAGGATCAATTTCAAGTCCTTTTGGAATTAAATTTTCAATTTGGATTTATTTGAGTTTTATTCATATTATTTTTCTCCAAAAATAAAATACATGGAAATTAGGGTAACATGATTTCGTACATTAGAAAATTGGAGAAAAATTAATTTGAAATCATTTTGGTATTTTTAAAATGATTTTAGTTGGATTTTAATAGACCAGTAGCACTCTTTGAATTATTAGAATTTGTGTGGATTTTATTTGAATTTATAAAAATGTTCATCGTGTAGAAAATATTTTTTTGAAAATTTTGATATATAATATGCCTATAATATTTTATTTGCTTTTGTTTTATTTTCATTTGTCTGTGTTTTTTTTAAAAAAAACTCTCCGAACAGTGCCAGGCCGAAGCCCAGCACTGCTCCCCCTCTCTCTACTCCCCGCCGCCGACTGGGCCGGCCCAGCTCCCAGGCCAGGCCGCGGCCTAGCCCACCACCGGGTCGTCCCCGATCTCCAGCGGGAGACCGAACCCCGCACGACCGCCGCCGTCTCCTTCCCGGAGTCCGCCTTCGCGCCGCCTTGCCTTGCCCCTTCCCCACGCCTTCGCCTCCCCTCCCCTCCTTAAAACCGTGCCCCGGGCCCCTCTCTCTCTCTCCTCCTCGCCGCTCGCGCCGCCGCCGGAGATCCGCCGCCGCCGCCCGCATCTCGCCGCCGCCCTCGCTGCCATCGACCACCACCGACGCCACCACCGCAACCGCCGCTCCACGCCGCCCCTCCCCGTGCTCTTCGCTGTCTTCCCCGACGCCCAGAGCCGCCGCCCCGACCGGAGCCGAGCCGCCGTTGCCGTCCCGCGTCGCCGGACTTCGCCGCCGCCGCAGTAACTCCCCGTCCCCTCTCGTCCGTCCGATCTAGGATAGATGGCTAGGATTAGATCTAGGTTAGTTTTTTTTCGAAACGGTTTCTGTTAGTATACGAACGTTCGTTCGTTTAGCGGTAGCAGCGAACATTTTCATTATTTAGGCCTCAGTAGTGAACGTTTTCTATTTTAGATCTGTTTTTTTTCAGGGACCTAATTGTAGCTGTTTTATTTTCAGTTTAGTCCCTGATCTCAAAACGGTTGTAACTTTTTACTCGTTAGTCCAAATCCAACGAAACCAACGCCCACGTCTTCGTTATGATCTCCTCTATCCAGTAATACAACTCAAACATGTTTTTGAAAAGTTTAAAATTTGAATTAGATCAGATTTGAATTCAAACTTCGTTTGATCATAACTTGAGTTTCGTAGCTCCGTTTGAGTTGATTCTTTTTGCAAATCGAAGCTCTTGACCTAAGCATTCTAATAAGGCCAAATTCACATAATTTTGGTACTGTTAGAAATTGTTTTATGTTTCAAGAGTTATTTGCTTGGTTTTGATGTTTCCGAATCGTCTTCTTCGTTCTTTCTGATCTTTTGAGTGATTGCTTATGTGTGGTTCTATTGCTTGCTTACGATAGATTGACCGGAGTGTGACGAGTAGAGCTATCAAGATTTTGAGTGCGAATCATCTTCATCAACATTGCAGGCAAGTTCACACTTTGATCATACCTTTTCTACAACCCAGTTTTATTGCATTAGATCAAGCTTCACACATTGCATGATTAGGATCTAATTAAATTGTGGGATGGGAAGTAGATGAGGTAGTACCTATTACCTGTTTATTATGAAACCTTTGGGAGTTACTTCTACGTTTGCTTATTATGCCATGCTATGCTAGTAGACGTGGATTGGGTGAGTGATATCCATGACAGATGTGAGTTGATAATTTTAAATGGTTTATCTAAGGTGGCAACTTAAACACACATCTGGGTGGATTGAGGCACCTGATGTCTATCAGGACTTGCCTGTTTTTTTTTCGGACTGCCACCCAGGCTCAAAGGGATCATAAGATCTTTCATGCTAGAAACTTCCGTGTGCAGCCACAAGCCATTATGGGCTCTGGAATAGTTGACTAAGTTGTGCGAACTCTTACGGGGTGGACTAGCAGATGTAGGGGTTGTAGGTGGTACGGTCTACCCCACATGTAAGGTGCTAGTGCTTCTGAAAGACTGTGTCTCGGTCATCCGTCTTCTCAAACACCATGTAGTGCGAGAAACCAAACGGAGGCGATCGAGTCTTGTGGGGAGAAGTGTGCAAACCTCTGTAGAGTGTACAAACTAATCATGATTAGCCGTGTCCCTGGTTATGGACAACTTGAGTATCTAGTACTTGAATATCATGTGAATCTCAACATGTTACTTCTAATTAATGTTGTTGGGTTTTAATTATTTTTAATTGGGATTGAGAATGCTGTCAACCATTCTCGATGTTTCACAACCACCATGATAGTTAAATAAAATTTATTCCTTTGCAGTAGGGAAAAATTGGCTTTACGCAAAAACCTTATAACCATAGAGCTTTTCCACCAGCCAAATATGCATGTAGTGATAGCCATTGTTCATCATTCTCTATGGTGTGAATTTGCCAGTACATTCAATGTACTGACCTGTTTCGGGCTGCAACGTCTCATGTTGCAGGTTTCTTACGACGAGTAAGTGATACGTTAGGGTTACGATTTCTACACTCAACTTTGCCATTGGTGTTGATGGGTATCCACAACCTTGTTGCTTCCGCTATATGGATTGAGGTAATAGTATTTACGTTACTTTATACATGTGATTTACCTCTGTTATAAATTCTTCGAGTACTGTGTGTGTCAGCATACCGATCCAGGGATGACACTTAAGCACAGAGACTTGACCCATTCGGGTCGGGTCGCTACAACACCCTTGCATTAATCTTGTTGGGCCTCCGCCCCCTTTGAAAGTTAACATGTTTGCTAAGCCGAAGCTAGATATGGAGTCTCACATTCGCAGTGCTTCTACGCAACTATAGTGGATTATGGTCAATGGATTCACTCCCAAAGATCCGATGAACCTCGCCCCAAGAGAAGCGGTTGATGATCAACACAATGCAACCCCTTCGGTCTCCAATGTTCCGAGACCATGTCTGTACATGCTAGGCTCGTCAAGTTTAACCCAAGTATTCTACTTGTGCAAAACTGGCTTACACCATTGTATGTGAACCTAGAGTCTATCACACCCGATCATCACGAGGTGCTTCGAAACGACGAACTTTAGCAATGGTGCATACTCGAGGGGAACACTTTTATCTTAAAATTAAGTGAAGGGATCATCTTATAATGCTACCGTCATTCTAAGCAAAATAAGATGCATAAAGGATAAACATCACACGCAATCAAAATATGTGGCATGATATGGCCATCATCATCTTGTGCTTTTGAGCTCTATCCCCAAAGCAATGGCATGATCTCCATCTTCACCGGCGCGACACCTTGATCTCCATCGTTGCATCGGGGTCGTCTCGCCAACTATTGCTAACGCATAGCAATAAAGTAAAGCAATTACATGGCGCTTAATGATTGGCATGCAGGCCATACAATAATTAAAAGACAACCCTAAGGCTCCTACCGGTTGTCAACATTACAAAACATGATCATCTCATACAACAACGTATATCACATCATGTCACTACTGCAGGATGGTCCAAACGCGACACTACGATCAGAGACCCTTCGACGAAACTGTGTGTGATGCCATAATCGCAAACGGTTGTGTAAAAAAACTGTCAAAATGGTGCAAAATATTTGTGATGACAGATGCATCAAACACGGTTCAGAATTTAGTTGCGTGTGTGATGCATGGCATACGGTTCAGCTCAATTAACTGTTTGGGATGAGGAGGCACAAAAGAAACGGGCAGCCAGATGAAGGCGTGTGCGATATACAACATATGGTTCACTGGGATGAACTGTGTGTGATTAGGCAACACAATGGAAACGGTTCAACTGAACAAGATGTGTGTGATACGCGGCAAATAGGTCTGTAATCTAAAATGTGTGCGAAGACCAATAATAACACAGACGATTGCTGCTAATAAGCCGTGTGAATTGCTCTGTCTACAGTAGAATAACATGTGTATATATATAATTGAAATAAACATCCAATTACATAAGTGACTATACAGATCATTCGCACACACCTCAATAAACAATTGCACGCATTCTAAAGTAGGAGAAACGACCGTCTAGTCATCTACTTCTTGTGACGCTCCTGCCACTACTATGTGGCTCGATCCCTCATCTGGGTCAGGAAGAAGACAGTTCCTCATGTCAACAATCCGCTTATACATCTCGTAGCTTGTGTACGCGTCCATGGCCGCATACTTGACATGTTGTTCATCCAGTCTCTTATGCCACACACTGTGCCAGGCGTTCTTGTCCTGTAACGCCCACGATGCGGCTATATCTCCCACGTGTTGAAGCACGACTTAGAGGCATAACCGCATTGTAAGCAATGTCGCAAGTGAGGTAATCTTCACAACAACCCATGTAATGAATAAGGAAAAGAGATACATAGTTGGCTTACACTCGCCACGTCACACAATAGCATAAATATCATTACATTCATCCAGATACACTCAAGGTCTGACTACGGAACCAAAATAAAGAACAACCCCAAATGCGACAAAGTCCCTGATCACCCCAACTGGGCACCACTACTGATCGTCTGGAAAAGAAACGTACTATCGTCCTGAGTCCTCAACGAACTCCCACTTGAGCTCAGTCGAATCTCCTAGAGCGGTATCATCGGTCCCTGCATCTGGTTTTGGAAGTAATCTGTGAGTCACGGGGACCCAGCAATCTCACACCCTCGCGATCAAGACTATTTAAGCTTATAGGAAGGGTGAAAGTATGAGGTGGAGCTGCAGCAAGCGACTAGCATATTTGGTGGCTAACATACGCAAATGAGAGCGAGAAGAGAAGGCAAAGGCACAGTCGAACAACTATGATCAAGAAGTGATCCTAGAACAACCTACGTTCAAGCATAACTCGAGACCGTGTTCTCTTCCCGGACTCTGCCGAAAAGAGACCATCACGGCCACACACTCAGTTGATTCATTTTAATTAAGTTAAGTTTCATGTTTTCTATAACTGGACATTAACAAATTCCCATCTGCCCATAACCGCAGGCACGGCTTCCTAAAGTTCAAATCCCTACAGGGGTGTCCCAACTTAGCCCATCACAAGCTCTCACGGTCAACGAAGGATATTCCTTCTCCCAAGACAATCCGATCAGACTCGGAATCCCGGTTACAAGACATCTCGACAATGGTAAAACAAGTATAGCAAAGCCACCTGAATGTGCCGACAAATCCTGATAGGAGCTGCACATATCTCGTTCTCAGGGCACACCGGATAAGCAATCCGTACAACTAAAACCAGCCCTCGAGTTTCCTCGAGGTGGCGCTGCAAGGGGCTCTAGTTTGGACCAACACTCAGAGGAGCACTGGCCCCGGGGGGGGGGGGGTTAAATAAAGATGACCCTCGGGCTCCGGAAACCCAAGGGAAAAAGAGGCTAGGTGGCGAATGGTAAAACCAATGTTGGGCATTGCTGGAGGAGTTTTATTCAAGGCGAACTGTCAAGGGGTTCCCATTATAACCCAACCGTGTAAGGAACGCAAAATCAAGGAACATAACACCGGTATGACGGAAACTAGGGCGGCAAGAGTGGAACAAAACACCAGGCATAAGATCGAGCCTTCCACCCTTTACCAAGTATATAGGTGCATTAAAAATAGACAAGATATAATAATGATATCCCAACAATAAACATGTTCCAACAAGGAACAACTCCAATCTTCACCTGCAACTAGCAACGCTATAAGAGGGGCTGAGCAAAGCAGTAACATAGCCAAACGACGGTTTGCTAGGACAAGGTGGGTTAGGGGTTTGACATGGCAATATGGGAGGAATTATAAGCAAGTGGTAGGTATCGTAGCATAGGCATAGCAAAAGAGTGAGCATCTAGCAAGCAAAGATAGAAACGATTTCGAGGGTATGGTCATCTTGCCTGCAAAGTTCTCCGAGTTGACGTTAGTTTGATCCTCGTAAACGTACTCAATGGGCTCCTCGATCACGTACTCGTCTCCCGGCTCTACCCAAGCAAGAGCAACAAGCAAAGGGAGACACAATCAACCACGTGCAATGCACAAGCGACATGATGCAAGACATGACATGATATGCGGGATGCGATATGTGATGCATATGCATGTCTCGGAAAGGAAAGATTGAACCTGGCCTCAACTTGGAAAACCAAGAGTTCCACAGGAAAGATGAGTTGATTTCGTTCGAAACTGATATAAAGATCACCGGAATCGGATGCACGGTTTGCAAATGGCAAGCAAAACAAATATGGCACCGGTCTGCGATTAACAGCACGAGACCATCTAAATGCATCAAGAACAACATGCTACAACACTCTAACATGACAACAAAATACATGGCAGGGATCCACTCAAGATGCTTGACAAAAGATGAACACTGAGCTATAGCTAATTCACTCAATAGCAGGTTCAAAGAAGCATGGCAAAAGTGCAAAAGATATCAGGTTACAGACTTAGTGAAAAACACAACATGCCAGGAATTTAACATCAGGAAGCAATGTTTAGAGCAAGGTAACAACATGCTACAGGAACATATCATGGCAAGGCAAGGCATGGCATGAAGCTACTCAAAGCATACAACAAAAGTCCCTTACTGACCATAAGCCAAAAGGGATCATAAAATACAATGGCAACCATGTGAACATAGCAATTATCGTTAACAGATTCAGACTTAATAGAAAACTGGAACGTGGCAAAACAGATATCAAGTAGGCATGTTTACGAGCTCGATGCACTCACCACAAAGCATTGCATGATAAACTAAGCATACACCCAGCAAGTAGACATGGCATAGAAGCTAGACATGGCAAGAACAATAACATAGCATGCATGGATCAACTACAACAACCTCGGCAAAAAATGCTTAACATGTAAACATTCTGCTAGGAACATTTTATAGCAAAAGTAGAGCTCGATTGACTCAAGCTAGGGTGCTCCATAATTGCAAACAAAGACATGGATGGATAAAGTATCACAATATCGACAAAACATACTAACTGATCATGCTCAAAAGATGCATGGATCACTCGGTAGCAACATGAACACATGTTATAAAAATATAGATAGGGCAATGACTTAGAATATTTCTAAGTCCCTGAAATCAACAACATTAAGTAAGCTACTTTGCATGCTTGTGCTAGTCACCACAGAGATCACAAAAATACATGGCATACACCCCTGGAAAGATGGCATGGCATACTTCAAAACTCATGTAGAACTCAAGATCATAGGAGGCACCCATTGATACGTCCATTTTGCATCATGCTTTTATATCGATATTTATCGCATTATGGACTGTTATTTCACTTTATGTCACAATACTTGTGGCTATTCTCTCTTATTTTACAAGGTTTATATAAAGAGGGAGAATGCCGGCAGCTAGAATTCTGGTTTGGAAAAGGAGCAAATATTAGAGACCTATTCTGCGCAACGCCAAAAGTCCTGAAACTCCATGGAACGTCTTAAAAGAAATAAAGAAAAATCCACGCCAAAGATGAAGGCTAGGGGGCCCACACCCTGCTCACAAGGGTGGGGGCGCGCCCCCTACCTTGTGGGCCCCCTGGTGACTCTCCGATGCCCATCTTCTCATATATGAGGTCTTTCGATGAGAAAAAATTAGGAAGGAACTTTTCGGGACGAGACTCCGCCGCCACGAGGCGGAACCTTGGCGGATCCAATCTAGAGCTCCAGCAGAGCTGTTCTTCCGGGGAAACTTCCCTCCCGGAGGGGGAAATCATCACCATCGTCATCACCAACGCTCCTCTCATCGGGAGAGGGCAATCTCCATCAACATCTTCACCAGCACCATCTCATCTCTAAACCCTAGTTCATCTCTTGTTTCCAATTCTTGTGTCAAAGTCCGGGATTGGTGCTAGTAGGTTGCTAGTAGTGTTGATTACTCCTTGTAGTTGATGCTAGTTGGTTTAATTGGTGGAAGATCGTATGTTCAGATCCTATATGCATATTATTACCCCTCTAATTATGAACATGAATATGCTTTGTGAGTAATTACGTTCGTTCCTGAGGACAAGGGAGAAGTCTTGCTATGAGTAGTCATGTGAATTTGGTATTCGTTTGATATTTTGATAAGATGTATGTTGTCTAGCCTCTAGTGGTGTTATGTGAACGTCGACTACATAACACTTCACCATTATTTGGGCCTAGAGGAAGGCATTGGGAAGTAATAAGTAGATGATGGGTTGCTAGAGTGACAAAAGCTTAAACCCTACTTTATGTGTTGCTTCGTAAGGGGCTGATTTGGATCCACATGTTTCATGCTATGGTTAGGTTTACCTTAATACTTTTGTTGTAGTTGCGGATTCTTGCAATAAAGGTTAATCATAAGTGGGATGCTTGTTCAAGTAAGAACAGCACCCAAGCACCGGTCCACCCTGTTGGGGAACGTAGCCAAATTTTAAAATTTTCTACGCATCACCAAGATCAATCTATGGAGTCATCTAGCAACGAGGGAGAGAGGAGTGCATCTACACACCCTTGTAGATCGCGCGCGGAAGCGTTCAAGAGAACGGGGTTGATGGAATCGTACTCGACGTGATCCAAATCACCGATGACCAAGTGCCGAACGGACGGCACCTCCGCGCTGAACACACGCACGGTTGGGAAGATGTCTCCTCGAACTTGATCCAGCAAGGGGGAAGGAGAGGTTGATGAAGATCCAGCAGCACGACGGCGTGGTGGTGGATGCAGCAGGATCCCGGCAGGGCTTCGCCAAGCGCAAGCGGGGAGGTGAGGTGTTACGGAGGGAGAGGGAGGCGCCAAGAGCAAAGGTGCGGCTGCCCTCCCTCCCCCCTCTTTATATAGGGGCCTTGGGGGGCGCCGGCCCTAGGGAGATGGATCTCCAAGGGGGCGGCGGCTAAGGGGTGGCTTCCCCCCCAAGCCAAGTGGGGGGCGCCCCCACCCCTAGGGTTTCCCAACCCTAGGCGCAGGGGAGTCCCAAGGGGGGGGGGCGCACCAGCCCACTAGGGGCTGGTTCCCCTCCCAATTCAGCCCATGGGGCCCTCCGGGATAGGTGGCCCCACCCGGTGGACCCCCAGGACCCTTCCGGTGGTCCCGGTAAAATACAGGCGACCCCCGAAACCTTCCCGATGGCCGAAACTAGACTTCCTATATATAAATCTTTACCTCCGGACCATTCCGGAACTCCTCGTGACGTCCGAGATCTCATCCGGTACTCCGAACAACTTTCGGGTTACTGCATACTAATATCTCTACAACCCTAGCATCACCGAACCTTAAGTGTGTAGACCCTACGGGTTTGGGAGACATGCAGACATGACCGAGACGACTCTGTGGTCAATAACCAACAGCGGGATCTGGATACCCATGTTGGCTCCCACATGCACCATGATGATCTCATCGGATGAACCACGATGTCGAGGATTCAATCAATCTGTATACAATTCCCTTTGTCAATTGGTACGTTACTTGCCCGAGACTCGATCGTCAGTATCCCAATAGCTCGTTCAATCTCGTTACCGGCAAGTCACTTTACTCGTGTCATAATGCATGATCCCGTGATCAACCACTTGGTGACATTGAGATCATTATGATGATGCATTACCGAGTGGGCCCAGACATACCTCTCTGTCATACGGAGTGACAAATCCCAGTCTCGATTCATGCCAACCCAACAGACACTTTCGGAGATACCTGTAGTGTACCTTTATAGTCACCCAGTTACGTTGTGACGTTTGGCACACCCAAGGCACTCCTACGGTATCTGGGAGTTGCACAATCTCATGGTCTAAGGAAATGATACTTGACATTCGGAAAAGCTACAACAAACGAACTACACGATCTTTGAGCTATGCTTAGGATTGGGTCTTGTCCATCACATCATTCTCCTAATGATGTGATCCCGTTATCAATGACATTCAATGTCCATAGTCAGGAAACCATGACTATCTTTTGATCAACGAGCTAGTCAACTAGAGGCTCACTAGGGACGTGTTGTGGTCTATGTATTCACACATGTATTACGATTTCCGGATAACACAATTATAGCATGAACAAAGAAATATAATAATAACCATTTTATTATTGCCTCTAGGGCATATTTCTAACAGTCTCCTACTTGCACTCGAGTCAATAGTCTAGTTACATTGTGATGAATCGAACACCCATGCAGTTCTGGTGTTGATCATGTTTTGCTCTAGGGAGAGGTTTAGTCAACGGATCTGCCACATTTAGGTTTGTATGTACTTTACAAATCTCTATGTCTCCATTTTGAACACTTTCACGTATGGAGTTGAAGCGACGCTTGATATGCCTAGTCTTCCTGTGAAACCTGGGCTCCTTGGCAAGGGCAATAGCTCCAGTGTTGTCACAGAAGAGAGTCATCGGGCCCGACGCATTGGGTATGACTCCTAGGTCGGTAATGAACTCCTTCACCCAGACTGCTTCTTGTGCTGCCTCCGAGGCCGCCATGTACTCCGCTTCACATGTATATCCCACCACAACGCTTTGCTTGCAACTGCACCAGCTTACTACCCCACCATTTAAAATATACACGTATCCGGTTTGTGACTTAGAGTCATCCAGATCTGTGTCGAAGCTAGCATCGACGTAACCCTTTACGACGAGCTCTTCATCACCTCCATAAACAAGAAACATATCCTTAGTCCTTTTCAGGTACTTCAGGATATTCTTAACCGCTGTCCAGTGTTCCATGCGGGATTACTTTGGTACCTTCCTACCAAACTTACGGCAAGGTTTACATCAGGTCTGGTACACAGCATAGCATACATGATAGACCCTATGGCTGAGGCATAGGGGACGACACTCATCTTTTCTCTATCTTCTGCCATGGTCGGGCATTGAGCCGTGCTCAATCTCGTACCTTGCAATACAGGCAAGAACCCCTTCTTTGACTGATCCATTTTGAACTTCTTCAATATCTTGTCAAGGTACGTACTCTGTGAAAGACCAATGAGGCGTATTGATCTATCTCTATAGATCTTGATGCCTAATATATAAGCAGCTTCTCCAAGGTCCTTCATTGAAAAACACTTGTTCAAGTAGGCCTTTATGCTTTCCAAGAATTCTATATCATTTCCCATCAACAATATGTCATCCACATACAATATGAGAAATGCTACAGAGCTCCCACTCACTTTCTTGTAAATGCAGGCTTCTCCATAAGTCTGCGTAAACCCAAACGCTTTGATCATGAAAGTGCGTTATATCGACTAGAGGGGGGGTGAATAGGCGATTTTTATGAAAGTCTTCAAAACTTGGGAGTTATGAAGACAAACAGTGAAGATTATGCCTATTACTATGCAGCAGAAGTTAGATTACACTAGGCCAGCCATGGTCATGTATTCAATAGAGTGAAAGCACAGTGACAAACAGCTTCAGTGTAATAAGGATCAAGTAGGAAGAAGTTATGAAGCCAAACAGATCATGCATTCACGTTGTGAAGACAAATGATAAAGCAAGCACGCAATGACTTCACAATGATTAACAGCAAGAGAAGGAAGTGAAGATGAAACCAGTGACTCGTTGAAGACAATGATATGTTGGACCAGTTCCAGTTGCTGTGACAACTGTACGTCTGGTTGGAGTGGCTAGGTATTTAAACCTTAGGACACACAGTCCCGGACACCCAATCCTGAACACACAGTTCAGGACACCAAGTCCTCACCGTAATCTCCTTGAGCTAAGGTCACTTAGTCCTCACCCAATCACTCTGGTAAGTCTTCAAGGTAGACTCCCAAACCTTCACAGACTTTGTTCACTGGCAATCCACAATGTCTCTTGGATGCTCTGAACGCGACGCCTAACCGTCTGGAGGATTCACAGTCCTCAAATGTAATAAGTATTCAGATCACACAGACAAGAAGACTTAAGTGATGCCCAATTTACTCTGGCTTTGGGTGGTTAGGGCTTTTCTCCTCACTAGGAATTTTCTCTCAAAGGCTTCGAGGTGGGTTGCTCTCAAACGACAAAAGCCGTGCACTGAAATCTGAGCAGCCAACTGTTTATGGTTGTGGGGGTGGGCTATTTATAGCCACTTGGCAACCCGACCTGATTTGTCCGAAATGACCCTGGGTCACTAAGGAACTGACACGTGTCTCAACGGTCAGATTTCGAACTCTCATGGCAACTTTACTTGGGCTACAAGCAAAGCTGACTTGTCCGGCTCTGGACAAGATTTGCTCTCATTGTCTTCACTCGAAGACATAGGTTTTTGATTTAGGCATCACTTAAGTCATTCTGACTTGTTCTCCTGGACCCCACTTAACAGTACGGTGGTTCCTATGACTCAACAAAAATAAAAAGAACTACGAAAGATCTAAGTCTTCGAGTTCCATAGGCTTCATAACGTGTCTTCTGTTGTCATAGTCTTCAATGTGAATATCTTCATATACCACCTTTGACTTCAATGTCTTCATTCATTTTTAGGGGTCATCTCTGGTAGTAAACCGAATCAATGAGGGACTTCTACCTGTGTTTTCCTGCAATTCTCACAAACACATTAGTCCCTCAACTAGGTTTGTCGTCAATACTCCAAAACCAACTAGGGGTGGCACTAGATGCACTTACAATCTCCCCCTTTTTGGTGATTGATGACAAACTAGTTGAAGTTTTCAACGGGGAATATAAAGTGTGAAGTCTGTAAAGGAATTGTCATCATAAGTTGCAAGTGCTCCCCCTGAAGATGTGCATATAAGTTAATTTGCTTTTGGAATGCAAATGCACATGGCAGGTTGTACTTGTGGAGATCAGCTTCAGCTTATGATGACAATCAACTATGCATGTGAAAGTATATGAAGATAATAACATGCATAATGGAAAATGGACGTCTGCAGAATGAGATGAGTGCGGAATTTATCGTCGCACATGCGGAATTTATCTTCGCAAAAGGAGTGGTAAAACAAGTAGCAGACGACCATCGAGTTTTAGTGTTTACAACTCAAAAGAACCAAATGAAGCAAAACAAGAGTTGCAAACATGAAGCAAGTATAACAAAACAAGGCACCCGCCCATATTGACCCGCTTGAAGACTATAAACATCATATGCTTCTCCCGCTTTTGTCAGGAATGACCAAAAAGGTTTGAAGACATAGAGTTTTCTACGCGTTCCCAGGCGCAGCAGGGTCGGTGAAGTTGTTTGGCGGTGCTGAGCTTTGAGGTGCTGAAGCGGGTGGTGGTGAAGTAGCATCATCATCTTCATCAATGATCCTCGCAGTGACAGTGGCAGCAGATGAGGAATACTCAGAGTCTTCAAGTGACGGTGTGTTGCGCATCACAACCCTCCTAGGAGGTGTGGTGTCAAATTTGAAGCACTCTGTGAAGCCATCCTCTTCAAGTTCAGCTTCAGTGCAGATCATTGAGAGCCCTTTCCACGTACGACGGCAAGTCTCATGCGTAACGAAGTCATTCTTGGTGGCCAGGTTTCGAAGACGATTGACATCCACCAAGAGGCTCTTCATCTGACGTTTCAGCCAGTCGTGATGCCTATCTTGCTTTTGGTGAAGGGCCACAAGAAGCTCTCGGTCAGTGAGGACACGAGCACGCTTCTTGGGTCTTGGAGCGTTTGTGCTATCTGTGGCTTCAGTTGATGCTGGTGCACGTGTAGTGCTAGCCATAGGATAGACCCTGGACATGGCTTCAACACCTTCAACATTCTGCGTGAAGCTCCGGTGTTCGGCATTCTGAAGACTTATTGGTTGCTTGGCAGGCTCAGGGTATATTGCTTCAGCAGAGATATCCACATCTTGCAGGAAGATGCGATGGTTTCGGGCTGAGGGCTGATACGAAATTGTAGAGTGCAGTTTGATCAGCCTCATCACCCAAGGGGCATAGATTTTTAGACCAAATAAGTCTGAGCTTGAGGCAGCAAGTTGTCGTATGAAAAGATCCTATGCATTGAAGCATTTGCCATGCATGATATAGAATATGAGAGTCTTCATTGCGCCCTCAATCTTGGCATGTGGAGAGTGTCCCTTAATGGGCCAGAGAGTCCGCCGGATAATATGATATATGGTCCTGGGCAGGTACTCTAGGTCTTCAACGAAGAACTCAGTTGGATAGGGTGCATCTTGAGGCAATGGCTTCATCATTGAGAGCATCTGACTCATATTGGGTTCAGGTCTCTGAAATATGCTCTCAATAGCTTCAGAATGAAGTTGACACCCTTCCTCGAAGAATTCGCCTGGAGTGGGCAGGCCAGTGAGCTCAATGATATTGAATGCATTGGCTTCATGATGGACATTTCTGGTCATCCACTCCAGGATCCAAGTCTTAGGATCTCTGTTGTAGCCTTTGATGTGGAGAGTGGCATAAAACTGAAGCAGAAGCTCTTCGTTCCAGTGCTCTTCATCAGTCACGAACGGCAGCAGACCCACTTGCTTGAAGCAGTCCAAAGCTTCCTCAAGACATGGCAGACCAGCAATAGCTTCAACCTCAAGGCGCTTGTGTGGGAAGATGCGACCTTGGTTGTATAAGATGCAAGAATAATAGCTGCGCTGAGAATAGCTCCAGAACCTGTCTGATACAATCCTTTCCCTTGAATAGGGGTTCTTTGAGCTATCGAAAAATGTGTTGTCTGCCTTGAAGCTGTTTACATCAAAGGAGCCAGGTGCTGATGCAGGACCTGGGAACCTTGGAAGCCTTGGGACTGGCTTCTGGACATGAGGCTTGTGCTCTATGTGATAGTCAAATTGTGGACCTGCAGCAGACTCAGGAACTGAAGTGTCTGGCTCAGTGGCTTCGCTGTCCTCTGAAGCATTTGGTGGGGCGGGCTCCACATTGGCTTCAGTGTTAGTAGTTTGAGGGACATCTTCAGGCACGTTCTCTTGGGGAACTGCATCTTGATGGAGCGAGGGAGTGAGTTCTGGAGGTGCTTCTTCATTGTCTTCGGCTGATGCAGCCGGAATTTCTGCAGACTGGACTTGAGGCCGTGGACCTTTGCGAAGCCTACGGAACGCAGACGATGCTTGTGGTGTCGGAGTGGGCTGGGCCTGAATGTCTTCTTCCTCCTGAGGGCGATCCGCCCATGACTCATCTTGTGCCATTAGCGTCAGAGGACGACCAATGCTGATGGGTTCGCTTGTTTCAAGCTGAGGAAGGGCTGCATCACCTTGCACATTGTCCTGATGACCAATGTCTTCAGCAGCTAGTGGGTCGGCTGCTGGAATATCTTCAGCGTCAGGTGCCTCTGTGGGAGCAGGCTCATGAACTGTTAGTCTTCTTTCTGCATTGGGGTGAATGACAGAAAGGGGTTCAACCATCAAGGGCTCAGTGGGAGCAGCCCTAGATTTCTTAGTCTTGCGCTTCTTTTTACTGGGGGCAGAAGGAGAGGCTTCAGAGCTCTTCCTTTTCTGGCTTCAGCTTCTGTAGCTCTTGTCTTCTTTGGCTTCGAGCCAGTCGTGGCGGTTGGGAAGACAATGGAAGTGGCTGCTTGTCTTGATGCCTCTGGTTCACTCACAGCAGGCTGCTTCTTCTTCTTTGCGGCCATCTTAGGGTCGATGCCTGGACGCCCAAGTGCCTTGCGCTTTTCAGCCTCGTTGTAGGCTTGAACACATTTGTCAGCCAATGACTTCATCCTTTCACGCGAGCCTTGAGCTTCAGCACGCTTCTTCAGAAAGTTTTCTTTGAGATCATGCAGCATGATTTTGAAGCTTCTCACTTCCTGCACACTGAGACTGGCCATGTGCTTCTTGAACTGAACTTTTTCGTGATCAATTTTCTGCTTCAGCTCAACAATGCGCTGAGCAATGGCCAGTTCTGAAGCAATTGCGCCTTGGAAGGCGACGCTGAGTCCAATAGGCAACTGCAGATCATTGAAGCTTATATCTGGTGTGTCAAACCATTCATCGATGAAGCTGTGGATGATGGCGACATCAAAGAGAGGCAGATTGTTGAAGATTTCCGCTTCGTCCTTGCTTTTGATGAGTTGTTCTAGTGCGTCATCGCCCAGATCTTCATCGCTTGATAGATCAATGGCTTCACTGCGTAGAATGGCAGCAGCAGTGAGCTCTTTGCCTGTGTGTTGCTGAGGCTCCTTATCCTTCAGGGGCTTGGAGATGTGGGATACATCTTCAGACTGCACACTGACTTCAGGAGGTGCAGTTTTCAATGGCTTCGCCCTTGAGATTTCTGAGGCAGGGGCCGGCTTCGAAGCTTTTGGTTTCTTTGTCTGCTTTGGCTTCGGCACAGCAGGAGCTTCATCAGACTCAGAATCAGCTGGAGGGTCATTCACAGCAGTCCCTTGGACTAAGATGTGGGTGATCAGGCCCTCAAGATTGGCAAACGGACCGATGATATTGGGTTCCGCGTCGCGTGTGCCATCTGCCCTTGGTGAGGGGGGACCAGGATTGAAGTCAAGCCCAAATTTCTTCTTGTTTAGCTTCGCAGACTGTTGAGCAAACTGAAAGTTGCGTTTGAAGAGATTGTCGTCACGACACCAGAGAAGTGACGACGGATGTGCATCATCAGGCTGTGGTCCTCGGACCATGCATGGGTAGAAGCCTTGAGCAATGGCTTCATCTCTGGTTCTGGGTACAAGGTTCTTGTATAAGATATCCCCCCGTGGACTCTTGATTGCATTCTTTTCAGCATACTCCTGGGTGACGAAGCGGTATTTGAACCACTGTTCTGCCCAATAGCGTCGAATCCATTGGATTCGGGTTTTGCGCTGCCCATAGCTCTCTTCTGGATCTGTTTTGTACATTTCTGCCAAGTCTTCAGGCAGATCCTTGGAAGTTCCCTCACGTCTCTGTCTGCCCCCCTTTCTTGCTGCTGCAACTGAAGCCGTAAACTTTAACTTGAAAGGCTTCAAAACTTTCAAAGGCTTCAAAGGCTTTCTTTTTATGGACAAACAGGAATTGGCTTCAGGAGAGTTTATGTGATGCTGTAGGAATTCTGCAAATGAATGCAGACTATGAGAACCGAAGGATTCTCCCACGGACATGTACCTGTGACAACATTAAGGTGCGAGGGAAGGGGAAGAGGTCATATGCATTCTCAGAAGGTTTTGAAGATTAATCAGTTTAGAAGACATTGACCTCATTGTGCGAAGACATTCACTTATAGATAAGAAGTTGGTTCCAGATTTGTATGAACCCATAGATCAGTACAAGTGAGGAATCTAACTACTTTATGAAGCACAAGTGAATATACTAGGCATGTTATGAGATGCAGCGAGAGATCTAACTGGTGTGAAGAGAAACTTCTTATGGTTGAAAGTGACAGAACCAAGAGATCAAAAGAGGCTGTAAAAAGAAGTTTTATTTACCACACTGGAACTGCTAGACGGAAGGAAGTTGATGCCGAGCAGTTCAGTCCTCCGTGCCCTAACTTGGTGACGGAAAACACCTACGGCGACGGCGGAGAGGACGATGTCCGCGGTCGGCGTGAGGACGGCGTTGGAGAGGTTGCGGCAGCGAAGCGCTTCGTCTCTGGCGTTGTCGAGTGCTAGCGGTGGCGCTAGGGTTCGTGCGAGGATGGAAGAAGGAGATAATGACTGCGGTAAGTGTGAATTTATAGACTCAGAGGCGGCACTGTGCTATTACGCAGGTGCCCCTGGCGGTTCGCATTTGAGGCACGCGTGGCCAGTTAGTGGAAGTTTGGGGTTTGTTCCACGTCCCACGCACGCCTAAATTGTCGGGCGGTCGTTCCTGCTTCTCCGGATCTTATGTGGAGGAATGAGCATTAAAAAAACAGACTTTTATGGTTGTCTCTATGTCTTCAGCTGACAAGGACACAGTGAAGACATTCGACAGTTTCAACCAAATGCACATGACTTGGAGAGATAGAGTTTGAGATAGAAAGCACAGAGAGGTTAGGGTCCGATCACATTCACTTAGTTCAAAAGATTCAACCAAGAAGACATAGCTATAAGTGAATGCTGTAGAGGATAGAACACTTAGAGCATATATATATATTCATCATAGTGAAGATAATCATGAAGACATGTTAAGTTCGAAGCCAAACCAATGTGAAGATATTGCAAGGTAACGCCATGAGTTAAACACTTCAAAATGGAACGTTTGGTGGTGGCGTTACCCACCGTATAGGAAGTATTAGACCCAGACACGGCGCACAATTATTGTGGCGCTCCGAAGTCAAATTCCACATTAATGTATTCACACTTAGAATGTATGTCTTCATTGATTGAAGATATACTTTACTTTGTGCGTTGCACATCTAAGTCATCAATATGCATAAGTGTTAGGATGTGTGCCTGATCACAGGACATTTGAGGATTCCAAGATATTTAGCTCACACCGTAACTTGCAAAACCTCTTCTCATCCAAGGGCTTGGTGAAGATATCTGCCAATTGCTCTTCAGTGTTGACGTGTATGATATCAATGTCTTCCTTCACAACATGATCTCTGAGAAAGTGATGGCGAATTTCAATGTGCTTTGTCTTCGAGTGCTGAACTGGGTTGTTGGCAATCTTGATGGCGCTTTCGTTGTTGCAGTAAAGTGGCACTTGCTTCAGATGAATGCCATAATCCTTGAGTGTTTGCTTCATCCACAGAAGCTGAGCGCAGCAAGATCCAGCAGCAATGTATTCAGATTCAGCAGTGGAGAGAGATACACAGTTCTGCTTCTTTGAAGACCAACATACAAGTGATCGTCCCAGAAAGTGACATGTGCCTGATGTAGACTTGCGATCAACTTTGTCACCAGCATAATCAGCATCCGAAAATCCAACCAAATCAAACTCTGAGCCCTTTGGATACCATAATCCTAGAGTTGGGGTGTGAGCCAAATATCGAAGAATTCGCTTCACAGCTAAGTGATGCGACTCCTTTGGTGCCGCTTGAAATTGAGCACACATGCAAACACTAAGCATGATATCTGGCCTAGATGCACATAAATAAAGCAAAGACCCAATCATGGAGCGGTATACCTTTTGATCGAACTCTTTACCATTGTCGTCAGGACCTAGATGATGTTTGGCTGGCATTGGTGTTGTGAAGCCTTTGCAGTCTTGCATACCGAACTTCTTCAGGCAATCTTTGAGATACTTCTCTTGAGATATGAAGATGCCATTGCGCTGTTGTCAGATTTGAAGACCAAGAAAGAACTTCAGCTCCCCCATCATGGACATCTGATATTGCTCTTGCATCATATATCCAAACTCTTCACTGTACTTCCGATTGGTGCAGCCGAAGATAATGTCATCCACATATATTTGGCACACAAACAGTTCACCATCGTATGTCTTCGTGAAAAGAGTGGGATCTAGGGAACCAGGTATGAAGCCTTTGCTCTTCAGAAAGTACTTGAGTGTATCATACCAGGCCCTAGGGGCTTGTTTGAGGCCATACAGTGCCTTGTTGAGCTTGTATACCATATCAGGATGTTTTGGATTTTCAAAACCAGGTGGTTGTGCAACATACACTTCTTCTTCAATCTTGCCATTGAGAAGGGCACTTTTCACATCCATTTGATATAGAAGTATGTTATGATGATTTGCATAGGCCAGCAGTATGCGTATGGCTTCAAGCCTAGCCACAGGAGCAAAAGTTTCATTGAAGTCAATGCCCTCTACTTGAGTATATCCTTGAGCAACGAGACGAGCTTTGTTTCTGACAACTTGACCATGCTCATCTTGCCTGTTGCGGTATATCCATTTGGTGCCTATTATGTTGTGCTTCCGTGGATCGGGACGCTTAACCAGTTCCCATACATTATTCAGCTCAAACTGTTGAAGCTCTTCTTGCATAGCTTGAATCCATTCAGGTTCCATGAAGGCTTCTTCAACTTTCTTGGGTTCTGATATTGAGACGAATGCGAAATGCCCACAGAAGTTTGCTAGCTGAGTTGCCCTGGAATGAGTGAGTGGACCAGGTGCATTGATGCTGTCAAGTATTCTGTCAATCTGCACTTCATTTGCAACACGAGGATGTATAGGGCGAAGACTTTGCTCTTGCTGATCTGCGTTGTTGTTTGGAGGAATGTCTTCATGCTGAGCATTGTCTTCATGTTGATCAGGTGCTGAGATGATGAGTTCTTCTTCAGGATGAGCTTCAGAAGGCATAATCTCTCCAGTTCCCATAAGCTTGATTGATTCACTAGCTGGGACTTCATCTAACACATTTGGCAGTTGCTCTCTTTGTGAACCATTTGTTTCATCAAACCGCACATCCACTATTTCGACCACTTTGTAATGGAAGAGATTGAAGACTCTGTAGGAGTGTGAATCCTTTCCATATCCAAGCATAAAGCCCTCATGTGCTTTTGGTGCAAACTTTGAGGTGTGATGTGGGTCCTTGATCCAGCACCTTGCGCCAAATACTCTGAAGTAACTGACATTTGGCTTCTTGCCAGTTAGGAGTTCATAAGATGTCTTGTTCAGAAGCTTGTGAAGATAAACACGATTGATTGTATGGCATGCAGTATCAATGGCTGCAGTCCAGAATTTTCTTGGAGTCTTGTATTCATCTAGCATTGTTCTGGCCATTTCAATGAGTGTTCTGTTCTTGCGTTCGACGACGCCATTCTGCTGTGGCGTGTACGGAGCTGAGAATTCATGTGTGTTGCCCAAGGTATCAAGATATGTATCAAGGCCAGTGTTCTTGAATTCAGTGCCATTGTCACTTCTAATGTGCTTTATCTTGGCGCCAAAATTGTTCATAGCTCGATTGGCGAAGCGTCTGAAGACATCCTGCACTTTAGTCTTGTAAAGGATTATGTGTACCCAAGTATATCTAGAGTAATCATCAACAATGACGAAGCCATAGAGGCAAGCAGTAGTAGTAAAAGTTGAGTAGTGAGTGGGACCGAAAAGATCCATGTGGAGCAGTTCGAAGGGTTGTGTAGTAGTCATGATTGTCTTCGAAGGATGTTTTGCCCTTGTCATCTTCCCTGCTTCACAGGCACCACATAAATGATCTTTCTTGAACTTGACACCCTCGATGCCTATGACATGCTTCTTCTTCGCAAGGGTGTGAAGGTTCCTCATGCCAGCATGCCCAAGCCTCCGATGCCAAAGCCAGCATTCTGAAGCTTTTGCAAGAAGGCATACCGCAAGTTGTGGTCCTGCTGAGAAATCTACCACGTACAAATCACCTTTCCGATACCCTTCAAACACTAGAGATTTGTCAGATTCCATTAGCACCAGGCAGCGATATTTTCCAAACATTACAATCATATTCAGATCGCAAAGCATTGAGACAGACATTAAGTTGAAGCCAAGGGATTCAACAAGCATGACTTTATCCATGTGTTGATCCTTTGAGATTGCAACTCTACCTAGACCCAATACCTTACTTTTACCAGTGTCAGCAAATGTGATGTGGCTCTTGTCGGATGGACGTAATTATGAGTCCATAAGAAGGCTTCTTCTGCCAGTCATGTGATTTGTACACCCACTGTCAATAATCCATTCTGAAGATTTTGAAGTCGCTGGTGTCGTACCCTACAGTACAGTTAGGGGGATAGGCTTCACGAAGAGAATTGTGAAGCATAAACATTTGACGAACCAGTGGGTTATGAAAACTTAAATCCAGATTAGGACTAATAGGGAGAGTAGCATGCGATTCAGGAACAAAGTACATATTGATCCCATTCGGGCATTTTATCTTGCGCGCTACAAGATTTTTAAGGTCCCCAGCAATAGCATCAGAAGATTTTGTTTTTCTGCTGGAGACCTTTCCCTGCAAAAGAGAGTTAAGCTTTCTTAACCACCCACATCTTCAAGGGTGGCTTAGAAGCAATAAGTCTAAGTGCAGCATCTAAGAATTTTGGCTTTGAAGCCTTAGCAAACAGTCTAGCAGGTGGACAATAATACTCATAGGAATAAGCAGAATAATTTTTGGTCACATGAACACGGTTCGATGAACCGCTCTCATACTCATGTGCCTGAGTATGGTTTCCCTGCAAAACATTTGTGTTAGTGTGACTCAGGTGAGTCCTCTGTTTGTATGAAGCCATTGGACCGTATGAAGCCTTTGGTCTGAGATTTGTCTTCTTCAAGTGAGGTGTCATGAAGACATTCACAGGAAGATTTTCCAGACACTTTTTGGAAACCCAGATCTTCTTCATAGGCGGTCCATTCCTGCAGTTAGTACCAATGTACCTGGCAAACACTTCACCATTCTGATTCTTAAACAGTTTATAGTTTGCATCAAAGGATTCATCAATGATAATGGGGTTAGCACAAGTGAAGCCAGATAAGTTGGATGGATCTGCTGAAAGTTCCTTTGCAGCAACCCATGTTGTTTTGGGGTACTGCTCAGGTTTCCAGTAAGAGCCATATGCATTGATTTTCCTCACAAATCCAACACCCTCTTTCCTAGGGTTTCGATTCAGGATCTGCTTCTTGAGGACATCACATAGTGTCTGATGTCCTTTAAGACTTTTGTACATCCCTGTTTCAAGCAATGTCTTCAACATAGCATTCTCATCAGCAATAGCAGTGGTATCCTCAGCAGAGGGGTTAGTTACCACGTCAACAGTTGAAGATATTGCAACAGCAGTAGAAGTGGAACATTCAGCAACAGAATTAGCATTATCACGCTCAATGCATTTAAGACATGGTGGTTCAAATCCTTCCTGAGCGGGACTGATCTGTTCGGAGCGAAGTGACTCGTTTTCCTTTTGAAGATCTTCATGAGCAACCCTCAATTTCTCAAGTTCTTGCTTCCTTTGAAGATAATCATAGGAAAGCTTTTCATGAGTTGTTGAGAGAGTATCATGACGATCTTCAAGTTCCTGATACTTAACATGAAGGTTTTTTATGTCTTCAATTAAGGATTCAGATCGAGTCATTTCAGCACCCAACAGATCATCGCTTCTGTCTAACAGTTTTTGAATATGTTCCATAGCTTTCTGTTGTTCAGTTGCAATTCTAGCAAGTGTTTTGTAGCTAGGTTTTCAATCACATTCAGAGTCATCGTCACTAGATGTTTCATAGCGAGTAGTGCGTGTGTTTACCTTGGCACCGCGTGCCATGAAGCAGTAGGTAGGAGTGGAGTCGTTCTTGTCATTTGCGTTGGTGTCGGTGATGCAGTCATTGTCTTCAGTGTTGAAGATGGACTTGGCGACGTATGCTGTAGCCAGACTCGCAATGCCAGAATCAGACTCCTCCTCAGACTCCACCTCTGCCTCCTCAGATGCGGACTCCTCCTCTGAATCCATCTCCTTTCCAACAAACGCACGTGCCTTGCCAGATGAGCTCTTCTTGTGTGATGAAGACTTTGATGAAGACTTGGAAGAAGACTTTGAGTATTTCTTCTTCTTCTTGTCGCCAGAATCATATTCCTTGCTCTTCTTCTTCCTTCTGTTCTCATTGTCCCACTGTGGACACTCAGAGATGAAGTGTCCAGTTTTCTTGCACTTGTGACATGTTTTCTTCTTGTAGCCATGAGCAGAAGCTTCATCATTCCTTGAGCTTGATCGTGAAGATTTTCTGAAGCCTTTCTTCTTGGTGAATTTTTGGAACTTCTTCACTAGCATTGCAAGTTCTCTTCCAATGTCTTCAGGATCATCAGAACTGCAGTCAGATTCTTCTTCAGATGAGGAGACAACTTTTGCCTTCAAGGCGCGAGTTCGCCCATAGTTTGGACCGTAGATATCTCTTTTCTCAGAAAGCTGAAACTCGTGTGTGTTGAGCCTCTCAAGTATGTCAGACGGATCGAGTGTCTTGAAATCAGGACGTTCTTGAATCATCAGGGCCAGGATGTCAAACAAACTATCAAGTGATCTCAGCAGCATTTTGACGATTTCATGTTTGGTGATTTCAATGGCGCCGAGGGCTTGAAGCTCATTTGTGATGTTAGTGAGTCTATCAAATGTGTGCTGGACATTCTCATTGTCATTTCGCTTGAAGCAGTTGAAGAGATTGCGAAGGACACTGATTCGTTGATCTCTCTGGGTTGAGATGCCTTCATTGACCTTGGAGAGCCAGTCCCAGACCAGTTTGGATGTCTTCAAGGCACTCACACGGCCATACTGTCCTTTGGTCAGATGACCACAGATGATGTTCTTGGCAGTAGAGTCCAGTTGAACGAATTTCTTGACATCAGCAGCAGTGACACCTTCTCCAGCCTTGGGAACGCCGTTCTCGACGACATACCATAGGTCGACGTCAATGGCTTCAATATGCATGCGCATCTTATTCTTCCAGTAGGGATATTCAGTTCCATCGAAGACGGGGCACGCAGCGGAGACATTGATTATCCCTGCAGTCGACATAGCTAAAACTCCAGGTGGTTAAACCGAATCACACAGAACAAGGGAGCACCTTGCTCTGATACCAATTGAAAGTGCGTTATATCGACTAGAGGGGGGGTGAATAGGCGATTTTTATGAAAGTCTTCAAAACTTGGGAGTTATGAAGACAAACAGTGAAGATTATGCCTATTACTATGCAGCGGAAGTTAGATTATACTAGGCCAGCCATGGTCATGTATTCAATAGAGTGAAAGCACAGTGACAAACAGCTTCAGTGTAATAAGGATCAAGTAGGAAGAAGTTATGAAGCCAAACAGATCATGCATTCACGTTGTGAAGACAAATGATAAAGCAAGCACGCAATGACTTCACAATGAGTAACAGCAAGAGAAGGAAGTGAAGATGAAACCAGTGACTCGTTGAAGACAATGATATGTTGGACCAGTTCCAGTTGCTGTGACAACTGTACGTCTGGTTGGAGTGGCTAGGTATTTAAACCTTAGGACACACAGTCCCGGACACCCAATCCTGAACACACAGTTCAGGACACCAAGTCCTCACCGTAATCTCCTTGAGCTAAGGTCACTTAGTCCTCACCCAATCACTCTGGTAAGTCTTCAAGGTAGACTCCCAAACCTTCACAGACTTCGTTCACTGGCAATCCACAATGTCTCTTGGATGCTCTGAACGCGACGCCTAACCGTCTGGAGGATTCACAGTCCTCAAATGTAATAAGTATTCAGATCACACAGACAAGAAGACTTAAGTGATGCCCAATTTACTCTGGCTCTGGGTGGTTAGGGCTTTTCTCCTCACTAGGAATTTTCTCTCAAAGGCTTCGAGGTGGGTTGCTCTCAAACGACAAAAGCCGTGCACTGAAATCTGAGCAGCCAACTGTTTATGGTTGTGGGGGTGGGCTATTTATAGCCACTTGGCAACCCGACCTGATTTGTCCGAAATGACCCTGGGTCACTAAGGAACTGACACGTGTCTCAACGGTCAGATTTCGAACTCTCATGGCAACTTTACTTGGGCTACAAGCAAAGCTGACTTGTCCGGCTCTAGACAAGATTTGCTCTCATTGTCTTCACTCGAAGACATAGGTTTTTGATTTAGGCATCACTTAAGTCATTCTGACTTGTTCTCCTGGACCCCACTTAACAGTACGGTGGTTCCTATGACTCAACAAAAATAAAAAGAACTACGAAAGATCTAAGTCTTCGAGTTCCATAGGCTTCATAACGTGTCTTCTGTTGTCATAGTCTTCAATGTGAATATCTTCATATACCACCTTTGACTTCAATGTCTTCATTCATTTTTAGGGGTCATCTCTGGTAGTAAACCGAATCAATGAGGGACTTCTACCTGTGTTTTCCTGCAATTCTCACAAACACATTAGTCCCTCAACTAGGTTTGTCGTCAATACTCCAAAACCAACTAGGGGTGGCACTAGATGCACTTACAGATCATCTCATCAAAACGAATGTTCCAACTCCGAGATGCTTGCACCAGCCCATAAATCGAGCGTTGGAGCTTGCACACCTTGTCAGCATTCTTAGGATCGACAAAACCTTCCGGCTGCATCATATACAATTCTTCCTTCAGGAAACCATTAAGGAATGCCGTTTTGACGTCCATTTGCCATATTTCATAATCATAGAATGCGGCAATTGCTAACATGATTCGGACGGACTTCAGCTTCGCTACGGGTGAGAAAGTCTCATCGTAGTCAACCCCTTGAACTTGTCGATAACCCTTAGCGACAAGCCGAGCTTTATAGATGGTTACGTTACCATCCGCGTCTGTCTTCTTCTTAAAGATCCATTTATTTTCTATGGCTCTCCGATCATCGGGCAAGTCAGTCAAAGTCCATACTTCATTTTCATACATGGATCCTATCTCGGATTTCATGGCTTCTAGCCATTTGTCGGAATCCGGGCCCGCCATCGCTTCTTCATAGTTCAAAGGTTCACCATTGTCTAACAACATGATTTCCAGGACAGGGTTATCGTACCACTCTGGTGCGGAACGTGTCCTTGTGGACCTACGAAGTTCAGTAGCAACTTGATCTGAAGTTTCATGATCATCATCATTAACTTCCTCTCTAGTCGGTGCAGGCACCTCAGGAACATTTTCTTGAGCTGTGCCACTTACCAGTTCAAGAGGTAATACCTCATCAAGTTCTACTTTCCTCCCACTTATTTCTTTTGAGAGAAACTCTTTCTCTAGAAAGTACCCATTCTTGGAAACAAAGATCTTGCCTTCAGATCTGAGGTAGAAGGTATACCCAATAGTTTCTTTAGGGTACCCTATGAAGACGC
Source organism: Triticum urartu (assembly GCF_056163025.1). Classification (NCBI taxonomy): domain Eukaryota; kingdom Viridiplantae; phylum Streptophyta; class Magnoliopsida; order Poales; family Poaceae; genus Triticum; species Triticum urartu. The sequence continues at coordinate 484,860,248 of NC_141875.1, forward strand.
ATTTTTCCGATTTGGGTTCGAACTTTTCCGGTTGAAGTTTCTTGACATAAGCATCGCATCCCCAAACTTTTAGAAACGACAGCTTAGGTTTCTTCCCAAACCATAATACATACGGTGTCGTCTCAACAGATCTCGACGGAGCCCTATTTAAAGTGAATGCGGCAGTCTCTAAAGCATAGCCCCAAAATGATAGCGGTAGATCGGTAAGAGACATCATAGATCGCACCATATCCAATAGAGTGCGATTACGACGTTCGGACACACCATTGCGCTGAGGTGTTCCAGGCGGCGTGAGTTGTGAAACTATTCCACATTTTCTTAAGTGTGTGCCAAATTCGTGACTCAAGTATTCTCCCCCGCGATCTGATCGTAAGAACTTGATTTTCTTGTCACGTTGATTCTAAACCTCATTCTGAAATTCCTTGAACTTTTCAAAGGTCTCAGACTTGTGTTTCATTAAGTAGACATACCCATATCTACTCAAGTCATCAGTGAGGGTGAGAACATAACGATAGCCACCGCGAGCCTCAACACTCATTGGACCGCACACATCAGTATGTATGATTTCCAATAAGTTGGTTGCTCGCTCCATTGTTCCTGAGAACGGAGTCTTGGTCATTTTACCCATGAGGCATGGTTCGCACGTGTCAAATGATTCGTAATCAAGAGACTCCAAAAGCCCATCTGCATGGAGCTTCTTCATGCGTTTGACACCTATGTGACCAAGGCGGCAGTGCCACAAGTATGTGGGACTATCATTATCAACCTTACATCTTTTGGTATTCACACTATGAATATGTGTAACATTACGCTCGAGATTCATTAAGAATAAACCATTCACCATCGGAGCATGACCATAAAACATATCTCTCATATAAATAGAACAACCATTATTCTCGGATTTAAATGAGTAGCCATCTCAAATTAAACGAGATCCTGATACAATGTTCATGCTCAAAGCTGGCACTAAATAACAATTATTGAGGTTTAAAACTAATCCCGTAGGTAAATGTAGAGGTAGCATGCCGACGGCGATCACATCGACCTTGGAACCATTCCCAACGCGCATCGTCACCTCGTCCTTCGCCAGTCTTCGCTTATTCCGCAGCTCCTGCTTTGAGTTACAAATGTGAGCAACCACACCGGTATCAAATACCCAGGAGCTACTACGAGTACTGGTAAGGTACACATCAATTACATGTATATCACATATACCTTTAGTGTTGCCGGCCTTCTTGTCCGCTAAGTATTTGGGGCAGTTCCGCTTCCAGTGACCACTTCCCTTGCAATAAAAACACTCAGTCTCGGGCTTGGGTCCATTCTTTGGCTTCTTCCCGGCAGCTTGCTTACCGGGCGCGGCAACTCCCTTGCCGTCCTTCTTGAAGTTCTTTTTACCCTTGCCTTTCTTGAACTTAGTGGTTTTATTCACCATCAACACCTGATGTTCCTTTTTGATTTCTACCTCCGCTGATTTCAGCATTTAATATACCTCAGGAATGGTCTTTTCCATCCCCTGCATATTGAAGTTCATCACAAAGCTCTTGTAGCTCGGTGGAAGCGACTGAAGGATTCTGTCAATGACCGCGTCATCCGGGAGATTAACTCCCAGCTGAGCCAAGTGGTTATGCAACCCAGACATTTTGAGTATGTGCTCACTGACAGAACTATTTTCCTCCATCTTACAGCTGAAGAACTTGTCATAGACTTCATATCTCTCGACCCGGGCATGAGCTTGGAAAACCATTTTCAGCTCTTCGAACATCTCATATGCTCCGTGTCTCTCAAAACGCTTTGGGAGCCTCGGTTCTAAGTTGTAAAGCATGCCGCACTGAACAAGGGAGTAATCATCGGCACGTGACTGCCAAGCGTTCATAATGTCTTGGTTCTCTGGGACAGGTGCGTTACCTCGCGGTGCTTCCAGGACATAATCTTTCTTGGCAGCTATGAGGATGATCCTCAGGTTCCGGACCCAGTCCGTATAGTTGCTGTCATCATCTTTCAGCTTGGTTTTCTCTAGGAATGCGTTGAAGTTGAGGACAACGTGGGCCATTTGATCTACAAGACATATTGTAAAATTTTAGACTAAGTTCATGATAATTAAGTTAATCTATTCAAATTACTCAATGAACTCCCACTCAGATAGACATCCCTCTAGTCATCTAAGTGAAACATGATCCGAGTCAACTAGGCCGTGTCCGATCATCACGTGAGACGGACTAGTCAACATCGGTGAACATCTTCATGTTGATCGTATCTTCTATACGACTCATGCTCGACCTTTCGGTCTTCTGTGTTCCGAGGCCATGTCTATACATGCTAGGCTCGTCAAGTCAACCTAAGTGTATTGCGTGTGTAAATCTGGCTTACACCCGTTGTATTCAAACGTTAGAATCTATCACACCCGATCATCACGTGGTGCTTCGAAACAACGAACCTTCGCAATGGTGCACAGTTAGGGGGAACACTTTCTTGAAATTATTACGAGGGATCATCTTATTTAAGCTACCATCGTTCTAAGCAAATAAGATGTAAAACATGATAAACATCACATGCAATCAAATAGTGACATGATATGGCCAATATCATTTGCTCCTTTTGATCTCCATCTTCGGGGCTCCATGATCATCGTTGTCACCGGCATGACACCATGATCTCCATCATCGTGTCTTCTTGAAGTTGTCTCGTCATCTATTACTTCTACTACTATGGCTAACGCTTTAGCAATAAACTAAAGTAATTACATGATGTTTATGTTGACACGCAGGTCATAAATAAATAAAGACAACTCCTATGGCTCCTGCCGGTTGTCATACTCATCAACATGCAAGTCGTGATTCCTATTACAAGAACATGATCATCTCATACATCACATATATCATTCATCACATCCTTTGGCCATATCACATCACAAAACACTTGCTGCAAAAACAAGTTAGACGTCCTCTAATTGTTGTTGCAAGTTTTTACGTGGCTGCTATAGGTTTCTAGCAAGAACGTTTCTTACCTATGCCAAGACCACAACGTGAATTGCCAATTTCTATTTACCCTTCATAAGGACCCTGTTCATCGAATCCGATCCGACTAAAGTGGGAGAGACAGACACCCGCCAGCCACCTTATGCAACTAGTGCATGTCAGTCGGTGGAACCAGTCTCACATAAGCGTACGTGTAAGGTCGGTGCGGGCCGCTTCATCCCACAATGCCGCCGAATCAAGATAAGACTAGTAACGGCAAGATAATTGACAATATCGACGCCCACAACTACTTTGTGTTCTACTCGTGCATAGAAACTACGCATAGACCTAGCTCAAGATGCCACTGTTGGGGAAGCAGAATTTTAAAATTTTCTACGCATCACCAAGATCAATCTATGGAGTCATCTAGCAATGGGGGAGAGAGGAGTGCATCTACACACCCTTGTAGATCGCGCGCGGAAGCGTTCAAGAGAACGGGGTTGATGGAGTCGTACTCGACATGATCCAAATCACCGATGACCAAGTGCCGAACGGATGGCACCTCCGCGTTCAACACACGTACGGTTGGGAAGACGTCTCCTCCAACTTGATCCAGCAAGGGGGAAGGAGAGGTTGATGAAGATCCAGCAGCACGACGGCGTGGTGGTGGATGCAGCAGGATCCCGGCAGGGCTTCGCCAAGCGCAAGCGGGGAGGAGAGGTGTTACGGAGGGAGAGGGAGGCGCCAAGAGCAAAGGTGCGGCTGCCCTCCCTCCTTCCTCTTTATATAGGGGCCTTGGGGGGGCGCCGGCCCTAGGGAGATGGATCTCCAAGGGGGCGGCGGCCAAGGGGTGGCTTCCCCCCCAAGCCAAGTGGGGGGAGCCCCCACCCCTAGGGTTTCCCAACCCTAGGCGCAGGGGAGGCCCAAGGGGGGGGGGGGCACCAGCCCACTAGGGGCTGGTTCCCCTCCCAATTCAGCCCATGGTGCCCTCCGGGATAGGTGGCCCCACCCGGTGGACCCCCGGGACCCTTCCGGTGGTCCCGGTAAAATACAGGCGACCCCCGAAACCTTCCCGATGGCCGAAACTAGACTTTCTATATATAAATCTTTACCTCCGGACCATTCCAGAACTCCTCGTGACGTCCGGGATCTCATCCAGGACTCCGAACAACTTTCAAGTTACTGCATACTAATATCTCTACATCCCTAGCGTCACCGAACCTTAAGTGTGTAGACCCTACGGATTCGGGAGACATGCAGACATGACCGAGACGACTCTCCGGTCAATAACCAACAGCGGGATCTGGATACCCATGTTGGCTCCCACATGCTCCATGATGATCTCATCAGATGAACCATGATGTCGAGGATTCAATCAATCCGTATACAATTCCCTGTGTCAATCGGTACGTTACTTGCCCGAGACTTGATCGTCGGTATCCCAATACCTCGTTCAATCTCGTTACCAGCAAGTCACTTTACTCGTGCCGTAATGCATGATCCCGTGATCAACCACTTGGTCACATTGAGCTCATTATGATGATGCATTTCCGAGTGGGCCCAGAGATACCTCTCCGTCATACGGAGTGACAAATCCCAGTCTCGATTCGTGCCAACCCAACAGACACTTTCGGAGATACCTGTAGTGTACCTTTATAGTCACCCAGTTACGTTGTGACGTTTGGCACACCCAAGGCACTCCTACGGTATCCGGGAGTTGCACAATCTCATGGTCTAAGGAAATGATACTTGACATTCGGAAAAGCTACAACAAACGAGCTACACGATCTTTGAGCTATGCTTAGGATTGGGTCTTGTCCATAACATCATTCTCCTAATGATGTGATCCCGTTATCAATGACATTCAATGTCCATAGTCAGGAAACCATGACTATCTTTTGATCAACGAGCTAGTCAACTAGAGGCTCACTAGGGATGTGTTGTGGTCTATGTATTCACACATGTATTACGATTTCCGGATAACACAATTATAGCATGAACAATAGACAATTATCATGAACAAAGAAATATAATAATAACCATTTTATTATTGCCTCTAGGGCATATTTCCAACACACCCACATATCAAATTATCAAAGTATCGAACGTGAATCATATGAACGTGATGAAAACTAGCTTGATGATATTCCCATGTGTCCTCGGGAGCTCTTTTCCTATTATAAGAGTTTGTTCCGGCTTGTCCTTTGCTACAAAAGGATTGGGCCATCTTGCTGCACTTTGCTTACTATTTTTACTTGTTGCTCGTTACAACCTATCTTATCACAAAACTATCTGTTACCACTTATTTCAGTACTTGCAGAGAATACCTTGCTGAAAACCGCTTATCATTTCCTTCTGCTCCTCGTTGGGTTCGACACTCTTACTTATCGAAAGGACTACGATAGATCCCCTATACTTGTGGGTCATCAAGACTCTTTTCTGGCGCCGTTGCCGGGGAGTGTAGCGCCTTTTGTCGGTGGAATTTGGTAAGGAAAAATTTATATAGCGTGCTGAAATTTACTGTCACTTGTTACTATGGAAAGTAATTCTCTGATGGGCTTGTTCGGGGTATCTTCACCCCGTCCAGTAGAGCAAAGAGTTGCTCCTCAACCTAATGAACCTATTGAAAATGAAATTCCTTATAAGTATCCTTCGGGTATGATAGAAAAACTGCTAGATAACCCTTTTACATGAGATGGAACAAAGCATCCTGATGAACACTTAATATATGTGGATGAAGTTTGTGGATTATTTAAGCTTGCAGTTATACCCGATGATGTTGCTAAGAAGAAGGTCTTCCCTTTATCTTTGAAGGGATACGATTGATACGGTATAGGCTATGTGATGATATGAGATCATGGGACTATAAAAGATTGAAGCTGGAATTTCATCAAAAGTATTACCCTATGCATCTTGTTCATCGTGATCGCAATTATATATATAATTTCTGGCCTTGCAAAGGAGAAAGCATCGCTCAAGCTTGGGGGAGGCTTAAATCAATGTTATATTCATGCCCCAATCATGAGCTCTCAAGAGAAATGATTATTCAAAATTTTTATGCTTGGCTTTCTGAAAACAATCACACCATGCTCGATACTTCTTGTGCTGGCTCTTTTATGATGAAGACTATTGAATTCAGATGGAATTTATTGGATAGAATTAAATGCAACTCTGAAGATTGGGACCTCGACGAAGGTAAGGAGTCAGGTATGACACCTAAGTTTGATTGTGTTAAATATTTTATGGATTCCGACATTTTCCGTAAGTTTAGCACTAAATATGGACTTGACTCTGAGATAGTAGCTTCTTTCTGTGAATCTTTTGCTACTTATGTTGATCTCCCTAAGGAGAAGTGGTTTAAATATCATCCTCCCATAGAAGTAAAAGTAGCTGCACCTATTAAAGTTGAAGAAAAGACTGTCACTTATAATGATCCTACTGTTCCTATTTCTTATATTGAGAAACCACCTTTCCCTATTAGAATAAAGGATCATGCTAAAGCTTCAACTGTTGTTCGTAAAAGCAATATTAGAACTTATACACCTCCTGAGCAAGTTAAAGTAGAACCTAATATTGCTATTGTTAAAGATCTCTTGTCTGATAATATTGATGGGCATGTTATTCAGTTCGAAGGTGAAACTGCTAGAATTGCTAAACCTTGTGATAAGGATAAACATAGACCTGTGGTAGGCGTGCCTGTTATTTCTGTTAAAATAGGAGATCATTGTTATCATGGCTTATGTGATATGGGTGCTAGTGCTAGTGTTATACCTCATGACTTATACAAAGAAATTAAGAATGAAATTGCACCTGTTGAGTTAGAAGATATTGATGTTACTATTAAACTTGCTAATAGAGATACTATTGCACCAATTGGAATTGTTAGAGATGTTGAAGTCTTGTGTGGGAAAACTAAATATCCTGCTGATTTTCTTGTTCTTACTTCTCCGCAAGATAGCTTTTGTCCAATTATATTTGGTAGACCCTTCTTAAATACTGTCAATGCTACCATAGACTGCACTAAGAATATTGTTACTGTTGGCTTGGATGATATGGTTCATGAGTTTAATTTCTCTAAATTTAGTAAACAACATCGTGAGGAAGAATTACCTAGTAAGGATGAAATTATTGGTCTTGCTTCTATTGCCGTACCTCCTAGTGATCCTTTAGAACACTATTTGCTAGACCATGAAAATGATATGTTCATGAAAGAAAGAAGGGAAATAGATGAAGTATTCTTTAAACAGGAACCTATTCTGCATCACAACTTGCTTGTTGAAATCTTAGGGGATCCACCTCCACCCAAGGGAGATCCCGTGTTTGAGCTCAAACCTTTGCCTGATAATATTAAATATGCTTATCTTGATGAAAAGAAGATATATCCTGTAACATCCCAAAATTCTAAATTTTGGAATGTTATAATAAATAGATAGACTTGACTGATTGTTTGATTTATTGTCTGAAAGTGAGTGAATTCGAAGCTTTTTGAAAGTTAAATGAGAGGGAATAAAAGGACTTTCCCAAACTTTCATATTTGCCTTATGATCTCCGTGAATTCAAATTCTTTTCACCACGAAACCCTGGAGAGAAGATGACATGACTTCTTCCATTTATTTAAATGACAAGGGGTGCTGAAAACATTTGAATTTCATTTGGAAAAATATTTCCAATTCTGCAACTCTATGCAACTCAATGATTTTCACGAGAGAAGATAAAATGACTTCTTCAAATTATATGAAATATGAGTTGGGAGTTTTCTCAAATTTGAATAGAGGATCATTTGATTTATTTATTCCATCTTCAATAATTTTTCCGATGTCAAAATAAGAGAGCGGGAATAATATGACTTTCCCGAAATTTAGGAAAAATGAAGATTTAATAAATAGATCAAATTTTTTTTTCCAGTGTTTGTTTGCATTTTCTTTGGATAGGGAAAAATGCGCGTTTTCGAAAATTGCATTTTAGGTCCCGAGTAAAGTTCATTTTGTTCGGCTCATTTTTAGGAGTCGGCGAAAATCTACTTTTAGAATTTTGGAGTCCGTTTAGTTTAGTTTTCTTTTGTTTTTCTGCGCGCGAAATCAGTTTAAAAAAAACTGGAGCAAGCCGGCCAGGCCAAGGCCCAGCCAGGCCAAAGGCCACCAACCCCAGCCGCCGTGCGCCAGGCGCAAGGCAGGCGCCAGCGCCGCCGCCTCTTGCCTCGCCTCTAGTCCGGTTTGGACTAAGGGTTAGCCCTCCCCTTTCCTTGTTTCGTTTTCTTTAGTCCTACTCCGTTTATTCTTTCCTATTCCTAGTCTATTTCTTGTCCCCTACCCCAAGTCTCCTCACCCCTCCCCAATATAAATACCCCCACACCCCCCCTCTCCCCACACAAAATCCCAAGCCCCTCTCTCCTCTCCAAGCCGCGCCCCACCCCACGCCTCTCACCCGCGCCGCGCCTCACCCGCCGCCGCCCTAAGCCGCCGCCCGCGCCCTGCGTCACCGCCGCCGCCACACCTTGCCGCGCCGCCGCCGCCCTGCGTCACCGCCGCCGCCGCCTTGTGCACCGCCGCCGTCGCCGCCGTTCGCCGGAGGTACCGCGCCGCGTCTCTTCTTTCCCTCGGTTCGGTTTTTCTTATAAACCGTTCCGATTCTTTTCTTCTCTACCGATTCGTTTTCTCTCCGATTCTTCGCCAAACCGTTCCGGTTTTCTAGATCGGTTTTCGTTCTTCTTTCGGACTGTTTGTTTCAACGAACGTGATCACCAATTCTTCTAGGTTAATGACGTCCGTTCGTTTAACCGTTCTTCGTTTTCTTTTCGTCGGATTTATTCCGCGTTCTCTCCGATCGCGATCTCAGATCCGATCTTCTTTCTAGTTTTTCCCCTCGCTCGTTTATCGGAATCAGGTGATTCAAGCGCCTGGAGTTTTGTCTCGAAACCGCCGTTCCATCTAATCAACTTAAACAAGTTTTTGCTACTGTAAAATTTTGACCTAGTTCAACTTGCTAGAATCGAGTTGTTTTCTTCCGCCGTTTGTTTTCCGTTTCTTTGTTCGGTTCCTTCTTTCTTTGCAACCGGAGTTCTTAAGTTGAACCTTCTGGTTCGTTCTCTCGTTCGAGTTTTACTTGTGCATTAGATGAGTACTTATTGTGTGGTTACTATTGTTTGCTTACGATAGATTGACCGGAGTGTGACGAGTAGATCTATCACGAGTTTTGAGTGCGAATCATCTTCATCAACATTGCAGGCAAGTTCACACTTTGATCATACCTTTTCTACAACCCATGTTTTATTGCATTAGATCAATCCTCACACATTGCATGATTAGGATCTAATTAAATTGTGGGCTGGGAAGTAGATGAGGTAGTACCTATTACCTGTATTATTATGAAACCTTTGGGAGTTACTTCTACGTTTGCTTATTATGCCATGCTATGCTAGTAGACGTGGATTGGGTGAGTGATATCCATGACAGATGTGAGTTTATTAATTTTAATGGTTTATCTAAGGTGGCAACTTAAACACACATCTGGGTGGATTGAGGCACCTGATGTCTATCAGGACTTGCCTGTTTTTTTTCGGACCGCCACCCAGGCTCAAAGGGATCACAAGATAATTCATGCTAGAAACTTCCGTGTGCAGCCACATGCTACTATGGGCTCTGGCATAGTTGACTAAGTTGTGCGAACTCTTACGGGGTGGACTAGCAGATGTAGGGGATGTAGGTGTACCGGTCTACCCCACATGTAAGGTGCTAGCGCTTCTGAAAGACTATGTCTCGGTCATCCGTTTCTCAAACACCATGTAGTGCGAGAAAACAAACGGAGGTGATCGAGTCATGTGGGGAAAAGTGCGCAAACCTCTGCAGAGTGTACAAACTAATCATGATTAGCCGTGTCCCCGGTTATGGACAACTTGAGTATCTAGTACTTGAATGTCATTGTGAATCTCAACATGTTACTTCTAATTAATGTTGATGGGTTTTAATTACTTTTAATTGGGATTGAGAATGCTGTCAACCATTCTCAATGTTTCACAACCACCATGATAGTTAAATAAATTTATTCCTTTGTAGTAGGGAAAAATTGGCTTTACGCAAAAACCTTATAACCATAGAGCTTTTCCACCAGCCATATATGCATGTAGTGATAGCCATTGTTCATCATTCTCTATGGTGTGAATTTTCCAGTACATTCGATGTACTGACCCGTTTCGGGCTGCAACGTCTCATGTTGCAGGTTTCTTACGACGAGTAAGTGATACGTTAGGGTTACGATTTCTACACTCAACTTTGCCGTTGGTGTTGATGGGAAACACAACCTTGTTGCTTCCGCTATATGGATTGAGGTAATAGTATTTACGTTACTTTATACATGTGATTTACCTCTGTTATAAATCCTTCGAGTACTGTGTGTGTCAGCATACTGATCCAGGGATGACACATAAGCACAGAGACTTGATCCATTCGGGTCGGGTCGCTACGTATCCTGTTATTATTAGTGCTAACCTTTTAGAGCATGAAGAAGAAAGATTATTGAAAACTCTGAAGAAGCACCGTGCTGCTATTGGATATACTCTTGATGATCTTAAGGGCATTAGTCCCACCCTATGTCAACATAAAATAAATTTGGAAGCAGATGCCAAACCAGTTCGTGATCCTCAACGACGCCTGAATCCTAAAATGAAAGAAGTGGTAAGAAAAGAAATACTAAAGCTTCTGGAGGCAGGTATAATCTTTCCCGTTGTTGATAGCGAGTGGGTAAGTCCCGTCCATTGTGTCCCTAAGAAGGGAGGTATTACTGTTGTTCCTAATGATAAAGATGAATTGATTCCACAAAGAATTATCACAGGTTATAGGATGGTAATCGATTTCCGCAAATTAAATAAAGCTACTAAGAAAGATCATTACCCCTTACCTTTTATTGATCAAATGCTAGAAAGATTATGCAAACATACACACTATTGCTTTCTAGATGGTTATTCTGGTTTCTCTCAAATACCTGTGTCGGCTAGAGATCAATCAAAGACTACTTTTACATGCCCTTTTGGTACTTTTGCTTATAGACGTATGCCTTTTGGTTTATGTAATGCACCTGCTACCTTTCAAAGATGCACGATGGCTATATTCTCTTACTTATGTGAAAAGATTTGTGAGGTTTTCATGGACGACTTTTCTATCTATGGTTCCTCTTTTGATGATTGCTTGAGCAATCTTGATCGAGTTTTGCAGAGATGTGAAGAAACTAATCTTGTCTTGAATTGGGAAAAGTGCCACTTTATGGTTAATGAAGGTATTGTCTTGGGGCACAAAGTTTTTGAAAGAGGTATTGAAGTTGATAAAGCCAAGGTTGATGCTATTGAAAAGATGCCATGTCCCAAGGACATCAAAGGTATAAGAAGTTTCCTTGGCCACGCCGGATTTTACAGGAGGTTCATTAAGGACTTCTCAAAAATTTCTCGGCCTCTGACTAATTTATTGCAAAAAGATATACCATTTGTCTTTGATGATGATTGTGTAGAAGCATTTGAAATACTTAAGAAAGCATTAGTCTCTGCACCAGTTGTTCAGCCACCTGATTGGAACCTACCCTTTGAAATTATGTGTGATGCTAGTGATTATGCTGTAGGTGCTGTTCTAGGGAAAAGAGTTGATAAGAAATTAAATGTTATTCATTATGCTAGTAAGACTCTAGACAATGCTCAAAGAAATTATGCTACTACTGAAAAAGAACTCTTAGCAGTTGTATTTGCTTGTGATAAGTTCAGATCTTATATTGTTGATTCTAAAGTAACTATTCAAACTGATCATGCTGCTATTAAATATCTTATGGAAAAGAAAGATGCTAAACCTAGACTTATTAGATGGGTTCTCTTGCTACAAGAATTTGATTTGCATATTGTTGATAGAAAGGGAGCTGAGAACCCCGTTGCAGACAACCTGTCTAGGTTAGAAAATATTCTTGATGACCCACTACCTATTAATGATAACTTTCCTGATGAACAATTAAATGTTATACGTACTTCTCGTAGTACTCCATGGTATGCTGATTATGCTAATTATATTGTTGCTAAATTTATACCACCTAGCTTCACATACCAACAAAAGAAAAAGTTCTTCTATGATTTAAGACATTACTTTTGGGATGACCCACATCTTTATAAAGGAGTAGATGGTGTTGTTAGACGTTGTGTACCTGAGCATGAACAGGAACAGATCCTACGCAAGTGTCATTCCGAATCTTATGGAGGACACCACGCTGGAGATAGAATTGCACATAAGGTATTGCAATCTGGTTTTTATTGGCCTACTCTCTTCAAGGATGCCCGTAAGTTTGTCTTGTCTTGTGATGAATGTCAAAGAATTGGTAATATTAGTAGACGTCAAGAAATGCCTATGAATTATTCACTTGTTATTGAACCGTTTGATGTTTGGGGCTTTGATTATAAGGGACCTTTTCCTGCCTCTAATGGATACACACATATTCTAGTTGCTGTTGATTATGTTACTAAGTGGGTAGAAGCTATTCCAACTAGTAGTGTTGATCATAAAACTTCTATTAAAATGCTTGAAGAAGTTATTTTCCCGAGGTTTGGAGTCCCTTGATATTTAATGACTGATGGTGGTTCACACTTTATTCATGGTGCTTTCCGTAAAACGCTTGCTAAATATGATGTTAATCATAGAATTGCATCTCCTTATCACCCACAGTCTAGTGGTCAAGTAGAGTTGAGCAATAGAGAGCTCAAATTAATTTTGCAAAAGACTGTTAATAGGTCTAGAAAGAATTGGTCCAAGAAACTTGATGATGCATTATGGGCTTATAGAACTGCATATAAAAATCCTATGGGTATGTCTCCGTATAAAATGGTTTATGGAAAAGCATGTCACTTACCTCTCGAACTAGAACATAAGGCATATTGGGCTATTAAAGAGCTCAACTATGATTTTAAACTTGCCGGTGAGAAGAGGTTATTTGATATTAGCTCACTCGATGAATGGAGAACCCAAGCATATGAAAATGCCAAGATGTTTAAAGAAAAAGTTAAAAGATGGCATGACAAAAGGATACAAAAGCGTGAGTTTAATGTAGGTGATTATGTATTACTATACAACTCTCGTTTAAGATTTTTTGCAGAAAACTTCTCTCTAAATGGGAAGGCCCCTATGTTATCGAAGAGGTCTATCGTTCCGGTGCCATAAAAATCAACAACTTCGAGGGCACAAATCCGAAGGTGGTAAATGGTCAAAGAATCAAACATTATATCTCAGGTAATCCCATAAATGTTGAAACCAATATTATTGAAACCGTAACCCCGGAGGAATACATAAGGGACACTTTCCGGAATGTTTCAGACTCCGAAAAGGAATAGGTATGTGGTACGGTAAGTAAACCGACTCCAAAACAATTTTTAAGGCAATATTTCTCTGTTTTGGAATATTTAGAAAAATAGAAAAATAAGTAGCAGTCTGGGAAGAACACGAGGGCCCCATGAGGGTGGTGGGCGCGCCCTACCCCCCTGGGCGCGCCCCCCTACCTCGTGAGCACCTCATGTGCCTTCTGGACTCCGTTTTCTTATACGTTACGTATTTTGGTCGGTAAAAATTCATTATATAATCTCCCGGGGGTTTTGACTCCCGTATCACGCAAATTTCCTCTATTTTTGTTTTTGAGCTGTTGCTGCTGCAGATTAGAGCAAGATGTCTTCTCAAGAGTCAATCAGGGAGAGCCGGGTATCTAATCCGGCACCGGAACCAAGGCCAAACAGCGATGCTGACCACTTTGGGCCAGCAACGGCGGAGGAGATGGAGGCTGACTTGATGAGAGTAGATGCTATGGAGGATCAAGAAGTCACCTCTCGCCTCCGAGCTGGGTTCACGATGGGGGAACTACAGAGCTCAGCTATTCCAAACTCGGTTATCCCTTCTAATGTTAGATTTCTTACTTATGAAAATATGAAGAGGAGTGTCACTTGTTCTCCCGCAGCTATGCAACACCCTTGGGTGCAAGGAGCTTTAGCTGTCACAGGAAAGCTTCGTAAGGAAATAATGGACCTCAAGCCGCAAGTCAATAAGCTCGAGGAGGAGAGCCGTATCCTGAGAGGAATAATCGCCAAGAATATTACATCAACAACAAAGAAGGAGACATGATCACATGGGTATGGGCACTCCCCTTGGCAACTGCCAAGCTTGGGGGAGGTGCCCCAGTATCGTATCACCATCACAACTCCTATCTTTACCGTTTTTCTTAGTTCGATCCTATTAGTAATATCTTGATCCAGTAGAATAAAGTTTATGGCATGATCTAGTTTTGAGTTTTGCTTTATGATCTCTCTATGTAATTGAGTCCGTGAGCTATATATAATAAGGATTAGTGTTGAGTCAAGGGCTTGATTATTTTTCCATGATCTTGGGTGAATAAAAGAAAAGAGAAAAAGAATAAAAGGAAACAAAAAGTTCATATTGATCTTATTGAGAGTAATGGTTTCACATAGAAAGAGTATGATGATTAAAAGTTGTTGGGAGTTGGCAGACATAGCTTTGGTCATTGTTGCAATTAATAGGAAGTAATAAGGAAAGAGAGGTTTTCACATATAGATATATTATCATTGACATCTTTTATGATTGGGAGCACTCATTAAAATACGACATGCTAAAGAGTTGATGTTGGACAAGGAAGACAATTTAATGAGTTATGTATTTCTTATATCTGAGATAAAGTATGTTGTCATGGATCCTCTAACTTGTTGAGCTTGCCTTTCCCCCTCATGCTAGCCAAATTCTCAACACCAAGTAGAAATACTACTTGTGCTTCCAAATACCCTTAAACCAGTTTTGCCATAAGAGTCCACCATATCTACGTATGAATTGAGTAAGATCCTTCAAGTAAGTTGTCACCGGTGCAAAGCAATAAAAATTGCTCTAAATATGTATGATTGATTGGTGTGGGACAAATAAGCTTTATACGATCTTGTGGTGTGGAAGTAATAAAAGCGACGGACTGCATAATAAAGGTTCATATCACAAGGGGCAATATAAAGTGACGTTCTTTCACATTGAGATTTTATATATTCAACCATAAAAGCGCATGGCAACCTCTGCTTCCCTCTGCGAAGGGCCTATCCATTATTATTATCTTCTACCTTATGCTAGAGTCATGGTGATCTTCACCTTTTCTTTTTCATTTTATCCTTTGGCAAGCTCAGCATGTTGGAAAGAACATGATATATATATATATATATATATATATCTAATTGGATGTAGGGGAGCATGAACCATTATTGTTGACATTACCCTTGAGGTAAAAGGTTGTGGGGCAAAACTATAAGCTCCTATCTTTCTCTGTGTCCGATTAAAACTCCGTAACCACAAGTATCGAGTGAGTGTTAGCAATTATAGAGGACTAAATGGTAGTTGAGTATGTGGACTTGATTTTTAGCTCTGACATAGACTCTTTCCGATGTTATGATAAATTGCAATTGCTTCAATGACTGAGATTATAGTTTGTCGGAGCCCAATAAGGTTTATGATTTATACTTTTGCATTGTGAATAGATCATCACTTGAACATAAGTAATCATATGACAAAATCTATATATATTGTTGTTATGAGAATAATCATGATCCCTTCATGTCCGTATTTTATTTTTATCGACGCCTGTACCTCTAAACATGAGGACATATTTATTGTTATCGGCTTTTCGCTTGAGGACAAGCGAGGTCTAAGCTTGGGGGAGTTGATACGTCCATTTTGCATCATGCTTTTATATCGATATTTATCGCACTATGGACTGTTATTTCACTTTATGTCACAATACTTATGGCTATTCTCTCTTATTTTACAAGGTTTATATAAAGAGGGAGAATGCCGGCAGCTGGAATTCTGGTCTGGAAAAGGAGCAAATATTAGAGACCTATTCTACGCAACTCCAAAAGTCCTGAAACTCCACGGAACGTCTTAAAAGAAATAAACAAAAATCCACGCCAAAGATGAAGGCCAGGGGGGCCCACACCCTGCTCACGAGGGTGGGGGGCGCCCCCCTAGGGCGCGCCCCCCTACCTCGTGGGCCCCCCTGGTGACTCTCCGACGCCCATCTTCTCCTATATGAGGTCTTTCGATGAGAAAAAAATAGGAAGGAACTTTTCGGGACGAGACTCCGCCGCCACGAGGCGGAACCTTGGCGGATCCAATCTAGAGCTCCGGCAGGGGGAAACTTCCCTCCCGGAGGGGGAAATCATCACCATCGTCATCACCAACGCTCCTCTCATCGGGAGAGGGCAATCTCCATCAACATATTCACCAACACCATCTCATCTCTAAACCCTAGTTCATCTCTTGTATCCAATTCTTGTCTCAAAGTCCGGGATTGGTGCTAGTAGGTTGATTACTCCTTGTAGTTGATGCTAGTTGGTTTAATTGGTGGAAGATCATATGTTCAGATCCTATATGCATATTATTACCCCTCTGATTATGAACATGAATATGCTTTGTGAGTAATTACGTTCGTTCCTGAGGACAAGGGAGAAGTCTTGCTATGAGTAGTCATGTGAATTTGGTATTCGTTTGATATTTTGATAATATGTATGTTGTCTAGCCTCTAGTGGTGTTATGTGAACGTCGACTACATAACACTTCACCATTATTTGGGCCTAGAGGAAGGCATTGGGAAGTAATAAGTAGATGATGGGTTGCTAGAGTGACAGAAGATTAAACCCTAGTTTATGCGTTGCTTCGTAAGGGGCTGATTTGGATCCACATGTTTCATGCTATTGTTAGGTTTACCTTAATACTTTTGTTGTAGTTGTGGATGCTTGCAATAGAGGTTAATCATAAGTGGGATGCTTGTTTAAGTAAGAACAGCACCCAAGCACCGGTCCACCCACATACCAAATTATCAAAGTATCGAATGCGAATCATACGAACGTGATGAAAACTAGCTTGACGATATTCCCATGTGTCCTCGGGAGCGCTTTTCCTATTATAAGAGTTTGTTCCGGCTTGTCCTTTTCTATAGAAGGATTGGGCCATCTTGCTGCACTTTGCTTACTATTGTTACTTGTTGCTCGTTACAACCTATCTTATCACAAAACTATCTGTTACCACTTATTTCAGTACTTGTAGAGAATACCTTGCTGAAAACTGCTTATCATTTCCTTCTGCTCCTCGTTGGGTTCGACACTCTTACTTATCGAAAGGACTACGATAGATCCCCTATACTTGTGGGTCATCACACATCAATCATGGCAAAAATGACAAATGTCCAATTACTGATATGAATCTGAAACTAACAGAAACTAGCACTCTTCCAACGAGATGAGCTCAAATGAACGTGATGCAATGAGATGAAATGAAGTACTCGTCGAGACGAACATTTTGATATGCTACACGCTCAAAACGGAGCCACGGTGATGAAGTTATGACATGATGAAGATATGCAAAAATATCTGGAATTAGGGTTAGAGTCAACCGATCCAAAATCCTCAGATCTAGATCCGGATCGCACGAAGCCCGAGGACGACCGGGGCTTCACCGGAGACGAGGTTGGAGCTCGCCGGAGTTGTCGAGGATCGCTGGATTTGCTGCGGGGGTGGTCGGATCCGGAGCGGGGTTCACCGGAGAGGAGGCGGATGGGCACCAGGGCGGCGAGGAGGCGGTGGTGCGGCGTCCAGCGAGGCGGCCGGCGAGGCGGTGGAGCAGGGCGGCGATCGAGGGCGCGGGCGGCGCTAGGACGAGGGCGGCGCGCGGCCGGATGGGCCTCGGGAGGGCCCGGCCTGGGCTCTCCGGGCCGGCGATGTGGCCGCGGGGCGCGGGCGAACCACGACTTAACACGTGGCGGCGGCGGGACGGAGCGGACGTGTCCGGCCGGCCGAATTTTGTCCGGCGGCGGAGAGGGAATTGGTTAGGGTTTGAACTGCGGAAATTTTGGAGGGGGCCCTATATATATAGGTAGAGGGAGCTAGGAGGCTCCAAATTGAGCACGGTTTTCGTCCACGCGATCGTGATCGAACGACCTAGATGATGGAGGGGGTTTTGGTGGGTTTTGGGCCACTTTGGAGGGGTGTTGGGCTGCAACACACACGAGGCCTTTTCGGTCCCTCGGTTAACCGTTGGAGTATCAAACGAAGTCCAAATGGCACGAAACTTGACAGGCGGTCTACCGGTAGTAAACCAAGGCCGCATGGCAAGTCTCGGTCCAATCTGAGAACGTGTAACACCCACACATGAAAAGAGGTAGAAAGGGACACCGGAGGACATAGAAGCGCCGGAATGCAAAACGGACAACGGGGAAAATGCTCGGATGCATGAGACGAACATGTATGCAAATGCGATGCACATGATGACATAATATGAGATGCATGACAAAGACAAAAGCAACATGAAGACAAAAACCCTACAACGAGGAAATAAAATAACTTAGTGCCGAAAATGGCAAGAGTTGGAATACAAATATGGCATGTTACATACGGGGTGTTACAACACTCCACCACTACGAAAGGATCTCGTCTCGAGATCTAGGACTGGAAAAACTCCGGGTACTCAGAACGGAGGTGATCCTCGCGTTCCCAGGTGGCTTCACGGTCGGAATGATGTGACCACTTGACTTTCAGGAATTTGATAGACTTGTTGCGAGTCTTGCGCTCAGTTTCTTCAAGAATAGCAACTGGGTGCTCATGATAAGACATGTCTTCTTGGAGGTCAATCTCTTCAAAGTTGATGGTGCGATCAGGAGTCTTGAAACACTTGCGGAGTTGAGACACGTGAAACACGTCGTGCACGTTTGCAAAGTTGGATGGAAGCTCAAGTTGATAGGCGAGATCGCCTCTCTTGCTGATGATCTTGAAAGGACCCACGTATCTTGGGGCAAGCTTCCCTTTGATACCGAAGCGACGAGTACCTTTCATTGGAGAGACGCGGAGGTAGACATGGTCTCCGATCTCGAAAGACAAGTCACGATGTTTGCTATCATACTAACTCTTCTGGCGCGATTGCACGGCTTTGAGATTATCACGAATGACTTTGCACGTTTCTTCTACCTCTGTGATCAAGTCATTTCCAAGAAGTTGGCGTTCACCAGTCTCTGACCAGTTAAGAGGAGTACGGCACTTCCTGCCATAGAGAATCTCGAATGGGGCCTTGCCCAAACTCGCTTGGAAGCTGTTGTTGTAGGAGAACTCGGCATATGGAAGACAATCTTCCCACTTCATACGGAAAGAGATGACACAAGCCCTGAGCATATCTTCAAGAATTTGATTGACTCGCTCGACTTGGCCACTAGTTTGAGGATGAAAAGTTGTGCTGAAGCGAATGTTGGTGCCCATTGCCTTCTGAAAAGAATCCCAAAACTTAGAGATGAAGATGCTCCCACGATCTGAAGATATCAACTGCGGAATGCCGTGCAGAGAGACAATCCTGGAGGTATATAGCTCTGCCAATTGAGCTGCTATGATAGATTATTTGATAGGAAGAAAATGAGCCACTTTGGTGAGCTTGTCGATGACAACGAAGATTGCATCATTGCCACGCTTGGACTTTGGAAACCCAGTCACGAAGTCCATCTCAATATGGTCAAACTTCCATTCTGGAATGGCAAGAGGTTGGAGGAGACCAGCTGGTCGTTGGTGTTCTGCTTTCACTCTTCTGTAGACATCACATTCGTTCATGAACTGAGCAATCTCGCGCTTCATTCGAGTCCACCTATACGACTACTTGAGGTCATGGTATATCTTTGTACTTCGAGGGTGGATAGAGAGGAGTGAATTGTGAGCCTCGTTCATAATGACTTTACGAAGGTCACCTTTAGGCACAACAATGCGATCCTCGAAGAATATAGTATCCTTGTCATTAAGACGATAGCACTTGTACTTGGGTTGACTCCTAGCAATCCCAATCTTCACCTTCTTCACCATAGCATCAAGAAGTTGAGCCTCGCGAATCTGATCTTCCAAAGTAGGAGAGACTTGGAGGTTGGCCAGAAATCCTTGAGGAACAACTTGCAGATTGAGTTTGCGGAAAGCTTCACAAAGCTCTGGTTGGTAAGGCTTGAGAATCAGACTGTTGCAGTAAGCCTTCCTGCTCAATGCGTCAGCGATTACATTGGCCTTGCCTGGAGTATATTCGATACTCAGATTATACTCTTGAATCATTTCGACCCAACGAGTCTGCCTGAGGTTGAGGTTTGGCTGAGTGAAGATGTACTTGAGACTCTTATGATCAGTGAAGATGTCCACTTTTCTTCCCAACAAGAGATGTCTCCATGTTAAAAGAGCATGGACCACTGCCGCCAACTCGAGGTCATGAGTGGGGTAGTTCTTTTCGTTGGGCTTCAACTGGCGAGAGGTATAGGCCACAACTTTCTTCTCTTGCATCAACACTGCACCAAGACCTTGAAGGGAAGCATCATAGAAGACCTCGAATGGTTTGGATTCATCAGGAGGAGTCAGAACTGGAGCTGTGACTAACTTCTCTTTCAGGGTGTTGAAAGCGATGTCACATTCAGGCGACCAAACGTACTTCACATGCTTCTGGAGAAGGTTGGAAAGAGGCTTCGCGATCTTTGAGAAGTTCTCAACGAACCTTCGACAATATCTTGCGAGACCAAGGAAGCTGCGGAGTTGCTTCACGTTCTGAGGTGGTTCCCAATTCACAATTGCAGACACCTTCTCAGGATTAACAGCTATGCCTTTGGCAGAGATGATATGCCCAAGGTAGAGAACCTCATCGAGCCAAAACTCGCACTTAGAAAACTTCGCATAGAACTGATGTTCTCTGAGTTTATCCAGCACCAATCTCAAGTGTTTGGCATGATCCTCCTTGTTCTTGGAAAAGACCAAAATGTCATCGAGGTAGACCAAGACGAAGTCATTTGTGTAGGCGTTGAAGATGAAGTTCATCATGCGAGAGAATGTTGGAGGAGCATTGACGAGGCCGAAAGACATGACAGTGTATTCATATGAACCATAGCTTGTTCTGAATGCTGTCTTGGGGATATCTTCTTCACGAATGCGAATCTGATGATAGCCAAGCTTGGAGAATACTTGAGCACCCTTGAGTTGTTCGAAAAGCTCATTGATGTTGGGAAGTGGGTACTTGTTCTTTATGGTCTTCTTGTTCAATGGACGGTAGTCGACACAAAGTCGGTCCGTTCCATCCTTCTTCTTGACGAAAACAACACCACAACCCCATGGAGAAGAACTTGGTCGAATGAGACCCATACGCTCTTGAATATCGAGTTGCTTCTTCAGCTCCTTCAACTCTTCAGGTCCAAGCTTGTAAGGACGTTTGCAAACAGATTCCGTGCCAGGCTCAAGATCGATGACGAATTCAACTGGCCGGTGCGGAGGCATTCCTGGAATCTCTTCTGGAAAGACATCTTGATATTCGCAAACGACTGGAATCTGAGAGATGGCATCCAGCTCGCCCTTCTCATTGAGAGAAAACAGTCGAATGGTATCATCACGAGCGGCAAAGACGATTACATCCTCAGATGAATGTGTCAATTGAATCTACCTGATAGCACAATCAAGCCGAGCCTTGTGCTTAGAAAGCCAATCCATTCTGAGAATAAGATCAATATCCGAGTCACCAAGGACATTAGGAGAAGACAAGAACTTATAGTCTCCCAACGTGATAGAAACATCTGGAACGAAAACTCGAGAAGTCATTTGTCGGGCCGGAGAGACAATAGCCAAAGGTCTCGGCAAAACTTGAGTAACCAAATCATGCTTAGATGCAAAAGGTCTCGAGATGAAACAATGCGATGCACTAGTGTCAAAAAGAACTTTTGCAGGAATATCGTTAATAGTAAGGTTACCCATGATGACATCTGACGAGTCCTCTGCCTGATCTGCGTTCATCATGTTGACCTAGGCGTGCTTGGGATTATGCTTGACCACTGCGGTGCTGGCAGACCTCACAGGAGGAGGAGGAGGAAGACGCCTCTGATTGAAGCATTTGTTGGCATAGTGACCCTTCTACTGACACTTGTTGCACGTGACCTCCGAGAGCAGACAGTGATACGGAGCACTTGATCTTGGAGCATGAGACGAAGTCTTGTTCTGAAAGCCTGGGTTGGGTGGGTGGGAAGAACCATTGCCACCTTTGCTCTTCTGCTGATAAGGCTGACGAAATGGAGGAGGAGGCAGCCAATACTTTTGCTGCTTAGTAGCCACTTGAGTTGAGGAAGGAGTTGCATCTCTGGCTCGCTTCTTGGAAGCATCGCACCTAAGCTGAGTAGTCTCTTGTTTCAGTGCCATGTTGTAAAACTCATCGTACTTCTGTGGCTCAAAAAGCATGAGAGCTAGTTGGAGATCTTCTCTGAGGCCACCTCTGAACTGATAAATCATGCTTTTCTCGTCGGGGACGTCCTGCTTGGCGAAACAAGCGAGCTTCTGGAACATGATGTTATACTGGTAAACAGACAAGCTGCCTTGCTTCAGGTTGCGGAATTCCTCACGCTCGCTCTCAACAACACTCTGAGGAATGTGGTGAGCTTTGAAGTCTTGACAGAATTCATCCCAGGTAATCACACGGCCTCCTCTGGAATCTTTGTACTGCTGATACCACTCTGCAGCTTGGTCTTTGAGTTGGAACGAGGAAAACTTGACAAAGTCCTCGGGTCTGACGTTGTTGCACTCGAAATGCTTGTAGATATCCACGAGCCAATCATCAGCGTCTATTGCCTCGACATAGTTACTGAAGGTCTTTGGCTGGTTAGTGAGGAACTGGTTGAGTGTAGCAAACTGATTTTGATTGTTGCCATGGCCTTGGTTGCGCTCTTGCAAAATTTGCATGATCAGCTGCGTGTTTGCATCGGTAGCAGCCATCACAGCTTGCCATGCCTCCGGAGGTGGAGATGGTGGTGGCGGATCAGGATTCGAAAGCGTAGGAGGAGCCATCCTGAAGAGGGTGACATCCGTTAGCATCTTTACAAACAAATATTCAAGCTGAATCAAATGGATTGAAATTGCAACAAATAGTCTTAACATACGAACAAAATGAACGAATGCATTCCAATTGAAATGGTCACACTTCCATAAATTGAGAAGCCACTTGAATTGAGGTAGAATAATAACAACAACAAGGTACGGACAAGAACAAATACTTGGTGAGGATTACCCAATCACAAACCAAATATTCGCGGAAGAAATAGTAGAGCTACATGAATTCCCACCTATGAAACTCCCGAAATTCTCCTGGTTATGCAATCAGGTGTTGGGGATACAGGGGAAGCATAATATCTCACCCAAAGCTAGCAAATCCTACATCCACCTGTATCCATCCTTCAACACATAACCAAGAAACTTTCGGAAATCATTTACCTCAACCTTCAAAAAGCATCCGTTATACAAGTTATGGCAATACTCCCGAACTCCCGCCCCAGTACTGGGTGGCGTCGAGGTTATCTCACCAACAACTGCATAAAAGAGATTTTTGATGTTGGCGAAACTCAGGTATTCCAGAATTGCAGCGATAAAATTGTGACGACAACACCTCGGAGCTCAACTCCCCGGGACACTGCCACAACCCCTAAATGTCAGGAGGCACCAAGAACAATGTTCTCGTCACAAAACCATTGGAACGATTCCAAGATACCCGCGTGATTCTAAAAAATTTTAGTGAAATTTGAGAAGAGAAGAGTCAAAACTCTACGTCAGGATGCCTCACCAGAGCGACGAAGGGACTGAGGAGTAAAAAGAATCCTACTCTCCGATATATATATTCCTAAAAGACTCAAAACATTTTTCTAGACTCAACAACGCCAGTGATTCGATCAAGCAGGGGGCTCCTAAGGTCGGGGAAGGCTCTGATTACCAACTTGTAACGCCCACGATGCGGCTATATCTCCCACGTGTCGAAGCACGACTTAGAGGCATAACCGCATTGTAAGCAATGTCGCAAGTGAGGTAATCTTCACAACAGCCCATGTAATGAATAAGGAAAAGAGATACATAGTTGGCTTACACTCGCCACGTCACACAATAGCATAAATATCATTACATTCATCTAGATACACTCAAGGTCCGACTACGGAACCAAAATAAAGAACAACCCCAAATGCGACAAAGTCCCCGATCGCCCCAACTGGGCACCACTATTGATCGTCTGGAAAAGAAACGTAGTATCATCCTGAGTCCTCATCAAACTCCCACTTGAGCTCAGTCGAATCTCCTGGAGCGGTATCATCGGTCCCTACATTTGGTTTTGGAAGTAATCTGTGAGTCAGGGGACTCAGCAATCTCACACCCTTGCGATCAAGACTATTTAAGCTTATAGGAAGGGTAAAAGTATGAGGTGGAGCTGCAGCAAGCGACTAGCATATTTGGTGGCTAACATACGCAAATGAGAGTGAGAAGAGAAGGCAAAGGCACGGTCGAACAACTATGATCAAGAAGTGATCCTAGAACAACCTACGTTCAAGCATCACTCGAGACCGTGTTCTCTTCCCGGACTCCGCCGAAAAGAGACCTTCACGGCCACACACTCAGTTGATTCATTTTAATTAAGTTAAGTTTCAGGTTTTCTATAACCGAACATTAACAAATTCCCATCTGCCCATTACCGCGGGCACGGCTTTCGAAAGTTCAAATCCCTGCAGGGGTGTCCCAACTTAGCCCATCACAAGCTCTCACGGTCAACGAAGGATATTCCTTCTCCCAAGACAATCTAATCAAACTCGGAATCCCGGTTACAAGACATCTCGACAATGGTAAAACAAGTCCAGCAAAGCCACCCGAATGTGCTGACAAATCCTGATAGGAGCTGCACATATCTCGTTCTCAGGGCACACCGGATAAGCAATCCGTACAACTAAAACCAGCCCTCGAGTTTCCTCGAGGTGGCGCTGCAAGGGGCTCTAGTTTGGACCAACACTCAGAGGAGCACTGGCCCGGGGGGTTTAAATAAAGATGACCCTCGGGCTCCGGAAACCCAAGGGAAAAAGAGGCTAGGTGGCGAATGGTAAAACCAATGTTGGGCATTGCTGGAGGAGTTTTATTCAAGGCAAACTGTCAAGGGGTTTCCATTATAACCCAACCATGTAAGGAACGCAAAATCAAGGAACATAACACCGGTATGACGGAAACTAGGGCGGCAAGAGTGGAACAAAACACCAGGCATAAGGTCGAGCCTTCCACCCTTTACCAAGTATATAGGAGCATTAAAAATAGACAAGATATAATAATGATATCCCAACAATAAACATGTTCCAACAAGGAACAACTCCAATCTTCACCTGCAACTAGCAACACTATAAGAGGGGCTGAGCAAAGCGGTAACATAGCCAAACAACGGTTTGCTAGGACAAGGTGGGTTAGGGGTTTGACATGGCAATATGGGAGGCATGATAAGCAAGTGGTAGGTATTGTAGCATAGGCATAGCAAAAGAGCGAGCATCTAGCAAGCAAAGATAGAAGTGATTTTGAGCGTATGGTCATCTTGCCTGCAAAGTTCTCCGAGTTAACGTTAGCTTGATCCTCATAAACGTACTCAACGGGCTCCTCGATCACGTACTCGTCTCCCGGTTCTACCCAAGCAAGAACAACAAGCAAAGGGAGACACAATCAACCACGTGCAATGCACAAGCGACATGATGCAAGACATGGCATGATATGCGGGATGCGATATGCGATGCATATGCATGTCTCGGAAAGGAAAGATTGAACCTGGCCTCAACTTGGAAAACCAAGAGTGCCACTGGAGAGATGAGTTGATTTCGTTCAAAATCGATATAAAGATCACCGGAATCGGATGCACGGTTTGCAAATGGCAAGCAAAACAAATATGGCACCGGTCTGCGATTAACAGCACGAGACCATCTAAATGCATCAAGAACAACATGCTACAGCACTCTAACATGACGACAAAATACATGGCAGGGATCCACTCAAGATGCTTGACAAAAGATGACCACTGAGCTACAGCTAATTCACTCAATAGTAGGTTCAAACAAGCATGGCAAAAGTGCAAAAGATATCAGGTTACAGACTTAGTGAAAAACACAACATGCCAGGAATTTAACATCAGGAACCAATGTTTAGAGCAAGGTAACAACATGCTACAGGAACATATCATGGCAAGGCAAGGCATGGCATGAAGCTACTCAAAGCATACAACAAAAGTCCCTTACTGACCATAAGCCAAAAGGGATCAGAAAATACAATGGCAACCATGTGAACATAGCAATTATCGTTAACAGATTCAAACTTAGTAGAAAACTGGAACATGGCAAAACAGATATCAAGTAGGCATGTTTACGAGCTCGATGCACTCACCACAAAGCATTGCATGATAAACTAAGCATACACCCAGCAAGTAGACATGGCATAGAAGCTAGACATGGCAAGAACAATAACATAGCATGCATGGATCAACGACAACAACCTCGGCAAAAAATGCTTAACATGTAAACATTCTGCCAGGAACATTTTATAGCAAAAGTAGAGCTCGATTGACTAAGCTAGGGTGCTCCATAATTGCAAACAAAGACATGGACAGATAGAGCATCACAATATCTACAAAACATCCTAACTGATCATGCTCAAAAGAGGCATGGATCACTCGGTAGCAACATGAACACATGGCATAAAAATATAGACAGGGCAATGACTTAGAATATTTCTAAGTCCCTGAAATCAGCAACATTAAGTAAGCTACTTTGCATGCTTGTGCTAGTCACCACAGAGATCACAAAAATACATGGCTTACACCCCTGGAAAGATGGCATGGCATACTTCAAAACTCATGTAGAACTCAAGATCATAGGAGACACACATCAATCATGGCAAAAATGACAAATGTCCAATTACTGATATGAATCTGAAACTAACAGAAACTAGCACTCTTCCAACAGCATTTAGTGCATCAAGATGAGCTCAAATGAACATGATGCAATGAGATGAAATGAAGTACTCATCGAGATGAACATTTCGGTATGCTACACGCTCAAAACGGAGCCACGGTGATGAAGTTATGACATGATGAAGATATGCAAAAATATTTGGAATTAGGGTTAGAGTCAACTGATCCAAAATCTTCAGATCCAGATCCGGATCGCACGAAGCCCGAGGATGACCGGGGCTTCACCGGAGACGAGGTTGGAGCTTGCCGGAGTTGTCGAGGATCGCCGGATTTGCTGCGGGGGCGGCCGGATCCGGAGCGGGTTTCACCGGAGAGGAGGCGGACGGGCACCGGGGCGGCGAGGGGGAGTGGTGCGGCGGACGGTGAGGCGGCGGTGGTGCGGCGGCCGGTGAGGCGGCGGAGGTGCGGCGGCCGGTGAGGCGGCGGAGCAGGGCGGCGCTCGAGGGCGCGGGCGGCGCTAGGCCGAGTGCGGCGCGCGGCCGGATGGGCCTCAGGAGGGCCCGGCCTGGGTTCTCCGGGCCGGCGATGTGGGCGCGGGGTGCGGGCAAACCACGGCTTGACACGTGGCAGCGGTGGGACAGAGCGGACGTGTCCTGCCGGCCGAATTTTGTCCGGCAGCGGAGAGGGAATTGGTTAGGGTTTGGACTGCGGAAATTTTGGAGGGAGGGCCTATATATAGGTAGAGGGAGCTAAGAGGCTCCAAATTGAGCACGGTTTTCGGCCACGCGATCGTGATCGAATGACCTAGATGATGGAGGGGGTTTAGGTGGGTTTTGGGCCACTTTGGAGGGGTGTTGGGCTGCAACACACACGAGGCCTTTTTGGTCCCTCGGTTAACCGTTGTAGTGTCAAACGAAGTCCAAATGGCACGAAACTTGACAGGCGGTCTACCGGTAGTAAACCAAGGCCGCATGGCAAGTCTCGGTCCAATCCGAGAACGTTTAACACCCACACACACGAAAAGAGGTAGAAAGGGACACCGGAGGACATAGAAGCGCCGGAATGCAAAACGGACAACGGGGAAAATGCTCGGATGCATGAGACGAACATGTATGCAAATGCGATGCACATGATGACATAATATGAGATGCATGACAAAGACAAAAGCAACACGAAGACAAAAACCTGACAGCGAGGAAATAAAATAACTTAGTGCCGAAAATGGCATGAGTTGGAATACAAATATGGCATGTTACGTACGGGGTGTTACATGTCCTTATTGCTCTCTTGCTTCATCTTCGCGTAGTAGGGGTCGATGATGGCCGAGGCGAGGTCAACCAAGGACTTCAGTTTGCTTTTTGTCGCTGCCCCAAACCTTGTAGTGGTGGTGGATGTTGACAAGATTCGGGCATTTCAAGTCTGAAACCTTGAGCGCTTTTAGATAGTTGGTGGTGTCCACCGTAGCGAAACTGTAGTCGGAGCTGTTGATAAACCTGGAGAAATGCTTGCAACGCCTTGTGGCAAGGTGGAAGTGGTAGACGAGGACGTCATGTCACACGCACAACTCGGCGACGGCAACCTTCTGATCATGCCCGACAAGACCGATGGTGTACTCGAGGTCGAAGCCGACCACTCGGTACTTGTCATCGGCAAGGAATTGCTCCATAGTTTGGATGGAGCTCTCCACCGAGACCGGGTCGTTCATGTACACCACCGAGAGGGCCTTCCCCCTCACGTGGGTGTCCACTACGTGATGCGTGGTGAACTGCCCGTCGTTGTCCTCGTCGGCCACTGGGAGCGCCATTGGAGCCACGGGGAGCGCCATTGGAACCGCTGGATGTCCTCTCTGTATGTGTCCTCATGGGTGTGCTTATTTTTTTGTGTGAGACGAGAGATGAAGGTAAATGGCCGCAGGAATAAAAGGGGGCCGGGCGATGTGGATTCTCGGTGCGTCCGCATGGTAGTTTTTGCAGCGGGTAACTGCATCGTCGCGCTGCCCGCGGCGCAACCGCTTGCACACGAACATGCGTGATCGTGCGTCGGCCCAAAACACTGGCAGCGCGCATGGAGAGACGAGGGCAGAGCACCCGGAGGGACGCGAGAGAAGAGCGCGTGCGGTGGGACGCAAGCAGAGCGCGCCGCGGCCGCCTGAACTACAACCAACCACACACATAGAGCAGTTGAACACGCAGGAAATGGTCGCCTACAAGCCGGCCGACAGCCGCGTCGCTGCGTAGAGAGCGTCCATGTGGTACCACTCTGTCTAGTCTATAGTCTCATTTATATTCTGTGCCATACTTTGCCCTCAAATTTAACCAACAATATGTTAATGCATGTTTTAAAAATTATATAATTGGAAACTATGTTCAAATACAAATCCAACTATATAATCTTTGGCGACATGCATTCGTATTTTATTAGTTAAATCATACTTCTAAACCAGGACGGTGGTGTAGTAGGTAATTAAATCGCAAACAGTTTTTTTATTAACCGTATGTGTATGTGGCCTTTCGTCCTCCTCTCGCACGTTTTGTCACCCCGCTGCCGCAGACGGCTTACAACGCAAGCTTGCGCAGCGCGCGGGGGCGTTCTTTTTGCCAAACGGTAGCGCCAATGAATCATCGGTGAGCCCGTTCCCGCGCAACCTCGCAGGTTCCTGCGCAAGCTTCCTGCCCGACTCGGTGAAATCCCCCAAAATCCCAATGCTTACCGGCCTGCTATAAAACCCTCACAGCCGGCGAGTCCTGCATCGCATTTCCCCCTCCATCCCTGTAGCTTATCTCGTCTGCTTCTCCCACATTCGCCAAGCCGCTCCACCATCATCAGAGGACAGCTCCAGCTGGGAGGCTACACCGTGACGGCGACGCAATCCCTGCCGTAGTGTAGTGCGCGTGGCGTCCCTGTTGGGTCTACGCGGAACACCCACCACACGCTCCGCTGCCGGTGCCCGTCGACAGCCGTTGCCGCCACTCCACCGTCGAAAGCCAGGGCCATCGCCCGCTCCGCCGCTGCGGCCTGAAGGCGGGAGATGGCCGTCGTGGCCACCACCCCACTGTCGGCCACTTTGGCCATCACCCGCTCCGCCATCGCTGCCCGAAGGCGGGAGGTGGTGATCGTTGCCGCCACCCCGTCGTCGGCCACCGTGGCCGCCAGCCCATCGTCGACCGCCGGGTCCATCACCCGCTCCGCCACCGCCGCCCGAAGGCGGGAGGCAGAGCTGGATGCCCGCACATGCGACAGCAACCTTGTGCGCTATGCCAAGTTCATGGGAAGGAGGAGGAGCGCCTCGTCGAGCATGCAAAGAGCCTTACCGCTGCAATGGCCGCGGCACACACTGCCTCAGAGGCGAGGAATCAGGAGATCTACGAGGAGAACCACCGCTTCGAGAGGGCTCGTATGGAGCGGCAGAGGGTGTTCGAGGTGAGCGTCACTGAAGCTGCATTAGCGGCAGGCACCGCATTGCGGTTGCCCAGCTCGTCGGTAGGCTCCTCCTCCGGCGCCTCTTACTGAGCACGCTCGGCAGACGAGAGGCAGCCGGAAGCAGTACAAAGCCCCTCCGCAATAGTAGTAGTAGTAGTAGTATTTAGGGGCTATTTTGTTCAGTTCATCTGACTATAGATTGAAGGAAATATGCCCTAGAGGCAATAATAAAGTTGTTATTTATATTTCCTTATATCATGATAAATGTTTATTATTCATGCTAGAATTTTATTAACCGGAAACTTAGTACATGTGTGAATACATAGACAAACAGAGTGTCACTAGTTTGCCTCTACTTGACTAGCTCATTGAATCAATGATGGTTATGTTTCCTAACCATAGACATGAGTTGTCATTTGATTAACGGGATCACATCATTAGAGAATGATGTGATTAACTTGACCCATCCGTTAGCTTAGCACGATGATCGTTTAGTTTGTTGTTGTTGCTTTCTCCATAACTATACATGTTCCTTTTACTATGAGATCATGCAACTCCCGAATACCGGAGGAACACTTTGTGTGCTACCAAATGTCACAAGTAACTGGGTGGTTATAAAGGTGCTCTACAGGTGTCTCCGATGGTGTTTGTTGAGTTGGCATGGATCAAGATTAGGATTTTTCACTCTGATTGTCGGAGAGGTATCTCTGGGCCCTCTCGGTAATGTACATCACTATAAGCCTTGCAAGCAATGTAGCTAATGAGTTAGTTACAGGATGTAGCATTAAGGAACGAGTAAAGAGACTTGCCGGTAACGAGATTGAACTAGGTATTGAGATAACGACGATCGAATCTCGGGCAAGTAACATACCGATGACAAAGGGAACAACGTATATCGTAATGCGGTTTGACCAATAAAGATCTTCGTAGAATATGTAGGAACCAATATGAGCATCTAGGTTCCTCTATTGGTTATTGACCGGAGACATGTCCCAGTCATGTCTACATAGTTCTCGAACCCGTAGGGTCCGCACGCTTAACGTTTGGTGGCGATCGGTATTACGAGTTTATGTGTTTTGATGTACCGAAGGTAGTTCAGAGTCCCAGATTTGATCACAGACATGACGAGGAGTCTCGAAATGGTCGAGACATAAAGATTGATATATTGAACGACTATGTTTGGACATCGGAAGGGTTCCGAGTGAAGTTCGGGCATATACCGGAGTACCAGGGGGTTACCGGAACCCCCCAAGGAGTTTAATGGGCCTTAGTGGAAAGATAGGAGGGGCTGCCAGGGCAGGCCGTGCGCCCCCTCCCCCTCTAGTCCGAATTGGACTAGGAAGGGGGCGGCGCCCTCCTTTCCTTCTCCCTCTTTCCTCCTTCCTTCTCCTACTCCTACTACATGGAAAAGGGGGGAATCCTACTCCGGTTGGGAGTAGGACTCCCCATGGGGTGCGCCATAGGAGGGCCGGCCCTCTCCCTCCTCCACTCCTTTATATACGGGGGAATGGGGCACCCCATAGACACACAAGTTGATCATTGATCTTTAGCCGTGTGCGGTGCCCGCCTCCACCATAATCCACCTCGGTAATATCATAGCGGTGCTTAGGCAAAGCCCTGTTCTGGTAGCAACATCATCACCATCATCACGCCGTCGTGTTGATGAATCTCTCCCTAGAAGCCCTACTGGATCGTGAGTTCACGGGACATCACCAAGCCGAACGTGTGCAGATCGCGGAGGTGCCGTATGTTCGGTACTAGATCGGTCAATTGTGAAGACGTACGACTACATCAACCGCGTTGTCATAATGCTTCCGCTTACGGTCTACGAGGGTACATATACGATACTCTTCCCCTCGTTGCTATGCATCACCATGATCTTGCGTGTGCGTAGGATTTTTTTTTTGGAATTACTGCGTTCACCAATATAGATGTGGTGGAACTGTAGAACGTACTTAAAATTAGCTAGTACATATAGTTGAACTAGTTATTTCACTACGTGGTTGGCAATAATTGGGGAAAATTTTGGTCGATTCAGCTGTCGAGTTGAACTATTTGTATAAATTAAGAACGACTACTTAATCTATGAATGAAATCTATGCTTAATTACTAAATTTTAGTTGCAAAAATTAGATACTGCTAGTGATTTTTAGCTTCATATTTTGACAAATCGCAGTGTTACAAGGATTGACAAATCTTACCAAATTGATTGTACGTGGTTGCACACGGGTCATCCAAAACAATCGTTTGTGTTGAAGGGATGCACAAATCCTGCGTTGCTCTCACTTTGCATACAGGTGTTCTATCTAAAACGTTTGCGATCAAGAGCTGCAGAAATCCTACTCGATACATTTTCTCTTAGCTTCCTGGGGAAGCTGTCGGTTTGCATACAGGTGTTCTAACTAAAACGTTTGCGATGAGTGTTTTATATTTAAAAAGCGAATTAAACTGTGGCTTGGGTGCCATCAATGGAGAGGATGCGAGCAAGGCGGGCGGCCATGGAAGTCAAAGGGCTCGCTTCCCAGTGGGCCTACGCAGCGTACAGCTCACACGCTTCCCGGTGAGCCTACGCACTCGAGGACAGCTTGCACGCCTCTCGGTCATCCTGCGCACCGAACGGCGCTCAGGCGCCTCCCGTTCAGTCAAGGTCAAGCAGCTGTCCGCACGGCACCTCCTACAGCCATTAAAACCAAGAAAGAATTTTGGCTTTACTAGAATTTAAAAACCATGCATCTCAATGTTTTGCCGGCAATCAACGGTGCCCTGCTGGTGTTTGAAATTCATTCCCATTTCTTGCATGGGATCTAAGCATGCAACCAAGGACACATATTTGATTTTTCAACCAATTTATATGCACTGGACCATGTGCATGTAGTTCAAATTTGAATTATGCGCATGAATGCATTGAAAACTCAGTTAGTGCATAAAAATGTCCAAACAAACACCAAAAAATCACAAAAATTCACACAACACTCCTGTTGTTCTATGTTGACATGAGAAAAAAAATTGAAAGCAATAAGAGGCAATGCATATTGTTTCGTCACCAAAGGTGGAACGTTCCCTACCGAAAACCATCATGCTTGTTGTGAGAAGCTTCGGTTTGTGAGAAGCATATACCCAAACCTGCCCCAAATGGGACAAAATTTGTACCACGGCATGTTGATGCTGCTCCATGATAGCATGCCAAGTTTCATGAATTTCAGACGAGTTTTGGATTTACTAGAATTTAAAAACTAGGCACCTCAATGTTTTGCCGGCAATCAACGGTGCCCTAGTGTTTGAAATCCATTCCCATTTCTTGCATGGGACCTAAGCATGCACCCAAGGACACATATTTGATTTTTCAACCAATTTATATGCACTGGAGCATGTGCATTGATGTCTACTACACAACCTTCTTCTTGTAGATGTTGTTGGGCCTCCAAGTGCGGAGGTTTGTAGGACAGTAGCAAATTTCCCTCAAGTGGATGACCTAAGGTTTATGAATCCGTGGGAGGCGTAGGATGAAGATGGTCTCTCTCAAGCAACCCTGCAACCAAATACCAAAGAGTCTCTTGTGTCCCCAACACACCCAATACAATGGTAAATTGTATAGGTGCACTAGTTCGGCGAAGAGATGGTCATACAAGTGCAATATGGATAGTAGATAAAGGTTTTTGTAATCTGAAGATATAAAAATAGCAAGGTAGCAAGTGGTACAAGTGAGCGTAAACGGTATTGCAATGCTAGGAAACAAGGCCTGGGGTTCATAGTTTCACTAGTGCAAGTCCTCTCAACAATAATAACATAATTGGATCATATAACTATCCCTCGGCATGCAACAAAGAGTCACTCCAAAGTCACTAATAGCGGAGAACAAACGAATAGATTATTGTAGGGTACGAAAACACCTCAAAGTTATTCTTTCTGATCGATCTATTCAAGAGTCTGTAGTAAAATAACACGAAGCTATTCTTTCCGTTCAATCTATCATAGAGTTTGTACTAGAATAACACCTTAAGACACAAATCAACCAAAACCCTAATGTCACCTAGATACTCCACTGTCACCTCAAGTACCCGTGGGTATGATTATACGATATGCATCACAAATCTCAGATTCATCTATTCAACAAACACAAAGAACTTCAAACAGTGCCCCAAAGTTTTACCGGAGAGTCAAGACGAAAACGTGTGCCAACCCCTATGCATAAGTTCACGAGGTCACGCAACTCGCAAGTTGATCTCCAAAACATACATCAAGTGGATCACATGATATCCCATTGTCACCACAGATAAGCACATGCAAGAAATACATCAAGTGTTCTCAAATCCTTAAAGACTCAATCCGATAAGATAACTTCAAAGGGAAAACTCAATTCATCACAAGAGAGTAGAGGGGGAGAAACATCATAAGATCCAACTATAATAGCAAAGCTCGCGATACATCAAGATCGTACCGAATCAAGAACACGAGAGAGAGAGAGAGAGATCAAACACATAGCTACTGGTACATACCCTCAGCCCCGAGGGTGAACTACTCTCTCCTCGTCATGGAGAGCGCGGGATGATGAAGATGGCCACCGGAGAGGGCTTCCCCCCTCCAGCAGGGTGCCGGAATGCGTATAGATTGGTTTTCGGTGGCTACAGAGGCTTGCGGTGACGGAACTCCCGATCTAGGTTTCTTTCTGGAAGTTTTGGGTTATATAAGAGGTGTTGGGGTCGGGAACGAGGTAGGGAGGCGCGCCCAGGGGGTTGCTACATCTTGAGCTTGCGTTGGTTTTCCCCGAAGAGGAAGGGATGATGCAGCAGAGTAGCGTAAGTATTTCCCTCAGTTTTTGAGAACCCAGGTATCAATCCAGTAGGAGGCCACACTCAAGTCCCTCGTACCTGCACAAAATGATAGCTACTCGCAACCAACGCGATTAGGGGTTGTCAATCCCTTCACGGTCACTTACGAGAGTGAGATCTGGTAGATATAATATTTTTTGGTATAAAGATGCAAAGTAAAATGTAAAAGCAAAGTAAAAAAGCAAAGCAAGATTAACATGATGGAGATTGATATGATGAGAATAGACCCGGGGGCCATAGGTTTCACTAGTGGCTTCTCTCAAGAGCATAAGTATTCTATGATGGGTGAACAAATTACTGTTGAGCAATTGACAGAATTGAGCATAGTTATGAGAATATCTAGGCATGATCATGTATATAGGGATCACGTCCGTGACAGGTAGACCGAAACGATTCTGCATCTACTACTATTACTCCACTCATCGACCGCTATCCAGCATGCATCTAGAGTATTAAGTTAAAAACAGAGTAACGCCTTAAGCAAGATGACATGATGTAGAGAGATAAATTCATGCAATATGAAATAAAACCCATCTTGTTATCCTCAATGGCAACGATGCAATACGTGCCTTGATGCCCCTTCTGTCACTGGGAAAGGACACCGCAAGATCGAACCCAGAGTTAAGCACTTCTCCCATGGCAAGAATTACCAATGTAATTGGCCAAACCAAATGGATAATTCGAAGAGACTTGCAAAGATAACCAATCATACATAAAAGAATTCAGAGAAGATTCAAATATTATTCATAGATAGACTTGATCATAAACCCACAATTCATCGATCTCAACAAACACACCGCAAAAAGAAGATTACATCGAATAGATCTCCAGAAGAGAGGGGAAGAACTTTGTATTGAGATCCAAAAAGAGAGAAGAAGCCATCTAGCTACTAACTATGGACCCGAAGGTCTGAGGTAAACTACTCACACTTCATCGGAGGGGCTAGGATGATGTAGAAGCCCTCCGTGATGACGGCCCTCTACCGGCGGAGCTCTGGAACAGGCCCCAAGATGGGTTCTCGTGGATACAGAAAGTTGTGGCGGTGGAATTAGGTTTTTGGCTCCTGTTCTGATCGTTTGGGGGTACATATGTATATATAGGAGGAAGGAGTACCTCGATGGAGCACCGAGGGGCCCACGAGGCAGGGGGTGCGCCCTAGGGGGGCGCCCCCACCCTCGTGACCTCCTCTTTGACTCCTTGGAGTAGGGTCCAAGTCTCATGTATCACGTTCGGTGAGAAAATCACGTTCCCGAAGGTTTTATTCCATTTGGACTCCGTTTGATATTTTGTTTCTCCGAAACACTGAAATAGGCAAAAAACAGCAATTCTGCGCTAGGCCTCCGGTTAATAGGTTAGTCCCAAAAATAATATAAAAGTGGAAAATAAATCCCAATATAGTCCAAAACAGTAGATAATATAGCATGGAGCAATCAAAAATTATAGATACGTTGGAGACGTATCAGGCATCCCCAAGCTTAATTCCTGCTCGTCCTCGAGCAGGTAAATGATAAAAAGAGAATTTTTGATGCGGAGTGCTAAATGGCATAATTTCAATGCAAATCTTCTTAATTGTGATATGAATATTCAGATTCGAAAGATTCAAGACAAAAGTTTATATTGACATAAAAATAATAATACTTCAAGCATACTAACAAAGCAATTATGTCTTCTCAAAATAACATGGCCAAAGAAAGTTATCCCTACAAAATCATATAGTCTGGCTATGCTCTATCTTCACCACACAAAATATTTAAATCATGCACAACCCCGATGACAAGCCAAGCAATTGTTTCATACTCTAACTTTTTCAAACTTTTTCAATCTTCACGCAATACATGAGCGTGAGCCATGGATATAGCACTATAGGTGGAATAGAATGGTGGTTGTGGAGAAGACAAAAAGGAGAAGATAGTCTCGCATCAACTAGGCGTATCAACGGGCTATGGAGATGCCCATCAATAGATATCAATGTGAGTGAGTAGGGATTGCCATGCAACAGATGCACTAGAGATATAAATGTATGAAAGCTCAACAAAAGAAACTAAGTGGGTGTGCATCCAACTTCCTTGCTCATGAAGACCTAGGGCAATTTGAGGAAGCCCATCATTAGAATATACAAGCCAAGTTCTATAATGTAAAATTCCCACTAGTATATGAAAGTGATAACATGAGAGACTCTCTACTATAAAGATCATGGTGCTACTTTGAAGCACAAGTGTGGTAAAAGGATAGTAGCATTGCCCCTTTTTATTTATTTTCTCTTCTTTTTTGGGGCCTTCTTTTTTTTCTTTGGCCTTTCTCTTTTTTTGGGTCAATGCTCTATTAAATGATGATCATCACACTTCTTTTTATTTACAACTCAATGATTACAACTCGATTCTAAAACAAGATATGACTCTATATGGATGCCTCCGGCGGTGTACCGGGATATGCAATGAATTAAGAGTGACAAGTATGAAGAAATTATGAACGGTGGTTTTTCCACAAATACTATGTCAACTACATGATCATGCTAAGCAATATGACAATGATGAATGTGTCATGATGAACTAGATGGTGGAAAGTTGCATGGCAATATATCTCGGAATGGCTATGGAAATGCCATAATAGGTAGGTATGGTGGCTATTTTGAGGAACGTATATGGTAGGTGTATGATACCGGCGAAAAGTGCGCGGTATTAGAGAGGCTAGCAAAGGTGGAAGGGTGAGAGTGCGTATGATCCATGGACTCAACATTAGTCATAAAGAACTCATATACTTATTGCAAAAATCTAGAAGTTACCAAAGCAAAGTATTACGCGCATGCTCCTAGGGGGATAGATTGGTAGGAAAAGACCATCGCTCGTCCCCGACCGCCACTCATAAGGAAGACAATCAATAAATAAATAATGCTCCGACTTCATCACATAACGGTTCACCATACGTGCATGCTACGGGAATCACAAACTTTAACACAAGTATTCTTTAAATTCACAACTACTCAACTAGCATGACTTCAATATTATCACCTCCATATCTCAAAACAATTATCATGCTTCAATCTTTTCTTAGTATTCAACACACTCAAAAGAAAGTTTCACAAATCTTGAATACTAAGCATATTATTATTAAGCAAATTACAATGCTATTAAGAGATTCTCAAAATAATTTAAGTGAAGCATGAGAGTTCAATAGTTTCTTTAAAAAAAATCCACCACCGTGCTCTAAAAGATCTAAGTGAAGCCTATAGAGCAAAATTATAATGCTCAAAAGATATAAGTGAAGCACATAGAGCAAAACTACTTAGCTCAAAAGATATAAGTGAAGCACATAGAGCAAAACTACATAGCTCAAAAGATATAAGTGAAGCACCTAGAGTATTCTATCAAATTTTAATTCATGTATGGCTCTCTCAAAAGGTGTGTACAGAAAGGATGATTGTGGCATACTAAGACACAAAGACACAAATAATACAAGACGCTCCAAGCAAATCACATATCATGTTGGTGAATAAAAATATAGCTCCAAGTAAATTACCGATGGAAGTGGACGAAAGAGGGGATGCCTCCCGGGGCATCCCCAAGCTTTGACTTCTTGGTGTCCTTGGATTATCTTGGGGGTGCCATGGGAATCCCCAAGCTTAGGCTCTTTCCACTCCTTGTTCCATAATCCATCAAAAGAATTCACCCAAAACTTGAAAACTTCACAACACAAAACTCAAAATAGAAAACTCGTGAGCTCCGTTAGCGAAAGAAAACAAAAGACCACTTCAAGGTACTGTAATGAACTCATTATTTATTTATATTGGTGTTAGACCTACTGTATTCCAACTTCTCTATGGATTATAAACTATTTTACTAGCCATAGATTCATCAAAATAAGCAAACAACACACGAAAAACAGAAGCTGTCAAAAACAGAACAGTCTGTAGTAATCTGTAGCTAGCGCAAGATCTGGAACCCTAAAAATCCTAAAATAAATTTCTGGAGGTGAGGAATTTATCTATCAATCATCTGCAAAAATAATTAACTAAATATCACTCTTCAAATAAAAATGACAGCAGTTCTCGTGAGCGCTAAAGTTTCTGTTTTTTACAGCAAGTTCAACAAGACTTTCCCCAAGTCTTCCCAACGGTTCTACTTGGCACAAACACTAACTAAACACAAAAAAACACAACCAAAACAGAGGCTAAATAATTTATTTATTAGTAAGCAGGATCTAAAAGCAAGGAATAAAAATAAAATTGGGTTGCCTCCCAACAAGCGCTATCGTTTAACGCCCCTAGCTAGGCATAAAAGCGAGGATAGATCTAGGTATTGCCATCTTTGGTAGGCAATCCATAAGTGGTTCTCATGATAGTTTCATATGTCAATTTTATTTTCTTTCTTGGAAAGTGTTCCATGCCCTTTTTTAATGGAAATTGAAATCTAATATTCCCTTCCTTCATATCAATAATCGCACCAACCGTTCTAAGGAAAGGTCTACCAAGAATAATAGGGCAAGAAGGATTGCAATCTATATCAAGAACAATGAAATCTACGGGCACATAATTCCTATTTGCAACAATAAGAACATCATTAATCCTTCCCATATGTTTCTTAATAGTAGAATCCGCAAGATGCAAGTTTAGAGAGCAATCATCAAAATTACGGAAATCTAGCAAATCACACAAAGTCTTGGGAATAGTGGAGACACTAGCACCCAAATCACACAAAGAATAAAACTCATGATCTTTAATTTTAATTTTAATAGTTGGTTCCCACTCATCATAGAGTTTTCTAGGGATAGAAACTTTACAGTCAAGTTTTTCTTCATAAGATTGCATCAAGGCATCAACAATATGTTCGGTGAAGGCTTTATTTTGACTATAAGCATGTGGATAATTTCGCACGGATTGCAACAAGGAAATACAATCAATTAAAGAGCAACTTTCATAATTAAATTCCTTGAAATCCAATATAGTGGGTTTAGCAACATCTAGATTTTTATTTCTTTCAATTCCACTTTCATCAATTTCATCGTAAAGATCTAAATACTCTGAATTTTTAGAACGCCTTCTAGGTAAAGGAAGATCATATTCAGTCCCATCATTATCAAGATTCATATTGCAAAACAAAGATTTAATAGGGGACACATCAATAACTTTTAGATATTCATCATTATTTTCATAGGGATTGGAAGAACACGCTTTAATAAAGGCATCTTTGAAAGCACGCATCCTAGCGGTTCTTTCCTTGCACTCATCAATGGAAATTATCATGGCTTTGAGAGACTCATTGATATCATGCTTAGGAGGAATAGATCTAAGCTTTAAATAATCAATCTCAAGAGAAATTCTATCAACGTTTCTAGCCAAATCATCAACTTTAAGCAATTTCTCTTCAAGCAAAGCATTAAAATTCTTTTGTGAATTCATAAACTCTTTAACACTATTCTAAAATTCAGAGGGCATCTTATTATAATTTCCATAAGAGTTGTTGTAGGAATTCCCATAATTATTAGAAGGATTACTAGGATATGGCCTAGGATTAAAATTCCCTCTATAAGCGTTGTTACCAAAATTATTCCTACCAACAAAATTCACATCCATAGATTCATTGTTATTCTCAATCAAAGTAGACAAAGGCATATCATTAGGATCAGAAGAAACACTCTTAGTAGCAAATAATTTCATAAGTTCATCCATCTTTCCACTCAAAACATTGATTTCTTCTATCGCATGCACTTTTTTATTAGAAGATCTTTCAGTATGCCATTGAGAATAATTAACCATAATATTATCTAGGAGTTTAGTAGAATCTCCTAAAGTGATTTCCATAAAAGTGCCTCCCGCGGCCGAATCTAAAATATTTCTAGAAGCAAAATTCAATCCGGCATAAAAAATTTGTATAATCATCCACAAATTCAAACCATGAGTAGGGCAATTACGTATCATTAATTTCATTCTCTCCCAAGCTTGTGCAACATGTTCATGATCAAGTTGTTTAAAGTTCATTTTATCATTTCTAAGAGAGATGATCTTAGCGGGAGGAAAATATTTAGAGATAAAAGCATCTTTGCACTTGTTCCATGAATCAATACTATTTTTAGGCAAAGATGAAAACCAAGCTTTAGCACGATCTCTAAGCAAAAAAGGAAATAGTTTCAATTTAACGACATCATTATCAGCATCTTTTTTCTTTTGCATATCACATAAATCAACGAAGCTATTCAGATGAGTAGTGGCATCTTCACTAGGAAGGCCGGCGAATTGATCTTTCATAACAAGATTCAACAAAGCAGCATTGATTTCACAAGATTCAGTATTAGCAAGAGGAGCAATCGGAGTGCTAAGGAAATCATTATTATTGGTATTGGTGAAGTCACAAAATTTAGTATTATCTTGAGCCATCGCGACAAACAAGCAAACTAGCACACGAGCAGACAAGAGCAAACGGGCAAAAGAGGCAAATAGAGAGGGAGGATAGAGAGAGAGGGCGAATAAAACGGCAAGGGTGAAGTGGGGGGAGGAAAACGAGAGGCAAATGGCAAATAATGTAATGCGAGAGATAGGGATTGTGATGGGTACTTGGTATGTTGACTTTTTGCGTAGACTCCCCGGCAACGGCGCCAGATATCCTTCTTGCTACGTCTTGAGCTTGCTTTGGTTTTCCCCGAAGAGGAAGCGATGATGCAGCAGAGTAGCGTAAGTATTTCCCTCAGTTTTGAGAACCAAGGTATCAATCCAGTAGGAGGCTATGCTCAAGTCCCTCGTACTTGCACAAAACGATAGCTACTCGCAACCAACGCGATTAGGGATTGTCAATCCCTTCACGGTCACTTACGAGAGTGAGATCTGATAGATATAATATTTTTGGTATTTTTGGTATAAAGATGCAAAGTGAAAAGTAAAGGCAAAGTAAAAAAGCAAAACAAGATTAAAGTGATGGAGATTGATATGATGAGAATAGACCCGGGGGCCATAGGTTTCACTAGTGGCTTCTCTCAAGAGCATAAGTATTCTACGGTGGGTGAACAAATTACTGTTGAGCAATTGACAAAATTGAGCATAGTTATGAGAATATCTAGGCATGATCATGTATATAGGCATCACGTCCGTGACAAGTAGACCGAAACGATTATGCATCTACTACTATTACTCCACTCATCGACCGCTATCCAGCATGCATCTAGAGTATTAAGTTAAAAATAGAGTAACGCCTTAAGCAAGATGACATGATGTAGAGAGATAAATTCATGCAATATGAAATAAACCCCATCTTGTTATCCTCGATGGCAACGATGCAATACGTGCCTTGCTGCCCCTTCTGTCACTGGGAAAGGAAACCGCAAGATCAAACCCAAAGCTAAGCACTTCTCCCATGGCAAGAACTACCAATCTAGTTGGCCAAACCAAACGGATAATTCGAAGAGACTT
Source organism: Triticum urartu (assembly GCF_056163025.1). Lineage (NCBI taxonomy): Eukaryota > Viridiplantae > Streptophyta > Magnoliopsida > Poales > Poaceae > Triticum > Triticum urartu. The sequence goes on from NC_141875.1 coordinate 484,902,618, forward strand.
GCAAAGATAACCAATCATACATAAAAGAATTCAGAGAAGATTCAAATATTATTCATAGATAGACTTGATCATAAACTCACAATTCATCGGTCTCAACAAACACACCGCAAAAATAAGATTACATCGAATAGATCTCCACAAGAGAGGAGGAGAACTTTGTATTGAGATTCAAAGAGAGAGAAGAAGCCATCTAGATACTAACTATGGACCCGAAGGTCTGAGGTAAACTACTCACACTTCATCGGAGAGGCTATGATGATGTAGAAGCCCTCCATGATGAAGGCCCTCTCCGGCGGAGCTCTGGAACAGGCCCCAAGATGGGATCTCGTGGATACAAAAAGTTGCGGCGGTGGAATTAGGTTTTTGGCTCCTATTCTGATTGTTTGGGGGTATGTATGTATATATAGGAGGAAGAAGTACGTTGGTGGAGCACCGAGGGGCCCACGAGGCAGGGGGCGTGCCCTAGGGGGGCGCCCCCCACCCTCGTGACCTCCTCTTTGACTCCTTGGAGTAGGGTCCAAGTCTCCTGGATCACGTTCGGTGAGAAAATCACATTCCCGAAGGTTTTATTCCGTTTCGACTCCGTTTGATATTCTGTTTCTCCGAAACACTGAAATAGGCAAAAAAAAACAACAATTCTGGGCTGGGCCTCCGGTTAATAGGTTAGTCCCAAAAATAATAAAAAAGTGGAAAATAAAGCCCAATATAGTCCAAAACAGTAGATAATATAGCATGGAGCAATCAAAAATTATAGATACGTTGGAGACGTATCAGGCATCCCCAAGCTTAATTCCTGCTCGTCCTCGAGTAGGTAAATGATAAAAAGAGAATTTTTGATGCGGAGTGCTACTTGGCATAATTTCAATGCAAATCTTCTTAAATATGGTATGAATATTCAGATTACAAAGATTTAAGACAAAAGTTTATATTGACATAAAAAATAATAATACTTCAAGCATACTAACAAAGCAATTATGTCTTCTCAAAATAACAAGGCCAAAGAAAGTTATCCCTACAAAATCATATAGTTTGGCTATGCTCCATCTTCACCACACAAAGTATTTAAATCATGCACAACCCCGATGACAAGCCAAGCAATTGTTTCATACTCTAACTTTTTCAAAACTTTTTCAATCTTCACGCAATACATGAGCATGAGCCATGGATATAGCACTATAGGTGGAATAGAATGGTGGTTGTGGAGAAGACAAAAAGGATAAGATGGTCTCACATCAACTAGGCGTATCAACGGGCTATGGAGATGCCCATCAATAGATATCAATGTGAGTGAGTAGGGATTGCCATGCAACGGATGCACTCGAGCTATAAGTATATGAAAGCTCAAAAAAGAAACTAAGTGGGTGTGCATCCAACTTGCTTTCTCATGAAGACCTAGGGCAATTTTGAGGAAGCCCATCATTGGAATATACAAGCCAAGTTCTATAATGTAAAATTCCCACTAGTATATGAAAGTGATAACATGAGAGACTCTCTACTATGAAGATCATGGTGCTACTTTGAAGCACAAGTGTGGTAAAAGGATAGTAACATTGTCCCTTCTCTCTTTTTCTCTCATTTTTTGGGCCTTTTCTTTTTCTTTTTTTGGCCTCTTTTTATTTGGGCTTCTTTGGCCTCTTTTTTTATTATTTTACTTTTCGTCCGGAGTCTCATCCCGACTTATGGGGGAATCATAGTCTCCATCATTCTTTCCTCACTAGGACAATGCTCTAATAATGATGATCATCACACTTTTATTTTTCTTATAACTCAACAATTACAACTCGATACTTAGAACAAAATATGACTCTATGTGAATGCATTCGGCGGTGTACCGGGATATGCAATATGACAATGATGAATGTGTCATGAACGGAACAGTGGAAAGTTGCATGGCAATATATCTCGGAATGGCTATGGAAATGTCATAATAGGTAGGTATGGTGGCTGTTTTGAGGAAGGTATATGGTAGGTGTATGATACCGGCGAAAGGTGCGCGGTATTAGAGAGTCTAGCAAAGGTGGAAGGGTGAGAGTGCGTATAATCCATGGACTCAACATTAGTCATAAAGAACTCATATACTTATTGCAAAAATCTAGAAGTTATCAAAGCAAAGTATTACGCGCATGCTCCTAGGGGGATAGATTGGTAGGAAAAGACCATTGCTCGTCCCCGACCGCCACTCATAAGGAAGACAATCAATAAATAAATCATGCTCCGACTTCATCACATAACGGTTCACCATACGTGCATGCTACGGGAATCACAAACTTTAACACAAGTATTCTTTAAATTCACAACTACTCAACTAGCATGACTTTAATATTATCACCTCCATATCTCAAAACAATTATCATGCTTCAATCTTTTCTTAGTATTCAACACACTCAAGAGAAAGTTTCACAAATCTTGAATACCAAGCATATTATTATTAAGCAAATTACCATGCTATTAAGAGACTCTCAAAATAATTTAAGTTAAGCATGAGAGATCAATAGTTTCTTTAAAATAAATCCACCACCGTTCTCTAAAAGATCTAAGTGAAGCATATAGAGCAAAATTATAACGCTCAAAAGATATAAGTGAAGCACATAGAGCAAAACTACTTAGCTCAAAAGATATAAGTGAAGCACATAGAGCAAAACTACATAGCTCAAAAGATATAAGTGAAGCACATAGAGTATTCTATCAAATTTTAATTCATGTATGGCTCTCTCAAAAGGTGTGTACAGAAAGGATGATTGTGGCATACTAATACACAAAGACACAAATAATACAAGACGCTCCAAGCAAAACACATATCATGTTGGTGAATAAAAATATAGCTCCAAGTAAATTACCAATGGAAGTGGACGAAAGAGGGGATGCCTCCCGGGGCATTCCCAAGGTTTGACTTCTTGGTGTCCTTGGATTATCTTGGGGGTGCCATGGGAATCCCCAAGCTTAGACTCTTGCCACTCCTTGTTCCATAATCCATCAAAAGAATTCACCCAAAACTTGAAAACTTCACAACACAAAACTCAAAATAGAAAACTCGTGAGCTCCGTTAGCGAAATAAAACAAAAGACCACTTCAAGGTACTGTAATGAACTCATTATTTATTTATATTGGTTTTAAACCTACTGTATTCCAACTTCTATATGGATTATAAACTATTTTACTAGCCATAGATTCATCAAAATAAGCAAACAACACACGAAAAACAGAATCTGTCAAAAACAGAACAGTCTGTAGTAATCTGTAGCTAGCGCAAGATCTGGAACCCCAAAAATTCTAAAATAAATTTCTGGACGTGAGGAATTTATCTATTCATCATATTCAAAAAGAATTAACTAAATATCACTCTTCAAATAAAAATGACAGCAGTTCTCGTGAGCGCTAAAGTTTCTGTTTTTTTACAGCAAGTTCAACAAGAGTTTCCCCAAGTCTTCCCAACGGTTCTACTTGGCACAAACACTAATTAAACACAAAAAAACACAACCAAAACAGAGGCTAAATAATTTATTTATTATTAAGAAGGAGCAAAAGGCAAGGAATAAAAATAAAATTGGGTTGCCTCCCAACAAGCGCTATCGTTTAATGCCCCTAGCTAGGCATAAAAGCAAGGATAGATCTAGGTATTGCCATCTTTGGTTTTGGGGAAAAAGAGAGCAAACTTGTTATCTATGGAATTAATCTTCCTATTTTGACAGAGCACATGTCCATTAATGGTAGAAGAAATATTAAGAACGTTGCGGAAATTGGCATCTAGGCTAGCTTTTATCTCTTTAATAGATTCGTTTTGGTAAGAAAGCAAGAGAGATGTCATTTCAGTTTTCTCATTAATGGGATGCCCGAATATAGTTTTCATCCTCTCATAGGTATCTATGGGGTCCCCTTCAAGGAAACCCCCCTCGAACATAGAATCTAAGACTTGTTTGAACGAAGCGGGTAGCCCAACATAAAAGCTTTTCAAGTAAACCTCAATTTGATATTGGGGTACATAGCTAGCCCGGATCCTTAACAGCATATCCCAAGCATCTTTCAAAGATTCATCAAGTAAATAACAAAAAAATCCAGAATCATCTTCATCAAAATTACTAAGGTTCTCATTGATAACTCCGGCAAGTTTTTCTATAGCATTCTGATTTATGAATTTAGATAAGATAGCAGGATTGTCTAAAGCACTAGAACTTGGGAGAGAACCCCCAACTCTTTTTGGTTCTGACATGGCGAGGGAAAAGAGGCAAATAGAGAGGGAGGATAGGGAGAGAGAGGGTGAATAAAACGTTAAGGGTGAATTGGGGGGAGAGGAAAATGAGAGGCAAATGGCAAATAATGTAATGCGAGAGATAGGGATTGTGATGGGTACTTGGTATGTTGACTTTTTGCGTAGACTCCCTGGCAATGGCACCATAAATCCTTCTTGCTACGCCTTGAGCTTGCGTTGGTTTTCCCCGAAGAGGAAGGGATGATGCAGCAGAGTAGCGTAAGTATTTCCCTCAGTTTTTGAGAACCAAGGTATCAATCCAGTAGGAGGCCACGCTCAAGTCCCTCGTACCTGCACAAAACGATAGCTACTCCCAACCAACGCGATTAGGGGTTGTCAATCCCTTCACGGTCACTTACGAGAGTGAGATCTGATAGATATAATATTTCTGGTATTTTTGATATAAAGATGCAAAGTAAAAAGTAAAAGCAAAGTAAAAAAGCAAAGCAAGATTAAAGTGATGGAGATTGATATGATGAGAATAGACCCGGGGGCCATAGGTTTCACTAGTGGCTTCTCTCAAGAGCATAAGTATTCTATGGTGGGTGAACAAATTACTGTTGAGAAATTGACATAATTGAGCATAGTTATGAGAATATCTAGGCATGATCATGTATATGGGCATCACGTCTGTGACAAGTAGACCAAAACGATTCTGCATCTACTACTATTACTCCACTCATCGACCGCTGTCCAGCATGCATCTAGAGTATTAAGTTAAAAACAGAGTAACGCCTTAAGCAAGATGACATGATGTAGAGAGATAAATTCATGCAATTGCTACGTCTTGAGCTTGCGTTGGTTTTCCCCGAAGAGGAAGGGATGATGCAGCAGAGTAGCGTATGTATTTCCCTCAGTTTTTGAGAACCAAGGTATCAATCTAGTAGGAGCCCACGCTCAAGTCCCTCATACCTGCACAAAGCGATAGCTACTCGCAACCAACACGATTAGGGGTTGTCAAGCCCTTCACGGTCACTTAGGAGAGTGAGATCTGATAGATATAATATTTTTGGTATTTTTGGTATAAATATGCAGAGTAAAAAGTAAAGGCAAAGTAAAAAAGCAAAGCAAGATTAAAGTGATGGGGATTGATATGATGAGAATAGACCCGGGGGCCATAGGTTTCACTAGTGGCTTCTCTCAAGAGCATAAGTATTCTACGGTGGGTGAACAAATTATTGTTGAGCAATTGACAGAATTGAGCATAGTTATGAGAATATCTAGGCATGATCATGTATATAGGCATCACGTCCGTGACAAGTAGATCGAAACGATTTTGCATCTACTACTATTACTCCACTCATCGACCGCTATCCAGCATGCATCTAGAGTATTAAGTTAAAAACAGAGTAACGCCTTAAGCAAGATGACATGATGTAGAGAGATAAATTCATGCAATATGAAATAAACCCCATCTTGTTATCCTCGATGGCAACGATAAAATACGTGCCTTGCTGCCCCTTCTGTCACTGGGTAAGGACACCGCAAGATCGAACCCAAAGCTAAGCACTTCTCCCATGGCAAGAACTACCAATCTAGTTGGCCAAACCAAACGGATAATTCGAAGAGACTTGTAAAGATAACCAATCATACATAAAAGAATTCAGAGAAGATTCAAATATTATTCATAGATAGACTTGATCATAAACTCACAATTCATCGGTCTCAACAAACACACCGCAAAAATAAGATTACATCGAATAGATCTCCACAAGAGAGGGGGAGAACTTTGTATTGAGATTCAAAGAGAGAGAATAAGCCATCTAGCTACTAACTATGGACCCGAAGGTCTAAGGTAAACTACTCATACTTCATCGGAGAGGCTATGATGATGTAGAAGCCCTCCGTGATGACGGCCCTCTTCCGGCGGAGCTCCGGAACAGGCCCCGAGATGGGATCTCATGGATATAGAAAGTTGCGGCGGTGGAATTAAGTTTTTGGCTCCTGTTCTGATAGTTTGGGGGTATGTGGGTATATATAGGAGGAAGAAGTATGCCGGAGGAGCAACGAGGGGCCCATGAGGCAGGGGGCATGCCCTAGGGGAGGGTGGGGCGCCCCCACCCTCGTGACCGCCTCTTTTGTTCCTTGGAGCAGGGTCCAAGTCTCCTGGATCGCGTTCGGTGAGAAAATCACGTTCCCGAAGATTTTATTCCGTTTGGACTCCGTTTGATATTCCGTTTATCTGAAACACTGAAATAGGCAAAAACAGCAATTCTGAGCTGGGCCTCCGGTTAATAGGTCAGTCCCAAAAATAATGTAAAAGTGGAAAATAAAGCCCAATATAGTCCAAAGCAGTAGATAATATAGCATGGAGCAATCAAAAATTATAGATACGTTGGAGGCGTATCAGCAATATGAAATAAACCCCATCTTGTTATCCTCGATGGCAACGATGCAATACGTGCCTTGCTGCCCCTTCTGTCACTGGGAAAGGACACCGCAAGATCGAACCCAAAGCTAAGCACTTCTCCCATGGCAAGTGTGGGAGTCCTGGATTAGGGGGGTCTCCGGACAGCTGGACTGTTAGACTATGAAGATACAAGATTGAAGACTTCGTCTCGTGTCCGGATGGGACTCTACTTGGCGTGGAAGGCAAGCTAGGCAATACGGATATGGATATCTCCTCCTTCGTAACCGACCTTGTGTAACCCTAAACCTCTTCGGTGTCTATATAAACCGGAGGGTTTTAGTCCGTAGGACACAACAACTACAATCATACCATAGGCTAGCTTCTAGGGTTTAGTCTCTCCGATCTCATGGTAGATCTACTCTTGTACTACCCATATCATCAATATTAATCAAGCAGGACGTAGGGTTTTACCTCCATCAAGAGGGCCCGAACCTGGGTAAAACATTGTGTCCCCTGCCTCATGTTACCATCCGCCTTAGACGCACAGTTCGGGACCCCCTACCCGAGATCCGCCGGTTTTGACACCGACATTGGTGCTTTCATTGAGAGTTCCTCTGTGTCGCCGCCGTTAGGCTTGATGGCTCCTACTATCATCGATAGCGATGCAGTCCAGGGTGAGACTTTTCTCCCCGGACAGATCATCGTGTTCGGCGGCTTTGCACTGCGGGCCAATTCGCTTGGCCATCTGGAGCAGATTGAAAGTTACGCCCCTGGCCACCAGGTCAGGTTTGGAAGCTTAAACTACACGGCCGATATCCGTGGAGACTTGATCTTCGACGGATTCGAGCCTCTGCCTTGTGCATCACGCGGTCACGATGAGTACGATTTAGCTCTACCATCGGACAGTGTTCAGGAGATCGCACAGGAAGCCGCTCCGACCCTCAATTCGAGCCAGTTGCGCCGTCCATGGACGGGTGGATGGACCCCGCCATGGAGGCCTTACCCTCAGCGGCGATCGAGCCAAACATCGACCTTACCTTACATGAGAGCCGTGTTGTTAAACTGCCGGATCCTTCTCTGGCCATGGACTCCGAGCCGCATGCGCCCTTTCCTATCGAATCTGATTGGGCGCCGATCATGGAGTTTACCTCCATGGATATTTTTTAGCACTCGCCCTTTGGCGACATACTGAACTCATTAAGGTCTCTCTCCTTGTCAGGAGGATCCTGGCTGAACTATGTCCGGCAGGACTGGGATGCGGACGATGAAGAAATTCGCGTCCCACCCACCACCCACTTAGTAGCCACTGTCGATGACTTAACCGACATGCTCGATTTCGACTCCGAAGACATCAACGGTATGGACAACGATGCGGGAGACGAAGAGGAACCACTGCCCACAGGGCACTGGACAGCCACCTCATCATACGATATATACATGGTGGATACACCCAAAGAAGGCAATGGCGACGAGATAGCGGAGGATGACCCCTCCAATAAGCAACCCAAGCACCGACGTCAATGGCGCCGCTCTAAGTCCCGCCAAAGCAAAAGTGGTGATACCAGCACAGGAGATAATAACACTCCGGATAATGCCGAAGACAACAACAGTCCCCTCCAGCAAGATTTAGAGCAAGAGGATGGAAGAGCCAGCCCTCCTGAGAGAGCGGCAGATGGAGAGGCGGAGGATAATAATTACATGCCCCCCTCCGAAAACGAGGCAAGCCTCGGCGACGACGAATTCGCCGTGCCAGAGGATCCCGTCGAACAAGAGCGCTTCAAACGCCGGCTTATAGCCACGGCAAATAGCCTTAAGAAAAAGCAGCAGCAGCTTCAAGCTGATCAAGATCTGCTAGCTGACAGATGGACTGAAGTCCTCGCGGCCGAGGAATATAAACTTGAGCGCCCCTCCAAGAGTTACCCAAAATGCAGGTTGCTACCCCGACAGGAGGAAGAAGCGTATGACGCGGCTGATCGGTCACCTCGTGGCCGCGATAGAGAGGCATCCCAACCAAAAACTCAGCCTGCACCCCGACGTCATTCAAATAAAAAGGCATGGGGAGATACACCGGACCTGCGAGACATATTGGAGGACAAAGCAAAGCATGCAAGATCGATCTACGGATCATGAGGGCGCGCCACTATGCGAGACGATAAACGTCACGCCGGATACAGTAAAAGTAAATCCGGCGGGGCCGAACACAGCGGGCAAGACCCATTCGAGCTGCGTCGCGATATAGCCCAATACAGAGGCGCCGCACACCCCTTATGCTTCACAGACGAAGTAATGGATCATCAAATCCCAGAAGGTTTCAAACCTGTAAATATTGAATCATACGACGGCACAACAGATCCCGCAGTATGGATCGAGGATTTCCTCCTCCACATCCACATGGCCCGCGGTGATGACTTACACGCCATCAAATACCTCCCACTAAAGCTCAAGGGACCAGCGCGGCATTGGCTTAACAGCTTGCCAGCAGAGTCCATCAGCTGTTGGGAAGATCTGGAAGACGCATTCCTCGACAACTTTCAGGGCACTTATGTGCGGCCACCAGATGCCGATGACTTGAGCCACATAATTCAGCAGCCAGAAGAATCGGCCAGACAATTCTGGACTCGGTTCCTAACAAAGAAACATCAAATTGCCGACTGTCCAGATGCAGAGGCCCTAGCGGTTTTCAAACACAACATCCGTGACGAATGGCTAGCCCGGCACCTTGGTCAGGAAAAGCCGAAATCTATGGCAGCCCTCACGACACTCATGACCCGCTTTTGTGCAGGAGAAGACAGCTGGCTGGCTCGCAGTAATAACATATCAAAGAACCATGGTACTTCGGATACCAAGGACGGCAATAGTAGGTCACGTCGCAACAAACATAAGCGCCACATTAACAACGATAATAACGAGGATACGACAATCAATGCCGGATTCAAAGGCTCTAAACCCGGTCAGCGGAAAAAGCCATTCAAACAAAGTACGCCGGGTCTGTCTAGCTTGGACCGCATACTCGATCGCTCGTGTCAAATACACGGCACCCCAGAAAAGCCAGCCAATCACACCAACAGGGATTGTTGGGTGTTCAAGTAGGCCGGCAAGTTAATTGCCGAAAACAAGGACAAGGGGCCACATAGCGATGACGAGGAGGAGCCCCGGCAGCCACACATCGGAGGAGAGAAGAGGTTTCCCCCACAAGTGCGGACGGTGAACATGATATATGCAACCCACATCCCCAAGAGGGAGCGGAAGCGTGTGCTCAGGGACGTATATGCGTTGGAGCCAGTCGCCCCAAAGTTCAACCCATGGTCCTCCTATCCGATCACTTTCGATTGCAGGGACCATCCCACTAGTATCCGTCATGGCGGATTCGCCACACTGGTTCTGGACCCAATCATTGACGGATTTCACCTCACTCGAGTCCTTATGGATGGCGGCAGCAGCCTGAACCTGCTTTATCAGGACACAGTGCGCAAAATGGGTATAGACCCCTCAAGGATCAAACCCACAAAAACGACCTTTAAAGGTGTCATTCCAGGCGTAGAGGCCCATTGCACAGGCTCAATTACACTGGAAGTGGTCTTCGGATCCCCGGATAACTTCCGAAGCGAAGAGTTAATCTTCGATATAGTCCCGTTCCATAGTGGTTATCATGCACTGCTCGGGCGAACCGCATTTGCGAGATTCAATGCGGTACCGCATTATGCATACCTCAAGCTCAAGATGCCAGGACCTCGCGGGGTTATTACAGTCAATGGAAACACAGAACGCTCTCTCCGAACGGAGGAGCACACCGCGGCCCTCGCAACAGAAGCGCAAATCAGCCTCTCAAGGCAATCCACCAGTTCGGCGTTTCAAGACCCGGACACCTTCAAGCATGCTCGGAGCAATTGGCAACTAGACCGCCTGGCACGATCTAAGCTCCCATAGCAATGCGGCCCACACCCCAGTCCCAGCCGAACGGCGAAACTCGCGCCACGCGTACATAATTACGCATTAAAAATACTATGGGCACAGGTGGGGAGGGGGGCACACTACGGCACGCCGCAAGACGCGGCTTAAACCGCACTAGGGGCTTCCCGTTTGGTTATTTTTCTCTTTTTTTCAGGACCTTAATCTCTAGAAACCCTGTCCGGCAGCACTATTGCCGAACACATGATGCAGCAACCAAGGATGCAGAAAGCTACGTCACACCACGGAACTCCGAGGTGGATTACAATAACGAGCGAAATATTTGATTTAATACTATTCCTCAGCTTGCCCTTGGAAGGGACATAGTCCTACTCTTTGCTTATCGCACCATCTGTATCATTTTGCCTTAACGCACCTTTTTGAATAAACAATGCATAACATTACGACTATTATTGCATTCTTGTTATATATATATATATATGTGTGTGTGTGTGTGTGTTCATTAATGACGCCTTGCAACCGTACACTTTGGTACGGCAAATACACCAGGGGCTTACGTACCCCACAATATGGTGTGAAAAGTCTGAACACTTTCACAAGTGCGGCACCCCGAACTTATAGCATTATATGCATCAGCTCCGAATCATGTCTTTGGTCAAATGTTGGGTTTGCCTGGCTCCTATGTTTTGGTACCTTACGTTCCGCTCTATCGGCTAAAGTAGCGCTAGGAGAACTACTGCGATTGTGCCCCAGTTCTGCTGGGCTGAGCACCTCAGTAGAGAAAGCTAAAACTAACTGTCATGATAAGGCGAGAGACTGGTCGCTGTTCGGCAAGGTTTTCGAGTCCCTAAAGACTTATGCCGCTTAGAGCGAGGGGCCGACCCTGTCCGGCTTAAAGGCGTGTATCGCGCCCCAAATTCGGCCTTCCGAATACCAAGGGCTTTGCCGAAATTTATAATTATAGAATTCTATGGCTAAGTGAGAGTGATAAAGCATTATTAGTCCGGTTGCCTTGTTCGTTGTGCTGAGCACCTCCCTCGAAGGACCCAAACATGGGAACAAGAGTGCTCAGGTTTATCCCGAACACCCCAGCACTCGTGGCATGGGGGCAGAAGCCGAGGACTAGCCATCTCTCAGATTGGATAAACAACCAAACAGAAGGTAATATTTTAAATTCACACAAGCGTTGCATAGCGCATATGAAACAAGTTTTCATCATACAGGATCACTAGAGCAAGTTTACTCAAATATTACATCCTTTTAACATTCATCCGCTACAAGACGGGCACCCTTCAGGACACCCTCATAATAAATTTCGGGGGTGCGATGCTCCTTGCCCTGCGGCGGTCCTTCCTTGATCAGCTTCACGGCGTCTAGCTTGGCCCACTGCACCTTCACACGGGCGAAAGCCCGGCGTGCACCTTCGATGCAGACGGACTGCTTGACGATCTCCAGCCGTGGGCAGGCATCCACAAGCCGCCTCACCAGGCCGAAGTAGCTGTTCGGAAGGGCGTCGCCAGGCCACAGCCGGACTATAAAACCCTTCATGGTCTGTTCGGTCGCTTTATGTAGCTCGACCAGCTGCTTCAGATGGTCGCTCATGGGCACCGGGTGTTCGGTCCCAGAATACTGAGACCAGAACAGCTTCTCCGTTGAGCTCCCCTCCTCGGCCTGGTAAAACTGTGCGGCATCCAACACGCTGCGGGGCAAATCTGCGAATGCTCCTGGAGAGCTCCGGATTCGGGTAAGTAACAGGTAATTTACTTTCACATGCTTGCTCTGCATATAGAATGCCTTACCCGCCGCTATCTTCTTCATTGCGTCGATCTCCTGGAGGGCCTTTTGGGCTTCGGCCTTGGCACTTTTTGCGCTCTCGAGGGCCGCGGCAAGCTCAGACTCTCGTGTCTTCGAGTCAAGCTCCAACGCCTCGTGCTTCATCACGAGAGCCTGGAGCTCTTGCTGCACCTCGCCCACACGAGCCTCTTGCTTTTCCCGCTCGATGCGCTCCTTGGCCGCTTTATCTTCGGCCTTGGTTAGCGCTTGCTTCAGGGTTGCCACCTCGGTCGTGGCCCCTGGCAAATATACGACGATCCTGTCATTTTGCAATCGCATCTTCTTATATATATATATATATAGATAGGGTATTACTTACCTTTGTTCTCCTCGAGCTGCCTCTTGGCAAGGCCGAGCTCTTTCTTGGACCCCTCGAGGTCCTGCTTCAGTGAGGCAACCTCCGCAGTCAATGCGGCTGAGGCCAGTAGCGAAGCCTGCATACGCATGTTGACATACTTAAATTAGACTCCTGCGATATTGTTTGATCCTCTGTTCGGCTTTTCTTTGTGAACACCGACCAGAGCATCATGGGCTACTGTCTATGCGGTAATATTTTTCCTATATTTTAACACTTACCTCAAAGCCTGTTAGAAGGCTGGCACAAGCTTCAGTCAATCCGCTCTTGGCGGACTGAACCTTCTGGATCACCGCACTCATGATAGTGCGGTGCTCCTCGTCGATGGAAGCGCTGCGAAGCGCTCCCAGCAGATTGTCCGGCACCTCTGGATGGACAGAGGTCACCGGCACAGGCGTCTCGCCCCTATTAGAAAGAGGCCGCCTGCCCGAGCCCGGAACCACTGGAGGTTCCGGCGAGGTGTTCGGCTCAGGGCCGAACTCGGAGCTCTCAGGGGCCTTGTCCCCTCGGCTCCCGGAGTCTGGGAGGCTGCCTTGAGGTGCCTCAGGGACTGTCTCCCCTCGACCCGGTGCCTCGTGAGACAGCACCTCGGTGTCGTCCGCGGCATGAGGGGAGGTGGCGGTCGGGACAGGATCGCTATCCATGTCTGACGAGCCCAGGGAGCCGTCCGATGATACATCGGTACTGGCTCGTGGCCGCCTGCATAATCATGTTCAGCATTAGGGAAAGTAGTGCGACAAAGGAATACTATGAGTTACTCTGGTATCCGAATACTTACGATCTCCCCAGGGGCTTGGCCCTAGGCAACCACTCGTCTTTGCCTTCGTCGGTGGCGGTGGAACTGTCCGAAAGGAGAGTCCTTCCCTTCTTGGACCCTTCGGCCCCCCAGTTGGGACGGCCTTCCTTTTCTTGTCTCCCCGCTGGAGGGGGAGCATCTTCTTCTTCCTCCTCATCTTCGGGGGAGGAGTGTGTCACAGAGCCATCGGACGATGAGTCCGATAACACCTGGCGCCGGGAACTCTTTCGGGTTCCCTTGGCCTTCTTGGTCTTCTGTGGCACCTTGTACGGAGCCGGAGTCAGCATCTCCGTCCGGAGAGTGTTTGCTGGGCCTTCGGGCAAAGGAGCCGGACAGTCGATCTATCCGGCCATTTCCTGCCAATCCTGTCAAAGGAATGGGAGCTTAGATCCCACATAGAGTCAAACTATGTAAAACAAGTATCTTGTAAGAGGTAAAACAACTTACCACGCTAGCTTGGCGCTTCGCGCAGAATCCGTGATCCTCGGTAGTAGGAGGAGGAACCTCGGCGCTCTTGAATAGCACCTTTCAGGCATCCTCGTGTGTTGTATCGAAGAGCCTGTTTAGAGTTTGGTGCTGCGCCGGGTCGAACTCCCACAAGTTGAAGGCCCGTTGTTGACACGGGAGGATCCGGCGGATGAGCATGACCTAGACTACGTTGACGAGTTTGAGCTTCTTGTTCACCATGTTTTGAATACATGTTTGGAGTCTGGTCAGCTCTCCTGAACTACCCCAGGACAGGCCCTTCTCTTTCCAGGAGGTGAGCCGCGTGGGGATGCCAGATCGGAACTCGGGGCCGCTGCCCATGCAGGGTCACACGGCTCGGTGATATAGAACCACCCCGATTGCCACCCCTTTATGGTTTCCACAAAGGAGCCCTCGAGCCATGTAACATTGGGCATCTTGCCCACCATGGCGCCTCCGCACTCCGCCTGGCGGCCGCCCACTACCTTCGGCTTGACATTGAAGGTCTTCAGCCATAAGCCGAAGTGGGGCTTGATGCGGAGGAAGGCCTCGCACACGGCGATAAACACCGAGATGTTGAGGATGAAGTTCGGGGCCAGATCGTGGAAATCCAAGCCGTAGTAGAACATGAGCCCCCGGACGAATGGGTGGAGAGGGAATCCCAGTCCGCGGAGGAAATGAGTAAGGAACACTACCCTCTCATGGGGCCCGGGGGTGGGGATGAGCTGCCCCTCATCTGGGAGCCGGTGTGCGATGTCGTCGGGCAGGTATCCGGCTCTCCTCAGCTTCTTGATGTTCCCCTCCGTGATGGAGGAGACCATCCACCTGCCTCCCGCTCCGGACATGGTTGGAGAAGGTTGAGGTGGGAAGTGCGGACTTGGGCGCTAGAGCTCGAGTGTGCGAAAACGGATGAGCAAAGGAGGAAGAAGGCGTGGATGAAAAGGTGAATCCTTATCCCTTTATATGGGCAGACGAAACTAAGCGTCCCCACTAGCCTGGTAAAACTCGCTTATCCCCGACGCGCCGTAATCGATGGCGCGGTTGGGTTACCCACGCCCGTATTGATAAGAATCCCGTGATAAGGGGACACGATCTCTGCTTTGACAAGACATGTCAAAAAACTGCCTCGCGTTATGTGCGGGGCTAGTTAAAGGAAACGGTTCGAATAATCACCGTGCCATGGCATAATGTCGTGTTGCCAAAACAAGTCAGCAAATTAGATTTGCGGAAATATTATTCTCTCTACGGTAGTATGTGGAACTTATTTTGCAGGGTCGGACACTATCCTTGTATTCAAATTCTTCCGTGGTATATTCGGAGGAGGAACCCGCCTTGCAATGCCGAAGACAATACTGCGCGCCGGACTCATCGTCATTGAAAGCCTGGTTCAGGGGCTACTGTGGGAGTCCTGGATTAGGGGGTCTCCGGACAGCCGGACTATCTCCATTGGCCGAACTGTTAGACTATGAAGATACAAGATTGAAGACTTCGCCTCGTGTCCGGATGGGACTCTACTTGGCGTGGAAGGCAAGCTAGGCAATACGGATATGGATATCTCCTCCTTTGTAACCGACCTTGTGTAACCCTAACCCTCTCCGGTGTCTATATAAACCGGAGGGTTTTAGTCCGTAGGACACAACAACTACAATCATACCATAGGCTAGCTTCTAGGGTTTAGCCTCTCCGATCTCGTGGTAGATCTACTCTTGTACTACCCATATCATCAACATTAATCAAGCAGGACGTAGGGTTTTACCTCCTTCAAGAGGGCCCGAACCTGGGTAAAACATTGTGTCCTCTGCCTCCTGTTACCATCCGCCTTAGACGCACAGTTCGGGACCCCCTACCCGAGATCCGCCGGTTTTGACACCGACAACAAGAACTACCAATCTAGTTGGCCAAACCAAACGGATAATTCGAAGAGACTTGCAAAGATAACCAATCATACATAAAAGAATTCAGAGAAGATTCAAATATTATTCATAGATAGACTTGATCATAAACCCACAATTCATCGGTCTCAACAAACACACCGCAAAAAGAAGATTACATCGAATAGATCTCCACAAGAGAGGGGGAGAACTTTGTATTGAGATCCAAAAAGAGAGAAGAAGCCATCTAGCTGCTAACTATGGACCCGAAGGTCTGAGGTAAACTACTCACACTTCATCGGAGGGGCTAGGATGATGTAGAAGCCCTCCGTGATGACAGCCCTCTTCCGGCGGAGCTCCGGAACAGACCCCAAAATGGGATCTCGTGGATACAGAAAGTTGCGGCAGTGGAATTAGGTTTTTGGCTCCTGTTCTGATTGTTTGGGGGTACGTATGTATATATAGGAGGAAGGAGTACGTCGGTGGAGCACCGAGGGGCCCATGAGGCAGGGGGCGCGCCCCCCACCCTCGTGACCTCCTCTTTGACTCCTTGGAGTAGGGTCCAAGTCTCCTAGATCACGTTCGGTGAGAAAATCATGTTCCCGAAGGTTTTATTCTATTTGGACTCCGTTCGATATTCTGTTTCTCCGAAACACTGAAATAGGCAAAAAACAGCAATTCTGGGCTGGGCCTCCGGTTAATAGGTTAGTACCAAAAATAATATAAAAGTGGAAAATAAAGCCCAATATAGTCCAAAACAGTAGATAATATAGCATGGAGCAATCAAAAATTATAGATACATTGGAGACGTATCAGGGGTGGGCGTGCCCCCCACCCTTGTGGGCAGCCCAGGACTCTTCTGGCCCAACTCTTTTACCCCATGTCCTTCTTTTGGTCCAAAAATAAGTTCCGTGAAGTTTCAGGTCAATTGGACTCCGTTTGATTTTCCTTTTCTGCGATACTCAAAAACAACGAAAAAACAGAAACTGTCATTGGGCTCTAGGTTAATAGGTTAGTCCCAAAAATCATATAAAATAGCATATAAATGCATATAAAACATTCAAGGTTGATAATATAATAGCATGGAACAATCAAAAATTATAGATACGTTGGAGACGTATCATGCATGTAGTTCAAATTTGAACTATGCACATAAATGCATTGAAAACTCAGTTAATACATAAAAATGTCCAAACGAACCCCAAAAAATCACAAAAATTCACACAACACTCCTGTTGTTCTATGTTGACAACAACAACAATAACAACAACAAAGCCTTTAGTCCCAAACAAGTTGGGGTAGGCTAGAGGTGAAACCCATAAGATCTCGCAACCAACTCATGGCTCTGGCCCATGGATAGCAAGCTTCCACGCACCCCTGTCCATAGCTAGCTCTTTGGTGATACTCCAATCCTTTAGGTCTCTCTTAACGGACTCCTCCCATGTCAAATTCGGTCTACCCCGCCCTCTCTTGACATTCTCCACACGCTTTAGCCGTCCACTATGCACCGGAGCTTCTGGAGGCCTGCGCTGAATATGCCCAAACCATCTCAGACGATGTTGGACAAGCTTCTCTTCAATTGGTGCTACCCCAACTCTATCTCGTATATCATCATTCTGGACTCGATCCTTCCTCGCGTGGCCACACATCCATCTCAACATACGCATCTCCGCCACACCTAACTGTTGAACATGTCGCCTTTTAGTCGGCCAACACTCAGCGCCATACAACATTGCGGGTCGAACCGCCGTCCTGTAGAACTTGCCTTTTAGCTTTTATGGCACTCTCTTGTCACAGAGAATGCCAGAAGCTTGGCGCCACTTCATCCATCTGGCTTTGATTCGATGGTTCACATCTTCATCAATACCCCCATCCTCCTGCAGCATTGACCCCAAATACCGAAAGGCCTTCTGAGGTACCACCTGGCCATCAAGGCTAACCTCCTCCTCACACCTAGTAGTACTGAAACCGCACATTAGTTGTTCTATGTTGACATGAGAAAAAAATTGAAAGCAATAAGAGGCAATGTATATCATTTCGTCCCCAAAGGTGGGACGTTCCCTACCGAAAACCATCAAGCTTGTTGTGAGAAGCTCCGGTTTGTGAGAAGGATATACCCAAACCTGCCCCAAATGAGACAAAATTTGTACCACGGCATGTTGATGCCGCTCCATGATAGCATGCCAAGTTTCATGAATTTCAGACGAGTTTTGGATTTACTAGAATTTAAAAACCAGGCATCTCAATGTTTTGCCGGCAATCAACGGTGCCCTAGTGTTTGAAATTCATTCCCATTTCTTGCATGGGACCTCAACATGCACCCAAGGACACATATTTGATTTTTCAACCAATTTATATGCACTGAAGCATGTGCATGTACTTCAAATTTGAATTATGCACATAAATGCATTGAAAACTCAATTAATGCATAAAAATGTCCAAACAAACCCTGAAAATCACAAAAAATCACAGAACACTCCTGTTGTTCTATGTTGACACGAGAAAAAAAATTGAAAGCAATAAGAGGCAATGGATATCGTTTCATCCTCAAAGGTGGGAAGTTCCCTACTGAAAACCATCATGCTTGTTATGAGAAGCTCCGGTTTGTGAGAAGCATATACCTAAACATGCCCCAAATGGGACAAATTTTGTACCACAGCATGTTGATGCCGCTCCATGATAGCACGCCACGTTTCATGAATTTTAGACAAGTTTTGGATTTACTAGAATTTAAAAACCAGACATCTCAATGTTTTGCTGGCAATCAACGGTGCCCTGGTGTCTGAAATTCATTCCCATTTCTTGCATGGGACCTAAGCATGCACCCAAGGACACAGATTTGATTTTTCAACCAATTTATATGCATTGGAGCATGTGCATGTAGTTCAAATTTGAATTGTTCACCTGAAATGGCTAGAAAACCAATTTAATGTATAAAATGTTCAAACGAATCCTGAATAATTCCAATTCTTTTACGACACACATATAGTTGCATGTTCACTCCAGATAAAAGGTCTAGCAATTCAAACACCGTCCATTGCCGTTGTGACCCCATTAAGTAATTCAAATCAAGATGAAAATCAAGTAGGTCGCACGCAGTTTATTATCAGCAACCATGTGAGATGTAGTACAAAATATCTTGGAGCACTGT
Organism: Triticum urartu; assembly: GCF_056163025.1. Lineage (NCBI taxonomy): Eukaryota > Viridiplantae > Streptophyta > Magnoliopsida > Poales > Poaceae > Triticum > Triticum urartu. Next base: position 484,921,594 of record NC_141875.1, read on the forward strand.
CGGTGTATAGTACGCCTATGGCTTACGCGAGAAGGTGCGTCGGGTACAGTCCACAGCCGGCGTCTCAAGCACACTAGCTCGCTCCCCAAATATCATTTCACTGTTAAATCGTCGCCGATGAAAGATGGGCACTTGGACCCGCGTCGTGAGGGCAACTTCGGTGGCCCACTCCGGCGAGAGCGCAGCCGCAGCCGCCATGCGCGTGCTAACAAGGTGCATGAGCGCGACCGCAATTTGCGACCGGGCGGTAAAGGTAGTCCAAACGGCCGTTGTTTCTTCTCAGGTGGCGGCAGCAACACCTTCCTCAGAGATAGCAACTAGCGAGAGCAGCACAACAGCTGTCCATTCCGCATCGGCGACCTTAGCCCTGATGGAGGCCACCCACGACCATGTCGAGGCCGCCTGAGGGAGTCCTGGATTAGGGGGTGTTCGGGTAGCCGGACTATACCCTCAGCCAGACTCCAGGACTATGAAGATACAAGATGGAAGACTTCGTCCCGTGTCTGGATGGGACTTTCCTTGGCGTGGAAGGCAAGCTTGGCGATGCGGATATTCAAGATCTCCTACCATTGTAACCAATTCTGTGTAACCCTAACCCTATCTGGTGTCTATATAAACCGGAGGGTTGTAGTCCGTAGGACATCAACTCCATATACAACAATCATACCATAGGCTAGCTTCTAGGGTTTAGCCTCCTTGATCTCGTGGTAGATCTACTCTTGTACTACCCATATCATCAATATTAATCAAGAAGGAGTAGGGTATTACCTCCATCGAGAGGGCCCGAACCTGGGTAAAAACATCGTGTCCCTTGTCTCCTGTTACCATCCGGCCTTGACGCACAGTTCGGGACCCCCTACCCGAGATCCGCCGGTTTTGACACCGACATTGGTGCTTTCATTGAGAGTTCCTCTGTGTCGTCACCTTTAGGCCCGATAGCTCCCTTGATCATCAACAACGATGAGGTCCAGGGTGAGACTTTTCTCCCCAGACAGATCTTCGTCTTTGGCGGCTTCGCACTGCGGGCCAATTCGCTTGGCCACCTGGAGCAGATCGAAAGCCACGCCCCTGGCCATCAAGTCAGGTTTGGAAGCTTAAACTACACGGCTGACATCCGCGGAGACTTGATCTTCGACGGGTTCAAGCCACGGACAAGCGCGTCGCACTATCTCGAGGGGCATGATCTAGCTCTGCCTCCGGACAGTGTCCTGGAGGCCGCACGCGCACCGGTTCCGACCCCTAACTCGGAGCCTATTGCGCCAGTCGAGGATGAGCGGTTGGACGTCACCTCGGGGGCTGCGATCTCAAAGGCGATCGAGTCGAGCGCCAGCCCAGCACTCTGCATGACCCGTGACTCCGAGGATCCGGACTCATCCCCGGACTCCGAACCCCCTGCGCCCCTGCCAATCGAATCCGATTGGGCGCCGATAATGAAGTTCACCGCCGCGGACATCTTTCAGCACTCGCCTTTTGGCGACATCCTGAATTCTCTCAAGTCTCTCTCTTTATCAGGAGAGCCCTGGTCAGATTACGGTCAGCGAGGATGGGATACGGACGATGAAGAAGTTCAAAGCCCACCCACCACCCACTTTGTAGCCACTGTCGACGATTTAACCGACATGCTTGACTTCGGCTCCGAAGACATCGACGGTATGGACGACGATGTAGGAGACGAACAGGAACCAGCACCTGTAGGGCGCTGGAAGGCCACCTCGTCATATGACATATATATGGTGGATACTCCAAAAGATGGAGATGGCGATGGAACAGCGGGGGATGACACCTCCAAGAAACAGCCAAAGCGTCAGCGTCAGCGGCGCCGCTCTAAATCCCGCCAAAGCAAAAACGGTGATTCCGGCACGGGAGATAATACTACCTGAGATAGCGCCGAAGAACACCCACCCCAGCAAGATTCGACACAGGAAGATGGAGAAGCCAGCCCTCATGAGAGAACGGCAGACCGAGAGGTCGAGGATGATAACTATATGCCTCCCTCCGAAGACGAGGCAAGCCTCGATGACGACGAATTCGTTGTACCATCAGACCCCGCCGAACAAGAGCGTTTCAAACGCGGGCTTTTAGCCACGGCAAGCAGCCTCGAGAAAAAGTAGCAACAACTTAGAGCTGACCAAGATTTGCTAGCTGACAGATGGACTGAAGTCCTTGCGGCCGAAGAGTATGAACTCAAACGCCCCTCCAAGAGTTACCCAAAGCGCAGGCCGCTACCCCGATCAGAGGAGGAAGCACCTACATCACCAGCGCACGACATGGCAGACCGGCCACCTCGCGGCCGTGACAGAGAGGCCTCTCGGCCCTCCACCCAAGCCATGCCCCGACGCCACTCAACTAAGGCACGGGAAAATGCGCCAGACCTGCGAGACGTACTGGAGGATAAGGCAAGACAAACAAGATCGATCTACGGATCGCGCAGGCGCCCTATGGCACGTGACGATGATCTTCACTCCGGATACAACAAATCCGGCCGGGCCGAACACAACAGACATAGCTCTTCTGAGCTGCGTCGTGATATAGCCCAGTACAGAGGCGCCGCACACCCGCTATGCTTCACGGATGAAGTAATGGATCATAAAATCCCAGAGGGTTTCAAACCCGTAAACATCGAATCATACGATGGCACAACAGATCCGGTGGTATGGATCGAGGATTATCTCCTTCACATCCACATGGCACGCGGCGATGATCTACACGCCATCAAATACCTCCCGCTCAAACTTAAAGGACCGGCCCGGCATTGGCTTAACAGCTTGCCAGCAGACTCAATCGGTTCTTGGGAGGACCTGGAAGCCGCATTCCTCGACAACTTCCAGGGCACTTACATGCGACCACCGGATTCCGACGACTTAGGCCACATAATTCAGTAGCCAGAGGAATCGGCCAGGCAATTCTGGACACGGTTCCTAACAAAGAAAAACCAGATAGTCGACTATCCGGACGCAGAGGCCCTAGCAGTCTTCAAGCATAATATCCGCGACGAATGGCTTGCCCGGCACCTGGGACAGGAAAAGCCGAAATCTATGGCAGCCCTCACGACACTCATGACCCGCTTTTGCGCGGGAGAAGACAGCTGGCTAGCTCGCAGTAACAACTTATCAAAGAACCCTGGTAATTCGGATACCAAGGACAAAAGTGGCAGGACACGTCGGAATAAGCAAAAACGCCGCGTTAGCAGCGACAGCAATGAAGACACGGCAGTCAATGCCGGATTCAGAGGCTATAAATCCGGTCAGCGGAAAAAGCCATTCAAAAAGAATACTCAGGGCCCGTCCAGTTTGGACCGAATACTCGACCGCTTGTGCCAGATACATGGCACCCCCGAAAGGCCAGCCAATCACACTAACAGGGATTGTTGGGTGTTCAAGCAGGCAGGCAAGTTAAGAGCCGAAAACAAAGACAAGGGGCTGCACAGCGACGACGAGGAGGAGCCCAGGCCGCCGAACAACAATGGACAGAAGGGCTTTCCCCCACAAGTGTGGACGGTGAACATGATATACGCAACCCACATTCCCAAGAGGGAGTGGAAGCGTGCGCTACGGGACGTATACGCGATGGAGCCAGTCGCCCCAAAGTTCAACCCATGGTCCTCCTGCCCGATCACTTTTGATCGAAGGGACCATCCCACTAGCATCCGTCATGGCGGCTTCGCCGCATTGGTTCTCGACCCAATCATCGACGGATTTCATCTCACAAGAGTCCTCATGGACGGCGGCAGTAGCCTGAACCTGCTTTACCAGGATACAGTGGGGAAAATGGGCATAGATCCCTCGAGGATTAAGCCCACAAAAACGACCTTTAAAGGCGTTATACCAGGTGTAGAGGCCAACTGTACAGGCTCAGTAACACTTGACGTGGTCTTCGGATCCCCGAACAATTTCCGAAGCGAAGAGTTAATCTTCGATATAGTCCCGTTTCGCAGTGGCTATCACGCCCTGCTCGGACGAACCGCATTCGCAAAGTTCAATGCGGTGCCGCACTACGCATATCTCAAGATTAAGATGCCAGGCCCTCGAGGAGTAATCACGGTCAACGGAAACACCAAACGCTCCCTCCGTCCGGAGGAGCACACGGCGGTTCTCGCAGCGGAAGTAAAAAGTAGCCTTCTTAGGCAATTCTCCAGTCCGGCCGTTAAAAAGCCAGACACTGCCAAGCGCACCCGGAGTAACCCACAGCAGGACCGCCTGGCACGCTCTGAGCAAGCGTAGAAATGCGGCCCCAACCCCAGCTCTCGCGACATAGCGAAACCTGTGCCTCGTGTACATAACTACGCCCTTGAAATACCATGGGCACAGGGGAAGGGGCACAATAACGGCACGCCCAAAATATGGCTTAAAACGTACTAGGGGCTGCCGGATTCTTTTTTTAATTTTATCTTACTTTCAGGACTCCATACTTTGGACGACCTGTTTGGCAATTCGACTGCCGCACAAACGATGCAAGATCCAGGGAGGCAGACAAGCCATGCCGCATTATGGAACTCCCAGGTGGTCTCTGTTACGAGCAGTATACCTGTTTTGAATACAATTCCGCGGCCCGCCCCTGGTCAGGACATGTTAAATAGTCCAATATCTTTTTGCTTATCGCACTATTTATATCGTTCGGCTTTGATAAATAGCCTCTCTATAAACAATGCATAGCTTTTTGTCTATTTTTTGCATTATCCTCTTTTCACATATATGTTTATTAAATGACATGATTGCACCCATACACCATGGTACGGCAAACACGCCAGGGGCTTCAGTACCCCTCATTATGGTGTGAGAAGTCCGTACACTTTCACAAGTGCGGCACCCCGAACTTATAGCACTATATGCATCGGCTCCGAATCATGATTTGGGTCAATAGTTGGGTTTGCCCGGCTCCTATGTTTTGGTGCCTTACGTTCCGCTATATCGGCTAAGGTAGCACTAGGAGAACCACTGCGATTGTGCCCCGGTTCAGCTGGGTTAAGCACCTCAGTGGAGAAAGCTAAAACTGACTGTCATGATGAGGCGAGAGACCGGTCGCTGTTCGAGAGGTTTTTCGAGTCCCTAAAGACTTATGCCGCTTCGAGCGAGGAGCTAGCTTTGTCCGGCCAAGGCGTGGATAGCGCCCCGAACTCGGTCTTCCGAACTAGGGGCTTCACCGAAATTTAAAATTATAGAGTTCTATGGCTAAGTGAGAGTGTTCAAGCATTATAGTCCCATTGCCTGGTTCGCTGTGCTGAGCGCCTCCCTTGAAGGACCCAACTATGGGAAAAATAGCGCTCAGGTTTATCCCGAACACCCCAGCACTAGTGGCATGGGGGTAGAAGCCGACGACTGGCCATCTCTCAATTTTTTGATAAACGGCCGCACAGAAACTAATATTTTAAATTCAATAAGCATTGCTTAGCGCATATGAACAAGTTTTCAGCGCACAGGATAAACACGAGTGAGTTCATTCAAAAATCACATCCTTGGTACATTCATCCGCCACAAGGCGGGCACCTGCAAGAACATCCTTGTAGTAGTTCTCGGGCTTGCGATGCTCCTTCCCCAGCGGTGGCCCGTCCTTCACAAGCTTCTCACCGTCCAGCTTACCCCAGTGCACCTTTGCACGGGCAAGGGCCCGATGGGCACCTTCGATGCAGACGGAGCACTTGATGACCTCGAGCCTCGGACAGGCCTCCACCAGCCGCCGCACCAGCCCGAAATAGCTCCCAAGCAGGGCCTCTCCAGGCCACAGCCGAACTATGAAGCCCTTCATGTCCTATTCGGCCGCCTTGTGGAGCTCGACCAGCTGTTTCAGCTGGTCGCTCAAGGGCACAGGGTGTCCGGCCTCAGAATACTGAGACCAGAACACCTTCTCCGTCGAGCTGCCATCTTCAGCTCGGTAGAATGCGGCGGCGGCGGATATGCTGCGGGGAAGATCTGCGAATGCCCCTGGAGAGCTCCGGATTCGGGTAAGTAACAAGTAGTTTACTTTTATATTTCTGCTTTGCATAAAGAATGCCTTACCCGTTGCTATCTTCCTCATCTCCTCCAACTCTTGGAGGGCCTTTTGGGCTTCGGCCTTGGCAGACTTGGCAGTCTCAAGGGCCGTCGCGAGCTCGGATGCTTGCGCCTTTGACTCAAGCTCCAAACTCTCATGTTTTTTCATGAGAGCCTGAAGCTCTTGCTGCACCTCGCCGACCTGAGCCCCAAGTCTGTCTCGCTCGGTGCGCTCCACGGCCGTTTTCTTTTCGGCCTCAGACAGCGCCTGCTTAAGGGTCGCCACCTCAGTCGTGGCCCCTACAATAAGCAGTACAATCCTGTTATTTTTTTGCAATCACGCCTTTTTATAGGCACTTTTTCTGTAAGGTATTTCTTACCTTCTTTCTCCTCGAGCCGCCTCTTGGCAAGGCCGAGCTCTTTCTCGGTCCGCTCGAGGTCCTGCTTCAAGACACCCACCTCCGCAGTCAGTGCGGCGGTGGATAGCAGCGAAGCCTGCATACGCATATTGACTATTTTTTGTTAGATTCCTGTGAAATTTAATAGATCCTCTATTCGGCTTTTCTTTCCGAATGCCAAACAGAGCATCAGGGGCTACTATCTATGCGGTAATATTTTTACATATTTTTACTTACCTCGAAGCCTGTTAGAAGGCTAGCGCAAGCTTCAGTCAGTCCGCTCTTGGCGGACCGAACCTTCTGGATCACCATACTCATAATAGTACGGTGCCCCTCGTCGATGGAGGCGCCGTCAAGCACCTCCAGCAGATTGTCCGGCACCTCCGGTTGGACGGAGGCCGCCGGCTCAGAAGGCTTGCTCCTCTTGGAAGGAGTTCGCCTACCGCGGTCCGGAACTATGGAAGATTCTGGCGCGGTGTCCGGCACAAAGCCAGACTTGGAGCCCTGAGGGGCCTTATCCCCTTCACTCCTGGAGTCCGGGAGGTTGCCTTGCGGCTCCTCCGGGACCACCTCCTCCTGCCCCAGAGCTTGTCGCGACGCCACTTCGGCGTCGTCTGCAGTGCGGGGGGAGACAGCGGGCGGAACTGAGTTCACGTCCGATGAGTCCAGGGAACCGCCCGACGATTCGTTGAATTCGGCCCGGGGTGGGCTGCATAATTACGTTCGACATTAGGGAAAGTTGTGCAACAAAGGAACATCATGAGTTACTCTGATATCCAAACTTACGATTTCGCCGGACGCTTGGCCCTGTTTGGCCACTCCTCTTCGCTCTCTTCGGCGTCGGGGGAGTAGTCCGGCAGAGGGGTCTTCCTTTTCCTAGACCCCTCGGCCTCCCCCGTTGGGGCGGCCTTCCTCTTCTCTCCTCCCTCCGCTGGGGGGGAGAGTTTTCTTCTTCCTCCTCGTTTTCACGGGAAGAGGGCGTCTCGGACTCGTCGGATGACGAGTCCGACACCACCACGTTGCGGGCACTCTTTCGAGTCCCCGTGGTCTTCTTCTTCTTGGCCTTCTTCTCCGGCACCACATAAGGCGCCGGAACCAGCAGCTTCACTAGTAGAGCTGGGGCTGGGTCTTCGGGCAGCGGAGCCGGATAGTTAATCGGTCCGGATATCGCCCGCCAAGCCTGTCAAAGGTAAGGGAGTTTAGATCCCGCATAGAGTCAAACTATGAAAAAAGCTTAACATCCTGTAAAAGGTGAAGATAGCTTACCTCGCTAGCGTGATGCTGCGAGCTGTATCCGTGGTCCTCGGAAGCGGATGTGGGAGCCTCGGCGCCCTTGAATAGCACCTTCCAGGCATCTTCGTACGTCGTGTCGAAGAGCCTGCTAAGGGTTTGGTGCTGCGCCGGGTCGAACTCCCACAGATTAAAATCCCGTTGTTGGCACGGGAGGATCCGGCGAACGAGCATAACCTGGATTACATTAACAAGCCAGATTGGCTTGTTCACCAGGGACTGGATGCATGTTTGCAATCCGGTCACCTCTTTTTCATCACCCCACGATAGGCCCGTCTCTTTCCAGGACATAAGCCGCGTGGGGGTCCGGATCGGAACTCGGGGGCTGCGATCCATTTCGGATCGCGTGGCTCGGTGATGTAAAACCACCTGGATTGCCACCCCTTTAGGGTCTCCACAAAAGAGCCCTCGAACCATAGGACGTTGGCCATCTTGCCCGCCATAGCGCCTCCGCACTCCGCCTGGCTGCCGCGCACCACCTTGGGCTTGACGTTGAAGGTCTTGAGCCAGAGGCCGAAATGAGGGCGGACGCGGAGGAAAGCCTCGCACATGACGATAAACGCCGAGATGTTGAGGATGAAGTTCGGGGCCAGATCATGGAAATCCAGGCCGTAGTAGAACATGAGCCCCCGGACAAATGGGTGGAGTGGAAAACCCAGTCCGCGGAGGAAGTGGGGAAGAAATACTACCCTCTCATGGGGCCTTGGGGTGGGGAGAAGCTGCCCCTTTTTGGGAAGCCGGTGCGCAATGTCCTTAGACAGGTATCCGGCCTTCCTTAGCTTCTTGACTTGGCCCTCCGTGGCGGAGGAGACCATCCACTTGCCTCCCGCTCCGGACATTGCTGGAGAAGGTTGAGGTGGGAAGTGCGGGCTTGGGCGCTGGAGCTCGAGTGCGCGGGAGATGGATAGGCAAAGGAGGAAGAAGGCGTAGGTAAAAAGGTGGATCCTTATCCCCTTATATGGGCGGATGCGGTTGTGCGTCCCCACCAGCCTAGTAAAACTTGCTTGCCTCCCAAGCGTCGTGATAAATGGCGCGGTTGGGTTACCCACGTCCATATTGATGAGAATCCCGTAAAAGGGGGTACACGATCTCTGCTTTGACAAGACGTGCCAAGGAAACCGCCTCGCAAAACGTGCTGAGGTGGAAAAGTAAAAACGATTCGAGTAAAGGACTTGGCCGTAGTGTGATGACGCACTGCGGAATACGTCAGCAGATTTGATTTGTGTTAATATTATTCTCTCTATGGCAATATGTGGAAACTTATTTTGCAGAGCCGGACACTACTCTTGGTGTTTACAATCTTCTATGAAGGACTTGGAGGAGGAACCCACCTTGCAATGCCGAAGACAATCTGCGCGCCGGACTCGTCATCATTGAAGCCTGGTTCAGGGGCTACTGAGGGAGTCCTGGATTAGGGGGTGTTCGGGTAGCCGGACTATACCCTCAGCCGGACTCCAGGACTATGAAGATACAAGATTGAAGACTTCATCCCGTGTCCGGATGGGACTTTCCTTGGCGTGGAAGGCAAGCTTGGCGATGCGGATATTCAAGATCTCCTACCATTGTAACCGACTCTGTGTAACCCTAACCCTATCCGGTGTCTATATAAACCGGAGGGTTGTAGTCCGTAGGACATCAACTCCATATACAACAATCATACCATAGGCTAGCTTCTAGGGTTTAGCCTCCTTGATCTCGTGGTAGATCTACTCTTGTACTACCCATATCATCAATATTAATCAAGCAGGAGTAGGGTATTACCTCCATCGAGAGGGCCCGAACCTGGGTAAAAACATCGTGTCCCTTGTCTCCTGTTACCATCCGGCCTTGACGCACAGTTCAAGACCCCCTACCCGAGATCCGCCGGTTTTGACACCGACACCGCCCACGCCCAACTCATGGCGGTCACCGCACAAATCGAATGAAGCTTCTCCGACAACGGCCGGCAACCCACAGCCGAAGAGCTGGCAATCGCCGAGAGCGTTCGAGCAGCCGTCTGTTCCTCCGCCGCACACCTTGTGACGACGGAGCCCGTCCAAGCCCAGATTGCATCTGCCCATGCCCAGCTTGTGGCGGCCTTTTCCAAAGAGATGGTGGACATGGATGGCGAGATGCTTGTCGAGTATGGTGCGATGGATGCCATGGAGCCCCTTCCCAGGAGACCGTCGGGCGCGAGCTGGACATGGAGGCAGCGGCGGAGATCAACGAGCACCAGCCGTAGTAGTACTCCTTGTTTTGTTTAATTAAGAGCGCCGGTCTTTAATTTGTTAGAGTAATGTTTAGGTCAGCTAGCTCTGTTTAATTGTTGAACTTGCTCGATTAAGAAGTGTGGGTGTGCTGTAGTCTCCTTTGTGTACCCAAATTATACAATGACGTGGATGACCATTGTAACCATGGAAATTCGAAACAAAACTTTTGACGTTCAAACTCATCACACATGGGTTAAGCTATCTGAATCATTTGTGATGTCCACATATCATACACAGTTCTGAATAAGGGACCGTGCCAGTTTTTTGGCTGAAGCGATTCCAAATTTTCGGCTTCCGCGGAAATATCTACCTCCCCGCCCCCTCCCCCTTACCAAAAGCCATATTTCCCATATTTCCGCCTTCCTTTCCAAGTTGAAACCTTCGCTCCTTACTTGCAGTGCCGCCGCCTCCTCGCCAGCGACCCTCCTTCACGCTGCTCGACCTCCTCTATCCAGGCAGGTAATCCACACCCGACCCCCATCCTCCTCCTCATTCCACATCCCACATGCCCCGACCACCGGCGCGAGCGCGACACCTTCCACCCAAATCACCGACCCCTCCACCAAAAAAGCGCCGGCCTAAGCCATGGTGCACACAGTATAGCCAGGACCTCAAGGAGCATTTGGCAGCGGAGAAGCAAATCGCGGCCGCACGCGTGGATGAGGTCGCGATGGATGCCATTCGTGCCGACCCCCAGATCTTGAAGGAGCACCTTGCCAATTGCTAGTTACGCCGGTTAAGCATGCTCGGTTTACTCGTTGCGTGTGCTGCTCCTGCCTTTCCTTCACAAATTCTAGTGAATTGTGCTATCTAATTTCACCATGCAATCTGTTGCTCCGGTGTAGATGTTTTATATGTCGTGCAGTGTGGTGCTCACTTATTAACTGTTTTGTTAATTAGTTGTCGTCTTCAGTTAACTGTTTGGTCCAATTCTGCAAATGTGATGTTCAATTCTTGGTTCAATTCTGCAATGTGGTGCTCAGTTAATGTTTGGTTCATTTGTTGTGGTGTTTAGTTAACTGCTTGGTTCAATTCTGCAATGCGATGTCCAATTGTCGTGGGTAGAATTTTCTATTGTTGTGCATGTGAGGAATAAATCGAATTTGGCTGCACTTAATACATGAGAAACATATACAAGTGCTATCTTTCCTAATTCTTAATCATGCTTGGTTTGGGTAAATGGGTTTTTCGTGTGGCTTCAATTAATCTGATGAATCTGCAATGTGCTTATTTTTCATCAACATATTTTACTGATAGCATGTGAACCCTTACTTAACCTGATGACTAACTACCTTATATGTGTTGCAGGGAAACAATGGGAAGCATTGAGGTTAGCATGTGCATGGTCCATTGTCTAATAGCACATTATTGTGTAATTGCAGGAACCATTCTAATATTTTGGTTTTTAACAATTTGGTCTTGCACATGTAGGTCCTGCTATCAGAGGTTTTGACCCACTGTTCGACCCTTTTTGCATATGGGGAAATGAGTTGTCCATGAATATCAATCAAATCAAGAAACTCAGAAAGATTGTTAGGATAAAGAAATTAGCGACAAAAAACAACAGGATCTTTGTCTGCACAATGAAGAAGACATCAGTTCACTACAACATGGTACTAACTATTATACCTTGACTTTTTTTATTCTTTTGCCCCATTTCCAATATAGAGAAGATATTTATGCACATCCTTGTTTTCAGGCCTTTCCAAAGCAGTTCACTGATGATTACCTCTCAAACCACCTCTATGGTCAGGAGGCGAGGAAGGTTTTCATACAACACCCACGGTTCAATATTGAAGTGTTCCTAAAGAGGACGAAGGACGGACGGTCAATCATCCACGGGCATTGGCCTAAAGTTGCAAAGACCTTCAACATGAATGAAGGCTCAATATTCACCTTCCGCTTCAGCAGTTTTCCAAATGAGATGCATCTGTCTGTATATCGTCTATTGTGCTAATTTCGAAAGGTTCTACATGTTGTATGTGGAACTTACTGCTGGTGCAGTTGTGTAATTGGGTAGCTGAGTGCTGAAGCTATATCATGTTGTACTCTGATGTATTTCAATTATGAAATTCTGCTTCCTTAATATGGAAATGAAATATATTGTGTGCTTAATATGAAAAGTCAATTAGATTAATAAATGAATTATGAATAATTGGATAATTAGCCCGCTAATGGCGAATTAGCCTGCTAATTATGTTTTGCTATTGCAAACGGTTGTTGAAAAAATACCGTGGGCGATGACCTCGGGCAATGCACACAGTTTTTAGGAATAAACCGTGTTGGATCAATGAACAATCACACACGACTATCTCTTGAAAACTATTTGCGTTAGGCCACCTTGCACAAACGTTTACCACATAAAAACTATGTGTGATGGACAGTCTTTGCCACGCAGTTTTTTCTACGAACCATGTGTGATACATTCAATAACGCAAACGATTTAACGGGAAAAATAATGTGTGATGTACCTATGAACGGAAACATTTTCCTTGGAGCGACTATGTGGGATGTGCATATGAACGGAAACGTTTAGCCGGGACTAACTGTGTGGGATGTACTTGCGACCGGGAACAATTTCGCCATATAATTGTATTTTTTTAACTCTACTGTACGTATTTCCATATTGGAGTGCTTGCCGGTCGCACACGACCTCATTTTGCCAAACATGTGTACCAGGAGGGCATATCCCCGACGGTTTCTAGGTCATGTGGGAAGGACCCCCTTATCGCCCACACTCACTTGGCGACGGTTTCAAATGTCGTTGCGGAAAGGGGTTAAAACCCGTTTGTTTAGGACCGACACACACCAGTGTGTCTTGACCATATCACATCACAACATACCCTGCAAAAACAAGTTAGACCTCTTCTACTTTGTTGCTGCAAATTTACGTGGCTGCTATGGGTAACTAGCAAGAACCGTTCTTACCTACGCAAAACAACAATGGTGATTATCAAGTTTGTTGTTTTAACCTCTTGTAAGGAACGGCCGTAGTCAAATTCGATTCAACTAGAGTGAGAGAAACATACACCCATCAGCCACCTTATGCAAAACAAGTTGCATGTTAGTCGGTGGAACCGGTCTCATGTACGTGGACATGTAAGGTTGGTCCGGGCCGCTTCATCCCACAATACCGCCGAATCAAAATAAGACGTTGGTGGTAAGTAGTATGAACATCACCGCCCACAACTCCTTTGTGTTCTACTCGTGCATATCATCTATGCATAGACTTGGCTCTGATACCACTGTTGGGAATATTGCATGGAAAACAAAATATTTCTACGCACATGCAAGATCTATCCATGGAGATCTACGAGAGTGGAAGAGCATCTTCATACCCTTGAAGATCGCTAAGCGGAAGCAATTATCAACGCGGTTGATGTAGTCGTACACCTTCACAATCTGTCCCAATCAAGCACCAAACGTACGGCACCTCCGTGTTCAGCACACGTTCAGCTCGATGACGTCCTCGCCTTCTTGATCCAGCAAGAGGGGTGAAGTAGTAGATGAGTTCTGGCAACACGACGACATGGTGACGGTGGTGGTAAAGAACAATCTCCGCAGGGCTTCGCTAAGCACAACGGAAACTATACGGAGGATAAACTAGAGGGGACGAGGTTACCGGCACACGGCTTAGTGATTCTTCATGTGTCCCGGGTGCTAGCCCTGCCCCTCTATTTATATGTTGAGCCCTGGGGTCGTTTCTTGGAGAAAGAGCCTCCTGAAAGTCAGTTTAGCACGCAAGGCAAGAGTCCTTCTTGGACTCCAGGACTAGACGCTAGGGTCCTTGGCGTCCAGCCCTAGACGCCAAGTTCCCTGGCGTCCGGCCCACTGGCCTCCGCAAAACTCCTTTGCACCTTCCTTAAAGCCTCATGGGCTTGACTCCTTAGCCCAAATGAAGTGTTCTCATACCCGAACATTTCGGGAAACATCCGAAACCCCTTCTGGTGAATTCCGGAACTCTTCCGGAGACCAAACACTATTATCCCATATATTAATATTTACCTCCGAACTATCTGGAGCTCCTTATCATCTCCGTAATCTCATACAGGACTCCAAACAATATTCGGTCACCAACATGCATAACTCATATAATACTATATCGTCAACGAACGTTAACCGTGTAGACCCTACGGGTTCAAGAATGATGTAGATGTGACCGAGACGCTTCTCCGATCAATAACCAATAGCAGGACCTGGATGCCCATATTGGTTCCTACATATTCCGCAAAGATCTTTATCGATCGAACCTTTATGACAACATACGAAGTTCCCTTTGTCTGTCGGTATGTTACTTGCCTAAGATTCGATCGTCGGTATCTCCATACCTACTTCAATCTTGTTACCGGCAAGTCTCTTTACTTGTTCCGTAATACATCATCCTGTAACTAACTCCTTAGTCACTTTGCTTGCAAGCTTCTTGTGATGTTGTATTACCGAGAGGGCCCAGAGATACCTCTCCGTCATACGGAGTGACAAATCCCAGTCTCGATCCATGCCAACTCAACATACACTTTCAGAGATACCTGTGGAGCACCTTTATGATCACACAGTTTGATGGTACACAAGGCATTCCTCCGAAGTCCGGCAGTTGCATAATCTCATGGTCGAAGAAACATGTATTTGACATTAAGAAAGCAGTAGGAATAAACTGAATGATCATATGCTATGCTAACGGTTGGGTCCTGTCCATCACATCATTCTCCTAATGATGTGATCCTGTTATCAAATGACAACTAATGATGTAGGGTGGAACCCTAGATGGCCGATCTTTCACGAAAGGAGCGGATCCCAACGATGAGCACGAAGAACACGGGAGAGAAAACAAGGGGAAACACAAGAGAATCACTCAAACCAAACAAGAACAAGTCACACTTGTGCTCGATCCTCGGGTACATAGAACGATACACGAATCCACGGACAACTAAGGACGATACAAAAGGGTAGCCGGTTCTTCTCCGTGAGGAGGTCTTGAATCCACAAGGGGATCTTCCCGTAAAGGGGTCTTGAATCCAAGGTGGATCTTATCCGGAGAGGGGCCGCGGTCACTCTCGGGGAGATGATCCGTATGGATGAGCAAAAGCTATCCTCACATATGACATACAACTTTGCTAACCCTAGAAAGTTGTACGGGATAGAATATATATAGTCTAGGTAACGAAAGGGTACACGAGCCTCGGCCCAAGTGGCTGCGCAGGCAGGGCCGGAAGTTCCGAGCTAGGCCGGAAGTTCCGGGCGCCGGAGGTTCCGGGAAGGGTCCGGCCTAACCAGAGAGTTGGCGCGGTCGAGCTGTGCTGGCATCCGGGGGGCGGAAGGTCCGGGCAGGCCGGAAGTTCCGGGCGCCGGAAGGTCCGGGGCGGGGTCCGGGCTAACTAGAGAGTTGGCACGCCTGGGCTGGTCGAAGTCGTCGGCGGCCGG
The DNA here is from genome assembly GCF_056163025.1 of Triticum urartu. Taxonomy (NCBI): domain Eukaryota; kingdom Viridiplantae; phylum Streptophyta; class Magnoliopsida; order Poales; family Poaceae; genus Triticum; species Triticum urartu. The sequence goes on from NC_141875.1 coordinate 484,936,915, forward strand.
AAGCTCCGAGTCGGCCGGAAGGTCCGCGGGTCGGAAGTTCCGGGCTCTGGCCGGAAGTTCCGGGCTGTCCAGAGTGTTGACGCCTGTCTCTTCTTCTACAGTCCTCAGCTCCAAGTCTTGAGCGTTGTACCTGGTGACACATAGTATCTCGGACTTAGGCAGTAGCCATGTCTCACTTGAAGAGAGGGAAAACTCAAGTAGGAGTGATGTCACCTCGAATTGAATAGCACGTGCCCTAGCCCTTGTCATTGGTCCACTTGGAGCTTGGATAGCTGAGGTGGCGTCCATGTGGATGGTCGTGGGATGCTCCGCATCATCTCCCCTCCCTTGGGGAAGATCCGTCCTCGGATCGAGTTCGTCATCACCATGGAAGGGAGAGAGATCTTTGATGTTGAAGATGTCGCTCACGTAGTATTTGTCCCGTGGGAGGTCGATCTTGTAAGCGTTGTCATTGTAGCGTGCGAGCACCTTGAAGGGTCCATCGGCTCGAGGTCGAAGCTTAGACTTGCCTTCTTGTGGAAAGCGCTCCTTGCGAAGGTGTAGCCACACGAGATCACCAATGTTGAAGACCATAGGTTGCTTGTTAACGTTGAGCTTGGTCGCAAGGCGTTGTACTTGGCGCTCGATGGTGTTTCTTGTATCTTCATGCACCATCTTGATATGGGTCGCTCGTGCACTTGCGTCCAAATTGATTCGCTCTTGGAGTGGTAGAGGTAGAATATCCAATGGTGACAAAGGGTTGAATCCGTAGACGACCTTGAAAGGGGACTTGCCGGTTGTTGAGTGTCTTGCTCGGTTGTAGGCGAACTCGGCGATGGGTAGACACTCCTCCCACTCCTTGATGTTCTTCTTGATGAGTACTCGAAGTAGAGCGGAGAGTGTGCGGTTTGTCACCTCCGTTTGGCCGACAGTTTGAGGATGGTATGCCGTGGAGAAGAGTAGCTTGATTCCGAGCTTGGCGCATAGGGTCTTCCAAAAGTAGCTAAGGAACTTGACGTCGCGGTCCAAGATGATAGTCTTTGGTACACCATGTAGACGCAATATTTCCCTACAAAAGAGATTAGCCACATGTGAAGCATCGTCTATCTTGTTACAAGGAATAAAGTGTGCCATTTTTGAGAAACGGTCCACAACGACAAATATGGAATCTTTCCCATTGCGAGTCCTAGGCAAACCAAGTACAAAGTCCATGCTAATGTCTTCCCAAGGTTGGTATGGAATCGGTAAAGGCATATAGAAACCATGAGATTGAGCTTTGGACTTAGCTTTGCGACATGTAGAACACCGGTTGGTGAAGCGATTGACGTCCCAAAACATCTTTGGCCAAAAGTAGCTCTTCGAGAGCGTGGCGAACGTCTTGTCACGTCCGAAGTGTCCCATTAAGCCTCCTCCATGAGATTCTTGCAAAAGTAACAAACGAAGCGAGGACTCGGGAATGCAAATTTTGTTAGCTCTCATAAGGTAGCCATCTTTGATGTAATAGCGTTCCCAAGATGTATTCGACAAACACTTGGCATAAGGAATGGCAAAAGTTGTATCATGCTCATATAAGTCTTTGATATGCTCGAAGCCAATGACATCTAACTCAAGTTGCATGACAAGCATGCAAATGCGGGAAAGAGCATCCGCTACTATGTTTTCTTTACCTTTGATGTACTTGATGACATAAGGAAAAGACTCAATAAATTCACTCCATTTAGCATGACGCTTGATCAACTTAGTTTGTCCCTTAAGATACTTGAGAGTCTCATGATCAGTATGAATGATAAACTCATGGGGATGAAGGTAGTGTTCCCATTCATGCAGAACGCGGACTAAAGCATATAGCTCTTTGTCATAGATGGGGTAGTTGAGTTGCTCTCAGGAAAGTTTCTCACTAAAGTAAGCTATGGGGCGCTTCTCTTGCGTTAACACACCTCCTATGCCATTACCACTAGCATCGCAATGAATTTCAAAGGGTTTGTCGAAGTTGGGTAAAGCAAGCACGGGAGCATGAGTAAGCAAATTCTTAAGCTCATTGAATGCGGTATCTTGGGATGGTCCCCAAACAAAAGGCGCATTCTTCTTGCTCAAAGCATGCAAAGGCGAAGCAATTGTGCTAAAATCCTTTACAAAGCAACGATAGAAGCCCGCAAGGCCAAGGAAACTACGCACTTGATGCAAGTTGGTTGGTTGCGGCCAAGTCTTAATAGCATTGATCTTGGACTCATCTACATGAACACCCTTAGAAGAGACAACAAATCCTAAGAAAATGAGTTTATCAACACCAAAAAGGCATTTCTCCATATTAGCATAGAGACGCTCTTTCCTAAGAGTTTGCAAAACGGTGCGGACATGGGTGACATGCTCTTGGATAGATTTGCTAAACACAAGAATATCATCAAAGTATACCACAACAAATATACCAATGTAAGGGCGAAAGACATAATTCATGAGGCGCATAAAAGTGCCCGGTGCTTCCGAAAGACCCATAGGCATGACTAACCACTCATACAAACCAAACTTGGTTTTGAAGGCGGTTTTCCATTCATCACCCTCTTGTATGCGGATTTGATAGTAACCACTCTTAAGATCAATTTTGGAAAATATAGTGGCACCGCTAAGCTCATCAATCATATCATCTAGGCGTGGAATGGGATACCTATAATGAACGGTGATAGCATTGATAAGTCTACAATCGGAGCACATGCGAAAACTACCGTCACGTTTCGGCACAAGAATGACCGGAACGGCACAAGGGCTCAAACTTTCACGCACATGTCCATGGTCTATGAGATGTTTTACTTGCCTTTGAATTTCTTTGGTTTCTTCGGGGTTGACGCGGTAGGGAGCTTTGTTTGGAAGTGGTGCTCCGGGGATGAGGTCAATTCGGTGCTCAATGCCTCATAGAGGGGGTAGTCCCGGAGGTAGCTCATTGGGAAAAACATCTTGAAATTCCTGCAAAAGAGAAGACAACACTAGAGGAAGAGTGTGAGAGGTGTTAGTTTGTGGTGCATTGTCCTTGCACACTATGACGTAGTGTAGGACACTAGATGGGTTCTCACACACTTCTCTCATCTCACGTTTGGTGGCAAATAGAACTAAGTTCTTGTTTTCGCTCATCGTGGAGGCACTCAATTTGGGCTTGTGGCGCTCACTCTCTTTTTGGTGGCTCACTATCTCACCATCCTCTCCACGATGGGTGGTATGCTTGTCGGCGATCACTTGACTTGGCGACATTGGGCGGAGGACGTACTCCTTGCCCTTCATCTTGAAGATGTAGTGGTTCGTTCGACTGTTGTGGACGACTCCTCTATCGAATTACCATGGCCGTACAAGGAGAAGATGAAAAACGGTCATTGGAACAACGTCGCACTCCAAGGTATCTTCGTAGGCACCGATCTTGAAGGAGACTTGTACTCGGTGCTCTACTTGGATGGTGTCGGAGTCACTAAGCCATTGCACTTTGTAAGGATGTGGATGCTTCGTCTTGGGCAATTGGAGCTTGGAGCAAAGTTCTTCACTTGCGGGATTGTGACAACTCCCTCCATCAATGATGACCTTGACAGATCGTCCATTGATGCCGGCCTTGGTGTGGAATATGGTGCATCTTTGGTCTTCTTCTTGGTGATGTTGGAGAGTCAAGACTTTGGAGACAACGAGTGCGGGACTTGAGTCTTCATCACAAAAGACTTGTTCTTCTTCATTGTTCACTTGGCAGTGCATGGCGACTTGCTCAAGTGCTTCCATTTCACCTTCACTCATGGAGTCATAAGTGCCCGTTGAAGACCATGGTCCGCTTGTTGGTGCACTCGAAGGACTTGTGGCCTCGGCCTCCGCAAGTGAAACACTTGAAGGAACTCGTCTTGACGGTCTCATCGGTTGGGGTTGATGATGATGAAGCTCTTGGCTTGAAGTTGCTCGTAGGAGGATGACTTGTAGTTGACGAAGCTTTCTTGGAAGTCGGCTTGTTGATGTTGGAAGTAGACGTTCTTGTAGTCGGTGTTGGAGTCGTTGAAGCTTGGTTATTGGAGAAGCCGTAGGACTTGGATCAGAACTTGGCGTACTTGAAGTCATCTTGCACTTGGCGTTCCGCTTTGGTAGCTTGGTGCACCAGCTTGATGAGATTTGAGTATGGTTGGAAGTCGGCGATCTTCTTGATGGGATGATTGAGTCCATTCAAGAAACGTGACATAGTTTGCTCATCATCTTCCGTCACATTGGCTCTTATCATTGCAATCTCCATCTCCTTGTAGTATTCTTCAACGCTCTTGGTTCCTTGCTTGAGTTGTTGGAGTTTCTTGAAGAGGTCGCGATTGTAGTAGGTAGGCACGAAGCGTGCTCTCATGACATCCTTCATTTGTGCCCAAGTAGTGATGGGTGGTTCACCTCTTGCCTCACGGCGCTCAATGACTTGTTCCCACCAAATGAGGACATAGTCTTGGAACTCAAGGGATGCCATCACGATCTTCTTCTCTTCTTCATAATTGTGCAAACGAAAGATCTTATCAACTTTCAATGCCCATGAAAGGTATTCTTCGGGATCGTTGCTTCCGTTGAACTTGGGCATGGTGAACTTGAGCTTGTCGTAGCATTGCTCTTCATTGTGTTGGGGTCGGGGATGATGACGCCCATGTTGTAGATGATTGTTCAACTCATGGTGCTCTTGACGCGGAGGGTTGTCAACCTCGTGTTGCTCTTGTCGTGGAGGATTCCCATTGTCGTCATGCTCTTGATGAACTTGATGTTCTTGTCTCGCTTGAGGGGGAGCTTGTCTATCTTGACGAGGCGCTTGTCTATCTTGACGAGGAGCTTGTCGATGCACACGTCTTTGGTAAATTCTTTCTTGAGCTTCATCGCGAAGTGCTTCTTGATGTAGTCGAGCTTGTCGGCCTCGGTCGGCAACGGCTCGACTCGCATCGTGTAGAGCTTGTTGCGCCTCAAGTGCTTGAGCGTCACGGAGTTGTTGTTCTTGACGTTGAGCCTCGGCATCTTGTGCATTTTGGTGTAGACGTGCGTGTTCTTCCTCTTCATGTTGGCGTTGTTGTTGCCGTTCTCAAGATAGCGCAAAGGCTTCTTCGGCTTGACGTCGTCGATGTTCTTGCGAGTCGGTGTCTCGAAGTGGATTGAGGTTTGCTTGACGCTCGTTGCGCACGGCTCGACGAGGAGTGTTCGATGTCGGTGTACTTGAGCCGGAGAGGGTATAGTCGGAATGGCGACTTGAACGGCTCCTTATTGAAGTGGAAGAAGAGCGGTTGAGCAACAAAGCGCGAATCTCGTCCATCCTTGCGTCATTCTCTTGCTTGTGATCGTCGAGCTTGTTGTCAAAGTAGTCCCTTGTACGTTGCTCGGAAAGTCGTAAGTCGGCGGCAAGGTTGTCGATGCATTCACTCATAGCTTGTTGCTCTTGATGCAAAGCACGTTGTGCACCAAAGAGGTGACTCTTGGTGACGAAGGAGTTCATGTCGTCGTCTTGCTCCATGAAGAGTGGGTTGATAGAAGTACTTGGCCTATCCATCATTCCAAGACAAATGTGAGTGGTAGAAAGAGAAGAACGAGTACCAAATGTACCTTGACCGAAGTTGAAAGTGGATCGAGGATCACTCCAATGTAGGACAAGGAAATAGCACAATTGGTACGAGTTCTTGTCGGTTTCTCACACCTACACAAGTAAAAGCTTTTGGTGGAGCTTGGTTAGGATGGTGGCACAAAATTTGATGTAATTGCAAGTGAGCTTCAATAATGTTGGAAAAGATTCGCAAGATGCAATGTAACAAGTAGACCAAGCATATAAGGTACACGGAAACACACACGCAAAAAGATAAGTGGGGTTGTGCAACCAAGGGTGAGCCAAAATGTGGAATCCACGAAAATGCTCTTGTTGCACAACACTAGAGAGACGCTAGCACGATTGCACGATAGGCGGATACAAGAACTTGTGCACAACCTACTTAGCAAAAATGTAACGAGTTCTATCCCAAATACTTTGTATGCAAGGTGTTGTTATGATATGATCCAAGATGACCGAGTATGACAATCTTAATGTTGTATGATGCTATGGTTCTTGCTTGAAAGCTCTTTGCTTATCTTTCCTCTTTGCTTAAAAGCTTGTTTGGCTCTTTGATGTTTGAGCTCTTTTCTCATGCAATGCTTGACGAACCAAGATAGCAAGTGAGTATGCGATGACAACTTTGTCACACAAGAGATGATACCAATATAGGCAACAATGATGTATGTATGCTATGGGAAGTATGATCACTAATGTGCACAAGTCTTGTTGCCGGCAATACTCAATGGCTAGTCTCGATGGGTAAGCAACGCAAAGGAGTAAGGCTATGATGGCTATCAATGTAATGGCAAGAGTGATATGTCCAATACCAAGATGAGGTTACCGGTCTTGCTTCCGGTATGGTGTCAAAATGGTGGCATGAATACCAAGTCGTAGTCGAGGTGGTCGTTGTTGATGACGCGTCCGTGGCGAAAATGAGCAGCGGTGATGTCGATGTCGAACCGTACCTAGATAGCCGAAACACAAAAGGATACGGTACCGCAACTCAAATTCTCAAACCTCAAAGTAGCAATTGTGTCGGAGAGCGTCCAAAAATAGTTGGGTTATGCGGAAATGGTAGAGGTATGCGGAAGTATATATGGTATATGGTGAGCACCGGAACAAAATTTGGTGGAATTTGGGCGGAGAATGTGGAAGTAGTGCAAACTTTCTGTCGAAGCTGGAAGTTCCGGGCAAGACGGAGGGTCCGGGGTCCGGAGGTTCCGGGGAGGCCGGAAGGTCCGGGGGCCGGAATGTCCGGGCTGGACCGGAAGTTCCGGTGGTCGGGATTCTGCCAAGAACAGAGACTTGGGGATCGTGGATTTGGGCGGAAAAACTTGAGGAAAAGCCCAGATCCGAAGGGGGAAAAAAGAAGAAATTGGAGGAAAAGAAGGTGGGGAGGCTAGATCTATGAGCCACACACAAACTTCACGGATCAAAACCAACAAAATCTCAACACACGAACAAATCACAAAAAAAATTTGGGGCTATTTTTGGTGGGGATTTTCGGATTAGGACGAAAAACAACAAAATTAGGCTAGAAACACAACGGGGAGGCTCCGAAATTGTGATCAACCTTGCTCATGATACCAAGATGATGTAGGGTGGAACCCTAGATGGCCGATCTTTCACGAAAGGAGCGGATCCCAACGATGAGCACTAAGAACACGGGAGAGAAAACGAGGGGAAACACAAGAGAATCACTCAAACCAAACAAGAACAAGTCACACATGTGCTAGATCCTCGGGTACATAGAACGATACACGAATCCACGGACAACTAAGGACGATACAAAAGGGTAGCCGGTTCTTCTCCGTGAGGAGGTCCACAAGGGGATCTTCCTGTAAAGGGGTCTTGAATCCAAGGTGGATCTTCTCCGGAGAGGGGCCGCAGTCACTCTCGGGGAGATGATCCGTATGGATGAGCAAAAGCTATCCTCACATATGAGCTACAACTTTGCTAACCCTAGAAAGTTGTACGAGATAGAATATATATAGTCTAGGTAACGAAAGGGTACACGGGCCTCGGCCCAAGTGGCTGCGCGCAGGCAGGGCCGGAAGTTCCGGGCTAGGCCGGAAGTTCTGGGCGCCAGAGGTTCCGGGGAGGGTCCGGCCTAACCAGAGAGTTGGCGCGGTGGAGCTGTGCTGGCATCCGGGGGCCGGAAGTTCCGGGCGCCGGAAGGTCCGGGGCGGGGTCCGGGCTAACTAGAGAGTTGGCACGCCTGGGCTGGTCGAAGTCGTCGGCGGCCGGAAGCTCCGGGTCGGCCGGAAGGTCCGGGGCCCGGAAATTTCGGGCTCTGGCCGGAAGTTCCGGGCTGTCCAGAGTGTTGACGCCTGTCTCTTCTTCTACAGTCCTCAGCTCCGAGTCTTGAGCGTTGTACCTGGTGACACATAGTATCTCGGACTTAGGCAGTAGCCATGTCTCACTTGAAGAGGGGGAAAACTCAAGTAGGAGTGATGTCATCTCGGATTGAATAGCACGTGCCCTAGCCCTTGTCATTGGTCCACTTGGAGCTTGGATAGCTGAGGTGGCGTCCATGTGGATGGTCGTGGGATGCTCCGCATCAACTAATGTCTATGGTTAGGAAACATTAACCATCTTTTAATCAACGAGCTAGTCTAGTAGAGGCTCGCTAGGGACATGGTATTTGTTTATGTATCCACATATGTATTTTAGTTTCCGGTCAATACAATTCTAGCATGAATAATAAACCTTTATCATAAATAAGGAAATATGATAATAACCAATTTATTATGGCCTCTAGGGCATATTTCCAACAAATGCTACATATTACTATGCAATGATGTGTTGCCATCCTATGATGTTTGAGTAGATTCATTTTGTCCTATCAGTTGATTGATGATCGTGAGTGATTTGAGTTGTGTGTTTTATTTTGCTGCTGTCCTATGGTGCTCACCATATCGCACAAGCGTGTGGATTCCCACTGTAGGGTGCTGCAATACGTTCATGATTCTCTTGTAGTGGATGGCGGGAGTGACAGAAGCTTATACCCGAATAAGTAGGTTGTTACGTATGTGAGCAAAGAGGACTTGATACTTAATGCTATGGTTGGGTTTTACCTTAATGATCTTTGGTAGTTGCGGATACTCGCTAGAGTTTCAATCATAAGTGCACATGATCCAAGTACGGAAAGTATGCTAGCTCATGCCTCTCCCTTATATAAAACTGCAATAATAATTACCGGTCTAGTTATCGATTGCCTATGGACAATAACTTTGTTGTGTGATAAAAACCTTTCTACTAAACAACTAACTTTTATTATTTTGCAAATTACTCATAGTTTTATTTTCGCTAAGTACCACTAGTTTTATTCGTGCAAACCTATCCTATCACCTACAAAATAGTTTCATACTTGTTCTAGGTAAAGCGAACATTAAGTATGGTAGAGTTGTATCGATGGTCGATAGAAGTTGAAGGGAATATAAAATTTACCTTTAACTCCTCATTGGGTTTCACACTCTTATTTATCGAGAAAGACTACAATTGACCCTTACACTTATGGGTTATCATATCCTCAATTAGTTGCTCTCACACTACACACGCAAAAAATTCTTGAACCTTGTCTAGTCAGTGACACCCCAACATACCGGTACCTAGAGGTAGCCAAGTAGGCTGAATTTCATGGGCCGACACGTAACACGTGTGCTTGGCATGGAACTAAAAATGCAGCGCCAGGCCCGTGGCACGCCATGTGCCCTTCTCATCCTCTGAGGTGAGGCCCGCATGCCGGCACGACACGGCTCATTCGTTTTTAGTTTTGTTTTCTTACCAAATTATTGACCCAGAAGGCCAAAAATAGCTCCAAAACTGCCATACAAATGTCATGCCGTGCCAATCCAGTTAGTTTTTTTTTTCAACCAACCCGGTTAGTTAATGTTCCATGCACATCCCTAGAGGTGAGGCCCACATGTCGGCATGCCACGACCCACTTACAAACGGGCCTTCCGTGCCGTGTCACGCCCATTGGCCACCTCTGGCAGTACCCCACTCAACATCCGCGATAGCTATTTCTCACTTTAAGCGAGACAATTCCTTGCTCTCGCTGAAGAACGTTTGCTCTCTTGTACGAATCGGGATCGAACCCATCGCTCCTGGCCACTAGAATAGCATGGGGTTCTTGCATATATTGCTGGGCGCAAACATACTTGACGCGAAAATATCTGGGTTTTCACTGGATTTTTTTTCCTATTTTTGTTTTTCCTTGTTCTCCCCTATTTTTGTCTGGTTTTATTTTTTCTTCTTCATTTTTTGTTTGGCTCTCTTTTTTCTTCTCCATTTTTTATTCGGTTTGTTTTCATTTTCATCCTACATTTTTGTATATGTCAAAAACATTTTATTAATAAGTGATCCACATTTTTTATACACATTAAAAATTGTCCAAACGCTTATTCAACATTTTCCAAATATTTGTTCAACATTTTTAATACTTATTCAACATTTTTCAAATACTTGTTCAATATTTTTCAAGTACTAGTTCAACAGTTTTTAATACTTATTCAAGATTTTTTAAATACTTGTTCAACATTTTAAAAACTTATTCAACATTTCCAAATACTTTTTCAACATTTTTCAGATACCCATTCAACATTTTTTAGTACTGATTCAACATTTTTTTTAAACTTGTTCAACATTTCTAATACTTATTCAACATTTTTTCAAATATTTTTTCAATTTTTTTAATATTTGTTCACATTTTCAAATATTTGTTCAACATTTATTATCAAATACTTGTTCAACATTTGTAATGTTTATTCACATTTGCAAATATTTGTTCAACATTTTTAGAATAATAGTTTACATTTTTTAGTACTTATTCAACATTTTCCAAATACTTGTTCAATATTTTTCAAATGTGTTTTTAAATAGTGTGTATATATATATTTAAAGTATAAAGAAAAGTACAAAGATAAAGCAAAAAACTAGAACAGAAAACAGAAGAAAAAACAAACAGGTCATGGCGTCCCGCTCGGCTTGGCCGGCCCATCTGGGGCTACCCGCGACGCGAGACTTCCCCCCTGGGCGCCCCTCAACATCGACAGTCACCACTCAACAAAAAAAACCTCGACACCCAGCAAGGAAGTACCGAAAGTACCCTTCTCTCTCCTCTGGGCTCTGTTCTCCACCCAAATCCAGCCAAAACCCCTCCCCCCCCTCCTTTCGGTTCGGCGATCGGCGGCGGCGGCGATGAGCGCGGTAAACTTAACGAACGTGGCGGTGCTGAACAACCCCACCTCTTTCGTCAACCCTTTCCAGTTCGAGATCTCGTACGAGTGCCTCGTCGCCCTCGAGGACGGTGCGTTCGCGTCCTTCACCCCCCCCCCCCCCCCCCTTTCGCCCGCCGCCGGCGAACTTCTCTGCTGCTCTTGTTTGGCGGGCGCTCGTTTCCATGTTGTCATGATTCATGGTTGTTCTTCCGATTCGATTGCTGGATATGCGAGGCTGCTGAAGTAGGGGTTGGAGCCTGCGGTTATTGCGGCTTGTATTCTAGGGTTTTAGAGTGGTGGTGGAGCAGTTACTGTACTCGATTGGATTGAGTAAGTTGCTCGGAATTGTGGATGGGTGTCCTAGATTTACCCTAGTTTGTGATTAGTCCATTTTGACGAGTGAAGGGAATTATTAGATCATTTCCTTCTGCTTTGACATTGAAACAGAGCTCTGGTAGCTATACAAGTTTTAGCAGAAAGTAGCAGAGATTGGTCTGATAAGCCGCCTGTTATCATGATGTGTATGGTCTCAGTTGGTACTAGACCAATTACCTCTGGGAAATGTATTGGCCTGTTACAGTGAATTTGTCTAGTGTTAGATTCAGAATCCTTCACTGCAACTGATTATATGAACATGGGATGACTGACATATACAATTTAGTGGTCTAGGTAGAAATATGTGTGTTTTTCATTCACTTTATGTGCAAAGTAAATGTCTTCTTCACCATGCAACATGTATATTGTGTGTAGATGCTATGCTTCTGGTATTCTACTATGCAAGTTTGATGGACTCTGGTTTGTGAATGTTAATCTTCAGTTTAAGAATCAACGGTTTTAATTGATGATTGTTAGACTGTTGGATACAGTGTATTAAATAGGGCCATGCTATTAAGGTATATTTGACTAGTCTACAGGTTCTTTTAGTTGAGTTCTCTAAAATTAAGGCGGCGACGATGAGTACAGTTTTCTGGAGCTTTACGTGTTTCATTATGTTCTATTTTGTTTATGATACTTGCCGATAAAAATATGATTCTATAGTGATGCATATTTAAAGAAAATCATGTATAGTTACAATAATGAAAAATGCACTGGTTCTTGTATGAAATCGATACTACAGATTGAACAAAATAAGGATAATTTGTGAGTTGCCACTTTCCTGGTCTAGTAAATGTATATTATACTTGGCATGTGCATCTACATCCCAGGAGATTGATTTGGATGTCAACATTGGATTAGTTCTCTGTGTAAAAATCTATGGTTTATAGAATAGTTACGGGAATTCATGTTCTTGTTTTATCTCTGCTTACATTAGTGTAGTGATGATGATCATGGGAAGACAACTCTTGATGATAGGATCATGATTGATATATTCTTATCTTGCCACTTCTTTATCGTGGCACTTTTTTTTATCTTCTGTTTGGGCACAAGACATAGTTGTTGACCAATTTGCTGAAGCATTTCTTTTTACTAACCAATATTAATTGGGTGTCACATCAAATTGTCGTTATGCCTTTGGTGACTATTTTCTTATCATTCTCATATTGTTTTCTTGGTGAATTAACAATTACTGATATTGTAGAAGGAGCTTGTTGGTGTTTCTGTTTCTGTTTGGTATGTGTTTATGCGCATGTGAGGGCAGTGGACATTTTTCCTTCTGATAATCTCCTTTAATAATAATACACACCTCCCCTTAATGAGAAGATGTGCAAAACTTTCCATGACTAAAAAAATAGCCGTTTTGCATCTGTATAGTTTTGACCTATTAAATATTGAACCTACCATTTGTTATGAGTACCATGAGTATAATGCTGTTCTTATCCTGGCTGAGTCTGGTGAAGTACTAACAATGAGTTTGTTGGTCGGCCTTCCAGATCTGGAGTGGAAGCTTATATATGTTGGATCAGCTGAAGATGAGAACTATGATCAGCAACTTGAGAGTGTGCTTGTTGGCCCTGTGAATGTTGGGACATACCGTTTTGTTCTGGAGGTAAATAGGTTACTGATCTACGACTCTGTGATCTGCATCATGAACTCTGATATGAAAATGATGTTTCACAACTGCACAGAGTTCTGCCTGTTCATATTACAGTTGGGCAGCTGCTTTGCTCCTACCTCAGATTAAAATTTGCAACACCAGACTGATATGTCTGTTTTTGTTTTCAGGCCGACCCCCCTGATCCCTCAAAGATCCGCGAGGAGGACATAATCGGTGTCACGGTGCTTTTGTTGACCTGTTCATACATGGGGCAGGAGTTCATCAGAGTAGGCTACTACGTGAACAATGATTATGATGATGAGCAACTTAGGGAAGAACCCCCGGCGAAGCTGCTGATTGACCGGGTGCAGAGAAATATTTTGACCGACAAGCCCCGGGTCACCAAGTTCCCCATCAATTTCCATCCTGAAACAAGCGGAGGACAGCAGCAAGATCAACCACAATCAGCTGTACCTGAAAACCCTACAGGCGAAGGGAGCAAGGCCAGCACAGATCTTTGACCGGGTCTGAAAACTTGGGAATGCCAAAATTTTGATCTGCATGCCTTCTAGGTGAGATTGCAATATCAGATGGCTTCCTGGGATGCTGCTGCTACCTGAACCGTCTGTTCTGGTGCGCTACTAAACTAGACTATAACCAAAAACTCACATTGGTTAGCCATGTGCCTGTAGTGGGTAGGCTCTGACACACTGCGTCCTTTTGCTAGTGATGAACTGTAAGCTGGATGTTCATCCAGTAGTGTTCCTGTGCAACCGTGGTTGTCTTGTCTCTTGGATTATGCCTGCAATCGCAAGGGCTCGTTAGATGACTTTGGTTGCCCATAATCATGTTTTGGTCCACTCCTGTTAGCTATTTGTGGAAACCGGGCTGCCCCCTTCGCATTGATCACGGAAATTTTCAGTTCATACAGACTGAGAGATAGGAAAAGGGGAAGGAAGGATAGCGAGTTCGAGTAATCCCGCTGGTAAAGGCTCGCCGTTAAGACGTCTACTATAGGGCAAAATGTCATTAGCACTATGCTGGGTACAGAGAAAAGATGGTACTACATGAAGTAAGGTGAAACAAAACATCCACTAGACATAGGTTCCTGTTAGCTAGAGCTAGAGCACCAAAGTACTAGAAATAAGTCCTGCTTTAAGTAGTCCAGCTCATCTCCACGTCCGCCCGTCACGCTCTATATTCTTGACTGTTTGCGCAAGCGATGGGGCTACTCCATCGAAGACGATCGCATTAGGATGCTTCTATAGCTCCCATAAGGTTAGTGTAATGATCGCCCTCAACTCCTTTTGCGGGCACCTAGTTGAGCTTCTCGTGGTACACCTCTCCACCAAAGTGTCGTCAACCGTTGGCATTAGGTCTGGCGTCCCCATAGAGCTCCATAGCGAGAACCAAATCGTCCCCGCAAAGACGCAAGTAGGATGTGTGTAATCGTCTCCTCATGTTGATTGTAGAACAGATAGTCTTGATGAGCCAAACCCCTTCGATCTAGTCTGTCTGAGGTCCAACAAAGGTTCTTCATAGCAAGCCACGAGAAAAAGCGGCACGGAAGCGGCCCATGTTTATATATCTATCTATCACTAATAAAGTGAACAGGTATCTTAGTCCATCAATGCTATTTTGTAGAAAACATCCTGATGTTTCTGGTAATCAACTTGTAGTTCAATTTTAAATTAGATTTTCATTTTTACAGGAAACCCCCTTATGTTTCTAGTAATCAACCCATAGGCTAGCTTTAAGTCAGTTTTTTGCTTTTGCAGGAAACCCCCTGTGTCATGGTTTTGCCATGATAGATGCTGTAGTGAAAGGACTTAGGTGTGGAACCATCGCACTAGGTTAGCTTGAAGGGGTTGAACGGAACAAAGGACACATAGAGTTTTACCTAGGTTCGGCCCCTCTCAACGAGGTAAAAGCTTACGTCCTGCTTCTAGTTGTATTGCTTAAGTTTCAATTACAAGGGAGCGAATACGTTTGACCTAGTTCTCGATTGTCTGTTTCTTAAGTTAACCCGCCGCCGGGTCACCTCTTTATATACAGATTGATGTTCGGCGGCTTACAGAGTCCCGGCGGGCTCATACAAACGTAACCGGCTCAGTTTCTAACTAAACCTGCCTTACAAAACAGGTTAACATATGGCGGCTCACACCTTTGGGCCTCAAGTCGCTTCTGGGTCTTGGGCCCTCAATAGGCTTGCTCTATGAACTGCCATCTTCATGTCTTCTTGGACCTTATCGGGCCTCTTTGTCTTTAAGTCGCCAATGGCATGACCCGACCCCTCCTGGGCGGGTCATACCTAGTAGTTATATCCCCAACATTAGGTCCTAAGTTGATTTAAACTTGTTCACATCAATCTTCACCACTTGACTTAGCAGAATCTTCCATCATCAATTCCTTACCAATTCGCTGTAACCCGCCATGACGTCACACCACAGAACCATGGTAACCCGCCATGACATCATGCGCGTTAACTCCGCACAAAGCCCAGGACATCTCAATAGATCTTTTACCTTAATAGACCTCCCGAAAATCGAGGCGTCCATATGGCCACATAATCATTTTTGGCCTCCTCGATTCCCGCGCATGCCATCTAGTCACTTCCTTATAAATAGGGACAGGGGCCCTTCTTTTCACCTTTTACCACTGCCCTCACATCTTCTTCTCCCTCCTCGCGACTCCACTGCAACCGAGCTTCGCCGCTGCCATCCTTCGCCAACAACTTCAACTTCGGCTGCTGCATCGACCTGAACAGACCAGAAAACTGGCGGTGGACTTCTGTTGTTCATCAGCGTCCGCAAGTACTCACCTTTCCTCATAGCAGATCTGCATTAGGGTTTTCGCCATTCGTAGGTGTTCTTCATTTTTCTCTTTAGAACGCGTAGTTGGATCTGAACACGACACTGAAGTTGTGCGGCAGTAGTTCTAGCATCCCTTTCCAATCGCAGAGGGTGCCCTTTCTGTACTAGATCCCATCTGAATACATGAGTTCTTCCACTGCCGCAACCTTAGGTTTGAGATTTATTTTATTTTTGAACTGCTGTAGATCCAAAATCATAGAACTGAACCGTGGAACCTGTTTGTTCAGTACTTGACAAAATTTCACTTATAGGTCTCGAGATACTTGTGAACAGCAGCCGCGCGGGCGGCTTATATGATAGGCCGTAACCCGCCAAACACCATTAGCCCCGCTTTAAACCGTCAGTATGTGTTCAGAATCTGTATAACCCGGCATCGTCTTCCGGTTTAATCATGCCAACCTTTATAGCACGTATTCTCTACATACGAATTGGCCTTGCATAATGCACTTACTTTTTGATCACCGGACGACTTAACATCATAACCTTAATCCGGCAATACTTTTCCTTTCTAGGCTTTTCATCAACCAAATGACCAAAACTGTCACTTCATGCAACTAGGTCGCCTCCCGGGTCACAGAACATACGATGAATGAGTATGTCCAAGTGGGTGCCTTAGTTGCAAAAGACGTTATCCATTGGAGAGTCCCAAGAACAGAAACCACCCCTGACCCAAAAGAAGGTGAAGTCATAGTTTTTACCGATCATATGTTTCGGGGGTTTACCCCACCCAGCTCAAAATTCTTTCGTGATGTGCTGCATTTCTTCCAACTCCATCTACAAGATATCGGGCCCAACTTTGTTTCAAACATCTGCAACTTTCAAGTTTTCGGCGAAGTGTACCTTCAACAAGAGCCCACTGTAGAATTGTTCAGGGAATTCTATTACTTGAACCGCCAGACCGAGTTCACAGACGGGCCCAGTCTAGAACTAGGTGGCATTTCGATTCAGAGGCGGAAAGAAGCCACTTTTCCTGCCGCCATATCCCCCAGTCATCCAAAGGACTGGAACCAGATTTGGTTTTTCTGCAAAGACACATCTCCAGAAGGTGAAAATCCTCTGCCGGGTTACCGTGAAAGCCGGCTTAGCAACAGACATCCTCTCCCAGAACGGATCAGCATAGGAGAATGGGCCAAATATATGCCTATTTTTTCAAAGATTAGAGCCTTAATGGCCAATGGTTTGACTGGAGTCGATCTGGTTCGATGCTGGGTCGCATGGAGAATCTTACCCTTAAGCCGCTGACCTGGCTTAATGTGTGAGTATACCGGCGATGTCAAAGATCCGCCGCATTACTCTTCAATCTGTCTGGAAGATAAATAGATCAATGATATGACTAAGACTCTGCTCAACAAGAGTTTAGAGACTTGCAACAAAGTGGGGCTGAACCCCTTCTGCACTCTTAACCCGGCTCCAGCCGTAAGTCCCTTATCTCAATTTTCTTATAATCATTATCCATATTGCATTGCACATTTTTCATCTTGGTTTGCTTCCTTCTCAAGCTTATGCTCCCTTTTGGAGCAAGAAATTGCAAGATAAGCCGGCCAAGAAAGTGTAACACCCCGGATGTAACTTTCCCAATTTGTACTCCAACTCTTGCCGTTTCGGTGTTAAGTAATTTTATTTTCTCGGGTTCGGGTCTTTGTCTCTGTGCGTTGTTATCTTTGTCATGCATCTCATATCATGTCATCATGTGCATTGCATTTGCATACGTGTTCATCTCGTGCATTCGAGTATTTTCCCCGTTGTCCGTTTTGCATTCCGGCGCTTCGTTCTCCTCCGGTGGTCATTTCTACCTTTCTTTCGTGTGTGGGTATTAAACATTTCCGGATTGGACCGAGACTTGCCAAGCGGCCTTGGTTTACTACCGGTAGACCGCCTGTCAAGTTTCGTATCATTTGGACTTCGTTTGATACTCCAACGGTTAACCGAGGGACCGAAAAGGCCTCATGTGTGTTGCAGCCCAACACCCCTCCAATTTGGCCCAAAACTCACCTAAACCTGCTCCATCATCTAGAGCGTTCGATCACGATCGCGTGGCCAAAAACCGCACCTCATTTGGACTCTCCTAGCTCCCTCTACCTATAAATATGTGCACTCCTCCAAAAATTCGGTCGAAACCCTAGTCTCCCCCTCCCTCCGCGCGCCGGACACGTCCGCCCGGCGCCGGACACTGTCCGCCGCTCGCCCGGACCAACCGGGAGCTGCCACGTGGCGCCCCCGTGACCACATCCCCGCCGGCCCGCTCGGCCCAGCCGGGGCCCCCGCGGCCTGAAGCCGTCCGCCGCCTCGCCCGCCCGACCGCGCTCGCCGGCCCCCGCCGCCTCCGCCGCACCCTCGCCGCCCTGCCACTTGATGCCGGCCGCCGTGCCCCCTCGCCTGCCGGCCGCCGCGCGGCCTCGCCCGCCGTCCGCCGCCTCTGCCGCCACGCCGCGCGCCCAGCCGCCGCCGACCCCGGGCGACCTCCTCCTCGACGCCGGCGACTTCTCCGGCGAGGGATCCGACCGCCCTGCCCTTCTCCGGCGAGATCTGCCACTGCCTCGGCTTCCGTGCAGCGTTGACTTTTATCTCGAGGTGGTTTTTTTCTTCTAAGTCCCAAAAATCCCAGATCCATATGCTCCTGTTCATCGTGTCGTATCTCCGCATCTGTAACTCCGTTTTTGGCATATAGCATATAAAAATGTTCATCTCAGAGAGTACATCATTTCATTCCATTGCATCATTTTCATTTGAGTTAATCTTGATGCCCGAAATGCTGTTAGAAGAGTGCTACTTGAGATAATTGTCAGATCTGCTGCTTCATTTAGCTATTTGTCATTTTTGCCATGATTATTGTGTGCATGATATGCGCATGAGTTCTACATATGTTTTGTTAAGGGTTTTGCCATCTTTCCAGAGGTGCAACCCATGTATTTTTGTGGTGTGTGGTGACTAGTACAAGCTTGCAAAGTGGTGCACTTGGTAATTCTGATTTCAGGGACTTAGCATTTCCACTAAGTCCTTGATCTGTTTATCTCATATGGCCATATGTTCATGTTGTTTCCTAGCGATCCGTGCCTCTTTTGAGGATGATCAATAAGGATGTTTTGTTAATCTTGTAGTGCTCTATCCATCCATGTCTTTGTTTGCAATTATGGAGCACCCTAGCTTGAGTCAATTGAGCTCTACTTTTGCTACCTTGTGAATCTGGGCAGATTGTCTACCTGTTAGCGATTTTGCCGATGATGTTGTAGTTGATCCATGCATGCTATGTTATTGTTCTTGCCATGTCTAGATTTTATTTTGTGTATTATTGATGGGTGTATACTTAGTTGGTCATGACTTGCTCTGTAGTGAGTGCATCGAGCTCGTAAACATGCCTACTTGATATCTGTTTCAGCATGCTCCAGTTTTCACCAAGTCTGTGATCTGCTTATGTTTTTGCCATGTTCACATGCTTGCAATTGTATTTTCTGATCCCTTTTGGCTCAAGGTCACTAAGGGAATTTTGTTAAGCTCTTTTAGTAGCTCCATGCGATGCTTTACTTTGCCATGTTCAGGTCCTGTAGCATGTAGTTTTTTTGCTCCGAAGAGTGCTACCTGATCTGAAATTCCAGACAAGTGTTGATTTCACTAAGTCTGAAATCTGTTTATCATATGCATTTTTGCCATGCTTGTTTGAACCTGTTAATGGATGAATTGGCCGTAGCTCAGTGCTAGACTTTTGTTAAGCATATTGAATGCATCCCTGCCATGTATTTTGTTGTCATGTTTGGGTGCTGTAGCATGTTCATCTCATTGCATTTAGATGGCTACTTGCTGTAAATCGCAGACCGTTGTCATATTTGAATCGCTTGCCATTTCCAAACCGTAACTCCGATTCCGGCGTTCTTTATATCGTTTTCAAGCGATTTCATCTCATCTTTCCAGTGGCACACTTGGATTCCCAAGTTGAGGCCAGGTTCATGCATTCCTTGTCACATCTTGCATATGCATCCCGCATCGCATCCCGCATAGCATACCATTTTTGCATCATTTTGTTTGAGTTGCACGTGGTTGATTGTGTCCTTGTTGCTTGTTTGTCTTGTTTGGGTAGAGCCGGGAGACGAGTTCGCTAACGAGGAGCCCGTTGAGTTTGCTTTCGAGGATCCAGTCAACTCTGACAACTTTGCAGGCAAGATGATCATACCCTCGAAATCACTACTATCTTTGCTTTGCTAGATGCTCGCTCTTTTGCTATGCCAATGCTACGATGCCTACCACTTGCTTTCAAGCCTCCCAAATTGCCATGTCAAACCTCTAACCCGCCTTGTCCTAGCAAACCGTTGATTGGCTATGTTACCGCTTTGCTCAGCCCCTCTTATAGCATTGCTAGTTGCAAGTGAAGATGGAAGGTCGTTCCTTGTTGGAACAATATTTACTTATTGGGATATCATTATATTATCTTGTTATCTTAATGCATCTATATACTGGGTAAAGGGTGGAAGGCTCGACCTCTCGCCTAGTGTTTTGTTCCACTCTTGCCGCCCTAGTTTCCGTCATATCGGTGTTATGTTCCCGGATTTTGCGTTCCTTACGCGGTTGGGTTATAATGGGAACCCCTTGATAGTTCGCCTTGATTAAAGCTTTTCCAGCAATGCCCAACCTTGGTTTTACCATTTGCCACCTAGCCTCTTTTTCCCTTGGGTTTCCGGAGCCCGAGGGTCATCTTATTTTAAACCCCCCGGGCCAGTGCTCCTCTGAGTGTTGGTCCACCTCGTCAGCCGCCGGTGGCTACCAAGGGCAACTCTGGGCTAGCCTACCGGAAGTTTAGACAATCTGAGTGTGCCCTGAGAAAGAGATATGTGCAGCTCCTATCGGGATTTGTCGGCACGTTCGGGCGGTGTTGCTGGTCTTGTTTTAACCTGTCGAAGTGTCTTGAAGAACCGAGATACCGAGTCTGATCAGAACGTCTTGGGAGGAGGTCTATTCCTTCGTTGACCGTGAGAGCTTGTCATGGGCTAAGTTGGGACTCCCCTGCAGGGATTTGAACTTTCGAAAGCCGTGCCCGCGGTTATGGGCAGATGGGAATTTGTTAATGTCCGGTTGTAGATAACTTGAACCTTAACTTAATTAAAATGAATCAACTGAGTGTGTTACCGTGATGGCCTCTTCTCGGCGGAGCCCGGGAAGTGGACACGGTGTTGGAGTAATGTTTGCGCAGGTTGCTCTCTAGTTTCCCGCTCGTGCTTTGCCTCCTCTTCTCGCTCTCTTTTGCGAACAGGATAGCCACCACTTGCTGCAGCTCCACATATATATTTTACCTTGCCATACCTATAAGCTTAAATAGTCTTGATCGCGAGGGTGCGAGATTGCTGAGTCCCTGTGGCTCACAGATTACTATTACACCAGATGCAGGGCCTGATGATTCCGCTCCAGGTGACGCGCTTGAGCTCAAGTGGGAGTTCGACGAGGACTCTCAACGTTACTATGTTTCCTTTCCTGATGATCAGTAGTGGTGCCCAGTTGGGGGTGATCGGGACCGTGTCGCATGTTGGGTTCTCTTTTATTTTGGCGCCGTAGTCGGGCCATGAGTGTTTGGATGATGTAATGTTATTTATGTACTTGATTGACGTGGCGAGTGTAAGCCAACTATGTTATCTTCCCTTTTATTATTTATATTACATGGGATGTTGTGAAGATTTCCTAACTTGCGACATATGCCTTCAATGCGATTATGCCTCTAAGTCGTGCCTCGACACGTGGGAGATATAGTCGCATCGAGGGTGTTACAGAAAGTCAGGACCAAGACCAAGGCTTCCAAGAAACCTGTCAAAAAGAAGGCAGATGCAACTAATCTCTTCACTTTGGACAATGCGTTTGAGGTAGATCTTGACTCTCTTGGCTCCTTTTTTATTCATCTTATTGACACTGATTACTATCAGGATGATACAAAGGCCAGCCATGCAGATGGTGAAGAGCTAACTATCCTTTTCCTCCGAGGCAGAACCTCTGCCAAGACAGAAGGTGTTGGGGAACGTAGCAGAATTTTAAAATTTTCTATGCATCACCAAGACCAATCTATGGAGTCATTTAGCAACGAGGGATAGGGGAGTGCATCTACATACCCTTGTAGATCGCTAAGCGGAAGCGTTCAAGTGAACGGGGTTGATGGAGTCGTACTCGTCGTGATCCAAATCACCGATGATCCTAGTGCCGAACGGACGGCACCTCCATGTTCAACACACGTACAGCCCGGGGACATCTCCTCCTTCTTGATCCAGCAAGGGGAGAGGAGAAGTTGAGGGAAAACTCCGACAGCACGACGGCATGGTGGTGATGGAGCTCATGGTTCTCCGGCAGGGCTTCGCCAAGCACTACGGAGGAGGACGAGGTGTTGGAGGTGGGAGAGGGCTGCGCCAGGGGAAGGGTGTGACTGCCCTCTCTCTCTCCCTCACTATATATAGGGGAAAGGGAGGAGGGGGAGGCGCCCTAGGGTTCCCTAGGGGAGGGGCGGCGGCCACAGGGGAAACCCTAGATGGGTTTGGGTGCCCCCACTCCCTAGGAAACTTGCCCCCCAAGCCGGGAGGGGCGGCTGCCCTAGGGGTGGCGCCCCACCTCTCCTGGTTACGTGAGATGGGGTGGGAGGGGTGCTCAGCCCCTTAGTGGGCTAATGTTCCCTCTCCCCTTGGCCCATTGGGCCCCCCAACGCTTGCCGGGGCCTCCGAAACCCCTTTCGGACACGCTGGTCATCACCTCGTACCCCCGGAACAATTCCAGACTCCAATACCCTTCGTCCAATATACCGATCTTCACCTCCGGACCATTCCGAAGCTCCTCGTCATGTCCGGGATCTCATCCGGGACTCCGAACAACCTTCGGTAACCACATACTATTTCCCATAACAACTCTAGCGTCACCGAACCTTAAGTGTGTAGACCCTACGGGTTCGGGAACCATGCAGACATGACCGAGACAACTCTCCGTCCAATAACCAACAGCGGGATCTGGATACCCATGATGGCTCCCACATGTTCCACGATGATCTCATCGGATGAACCACGATGTCGAGGATCAATCAATCCCGTATACAATTCCCTTTGTCCAGCGGTATTGTACTTGCCCGAGATTCGATCGTCGGTATCCGATACCTTGTTCAATCTCGTTACCGACAAGTCTCTTTACTCGTTCCGTAACACATCATCCCGTGATCAACTCCTTGGTCACATTGTGCACATTATGATGATGTCCTACGAGTGGGCCCAGAGATACCTCTCCATCACACGGAGTGACAAATCCCAGTCTCGATTCGTGCCAACCCAACAAACACTTTCGGAGATACCCGTAGTGCACCTTTATAGCCACCCAGTTACGTTGTGACGTTTGGTACACCCAACGCATTCCTACGGTATCCTGGAGTTGCACAATCTCATGGTCTAAGGAAATGATACTTGACATTAGAAAAGCTTTAGCATACGAACTACACAATCTTTGTGCTAGGCTTAGGATTGGGTCTTGTCCATCACATCATTCTCCTAATGATGTGATCCCGTTATCAACGACATCCAATGTCCATGGTCAGGAAACCGTAACCATCTATTGATCAACGAGCTAGTCAACTAGAGGCTTACTAGGGACATGGTGTTGTCTATGTATCCACACATGTATCTGAGTTTCCTATCAATACAATTCTAGCATGGATAATAAACGATTATCATGAACAAGGAAATATAATAATAACTAATTTGTTATTGCCTCTAGGGCATATTTCCAACAGAAGGTTCATCAAGCGAGCCGGGAAGTAAAGTTTTCTCACCCTTTAGCTTACTTGGATCCCGACTTTATTTTGAAGAAACGGGAGCATGAAGTTCGCCGCACAACCCGGAATCGCGGAGGTGGAGAACTTTCCTCTAGTTTACCCAACACACCAGCTCCTCGCAAACGCCGGAAAGAGGTGCCTCAGAACTCAATCTCTCTTTATCCAAAGGCGGGTCTCATTCCTCAACCACTTAACCCGTCCGACTCAAATTATCAGGGAACTCCTCACTCTTCTTTTGGCGACTCAAGTGGAACTCAGTTTCCTCTTTTCAAAGTCGCTCCTGGGTGAGAACATTAAACTTATTTATTTTAATACTTATACATTTAATGTATTAACCCCTTCATGTGTCATATTTCCAATGGTATAGCCAAGCCCAGTAAAAAGCTGAAGGTAAATAAACCAACTGAAGATCCCAAGGCTGCTGACCCGGAGAAGCAAATGATGTCAGAAACTTCTCATCAGACTCATGAAGCTGCTGCTGATGACCTGCCGCCAGAAGAGCAAAATGTCACAATGGATTCCATAGATGTTAACCCGGCCAATGCTAAACCGCCAAGTCCCACCAAGCCTACTGAAGAAAAGGCTGAAGATGTTATTGTCACCGGGGTTGGTTATACAGAGCCGGGCAACCCCACTGTCTTGTCAAAACATAATGCCAAGGAAGAATTTTTACCTGCTGACAAGGGCAAAGGGAAACCAGACTTGGAAAGTTATGCCCAGTTTAATGCTCATGAGATTCACGCAGGTTACTTAAACCGCCTTCATACCAGTCGTGACTTTGAAGCTGGCCTGGTTAACCTAATGAAGAAGCGCTTTGAGGTAAGCACTAACAAATCCTTCTGATATAAGTATATATCAGCCGCCAAGTCTACTAGATATGAAAGGATTGAATATGTTGTAGGCTTAAATCATATGTTGCACCTTGTAGCTTCTCCATATTAGGTTATCTCTGTTAAGTCAAAATGAGTAGTCCCCAAGGGGCGGTTTAATCTGGATAGTTAAGCCGGGACTTAAGATCATGTTTCATAAAATCCGCATATGTAGCCCCCATGAGCCGGCTCAATTTGAAAAGAATGCGCCGGGTCATTATATATTCATATGCAAAAAATATATCCTGCATTAGCCCCTAAGTGCCAAGTAAAATACTTTTATTATGCTTGGGACTTCAAATAATATGATTATAATGTTGCCTCTCTTTGTATATTGTAGGCTGAATTAAATATGAAAGAATCCCAAGTCATTGATCTGCGGCAAAACATCAAGATCCAACAATCAGAGACTTCGAAGGCCAAGTCAGAGCTAAAAACTGCCTTGGAAGAGACTGAAAAGTTGAAAAGGGATTTCAGCGCTGAGAGAACCGGCTGGGATACAGAGAAGGCAGCTCTGTTGAAAAGAGTTGAAGATGCGAAAGCTGCTCTTAAGTCGGTGACTGAAGAGTTATCAGGCTTGAAGCATCAGATTAATAGCACGACAGCTGCCATCTTTGGTAAGTAATATTGTACTTCAATCTTTCACCATTGACGTATAACAACCATCAGTCGATTTATTAATAACTTTGCCAATGCAGGCTCCAGAAGTTCCAACCTTGGTCAAGACATACGTATGAAACTTAAAGCTGTATATACCCTGGTGGAACAGTTATACACCGGTGCTCAATGAGCTATATCAGCTATCTCGCATAAAAAGCAATCACCTTCACTCATCAGGGAAGTGCTGGATAAATTATCTGTGCTACCTCAAAGAGTTGAAGAGCTAAAGTGATCAGCCGCTAGAGCCGGTGCCATCATCACGCTGAGCCGGGCAAAGGCATGGCAAGCAGAATTGGACCCAGTAGAGTTGGCCACCGGCTGCCCAAGCCTGAAAGAGCATAGGTCTCCCTTCAAAGCAGCATATTCCACCAAGTGTGTAAGGGAAATGTGCCCTTTGGCAAGCAAACTAGTTGAGGAGACTGATGTCGGTGTCAAAACCGGAGGATCTCGGGTAGGGGGTTCCGAACTGTGCATCTAGGCCGGATGGTAACAGGAGGCAAGGAACACGATGTTTTACCCAGGTTCGGGCCCTCTTGATGGAGGTAAAACCCTACATCCTGCTTGATTAATATTGATGATATGGGTAGTACAAGAGTAGATCTACCATGAGATCAAGGAGGCTAAACCCTAGAAGCTAGCCTATGGTATGATTGTTGTATCATGAAGTTGTCCTACGGACTAAAACCCTCCGGTTTATATAGACACCGGAGAGGGTTAGGGTTACACAAAGTCGGTTACAATGGTAGGAGATCTTGAATATCCGCATCGCCAAGCTTGCCTTCCACGCCAAGGAAAGTCCCATCCGGACACGGGACGAAGTCTTCAATCTTGTATCTTCATAGTCCTGGAGTCCGGCTGAAGGTATAGTCCGGCTACCCGAACACCCCCTAATCCAGAACTCCCTCAGTAGCCCCTGAACCAGGCTTCAATGACGATGAGTCCGGCGCGTAGATTGTCTTCGGCATTGCAAGGCGGGTTCCTCCTCCAAATTCTTCATAAAAGTTTGTAAACACCAAGAGTAGTGTCCGGCTCTGCAAAATAAGTTTCCACGTATTGCCACAGAGAGAATAATATTAACACAAATCTAATCTGCTGACGTATTCCGCAGCGTGACATCACACTACGGCCAAGCCTTTATTCGAATCGTTTTCACTTTCCCACCTCAGCGTGTTTTGCGAGGCGGTTTCCTTGGCACGTCTTGTCAAAGCAGAGATCGTGTCCCCCATTTACGGGATTCTCATCAATATGGACATGGGTAACCCAACCGCGCCATTCATCACGGCGCTTGGGAGGCAAGCGAGTTTTACTAGGCTGGTGGGGACGCATAGTCGCATTCGCTCATATAAGGGGATAAGGATCCACCTTTTTACCTACGCCTTCTTCCTCCTTTGCCTATCCATCTTCTGCGCACCCGAGCTCCAGTGCCCAAGCCTGCACTTCCTACCTCAACCTTCTCCAACAATGTCCGGAGCGGGAGGCAAGTGGATGGTCTCCTCCGTCACGGAGGGCCATGTCAAAAAGCTAAGGAAGGCCGGATACCTGTCCAAAGACATCGCGCACCGGCTTCCTGAGGAGGGGCAGCTTCTCCCCACCCCAAGGCCCCATGAGAGGGTAGTATTTCTTCCCCACTTCCTCCGCGGACTGGGTTTTCCTCTCCACCCATTTGTCCGCGGGCTCATGTTCTACTATGGCCTAGATTTCCACGATCTGGCCCCGAACTTCATCCTCAATATCTCGGCGTTTATCGTCGTGTGCGAGGCTTTCCTCTGCATCCGCCCCCATTTCGGCCTCTGGCTCAGGACCTTCAACGTCAAGCCAAAGGTGGTGCGCGGCAACCAGGCGGAGTGTGGAGGTGCCATGGCGGGCAAAATAGCCAACGTCCTATGGCTCGAGGGATCCTTTGTGGAGACCTTGAAGGGGTGGCAGTCAGGGTGGTTTTACATCACCGAGCCACGCGATCCGAAGTGGATCGCAGCCCCTGAATTCCGATCCGGACCCCCTACGCGGCTCACGTCCTCGAAGGAGACGAGCTTGTCATGGGGCGACGAAGAAGAGGTGACCGGACTGCAAAAATGCATCCAGTCCCTGGTGAACAAGCAGCTTAAGCTTGTCAACGTAGTCCAGGTCATGCTCGTCCGCAGGATCCTTCCGTGTCAAGAACGGGACTTCAATTTGTGGGAGTTCAACCCGGCGCAGCACCGAACTCTGAGCAGGCTCTTCGACACGAAGTACGAAGATGTCTGGAGGGGGCTAACCAAAGGCGTCGAGGCTCCCACATCCTCCTCCGAAGACCGCGGATTCAGCTCGCAGCGTCCTGCTGGCGAGGTAAAAATATTTTCATCTTTTACAGGATGTTAAGTTTTCTTCATAGTTTGACTATGCGGGATCTAAACTCCCTCACCTTTGACAGGATTGGCAGGCGAAGTCCGGACTGATTAACTGTCCGGCTCCCTTGCCCGAAGACCCAGCCCCTGCTCTCCTAGTGAAGCTGCTGGTTCCAGCACCTTATGTGGTGCCGGAGAAGAAGGCCAAGAAGAAGAAGGCCACGGGGACTCGAAAGAGTTCCTGTCATATGGTGGTGTCGGACTCGTCGTCCGACGAGTCCGAGACGCACTCCTCCCATGAAGACAAGGAGGAGGAAGAAGAGACCTCTTCCCCTCCAGTGGGGGGAGGAAAGAAGAGGAAGGCCGCCCTAGTAGGGGAGGCCGAAGGGTCCAAGAAGAGGAAAACCCCTCCGCCGGACTACATCGACGAGGACGAGTGGCCGGGCAGGGCCAAGCGTCCGGCGAAATCGTAAGTGTTCGGATACCAGAGTAACTCATGATATTCCTTTTGTTGCACAGCTTTCCCTAATGTCGAATGTAATCATGCAGCCCGCCCCAGGGACGGGCTCGACGAGTCATCGAGCGGCTCCCTGGATTCATCGGACGTGAATTCAGTTCCGCCCGCTGCCTCCCCCTGTGCTGCGGATGACGCCGAAGTGGCGTCGCGACAAGCTCCGGGGCAAGAGGAGGTGGTCCAGGAGGAGCCGCGAGGCGACCTCCCGGGCTCCATGAGTAAAGGGGACCAGACCCCCCAGGGCTCCAAGTCCGGCTTTAAGCCGGACACCGCGCCGGAATCATCAACGGTTCCGGACCGCGGCAGGCGAACTCCTGCCAAGAGGAGCAAGCCTATTGAGCCGGCGTCCTCCGTCCAACCGGAGGCGCCGGACAATCTGCTGGAGGTGCTTAAGGGCGCCTCCATCGACGAGGAGCACCGTACCATCATGAGTACGGTGGTCCAGAAGGTTCGGTCCGTCAAAAGTGGACTGACTGAAGCTTGTGCTAGCCTTCTAACAGGCTTCGAGGTAAATAAAAAATATGTAAAAATATTACCGCATAGACAGTAGCCCCTGATGCTCTGTTTGGCGTTCGGAAAGAAAAGCCGAATAGAGGATCTATTAAATATCGCAGGAGTCTAACTAAAAAGGAGTCAATATACGTATGCAGGCTTCACTGCTGGCCACCGCCGCACTGACTGCGGAGGTGGGTGCCCTGAAGCAGGGCCTCGAGCGGACCGAGCAAGAGCTCGGCCTTGCCAAACGGCAGCTCGAGGAGAAAGAAGGTAAGAGATACCTTATAGAAAAAATGCCTATAAGAAGACGCAATTGCAAAAAATGACAGGAGTACACTGCTTATTGTAGGGGCCACAACTGAGGTGGCGACCCTCAAGCAGGCGCTGTCCGAGGCCGAGAAGAAAGTGGCCACGGAGCGCACCGAGCGGGAGAAATTTGAGGCGCAGGTCGGCGAGGTGCAGCAAGAGCTTCAGGCTCTCATGAAAAAACATGAGAGTTTGGAGCTCGACTCGAAGACGCGAGCGTCCAAGCTTGCTGCGGCCCCTGCCAAATCTGCCAAGGCCGAAGCCCAGAAGGCCCTCCAGGAATTGGATGCGGTGAAAAAGATAGCGGCGGGTAAGGCATTCTCTATGCAAAGCAGACATATAAAAGTAAACTACTTGTTACTTACGCGAATCCGGTGCTCTCCAGGGGCATTCACAGATCTTCCCTGCAGCGTCTCCGATGCCGACGCATTCTACCGAGCTGAGGAAGGCAGCTCGACGGAGAAGGTGTTCTGGTCTTAGTATGCTGAGGCCGGACACCCTGTGCCCTTGAGCGACCAGCTGAAGCAGCTGGTCGAGCTCCACAAGGCGGCCGAACAAGCCCTGAAGGGCTTCATAGTTCGGCTGTGGCCTGGAGAGGCCCTGCCTGGGAGCTACTTCGGACTGGTGCGGCGGCTGGTGGAGGCTTGTCCAAGGCTCGAGGTCATCAAGCGCTCCGTCTGCATCGAAGGTGCCCGTAGGGCCCTTGCTCGTGCAAAGGTGCACTGGGGTAAGATGGACGGTGAGAAGCTTGTGAGGGACGGGCCGCCGCCGGGGAAGGAGCATCGCAAGCCCGAGAACTATTACAAGGATGTTCTGGCTGGTGCCCGCCTTATGGCGGATGAATGTACCAAGGATGTAATTTTTGAATGAACTCGCTCGTGTTATCCTGTGCGCTGAAAACTTGTTCATATGTGCTAAGCAATGCTTTTGAATTTAAAATATTACTTTCTGTGCGGCCGTTTATCAAAAAATTGAGAGATGGCCAGTCGTCGGCTTCTGCCCCCATGTCACTAGTGCTGGGGTTTTCGGAATAAACCTGAGCGCTCTTTTTCCCATGATTGGGTCCGTCGAGGGAGGCGCTCAGCACAACGAACAAGGCAATCAGACTATAATGCTTGAACACTCTCACTTAGCCATAGAACTCTATAATTTTAAATTTCAGCGAAGCCCCTAGTATTCGGAAGACCAAGTTCGGGGCGCTATCCATGCCTTGGCCGGACAAAGCCGGTTCCTCGCTCGAAGCGGCATAAGTCTTTAAGGACTCGAAAACCTCCCGAACAGCGACCGGTGTCTCGCTTCATCATGACAGTCGGTTTTAGCTTTCTCTACTGAGGTGCTCAGCCCAGCTCAACTGGGGCACAATCGCAGTAGTTCTCCTAGTGCTACCTTAGCCGATATAGCGGAACGTATGGCACCAAAATATAGGAGCCGGGCAAACCCAACCATTGACCCAAATCATGATTCGGAGCAGATGCATATAGTGCTATAAGTTCGGGGTGCCGCACTTGTGAAAGTGTACGGACTTCTCATGCCATATAGATGGGTACTGAAGCCCCTGGCGTATTTTGCCGTACCACAGTGTACGGATGCGACATGTTATTAATAAACATATATATAAAAATAGGATAATGCAAAAAATAGACAAAAAGCTATGCATTGTTTATAGAAAGGCTGCTATGAAAGCCGAACGATACAAATAGTGCGATAAGCAAAAGAAATTGGACTATTTAACATGTCCTGGCCAGGGGCAGGCCGCGGAATTGTATTAAAAAACAGGTATACTGCTCGCAATAGAGACCACCTGGGAGTTCCATAATGCAGCGTGGCTTGTCTGCTTTCCTGGATCTTGCATCGTTTGTGCGGCAGTTGAATTGCCAAACGGGTCATCCGAAGTATGGAGTCCTGAGAGTAAGAGAAAAAAAAGGAATCTGGCAGCCCCTGGTGCGGTTTAAGCCGTTTTTCGGGCGTGCCGTGATAGTGCCCCTTCCCCTGTGCCCATGGTATTTCAAGATCGTAGTTATGTACGCGAAGCGCTGGTTTCGCTATATCGCGAGGGCTAG
This sequence comes from Triticum urartu, assembly GCF_056163025.1. Classification (NCBI taxonomy): domain Eukaryota; kingdom Viridiplantae; phylum Streptophyta; class Magnoliopsida; order Poales; family Poaceae; genus Triticum; species Triticum urartu. The sequence goes on from NC_141875.1 coordinate 484,967,517, forward strand.
GGTTGGGGCCGCATTGCTATGCTAGCTCAGAACGTGCCAGGCGGTCTTGTTGTAGGGTACTCCGGGCGCGCTTGACAGGGTCCGGCTTTTTGAAGGCCGAACTGGAGAACTGCCTAGAGAGGCTGCTTTGTACTTCTGCTGCGAGCGCTGCCGTGTGCTCCTCCGTTCGGAGGGAGCATTCAGTGTTCCCATTGACCGTGATTACTCCTCTAGGGCCTGGCATCTTGAGCTTGAGGTATGCATAGTGCGGTACCGCGTTTAATTTTGCGAATGCGGTTCGCCCGAGCAGTGCGTGATAGCCACTACGGAACGGGACTATGTCGAAGATTAACTCCTCGTTTCGGAAGTTATCCGGAGATCCGAAGACCACTTCCAGTGTAACTGAGCCTGTACAGTTGGCTTCTACACCTGGTATGACGCCTTTAAAGGTCGTTTTGGTGGGCTTGATCCTTGAGGGATCTATGCCCATTTTTTGCACTGTATCCTGGTAAAGCAGGTTCAGGCTGCTGTCGCCGTCCATGAGGACTCTTGTGAGATGAAATCCGTCAATTATTGGGTCTAGAACCAGTGCGGCGAAGCCGCCATGACGGATGCTAGTGGGGTGGTCCCTTCGATCAAAGGTGATCGGGCAGGAGGACCATGGGTTGAACTTTGGGGCGACTGGCTCCATCGCATATACGTCCCGTAACGCACGCTTCCGCTCCCTCTTGGGGATGTGGGTTGCGTATATCATGTTCACCGTCCGCACTTGCAGGGGAAATCCCTTCTGTCCACTGTTGTTCGGCGGCCTGGGCTCCTCCCCGTCGTCGCTATGCAGCCCCTTGTCTTTGTTTTCGGCTCTTAACTTGCCTGCCTGCTTGAACACCCAACAATCCATGTTGGTGTGATTGGCTGGCTTTTCGGGGGTGCCATGTATCTGGCACAAGCGGTCGAGTATTCGGTCCAAACTGGACGGGCCCTGAATATTTCTTTTGAATGGCTTTTTCCGTTGACCGGATTTGTAGCCTCGGAATCCGGCATTAACTGCCGTATCCTCGTTGCTGTCGCTGTTAATGTGGCGCTTTTGTTTATTCCGACGCGACCTGTCCCTTTTGTCCTTGGTATTCGGATTACTAGGGTTCTTGGTTAAGTTGTTGCTGCGAGCTAGCCAGCTGTCTTCTCCCGCGCAAAAGCGGGTCATGAGTGTTGTGAGGGCTGCCATAGATTTCGGCTTTTCCTGTCCCAGGTGCCGGGCAAGCCACTCGTCACGGATATTATGCTTGAAGGCCGCTAAGGCCTCTGCGTCCGGACAGTCGACTATCTAGTTTTTCTTTGTTAGGAACCGTGTCCAGAATTGCCTGGCCGATTCCTCTGGCTGCTGAATTATGTGGCTTAGGTCATCGGCGTCCGGTGGTCGCACATAAGTGCCCTGGAAGTTATCAAGGAATGCGGCTTCCAGGTCCTCCCAAGAACCGATTGAGTCTGCTGGCAAGCTGTTAAGCCAATGCCGGGCCGGTCCCTTAAGTTTGAGTGGGAGGTATTTGATGGCGTGTAGATCATCACCGCGGGCCATGTGGATATGAAGGAGATAGTCCTCGATCCATACCGCAGGATCTGTTGTGCCATCGTACGATTCGATGTTTACGGGTTTGAAGCCCTCAGGGATTTTATGATCCATTACTTCATCTGTGAAGCATAGTGGGTGTGCGGCGCCTCTGTATTTGGCTATATCACGATGCAGCTCGAAGGAGCTTTGTCTGTTGAGTTCGGCCCGGCCGGATTTATTGCATCCGGAGTGACGATCACCGTCACATGCCGTGGGGTGCCTGCGCGATCCGTAGATCGATCTTGTTTGCCTTGCCTTGTCCTCCAGTATGTCGCGCAGGTCGGGCGCATTTTCCGTGCCTTAGTATGCTTGACACGGCGTCGGGGCATGGCTTGAGTGGAGGGCCAAGAGGCCTCTCTGTCGCGGCCACGAGGTGGCCGGTCGGCCATGTCATGCGCTGGTGATGTAGGTGTTTCCTCCTCTAGTCGGGGTAGCAGCCTGCGCTTTGGGTAACTCTTGGAGGGGCGTTCGAGTTCATACTCTTTGGCCGCAAGGACTTCAGTCCATCTGTCAGCTAGCAAATCCTGATCAGCTCTAAGCTGTTGCTGCTTTTTCTTGAGGCTGCTTGCCGTGGCCATAAGCCTGCGTTTAAAACGCTCTTGTTTGGCGAGATCCTCTGGCATGACGAACTCATCGTCATCGAGGCTTGCCTTGTCTTGAGAGGGAGGCGTATAATTATCGCCCTCAACCTCATGGTCCGCCGCCCTCTCGTGAGGGCTGGCTTCTCTGTACTCCTGTGCTGAATCTTGCTAGAGGGGGTGTTCTTCGGCGCTATCCGGAGTAGTATTATCTCCCGTGCTGGAATCACCGTTTTTGCTTTGGCGAGATTTAGAGCGGCGCCGCTGACGCCGGCGCTTGGGCTGTTTCTTAGAGGTATCGTCCCTCGCTGTTTCATCGCCATCTCCATCCTTTGGAGTGTCCACCATATATATGTCATATGACGAGGTGGCCTTCCAGCGCCCTACGGGTGTTGGTTCTTGTTCGTCTCCTGCATCGTCGTCCATGCCGTCGATGTCTTCGAAGTCGAAGTCCAGCATGTCGGTTAAGTCGTCGACAGTGGCTACGAAGTGGGTGGTGGGTGGGTTTTGAATTTCTTCATCGTCCGTATCCCAACCTTGCTAACCGTAGTCCGGCCAGGGATCTCCTGATAAAGAGAGAGACTCTAGGGAATTCAGGATGTCGCCGAAGGGCGAGTGCTGAAAGATGTCCGCGGCAGTGAACTCCATTATCGGCGCCCAATCAGATTCGGTCGGTAGGGGCGCGGGGGGCTCGGAGTTCGGAGAGGAATCCGGCTCCTCGGAGTCACGGGCCATGCGGAGTGCGGGGCTGGAGTTCGGCTCGATCGCCTCTAAGATCGCAGCCCCTGAGGCAGCGTCCAACCGCTGATCCTCGATCGGCGCAGTAGGCTCCGAATCAATGGTCGGAACCGGTGTGTGTGCGGCCTTCAAAGTGCTGTTCGGCGACAGAGCTATATCATGCCCATCGAGATAGTGCGGCGCGCTTGGCTGTGGCTCAAATCCGTTGAAGATCAAGTCCCCACGGATGTCAGCCGTGTAGTTTAGGCTTCCAAACCTGACCTGATGGCCAGGGGCGTAGCTTTCGATCTGCTCAAGGTGGCCAAGCGAATTGGCCCGTAGTGCGAAGCCGCCGAAGACGAAGATCTGTCCGGGGAGAAAAGTCTCACCCTGGACTGCATCGTTGTTGATGATCGAAGGAGCCATCGGGCCTAAAGGCGACGACACAGAGGAACTCTCAATGAAAGCACCAATGTCGGTGTCAAAATCAGCGGATCTCGGGTAGGGGGTCTCGAACTGTGCGTCTAGGCCGGATGGTAACAGGAGGCAAGGAACACGATGTTTTACCCAGGTTCAGGCCCTCTTGATGGAGGTAAAACCCTACGTCTTGCTTGATTAATATTGATGATATGGGTAGTACAAGAGTAGATCTACCACGAGATCAAGGAGGCTAAACCCTAGAAGCTAGCCTATGGTATGATTGTGGTAACATGAAGTTGTCCTACAGACTAAAACACTCCAGTTTATATAGACACCGGAGAGGGTTAGGGTTACACAAAGTCGGTTACAATGGTAGGAGATCTTGAATATCCGCATCGCCAAGCTTGCCTTCCACGCCAAGGAAAGTCCCATCCGGACACGGGACGAAGTCTTCAATCTTGTATCTTCATAGTCCTGGAGTCCGGCTGAAGGTATAGTCCGGCTACCCGAACACTCCCTGATCTAGGACTCCCTCAACTGACTTGTCAAAATATTAGGTGGCTTACACTAAAGAAAACTCAAAAGTATCAGCGCCGATTCATGATGTCGTGGATCTGATCCCACCAACACGTAAGCACACCTTCGCTCCCGATATTGATCCGTCAACCCTTATAGATGATGAAGCTATATTTAAAGCTTTCACTAGGATCAACTGGGCCACATCTGACTTTCAGATGATGGGAGAGGACGAAGAATCGGCGCAGGATGACCCGGAACCTTCAACCCGCCGGGATCAAGATAACCGATCAAAGGGTCGGCTTGTAAACTGTCGCGTAGAATGTGTGCACAGAAAAACACTTATTCTTTGGGTCGTAAGACACCTTGTAATAGGCTAGCTAAAAACAATGATCTGCCATGCCATCGTGCATGTTTATCATTTTTATTGTGAGAACTGTTGATGAAACACTTGATGTGCTACCAATGAGTGAACATGAAATATCATTATCCTTTCCAATGATCATATGAATACCAATGTTCCTGCACATATGTTTAAACGATATTCGCCCTGGCGGTTTAAGCCAAGGCGGGTCATAATGCCCAAGATAATATCTTTTGGCGACTTTAAAGTCTATAACTAGGGCGGGTTATCAAACCTCGCATATTCATATAACAAGTAAAAACATACCTGTGAAATTGGTTCATATTGTCGGCTTACATCGCCATATCCCATGAGGGTGACAGCCCAAAGACGTATAGCGCATAACTCCAATTGCGCAGTCAAAGTATACTGACGACTTAACGTCCAAAGCTAGGACGGGTTATCAAAACACCCAAATATGCCCAAATATGAGTTATAAAGATTAAGGCTACATGGCGTGAATTGTTTTAAACCATATGTTAACAAGGATATGAATCCAAACAATGTTCAGAGAAAATAACAAATCAGAAAAATCAAGGCTTTCATAGGCCGCCAAGCCTAAATTTCAACTGCTTTCAAGGGCCGCATAACCATTGAGTTAATCCTTCATTCAAACCCGTAAGCCGGCCCTCACATGACCAACCGCCGTTTTAACCTCAACAAGTTCAGGGTCTTTATTACAAGATTGACTGTTGAGAGTATGGCGGGTCATTCCAGGATTACATGGGCGGAGTAACAAGGACACACAGGAAGGATAACCCAGAATTTGGTGTTTACACCTCGCATACAAACCGATCAAGAGGGTAAGTATGGCTATGTTCGTTGAACAGGAAGCCCCCAAGTGACCTATAATAAGCCATCAAGGCAGGATACCCATGTTTGAACTGCGCACTGCAACAAGTTCTCTTTGGTAACCTTTAACTTGGGCAGGAAGCCCTTAAGTTCTTTGTAACAAGGAATGTAAGCCGGATCAAAAGGGTAGTCACAGCTATGCTCAATGAGCAGGAAGCCCCCATGTAATTTGTAACAAGGTGTGTAAGCCAGATCAAAAGGGTAGTCACAGCTATGCTCAATGAGCAGGAAGCCCCCAAGTGATCTTATGAACGGACAATAAATACTCAGATACATAGAAATGAAACAACAGAGGCGCTGAATTATCAGGGATGCCGGCTTTATTATACTGATCATAATATATACATTGATGAAAGTATGTACAACACAAGAGCCAGTGGCTCAAGTCTAATAAGGCCGAAGATGAGCAATGTTCCAAGGCCGGCGGGTCTCCTCCTCCGATGTGCGTGAGTCCTTGTGGTCTCGAATATCAATGAGGTAGTACGACCCGTTGTTTAGGTTTTTGCTGATAATTTGTGCATATCTATTTGATCCTGGATGAGCCGAAGCACCAAGTCACCTTCTTGAAAGGTCCGGGTTTTAACCCGGCGACTATGACAACATCGCAGATCTTGCTAGTAAATCGCCAACGAGCCGCCACAAGGCCACGCTCCTCATCCAGGAGGTCGAGATCATCCTGACATGCTTTTTCATTATCAGCTTCGACATAAGCCGCCACACAAGGTGAGTCGTGACGAATGTCACTGGGAAGAACTGCCTCTACTCCGTAAACCATGAAGAAGGGCGTATAACCTGTGGATCTATTGGGGGTAGTATTGATACTCCAAAGCACTGAGGGTAACTCCTCAACCCAACAACCCGGCGTCCTTTGCAAAGGGACCATAAGCCGGGGCTTTATGCCTCTCAAGATTTCTTCATTGGCTCTTTCAGCTTGACCATTGGACTAGCGGTGAGCCACTGATGAAACGTCAAGACGAATATGTTCTCATTGACAAAATGCTTTCATAGCACCCTTAGACAGATTAGTACCATTATCAGTTATGATACTATGAGGGTAGCCGAAATGGAAAATCGCCTTGTTAATGAATTGAACCGCCGTTGCCGCATCACACTTGCTGACCGGCTCTACCTCAACCCACTTCGTAAACTTGTCAACTGCCACCAAAAGGTGGGTCTTTTTGTCCTTGGATCTCTTGAAAGGTCCAACCATATCCAAACCCCAGACTGCAAAAGGCCAAGTGATTGGAATCATCCTCAATTCTTGAGCCAACACATGAGCTCGTCTGGAGAATTTCTGACAGCCATCGCACTTGCTAACCAGATGTTCTGCATTAGCATGAGCCGTCAGCTAATAAAACCCATGACAAAAATCCTTAGCCACGGGAGACTTAGAGCCGGCATGATGGCCACAATCTCCTTCATGAATCTCTCATAGAATCTCACGGCCCTCCTCAGGAGAGATGCAGCGTTGAAACACCTCTGTGACACTGCATTAGTGTAACTCACCATTGATAATGGTCATTGACTTAGACCACCGGGTTATTTGCCTGGCCAAAGTTTCATCCTCATGTAACTCACCCCGGGTCATATAAGCCAAATACAGAACTGTCCAGTCGGGAATAGCATGAAGAGCCGCCACCAACTGTGCCTCTGGGTCAGGGATAGCAAGATCCTCCTCCATAGGCAATTTAACTGAAGGATTATTTAGAATATCAAGAAAGACAGTAGGTGGTACCGGCTTATGCTGAGACCCCAACTGGCTTAAAGCATCAGTCGCCTCATTTTTCCTGCGATCAACATGTTCCACTTGATAACCCTTGAAATGACCAGCAATAGCATCAACCGCCCAGCGATAAGCCGCCATGAGTGGGTCTTTGGAATCCCAAGTTCCTGAGACTTGCTGAGCCACCAAATCTGAATCGCCGAAACACCTCACCTGGCTTAAGTTCATCTCTTTGGCCATCCGAAGACCATGGAGCAAGGCCTCATATTCAGCTGCATTGTTAGTACAAGGAAATATCAGCCTTAAGACATAATAAAACTTATCACCTCGTGGGGAAGTCAAAATAACTCCAGCCCCTGAGCCTTCCAACTGCCTAGATCCATCAAAATGAATAGTCCAATATGTATTATCGGGCTTCTCCTCAGGCATCTTCAACTCTGTCCAGTCATTGATGAAATCCACAAGCGCCTAAGATTTGATAGCTGCCTGAGGCATATACTTTAAACCATGGGATCCAAGCTCAATGGCCCACTTGGCCACCCGGCCTGTTGCTTCTCTGTTTTGAATAATATCCCCTAGAGGAGAAGAATTGACCACAATGATGGGATGACCAAGGAAATATTGCTTCAACTTACGACTAGCCATGAACACTCCATAAACTAGCTTCTACCAATGTGGGTACCTTTGCTTAGATTCAATTAACACCTCACTAACATAGTAAACCGGCCTTTGAACTAGATATTCCTTGCCTGATTCCTTCCTTTCCACAACAACCGCTACACTGACGGCTCTGCTGTTAGCCACCACATATAAAAGCAAGGGCTCCTTGTCAATAGGATCTGCGAGAACCGGCGGCTCAGCCAATTGTTTTTTAAGCGCCTCGAACGCCTGATTAGTAGCATCACTCTAGACAAAGCGATCTGTTTTCTTCATCATATGGTATAGAGGGATAGCCTTTTCTCCGAGGCGGCTTATAAACCGGCTCAAAGCCGCAATACGACCCGCCAAATGCTGGACGTCATTAATACATGCCGGTTTAGCCGAAGAAGTGATAGCCTTGCTTTTCTCCAGGTTAGCTTCAATACCTCTTTCAGAAACCAAAAAACCCAAAAGCTTGCCTGCTGGCACACCAAATACACATATTGTCGGGTTAAGCATCATCTTGTAGACTCGGAGGTTGTCAAAGGTCTCCTTAAAATCATCTAACAAGGTCTCCTTATTCCTTGATTTCACAACTATATCATCGACACAAGCATGAACATTGCGTCCAATCTGGCTGTGGAGGCAATTCTGAACACATCGCTGATAAGTCGCCTGGCACTCTTAAGCCCAAAAGGCATAGACACGTAGCAGAAGGCTCCAAAGGGAGTGATGAAAGATGTTTTCTCCTAGTCCTTAACTGCCATCTTGATATGGTGATAACCAGAATAGGCATCCAAAAAACTCAAACGCTCACAACCCGTCGTAGCATCAATGATCTGATCAATACGAGGGAGAGCAAAAGGATCAGCCGGACATGCCTTGTTAAGGTCTGTGTAATCCACACACATACGCCAAGTGCCATTTTTCTTAAGCACCAGCACCGGGTTATCCAACCATTCAAGATGAAAAACTTTAATAATAAACCCGACCGCCAAGAGCCGGGCCACTTCTTCACCAATGGCCCCGCGTCTCTCTTCATTAAAACGACGAAGGAATTGCTTGACCGGTTTAAACTTTGGATCAACATTGAGAGTGTGCTCAGCGAGCTCCCTCGGTACACCTGGCATGTGTGAAGGCTTCCATGCAAAGATGTCCCGGTTCTCACGGATGAACTCGATGAACGCACTTCCCTATTTTGGATCCATATTGGCACTGACATTGAACTGTCTGGATGAATCGCCAGGAACAAAATCGACCCGCTTGGTGTCATCTACCGACTTAAACGTTAACAAAGGGTCATGCTCTGTGGTTGGCTTCTTCAAGGCAGTCATATCCGCCGGGTCAACATTATCTTTGTAGAACTTCAACTCCTCTGTTGCACAAACAGACTCAGCATAGGCAGCATCGCCCTCTTCACACTCCAAAGCTATCTTCCTATCACCATGCACCGTGACGGTATCCTTACGACCCGCATTTTAAGCTGTAGATAAACATAACAAGGCCATGCCGTAAATTTGTCATAAGCCGGCTGATACATTTTCAACGTATCTATAATGTTTTATTGTCCCATGTTATTATATTATCCATCTTGGATTTTTTATATGCATTTATATGCTATTTTATATGATTTTTGGGACTAACCTATTAACCTAGAGCCCAGTGCCAGTTTCTGTTTTCCCTTGTTTTTGAGTTTTACAGAAAAGGAATACCAAACGGAGTCCAATTAACGTGCCAATTTTTGATGATATTTTATGGACCAAAAGAAGCCCCCGGAGTAAAATATTTGGGCCAGAGGAGTCCCGAGCCATCCACGAGGGTGGAGGGCGCGCCCTACCCCCCTGGGCGCGCCCCTTGCCTCGTGGATGACTCGGAGACCCCCCTGACGTGACACCGACGCCAAAAATTCCTATAAATACAGAAACCCCCGAAAAGAAACTGAGATAAGGAGTTCCGCCGCCGCAAGCCTTTGTAGCCACCAAAAACCAATCGGGGCCCTGTTCCGGCACCCTGCCGGAGGGGGGAATCATCACCGGTGGCCATCTTCATCATCCCGGCGCTCTCCATGACGAGGAGGGAGTGTACTAGTAGCTATGTTTTTGATCTCTCTCTCTCTCTCTCATGTTCTTGATTTCGCACGGTCTTGATGTACTGCGAGCTTTGCTACTATAGTTGGATCTTATGATGTTTCTCCCCCTCTATCTCCTTGTGTGAATTGAGTTTTCCCTTTGAAGTTATCTTATCGGATTGAGTCTTTAAGGATTTGAGAACACTTGATGTATGTCTTTGATACGTCTCCAACGTATCTATAATTTTTGATTGTTCCCTGCTATTATATTATCAACCTTGGATGTTTTATATGCATTTATATGCTATTTTATATGATTTTTGGGACTAACCTATTAACCTAGAGCCCAGTGCCAGTTTCTGTTTTTTCCTTGTTTTAGAGTATCGCGGAAAAGGAAAATCAAACGGAGTCCAATTGACCTGAAACTTCACGGAACCTATTTTTGGACCAGAAGAAGCCCACGGAGTATCGGAGTTGGACCAGGAGAGTCCCGGGCTGCCCACGAGGGTGGGGGGCGCGCCCACCCCCCTGGGCGCGCCCCCCTGCCTCGTGGACAGCCCGGAGGTCCACCGACGTACTTCTTCCTCCCATATATACCCATATGCCCTAAAAACTTCGGGGAGCACAATAGATTGGGAGTTCCGCCGCCAGAAGTCTCTGTAGCTACCGAAAACCAATCTAGACCCGTTCTGGCACCCTGTCGGAGGGGGAACCCTTCTCCGGTGGCCATCTTCATCATCCCGGTGCTCTCCATGACGAGGAGGGAGTAGTTCTCCCTCGGGGCTGAGGGTATGTACCAGTAACTATGTGTTTGATCTCTCTCTCTCTCTCGTGTTCTTGAGGTGGTACGATCTTGATGTATCGCGAGCTTTGCTATTATAGTTGGATCTTGTGATGTTTCTCCCCCTCTACTCTCTTGTAATGGATTGAGTTTTTCCTTTGAAGTTATCTTATCGGATTGAGTCTTTAAGAATTTGAGAACACTTGATGTATGTCTTGCGTGGGATAACATGGTGACAATGGGTTATTCTATTGATTCACTTGATGTATGTTTTGGTGATCAACTTGCGGGTTCCGCCCATGAACCTATGCATAGGAGTTGGCACACGTTTTCGTCTTGACTCTCTGGTAGAATCTTTTGGGCTCTCTTTGAAGTACTTTGTGTTGGTTTGAATAGATGAATCTGAGATTGTGTGATGCATATCGTATAATCATACCCACGGATACTTGAGGTGATATTGGAGTATCTAGGTGACATTAGAGTTTTGATTGATTTGTGTCTTAAGGTGTTATTCTAGTACGAACTCTAGGATAGATTGAACGGAAAGAATAGCTTCATGTTATTTTACTACGGACTCTTGAATAGATCGATCAGAAAGAATAACTTTGAGGTGGTTTCGTACCCGACCATAATCTCTTCGTTTGTTCTCCGCTATTAGTGATTTTGGAGTGACTCTTTGTTGCATGTTGAGGATAGTTATGTGATCCAATTATGTTATTATTGTTGAGAGGACTTGCACTAGTGAAAGTATGAACCCTAGGCCTTGTTTCAAAGCATTGCAGTACCGTTTGTGCTCACTTTTATCATTAGTTACCTTTCTGTTTTTATATTTTCAGATTACAAAAACCTTTATTTACCATCCATATACCACTTGTATCACCATCTCTTCGCCGAACTAGTGCACCTATACAATTTACCATTGTATTGGGTGTGTTGGGGACACAAGAGACTCTTTGTTATTTGTTTGCAGGGTTGCTTGAGAGAGACCATCTTCATCCTACGCCTCCCACGGATTGATAAACCTTAGGTCATCCACTTGAGGAAAATTTGCTACTGTCCTACAAACCTCTGCACTTGGAGGCCCAACAACGTCTACAAGAACAAAGGTTGTGTAGTAGACATCAAGCTATTTTCTGGCGTCGTTGCCGAGGAGGTGAGTGCTTGAAGGTATATCTTTAGATCTTGCAGTCGAATCTTTTTGTTTCTTGTTTTAGCACTAGTTTAGTTTATAAAAGAAAACTACAAAAAAATGGAATTGAGAGTACCTCATATGCTTCATCTTTTTAATATCTATCATGAAAATAAGGATTCCGATAATTGTGCTCAAGTGCTAGAAGAAGAATGCATTGGAATGTCTGGCACTAAATATTTGAATGATGAGCATGATTGCAATGTTGTTAGTATGAATTCCTTGAATATCCATGATGCTAATGATATGCAAAGCCACAAGCTTGGGGAAGCTATGTTTGATGAAGATGATATTTTTTGTCCCCCAAGTTTTGATGAGCAAATTTATTATGATGAAAGCATGCCTCCTATTTATGATGATTATATTGATGAAAGTGGATTTGGAGAGGTCATGACTTTATTTAGTGATGAATCCACTATTTCGGAAGAGGTTCCAATTGATTATGAGAACAAAGTTGCTATCTATGATGATTATTGTGATGACTTGTATGCTATAAAGAATAATGATATCCATGAAACTTGTCATCATGATTTTAGTTTTCAATTGGATTATGCCTCACATGATAATTATTTTGTTGAGTTTGCTCCCACTATTATTCATGAGAAGAATTTTTCTTATGTGGAGAGTAATAAAATTTATACGCTTGTAGATCATGAAAAGAATGCTTTATGTGATAGTTATATTGTTGAATTCATTCATTATGCTACTGAAAATTATTATGAGGGAGGAACATATGCTTGTAGGAATTGCAATAATATCAAGTTTCCTCTCTATGTGTTGAAAATCTTGAAGTTATCCTTGTTTTACCTTCCTATGCAAGTTGATTCTTGTTCCCATAAATTATTTGCTCACAAAATACCTATGCATAGGAAGTGTGTTAGGCTTAAATGTGCTAGTTATATTCTTCATGATGCTCTGTTTATGTTACAATTCTTATCTTTTATGTGAGCATCGTTGAAATCATCATGCCTAGCTAGGGGCGTTAAACGATAGCGCTTGTTGGGAGGCAACCCAATTTTATTTTAGCTCCTTGCTTTTTGCTCCTGTTTAGTAATAAATAATTTATATAGCCTATTTTATGATTGAGTTTTTATGTTTTAATTAGTGTTTGTGCCAAGTAGAACCGTTGGGAAGACTTGGGGAAAGTCTTGTTGATCTTGCTGTAAAAAACAAAAACTTTAGCGCTCATGAGAATTGCTACCATTTTTTATTGGAGAGTGCTATTTAGTTAATTGTTTTTGCAGATAATTAATAGATAAATTCCTCACGTCTAGCAATTTATTTTAGAGTTTTTGGGGTTCCAGAAGTTTGCATTAGTTACAGATTACTACAGACTGTTCTGTTTTTGACAGATTCTGTTTTTCGTGTGTTGTTTGCTTATTTTGATGAATCTATGGCTAGTAAAAGAGTTTATAAACCATAGTGAAGTTGTAATACAGTAGGTTTAACACCAATATAAATAAATAATGAGTTCATTACAGTACCTTGAAGTGGTGTTTTGTTTTCTTCCGCTAACGGAGCTTACGAGTTTTCTGTTAAGTTTTGTGTTGTGAAGTTTTCTAGTTTTGGGTAAAGATTCGATGGACTATGGAATAAGGAGTGGCAAGAGCCTAAGCTTGGGGATTACCAAGGCACCCCAAGGTAATATTCAAGGACAACCAAAATCCTAAGCTCGGTGATGCCCCGGAAGGCATCCCCTCTTTCGTCTTCATTCATTGGTAACTTTACTTGGAGCTATATTTTTATTCGCCACATCATATGTGTTTTGCTTGGAGCGTCATTTTATTTTCTTTTGTTTTGCTTGCTGTTTGAATAAAATAACAAGATCTGAAATTATTAAATGTTAGAGAGTCTTCACATAGTTGCATAATTATTCGACTACTCATTGATCTTCACTTATATCTTTCGGAGTAGTTTGACATTTGCTCTAGTGCTTCACTTATATCTTTTTAGAGCACGGTGGTGGTTTTATTTTGAATAAATAGATGAACTCTCATTCTTCACTTATATTATTTTGAGAGTCTTTTAGAACAGCATGGTAATTTGCTTTGGTTATGAATTTAGTCCTAATATGATGGGCATCCAAGAGGGATATATTAAAAACTTTCATATAAAGTGCATTGAATACTATGAGAAGTTTGATACTTGATGATTGTTTTGAGATATGAGGATCGTAATATTAGAGTCATGCTAGTGAGTAGTTGTGAATTTGAGAAATACTTGTGTTAAAGTCTGTGATTCCCGTAGCATGCACGTATGGTGAACCGCTATGTGATGAAGTCGGAGCATGATTTATTTATTGATTGTCTTCCTTATGAGTGGCGGTCGGGGACGAGCGATGGTCTTTTCATACCAATCTATCCCCCTAGGAGCATGCACGTAGTACTTTGTTTCGATAACTAATAGATTTTTGCAATAAGTATGTGAGTTCTTTATGACTAATGTTGAGTCCATGGATTATACGCACTCTCACCCTTCCACCATTGCTAGCCTCTCTAGTACCGCGCAACTTTCGCTGGTACCATAAACCCACCATATATCTTCCTCAAAACAACCACCATACCTACCTATTATGGCATTTCCATAGCCATTCCGAGATATATTGCAATACCGTTTTTGCTCACTTTTATCATTAGTTACCTTGCTGTTTTTATAATTTCAGATTATAAAAACCTATATCTACCATCCATATTGCACTTGTATCACCATCTCTTCGCCGAACTAGTGCACCTATACAATTTACCATTGTATCGGGTGTGTTGGGGACACAAGAGACTCTTTGTTATTTGTTTGCAGGGTTGTTTGAGAGAGACCATCTTCATCCTACGCCTCCCACGGATTGATAAACCTTAGGTCAACCACTTGAGGGAAATTTGCTACTGTCCTACAAACCTCTGCACTTGGAGGCCCAACAACGTCTACAAGAAGAAGGTTGTGTAGTAGACATCACCGGCCGTCCGAACAAGGCGTGATAAGGGCTCTTGATCTTGACCACCTCTAAAGTCAAGTAATTGTAGTAAAACCTGGCCTGTTGACCTTTTGCTTTGTTTCGTCCCTGTAGTCATGCTCATTGCCAAAAGCCACTTCCAAGGCTATCTTACCCACCGGATATGCCAATTTACCATGCACCACCCCATGGAAAACAGTAGAAGATGGCTTAAGATCTTTGTTAGTCAAATTCATATGGCGAAAAGTATTATAGTAAAGGATATTGATACTGCCCATAAGCACCTTCATGAACTTGTATTATCCAATCCGAGGAGCAACCACCAAAGCCAGCTAACCCGGGTTGTCAACCCGGGGCGGGTGATCCTCACGGCTCCATACAATGGGCTGCTCTGACCATCGCAAGTATCGAGGGACTGCCGGCTCAACCGCGCTCACTGCTCGTTTATGAATCTTCTGGTCTTGTTTGCATAAACTCGTGGTAAAAACATGATACTGACCACCATTCAGCTGCTTTGGATTACTCTGATAATTGGGCTGCTGCTGATTGCCTTGACTGGGCTGCTGATTAAAACCACCTTGATTGCCTTGGCCTTGAAATCCAGAGTTTGAGCCGCCACCTCCAAAGCCGGGCCCGTGAGAGCCGGATCTTGACCCGCCATGCGGGCCCTGCTGATCCTGATAAAAACCAGAATTTCTATAGTCCCTCATGATGAAACAATATTTCCATAGATGAGTGGCTGGCTTATCTTAAGAACCGTGCTTTGGGCAAGGTTGATTCATTGTCGCTTCAATGTTGAACTTTGGCCCGCCAAACCGGGGCATTGATGATTTCCCCTTTCGGTGCTGATTGTTACTCTATGTGTTGGTATTAGCCACAAAATCTGAACCGCCGTCAGCTTGCTCGCGCTTACCGCTATTGCCTTGGTTCCAACCCGCCGCATTGTGCTGCTGTCCCTCTCCATTACCGCTCTTCTTCCCCTTGCCAGACTTCTCCTCATCAGACTTAGGGTCTTTAGTGTTATCAGAGTCGGCATATTTGATGAGAGCCGCCATGAGCTCTCCCATGTCATTGCAGTGACGTTTGAGCCGCTCCAGCTTCTGTTTGAGGGGAAGGAACCGACAATTCTTTTCCAAGATTAGGACGGCTGAGCTAGAGTTGATACTTTTCGATGAGTGGACAATAGCCGAGATCCGGCATACCCAATGGGCGGTTGACTCATCCTCCCTCTAGATACAAGTGTCTAAATCAAGAATCGACAGAGGCTGCTTGCATGTGTCCTTGAAATTCTGAATTAAGCGCGTCTTCAATTCGACCCATGATCTAATGGAGTCAGGGGGAAGTCCCTTTAACCTAGTGCGAGCCAGCCCATCCAACATCATGGTGAAATACTTAGCGCACACAGCGTCATTGACGTCCAACATCTCCATGGCCAGTTCATAACTCTCGATCCAAGCCTCCAGGGGTTGTCTGCTGTGTAATTGGGCACCTTGCGGGGGCCCTTAAAATCCTTGGGCAGGCACTCATTACGCAAAGCCGGTACTAGACACGACACGCCCACGGTCCTAGAAGTCATCCCATCTTCTACAGACACCTACGGGTTACGTTGAGGTTGCTGATGAGCCGCCAACTGAGCTGCTTGCTCAGCCTCTCGACGTGCCCTGGCCTGATCCACCAAAACCTGAGCATCGTTATCAGCACATGGCGGGTCATGTCCACGGGGTTGGTTACGGTGCCGTTCACTGCTCGATACAGCCGGCGACTCAATGCGCTGGCTATAACTTCCGCTATGGCGTGGGGTTGAATGAATCCGCTCATGGCTATATGAATATGCCGCTTGTTGAGCCATGATACGTCTCAAACATATCTATAATTTTTTATTGTTCCATGCTGTTATATTATCAATCTTGGATGTTTCATAATCATTTTATAGTCATTTTATATCATTTTTTGGTACTAACCTGTTGTGTCTTAAAGAGTCCTTGGCTATGCTGACTCGGGGACGCTTCGTATGTCATGTGCACTGCCTTGTACATGATGGTGATGTACGATTGAGCCTGTGTGGGCCCCACCACAAAAACTTCGGACGAAATCTCTATCATATGTTTGTTCCCGCTTATTCTGCAAGCCAATCCTTTGTTTTGTTTTGAGTTGTGGTATTCGAGTTGCTTCAACGTCAAGTGTTGATTCCATACCTTTCGTAAGCGGTGTTCTCATATTCCTATGTGAATACCAACCCTTGTTTTTTATCGAGATTCTCATCTCAATTCTATTTCCAACCGGTGCGATCCTCTTCAAGTTGATCCTATCATTTTCCCCATTTGCAAGATCCAATCTCAGTTTTCTCACTGGTGTTTGTTCCATCTGCACCAAGTTGCCTTTGTTTTCCCGCCCTCCCACCCTTTTATTCAAGGACTCGTATATCATAATCAAGCATCCGTTTTATTGATTTGAAGTTTCTTCATTCTTTTCCTTCAAAGTTCTTACCCGGTGATTCTCATGAAGATGCTAAGAAAGCTTCAAGCTCATTATTCTTCATTCTTTTCTTCTCCGGTGGATTCAATTCAATCTTTGTTGATTATATCCTTTCCTCGTTTCAAATGCTTTCCCATGCTGTTGCACCTCTTAATCTTTCACCTCTCGCTATTCATTTGTTCGGGAGTGCTGAAGATATCTCAGAAGGCTCGTCTTGTCATTCAAGATCCATTCAACCTATTTCGAGGTTGTTGTCTCATTCAAGTCATTTAATTCAACCGGTGCTATCTCCTTTTCAAGTAATCATTCAACGGTGTTTCTTTTGAGTGGGCCCTAACCCACAGGTCTTTTTCCAGGATCTTACCTGACTCTTCTAATTTTCCCGGAGCTATCCTCAAATTTCTTCAAAGTGTGATGTAAGAATGAATTATCATCAGTCATATGTATTTCTCCAAGATCTTTCAAATTCCTTAGGTTGTTGATTCAACCTTTATATTCTTCATTATTCCGGAGTGTCTCGACAATTCATGGTGGTCTTTCTCGTCATCATTCTCAACATTTGAAGACTGAAGAAGAGTTTTTCCTCCAAATCTATTCCGTTCTCTCAAAGATTCGTGATTCTAGCTTGTTGCCATCCTCTCATAATTGTTTTTGATTGTGAGAATTCTTTTCACCCATCCGGAGCAATTTAGGAGTCTTTTCAGTTTGATTCTTCGGAGCCCATCATTTCGGGTTTATTCATTCTCAGCTTTCAGCTCTCATTCTCCAAATCTTACCGGTGCTTCATTCAAGTATTCTCTAATTAGCTCATGATCTCTTCGTTCTCTTGTATCAAATCCCCTCAAGCATCTTCATTCGTTTTCCAAGTCTTCCCAGTGATTTGTGCCTCTGCAACTTTCATTTCTATTCTTACGGTGGTTTGTTCAAGATTTCTCTTCCTATGTTCTCATATCAACTCATTCGTTCTTTCCAATCCCGACCGGTGATTCGTTGAAGACCTTCCCAAGTTTGCACCATATCTTTCTTAATCCTTTCTACGAGAATAAGTAGTATGTAAAATCCATTGCTTATCATCAATTTAATTGGTGAAGGATAAGCATAACTTAATTCTTATTATTGTTTCATCCAAGTGATTAATTCTTTATTTCAGAGGTTCATCAAAATTCTAGGTTTCAATTGTTTCATCTTTCTTTCCCGGAGTTCCAAGATCTCTCAGTTATTTCACCACGAAGATTCATCTAAATCATTGCAAGGATTCACCTTGTGTTTTTCAACTTCTCTTTCTTTTTATCATCCTTTTATTACCGGAGTTTCTTCATGGAGGCTCTACATGTTGGTTCATCAAGGACTTAATTCCTTCTCAAAGTGTTCATCAAGATTCTTTTCAGAGGAGCTCAAGCATTCTTCATCTTGCAATCCGGAGTGCAATTGTTCTCCCTTATCTTTTGAGGTGGTAATATATCATTCTTCATTCACAAGAAGGAGATATTTAAACCCATCACTTTCTTCCTTGGCGTTATCTTGGGTTATATTTCACCTAAAGATTTCCCTAAGGATTGTTGCTATTATGGTGCTTATGAATGACCCAAGTTCTTTATTTACCCTCCCGGTGAAATAAGTTTCTCGTCTCCTTGTTCATATCAATCCAATCTTTTGTTTCCGTAGTGGCAGAATTTCGCCTCAATTTTGAGAAGTCTTCCATAAGCCCACTACAAGAATTTTCGTTTTATTGTTGGTTTTCCAACAACTCCGTTTTAACCTTCTTCGAATGGTGCTTTCCAAGCTCAATTGTGGCAGAAGCTGGCATTTTCTTCTCCATTCTGTTATTCCAATGATCTATCTTCTATTTTTTTTTCTTCCGGAGGCTTTGTCATGTTGCTATATTAACTCATCATCTCGAATTGTGAGGACCGTGTTCTTTTCTCGCTTGTCCATTTAACCGAAGTGTCGTGCCCTCTTTTCAAGTTCTTCCCATTCTGTCAAGTTTTTGCCTCCATTCTCAATCGGAGTGCTGTTCAAAGTATATCATTCTTATTCCTTCTCTATCTTGTTTTAACCGGAGTGTTGTGGCTATCTTTCCTTTTCTAACCGGAGTCTCATCCAAGTGCTTTCATTTTGCCAAGTTCATATTCTTTGCCTTCCATTTCTAACCGGAGTGTTCTCGTAATTGATCCTTATCGTTCCTTGTACATCTCGTTTCTACTAGAGTGCTTGCAGGTACTTCTTGTCCATTGCAACCCTTTTTCTTATGTCTTTCAACCTATAAAGTTCTAGTAATGTTCCTTGTTCCCCTTTTCTAAAGGAGTGTTTTCAACTTCGTTCATCTCCGTTGTATTCTTCTTTCCAATTGTTTAACCTGTCAAGGTTCATTGGTTTCACTCGTTTGTCAAAGAAGAAACTTTGTTTTACCTCTTCCTCTTCCTTTTTCTCTCTGGTGCCATCCTAGATCTCGGGACGAGATCCTCTCATAGTGGTGGAGTGTTGTGATGCCCCAAGACCGAGACCTCCATTTTTATTTTTATTTTGTGTTATGTTCATGCGTGCTTGCTCGCTTGTGATGTTTGTTTTATTTTATTTTGCATAATGCATCTTCTCCATACCATTGTTGTGTTTGTTTAATTTAGTTGCTCATGTGCATTGCAACTTCTTTTTCTTATCTTGATCCTTCCATCAACCCCATGATCACTTCCAACTTGGTTTCACCCAAGTTTCAAATCCCTATGCCACTTCCTTCTTTCCTTTTTCTCTATTTATTTGAGTTGCAAATAGAATTGCTCAAATAAATGTTCATCTTTTGCCCATAAATCATATTTATTATGTAGGGTTATCCTATAAAATTTAAGCCCATTTGGTTTCAGTTTGGTTAGGTTATAAATTCATGCAAGTTTGAATTAAATTCAAACATGTTTAAATTTATAGTCTCTAAAAAATTTCCAAACTGCATATTTCATGGTTTCCAGAAATATGTACCTCCATCCCTACTTCAACCCCAAACCCTCTGTACTTTTCTCTTTGTTTCTGTTTACGCAATAAATAAAAAGGGAATAAGAGAGAGAAGCCTAGCCTCTTGGGCCTAGTCCTGCCAGGCCGGCCCATTTGCGCTGAGGCCTCTAAGGCCCATCTATAGCCCAGCCACGCCCCCGCGGTAACCCTAGCCCATCCCTTCGTTCCCATGCCCGCCGCCTACTCCCGCATCGCTCCTCCTTCTCTCCCTCGATCTCTTTCCCTAGAGCGCCGCCGAGCCTTCGTCCCTCTCCCTCGATGCCTTCCTTCTCCCTCGCGCTGCACCCCCAGAAACCACGCATCGTGCCCGATCCTCTCCCTCTCGCATTCGCGTGCCTCTAGCGCCAGACCCCGTGCTCCACCCTCACCGGAGAAGTGGGCCATGCTGGAGCCCCGTTGGCCTCCTCGCCGTCGTCGCACCCTTTCCATCAACAGCAGCGCAGCGGATCCCTTCCCTTTGCTCGATACCACGCTCGAGCACGCGTTCAGGGAACCTCCCGCGCGCTCGGCTCCTCTTGCCATCCGCTGCTCCGCCTCCCTCCGGCCATGCACCTCCCTTCCCGAGGTCCTCCTTGAGCTACCTCGTCGCTCGAGGCAGTGCCTCCCAGCGTCTGGTCGCCACTGGAGACCATGACCATCGCCGAGATTTCCTCCTCTGCTCGCGAACCTTGCTTCGCTGCTGCGCCTCCCTGGCCTTGCTGCCTCCGCGGGGCACCGGTAGCACATCCACCTCGCCGTCCGATGCTGCTCCGCCCTGCCGCCTCTGCTCCGACCTGCAATCCCGCGCCCGCCTCCTGGCTGCCCTTTTGGCCCTGCTGCCTTTGTCGTGGCCAAGACCACCCGGATGCCCGGACTCCATTTTTCTTGTTGCACACCAAGTCGTCCATGCCTTGCTGCCTCCTGTAACCTGCCAAGACTCAAGTCCAAAGACCGCTTGGTATCGGTAGTGACATCGAAGACCTTGAACACCTACGACCATTGGATTCGAAGAACGTCAAGTCCAACAATGACCCCGAGGACCTACGATGCGCCAAGTACCTCGTAGAGACGTGTACCACTACCGCCGCCCGAACGTCTACAGAACATGTACCACGACCATCGCTGAAGACCCCGTGGACGTCAAGTTCCGTGTCGTTGACCCCGAACCTCTACGAAAATGTGTACGACTACTTCCGTGGCTGAAGACCCGTGTACAATTACCGTCGCTGAAGGCCGTCGAGTGAACGTCTACCCACATCGTGTATTTGACCAAGTTCGATGACGACCTCCGAAGAACTCGGATTCGCCAAGTTCTACTAACGTCGCCCCGGAAACCTTGGATTCGTCAAGTACCTCTCCGAAAAATAACGTGAACCACTACTTCCCTCGACGACCCGTGAACGACTACTTGCAACTACGAACTCGTTCCGCCCGAAACGCATGCTTCGAAGGTATAACCCTGAGACGACCGCCCGTGGACCGAATGCTTGCGATGTATGAGTTGAACCGTGTGTTGCTCCGTGTCCGAGTTGTTCTTTGCGAGTTCCTCGTTGCCATGCCGTCCACCCGTGGGAACCTGGCAACCGGGATCACGTCATCATCTTGCATGACACACTCACACCCACCTCCTTTTGCACCGGTATCCCTGTGAGCTACCGGATCATCAGAATGTTGTCGTGTCATCATTTTTGGATTCGTTGCCGTGGCACCCCTTTCGTTTCCGCCACGATGAAAAATGCCTCATATCTTATCATGTCAACATTTTCATAAATACTGCATGACACTTGCAAATGTCATCCGCATCATCATAACAACATCAAGAATGTTTAAATTGTTGTTTGCATTAATTGCTAAATGCATGTGGGGATTTACCGGAATGGTTATTTGTTGCTTCCGGCCTCACTTAAAATTTCCTAAAATGTGTAGTTTACTTTATGTTTCACCTCTTGCCATGCTTAACAACATTTAATATTGGTGAGTGCATAACCGAGAGAGAACTAAATAATTGATGTGGTGTTCCATCAATATGCATCCCGATGCATATTGGGATCCATTTAACTTGTAGTTTTGTTTGTGCACTTTGCCATGCCATGCATATTTAAACCGGACATGCATCATACTTGATTGTGCATCGTGCCATGTTTATGTGATGGTTGTTTACTATGTTGTTTGCTTCTTTCCGGTGTTGCTTCTTCGGGTTAGTTCCGATAACGTCGTGTTTGTGAGGATCCGTTCGACTACGTCCGTTTGTCTTCTTCATGGACTCGTTCTTCTTCCTTGCGGGATCTCAGGCAAGATGACCATACCCTCGAAATCACTTCTGTCTTTGCTTGCTAGTTGTTCGCTCTATTGCTATGCCGCGATACCTACCACTTGCTATATCATGCCTCCCATATTGCCATGTCAAGCCTCTAACCCACCTTCCCTAGCAAACCGTTGTTTGGCTATGTTACCGCTTTGCTCAGCCCCTCTTATAGCGTTGTTAGCTGCAGGTGAAGATGGAGTTTTGTTCCGTTTGGAACATGGATTTTGTTGGGATATCATTATTATCTCTTATTTACTTTAATGCATCTATATACTTGGTAAAGGGTGGAAAGCTCGGCCTTATGCCTGGTGTTTTGTTCCACTCTTGCCGCCCTAGTTTCTATCGTACCGGTGTTATGTTCCTTGATTTTGCGTTCCTTACACGGTTGGGGGAATGGGACCCCCTTGACAGTTCGCTTTGAATAAAACTCCTCCAGCAAGGCCCAACCTTGGTTTTACCATTTGCCACCTAAGCCTTTTTCCCTTGGGTTCTGCAGACTCAAGGGTCATCTTTATTTTAACCCCCCCCCCCCGGCCAG
Organism: Triticum urartu; assembly: GCF_056163025.1. NCBI lineage: Eukaryota > Viridiplantae > Streptophyta > Magnoliopsida > Poales > Poaceae > Triticum > Triticum urartu. The sequence goes on from NC_141875.1 coordinate 484,990,235, forward strand.
TACTCCTCTGAGTGTTGGTCCAAACTAGAGCCCCTTGCAGCGCCACCTCGGGGAAACTTGAGGGTTGGTTTTAGTTGTACGGATTGCTTATCCGGTGTGCCCTGAGAACGAGATATGTGCAGCTCGTATCGGGATTTGTCGGCACATTTGGGTGGCTTTGCTGGTCTTGTTTTACCATTGTCGAAATGTCTTGTAACCGGGATTCCGAGTCTGATCGGGTCTTCCTGGGAGAAGGAATATCCTTCGTTGACCGTGAGAGCTTGTGATGGGCTAAGTTGGGACACCCCTGCAGGGTTTTGAACTTTCGAAAGCCGTGCCCGCAGTTATGGGCAGATGGGAATCTGTTAATATCCGGTTGTAGAGAACCTGACACTTAACTTAATTAAAATGAATCAACCGCGTGTGTAGCCGTGATGGTATCTTCTCGGCGGAGTCCGGGAAGTGAACACGGTCTCGTGTTATGCTTGAACGTAAGTAGATTCAGGATCACTTCTTGATCACTTCTAGTTCACGACCGTGCTTTGCTTCTCTTCTCGCTCTTATTTGCGTATGTTAGCCACCATATATGCTTAGTGCTGCAGCTCCACCTCACTACCCCCTTTTCCTACCCATAAGCTCAAATAGTCTTGATCGCGAGGGTGTGAGATTGATGAGTTCCCGTGACTCACAGATACTTCCAAACAGCTTGCAGGTGTCGATGATACCAGTGCAGGTGACGCAACCCAGCTCGAGTGTGAGCTCGATGAAGAACGTGTACATTGTGTTGTATCGTTTCCTTTCGATCAGTAGTGGAGCCCAGTTGGGGCGATCGGGGATCTAGCAATAGGGGTGGTCTTTCTTTATTTTGGTTCCATAGTCGGACCTTGATTGTATTCTGGATGATGTAATGTTATATTTATGTATTGTGTGATGTGGCGATTGTAAGCCAATTATTTATCCCTTTTCTTATTCAGTACATGGAATGTGTAAAGATTACCCCTCTTGCGGCATGCCTACTATGCGGTTATGCCTCTAAGTCGTGCTCCGACACATGGAAGATATAGCCGCATCGTGGGTGTTACAAGTTGGTATCAGAGCCGACCCTCGTGGTTACACGGATGTTTGCGGACAGGTGCGCGGTCATGTTATTCATGACGTTTGTGACCCGTCGTGGCACATGACATGGCACATGTACCGGACTGGATGCACAGACGTATGTGCCAAGAGGGAACGTTCCTGTGGCCCGACGAGGACGTCGATTCGTATGAGTGGGGGTGTATGTGATAGCCTGATTTATTAGGGATGATAGATTACTCATATCAATAAGGAATTCCTTCTTTTCCGGGAGCCCATTCGGACAGAACTCCAAAGTTAAGCATGCTCAGCTTGGAGTAGTTTCAGGATGGGTGACCGACCGGAAAGTTGCTCCCGGGTGCGCACGAGGATGGGTGACCGACCAAGAAGTTGTTCCCGGATGCGCACGAGTGAGGACAAAGTGCGCAGAAAAGACTAGTGTTGATCTGTGGGACCAGTCTAGATTCTGCCAGGAGTAACGACCACCGGCGGGTGTGTCCGGGGCGCTATAGGTTGTGCGTCCTCATGCGCGCCGGATCGAGATGTGTGGGCTGGAGACGTGGGACGGGCCCATGACCATGAGGTTCTCGATCAAGATGAAGTGGCCGTATGGGACCGATGTCCATGAACCCCGGCCGCACATATGGCTCGAACCACGATCGTTTCTTGGCAGCCGGCTGGTGCCTCGCAACATTATATGAACATATCATTTATTTTCTCATGCGTATGTACTGAGCCATAGCCTATATATGAACTTGATTCAAAACAAGTGCAGATTGAGTAGGAGGCCGAAAACTAAAAGACTGGTGATCGAGTACCAAAACAAGTGCAAGTTGACTAGGGGACAGCAGCAGCGACCGTGACCATGGCGATGAATTTGGGAAACTTAAAGGCTAAGGACCAAATCCTATATATTCCATAAGTTTTAGCGAGCTTTTGTAAAAAAGATAACTACCTGTCATCCCCTGATAAGATTAGGACTATCTTGTATGAATTTGTACCCAAAACCTTAGTTCATGGATCAATTTGAGTCAATTTTCAAGTTTCCGTATGAATTTGTACCCACCATGCAAGTTTATGTATCAATAATGTAATTAACTCTTTAGAATATTTAGTGCTTATTTTTTTTTACTATGGGCCTAAAAGCGGCTAAACTTTAAAATGTTGCGTAGACTTTAAATTATTGGAAAAGATGTTGGCTAGAAAGGTTGAAATGTTTTAATATATGGTATTGTGTAATTTGGGAAAAATTATAGCCAAGTGGTCTCTTTTTTATAGTATCATAAAAATGTAAAGCATGTAACCTACCGAAAATAGCTGTTTTTTTTGTAGAAAGTTAAACTTGCGAACAAAAAATTTTAGTACAGAAGATAGGTGTGATGTAAGTACAAAATAATGTTCATTTGGTAGAGGATAACAATCGAATACTCCCTCCGTTCGGATGTAGTGCATATTACAATCTTTAGAAAGACTTATATTTAAAAACAGAGGGAGTACATGATATGGAGATGTAAAAACTGCAGAGTTATTCCATGAAGTAGCATATTACATGAATAAAAAAAGATTATTTTCTTTCATGATACTAAGTGGGCAGTTCTACAACGTCTTGTTTCGTCCTCCCCTTGGTTAGTGCATGTGCTTGGGCAAATTTGTTGGAGCTGTGTATGGTCGGCGAGGCGGCCGACAGTAAGATTGGGATATGTATCTCGAGTTTTCGCAAAAATTTACCCTCTCCGTAAACTAATATAAAAGTGTTTAAATCATTACTTTAGTTATTTAAAAGCTTTTATATTAGTTTACAGAGGGAGTACGAAAAACAGTTTGACACACGAAGAAGAAGATAGAAACAATCTGGGGAAAAACTGTAATCAGCCGCCGAGAGAAGATATGCATACACGTAGATAAATCAAGCCCTACCGCTACATCCATACACTGACCAATCACCGCTCAATACAAGGGAAAAAAACGTGCGTTTGACTAAATAGCCAAATTAAAAAGGAAAATGCACCGCGCACACACCACTCGTTGTAACATCCCAAATTTTTAATTTGAAATGTTATACCTAGGTCATTCTTGCATATCATATTTTATTGCATTTTCGTAATCCTCAAAATCCTAAACAACTCAAGGACCCTCGGAGAGAGTTGGGGATTTCCCGATTTTCATATTTGATTTTTTTTATCAATAATGAAACGAGGATTTTTGATTTTAATTATTTTCTCTCCGAAAAGTATTTCATATTAAAATATATGAGAGAAGATAATATGACTTCTCCAAAATAACTGAAATATTGGAGGAAAAATATTAAAATCATTTATTAGATTTTATTTGAATTTTATTTGCATTAGAAAAATTGCATGTTTTCAAAATTGCATTTTAGGGCCAAGAAAATGTTCATCTCGTCCTAAATATTTTATTTATACGGTGAAAATTTGTTTTCGCATTTTTAGATTTTTATTTTATTTTCTGTTCGGCGGAATTATTTTTAAAAAAACTTCGAGCGCCCGACCGGGCTGAAACCCAGCCGAGCCAGGCTGGCCCAACCCCGCGCCGCCGCCTCCCTCGCGCGCGCCGCCGTGCGCGGCACGGACGCCGAGGAGAGTCCGAGCCGGACTCCTCCCCGGGCGCCCCCTCGCCCAAGCAAGCCGCCGCCCCGCCCCCTAGCCACCACCACCGCAAAACGCCAGCCCCGCCGCTGAGCCCCGCCCCGAGCCGCGTCGTCGCCTCTCGCCGCCCACGCCTCGCAGCCGCGTCGCCGCCGCCGCTCCGCCGCCCCGCGCCGCCGAGCCACCTCGCTGCTCCGCAAACCCGCCGCCCGAGCCCCGCCACGCCGGAGGTACCGCGCCGATTCGCCGCCGCCTGGTTTTTTTGAAACCGTTTCGGTTTTTTTAGAAAACCCTAGTTTGTTTTTTAGATCGGTTCCCCGGTTTTTCCCGGATTTTCAATTTAGCGGACGTTCGTCCGTACGTTCGTTTCAACGAATGGTTCTCGCTCGTTAGTTACAGATAACGAACGCTCGTTCGTTAGCCTGTTCGTCAGTTTTCTTTTATCGGATTTTTTTCCGCGATTATTCTCGATCGCGATTTCTGATCCGATTTTCATTTCGGTTTATCTTTTCGGTCGTTAGTCGGAATCAGGCGATTCAAGCGCCTAGATCTTCGTCTCGAGACCCTCTTTCCCCTTAACCAACTTGAACAAAATTTTGGTACTGTAAAATTTGACCTTAGTTCAGATTAGTAAATGGATCTTGTTTCCTTCGCCGTTTGAGTTTCGTTGCTCCGTTTGATTTGATTCTTTTTGCAAACCGGAGTTCTCAGATTGAACTTTCCGGTTAGATCTTATTATTTGAGTTTTACCCGTGCTTCTTTGATTGTTGCTTATGTATGCTATTGTTTGTTTGTGATAGAATTCCCGGAGTGCGAAGCGTGTTATTTGGAGTCTCTAGGTTACGCGGATCGTCAGCAAGGCAAGTAACACTTTGATCATATCCCTTTATCACCCAGTTTTTATGCATTAGTTTCAATCCTCAAACATTGCATGATTAGGATGTCATTAAATTGTGGGTTGGGAAGTAGTTGATGAGGTAGAACCTATTGCCCTGTTACATTCAAACCCTTGGGAGTTACTTCTACGCGTTGCTTATACTTCTATGCTATGCTCGTAGACGTGGTTTGGGTGAGTGAAATCCATGACAGATGTGAGATTGATAATTAATGGTTTAACTTAAGGTGGCAACTTAAATACACATCTGGATGAATTGAGGCACCTGGAGTACGCAGTGTTGCCTGTATTTTTGGAAATCCCGGAGTACCCGTGTGATTTTCCTATGGACCGCCACCCAGACTCAAAGGGAACTGAGATTATTCATGCTAGAAACTTCCGTGTGTAGCCACAAGCTATTATGGGCTCTAGCATAGTTGAGTAAGTTACGTGAAGCTCTTGAAGAGGCAGATCAGCAGGTAGAGGGATGTAGGTTTGGTATGGTCTATCCGGAGTAGAGAGTTAATGTTTCTGAAAGACTGTGTCTCGGTCATCCATTTCTCAAACACCATGTAGTGCGAGAAATCCAACGGAGGCGATGGAGTCTTGTGGGGAAAAGTGCGCAAACCTCTGCAGAGTGTACAAATTAATCATGGTTAGCCGTGTCCCCGGTTATGGACAATCTTGAGTATCTAGTACTTGGAGTATCTTAAGTATCTCATCACTCTTAATTAATATTGTTGGGTTGTTAATCACTTTAATTGGGATTGAGTTGGAGGAACCTTCTCAATGATGTTTCAACTACCATGATAGTAAATTTAAAATCTATTCCTTTGTTGTAGGGGAAAATTTGCTTTTCGCAAAACTGTAACCATAGAGCTTTCCACCAGCCAAATATGCATGTAGTGATAGCATTATTCTGTTCTTGCTCTACCGTGTTACTTTGCCAGCATATTCCATGTGCTGACCCGTTTTCGGGCTGCAACATATTATGTTGCAGACTTTTCAGACGAGGAGTAAGGTTCGTTAGGTCGTTACCGTGCAGCTCAGCTATGTCGTTGGAGTTGATGGACTCACTTTATCTTCCAAGCCTTCCGTTGTTATCATATTAGATGGCCTTAAGCCATATTTATTGTAATAAGATCTCTTTTGAGACATCCGATGTAATAAGTGCGTGATTGCTACTCTGTTATAAATCCTCCAAGTACTGTGTGTGTCAGCATTACTGATCCAGGGATGACACTGAAGCACAGAGACTTGACCGTTTGAGGTCAGGTCGCTACAAAGATGGTATCAGAGCACACGCTGAGTGTAGGACACGACCACTAAGATAAAACCATAGGCCACTCTTCTCTACTCATTTCTGACTCCTCTCCATTTTCTACTCTTTAGGATGGGGGAGATGAAGAACAAGGTTGCACAACCGGAGGAAGAATCACCTTTTGGACGACACTTGAAGGAAGTCACTAGGTACTTGAACATTGGAATACCAAGCTTCACCGGGACATACAACGCCACTTTACCAGAAGAGGAGCGATGGATGATTCAAGTTCAAGTTCCAGGAAGGACCTTCACGCCAGTCACTAAACCTATAGAATTTTCCTTCGACGCACCAACCTGGAGTTTAGGAAAGAGTATGGCATCTCACATCACCATGGGACGCATTGGAGAAGTATATCACAAGGATCTTAAGGACACTATCTACCAGATATGTGGGCGCTGAGACGAGCAATGGGAGATGATCAGCACCAGGAAGGATAGATCTATTGCAGCTTTCATCCAGGAACTAAACCAACATATTCGATGCCAGGAGAATCAGATGTGCGCAGACATGATAGATTTGAAGAAGGCGAAGACAAGGATCATCGAGCTGGAAGAAGAACTTAAGTCTACACGCGATGGATATGAGGAGGAAATTGTGACACTACTGGAGAAGAATGACGACCTAATTAACAAGATCGGAATATTCATGGGAGACCCCACTCCAGTAGAAGAAGATGAAGAACCCAAGGAGATTCGTCCGGAGGACTACATCATCATCGACGACACCGACTCCGCCCCTAGTGATGATGACTTTGAAGATGAAGCTGGAGCAGATATCATGGAATCTTCCACCCATCAAAATTTCTAGATGACCATCCAATGATTAGTAGTATTCCCCCATGTATTCAGTAGTAGTTGAGAACTTTTGTGATAGTTCTAGACCGCCTGTATGCCCTTGCTAGATTGATTGAGTGAAATGATTGTGTTTGTCTCATGTGCATATGGGTAGTGCCTTCTCATTAGACCTCATTCTATTCTAATCTCTTCCATCTAAACCCATCAGATGCCTGTGAGATGTGACCCCGGATTTGCCTTCCCGCCGGAGCTCACTCAGTTGATCCAGCAGGAGAACACCTTGATGCAATTGCTAGTTCAGAACCAGGGTAACAACAACAACAACCCGCCACCAGTGGACAACCTAGCCCATTTTCTAAGGTTACAACCGTCGGTGTTTTCCAGTAGCACCGAGCCTATAGTTGCTGATGATTGGCTACGCCGTATTGGAAGGGAGTTGACCACCGCAGGTTGCACAGATACTGAGAAGGTGTGCTTTGCCGCACATCAATTGGATGGACCAGCAGCCTCATGGTGGGAGAATTACACAGCCACTTTCCCCATAGCCAATGTCCCTTGGGACCAGTTTCAGCAAGCTTTCCGCACAGCCCATGTCTCAACTGGAGCCATGAATCTGAAGAAGCATGAGTTTCGCAACTTACGCCAGGGGAACCGTACTATGGCTCAGTACGTGGATGAGTTTAGCAAGCTATCTCGCTATGCCCCTGACGATGTGGCCACAAATGCCGCGAAGCAGGAGAAATTTATGGAAGGGCTGAATGATGAGATGAGTATGCAGTTGATGGTAGCAACCTTCAACAACTACCAGGAGTTGGTGGATAAGGCTCTTATGATTAAAGGGAAGCAGCAGCAGATTGAGAGCCGTAAGAGGAAGTATGGACAAGGGAGGTATAACTCAGGAGCTCAGCAGAAGCCTCGCCTAACCCCGAACTCGGGAGGAGTTGTTCATAACCATGGAGGTCATAACTGAAGGAAATATGCCCTAGAGGCAATAATAAAGTTATTATTTATTTCCTTATATCATGATAAATGTTTATTATTCATGCTAGAATTGTATTAACCGGAAACATAATACATGTGTGAATACATAGACAAACAGAGTGTCACTAGTATGCCTCTACTTGACTAGCTCGTTGAACAAAGATGGTTATGTTTCCTAACCATAGACATGAGTTGTCATTTGATTGACGGGATCACATCATTAGGAGAATGATGTGATTGACTTGACCCATTCTGTTAGCTTAGCACTTGATCGTTTAGTTTGTTGCTATTGCTTTCTTCATGACTTATACATGTTCCTATGACTATGAGATTATGCAACTCCCGTTTACCGGAGGAACACTTTGTGTGCTACCAAACGTCACAACGTAACTGGGTGATTATAAAGGTTCTCTACAGGGGTCTCCCAAGGTACTTGTTGGGTTGGCGTATTTCGAGATTAGGATTTGTCACTCCGATTGTCGGAGAGGTATCTCTGGGCCCACTCGGTAATGCACATCACTTAAGCCTTGCAAGCATTGCAACTAATGAGTTAGTTGCGGGTTGATGTATTACGGAACGAATAAAGAGACCTCCCAGTAACGAGATTGAACTAGGTATTGAGATACCGACGATCGAATCTCGGGCAAGTAACATACCGATGACAAAGGGAACAACGTATGTTGTTATGCGGTTTGATCGATAAAGATCCTCGTAGAATATGTGGGAGCCAATATGAGAATCCAGGTTCCGCTATTGGTTATTGACCGGAGATGTGTCTCGGTCATGTCTACATAGTTCTCGAACCCGTAGGGTCCACACACTTAACGTTTCGATGCCGGTTACATTATGAGTTTATGAGTTTTGATGTACCGAAGGTTGTTCGGAGTCCCGGATGTGATCACGGACATGACGAGGAGTCTCGAAATGGTCGAGACATGAAGATTGATATATTGTACGACTATATTCGGACACCGGAATGGTTCCGGGTGTTATCGGATATATACCGGAGTACCGGGGGGTTACCGGAACCCCCCCCCAGGGGGTTATTGGGCCTCATGGGCCCAAAGTAGTGGAAGAGGAGAGGCGGAAGGAGGTGGCGCGCAGCCCCCTTGCCCCAATCCGAATTGGGAAAGGGAAGGGGGCGCGACCCCCCTTCTCCTTCCTTCTCTCCACCTCCTCCTTCCCCCTTCTCCTAGTTGGAATAGGAAAGGGGGGCAAAACCTACTTGGAGTAGGATTGCCCCCCTTGGGCGTGCCTCCTCCTCCACTCCTTTATATACGTGGCCACGGGGCACCCCATAGACACAACAATTGATCTCTTCATCTCTTAGCCGTGTGCGGTGCCCCCTTCCACCATAATCCACCTTGATCATATCGTAGCGGTGCTTAGGCGAAGCCCTGCGATGGTAGAACATCATCATCGTCACCACGCCGTCGTGCTGACGGAACTCTCCCGTGAAGCTCTACTGGATTGGAGTTCGCGGGACGTCATCAAGCTGAACATGTGCAGAACTCGGAGGTGCCGTGTGTTCGGTACTTGGATCGGTCAGATCGTGAAGACGTACGACTACATCAACCGTGTTGTGCTAACGCTTACACTTTCGATCTACGAGGGTACGTAGAAAACACTCTCCCCTCTCGTTGCTATGCATCACCATGATTTTGCGTGTGCATAGGAATTTTTTTGAAATTACTACGTTCCCCAACAGTGGCATCAGAGCCAGGTTTTATGCGTTGATGTAATATGCACGAGTAGAACACAAGTGAGTTGTGGGCGATATAAGTCATACTGCTTACTGTAGGATCGAAAGTATGTCTAGAGGGGGGGTGATTAGACTACTTGACCAAATAAAAACTTAACCTTTTCCCAATTTTAGTTCTTGGCAGATTTTAGCTATTGTAGGACAAGTCAAGCAATCATCACACAATTCAAGCAAGCATGCAAAGAGTATATTGGCAGCGGAAAGTAAAGCATGCAACTTGCAAGAATGTAAAGGGAAGGGTTTGGAGAATTCAAACGCAATTGGAGACACGGATGTTTTTCCCGTGGTTCGGATAGGTGGTGCTATCCTACATCTACTTTGATGGAGACTTCAACCCACGAAGGGTAATGGTCGCGCGAGTCCACGGAGGGCTCCACCCACGAAGGGTCCACAAAGTAGCAACCTTGTCTATCCCACCATGGCCATCGCCCACGAAGGACTTGCCTCACTAGCGGTAGATCTTCACGAAGTAGGCGATCTCCTTGCCCTTACAAACTCCTTGGTTCAACTCCACAATCTTGTCGGAGGCTCCCAAGTGACACCTAGCCAATCTAGGAGACATCACTCTCCAAGAAGTAACAAATGGTGTGTTGATGATGAACTCCTTGCTCTTGTGCTTCAAATGATAGTCTCCCCAACACTCAACTCTCTCTCATAGGATTTGGATTTTGTGGAAAGAAGATTTGAGTGGAAAGCAACTTGGGGAAGGCTAGAGATCAAGATTCATATGGTAGGAATGGAATATCTTGGTCTCAACACATGAGTAGGTGGTTCTCTCTCAGAACATATGAGTTGGAATTGTGTATGTGTTCTGATGGCTCTCTCAAGGAATGAAGAGGAGGTGGAGGGGTATATATAGCCTCCACACAAAATCCAACCGTTACACACAGTTTTCCAATCTCGGTGGGACCGAATCAACAAACTCGGTCGGACCAAAAAGGTAAACCTAGTGACCGTTAGAGATTTTCGGTGGGACTGACATGCAACTCGGTAGGACCGATATGGTTAGGGTTTGGGCATAACGTAATCTCGGTGAGACCGATTACACAAACTCGGTGAGACCGAGTTTGGTAATAAGCTAACCAGAGAGTTGGTCAGGTAAACTCGGTGGGACCGATTTGCTCTTTTGGTGAGACCGAAAAGTTACAAAAAGGAAACAGAGAGTTTACACTGCAATCTCGGTGGGACCGATTCTCTCTTTCGGTGAGACCGAAAAGTTACGAAAGGCAAACAGAGAGTTTGCAATCCCATCTCAGTGAGACCGAGATCCCTATCGGTAGAACCGAATTGCTAGGGTTTGGCAGTGGCTTATGACAAGTGAAACTCGGTGGCGCCGGATAGAAAGAATCGGTAGGACCGAGTTTGGCTTAGGGTTTAGGTCATATGTGGATATGGGAAAGTAGTTGAGGGTTTTGGAGCATATCACTAAGCACATGAAGCAAGAGGCTCATTAAGCAACACCTCATCCCTCCTTGATAGTATTGGCTTTTCCTAAAGACTCAATGTGATCTTGGATCACTAAAATATAAAATGAAGAGTCTTGAGCTTTTGAGCTTGAGCCAATCCTTTGTCCTTAGCATTTTGAGGGTTCCACTTTCACATCCATGCCATGCCAATCATTGAGCTTTCCTGAAATAGTCATCTTGGAATAGCATTAGCTCAATGAGCTATATGTTGTTATGAATTACCAAAACCACCTAGGGATAGTTGCACTTTCAATCTCCCCCTTTTTGGTAATTGATGACAACATATAGATCAAAGCTTCGACAAATGATAATAAGCATGAAATATATCGTCGCTTTGAGAAGTATGTGACAAGTAAGAGCTCCCCCTAAATTTGTGCATATTTAAAATTTGCTTTGGACTGCAAATGCACAAAGAGTTAGAGTCATGGGTTACTCTTCCATGTCACATACATCTTGGTGGAGCGCTTAAAATGATAAGAATGAAATACATGCACTCATCACCAAGAATAGTGAATGATCACATAAGATAGATAAGATGATAATATTAAGCAAACATTAAGTGTAGCTTATGATCAAACACATGATCATCAATGTCTCACGAGCAATGACATAGTATCTCACACAAAAGCAAACAAAGTTCGAAAAACCACCAAATAAAACAAGAGAGAATAAAAGCAACACTAAAAGCAACACTCTCTCTCGAAGCCTATGATCTATACATTTTCTCCCCCTTTGGCAACAAGTTACCAAAAAGTTCCTAGAGAATGCATAGTGCTAAGTCGACACTCAGGCTTGATCTTCAGGTGGTGGTGGAGTCCGGAGCACTCCAAGGACGAAGCCTTCTGTAGACGTGGTCGGAGTCGAGGCTAAAGTGGACGCTGGAGCTGGTGGAACTGAGGCTGTAGCTGGTGCAGACGTGGTGGCTCTGGGGTCAGCAACTGGCACTGCAGACGACCTCGGACCTCGTGGCACTCTGGCAAAGGCATCAGTTATAGTCTTGCCTCTCCTCTCCTGCATGTCATCCTGGACCTACTCCACTGCAGTCTGAATCTCTGTCACTTTGACATCCAAGTCATAGAACTTTTGTTCCATGATCCTCTCTAAGCTTGCCTGGTTCTGAGTTAGGGTGGCTAGTCCTTGCTCAATCTGCAGGGTGGATGCAATCAAGTAACCAAGCTGCTCTTGTTTGGTTTTCAGGAAATATTCAGATGCCTCCTCTTGAGTAGGCATCTTGGCAGCTTTCTCCTTCCTCGCCTTCTCCTTCTTGGCTTGTGCTTGGGCAGATGATGGCTCATTCTCAGTCATGACCACTTGATTATCTTCAAAGTCTGGACGGATGGGCAGGTGTTCCTTGTCCAATAAGTATATGCCCGTGCCCATCTTAGAGTTGATGAGCTCCTGAATCTGTGGGGCATATCCACAGCTCCTCTTCTGGTCTGTTGCTGTCCTCTTGATTGTTTCAATCATAAGGCTCATGACTTTGAATTTCTGTGGCACGTCAAAGATATGAAGCAAGTTGATCGCGTGGCCCCTGATCATCTTGTGATCTCCAGACTTGGGCAATAGGGTGTGCCTAAGAATCCAGTTGATGGTTGGCATCCCTGACAGAAGATAGTGTACTGAGCCAAACTTGAACGTATCAAGTGCTTCATTTGGAATCTCCTTGTACATGTTTGACATTGAGTTGTGGTCCATCTTCTTCTTGGCATAAATGTCCAAGTCATCGTTATGCTCTTCTGGGGCATTAATCAGTTGAGCCCATTCAGCAACTGTAGACTGGTACCTCGTACCCTCTGACATCCATACAATCCTGCCATCTGGATAGAAATGGGCTGTGGAGTAGAACTGCATGATGAGTTCCTCGTTCCACTTTGTGAGCTTCTACCCAACAAAGTCCTCTACTCCACATGCCTTGAAGCTGTCCTGCACTCCAGGGTAGTACTCTTCGTTGTCCTTGATGTATTGCCAATCAACCCATCTCATATCACAGACAATTGGCTTCTTGTCTAGCAGCACTGTCTCATAAAATTCTTGCTGCTCCTTGGTGTGAAACCTGTAGTCAACTGTAGTCCTTCTCCTTGAAGCATACGGGTCTGCTTCTCTCCACTTCCGGAGCCCTGAATCTCTCCTGAGTTTCATATCCTCAGCCACAGGATGAGCATCGTTGTGGTCTGGGATCTTGGGCTTGAGCTTTCTAAGAACATTCTCTTCTTCTTCTTCTGCAGCTTCAGGCACTGGGGCCTTGTTCTTCTCAGTAGCTAGGATGCTTCTTGTGTTCCTCTTTGGCTTTGGCTTTGGAGCTGTCTTGGCCTTGGAAGCAGCTGCCCCTGTTCTTATGGCATCACCCATCAGCTTGGGTGCCTTAGGTGCTGGTGCAGCTACCTCTTCTTCTTCCTCCTCATATTCCATGATGGAAGCCTTGCCAAGCACTCTGCCTACAGTTTTCTTCACCCTTTCTTTCCTCTTCTTGCCTTCAGCAGCAACTGGCTCAATGGGAGTGGGCTTCTCAGTTGAAGCTCTGGCCTTTGACATAGGCTGCCTGCCTGCTGGCCTTTTGATCTTCATCCCTGGTTTTATGCCCTGTGCTGGCTCAACTCTCTTGGAAGTTGCTTCCTCTTCTGCCACATAATCCTCATCTTCTGAGTCTGAGGTTCTCTTCTTTCTCTGTCTTGTGGCAGCTTTAGGCAGATTGCTAGGGGTGCTCCTGCTGCCATCATCTGAGGAACTTGAGGGACTAGTGCCCTCACTCATCTGCACTTGCTGCTCTGACAAGTTCTGGCTATCACTTTGGTCTGACATGATGCAAACTCTGACTGCTGACCCTATGAATAGGTTATAGATGAGATAGAGTGGATAAGCATCACAAAATGCAGAGATTTTTGCAAAAGAATAATTCAAAAACTTAGTTTTAGTTTCCCACTGAAAGCATCTCGGATCTACCGATTTCTAAACTCGGTGATACCGAAGTAGTTTTGGCACCTAAACTAGTGAACTCGGTCAGACCGAGTCACAGTTTGGTGGCACCGAGACTGCTAGGGTTTCACAGAGTTCCAAAATCGGTCACACCGATAAGTAATTCTCGGTCAGACCGAGTCTCACTTGTGCAATGGCATAAGCCAAATCGGTGGGACCGAGTTTTTCAACTCGGTGGGTCCGAGATGGTTTCGGCGGAAACCTAACCCTAAAATTTTCGAATTAAACCTAATCTACGAGTTCATTGACTAGATAGAAGTTTAAAAAACGTGGCAAGAATCATGATGATCACAATGTGCTAAGAATCGGATTGGGGAATAGCACAAAGATCGAGTCCATACCCTAGTTCGGCGGAGACTCGCTACGGCGGCAACGGCGGGGTTGAATTTCCGTTGACGGCGACGGAGACCAGCGACTGGAGGCGGCTGGCGGCGAGGAGACGATCCGGAGACCAAGTTGGCAGAGCAGGCTATCGCGCGGGCGAAGGGGTTCGGAGAAATTTCCAAATTTTTGCCCGTGACTATATATAGCCCGACCCTGTCGGTGTGACCGAGTGGAACAACTCCGTGGCACCGAGATGCAAAACTGTATACAGTTGTTGCAACTCAGTGTGACCGAATGGTTCAAATCGGTTGCACCGAGATCAAAAACCTAGATCAACTTAATGATCTCGGTAGGACCGAAAGTAGGGTATCGGTCAGACCGAGAATCATAAAGAGGTTTTGGAAGTTTAAGTCTATGACGAATCCGGGACTCCGAGCGCTCCTCACACAGAGTGGTTCGAATCTGACTTGATCAAATTTTATGATGTAGCATGAATAGAGTTTGAGACGAGAAAAGCATAGATAGCTAGAGGAGGTTCTTAGGCATTCTTGTCCATCCACTTGGCAAAAGGAAATAAAACCAAACAATCAAAACAACAAGTCGATGTCCTCGAATGAGTAAAATATGCAACCAGCATGCTCACACAATAAGATGGCAAATGAAATATGTGACAAGGCATGCACAACCAATTCTAGCATCTATCAAGCAATTTGCGATGACAAGGTCATCTATATATGAGTATATTGACTTAGGAGTCAAGTGAGAACACTTGATCATAGGTCATACTCATCGTTTAAGCTCAAGTGGGGTTACCACTTTTACATAAAGCATTGTTGTGTTCACATCTTTAGAGTTGCTTTAGCTCAAGTCTTAGAGTAAAGCTCCCCATAGATGTGATATCCCCCCTTAGAGGGATGAACTAACCTTGGGTTTTGTCGATGATGACTTCATGTAGATGTTGAAGATGTGGATGCTCAATGTTGATGTAGATCACTTGGAGCTATCCATTTGAGTGAATTGCACTTTCAATACCTACATGGGTTAGTCCCACAAGGAACAAACAAGGATATCCATAGACATAGAGTGATGCACACACAAGATGATGTCCATGAAAACTTTTAGGTTACCTTGTCCCTTGTCTTACCAACAAGAGGGTTTGTGACTCCTTGAACTAGTGCAAGATGTGGAAGTTGATTGCACTTGTTCTTGCCAAAATGATAAGAGTGAAGTATGTTGGCGGAGTCACCCTCAAGAACTCTCTAGTTCTTCTTCTTTTGGATCCACACCATCTTGATGGGAATCCTTGGAGTTGTAGTCGTACTTGATGAAGTGGAACTTGAAGTAGTCTTGGGAATCCACTTGACTAAGGTCTTAGGAGCTTCTTCAAATGCATCAATTTCCTCTTGAAGCTTGTCCTTGCCTTTTTGCTTGTAGTCTTGTGGTGGAAGATCATCTTGAGCTTGTGTCCCCTTGAAAGAAGTATCATACTTCTCTTGTTGAGGAACAAACTTTGTCTTGGGGTATTTATCTTCTTCCCACTCAACTCCATTGGCATTGAATTTTCGTTCAAAACCAACACCTTGATTCTTCCGGTGCATTCCTTGCTTGCGCACAATTTCCTCGAATTGCTTACTCCCGGCAAGGCTTTTGTACACTCCTTTCTCTATAATTCCCTTCAATAAGATATTTTCTTGCTCAAGTGTAACTTGGCTAAGAGAATCATTAGTGGAATCAAGAGAACTACTAGAAGCAACAATATTGGATTTAGCATGATCATTGTTACTGCTAGAGGAAGAATCTTTCTTGTTCTTGTTACTAGACTTGACTTGAGGCATGTAAGTGGATAAGAGTAAACGCTTGGCAATGTAAGAAGAACTTTTCTTGCGGAGATCATCATTGATTGCTTTTAAGAACTCATGCTCTTGCTCAAGATTGAGCTTTTCAAAGCGTAATTTCTCATGAGCTCTTAAAAGTTCTCGATGATCTTCGAAGATAGTTTCATGAGCTAACTTAAAGTGTTTAGTTCTTTAGTTAGAGCCTCAATCTTCTCCTTATCATTGTCATTCGTTTTATCTTGATTAGCATGATTAATTGACGTTTCATCATAGTATTCATCACTAGAGTTGTCAACAAGCAAATCATCACCTAACAAGTCATCTTCATCACTATTGAAATCAACATACTCGGGGTGTGTTACCTTAGGACCTTTGGCCATGAAGCATCTTCCAATTCCTTCATTTGGTGAGTCAAATATGTTGTAGGAGTTGGTTGACACAAGTGCTAGACCGGCAACACCTTCATCTTGAGTATCTTCGGAGTCGGAGTGATAACTTCTCTCGGAGTGGCTGTCGGAGTCGGAGCCGGATACCCATTCACCAACATGAGCTTGATGTCTTCGTTTTGTGTAGCTCCTTGATGATTTTTCCTTCCTTTCCGAATCCTTGCTTCTCCGTGAGTATCTTCGTTCATAACGATCATCTCTACTCCTTCTCTCTCTTGGTGGTGATTCTTTGCTTCTTCTTTTTGGAGAATCTTCTCTTCTCTTGTAGGGAGCCGTACACTCATTGGAATAGTGTCCGGGTCTTCCACAACTGTAGCAGTTTCGCTCTCGACTAGAAGATCTTTTGTCATTGTAGGACCTTGACTTGAAGCTTCTATCTTTGCTTCTACTCTTGTATAACTTGTTGAAGTTCTTCACCATTAAGCTCAATTCTTCATTGAAGTTTTGTTTCTCAATTGATGATGTAGGGGCTTCACATGAGGCTTTGTAGGCACCACTTGATTTGTTGTGAAGTTCCTCTTTATCCTTAAGTGACATCTCATGAGCAACAATTCTTCCAATCACCTCCGTTGGCTTGAGATCTTTGTAATTGGGCATCATTTGGATCAATGTGCACACGGTATCATATTTTCCATCCAAGGCTCTTAGAATCTTCTTGATGATGAATCTATCGGTCATCTCTTCACTTCCTAAGCCGGCAATCTCATTTGTGATGAGAGCAAGCCTAGAGTACATTTCAGCGACACCTTCACCATCCTTCATTTTGAACTTGTCAAGTTGACTTTGAAGCACATCCAACTTGGATTCCTTGACAGAGTCGGTACCTTCGTGCATATCAATCAAAGTGTCCCAAATTTCCTTTGCATTCTCAAGACGGCTGATTTTGTTGAATTCTTCGGGGCACAATCCGTTGAAGAGAATATCACAAGCTTGAGCATTGTATTGCAACATCTTCAACTCATCCGCGGTAGCTTCACGGTTTGGTTCTTTCCCATCAAAGAAGTCACCTTGCAAACCAACACACACAATAGCCCAAACGGCGGGGTTATGTCCAAGAATATGCATTTTCATTTTATGCTTCCAACTAGCAAAATTAGTACCATCAAATTAAGGACCTCTACGGTGATAATTTCCCTCGCTAGACGCCATACTCTCCTAGGTTGTGAAACCAAGGCTATGACCACCAAAAGCTATGGAGATCAAAGCAAATGGAGACCAAAGCTCTGATACCACTTGTAGGATCGAAAGTATGTCTAGAGGGGGGGTGATTAGACTACTTTACCAAATAAAAACTTAACCTTTTCCCAATTTTAGTTCTTGGCAAATTTTAGCTATTGTAGGACAAGTCAAGCAATCATCACACAATTCAAGCAAGCATGCAAAGAGTATATTGGCAGCGGAAAGTAAAGCATGCAACTTGCAAGAATGTAAAGGGAAGGGTTTGGAGAATTCAAACGCAATTGGAGACACGGATGTTTTCCCCGTGGTTCGGATAGGTGGTGCTATCCTACATCCACGTTGATGGAGACTTCAACCCACGAAGGGTAACGGTCGCGCGAGTCCATGGAGGGCTCCACCCACGAAGGGTCCACGAAGTAGCAACCTTGTCTATCCCACCATGGCCATCGCCCATGAAGGACTTGCCTCACTAGCGGTAGATCTTCACGAAGTAGGCGATCTCCTTGCCCTTACAAACTCCTTGGTTCAACTCCACAATCTTGTCGGAGGCTCCCAAGTGACACCTAGCCAATCTAGGAGACACCACTCTCCAAGAAGTAACAAATGGTGTGTTGATGATGAACTCCTTGCTCTTGTGCTTCAAATGATAGTCTCCCCAACACTCAACTCTCTCTCATAGGATTTGGATTTTGTGGAAAGAAGATTTGAGTGGAAAGCAACTTGGGGAAGGCTAGAGATCAAGATTCATATGGTAGGAATGGAATATCTTGGTCTCAACACATGAGTAGGTGGTTCTCTCTCAGAACATATGAGTTGCAATTGTGTATGTGTTCTGATGGCTCTCTCAACGAATGAAGAGGAGGTGGAGGGGTATATATAGCCTCCACACAAAATCCAATCGTTACACACAGTTTTCCAATCTCGGTGGGACCGAATCAACAAACTCGGTCGGACCGAAAAGGTAAACCTAGTGACCGTTAGAGATTTTCGGTGGGACTGACATGCAACTCGGTAGGACCGATATGGCTAGGGTTTGGGCATAACGTAATCTCGGTGAGACCGATTACACAAACTCGGTGAGACCGAGTTTGGTAATAAGCTAACCAGAGAGTTGGTCAGGTAAACTCGGTGGGACCGATTTGCTCTTTCGGTGAGACCGAAAAGTTACAAAAAGGAAACAGAGAGTTTACACTGCAATCTCGGTGGGACCGATTCGCTCTTTCGGTGAGACCGAAAAGTTACGAAAGGGAAACAGAGAGTTTGCAATCCTATCTCAGTGAGACCGAGATCCCTATCGGTAGAACTGAATTGCTAGGGTTTGGCAGTGGCTTATGACAAGTGAAACTCGGTGGCGCCGGATAGAAAGAATCGGTAGGACCGAGTTTGGCTTAGGGTTTAGGTCATATGTGGATATGGGAAAGTAGTTGAGGGTTTTGGAGCATATCACTAAGCACATGAAGCAAGAGGCTCATTAAGCAACACCTCATCCCTCCTTGATAGTATTGGCTTTTCCTAAAGACTCAATGTGATCTTGGATCACTAAAATATAAAATGAAGAGTCTTGAGCTTTTGAGCTTGAGCCAATCCTTTGTCCTTAGCATTTTGAGGGTTCCACTTTCACATCCATGCCATGCCAATCATTGAGCTTTCCTGAAATAGTCATCTTGGAATAGCATTAGCTCAATGAGCTATATGTTGTTATGAATTACCAAAACCACCTAGGGATAGTTGCACTTTCACTTACCAGCATGTCACACTTTGGTTCGGTGGTATTGTTGGATGAAGCGGCCCGAACCGACATTACGCGTACTCTTACGCGAGACTGGTTTTACCGCCGTGCTATGCACACAGGTGACTAGCAGGTGTCAGTTTCTCCAACTTTAGTTGAACCGAGTGTGGCTACACCCGGCCCTTGAGAAGGTTTAAACAGCACCAACTTGACAAACTATCGTTGTGGTTTTGATGCATAGGTAAGAACGGTTCTTGTTAAGCCCGTAGCAGCCACGTAAAACTTGCAACAACAAAGTAGAGGATGTCTAACTTGTTTTTGCGGGACATGTTGTGATGTGATATGGTCAAGACGTCATGAGATATAAGTTGTTGTATAAGATGATCATGTTTTGTTGAAGTTATCGGCGACTGTCAGAAGCCTTATGGTTGTCTCTTTATTGCATAAGATGCAAGCGCCAAATAATTGCTTTACTTTATCGCTATGCGATAGCAATAGTTGCAAGAGCAATAGTTGGCAAGACGACCATGTGATGACACATTGATATAGATCAAGATGATGGAGATCATGGTGTCATGCCGGTGACGATGGAAATTATGACGATGCTTTGGATATGGAGATCAAATGCACAAGATGATAATGGCCATATCATGTCACATATTTTGATTGCATGTGATGTTTATTTTATATACATCTTACTTTTCTTAGTTATGATGGTAGCATTATAAGATGATCTCTCACTAAATTTCAAGATAAAAGTGTTCTCCCCGAGTACGCACAGTTGCCAAAGTTCGTCGTGCCCAGACACCACGTGATGATCGGGTGTGATAAGCTCTACGTCCATCTACAACGGGTGCAAGCCAATTTTTGCACATGCAGAATACTCAGGTTAAACTTGACGAGCCTAGTATATGCAGATATGGCCTCGGAACACTGAGACCGAAAGGTCGAGCATGAATCATATAGTAGATATGATCAACATATTGATGTTCACCATTGAAAGCTACTCCATTTCACGTGATGATCGGTTATGGTTTAGTTGATTTGGATCACGTGATCACTTAGAAGATTAGAGGGATGTCTTTCTAAGTGGGAGTTCTTAAGTAATATGATTAATTGAACTTAAATTTATCATGAACTTAGTCCTGGTAGTATTAGCATATCTATGTTGTAGATCAATAGCTCGCGTTTAGCTCCCCTGTTTTATTTTTGATATGTTCCTAGAGAAAAGTAAGTTGAAAGATGTTAGTAGCAATGATGCGAATTGGATCCGTGATCTGAGGTTTATCCTCATTTCTGCACAGAAGAATTATGTCCTTGATGCACCGCTAGGTGACAAACCTATTGCAGGAGCAGATCCAGATGTTATGAACGTTTGGCTAGCTCAATATGATGACTACTTGATAGTTTAGTGCACCATGCTTAAACGGCTTAGAATCGGGACTTCAAAGACGTTTTGAACGTCATGGACCATATGAGATGTTCCAGGAGTTGAAGTTAATATTTCAAGTAAATACCCGAGTTGAGAGATATGAAGTCTCCAACAAGTTCTATAGCTAAAAGATGGAGGAGAATAGCTCAAGCAGTGAGCATGTGCTCAGATTGTCTGGGTACTACAATCGCTTGAATAAAGTGGGAGTTAATCTTCCAGATAAAATAGTGATTGACAGAATTCTCTAGTCACCATCACCAAGTTAGTAGAACTTCGTGATGAACTATAATATGCAAGGGATAACGGAAATGATTCCCAAGCTCTTCGTGATGCTGAAATTGACGAAGGTAAAAATCAAGAAAAGCATTAAGTGTTGATGGTAAAACCACTAGTTTCAAGTAAAGGGACAAAGGGAAGAAAGGGGAACTTCAAGAAGAACGGCAAACAAGTTGCTGCTCAAGTGAAAAAAACCCAAGTCTGGACCTAAGCCTGAAACTGAATGCTTCTACTGCAAAGGGACTGGTCATTGGAAGCGGAACTACCCCAAGTAATTGGTGGATAAGAAGGATGGCAAAGTGAACATAGGTATATTTGATATACATGTTATTGATGTGTACTTTACTAATGTTTATAGCAACCCCTTAGTATTTGATACTAGTTTAGTTGCTAAGAATAGTAACTCGAAACGGGAGTTGTAGAATGAACAAAGACTAGTTAAGGGTGAAGTGACGATGTGTATTGGAAATGGTTCCAAGATTGATATGATCATCATCGCACACTCCCTATACTTTCAGGATTAGTGTTAAACCTAAAATAAATGTTATTTAGTGTTTGCGTTGAGCATGAATATGATTGGATCATGCTTATTGCAATACGGTTATTCATTTAAGTTAGAGAATAATTGTTGTTCTGTTTACATGAATAAAACCTTATATGGTCATACACCCAATGAAAATGGTTTGTTGGATCTAGATCGTGGTGATACACATTTTCATAATGTTGAAGCCAAAAGATGCAAAGTTAATAATGATAGTGCAACTTATTTGTGGCAATGCCGTTTAGGTCATATTGGTGTAAAGCGCATGAAGAAAATTCATGCTGATGGGCTTTTGGAATCACTTGATTACGAATCAGTTGATGCTTGCGAACCATGCCTCATGGGCAAGATGACTAAGACTCCATTCTCCGGAACAATGGAGCGAGCAAAACATATGTTGGAAATCATACATACTGATGTATGTGGTCCAATAAATATTGAGGTTCGCGGCAGGTATCATTATTTTCTAATCTTCACAGATGATTTGAGCAGATATGAGTATATCTACTTGATGAAACACAATTCTGAAACATTTGAAAAGTTCAAAGAATTTCAGAGTGAAGTGGAGAATCATCGTAACAAAAATAAAAGTTTCTACGATATGATCGCAGAAGTAAAATATTTGAGTTACGAGTTTGGCCTTCAGTTAAAACAATGTGAAATAGTTTCACTACTCACGCCACCTGGAACACCACAGTGTAATGGTGTGTCTGAACATCGTAACCGTACTTTATTAGATATGGTGCGATCTATGACGTCTCTTACTGATTTACCGCTATCGTTTTGGGGTTATGCATTAGAGACAACTACATTCACGTTAAATAGGGCACCATCTAAATCCGTTGAGACGACACCGTATGAACTATGGTTTGGCAAGAAACCTAAGCTGTCGTTTCTTAAAGTTTGAGGTTGCAATGCTTATGTGAAAAAGTTTCAACTTGATAAGCTCAAACCCAAATCGGAGAAGTGTGTCTTCATAGGATACCCAAAATAAAATGTTGGGTACACCTTCCATCATAGATCCGAAGGAAAGATATTCATTGCTTTGAATGGATCCTTTCTAGAGAAGGAATTTCTCTCGAAAGAAGTGAGTGGGAGGAAAGTAGAACTTGATGAGGTAACTGTACCTGCTCCCTTATTGGAAAGTAGTACATCACAGAAACCAGTTTCTGTGACACCTACACCAGTTAGTGAGGAAGCTAATGATAATGATCATGAAACTTCAGAACAAGATACTACTGAACCTCGTAGATCAACTAGAGTGAGATCCGCGCCAGAGTGGTACGGAAATCCTATTCTGGAAGTCATGCTACTAGATCATGATGAGCCTACGAACTATGAAGAAGCGATGGTGAGCCCAGATTCCACAAAATGGCTTGAAGCCATGAAATCTGAGATGGGATCCATGTATGAGAACAAAGTATGGACTTTGGTTGACTTGCCCGATGATCGGCAAGCAATTGAGAATAAATGGATCTTCAAGAAGAAGACTGACGCTGACGGTAATATTACTGTCTACAAAGCTCGACTTGTCGCAAAAGGTTTTCGGCAAGTTCAAGGGATTGACTACGATGAGACCTTCTCACCCGTAGCGATGCTTAAGTCTGTCCGAATCATGTTAGCAATTGCCGCATTTTATGATTATGAAATTTGGCAGATGGATGTCAAAACTGCATTCCTGAATGGATTTCTGGAAGAAGAGTTGTATATGATGCAACCAGAAGGTTTTGTCGATCCAAAGGGAGCTAACAAAGTGTGCAAGCTCCAGCGATCCATTTATGGACTGGTGCAAGCCTCTCGGAGTTGGAATAAACGTTTTGATAGTGTGATCAAAGCATTTGGTTTTATACAGACTTTTGGAGAAGCCTGTATTTACAAGAAAGTGAGTGGGAGCTCTGTAGCATTTCTGATATTATATGTGGATGACATATTACTAATTGGAAATGATATAGAATTTCTGGATAGCATAAAGGGATACTTGAATAAGAGTTTTTCAATGAAAGACCTCGGTGAAGCTGCTTACATATTAGGCATTAAGATCTGTAGAGATAGATCAAGACGCTTAATTGGACTTTCACAGAGCACATACCTTGACAAAGTTTTGAAGAAATTCAAAATGGATCAAGCAAAGAAAGGGTTCTTGCCTGTGTTACAAGGTGTGAAGTTGAGTAAGACTCAATGCCCGACCACTGCAGAAGATAGAGAGAAAATGAAAGATGTTCCCTATGCTTCAGCCATAGGCTCTATCATGTATGCAATGCTGTGTACCAGACCTGATGTGTGCCCTGCTATAAGTCTAGTAGGGAGGTACCAAAGTGATCCAGGAGTGGATCACTGGACAGCGGTCAAGAACATCCTGAAATACCTGAAAAGGACTAAGGATATGTTTCTCATATATGGAGGTGACAAAGAGCTCACCGTAAAAGGTTACGTTGATGCAAGCTTTGACACTGATCCGGACGATTCTAAATCGCAAACCGGATACGTGTTTACATTAAACGGTGGAGCTGTCAGTTGGTGCAGTTCTAAACAAAGTGTTGTAGCGGGATCTACATGTGAAGCGGAGTACATAGCTACTTCGGAAGCAGCAAATGAAGGAGTCTGGATGAAGGAGTTCATATCCGATCTAGGTGTCATACCTAGTGCATCGGGTCCAATGAAAATCTTTTGTGACAATACTGGTGCAATTGCCTTGGCAAAGGAATCCAGATTTCACAAGAGAACCAAGCACATCAAGAGACGCTTCAATTCCATCCGGGATCTAGTCCAGGTGGGAGACATAGAGATTTGCAAGATACATACGGATCTGAATGTTGTAGACCCGTTGACTAAGCCTCTTCCACGAGCAAAACATGATCAGCACCAAGACTCCATGGGTGTTAGAATCATTACTGTGTAATCTAGATTATTGACTCTAGTGCAAGTGGGAGACTGAAGGAAATATGCCCTAGAGGCAATAATAAAGTTATTATTTATTTCCTTATATCATGATAAATGTTTATTATTCATGCTAGAATTGTATTAACCGGAAACATAATACATGTGTGAATACATAGACAAACAGAGTGTCACTAGTATGCCTCTACTTGACTAGCTCGTTAATCAAAGATGGTTATGTTTCCTAACCATGAACAAGGAGTTGTTATTTGATTAACGGGATCACATCATTAGGTGAATGATCTGATTGACATGACCCATTCCATTAGCTTAGCACCCGATCGTTTAGTATGTTGCTATTGCTTTCTTCATGACTTATACATGTTCCTATGACTATGAGATTATGCAACTCCCGTTTGCCGGAGGAACACTTTGTGTGCTACCAAACGTCACAACGTAAATGGGTGATTATAAAAAGGTGCTCTACAGGTGTCTCCAAAGGTACATGTTGGGTTGGCGTATTTCGAGATTAGGATTTGTCACTCCGATTGTCGGAGAGGTATCTCTGGGCCCTCTCGGTAATGCACATCACATAAGCCTTGCAAGCATTGCAACTAATGAGTTAGTTGCGAGATGATGTATTACGGAACGAGTAAAGAGACTTGCCGGTAACGAGATTGAACTAGGTATTGAGATACCGACGAACGAATCTCGGGCAAGTAACATACCGATGACAAAGGGAACAACGTATGTTGTTATGCGGTCTGACCGATAAAGATCTTCGTAGAATATGTAGGAGCCAATATGAGCATGCAGGTTCCGCTATTAGTTATTGACCGGAGATGTGTCTCGGTCATGTCTACATTGTTCTCGAACCCGTAGGGTCCGCACGCTTAAGGTTTCGATGACAGTTATATTATGAGTTTATGAGTTTTGATGTACCGAAGTTAGTTCAGAATCCCGGATGTGATCACGGACATGACGAGGAGTCTCGAAATGGTCGAGACATAAAGATTGATATATTGGACGGCTATATTCGGACACCGAAAGTGTTCCGGGTGATTTCGGAGAAAACCGGAGAGCCGGAGGGTTACCGGAACCCCCCCGGGAGAAGTAATGGGCCATATGGACCTTAGTGGAGAGAGAGAGGGGCAGCCAAAGGTGGGCCGCGCACCTCCCCCCCTGGTCCGAATTGGACTAGGAGAGGGGGGGCGGCGCCCCCTTTCCCTCTCCCTCCCCACTTCTTTCCCCCTCCTAGTAGGAGCCCTACTCCTACTAGGAG
Source organism: Triticum urartu (assembly GCF_056163025.1). Classification (NCBI taxonomy): domain Eukaryota; kingdom Viridiplantae; phylum Streptophyta; class Magnoliopsida; order Poales; family Poaceae; genus Triticum; species Triticum urartu. The sequence goes on from NC_141875.1 coordinate 485,015,989, forward strand.
GAGGACTCCTCCTTGGCGCGCCATAGAGGGCCGGCCGGCCTCCTCCCCTTGATCCTTTATATACGGGGGCAGGGGGCACCCCTTGACACAGAAGTTGATCCATGTGATCATATTCTTAGCCGTGTGCGGTGCCCCCTTCCACCATAGTCCTCGATAATATTGTAGCGGTGCTTAGGCGAAGCCCTGCGACGGTAGTACATCAAGATCGTCACCACGCCATCGTGCTGACGGAACTCTTCCCCGACACTTTGTTGGATCGGAGTCCGGGGATCGTCATCGAGCTGAACGTGTGCTAGAACTCGGAGGTGCCGTAGTTTCGGTGCTTGATCGGTCGGGCCGTGGAGACGTACGACTACATCAACCAAGTTAACGCTTCCGTTGTCAATCTACAAGGGTACGTAGATCACACTCTCCCCCTCTTGTTGCTATGCATCACCATGATCTTGCATGTGCATAGGAATTTTTTTGAAATTACTACGTTCCCCAACAATGAGAGGGGAGAGTGTTGTCTATGTACCCTCGTAGACCATTCGCGGAAGCGTTATATCAACGCGGTTGATGTAGTCGTACGTCTTCACGTCCGACCGATCCAAGTACCGAAAGCACGGCACCTCCGAGTTCTGCACATGTTCGGCTCGGTGACGTCCTCGCCTTCTCGATCCAGCAAGAGGGGCGAAGTAGTAGATGAGTTCCGGCAGCACGACGGCGTGGTGACGGTGTTGGTGAAGAACAATCTCCGCAAGGCTTCGCCTAAGCACTACGAAAACTATGACGGAGGATAAACTAGAGGGGACGGGGTTGCCGGCACACGGCTTGGTGTTTCTTGATGTGTCTTTGGTGCTAACCCTACCCCTCTATTTATATGTTGAGCCCTGGGGTCGAAACTTGGAGTAAAAGCCTCCTCAAAGTCGGTTTCACCCGAAAGGCAAGAGTCCTTCTCGGACTCCAGGGCTAGACGCCAAGGTTCCCAGCGTCTACCCCCTAGACGCCAGGGTTCCTGGCGTCTAGCCTCTGGTCTCCGCAAAACTTCCTTTTGCACTTTCCAAAAGCCTCGTGGGCTTTCCCCTTTGGCACAGATAAAGTGTTCTCGTGCCCAAACATTTCGGGAAACATCCGGAACCCTTCCGGAGATCAAACACTACTATCCCATATATCAAACTTTATCTTCGGACCACTCTGGAGTTCCTCGTCATGTCCGTGATCTCATCCCGGACTCCGAACAACATTCGGTCATCAACATACATAACTCATATAGTACTATATCGTCAACGAACGTTAAGCGTGCAGACCCTACGGGTTCGAGAACTATGTAGACATGACCGAGACACCTCTCTGGTCAATAACCAATAGCGGGACCTGGATGCCCATATTGGCTCCTGCATATTCTACGAAGATCTTTATCGGTCAGACCGCATAACAACATACGTTGTTCCCTTTGTCATCGGTATGTTACTTGCCCGAGATTCGATCGTCGGTATCTCAATACCTAGTTCAATCTCGTTACCGGCAAGTCTCTTTACTTGTTCCGTAATACATCATCCCGCAACTAACTCATTAGTTGCAATGCTTGCAAGGCTTATAGTGATGTGCATTACCCAGTGGGCCCAGAGATACCTCTCCGACAATCGGAGTGACAAATCTTAATCTCGAAATACGCCAACCCAACAAGTACCTTTGGAGACACCTGTAGAGCACCTTTATGATCACCCAGTTACGTTGTGACGTTTGGTGGTACACAAAGTGTTCCTCCGGTAAACGGGAGTTTCATAATCTCATAGTCATAGGAACATGTATAAGTCATGAAGAAAGCAATAGCAACAAATTAAACGATCAAGTGCTAAGCTAACGGAATGGGTCAAGTCAATCACATCATTCTCCTAATGATGTGACCCCATTAATCAAATGACAACTCATGTCTATGGTTAGGAAACATAACCATCTTTGATCAACGAGCTAGTCAAGTAGAGGCATACTAGTGACGCTCTGTTTGTCTATGTATTCACACATGTATTACGTTTCCGGTTAATACAATTCTAGCATGAATAATAAACATTTATCATGAAATAAGGAAATAAATAATAACTTCATTATTGCTTCTAGGGCATATTTCCTTTAGTCTCCCACTTGCACTAGAGTCAATAATCTAGATCACATCGCCATGTGATTTAACATCAATAGTTCACATCACAATGTGATTAACACCCATAGTTCACATTGTCATGTGACTAACACCCAAAGGGTTTACTAGAGTCAATAATCTAGTTCACATCGCTATGTGATTAACACCCAAAGAGTACTAAGGTGTGATCATGTTTTGCTTGTGAGAGAAGTTTAGTCAACGGGTCTGCAACATTCAGATCCGTATGTATCTTGCAAATTTCTATGTCAACAATGCTCTGCACAGAGCTACTCTAGCTAATTGCTCCCACTTTCAATATGTATCCAGATTGAGACTTAGAGTCATCTGGATCAGTGTCAAAACTTGCATCGACGTAACCCTTTACGACGAACCTTTTGTCACCTCCATAATCGAGAAACATATCCTTATTCCACTAAGGATAATTTTGACCAATGTCGAGTGATCTACTCCTAGATCACTATTGTACTCACTTGCCAAACTCAGGGCAGGGTATACAATAGGTCTGGTACACAGCATGGCATACTTTATAGAACCTATGGCTGAGGCATAGGGAATGACTTTCATTCTCTCTCTATCTTCTGCCGTGGTCGGGTTTTGAGTCTTACTCAACTTCACACCTTTGTAACACAGGCAAGAACTCCTTCTTTGACTGTTCCATTTTGAACTACTTCAAAATCTTTTCAAGGTATGTACTCATTGAAAAACTTATCAAGCGTCTTGATCTATCTCTATAGATCTTTATGCTCAATGTGTAAGCAGCTTCACTGAGGTCTTTCTTTGAAAAACTCCTTTCAAACATTCCTTTATGCTTTGCAGAATAATTCTACATTATCTCCGATCAACAATATGTCTTTCACATATACTTATCAGAAATGTTGTAGTGCTCCCACTCACTTTCTTGTAAATACAGGCTTCACCTTAAGTCTGTATAAAACTATATGCTTTGATCAACTTATCAAAGCGTATATTCCAACTCCGAGATGCTTGCACCAGTCCATAGATGGATCGCTGGAGCTTGCATATTTTGTTAGTACCTTTAGGATTGACAAAACCTTCTGGTTGCATCATATACAAGTCTTCTTTAATAAATCCATTAAGGAATGCAGTTTTGTTTATCCATTTGCCAGATTTCATAAAATGCGGCAATTGCTAACATGATTCGGATAGACTTAAGCATAGATACGAGTGAGAAACTCTCAACGTAGTCAACACCTTGAACTTGTCGAAAACCTTTTTGCGACAATTCTAGCTTTGTAGATAGTAACACTACTATCAGCGTCTGTCTTCCTCTTGAAGATCCATTTAATCTCAATGGCTCACCGATCATTGGGCAAGTCAATCAAAGTCCATACTTTGTTCTCATACATGGATCTCATCTCAGATTTCATGGCCTCAAGCCATTTCATGGAATCTGGGCTCGTCATCGCTTCCTCATAGTTCGTAGGCTCATCATGCTCAAGTAACATGACCTCCAGAACAGGATTATCGTACCACTCTGGTGTGGAGCTCACTCTGGTTTACCTACGAGGTTCGGTAGTAACTTGATCTAAAGTTACATGATCATCATCATTAGCTTCCTCACTAATTGGTGTAGTAGTCACAGGAATAGATTTCTGTGATGAACTACTTTCCAATAAGGGAGAAGGTACAATTACCTTATCAAGTTCTACTTTCCTCCCACTCACTTCTTTCGAGAGAAACTCCTTCTCTAGAAAGTATCCATTCTCAGCAACGAATGTCTTGCCTTTGGATCTGTGATAGAAGGTGTACCCAACTGTCTCCTTTGGGTATCCTATGAAGACACATTTCTCCGATTTGGGTTTGAGCTTATCATGATGAGACTTTTCCTTATAAGCATCGCAACCCCAAACTTTAAGAAACGAAAACTTTGGTTTCTTGCCAAACCACAGTTCATTTTGTGTCGTCTCAACGGACTTAGATGGTGCCCCTTTTAACCTGAATGCAGCTGTCTCTAATGCATGACCCCAAAACGATAGTGGTAAATCGGTAAGAAACATCATAGATTGCACTATATCCAATAAAGTACAGTTATGACGTTCGGACACACCATTACACTATGGTGTTCCAGGTGGCACGAATTTGTGAAACTATTCCACATTGTTTTAATTGAAGACCAAACTCGTAACTCAAATATTTGTCTCCGTGATCAGATCGTAGAAACCTTATTTTCTTGTCACGATGATTTTCCACTTCACTCTGAAATTCTTTAAACTTTTCAAATGTTTCAGACTTATGTTTCATCAAGTAGATATACCCATATCTGATCAAATCATCTGTGAAGGTCAGAAAATAACGATACCTGCCGCGAGCTTCAACACTCATCAGATCGCATACATCAGTATGTATTATTTCCATTAAGTCAGTTGCTCGCTCCATTGTTCCGGAGAACGGAGTCTTTAGTCATCTTGCCCATAAGGCATGGTTCGCAAGCATCAAGTGATTCATAATCAAGTGATTCATAATCAAGTGATTCCAAAATCCCATCATCATGGAGTTTCTTCATGCGCTTTACACCAATATGACCTAAAAGGCAGTGCCACAAATAAGTTGCACTATCATTATTAACTTTGCATCTTTTGGCTTCAATATTATGAATATGTGTATCACTACGATCGAGATCCAACAAACCATTTTCGTTGGTGTATGACCATAGAAGGTTTTATTCATGTAAACAGAACAACAATCATTCTCTAATTTAAATGAATAACCGTATTGCAATAAACATGATCAAATCATATTCATGCTCAACGCAAACACCAAATAACACTTATTTAGGTTCAACAATAATCCCGAAAGTATAGGGAGTGTGCGATGATGATCATATCAATCTTGGAACCACTTCCAACACACATCGTCACTTCACCCTTAACTAGTCTCTGTTCATTCTGCAACTCCCGTTTCGAGTTACTACTCTTAGCAACTGAACTAGTATCGAATACCGAGGGGTTGCTACGAACACTAGTAAAATACACATCAATAATTTGTATATCAAATATACCTTTGTTCACTTTGCCATCCTTCTTATCCGCCAAATACTTGGGGCAGTTCCGCTTCCAGTGACCAGTCCCTTTGCAGTAGAAGCACTTAGTCTCAGGCTTAGGACCAGACTTGGGCTTCTTCACTTGAGCAGCAACTTGCTTGCCGTTCTTCTTGAAGTTCCCTTTCTTTCCCTTTGCCCTTTTCTTGAAACTAGTGGTCTTGTCTACCATCAACACTTGATATTTTTCTTGATTTCTACCTTCGTCGATTTCAACATTACGAAGAGCTTGGGAATCGTTTCCGTTATCCCTTGCATATCATAGTTCATCACGAAGTTCTACTAACTTGGTGATGGTGACTAGAGAATTCTGTCAATCACTATTTTATCTGGAAGATTAACTCCCACTTGATTCAAGCGATTGTAGTACCCAGACAATCTGAGCACATGCTCACTGCTTGAGCTATTCTCCTCCATCTTTTAGCTATAGAACTTGTTGGAGACTTCATATCTCTCAACTCGGGTATTTGCTTGAAATATTAACTTCAACTCCTGGAACATCTCATATGGTCCATGACATTCAAAACGTCTTTAAAGTCCCGATTTTAAGCCATTTAAGCATGGTGCACTAAACTATCAAGTAGTCATCATATTGAGCTAGCCAAATGTTCATAACATCTGCATCTGCTCCTGCAATAGGTTTGTCACCTAGCGGTGCATCAAAGACATATTTCTTCTGTGCAGCAATGAGGATAAACCTCAGATCACGGATCCAATCCGCATCATTGCTACTATCATCTTTCAACTTAGTTTTCTCTAGGAACACATATAAAACATAGGGAAGCAATAACGCGAGCTATAGATCTACAACATAGATATGCTAATACTACCAGGACTAAGTTCATGATAAATTAAAGTTCAATTAATCATATTACTTAAGAACTCCCACTTAGAAAGACATCCCTCTAATCTTCTAAGTGATCACGTGATCCAAATCAACTAAACCATAACCGATCATCACGTGAAATGGAGTAGCTTTCAATGGTGAACATCAATATGTTGATCATATCTACTATATGATTCACGCTCGACCTTTTGGTCTCATTGTTCCGAGGCCATATCTGCATATGCTAGGCTCGTCAAGTTTAACCTGAGTATTCTGCGTGTGCAAAAACTGGCTTGCACCCGTTGTAGATGGACGTAGAGCTTATCACACCCGATCATCATGTGGTGTCTGGGCACGACGAACTTTGGCAACGGTGCATACTCAGGGAGAACACTTTTATCTTGAAATTTAGTGAGAGATCATCTTATAATGCTACCGTCAATTAAAGCAAGATAAGATGCATAAAAGATAAACATCACATGCAATCAATATATGTGATATGATATGGCCATCATCATCTTGTGCTTGTGATCTCCATCTCCGAAGCACCGTGATCACCATCGTCACCGGCGCGACACATTGATCTCCATTGTAGCATCGTTGTTGTCTCGCCAATCTTATGCTTCCACGACTATCGCTACCGCTTAGTGATAAAGTAAAGCATTACAGCGCAATTTCATTGCATACAATAAAGCGACAACCATATGGCTCCTGCCAGTTGCCGATAACTCGGTTACAAAACATGATCATCTCATACAATAAAATTTAGCATCATGTCTTGACCATATCACATCACAACATGCCCTGCAAAAACAAGTTAGACGTCCTCTACTTTGTTGTTGCAAGTTTTACGTGGCTGCTACGGGCTTAAGCAAGAACCATTCTTACCTATGCATCAAAACCAAAACAATAGTTTGTCAAGTTGGTGTTGTTTTAACCTTCACAAGGACCGGGCGTAGCCACACTTGGTTCAACTAAAGTTGGAGAAACTGACACCCGCCAGCCACCTGTGTGCAAAGCACGTCGGTAGAACCAGTCTCGCGTAAGCGTACGCGTAATGTCGGTCCGGGCCGCTTCATCCAACAATACCGTTGAACCAAAGTATGACATGCTGGTAAGCAGTATGACTTATATCGCCCACAACTCACTTGTGTTCTACTCGTGCACAACATCAACGCATAAAACCTAGGCTCGGATGCCACTGTTGGGGAACGTGGTAATTTCAAAAAAAATCCTACGCACACGCAAGATCATGGTGATGCATAGCAACGAGAGGGGAGAGTGTTGTCTACGTACCCTCGTAGGCCGTTCGCAGAAGTGTTGTATCAACGCGGTTGATGCAGTCATACGTCTTCACGTCTGACCGATCCAAGTACCGAAAGCACAACACCTTCGAGTTCTGCACACGTTCGGCTCGGTGACGTCCTCGCCTTCTCGATAAGTACATACCTTGATAGATCAAGACGCTTGATAAGTTTTTCAATGAGTACATACCTTGACAAGATTTTGAAGTAGTTCAAAATGGAACAGTCAAAGAAAGAGTTCTTGCCTGTGTTACAAGGTGTGAAACTGAGTAAGACTCAAAGCCCGACCACGACAGAAGATAGAAAGAGAATGAAAGTCATTCCCTATGCCTTGGCCATAGGTTCTATAAAATATGCCATGCTATGTACCAGATCTATTGTATACCCTACACTGTTTTTGGCAAGGGAGTACAATAGTGATCTAGGAGTAGATCACTGGACAGCGGTCAAAATTATCCTTAGTGGAATAAGAATATGTTTCTCGATTATGGAGGTGACAAAAAGGTTCGTCGTAAAGGGTTACGTCGATGCAAATTTTGACACTGATCCAGATGACTCTAAATCTCAATCTGGATACATATTGAAAGTGGGAGCAATTAGCTAGAGTAGCTCCGTGTAGACCATTGTTGACATAGAAATTTGCAAAATACTTATGGATCTGAATGTGGAAGACCCGTTGACTAAACTTCTCTCACAAGCAAAACATGATCACACCTTAGTACTCTTCGGGTGTTAATCACATAGCGATTTGAACTAGATTATTGACTCTAGTAAACCCTTTGGGTGTTGGTCACATGTCAATGTGAACTATGGGTGTTAATCACATGGTGAGGTGAACTATTGGTATTAAATCACATGGCGATGTGAACTAGATTATTGACTCTAGTGCAAGGGGGAGACTGAAGGAAATATGCCCTAGTGGCAATAATAAAGTTATTATTTATTTCCTTATATCATGATAAATGTTTATTATTCATGCTAGAATTGTATTAACCGGAAACATAATACATGTGTGAATACATAGACAAACAAAGTGTCACTAGTATGCCTCTACTTGACTAGCTCATTGATCAAAGATGGTTATGTTTCCTAACCATAGACATGAGTTGTCATTTGATTGACGGGATCACATCATTAGGAGAATGATGTGATTGACTTGACCCATTCCGTTAGCTTAGCACTTGATCGTTTAGTTTGTTGCTATTGCTTTCTTCATGACTTATACATATTCCTATGACTATGAGATTATGCAACTCCCGTTTACCGGAGGAACACTTTGTGTGCTACCAAACGTCACAATGTAATTGGGTGATTATAAAGGTGCTCTACAGGTGTCTCCGAAGGTACTTGTTGGGTTGGCGTATTTCGAGATTAGCATTTGTCACTCCGATTGTTGGAGAGGTATCTCCGGGCCCACTCGGTAATGCACATCTCTTAAGCCTTGCAAGCATTGTAACTAATGAGTTAGTTGCAGGTTGATGTATTACGGAACGAGTAAAGAGACCTGTCGGTAACGAGATTGAACTAGGTATTGAGATACCGACGATCGAATCTCGGCAAGTAACATACCGATGACAAAGGGAACAACGTATGTTGTTATGCGGTTTGATCGATAAAGATCTTCGTAGAATATGTGGGAGCCAATATGAGCATCCAGGTTCCGCTATTGGTTATTGACCAGAGACGTGTCTCGGTCATGTCTACATAGTTCTCGAACCCGTAGGGTCCGCACGCTTAACGTTTTGATGCCGGTTATATTATGAGTTTCGATGTACCGAAGGTTGTTCGGAGTCCCGGATGTGATCACGGACATGACGAGGAGTCTCGAAATGGTCGAGACATGAAGATTGATATATTGGACAACTATATTCGGACACCGGAATGGTTCTGGGGGTTATCGGATATATACCGGAGTACCGGGGGGTTACCGGAACCCCCCCGGGGGTTATTGGGCCTCATGGGCCCAAAGTAGTGGAAGAGGAGAGGCAGCAGGAGGTGGCGCGCAGCCCCCTTGCCCCAATCCGAATTGGGAAAGGGAAGGGGGCGCGGCCCCCCTTCTCCTTCCTTCTCTCCACCTCCTCCTTCCCCCTTCTCCTAGTTGGAATAGGAAAGGGGGGCAAAACCTACTTGGAGTAGGATTGCCCCCCCTTGGGCGCACCTCCTCCTCTTGGCCGCCCCCTCCTCCTCCACTCCTTTATATACGTGGCCAGGGGGCACCCCATAGACACAACAATTGATCTCTTGATCTCTTAGCCGTGTGCGGTGCCCCCTTCCACCATAATCCACCCCGATCATATCGTAGCGGTGCTTAGGCGAAGCCCTGCGACGGTAGAACATCATCATCATCACCACGCCATCGTGCTGACGGAACTCTCCCGTGAAGCTCTACTGGATTGGAGTTCGCGGGACGTCATCGAGCTGCACGTGTGCTGAACTCGGAGGTGTCGTGCGTTCGGTACTTGGATCGGTCGGATCGTGAAGACATACGACTACATCAACCGCGTTGTGCTAACGCTTCCGCTTTCGGTATACGAGGGTACGTAGACAACACTCTCCCCTCTCGTTGCTATGCATCACCATGATCTTGCGTGTGCGTAGGAATATTTTTGAAATTACTACGTTCCCCAACAATAACCACACTAGAGGAGGATCGCATAACCACAATGGTACTAAGAATGGTAATGGGAACGAAGCCAATAACAATCAGAACCGCCCCAATCCAGCCACACCCGCCAAAAGAGATCTAAGTCACGTTACTTGCTTCAAGTGCGGGAAGACTGGACACTATGCCACGGAGTGCCCTGAAGGAAAGAATGGAAACAGAAATGAGAGCGTTGGGAAGAAGCCCAATCCATTCAACAAAGGACAAGTGAACCACGTTAACGTGGAGGAGGTTGAAGAGCAGCCGGACGTGGTAATAGGTAAGTTTTTGGTTAAGTCATTTACCGCTCTTGTTCTATTTGATACTGGTGCATCGCATTCATACATATCAAGGGGATTCGTGGATAAGTTTAAACTACCAACCCAAACCCTTAGGACCCCTCTCTTAGTGAGTTCACCTGGAGCAGAGTATATGGCTAGTCGATGGTGCGACCAGATACCCCTAACCATTGGCACCCATGTTTTTCCGTCCAACCTAATTATCTTGGAGTCACAAGGATTGGATGTGATATTAGGCATGGACTGGATGTCAAAGTATGGAGGAAGTATTGACTGTGCTAGTAAGTCGATTTATCTCACCACCCCGGAGGGAAAAAGGATTAAATATGTATCTAGGCATGTGCCTAGGAGGAGCCAAGTGAATACCCTCATGGGAGTTGTTCAGGAGGAAGTGCCTGTAGTGAGGGATTACCCGGATGTTTTTCCAGAGGTGTTACCAGGCATGACACCAGATCGAGACATCGAGTGTTTGATAGAGCTATTGCCAAGGACATGGCCAATATCCAAGAGACCCTATCGGATGCCCGCGAATGATCTGGAGGAAATTAAGAAATAGATCAAGGAGTTATTGGAGAAAGGATACATTCGAAGGAGTTCATCACCTTGGGGAGCCCCAGTGCTTTTGGTTGAGAAGAAGGATAAATCCCTAAGAATGGTTGTTGATTATCGGGCCTTGAATGAAGTGACGATCAAGAACAAGTACCCACTACCGATGATCAATGATCTGTTTGATCAGCTGCAAGGAGCTAAGGTGTTTTCGAAGATCGATTTGCGATCGGGATACCATCAGTTGAAGATTCGGGAGAAAGATATACCAAAACAGCATTCACCACGCGTTACGGATTATATGAGTATACGGTCATGTCGTTTGGACTGACCAACGCCCCTGCCTATTTCATGAGCATGATGAACAAGGTATTCATGGAATATTTGGACAAGTTTGTTGTGGTGTTTACTGATGATATTATGGTATACTCGAAGAATGAAGAGGAGCACATGGAGCATTTGCGTTTAGTTCTAGAGAAACTTAGGGAACATCAGTTGTATGCCAAGTTCAGCAAATGCAAGTTTTGGTTGAAGGAAGTCGGATTCCTTGGACATGTTATATCAGGAGAAGGTATAACAGTAGATCCTAGCAAGGTTCGGTCAGTCACTGAATGGTTAGCACCCACTTCAGTTAGTGAGATCCGCAGTTTTCTTGGACTCGCAGGATACTATCGGAGATTCATTGAGAATTTTTCCAAGATTGCGAAGCCAATGCCGGAGTTATTGAAGAAGGATACCAAGTTTAAACGGACGGAAGATTGCGAGGCAAGTTTCCAGGAGTTGAAGAAACGTTTGACTACAGCCCCAGTGCTGACACTGCCAGATATACATAAGGATTTCCAAGTGTATTGCGACGCCTCTCGCTTGGGACTTGGATGTGTGCTTATGCAGGACGGAAGAGTTGTTTCGTATGCCTCGCGACAACTAAAACCTCATGAGTTGAATTATGCCAGGCATGATTTGGAGTTAGCATCCGTAGTGCATGCATTGAAGACTTGGAGACATTACCTTATTGGAAACCGTTGTGATGTGTACATGAATCATAAGAGTTTGAAGTACATCTTCACACAGAAGGAACTGAACCTTAGGCAGAGGAGATGGTTGGAGCTTATAAAGGATTATGACATGAAGCTGCACTATCATCCAGGAAAGGCCAACGTCGTAGCAGACGCTTTGAGCCGGAAGAGTTATGCTAATATCCTTGCGAGTAAGGGAGTGCCAAAGGAGTTAGAATAGGATATCATGGAACTTCGATTAGAGATTGTTCCTAGAGGTTTTGTTGCAACAATGGAAGTTCAGTCGACGCTGTTGGGTAAGATTCAGGAAGCTCAGAAGGATGACAAAGAGATTGCCGAGATAAAGGAGAAGATGAGCAAAGGAAAGGCCAAAGGTTTTCGTGAGGATGAGCACGATACCATATGGTTTGAGGATCGGATATACGTGCCCAATAACACGGAGATCAGGAAGTTAATACTACAAGAGGCCCATGACTCACCATACTCGATACACCCCGGAAACACCAAGATGTATTTGGATTTGAAGGAACATTTCTGGTGGACGGGTATGAAGAAGGATATTGCTGAGTATGTGTAACACCCCGGATATGATTTACCTAACATGTAATCCAACTCTTGCCGTTTCCGGCGTTAAGTTATTTTATTTTCTTGGGTTCGTGTGTTTGTCTCCGTGTGTTGTTGTTGTTGTTGTTGTCATGCATCTCATATCATGTCATCATGTGCATTGCATTTGCATACGTGTTCGTCTCATGCATCCGAGCATTTTCCCCGTTGTCTGTTTTGCATTCCGGCGCTCCGTTCTCCTCCGGTGGTCATTTCTACCTTTCTTTCGTGTGTGGGGGTTAAACATTTCCGGATTGGACCGAGACTTGCCAAGCGGCCTTGGTTTACTACCGGTAGACCGCCTGTCAAGTTTCGTACCATTTGGACTTCGTTTGATGCTCCAACGGTTAATCGAGGGACCGAGAAGGCCTCGTGTGTGTTGCAGCCCAACACCCCTCCAATTTGGCCCAAAACCCACCAAAACCCTCTCCATCATCTAGAGCGTTCGATCACGATCACGTGGCTGAAAACTGCACCTCATTTGGACTCTCCTAGCTCCCTCTATGCCTATATATAGGTCTCTCCCCGAAAATCCCGGATCTTCTTCCCCGAAACCCTAGTCCCGCTCCTCTCCGCGCGGCCGGACACGTCCGCCTGACCCGCCGCCGCCAATCGGGAAGCACCACGTGGCACCGCGCCCACTTCGCTGCCGCGGCCCGCCGCAACCCACATCCGGCCCTCCCGGTCCGGTTGTCCCGCGCGCCGCCTCCTACAGCGCCCGCGCCGCGTCACCCCTCTTCCCCGACGCCGGCGCGGCTGCGCTGCCGCCCTAGGCCGTCGCCGGCGCCCCGCAACGCCGCCCCGCCGCGCCGTCCACCGCCCGCGACGGCCACCACCAACGCCGGCGCCCTCCCCGACGAGAAGCCCAGCCACCGGCGTCCCGACCTCGAGCTCGAACTCCGGCCGACGATCCTCGGGAACCGTGCTGCTACAGTAACTCCGGCGAGATCCGGATCCAGATCTGAGAATCTCTCCTCGGTTGAATTTTTCGTCCCTAACCCTAATTATATTGCCATGTTCATCGTGTCGTAACTTTGCATCCGTAGATCCGTTTTGGGCATGTAGCATATCAAAATGTTCTCCTCAGAGAGCTCATCATTTCATATCATTGCATCATATTCATTTGAGCTCATCTTGATGCCCGAAATGTTGTTGGAAGAGTGCTATTTGAGATAATTGTCAGATCTGCTGCTCCAAATAGCTATTTGTCATTTTTGCCATGATTATTGTGTGCATGATATGCCACTGAGCTCTACATGTGTTTTGTTACATGCTTTGCCATCTTTCCAGAGGTGCCATCCATGTATTCTTGTGATGTGTGTGGTGACTAGCACAAGCTTGCAAAGTGGTGCATTCGTTAATGCTGATTTCAGGGACTTAGCAATTCCACCAAGTCCTTGGTTTGTTGTTATCAATATGCCATATGTTCATGTTGTTTCCTAGTGATCCGTGCCTCTTTTGAAGATGATTAGTAAGGATGATTTGTTAATCTTGTAGTGCTCTATCCATACATGTCCTTTTTTGCAATTATGGAGCACCCTAGCTTGAGTCAATCGAGCTCTACTTTTGCTATTTCGTGAATCTGGGCAGATTGTCTACTTGTTAGCGATTTTGCCGAGGATGTTGTAGTTGATCCGTGTACGCTATGTTATTGTTCTTGCCATGTCTAGCTTGTATAATGTGTATTCTTGATGGGTGTATGCTTAAATTGTCATGCCTTGCTCTGTAGTGAGTGCATCGAGCTCGTAAACATGCCTACTTGATATCTGATTTGCATGCTCCAGTTTTTCACCAAGTCTGTGATCTGATTATGTTTTTGCCATGTTCACATGCTTGCAATTGTATTTTCTGATCCATTTTGGCTCAAGGTCACTAAGGGACTTTTGTTAAGCTATGTGAGTAGCTCCATGCCATGCCTTGCTTTGCCATGTTAAGCTCCTGTAGCATATAGTTTTCATGCTCCAAAGTGTGCTACCTGATTTGAAATTCCAGACAAGTGTTAATTTCACTAAGTCTGAAACCTGTTTACCAATTGCACTTTTGTCATGCTTGTTTGAACCTGTTAATGGATGAATTGGCCATAGCTTAGTGTTCATCTTTTGTTAAACATCATGAATGGATCCCTGCCATGTATTTTTTTGCCATGTTTGAGTGCTGTAGCATATTTAACCTGTTGCATTTAGATGGCTACTTGTTGTTTATCGCAGACCGTTGTCATATTTGAATTGCTTGCCATTTCCAAACCGTGTCTCCGATTCCGGTGTTCTTTATATAGATTTCAACCGAAATCACCTCACCTTTCCAGTGGCACACTTGGATTCCCAAGTTGAGGCCAGGTTCATTCATTCCTTGCCAAATCTTGCATATGCATCACATATCGCATCCCGCATAGCATACCATGTTTGCATCATGTTGTTTGAGCTTTGCACGTGGTTGATTGTGTCCTTTTTTCTTGTTTGTCTTGTTTGGGTAGAGCCGGGAGACGAGTTCGCTAACGAGGAGCCCATTGAGTTTGCTTTCGAGGATCCAGTCAACTCTGACAACTTTGCAGGCAAGATGATCATACCCTCGAAATCACTTCTATCTTTGCTTTGCTAGATGCTCGCTCTTCTGCTATGCCTATGCTACGATGCCTACCACTTGCTTATCATGCCTCCCAAATTGCCATGTCAAACCTCTAACCCACCATGCCCTAGCGAACCATTGATTGGCTATGTTACCGCTTTGCTCAGCCCCTCTTATAGCGTTGCTAGTTGCAGGTGAAGATTGGAGACCATTCCTTGTTGGAACATTATTTTTCTTGTTGGGATATCATTATATTATCTTGTTATCTAATGCATCTATATACTTGGTAAAGGGTGGAAGGCTCGGCCTCTCGCCTAGTGTTTTGTTCCACTCTTGCCGCCCTAGTTTCCGTCATATCGGTGTTATGTTCCCGGATTTTGCGTTCCTTACGCGGTTGGGTAATAATGGAAACCCCTTGACAGTTTGCCTTGAATAAAACTCTTCCAGCAATGCCCAACCTTGGTTTTACCATTTGCCACCTAGCCTCTTTTTCCCTTGGGTTTCCGGAGCCCGAGGGTCATCTTATTTTAAACCCCCCCGGGCCAGTGCTCCTCTGAGTGTTGGTCCAACCGAGCGATGTCCGGGGCTACCAGGGGCAACTCTGGGCTGGCCTACCCAACGTCTGGCTCATCTGAGTGTGCCCTGAGAACGAGATATGTGCAGCTCCTATCGGGATTTGTCAGCACATTCGGGCGGTGTTGCTGGATTTGTTTTAACTTGTCGAAGTGTCTTGTAGAACCGGGATACCGAGTCTGATTGGAATGTCTCGGGAGAAGGTATATCCTTAGTTGACCGTGAGAGCTTGTCATGGGCTAAGTTGGGACTCCCCTGCAGGGATTTGAACTTTCGAACGCCGTGCCCGCGGTTATGGCAGATGGGAATTTGTTAATGTCCGGTTGTAGATAACTTGAACCTTAACTTAATTAAAATGAATCAACTGTGTGAGTTACCGTGATGGTCTCTTCTCGGCGGAGTCCGGAAAGTGAACACGGTGTTGGAGCAATGCTTGCCGCAGGTTGTTCTCTAGTTATCCGTTCGTGCTTTGCCTTCTCTTCTCGCTCTCTTTTGCGAACAGGTTAGCCACCATATATGCTAGTCGCTTGTTGCAGCTCCACATATTACCTTGCCTTACCTATAAGCTTAAATAGTCTTGATTGCGAGGGTGCGAGACTGCTGAGTCCCTGTGGCTCATAGATTACTTCCAAACCAGATGCAGGGCCTGATGACTCCGTTCCAGATGACGCGCTTGAGCTCAAATGGGAGTTTGACGAGGAATCACGCCGTTACTATGTGTCTTTCCCTGATGATCAGTAGTGGTGCCCAGTTGGGTCGATCGGGACCGTGTCGCATGTTGGGTTGATCTTTTATTTTGGCACCGTAGTCGGGCCATGAGTGATTGGATGATGTAATGCTATTTATGTACTTTGTTTGACGTGGCGAGTGTAAGCCAACTATATACCTTCCCCTTTTATTATATATTTACATGGGATGTTGTGAAGATTGCCTTACTTGCGACATTGCTTTCAATGCGGTTATGCCTCTAAGTCATGCTTCGACACATAGGAGATATAGCCGCATCGAGGGCGTTACAAGTTGGTAATCAGAGCCTTCCCCGACCTTAGGAGCCCCCACTGATTGATCGTTTTTAGCAGCCGTTGTTGAGTCTAGAAAAATGTTTTGAGTCATTTAGGAATTATATATCGGAGAGTTTAGGAATTCTTTTTACTCCCCAGTCCCTTGATCGCTTTGGTAAGGCATCCTGACGTAGAGTTTTGACTCTTCTCTTCTCAAATTTCACTAAAAAAATTAGGATCACGCGGGTATCTTGGAATCGTTCCGATGGATTTGTGACGAGAACATTGTTCTTGGTGCCTCCTGCCATTTAGGGGTTGTGGCAGTGTCCCGGGGAATTGAGCTCCGAGGTGTTGTTGTCACAATTTTATCGTTGCAGTTCTGGAATACCTGAGTTTAGTTCGCCGACATCGAAAATATCTTTTATGCAGTTTTTGGTGAGATAACCTCGACGCCACCCAGTACTGGGGCGGGAGTTTGGGAGTATTGCCATAACTTGTATAACGGATGCTTTTCGAAGGTTGAGGTAGATGGTTTCCGAAGTTTTTCTCGGTTATGTGTTGAAGGATGGATACAGCTGGATGTAGGATTTGCTAGATTTGGGTGAGATATTATGCTTCCCCTATCCCCAACACCTGATTGCATAACCGGGAAGGTTCGGGAGTTTCATAGGTGGGAATTCCTGTAGCTCTAGCTCTTCTTCCACGGTTATTTGGTTTGAGATTGGGATTTCTTACCGAGTATTCGTTCTTGTTCCGTACCTTGTTGATTTATTCCTCTACCTAAATTCTAAGTGGCTTCTCAATTTATGGATATGTGACCATTTCAAGTGGAATGCATTCGTTCTTATGTTCGGATGTGAAGACTACATGTTGCAATTTCAACCCGCTTGATTCAGCTTTAATTTTATCTGTCAATGTGCTAACAGATGTCACCCTCTTCAGGATGGCTCCCGCTAAGAGCAGCAATCAAAATCAGAATCAGAATCAGGATCCGCCACCACCTCCCCCTCCTCCAGAGGCATGGCAAGCTGTGATGGCCGCTACCAATGCAAACACGCAGTTGATCATGCAAATTCTTCAAGAGCGCAACCAAGCGAACCAAGGCAACCAAGGCAACAATCAGAATCACTTTGCTACACTCAACCAGTTCCTTACTAACCAGCCAAAGACCTTCAGCAATTGTGTTGAGGCAACTGATGCTGATGATTGGCTTGTGGACTTATGCAAGCATTTTCGAGTGCAGTAACGTCAGGCCTGAGGACTTCGTCAAGTTCGCTTCCTTCCAACTCAAAGACCAAGCTGCAGAATGGTTCCAGCAGTACAAAGATTCTAGAGGAGGCCGTGTGATTACCTGGGATGAATTCCATCAAGACTTCAAAGCTCATCATATTCCTCAGAGCGTGGTTGAAAGCAAGCGTGAGGAATTCCGCAACCTGAAGCAAGGCTCTATGTCTGTCTATGACTACAACAAGTTGTTCAGAAGCTCGCCCGCTTTGCTAAGCAGGACGTCCCTGACGAGAAGAGCATGATATACCAGTTCAGGGGTGGTCTCAGAGAAGAAATCCAGCTAGCTCTTGTTCTCTTTGAGCCCTTGAGGTACGATGAGTTCTACAACATGGCATTGAAGCAAGAGGCTGCTCAACTGAAGTGTGATGCTTCCAAGAAGTGAGTCAGAGATGCTACTCCTTCTTCCTCTACTCAAGTGGCCAAGCAGCAGAAGTACTGGCTTCCTCCTCCTCCATTCCGTCAGCCGTTTCAGAAGAGCAAAGGTGGCAGTGGATCTTCCCACCCACCCAACCCTGGCTTTCAGAACAAGACTTCGTCTCAAACTCCAAGATCGAGTGCTCCGTATCACCGTCCGCTTTCAGAGGTCACGTGCAACAAGTGCCAACAGAAGGGTCGCTATGCCAACAAATGCTTCAACCAGAGGCGTCTCCCTCCTCCTCCTGTGAGATCGGCAAGTACAGCTGTGGTCAAGCATAACCCCAAGTCTGCAAAGGTCAACTTGATGAATGCAGCTCAGGCAGAGGACTCGTCAGATGTCATCAAGGGTAACCTTCCTGTTAACGATATTCCTGCAAAAGTTCTTTTTGACACTAGTGCATCGCATTGTTTCATCTCGAGACCATTTGTTTCTAAGCATGAGTTGCCTTTACAAGATTTGCCTAGCCAGTTATCCGTTGTTTCTCCGGGTAAATTCATGAATGCAAGCGCTATGGCCCCGGATGTTACTATCACGTTGGGCGACTACAAGTTTCTTTCTTCTCCGGTGGTTCTTGGCAACTCGGATATTGATCTTATTCTCAGAATGGATTGGCTTTCTAAGCATAAGGCGCATCTTGATTGTGCTGCCAGGCAGATTCAATTGACTCATTCGTCTGAGGATGTAATTGTCTTTGCCGCTCGCGATGAAACAATCCGTCTGTTTTCTCTCAATGAGAAGGGTGAACTGGATGCCATCTCGCAAATACTAGTCGTTTGCGAATATCAAGACGTCTTTCCAGAAGAGCTTCCAGGAATGCCTCCGCATCGGCCAGTTGAATTCGTCATCGATCTTGAGCCTGGCACGGAACCAGTGTGCAAGCGTCCTTACAAGCTCGGACCTGAAGAGTTGAAGGAGCTGAAGAAGCAACTCGATATTCAAGAACGAATGGGTCTCATCCGACCTAGTTCCTCTCCGTGGGGTTGTGGCGTACTCTTTGTGAAGAAGAAGGATGGAACGGACCGACTTTGTGTTGACTACCGTCCATTGAACAAGAAGACTATCAAGAACAAGTACCCACTTCCCAACATCAACGAGCTGTTCGAACAACTCAAAGGTGCCCAAGTATTCTCCAAGCTTGATCTCCGTATGGGTTATCACCAGATTCGAATTCGTGAGCAAGATATTCCCAAGACGGCTTTCAGGACAAGCTATGGTTCATATGAATACACTTTCATGTATTTTGGCCTTGTCAACGCTCCTCCGACTTTCTCTCGCATGATGAACTTCATCTTCAATGCCTACACAAATGACTTCGTTTTGGTCTATCTCGACGACATTCTAGTTTTTTCGAAGAACAAGGAAGATCATGCCAAGCACTTGCGTTTGGTACTCGATAAGCTCAGGGAACACCAGTTCTACGCCAAGTTCTCAAAGTGCGAATTTTGGCTCGATGAGGTTCTATATCTTGGGCATATCATCTCTGCCAAGGGCATTCCGGTGAATCCTGAGAAGGTGTCTACAATTTTGAATTGGGAACCACCTCAGAACGTGAAGCAACTCCATAGCTTCCTCGGTCTCGCAAGCTACTGCCGAAGGTTCGTGGAGAACTTTTCAAAGATAGCGAAGCCTCTCTCAAATCTTCTCCAGAAGCATGTCAAGTACGTTTGGTCTCCGGAATGTGACATCGCTTTCAACACTTTGAAAGAGAAATTGGTCACTACTCCAGTTCTGACTCCTCCTGATGAATCCAAACCGTTCGAGGTCTTCTGCGATGCCTCTCTCCAAGGTCTTGGTGCAGTGTTGATGCAAGAGAATAAAGTTGTGGCTTACACCTCTCGCCAGTTGAAGCCCAATGAGAAGAACTACCCCACTCATGACCTCGAGTTGGCGGCAGTTGTGCATGCTCTTTTGACTTGGAGACATCTCCTATTGGGAAGAAAAGTGGACGTCTTCACTGACCACAAGAGTCTCAAGTACATCTTCACTCAGCCTAATCTCAACCTCAGGCAGACTCGATGGGTCGAAATGATTCAAGAGTATAATCCGAGTATCGAGTATACTCCAGGCAAGCCCAATGTGATTGCTGACACTTTGAGCAGGAAGGCTTATTGCAACAGTCTGATTCTCAAGCCTTATCAACCCGAGCTTTGTGAAACTTTCCGCAAACTTAATCTTCAAGTTGTTCCTCAAGGTTTCCTCGCCAACCTTCAAGTCTCTCCTACCTTGGAAGACCAGATTCACCAAGCCCAGCTTCTTGATGCTATGGTGAAAAAGGTGAAGATTGGGATTGCCAAGAGTCAACCCAAGTACAAGTGCTACCACCTTGATGACAAGGACACTCTCTTCTTCGAGGATCGTATTGTTGTACCCAAAGGTGACCTTCGTAAAGTGATCATGAACGAGGCTCACAATTCACTCCTCTCCATCCACCCTAGGAGCACGAAGATGTATCAGGACCTCAAGCAGGCTTATTGGTGGACTCGAATGAAGCGCGAGATTGCTCAGTTCGTGAATGAGTGTGATGTCTGTAGAAGAGTGAAGGCAGAACACCAAAGGCCAGATGGTCTCCTCCAACCTCTTGCCATTCCAGAATGGAAGTTTGACCACATTGAGATGGACTTCGTGACTGGGTTTCCAAAGTCCAAGCGTGGCAATGATGCTATATTCGTTGTCATTGACAAACTCACTAAAGTGGCTCACTTTCTGCCTATCAAAGAGTCTATCACTGCAGCTCAATTGGCGGAGCTCTATACCTCTCGGATTGTCTCGCTGCACGGTATTCCACAGGTGATCTCTTCAGACCGTGGCAGTATCTTTACCTCCAAGTTTTGGGATTCTTTTCAGAAGGCCATGGGCACCAACATCCGCTTCAGCACAGCTTTCCATCCTCAAACTAGCGGTCAAGTCGAGCGTGTCAACTAGATTCTTGAAGATATGCTCAGGGCTTGTGTGATATCCTTCGGCATGAAGTGGGAGGATTGTCTTTCATATGCTGAATTCTCCTACAACAACAGTTTTCAAGCAAGTTCGGGCAAGGCCCCATTCGAAATTCTGTATGGCAGGAAGTGTCGTACCCCTCTCAACTGGTCTGAAACCGGTGAACGTCAACTTCTGGGAAATGACTTAATCACAGAGGCAGAGGAAATGTGCAAAGTCATTCGAGATAACCTCAAAGCAGCGCAATCGCGCCAGAAGAGCTACTATGATAGTAAGCATCGTGATTTGGCCTTCAAGATCGGAGATCATGTTTACCTCCGCGTCTCTCCAATGAAAGGTACTCGTCGCTTCGGTATCAAAGGGAAGCTTGCCCCTAGATACGTGGGACCTTTCAAGATCGTCAGCAAGAGAGGCGATCTTGCCTATCAACTCGAGCTTCCTTCAAACTTTGCAAATGTGCATGACGTGTTCCATGTCTCTCAGCTCCGCAAGTGCTTCAAGACTCCTGAATGCACCGTCAACTTTGAATACATTGATCTCCAAGAAGATCTCTCTTATCGTGAGCACCCCGTGGCTATTCTTGAAGAGACTGAACGCAAGACTCGAAATAAGTCAATCAAATTCCTCAAAGTCAAGTGGTCACACCATTCCGACCGTGAAGCCACCTGGGAACGCGAGGATCACCTCCGTTCTGAGTACCCGGCGTTCATCCAGTCCTAGATCTCGGAACGAGATCCTTTCGTAGTGGTGGAGTGTTGTAACACCCCGAATATGATTTACCTAATATGTAATCCAACTCTTGCCGTTTCCGGCGTTAAGTTATTTTATTTTCTCGGGTTCGGGTGTTTGTCTTCGTGTGTTGTTGTTGTCATGCATCTCATATCATGTCATCATGTGCATTGCATTTGCATACGTGTTCGTCTCATGCATCCGAGCATTTTCCCCGTTGTCCGTTTTGCATTCCGGCGCTCCGTTCTCCTCCGATGGTCATTTCTACCTTTCTTTCGTGTGTGGGGGTTAAACATTTCCGGATTGGACCGAGACTTGCCAAGCGGCCTTGGTTTACTACCGGTAGACCGCCTGTCAAGTTTCGTACCATTTGGACTTCGTCTGATGCTCCAACGGTTAACCGAGGGACCGAGAAGGCCTCGTGTGTGTTGCAGCCCAACACCCCTCCAATTTGGCCCAAAACCGACCAAAACCCTCTCCATCATCTAGAGTGTTCGATCACGATCACGTAGCCGAAAACCGCACCTCATTTGGACTCTCCTAGCTCCCTCTATGCCTATATATAGGTCTCTCCCCGAAAATCCCGGATCTTCTTCCCCGAAACCCTAGTCCCGCTCCTCTCCGCGCGGCCAGACACATCCGCCGGCCGCCGGACACGTCTGCCCGACCCATCGCCGCCAATCGGGAAGCGCCATGTGGCGCCGCGCCCACTTCGCCGCCGCGGCCCGCCGCAGCCCGCATCCGGCCCTCCCGGCCCGGTTGTCCCGCGCGCCGCCTCCTACAGCGCCCGTGCCGCCTCGCCCCTCTTCCCCGATGCCGGCGCCCCTCGTCGCCGACCGGTGCCCCGCAACGCCGCCCCGCCGCGCCGTCCACCGCCCGCGACGGCCACCACCAACGCCGGCGCCCTCCCCGGTGAGAAGCCCGCGCACCGGCGTCCCGTCCTCGAGCTCGAACTCTGGCCAGCGATCCTCGGGAACCGTGCCGCTACAGTAACTCCGGCGAGATCTGGATCCAGATCTGAGAATCTCTCCTCGGTTGAATTTTTCGTCCCTAACCCTAATTATATTGCCATGTTTATCGTACTGTAACTTTGCATCCGTAGATCCGTTTTGGGCATGTAGCATATCAAAATGTTCGCCTCAGAGAGCTCATCATTTCATCTCATTGCATCATTTTCATTTGAGCTCATCTTGATGCCAAAATGCTGTTGGAAGAGTGCTATTTAAGATAATTGTCAGATCTGCTGCTCCAAATAGCTATTTGTCATTTTTGCCATGATTATTGTGTGCATGATATGCCACTGAGCTCTACATGTGTTTTGTTACATGCTTTGCCATCTTTCCAGAGGTGCCATCCATGTATTTTTGTGATGTGTGTGGTGACTAGCACAAACTTGCAAAGTGGTGCATTCGTTAATGCTGATTTCAGGGACTTAGCAATTCCACCAAGTCCTTGGTTTGTTGTTATCAATATGCCATATGTTCATGTTGTTTCCTAGTGATCCGTGACTCTTTTGAGGATGATCAGTAAGGATGATTTGTTAATCTTCTAGTGCTCTATCCATACATGTCCTTTTTTGCAATTATGGAGCATCCTAGCTTGAGTCAATCGAGCTCTACTTTTGCTATTTCGTGAATCTGGGCAGATTGTCTACTTGTTAGCGATTTTGCCGAGGATGTTGTAGTTGATCCGTGTACGCTATGTTATTGTTCTTGCCATGTCTAGCTTGTATAATGTGTATTCTTGATGGGTGTATGCTTAAATTGTCATGCCTTGCTCTGTAGTGAGTGCATCGAGCTCGTAAACATGCCTACTTGATATCTGATTTGCATGCTCCAGTTTTTCACCAAGTCTGTGATCTGATTATGTTTTTGCCATGTTCACATGCTTGCAATTGTATTTTCTGATCCATTTTGGCTCAAGGTCACTAAGGGACTTTTGTTAAGCTCTTTGAGTAGCTCCATGCCATGCCTTGCTTTGCCATGTTAAGCTCCTGTAGCATATAGTTTTCATGCTCCAAAGTGTGCTACCTAATCTGAAATTCCAGACAAGTGTTAATTTCACTAAGTCTGAAACCTGTTTACCAATTGCACTTTTGCCATGGTTGTTTGAACCTGTTAATGGATGAATTGGCCGTAGCTCAGTGTTCATCTTTTGTTAAGCATCATGAATGGATCCCTGCCATGTATTTTGTTGCCATGTTTGAGTGCTGTAGCATATTTAACCTGTTGCATTTAGATGGCTACTTGCTGTTTATCGCAGACCGTTGTCATATTTGAATAGCTTGCCATTTCCAAACCGTGTCTCCGATTCCGGTGTTCTTTATATCAATTTCAACCGAAATCACCTCACCTTTCCAGTGGCACACTTGGATTCCCAAGTTGAGGCCAGGTTCATTCATTCCTTGCCAAATCTTGCATATGCATCACATATCGCATCCCGCATAGCATACCATGTTTTCATCATGTTGTTTGAGCTTTGCACATGGTTGATTGTGTCCTTTTTGCTTGTTTGTCGGGTAGAGCCGGGAGACGAGTTCGCTAACGAGGAGCCCGTTGAGTTTGCTTTCGAGGATCCAGTCAACTCTGATAACTTTACAGGCAAGATGATCATACCCTCGAAATCACTTCTATCTTTGCTTTGCTAGATTCTCGCTCTTTTGCTATGCCTATGATACAATGCCTACCACTTGCTTATCATGCCTCCCAAATTTCCATGTCAAACCTCTAACCCACCATGCCCTAGCAAACCGTTGATTGGCTATGTTACCGCTTTGCTCAGTCCCTCTTATAGCGTTGCTAGTTGCAGGTGAAGATTGGAGACCGTTCCTTGTTGGAACATTATTTTTCTTGTTGGGATATCATTATATTATCTTGTTATCTAATGCATCTATATACTTTGTAAAGGGTGGAAGGCTCGGCCTCTCGCCTAGTGTTTTGTTCAACTCTTGCCGCCCTAGTTTCCGTCATATCGGTGTTATGTTCCCGGATTTTGCGTTCCTTACGCGGTTGGGTAATAATGGGAACCCCTTGACAGTTCGCCTTGAATAAAACTCTTCCAGCAATGCCCAACCTTGGTTTTACCATTTGCCACCTAGCCTCTTTTTCCCTTGGGTTTCCGGAGCCCGAGGGTCAACTTATTTTAACCCCCCCCCTGGGCCAGTGCTCCTCTGAGTGTTGGTCCAACCGAGCGATGTCCGGGGCTACCAGGGGCAACTCTGGGCTGGCCTACCCAACATCTTGCTCATCTGAGTGTGCCCTGAGAACGAGATATGTCCAGCTCCTATCGGGATTTGTCGGCACATTCAGGCGGTGTTGCTGGATTTGTTTTAACTTGTCGAAGTGTCTTGTAGAACCGGGATACCGAGTCTGATCGGAATGTCTCGGGAGAAGGTATATCCTTCGTTGACCGTGAGAGCTTGTCATGGGCTAAGTTGGGACTCCCCTGCAGGGATTTGAACTTTCGAACGCCGTGCCCGCGGTTATGGGTAGATGGGAATTTGTTAATGTCCAGTTGTAGATAACTTGAACCTTAACTTAATTAAAATGAATCAACTGTGTGAGTTACCGTGATGGTCTCTTCTCGGTGGAGTCCGGGAAGTGAACACGGCGTTGGAGTAATGCTTGCCACAAGTTGTTCTCTAGTTATCCGTTCGCGCTTTGCCTTCTCTTCTCGCTCTCTTTTGCGAATAGGTTAGCCACCATATATGCTAGTCGCTCGCTGCAGCTCCACATATTACCTTGCCTTACCTATAAGCTTAAATAGTCTTGATCGCGAGGGTGCGAGACTGCTGAGTCCCTGTGGCTCACAGATTACTTCCAAACTAGATGCAGGGCCTGATGACTCCGTTCCAGATGACGCGCTTGAGCTCAAGTGGGAGTTCGACGAGGACTCACGCCGTTACTATGTGTCTTTCCCTGATGATCAGTAGTGGTGCCCAGTTGGGGCGATCAGGACCGTGTCGCATGTTGGGTTGATCATTTATTTTGGCACCGTAGTCGGGCCATGAGTGATTGGATGGTGTAATGCTATTTATGTACTTTGTTTGACGTGGCGAGTGTAAGCCAACTATGTACCTTCCCCTTTTATTATATATTTACATGGGATGTTGTGAAGATTGCCTTACTTGCGACATTGCTTTCAATGCGGTTATGCCTCTAAGTCGTGCTTCGACACGTAGGAGATATAGCCGCATCGAGGGCATTACAGTATGTAGCCGTCTGTGATGTATGTTAGAGAGTGAAGGCAGAGCATCAAAAGCCGGCAGGATTGATACAGCCTATGCCGATACCCGAATGGAAGTGGGATAAACTTGGCATGGACTTTATCACCGGATTGCCCAGGACCAAATCATGATATGATTCCATATGGGTAGTAGTTGATCGCTTGACCAAAGTGGCTCACTTTATCCCAGTGAAAACCACTTATACAAGTGCGAAGTTGGCCAAGATATATATGTCCAGGATCGTATGTCTGCATGGAGTTCCGAGGACCATCGTACCAGATAGAGGAACACGGTTTACCTCAAAGTTTTGGCATCAGTTACACCAGACCTTGGGAACAAGACTGGAGTTCAGTACAGCATTTCACCCGCAGACGGATGGACAGACAGAGAGAGTCAATCAGATTCTGGAGGACATGTTGAGAGCCTGTGCGCTAGATTATGGATCTAGTTGGGATGACAAATTACCTTACGCAGAGTTCTCATTCAACAATAGCTACCAAGACAGTTTGAAGATGGCACCGTTCGAAGCCCTGTACGGACGAAGGTGCAGAACGCCGTTAATGTGGGATGAAGTAGGAGACCGACAGTTGTTTGGACCAGACTTGATCAAGGAGTCTGAAGAGAAGGTTAAGCTGATTCGTGATAGACTGAAGATTGCTCAGTCTAGGCAGAAGAGTTATGCAGACTCGAAACGCAAGGAGGTAATCTACGAAATTGGAGACAGAGCATATCTGCGAGTATCCCCCTTGCGAGGAGTGAAACGTTTTCGAGTTAAAGGAAAGTTAGCCCCGAGATTTGTAGGACCGTATCGTGTTTTGGAATGGATGGGAGAAGTTGCCTACAAGTTGGAGTTACCTAAAGGACTGTTAGGAGTTCATGATGTGTTCCACGTTTCACAGTTGAAGAAGTGTCATGCTGAGATGGCCGATATACCATTAAGAGATACAGTACCCTTGGAGGCGATTCAGTTGGACAGTGATTTGACTTATGAGGAAAAGCCAGTTAAGATTCTTGAGTTTGCTAGCGAGTCACCCGCAGCAAGGTTATCAAGTTTTGTAAAGTTCAGTGGATCCACCGCACCAAGGATGAAGCCACCTGGGAACGAGAGGATGATCTACTCAAAGACCACACACACCTATTTTCTAGCTAACCCGAATCTTGAGGGCGAGATTCATCTTAAGGGGGTAGGTTTGTACCATCCTAAATTTTCAATTTGGAATGTTATACATAGGTCATTCTTGCATATCATATTTTATTGCATTTTCGTTCCGCAATCCTCAAAATCCTAAACAACTCAAGGACCCTCGGAGAGAGTTGGGGATTTCCCGGTTTTCATATTTGATTTTTTATCGATAATGAAACGAGGATTTTTTTATTTTAATTATTTTCTCTCCGAAAAGTATTTCATATTAAAATATATGAGAGGAGATATTATGACTTCTCCAAAATAACTGAAATATTGGAGGAAAAATATTAAAATCATTTATTAGATTTTATTTGCATTAGAAAAATTGCACGTTTTCAAAATTGCATTTTAGGGCCAAGAAAATGTTCATCTCGTCCTAAATATTTTATTTGGACGGTGAAAATTTGTTTTGGCATTTTTAGATTTTTATTTTATTTCTAGGATTTATTTTCTATTCTATGGAATTATTTAAAAAAAACTTCCAGCGCCCGACCGGGTCGAAGCCCAGCCGAGCCAGGCCGGCCCAACCCCGTGCCGCCGCCTCCCTCGCGCGCGCCGCCGTGCGTGGCACGGACGCCGAGGAGAGTCCGATCCGGACTCCTCCCCGGGCGCCCCCTCGCCCAAGCAAGCCGCCGCCCCACCCCCTTTATATAGCCGCCGCCCCGCCCCCTCTCGCCGCCCGCGCCTCGCAGCCGCGCCGCTTCGCCGCCCTGCGCCGCCGAGCCACCCCGCCGCTCCGCAAACCCGTCGCCTGAGCCCCGCCTCACCGGAGCCGCCTCGCCGGAGGTACCGCGCCGATTCGCCGCCGCCCGGTTTTTTTTAAACCGTTTCGGTTTTTTTAGAAAACCCTAGTTCATTTTTTTAGATCGGTTCGCCGGTTTTTCCAGTTTTTCAATTTAGCGGATGTTCGTCTGTACGTTCATTTCAACGAACTGTTCTCGCTCGTTAGTTATAGATAACGAACGCTCATTCGTTAGCCTGTTCGTCAGTTTTCTTTTATCGGATTTT
Organism: Triticum urartu; assembly: GCF_056163025.1. Classification (NCBI taxonomy): domain Eukaryota; kingdom Viridiplantae; phylum Streptophyta; class Magnoliopsida; order Poales; family Poaceae; genus Triticum; species Triticum urartu. The sequence goes on from NC_141875.1 coordinate 485,044,351, forward strand.
TTTCCGCGATTATTCTCGATTGCGATTTCTGATCCGATTTTTGTTTCGGTTTATCTTTTCGCTCGTTAGTCGGAATCAGGCGATTCAAGCGCCTAGATCTTCATCTCGAGACCCTCTTTCCGTTTAACCAACTTGAACAAGATTTTGGTACTATAAAATTTGAACTTAGTTCAGATTAGTAAACGGATCTTGTTTCCTTCGCCGTTTGAGTTTCGTTACTCCGTTTGATTTGATTCTTTTTGCAAACCGGAGTTCTTAGGTTGAACTTTCCGGTTAGATCTTATTATTTGAGTTTTACCCGTGCTTCTTTGAGTGTTGCTTATGTATGCTATTGTTTGTTTGCGATAGAATTCCCGGAGTGCGAAGCGTGTTATTTGGAGTCTCTAGGTTACGATGATCGTCAGCAAGGCAAGTAACACTTTGATCATATCCCTTTATCACCCAGTTTTTATGCATTAGTTCCAATCCTCAAACATTGCATGATTAGGATGTCATTAACTTGTGGGTTGGGAAGTAGTTGATGAGGTAGAACCTATTGCCCTGTTACATTCAAACCCTTGGGAGTTACTTCTACGCGTTGCTTATACTTCTATGCTATGCTCGTAGACGTGGTTTGGGTGAGTGAAATCCATGACAGATGTCAGATTGATAATTAATGGTTTAACTTAAGGTGGCAACTTAAATACACATCTGGGTGGATTGAGGCACCTGGAGTACCCAGTGTTGCCTGTATTTTTGGAAATCCCGGAGTACCCGTGTGATTTTCCTATGGACCGCCACCCAGACTCAAAGGGAACTGAGATTATTCATGCTAGAAACTTCCGTGTGCAGCCATAAGCTATTATGGGCTCTAGCATAGTTGAGTAAGTTACGTGAAGCTCTTGAAGATGCAGATCAGCAAGTAGAGGGATGTAGGTTTGGTATGGTCTGTCCGGAGTAGAGAGTTAATGTTTCTGAAAGACTGTGTCTCGGTCATCCGTTTCTCAAACACCATTTAGTGCGAGAAATCCAACGGAGGCGATCGAGTCTTGTGGGGAAAAATGCGCAAACCTCTGCAGAGTGTACAAACTAATCATGGTTAGCCGTGTCCCCGGTTATGGACAATCTTGAGTATCTAGTACTTGGAGTATCTTAAGTATCTCATCACTCTTAATTAATATTGTTGGGTTGTTAATCACTTTAATTGGGATTGAGTTGGAGGAACCTTCTCAATGATGTTTCAACTACCATGATAGTAAATTTAAAATCTATTCCTTTGTTGTAGGGAAAAAATTGCTTTTCGCAAAACTGTAACCATAGAGCTTTCCACCAGCCAAATATGCATGTAGTGAGAGCATTATTATGTTCTTTCTCTACTGTGTTACTTTGCCGGCATATTCCATGTGCTAACCCGTTTTCGGGCTGCAACATATTATGTTGCAGACTTTTCAGACGAGGAGTAAGGTTCGTTAGGTCGTTGCCGTGCAGCTCAGGTATGCCGTTGGAGTTGATGGACTCACTTTATCTTCCAAGCCTTCCGCTGTTATCGTATTAGATGGCCTTAAGCCATATTTATTGTAATAAGATCTCTTTTGAGACATCCGATGTAATAAGTGTGTGATTGCTACTCTGTTATAAATCCTTCGAGTACTATGTGTGTCAGCATTACCGATCCAGGGATGACACTGAAGCACAGAGACTTGACCGTTTGAGGTCGGGTCGCTACACTCGTACTCCGCCATATCCCAGTAATCCCATGTGTCCATCCCATATTAACTGATTCGGGTTGTAAAAGGACACCAAAAAATCCACAAAAAAAGAACTATAAAGAAGATTAGCTTACGGCACTGACCATCTCTGGTATACATCAGTATGAAGGGGTGAGCTAATTCTGTTGTCACTATGCTAAACACTTTTCTCTCATACAACATTGTTTTCTTTGTAATTTAAGCTTACATTGACAGTACATTTTATTCTATATGTGCTTATCATTTTATACCATTGTTTTTGTAATCTACATTTTGATTGTTGGACTTGATTATATTTGTATAGCTTACAAACAGGTAGTTGAACTAAAGTGTGGCACTGATGATCTCTTCATTAGATATGGGGATATTTCCAGGCTTGATCGAAGGTTGTTGTAGCAGGAGATAAAAAAGAATTGTATTCCTTTTTGGGGGATATGAGTGTATGACGAATACTAGATGAATAATACAATGGTGAATCTTATTACATAGTACACTTGTGATTGTTGTTGGAAGTGAAAAGAGGCCAGATGAATCTCTCATGAGATTTTTAACTGCATTAGCATGTAACTGAATTCAGTTCGTGGATATGGTTGATCAAGCATGGTTCTGAACTTCTGTAACATAGTATCTGTATGTCTACACATATGACCTTATTTTGTTCTTGGTTAATGTATTTTATCTACTAATACGAGGTGCTCAGATCCTAATGTTATATATATATATATCAACTACCATTGCTAATCCCCTAAAAAACCTACCATTGCTAACTCAAATTGCCCTAGACTGAGACCGAGGACAAAAGAAAGTAGCCTAATGTCCCGAGAAAAAATCGCAACACATAACCATTCCTCAAGCGGCGCCACACGATGACGCCCCAGCCACTAGTATGTATGCATTAGACTCATCTTGCCAAATATTTTATATGGTTCTTCTTGTGCACTCCCTCCAACTCCCAAAAGAGGGCTTGCAATACCAATGGCTTTTCGAGTTCTCTAATCATACAAATTCTACAAGGGTTGGGCGCGCTTTCTTGCGTCCTTGGCATTGTTGTGTTTTCATAAAAATTTCACACCCTCTATTTCAGAATATGAGGTGTATTAGTTCTTTGAGGAGTCAAACCTCATTAAGATTGACCAAATTTGTAGAGAAATATATCAACATTCGTAATATAAAATCGGTATCATTACATTCATCATGAAATGAATTTCATATTTATTTATTTAGTATTGTGGATATCAATATTTTTGGCTTTGAACTTGGCCAAAATAAAAAAAAGTGACTTTTCAAAAAAGTAATACACACATATTTTTTACTCAATATAAGGTGTATTAGTTATTAGAAAAGTCAAATCTCTTTAAGTCTGACCAAGTTAGTGGAGAAATATATCAATATCCATAATATCAAATCGATATCATTAGATTCATCATGAAATGAATTTTCATGTCCTATTTATTTTGTATTATGGATGTCGGTATTTTTGGCTCTGAACTTGGTCAAAGTTAATGAAATTTGACTTTCAAAAAACTAATACACCTTATATTTTGAAACTGATGGAGTATTTGATTTGGCAAGTGGGGGAGATGGTGGGGTATGCTTCTTTTTATTTATAATACCGTGTTTTGGTGGGCCTTTTGTAGTGTGGTTTTGTGTTATCCGCTAATTAACTTATACTTAAGTGAGAAATTTTTTTGCGTTGGTTCCCGCATGTACTATTTTGATGCTACAACATCACATGTGGCACTTTTTCCTGAGTGGTGAAGGGGTGTGCGGCATTGATATGTGTTCATAGATTGGTTGCTGCCGATTAATTTAATAAATCGTTGACCAGGTTAAAATCATGAACCAAATTCAAAATTGAATTAATCAGAAAAGCTTCAAAATTAGAAAGTATGATGGATAATTAAAAGAATTGAATAAGAGAGCTTTTTAAGAATCGTGTGACCCAGTTTGAGCTTGGAGACCTCAATTGAATATAAGGCCTTAAAATTAGGTAGCATAGTGTATGAATAAATTCACTCGGTCAGCTAGGCTCGTAAGTGGACCAAATTAGTAGTATGAGCCTTGGCTTCAGAGAAAAGAGGAAAGGAACTTAAGGCCTTGTTCGTGGGGGTTGAAGTGGGCATCACAAAAGATAGCATAGCGATGGGTAGAAGACTCGTTCTATCGTCGACATCCTTACGTACACCGCAGTGCTGAATGCCACGCGGAGCCCTTCCACAGTTTCCAATTTTTTTCCAGCACAGACCTTGGACCTGGACCGGCATGCACAGGATCCACGTTATATATGCTCAGAGCGCCATGATTTTTAACCTGATGTGCCGTCACGACCACGACGGCGGCCACGACTCGGCGCCGTGCGGAGGCAGCGGTCCAGAGCAAACACATTACTAATACCCACGCAGCGCGCGCGGTCCAGTAATAACTCAGCAGGAGGGCCAGGCCGCGACCGCACGGGCACACAGCGCTCCGACCGCCTCCCGAGCTCGTTCGATCATCCACCTCGAGCGCACCCCGCGCGCGATGGCGGAGGCGCCTCTGCTGCCGCGTAAGGACCAGGGGGACGCCGCCGAGGAGGGGGCGGGGCGCTGGCGGAGCGAGGCCGGGAAGCTGGCGTACCTGGCGCTGCCGATGGTGGCGGTGAGCCTGTCGCAGTACGCGGTGCAGGTGTCCTCCAACATGATGGTCGGCCACCTCCCCGGCGTCCTCCCGCTCTCCTCCGCCGCCATCGCCACCTCCCTCGCCTCCGTCTCCGGCTTCAGCCTCCTCGTACGCACACCACTTATCTCCACTCTCCCCTCCCCTCCCCCCTTTCCTCCTTCCGCATATTCCATTCCGTTTACGGCCTCTCGTTTACCCCCCTTCAGTTTCCATTCGCCTGGTGATAGCCAGGCATCCAGCTTGATTTCCCCCTGTTGCACGCCGCGCGTTCCTCTGCTCTGCTCGCCCATTGCGATTTGCCGACTGTCATGGTGTGTTCTTGGCTCATCGAGATTGCTCCCAGGATTTTTTCCATCTTTGTTGAAATACAGACAAGGGAAAACGAGACTAGCTCACGTGTTCTTTATTCCCATTGGGCTAGGACTTTAGAGTAGTATATTACCACTGCAGTTGGATGAGCATGTGACTTTGTGTTTTTCTAACTGGGAATTATTGAGACTAGCGAGAGACTGAACTTGTGGGCGCCATGCCATCAGATTCCTGATTGGTCGAAAGTGGTATTATTTCCTTGTAGTATCAACTAGTCCGATAACGACAGTGTGACGCCGCAGGAAAAGTATTCCGCAGCCATCAAAGTATAGTACTGTAGTCAATTCTGAAGAACCGTTCAAACTATATCTTTTTCTTTCTGCAATAATGGATTTTGCACCATTTTGTCAGCCTAAATTTCCTCCACGGTCGCTTTTCAGTGATCAGCATCAAGTTGGTATGTCACTGAACAAATTCGTGAAACAGATCGGCATGGCGAGCGCGCTGGAGACGCTGTGCGGCCAGGCCTACGGCGCGAGGCAGTACCACACTCTGGGGCTCCACACGTACCGAGCCATCGTCACCCTCCTGGTGGTGTGTGTCCCGCTCTCGCTCCTGTGGGCGTTCATGGGCAAGATCCTGGCGCTGATCGGGCAGGACCCCCTGATCGCGCACGGGGCCGGGCGGTACATCGTGTGGCTCATCCCGGGGCTCTTCGCCAACGCGGTGATCCAGCCCATCACCAAGTTCCTGCAGTCGCAGAGCCTCACCACGCCGCTGCTCCTGTCGTCCGTGGCGACGCTGGCGCTCCACGTCCCGCTCTGCTGGGTCATGGTGTTCAGGACCGGGATGGGGTACACCGGCGCCGCCCTGGCCATCAGCGTGTCATACTGGCTCAATGTGGCCATGCTCGTCGCCTACATTGTGATGTCGAGCTCCTGCAAGGAGACGCGCACGCCGCCGACCATCAAGGCCTGCAGGGGGGTGGGGGTGTTCCTGCGCCTGGCTCTGCCCTCTGCCCTCATGATATGGTAACCACTTGAACCTAGTAATTGGAAATGAAAATTAACTTTGCATTTTTCAGTTTTATTTTATGTGGCTAATCATGTAATGTTTACATTTGTTTTCAGTCTTGAGTGGTGGTCATTTGAGCTCCTTATTCTCATGTCGGGGCTTCTGCCCAACCCGGAGCTTCAAACCTCGGTGCTCTCAATATGGTACCACTACCAAATGATCTCAGTTTTACGTGGGTTAAATCTTCTTACACAATGACGCTGAACTTACATTTTTTTACTGTCATTATTTTCAAAGCCTCACGAGCATCACATTGCTCTTTACTATACCTTATGGACTTGGAGCTGCTGGAAGGTACGATCTCTCAAGGCAGTTAAATACATGGCCGATGTTTTTTCACCACATGGAAATAATTTCAGTCCGGTAATTAACTCTGTAACTTTTTTTTAATGAACAGCACGCGAGTAGCAAACGAATTGGGTGCTGGGAACCCCGAAGGAGCTCGATCGGCGGTCCGTGTCGTGATGTCAGTCGCGGTGACAGAGGCGGTGATCGTCAGTGGAGCTCTCTTGCTGTCACGGCGCCTCCTGGGCCGCGCTTACAGCAGCGAGGAGGAGGTCGCATCTGCCGTCGCCGCCATGGTTCCCCTTGTCTGCATCACCGTGGTCACCGATGGCCTGCAAGGGGTTCTCTCAGGTCACATTCATCTCTTCTGCATAACCTTTCAAGTTGTCCATCGTTTCCAACAAAATGTACTACTCTTATATTGTTTTTGAAATTTACTACTCTTATATTGTTACTAACATCTGTACGTTCTTCCGCAGGCGTGGCTCGAGGATGCGGATGGCAGCACGTGGGCGCGTACGTCAACCTCGGCTCCTTCTACCTGCTCGGGATCCCCATGGCGTTGATTCTCGGTTTTGTGCTCAAGATGGGGGCAAAGGGGCTTTGGATGGGCGTCGTCTGCGGATCCATCTCGCAGACCACGCTCCTCTCCGCCATCACGTTTTTCACCAACTGGCGGAAGATGGTTTGTTCCTCTGAACCCACTTACACCTATATAAAAATCATACGTGAAAACGAACGGTCCGATACACAATCTCACGGTCCGTTGCATTTTTTGTATTATGCAGGCTGACGAAGCTAGGGAGAGATCGCTCAGTGAGAAGGCAATGGAGTCTGAGTCGAGATCTCTGCTGGAATAGTTACGCTGCAATTTTGTAGGGGACACGCATCCCATCGCTGTGGTTTCTCTCTGAAGTGACAATGTAATTGTAGAGGAGGAAGAGGACTTAAACCGCTCTCCTTTTCTCCATCTTTACTTGTTTGGTGTCCACGGCGAAATGTTGGTGAAGCTCGTTTTTGAAATCCCCTGGTTCACGTTTCCTCTTAGTTTTGCTCGACTCGGACAGACACAGAGGGTCCATGCCGGATAGCTCAAGACTTAGGAAGCGTTCGGTTCCTCTCCGCTCTCTTAACTCTACTCCCGGAGCGGACCTCACTTTAATGGAGCTGTGAAGACCGAGCTCCACCAACTCCGCGGAGTGGAGGAGCAGAGAGATTACGAACGGGGCCTTAACAGTCGCATCTCGTCTCTACTATTAATCTTTATTATTAAAAGGAAGTTGGTGTCGCATGTTTGGTGAAACCTTTCTTCCCATCTATTATTTGTTGCTTTCCGTTTTTTATTTTGTACAACCGACTTTTTGGAGACTAATGATTTTCTGTAGGAGCACAATATACGCGCAACATCATATGGGAAGGTCCCTCCAAGCGAATGATTCGATCCCCAGGCAGGGAGGAATGAATGAACGAGGAATGAACGAACATTTTTGTTCGCTCAAAATAATCACTCACAGCAAAAGTTTTCGAATTGTCATGTAAAAACCAGTAAAATTGCCGCGCTATTGTGGAAGATTTATCATGTTCTAAAGTAAAATTTGTAACCTCAAGACACCCCGGATGCTTCTCAAGCTCGACATCGCCCATGCTTTTGACTTGGTGTTGTGGCCTTTCCTCCATGAAACCCTCACTCACTTGGGTTCTGGCGCACGTTGGCAGGAGTGGATTTCTATCACCCCTGCATCCGCCTCCACACGTGTCCTTGTTAACGGCATCCCCGGCCCACCCATCTTCCACGCAAGGGGCCTTTGCCAAGGAGACCCCCCCTTCTCTTCGTTTTGGTCATCGACATCCTAAACTCTCTCATCCAAGTTGCGAGTCGAGTGAGCCTCCTGCAGACGCGACACACGACCTGTAGTGTTTCATTATGCGCCCATGAGATCATCGTTTTCTGCCGCCTGACGAGCATAGATCTTCGGTGATCAAAGAGTTGCTTACCCTCATTGGCAATGTCAGCGGGATGTGCACCAGCTACAACAAGTGCTCTGCGACACCTATCCAGTGCTATGATGACCAGGTGATCACCTTCACCGCCTCCATTGCGTGCCCCATCGCCCACTTACCCATGGAGTACCTGGATCTTCCTCTTTCCATCAGGAAGCCATCCGACGTCGACCTTCTCCTGCTTGTTGACAAGCTCGAGAAGAAGCTATCCACTTGGCGGGCTTCCATGTTATCTCTTGGAGACCGACTTGCGCTAGTTCGGCACGTCATTTGTGCAATGCCTACCCACTTACTCGTCGCCATCGTCCTCAACAAGACGATCCTCGCCATGGTCAACTAGATCATCCACGGTTTTCTTTGGGCCGGCCGCAAGGATGCCAAGGGTGGTCGGTGCAAGATCAACTGGGCTAAGGTTTGCCACCACCGGGCTAAGATCTCTATCGTGCTGGCACGCGTCGCAACCCGCTGGTTGTGGCTCAAGCGCACCGACCCGACTCGCCCTTGGAGTCAGTTCCACCCCCTGCCGATGTCGAGGCCTTGTAGATTTTCCGCGCCTCTACATCATGGTCTGTTGGTGATGGGAATACTTGCTTGTTTTGGTCCGACTCTTGGATCGACGGGAACCCCATTGCTGACCTAGCCCCGCTCATTTCTTGTTGCGGTGCCCAAAGCGATGCCACCGAAACCACACTATGCGCCAAGGTTTGATGGATCGGGCTTGGATCCGTGACATTCACGGCGGACTCAAGCCTGCTACGCTCGTGCAATATGTTCAGACCTGGCGTCGCCTACACCACCTAGAGCTCATAGACTTGTCGGATACATTTCATTGGTGTTGGACGGAAGTCTGGAAACTACACCGTCAAGTCCTACTACCTTTCCCTTTTCCATGGATCGATCCTAGGTCCTAATTGGTGCACTACTTGGAAACCTGGGCACCTCTCCGCATCAAGGTGTTCACTTGGCTCTCCTTCCAAGATACTTGTTGGACGGCAAATAGGTTTGCTCGCCATGGCATCCCACATGATGAATGGTGCATTTTCTATGACCAAGTCCCCCGAAGTCATTCAACACTTGCTTGTCGGTTGTTCCTTTTCCCGACATGTTTGGCCCGAGGTGCTATCTTAGTGTCGATCCACGACATCGTTACCCGACTCGACAATGGGCTTCTCCACTTGGTTGGCGGATTCCTGCACCAATGCCCCCAACACCCATCGTCGGGGACTCTCCTCCATCATCATTCTCACGGCCTAGGTGGTGCCAGCGCAATGCGTGCATTTTCGATGGTAAGCAATCATCCATCTCGCGTCTTTTTCAGGAGATCCAAGATGAGGCGTGCTTGTGGGCTAAAGCTGGCGCCAAAGGAATGATCAATCTCTTGCCAGCGACGTAGACCTAGAGTTCTTTGGGGTCGAGCAACCCCTTTAGCCTTCTGCTCCGGTCACCGTGGTTACGCCTCCTAGCACACGTATCACGTGTTGTACCACCCCTCTATATTTGTTCAAACTCCTTCTATCAATGGAATGATCCACAAGCTTTGCGTATTCGCGAAGAAAATAAAGTAAAATTTGTCATACCATATGAGAAAATTGTCATGTTGCGGCAGTATGTTTGCCATGCGTTTTCGAGGATTTGCCATGATTGTAGCATGTAAAATTGCCAGCCTAAAAAATAAAATGGCGAGAATTGTCATGCACATGTTCACCACTTTGTTGAAAGAAGCCTTGCTAGATGAGTGAAATGGTGAAATTTTCATACTCCAACATAATCTGCCATCTCAAAAAGTGTTTGCTGAGATTGCCGTCCAGAGTGAACTATATACTGCCGTCAGCACGTAGTTTGCTCAGAGGAGTGTGTGGAAGTGAATGCTTTGGGATTCATGTTGGGAATTCAACGGCGTATAGCATGTTTGCTGCGAGTCGTGAAATGTCTGACATCAACACAATAGCATTTGGATTCTTTATCTGTGCCTTTACTTCCTTTCCTTAGTTCAGATATGATTGCTACATTGTGATAATAAGTCAATCAAAAATAGTAGATCTATCGCCAACAAATCAATAAAAAAACAGATTCACTACATGTTGGTTCTCTTAACTTGGAAATTGGGTGCCAAATAAGAATATGACTAATGGTGTCCTAAACTATGAGGTGCTAAGCACGTCGGCCTGTCAATCATGGGCCGGGTCGAGGATCCCTAGACATCCGAAGAATGGACCATGTTTTCCATGCCCCACGGCGTACTCAAGATGGAATCCTCCAAAGACTTGAAGCATACTCCAAGACACATTTGAATCATTGGCATGTTTATCCCTAGATGTAACCGACCTACGTGTAACACTAGGTACCCTCGGTGCCTATATAAGCCGAGGGGTTATAGACCATAGGGTAAGATCCATTCACATACGATCTCAAGGTAGATCATCCTATACTTTGTACTCCATCAAAAATCAATACAATAGAAGCAGGGCATAGGGCTTTACCTCTTCGAGAGGTCCCGAACCTGGGTAAAACATTGTGTCCCTCTTTGTTCTGTTACCATCAAGCTAAGATCACCAGCTCGGGACCCTGTACCCGAGATTCGCTGGATTTGACCCTGACAACTACCATTAATGCCTAAAAATAGTCTCGGTTTTTCTCACGTCCAATCTTTGCCTCACCCACAACCGAAACCAATTAATTAGCTAGACAGTTAATTGCACATAATTAATTTATACGTCTGAAAGGATTGGTATGGTCGACTAGAGAGGCAGAGGGGGGTCAATAGGAACTAACAATTTTTAGCCTCTTTATCAAATTTTAGGTTCAACAAGAAAGTAGGTTGACAACCTCTATGACAAGAAACACGATACAAACTTGCACAAAGTAAAGGAATGAAGTAACCGCAAGTGGAGTCGATGGAGACGAGGATGTGTTTCCGAAGTTCCCTCCTTTGGGGGAGATACGTCTCTGTTGAAGAGGTATGGAGGCACAATGCTCTCCAACAAGTCAGAAGGACCAACATATTTTCCTCACGCCCTCGCACAATACAAACAAGGTTAGGGCTCTCTCCACAACTTAATTGGAGGCTCCCAACACCATCACGAAGCATCACCACATTGGAATGTGGATCCAATGTGACCTCTTTCATCTAGGATGTCCAAACACCCAAGAGTAACAAGATCCACAAGTGAAAGTATGGGGGAATCAATTTCCTTTGATGAAAGTGTAGATCTAGGTCTCCTCCCTCAATCCCTAGCAAATCAACAAGTTTGATTGGCTAGAGAACGAGATCGGGCAGGAAAGCTCTTAGGGCAACAATGGAGAGCAGAAAACGACAAGAGATAAGTGGAGAGGTGGAAGAACCACCTCTTATATAGGACCCCCCCCCTCCCCAATCCAACCATTCCATCGTAGAAATACACGTGAGTGGTACAACCGGATCAGGATCTGGTACAAACGCTCAAGGAAGTTTTGGCAGCCAGCGGTGCCCAGTGCGGTACAACCGCCAGCACATCCATTAGTACCGTTGAATAACATTCAACCGGGACAACCGGATAGGTACAACCATGTACCGCACTGGTAACCCAACAGAATCACCTGTTCCACGGTACTTGGGCCGATGCACGGTCCGGAACAACTACAGTGGTAGAGCACCTACGGTCGCTAAGTCATGTGTGGTACAACCATAACAGGCTGATCGGTTGTATCACTGTAAATAATGCAGCCGTGACAACCAGGACGACAACCTCCGTGTACCGCCTAGCCACCCAAAAGGAATCTGTCGGCGTTCTGGGAACGGGGGTCCCCAGACTTGCCTGCCTGCGGCCCACGGCGTGGCTGAGCTAGCAGGTCTGTACGTCCCATCTTCATCGACGAGGTATTCAAGACCCTCGCGAGGGGCCAAACCTCGCGAGGCGGATGACGCAAGACCTCCTCAGGAGCGGCCTCGCCAGGCAGGCTCACGAGGGGCGGAGAGATCAAGGCAAGGCGAACCTTGCGAGGTCCTCGTGACATGAGCCATGACGATCGAGACCAGGCGAGCGCCAGATGGGCGCAAGTGCGCGCAGCGTCCTTGTTTCCTCTTTGGTGCCAAGGGGGCAAGCGCACGTGCGGAGTATGGAGGCATCAAGCAAAGGTTTCCATATCGGTGCAAGAAGACCAAGACCAGCAGGACGACAAGATGGAGGTCACCATAGAGCCCAAGACGGCGTCACCACCAGAGCCTTTTGCAGGCGAAGACTACTTTTGTCAGGATAAGTTGTACTAGTTGTCCCCTTTCAAATTGGCCGTTGTTGGCTCCCTTCCCGCTCAATATTTAGGGAGAGGATCAGGGCCTATATAAGTAGAACTAGCCACCACAGTAGAAAAATGGACTCATTCAGAGAGGGAAAAGAAGGGCGGCGGGGGGAGAGCTCATTCAGAGGCATCTCACCCACACAAGTTTGCCAAGCACAAGAACACCTCAACCTCAGGAGATTGTTCTTCCACTTGTACTGTTCATCATCAGCCCAAGAGGCAATCCACCACCACCACACTACAGTAGGATATTACACCACAACGGTGGCCCGAACCAGTATAAATCTTGTGTCTTTATCTTGTGAGTTCGTCGAGTTCATCCGCGAGATCTTAGCGAGCTAGGGCGTGAATTGATAGGGAGAAAACCTTCGCGCGCACCCCAGTGTTCGAACCTCGAGGGTTTTGCCGGAACCCATGATCCGATAATTGGCGCGCCAGGTAGGGGTGTGCCGAAGCTTCCTTCTGTCACTCCGCGTCCTGTTGCTCCGTCGTATCCATGGCAGACATGCGCCGCGCTCATGCTGAGCGCCGGGCTACCATCGACGCCCGCGTCGCTCAGACGGCTCCCATCGGTGGGCCACCTCGTCGTTCCCCGTCACCAGCCGCCACCGGCCCAGCGGGGAACGAGCGGCAAGCATCCTCGCTGCACCCCTCGGTGCGGCGGGACGGCCACACCGCCATGTTGGAAATATGCCCTAGAGGCAATAATAAATTAGTTATTATTATATTTCCTTATTCATGATAATCGTTTATTATCCATGCTAGAATTGTATTGATAGGAAACTCAGATACATGTGTGGATACATAGACAACACCATGTCCCTAGTAAGTCTCTAGTTGACTAGCTCGTTGATCAATAGATGGTTACGGTTTCCTGACCATGGACATTGGATGTCGTTGATGACGGGATCACATCATTAGGAGAATGATGTGATGGACAAGACCCAATCCTAAGCCTAGCACAAGATCGTATAGTTCATATGCTAAAGCTTTTCTAATGTCAAGTATCATTTCCTTAGACCATGAGATTGTGCAACTCCCGGATACCGTAGGAATGCTTTGGGTGTACCAAACGTCACAACGTAACTGGGTGGCTATAAAGGTGCACTGCGGGTATCTCCGAAAGTGTCTGTTGGGTTGGCACGAATCGAGACTGGGATCTGTCACTCCGTGTAACGGAGAGGTATCTCTGGGCCCACTCGGTAGGACATCATCATAATGTGCACAATGTGACCAAGGAGTTGATCACGGGATGATCTATTACGGAACGAGTAAAGAGAGTTGCCGGTAACGAGATTGAACGAGGTATCGGGATACCGATGATCGAATCTCAGGCAAGTAGCATACCGATAGACAATGGGAATTGTATACGGGATTGATTAAATCCTCGACATCGTGGTTCATCCAATGAGATCATCGTGGAACATGTGGGATCCAGCATGGGTATCCAGATCCCGCTGTTGGTTATTGACCGGAGAGTCGTCTCGGTCATGTCTGCGTGTCTCCCGAACCCGTAGGGTCTACACACTTAAGGTTCGGTGACGCTAGGGTTGTAGAGATATTAGTATGCGGTAACCCGAAAGTTCTTCAGAGTCCCGGATGAGATCCCGGACGTCACGAGGAGTTCTGGAATGGTCCGAAGGTGAATATTTATATATAGGAAGTCCAGTTTTGGCCATCGGGAAAGTTTCGGGGGTAATCGGTATTGTACCGGGACCACCGGAAGGGTCCCGGGGATCCACCGGGTGGGGCCACCTATCCCGGAGGGCCCCATGGGCTGAAGTGGGAGGGGAACCAGCCCCTGGTGGGCTGGTGCGCCCCCCATGGGCCTCCCCCTGCGCCTAGGGTTGGAAACCCTAGGGGTGGGGGCGCCCCACTTGACTTGGGGGGCAAGTCCCCCCCTTGGCCGGTGCCCCCCCCCCTTTGGAGATTGGATCTCCTAGGGTCGGCGCCCCCCTAGGGGTCCTATATATAGTGGGGGAAAGGGAGGGCAGCCGCACCCAAGTCCCTCGCGCCTCCCTCTCCCTCCGTGACACCTCTCCCTCTCGTTGGTGCTTGGCGAAGCCCTGCCGAGATCCCGCTGCTTCCACCACCACGCCGTCGTGCTGGTGGATCTCCATCAACCTCTCCTCTCCCCTTGCTGGATCAAGAAGGAGGAGACGTCTATCCGTTCCGTACGTGTGTTGAACGCTGAGGTACCATCCGTTCGGCGCTATGATCATCGGTGATTTGGATCACGACGAGTACGACTCCGTCAACCCCGTTCTCTTGAACGCTTCCGCTTAGCGATCTTCAAGGGTATGAAGATGCACTCCATCTCTCTCGTTGCTAGTATCTCCTAGATTGATCTTGGTGACACATAGGAAAATTTTGAATTATTGCTACGATCTCCAACAGTGGCATCATGAGCTAGGTCTATGCGTAGATTCTATGCACGAATAGAACACAAAGCAGTTGTGGGCGATGATTTGTTCAATTTGCTTACCGTTACTAGTCTTATCTTGATCCGGCGGCATTGTGGGATGAAGCGGCCCGGACCGACCTTACACGTACGCTTACGTGAGACTGGTTCCACCGACTGACATGCACTTGATGCATAAGGTGGCTGGCGGGTGTCTGTCTCTCCCACTTTAGTTGGATCGGATTCGATGAAAAGGGTCCTTATGAAGGGTAAATAGCAATTGGCATATCACCGTTGTGGTTTTGCGTAGGTAAGAAACGTTCTTGCTAGAAACCCATAGCAGCCACATAAAACATGCAACAACAATTAGAGGATGTCTAACTTGTTTTTGCAGGGTTTTTGCTTTGTGATGTGATATGGCCAAAAGGATGTGATGAATGGTATATGTGATGTATGAGATTGATCATGTTCTTGTAATAGGAATCACGACTTGCATGTCGATGAGTATGACAACCGGCAGGAGCCATAGGAGTTGTCTTAATTTATTTATGACCTGTGTGTCAATGAAAATGCCATGTGATTACTTTACTTTATTGCTAACCGTTAGCCATAGTAGTAGAAGTAATAGTTGGCGAGGCAACTTCATGAAGACACGATGATGGAGATCATGGTGTCATGCCGGTGACGATGGTGTTCATGCCGCGCCTCGAAGATGGAGATCAAAGGCGCAAGATGATATTGGCCATATCATGTCACTTTATGATTTGCATGTGATGTTTGTCATGTTTACATCTTATTTGCTTAGAACGACGGTAGCATAAATAAGATGACCCCTCGCTGAAATTTCAAGAAAAGTGTTCCCCCTAACTGTGCACCGTTGCAAAGGTTCGTTGTTTCGAAGCACCACGTGATGATCGGGTGTGATAGATTCTAACGTTCGCATACAACGGGTGTAAGCCAGATTTACACATGCGAAACACTTAGGTTGACTCGACGAGCCTAGCATGTACAGACATGGCCTTGGAACACGGAAGACCGAAAGGTCGAACATGAGTCGTATAGTGGATACGATCAACATGAAGATGTTCACCGATGATGACTAGTCTGTCTCACGTGATGATCGGACATGGCCTAGTTGACTCGGATCATGTATCACTTAGATGACTAGAGGGATGTCTATCTAAGTGGGAGTTCATTGAATAATTTGATTAGATAAACTTAATTATCATGAACATAGTCAAAAGTTCTTTACAAATTATGTCGTAGCTCACGCTTTGGTTCTACTATTTTAGATATGTTCCTAGAGAAAAATTTAGTTGAGAGTTGACAGTAGCAATTATGCGGACTAGGTCCATGAACTGAGGATTGTCCTCGTTGCTGCACAGAAGGGCTATGTCCTTAATGCACCGCTCAGTGCGTTGAACCTCGAGCGTCGTCTGTAGATGTTGGGAAATATCTGACATACACATTTTGATGACTACGTGATAGTTCAGTGCGTAATACTAACGGTTTAGAATTGTGGCACCAAAGATGTTTTTGAAACGTCGCAGAACATATGAGATGTTCCAAAGACTGAAATTGGAATTTCAGACTAGTGCCCACGTCAAGAGGTATGAGACCTCTAACAAGTTTCTTAAGCCTGCAAACTAAGGGACAAAAGCTCAATCGTTGAGCATGTGCTCAAATTGTCTGAGTACTACAATCGCTTGAATCGAGTGGGAGTTAATCTTCCAGATGAGATAGTGATAGTTCTCCATAGTCACTGCCACCAAGCTATTAGAGCTTAGTGATGAACTATAACATATCAGGGATAGACATGATGATCCTTGAGCAATTCACGATGTTTGACACCGTGAAAGTAGAAATCAAGTAGGAGCATCAATTGTTGATGGTTAGTAAAACCACTAGTTTCAAGAAGGGCAAGGGAAAGAAGGGATACTTCATGAGACGGCAAATCAGTTGCTGCTCTAGTGAAGAAACCCAAGGTTGAACCAAACCCGAGACTAAGTGCTTCTATAATGAGGGGAACGGTCACTGAAGCTGAACTACCCTAGATACTTGGTAGATGAGAAGGCTGGCAAGGTCGACAGAAGTATTTTGGAAATACGTTATATTAATGTGTACTTTACTAGTACTCCTAGTAGCACCAGGGTATTAAAATACCGGTTCAGTTGCTAAGTGTTAGTAACTCGAAATAAAAGGCTACGGAATAAACGGAGACTAGCTGAAGGTGAGATGATGATATGAGTTGGAAGTGTTTCCAAGGTTGATGTGATCAAGCATCGCATGCTCCCTCTACCATCGAGATTGGTGTTAAACCTAAATAATTGTTATTTGGTGTTTGTGTTGAGCATAGACATGATTGGATTATGTTTATCGCAATATGGTTATTCATTTAAAGAGAATAATGGCTACTCTATTTATTTGGATAATATCTTCAATGGTCTTGCACCTAAAATGAATGTTTTATTGAATCTCGGTCGTAGTGATACACATGTTCATGCCAAAAGATATAAGATAGTAATGATAGTACCACATACTTGTGGCACTGCCATTTGAGTCATGTTGGTATAAAACGCATGAAGAAGCTCCATGTTGATGGATCTTTGGACTCACTCGTTTTTGAAAAGATTGAGACATGCGAACCATGTCTATTGGTAGATATGCATGAAGAAACTCCATACAGATGGATCATTTGGACTCACTTGATTTTGAATCACTTGAGACATGCAAATCATACCACATGGGCAAGATGACTGAAAGGCCTCGTTTTCAGTAAGATGGAACAAGAAAGCAACTTGTTGGAAGTAATACATTTTGATGTGTGCAGTCCAATGAGTGCTGAGGCACACAGTGGATATCGTTATGTTCTTACTTCACAGATGATTTGAGTAGATGCTGAGTATATTTACTTGATGAAACACAAGTCTGAATTATTGAAAGGTTTAAGTAATTTCAGAGTGAAGTTGAAGATCGTCGTGACAAGATGATAAAATGTCTATGATATGATCATAGAGATGAATATCTGAGTTACGAGTTTGGCACACAATTAAGACATTGTGGAAATTGTTTCACAACTAATACCGCCTGGACCACCATAGTGTGATGGTGTGTCCGAACATCACAACTGCACCCTATTGGATATGGTGCATACCATGATGTCTCTTATCGAATTACCACTATCGTTTATGGGTTAGGCATTAGAGACAAACGCACTCACTTTAAATAGGGCACCACACAATTCCGTTGAGACGACACCGTATGAACTATGGCTTAGAGAAACCTAAACTGTCGTTTCTTAAAAGTTTGGGGCTGCGATGCTTATGTAAAAAAGTTTTAGGCTGATAAGCTCGAACACAAAGCGGGTAAATGCATCTTCATAGAATACCCAAAAATAGTTGAGTATACCTCCTATTTCAGATCCGGAAGCAAAATTGATTGTTTCTAGAAACGGGTCCTTTCTCGAGGAAAAGTTTCTCTCGAAAGTATTGAGTGGGACGATGGTGGAGACTTGATGAGGTTATTGAACCGTCACTTCAACTAGTGTGTAGCAGGGCACATAAAGGGGAAAACTTTGTTTTTGCCACTCTAACTTTTGCCAATTTTGCTTATGTCACTCTAGAATTTGACATATCACTTTTGCCACTCTTAGCTTTTGACAATGTATCACTTTTGTCATTCCGTGGCAAAAGCAAAATTTTCATAGTGGCAATTGTGATACGTTGTCAAAAGCTAATAGTGGCAAAAGTGAAATGAAAAATTATCGTTTTTGCCATGGAATGGCATTTGTGATGTATTGTCAAAAGTTAAGAGTGACAAAAATGAGATGTCAAACTCAAGAGTGGCATAAGCAAAATTGGCAAAAGATAGAGTGGCAAAAACAAAGTTTTCCCCACATAAAGTTGTTCCTGTGGCACCTACACCAATTGAAGTGGAAGCTTATGATAGTGATCATGAAACTTCGGATCAAGTCACTACCAAACCTCATAGGTCGACAAGGATGTGTACTACATCAGAGTGGTACATAATCCTGTCTTGGAAGTCATGTTGCTAGACAACAATGAACCTACGAGCTATGGAGAAGCAATGGTGGGCCCGGATTCCAACGAATGGCTCGAGGCCATAAAATCCGAGAGAGGATCCATGTATAAAACAAAGTATAGACTTTGAAAAGAACTACTTGATGGTCGTAAGGCTGTTGGATGCAGATGGATTTTAAAAGGAAGACAGACAATGATGGTAAGTGTCACCATTAAGAAAGCTCGACTTGTCGTTAAGATGTTTCCCGACAAGTTCAAGGAGTTGACTACGATGAGACTTTCTCACTCGTAGCAATGCTAAGAGTCTATTGGAATTATGTTAGCAGTTACTGCATTATTTATGAAATCTTGTAGATAGGATGTCAAAACATTGTTTCCTCGACGTTTTTCTTGAGGAAAGGTTGTATGTGATACAACCAGAAGGTTTTGTCAATCTTGAAAGATGCTAACAAGTATGCAAAGCTCCAGCAATCCTTCTAAGGACTGGAGTAAGCATCTCGGAATTGGAATGTACGCTTTGATGAGATGATCAAAGATTTTGGGTTTATACGAAGTTTATGAGAAACTTGTATTTCCAAAGAAGTGAGTGGGAGCACTATAGAATTTTTGATGAGTATATGTTGTTAACATATTGTTGATCAGAAATGATGTAGAATTTCTGGAAAGCATACAGGGTTATTTAAAAAGTGTTTTTGGAAAACCTGGATTAAGCTACTTGAACATTGAGCATCAAGATCTATAAGGATAGATCAAAATCGCTTAATAGTAATTTCAAACGAACACATACCATGACAAAATTTTGAAGGAGTTCAAAAATAGATCGGCAAAGAAGGAGTTCTTGGCTATGTTATAAGGTATGAGTATTGAGTAAAACTCAAGACCTGACCACGGCAGAATAGAGAGAAAGGACGAAGGTCATCCCCTATGCTTTAGACGTAGGCTCTAAAGTATGCAATGTTGTGTACCGCACCTGAAGCGTGCTAAGCCTTGAGTCAGTCAAGGGGTACAAGTGTGATCTAGGAATGGATCACAGGACAACGGTCAAGGTTATCCTTAGTAACTAGTGGACTAAGGAATTTTCTCGATTATGGAGGTGGTAAAAGAGTTCGTCGTAAAGGGTTACGCCGATGCAATCTTTGACACTAATCTGGATGATTCTGAGTAGTAAACCGGATTCGTATAGTAGAATAGTTATTTGGAATAGCTCCAAAAGGAGCGTGGTAGCTGCATCTGCAAGATGACATAGAGATTTGTAAAGCACACACGAATCTGAAAGGTTCAGACCCGTTGACTATAACATCTCTCACAAGCATAACATGATCAAACCCAGAACTCATTGAGTGTTAATCGCATGGTAATGTGAACTAGATTATTGACTCTAGTAAACTCTTTGGGTGTTAGTCACGTGGGGATGTGACCTTGAGTGTTAATCACATAGCGATGTGAACTAGATTATTGACTCTAGTGCAAGTGGGAGACTGTTGAAAATATGCCCTAGAGGCAATAATAAATTAGTTATTATTATATTTCCTTATTCATGATAATCGTTTATTATCCATGCTAGAATTGTATTGATAGGAAACTCAGATACATGTGTGGATACATAGACAACACCATGCCCCTAGTAAGCCTCTAGTTGACTAGCTCGTTGATCAATAGATGGTTACGGTTTCCTGACCATGGACATTGGATGTCGTTGATGACGGGATCACATCATTAGGACAATGATGTGATGGACAAGACCCAATCCTAAGCCTAGCACAAGATCGTATAGTTCGTATGCTAAAGCTTTTCTAATGTCAAGTATCATTTCCTTAGACCATGAGATTGTGCAACTCCCGGATACCGTAGGAATGCTTTGGGTGTACCAAACGTCACAACATAACTGGGTGGCTATAAAGGTGCACTGCGGGTATCTCCGAAAGTGTCTGTTGGGATGGCACGAATCGAGACTAGGATTTGTCACTCCTTGTAACGGAGAGGTATCTCTGGGCCCACTCGGTAGGACATCATCATAATGTGCACAATGTGACCAAGGAGTTGATCACAGGATGATGTGTTATGGAACGAGTAAAGAGACTTGCCGGTAATGAGATTGAACGAGGTATCGGGATACCGACGATCGAATCTCGGGCAAGTATCGTACCGATAGACAAAGGGAATTGTATACAGGATTGATTAAATCCTCGACATCGTGGTTTATCCGATGAGATCATTGTGGAACATGTGGGAGACAACATGGGTATCCAGATCCCGCTGTTGGTTATTGACCGAAGAGTCGTCTCGGTCATGTATGCGTGTCTCCCAAACCCGTAGGGTTTACACACTTAAGGTTCGGTGACGCTAGGGTTGTAGAGATATTAGTATTTTCAGGACCCCGATTCCAAGTCACATCGATCTAGCCGGTAACACCTCATATCACATTGCGGCCTCACGCACGGTATCCCACAGGTGTCGCCTTACCATGGCCCGGGACTGTTTGCGCCTTTTGGCTCACGTATATGATAGTGTCGCTAGCATCCATATGACAGAGAACCCGGGCCGACATGGCTAGTCGTGAACCCAAAGCAGCACAGACCTATGGAGACAGGCATACGTGAATCACATCGAGCATGTCGGTCATCAGCGAGTGAATCCGGGCTGTAGCACTGGGCTAACAGGACTCCGGGGAACCCGGGCTGTAGCAGGCTAGGCAGGACTCCGGATGTCACCGCGTGACATTTCCTTGAAGGGACATACATAGGAACGAAGTGAAACACATGCCGGCCAGTCAAGTGTCCTGAGCAATAGTGCTGGGCTAGCAGGACTCCGGTGAACCGGGCTGTAGCGGACTACTATGGCTCGAGGAACACTAGACTACATTTCCCCATAAGAAAGGCTGCCAAGGATAAACAACTAGATTGTCGGATCCCACTCATACCAAGCATTTCAATCATACATACAATATGCCCGATATGAGTACATACAACATGGCATCACAACAAAACTCTACAACTCAAGTACTTTATTTAAAGGCTCCAGAGAGCCATACATAACATGTTCATACAGGTAGGGGTCACATGACCCGACACTCAAGTCATACAAGCATACAAGCACAAGCGGAAGTAAATAGTCTGAGTACAGACACTAGAAAGCAAGAAGGCTTCCGAAGCATGTCTATCTACATAGGGCCCTCCATGGCCAGGATCACCACCTGGGTGGCTAGTCACTCGTCGACATCAAGGTCTACATAAAACCCATCGGAGGGGGCGGTGTTGTCATCTGAAAACAATAAATAAGCAAACATGAGTACAAGGTACTCAGCAAGTCTTACATTAGAACCTAATATACATGCTCATTCTCAAGAAGGTGGTGGGGTTATTGCAGCAAGCCAGCTTTGACTCTTGGCTAGGCTATCCTACGGAACTCCACTAATAAAATAGTTTTCGCACACGAGTCCACTACTCACCAACACAATACTCCACCGGGGATCCTCCCTCGTCATCCTACGAGAGGGCCATCCTCGGTACTCACACTTATCTTGAGTCTTTTAGTAGTAACCATTAACTTCTCTATGAACTGTATAGGCAACAAAGTAGTCCTTTACCGCGGACGCGGCTATTCGAATAGATGATGTTAACCCTGCAGGGGTATACTTCTTCATACACGCTTTCACCACTTACCGCCGCTTACACGACATGTACTTGGCAACCTTCAAGCGGAAGCCCAACGAGGGTGTCGGCCACGGCCTACCTAAACACTTAAGTCCCTAGCCCAGGTTTATCACCTATCCAGGTTCCATCCGCAGGGAGTCTGGCCGAGGTTACCACATACGACCCCGAACGATGTGAACAGGGTCCCGAGACGCCAAACGGGCGCCCGGCATACCCGGCCACGGTGTATCTACCACAACATAGCCCACCCCTAGGGTCAGCGCTACGCACGGCCGCCAACACATAACCTACAAACACCAGAAACTATTTGCAACTCCTGGACAGAGTACTAGGGTGATTAAGAATCCGAGAGGGTCCATTGGTTTCGGGCCCAACGTATGGTAGTAAATGCATCTTAAATCACACATACAGATCTCAGTTCTTATGGACGGCCTCAACGAAACAACCCACCATGTACTCCTACATGGCCTCTCATCGATACCTTTACCAAATCATGTTCATCACATCCCTCACATTACCGATATAACCATTTCACTCTAGCCCATCACCCAGATGGACCAGACCTGACACAACTCTAAGCATAGCAGGCATAGCAAGGTAGGAAACACATACATGGCTCAATCAACTCCTACACATGCTAGTGGGTTTCATCTAGTTACTGTGGCAATGACAGGTCATGCAGAGGAAAAGGGCTCAACTACCGTAGCACACAGCAGTTTGAATCGCGTTGTCTTAATGCAGTAAACAAGAGCAGAAGCGAGAACATGGGTTTGTATCGAAATGATCAATGGCTGCTTGCCTGTTGTAGTGGTAGTAGGGTACTTCCCTTCAGACGGATACTCGGGGTTATCCTCGGAGGCGGAACCTACCACGAAAGATACACCAAACATAATCAACACATGACAATATGCAACAGTATGATGCATGCTATGACATGGCAAAATGAATGTGTCTTGGCCTAATGCACGCTAAAACAGGATGGAATGAACTCATTTGAATCAAAGATTCAAATGTTAGCTCATTTAACATGGCCTTATTAGTGCATTTTCTTATTCTGCTTAAACAGCAAGGTTAACTTGTTTTGTCATGCATGAAACCATTACAGATGGATAGATTGAATTTTTCTGATCATTTTTCATATATAACTTGTTTGATTTGGAGCTATGGTTGATTTTCTATGATTTTTAGAAGTTTTGGCTATTTTCTGGAATTTCCTATTAAAGAATAAATCCAGTAATTGAATTAATGCGTCAGCATGACATAGGTGTGACGTCAGCGGGTCAACTGGGTCGGCCAGGTCAAACCTGACTGGTGGGCCTTGTCTGTCAGTGTCACAACTAATTAACAGAATTAAATTAACACTAATTAGCTGTCAGTGGGGCCTGGGCCCACATGTTAGTGACTAAACTAATTAAATTTAGTTAAAACTAATCCTAAACTAATTAGCAGACCGGCCCCACCTGTCATAGACTTAGGGGGGTCAACCTAGGCCCACACAGGGGTCAAACAGAGTCAAACTCGCCGACGTCTAGCCGCCGGCGAGGCCAAACGCGGCGGAGCAATGCGGGATTTGCACTCCGGCAACCAAATGGGCGGCGGAGACTATCTACGTGATGCGGGGAGGAAGCCGCGTCGAGTGGTGGCAGTGGGTGGAGCTGGGGTGGTCGGAAACGTCGCCGGCGACGAGTTTGGCGGCGGCCGGAGCTCGGGTGAGGTTGAGCTAGTCGCTAGGGGGCACGGCGAGGGGCGTGCGGGGGTGCTACGGGCTCCTGCGAGTGCGTGGAAGACGAAGGCGTGCTTGGTGGCGTCCCAATGTGGCTATGGCCACGACGACGACGTGCGGTGGCGGCGGCGAGCTTCGGCTTCGATGGCAGAGGTGGTTAGAGGACGCGGACGAGCGCGGGGAGAGGGGGAAACGGTGGCGGAGCTCACAGCGGTTGCAGGGGAGCGAACGACGAGCTCGGGGAAGGGCTAGAGCGAGCGGGGCGGCGAAGAGGATCTCTGGTGGCCGGAGTTGAGAACGAGCTCGGTGCAGCGTCTCCGGGGCGAGCGAGCGCTCGGGGCTCGGCCTACTTGATGTAGTCGACGACGGCGGAGCTTCCTGGCATATCGGGGCAACGAATGGACGGCGGTGGCTGCGGGGAAGCTTGTCGGCGGCGACGGCTGCGCTCGGCAGGAAGATGGGGAGAGAGCCAGAGAGGGGGAGAGGCCACGGGGAGAGTGGGAAGAAAGAGAGGGAGACGTGGGGGTCGGCGTGGCACTCATAGACGCCTCCAGGGCGTCGGCAGAAGCAGGAGTTGGCCGGCCCGCGGCCACGCGCTCCTCGTCCTCCTGGCGAGAGGAGGAGAACGACTGGCATAAGCCAGTGGACTGGGCCGAGCCGGGTGGGCTGGTGGGCTGCAACAGGTAAGTCCCTATTCTTTCTCTCCTTTTTTGTTTATTTATTTATTTATTATTTCTGTAACTTCAGGGCTTTATTAAAAATGCCAGGGCATTACCATAAATCATAAAATTAATCATGGCCACTGCTTAGAATATATCCAGCAGCAAACATTTTAGTTTATGATTATTTGAGCATTTAAAATATTTTATAGCATTTAAATGCCTAAATGCAAATACCATAAGGATTAATCCAATGACCTTAGATGTCCTAGAAAAAATGTGCACCATTTTTGTCAAAGGTTTTAACCCAAAGCAAAAAGGGTGGGCTTTTTAGAAGGGCATTTCAGGTTCATTGAAAAAGTTTTTAGTAAACCCTAGTTGTTCCAGGGGGGTGCTGGGGGTTCTGTCATCCCCATTTCAAATTTAAAAGGAATTTAAACATGATGCACACTCTAATGCTTGAACTAGCTAGGGTGTGACAACTCACCCCCACTCAAAAGAATCTCGTCTCGAGATTTAGGACCCTCCGGAAAGAAGGTGGGGTACTCGAGTCGAAGACGATCCTCCCTTTCCCAAGTGGCTTCTTTCTCGGAATGGTGTGACCATTGAACCTTGAGAAACTTGATATTATGACGTCGAGTGGTACGCTCGGCTTGATCAAGGATACGAACGGGATATTCCCGGTACGAGAGGTTATCTTGTAGATCAAGCGTTTCATGGTCCACTCCACGGATAGGATCCGCAAAGCAACGCGTGAGTTGAGAAACGTGGAAGACATCGTGAACTCTGGAAAGATGCGAAGGTAGTTCCAATTGGTAGGCAACTTCTCCTCGTTTAGCAAGAATGCGAAAGGGTCCGATGTAACGAGGAGCCAATTTGCCTTTGATACCGAAATGATGGGTTCCCTTTAACGGAGTAACCCGAAGGTAAGCCTTCTCGCCGACTTCATAAGTCATAAGCTTATGTTTACGATCATATTGACTCTTTTGATGAGATTGGGCTGTTTTCAATTTCTCACGAATAACGCGAACCTGTTCTTCTGCTTCCTGGATCATATCCGGGCCAAAGAGTTGTCTTTCCCCGGTTTCTGACCAGTTAAGAGGCATTCGACATTTTCGTCCATAGAGAACTTCGAAAGGAGCCTTGCCCAAGCTAGCTTGATAACTATTGTTATAAGCAAACTCCACGAATGGAAGGCAATTCTCCCAACCCATTCCGAACGAGATGACAGAAGCTCGAAGCATATCTTCCAGAATTTGATTGACTCGCTCTACTTGACCACTTGATTGAGGATGGAAGGCGGTGCTAAAAGAGAGACGAGTTCCCATAGCATTTTGGAAACTTTCCCAAAATCGAGAGGTGAAAAGACTCCCACGGTCTGAGTTAATTTCCAATGGAACACCATAAAGAGACACTATTCGGGAGATGTATAAGTTGGCTAGCTGGCTAGTGGTGATACTCTCACGAACAGGTAGAAAGTGGGCTACTTTGGAAAGTCGGTCGATCACGATGAAGATGGCATTATTCCCTCTCTTGGTCCTGGGAAACCTAGTGATGAAATCCATACTGATTTTATCCCATTTCCACTCAGGAATAGCCAAAGGTTGAAGGGTGCCAGCAGGCCGTTGATTCTCTGCCTTAACACGACGACAAATGTCGCAATTAGCAATGTATTGAGCGATTTCTCTCTTCATCCTAGTCCACCAAAACCTCTGGCGTAGGTCTTGATACATTTTAGTACTACCGGGATGAATGGTGAGAGGGGATTCATGAGCTTCCTTAAGGATCAGCCGCCTCAGGTTCCGTGCCTTTGGAACCACTAGGCGATTTCCAAAGTATACGACACCTTGATCATCAATGGAGAAACAATTCGCGACACTCTAATGCTTGACCTAGCTAGGGTGTGACAAGTATGCGGTAACCCGAAAGTTGTTCGGAGTCCCGGATGAGATCCCGGACGTCACGGGGAGTTCCGGAATGGTCCGGAGGTGAAGATTTATATATAGGAAGTCCAGTTTCGGCCATCGGGAAAGTTTCGGGGGTAATCGGTATTGTACCGGGACCACCGGAAGGGTCCCGGGGGTCCACCGGGTGGGGCCACCTATCCCGGAGGGCCCCATGGGCTGAAGTGGGAGGGGAACCAGCCCCTGGTGGGCTGGTGCGCCCCCCATGGGCCTCTCCCTGCGCCTAGGGTTGGAAACCCTAGGGGTGGGGGGCGCCCCACTTGACTTGGGGGGCAAGTCCCCCCCTTGGCCACCACCACCCCTTGGAGATTGGATCTCCTAGGGCCGGCGCCCCCTAGGGGTCCTATATATAGTGGGGAGAAGGGAGGGCAGCCGCACCCAAGTCCCTGGCGCCTCCCTCTCCCTCTGTGACACCTCTCCCTCTCGTTGGTGCTTGGCGAAGCCCTGCCGAGATCCCGCTGCTTCCACCACCACGCCGTCGTGCTGCTGGATCTCCATCAACCTCTCCTCTCCCCTTGCTGGATCAAGAAGGAGGAGACGTCTATCCGTTCCGTACGTGTGTTGAACGCAGAGGTGTCGTCCGTTCGGCGCTAGGATCATCGGTGATTTGGATCACGACGAGTACGACTCCATCAACCTCGTTCTCTTGAACGCTTCCGCTTAGCGATCTTCAAGGGTATGAAGATGCACTCCATCTCTCTCGTTGCTAGTATCTCCTAGATTGATCTTGGTGACACGTAGGAAAATTTTGAATTATTGCTACGATCCCCAACACGCCACTCCATCGCTGACCCCGGCCGGTTCTTCTTCCCATGCACGTCGCCCTATCATGTACGCACGGGCCGCGCTCCTCATGGCGCACGAGCTCCTGCGCTATCGACCGGTTGGCGACCTCTACGAGGACTGGCTCGACCGCATCACCGAGCTTGTCCGCGCCGCACAGGGCTCCCCTGCGCCCTCCCTCTCTCTGCCTCACCGTCCGCCAGCTACGGGCGACGTAGCTCACGGAGCGCCTCCACCACCTCTGCTCCAAGACGGCGCCCTGGTGTCAAGGCGCGCGGCCCCACGACGCGACCCGCCGCGTCCCACCCCCGCGCGTGAAGAAAGAAGTTGTCAAGAAATCTCTCGACCGCAAGAAAACGCTCCGTCGCTCCTCGCACCACCGTGCCAGGACCGGCTGTTGCGGCAAGACCGCGCGCCACCTGTAGTGGCAGGGCGCGGACCCCATCAAGACCAAGCTCCACCCCCAAGGCGGGCCCCAGTGACCACAGTCGGCTGCCACGCTTTCACCCCCGAGCTGCGTAGCGTCGCGTGGCCTGGCAAGTTCAAGCCGGATCTGCCTCCTCGCTACGATGGCACCCCCGACCCTGTAGAGTTCTTGCAGCTCTACGAGCTGAGCATCGAAGCGGCCAATGGCGACGAGAAAGTCATGGCGAACTGGTTCCCCATGACTCTTAAGGATGGCGCCCGCTCCTGGCTCCTGAACCTGCCACCGGGCTCGATCTCCTCCTGGGACGAGATGCGCAGCCGCTTCGTCTCCAACTTCCAGGGTACTCGCGACCGCCCGCCGGCTGCGGATGACCTGCGCCACGTCAGGCAGCAACCGGGAGAGACCCTCCAGAAGTACATCCAGCGCTTCAACAATGTCTGCCTCAAGATCCTCAAGGTGACGAACGAGGCCATCATCTCTGCTTTCTCTGATGGCATCCGCGACGTCAAGATGAAGGAAGAGCTCGCTATCCACGAGGAGCTGTGCACGTCCCTGGAGTTGTTCAACCTGGCAACCAAGTGCACAAGAGCTGAGGAGGGGCGCCTCTCCCTCCTCGAGCTCCCAGCCGCAGACCCGGAGAAGAAGAAAGCCAAGGCCAAGGACGTGAAGCGCAAGGGAGCAGCCGTGCTCGCAGCGGAACCAGACACCAATCATGGCAGAGACCAACCAGAATCATCCAAGAGCAGCCGTCCGTTCTGCGCCTTCCACAACCTGAATACCCACAACACCAGCGACTGTCAAGAGCTCAGAGCCATTCGTGAAGGACGCTTCGGTGGATGCCCCGAGCGCGGCGACTGGGGCTACGGCCGATGAGGAGGACGTGGTGGTGGATGC
The DNA here is from genome assembly GCF_056163025.1 of Triticum urartu. Classification (NCBI taxonomy): domain Eukaryota; kingdom Viridiplantae; phylum Streptophyta; class Magnoliopsida; order Poales; family Poaceae; genus Triticum; species Triticum urartu. Next base: position 485,073,224 of record NC_141875.1, read on the forward strand.
TGGGACGACCGTGGCCCGCGCCAGGAGTGGCGCGACCGGCCTCATGAGGACCGCTGGCAGGATCAGCCTTGCGAGGGCGCCTCGAGGGATCAGCCTCATGAGGATCGTCCTCAAGGCAACGCCGGACTCCCTCCGCTGCCACCACCGCCAAGAAGGAATGACGAACACCATCAAGACAAGGGGGCTGGGGGCTTTCAGGAACCGCGTGCTATCGCTTGATTCTTGGGCAGAGCCCAGGCCCCAGCATCGCAGCGTATCTTCAAGCAGTTTGCTCGTGAAGTGAATGCAGTCCTCCCCAAGCTCGAAGCCACACGCCCGCTCAGGTGGTCCTAGTGCCCCATCACGTTCAACTCGGCAGATCAGCTCAAGTGTGCAGCTACCGCTGGCGCCCTCCTGATGCTTTGCTCCCCAGTCATCAGCAACGTGCAAGTTACCAAGACCCTCATCGACGGCGGCGCAGGGCTCAACGTCCTGTCCGTCGACACGTTCGACAACCTCCAAGTGCCATATGACCAGCTTCAGCTTACCAAGCCTTTCTCAGGAGTGACCGATGGTTCCACCACACCGATAGAGCAGGTCTGCCTCCCTGTCACCTTTGGGGAACGCAAGAACTACCGCACCGAGCTCATCGACTTCGACGTCGCGCACATCCGTCTGCCGTACAATGTCATCCTCGGGTATCTAGCCCCGGCCAAGGTCATGGCGGTAACCCATCACGGCTACAATGTCCTCAAGATGCCGGGAAGCGGCGGGATCATCACGGTCCCATGTGAAGAAAGAGATGTGGTGTGCTCCCTCGAGCGTGCCTTCCAAGCCGCAGCAATCGACGACCCCAACTGCAAGGGCGAGGGCCCTCCTAAGGTCATTCCCAAGAAGAAGAAGCAGATGCGCCGTGCAGGACCTTAGGAGGGTGGTGTCACAGCCGGAGCCTCATCAGGATCAGCACCCGCTCCCCGGGTGCCTCCCTCCATCGCATAGGAAGGCGCGCCCGGCGCCCTTCTCGGGCAGGGCTCGGGGGCTTTCTTCTGGAAGGCCTCAGACCTTGCCTACATCATGAGGGAGGTGCTTGGGCACCACTTGGAGGCGTGCTTCACGACACGTTTCCCTCAGGAGGGCACGGGGCAAGGATCACCCACTGTTCAGGAGTTCATCACCAAGACCACCCAGGAATTGCAAGACGCAAGGGCCATGCGCGGCGACCGCCGCTCACGAGGCACATCTTCCCATCCAGGCGAGGATGTCGGGCTACGCGTCTGCATTGACGTTCCAGGGCTCAACAGGGCCGCTTCTCAGAAGCTTTTCTGGCCTTCGCGTGGGGGCCGCTGCGAGGTCCCACCGCACAGCTACATTCGCATGCCCTTCGGCCTGCCGAGCGTGTCGTTCGCCTACCAGCGCAACTTGCGGCGCATCCTAGCGGCTTAGGAGGCCATGCACCAAAGCGTCCTGTTGAAGATGGAGATGGTCCTCAAGGAACCATCTAAGCCCCCAAAGCCTCCTGAGGCTCAGGGCCCCGGTGGCTCGTGAGGAGCAACCCCTTCGCGGCGCACCATCAGCTGCCCCAACTCTCCTTCGTCAACATAACCAGGTGAAATTTTCCAAGTTCATTTAGCTAGGAGCGCCCCTTGGGCTGCATCATTCCCAGGCCGCGTGGGTCCGTCCCTGTGGCATGTATCCCTTTTTATGTCTTTAGTTTACCTTGTTGGGAGCGCCCCTCGGGCTGCATCATCCCCAAGCCGCTTGGGCTTGACCCACTGGCACGTATCTCCCATGCACTTATTTAAGCCTGCTACTCTCATGTTTGATCTACCTATGATTACTACCTGCTCAATCGTCGCCTCCCACGGGGCCTCCTCACGCCGGCACGACGCTGGTGCACGGGTCCGTCCCTGCCACGTCGAAAAACCTGAACAGTCGAGCTCTGGCTCGCGGCACGCTCCGCGCACGTCACCTCACCGGGCCCTCAGTGCCTTCACTGAAGGAAATATGCCCTAGAGGCAATAATAAAGTTATTATTTATTTCCTTATTTCATGATAAATGTTTATTATTCATGCTAGAATTGTATTAACCGGAAACATAATACATGTGTGAATACATAGACAAACAGAGTGTCACTAGTATGCATGTACTTGACTAGCTCGTTGATCAAAGATGATTATGTTTCCTAACCATAGACATGAGTTGTCATTTGATTAACGAGGTCACATCATTAGGAGAATGATGTGATTGACTTGACCCATTCCGTTAGCTTAGCACTTGATTGTTTAGTTTGTTGCTATTGCTTTCTTCATGACTTATACATGTTCCTATGACTATGAGATTATGCAACTCCTGTTTACCGGAGGAACACTTTGTGTGCCACCAAACGTCACAACGTAACTGTGTGATTATAAAGGTGCTCTACAGGTGTCTCCAAAGGTACTTGTTGGGTTGGCGTATTTCGAGATTAGGATTTGTCACTCTGATTGTCAGAGAGGTATCTCTGGGCCCACTCGGTAATGCACATCACTATAAGCCTTGCAAGCATTGCAACTAATGAGTTAGTTGTGGGATGATGTATTACGGAATGAGTAAAGAGACTTGCCGGTAACGAGATTGAACTAGGTATTGAGATATCGACGATCGAATCTCGGGCAAGTAACATACCGATGACAAAGGGAACAACGTATGTTGTTATGCGGTCTGACGAATAAAGATCTTCGTAGAATATGTAGGAGCCAATATGGGCATCCAGGTCCCGCTATTGGTTATTGACAAGAGAGGTGTCTCGGTCATGTCTACATAGTTCTCGAACCCGTAGGGTCCGCACGCTTAACGTTCATTGACGATATAGTACTATGAGTTATGTATGTTGGTGACCGAATGTTGTTCGGAGTTTTGGATGAGATCACAGATATGACGAGGAACTCCGGAATGGTCCGGAAGTAAAGATTGATATGTGGATAGTAGTGTTTGATCTCCGGAAGGGTTCCGGAATTCACCGGAAGGGGTTCCGGATGTTTCCCGAAATGTTTGGGCACGAGAACACTTTATCTGGGCCAAAGGGGAAAGCCCACAAGGCTTTTGGAAAGTACAAAAGGAAGTTTTGCGGAGACCAGAAGCTAGACGCCAGGAACCCTGGCGTCTAGGGGGTAGACGCCGGGAACCCTGGCGTCTAGCCCTAGAGTCCGAGAAGGACTCTTGCCTTTCGGGTGAAACCGACTTTGAGGAGGCTTTTACTCCAAGTTTCGACCCCAGGGCTCAACAAATAAATAGAGGGGTAGGGCTAGCACTAAAGACACATCAAGAAACACCAAGCCGTGTGCCGGCAACCCCGTCCCCTCTAGTTCATCCTCCGTCATAGTTTTCGTAGTGCTTAGGCGAAGCCCTGCGGAGATTGTTCTTCACCAACACCATCACCACGCCGTCGTGCTGCCGGAACTCATCTACTACTTCGCCCCTCTTGCTGGATCGAGAAGGCGAGGATGTCACCGAGCCGAACGTGTGCAAAACTCGGAGGTGTCGTGCTTTCGGTACTTGGATCGGTCGGACGTGAATATGTACGACTACATCAACCGCGTTGATATAACGCTTCCGCGAACGGTCTACGAGGGTATGTAGACAACACTCCCCCCTCTCGTTGCTATGCATCACCATGATCTTGCGTGTGCGTAGGAAATTTTTTGAAATTACTATGTTCCCCAACATTCAACCCCTCGCGGAGCAACCAGCAGCAGGCTGGTAACCATAACGGCAGATCATGTTCTTCCTTGTGCTGGCTCGCAGGAATCTCACGAGGATAACACCAGGTGGCACCGCGAGCTCCCACCTCTTCCAAGTAATCCGCGTGCACGTTAAAAGGGGGCTCCTGAGCATCGCGACTCAGGAGCTCTTACTGGCTCTCCAGCCCTCACCCCCTGGCCTTGACCAGGGCACGTGACCTGGCATACCAGCGGCGGCTGAGCTCGCTCGAGGGCTGGGACCTGAGGACATAGAGCACAAAGGAGAGCATAGGAAAGGGGAAGGCTCATATGGGCCTAACCTAGCTATGCTGCAGATGTTCGCGCACAGGTCTGGCGCATCGCGAAGAATCGACCATGGACCGCCAAGATAAGTCACGAGCTCAGATCAACTAATTGTTGGAACCTTGGGGACACGCTCGCCGCAGCCCTATTGAGGCAACGTCGCCTCCCTTTCTTATCTTACCACGGCTGCTTGAGCGCTAAAGGGGACCCCCTGAGCATCGCACCTCAGGAGCTCTTACTGGACCTCGGCCCGCTCACCTCCTGGCCTTGACCACGATACGCGATCTGGCATACCAGCGACGGTTGAAGCTTTCCTGGGGACCGGGACCTGTCAGCGTAGAGCAGCAAGTTGTCACGAGGTTGGAAAGGGAAGACCAAGCCTAAACAGGACTTGCTCTCACAAGGCTTCCATAATTGGGATAATATCAACAAAAGACATTGCAGACTCTTTACACGCCCCCATGGGGTACTTCTCGATTCCTTGCAGGGAACAAAAGATGAGAACCTAGGAGAATCCTATCTACACGCCCCCGCGGCCGACGTCATCATCAACAGTGGGCCGCGGGAGGCCGGCGCCAACCCCATCCAGATCAGCGACGGCGGCGGCCGGACTTTGCGGCCCTGCTTAGGGCGCGGCGAGAGCTTGGGGGCATGTACCGTCGTCGCTCGTCTCCAGAGTCTCGTAGAGATCGGGAGAACCGCTGGACTCCCAAGAGTCGCTGCTGCTGGAGCAGCCGCGAGCGGGGCGCGCCTCATCCTGGCGCTCCCCTTCGGGGCAACACTCCAAGCGGTGACCCTCCGCGTCGAAGACCTTGAAGAACATCATGGAGGCACCGTCGTACTCAAAGTAGATCGCGAGGGCGCCCTCCGCACGGCAAACCCGCGCGACCTCGCCCCAGTCACGGGTCATGAAGATCTTACCGGTGTAGACTACTTCAACCTCTGCTCCGGTCGCCGGAGCGTCGCAGTCGGCATGCTACAACCAGAATTCGAGGGGCCCCCTCGGCGGCATCATGTCAGAGAAGAAGCGCGGGAAGTGGATCCAGGAGCTTGGGGGCAATGCCGCCCACAGCACGAGCTCGCGTGAGGAGCCCGAGGCATTGACCCCAGGAGCGACGGCACTCGCTACCACAGCGCGTCGACCTTGGCCGTGGTGCGCACGCCGACGCTCGTTGCTCCTTCCTCCCGAGCCCCCAGCTTGGACATGCAAGGGCAGCGGATACCCAGGAGGAGGCCGCTCACACCAAGGCCTCGTCACCACCTGCATCGCCGCAGCATCGCGACGTTGGACCGACCTCTTCTTCGGCGGAAGCAGCGCCGGCATGTCGAGGGGAATCTTTCCCTTCTTGTCAGCTGAGAACCTTCGGATCGGCGCCATTGAAGTTGCTACTAGCAGTAGAGCGGGGGGGAAGCAAGTGGAATTGGAAGAAGTGGGGGACGGGGGCTCCGCCCCCTTCCTCATTTATAGCAGGAGAAGGCCAACCAGCGCCCCCACGATCACAGGTAATGATGGTTTTACTTGCATGTCGCAGGGACTTGTCAAGTCAGGCGGTTGCCGAGGCAGCATGGGGAAGCGGAGACGCCCATGACCAATCAATCGCCATGCGTCTACCGAGGTCGCGGGCTTTTGGGGCCCGCGGCGCTCCGCGCTTGACCTTTGGCTTCGCCTTGAAGCCAAGCCCGAGCGCGCCTTGGACCCGGGGGCTACTGTCGGCGTTCTGGGAACGGGGGTCCCCAGACTTGCCTGCCTGCGGCCCACGGCATGGCTGAGCTAGCAGGTCTGTACGACCCATCTTCATCGACGAGGTATTCAAGACCCTCGCGATGGGCCAAGCCTCGCGAGGTGGACGACGCAAGACCTCCTCAGGAGCGGCCTCGCCAAGCAGGCTCACGAGGGACGGAGAGATCAAGCCAAGGCAAACCTCGCGAGGTCCTCGTGACGTGATCCATGACGATCGAGACCAGGCGGGCGCCAGCGCGCAGCGTCCTTGTTTCCTCTTTGGTGCCAAGGGGGCAAGCACAGGCGCGGAGTACCGAGGCATTAAGCAAAGGTTTCCATATCGGTGCAAGGAGACCAAGACCAGCAGGACGGCAAGACGGAGGTCACCATGGAGCCCAAGACGGCGTCACCACCAGAGCCTTTTGTAGGCAAAGACTACGTTTGCTAGGATAAGTTGTACTAGCTGTCCCCTTTCAAATTGGCCGTTGTTGGCTCCCTTCCCGCTCAATATTCAGGAAGAGGACCAGGGCCTATATAAGTAGAACTAGCCATCACAGTAGAAAAAAAGACTCATTCAGAGAGGGAAAAGAAGGACAACGGGGGGGGGGAGAGCTCATTCAGAGGCATCTCACCCACACAAGTTCGCCAAGCACAAGAACACCTCAACCTCAGGAGGTTGTTCTTCCACTTGTACTGTTCATCATCAGCCCAAGAGGCAATCCACCACCACCACACTGGAGTAGGGTATTACAGCACAACGGTGGCCCGAACCAGTATAAATCTTGTGTCATTGTCATGTGAGTTCGTCGAGTTCATCCGCGAGATCTTAGCGAGTTAGGGCGTGGATCGATAGGGAGAAAACCTTCGCGTGCACCCGAGTGTTCGAACCTCGAGGATTTTGCCGGAACCCGTGATCCGACAGAATCGCCCTTTTCCGGTGGTCCGGCCGAAAACTCAGCCAGATCACCCAACAGGGATCATTTACCATTCCACAAGTAGCTAAACAAGAAATCAAGATTAACCAAAGTCAACTTAGACAAAAATCAAATCAAGGTTCTTATTATCACAGATAACTAAGGTTAAAAGTTTGAATTAAACCAGGAACAATGCCACCATAATCTGTTTAACAATGTCATATTATTTATGGAAACTGAAAATTGCGGAAAAGGTTAAAAAAAACTACTCATTTTGCCCGGTGGAAGCAGAAGTACCCGTTTTTCTCGCTGGAAACATAAGCTCAATAGGTACGCCTCCGCCGCCGCTGTCGATGAAGACTTAACATGCATACCTGCAAAGGAGTTTTCTCTCTCCGCCATTGGGACAGACGTCTCGTACCTGTCTAGGGTTTTCTCTCTCCGCGGCGGCGGCCAAGGAGACTACGTTCCTCTCCCTAAGTACAGATCGGATTCCTAGTAGATCTCGTCTTCAAGAGAGGTGATGGGCATCTGAATATGAGATCATCTAGGGGATGAACCAAACCCTAGGGTTGCGAGGTAAGATGACGAAGGTAAACTCATCTGGCTCGAGAGTTGATGGCGGCGGAGAAAAGATAGCGGGGGAAGCGGGGTGACAGCGGAGGTGGAGGCGGCTGAGGTCGAGGGAGGGAGTAAATCAAGTAGGGAGGAATCACTAGATGAGAAGTTGAAGTATCTGAATCTTAGGGAAGAAGAAGAGGAAGATGTGATCTTGGAGGAAGATATGGAGGAACTTGAGAAGGATGCAGAGTTCATGGCGCTAGCCCGGGTGCACACCTCGAGAAAATTCAGTCATGGGGCCTTCTATGGAACGATGAGATCAGCATGGAACCTTGCACAGGAAGTAGAGTTCAGAGCTATAGAAGATAACCTGTTCTCGGTACAGATCGCCTGCTTGGCAGATTGGGAGAGAGTCATGCTTGAAGGACCGTGGATCTCTCGGAACTGTCCGGTGCTGCTTGCTCCGTATGATGGATGGTCAGAACCCAGCGAGGTAGAGTTAAATACCTACCAGGTGTGGGTGAGGGTGATGGGTTTGAAGGAGAAGATGAGGAGTGCAAACATAGCTCGTCAGTTGGCAAGAAAGGCAGGGGCTATGGAAAGAGTTGATGAACGATCCGTTAAGGGCCAAGGTGGGGGCATTAGAGTACGTGTAACTTTGGACATACGCAAACCCCTCACTAGATGCGCCAGTTTGACGCTGAGGATGAAGAAAGTGTATTTTGACTTTGAATATGAAAAGATGCCGTGGTTTTGTGGAGTTTGCGGGTTTGTAGGTCACGTGGCAAAGGAACATGGGAATGGGGTGCATGAGGAGTCTGCTATTATTTACCCCATAACCTTGATTGCGCCGGAGTTCAGAAGGGAGGATCAGAGCTGGCAGGCTGGCACATATGGCAGAGGAGGAGGAGGTAGAACGGGAGGAGGAGGTAGAGGGGGTTTGCAGCGGATACAGACCCTAGTGGACCAAGGAAGGAAAATGATGATTTAAGCAGCTCGGCTAGCAGTCCCTTGAAATCAAATGATGCCCACTCGCAAACTTCAAGTGCTCTGAAGAGAAGACTGGAGTTTGAGGAGAAGGGGAAGGGGAATCAGCTGGCACTGATGCAGGGAATATGGGAGGATGGAGTAGAGGTGAGGAGGGAGGTAGAAATGAAGGAGGGGAGGGAAGAACACGACAGCACATCACAAGACTCTAAAAGGCGTAAAGCAGATGAGTCGACAGACATGGACTTGGCAACATTGGCGGCCTCCCAGCAGGAGGACCGCCAGGCCCAATGATTCTCTTAGGGTGGAACTGTCGCGGGATGCATCAGTCCCGGGCAGTTAGAGCACTCCTGGATATTCAGAAGTGCTATAAACCAGATGTGTTATTTCTTTCAGAAACTCATTTTTCTGACGCAAGGGCCGAACGGTTGATGAGGAAGCTAGGGTTCCAGGCGAGGTTGGTCGACCCGAGTGAGGGGAGGGCGGGAGGCTTATTGATGATGTGGAGGAATGGAGTGTCTGTCACCGATCATTGTGTAACTGCAAATTTTATTGATGTAACCATAGATGATGGAAGGAAATGGAGATGCACGGGCTTCTATGGGGAGCCGGCGAGGGAGAATAAGCATAAATCACGGGAGTGCCTGCGGGCACTGCACCAAATGAGAGATGAACCATGGATAGATTCGGAGACTTTAATGAAATTTTATTCATGCATGAAAAGGAAGGTGGAGCAGCTAGAGAGCAAAGAACCATGCAAGCATTTAGAGATGCTCTATCTGATTGTGAGTTGGAAGATATGGGAGCGACGGGAGACGTCTATACATGGAGTAGAGGAGTGATCAAGGAAAGGTTGGATAGAGCAGTATGCAACTCAAGATGGAACCAACTGTTCCCTAATGCAGGGGTCATCAACGGTGAAATGACCAAGTCTGATCACAGGCCGTTGGTGATTAACACTGAATTATATGCAGAGGCGATTCGGCCCCCTAGTGCAATGAAGAGATTCGAGGGGAGATGGCTCAAGGAGGAAACAGTTGAGGAGGTGGTACGAACGGCTTGGATGAAGGCGTCGTCATTAGGCCTTGGGCCGTTTAAACAAAAAGTAGATTCAGTCCATAATGATCTGCATAAGTGGGACAAAGAGGTACTAAAAGGCCACAGAAGAGAATGGCGAAACTGAAGAAGGAGTTAGAGAGTCTGAGAAGAGGGCCAGCTATGGACGCATCGATTGATAGACAAAAAGAAATACTTCTAACTGTTGAAAACTTGATGGAGCAGGAAGAGATTGATGTTGGGGAACGTAGTAATTTCAAAAAAATTCCTACGCACACGGAAGATCATGGTGATGCATAGCAACGAGAGGGGAGAGTGTGATCTACGTACCCTTGTAGATCGACAGCGGAAGCGTTATGACAACGCGGTTGATGTAGTCGTACGTCTTCACGGCCCGACCAATCAAGCACCGAAACTACGGCACCTCCGAGTTCTAGCACACGTTTAGCTCGATGACGATCCCCGGACTCCGATCCAGCAAAGTGTCAGGGAAGAGTTCCGTCAGCACGATGGCGTGGTGACGATCTTGATGTTCAACTGTCGCAGGGCTTCGCCTAAGCACCACTACAATATTATCAAGGACTATGGTGGAAGGGGGCACCGCACACGGCTAAGAGAACGATCTTAGAGATCAACTTGTGTGTCTAGGGGTGCCCCCTGCCCCCGTATATAAAGGAGCCAAGGGGGGGGTGCGGCCGGCCCTAGGAGGAGGCGCGTAGGAGGAGTCCTACTCCTACCGGGAGTAGGACTCCCCTCCCTTTTTCCCTAGTTGGATTAGGACTTGGGGGGAAGGAGGAGAGGGAAGAAAGGAAAGGGGGGGCGGCGCCCCCCCCTCCTTGTCCAATTCGGACTTGGGGAGGAGGGGCGCGTGGCAGCCCATAGGACACCTCTCCTCTTTCTCCACTAGGCCCATTAAGGCCCATTAGGTTACCGGGGGGTTCCGGTAACCTCCCGGTACTCCGGTAAAATGCCGATTTCACCCGGAACACTTCTGATGTCCAAACAGAGGCTTCCAATATATCAATCTTTATGTCTCGACCATTTCGAGACTCCTCGTCATGTTCGTGATCACATCCGGGACTCCGAACTAACTTCGGTACATCAAAACTCATAAACTCATAATATAACTGTCATCGAAACCTTAAGCGTGCGGACCCTACGGGTTTGAGAACAATGTAGACATGACCTACACACGTCTCCGGTCAATAACCAATAGCGGAACCTGGATGCTCATATTGGCTCCCACATATTCTATGAAGATCTTTATCGGTCAGACCGCATAACAACATACGTTGTTCCCTTTGTCATTGATATGTTACTTGCCCAAGATTTGATCGTCGGTATCTCAATACCTAGTTCAATCTCGTTACCGGCAAGTCTCTTTACTCGTTTCGTAATACATCATCTCGCAACTAACTCATTAGTTACAATGCTTGCAAGGCTTATGTGATGTGCATTACCGAGAGGGCCCAGAGATACCTCTCCGACAATCGGAGTGACAAATCCTAATCTCGAAATACGCCAACCCAACATTTACCTTTGGAGACACCTGTAGAGCTCCTTTATAATCACCCAGTTACATTGTGATGTTTGGTAGCACACAAAGTGTTCCTCCGGCAAACGGGAGTTGCATAACCTCATAGTCATAGGAACATGTATAAGTCATGAAGAAAGCAATAGCAACATACTAAACGATCGGGTGCTAAGCTAATGGAATGGGTCATGTCAATCACATCATTTTCCTAATAATGTGATCCCGTTAATCAAATGACAACACATGTCTATGGTTAGGAAACATAACCATCTTTGATTAACGAGCTAGTCAAGTAGAGGCATACTAGTGACGTTTAGTTTGTCTATGTATTCACACAAGTATTATGTTTCCGGATAATACAATTCTAGCATGAATAATAAACATTTATCATGATATAAGGAAATGAAATAATAACTTTATTATTGCCTCTAGGGCATATTTCCTTCAGTCTCCCACTTGCGCTAGAGTCAATAATCTAGATTACACAGTAATGATTCTAACACCCATGGAGCTTTGGTGCTGATCATGTTTTGCTCGTGGAAGAGGCTTAGTCAATGGGTCTGCTACATTCAGATCCGTATGTATCTTGCAAATCTCTATGTCTCCCACCTGGACTAGATCCCGGATCGAATTGAAGCATCTCTTGATGTGCTTGGTTCTCTTGTGAAATCTGGATTCCGTTGCCAAGGCAATTGCACCAGTATTGTCACAAAAGATTTTCATTGGACCCGATGCACTAGGTATGACACCTAGATCGGATATGAACTCCTTCATCCAGACTCCTTCGTTTGCTGCTTCTGAAGCAGCTATGTACTCCGCTTCACATGTAGATCCCGCCACAACGCTTTGTTTAGAACTACACCAACTGACAGCTCCACCGTTTAATGTAAACACGTATCCGGTTTGCGATTTAGAATCGTCCGGATCAGTGTCAAAGGTTGCATCAACGTAACCATTTATGATGAGCTCTTTGTCACCTCCATATATGAGAAACATATCCTTAGTCCTTTTCAGGTATTTCAGGATGTTCTTGACCGCTGTCCAGTGATCCACTCCTGGATTACTTTGGTACCTCCCTGCTAGACTTATAGCAAGACACACATCAGGTCTGGTACACAGCATTGCATACATGATAGAGCCTATGGCTGAAGCATAGAGAACATCTTTCATTTTCTCTCTATCTTCTGCATTGGTCGGGCATTGAGTCTTACTCAATTTCACACCTTGTAACACAGGCAAGAATCCTTTCTTTGCTTGATCCATTTTGAACTTCTTCAAAACTTTGTCAAGGTATGTGCTTTGTGAAAGTCCAATTAAGCGTCTTGATATATCTCTATAGATCTTGATGCCCAATATATAAGCAGCTTCACCGAGGTCTTTCATTGAAAAATTCTTATTCAAGTATCCTTTTATGCTATTCAGAAATTCAGTATCATTTCCGATTAGTAATATGTCATCTACATATAATATCAGAAAAGCTACAAAGCTCCCACTCACTTTCTTGTAAATACAGGCTTCTCCAAAAGTCTGTACAAAACCAAATGCTTTGATCACACTATCAAAGCGTTTATTCCAACTCCGAGAGGCTTGCACCAGTCCATAAATGGATCGCTGGAGCTTGCACACTTTGTTAGCTCCCTTTGGATCGGCAAAACCTTCCGGCTGCATCATATACAACTCTTCTTTCAGAAATCCATTCAGGAATGCAGTTTTGACATTCATCTGCCAAATTTCATAATCATAAAATGCGGCAATTGGTAACATGATTCGGACAGACTTAAGCATCGCTACGGGTGAGAAGGTCTCATCGTAGTCGATCCCTTGAACTTGTCGAAAACCTTTTGCGACAAGTCGAGCTTTGTAGACAGTAACATTACCGTCAGCGTTAGTCTTCTTCTTGAAGATCCATTTATTCTCAATTGCTTGCCGATCTTTAGGCAAGTCAACCAAAGTCCACACTTTGTTCTCATACATGGATCCCATCTCAAATTTCATGGCTTCAAGCCATTTTGCGAAATCTGGGCTCACCATCGCTTCTCCATAGTTCGTAGGTTCATCATGATCTAGTAGCATGACTTCCAGAACAGGATTACCGTACCACTCTGGTGCGGATCTTACTCTGGTTGATCTACGAGGTTCAGTAGTATCTTGTTCTGAAGTTTCATGATCTTTATCATTAGCTTCCTCACTAATTTGTGTAGGTGTCACAGAAACCGGTTTCTGTGATGTACTACTTTCCAATAAGGGAGCAGGTACAGTTACCTCATCAAGTTCTACTTTCCTCCCACTCACTTCTTTCGGGAGAAACTCCTTCTCTAGAAAGTTTCCGAATTTAGCAACAAAAGTCTTGCCTTCGGATCTGTGATAGAAGGTGTATCCAATAGTTTCCTTTGGATATCCTATGAAGACACATTTCTCCGATTTGGGTTCGAGCTTATCAGGTTGAAGCTTTTTCACATAAGCATCGCAGCCCCAAACTTTCAGAAACGACAACTTTGGTTTCTTGCCAAACCACAGTTCATAAGGCGTTGTCTCAACGGATTTTGATGGTGCCCTATTTAACGTGAATGCGGCCGTCTCTAAAGCATAACCCCAAAACGATAGCGGTAAATCAGTAAGAGACATCATAGATCACACCATATCTAGTAAAGTACGATTACGACGTTCGGACACACCATTACGCTGTGGTGTTCTGGGTGGCGTGAGTTGCGAAACTATTCCGCATTGTTTCAAATGTACACCAAACTCGTAACTCAAATATTCTCCTCCATGATCAGATCGTAGGAATTTTATTTTCTTATTACGATGATTTTCAACTTCACTCTGAAATTCTTTGAACTTTTCAAATGTTTCAGACTTATGTTTCATTAAGTAGATATACCCATATCTGCTTAAGTCATCTGTGAAGGTGAGAAAATAATGATATCCGCCACGAGCCTCAACATTCATCGGACCACATACATCTGTATGTATGATTTGCAACAAATCTGTTGCTCTCTCCATAGTACCGGAGAACGGTGTTTTGTCATCTTACCCATAAGGCACGGTTCGCAAGTACCAAGTGATTCATAATCAAGTGGTTCCAAAAGTCCATCAGTATGGAGTTTCTTCATGCGCTTTACACCGATATGACCTAAACGGCAGTGCCACAAATAAGTTGCACTATCATTATCAACTCTGCATCTTTTGGCTTCAACATTATGAATGTGTGTGTCACCACTATCGAGATTTAATAAGAATAGACCATTCTTCATGGGTGCATGACCATAAAAGATTTTACTCATATAAATAGAACAACCATTATTCTCTGATTTAAATGAATAACCATCTCGCATCAAACAAGATCCAGATATAATGTTCATGCTCAACGCTGGCAACAAATAACAATTATTTAGGTCTAATACTAATCCTGAAGGTAGATGTAGAGGTAGCGTGCCGACCGCGATCACATCGACTTTGGAACCATTTCCCACGCGCATCGTCACCTCGTCCTTAGCCAATCTTCGCTTAATCCTAGTCCCTGTTTCGAGTTGCAAATGTTAGCAATAGAACCAGTATCAAATACCCAGGTGCTACTGCGAGCATTAGTAAGGTACACATCAATAACATGTATATCGCATATACCTTTGTTCACTTTGCCATCCTTCTTATCCGCCAAATACTTGGGGCACTTCCGCTTCCAGTTACCAGTCTGCTTGCAGTAGAAACACTCAATTTCAGGCTTAGGTCCAGATTTGGGTTTCTTCTCTTGAGCAGCAACTTGCTTGCTGTTCTTTTTGAAGTTCCCCTTCTTCTTCCCTTTTCCCTTTTTCTTGAAACTAGTGGTCTTGTTGACCATCAACACTTGATGCTCCTTCTTGATTTCTACCTCCGCAGCTTTCAGCATTACGAAGAGCTCGGGAATAGTCTTATTCATCCCTTGCATATTATAGTTCATCACGAAGCTCTTGTAGCTAGGTGGCAGTGATTGGAGAATTCTGTCAATGACGCAATCATCTGGAAGATTAACTCCCAATTGAATCAAGTGATTATTATACCCAGACATATTGAGTATATGCTCACTGACAGAACTGTTCTCCTCCATCTTGCAGCTATAGAACTTATTGGAGACTTCATATCTCTTAATCCGGGCATTTGCTTGAAATATTAACTTCAACTCCTGGAACATCTCATATGCTCCATGACGTTCAAAACGTTGTTGAAGTCCCGATTCTAAGCCGTAAAGCATGGCACACTGAACTATCGAGTAGTCATCAGCTTTGCTCTGTCAGACATTCATAACATCTGGTGTTGCTCCAGCAGCAGGCCTGGCACCCAGCGGTGCTTCCAGGACGTAATTCTTCTGGGCAGCAATGAGGATAATCCTCAAGTTACGGACCCAGTCCGTGTAATTGCTACCATCATCTTTCAACTTTTCTTTCTCAAGGAACGCATTAAAATTCAACGGAACAACAGCACGGGCCATCTATCTACAATCAAACTAAACAAGCAAGATACTATCAGGTACTAAGTTCATGATAAATTTAAGTTCAATTAATCATATTACTAAAGAACTCCCACTTAGATAGACATCCCTCTAATCCTCTAAGTGATCACGTGATCCAAATCAACTAAACCATGTCCGATCATCACGTGAGATGGAGTAGTTTCATTGGTGAACATCACTATATTGATCATATCTACTATATGATTTACGCTCGACCTTTCGGTCTCCGTGTTCCGAGGCCATATCTGTATATGCTTGGCTCGTCAAGTATAACCTGAGTATTCCGCGTGTGCAACTGTTTTGCACCCGTTGTATTTGAACGTAGAGCCTATCACACCCGATCATCACGTGGTGTCTCAGCACGAAGAACTTTCGCAACGGTGCATACTCAGGGAGAACACTTCTTGATAATTAGTGGGAGATCATCTTAAAATGCTACCGTCAATCAAAGCAAGATAAGATGTATAAAAGATAAACATCACATGCAATCAATATAAGTGATATGATATGGCCATCATCATCTTGTGCTTGTGATATCCATCTTCGAAGCACCGCCATGATCACCATCGTCACCGGCGCGACACCTTGATCATCATCGTAGCATCGTTGTCGTCTCGCCAATCTTATGCTTCCACGACTATCGCTACTGCTTAGTGATAAAGTAAAGCATTACACCACAATTGCATTGCATACAATAAAGCGACAACCATATGGCTCCTGCCAGTTGCCGATAACTCAGTTACAAAACATGATCATCTCATACAATAAAATTTAGCATCATGTCTTGACCATATCACATCACTACATGCCTTGCAAAAACAAGTTAGACGTCCTCTACTTTGTTGTTGCAAGTTTTACGTGGCTGCTACGGGCTTAGCAAGAACCGTTCTTACCTACGCATCAAAACCACAACGATAGTTTGTCAAGTTGGTGCTGTTTTAACCATCGCAAGGACCGGGCGTAGCCACACTTGGTTCAACTAAAGTTGGAGAAACTGACACCCGCTAGCCACCTTTGTGCAAAGCACGTCGGGAGAACTGGTCTCGCGTAAGCGTACGCGTAATGTCAGTCCGGGCCGCTTCATCCAACAATACCGCCGAACCAAAGTATGACATGCTGGTAAGCAGTATGACTTATATCGCCCACAACTCACTTGTGTTCTACTCGTGCATATAACATCAACGCATAAAACCTAGGCTCGGATGCCACTATTAGGGAACGTAGTAATTTCAAAAAAATTCCTACGCACACGCAAGATCATAGTGATGCATAGCAACAAGAGGGGAGAGTGTGATCTACGTATCCTTGTAGACCGACAGCGGAAGCGTTATGACAACGCGGTTGATGTAGTCGTACGTCTTCACGGCCCGACCGATCAAGCATCGAAACTACGGCACCTCCGAGTTCTAGCACACGTTCAGCTCGATGACGATCCCCGGACTCCGATCCAGCAAAGTGTCGGGGAAGAGTTCCGTCAGCACAACGGCGTGGTGACGATCTTGATGTTCAACTGTCGCAGGGCTTCGCCTAAGCACCACTACAATATTATCGAGGACTATGGTGGAAGGGGGCACCGCACACGGCTAAGACAACGATCTTCGAGATCAACTTGTGTGTCCAGGGGTGCCCCCTGCCCCGTATATAAAGGAGCCAAGGGGGGTGTGGCCGGCCCTAGGAGGAGGCGCGCAGGAGGAGTCCTACTCCTACCAGGAGTAGGACTCCCCTCCCTTTTTCCCTACTTGGATTAGGACTTGGGGGGAAGGAGGAGAGGGAAGAAAGGAAAGGGGGGGCGCCGCCCCCCTCCTTGTCCAATTCGGACTTGGGGGGGGAGGGGCGCGCGGTAGCCCCTAGGCCACCTCTCCTCTTCCTCCACTAGGCCTATTAAGGCCCATTAGGTTACCGGGGGGTTCCGGTAACCTCCCGGTACTCCGGTAAAATGCCGATTTCACCTGGAACACTTCTGATGTCCAAACATAGGCTTCCAATATATCAATCTTTATGTCTCGACCATTTCAAGACTCCTCGTCATGTCCGTGATCACATCCGGGACTCCGAACTAACTTCGGTACATCAAAACTCATAAACTCATAATATAACTGTCATCGAAACCTTAAGCGTGCAGACCCTACGGGTTCGAGAACAATGTAGACATGACCTAGACACATCTCCGGTCAATAACCAATAGCGGAACCTGGATGCTCATATTGGCTCCCACATATTCTACGAAGATCTTTATCGGTCAGACCGCATAACAACATACATTGTTCCCTTTGTCATCGGTATGTTACTTGCCCGAGATTCGATCGTCGGTATCTCAATACCTAGTTCAATCTCGTTACCGGCAAGTCTCTTTACTCGTTTCGTAATACATCATCTCGCAACTAACTCATTAGTTACAATGCTTGCAAGGCTTATGTGATGTGCATTACCGAGAGGGCCCAGAGATACCTCTCCGACAATCGGAGTGACAAATCCTAATCTCGAAATACGCCAACCCAACATTTACCTTTGGAGACACCTGTAGAGCTCCTTTATAATCACCCAGTTACGTTGTGACGTTTGGTAGCACACAAAGTGTACCTCCGGCAAACGGGAGTTGCATAACCTCATAGTCATAGGAACATGTATAAGTCATGAAGAAAGCAATAGCAACATACTAAATGATCGGGTGCTAAGCTAATGGAATGGGTCATGTCAATCACATCATTCTCCTAATAATGTGATCCCGTTAATCAAATGACAACACATGTCTATGGTTAGGAAACATAACCATCTTTGATTAACGAGCTAGTCAAGTAGAGGCGTACTAGTGACATTTAGTTTGTCTATGTATTCACACAAGTATTATGTTTCTGGATAATACAATTCTAGCATGAATAATAAACATTTATCATGATATAAGGAAATAAAATAATAACTTTATTATTGCCTCTAGGGCATATTTCCTTCAATTGAATGGGTACAGAGAGGAAGAGCTAATTGGCTGAAGCACGGTGACCGTAATACAAATTTTTTCCATTTGTATGCTTCGGCAAGAAAGAAGAGGAATACGGTCAAGGGTTTAATGGACGAAAATGGGGTATTGCAGGAAGGGAAACAGGAGATGGATGACATTATTAAAAATTATTTTGCAACACTGTTTTCTTCCCAGGTTCAGGTCCCTAATGAGGAGGTCATTGAGAAGGTCACTCCGAGGGTGACAACTCAAATGAATGAGGCACTGTTAGCTCCATTTTTTGAGGAGGATGTACGTTGTGCGGTGTTTAATATAGGTGATTTTAAGGCACCAGGGCCTGATGGACTGCACGTGGCGTTCTATAAGAGATTATGGAGTATGTTAAAGGATGATCTTGTGAAGGAGGTTTTAGAGGCGATCAACTCAAGAACAATTCCAGATGGGTGGAACAGTACAACCATAGTGTTGATACCGAAAGTGGAAAGTCCCACAAGCATCACGCAGTTCAGGCCGATTAGTTTATGCAATGTAGTGTATAAAATCATCTCGAAGATGCTCGCTAATCGGCTCAAGTTGATTCTCCCGGAGATCATTAGTCCTACTCAGAGCGCTTTTGTCCCCGGGAGATTGATTACAGATAACATTTTAATTGCTTATGAGTGTGTCAACACAACTAAGAGGAAGAAAGGAAAGTCTGGTTTATGTGCAGTTAAACTCGACATGCATAAGGCATATGATCGAGCTGAATGGTGTTTTTTGAGGAGAATGATGCAGAGACTTGGGTTCGCGGAGCAGTGGATCTCCTTGATCATGGAGCGTGTGTCCTCGGTGTCTTATAATGTGCGGTATAATTCCTGGTGCACTGAGGTTTTCTCCCCCACCCGTGGGCTTCAGCAAGGGGATCCGTTGTCACCATACCTGTTTTTGATTTGTGCGGAGGTGCTATCCTGTATGCTCAAAGAGGAGGAGAATAATGGCTCGCTCATTGGGGTCAAGGTATGTAGGGAGGCGCCGCAAATTTCCCATTTGCTTTTTGCTGACGATTCTCTAATCTTAATGAAAGTGGATGGCCCCAATGCGGCGTGTCTTCGAAGGGTGCTTGATGACTACTGTGCGAGTTCAGGCCAATTGGTCAGTGATGCAAAATCTAGCATTTTCTTTAGTGAAAACACTCCAATGCAGGAGAGGGCAACAATCTGTCAGCACCTAAATATTTCCAATGAAGCTCTGAATGATAAATACCTAGGCTTACCTGCGATGGTAGGTGTTGATAGGAGTGATTCTTTTGACTATCTTATTGACAGAATAAATCAATTGGTTATTGGATGGAAGGAGAAGATGCTTTCCTCTGGTGGTAAAGAAACGCTTATTAAGGCTGTTGCTCAAGCTATGCCGGTATTTGCGATGTCTGTGTTCAAAATTCCGAAAAAAATTTGCAAAGGAATGACGGATGCAATATCAAAGTACTGGTGGGGTGACGATGACAACCATAAGCGCATACATTGGGCGGCATGGTGGAAACTATGTGTGCCTAAAGATAGAGGAGGGCTGGGATTCAGGGATTTACATAGCTTCAACCTTGCTTTACTAGCCAAACAAGTCTGGAGGCTGCTGGAAAACCCTGACTCTCTTTGTGCACAGATTCTGAGGGCCAAATATTATCCATATGGAAAACTTTTAGATGCTAAATTGAAGAGTGGGAGCTTGTATACATGGCAAATTATTTGTGCTGGGATTAACACGTTCAGGAGAGGTGCAATATGGCGCATAGGAGATGGCTCACAAGTGAATATTTGGTCTGATTCGTGGATTCAATCTAGTGCTGATGGTCGTGTTATTACTCCACGAGGTACGACTTTGCTGTCTAAAGTATCAGAACTCATTGATCCGGTCACTGGTCTATGGGACCAAGAATTGATACATAGTGTGTTCTGGCCGGTGGATGCCCACCGAATCTTGTCAATACCACTGGCTCCGAATGGAATGATGGAAGACTTTGTGGCCTGGAGATTCACAAAGAACCACATTTTTTCGGTAAGATCAGCTTATTATGTTTAATGGGAACACCAATTTGCTCGCTGGTACGAAAGAACAGAGGGCCAACCATCTCAACGGCACCCAGTTTGGGCAAACCTTTAGAGTTTCCAAGTTCCAGCAAAGATCAAGATCCATGCATGGAGGGTTCTACATGGGTTCATTCCGTGTTATGGGGTCCTGGTGAACCGGCACATTGGCACAGCAGATAGTTGTCCTATGTGTGCGGGTGGATGTGAGGATATTATGCACTCACTCTTTACCTGCACGAGGGCAGCTGAGATTTGGAGATGCCTGAAGCTGGACAACTTCATGGAAGAAGCTTGCTCGACTGATAGGGCGGGAACGGCGGCGTTGGACTATATTTTATGTGCTCCGGCTCGGCGGAGTTCGATATCGCATGCTACTGCCCAAGCTCTTATCCTTGTGGGCATTTGGTATATATGGTGGGAACGACGCCAACACGTCCATGGCGAAGATGTGCAAACCCCGGCTCGGTCAGCGTTGTCAATCGCGGCGCTTACCGCTAACTATCTGAAGGCCATGAAGAGAAAGGCAGAACCAAGGAGAGATGGATGGACGAGGCCGCTCAAAGGTGTTGTGAAGGTAAATGTAGATGCATCTTTCAAAGCACACTCTCTCCAAGGAGCTGTAGGTGCTGTTCTACGAGATCATAAAGGTGCGTTCATCGCGGCGCCGAACGAACAGCTTGAACATGTTGCAGATGCAGGGACGGCGGAAGCATATGCACTACGACATGGTTTACTCTTGGCGCAGCAGCTGGGGATAAGCAAACTTGTGGTGGAGTCGGACTGCCTTGAGGTGATCAATACTATGAATAATGAAGGTTTTACGGCTTCAGGTGCTGCGGCGATTTACTCGGATTGTTTGGTCCTCATCATAGGATACACTTCGGTCACTTTTGTCCATTGCCCTAGAGAGGCAAATTATGTATCTCACGAGTTAGCTAGGTTGGCGAGGCCTTCCCCATCACTTTGGTTGGAGGAGCTGCCGGCTTTCATTGTAAAAGGCTTGGTGGATGATGTAACAGTACTATGATCTAATAAAATGACCGAAGTTTAAAAAAAACATGCATACCTGCATTTCCTCAAAAAAAAAAACATGCATACCTGCACCGAAGGACGTCTGACTTAACGTTTGCCAGGTACCAATGCCTTGCGTGTATCCGTCGTTTGATGCGGCAATACATATCACTGGAGTTTCGTTAGACAACCACCTGTCTTTTCTGAAAGGAAAAAAAAAACACCATTGGACAAGATTAGAAAACAGTTTTTTCTTGCAGGACTAGCGGCTGCCCGTTGTACGCGAGTGTGCATCCGAATGAGACCACATTCTCAATCCTTGTACGCGAGTGAGCTCATAATCTTGTTGGTTGCTCGTTCTGACTGCGTTATTGTTGGTTTGATTCTTTTTTGAAAAGAAAATGAAGTTAACCTTGACTATCTTTGCGTTGCTGAAGGCTTGAACGAATTTATGGCATGCCTCGTCATCTGTAGGAACAACCTCCGCAAAGAAATGCAGGCGCAGGTCCACCCGTGTCATGTCCGATGGCTGCGGTGACTTGAGCGACAATGGCCGGAGGGGCCCCTCATACGTGAAGTGCCGCAGCAGCGGAGCATCGAGCTCCATGGTGTGTTGACAATTATCAACCCAGCAGTCGAAATTTGAGAGAGCGAGGGTGGTGACCCCGGGGCAGCGCATGACCAGCGAACGCTGCACACGAGGGTTCCCTACAAAGAGCTCGGATTTTCCGAGGTGCAGGGTGGCGAGCAGCGGCGCGGCGTCGATCACGCCTTGGAGTAGGTCGAGCGAGACGCTGCACAGGTGCAGCCGCAGCTCCACGAGCCGAGGGAATTGACTACGGAACACCTGGTCGTAGTCCACGCACTTGCTGAGGTGCAGCACGCGGAGGGACGTTGACGACGACAGGACGCCTATGCTGAGAGGGTAGAGAAACTTGGACCAGGGTGTGTCCGAGCACGGGCCGTAGAAGAGCCCGATGTGGAGTTCCTCTAGGTGGCGGGCCGCCTGGCCGGACAGCAGCGCCTCGAGTCCTTGGGCCATGCCCTGCTTTGCTTCGAACACGGCGTCTCTGAAAGACGGTGACAGGTAGGCACTGGGGTGGTCGTCCTCTCCTTCCGTGTACCTGAACGTGAGCGTGGTTACGCTGCGGCTAGCGGCGGCGAGAGCTTCCTTGGCGTCACGCATGATAATTTGGCGCTTCTCGTATCGGTCGAGATGGTCGTAAGAGCGCGAGTCGAGGTTGACGGCGCCGGATGCGCGCCAGAGCGAGCGCCACCGCCGCCCGAGCACGCCGGTGGAGGCGCCGTCCTTTGCCGGCAGGAAGTACATGATGTGGTGTAGAAGGTCATCGGGGAGGTCCGAGAGTCGGTCGCCGCCAGCGCCAGGCATCGTTTCGTTTCGTTGGATCAATCGATCGAGGAGCTTTTGCACTACCTGATGGACACAACGCGGCCGATCGACCTGTTTTTATACAGGCATATCCGATTCCGACCGCCACACAAAATTGGGAATGTTTCCAATTCTGCCCGCGCGGGTGAATCGGCCGGCCAGGGGACACGAAATAACGGACATGCACATCCATATGTCATCTCTATTCCTAAAGGCATGTACAATGATGGCATATGGATACATATGCCTCATGACAAAAAATAATTTGAGACATCTACATTAATTTTTTCTCTTCAATGCAAGCTATCATTAGTGAGCCTCATTAAAAAATAGAAAATAAATATTCTAATACACATGCATCTCTACTTTTCACTCTAACCTTTTCAGCTTTTGTCATCGAACCATACTTTTTCTCTTCAAGCACCCGCTTCTGGAGAGGATCCCGCTTCACTATCCAAACCTACTTTACGTCATATCCGATCCTACATGGCATATGAGGCATCACCTTGAGGCTATGCATTACACGTGTCCTAATGGAGTAGTTGATAATCTCCACCGGTCAATTTTCGTCCCATCATTTTCATCTGAGTTTTTTCGTCGGTTAACCTTCGTAGATTTTTTTTGGTTCCGTCCACCACCTCCCCTCCGCTGGTTTTAGCATCGCGACAGAACCAATCCCTCGCTAGCCCCACCTCCTCTCATGTCTCCAGTCGCAGCAGCCGCCGCCGCCGCACCCCAATCCAACCCCGCCGCCGGCGATCTCCTCGCCCCCCTGTGCCGTCGCCCCCAACCTTATATTCCTCTCCCAAGGGAAGGGAAGGGAAGGCAAGGCAAGGGAAGGGAGAGGGAGCGCCCAGATCCACGGCGGCATCAGCGCGCCGTCCTCGACCTGATCCGCGTCTGTCCACGGATGGGAGCTAATCGGCGCAGGAAATCCCCGGCCCCGCGTCCGAGCCCCGCCACCCTCCGCAACGGCTCGACCGCCCATCGACGCGCTGCCCCCGCGGCGCCCGACCAGTTCGGCTCTCGCGGCTGGTGGACGCGCCCTTGCTGTTGCCGACGCCGGCTCGCTGCGCCGCACTGGCCCTCACAAGCGTCTTCTGTCAATGGTTACAACTCACGTTCCTCTCTATTTTCTCTTTGAATTTTCTTTTGAGCCGGTCAGGAAGCAAGAACATGTCGATTGACATGCCAATTGGAGATGATTTGAGGAATTTTTACGTGTTTGGTAGATGGACTTGAGAGGTCAAGGAGTTTCCATTGGGACATCGGGACATGCTCCTCCATCTCCTCCGGTGGACGACATCCAACATCGCCAGGTAGATTACTGTTTTTGCAAATTCCAGTTCTTGATGTTTAAAACTGGATGATCTGCACCAAACCCCTCTATTGTTCTATTTCTGCTTAAATCTGATTTGGTTGTTCAGTTCATGCACTTATGGACTGAAGAAAAAAAATGGAAATGAAGAAGAAAAGAATAGCAATATTATCATATGCGAGGTTTGCTTTTAACCTTGGTTCCTAACCAATATTTGCTTCATAATTCTGCCGAGAGATTCACACTGTCATTCATATTATGAATATAGTTCATAACCAGTATTCTCTTTTATCTAATTATATGTACAGAAAGGAGTAATCTGAAGTGAATTCATGCTATGTTAACAGTCTAACAAACATCTTGGAGGTGTGAATGCTTTCTTGGGTCTGACAAGTAATCAATAATTGATGGTATACTGGGATTTTTCTCATACTTCTAGCACTTCCTCATTGACAATAAAGCAAGTAGTATCACAACAAAGGCTATCCAGGTATTTTTTTTTCAACTATAATCCATCCAGCTTTAGGGACTGCTCAATTGGATCTGCACAATCCAACAAAATAAATGTGCATAGTGTCTGCGACACTTTCATCCGATCATCACGAAGGTAGTTGTAGGAGTAAAAAAGTATGTCATACTATTTTTTCAGTTCAAGCCAAAAGGCTAGGACAGGTAATACTTGTTTTTACAGTACTTGTGCAAAAAGTATGTCATACTGTTTGCTCTAGATGATTTTGATGAATTTTACAACCTTATTTTCAGTTGTTTACCCCAAGAAATGGTCTGCTTTCATGGGGTTTATTGAATCCAGGAAAGAACTGTGAGTAGTAGCGAACCAGACATGAAAAGTTTCAGAGAACTACGAAAACTCCGGTCAGTTTTGTCGGGATCTTGTGACACAGTTCCAGGACTCTATTGACTAAGGAAATGATATATATGTGTGATTTATCCTGTTAAGACTTTTAGTGTTCACTTAGGGGTGAGTGCAACCAGTAACTGAATTTAGACTACGAACTAGAGTATGACAGTAAAGTCAGGAGCATGATGGAGAACACACGGGACATTGAGGACTAATGGTCAACACTTAAATCTTGCTTTACATACAGTTCAGTTCCAAGTAGTCTGATACATAGATGGCGAGGGGAGTGCTGATTTGGGGTTGATTTTGGTAATTATATATTTTCCTTGATGACTGTCATTTTGTTGTCCTACATGTGCTATATGATATGCATAACAACTTGAGAGCACCTTTGCTTCTCTTGATGTGCTTCGTCATACAGTTTTTTAAAGTGCACAAGCAAGCTTGCGAGTGATGACAACTACTATGACCTACAACCTTGAATCTAGGTTTTTGGGGTTGAACATAGGGGCACAGCGCGCTCTCCCATCTAACCAGTGAAGCGTAATGAAGGAAAAGCTACAGTATACAAATCGTCACCGTCATTCAGTTTGTCCAAAACTGAGAAAAGCTCTTTAAAAAAACTGGGAAAAGCTCACGTGATGGAATGAGATGAGATTTCAACATCATGATTGCGTTTTATAATTTGAACGACCAAAGTAGATGGTCCCGTCAGCCCGTGTTTGACAATATGAAGGGACAAACTTGTTGATCCATTATTTTGCCAGGAAAATACAATAATTCGGAGGGCTTAAATATGGATAATAGATCTGACATAATCTAGCAAGGTGAGTGACTCAATTGCACATGTGCAAAATGGAAGTTTAAACTTCCTTGAATCTCTTGTAGGGTTTGGGGGAGATTGTCAGCGAGCCACTGATGAAAGTCCTTTTGCGATGACAATGCTAGAGAAGATTTGAAAGATCTTGGTTGGCGTGGGGCAACTTGTGTATTCCTGGATGGGGGCGCCGTCCGGTGGCAGTGGGGTGTGGCAGTTGCCGCAGCTGGGCACAACCGGGAGTCCAGCTATCCAGAACACCCAACTATTTCATCCGGTGAACTGCGAAGAGCTTCTGTGTGCGTCTCCGTTATATTTAACTACGACAGGCTTATGTTATCTTATCGCGAACTCATTTTTCAGTTTGTGCCCAACGTGACTGCATGTAAATATGTAATACAGCAATTTTGTTCTTCCTTTTTGTTGTTCGATTGACTCAGTATACCATCTCAAATGTCATTCCCTTTATAGCTAGCACATCATCTCCAAAGAATTTATTTAAGTTGAAATCCAGTAATTATATGTTGATCGCATAAGCAGGCTGATGGTGTCTTGGTCGAATTTTTTTATTCCTTCTCTATGGAACTAAAACTGTTCTTTCCTGAATATATTGGATCGCAAAGAACTAAACCTATGTACAATGTCTTTGGGCATATTCTGAATTTGCAGAATTAGCACAAATCTGAAAAGCATATATGCAGCTCCCAGATGTTGCAGGCTAGAGGAAGGGCAGGCACTCATGCGATACCATGTATCTGGTAGTGGTTTCGTTCCCCAGACGCTATGCATTTATTGTCTGGTTTGTTCATATCTGTTAGCTCTATGTTAACCTTCTTTTAGTTACTTCCCATAATTTTCTTTGTAAGAAACCCCAGAAATATATATAGGTGTATTTTCCTGTAAAGATGCTAAATTTTGTTGGTCTTATTTATGGTATAGCGAAACCATTTTTGTGTGCACTTTTGATTATCATGTCAGTGAATTCTGGCGAGAATGAACCAAGTGAGCTTTTGTAGCTGGTCTATTCAAAATGGATGAACGGACCAGTTAGTGTACATATAAGTTTGCACTCTGTCTTCCTGCTCATTCGTGCAATGTGTTCATGGGAGACTTATTTTAGGAAAACATAAAATAATTTTTCTTTCTGTGCGTACTACTCCAGCTTTCAAGTGCCAGGCTTCAATAAATCTGAAATTTCTATCGCTCGATTTGCAGTGTTTATTTTACGGTTACCACTGGGAAATGCTTCCTTTTAATCATTTTTATCTGGTACACACCATTGTAAGTGTATTATTTAAGAAATCAAGTCCATTCTGGAAGAATATTCACTCATGATAGTTTTGAGTTTCGGTAAAGCAGAATGTGTACTTTCATTTTAAAATTGTCCAATGGATAATAGATTGTTCCGCGTAAAAGAAAATGATGCTTACAAAAAATTATGATCGATTAGGATGTAACGATGAGTGATGCTACTTGGGATGATGCTCAATTAGGTAGAGGACACATCAATGGTGGGGTAGCCGTAGGCATAGCTAATAGGTGGAGTAGGAGAAGATGTACATATGATGGTGATGTGAGCACATACATAGGAGTGAAGCTAGCCAAGATACAACAAGCTTGCTGCGAGAAGAGGAATGGAAGAGGATTTGGAGGAGAGGAGACGGGGGCCATGGTATAAATTTAGAGGATTAGGAAAAGGGTGTGCACATGATGGCAAAATGATATGGAGTAAGCAAATGATAGAACAATGGCGTAGCCGAATGTGACGAGGGGGTGGGGGAAACCGGTCAAGATGGCGTCGAGGTGATAGGAACCATGGTGGAATTGTGTCGGAGTAGTAAAAGTTACTCACATGACAATGTGATGACATGGTGGCTTCAGAGAATCTGATGAGCAAAAGAACATGGAGAAAGATTATAGCTTGTATTCTTAATAACATGTGTGACATAGATAAAGAGAGTTAAATGAAACATATTTGATTGATGATTACATTGGTTTGTTATTCTCTAGCAACATGTTTATATGAACTATTTTACCAATGAGAATGCTAGAGTAGGGTCCTATGAAGGAAGACTACTAATAGAATAATAAATTATTTTTCAAAAGGTGGAGAAATTGGATCTGCCTTCTTTTGGGGGAGGGGCGCATCATGGGTGGTGCATGCCTCCCCCCCTTGATGGTGGTGGTGAATTGGCACTAACACTGGGACGTGATCAGGGCGGAGCACGGGGCGCTTGGCGGGGTTCTCGTTGGCAGTCCGTGGAGAAGTACAGTGTTTGAAGAGAGGGTGTCATGGCGAAGATGAGGCAGGCATCATCCTGTTTTAAAGAAGAGGGCTCCAGTGAGAAATGTCGAGTGAGAAGGGGAGGATTTGCCAGGAAAACATAAAGGCCCCTTGTGAAGTGGAGTTTTTTGTGTTGGGACCATGTGTTAGAGATAAGAATAAATTGGGTAACCATATTTCTCCCCAACTTATGGGCTGGATTTGGGGGAGCTTGGACTATTGAGACTATTGAATTTTGGGGAGCCTGCTATCGTCCGTTTGACGTCAGCATAACATACGAGGGAGCAATGAGTTTCGACCTTGAAGACGACGTTAATCCTTTATTTGGTTCATTTATATGCATTGTAGCCCGTAGCGTGTGTGTGTGAAATAGATGAATTATGGTCCCGTACCCAATAAGATGGATATGTGTGTGTGTGTGTTAGAGAGAGAGAGAGATGGGGAGAGAGAGTGAGGAAGAGGGAGTGAGAGAGTGTGTGTGAGGATTTGATGGTAAAAAAGATCGCCAATGTCACTTGATATGTATGAGAATATTAATATTGAACTCTTAAAGTTAATGTGGCCCCGTTGCAACGCACGGACGTTCTTCTAATATACAATAGTTAATAAGATAGTCTTATCTTAAGTCTTGCATTTAATTTAGAGTTGACAAAAAAGATGTCTACAATAGGTCATTTATTAGTCTTATCTTTAATAACCAGCTATTTCTAAAAACATGGTGAGACATAGTATTGTGCTAAGAGATCATCTTTTATCTTCTCTTAAATAAAAGAGAAGACAAGCCTTTTTTTATGATGAGTTCTCTCCCCCCCTCCCCCCCTCATTTTTTATCTTACGTGACACTATTAAAATAGCATAATTGTACATACCCATACAAGTGGCATCATATTTGATTGATCGAGATTAGGGGGAGGAACGAAACCTTCTTCGACTGCAAATCACAATTTGGAAAGTATTAGCAACTTTAGGTTTTTGTCTGGCATGACGCACGCCGCCTTCCGTCCATGCGAAGGCCGTCAGCCGGCAATATATGGTCCCCTATGGAGTTATTAGGTGTTGTCCTCTGACAGTCGATTTGCTGTAAACCTCAGGACCCACTCACCAGTCACCACGCATTTCCCCTGCTCACACCTAGATGGAATGGCGGTGGCGGAGCTAGACCGAATGTCATGTGGGGGCGAAAAGGACTATATGGATGTTGGTGGCCAAAAGCTAAAAAAAACTCTCGCCTAAGCCTTTGAAAAAAAGATCTTCACAAGTTGCTTCAAAGCTTGGGGGGCCACAGCCCCCCTTCGAATACATATAGCTCCGCTGATGTGGAGTGATCTGGTGTCCTAAATCTTAGCATGATATATGTTCAAGTAGAAGAAAGTCATTCAACCAAGATTTTTCCTTGTTAATCTCATGGACCCAAAAGATTGCACAAACCACCGTGCTGATTTTACACACAACATCTAATCTACAAGTTTGTTGCATTATAACATTAGATATTGGTGTATTACATTACAAATAAGAGATAATTCAGTGTTCAAATATGTTGATATAATTTTTTATGGACGAGCCCCGCATGTAAGTGCATGCGTCGCAAAAAATACCAGCCACATCAGCAGCAAATCAAACTAACGAGTTCAGGCTGCAGTTTTAGCAGCACTTGCTAAAACTGCAGCCTGAACTCATTATGGGCGCTAAAACTGCAGCCTGAACCTATTCAACCTTTCGACTAAAAAAATTCAAAAAAATTTAAATAAGTGCAAAAAAATCCAGTAAATCATACATGTACCCGTACTATTGAGAAAATATCTCATTTGGACCAATGATAGGATAGATATTGGAAGTTTTACTTTTCTCATTCAAGTTTTGGTTCAAAATTCATTGGTATTTCTAAAGAAAAGTGAGAATATTTAGTAAACCCTAAATGTATTCAACACTGATCTCGAGAAATCTCAATTCATTTGACTAGAGGTTTGGAGATATTAGCAAGTTTACTTAGCTTATTCAATCTTTAGTTCAAAATTTAACATTAAAAAAATGCAGCAAATCATACATGTGCACAATACTAATCTGGCAAAACCCAATTGGTCCAACGGTGTGGGAGGTATTAAAGTTTTATTAGCTGCGTGACTAATCTGGTCGGTTTTCTTTATACCACCTGAACTTACAAGCGGGGCTCACCGACAAATATCACATCAACTTACTTAAACGCTGGATTAGACCTACCTGCAATGGATTAAACCAATATATGGTGTTTTGTACAACTAACCCTAATAATAGGTGCTTTATGCAAAACCAACACCAACTGTTGGTGGGTTGTGCAATTTCCTCCTTGATGGCTATATTCGCCTACCTAAACGTCTGACTCGATGTACTCTCTAGTAATGTACTTCCTGACGGGTTCATGTGGCTATGCTTTATGCTAAATACAACGAGCATGCACGTTCATTTTCCCTGCAGGGTACAATGAATGAGAAGTACTGCCTTTTGATGTAGGCACAAAGAATACATGCTTTGTGCGTGTTTGTGGACATTTGTGTTGTATTGTGTTAAAAGAAGAATATATGCTTTATTGAGTGAGTTATTTGCTTCGTAGACTTGAATTTAAATGGAACCGACAAAAAAAGAAACTTGTTGGTTAGCTATTGCAACGTCAATCAATTCCAATGTCGCGACAGGGTCCTCGCCTTCATGGGCTCTCGTTAGTGGGAAAAGACCGGGGGCACCCGGCGTTCCCAACGCCAGTCCCCCCTCCCCTCCCCCCGGGTGCTTGCGTCACTCAAATGTATAGTCATGCTGCCCCCAGCTATCCCTCTAATCCTCATCATCACTAGTGTCGACGATCACCCCTACACCCTGCATCTAAACACATCAAGCTTCGGACACACTCCAAACGGTGACATCACGGCCGCGGGATCGCCCTCTCATTCTCGTTCTCAGCCTTCCCTCACTGGAGAGGTCATGGCCTCCCATCATGGACTCAGGAACTTGTTGCTCCTCGCTTCCCTCATCTCTCTGCCCCCGGATGCGTCATGGCTGGCGTCACATGTGTCGGTGTCAGAACTGGCGGATCTCGGGTAGGGGGTCCCGGGCTGTGGATCTCGGATCAATGGGGAACAAGGGACTAGGGACAGGATGTTTACCCAGGTTCGGGCTATCTCTAAGAGGTAAAACCTGGCGTCCCGCTTGTGTATATGAGGGTTAGAGAGTCGATCTACCACTAGATCAGATGAACTAAACCCTAACTAGTAGGATGATGGTTGTTGTTCTCCTTTCTACAGCCTAAATCCTTTAGTTTATATAGACACCAGAGGTGCTAGGGTTACACATGGTCAGTTACTTGAGTATTTAAGTTATCATGTCAAAATTACACTATTGCTTTGGACAATATAAAAGTCCAAATTTCCATGCTATAAAGAAAAGAATATGATATGACATGTTAGTGTTGGGGAACGTAGTAATTCCAAAAAAATTCCTACGCAGGAGGCAACTGGCGACGAGGAGGACGATCCGGAGACCCTGGAGGCAGAGCGGGCTAAGCGCGGGTGAAAAGACTTCGGAGAAATTTCCAAAAAAATTGCCCGTGGATATATATAGCTCGACCCTGTCGGTGTGACCGAGTGGAACAACTCGGTGGCACCGAGATTCATAACTGCAATCAGTTACTGAAACTCGGTGTGACCGAAAGGTTCAAATCGGTTGCACTGAGATTGAAAACCTAGATCGACTTAGTGATCTCGGTATGACCGAAATGGATGAATCGGTCAGACCGAAATGCACAAAGAAGTTTTGGAAGTTTAAGTCCATGACGAATCGGGGACTCCGAGTGCTCCTCACACAGAGTGGTTTGAATCCGACTTAATCAAATTTTGTGATGTAGCATGAATAGAGTTTGAGACGAGAAAAGCATAGAAAGCTAGAGAGGGTTCTTAGGCATTCTTGTCCATACACTTGGAAAAAGAAAAGAAAATCAATCAATTAAAACAACAAGTGGATGTCCTCGAATGATTAAAATATGAAATCAACATGCTCACACAATAAAATGGCAATTGAAATATGTGGCAAAGCATGCACAACCAATTCTAGAATCTATCAAACAATTTGCGATGACTAGGTCATCTATATATGAGTATATTGACTTAGGAGTCAAATGAGAACATTTGATCATAGGTCATACTCACCGTTTAAGCACAAGTGGGGTTACCACTTTTACATAAAGCATTGTTGTGTTCACACCATTAGAGTTGCTTTAGCTCAATTCTTAGAGTAAAGCTCCCCTAGATGTGAGATCCCCCCTAAGAGGGATGAACTAACCTTGGGTTTTGTCGATGATGACTTCATGTAGATGTTGAAGATGTGGATGATCAATGTTGATGTAGATCATTTGGAGCTATCCCTTGGAGTGAGTTGCACTTTCAATACCTACACGGGTTAGTCCCACAAGGAACAAATAAGGATATCCATAGACATAAAGTGATGCACACACAAGATGATGTCTACGAGAGCTTTTAGGTTACCTTGTCCCTTGTCTTACCAACAAGAGGGTTTGTGACTCCTTGAACTAGTGCAAGATGTGGAAGTTTATTGCACTTGTTCTTGCCAAGATGATAAGAGTGAAGTATGTTGACGGAGTCACCCTCAAGAACTCTCTAGTTCTTCTTCTTCGGGATCCACACCATCTTGATGGGAATCCTCGGTGTTGTAGTTGTACTTGATGAAGTGGAACTTGAATTAGTCTTGGGAACCCACTTGACCAAGGCCTTAGGAGCTTCTTCAAATGCATCAATTTCCTCTTGAAGCTTGTCCTTGCCTTTTTGCTTGTGGTCTTGTGGTGGAAGATCATCTTGAGCTTGTGTCCCTTTGAAAGAAGTAGGATCATACATCTCTTGTTGAGGAACAAACTTCGTCTTGGGGTATTGATCTTCTTCCCACTCAACTCCATTGGCATTGAACTTTCGTTCAAAACCAACACCTTGATTATTCCGGTGCCTTCCTTGCTTGCGTACAATTTCCCCGAATTGCTTACTTCCGGCAAGGCTCTTGTAAACACCTTTCTCTATAATTCCCTTCAATAAGCTATTTTCTTGCTCAAGTGTAAATTGGCTAAGAGAATCATTAGTGGAATCAAGAGAACTACTAGAAGCAACAATATTGGATTTAGCATGATTATTGTTACTACTAGAGGAAGAATCTTTCTTGTTCTTGTTACTAGACTTGACTTGAGGCATGTAAGTGGATAAGAGTAAACGCTTGGCAATGTAAGAAGAACTTTTCTTACGAAGATCATCATTGATTGCTTTTAAGAACTAATGCTCTTGCTCAAGGTTGAGCTTTTCAAAGCGTAATTTCTCATGAGTCCTTAAAAGTTCTCGATGATCTCCTAAGATAGTTTCATGAGCTAACTTAAGAGTGTTTAGTTCTTTAGTTAGAGACTCAATCTTCTCCTTATCATTGTCATTCGTTTTATCTTGATTAGCATGATTAATTGACGTTTCATCACAGTATTCATCACTAGAGTTGTCAACAAGTAAATCATCATCACCTAACAAGTCATCTTCATCACTATTGAAATCAACATACTAGGGGTGTGATACCTTTGGGCCTTTAGCCATGAAGCATGTTCCAACTCCTTCATTTGGTGAGTCAAATATGTCGTAGGAGTTGGTTGTCACAAGTGCTAGACCGGCAACACCTTCATCTTGAGTATATTCGGAGTCGGAGTGATAGCTTCTCTCGGAGTGGTTGTCGGAGTCGGAGCCGGATACCCATTCACCAACATGAGCTTGATGTCTTTGTTTTGTGTAGCTCCTTGATGACTTGTCCTTTCTTTCCGAATCCTTGCTTCTCCGTGAGGGTCTTCATTCATAACGATCATCTCTACTCCTTCTTTCTCTAGATGGCGATTCTTCTATTCTACTTCTTCTCTTGGGAGAATCTTCTCTTCTCTTGTAGGGGGCCGTACACTCATTGGAATAGTGTCCGGGCCTTCCACAATTGTAGCAGTTTCGCTCTTGACTAGAAGATCTTTTGTCATTGTAGGACCTTGACTTGGAGCTTCTCTCTTTGCTTCTACTCTTGTAGAACTTGTTGAAGTTCTTCACCATTAAGCTCAATTCTTCATTGAAGGTTTGTTTCTCACTCGATGATGTGGGGGCTTCACATGAGGCTTTGTAAGGACCACTTGATTTGTTGTGAAGTTCCTCTTTATCCTTGAGTGACATCTCATGAGCAACAATTCTTACGATGACTTCCGTTGGCTTGAGATCTTTGTAATTTGGCATCATTTGGATCAATGTGCACATGGTATCATATTTTCCATCCAAGGCTCTTAGGATCTTCTTGATGATGAATCTATCGGTCATCTCTTCACTCCCTAAGCCGGCAATCTCATTTGTGATAAGAGCAAGCCTAGAGTACATTTCAGCAACACCTTCACCATCCTTCATTTTGAACTTGTCAAGTTGACTTTGAAGCACATCCAATTTGGATTCCTTGACGGAGTCGGTACCTTCATGCATATCAATCAAAGTATCCCAAATTTCCTTTGCATTCTCAAGACGGCTGATTTTGTTGAATTCTTCGGGGCACAATCCGTTGAAGAGGATATCACAAGCTTGAGCGTTGTATTGCAGCATTTTCAACTCTTCCGCGGTGGCTTCACGGTTCGGTTCTTTCCCGTCAAAGAATTCACCTTGCAAGCCAATACACACAATAGCCCAAACGGCGGGGTTATGTCCAAGAATATGCATTTTCATCTTATGCTTCCAACTAGCAAAATTAGTGCCATCAAAGTAAGGACCTCTACGGTGATAATTTCCCTCGCTAGACGCCATACTCTCCTAGGTTGTGAAACCAAGGCTATGACCGCCAAAAGCTATGGAAATCAAAGCAAATGGAGACCAAAGCTCTGATACCACTTGTAGGATCGAAAGTATGTCTAGAGGGGGGTGATTAGACTACTTGACCAAATAAAAATCTAGCCTTTTCCCAATTTTAGTTCTTGGCAGATTTTAGCTATCTTAGCACAAGTCAAGCAATCTCCACACAATTCAAGCAAGCATGCAAAAGAGTATATGAGCAGCGGAAAGTAAAGCATGCAACTTGCAAGAATGTAAAGGGAAGGGTTTGGAGGATTCAAACGCAATTGGAGACACGGATGTTTTTGTCGTGGTTCCGATAGGTGGTGCTATCGTACATCCACGTTGATGGAGACTTCAACCCACGGAGGGTAACGGTTGCGCGAGTCCACGGAGGGCTCCACCCACGAAGGGTCCACGAAGAAGCAACCTTGTCTATTCCATCACGGCCATCGCCCACGAAGGACTTGCCTCACTAGCGGTAGATCTTCACGAAGTAGGCGATCTCCTTACCCTTACAAACTCCTTGGTTCAACTCCACAATCTTGTCGGAGGCTCCCAAGTGACACCTAGCCAATCTAGGAGACACCACTCTCCAAGAAGTAACAAATGGTGTGTTGATGATGAACTCCTTGCTCTTGTGCTTCAAATGATAGTCTCCCCAACACTCAACTCTCTCTCACAGGATTTGGATTTGGTGGAAAGAAGATTTGAGTGGAAAACAACTTGGGGAAGGCTAGAGATCAAGATTCATATGGTTGGAATGGAATATCTTGACCTCAACACAAGTGTAGGTGGTTCTCTCTCAGAAAATGTGTATTGGAAGTGTAGGTATGTTCTGATGGCTCTCTCCACGAATGAAGAGTGGGTGGAGGGGTATATATAGCCTCCATACAAAATCTAACCGTTACACACAATTTGCCAAACTTGGTGGGACCGAATGGTTAAACTCGGTCGGACCGATTCAGCAAACCTAGTGATCGTTAGGATTTTCGGTGGGACTGAGATGCAACTCGGTAGGACCGATATGGTTAGAGTTAGGGCATAACGTAATCTCGGTGTGACAGATTACACAAACTCAGTGGGACCGATTTTGGTAATAAGCTAACCAGAGAGTTGGTCAGGTAAACTCGGTGGGACCGATTCGCTCATCTCGGTGAGACCGAAATGTTACAAAAGGGAAATAGAGAGTTTACATTGCAATCTCGGTGGGACCGATCGCTCATCTCGGTAAGACCGAAACGTTACGAAGGGAAACAGAGAGATTACAATCCCATCTTGGTGAGACCGAGATCCCTATCGGTGAGACCGATTTGCCTAGGGTTTGTGGTAGTGGCTATGACATTTGAAACTCGGTGGCGCCGGATAGAAAGAATCGATGGGGCCGAGTTTGACTTTTGGTTTAGGTCATATGTGGATGTGGGAAGGTAGTTGAGGATTTTGGAGCATATCACTAAGCATTTTGAGCAAGAAAGCCATTAATCAACACCTCATCCCTCCTTGATAGTATTGGCTTTTCCTATAGACTCAATGTGATCTTGGATCACTAAAATATAAAATGTAGAGTCTTGAGCTTCAAGCTTGAGCCAAACTTTTTGTCCTTAGAATTTTGAGGGATCCACTTTCCTCATCCATGCCATGCCATTCATTGAGCTTTTCCTGAAATATTAATCTTGGAATAATGTTAGCTCAATGAGCTATATGTTGTTAGGAATTACCAAAACCACCCAGGGATAGTTGCACTTTAAAACTCCTTCATCCAGACTCCTTCATTTGCTGCTTCCAAAGCAGCTATGTACTCCGCTTCACACGTAGATCCCGCCACGACGCTTTGTTTAGAACTGCACCAACTGACAGCTCCACCGTTTAATATAAACACGTATCCGGTTTGTGATTTAGAATCGTCCGGATCAGTGTCAAAGCTTGCGTCAACGTAACCATTTACGATGAGCTCTTTGTCACCTCCATAAATGAGAAACATATCCTTAGTCCTTTTCAGGTATTTCAGGATGTTCTTGACCGCTGTCCAGTGATCCACTCCTGGATTACTTTGGTACCTCCCTGCTAGACTTATAGCAAGGCACACATCAGGTCTGGTACACAGCATTGCATAGGGGAGTCGATGAAAAATCAATTCCAGTCGCCGCAGAGTCCAGAACCACCAGATCCAATCTAGACACCATCACGGAGGGGTTCACCACTTCCATTGGTGCCTCTCCGATGATGCATGAGTAGTTCTTTGTAAACCTTCGGGTCCGTAGTTAGTAGCTAGATGGCTTCCTCTCTCTCATTTGATTCTCAAAACAATGGTCTCCTGGAGATCCATATGATGTAACCTTTTTGCTGTGTGTTTGTTGGGATCCGATGAACTTTGAGTTTATGATCATATCTATCTCTTTTTATCCATGAAAGTTATTTGAGTTTCTTTGATCTCTTATATGCATGATTGCTTATAGCCTCATATTTCTTCTCCGATATTTGGGTTTTGTTTGGCCAACTTCATCTATTTATGTTGCAATGGGAAGAGGTGCTTTATATAGGGTTCGATCTTACGGTGCTTGATCCCGGTGACAGAAGGGGAACCGACACGTATGTATCGTTGCTACTAAGGATAAAATGATGGGGTCTATTTCTACATAAATAGATCTTGTCTACATCATGTCATTGTTCTTATTGCATTACTCCGTTTCTCCATGAACTTAATACACTAGATGCATGCTGGATAGCGGTCGATGTGTGGAGTAATAGTAGTAGATGCAGGCAGGAGTCGGTCTACTAATCTTGGACGTGATGCCTATATAATGATCATTGCCTGGATATCATCATGAGTATTTGAAGTTCTATCAATTGCCCAACAGTAATTTGTTCACCCACTGTTTGCTATTTTTCTCGAGAGAAGCCACTAGTGAAACCTACGGCCCCCGGGTCTCTTCCTCATATTATTTGCCTTCGCGATCTATTTTCCTTTACTTTTATTTTCAGATCTATTAAACCGAGAAATATGAAAATACCTTGCTGCAATTTATTTTATTTGGCATTCGATCTATCAATATCTATAAGTTATTCACGTTTGTTTGCCAATGTGTGGCACCGTTACCCGAAAGGGATTGACAACCACTTTTACACGCCGGGTTGCAAGTATTTGTTATTTGTGTGCATGTATTTTTTACGTTGTGTTGCTTGGTTCTCCTACTAGTTCGATAACCTTGGTTTCTTATTTGAGGGAAATACCTACCGCCGTTGTGCTGCATCATCCCTTCCTCTTTGGGGAAATACCGACGTAGCTTCAAGCCGCCATCATCCTACCGTTGATCTTTCCGCAAGAAGATGGAGGCACTGAGGATCTGGTGAGGTGACGTGCGTGGGCAGGTAGCGAGCGAGAGCTCGATCTCTCAGATTTATCAGCGTTCCAGGGATGGACCCAAGCACAAGCATTGTGCCAACATGTGTAGCCCCCGTTGCGGGATGAGCAAGAGGCGGGTCAGCAACGCGCGGAGGCCGCGAAGGGCGACGAAGCACCAGACGGGCAGGTGATAATCATAAAGCAACTCATGGAAGAGGGTAAAGCCAGTTCTGATAGATGCAAAGAACGATACATGCTGCAGGGACGGACCCACGCGGCTTGGGGATGATGCAGCCCAAGGGGCGCCCCCAATTGAACAAACCAAAAAGTGTCACCTGGCACCGTTGCTGAAGAAGTGTTGAAGTAGCTGAAGACGCGTGCTGCAGAAGTCGCTCCTCATGAGTCGCCCAGGTCCTGAACCTTGCGAGTCTCTGGAGGCCTGGGGGCTAACGAGGATTCGTCGCCATCTTAGACAGGATCGCCTGGTGCCTAGCCTCATGAGCCGCTAGGAAGCCCCTGTTGGGGAACGTAGCATGCAATTTCGAAAAAATTCCTATGATCACGCAAGATCTATCTAGGAGATGCATAGCAACGAGAGCGGGAGAGTGTGTCCATGTACCCTCGTAGACCGAAAGCGGGAGCGTTAGGTTAACGCGGTTGATGTAGTCGAACGTCTTCACGATCCAACCGGTCCAAGTACCGAAAGTATGGCACCTTCGTGTTCAGCACACGTTCAACTCGATGATGTTCCTCAAACTCTTGATCCAGTAGAGGGTCGAGGGAGAGTTCCATCAGCACGACGGTGTGGTGACGGTGATGGTGATGTGATCCACGCAGGGCTTTGCCTAAGCACTACGACGCTATGACCGGAGGAGTAAATTGTGGAGGGGGGGCACCGCAGATGTCTAAGAGAATAACTGTTGTGCCTTTGGGGTGTCCCCCACCCCCGTATATAAAGGAGGGGAGGAGGAGGTGGCCGGCCCTAGGGGTGGCGCGCCATGGGGGGAGTCCTACTAGGACTCCACTCCTATTAGGATTCGCCCCCCTTCCTTCCAACGGAGAGGGGAAAGGGGAAAGAGGGGAGAGGGAGAAGGGAAGGGGGCCACGGCCCCACCCCTTGTCCAATTCGTATTGGGCAGGGGAGGCGCGTGCCACCTCTTGTGGCCTGCCTCCCTCTCTCCACTATGGCTCATGAGGTCCATTAACTTTCCCGGGGGGGGGGGTCCGGTAGCCTCCCGGTACTCCAAAAAATTCCCGAATCTCTTTGGAACTATTCCGGTGTCCGTATATAACCTTCCAATATATGAATCTTTACCTCTCGACCATTTCGAGACTTCTCGTCATGTTCGTGATCTCATCCGGGACTCCGAACAAACTTCGGTCACCAAAACACATAACTGATAATACAAATCGTCATCGAACGTTAAGCTTGCGGACCCTACGGGTTCGAGAACTATCTAGACATGATCGAGACACATCTCCGGTCAATAACCAATAGCGGAACCTGGATGCTCATATTGGTTCCTACATATTCTACGAAGATCTTTATCGGTCAAACCGCATAACAACATACGTCGGTATGTTACTTGCCCAAGATTCGATCGTTGGTGTCATCGTACCTAGTTCAATCTCGTTGCCGGCATGTCTCTTTACTCGTACCGTAATGCATCATCCCGCAACTAACTCATTAGTCACATTGCTTGCAAGGCTTATACTGATGTGCATTACCGAGAGGGCCCAGAGATACATCTCCAATACATGGAGCGACAAATCCTAATCTTGATCTATTTCAACCCAACAAACACCTTCGGAGACACCTGTAGAGCATCTTTATAATCACCCAGTTACGTTGTGACGTTTGATAGCACACAAGGTGTTCCTCCGGTATTCAGGAGTTGCATAATCTCATAGTCAGAGGAATATGTACAAGTCATGAAGAAAGCAATAGCAATAAAACTAAATGATCATTATGCTAAGCTAACGGATGGGTCTTGTCCATCACATCATTCTCTAATGATGTGATCCCGTTCATCAAATGACAACACATGTCTATGGTCAGGAAACTTAACCATCTTTGATTAAAGAGCTAGTCAAGTAGAGGCATACTAGGGACACTCTGTTTTGTCTATGTACTCACACAGGTACTAAGTTTCCGGTTAATACAATTCTAGCATGAATTGTAAACATTTATCATGATATAAGGAAATATAAACAACAACTTTATTATTGCCTTTAGGGCATATTTCTTTCAGTCTCCCACTTGCACTAGAGTCAATAATCTAGATTACATAGTAATAATTCTAACACCCATGGAGTCTTGGTGGTGATCATGTTTTGCTCGTGAAAAGGGCTTACTCAACGGGTCTGCAACATTCAGATCCATATGTATTTTACAAATATCTATGTCTCCCTCCTTGACTCGATCGCGGATGGAATTGAAGGGTCTCTTGATGTGTTTGGTTCTCTTGTGAAATCAGGATTCCTTCGCTAAGGCAATTGCTCCAGTATTGTCACAAAATATATTCATTGGACACTGGTGCGCACCGGTCCTAAACAAACAGTTTTAACCCCTTTCCGCGATGGCATTTGGAACCGTCGCCAAGTGAGTGTGGGTGATAGGGGGGTCCTTCCCACACGACCCAGAAAGCGTCGGGGATATGCCCTCCTGGCATGCACACTCGGCAAAATGAGATCGTGTGCGACCGGCGAGTGCTCAAATACGGAAATACGTACAGTAGAGCTAAAAATACAATTATACGGTGAATTTTTTCCGGTCGCAAGTACATCCCACACAGTCAGTCCCCGCCACACATTTCCATTTGTATTTACATCCCACACAGTCGCTCCAAGGAAAACGTTTCCGTTCACAGGTACATCACAAACATTTTTTCCCGTTAAATTGTTTGCGTTATTGAATGTATCACACACGGTTTGTAGAAGAAATTGTGTGGCAAAGGTTGTCCATCACACATAGTTTTTATGTGATAAACGTTTGCGCAAGGTGGCCTAGCGCAAACAATTTTCAAGAGAAAGTCGTGTGTGATTGTTCATTGATCCAACACGGTTTATTCCTAGAAACTGTGTGCATTGCGTAAGGACATCGCCCACGGTATTTTTTCGACAACCGTTTGGAATAGAAAAACCCAATTAGCAGGCTAATTATCTGATTATTCATAATCCATTTATTAATCTAATTGACATTTCATATTAAGCACACAATATATTTCATTTCCATATTAAGGAAGTAGAATTTCATAATTGAAATACATCAGAGTACAACATGATATAGCTTCAGCACTCAGCTAACCCATTACACAACTGCACCAGCAGCAAGTTCCACATGCAACATGTAGAACCTTTCGAAATTAGCATCATAGACGGTATATAGATAGATGCATCTCATCAGGAAAACTGCTGAAGCGGAAGGTGAATATTGAGCCTTCATTCATTTCGAAGGTCTTTGCAACTTTAGGCCAATGCATGTGGATGATTGACCTTCCGTCCTTCGTCCTCTTCAGGAACACTTCAATATTGAACCGTGGGTGTTGTATGAATACCTTCCTTGCCTCCTGACCATGGAGGTGGTCTGAGAGGTAATCATCAGTTAACTGCTTTGAAAAGGGCTGAAAACAAGGATGTGCATAAATATATTCTCTATATCGGAAATGGGGCAAAGGAATAAAAAAGGCAAGGTATAATAGTTAGTACCATCTTGTAGTGAATTGATGTCTTCTTCATTGTGCAGACAAAGATCTTATTGTTTTTTGTCGCTAATTTCTTTATCCTAGCAATCTTTCTGAGTTTCTTGATTTGATTGATATTCATGGACAACTCATTTTCCCATATGCAAAAAGGGTCGAACAGTGGGTCAAAACCTCTGACAGCGGGACCTACATGTGCAGGACCAAATTGTTAAAACCCAAAATATTAGAATGGTTCCTACAATTGCACAATAATGTGCTATTAGAGAACGGACCATGCACGTGCTAACCTCGATTTTAAACCTCAGTGCTTCCCATTGTTTCCCTGCAACACATATAAGGTAGTTAGTCATCAGGTTAAGTAAGGGTTCGCATGCTATCAATAAAATATGTTGATGAAAAATAAGCACATTGCAGATTCATCAGATTAATTCAAGCCACATGGAAAACCCATTTATTCAAACCAAGCATGATTAAGAACTAGGAAATATAGCACTTGTATATATGTTTCTCATGTATTAAGTGCAGCCAAATTTGATTTATTCCTCACATGCACAACAATACAAAAATCTACCCACGACAATTGGACATCGCATTGCAAGATTGAACCAAGCAGTTAACTAAACACCACAACAAATGAACCAAACATTAACTGAGCACCACATTGCATAATATAACATACTCCTAATAGAAGATCAGACAGTTAACTACAACCAATTGTAGCAATTGTATTTGTTTCTCATGTATTTACTACAGCTAAATTCAATTTATTCCTCACATGGTATACAATAACAGAATGCACCCTCAACTATTGAACATCGCATTGTAGAATTGAACCAAACAGTTAACTAAACACCACAACACAAATGAACCAAACGTTAACTGAGCACCACATTGCACAATGTATAACCGAACCAAGCATGCTTGACAACTTGGAAATATAGCAATTGTATTCGTTTCTCATGTATTTTGTAAAGATAAATTCGATTCATTTCTCACATGGAAGACAATACAAAATTGCAGCCTGAAGAATTGAACATCACATTTGCAAAATTGAACCAAAGAGTTAACTGAAGACGACAACTAATTACCAAAACAGTTAATAAGTGAGCACCACACTGCATGGCATATAGAACATATACACTAGAGCAACAGATTGCACGGTAAAATTAGATAGCACAATTCACTAGAATTTGTGAAGGAAAGGCAGAAGCAGCACACGAAATGGGTAAACCGAGCATGCTTAACCGGCATAGCTAGCAAATGGCAAGGTGCTCCTCCAAGATCTGGGGGTCGGCATGAATGGCAGCCATCGCGACCTCATTCGCGCATGCGTTCGCATTTGCTTCTCCACTCACTACTAGGAAAATGGCTATAGATAGGATTGATACTAATGGCGCACCATGGAAGCAGTGCGCCACTACTATATACTAATGACGCACCGGTTGGTGATGCGCCACTAGTGTGGAAGACACTAATGGCGCACCAGAAA
The DNA here is from genome assembly GCF_056163025.1 of Triticum urartu. NCBI lineage: Eukaryota > Viridiplantae > Streptophyta > Magnoliopsida > Poales > Poaceae > Triticum > Triticum urartu. The sequence continues at coordinate 485,116,569 of NC_141875.1, forward strand.
CAGGGTGCGCCACTAGTATTAAATTATTATTTTTTCCATTTTTCCATACATACTAATGACGCATCAGGTCGAAGTGCGCCATTAGTAGTTCTAAGTAGTAATGGCGCACCAAGCAGACAGTGCGCCATTACTGTAAAAAAATTATTCTTTTTTTTGCAAAACTACTAATGGCGCATCGTTTCACAGTGCGCCATTACTAGTTTAAACTAGTAATGGCGCACTATTACCCGGTGCGCCATTAGTATATATATATATTTACTTTTTTGCAAAACTACTAATGGCGCACCACCTGCAGGTGCGCCATTAGTAACCAGGGTTACTAATGGCGCATTTGCTGGTGGTGCGCCATTAGTAACCTCGGACCCCAACAAGATATTTTGGACAGCCCCACACCTACCCACTCACTTTCCCCACTTCATTCCCTCCACCTCCTTCTCCAAGCTTTCGGCCATCTCCTCCTCCTCACCTCATTTCCACCATAGATTCATCAAAATTAAGTGGTGAAATTACCTTTTTTTGATAGGTAAGTAAGGGGAAAGCTATCTTCATGATGTAGATCTACTTTTTTTTCTCCCTAGCTCGCTCCAACAACGTGCACATGCACTTTTTGTGGCCTAGCTAGATCTATGTATGTTTGTGGTGTTGCATGTGTTTGTGGTGTTGCATATATGTTTGTGTTTGAAGGTACCGGTATTTGAAATGCGATAGTTGCCAATATTTTGCCGGAATGTTTTGATTCATTTCCGTTTCGGCGAGAATTTTGGCATTATGCATTATTTTTGGTCCTATTTTTAGGAAAGGTCATGCCAAATTTTTTCTTGGTTCTAAAATATCGTTTTGCTCTACCCTGCAGGCGACCATGGTCCGCACGATGACTGAAGGCATCGTGAATAGGTTTTTGAGCTCCGCGAAGGCCGAGATGCTTCAAAAGAATGATACGGAGATAAGATGTCCGTGTCGAAGATGCAAGCTGAAGAGCCTTATTGCGGACCCGGATTCCGGGCAGGTGCGGGACCACCTGCTCTTGCGTGGTTTCATGGATGGCTATCGGTGCCAAGGTGATGAAGATGACTATGAAGTCGTCCATGGGGGCCGGGCAAGAAATGAGGAAGGGCAACAAGACAAGTACCACCGCGGCGAGGGCGGGCGAGAAGACGAAGAATCTCCAGGACATGATCACGACGGTGATGCTGTACACAGTCATCATGTAGAAGATGTCGTACATGATGATGAGGAAGATCAAGACGAAGGGCATGATCATGAAGATGAAGATGCCAGAGCAGACGACGATGGAGGCTGGGTGCAGGACCCTCATATTCAAGAGCTGCTTCTCAAGCAGACGGATAACGCAAGAGCTGCCGCCCGAGAGAAAGCCAAGCTGGATCAACTGGAGATAGACGCTGTTACTCCATTGTATGAAGGATGCAGGCCCGAGGATACCCGCCTGAAAGTAACGCTCATGGCTCTGGAGATGAAGGTAAAACACAAAATGACCGACGCATGCTTCGACAAGAACATGTCATTCTGGCACGAACGTCTTCCCAAGGGGAACAAGTGCCCGACCAGTTTCGAGGAGGCGAAGAAAATCGTGTGTCCTCTGGATTTACCGCACGTGAAATACCATGTGTGCATGAACAATTGTATCATTTATCGGGACGAGCACGCGGAGTCTACCATATCTCCGGTGTGCGGCGTCACTCGATACAAGAAGAGGAAGAAAGCTCCTCAAAAATCGGTGTGGTACTTTCCGATCACTCCTCGTCTGCAGCAGTATTTCGCGGACCCTAAGGTAGCAAAGCTCCTGCGTTGGCACGCGGATAGGGAGGAGAAGAAGCGGGAAGATGACGGAAATGATCCGGAGATAAATAAAAAAGACAAGATGCTGAGTCACCCTAAGGATGCGAGCCAGTGGCAAGCGTTGAACTTCGAATACCCAGAATTTGGGAAGGATCCAAGGAACATCGTGCTGGGCGCGAGCACCGATGGAGTCAATCCGTTTGGCAGCCAGAGAAGCACACATAGCACCTGGCCTGTGTTTGTGTGGATGTACAACCTTCCCCCCTGGTTGTGCATGAAGAGGAAGTACATTCACATGAGTATGCTAATTGAAGGGCCGAAACAACCAGGGAATGACATCAATCTGTATCTGGGGCTGCTGAAGGAGGAGCTAGATACGCTGTGGAAAACGCCAGCCAATACATGGGACGCCGCAGAGAAAGAATATTTCCCTATGAGAGCCACATTGCTCACGACGGTGCACGACTATCTCGGTTATGGATATCTTGCGGGGCAGGTAGTCCACGGATTTTCTGGATGCGTAAGGTGCATGGATGACACAATGTATCGCCAGCTAGATAGAGATCCCGGGTCTTCGAAAACCGTGTTCATGGGACATCGAAGGTGGCTTCGCGACGATGACCCGTGGAGGAAACGCAAGGATCTGTTCGATGGTGAAACCGAACCCCGAAAACGCCCATGTACGAGGAGCGGCGAGGAAATAGACGAGCTGTTGAAAAATTGGAAAGACTGCCCACTGCCGGGAAAGAAGCAAAAGGCGCCAGAGTTGGGAAAGAAGCGAAAGGCGCCAGAGCCGCTGCTGAAGGTATGGAAAACGAGGTCTGTTTTCTGGGACTTGCCATACTGGAAGATCCACCGTGTGCCTCACAGCCTTGATGTCATGCATATCACGAAGAACGTGTGCGAGAGTCTGCTTGGTACCCTGCTCAACATGCCAGAGAGGACCAAAGATGGGCCGAAAGCAAGGGCACACTTGAAATCAATGGGCATCAGGCAGGAGCTTCACGCTAATGATAATGATGATGATGATGATGAGGCGAAGCAGGACACAGAAAGTCGTCGCAAAGGCAAAAAGGCCAAGAAGACCGGAAATGACTACCCTCCCGCGTGCTTCACTCTAAGTCAGGAGGAGATCGAGCAGTTTTTCACCTGCCTCCTAGGAGTAAAACTTCCTTACGGTTACGTGGGGAAGATAAGCAGATACCTAGACCCAGCGAAGCAGAAGTTCAGCGGGATGAAGTCTCACGACTGCCACGTGCTGATGACGCAGATACTTCCAGTTGCAATCCGTGGGATCATGGACGCGCACGTCCGTGAAACGCTATTTGGCCTATGCAACTTTTTCGACATCATCTCTCGGAAGTCGATTGGCGTGAGGCAACTCAGAAGGCTACAGGAAGAGATCGTGGTGATATTATGCGAGCTTGAGATGTACTTCCCGCCCGCATTCTTCGACGTTATGGTGCATCTGCTGGTCCATATCGTGGAGGATATCATCCAACTCGGGCCGACGTTCCTGCACAGCATGATGCCGTTCGAAAGGATGAATGGTGTCATCAAAGGATACGTTCGCAACATGTCACGTCCAGAGGGAAGTATAGCCAGGGGCTTTCTGACCGAAGAGTGCATCTCCTACTGCACGAATTATCTAGGCATCGAGAACCCCGTTGGTCTGCCTGTCAACAGGCACCTCGGCAGGCTCGCTGGATGGGGTCACCGTGAGGGTCGCCACGAAATGCATGTCGACTTCGAGGGTCGACTGAAAGAGCAAACCTAGTCGCGCTACAACACATAGACGTGGTCGATCCTTGGGTGGTAGAGCACAAAACCTTTATTGAGAAGACGTACAATGACCGAGGCCAACAGAGGACGGACGGAGATATACTCAAAGAGCACAACTCATGTTTCACGCGTTGGTTCAAGCAGAAGCTTCTGTCGTACCCTTTACATGAGGATTCTTCCGCGGAAGAACAACTCATATTCGCCTTGTCACAGGGCGCCGAGCACAACCTGATGACCTATGAGGCGTAGGATATCAACGGCTACACATTCTACACCGATAACAAGGACATGAAGAGCGATGGTTATCAGAACTCCGGGGTAACGATGGAATCCTACACCGGTAACGACAAGGACAGATACTACGGAAGGATCGAGGAGATCTGGGAGCTGAGCTACGCTGGAGAGAAGGTCCCGATGTTCCGTGTCAGATGGGCCAAGAGCGTTCTAAAAGAAGACCGGTATTTCACCACCATGGTTATACCCGAAGCCAAATCCAAGACCGCGGGCGCAAATGTCACCGCGAAAAATGAGCCATGGGTACTGGCTTCCCAAGTGGACCAATGCTTCTTCATTACCGACCCGTCAAAGCCCAGTCGTGTTGTCGTGAGGAGAGGCAAAAGGAAGATCATCGGAATGGATGGAGTAGCCAATGAGCAAGACTTCAACAAGTACGGCGCCCCGAAGATCGAACATGACGATGACGATGAAGTAGCAGCACACACCACAAGAAGAAGCAGGACCACCCTACCTAAAGGACGTCCGTTCCACAGAAGAACTCCATTTGCGAAAAAGAAGGGCAAGAAGATTGTGAACAGATAGCTATCTAAGATCGATTGTATTTAAATCGTAGTCTTCATTTCTCGATTGTATTTCATGGGCACTTTTTGATATCATGAATATTTTTAAATTTCATGGGCACTTTTTGAATTCATGAGGACACTTGATCTCGATCCCCCTCCATCTCGATCTCGATTCCCCCTCCATCTCGATCTCGATCCCCCTCCATCTCGATCCCACCCGCACCCTCCCCCGCTCCACCGTCACAAATGAATGCAACTAAAAATCCAAAAAAAAAACAAATTTGATTATATTTTCAAATAACAAATTTGATGATATTTTCAAATAACAAATTTGATGATATTTTTTTAAAAATTATTACTGTTTTTATAAAAAATTATTACTGTTTCATATTCATATGCATTTTCTAAAAAATTATTAGATGCAACAAAAAATAATAAAAAAATTACTTATGGCGCACCGCTGGCTGGTGCGCCATTGCATTGCAAAAAAAAGATTACTTATGGCGCACCGCTCGGGGGTGCGCCATTGCTATCAAAAAAACATTCTAATGGCGCACCGCCAGGGGGTGCGCCATTAGTAATGTCCCCCCTAGCCAGATCCACTTCCCCCCTCGCCAGATCCACTTCCCCCCTCGCCACACCCTCACGCGCACCCCCTCCTTCCACCGCCCGCTCCACCGTCACCGCCCTGCCTCCTCGGGCTCCACCGCCGTCGCCCTGCCTCCTCGAGCCGGGCAGCCACACGCGCCCAGCCTCCACGGCCCCGACTCTGGCACCGCAGCGCTCCCTCCCTGTCCTCGGAGCAGCCGCCCCCGCCCAGGAACGCCGCCGCCGAAGCTACATCAGCGACCGGTCCATAGGCAGGTAGCCACCACCCCTCCTTCCTCCTCCCTCCCCCTCCCTCCTTCCCTATTGCATCCTATGCCCGCTCAAAATCCCCCCTGATTTCTGCACTGGATGAGCACCTACCCTGCTGCTGCCCACCCTCGCCCTGCCTGCACCGGCCCCCGCCTCTGCTCTCGCCCCGCGCATCGCGCTCGGCCTACCGCCGGCTGAGCCCCGACCCCGCCCGCGCGACCCTGCTGCCGCTGCTCTGTCGTGGTTGCACGCCTGCGCCGCCGCGCTGCTCTGCTGCTCTACATGCTGCTATCGCCGCCTCCTCCCCTCGCCCCTAGTGCTGCTACTCCACTTCTCTAAATCCTTCTTGCTGCCGCTCTCTACTACTTCTACTCCATCTTTATGCTATGAGAAATAACTATCATCGAAAGCTTGCTTTGTGATTGAGTAATCTGCTAGTATAATTGTGTGATTGAGTAATCTGCTAGTATAATTGGTGATGTTGCAAATAGAAGTAGAGTACTGCTTGTTGTACTTGTGATCTTGCAAATAGGAGTTGGAGTAATTTAACTTAACTGGAGTAATTTGTTGCATCTGTTGTAGGTGGTCTAGTGCTGCCCACCTACTGCCCATTTCCTCTGGTACCGGAGTTGGAGTTTAGTGTACTGGACACTTTCATAGATTGCTAGGGTACTTCCTCCCCTTTCTCTCCTTTAGTGTACTAGAAACTTCCATAAATTTCAGAAACTTCATATAAAAATTTTATTCACTGCTGCTGATGTACTACTTGTGATGCTGCTGCTGCTGCACTACTTGTGATGCTGCTGCTACTTGGCTAAATTTTATTCACTGCTGCTGATGTACTACTTGTGATGCTGCTGCTGCTGCACTACTTGTGATGCTGCTGCTACTTGTGATTTTGTCTACTTGTGATGCTGCTGCTACTTGCGATCTTCTGAAATGACCCCTTTCTCCTGAAATGTTGATTAATTTCTGTTTCGGTTGAGAATGGGGCACTCCTAGGTCAAGAAAATTAGCAAAGGTCATGCCCAATTTTCTTGACCTAGAAGGTCCCCGATTCTCAACCGAAACAAAAATTAATCAACATTTATAGTTTGACCTAGAAGATGCCCAATTTGTTAACTCTAGTTCAGGTGTTGAATGTTAATCTGAGTGTGTGTGATGGTGACTGAACAGATAAATCATGTCTCCCAATATTTTCAGCTAAGTGGACTCTCACACACACACTATCTAGCTTTACACTTAAGCAGTGGCGAGATCTGCTCCCTCCACACAATGTGCAACAAGCAAACAGGTGGATCTAGGTAGCTTGGCTAGATTAGCTATGAGCCAATGTGGTCAAGTCAAAAGAGATGATGCAGATGGATGGATAGATGGATGGATGGGGATGCAGCACCACTCCACCACCTTCACTTGTCTAGTTTGTGGTTTACCCCTCACTCTCTCATGCACCAGAAGAATATGATACATACATCCACTTTGATAAACTAAAACTAGTAAGAGAAGCAGGGCAAAAAATAATTTTTGTATTTATTTTAGATCACATACACAAAATAACCTACCAGCAATACAAATCTAGTTTTAGAAACATGTGATACATACATCCACTTTGATAAGCTAAAACTAGTAAGAGCAACAGGGCAAAAAATAAATCTATGTACGATATAGGGGTGCTACAGCTATATCCTCCATCCCGTCCCACCGGAGCAAGCAAACCTACAAGCTGCTCCTCATGTTTTTCCCTCTATTAGTAGACCGGAACTTCCCAATGCTGGCTAGTTTGCACCCTCTACAAGTTGCTACTGCTTCTGAATAACCTAACAGCCATCGAAATCTAGTTTGAATCAGAAAAATGAAAGAAAACCCATCGATTGAGGCGGACAACTAGTTGTAGATGAGGAAGGGCATTTGAGGCCCCATCAAGTCTATGAAGATGTGATGGGTCCTGATATATTGACTTGCGGATTTATTTTTTCCTAGACTGCCTCGGTGTCGACAAACCCTAAATGATGAGACCATGATCTTGTTCCTTGACAATAACCAACTTTTTGACCAAACTTTTTTCCTATTTAGAGAGAAACATGGCCCACAACGATGAGGCCGGTGGTTTGGGCGGCAAGCAATTCTGGGAGCTGTCCCAGGAGATGGAGGAACAACCTCACCGCTATGAGGACGCCGCGGAAGACACCGATCCTGATTACACAACCCCTAGTGGCATCGGGGATGACACCACTGATGGTGCCGCCGAGGATGCCACCACTGATGATGGCGGCGCACACACAGATGGCAGCCAACCGAAGAAGCAAAGGAAGGACCGGCGCCCGAATGCGCTCCACACCGTCAAGGAGGAATTCACTCAAGTGGACTCCGACGGGAATCCAATGGAGCCCAAACATATAGTCAAGGGGTACTCGGTTCAGCTCGGGTGCATTCTCCGGAGCACCGTCTCGATCAACACCGAGAACCTTAGGCATAAGGACCGAGGGAATTTGCGCAACCTCCTCTTCACGAAGCTGCACGAACGATACAAGTTCCCCGCCGAATTTGAAAACACACGCCTCTCAGGGAATAAAGTGAACAGTGCCGCCCTCACGAAGATGAGCACGGCCTTGTCTACTTGGAAAAGCGCGGTGAAGAGAATGATTGATAAAGGTGATAGTTATGAGAAGATCAAGGCGAAATATCCTTTGATGAGCGAAGATGAGTACAAGGAGTTCAAGATCAAGTGCGAGAGCAGTGCAACCTCCGAATCAAGTCAGTGGGGGAAAGAAATGCGGGAGTTGAACTTAGGGGAACACAAACTCAGTCCCGGCGGTTACAGAGTGGCGGAGCCTATATGGGACAAGGAGGATGCGGGGCGTGCCGAGCAAGGCCTACTGCCCCGCTTCGAGAAATACAGCGGTGACAAGTAGACCAGGAACTATGTCAAGGCCCGGTACAAGGAGGACCCTATAACAAAGGAGCTTACCACGGATCCGAAGACCAGGGCGCTTGAGCTTCTTCTGGTAAGGAATACACCCCCGCGTAATTAGCTCCATATGGTTGCACTCTAATTAATCCCCAATATTTCTAAATGGTTCACGTTCCTTTCGCAGGACACTGAAAGCAGTAGCGCCGGGTCGTCTAAGAGCTCCCCTTTTGACACCCCTTTAAATAGGGCGTTGAACGTAATGAAAAACAAGGATAAGCTCACTAAGCCGACGTCAGCTGGTCGTGTGGCCGGCAAAGGCTTGTCCACAAAATGGGGGTCATACTATACCGCTGGTGTGCGGAAGGAGAAAAAGACCAGCTCGGAAAGCCAGACGCGCGAGGTTGAAGAACTCAAGGCACAAGTGGCGCGGATTCCGGAGCTTGTCCAAGAGCAAGTGCAATAACAACTTGGAACGACACTCAACGCCATGGTGCCTACGTTGATTCATGGGCTGACGACATGGATTGCGGGCGGCCAACAGGGGCCTCCCCCGGTTCCCAGCTTCACGGCCAGCAACTCGTACAGCGCGTAGGCGGCTCCATTGGTGTCTCCGGCGGCGGCGCCATTGGTGTCTCCGGCGGAGGCGGTATTCGTGTCTCCGGCGCCGGCACGGGCATTGGAGCTTAATGCACCCGGGTGTACGTCGGCCGGCACCTCGCCAGCAAGCGCCCCCTCCGTCAGTTGCATGCCCGCCGTTGGCGGTGCCTCGACATTAGCCGAGCTCGACGGCATCACGGTAACTAAGCCTCTCGGCCGATGACTTCATCTCCTTGCCTTTGACTGGGCATCCATGACGCCCTGTACATGTTTTCGCAGGGCACCGCCGACGTTTCTTGCACTCTTCTGCACTTCGTGGGCGCCGAGTTGGTCGATGTCGCCAAGGGCAGAATCGTTCAACCGGGCAACCCCATGTTCCACGGTAATCCGATGCCACCCACAATGTATAGGGTTGAAGTGGTTCGGGTGCTGCCAGGCTGCGACGAGCTGTTACCTCCGATTCGACCTGCTGGGGCCGACGAAGAAGATGAGATGACCCTCAGCACCTGCGTAAACTGGCCCCTGCTTTGGCCGAAGAGCCAGATTTGTTTGGGGGCGGAGGAAACCACCCCACAGACAAGACCGCCAGTCGTGCCGGCGCCAAGCCATGGCAAGAATGCCGCAACGCTACCGAACCTGCCGGACATCCCTATGGCACAGGATCCGGACAGCCCTATGGCACGGGATCCGGACGGCGACGACAAAGATGACGGTACATTTACCAAAGTTGATAAGTACTTTGCCGAACATGGGTACGCTGACGAGTTCTGCGGGCCTCTTTCTCAAGAACCCAACCAAGACGACCGCGATCTAGCTGGTACGGCGGAGAAATCCAATTGCAACAGGCGTCGTCTGGCATTCAGTTCTCAGGACACGCCTCCAGCTCCCGCCTTCACCGAGCCTCAGATAGCTGAGGTGCGAAATATTATCAGCCCCAACACGCTCAAGAAGGCGGTCTGTGAGCAGAACTCGGTCCCATTACAGGAGATCAAGAAGAAGGGACAGAAACGAAAGACTAACGAGGGCGCCGGTGCGAGCCAGCCGGCACCGAGTTCGATCCGTGCTCAGGACGGGCCACCTTCACCTAAGGATATCTCGAGGAGGGTGCATGTGGTGGGTAGGGCGATGCTACCGCTAAATATGCTGAATGCTGCAACCGGTGCTATGCGGAGTCTGCACGACAGTGTTCTTTCTTTGGAGAAGCGGCGTCTCAGAGAGAAGGATGTGGCATACCCGGTTTTCGTGGCCAAGGTGCCAGAGGGCAAGGGCTTTGTGGATGGTGACATCGGGGGTACGATCGTCCTGCGGTTTGATGACATCTTTGCTATGTTTAACCTTCATCCGCTGCACTACACCTTCGTTCGGCTGTTTTCGCTGAGTATGGAGATGCGGATCATTAGAGACAAGACCCCGGACATCGTGATAGTCGACCCCTTATACATGCGTGCCAAGCACTTGAGCAGCGCTGGGGACTGCCAAGTTGCGAGTTCACACCTCGAAGGCGTCATTCTGGCAAACCCAGATAAGGATAACTTCCTTGTGGCTTACTTTCCCGAGTAAGTCATCCCTTAACCGCCCCGTAACATATGATTTCTTAGATTTCGATCGTTCTTTTTTTTTCTAACATTCCATGTTCTGTGCAGTGACACACATTGCACACTCATCCTCTTAAGCCCGAAATATTCCATGGCCATGTATTTAGACCCGAACCGTAACTCCAAGATAAACTACACAAATGTCAAGAAAGTTCTTGATGATGTTCTCCCCGCCTACGCCAAATCTGGAGGCACCTTCACCAGGGCAGTTCGTAAGTACGGCAAGCACATGTTCTCACACAATACGAAGTTCTGCTGCGTCAAGCAGCCGCCTGGCGGTCAGAAGGATGCCTACTACGCCCTCCATCACATGCGGGCGATCGTAAGGGACCATCATCAACTTCTGCTACCAGATAATCTCAAAGATTGGGCCGCGAGCTTGTCGGCAGTCCAGGACGCGTACCTCAGACAAGAATTCTTTCCCATCCAGTCGGAGTTTGCGGACACCATCCATCAAGATGTCCTTCATACCTCGGGGCAGTTCTTCCTCAGATATCAACCGTCCAACAGTGAGATAGATGAAATGCTACAAATGCAGGGTGACAACGACCACGATTTCATGACCATCACGACAGACGGCGGCTTCATCCACGTTCCTGTCCGATGAGTCGAGTCGAAAGTAGTGATGTGTAGTTCTGAAACATTGATTGGCTCATGTTGTAATTATACTTTAATGAATTCGTATGTCTCTTTGGTTTGGACAGTCGTTCAACTTAGATGTAATCGATGCTATTTATTAGTAGGACCATGAATCGTGCTATTAATGTCTTGCTTTTCTCTTCCGATCCTTTTGTTGCATACTTACATATTGCTTATGTATTGTCTGTTGTTTGGCTTGTGCATAGAGATGCCGTCGTATGTCGTGTACAAGGGTAAGGTTCCCGGAGTCTACGACGACTGGGAGGAGTGTCGGAGACAGGTTCACCGTTTCAGCGGTAACAGTTACAAAGGGTACACCACTAGGGCGGAGGCCGAATGTAGATACGCCCGCTATCTAGAGGGAGAGAGGAGGGAGCGTTGGAGGAACCGGATGAAGACCAGTTTGATCGCGATGATGCTCATCGTGATGACCACAGCTCTCTTCTATGTGATGGTAGTTTAGATGATCGATATCGACTTGTAATGTGAAGGCAAACTCGATACTCGCGGTCTTGAGACTTGTAATGTTTTATCTTTGTTCGGTCTTTTGAATTCGGAGACTATTATGATGAATTGTATTCGGAGATTAATCTTCTATTGTATTCGATGAATCTGGTGTTGCTGTGTGCTGCTATCTATATTCTGTCCAATAATATATTTTGTAACCTGTGCAAAAATCAAAAAAGCAAAAAAAAACCTAATATTCATACTAATGGCGCACCACACAAGACACTAATGGCGCACTGTGATCATCACACTAATGGCGCATTAACTGCTGGTGCGCCATTAGAATGCCAAAGCACATGGGTACATATGGCCGCTTGGGAGGCATTCTAATGGCGCACTGCAGGCTATACTAATGGCGCACTACGTGGTGCGCCATTAGAACACTAGATACTCATGGCGCACCGGTGGTGCGCCATTAGAATTTAATTCTAATGGCGTGATGCCAGTGGCGCACCGGTAGTGCGCCATTAGAAGGCAAATTCGGTGCGCCGCTAGCATGCCTTTTCCTAGTAGTGACTGCCAAATGGTCCTTGAGATCTTGGCTATACTGCATGCACCATGGTTTGGGGCGGCGCTTATTTGGTGGAGGGGTCAGTGATTTGGGTGGAAGGTGTCGCGCTCGCGCCGGTGGTTGGGGCATGTGGGATGTGGAAGGAGGAGGAGGATGGGGGTCGGGTGTGGATTACCTGCCCGGATAGACGAGGCCGAGCAGTGTGAAGGAGGGTCGCCGACGAGGAGGCGGCGCTGCAAGCAAGGAGTGACGGTTTCAACTTGGAAAGGAAGGCGAAAAGAGGGTAAATGTGGCTTTTGGTAAGGGGAAGGGGGCGGGGAGGTAGATATTTCCGCGGAAGCTAAAAATCTGGAATCGCTTCAACCAAAAAACTGGCGCGCAAAGTGTCATTAGACACGGTCCCTTATTCAGAACTGTGTCGATATGTGGACATCACAAATAATTCAGATAGCTTCCCCCGTGTGTGATGAGTTTGAACGCCAAAAGTTTTGGTTCGAATTTCCATGGTTACAGTGGTCATCCACATCATTGCATAAATTGGATACACAAAGGAGACTACAACACACCTACACTTCTTAATCGAGCAAGTTCAGCAATTAAAAAGAGCTAGCTGGCCTAAAAATTACTCTAACAAATTAAAGACCGGTGCTCTTAATTAAACAAAGCAAAGAGTACTGCTACGGCTAGTGGTCGTCGATCTCCGCCGCCGCCTCCATGTCCAGCTTGTGCCCGACGGTCTCTTGGAGAAGGGGCTCCATGGCATCCATCACACCATACTCGGCAAGCATCTCGCCATCCGCGTCCGCCATCTCTTCAGAAAAGGCTGCCATGATATGGGCATGGGCGGACGTGATCTGGACTTGGACGGGCTCCGTCGTCGCAAGGTAGGCGGCAGAGGAACGGACGGCTGCTCGAACGCTCTCGGCGATTGCCATCTCTTCGGCCGTGGGTTGCCGACCGTTGTTGGAGAAGCTTCGTCTGATTTGTGCGGTGACCGCCAGGAGCTGGGCATGGGCGGCCTCGACATGGCCATGGGCGGCTTCCATCAGGGCTAAGGCCGACGCTGCAGAACAAATAGCTGCTGTGCCGCTCTCGCTAGTTGCTATCCCCGAGGCAGATGTTGCTGCCGCCACCTGAGAAGCAACAGCAGCCGTTTGGGCTGCCTTTGCCTCCCGGTCACAGATTGCGGCCGCGCTCATGCACCTTGTTAGCACGCGGATGGCGGCTGCGGCTGCGCTCTCGCCGAAGTGGGCCACCGAAGTTTCCCTCATGACGCGAGTCAACGTGCCCATCTTTCATCGGTGATGATTGAACAATGAAATGATATTTGGGGAGCGAGCTAGTGTGCTTGAGACGCCGGTTGTGGACTGTAGTTGACGCACCTTCTCGCGTAAGCCATAAGCATACTATACACCGATGGAGCTCCAGGATATTTTGTGCTGCATCTCACACGGTTGCTGATAATAAACTATGTGCGATCTACTTGATTTTTCATCTTGATTTGAATTACATAATGGGGTCACAACGGCAATGGATGGTGTTTGAATTGCTAGACCTTTTATCTGGAGTGAACATGCAACTATATGTGTGTCGTAAAAGAATTGGAATTATTCAGGGTTCGTTTGAACATTTTATACATTAAATTGGTTTTCTAGCAATTTTGGGTGCACAATTCAAAATTAAACTACATGCACATGCTCCAGTGCATATAAATTGGTTGAAAAATCAAATATGTGTTCTTGGGTGCATGCTTAGGTCCCATGCAAGAAATGGGAATGAATTTCAAACAGCAGAGCACCGTTGATTGCCAGCAAAACATTGAGATGCCTGGTTTTTAAATTCTAGTAAATCCTAAACTCGTCTGAAATTCATGAAACTTGGCATGCTATCATGGAGCGGCATCGACATGCCGTGGTAAAAAAATTGTCCCATTTGGGGCATGTTTGGGTATATGCTTCTCACAAACTGGAGCTTCTCACAACAAGCATGATGGTTTTCGATAGGGAACGTCCCACCTTTGGGGATGAAACAATATCCATTGCCTCTTATTGCTTTCAAATTTTTTCTCGTGTCAACATAGAACAACAGGAGTGTTGTGTGAATTTTTGTGATTTTTCGGGGTTCGTTTGGAAATTTTTATGCATTAACTGAGTTTTCAATGCATTTATGTGCATAATTCAAATTTGAACTACATGCACATGCTCCAGTGCATATAAATTGGTTGAAAAATAAATCTGTGTCCTTGGGTGCATGCTTAGGTCCCATGCAAGAAATGGGAATGAATTTCAAACACCAGGGCACCGTTGATTGCCGACAAAACATTGAGATGCCTTCTTTCAAATTCTAGTAAATTGAAAACCTGTCTGAAGTTCATGAAACTTGGCATGCTATCATGGAGCGGCATCAACATGCCGTGGTAACATTTTTGTCCCATTTGGGGCAGGTTTGGGTATATGCTTCTCACAAACCGGAGCTTCTCACAACAAGCATTATGGTTTTCGATAGGGAACGTGCCACCATTGGGGACGAAACGATATCCATTGCCTCTTATTGCTTTCAAATTTTTTCTCGTGTCAACATAGATCAACAAGAGTGTTGTGTGAATTTTTGGGGTTCGTTTGGATATTTTTATGCATTAACTGAGTTTTCAATGCATTTATGTGCACAATTCAAATTTGAACTACATGCACATGCTCCAGCACATATAAATTGGTTGAAAAATTAAATATGTGTCCTTGGGTGCATTCTTAGGTCCCATGCAAGAAATAGAATGAATTTCAAACACCAAGGCACCATTGATTGCCGGCAAAACATTGAGATGCCTGGTTTTTAAATTCTAGTAAACCCAAAACCCGTCTGAAATTCATGAGACTTGGAATGCTATCATGGAGCGGCATCAACATGCCGTGGTAAAATTTTTGTCCCATTTGGGGCAGGTTTGGGTATATTCTTCTCCCAAATCGGAGCTTCTCACAACAAGCATGATGGTTTTCGGTAGGGAACGTCCCACCTTTGGGGACGAAATGATATCCATTGCCTCTTATTGTATTCAATTTTTTTTCTCGCGTCAACATAGAACAACAGGAGTGTTGTGTGATTTTTTGTGATTTTTCAGGGTTCGTTTGGACATTTTTATGCATTAACTGAGTTTTCAATGCATTTATGTGCATAATTCAAATTTGAACTACATGCACATGCTCCAGTGCATATAAATTTGTTGAAAAAACAAATATGTGTCCTTGGGTGCATGCTTAGGTCCTGATACGTCCCCAGCGTATCTATAATTTTTTATTGTTCCATGCTATTATATTATCCATCTAGGATGTTTTATATGCATTTATATGGTATTTTATATGATTTTTGGGACTAACCTATTAACCTAGAGCCTAGTGCCAGTTTCTATTTTTCCTTGTTTTTGAGTTTTACAGAAAGGAATACCAAACGGAGTCCAATTGACGTGCCAATTTTTGATGATTTTTATGGACCAAAAGAAGCCCCCGGAGTAAAAGAGTTGGGACAAAAGAGTCTCGGGCCGTCCACGAGGGTGGGGGGCGCGCCCTACCCCCTCGGGCGCGCCGCCCTATCTCTTGGACGACTCAGGGACCCCCCTGACTTGTTCTCGACGCCAAAAATTCCTATAAATACAGAAAACTCCAGAAAATAACCTAGATCGGGAGTTCCGCCACCGCAAGCCTCTGTAGCCACCAAAAACCAATCAGGACCCTGTTCCGGCACCCTGCCGGAGGGGGGATCCCTTACCGGTGGCCATCTTCATCATCCCGGCGCTCTCCATGACGAGGAGGGAGTAGTTCACCCTCGGGGCTGAGGGTATGTGTGATGGCCTGGCTTATTAGGGATGATAGACTACTCATATCAATAAGGAATTCCTTCTTTTTCGGGAGCCCATTTGGATAGAACTCCAAAGTTAAGCGTGCTCAGCTTGGAGTAGTGTCACGATGGGTTACCGACCGGGAAGTTGCTCCCGGGTGCACACGAGTGAGGACAAAGTGCGCAGAAAAGACTAGTATTGATCTGTGGGGCCAGTCTAGATCCCGCCAGGAGTAACGACCATCGGAGGGTGTGTCCGGGGCGTTACAAGTTGGTATCAGAGCCAACCCTCGCGGTTACATGGATGTTTGCGGACAGGTGCGTGGTCATGTTGTTCATGACATTTGTGACCCGTCGTGGCACACGGCATGGTACATGTACCGGACTGGATGCACATACATATGTGCCAAGAGGGAACGTTCCTGTGGCCCGACGAGGACGTCGGTTCCTCTGAGTGGGGGTGTATGTGATGGCCTAGCTTATTAGGGATGATAGACTACTCATATCAATAAGGAATTCCTTCTTTTCCGAGAGCCCATTCGGATAGAACTCCAAAGTTAAGCGTGCTCAGCTTGGAGTAGTGTCAGAATTGGTGACCGATCGGGAAGTTGCTCCCGGGTGCGCACGAGTGAGGACAAAGTGCGCAGAAAAGACTAATATTGATCTATGGGGCCAGTCTAGATCCCGCCAGGAGTAACGACCACCGGCGGGTGTGTCCGGGGCGTTACAGTATGTACCAGTAGCTATGTGTTTGATCTCTCTCTCTCTATCTCGTGTTCTTGATTCGGCACGATCTTGATGTATCGCGAGCTTTGCTATTATAGTTGGACCTCATGATGTTTCTCCCCCTCCACTCTCTTGTAATGGATTGAGTTTTCCCTTTTAAGTTATCTTATCGGATTGAGTCTTTAAGGATTTGAAAACACTTGATGTATGTCTTGCATGTGCTTATCTGTGGTGACAATGGGATTTTCACGTGATCCACTTGATGTATGTCTTGGTGATCAACTTGCGAGTTCTGTGCCCTCGTGAACTTATGCATAGGGGTTGGCACACATTTTTGTCTTGACTCTCCGGTAGAAACTTTGGGGCACTCTTTGAAGTTCTTTGTGTTGGTTGAATAGATGAATCTGAAATTGTGTGATGCATATCGTATAATCATACCCACGGATACTTGAGATGACATTGGAGTATCTAGGTGACATTAGGGTTTTGGTTGATTTGTGTCTTAAGGTATTATTCTAGTACGAACTCTAGGATATATTGAACGAAAAGAATAGCTTCGTGTTATTTTACTGCGAACTCTTGAATAGATCAATCAGAAAGGATAACTTTGAGGTGGTTTCGTACCCTACAATAATCTCTTCGTTTGTTCTCCGCTATTACTGACTTTGGAGTGACTCTTTGTTGCTTCTTGTTCTCTTCACTTTTTTATCCTTCGAGCTTCGGCTCGATGAGCCCCTCAAAATTTCTGAAATTTTTAGCAACTCAAAATAAAAGTGAACCAAACTCAACAAAATTGATAGCAACTACTCCTACAAGTGCCTAGAGGCAATATCATGCATCAAAACTACTTTTGACCACATAAATTTGACATGCAAGCTCAAGAACAGGGTCACCTAAGCAGCAAAAATTTGCAATGAATAAAGCACTGGAACAAAAACTAATTGGACCATTGGAGGAGTCACATACCAAAGAACAATCCCCCAAAGCAGTTTTGTGAATGGAGCTTTGAACTAGGAGATCAAAAATGGCAGCAAGATGAGCTAGAACTCGTGCTTGAGCTGGTTAGTGATTTTTGTGGGAGGAAGAAGGAGTGTGTGGTGGCTGGAATAAGTGGAGGGGAGCCACCATGGGCCCACGAGGCAGAGGGGCATGCCCAGGGGGGTGGGCGCGCCCTGGACCCTCGTGGCCAGGTGCTTGCTCCCCCTGATGTGTTCTCGGTGCCAAATATTCTCAAATATTCCAAAAAAATCATATTTAAATTTCAGGGCATTTGGAGAACTTTTATTTTCGAGGTATTTTTTTATTGCATGGATAATTCAGAAAACAGACAAGATATACTATTTTTTCTTTATTTAATATAAATAACAGAAAGTAAAAAGAGGTACAGAGAGTTGTGTCTTCTAACTTCATCCATCTCATGCTCATCAAAAGGAATCCACTAACAAGGTTGATCAGGTCTTGTTAACAAACTCATTTCGAGTAACATGAAACCGGAGAAATTTCGAATAACACTATGTTACCTCAACGGGGATATGCATGTCCCCAACAATAAGAATATCATATTTCTTCTTGACAGTAGGAAGAGGAAATTCAAAATCTCCAATAATAATTGTTGAAATTTTTCCAATAGAATTGATACGGTGGACTTGAGGTTGTTTCCTCGGAAAGTGTACCATATGCTCATTACCATTAACATGAAAAGTGAGATTGCCTTTGGTGCAATCAATAATAGCCCCCGCAGTATTCAAAAAGGATCTTCCAAGAATAATAGACATACTATCGTCCTCGGGAATATCAAGAATAACAAAGTCCGTTAAAATAGTAACGTTTGCAACCACAATAGGCACATCCTCACAAATACCGACAGGTATAGCAGTTGATTTATCAGCCATTTGCAAAGATATTTCAGTAGGTGTCAACTTATTCAAATCGAGTCTATGATATAAAGAGAGAGGCATAACACTAAGACCGGCTCCAAGATCACATAAAGCAGTTTTAACATAGTTTCTTTTAATGGAGCATGGTATAGTTGGTACTCTTGGACCTCCAAGTTTATTTGGTATTCCACCCTTAAAAGTGTAATTAGCAAGCATGGTGGAAATTTCAGATTCCGGTATCTTTCTCTTATTAGTAACTATATCTTTCATATATTTAGCATAAGGATTCATTTTAAGCATGTCAGTCAAACGCATACGCAAAAAGATAGGTCTAATCATTTCAGCAAAGCGCTCAAAATCCTCATCATCCTTTTTCTTGGATGGTTTAGGAGGAAAGGGCATGGGTCTCTGAACCCATGGTTCTCTTTCTTTACCGTGCTTCCTAGCAACAAAGTCTCTCTTATCATAACGTTGATTCTTTGATTGTGGGTTATCAAGATCAACAGCAGGTTCAATCTCTACATCATTATCTTTACTAGGTTGAGCATGAACATGAACATTGTTATTAACATTATCACTAAGTTCATGTTCATTACCAGCTTGTGTTTCAGCATCAGAAATAGAAATGTCATTGGGATTCTCAGGTGTGTCAACAACAGGTTCACTAGAAGCATGCAAAGTCATATCATTTTTCTTTTTCTTCCTTTTAGAAGGACTAGGTGCATCAATATTAGTTCTCTGAGAATCTTGCTCAATTATCTTAGGATGGCCCTCAGGATACAAAGGTTCCTGAGTCACTTTACCTCCTCAAGTTGCAACTCTAACAGCAAAGTCATTATTTTTACTATTCAATTCATTGAGCAAATCATTCTGAGCTTTAAGTACTTGTTCTACTTGAGTGGTAACCATAGAAGCATGTTTACTAATAAGTTTAAGTTCACCTTTAACACTAGCCATATAATCACTCAAGTGTTCAATCATGTAAGCATTGTGTTTCAATTGTCTACCAACATAAGCATTAAAATCTTATTGCTTAACAATAAAACTATCAAACTCATCTAAGCATTGGCTAGCAGACTTACAACGAGGAATATCACCTTCATAAAATCTATAGAGAGAATTTACCTTTACTACCTATGTTAGGTTATCAAGACCATGTATTTCTTCAACAGGAGGCAAATTAAGACCATGTATTTCTTCAATAGGTGGTAAATTCTTAACATCTTCAAATTTTATACCTCTTTTTCATAGATTTATTTGCCTCTTGCATATCTTCGGGACCAAGAAATAGAATACCCCTTTTCTTCGGAGTTGGCTTAGGAGTTGGTTCAGGAAGTGTCCAATTATTTTCATTAGTCAACATATTATTCAATAGAATTTCAGCTTGATCAACAGTTCTTTCCCTGAAAACACAACCAGCACAACAATCCAGGTAATCTCTGGAAGCATTAGTTAGTCCATTATAAAAGATATCAAGTATTTCATTCTTCTTGAGAGGGTGATCAGGCAAAGCATTAAGTAATTGGAGAAGCCTCCCCCAAGCTTGTGGGAGACTCTCTTCTTCAATTTGCACAAAATTATATATCTCCCTTAAAGCAGCTTGTTTCTTATGAGCGGGGAAATATTTAGTGGAGAAGTAGTAAATCATATCCTAGGGACTACGCACACAACCAGGATCAAGAGAATTAAACCATATCTTAGCATCACCCTTTAATGAGAACGGAAATAATTTAAGGATATAATAGTAGCGAGTTTTCTCATCATTAGTGAACAAGGTAGCTATATCATTTAATTTAGTAAGATGTGCCACAATAGTTTTACATTCATAGCCATAGAAAGGATCAGATTCAACCAGAGTAATTGACTCGGGATCAACAGAGAAATCATAATCCTTATCAGTAATAAAGATAGGTGAAGTAGCATAAGCAGGATCATATTTCATTCTAGCATTCAGAGATTTTTGTTTTAGCTTAGCTAATAATTTCTTAAGATCACTTCTATCATTGCAAGCAAGAAAGTCTCTAGCAGTTTCTTCATCCATAACATAATCCTCAGGAACAACAGGCAATTCATATCTAGGGGGAGAATCTTCACCATCACTTTCATCAATATTATCAGTTTCAATAATTTCATTCTCTCTAGCCCTAGCAAGTTGTTCATCAAGAAATTCACCAAGTGGCATAGTAGTATCAAGCATAGAAGTAGTTTCATCATAAGTATCATGCATAGTAGAAGTGGCATCATAGATAACATGCGACATATCAGAATCAATAGCAGAAGCAGGTTTGGGTGTCGCAGGCTTACTCAAAACAGAAGGTGAATCAAGTGTAGAGCTAGATGGCAGTTCCTTACCTCCCCTCGTAGTTGAGGGTAAAATCTTGGTTCTTTGATCTTTCAAGTTCTTCATAATGATAAGCAGATATAAATCCCAAGTGACTCAAAGAATAGAGCTATGCTCCTCGGCAATGGCGTCAGAAAATGTTCTTGATAAACCACAAGTATATGGGATCGCAACATTTTTCGAGGGTAGAGTATTCAACCCAAATTTATTGATTCGACACAAGGGGAGCCAAAGAATATTCTCAAGTATTAGCAGCTGAGTTGTCAATTCAACCACACCTGTAAACTTAATATCTGCAGCAAGGTATTTAGTAGCAAAGTAATATGATAGTAGTGGTAACGGTGGCAAAAGGTAACAGTAGCAAAAGGTAACAGTAGCAAAAGTAATATTTTTGGGTTTTGTAGTGATTGTAACAGTAGCAACGGAAAAGTAAATGAGCGAAGAATAATATATGGAAAGCTCGTAGGCATTGGATCGGTGATGGAGAATTATGCCGGATGCGATCGATCATGTAGCAGTCATAACCTAGGGTGACACGGAACTAGCTCCAGTTCATCAATGTAATGTAGGCATGTATTCCGAATATAGTCATACATGCTTATGGAAAGAACTTGCATGACATCTTTTGTCCTACCCTCCCGTGGCAGTGGGGTCCTAATGGAAACCAAGGGATATTAAGGCCTCCTTTTAATAGAGTGTCGGACCAAAGCATTAACACATAGTGAATACATGAACTCCTCAAACTACGGTCATCACCGGGAGTGGTCCCGATTATTATCACTTCGGGGTTGCCGGATCATAACACATAGTAGGTGACTATAGACTTGCAAGATAGGATCAAGAACTCTCATATATTGATGAAAACATAATAGGTTCAGATCTGAAATCATGGCACTCAGGCCCTAATGACAAGCATTAAGCATAGCAAAGTCATAGCAACATCAATCTCAGAACATAGTGGATACTAGGGATCAAACCCTAACAAAACTAACTCGATTACATGATAAATCTCATCCAACCCATCACCGTCCAGCAAGCCTACGATGGAATTACTCACGCATGGCGGTGAGCATCATGAAATTGGTGATGGAGGAAGGTTGATGATGACGATGGCGATGGATTCCCCTCTCCGGAGCCTCGAAGGGACTCCAAATCAGCCCTCCCAAGAGAGTTTAGGGCTTGGCAGCGGCTCCGTATCGTAAAACGTGATGATTCCTTCTCCCTGATTTTTTCTCCCCGAAAGTGAATATATGGAGTCAGGGTTGAGGTCGGTGGAGCATCAGGGGGGCCACGAGGCAGGGGTGCACCCCCCACCCTCATGGACAGGTGGTGGGCCCCCTAAGGTGGATCTTTCTTCCAGTATTTTTTATATATTCCAAAATAATTCTCCGTTGATTTTCAGGTCATTCCGAGAACTTTTATTTCTGCACAAAAATAACACCATGGCAATTCTGCTGAAAACAGCATTAATCCAGGTTAGTTCCATTCAAATCATGCAAGTTAGAGTCCAAAACAAGGGCAAAAGTGTTTGGAAAAGTAGATACGACGGAGACGTATCACCTACAAACCTCTGCACTTGGAGGCCCAACAACGTCTACAAGAAGAAGGTTGCGTAGTAGACATCAAGCTCTTTTCTGGCACCGTTGCCGGGGAGGTTAGCGCTTGAAGGTATATCTTTAGATCTTGCAATAGAATCTTTTAGTTTCTTGCTTTATCACTAGTTTATTCTATAAAAGAAAACTATAAAAAAATGGAATTAAGGTTGCCTCATATGCATCATCTTTTTAATGTCTTCCGTGAAAATAAGGATTCTGATAATTGTGCCAAAGTGTTAGAAGAAGAATGTGTTAAAATGTTTGGCACTAAATCTTTGGATGATGAGCATGATTGCAATGTTGTTAGTATGAATTCTTTGAATACCCATGATGCTAATGATATGCCAAGCCACAAGCTAGGGGATGCTATGTTTGATGAAGATGATATTTTTTGTCCACCAAGTTTTGATGAGCAAATTTATTATGATGAAAACATCCCTCCTATCTATGATGATTATTGTGATGACATGTATGCTATAAAGAATAATGATATCCATGAAACTTGTCATCATGATTTTAAATTTCAATTGGATTATGCCTCACATGATAGTTATTTTATTGAGTTTGCTCCCACTACTATTCATTAGAAGAAATTTGCTTATGTGGAGAGTAATAAAAATTCTATGCTTGTGGCTCATGAAAAGAATGCTTTATGTGATAGTTATATTGTTGAATTCATTCATGATGCTACTGAAAATCATTATGAGGGAGGAATATATGCTTGTAGGAATTGCAATAATATCAAGTTTCCTCTCTATGTGTTGAAAATCTTGAAGTTATCCTTGTTTTGCTTTCCTATGCAAGTTGATTCTTGTTCCCACAAGTTGTTTGCTCACAAAATCCCTATGCATAGGAAGTGGGTTAGGCTTAAATGTGCTTGTCATATGCTCATGATGCTCCCATTATGTTTCAATTCTTATCTTTTATGCGAGCATCATTGAAATCATCATGCCTAGTTAGGGGCGTTAAACGATAGCGCTTGTTGGGAGGCAACCCAATTTTATTTTTGTTCTTTTCCTTTTGCTCCTGTTTAGTAATAAATAATTTATCTAGACTCTGTTATGATTGTGTTTTTTATGTTTTAATTAGTGTTTGTGTCAAGTAAATCCTTTAGGATCTTCTTGGGTGATTATTATTTGATCTTGCCGATAAAAACAGTAAGTGTGCGCTCACGAAGATAATTTTCATTTTTTACCAGAGAGCGATAAAATACCAATTCCAACTGCAGTAGATCAATATACACATTATTTATGTCTTCCTAATTTTTCAGAATTTTTGGAGTTACAGAAGTATTCGAAACCACCAGATTGCTACAGATTGTTCTGTTTTTGACAGATTCTATTTTCATTGTATTGTTTGCATATTTTGATGAATCTATGAGTAGTATCGGAGGGTATGAACCATAGATAAGTTGGAATACAGTATATATTACACCAATGTGAATTTAGAATGAGTTCACAATAGTACCTAAGTGGTGATTTATTTTCTTATACTAACGGATCTTACAAGTTTTCTGTTAAGTTTTGTGTTGTGAAGTTTTCAAGTTTTGGGTAAAGATTCGATGGACTAAGGAATAAGGAGTGGAAAGAGCCTAAGCTTGGGGATGTACAAGGCACCCCAAGATAATATTCAAGGACAACCAAGAGCCTAAGCTTGGGGATGCCCCGGATGGCGTCCCCTCTTCATTCATCGGTAACTTTACTTGGAGCTATATTTTTATTCACCACATGATAAGCGTCATTTTATTTAATTTTGTTTTGCTTGATGTTTGAATAATATCCCAAGATCTGAAATTCTTAAATGTTAGAGATTCTTCACATAGTTACATAATTATTCAACTACTCATTGATCTTCACTTATATCTTTCGGAGTAGTTTGTCATTTGCTCTAGTGCTTCACTTATATCATTTTAGAGCACGGCGGTGGTTTTATTTTGAAGAAATAGATGAACTCTCATGTTTCACTTATATTATTTTGAGAGTCCTAAACAGCATGGTAATTTGATTTGGTTATGAAACTAGTCCTAATATGATAGGCATCCAAGATGGGTATAATAAAAACTTTCATATAGAGTGCATTAAATACTATGAGAAGTTTGATACTTGATAATTATTTTGAGATATAAAGATGGTGGTATTAGAGTCGTGCTAGTTGAGTAATTGTGAAATTGAGAAATACTTGTGTTGAGGTCTGCAAGTCCCGTAGCATGCACGTATGGTAACCGTTGTGTGACAAATTTGAAGCATGAGGTGTTCTTTGATTGCCCTCCTTATGAGTGAAGGTCGGGGACGAGCGATGGTCTTTCCTACCAATCTATCCCCCTAGGAGCATGCGCGTAGTGCTTGGTTTTGATGACTTGTAGATTTTTGCAATAAGTATGTGAGTTCTTTATGACTAATGTTGACTCCATGGATTATACGCACTCTCACCCTTCCATCATTGCTAGCCTCTTCGGTACCGTGCATTGCCCTTTCTCACCTTGAGAGTTGGTGCAAACTTCGCCGATGCATCCAAACCCCGTGATATGATACGCTCTATCACACATAAGGCTCCTTATATCTTCCTCAAAACAGCCACCACACCTATCTATTATGGCATTTCCATAGCCATTCCGAGATATATTGCCATGCAAATTTCCATCGTTCCGTTTATTATGACACACTTCATCATTGTCATATTGCCTTGCATGATCATGTAGTTGACATCGTATTTGTGGCAAGGCCACCATTCATTTTTCATACATGTCACTCTTGATTCATTGCATATCCTGGTACACCACCGGAGGCATTCACATAGAGTCATATTTTGTTCTAAGTATCGAGTTGTAATTCTTGAGTTGTAAGTAAATAGAAGTGTGATGATCTTCATTATTAGAGCATTGTCCCATGTGAGGAAAGGATGATGGAGACTATGATTCCCCCATAAGTCGGGATGAGATTCCGGACAAAAATAATAATAATAATAAAAGAGTCCAAAGAAGCCCAAATAAAATAAAGAGGCCAAAGAAGCCCACCAAAAAATAAAAAAATGATGAGAGAAAAAGAGAGAAGGGACAATGTTACTATACTTTTTCCACACTTGTGCTTCAAAGTAGCATCATGATCTTCATGATAGAGAGTCTCTTATTTTGTCACTTCCATATACTAGTGGGAATTTTCATTATAGAACTTGGCTTGCGTATTCCAACAATGGGCTTCCTCAAAATGCCCTAGGTCTTCGTGAGCAAGCAAGTTGGATGCACACCCACTTAGTTTCTTTTGTTGAGCTTTCATACATTTATAGCTCTAGTGCATCTGTTGCATGGCAATCCCTACTGGTCGCATTGACATCAATCGATGGGCATCTTCATAGCCCGTTGATTACATGCGTCGATGTGAGACTTTCTCCTTTTTGTCTTCTCCACAAAACCTCCATCATCATATTCTGTTCCACCTATAGCGCTATGTGCATGGATCGCGCTCATGTATTGCGTGAAAGTTGAAAAAGTTTGAGAATACTAAAGTATGAAACAATTGCTTGGCTTGTCATCGGGGTTGTGCATGATAGGAGCATTTTGTGTGACGAAAATGAAGCATGGCAAAACTATATGATTTTGTCGGGATGAGCTTTCTTTGGCTATGTTATTTTGAGAAGACATAATTGCTTGGTTAGTATTCTTGAAGTTTTATTATTTTTATGTCAATATTAAACTTTTGCCTTGAATCTTGCGGATATGAACATTCATGCCACAATAAAGAAAATTACATTGATAATTATGCTAGGTAGCATTACACATCAAAAATTCTGTTTTTATCATTTACCTACTCAAGGCCGAGCAGGAATTAAGCTTGGGGATGCTTGATACGTCCCCAACGTATCTATAATTTTTTATTGTTCCATGCTATTATATTATCCATCTAGGATGTTTTATATGCATTTATATGGTATTTTATATGACTTTTGGAACTAACCTATTGACCTAGAGCCTAGTGCCAGTTTCTGTTTTTTTCCTTGTTTTTGAGTTTTACAGAAAAGGAATACCAAACGGAGTCCAATTGATGTGCCAATTTTTGATGATTGTTTATGTACCAAAAGAAGACCTCACAATAAAAGAGTTGGGCCAGAAGAGTCTTGGGTCGTCCATGAGGGTGAGGGGGCGCCGGTCTATCTCGTGGACGACTCAGCGACCCCCCTAACTTGTTCCCGACGCCAAAAATTCCTATAAATACAAAAACCTCCAGAAAATAATCTAGATCGGGAGTTCCGCCCCCGCAAGCCTCTGTAGCCACCAAAAAACAATCGGGACCCTGTTCCGGCACCCTGCCGGAGGGGGGATCCCTCACCGGTGGCCATCTTCATCATCCCGGCGCTCTCCATGATGAGGAGGGAGTAGTTCACCCTCGGGGCTGAGGGTACGTACCAGTAGCCATGTGTTTGATCTCTCTCTCTCTCTCTCATGTTCTTGATTTGGCATGATCTTGATGTATCGCGAGCTTTGCTATTATAGTTGGATCTTATGATGTGTCTCCCCCTCAGCTCTCTTGTAATGGATTGTGTTTTCCCTTTGAAGTTATCTTATAGGATTGAGTCTTTAAGGATTTGAGAACACTCGATGTATGTCTTGGATGTGCTTATCTGTGGTGACAATGGGATATTCACGTGATCCACTTGATGTATGTCTTGGTGATCAACTTGCGAGTTCTGTGACCTCGTGAACTTATGCATAGGGGTTGGCACACGTTTTCGTCTTGACTCTTCGGTAGAAACTTTGGGGCACTCTTTGAAGTTCTTTTTGTTGGTTGAATAGATGAATCTGAGATTGTGTGATGCATATCATATAATCATACCCATGGATACTTGAGGTGACATTGGAGTATCTAGGTGACATTAGGGTTTTGGTTGATTTGTGTCTTAAGGTGTTATTCTTGTACGAACTCTATTATAGATTGAACGGAAAGAATAGCTTCGTGTTATTTTACTACGGACTCTTGAATAGATCTATCAAAAAGGATAACTTTGAGGTGGTTTCGTACCCTACAATAATCTCTTCGTTTGTTCACCGCTATCAGTGGCTTTGGAGTGACTCTTTGTTGCATGTTGAGGGATACTTATATGATCCAATTATGTTATTATTCTTGAGAGAACTTGCACTAGTGAAAGTATGAACCCTAGGCCTTGTTTCAACGCATTGCAATACCGTTTTCGCTCACTTTTATCATTAGTTACCTTGCTGTTTTTATATTTTCAGATTACAAAAAACCTATATCTACCATCCATATTGCACTTGTATCACCATCTCTTCACCGAAATAGTGCACCTATACAATTTACCATTGTATTGGGTGTGTTGGGGACACAAGAGACTCTTTGCTATTTGGTTGCAGGGTTGTTTGAGAGAGACCATCTTCATCCTACGCCTCCCATGGATTGATAAACCTTAGGTCATCCACTTGAGGGAAATTTGCTACTGTCCTACAAACCTCTGCACTTGGAGGCCCAACAACGTCTACAAGAAGAAGGTTGTGTAGTAGACATCAGGTCCCATGCAAGAAATGGGAATGAATTTCAAACACCAGGGCACCGTTGATTGCCGGCAAAACATTGAGATGCCTAGCTTTTAAATTCTAGTAAATCCAAAACCCGTCTGAAATTCATGAAACTTGGGATGCTATCATGGAGCGGCATAAACATGCCGTGGTAAAATTTTTGTCCCATTTGGGGCAGGTTTGGGTATATGCTTCTGACAAACCGGAGCTTCTCACAACAAGCATGATGGTTTTCGGTAGGGAACGTCCCACCTTTGGGGACGAAATGATATCCATTGCCTCTTATTGCTTTCAAATTTTTTCTCGTGTCAACATAGAACAACATGAGTGTTGTGTGAATTTTTGTGATTTTGGGGGGTTCGTTTGGACATTTTTATGCATTAACTGAGTTCTCAATGCATTTATGTGCATAATTCAAATTTGAACTACACGCACATGCTCCAACGCATATAAATTGGTTGAAAAATCAATTCTGTGTCCTTGGGTGCATGCTTAGGTCCCATGCAAGAAATGGGAATGAATTTCAAACACCATGGCACCGTTGATTGCCGGCAATGCCTGGTTTTTAAATTCTAGTAAATCCAAAACCTGTCTGAAATTCATGAAACTTGGCATGCTATCATGGAGCGGCATCAACATGCCGTGGTAAAAAAATTGTCCCATTTGGGGCAAGTTTGGGTATATGCTTCTCACAAACCGGAGCTTCTCACAATAAGCATGATGGTTTTCGGTAGGAAACGTTCCACCTTTGGGGACGAAACAATATCCATTGCCTCTTATTGCTTTCAAATTTTTTCTCGTGTCAACATAGAACAACAGGAGTGTTGTGTGAATTTTTTATGATTTTTCGGGGTTCGTTTGGACATTTTTATGCATTATCTGCGTTTTCAATGCATTTATGTGCATAATTCAAATTTTAACTACATGCACATGCTCCAATGCATATAAATTGGTTGAGAAATCAAATATGTGTCCTTGGGTGCATGCTTAGGTCCCATGCAAGAAGTGGGAATGAATTTCAAACACCAGGGCACCGTTGATTGCCGGCAAAACATTGAGATGCCTGGTTTTTAAATTTTAGTAAATCCAAAACTCATCTGAAATTCATGAAACTTGGCATGCTATCATGGAATGGCACCCGACATACTGTGGTATCTTTTGTGTCCATTTTGAGAGAAGGCGCACTCGAATAATGACAGCCAACAAAGGCATTTTGAAAAAATAGTTGCCACTTTAATATCTCAAATGTTTGTATAATTCAAACCGTGTGCGTTCTGTTAACCATTCACGTGACGCCATGTGTCTTGGTTTTAATGGCTGTATGAGGTGCCGTGCGGACAGCTGCTTGACCGAGAGGCGTGCAAGCTGTTCGGTGCGCAGGCTGACCGAGAGGCGTGCAAGCTGTCCCCGAATGTGTAGGCTCACCGGGAAGCGTGCGAGCTGTACGCTGCGCATGCTCACTAGGAAGCGATCCCTTTGACTTCCATGGCCACCCGCCTTGCTCGCATCCTCTCCATTAATGGCACCCAAGCCATAGTTTAATTCGCTTTTTAAATATAAAACAATCATCGCAAACACTTTAGTTAGAACACCCATATGGAAACAGACAGCTTCGCCATGAAGCCAAGTGAAAATGTGCCGAGCAGGATTTCTGCTGCTCTTGATCGCAAACATTTGAGATAGAACACCAGTATGCAAAGTGAGAGCAGCGCAGGATTTGTGCATCCCTTTAACACAAACGCTTGTTTTCGATGACCCGTGTGCAACCACGCACAAACAATTTGGTAAGATTTGTCAATCCTTGTAACACTGCAATTTGTCAAAATATGGAGCTAAAAATCAGTAGCAGTATGTAATTTTTGCAACTAAAATTCAGTAATTAAGCATAGATTTCATTCATAGATTAAGCAGTCGTTCTTAATTTATACAAATAGTTCAACTCGATAGCTGAATAGACCAAACTTTTCCCCAACTGTTGCCAACCATGTACTGAAATAGCTAGTTCAACTATATATACTAGCTAATTTTAAGTACGGTGTACAGTTCCACCACATCTATAGTCAGATGAACTGAACAAAATAGCCCCTAAATACTACTACTACAACTGCGGAGGGGCTTTATACTACTTCCGGCTGCCTCTCCTCTACCGAGTGCACTTAGTAAGAGGCGGAGGAGGAGGAGCCTACCGACGAGCTGGGCAACCGCAATACGGTGCCTGCCGCTGTTGCAGCTTCAGCGACGCTCACCTCGAACACCCTCTGCCGCTCCAAACGACCCCTCTCGAAGCGGTGGTTCTCCTCGTAGATCTCCTAATTCCTCTCCTCTAAGGCGGCGTGTGCCGCAACCACGACGGCGGTAAGGCTCTTTGCGTGCTCAACGAGGTGCTCCTCCTCCCCCGCAAGAACTCAGTGTAGCGCGCAAGGTCGCTGACGCACATGCGGGCATCCACCTCCGCCTCCCGCCTTTGGGCGGCGGTGGCGGAGCAGGTGATGACCCCAGCGGTCGATGGTGGGCTGGCGGCCACGGCGGGCGACGACGGGGTGGCGGGCACGACCACCACCTCCCGCCTTCGGGCCGCGGTGGCGGAGCGGGTGATGGCCATAGTGGCTGACAGTGGGGTGGCGGCCACACCGACCACCTCCCGCCTTCGGGCCACCGCGGCGGAGCGCGCGATGGCCCTGGCATTTGACGGTGGTTTGGCGGCAACAGCTGCTGACGGGCACCGGCGGCGGAGCGTGTGGTGGGTGTTCCGCGCGCACCCAACAGGGACACCACGCGCACTACACTACGTCGGGACTGTGCCGCCGCTGCGGTGTAGCCTCCTAGCTGGAGCTGTCCT
Source organism: Triticum urartu (assembly GCF_056163025.1). Lineage (NCBI taxonomy): Eukaryota > Viridiplantae > Streptophyta > Magnoliopsida > Poales > Poaceae > Triticum > Triticum urartu. The sequence continues at coordinate 485,147,296 of NC_141875.1, forward strand.
CTGTTGACAACAGAGTGGCTGAGCGACGACTATGGACTGGTGCCATTGGCGATTGTGGGAGAAGCAGACGAGATAAGCTACAGAGAGGGAGGGGGGAAATGCGACACAGGACTCGTCGGCCGTGAGGGTTTTTATAGCAGGCCGGGAAGCATTGAGATTTTGGGGGATTTCACCGAGTGGGGCGGGAAGGTTGTGCGGGAACGGGCTCACCGACGATTCATTGGCGCCACCGTTTGGCCAAAAGAACGCCCCCGCATGCTGTGCAAGCTTGAGTTGTAAGCTGTCTGCGGCAGCGAGGTGACAAGACGTGCGAGAGGAGGACGAAAGGCCACCTACACATACAGTTAATAAAAGAATGTTTGCGATTTAATTACCTACTATACCACCGTCCTGGTTTATAAGTATGATTTAACTAATAAAATACGAATGCATGTCGCCAAATATTATATAGTTGGATTTGTATTTGAACATAGTTTCCATTTGTATAATTTTTAAAACATATATTAACATTTTGTTGGTTAAATTTGAGGGCAAAGTATGGCGCAGAATATAAAGGAGACTATAGACTAGACAGAGGTGGTAGCACACGGGCGCTCTCTACGCAGCGACACAACTGTCGGGCGGCTTGTAGGCGACCATTTCCTCCCTGTTCAACTGCTCTATGTGTGTGGTTGCTTGCGGTTCAAGCGGCCGTGGCACGCTCTGCTCGTGTCCCACCGCGCGCGCTCTACTCTCGCATCCCTCAAGGTGCTCTACCCTCGTTCCTCCACGTGCGCTGCCAGTGTTTGGGGCCGGCGCACGATCATGCATGTTCGTGTGCAAGCGGTTGCACAGGGCGCGGCGCGACGATGCAGTTACCCGCAGCAAAAACTGCCATGCGGAGGCGCCGAGAATCCACGCCACCCGCCCCCCTTTTATTCCTGCAGCCATTTACCTTCATCTCTCGTCTCACACGACACAATAAGCACACCCATGAGGACACATACAGAGAGGACATCCAGCGGTTCCAATGGCGCTCCTTGTGGCTCCAACGGCGCTCCCAGCGGCCGATGACGACAACGGCGGGCGATTCACCACGCGTCACGTAGTGGACACCCACGTGAGGGGGAAGGCCCTCTCGGTGGTGTACACGAATGATCCGGTCTCGGTGGAGAGATCCATCCAAACTATGGAGTAGTTCCTTGCCGAGGACAAGTATCGAGTGGTCGGCTTCGACCTCGAGTACACCATTGGTCGTGCCGAGCACGATCAGAAGGTTGTCGTTGCCTAGTTGTGTGTGCGACATGACGTCCTCGTCTACCACTAACACCTTGCCACAAGGCCTTGCGAGCGTTTCTCCAGGTTTATCAACAGCTCCGACTACAGTTTCGCTATGGTGGAAACCACCAACGATCTAAAAGCGCTCAAGGTTTCAGACTTGAAATGCCCGAATCTTGTCAACATCCAGCACCACTACAAGGTCTGGGGCAGTGAAAAAAACAAACTGAACTCCCTGGTTGACCCCACCTCGGCCATCATCGACCCCTACTACGTGAATATGAAGGAAGAGAGCAATAAGGACAGAACTCCTGGCACAGTGTGTGGCATGAGAGACTGGATGAACAACATGTCAAGTACGCGGCCATGGACGCGTACACAAGCTACGAGATGTATAGGCGGATCATTGACATGAGGAACTGTCTTCTTCCTGACCCAAACGAGGGATCGAGCCACATAGCAATGGTGGGAGCGTCACAAGAAGTAGATGACTAGATGATCGTTTCTCCTACTTTAGAATGGATGCAATTGTTTATTGAGGTGTGTGCGCATGATCTAGGTGCGTGCCATCGCAAACATTTTGCATCTTTTTTGATGGTTCTTTTACACCACTGTTTGCAATTATGGCATCGCACACAGTTTCGTCGAAGGGTCTCTGATCGTAGTGTCATGTTTGGACCATCCAACAGTAGTGGGACCCGTTGCACTAGGTATTACACCTAGATCGGATATGAACTCCTTTATCCAAACTCCTTCATTTGCTGCTTCCAAAGCGGCTATGTACTCCGCTTCACACGTAGATCCCGCCACGACGCTCTGCTTGGGACTGCACCAACTTACAGCTCCACCATTCAAAATAAATATGTATCCGGTTTGCGACTTAGAGTCATCCGGATCAGTGTCAAAGATTGCATCGATGTAACCATTTACGACAAGCTCTTTGTCACCTCCATAAACGAGAAACATATCCTTAGTCCTTTTTAGGTATTTCAGGAAATTCTTGACCGTTGTCGAGTGATCCACTCCTGGATTACTTTGGTACCTCCTTGCTAAACTTATAGCAAGGCACACATCAGCTCTGGTACACAACATTGCATACATGATAGAACATATGGCTGAGGCATAGGGAATGACTTCCATTTTCTCTCTATCTTCCGCAGTGGTCAGGCATTGAGTCTGACTCAACTTCACACTTTGTAACACATGCAATAACCCTTTCTTTGACTGATCCATTTTGAACTTCTTCAAAACTTTATCAAGGCATGTGCTTTGTGAAAGTTCAATTAAGCGTCTTGATCTATCTCTATAGATCTTGATGCCCAATATATAAGCAGCTTCACCGAGGTCTTTCATTGAAAAATTCTAATTCAAGTATCCTTTTATGCTATCCATAAATTCTGTATTATTTCCAATCAACAATACATCATCCGCATATAATATCATAAATGCTATAGAGCTCCCACTCACTTTCTTGTAAATACAGGCTTCTCCAAATGTCTGTATAAAACCATATGCTTTGATCACACTATCAAAGCCTATATTCCAACTCCGAGTGGCTGGCACCAGTCCATAAATGGATCACTGGAGCTTTCACACTTTGTTAGCACCTTTAGGATCGACAAAACCTTCTGGTTGCATCATATACAACTCTTCTTTAAGAAATCCATTAAGGAATGCAGTTTTGACATCCATTTGCCAAATTTCATAATCATAAAATGCGGCTAAAATGATTCGGACAGACTTAAGCATCGCTACGGGTGAGAAGGTCTCATCGTAGTCCACTCCTTGAACTTGTCGAAAACCTTTCGCAACAAGTTGAGCTTTGTAGACAGTAACATTACCGTCAGTGTCGGTCTTCTTGAAGATCAATTTATTCTCTATGGCTTGCTGATCATCGGGCAAGTCAACCAAAGTCCACACTTTGTTCTCGTACATGGATCCCATCTCAGATTTCATGGTCTCAAGCCATTTCACGGAATTTGGGCTCATCATCACTTCCTCATAGTTTGTAGGTTCGTCATGGTCAAGTAACATGACCTCCAAAATAGGATTACCATATCACTTTGGTGCGGACCATACTCTGGTTGACCTACGAGGTTCGGTAGTCACTTGATCTGACGTTTCATGATCATCATCATTAGCTTCCTCACTAATTGGTGTAGGAATCACTGGAACTGATTTCTGTGATGAACTACTTTCCAATCCGGGAGAAGGTACAATTACCTCATCAAGTTCTACTTTCCTCCCACTCACTTCTTTCGAGAGAAACTCCTTCTCTAGAAAGGATCCATTCTTGGCAACGAATATCTTGCCTTCGGACCTGTGATAGAAGGTGTACCTAATAGTTTCCTTTCGTAATCCTATGAACACACATTTCTCCGATTTGGGTTCGAGCTTATCAGGTTGAAGCTTTTTCAGATAAGCATCGCAGCCCCAAACTTTAAGAAACGATAGCTTAGGTTTCTTACTAAACCACAGTTCATATGGTGTCGTCTCAACGGATTTAGATGGTGCCCTATTTAATATGAATGCAGCCAACTCTAAAGCATAACCCCAAAACGATAGCGGTAAATCCATAAGAGACATCATAGATCGCACCATATCTAATAAAGTACAGTTACGACGTTCGAACACACCATTACGCTGTGGTGTTCTAGGTGGCGTGAGTTGCGAATCTATTCCACATTGTTTCAAATGAATACCAAACTCATAACTCAAATATTCACCTCCATGATCAAAGTGTAGAAACTTTATTTTCTTGTTACGATGATTTTCCACTTCACTCTAAAATTCTTTGAACCTTTCAAATGTTTCAGACTTATGTTTCATTAAGTAGATATACCCATATATGCTCAAATCATCTGTGAAGGTCAGAAAATAATGATACCCGTTGCGAGCCTCAACACTCATCGGACCGCATACATCAGTATGTATTATTACCAATAAGTCAGTGGCTCGCTCCATTGATCCGGAGAATGGAGTCTTAGTCATCTTGCCCATGAGGCATGGTTCGCAAGAATCACGTGATTCATAATCAAGTGATTCCAAAAGTCCATCGGCATGGAGTTTCTTCATGCGCTTTACACCAATATGACCTAAACGACAGTGCCACAAATAAGTTGCACTATCATTATTACCTTTGCATCTTTTGGCTTTAATATTATGAATATGTGTATCACTACGATCGAGATTCAACAAAAATAGACCACTTATTAAGGGTGCATGTCCATCAAATATATTACTCATATAAATAGAATGACCATTATTCTATGATTTAAATGAATAATCGTCTCGCATCAAACAAGATCCAGATATTATGTTCATGCTCAATGCTGGCACCAAATAACAATTATTCAGGTCTAAAACTAATCCCGATGGTACATGTAGATGTAGCGTGATGACGGCGATCACATCAACCTTGGAACCATTTCCGACGCGCATCGTCACCTCGTCCTTGGCATGCTATTGTTTAATTCGTTTCACAAATATTTGATATACATGTTATTGAGGTAGCGTGCCGACGGCGATCACATCGACTTTGGAACCATTTCCCACGCGCATCGTCACCTCGTCCTTAGCCAATCTTCGCTTAATCCGTAGCCCCTGTTTCGAGTTGGAAATGTTAGCAACTGAACCAGTATCAAATACCCAGGCGCTACTACGAGCATTAGTAAGGTACACATCAATAACATGTATATCAAATATACCTTTCACTTTGCCATCCTTCTTATCCGCCAAATACTTGGGGGCAGTTCCGCTTCCAGTGACCAGTCCGTTTGCAGTAGAAGCACTCAGTTTCAGGCTTAGGTCCAGATTTGGGCTTCTTCCCGAGAGCAGCAACTTGCTTGCTATTCTTTTTGAAGTTCCCCTTCTTCCCTTTGCCCTTTTTCTTGAAACTAGTGGTCTTGTTAACCATCAACACTTGATGCTCCTTCTTGATTTCTACCTCCGCAGCCTTTAGCATCGCGAAGAGCTCGGGAATTGTCTTTTCCATCCCTTGCATATTATAGTTCATCACAAAGCCTTTATACCTTGGTGGCAGTGATTGAAGAACTCTGCCAATGACACTATCATTAGGAAGATTAACTCCCAGCTGAGTCAAGTGGTTATGGTACCCAGACATTCTGAGTATGTGTTCACTGACAGAACTGTTCGCCTCCATTTTGCAGCTATAGAACTTGTTGGAGACTCATATCTCTCAACTCGGGCATTTGCTTGAAATATTAACTTCAACTCATGGAACATCTCATATGCTCCATGATGTTCAAAACGTCTTTGAAGTCCCTATTCTAAGCCGTAAAGCATGGCACACTGAACTATCAAGTAATCATCAGCTTTGCTTTGCCAAACGTTCATAACATCCGGAGCTGCTTGATACGTCTCCAACGTATCTATAATTTTTGATTGTTCCATGCTATTATATCATCTATTTTGAATGTTTAATGGGATTTAATATGCTCTTTTATATTATTTTTGGGACTAACAGGCCTAGTGCCAGTTTCTGTTTTTTTGCCTATTTTAGAGTTTCGTAGAAAAGGAATACCAAACAGAATCCAAGCGGAATAAAACCTTCACGATGATCTTTCTTGGACCAAAAGCAAACCAGGAGACTTGGAGTGGAAGTCTGGAACTCCGCGAGGCGGCCACGAGGCATGAGGGCGCGCCCAGGGGGGTAGGCGCGCCCCCCACCCTTGTGGGCCCCATGAAGCTCCACCTGTGTACTTCTTTCGCCTATATATACTCTTATACCCTAGAAACAGTAGGGGGAGCCACGAAATCACTTTTCCACCGCTGCAACCTTCAGTACACGTGAGATCCCATCTTGGGGCCTTTCCTGGCGATTGTCGGAAGGGGAGTGGATCACGGAGGGCTTCTACATCAACACCATAGCCTCTCCGATGAAGCGTGGGTAGTTTAGCAGAGACCTTCGGGTCCATAGTTATTAGCTAGATGGCTTCTTCTCTCTCTTTGATCTTCAATACAAAGTTCTCCTCGATGTTCTTGGAGACCTATTCGATGTAATACTCTTTTGCGGTGTGTTTGTCAAGATCCGATGAATTGTGGATTTATGAACTTCATTATCTATGAATATTATTTGGTTCTTCTCTGAATTCTTATATGCATGACTTGATATCTTTGCAAGTCTCTTTGAATTATCGGTTTAGTTTGGCCTACTAGATTGATCTTTCTTGCAATGGGAGAAGTGTTTAGCTTTGGGTTCAATCTTGTGGTGTCCTTTCCCGGTGACAGTAGGGGCAGCAAGGCACGTATTGTATTGTTGCCATCGAGGATAAAAAGATGGGCTTTATATCATATTGCTTGAGTTTATCCCTCTACATCATGTCATCTTGCTTAATGTGTTACTCTGTTCTTATGAACTTAATACTCCAGATGCATGCTGGATAGTGGTCGATGTGTGGAGTAATAGTAGTAGATGCAGAATCATTTCGGTCTACTTGACATGGACGTGATGCCTATATTCATGGTCATTGCCTTAGATATCTTCATAACTGTGTGCTTTTGTATCAATTGCTCGGCAGTAATTTGTTCACCCATCATAATACATGCTACCTTGAGAGAAGCCACTAGTGAAACCTATGGCCCCTGGGTCTCTTTCTTATGATATTGCATCTCGTTTACTATTTTGCAATCTTTACTTTCCAATCTATACAACAAAAATACCAAAAATATTTATCTTACTATCTTTATCAGATCTCACTTTTGTGAGTGACCGTGAAGGGATTGACAACCCCTTTATCGCGTTGGTTGCAAGGTTCTTGATTGTTTGTGCAGGTACTAGGTGACTTGTGCATTGTCTCCTACTGGATTGATACCTTGGTTCTCAAAAACTGAGGAAAATACTTACGCTACTTTGCTGCATCACCCTTTCCTCTTCAAGGGAAAACCAACGCATGCTCAAGAGGTAGCAAGAAGGTTCTGGCGCCGTTGCCGGGGAGATCTATGCCAAGTCAAGACATACCAAGTACCCATCATAAACTCTTCTCCCTCACATTACATTAGTTGCCATTCACCTCTCGTTTTCCTCTCCCCCACTTCTAAAACGATTTCCGAAAACCTTTGCCTTTTCTTCGCCCCTCTTCCATTCGTCTCTTTTCGCTTGCTTCTGGTGTGCCTGTTTGCTTTGATGGCTCTGCCAAAAGGTGTTGATCCGCACCTTAGAAGGTTGGAAGAAATTGAAAACAACTTTATAAGCTTTATGTCTTTGCAATTTGAGCATAATAATTTCTTCAGAAATGAGCTTAAAGAACAAAAAAGTTTTATGGAGTACATGAATAAAGAGCTCGATGATATGTCTAAAGAATTTTATGGTTTGAAATCTCAGTTTGCTCATCTTGAAAATTTAGTGGGCCAAATTTCGGATAAGCAAGCCACCTTAGTTAATAAGATGGCCGCTAAATCGGAAGATCTACATGATAATAATGATGAAGATCTAAAAGTGATTGATGTGACTCTTATTAAATCTTTGCTTTCCAATATGAATCTTGATAAATATGGGACTGGAGATGAGTCAACTTTAGTTAACAGGCGTCCCAATGATTCAAAGTTTTTGGATCTTGATGCAAAAATTAATAAAAGTGGGATTGAAGAGGTCAAAACTTTACATAGCAATGAACCCACTATTTTGGATTTCAAGGAATTTAATTATGACAATTGCTCTTTGATAGATTGTATTTCCTTATTGCAATCCCTGTTGAATTCTCCTCATGCTTATAATCAAAATAAAGCTTTTACTAAACATATCGTTGATGCTTTAATGCAATCCCATGAAGAAAAGCTTGACCTAGAAGTTTCTATCCCTAGAAAACTTTATGATGAGTGGGAACCTACTATTAAAATTAAGATTAAAGATTATGAATGTTATGCTTTATGTGATTTGGGTGCTAGTGTTTCCACGATTCCAAAAACTTTATGTGATGTGCTAGGTTTTCGTGAATTTGATGATTGTTCTTTAAATTTGCATCTTGCGGATTCCACCATTAATAAACCTATGGGAAGGATTAATGATGTTCTTATTGTTGCAAATAAGAATTGTGTGCCCGTAGATTTCATTGTTCTTGATATAGATTGCAATCCTACATGTCCTATTATTCTTGGTAGACCTTTCCTTAGAACGATTGGTGCAATTATTGACAAAGAAGGAAATATTAGATTCCAATTTCCATTAAGAAAAGGCATGGAACACTTTCCTAGTAAGAAAATTAAATTGCCTTATGAATCTATTATGAGATCCACTTATGGATTGCATACCAAAGATGACAATACCTAGATCTATTCTTTTTTTATGCCTAGCTAGGAGCGTTAAACGATAGCGCTTCTTGGGAGGCAACCCAATTTTATTTTTATTCTTTAATTTTTGTTCCTGTTTAGTAATAAATAATTTATCTAGCCTCTGTTATGATTGTTTTTTATGTTTTAATTAGTGTTTGTGCCAAGTAAAGCCTTTAGGATCTTCTTGGGTGATTATTGTTTGAACTTGCTGATAAAAACAGAAAGTATGCGCTCACGAAAGTAATTTCAGATTTTTACCAGAAAAGGATAAAATACCAATTCCAACTGCAGAAGATCAATATACAAATTTTCCTGGTCATCCTAATTTTTCAGAATTTTTGGAGTTACAGAAGTATTCGAAACATCCAGATTACTACAGATTGTTCTGTTTTTGACAGATTCTGTTTTTCGCGTGTTGTTTGCTTATTTTGATGCATCTATGGCTAGTATCGGAGGGTATGAACCATAGAGAAGTTGGAATACAGTAGGTTTAACACAAATATAAATAAAGAATGAGTTCATTACATTACCTTAAAGTGGTGGTTTATTTTCTTATACTAACGGAGCTCATGAGATTTTCTGTTGAGTTTTGTGTTGTGAAGTTTTCAAGTTTTTGGTTAAAGATTTGATGGATTTTGGAACAAGGAGTGGAAAGATCCTAAGCTTGGGGATGCCCCGGAAGGCATCCCCTCTTTCGTCTTCGTCTATCGGTAACTTTACTCGAGGCTATATTTTTATTCACCACATGATATGTGTTTTGCTTGAAGCGTCTTGTATGATTTGAGTCTTTCCTTTTTAGTTTACCACAATCATCATTGCTGTACACACCTTTTGGGAGAGACACGCATGAATCAGAATTTATTAGAATACTCTATGTGCTTCACTTATATCTTTTGAGCTATACAATTTTGCTCTGGTACTTCACTTATATCTTTTTAGAGCAAGGTGGTGGTTCTATTTTATAGAAATTATTGATCTCTCATGCTTCACTTATATTATTTGAGAGTCTTTTAGAACAGCATGGTAATTTGCTTGGCTATAAAACTAGTCCTAATATGATGGGCTTCCAAGATGGGTATAATAAAAACTTTCATATAAAGTGCGTTGAATACTATGAGAAGTTTGATGCTTGATGATTGTTTTGAGACATGAGGATGGTGATATTAGAGTCATGCTAGTTGAGTAGTTGAGAATTTGAGAAATACTTGTGTTGAGGTTTGCAAGTCCCGTAGCATGCACGTATGGTAACCGTTGTGTAACAAATTTGAAGCATGAGGTATTTCTTTGATTGTCTTCCTTATGAGTGGCAGTCGGGGATGAGCGATGGTCTTTTCCTACCAATCTATCCCCCTAGGAGCATGCGCGTAGTGCTTGGTTTTTGATGACTTCTAGACTTTTGCAATAAGTATGTGAGTTCTTTATGAATAATGTTGAGTCCATGGATTATACGCACTCTCACCCTTCCACCGTTGCTAGCCTCTCTAGTACCGCGCAACTTTCGCCTGTACCATAAACCCACCATTTACCTTCCTCAAAACAGCCACCATACCTACCTATTATGGCATTTCCATAGCCATTCCGAGATATATTGCCATGCAACCTTCCACCGTTCTGTTTACTACGACACACTCCATCATTGTCATATTGCCTTGCATGATCATGTAGTTGACATCGTATTTGTGGCAAAGCCACCATTCATAATTTTTTTCATAGATGTCACTCTTGATTCATTGCACATCCCGGTACACCACCTGAGGCACGCATATAGAGTCATATTTTTGTTCTAGGTATCGAGTTGTAATCTTTGAGTTGTAAATAAATATAAGTGTGATGATCATCATTATTAGAGCATTGTCCCATGTGAGGAAACAAAAAAAGAAAAAAGGAGTCCAACGAAGCCAAACAAAAAAAGAGAGAGAAAAAGAGAGAAGGGACAATGTTACTATCCTTTTTCCACACTTGTGCCTCAAGGAAGCACCATGATCTTCATGATATAGAGTCTCGTATTTTGTCACTTTCATATACTAGTGGGAAATTTTCATTATAGAACTTGTCTTGTATATTCCAACGATGGGCTTCCTCAAATGCCCTAGGTCTTCGTGAGCAAGCAAGTTGGATGCACACCCACTTAGTTTCTTTTGTTGATCTTTCATACATTTATAGCTCTAGTGCATCCGTTGCATGGCAATCCCTACTCACTCACATTGATATATATTGATGGGCATCTCCATAGCCCATTGATATGGCTAGTTGATGTGAGACCATCTTCCTATTTTTTGTCTTCTCCACAACCACCATTCTATTCCACCTATAGTGCTATGTCCATGGCTCACGCTCATGTATTGCGTGAAAGTTGAAAAAGTTTGAGAATACTAAAGTATGAAACAATTGCTTGGCTTGTCATCGGGGTTGTGCATGATTTCAATATTTTGTGTGACGAAGATGGAGCATAACCAAACTATATGATTTTGTAGGGATGAACTTTCTTTGGCCATGTTATTTCGAGAAGACATAATTACTTTGTTAGCATGCTTGAAATATTATTATTTTTATGTCAATATTACACTTTTGTCTTGAATCTTTCGGATTTGAACATTCATGCCATAATAAAGAAAATTACATTGATAAATATGTCAGGTAGCATTCCACATCAAAAATCTGTTTTTATCATTTACCTACTCGAGGACGAGCATGAATTAAGCTTGGGGATGCTTGATACGTCTCCAACGTATCTATAATTTTTGATTGTTCCATGCTATTATATTATCTGTTTTGGATGTTTAATGGGCTTTAATATGCTCTTTTATATTATTTTTGGGACAAACCTATTAACCGGAGGCCCAACGCCAGTTTCTGTTTTTTTTCCTATTTTAGAGTTTCGCAGAAAAAGGAATACCAAACGGAATAAAACCTTCACGATGATCTTTCTTAGACTGAAAGCAAACCAGGAGACTTGGAGTGGAAATCTGGAACTCCGCGAGGCAGCCATGAGGCAGGAGGGCGCGCCCAAGGGGGTAGGCACGCCCCCACCATCGTAGGCCCCACGAAGCTCCACCGACGTACTTCTTTTGCCTATATATACTCTTATACCCTAGAAACATTAGGGGGAGCCATGAAACCACTTTTCCACCGCCGCAACCTTCTGTACTCGTGAGATCCCATCTTGGAGCCTTTTCCGGCGATCTGCCGGAAGGGGAATCGATCATGGAGGGCTTCTACATCAACACCATAGCCTCTCCGATGAAGCGTGAGTAGTTTACCACCGACCTTCGGGTCCATAGTTATTAGCTAGATGGCTTCTTCTCTCTCTTTGATCTTCAATACAAAGTTCTCCTCGATGTTCTTGGAGACCTATTCGATGTAATAATCTTTTGCGATGTATTTGCCGAGATCCGATGAATTATGGATTTATGAACTTGATTATCTATGAATATTATTTGGTTCTTCTCTGAATTCTTATATGCATGACTTGATATCTTTGCAAGTCTCTTCGAATTATCAGTTTAGTTTGGCCTACTAGATTGATCTTTCTTGCAATGGGAGAAGTGCTTAGCTTTGGGTTCAATCTTGCGGTGTCCTTTCCCAGTGACAGTAGGGGCAGCAAGGCATGTATTGTATTGTTGCCATCGAGGATAAAAAAGATGGGTTTTATATCATATTGCTTGAGTTTATCCCTCTACATCATGTCATCTTGCTTAATGGTTACTCTGTTCTTATGAACTTAATACTCTAGATGCATGCTGGATAGCGATCGATGTGTGGAGTAATAGTAGTAGATGCAGAATCGTTTCGGTCTACTTGACACGGACATGATGCCTATATTCATGATCATTGTCTTAGATATCTTCATAACTGTGCGCTTTTCTATCAATTGCTCGGCAGTAATTTGTTCACCCACCATAATACATGCTATCTTGAGAGAAGCCACTAGTGAAACCTATGGCCCCCGGGTCTCTTTCTTATTATATTGCATCTCTTTTATTGAGATCGCATCTTGTTTACTATTTTGCAATCTTTACTTTCCAATCTATACAACAAAAATACCAAAAAAAATTATCTTACTATCTTGATCAGATCTCACTTTTGCGAGTGATCGTGAAGGGATTAACAACCCCTTTATCGTGTTGGTTGCAAGGTTCTTGATTGTTTGTGCAGGTACTAGGTGACTTGTGCGTTGTATCCTATTGGATTGATACCTTGGTTCTCAAAAACTGAGGGAAATACTTACGCTACTTTGCTGCATCACCCTTTCCTCTTCAAGGGAAAACCAACGCATGGTCAAGAGGTAGCATTGCTCCTGCAGCGGGTCTTGCACCTAGCGGTGCTTCTAGGATGTAATTCTTCTGTGCAGGAATGAGGATAATCCTCAAGTTACGGACCCAGTCCGTGTAGTTAATACCATCATCTTTCAACTTAGCTTTCTCTAGGAACACATTAAAATTCAAGGGAATGGTAGCACGGGCCATTGATCTACAATAACATAGATATGCAAAAAAAACTATCAGGACTAAGTTCATGATAAATTAAAGTTCAATTAATCATATTACTTAAGAACTCCCACTTAGATAAACATCCCTCTAGTCATCTAAATGATCATGTGATCCATATCAACTAAACCATGTCCGACAATCACGTGAGATGTAGTAGTTTCCAATGGTGAACATCTCTATGTTGATCATATCTACTATATGATTCATGTTCGACCTTTCAGACTTAGTGTTCCGAGGCCATATCTGCATATACTAGGCTCGACAAGTTTAACCCGAGTATTCTGCACATGCAAAACTGGCTTGCACCTATTGTATGTGAACGTAGAGCTTATCACACCCGATCATCATGTGGTGTCTCGTGATACGTCTCCAACGTATCTATAATTTTTGATTGCTCCATGCTATTATATTATCTATTTTGGATGGTGATGGGCTTATTTTTACACTTTTATACTATTTTTTGGGACTAACCTATTAACCGGAGGCCCAGCCCAAATTGTTGTTTTTTTGCCTATTTTAGAGTTTCGCCGAAAAGGAATATCAAACGAAGTCCAAATGGAATGAAACCTTTGGGAGCGTGATTTTTGGAACAAATGTGATCCAGGGGACTTGGAGTGGACGTCAAGAAACAATCGAGGAGGCTACGAGGCAGGGGGGCGCCTACACCCCTGGGCGCACCCTCCACCCTCGTGGGCCCCTTGTTGCTCCACCGACCTACTTCTTCCTCCTATATATATCCATATACCCTGCAAACATCCAGGGGCACCACGAAACCTTATTTCCACCGCCGCAACCTTCTGTACCCAAGAGATCCCATCTTGGGGCCTTTTCCATAGCTCCGCCGGATGGGGCATTGATCACGGAGGGCCTCTACATCAACTCCATGGCCCCTCTGATGACGTGTGAGTAGTTTATTTCAGACCTTCGGGTCCATAGCTAGTAGCTAGATGGCTTCTACTCTTTCTTTGGATCTCAATACAAAGTTCTCCTCGATTCTCTTGGAGATCTATTCGATGTAACTCTTCTTTTTGCGGGGTGTTTGTCGAGATCCGATGAATTGTGGGTTTATGATCAAGTTTATCTATGAACAATATTTGAATCTTCTCTGAATTCTTTTATATATTATTGGTTTATCTTTGCAAGTCTCTTCGAATTATCAGTTTGGTTTGGCCTACTAGATTGATCTTTCTTGCAATGGGAGAAGTGCTTAGCTTTGGGTTCAATCTTGCGGTGCTCGATCCCAGTGACAGAAAGGGAAATGACATGTATTGTATTGTTGCCATCGAGGATAAAAAGATGGGGTTTATATCATATTGCATGAGTTTATCCCTCTACATCATGTCTTCTTGCTTAAGGCGTTACACTGTTCTTATGAACTTAATACTCTAGATGCATGCTGGATAGCGGTCGATGTGTGGATTAATAGTAGTAGATGCAGGTAGGAGTCGGTCTACTTGTCACGGATGTGATGCCTATATACATGATCATACCTAGATATTCTCATAATTATTCGCTTTTCTATCAATTGCTCGACGGCAATTTGTTCACCTACCGTAATACTTATGCTATCTTGAGACAAGCCACTAGTGAAACCTATGGCCCCCGGGTCTATTCTCCATCACATAAGTTTCCCATCTATTTTATTTTGCAATCTTTACTTTCAATCTATATCATAAAAATACCAAAAAAAATATCTTATTATTATCATCTTTATCAGATCTAACTCTTGCAAGTGGTCGTAAAGGGCTTGACAACCCCTTTATCGCGTTGGTTGCGAGGTTCTTATTTGTTTGTGTAGGTACGAGGTGACTCACACACGATCTCCTACTGGATTGATACCTTGGTTCTCAAAAACTGAGGGAAATACTTACGCTGCTTTACTGCACCACCCTTTCCTCTTCAAGGGAAAACCAACGCAGTGCTCAATAGGTAGCAAGAAGGATTTCTGGCGCCGTTGCTGGGGAGATCTATGCCAAGTCAAGACATACCAAGTACCCATCACAACTCTTATCCTTCGCATTACATTATTTGCCATTTGTCTCTCGTTTTCCTCTCCCCACTTCACCCTTGCCATTTTATTCACCCTCTTTTTCCGTTCACCTCTTTTTCGTTTGCCTCTTTTGCCTGTTTCTTGTTTGCTTGTGTGTTGGCTTGCTTGCTTGTCACGATGGCTCAAGATAATACTAAATTGTGTGACTTTGCCAATACCAACAATAATGATTTTATTAGCACTCCGATTGCTCCTCTTACCGATGCTGAATCTTGTGGAATTAATACTGCTTTGCTGAATCTTGTCATGAAAGATCCGTTTTCTGGCCTTCCTAGTGAAGATGCTGCTACCCATCTAAAAAACTTTGTTGATTTGTGTGATATGCAAAAGAATAAAGATGTGGACAATGATATTGTTAAACTTAAGCTATTTCCGTTTTCACTTAGAGATCGTGCTAAAGCTTGGTTTTCGTCTTTGCCTAAAAATAGTATTGATTCATGGAATAAGTGCAAAGATGCTTTTATCTCTACGTATTTTCCTCCGGCTAAGATCATCTCTCTTAGAAACGATATTATGAATTTTAAGCAACTTGATCATGAACATGTTGCACAATCTTGGGAGAGAATGAAATTAATGATACGTAATTGCCCTACACATGGTTTGAATTTATGGATGATTATACAAAAAAATTACGCCGGATTGAATTTTGCTTCTAGAAATCTTTTAGATTCGGCCGCGGGAGGCACTTTTATGGAAATCACTTTAGGAGAAGCTACCAAACTCCTAGATAATATTATGGTTAATTATTCTCAATGGCACACTGAAAGATCTACTAGTAAAAAGGTGCATGCAATTGAAGAGATTAATGTTTTGAGTGGAAAGATGGATGAACTTATGAAATTGTTTGCTAATAAGAGTGCTCCTACTGATCCTAATGATATGCGTTTGTCTACTTTAATAGAGAATAATAATGAATCTATGGATGTGAATTTTGTTGGTAGGAACAATTTTGGTAAACGCGTATAGAGGTAATTTTAATTCTAGGCCGTTTCCTAGTAATTCCTCTAATAATTATGGCAATTCCTGCAACAATTCTTATGGAAATTATAATAATATGCCCTCTGATTTTGAATGTAGTATTAAAGAATTTATTACTTCACAAAAGAGTTTCAATGCTTTGATTGAAGAAAAATTGCTCAAGATTGGTGAGTTGGCTAGGAACGTGCATATAATTTCTCTTGATGTTGATTATTTGAAACTTAGATCTATTCCACCTAAGCATGATATCAATGATTCTCTCAAAGCCATGAGAATTTCCATTGATGAGTGCAAAGAAAGAACCGCTAGGATGCGTGCTTAGAAAGATTGTTTTGTGAAAGCGTGTTCTTCTAGTTTTCATGATATTAAGGATGAAGATCTAAAAGTGATTGATGTGTCCCCTATTAAATCCTTGTTTTGCAATGTGAATCTTGATAATGATGGGTCTGGAGATGAGTCAACTTTAGTTAGAAGGCGTCCCAAAAATTCAGAGTTTTTAGATCTTGATGCAAAAATTGGTAAAAGTGGGATTGAAGAGGTCAAAACTTTAGATAGCAATGAACCCACTATCTTGGATTTCAAGGAATTTAATTATGATTATTTCTATTTGATAGATTGTATTTCCTTGTTGCAATCCGTGCTAAATTCTCCTCATGCTTATAGTCAAAATAAAGCTTTTACTAAACATATCGTTGATACTTTGATGCAATCTTATGAAGAAAAACTTGAGTTGGAAGTTTCTATCCCTATAAAACTTTATGATGAGTGGGAACCTACAATAAAATTTTAAATTAAATATCATGAATGCTATGCTTTGTGTGATTTGGGTGCAAGTGTTTCCATGATTCCAAAAACTTTATGTGATTTGCTAGGTTTCCGTGAATTTGATGATTGTTCTTTAAACTTGCACCTTGCAGATTCCACTATTAAGAAACCTATGGGAAATATTAATGATGTTCTTATTGTTCCAAATAGGAATTATGTGCCCATAGATTTCATTGTTCTTCATATAGATTGCAATCCTTCATGTCCTATTATTCTTGGTAGACCTTTCCTTAGAACGATTGGTGCAATTATTGATATGAAGGAAGGGAATATTAGATTCCAATTTCCGTTAAGGAAGGGCATGGAACACTTTCCTAGAAAGAAAATTAAATTAACTTATGAATCTATTATGAGAGCCACTTATGGATTGCCTACCAAAGATGGCAATACCTAGATCTATCTTCGCTTTTATGCCTAGCTAGGGGCATTAAACGATAGCGCTTGTTGGGAGGCAACCCAATTTTATTTTTTATTCCTTGATTTTTGTTCTAGTTTAGTAATAAATAATTAATCTAGCGTCTGTTTTGATTGTGTTTTTTGTGTTTAATTAGTGTTTGTGCTAAGTAGAACCGTTGGGAAGACTTGGGGAAAGTCTTTTTGATCTTGCTGTAAAAAACAGAAACTTTAGTGCTCACGAGAATTGCTGCCATTTTTTACTGGAGAGTGCTATTTAATTAATTATTTTTTGAAGATGATTAATAGATAGATTCCTCACGTCCAGCAATTTATTTTAGAATTTTTGGGGTTCTAGAAGTATTCAAAACCTACAGATTACTATAGATTGTTCTGTTTTTGACAGATTCTGTTTTTGTGTGTTGTTTGCTTATTTTGATGAATCTATGGCTAGTAATAGAGTTTATAAACCATATGAAAGTTGGAATACAGTAGTTTTAACACCAATATAAATAAAGAATGAGTTCATTACAGTACCTTGAAGTGGTGGTTTGTTTTCTTTTACTAACGGAGCTCACGAAGATTTTCTTTTAAGTTTTGTGTTGTGAAGTTTTCAAGTTTTGGGTAAGGATTTGATGGATTATGAAACAAGGAGTGGCAAGAGCCTAAGCTTGGGGATGCCCAAGGCACCCCAAGGTAAAATACAAGTACACCAAAAAGCCTAAGCTTGGGGATGCCCCGGAAGGCATCCCCTCTTTTGTCTTCATCTATCGGTAACTTTACTTGGAGCTATATTTTTATTCGCCACAAGATATGTGTTTTGCTTGGAGCGTCTTGTATGATTTGAGTCTTTGCTTTTTAGTTTAACACAATCATCCTTTCCAAACACACCTTTTCAGAGAGACACACATGAATTGTAATTTATTAGAATACTCTATGTGCTTCACTTATATCTTTTGAGCTATATAGTTTTTGATCTAGTACTTCACTTATATATTTTAGAGCATGGTGGTGGTTTTATTTTATAAAAATAATTGATCTCTCATGCTTCACTTATATTATTTTGAGAGTCCTTTATAACAACATGGCAATTTGCTTTTAGGCATAATAAAAACTCTCGTATAAGTGCATTGAATATTAAGAGAAGTTTGATACTTGATGATTGTTTTGAGATATGGAGATAGTGATATCAAAGTTGTGCTAGTTGAGTAGTTGTGAATTTGAGGAATACTTGTGTTGAAGTTTTCAAGTCCCGTAGCATGCACGTATGGTAAACGTTGTGTAACAAATTTGAAACATGACGTGTTATTTGATTGTCTTCCTTATGAGTGGCGGTCGGGGACGAGCGATGGTCTTTTCCTACCAATCTATCCCCCTAAGAGCATGCGCGTAATACTTGGTTTTTGTTGACTTGTAGATTTTTGCAATAAGTATGTGAGTTCTTTATGACTAATGTTAAGTCCATGGATTATACGCACTCTCACCCTTCCACCATTGCTAGCCTCTTCGGTATCGTGCATTGCCCTTTCTCACCTTCAGAGTTGGTGCAAACTTCGCCGGTGCATCCAAACCCCGTGATACGATACGCTCTATCACACGTAAAACTCCTTATATCTTCCTCAAAACAGCAACCATACCAACCTATTATGGCATTTCCATAGCCATTCCGAGATATATTGCCATGCAACTTTCCACCGTTCCATTTATTATGACACGCATCATCATTGTCATATTGCTTTGCATGATCATGTAGTTGACATCGTATTTGTGGAAAAGCCACCGTTCATAATTTTTTCATACATGTCACTCTTGATTCATCGCAATCCCGGTACACCGCCGGAGGCATTCATATAGAGTCATATCTTGTTCTAGTATCGAGTTGTAACCATTGAGTTGTAAATAAATAGAAGTGTGATGATCATCAGTAATAGAGCATTGTCCCATAAAAAGGCCAAAAAAGAAGGCCCAAAAAATAAAAATAAAATAAAAGGGGCAATGCTACTATCCTTTTTTCCACACTTGTGCTTCAAAGTAGCACCATGATCTTTATGATAGAGAGTCTCTTGTTTTGTCATTTTCATATACTAGTGGGAATTTTTCATTATAGAACTTGTCTTGTATATTCCAACAATGGGCCTCCTCAAGTGCCCTAGGTCTTCGTGAGCAAGCAAGTTGGATGCACACCCACTTAGTTTCTTTTGTTGAGCTTTCATACATTTATAGCTCTAAGTGCATCCATTGCATGGCAATACCTACTCCTTGCATTGACATCAATTGATGGGCATCTCCCTAGCCCATTGATTAGCTACATCTATGTGAGACTTTCTCTTTTTTTTCTCTCCACATAACCCCCTTCATTATATTCTATTCCACCCATAGTGCTATATCCGTAGCTCACGCTCATGTATTGTGTGAAAGTTGAAAAAAGTTTGAGATTACTAAAGTATGAAACAATTGCCTGGCTTGTCATCGGGGTTGTGCATGATGAGAGCATTCTTGTGTGACAAAAATGGAGCATGACCAAACTATATGATTTTGTAGGGATGAACTTTCTTTGGCCATGTTATTTTGAGAAGACATGATTGCTTAGTTAGTATGCTTGAAGTATTATTATTTTTATGTCAATATTAAATTTTTATCTTGAATCTTTTGGATCTGAACATTCATGCAACAATAAAGAAAATTACATTGAGAAATATGTTAGGAAGCATTCCACATCAAAAATTCTGTTTTTATCATTTACCTACTCGAGGACGAGTAGGAATTAAGCTTGGGGATGCTTGATACGTCTCCAACGTATCTATAATTTTTGATTGCTCCATGCTATTATATTATCTATTTTGGATGTTAATGGGCTTATTTTTGCACTTTTATACTAGTTTTGGGACTAACCTATTAACCGGAGGCCCAGCCCAAATTGCTGTTTTTTTTCCTATTTTAGAGTTTCGCCGAAAAGGAATATCAAACGGAGTCCAAACGGAATGAAACCTTCGGGAGCGTGATTTTTGGAACAAATGTGATCCAGGGGACTTGGAGTGGACGTCAAGAAACAATCAAGGAGGCCACGAGGCAGGGGGCGCGCTTAACCCCCTGGGTGCGCCCTCCACCCTCGTGGGCCCCTCATTGCTCCACCAACCTACTTCTTCCTCCTATATATATCCATATACCCCGCAAACATCCAAGAGCACCACGAAACCCTATTTCCACTGCCGCAACCTTCTATACCCAAGAGATCCCATCTTGGGGCCTTTTTCGGAGCTCCGCCGGAGGGGGCATTGATCACGGAGGGCCTCTACATCAACTCCATGGCCCCTCCGATGATGTGTGAGTAGTTTATTTCAGATCTTAGGGTCCATAGCTAGTAGCTAGATGGCTTCTTCTCTCTCTTTGGATCTCAACACAAAGTTCTCCTTGATTCTCTTGGAGATCTATTCGATGTAACTCTTCTTTTTGCGGTGTGTTTGTCGAGATCCGATGAATTGTGGGTTTATGATCAAGTTTATCTATGAACAATATTTGAATCTTCTCTGAATTCTTTTATGTATGATTGGTTTATCTTTGCAAGTCTCTTTGAATTATCAGTTTGGTTTGGCCTACTAGATTGATCTTTCTTGCAATGGGAGAAGTGCTTAGCTTTGGGTTCAATCTTGCGGTGCTCGATCCCAGTGACAGAAAGGGAAACAACACGTATTGTATTGTTGCCATCGAGGATAAAAAGATGGGGTTTATATCATATTGCATGAGTTTATCCCTCTACATCATGTCATCTTGCTTAAGGTGTTACTCTGTTCTTATGAACTTAATACTCTAGATGCATGCTGGATAGCGGTCGATGTGTGGAGTAATAGTAGTAGATGCAGGCAGGAGTCAGTCTACTTGTCATGGACGTGATGCCTATATACATGATCATACCTAGATATTCTCATAATTATTCGCTTTTCTATCAATTGCTCGACAGTAATTTGTTCACCCACCGTAATACTTATGCTATCTTGAGAGTGAAACCTATGGCCCCCGGGTCTATTCTCCATCATATAAGTTTCCCATCTATTTTATTTTGCTCTTTACTTTCAATCTATATCATAAAAATACCAAAAATATTTATCCTATTGTTATCATATCTATCACATCTCACTCTTGCAAGTGGCCGTGAAGGGCTTGACAACCCCTTTATCGCGTTGATTGCGAGGTTCTTATTTGTTTGTGTAGGTATGAGGTGACTCGCGCGTGGTCTCCTACTGGATTGATACCTTGATTCTCAAGAACTGAGGGAAATACTTACGTTGCTTTACTGCACCACCCTTTCCTCTTCAAGGGAAAACCAACACAGTGCTCAAGAGGTAGCATCTCGGCACGACGAACTATAGCAACGGTGCATACTCAGGGAGAACACTTATACCTTGAAATTTAGTGACAGGTCATCTTATAATGCTACCACCGTACTAAGCAAAATAAGATGCATAAAAGATAAACATCACATGCAATCAAAATATGTGACATGATATGGCCATCATCATCTTGTGCCTTTGATCTCCATCTCCAAAGCACCGTCATCATCTCCATCATCACCAGCTTGACACCTTGATCTCCATCGTAGCGTCGTTGTCGTCTCGCCAACTATTGCTTCTACGACTATCACTACCGCTTAGTGATAAAGTAAAGCAATTACATGGCGATTGCATTTCATACAATAAAGCGACAACCATAAGGCTCCTGCCAGTTGCCGATAACTTCTACAAAACTTGATCATCTCATACAACAATTTATATCTCATCATGTCTTGACCATATCACATCACAACATGCCCTGCAAAAACAAGTTAGACTTCCTCTACTTTGTTGTTTCAAGTTTTACGTGGCTGCTACGGGTTTCTAGCAAGAACCGTTCTTACCTACGCATCAAAACCACACAGATTTTTCGTCAGGTGTGATGTTTTAACCATCAACAAGGACCGGTCGTAGTTAAACTCGATTCAACTAAAGTTGGAGAAACAGACACCCGCCAGCCACTTGTGTGCTAAGCACGTCGGTAGAACTAGTCTCATGAACGTGGTCATGTAATGTTGGCCCGGGCCGCTTCATCCAACAATGCCGCCGAATTAGAGTAAGACGTTGGTGGTAAGCAGTATGACTATTGTCGCCCACAACTCTTTGTGTTCTACTCATGCATATCATCTATGCATAGACCTGGCTCGGATGCCACTGTTGGGGAACGTAGCATGCAATTTCAAAAAAAATCCTACGATCGCGCAAGATCTATCTAGGAGATGCATAGCAACGAGAGGGGGAGAGTGTGTCCACGTACCCTCGTAGACCAAAAGCGGAAGTGTTAGGTTAACGGGGTTGATGTAGTCGAACGTCTTCACAATCCAACCGATCCAAGTACCGAACGTACGGCACCTCCGTGTTCAGCACACGTTCAACTTGATGACGTCTCTCGAACTCTTGATCCAGCAGAGGTTCAAGGGAGAGTTCCGTCAGCACGACGGCGTGGTGACGGTGATGGTGATGTGATCCGCGCAGGGCTTCGCTTAAGCAGTAGGACGCTATGACTGGAGGAGTAAACTGTAGAGGGGGGCACCACACACGGCTAAGAGAATAATTGTTGTGCCTTTGGGGTGCCCCTGATACGTCTCCAACGTATCTATAATTTTTGATTGCTCCATGCTATATTATCTACTGTTTTGGACATTATTGGGCTTTATTGTCCACTTTTATATTATTTTTGGGACTAACCTATTAACCGGAGGCCCAGCCCAGAATTGCTATTTTTTGCCTATTTTAGGGTTTCGAAGAAAAGGAATATCAAACGGAGTCCAAACGGAATGAAACCTTCGGAAAGGTTATTTTTGGAAAGAAAACAATACAGGGGACTTGGAGTGCACATCAGGGGATCAACGAGGAAGCCACGAGGCAGGGGGGCGCGCCCACCCCCCTGGGCGCGCCCTCCACCCTCATGGGCCCCTCGTGGCTCCCCTGATGTATTTCTTCCTCCTATATATACCCATATACCCAAAAACGATCGGGAGCACAATAGATCGGGAGTTCCGCCGCCAGAAGCCTCCGTAGCCACCGAAAACCAATCTAGACCCGTTCCGGCACCCTGCCAGAGGGGGAATCCCTCTCCGGTGGCCATCTTCATCATCCCGGTGCTCTCCAGGACGAGGAGGGAGTAGTTCTCCCTCGGGGCTGAGGGTATGTACCAGTAGCTATGTGTTTGATCTCTCTCTCTCTTTCGTGTTCTTGATTTGGCACGATCTTGATGTATCGCGAGCTTTGCTATTATAGTTGGATCTTATGATGTTTCTCCCCCTCTACTCTCTTGTAATGGATTGAGTTTTCCCCTTGAAGTAATCTTTTCGGATTGAGTCTTTAATGATTTGAGAACACTTGATGTATGTCTTGCCGTGCGTATCTGTGGTGACAATGGGATATCACGTGATTCACTTGATGTATGTTTTGGCGATCAACTTGCGGGTTCCGCCCATGAACCTATGCATAGGGGTTGGCACACGTTTTCATCTTGACTCTCCGGTAGAAACTTTGGGGCACTCTTTGAGGTTCTATGTGTTGGTTTAATAGATGAATCTGAGATTTTGTGATGCATATCGTATAATCATACCCACGGATACTTGAGGTGACATTGGAGTATCTAGGTGACATTAGGGTTTTGGTTGATTTGTGTCTTAAGGTGTTATTATAGTACGAACTCTAGGGCTGTTTGTGACACTTATAGGAATAGCCCAACGGATTAATTGGAAAGAATAACTTTGAGGTGGTTTCGTACCCTACCATAATCTCTTCGTTCGTTCTCCGTATTAGTGACTTTGGAGCGACTCTTTGTTGCATGTTGAGGGATAGTTATGTGATCCAATTATGTTATTATTGTTGAGGGAACTTGCACTAGCGAAATTATGAACCCTAGGCCTTGTTTCAACGCATTGCAATACCGTTTACGCTCACTTTTATCATTAGTTACCTTGCTGTTTTTATATTTTCAGATTACAAAAACCATTATCTACTATCCATATACCACTTGTATCACCATCTCTTCACCGAACTAGTGCACCTATACAATTTACCATTGTATTGGGTGTGTTGGGGACACAAGAGACTCTTTGTTATTTGGTTGCAGGGTTGCTTGAGAGAGACCATCTTCATCCTATGCCTCCTACGGATTGATAAACCTTAGGTCATCCACTTGAGGGAAATTTGCTACTGTCCTACAAACCTCTGCACTTGGAGGCCCAACAACGTCTACAAGAAGAAGGTTGTGTAGTAGACATCCAGCTCTTTCCTGGCGCCGTTGCCGGGGAGGTTAGCGCTTGAAGGTATATCTTTAGATCTTGCAATCGAATCTTTTTGTTTCTTGTTTTAGCACTAGTTTAGTTTATAAAAAGAAAACTAAAAAATGGAATTGAGTTTGCCTCATACGCTTCATCTTTTTAATATCTTTCGTGAGTATGATGGAAAGGAAAATTGTGCCAAAGTGTTAGAAGAAGAATGCATTAAAATGTTTGGCACTAAATCTTTGAATGATGAGCATGATTGCGATGTTGTTAGTATGAACTCATTGAATATCCATAGTACTAATGATGATTGCATTAGTTATGATGAAAATGTCTCCTATAAACATGTCAATTTTTGTGGAGTACATTGGGTTTGCAAGTGCACACCAAATAGGGAAGATAGATATTGCAAGAGGAATAAGTGCTTAGAAACTAAAGGGTTGCAAGAAAGGCTAGATGTTTGTGCTGAAAATTTAAATTTTCTTGGCCATACTTGTGATCTTTGCAATGAACGTGGTCATTTAACCATCCGATGCAAATTGTTTCATGATCTAATCGTTTCCAAAAATTGTGATGACTTGATTTCTCTTGCACATCATAATGAACTTAGTTTGCTTATGGGTTACGAAGAAATGAAACGTATAACTAACTATCTTCCAGTATTTTCCCGTGATAAACTTCTTGGCTTTGATCTAGAGGAAATTTATATGTATTGTGCGGTGAATTGCATTGAAAACCCCTATATTGCCAATTACATAAAGAAAAGAAAACAAATAGAGGATGAAGAGAATACTAATGAAAGGGAAGAGACTTCCCAATATCCTCCTATTATTTCTTATGATGAATCGGGTAACGAGGAGGAGCCTCCTATTCAACCAGTCTCATTAATAAGGAGCTCCAAAAAGAGGATTGAACCCACACATGATGTGGTGAAGAAGAAGAAAAGAAAAAGGAAGAGAGGTAAAAAGATATCTCTCCCAAATAATGATGCTCCTATTACTGTTGTGCCACATGAAAATATAATTGTGGAAGATAATGATACTTCTTATGATCTTGAAAATCTTTTTGGCACTTTCTTGGAAGAATATGATAATTGCTATACTATTGGTGCTATACATACTATTAATGATGAGAGTGATTATGATTATGATATGAAAATGCCCAAGCTTGGGGATGCTATGTTTGATGAAGATGATGTTTTTGAGAATATATTTTCTGCAATTAATGTTTGTCCCAAGCTTGGGGATGCTACGTTTAATGAAGACGATATTTTTAGTCTCCCGAGTTTTGATATGCAAATTTATAATGATGATAGCATGCCTCCTACTTATGATGATTATATTGATGAAAGTGAGTTTGGAAGAGTGTCAACTTTAGGAAGTAATGATCCCACTATTTTGGAGGATGTTGAATCTTATTACGATAATTATGAAAGTGGATTTGGAGAGGTCATGACTTTATTTAGTGATGATTCCACTATCTTGGAAGAGGTTTCAATCGATTATGATGAGAACAAAGTTGCTACTTATCATAATTATTGTGATGATACATATGCTATAAAAAGTAGTGATGATTATATTTATAAAACTTGTCATGATTATGATTACCCTTTTTCTGAACATTACTCTTTTAATGTGGAAACAATTTATAGTATTCGAGTCTCTTATGATACTCCCACTATTCCGAATGAGAAGAAATTTGCTTATGTGGAGAGTAATAAAATTTCTATGCTTGTAGATCATGAAAAGAATGCTTTAGGTGCTGGTTATATTGTTGAATTCATTCATGATGCTACTGAAAATTATTATGAGGGAGGAATATATGCTTGTAGGAATTGCAATAATATAAAGTTTCCTCTCTATGTGCTTAAAATTTTGAAGTTATGCTTGTTTTACCTTCCTATGCAAGTTGATTCTTGTTCCCACGAGTTGTTTGCTCACAAAATCCCTATGCATAGGAAGTGGGTTAGACTTAAATTTTCTAGTCATATTCTTCATGATGCTCTCTTTATGTTACAATTCTTATCTTTTATGTGAGCATCATTGAAATCATCATGCCTAGCTAGGGGCGTTAAACGATAGCGCTTGTTGGGAGGCAACCCAATTTTATTTTTGTTCCTTGCTTTTTGATCCTTTTTAGTAATAAATAATTCATCTAGCCTCTGTTTAGATGTGGTTTTATGCTTTTAATTAGTGTTTGTGCCAAGTAGAACCTTTGGGAAGACGTGGGGAAAGTCTTTGCGGTCATGCTGTAAAAAACAGAAACTTTAGCGCTCATGAGAATTGCTGCAGCTTTTTATTGGAGAGTGATATTTAGTTAATTCTTTTTTCAGATGATTAATAGACAAATTACTCAGGTCCACCAATTTATTTGAGAATTTTATGAGTTCCATAAGTATACGTTTGATACAGATTACTACAGACTGTTCTGTTTTTGACAGATTCTGTTTTCTATGTGTTGTTTGCTTATTTTGATGAATCTATGAGTAGTATCGGAGGGTATGAACCATATATAAGTTGGAACACAGTAGATATTACACCAATATGAATTTAGAATGAGTTCACAACAGTACCTAAGTGGTGATTTATTTTCTTACACTAACAGAGCTTACGAGTTTTCTGTTAAGTTTTGTTGTGAAGTTTTCAAGTTTTGGGTAAAGATTCGATGGACTATGGAATAAGGAGTGGCAAGAGCCTAAGCTTGGGGATTCCCAAGGCACACCAAGGTAATATTCGAGGAAAACCAAAAGCCTAATCTTGGGGATGCCCCGGAAGGCAGCCCCTCTTTCGTCTTCGTTCATCGGTAACTTTACTTGGAGCTATATTTTTATTCGCCACATGATATGTGTTTTGCTTGGAGCGTCATTTTATTTTATTTTGTTTTGCGTGCTGTTTGAATAAAATAACAATATCTGAAATTCTTAAATTTTAGAGAGTCTTTATATAGTTGCATAATCATTCGACTACTCATTGATCTTCACTTATATCTTTCGAAGTAGTTTGTCATTTGCTCTAGTGCTTCACTTATATCCTTTTAGAGCACGGTGGTGGTTTTATTTTATAGAAATAGATGAACTCTCATGCTTCACTTATATTATTTTGAGAGTCCTAAACAGCATGGTAATTTTTTTTGGTTATGAATTTAGTCCTAATATGATGGGCATCCAAGCGGGATATAATAAAAACTTTCATATAAAGTGCATTGAATACTATGAGAAGTTTGATACTTGATGATTGTTTTGAGATATGGAGATAGTGATATCAAAGTTGTGCTAGTTGGATAGTTGTGAATTTGAGGAATACTTGTGTTGAAGTTTGCAAGTCCCGTAGCATGCACGTATGGTAAACGTTGTGTAACAAATTTGAAACATGGGGTGTTATTTGATTGTCTTCCTTATGAGTGGCGGTCGGGGACGAGCGATGGTGTTTTCCTACCAATCTATCCCCCTAGGAGCATGCGCGTAATGCTTGGTTTTTGATGACTTGTAGATTTTTGCAATAAGTATGTGAGTTCTTTATTACTAATGTTGAGTCCATGGATTATACGCACTCTTACCCTTCCATCATTGCTAGCCTCTTCGGTACCATGCATTGTCCTTTCTCACATTGAGAGTTGGTGCAAACTTCGCCGGTGCATCCAAACCCCATGACATGATATGCTCTATCACACATAAACCTCCTTATATCTTCCTCAAAATAGCCACCATACCTACCTATTATGGCATTTCCATAGCCATTCCGAGATATATTGCCATGCAACTTTCCACCGTTCCGTTTATTATGACACACTTCATCATTGTCATATTGCCTTGCATGATCATGTAGTTGACATCGTATTTGTGGCAAAGCCACCATGCATAATTTATCATACATGTCACTCTTGATTCATTGCCCATCCCGGTACACCGCCGGAGGCAGTCATATAGAGTCATACTTTGTTCTAGTATCGAGTTGTAAATAAATAAAAGTGTGATGATCATCATTAGTAGAGCATTGTCCCAAAAAAAGGGGAAAAAGAAAGTCCAAAAAAAGGAAGGGCCAAATAAAAAAAGAAAAAAAGAAAGGCCAAATAAAAAAATAAAAGGGACAATGCTACTATCCTTTTTTCCACACTTGTGCTTCAAAGTAGCACCATGATCTTCATGATAGAGAGTCTCTTGTTTTGTCACTTTCATATACTAGTGGGAAATTTTCATTATAGAACTTGGCTTGTATATTCCAACAATGGGCCTCCTCAAGTGCCCTAGGTCTTCATGAGCAAGCAAGTTGGATGCACACCCACTTAGTTTCTTTTGTTGAGCTTTCATACATTTATAGCTCTAGTGCATCCGTTGCATGGCAATCCCTACTCCTTGCATTGACATCAATTGATGGGCATCTACCTAGCCCATTGATTAGCCGCGTCGATGTGAGACTTTCTCCTTTTTGTCTTCTCCACATAACCCCCTCATTATATTCTATTCCACTCATAGTGCTATATCCATGGCTCACGCTCATGTATTGCGTGAAAGTTGAAAAAAGTTTGAGATGACTAAAGTATGAAACAATTGCTTGGCTTGTCATCGGGGTTGTGCATGGTGAGAGCATTCTTGTGTGAAGGAAATGGAGCATGACTAAACTATATGATTTAGTAGGGATGAACTTTCTTTGTCCATGTTATTTTGAGAGGACATAATTGCTTAGTTAGTATGCTTGAAGTATTATTATTTCTATGTCAATATGAACTTTTATCTTGAATCTTTCGGATCTGAATATTCATACCACAATTAAGAATAATTACATTGAAATTATGCCAAGTAGCACTCCGCATCAAAAATTCTGTTTTTATCATTTACCTACTCGAGGACGAGCAGGAATTAAGCTTGGGGATGCTGATACGTATCCAACGTATCTATAATTTTTGATTGCTCCATGCTATATTATCTACTGTTTTGGACATTATTGGGCTTTATTATCCACTTTTATATTATTTTTGGGACTAACCTATTAACCAAAGGCCCAACCCAGAATTGTTGTTTTTTGCCTATTTTAGGGTTTCGAAGAAAAGGAATATCAAACGGAGTCCAAACGGAATGAAACCTTCGGAAAAGTTATTTTTGGAAAGAAAGCAATACATGAGACTTGGAGTGCACGTCAGGGGATCAACGAGGAAGCCACGAGGCAGGGGGCGCACCCACCCCCCTGGGCGCGCCCTCCGCCCTCGTGGGCCCCTCGTGGCTCCCCTTTGATCTCTCTCTCTCTCTCTCGTGTTCTTGATTTGGCACGATCTTGATGTATCGCGAGCTTTGCTATTATAGTTGGATCTTATGATGTTTCTCCCCCTCTACTCTCTTGTAATGGATTGAGTTTTCCCCTTGAAGTAATCTTTTCGGATTGAGTCTTTAATGATTTGAGAACACTTGATGTATGTCTTGCCGTGCGTATCTGTGGTGACAATGGGATATCACGTGATTCACTTGATGTATGTTTTGGTGATCAACTTGCGGGTTCCGCCCATGAACCTATGCATAGGGGTTGGCACACGTTTTCATCTTGACTCTCCGGTAGAAACTTTGGGGCACTCTTTGAGGTTCTATGTGTTGGTTGAATAGATGAATTTGAGATTTTGTGATGCATATCGTATAATCATACCAACGGATACTTGAGGTGACATTGGAGTATCTAGGTGACATTGGAGTATCTAGGTGACATTAGGATTTTAGTTGATTTGTGTCTTAAGGTGTTATTCTAGTACGAACTCTAGGGCTGTTTGTGACACTTATAGGAATAGCCCAACGGATTGATTGGAAAGAATAACTTTGAGGTGGTTTCGTACCCTACCATAATCTCTTCGTTCGTTCTCCGCTATTAGTGACTTTGGAGTGACTCTTTGTTGCATGTTGAGGGATAGTTATGTGATCCAATTATGTTATTATTGTTGAGGGAACTTGCACTAGCGAAAGTATGAACCATAGGCCTTGTTTCAACGCATTGCAATACTGTTTACGCTCACTTATATCATTAGTTACCTTGTTGTTTTTATATTTTCAGATTACAAAAACCATTATCTACTATCAATATACCACTTGTATCACCATCTCTTCGCCGAACTAGTGCACCTATACTATTTACCATTGTATTGGGTGTGTTGGGGACACAAGAGACTCTTTGTTATTTGGTTGCAAGGTTGCTTGAGAGAGACCATCTTCATCCTACGCCTCCTACGGATTGATATACCTTAGGTCATCCACTTGAGGGAAATTTGCTACTGTCCTACAAACCTCTGCACTTGGAGGCCCAACAACGTCTACTAGAAGAAGGTTGTGTAGTAGACATCACCCCCCGCCCCCGTATATAAAGGAGGGAGGAGGAGGTGGTCGTCCCTAGGGGTGGCGCGCTTCAGATTGGGAAAGGAGGAGGCGCACGCTGCCTCTTGTGGCCTACCTCCCTCTCTCCACTATGGCCCATGAGGCCCATTAACTTTCCCGGGGGGTTCCGGTAACCTCCCGGTACTCCAAAAAATCCCCGAACCTCTTCGGAACCATTTTGGTGTCCGTATATAACCTTCTAATATATGAATCTTTACCTCTCGACCATTTCGAGACTCCTCGGCATGTCCGTGATCTCATCCGGGACTCCGAACAAACTTCAGTCACCAAAACAAATAACTCATAATACAAATCGTCATCAAACGTTAAACATGTGGACCCTACGGGTTCGAGAACTATGTAGACATGACCGAGACACATCTCCGGTCAATAACCAATAGCGAAACCTGGATGCTCATATTGGTTCCTACATATTCTACGAAGATCTTTATCGGTCAAACCGCATAACAACATACGTCATTCCCTTTGTCATCGGTATGTTACTTGCCCGAGATTCGATCGTCAGTATCATCATACCTAGTTCAATCTCGTCGCCGGCAAGTCTCTTTACTCATTCCGTAATGCATCATCCCACAACTAACTCATTAGTCACTATAGTGATGTGCATTACCGAGAGGGCCCAGAGATACCTCTTCGATACACGGTGTGACAAATCCTAATCTTGATCTATGCCAACCCAACAAACACCTTAGGAGACACCTGTAGAGCATCTTTATAATCACCCAGTTACATTGTGACGTTTGATAGCACACAAGGTGTTCCTCCAGTATTCAGGAGTTGCATAATCTCATAGTCAGAGGAATATGTATAAATCATGAATAAAGTGTTGGGTAACGTAGTAATTTCAAAAATTTCCTACGCACACGCAAGATCATGGTGATGCATAGCAACGAGAGAGGAGAGTGTTGTCTACGTACCATCGTAGACCGAAAGCGGAAGCGTTAGCACAACGCGGTTGATGTAGTCGTACGTCTTCACGACCCGACCGATCAAGCACCGAAACTACGGCACCTCTGAGTTCTAGCACACGTTCAGCTCGATGACGATCCCCGGACTCCGATCTAGCAGAATGTCGGGGAAGAGTTCCGTCAGCACGACGGCGTGGTGATGATCTTGATGTTCTACCGTCGCAGGGCTTCGCCTAAGCAC
The DNA here is from genome assembly GCF_056163025.1 of Triticum urartu. NCBI lineage: Eukaryota > Viridiplantae > Streptophyta > Magnoliopsida > Poales > Poaceae > Triticum > Triticum urartu. Next base: position 485,179,383 of record NC_141875.1, read on the forward strand.
CGCTACAATATTATCGAGGATTATGGTGGAGGGGGGCACCGCACACGGCTAAGAGATCAATGATCAATTGTTGTGTCTATGGGGTGCCCCCCTGCCCCCGTATATAAAGGAGCAAGGGAGGGAGGCGGCCGGCCTAGGAGGAGGGCGCGCCAAGGGGGGAGTCCTACTCCCACCGGGAGTAGGACTCCTCCTTCCCTTGTTGGATTAGGAGAGAAGGAAAGAGGGGGAGAGGAACAAGGAAAAGTGGGCTGCACCCCTTGTCCAATTCGGACCAGAGGGGGGGCGCGCGCCTCCTTCCTTTTGGCCTCTCTCCTCTATTCCCGTATGGCCCAATAAGGCCCATATACTCCCTGGCGAATTCCCGTAACTCTCCGGTACTCTGAAAAATACCCGAATCACTCGGAACCTTTCCGATGTCCGAATATAGTCGTCCAATATATCGATCTTTACGTCTCGACCATTTCGAGACTCCTCGTCATGTCCCCGATCTCATCCGGGACTCTGAACTCCTCAGGTACATCAAAACTCATAAACTCATAATATAACTGTCATCGAAACCTTAAGCATGCGGACCCTACGGGTTCGAGAACAATGTAGACATGACCGAGACACGTCTCCGGTCAATAACCAATAGCGGAACCTAGATGCTCATATTGGCTCCCACATATTCTACAAAGATTTTTATCGGTCAGACCGCATAACAACATACGTTGTTCCTTTTGTCATCGGTATGTTACTTGCCCGAGATTCGATCATCGATATCTCAATACCTAGTTCAATCTCGTTACCGGCAAGTCTCTTTACTCGTTCCGTAATACATCATCCTGCAACTAACTCATTAGTTGCAATGCTTGCAAGGCTTAAGTGATGTGCATTACCGAGAGGGCCCAGAGATACCTCTCCGACAATCGGAGTGACAAATCCTAATCTCGAAATACGCCAACCCAACAAGTACCTTCGGAGACACCTGTAGAGCATCTTTATAGTCACCCAGTTACGTTGTGACGTTTGGTTGCACACAAAGTGTTCCTCCGGTAAACGGGAGTTGCATAATCTCATAGTCATAGGAACATGTATAAGTCATGAAGAAAGCAATAGCAACAAACTAAACGATCAAGTGCTATGCTAACGGAATGGGTCAAGTCAATCACATCATTCTCCTAATGATGTGATCCCGTTAATCAAATGACAACTCATGTCTATGGTTAGGAAACATAACCATCTTTGATCAACGAGCTAGTCAAGTAGAGGCATACTAGTGACACTCTGTTTGTCTATGTATTCACACATGTATTATGTTTCCGGTTAATACAATTCTAGCATGAATAATAAACATTTATCATGATATAAGGAAATAAATAATAACTTTATTATTGCCTCTAGGGCATATTTCCTTCAGTCTCCAACTTGCACTAGAGTCAATAATCTAGTTCACATCGCCATGTGATTTAATACCAATAGTTCACATCACCATGTGATTAACACCCATAGTTCACATCGACATATGACCAACACCCAAAGGGTTTACTAGAGTCAATTATCTAGTTCACATCGCTATGTGATTAACACCCAAAGAGTACTAAGGTGTGATCATGTTTTGCTTGTGAGAGAAGTTTAGTCAACGGGTCTGCCACATTCAGATCCGTATGTATTTTGCAAATTTCTATGTCAACAATGCTCTGCACGGAGCTACTCTAGCTAATTTCTCCCACTTTCAATATCTATCCAGATTGAGACTTTGAGTCATCTGAATCAGTGTCAAAACTTGCATCGACGTAACCCTTTACGACGAACCTTTTGTCACATCCATAATCGAGAAACATATCCTTATTCCATTAAGGATAATTTTGACCGATGTCCAGTGATCTACTCCTAGATCACTAGTGTACCCCTTGCCAAAAACAGTGTAGGGTATACAATAGATCTGGTACACAGCATGGCATATTTTATAAAACCTATGGCCAGGCATAGGGAATGACTTTCATTCTCTTTCTATCTTATGCCGTGGTCGGGCTTTGAGTCTTACTCAATTTCACACCTTGTAACACAGGCAAGAACTCTTTCTTTGACTGTTCCATTTTGAACTACTTCAAAATCTTGTCAAGGTATGTACTCATTGAAAAACTTATCAAGCGTCTTGATCTATCTCTATAGATCTTGATGCTTAATATGTAAGCAGCTTCACCGAGGTCTTTCTTTGAAAAACTCCTTTCAAACATTCCTTTGTGCTTTGCAGAATAGTTCTACATTATCTCTGATCAACAATATGGCATTCACATATACTTTTCAGAAATGTTGTAGTGCTCCCACCACTTTCTTGTAAATACAGGCTTCACCGCAAGTCTGTATAAAACTATATGCTTTGATCAACTTATCAAAGCGTATATTCCAACTCCGAGATGCTTGCACCAGTCCATAGATGGATCACTGGAGCTTGCATATTTTGTTAGTACCTTTAGGATTGACAAAACCTTCTGGTTGCATCATATACAACTCTTCTTTAATAAATCTATTAAGGAAATGCAGTTTTGTTTATCCATTTGCCAGATTTCATAAAATGCGACAATTGCTAACATGATTCGGACAGACTTAAGCATAGATACGAGTGAGAAACTCTCATCGTAGTCAACACCTTGAACTTGTCGAAAACCTTTTTGCGACAATTCTAGCTTTGTAGATAGTAACACTACTATCAGCGTTTGTCTTCCTCTTGAAGATCCATTTAGTATCAATGGCTCGCCGATCAATGGGCAAGTCAATCAAAGTCCATACTTTATTCTCATACATGGATCTCATCTCAGATTTCATGGCCTCAAGCCATTTCGCGGAATCTGGGCTCATCATCGCTTCCTCATAGTTCGTAGGCTCGTCATGGTCAAGTAACATGACCTCTAGAACAGGATTACCGTATCACTCTGGTGCGGATATCACTCTGGTTTACCTACGAGGTTCGGTAGTAACTTGATCTGAAGTTACATGATCATCATCATTAGCTTCCTCACTAATTGGTGTAGTAGTCACAGGAACAGATTTCTGTGATGAACTACTTTCCAATAAGGGAGCAGGTACAGTTACCTCATCAAGTTCTACTTTCCTCCCACTCACTTCTTTCGAGAGAAACTCCTTCTCTAGAAAGGATCCATTCTCAGCAATGAATATTTTGCCTTCGGATCTGTGATAGAAGGTGTACCCAACATTTTCTTTTGGGTATCTTATGAAGATTTACTTCTCCGATTTGGGTTTGAGCTTATCAGGTTGAAACTTTTTCACATAAGCATTGCAACCTCAAACTTTAAGAAATGACAACTTAGGTTTCTTGCCAAACCATAGTTCATACGGTGTCGTCTCGACGGATTTAGATGGTGCCCTATTTAACGTGAATGTAGTTGTCTCTAATGCATAACCCCAAAACGATAGCAGTAAATCAGTAAGACATCATAGATCGCACCATATCTAATAAAGCACGGTTACGACGTTCGGACACACCATTACACTATGGTGTTCCAGGTGGCGTGAGTAGTGAAACTATTTCACATTGTTTTAACTGAAGGCCAAACTCGTAACTGAAATATTTTACTTCTGCGATCATATCGTAGAAACTTTTATTTTGTTACGATGATTCTCCACTTCACTCTGAAATTCTTTGAACTTTTCAAATGTTTCAGACTTGTGTTTCATCAAGTAGATATACTCATATCTGCTCAAATCATCTGTGAAGATCAGAAAATAATGATACCTGCCACGAGCTTCAATATTCATCGGACCACATACATCAGTATGCATGATTTCCAACAAATCTGTTGCTTGCTGCATTGTTCCAGAGAACGGAGTCTTAGTCATCTTACCCATGAGGCATGGTTCACAAGCATCAACTGATTCATAATCAAGTGATTCCAAAAATCCATCAGCATGGAGTTTCTTCATGCGCTTTACACCAATATGACCTAAACGGTAGTGCCACAAATAAGTTGCACTATCATTATTAACTTTGCATCTTTTGGTTTCAATATTATGAATATGTGTATCACTACGATTGAGATCCAACGAACCATTTTCATTGGGTGTGTAACCATATATGTAAACAGAACAACAATTTATTCTCTTACTTAAATGAATAACCGTATTGCAATAAACATGATCAAATCATATTCATGCTCAATGCAAACACCAAATAACACTTATTTAGGTTCAACACTAATCCCGAAAGTATAGGGAGTGATGATGATCATATTAATCTTGGAACCACTTCCAACAACCATCGTCACTTCACCCTTGACTAGTCTCTATTCATTCTGCAACTCCCGTTTCGAGTTACTGCTCTTAGCAACTGAACCAGTATCAAATACCGAGGGGTTGCTACGAACACTAGTAAAGTACACATCAATAACATGTATATCAAATATACCTATGTTCACTTTGCCATCCTTCTTATCCGCCAATTACTTGGGGTAGTTCCGCTTCCAGTGACCAGTCCCTTTGCAGTAGAAGCACTCAGTTTCAGGCTTAGATCCAGACTTGGGTTTTTTCACATGAGCAGCAACTTGCTTGCCGTTCTTCTTGAAGTTCCCCTTTATTCCCTTTGTCCCTTTACTTGAAACTAGTGGTTTTGTTTACCATCAACACTTGATGCTTTTCTTGATTTCTACCTTCGTCGATTTCAGCATCACGAAGAGCTTGGGAATCGTTTCCGTTATCCCTTGCATATTATAGTTCATCATGAAGTTCTACTAACTTGGTGATGGTGACTAGAGAATTCTGTCAATCACTATTTTATTTGGAAGATTAACTCCCACTTGATTCAAGCGATTGTAGTACCCAGACAATCTGAGCAGATGCTCACTGCTTGAGCTATTCTCCTCCATCTTTTAGCTATAGAACTTGTTGGAGATTTCATATCTCTCAACTCGGGTATTTGTTTGAAATATTAACTTCAACTCCTGGAACATCTCATATGCTCCATGACGTTCAAAACGTCTTTGAAGTCCCGATTCTAAGCCGTTAAGCATGGTGCACTAAACTATCATGTAGTCATCATATTGAGCTAGCCAAACGTTTAACGTCTGCATCTACTCCTGCAATAGGTCTGTCACCTAGCGGTGCATCAAAGACATAATTCTTCTATGCAGCAATGAGGATAATCCTCAGATCACGGATCCAATCCGCATCATTGCTACTAACATTTTTCAAGTCAGTTTTCTCTAGGAACATATAAAAATTAAACGAGGAGCAACATCGCGAGCTATTGATCTACAACATAGATATGCTAATACTACCAGGACTAAGTTCATGATAAATTAAAGTTCAATTAATCATATTACTTAAGAACTCCCACTTAGATAGACATCCCTCTAATCTTCTAAGTGATCACGTGATCCATATTAACTAAACCATGTCCGATCATCACGTGAGATGGAGTAGTTTCAATGGTGAACATCACTATGTTGATCATATCTACTATATGATTCACGCTCGACCTTTCGGTCTCCGTGTTCCGAGGCCGTATCTGCATATGATAGGCTCGTCAAGTTTAACCTGAGTATTCTGCGTGTGCAAAACTGGCTTGCACCCGTTGTAGATGGACGTAGAGCTTATCACACCCGATCATCACGTGGTGTCTGGGCACGACGAACTTTGGCAACGGTGCATACTCAGGGAGAACACTTTTATCTTGAAATTTAGTGAGAGATCATCTTATAATGCTACCGTCAATCAAAGCAAGATAAGATGCATAAAAGATAAACATCACATGCAATCAATATAAGTGATATGATATGGCCATCATCATCTTGTGCTTGTGATCTCCATCTTAAAAGCACCGTCATGATCACCATCGTCACCGGCACGACACCTTGATCACCATCGTAGCATCGTTGTCGCCTCACCAATCTTATGCTTCCACGACTATCGCTACCGCTTAGTGATAAAGTAAAGCATTACAGCGCAATTGCATTGCATACAATAAAGCGACAACCATGTGGCTCCTGCCAGTTGCCGATAACTCGGTTACAAAACATGATCATCTCATACAATAAAATTTAGCATCATGTCTTGACCATATCACATCACAACATGCCCTGCAAAAACAAGTTAGACGTCCTCTACTTTGTTGTTGCAAGTTTTATGTGGCTGCTACAGGCTTAGCAAGAACCGTTCTTACCTACGCATCAAAACCACAATGATAGTTTGTCAAGTTGGTGTTGTTTTAACCTTCGCAAGGACCGGGCGTAGCCACTCTTGGTTCAACTAAAGTTGGAGAAACTGACACCCGCCAGCCACCTGTGTGCAAAGCACGTCGGTAGAACCAGTCTCGCGTAAGCGTATGCGTAATATCGGTCCGGGCCGCTTCATCCAACAATACCGCCGAACCAAAGTATGACATGTTGGTAAGCAGTATGACTTATATCGCCCACAACTCACTTGTGTTCTACTCGTGCACAACATCAACGCACAAAACCTAGGCTCGGATGCCACTGTTGGGTAACATAGTAATTTCAAAAATTTCCTACGCACACGCAAGATAATGGTGATGCATAGCAACGAGAGAGGAGAGTGTTGCCTACGTACCCTCGTAGACCGAAAGCGGAAGCGTTAGCACAACGCAGTTGATGTAGTCGTACGTCTTCACGGCCCGACCGATCAAGCATCGAAACTACGACACCTCCGAGTTCTAGCACACGTTCAGCTCGATGACGATCCCCGGACTCCGATCCAGCAGAATGTCGGGGAAGAGTTCCATCAGCACGACGCCGTGGTGACGATCTTGATGTTCTACCGTCGCAGGGCTTCGCCTAAGCACCGCTACAATATTATCGAGGATTATGGTGGAGGGGGGCACCGCACACGGCTAAGAGATCAATGATCAATTGTTGTGTCTATGGGGTGCCCCCCTGCCCCCGTATATAAAGGAGCAAGGAAGGGAGGCGGCCGGCCTAGGAGGAGGGCGCGCCAAGGGGGGAGTCCTACTCCCACCGGGAGTAGGACTCCTCCTTCCCTTGTTGGAGTAGGAGAGAAGGAAAGAGGGGGAGAGGAACAAGGAAAAGTAGGCTGCACCCCTTGTCCAATTCGGACCAGAGGGGGCGCGCGCCTCCTTCCTTTTGGCCTCTCTCCTCTATTCCCGTATGGCCCAATAAGGCCCATATACTCCCCGGCGAATTCCCGTAACTCTCCGGTACTCTGAAAAAATACCCGAATCACTCGGAACCTTTCCGATGTCCGAATATAATCGTCCAATATATCGATCTTTACGTCTCGACCATTTCGAGACTCCTCGTCATGTCCCCGATCTCATCCGGGACTCCGAACTCCTTCGTTACATCAAAACTCATAAACTCATAATATAACTGTCATCGAAACCTTAAGCGTGCGGACCCTACGGGTTCGAGAACAATGTAGACATGACCGAGACACGTCTCCGGTCAATAACCAATAGCGGAACCTGGATGCTCATATTGGCTCCCACATATTCTACAAAGATCTTTATCGGTCAGACCGCATAACAACATACGTTGTTCCCTTTGTCATCGGTATGTTACTTGCCCGAGATTCGATCGTCGGTATCTCAATACCTAGTTCAATCTCGTTACCGCAAGTCTCTTTACTCGTTCTGTAATACATCATCCTGCAACTAACTCATTAGTTGCAATGCTTGCAAGGCTTAAGTGATGTGCATTACCGAGAGGGCCCAGAGATACCTCTCCGACAATCAGAGTGACAAATCCTAATCTCGAAATACGCCAACCCAACAAGTACCTTCGGAGACACCTGTAGAGCACCTTTATAATCACCCAGTTATGTTGTGATGTTTGGTTGCACACAAAGTGTTCCTCCGGTAAACGGGAGTTGCATAATCTCATAGTCATAGGAACATGTATAAGTCATGAAGAAAGCAATAGCAACAAACTAAACGATCAAGTGCTATGCTAACGGAATGGGTCAAGTCAATCACTTCATTCTCCTAATGATGTGATCCCGTTAATCAAATGACAATCATGTCTATGGTTAGGAAACATAACCATCTTTGATCAACGAGCTAGTCAAGTAGAGGCATACTAGTGACACTCTGTTTGTCTATGTATTCACACATGTATTATGTTTCCGGTTAATACAATTCTAGCATGAATAATAAACATTTATCATGATATAAGGAAATAAATAATAACTTTATTATTGCCTATAGGGCATATTTCCTTCAGAAAGCAATAGCAATAAAACTAAACGATCATTATGCTAAGCTAACAGATGGGTCTTGTTCATCACATCATTCTCTAATGATGTGATCCCGTTCATCAAATGACAACACATGTCTATGGTCAGGAAACTTAACCATCTTTGATTAACGAGCTAGTCAAGTAGAGGCATACTAGGGACACTCTATTTTGTCTACGTACTCACACATGTACTAAGTTTCCGGTTAATACAATTCTAGCATGAATAATAAACATTTATCATGATATAAGGAAATATAAATAACAACTTTATTATTGCCTCTAGGGCATATTTCCTTTAGCCCCGCATGTGGCGCTGGTGTGTGGCAGCGCTGTTCAGCAAACCGAAAGGTATGCGAACGTAGCTGTGAGGTGGGCCCTCGCACCGTCCAACATGGGACGGCCAGAAGAGCTCCTGAGACGCGGCCCTGTTGAGCCCTGGGATGTTGACGTAGGCGTGTAGCTCGCTGTCCTCGCTGGGGGAGGGTGCGGGGCAACGCTCGCCTCGCATGGCTCTTGCCTCCTGAAGCTCCTCGATCGCCTTGGTGATGAACTCCTGAGTGCCTGGCGCCTCGCACCCTACGCTCTCCTCGCGGAAGCGCGCATTGAAGCACGCCTCCAGATGGTGCCCGAACGCCTCCCTCGTGACGTTGGCCAGGTCAGAGGCCCTTTAGAGGAGAGCCCTCGAGCCCAGCCTGAGAGGGACACTGGGTGCGCCTTCCTATGCGAGAGGGGAAGGCGCCCCGTCAATGGGCGCAGGCCCTGAGGCAGGGCCACCGGCTGCCCCATCCTCTTGAGGTTCTAGGCGGAGCAGCTGCTTCTTCTTCTTGGGGACGGCCTCAGGAGGGTAGACAGCGCCCTCGTCATGTGGGTCCTCGACAGCCGCAGCCTAGTAGGCATGCTCGAGAGAGCACACCGTGTCCTTCTCGTCGCAGGCGACTGTGATGACACCGCAGCTCCCTGGCATCTTGACGACATTGTAGCCATGATGAGTTGCAGCCATGAACTTGGCCAGAGCCAGATACCCAAGGATGGCGTTGTACGGTAGGATAATGTGGGCAACGTCGAAGTCGATGAGCTCACTGCGGTAGTTGTCGCGCTTGCAGAAGGTGACAGGGAGGCAGATCTGCCCTATCGGTGTGGTGAAGCCGTCGGTCACTCCTGAGAAGGGCTTGGTAGGTTGAAGCTGGTCATACGGCACCTAGAGCTGGTCGAACGTCCCGACAGAGAGAACAATGAGCCTCGCGCCACTGTCGTTGAGTGTCTTGGTGACGAGGACGTTGTTGATGGTAGGCGAGCAAAGCATCGGGAGGGTGCCGGCAGTGGCGGCGCACTTGAGCTGGTCAGAAGAGTCGAAGGTGATGGCGTACTTGGACCACCTGAGCGGACGCGTCGCCTCAAGCTTGGGGAGGGCCGCATTCACCTCGCGAGTGAACTACTTGAAGATGCGATGGGAGGTAGGGGCCTGAGCGTCGTCTAGGATGCACGCAATGGCACCAGGCTCTTGGAAGCCCCCAGCCCCATCATCTTGGTGGTGGTCATCATTCCTTTTTGGCGGTGGCGGCAGCGGAGGAATGCCAGCATTACCCTAAGGATGGTCCTCACGAGGGTGATCCCTCTAGGGACCCTCGCGAGGCTAGCCCTGCCAGCGGTCCTCATGAGGCTGATCGCGCCAGTCTTAGCATGGGTTGCGGTTGTCCCAGCGTCCTCCGCCTCGGCCTCCTCCATGGCCGTAGCCTCGATCGCTGTGCTCGGGGCGACGACCAAGGTGCTCGTCACGGATGGCCCTGAGCTCCTGGCAGTCATTAGTGTTGTGGTTGTGTATGTTGTGGAAGACGCAGAACGGGCAGCTGCCCTTGGATGACTCCAGGTGGTCGCAGCCACGTTTCATCCCTAGTTCGGCCGCGAGCACAACTGGCCCCTTGCGCTTCACATCCTTGGCCTTGCTTTTCTTGTCTTCTGGGTCAGCCTCTGGAAGCTCTAGGAGGGAGAGGCAACCTTCTTCAGCTCTCGCACATTTGGTTGCCATGTTGAACATCTCCAGAGCCGTACACAGATCCTCGTGGATGGTGAGATCTTCCTTCATCTTGGCATCCCGGACGCCATCGGTGAACGCCGAGATGATGGCCTCGTCCGACACCTTGGGAATCTTGAGGCGAACGATGTTGAAGCGTTGGATGTATGTGTGCAAGGTCTCTCCTGGCTGCTTCTTGATGCACCGCAGGTCACCCGCGGCCGGTGGGCGGTCGCGAGTGCCCTGGAAGTTGGCGACGAAGCGCTCTCGCATCTCATCCCAGGAGGTGATCGATCCCGCGGGGAGGTTCAGGAGCCACGAGCGCGTGCCATCTTCCAGAGCCATGGGGAACCAATTCGCCATGACCTTCTCGTCGCTGTTGGCCGCCTCGATGCTCAGCTTGTAGAGCAGCAGGAACTCTACAGGGTCGTGGGTGCCGTCGTAGTGCAGAGGCAGATCAGTCTTGAACTTTCCTGGCCAAACGACGCAGCGCAGCTCCGGAGTGAACGCGCGTCATCCCGCATGGTCACGGGAGCCCGCCGTGGAGAGCCTAATCTTAGCGCTTGCGCACCACCGCCTCGGGCGGCATGCGGTCTTGACGTGGCAGTGATGGGAGCGCACGCACCTCTCCTTGCGACCGGTGCACCACTTGGCAGCTTTCCTCATCTCGCGCCGGCGCCCAGCGCGGTGGGTCGCGCCGTAGAGCCTCGCGCCTTGGCTCGGGGACGACGTCTTGCCTGGGAGGTGGAGGAGGCGCACCGTGGGCCACATCACCTGCTAGAGGCGGCGCGGGAGGCAGCCAGCGAGACCATGCAGGGGCCTCTCCAGCGGCGCTGATGAGCTCAGCGATGCGGTCCAGCCAGTCCTCATAGAGGTCGTCGGTTGGGCGGTAGCGCGGGAGCTCGCATGCCATGAGCAATGCCGCCTGCGCGTTCGCCGGCCCGCGACGAGCATGAGAAGACGAAGCAGCCGCCGTGGTCAGTGACGGAGTGGCGGTGCACCCATCACGCCGCACAAAAGGCTGCATCGACGAAGCCTGCTGCTCATGGGCCGCAGGGCCAGTGGTAGCGTTGGCTGCAGGCGATGGAGAACGACGGGGAGCGTCGTTGCCTGCAGGCCACGCGAGCGGCGAGGGCGGCCCAGTGCTCAGCACGAACTCGACGAGCATCATCCATGGGGACGGTGAAACGGCGGCGAATCGGCTGGAGGAAGAGAGGCTCCGACGTACCCGGCGCGCCAAATGTCGGATTCCGGGCTCCGCGGACCCTAGATAGATTCGAACTCTGGGATCTTGGTCTTGTTGCATGGAAATGAAAACATTTGGCTGATTCCTCTGGACTCCACGTCTGCGCTTGCCTCTTTAAGACCAAAGAGGAAACTGTTGTATTGCGCCCGCTAGTGCCTGCCTGGCCTTGGTCGTCATGGCTTGCGTCATCCGAACCTCGCGAGGTGGAGGCTTGCATAGAAATCTCTGCTCCTCAGGAACCAGCCTGAGGAGGCCGCTCCTTCAGAAGGTCTTGGCGCCGTCCGCCTCGCGAGGCTCGGCCCCTCACAAGGGTCTTGAGTTGCTGATGCTGGAGGTGGGCCATACCAGGCCGTTGACGGAGCCACGCCGTGGGCCACAGGCAAGCAATTCTGGGTACCCCCGTTTCCAGAACGCTAACATATACAAACTCTCTTCATAGTTTGGTCTTCCAATAGTTAACAATGCGGCCCTCCTGTCCGGCCCATTACAGTTATGTCGGCAGCCCGAGGACCCCCCGGTCCAGGACTCCCTCGACATGCCTCTTTGGGGTTCTTCTATGACTTGTTTTATTGTGTGTGATCTGTAATATGTAATTCCTACACAAAGTACTTTCACCAAGGGGTATTTTCGATAGTACTTTACTTTATCCTATGTCATATTATTTTCGAGGAGGCTCGTATACTTAACTTTATGTATACCCTAGTATTCATTGTTTCGTCAAACACTTTCATAAAGGGAGCGACGCTCAATTGCTTTTGTCACCGGATCCAACCACTCAAGATCAAATCTAAGTTTTCACCTTTGCAGAACCAGTGCAAGCATATCCGAGCAATGCCTCTACAAGGTCGCGACGTAATAACGTCGTCATTGTCAAGCGTAAGCCACTCTGGTAACCTAGACTTTTTTAGGCACAATTGTTCTACGGTAATTTTCATTAATAACTATAAAATATTTACAAAATACACTAGAAATCTAAAAGAACAAAAGAGTTACATTCACCCAATTCCTTTTTTTAAACATGGAGTATTTATTGCTGCAATTTATTGAGTGCTGCTACCATCACATATGTGCAGTGATCCAAGAGTCACCTAGGCTTTCACCCCGGAGCTCGAGGCTGGGTGCTAAAGAAGCACCATCATCAAGTCATTCGTGTGTTGTCGTCATCACTTTTCCATGATCCCAATAGCTACATGTGATGTGTGACTGCCGCCATTGCACTATCATCTCTTTGCATCAAGCCATTGTCCATAATTTGCATCTCACAACTGAAGTCAACTACTGAATATGGAGTGACAAACCCTCACGAAGACCTTTCAGTTTTTTCTATATTTGAAAAGGAGGAAGACCCCGACCTTTGCATCTGGACGATGCATGCAGCCACTTTATTAACTGTTCACACAAGACCTTATAAAGTAATACAACAGTAAGACTAAAGCCACCGTGTAGGCAACATCTGTGGCTACTCATATCCAATTGATGAAGGGATGCTGATAGTCTGGGCCTAATACCAAACAGACCTCGCAGCCAAACCTAACATCTAAGACCTGAGGGTATGGGTCACCCACCGGTCCGGCACACTCCTAAACCAGGACGCCTGCCGGGTATGAGGCCGCCGCCGCCACCTGCCACCAATCCATCTTCAGAGTTGTACTACTGCATCTACCTTGCTTGGTCTAGCTGCCGTCGACGCCATCACGATGCCAGACCGCGTCACCCTCCTGCGCGAGTCCATCTTCGCGCAACGGACGTCGAGTCACCACAACGCCATGCCGTCGAGACCCGTCGCCATCAATGAGTGAGATGACGCGCCGATCCACCAAAGAATCCGTCCTTTGGTCCCTCGATCACGTGTGTACCTCTAAGAAAGACGCCCCCAAGGGGGGAACAACACCAGAGCACCGCCGTCATTCGATCATCCGATCTAGCGTTTCCCCCGGAGGTAGCAGAGAATGCCTTGAACTTCTCCACGGCGATGCCTTCAAGAAGGGAACGATGCAGATAGCGCCGCCACCGCCGACCTTAGCAGTAAGTCGAAAGAAATTTTTCACCCCGATCTGTTCAAATGAATTCAACTCCCATGCACGGCCGCCACCACCACCAGGCTAAGCACACGCCGCCGCCGGCACCTCCAAGATCGAAGTTACCGGCGGAGCCTAGCCACCAGATGCACCACCACCGGCACCACCGCCATCCCACAGGGCCACCGGCCACTCCCATCTCCAAAGCCTCCATCCCCGATCCAATCTGGGAGTACCCAGATCCGCTGCCAGGAGGCAGCGCCCATGCCAGGGACGCCGCACCACCGGAAGGGATAGCAGGGCGTCAGGGGAAGGCGCTGGGGATGGAAGTGACATGCTGCCCTACGGCGTTGTTGAGGAGAAGGAGCCCCGCATCCCACCTCACAGAACAGGTGGTGAGCAGCCCCGCCGCCACCAACGCCACGAGGGCTTTGCCCGGTGGCGCCCGTCGGCGACGGCGAGGGGAAGGGCAGCGCGGAAGGGAACCCCTAGGCGGCGGCGCCGCCGCCCTCCCGGGTTGCCCGCGGGGTGGACGACACGGGAGTCGTGGGAGTCCACGAAGACCTTTCAGTGACCACTGCAATCCACGGCGAGGCCGCTACCGGGATGAGATTACCCAGCCACCGACGAGGCCCAGCAGGCAGCCACGCGTCTGATCTCGACGTAGGAACCACACCGACGACGGCCGCCGCATCCCATCCATGGCGCCCACCTCCATAACATGCCAGCCGGCAGCACAAATCATTGTTCTCTGGAGCAAGCAACCATACCGACGACGGCCGCCGCATCCCATCCATGGCGCCCACCTCCATAACATGCCAGCCGACAGCACAAATCATTGTTCTCTGGAGCAAGCAACCATACCGACGATGGCCGCCGCATCCCATCCAGGACTGACCCAGGTGATAGAACCACCGTGGGGGACAGGGCTTGCATCTGGCCCACCACGCATGAGAGCTATGGGTGTGCGTCCAGTTCCAGCCGACCTCCACCAGAACCGAAGCAACTATGGTCGCAGTTTTGTCTCAAAAAAAAACTATGGCCGCAGTCGCGCCTCCTCTGGCACGCCAAATCTGGACGCAAGCAGCACATAGGGAGGCTCGTTCATCCTCCGCAGACAAGCCGGCAGACCACCAGCCGCCAACGGCCATGGAGCACCGACCAAAACTGCAGAGCTTGCACACGTGCAAAGCTAGCCATTGTAGAAGTGCATGCTCTATGCATGCTCTAGCCAATACAACCAAAAGACCGATCTGATATAAGAGATTAGGCAGCACATTATACGTCAACACTCCCCCTCACGTAGTCACGCGTGGCTCTCTCAGGCCTAAATATGGACCAAAAGTGGGTTGCAATTTAATTGCGTCAGCCGGGTCTTAAACTTCTTGGCCCTAATACCATGTTAGAAGAGGGAGAGAGATTGTTGCGGAATATGATGGATGTACTGTATTATTGAGCCTTGAGGGCGAGTATATATTAAGTACAAGATTTAAAAACAAGACGCCTCTACTAAAGATAAGATAGGAATTTTAAACTACCAAATACATGTAATCCAAATATATTTCTAACAGCCATCAACCAAGCATACATCCAGTTGACTGAACACATGCACGTGAGCATGTCTTGGCTTAGTTTGATACGTTAAAGCGATTTAAACAATATACATTAAATTTGGATTTATTTTTTAAAAAAAGTATTTGTTTTGAATTTTCTCTTAACCGAGTGTATATGAGTTCGGGCTCAGAAAAGGATATTCGTATAGTTAGAAGTATTATAATTCACCGCAATTAGCAAGCTCAGTCAGATGAAATTCCACAGAAACAAGTAAAGTAATCCGGCTATAAATCATGCGCGGTAAGTCCACATGGGGGCACGGAAACCTGCTCATTACCCACTTCCTGCTGTATGTCGTCGTTTCTACCACTGCTCTCTGTACCAAAACTCAGCAGAGGATTATCACATCGTCGTCTCCCGAGTTTGTTTTGGCCGGACACGCTCGATGCGCCAGAGCTCACACGGCGCCGTCTTTGCGTGTGCCCCCTCCACCTTCGCCGTGCATGTGCTGTATCCCCTTGGCATAGTCCGCGGAGGTGTCGAGGAAGTAGAGCAGCGCGCACATGAGGACGCTGCAGGCGAGCATCGGGATGGGGCCGAAGGTCCACATGAAGAGCGCGAGCGAGACGTAGAAGGCGCGGAGGCCGAGCGACCAGGCGTGGCTGCCGCGGTTCACCGTGCGCGCCACGTACGCCCTGAACTGCTCGGCCGCGCCGCCGCCGTCCTCGCCTCCCCCGGGCGGCAGGCCCAGCAGGAAGCTGGCGTGCGCGTACAGCCGGATGGCCTGCACGTTGCACACGAAGGCGAGCATGAAGCAGAGCGAGATGGCCAGGTACTTGAGCGCGAACACCCGCCCCGTCTTGCTCCCGTACACCAGCAGCGGCGACGACGAGGGCGCCGCCGGGGAGCGGCCCGCCGTGGCGCCGATGAAGACGCTGATGACGGAGACGAGCGTGATGGCCGTCGTGGCCAGCACCGTGGACGCCATGATGTTGTTCCGCAGCGTCTGCACGGCCAGCACCCCGTTCTTCTCCGTGTTCTGCTCCGCGCTCCGAGAAACGGCGGGGGGCCGGGTTAGAATCGTTATCGCTCAAGGGGAGATGGGGAATTTTTTGGGGGCGGCGGTGGTACCGACGGCCATCATGACGGCGATCCAGCGCTTCCGGGCGAGGGCGTTGAGGCCGACGACGGTGCGGGTCGGGTGGCGCAGGATGGCGTGGAGGAGCCACAGGTGGTAGCCGGCCAGCACCGCCAGCCCCAGGGGCACCAGCACCAGATCAAGATCCTCCTCCCGAACCATTGTCGCCTCGATCCTCTCTCTGCTTCTTCTTCTCCGCACAATCTCTCTGTCTCTTCTGAGCTGGAATCAGAACAGAACGAAATACCTATGTACCGGGTAGGGTAGCACGAATATACCGCCACCAAAGAAAGGAAGGAAGCAACCTCGCCAGGGGTTACGAGCGAAGAGATTCCCCGGCGGGCGAATCGCGAATTCGCGATCACGCCTCCGGAAGCCTTGATGGATATGATATAGTATGCGTGGCTCGGTTGCCCTCGACTTCGCAGCTTGACAGGTGCGAGCGCCTGGATCGACCCACGTACCACACCTTTGCTGGCGCAGTGCTGGTTCAACTTGAACTCTTCGCCAGCACGCACCAAGTAAGTGGCGGTGGTAATTACTTTGGAATAAATTCCACATTCACAACCAGCTTCAGAGATCTCACTTTACAGCCAAGTTTGATGCAGGTGGTTTCATGATCATCATGTGATCTTACAAAAATATAGGTAGGACATCATGACCCACATGAATGGAGTGATAGATAAAACAAAATCTTTTCTTTTTCAGCAATGACGCGATCTCACTTAACGGCCAAGTTTGCTGCAATTTTACATGTTCACATCCCATCAGCAGCAATTGATCAAGCACCCACTACTACCTCACATGATCGCTGCTCAAAAATCGAGAACCATACTTGCCAACGACTGGCCAAGTCATTGTTGCATCAGTCTACGCGTTCAAGTTTGTAATTGTGCAGCTTTCTAAACCATTACGTACTTAGGAACCACCGAAACAGCGTCACAGTTTACGCAAACACATAGGAACTTCTACATATATCTTTCACGGTCAAGCAGCTTTTGCAGCACAGCCTGCAAAGCAACCAATAGAAACACCATCATTCACAAAATGTGACAGCCCATTAATCTCTTCATAGTTTGAATAACGAATGCCAAGCGGATCAGAGATAAATAGTTGCATGGGGACAGGGACTCACGGGGCAGGTAGTGTTTAACTTGAGCGACTGTGCGAGCTCGCGAGAAGATATCAGAAGTTTGACAGGCCGATATTCAAGTGCCACATTTCTCCCTTTTGAGTCCGCGAAGGTGATCAACTCGCGATCCAAAAGATGTTCAAAAGCCTGCAGCAGTGAAGTGTGTAAGCTTTTTGGACATTAGATACAGTACAACTATCATTAGTTCTCGATAATGCCAAATACTTACCCTGAAGCAAACAGTGGTTGCATACTTATCAGAAGTTTTGTAGGCATCCTGTATGGATTTGTATTCTGACATACAGCCAGTCCATCAACCATTCAACCGTCAGTTTTTTTGTCTAGGGCTGATCATGAAGGGAGGAGAGAAGATTATACTGTACCTTTTATTATAGTGTTGAAGTTGTACGACTTCTGCTCCTTATCTTCTAGTCTGTTCATGCATACAAGTATGTACAGTTCCAAAATCGACAGATCTGGCATCAAAATTTGGTGGCATGGATGTGATGCTATTGCATTGTTGCAACTCGATATACTGAACACGAAATGACAAAAATGAGAGCAAGCTCAGGGCAACATTATAACATGCTTGTTGATTTTTCTTTTGCTGGGAAGCATGTCTTCTTTAGTATCTAAATCTTAGAAAGAACCCTACAAACGTGGAGAAAATTAGGCAGGTACCACTCCCAAAAAAAGAAATTGGACAGATACTACTCCAAAAGTGCCTCTTTGCTAAGTACCATTCCAAACAGTAAAACAACATGGAAATGCTATTAACACAACCTTTTCCATCTATAATCACCGTTAGTGCCCCTACTAGTGTGAAGAATGATTAGTCCATTTTGACTTTAAACCTAATTTCCATTGAGTGGAGTTCTAATCCCAAACATATTCAACCTAGACACAATCCAGCCAAACTCATACCAACCCCCATTTCGTCGTACTAAATCATGGTAAGTACATGTAAAAAAAAGGACCTAACTACGAGGTCAACAAGATCATAAAACACCACTAATAGTAGTAGACTAATACGTTTTTCATAATTTTTGCATTGTTTGAAATGACACTGAAATAATACTTAGTAAAAAGCTGTCAGTAAATTAAGGCCAACAAACAAAGAGACCTTGCAAACTGTCCATCTTGGGTTGCCTCTGCATGGAGGAAAGCGCATTCGTAAAGCATTCCATTGACAGAAGTCCAGATTCCATATCCATATATGACACCACTCTGAAGCTGAACAATTTCCACATTTAGTTAATAACCAAAATCTTGAAATTGTGAAGAGGAAAATGACCAAACAAACTGCTGAAAACCCTACAGAAATCTCAGGATGTTGCTGGTTGTTGCATCTGTATCCGTGAGAGAGTCAAGAATTCCTTTAAACTTCTTATTGCTGAAAATGCTCTACGGCATATAGGATAACAGAAATTTAACACAATTTGTTTTGCACAATGGAACAACGGAAATATGCCTCGCCTCAAGGCAACTTACTGGAATGATACCATACATACAGTTCTGCTCACTCTTAACAATTCTACAGTCCCCACCATGTCTTTCTTAGTTCTTTTAGCAATGTCATATATCAAACATAGACCTTACTCTTAAGACACCAGATTTTTTATTATCTAACATGATCATGTTCTATTATTAGTTCAGTATTACCAAGTAAGACGAGAACAAACATTCAAAGAAATGACCAATACTGGTCTGCAAGCATATGCAGTGAAAGGTTACATTGTAGAAAGGATACAGTAAGCATTGAATTGTACTCCGTAACGTAGTTTGTAGGTAAGCACGAGCCTTTGTCTAGCATTAGCAGATGTTCCATTAACCTGTAGCACCTCAACTGTTAAAAGGTTGTTTGAAGAAGAGAACTAGATCAACAATGCATTATCACTGGAAGAGAAAAACTGAGAAAGCACAAGACAGACCTCTGTATATCATCCAATGAAGAAGGAACAAAAAGAAGCTTCCTATGAGAGAAGCGAGATCGAACTCTTTTTTCTAGCAATTGATCTGCATCCTACAAGAAAACATATTTACAAAGCATGACCGCTTGAGCAACTACTCCAACTGGACTTTTCCAATACGCTGCGGATAAAGGAAATTGCATGTTTCCTATGGAACTACAGAATTAAAAGTCAAATTATGATCCACTTCAATCCTCCTTCAACATATCAAGCATGTCCTCATTTGCTGATAGAAAAATACATGGCATCTCAATCCAACTTCAGCGCTAGTGTAATATTGTCAAACTGCATGTGAAGTATGCTGCTGAAGTACAATGGCTACTATTACACCATCAAGTGTTTATTATTACTAAGAAAATAAGAATTTGGGGGCAGCATTGTGCATCCATACACAAGGCAAGAAATCGACTCATAAGAAATAGTTCTCCGACTTGCTTGGTGAAAATGCGACTAAAGTATGAGAAAGCTCAGTCCATACCAATCGGCAACTCATACCAATGACAACAGCTTGTGATGTAAGAGATTGCATTGCATCAAGTAAGCTATAGAGTAACCGCTGCTTCCCCTGTGATAGAACATCATGAACATCAGCCATCCTCTCATGTAAAAATGCCAGTAGCGGTACGTGAAAGCATGTTATGACCTTTTCTGTTTACAATTAGACAACTCATGACACATATTCGTGTGAAAATTAATGCAGCTGATATTCAATCAAATGGACAGGGATTGGGAGTTAAATGAGGTATAGGAGCAGAAGGATATACAAAGTATATTCATTTCAACCTGAGCAAAGAGATCAAACTCTTCCAGGACAAAAATTACTGTCTTGTGAGCTAGTCCACACTCTCTACAGAAGAGAAAGATATAAGTGAGCACTAAAGTTACACGGAAACTGAAATAGGGAGTATCAGTTTATACTGAGAAGTGTTCATCATTTTAATGCAGTACTGACCGTAACATGTCAATCATGAATTCAGTGTTGTCATCTGAAGAAGCCTAAATAAGAACATTTATATCAGCCTATTTGAAATGGCAGAACGAAAAAATCATTGAGTAAAGGAAAAGGTAGACGAGTATGCACCATTTTGGAAAATGACAACTCATGCTCCAGACACAGCTGCCTGGCAATTTCCTAAAAACACAAACTAGCAAAAATATCAGCATGGCTCAATGGTAGCGAAGAACGCAAAGCCACGGTACAGAGTCAAGTAAAACAGTAACAGACGCGAGTTGAGAGGTGCCACATAAAGATTGGAAGAAGCGAGCTTGGATATACTCAGCGGAAGTGTTAACCTTTGTAGCGCAGTTGTCATCACTATGTAACATGCCATTCAGCCTGATCTGAAAACATTACATAATTATCAACCTGAAGAGCAAGTTTAACAAGCGAGTAAATGACTAAATGCTATTGCTCTTAATAGAAAGAGAGAGCAGTAGATTTGAGAACACAGAAGGGAAAAATTGAGCGGGTTCACTTTTGTGAGATGCAACTAAATCATCGCTTGCGTTTCATATAATGATTAATCATGCACATTTGTAGCGACACATTGTAGCCATACCACAGATATGGCATCAGGATGTTCCTCCTTCAGGTCCTCCAGAACCATGTCGAGCACCTGTAAAGAAATAAAACATGAGCCTCCCAACTGAGAACAAAACAATCAGGACATAGTGCCAATTGCGCACATGCACATTTCATCAAACACGGCACCTACATTTCGGCAAGTCAGGGAAGGGGAGAAGAAAAGAGGAAGCTCACCGCTCCTTTACCGCAGCCGCGGGGTCCAAGGAGGAGGACGGAGTTGTTGCAGGCCTCGGAGACGGAGCTGGACACGAGGTACTTCAGCTTACTGCGCAGCACAATACCGAGCGCGCCGGTTAGAGATGAGCTCGGAGCTATTTCTGGCGATGCGCGATGGGGCGGGGATGGGATCGATTCGGCTCACCTGTAGTTGGTGTCGGGCGAGGATCTGAGACGGGAGTGGACGAAGGCCGGGTCGCAGAGCCGGCCGCGCAGCACTGCCTGTGCTTGACTCGCCACGGGCGCCGCCGGCGCCGCCGCCGCCATGGGAGCGAGCTGTTGGCAGTGGCGGAGCCAAGATTGAAGTAAACCCCGGTGAAAAACTAGAAAAAATAACTCATATTAAAGCATAAAACAGTATGGGAACCGATGGGAAAAAATCTCTTGATTTCTACGTATTTCTACACAATCGATAACGAAATGTCCAACCAAATAGTCCTGCACAGGAGTGAGGTACAGACGAACAAATGGAGCGAGCAAGAAGGAGCGTCGCGCGGACCTGGCGAGCTACGGGGGAGGAGGGAGGCGGGGCGGCGACCGGGAGAGCCTGCAGCCGGGAAGGCGCCAGGCAAGGGCGAGAGCAGCGGTGTGCGCGGGAGACGGAAGCAGCCGGGGAGCGGCGGCGCGTGCGCTGACGGAAAGTTGTAAACGAACCGAGCCCTGGCTTCGTTGGATTACTGGTGCTTGGGCCTCTGCCTTAGCATTGAGCCAGAATGGGCCTGCACCGCAGCGTCAAATAGTTGACGAAATCACTTAATTATTTGTCGCAAAGTTCTACTTTAAAAAAAAAAGAACACTCCACTTTTCAGGCCACGACAAGTGGCGCGCAGCGCGCCACTTGTCGCAACCTGGGAGTTTTCACTTTTTTCATAGATTCATTTATTCAAAACGTTTTATCTCTTAAACCGTGCGTCCAAATTTTGAACCGTTTTCACCATTGGATTCCTCGCGTCGAGATCTTCAAAACTAGAACTCATGTTGATAGGTTTTGACAAAAAAAATTCACAAAAAAACCGGACGAAAAAAACCGGGCGAAAAAACCGAACCGGGAGCATGGTTTTTTTCTTTTTTCGAAAGAGGCACGCCCGTGCCTCTCGCGAAATCACAACTGTGCCTTTCGTGGAAGCAAAACCGTGACTCTCGTGGAAGGAAAAAAAACAGAAAACACGTTTTTTTCCGTTTCCGAGAGGCACGGCCGTGACTCTCGCGAAAGCATAACCGTGCCTCTCGCGAAAGAAAAAAAATAGAAAACGCGTATTTTTTCCCTTTTCTAGAGGCACGGCCGTGACTTTCGCGTAAGCATAACCGTGCCTCTCCCAGAAGCAAAACCGTGACTCTCACGAAAGAAAAAAAAACAGAAAACGCATTTTGTTTTTCCCTTTCCGAGAGGCACGGTCGTGACTCTCGCGAAAGCACAACCGTGTCTCTCGCGGAAGCAAAACCGTGACTCTCGCGAAAAAAAAACGCGTTTTTTTTCGTTTCCGAAAGGCACGGCCGTGACTCTCGATAAAGCACAACTGTGCCTCTTGCGAAAGAAAAACCGTGACTTTTGCGAAAGGAAAAAAAACATTTTTTCGCGCAAAAAATCGAATTTCTTTTTATCGAAAAGCTAAGAAAGACCGGGGAAAAACCAAAACGTCGAAAAAACCCGGAAAAAATCGTTTAAAAAGCCGAAAATGCGTGCAGAAAAATAAAAAAAACAAAATTCGAAGGAAGCGTCCAGAGCGCGACACGTGGCGAATGGGTGAGAGCACGCCAAGTGACGCTGATCGTTGCGAGGCTCCCGAAGGAGCGCTCGTTAACTAGTTGCTCCCAATAGTTGAGGCGTGCATATGGGCGAGCCTAGTTGGTCTCTTCAGTTTGCAAAGGTTTTTATTCATTGAAAATATTTTAAATTTTGAGTATTTCTTTCACATTTTTTGAAGCATGTGAACATTCTTTTAGAAACAATCTCATCATTTCCCGTTTATACTCCCCGCAAGAAAATATCATTTCCCGCTTATATGTTATCTGGATTAACAAATAGTTTTATTCTCCATTATTTGTCTCTCTCATTTCCATTTGTAGTAAAATTGATGCTCCAAAGAGCCTATGCAAGCAAGCAGTCTTACTTGCTGGATGCGACGCGGGGAAGCCAATGACAATGTTGGTGTAGGTGCATCTCCATGCAGGTACTTGCATTCAGTGCACCTCATACAATTTGTGGCTTCTTCCAGAAATTCCAAGTTGCTAAGGGCAGTCGGCATGATCTACTTATGATGTTTGGGTGTCCGCATGTCTTTGATGTACTATGGGCGATCTTGTGGCAACTGATATGTGGTGAATGCATAGCAGGCACGATGAGTCTCCGGTTAACAGAGTTAATTGTTTTTTGTAGATCTTTCTCTAGTTTCTCATTGCTCTTTTTTTTAACAAGAGATTGCTCTTCTTGTCATAATCTGGGAGGCTGATACGGATTGTGATGTGGTTCGTATCGTTTTCTTTTTAACATTTTATGTGTCTAATTGTCGTGGAACTTGAACCCGGGTCCAGATTATGTGTGTTGAAAATGGTACTTCTTCCATTTTTTATACAAGTGAAAACTAGTTTTGTAATTTTTATGACATGTGAATAGCGACCTTCTCCTCCGGATTCGATCCATGAACCGCGGTACACAGCTGGTGCCCCTCAGGGTTGTGGTTAGCATTCGAGACATTCGATTACCGGGCGGCAACTGTATGTCTCGGTGCCCCACAAGAAATCGACTTACCGGGCAAAGTATCCCAAATTTTTCAATTTAAATGATTTAACTGAAATTTGGATGAATTTTATCCGATTCAAAATTCATTCAAAAATTTCATTGGGTAACCGCTCGGTATTTGTCGGTACCGCGGTAACGGAAAATTTCAGTGCCTCACCAGTTATTAATCTGGAATCCAAAACCTTGGTGCCCCTGCGAGGGGTTTGCATTTTGATGAGCCAAAGGCGGTGGCTGATCCAGGAATTGGTTGCTAGGTATTCATTTGTAGAAAAAAGTTACAATACAATATAAATTTGTTGCAGATAGGACAACAAATGTGTAGTAAGCTAGTGGTGTTAAATTGCTTTGGATCGGGTAGGTTAGATCATCGGTAGTCCTACCTTCTGCCTGGCCTGACGAGCTCGAGCCGGAGGCCATCGTGGTGAGATGGACACGTCGGTGATGGCAGAGAGTGGATGGCGGCAGTAGTGGAGCTTCCTGTGAGCGCCACGCTAACCCTAGATCGGTAGGGGATTTCGGTGGGGTTTGTGGCAGCGATGAACTTAGTCTCACGTGCCCTGGCCCCCACCTCTGTTTATATATAGCGCGGGTCACAGGGGCCCACCAACCATGGTTTGCTTGGATGCCCCCGATCAGGCCGCGATGCAAGGGACCGTTCGACCCGTTGGGCTCGAACGGGAGAGAGTTCAACCTAACATTGTCCCCCTTGGTCTCAACTTTACTTTTAACCTTGTACTTTCTAGTTTATTTGTTCCATCACATATTAGTACGTAGAGCATGTTTCATTGTCACAGCTTAATTGCCGATAGAATCATACATCTACAACATACGTTTTGTTCAGAAACAAATTCTGTTCCTTTTGGGCTCTCATGATCCAGGAATCATAGGCTTTCCCTTAAACCCATGGCGGCTAAGTGTTCCTTGAACACATTGGTGGTAAGCCTTTCGTTAGCGGATCCGCAAGCATATCCTTTGTCCTTGTATGCTCGAGACTTATAGTGTGATCCTGGATTTTATCTTTCACAATATAATACCTTATCTCTATTGTTTTGGCAGCATTACTCGACTTGTTGTGAGCATAGAATACTGTAGGCTGGTTGTCACAGTACATCTTTAGTGGTTTGTGAATACAATCTATCACTTTCAAGTCGAGTATAAATTTCTTTAGCCATATCGCCTGCCCTGTGGCCTCGAAGCATGCTATGAATTTTGCATACATCGTGGATGATGCAACTATCGACTGTTTGGAGCTTTTCCATGAAATAGCTCCCCCAGCGAGAGTGAATACGTATCCTGGCGTGGATTTTCTATCATCTCCGCCCCCCGCAAAATTTGCATCTGAATACCCTTTTATCTCTAGGGTATCACATCTCTTGTATGTTAGCATGTAGTCCTTCGTGCCTTGCACATAATGCAATGCTTTCTTTACCATCTTCCAGTGCTCTATGCCTGGATTCTCTTGATATCTACCGAGTACCCCGGTGATAAAAGCTAAGTGAAAGGATCGATATGGTTGACTAGAGGGGGGGAGGTGAATAGGCAACTACCAATTTTTAGCTTTTCTTTACCAAATTAAACTTTGTATCAAAGTAGGTTGTCTAGATGTGCAACTAGGTGAGCAACCTATATGATGCAATAACAACAAGCATACAAGCAAGCAAGGGAAGAAACACTAAAGAGCTTGCACAAGTAAAGGTAAGAGATAACCAAGAGTGGATCCGGTGAAGACGAGGATGTGTTACCGAAGTTCCTTCCTTTTGAGGGGAAGTACGTCTCCGTTGGAGCGGTGTGGAGGCACAATGCTCCCCAAGAAGCCACTAGGGCCACCGTATTCTCCTCACGCCCTCACACAATGCGAGATGCCGTGATTCCACTATTGGTGCCCTTGAAGGCGGTGACCGAACCTTTACAAAAAAGGTTGGGGCAATCTCCACAACTTAATCGGAGGCTCCCAACAAGACCATGAAGCTTCACCACAATGGAATATGGCTCCGAGGTGACCTCAACCGTCTAGGGTGCTCAAACACCCAAGAGTAACAAGATCCACTAGGGATGAGTGGGGGAATCGAAAATCCCTTGGTGGAAGTGTAGATTGGGGCCTTCTCAACCACTCCCGAACCAATCAACAAGTTTGATTGGCTAGAGAGATAGATCGGGCGAAAATGGAGCTTGGAGTATTTAATGGAGCTTGAGCAATAAATGGAGCTTGGGGGAGGAAGAGGTAGGTGAGAAGGAGGAAGGGGACTCCCTTTTATAGTGGGGGCAACAAACCCGTTGCCCCCCCCACCAACCAGCCCCGCACAGGGCGGTACTACCGCTGAGAGGGGGCGGTACTACCGCCAGGACAACGGTACTGCCGCGCCAGCCAGCGGTACTGCCACGCTGAGGAGACTAGTAGGGAACGGACCCAAATGCGGTACTACCGCGGTGGTAGGGCGGTACTACCGCTCCTGGAACGGTACTACCGCCACTACAACCGTGACTAGTGCCGCAAAACCCGACACGAGAAAAAGACCTCTCGAATCGAGGTGGTAGGAGCCAGACTGCCCAGCGGTACTACGACAGTGGGGTCAAGGGCGGGAGTACCGCTGTGGAGCGGTACTGCCGCTTGTGACCCTTCGGCCGTAGTACCGCAGGCAGTGCGGTACTACCGCTGGGGCGAGAGAGAGAGAGAGAAGGAATCTCTCAAAGATGCTGAGGACAAGGCGGAGGTGCTAGGCCCCCGGTGGTACTACTGCTGTGGAGCCACGGGCGGTACTACCGCTGTGGAGCGGTACTGCCGCTTGGCTCCTCAGCGGTACTACCGCTGGGTGCGCGGTACTACCGCTTTGACCCAGATAGGACAAGGAAGAGAGGGGAGATCTCTTCAATGGAAAGGAAATGCTCGGAGGGTGAGAAGCTGATGTGTACGTGATGATTCCACCCATGCAAAACCCCAGCGGACCTCCTCTTGATAGTACGGTGCCCTCTACGCAACTAGTCCACCGAGAAAGAAACGAAAGAGCTACACCGTCTTGAAATACACTCCGAGGGGAAGAAGGCGTCTCGTGCCAGGGGAGAATCTGTGAATTATTCAAAGCACAAGATTAGTCCGCAAACATGTTGTCATCAATCACCAAAACTACCTTGAGAGAGATATGCCGTAACAATCTCCCCCTTTTTGGTGGATTGATGACAACTAGGGATTTGCGCAAGGAAAAAAAATAAAACGAAGAAAGCTAAGAACTACAAAATATAGATGGGCTCCCCCAGAATGTGTGCACCAAGAGATGGCACGACACACACATTCGGATCAACACTTCCCCTATATTTTATAGTCCAACAATACTAAGCACAAGATATATGAGAGAAGTGAATAAACATGACAAGCATGCATCTCACAATAAACTACAGTACTCTGACATGACATAAGTAATAAGGTAGCGATAGGGAGCATATGTCTCACACCATATGTCTAGAACTTAGGTCTCACACCAAACCAAACCAAAGAAGGACACCGAGAGAACACATAAGAAACCACAAGACGACTCAAAGCACGACACAAGAAGCAAATCCCTACACTCTCTCCCCCTTTGGCAACGAGACACCAAAAAGGGCATAGAGTGACACTACGACTCCAGGTGATGGGAGGAGGAAGATCTCGAACATCACATCTCTGCATCTTCATCGTGGGTCGAAAACTGCTCGGCATCGGAGTCGGTCCAGTGGCAATTCTGATGAATCCAGTCCTCCTCTTCAGTGATCTGACCCTCAGACCCACTGGCAACAGTTGCTCCCATCTGACGCATGAGCTCCTTGTGGCGCGTCCTGGCATGCTTCTCCGCCACATGAGTCATGTACTGACCATGAGACTCCATGCAGAAAAGCTTCTTCATCTTGCGCTTAACTTCTGTGCCCACGACGGTTCTGCACTAGAGGGGCCAAAGTTCTCCTCATGAGCATCAGTAGCAGCCTCACCCTCGGTCCCCATGGCAGCAGCAGCAGCAGACGGACCCCCTGTGGCAGCAGTAGCAGATGGACCCCCTGTGTGAGGCGTTGTCCAGTTGTCCTTCTTCCTCAGACGCTTGATCTCATGAGAAACCAAGTCTCCAGTCTCTAGCAGCACTCTGGGATAAGTCTGTGCCTAGGCCCTCTCAATGAGCCTCATGATAAATGGGCCATAGATAGGACACTTGCGCTCAGACACGGCAGATAAAAGTTCAGACCACATGACATGAGAGATATCCAGGCTCTTTCCAGTGCTTGCTTCCTTCTCATGCTGACAGAAAAGGAGCATGTCCACGAGGTAAGAGTGGACCATATCCAGATTCCCGATCCGAGGGAAGAGAGTCTCATGGAATATGCGATGAAGAATGTCCAGATACGGAGACAGCTCATAGGTCTTCTTCTCAGTTACTGGGTGAACCTTCATAGTGCAGTAGGGCCAAAGGGCTTGCTTGTGGGTGGATGTAGCATTGCGGTGAGGACGGAAACCGACAGGAGTCTCAAGCCCGTTATCCACCACATCAAGTAACCCCATGAACGCCTACCACTTGACGTAAAGCAGCTTGCCATTGGTCATCAAAGTCAGAGTCCTGTCGACATCCGTCCCAAGATGGACGGTGGCATAGAATTGAGCCACCAAATCCGCATCGAAATCCTTGTTGAATTGCATGATCCTGAGAATGTTCAACTGAGTGCATATCTGAAGGGCTTCGCCAAAGTACTCTGGGTCCTTCTCCATAGCATCAGTATCAACGGAGCGAACATCAACAAAAAGGTTCTTCTTGGACTTGATCACATCAAAGTAGATGGCAAACTAAAAACGGTTCCAGAACGGGCGGTTGACCAAAGTGGTTCTTGGTCCACCGCATAGGGGTTGCGGCGACGCTTCTCCCAAAACTCCTTGTTGGTCATCTCAGTCACAGTCTTCCCTTTGGGCTTGTGGGCGGCTCGCTTCGATTGCTGAGGAGGTGGAGGAACACTTGCAGATGCACTTGCTGGAGGCGGTTGGGTGCTCGAGGAACCACCGGCTGGCTCTGAGGTGCGGTAGCGTTTTGATGTGGCACGCCCGGGGTTGATACGGAGACCTTGCTGCTTGGAAAGGTCATCACCTGGAGCCAAACACAAGAACACGCAAAGCAACTAGAAAGAATCGAGCATAAGCCAACAAACTCAACAAAAAGATCAAGGTAAGGCAGGACAATGATGGAAATTGGCATGCAGCGGTAGTACCGTGACCTGCCCGCGATAGTACTGCCCCAAGCGGTAGTACCGCCCCAAAGGGAGCGGTAGTACCGTTCTAGGTCAAGCGGTAGTACCGCTCCAAAGAGAGCGGTAGTACTGCTTGAGGCAGAGAAACAACAGTTTCTTAAGGCACGAGGCGGTGAAACAGCGGGTTCCTACTACCGTGGTCAGATCCGGCACTACCGGCCTACCAAATTCAAAAATAATCCTACCAAACTCTAATCGAGATAGTCTAGTTGCCTTCTCCAACCAACTCAAGCCTAGATTTAGCCAAAAATCTAGAGATGCAACCACCATTGCCCCTAAGAAACAAGATCTGAAAAAGAGACAAAACGAAAGAAGGAACGGGGGCAATACCGGCATCCATGGCAAGAGGACGAGGTGGGGATCGACTCCACCAAAGGAAATGGAGAGGGACGCCCCGGAGACGGAGATCCGCCGGAGCCCTCCCGCGGCGAGTGGAGGCTGGAGAGAGGAAGAGAAAAGAGGGGCGAAGTGAATGGGTATGGGGGAGAAGAAACCTCCCCCTGCCCCGACTTAACCCCCTGTTCTCGTCCCCAGCGGTAGTACCGTGCTGGGGGCGGTAGTACCGCTTACGAGCGGTAGTACCGCGCACCACTAGCGGTAGTACCGCCCAGCACGCCACGGCAACTAAAAAAACACGGCTTTAGCTCGACAAAACGACAAAAACGGCAAGAGAAAAAAAACACCAGCAAACGACCAAGACACACCTCTTCAAAAGAGGGCGGTGGCCGAGGCCACCTATGTTTGAGTCAAAAGGTATGGCACCGCGAAGATTTTAACCTCGGGCCCATGACCAAAACTCGTCTTTGAAGCACAAGTGCCATCAACAATGGCTAAAGTGAAAGACTTGATCAATTTATGCATAATGGGGGGGGAGAGTTCATTGAGAGAACAACACTCCCCCTATGTCCATGCCTACACCTAAACTAGACAACAAATTGAGCGTGGTAGGGTGTGCACGGGTTCAAGCCACATTGCTCGAATTAATGATATCTAGCTCATGCCTTAACTTGCGAAATCTTGCTTCATCCAAGGGCTTCGTGAAAATATCTGCAAGGTTGTCATGAGTGTTGACATAGTTGAGCTCGATCTCTCCTCGCCTAATGTGATCCCGAATGAAGTGATACCGAATCTCAATATGCTTCGTCTTGAAGTGTTGCACTGGGTTGAGAGAAATCTTGATGGCACTTTCATTGTCACACCAAAGAGGCACTTTGTCACAAGTGACACCATAATCCTTTAAAGTTTGCCTCATCCATAGAAGTTGTGCACAACAACTACCGGCGGCAACATACTCCACCTCAGTGGACGAGAGAGACACACAACTTTGCTTTTTGGAAGACCAACTTACCAAAGAGCAACCAAGGAATTGGCACCCTCCAGAAGTGGACTTCCTATCCACTTTGTCTCCCGCCCAATCGGAATCCGAGTACCCTACAAGCTTGAAGTTTGATCCTCTTGGGTACCATAAGCCAAAGTTTGGGGTATGAGCCAAATATCGAAAGATTCGTTTGACCGCCACATAGTGACTTTCCTTAGGTACGGCTTGAAACCGTGCACAAATTCCCACACCCAACATGATGTCCGGTCTAGATGCACAAAGGTAAAGCAAGGATCCAATCATGGAACGATATACCTTTTGATCCACCACTTTACCATTGGGATCTAAGTCAAGTTGGCACTTGGTGGGCATTGGAGTGGAGGCCGGCTTGACGTCACTTAGCTTGAATCTCTTGAGCATGTCTTGAGTGTATTTGGATTGATTGATGAAGGTTCCTTCTCTTCTTTGCTTCACTTCGAACCCTAGAAAGAACTTCAACTCTCCCATGGAGGACATCTCGAACTTTGAGGTCATGAGAGCGGCAAATTCCTCATTGAAAGCTTTGTTAGGAGAACCAAAGATAATATCATCAACATATAATTGGCACACAAACAACTCCCCTTTGACCTTCTTAGTAAAAAGAGTGGGGTCGATTAGCCCAACTTCAAAACCACGGTCTTGTAACAACTCGGTAAGGTGGTCATACCACGCACGTGGGGCTTGTTTAAGGCCATAGAGTGCCTTATCGAGTTGATACACATGATTGGGAAAGTAGGGATCCTCGAACCCGGGGGGTTGCTTGACGTAAACCAATTCATTAATGGGACCATTAAGAAAAGCACTCTTCACATCCATTTGTTGTAACTTAAAGTTATGATGAGAAGCATATGCAATCAACATGCGAATGGATTCAAGACGAGCAACGGGAGCAAAGGTTTCACCGTAGTCGATACCCTCGACTTGGGAGTAGCATTGTGCTACCAAATGAGCCTTGTTGCGAATGATAATCCCATGGGCATATTGCTTGTTCTTGAATATCCACTTGGTTCCAATGACATTGTGGTTCCCCGTTGGCCTTGGCACCAATCTCCACACTTTGTTGCGCTCGAAGTTGTTGAGTTCTTCGTGCATGGCATTGAGCCAATCCGGATCTTCTAGCGCCTCATAGACCTTATGGGGTTCCACACAAGAGACAAACGCGTGATGCTCACAATAATTTGCTAATTGTCTACGAGTGCTTACCCCCTTTCTTAAGCTTCCAAGCACATTCGTCATGAGATGATCCTTGGTGGAGAGCTTGGAAGCAACCTTGGCGGCACGACGCTCTAATTCCTCCTCGGTGGTGAGTTGAGGAGCGGTTACTTGATCATCTTGAGCGCCGTCATGAACTTGTTCTTGATCTTGAACTTGCTCGGGGGAGAGAACTTGACCTTGGGCATCACTTGGTGTGTCAAAACCGTCTTGAGTATAATCTTGCCCTTGGTCTTGTTCATGAGGTTGAGGGCCTTCACTTTGTTCTTCGGAAGCGTGTGGGCCTTGGGTTGGTGATGGATCCACTTGAGTGGAGCATTGTCCTTCTCCTTCGGCCACAAGGGGTTCCTCAATGGGTAGGATGAAACCAACACCCATTCTTCTTATGGCTTGAGGAGGAATTTCATCACCTACATCACAAGTGCCACTTTGCTCCACTTGGGAGCCGTTATTCTCATCAAACTCCACGTTACACGTCTCCTCAATAAGTACTGTGGATTTATTGAGGACACGGTAAGCATGAGAGTTTGTAGCATAACCAACAAATATGCCCTCATAAGCTCTAGCCTCAAATTTAGACAACCGAACACCTTTCTTGAGAATGAAACACTTACACCCGAATACCCGGAAGTACTTGAGGTTGGGCTTGTTACCGGTGAGTATCTCATATGGAGTCTTGTTCAAGCCCTTGCGGAGGTAGAGCCGATTGGATGCATGACACGCGGTGCCGATTGGATGCATGACACGCGGTGTTGATGGCTTCGGCCCAAAAGTTGTACGGAGACTTGAACTACGCCATCATGGTCCTTGCCGCATCCATCAACGTCCGGTTCTTCCTCTCCGCAACACCATTTTGTTGAGGGGTGTATGGTGCGGAATATTGATGCTTGATTCCCTCATCACTAAGAAATTCATCCAAGGTGTAGTTCTTGAACTCGGTGCCGTTGTCACTTCTTATTGTCAAGATCTTTGCATTGTTTTGACATTGTGCTTCATTTGCAAAGTCAATGATGGTTTGTTGGGTCTCGCTCTTCCTCTTGAAGAAATACACCCACGTGTACCTTGAGTAGTCATCCACAATCACCAAGCAATACTTCCTACCTCCAAGACTATCGAAGGATGGGGCCCAAAAAGATCCATGTGAAGGAGCTCCAAGGGCCTCTTTGAATAAATGATAGTCGTGGGAGGGTGAGCCTTCTCATGTAGCTTTCCTTCGATACAGGCACTGCAAGCACGATCTTTAACAAAACTAACATTCGTTAGTCCACAGACATGGTCCCCCCTGAGGAGACTTTGCAAAGATCTCATATTGACATGGGCTAAACGGCGATGCCAAAGCCATCCCACATCAACTTTAGCCATTAGGCATGTCGCGGTCTTAGTGGGTCGCTCCGAAAAGTTAATCACATATAGACCGTTCTCGACATGCCCAACAAAAGCTACTTTAAGAGTCTTGCTCCACAAGAGGGCCACGGTATCGATATCAAAGAAAGTGGCAAAGCCCATGATTGCAAGTTGACGAACGGAAAGTAAATTGTATGCAAGGGACTCAACAAGCATGACCTTCTCGATCGTGAGATCATGAGAGATGACCACCTTGCCAAGTACCAATACCTTAGAGGATGAGGCGTCACCCCACTCGACATTGGTGGGCATAGATGGAACTTTGTGCACGTCCACCACCAAGTCCTTGCTTCCGGTCATATGATTTGTAGCTCCGCTATCGAGCAACCATGATCCACCACCGGAAGCAAACACCTACAAGAGATCAATGCTTGGTTTTAGGTACCCATTTTGTAATGGGTCCTTTGATGTTAGTAACAAGGGTCTTAGGAACCCAAATAGACCATTCAATGTACTCATGAAGAGAACCAACAAATTTGGCATAAACATGCCCATCACTAGCACGACATAACACATAAGAAGGATTAAAATCGCCGGCTTTGTTGGGAGAGGTGACATTGCCCTTCTTGACATTGTTCTTCTTCTTCTCCTCGGGGGCACTCTCTCCCTCCCTCACAAAGGTTTGCATGAGGGGAGGAGGTCATTTGGTCTTGTCATTCTTCTTCTTGTTCTTGGAGTCGGGCACGTACCCAACCCCTTCCTTGGCCACACCTCCCTTTTGGTTGATCAAGAGATCGTTGAGGTTCTTCTTGCCTTGTATGCAAGTTGCAAGACCTCTCTCAAGTTGCTCCTTCAACTTAGCATTTTTCTCAACAAGATGTATATGCTCACAACAAGGGTTAGTAGCATTTGCATTATCAATTAAAACCATATGAGTAAAAGTTGCTTTCTCCTTAGTTAGCTTCACTTGGAGTTGATCATGAGACTCCTTGAGACTAGCGTGAATACCCTTCAAGGCCTTGTGGGCCTTGTCAAGTATATCAAACTCCTCTTTGAGTCTAGCAAGATCAACCGAGTTTGGCCTTCTCGGAATTTAGCACACGAGAAACAATGAGGGCATGATCATAATCTTTCTTTAACTTAGCATGATCAACGTTGTGTGACTCCTCAAGAGCCAAACAAAGACCACGCTCTTCCTCAAGAGCATTGGAAAGATCCGAAATCTCATCGGCATAGTCACGGCTATGCCCTTCCATATTGGAGATGGTGTCTTCGTGAGCCTCGATCATGTCATTGGCCTCACCAAGTTGTTCCAAGAGAGCAACAAAGTGCTTCTTGGATTTTCCCTTGAGTTTCCCCATAAAGGCCTCAAACTCGTTAGCCTCCACATTAGCTCCCTCAAGTTCATTAATGCTATCCGTTGGGGAAGGATGATTAATGATGGTAGTTTTGATGTTGGAGGTTACCTTGTTGGTGGCTTTAGCCATGAGGCACTTGGCGGTGATGCTCTCGTTGGGTGAGTCGAAGAGAGACACCCGTGACGTTGTTGCAATGGCAACGGAGGCCATGGCAACCGACTCATCATCTTCATCATCGTCATCATCCTCATTGTACTCTTCTTGCACAACCAAAGCCTTGGGAGGAGTCTTCTTGGTGAAGTTGTTCTTGTTGGGGAATGACTTGGCCTTGTCCTTTCGGATAAGTTTGCCACCATTGTCTTCCCTCTTCTCATACGGGCATTCCGCAACGAAATGACTCACGTTGCCGCAATTGTAGCAAGTCCTTACACGTCGCTTGCCCCTTGTGCCACTCGGGTTGTTTTTGCTAAAGTTGGGCCTCGAGTTTTTCTTGCTCCAAAATTGCCTTGAAGCAAGTGCCATGTGTTCATGATATGCATACTTCGTATCTTTGGGGTTGCTCTCCTCTTCTTCCTCTTCTTCTTCTTCCACGGTGAGCTTGGCCTTCAATGCAAGGTTAGGCTTCTTTGCCCATTGAGAATGGAGCACCGCATTGTCGGCGGTCTTGTCCAAAATGTTCATGGCCACAAACTCATCCAACACTTCGCTTGAGGCCAAAGTGTGGAAGTCCGGTCTTTGACGAATGACGGAGGACATGGCCTTGTGGTAGGGCATCATTGCCTTGAGGAATTTGCGCTTGATCCAATTGTCATCCGTGTCCTTGCTCTCGTGATCTCGTAGTGAGACCGCGAGTTTGGTTACTCTCCGATAAAGCTCACGAGGTTCTTCATCTTCCTTCATTGTAAACTCATCGGCCTCATCTTGTACCACTTCATAGTTGGAGCGTTGAATGCTTGCGCTTCCCCGGTAGAGAGACACGACACAATGCGATGCATCTTTGGCCAAGGCGAAGGGACGAAGATGAGGTAGGTCTTCGGGTGGAATTGCATCTTGAATGATGAAGAGAGCATTCTCATTGAATTGATTGTCCGCGGCTTCTTGAGGAGTGAAGTTGCTTGGATCATGTGGATAGAAACCTTCTTCAATGATTCTCCAAAGGTTAGTGTTCACATGATTTAAATGACGTTTAAAGCGGTAAACCCAAGAATCAAAATCCTCATTTTTCACAATCTTAGGGGGAGGACCGGCATGATTCAAATGAGTGGAAGGAACCGGTCCACCATAAACAAGTGGTGGTTCCACATGGGCAAAGATGCTGGTGCCATTCTTGCCACTAGAAGAAGGAGCCTTTTCACTACTAGCTTCCCCCTTGTCAGGGATAGCATCCGTCACCTTGTTGGCGGGATCACCCACTTTCAACGGTGTGGTGGATAGTTTAAGCCCCTCAAGAAATTTAGTAAACATGCTTTCAACTTCGGTCGTCATGGAGGTTTTCAATGTCTCCAAGGCCACATTGAACTCCTCACGAGAGACCGAAGTTCCCCCATCTCCCGTAGACGAGATCGGATTCACACCGGAGTGTTCCTCCACACCGTCTACGGTATCAACCATACTCTTTGGACGGTAAAGTCCTTAATAAAGAGACGAGGCTCTGATACCAATTGAAAGGATCGATATGGTTGACTAGAGGGGGGGGTGAATAGGCAACTACCAATTTTTAGCTTTTCTTTACCAAATTAAACTTTGTATCAAAGTAGGTTGTCTAGATGTGCAACTAGGTGAGCAACCTATATGATGCAATAACAACAAGCATACAAGCAAGCAAGGGAAGAAACACTAAAGAGCTTGCACAAGTAAAGGTAAGAGATAACCAAGAGTGGATCCGGTGAAGACGAGGATGTGTTACCGAAGTTCCTTCCTTTTGAGGGGAAGTACGTCTCCGTTGGAGCGGTGTGGAGGCACAATGCTCCCCAAGAAGCCACTAGGGCCACCGTATTCTCCTCACGCCCTCACACAATGCGAGATGCCGTGATTCCACTATTGGTGCCCTTGAAGGCGGTGACCGAACCTTTACAAAAAAGGTTGGGGCAATCTCCACAACTTAATCGGAGGCTCCCAACAAGACCATGAAGCTTCACCACAATGGAATATGGCTCCGAGGTGACCTCAACCGTCTAGGGTGCTCAAACACCCAAGAGTAACAAGATCCGCTAGGGATGAGTGGGGGAATCGAAAATCCCTTGGTGGAAGTGTAGATTGGGGCCTTCTCAACCACTCCCGAACCAATCAACAAGTTTGATTGGCTAGAGAGATAGATCGGGCGAAAATGGAGCTTGGAGTATTTAATGGAGCTTGAGCAATAAATGGAGCTTGGGGGAGGAAGAGGTAGGTGAGAAGGAGGAAGGGGACTCCCTTTTATAGTGGGGGCAACAAACCCGTTGCCCCCCCCCACCAACCAGCCCCGCACAGGGCGGTACTACCACTGAGAGGGGGCGGTACTACCGCCAGGACAACGGTACTGCCGCGCCAGCCAGCGGTACTGCCACGCTGAGGAGACTAGTAGGGAACGGACCCAAATGCGGTACTACCGTGGTGGTAGGGCGGTACTACCGCTCCTGGAACGGTACTACCGCCACTACAACCGTGACTAGTGCCGCAAAACCCGACACGAGAAAAAGACCTCTCGAATCGAGGCGGTAGGAGCCAGACTGCCCAGCGGTACTACGGCAGTGGGGTCAAGGGCGGTAGTACCGCTGTGGAGCGGTACTGCCGCTTGTGACCCTTCGGCCGTAGTACCGTAGGCAGTGCGGTACTACCGCTGGGGCAAGAGAGAGAGAGAGAGAAGGAATCTCTCAAAGATGCTGAGGACAAGGCGGAGGTGCTAGGCCCCCGGTGGTACTACTGCTGTGGAGCCACGGGCGGTACTACCGCTGCGGAGCGGTACTGCCGCTTGGCTCCTCAGCGGTACTACCGCTGGGTGCGCGGTACTACCGCTTTGACCCAGATAGGACAAGGAAGAGAGGAGAGATCTCTTCAATGGAAAGGAAATGCTCGGAGGGTGAGAAGCTGATGTGTACGTGATGATTCCACCCATGCAAAACCCCAGCGGACCCCCTCTTGATAGTACGGTGCCCTCTACGCAACTAGTCCACCGAGAAAGAAACGAAAGAGCTACACCGTCTTGAAATACACTCCGAGGGGAAGAAGGCGTCTCGTGCCAGGGGAGAATCTGTGAATTATTCAAAGCACAAGATTAGTCCGCAAACATGTTGTCATCAATCACCAAAACTACCTTAAGAGATATATGCCGTAACACTAAGTCAAGGCGAGTGCACACTTGTGCATACTGTAAGCTTCCAACAGCCGAAGCATATGGTACTGCTTTCATTTGATCGATCTCGTACTGGTTCTTGGGACATTGGAATTTCCCAAAACTATGACGCTTGACTATAGGAGCAGCTGTGGCTTTATTCGCATGCATATTATATTTTTTGAGAACCTTTTCCAAATATGCCTTCTACGATAGTCCTAAAACTCCGTTTTTCCTATCTCGGTGAATTTCTATGCCCAAAACATATGATGCTTCACCAAGATCTGTTATATCAAAATTTCAGGACAAGAACTTCTTTGTTTCTTGTATCAGACTAACATCACTGCAAGCAAGCAAGATATCATCCACATACAACATGCAGTTGTCGTCAATACATTTCCCATTTTTAAACTTTGCATAAATGTAGTTGTCCTCAATATTTTCTTTAAATCCAAAACTTTTAATTGTCTCATTAAACTTTAGATACCACTGTCTAGAGGCTTTCTTTAATCCATAAATGGATTTCTTTAGGCGGCATCCCATATCTTCCTTGCTTTCCATGATAAAACCCTTGGGTTGTTTCATGTAGACATTTTGTTTTAAATCCCCGTTGAGAAATGTCGTCTTTACATCCATTTGATGTAACTCTAAATCAAAATGAGCAGCTAATGCCATTACGATTCTGAAGGAATCCTTACATGAGACTCGAGAAAATGTCTCATTGTAGTCTATCCCTTCTCTTTGTGTAAATCCTTTTGCCACAAGTCTTGCTTTAGACTTTTCTTCATTCCCTTTGGAGTCATACTTAATTTTGTAGACCCATTTACAGCCTATTGTTTTGGCTCCTTTAGGAATATAGTCCCAAACATCTTTGGAACTCATCGATTTCATCTCGTCTTCCATTGCCTTCATCCAGTTCGATGAATGAGGGCTTCTCATGGCTTCTTCATACGAGGTGGGATCTTTTTCTGTATGAACTATTTCCATGTTATAAACTTTATAATCAGTAACAGTTGACTTTTTGTGTCTTGTAGACCTTATAAGGGCCTCAGTTTCTGGCACATTCTGTGCCTCAACTTCTGGCACTTCTTCTAAAATTTGTTGTTGCACCTCCCTTTCATGCTCAACAACGGGTTCAGTCGGCTCCTGATGGACAGGTTCCGGGTCTACTCCCATAGTTTTCATGGGTGGAGTTGCAACTGGTAGTGAGAAAAATGGCTCCTGAATCATTGGATTAGGTGCATGCACCCTCTTCTCCCCAAGATCAATTTTCCAAGCTATCATGCTCCCCCTCATCATTTCGTCCTCTAAGAAGACTACATGTCTTGTTTCTACAAACTTTGTATATCTATCTGGACAGTAGAAACGAAAACCCTTGGATCTGTCTGGATAGCCAATGAAGTGGCAACTCACTATTTTGGGATCTAACTTTGCAATGTTTGGATTAAACATTTTGGCCGCAACAGGGCACCCCCACACCTTGAAGTGTTGTAGGGAGGGCACTCTTCCTGTCCACATCTCGTATGGTGTTTTGGGCACCGACTTACTTGGTACTCTATTGAGAATGTGAATAGTGGTTTTCAGCGCCTCCATCCATAATCCTAATGGCAAGGTGGAGTAACTGTCGGTGTCAAAACCGGCGGATCTCGGGTAGGGGGTCCCGAACTGTGCGTCTAAGGCGGATGGTAACACGAGGCGGGGGACACAATGTTTACCCAGGTTCGGGCCCTCTCGATGGAGGTAATACCCTACTTCCTGCTTGATTGATCTTGATGATATGAGTATTACAAGAGTTGATCTACCACGAGATCGGAGAGGCTAAACCCTAGAAGCTAGCCTATGGTATGATTTTTGTTGTCCTACGGACTAAACTCTCCGGTTTATATAGACACCGGAGGGGGCTAGGGTTACACAGAGTCGGTTACAAGGGAGGAGATCTGCATATCCGAATCGCCAAGCTTGCCTTCCACACAAAGGAGAGTCCCATCCGGACACGGGACGAAGTCTCCAATCTTGTGTCTTCATAGTTCAACAGTCCGGCCAAGGTATATAGTCCGGCGGTCCGAGGACCCCCTAATCCAGGACTCCCTCAGTAGCCCCTGAGCCAGGCTTCAATGACGATGAGTCCGGCGCGTAGATTGTCTTCGGCATTGCAAGGCAGGTTCCTCCTCCAAATACTCCATAGAAGATTTTGAACACAACGCAAGTGTCCGGCTCTGCAAAACAAATTCCACATACCACCGTAGAGAGTATAATATTTCCACAAATCTAATCTGCTGACAACTTTTCATAACGTGACATCACGTCATAGTCCTGGTTATTATTCGAACCGTTTTTTCTCAACCAGCCACTGCACATATTGCGAGGCGGTTTTCTTGGCACATCTTGTCGAAGCAGAGATCGTGTCCCCTTACCCCGGGATCCTCATCAATACGGGTGTGGGTAACCCAACCACGCCATCAATCACGACGCTTGGGGAATAAGCGAGTTTTACCAGGCAAGTGGGGAGGCACGCAGTTTCTACCGTCCTTATAAAGGGATAATGACTCCTCTTTTCTACCCATGCCTTCTTCTCTGCACATCCATTCTTGTGCACTCGAGCTCTAGCGCCCAAGTTCGCATTTTCTCTGAAGAACCACTCCAAATATGCCCGGAGCGGGAGACAAGTGGATGGCCTCTACCGTTCGGAAGAAGGACATCAAGAAACTTCGGGAGGCCGGGTATCTACCCCAGAAAATCGGCCACCGTCTCCCGATGGCGGGACATATCGTACCTACCCTGGAACCCCATGAAAGGGTCGTATTCCTCCCTAATTTTATCCGCAGGCTAGGGTTTCCCCTCCACCCATTTGTTCGCGGCATCATGTATTATTACGGGATCGATTTTCATGATCTATCCTCCAATTCCTTCCTCAACATCTCGACATTCATTGTCGTGTGCGAGGCTTTTCTCCACATCCCGCCACACTTTGGCTTATGGCTGAAGATCTTTAATGTGAAGCCCAAGGTAGTGGGCGGTGAGCATGCTGAGTGCGGGGGCGCTATGGTGAGCAAGATGCCCAACGTCACATGGCCAACAGGTACCTTCAATGATTCCGCCAGGGAGTGGCAACAGGAGTGGTTATACATCACTGAGCCGCGCGGCGTGGAGTGGGCCGCTGCTCCCGAGTTCTGATCCGGAGCCCCTCTGCAGCTTATGTCCTGGCTCAAGAAGGGCCTGGACTGGTCTTTGTCCGACGAACTGTTGGCGCTCCAGACGCGCGTCAAGGATTTGGAAGACAAGAATATCAAACTTGTCAATGTAGTCCAGGTGATGTTAGCCCGTCGGATCCTACCTTGTCAACACCGGACTTGCAATCTATGGGAATTCGATCCGGCCAAGCACCAGACCCTGCGAGAGCTCTTTGGCTCCTCGCACGAAGACATCTGGAAGGTGCTTTTTAAGCCCGGCAAATCATGGCCGGACTCGGCGGAGGACCACGGGTACCAACTGTCCCGCCCTGCAAGCTCGGTAAGCTGTCATACGTTTTATTCGCATAGCTCAAGGGAATGCTTAATGTGTTTTACACAACCCTCCTAGAGCTGGATGAAGAAGGCGGGGCGGATCCAATGTCCGGCCCCGCTGCCCGAAGAACCGGCCGGCCCACTTCTGACGAAGATGCTGGACCCGGCGCCTTACAAGGTGCCAGAGAAGAAGACCGAAAAGGAGGCCAAAAAGACCCGGCGGCCTTTGTCACCGTGCCCGTCCTGCCTCCAAAGAGAACGAGGAGGAGGAAGACGAATCCCCAGCGGGGGAAGAAAGAAGAGGACGACCTCCGTACACTTGGAGGCCAGGTCGCTTAAAAGGGGAAAACTCTTCTTCCGAAAGAGTCCACTGCCGTCGCCGATAGC
Organism: Triticum urartu; assembly: GCF_056163025.1. Lineage (NCBI taxonomy): Eukaryota > Viridiplantae > Streptophyta > Magnoliopsida > Poales > Poaceae > Triticum > Triticum urartu. The sequence goes on from NC_141875.1 coordinate 485,220,924, forward strand.
AGCCCGGCGTGGGATCCTAGGGCTGAGCCCCTAGTGAACTCGTAAGTATATAAAATCCGAACACGTTCATGAGTCCGGACCCATCATGGCATAGTATTTTAACCAGAGCAATATTTTTTGTAGTCCGACGGGGTCTCGTTCCGAACAATCCTCGTCAGAGGACTTGCTAAGCTCGGATGCTATGGAGAGCGGGACGCCTCTGAAGGCCCCTCCCCCCAAATATGTGATCAACACCGAGGCTTCGTCCCAGAGGGACTCCGTCCAAGGAGGGGTGGAGAAAATCGTGAAGGCGGCGCCTGGAGGTCAAACCTCAGGGGCCGGAGACATGGGGGAGAGGATCCCCACAGGAGTCGACGGCGGGGACCATCTTGAATTCGGCCCCCAGCCGGACATAGTTTCGGAGACCCATACGGTTCTGGAATCAAGCAGGAGGCCTTTCCTAGCTGGAGAGGGCATCCCTGTTCCACCGAAAACCTCTGCCCAACCAGAGGCGTCGGGTGCTTTATTGGCGGCGCTGAAGAGCGCCTCCATCATCGATGAACACCGTGCCCTTATGGGTGCGGTGATTGAGAAGATTCAGTCCGCTGAAAATGGACTGAATGAAACCTGCATCGACCTTATAAGAGGTTTTGAGGTATGTTTTATATGGTTTCGAAGAGTGTCATAGTATGGATAGTAGCCCCTGATACACTGTCCGGTGAACGAAAGAACCGGACAGAGGATCAAATATATTTTTCATAGGAAGACTCATTTGATGACATCTATCTCTCTTCTTTTGTAAGCAGGCGTCTGTAGCGGCTACTGCCGCTCATATCGCGGAGGTTTCCGAACTGAATCAAAGTCTGGAGCGGGCCAAAGTGGAGCTTGGCCAGTTAAAAAGGCAGTTGGAAGATCAACAAGGTATGCACAAATCTTGTTTGTGTTCAGTACGAACGAATTTTCAGTATGATAGAATACGTGTCATGATTTGCGCCAGGGGTGATGACCAAAGTCGAGGCTCTGAAGAAGGCTGTTGCCGAGGCCGAGGAAAAGGCAGCCGCAGAGCAGGCTTTTCGTGAGAAGCACGAGGCCAAGGTTGTGGAATCTAAGCGAGAGCTCCAAGAGGCCATGAAAAAATGCGAGACCCTGGAGCAGAGTTTAACGGAGAAAGAATCCGAACTCACCAGGGCTCATTAGGCCGTGTGTGATGCCCGAGGCGCCCTGTAGAAGATCCAAGAGGCGAGGGAGATCACGGCGGGTAAGGCCTTCTTCCATGTAAAGCAAGTATTTGAGGAGAAAATTATGCTTTATAATTTTAAGTTCGGATTTCTCCAGGGGTATTTGCGGAACTTCCTCGCAGCATATCGGATGCCGCCCAATTCTACCAAGCCAAAGAGGGGAATACTGTGGATAAGCTCTTCTGGTCGCAGTATCTGGCACCGAATTATCTGGTGCCTTTTACCGATCAACTGAAACAGCTGATCGAACTGCATAAGGCGGCCGAACTAGCCATGAAGGATTTGATTATCCGGCTATGGCCCGCCGAGCCGATTCAAGGTAGCTACTTCGGGCTCGTGAAGCGACTTGTTAGTGCCTGCCCTCAACTTGACGTCATCAAGCGGTCGGTCTGTATAGAAGGTGCACGAATGGCCTTTGCCCACGCAAAGGTGCAATGGGGGAAGATGGATGCTGAAAAGCTGATGACCGAGGGACCGCCCACCGCAAGCCCGAATTGTATTATGAAAGTGTCCTGAAAGGATCCTGCCTTGCGGCGTAGCAATGCACCAAGGACATTATATTTCCATGAATATAGTCATGTTGTCCTTTGTAATGTGTGAACAAGGTCGTTTCTCCTGTTATAAAAGTTTACCCTCCTGCGCGGCTATTTTATATATTAAACCTGAGAGTTGGCCAGTCGTCGGCTTCTACCCCCTTGTAAGAAATATGGGGGTGTTCAGGATAAACCTGATCACTCTTTACCCCAGTTTTGGGTCCTTTGAAGGAGGTGTTCAACACAGCGAACCAGGCAATCGGACTATAGGGCTTTATCATTCTCACTTAGCCATAGGAGCATTAGGAAGGTAGGCGCAGCCCCTGGTGTTCGGAAGACCGCACGAGGGGACCTATAGGCACCTAATCGAAAAAAGAACCGATCCATCGCATGCTGCATTGGTTATGGCATTATGCGGGAGAAATCCTTAAAGATTTTACAACCTCTCGAACAACTGACCAGCTCTCGCCGTATCATGACAGTCAGTTTTCGGCTTTCTCTACTAAGGTGCTCGTCCGGAAGAACCGGGACACAATCGCAGTAGTTCTCCCTATGCTGCCTTAGCCGATATAGCGGAACGTAAGGCAGCAAAACATGGGAGCCGGGCAAACCCAACATTTGACCCAAGACATGATTAAGAGCTGATGCATATAATGCTATAAGTTCGAGGTGCCGAACTTCCGTGAAGGTGTTCGGACTTTATTGCCGTATTATGGGTAAGACGAAGCCCCTGGCAAAGGCATATCGCGGTGTACGGATGCCACTTAACAAAAGAGTTTCAATAAGAAATAACATCAAATAAGTGTCATATAAATCCACATGTTGTATTTGAATAATACGTCGAAGCGTATGAGTACAGGTAATGTGATAAAAAAGGGGAATATGGCTGTGGAACCTGCTGGGACCAGGGAAGAAGAAGTTGTGTGCAAATCCGGAGTATAGTCAGATGGACGTCGCGAGGAATATCTAAAGGTTCCCTTGTGCGTTCGAGCTGTTACCATGTCACCAGTCCCAGTCTGCGCAAAGGTGAGCCTGCAAAAGAAATGTAAGAAATATTTGTGTGCCAGAGAGCGGTTGAGCCGCGATATGTGGCATGTTCTGGACTTCGCCGGAATGTTTAGTTGAGCCCTGGACGAGCCGGGCTATCCTGCCGGGCTATCCTGGACGGGTTTGGCCGTCGACTCAAGATTTGACTGAAAGGCGCCCTCCATTGCTTCCGCTATTTAAAGCGGCGGCGTACTCTATGGTACTGAGGGAGAGTTCGGCCTCGCCATTAACCGTGATGACGCCGCGTGGACCGGGCATCTTGAGTTTACGATAGGCATAATGTGGCACCGCGTTGAATCGAGCAAACGCAGATCGCCTGAGCAGTGCCTGATAATCACTGCAAAAGGGGACGATGTCGAAGATTAACTCTTCGGCATGGTAATTGTCTGGTGATCCGAAGACTACCTCAAGTGCGATGGAGCCGGTATAGCTGGCCCCCGTGCCTGGTATAATACCTCTAAGGGTGGCTTTAGTGGGTTTGATCATCGAATGATCGATGCCCATCTTGCGCACTGTGTCCTGGTAAAGCAGATTTAGACAGCTGCCTCCGTCCATAAGGACTCGTGTGAGGTGGAACCCGTCAATTATTGGGTCGAGGACTAGTGCGAATGGATTGCCGTGATTGGTGTTGACCAGACGATCCATTTGGTTGATGGTGATCGGCCTTAGTTTCGTTAGGTCGACATCCCTAAGGGTGTGCATCCGGTCCGGGTTGGGAGTGTGGGTGGCGTTTACCATATTCACCATTTGGATTTGCTGGAGAGATTTCTTTTGCCCTCCTCTATTCGGTGATCTGGGCTCCTCATCGTTGTCATCGCTTTGAGACCCCTTGTCTTTGCTTTTGGCGCCTAACCTGCCAGCTTGCTTGAAGACCCAACATTCTCTATTGGTATGATTGGCTGGTGTTCCTGGTTTGCCATGAATTTGGCATGCACGGTCGAGTATGCGGTCCAAGCTGGACGGACCCGAATTGTCATTTTTGAGAGGCCCTTTCCGCTGACCGGGCTTAGAGCTATTAAATCCGGCATTGACTGTCGTATCTTCGGCGCTTTCACCATGTTTGCGGCGTTTGTGTTTGTTGCGTTGGGGTTTGCCATTGCTATCTCTGGCCTCTGATTTGCCAGTGTTGCTTGTTGTGTTGTTGCTACGAGCCAACCAGCTATCCTCGCCCGTGCAGAAGCGGGTCATGAGTGTTGTGAGGGCTGCCATGGACTTTGGCTTCTCATGGTCGAGATGTCGGGTGAGCCACTCGTCACGGATGTTATGTTTAAAGGCCGCTAGGGCTTCGGCATCCGGACAGTCCACAATTTGGTTCTTTTTGGTTAGGAACCGGGTCCAGAATTTCCTGGCTGACTCTCCAGGCTGTTGTGTTATGTGACTCAAATCATCAGCATCCGGTGGTCGCACATATGTGCCCTGGAAGTTATCCAGGAATGTGTTTGCCAGGTTCTCCCAACTTCCGATGGAGTTTGCTGGCAAGCTATTCAGCCAATGCCGAGCCGGTCCTTTGAGTTTTAACGGGAGATACTTGATGGCGTGTAGATCATCCCCGCGGGCCATGTGAATGTGGAGGAAGAAATCCTCTATCCATACCGCGGGGTCAGTAGTACCATCGTATGAGCAATGTTCACGGGTTTAAACCCTTCTGGGAATTCATGATCCATTACTTCATCAGTGAAGCATAGGGGGTGTGCGGCGCCTCTGTGCCGGGCTATGTCATGACGCAGTTCGTACGAGTCTTGTCTGCTGTGTTCGGCCCAGCCGGATTTGCTTTTGGTATATCCGGCATGACGGTCATCGTCATGTGTTGGGGAGCGCCCTCCTGATCCGAAGATCGATCTTTTGTGTCCTGCTTTGTTTTCCAATACGTCTCGCAGGTCCTGCATGTTACCCCGGGCCTTGCTATTTTTGTTTGACTGGCGACGGGGTGCGAGCTGGACTTCGGGCTTATATGCCACTTTGTCTCGGCCACGAGGTGGCCGGTCTGCCGCATCATACGGTAGAAGCGCATGCTTTAATGCTTCCTCTTCGGGTTGGGGTAGCAACCTGCGCTTTGGGAAACTTTTGATTGGGCACTCGAGTTTGTATTCCTCGGCTGCCAGGACCTCAGTCCATCTATCCGCTAGCAAATCTTGCTCAGCTTGAAGCTGTTGTTGCTTTTTCTTCACGCTTTTTGCTGTGGTAATAAGTCGTTGCTTGAAGCGCTCTTGTTCGATGGGATCCTCAGGCACGATAAATTCTTCGTAGCCGAGGCTCACCTCGTCTTCGGAGAGAGGCATGTAATTGTCATCCTCTGATTCTCCATATTCTGCCTGTTCCTTAGGGCTGGCTTGCCCATCCTCCTGCTCGAAGCCTGGCTGGAGGGGATTGTCTTCGTCTTCGACACTATTTGCAGCGTTATTGTCTCCTGTGCCGGTATCGCTGTTTTTGCTATGGCGGGGCTTAGAGCGGCGCTGATGACGCCGGTTATTGGGTTGCTTCTCGGGGGGATTATCCTCCGTTGCCTTATTGCCATCGCTTTCTTCGGGGGTGTCCACCATGTATATATCATACGATGGGGTGGCAGTCCAGTGCCCTATGGGCGGTGGTTCCTGTTCATCTCCCGCATCGTTGTCCATACCGTCGATGTCTTCGGAGCCGAAATCAAGCATGTCGGTTAAGTCGTCGACAGTGGCTACTAAGTGGGTGGTGGGTGGGGAACGAATTTCGTCGTCGTCCGCTTCCCACTCGAGCCGGACATAGTTCGGCCAAGGGTCTCCTGACAAGGAGAGAGACCGCAATGAGTTTAGCACATCGCCTTGGGGCGAGTGCTGAAAGATATCCGCGGAGGTGAACTCCATGATCGGTGCCCAATCAGATTGGATGGGCATGGACGCGAGCGGTTCGGAGTCTGTGGACGGGGACGAATCCAAGTGTCCGGCAACACAGGTCTCATAGGAGGTGAGGTCAGTATTCGGCTCTATCGCCGCTGAGTGTGTGGCCTCCGTGGCGGGGTCCATCCACCCGTCCTCGGATGGCGCGATCTGTTCCGGATTGAGGGCCGGAGTAGTTACAGGTGTGATCTCCTGAACACTGTCCGACGGCAGAGCTAAATTATGCTCATCGTGACTGTGCGGCGCACCTGATATGGGTTCGAATCCGTCGAAGATCAAGTCTCCGCGGATGTCGGCGGTATAGTTCAAGCTTCCAAACCTGACCACCTGATGGCCAGGGGCGTAGCTCTCGATCTACTCCAGATGGCCGAGCGAGTTGGCCTGCAGTACGAAGCCGCCGAGTACGAAGATCTGTCCGGGGAGGAAAACCTCACCCTGGATCGCATCGTTACCGATGATCGAAGGAGCCATCAAACCTTATGGTGACGACACAGTGGAACTCTCAATGAAAGCACCAATGTCGGTGTCAAAACCGGCGGATCTCGGGTAGGGGGTCCCGAACTGTGCGTCTAAGGCGGATGGTAACAGGAGGTGGGGGACACAATGTTTACCCAGGTTCGGGCCCTCTCGATGGAGGTAATACCCTACTACCTGCTTGATTGTTCTTGATGATATGAGTATTACAAGAGTTGATCTACCACGAGATCGGAGAGGCTGAACCCTAGAAGCTAGCCTATGGTATGATTGTTGTTGTCGGTTACAAAGGAGGAGATCTGCATATCCGAATCGCCAAGCTTGCCTTCCACGCAAAGGAGAGTCCCATCCGGACACGGGACGAAGTCTCCAATCTTGTGTCTTCATAGTCCAACAGTCCGGCCAAGGTATATAGTCCGGAGGTCCGAGGACCCCCTAATCCAGGACTCCCTCAGTAACTCATCATGCTGCGCACCATATCCATAAGTGTACGGTTGTGCCTTTCAGCTACTCCATTTTGCTGAGGCTTGCCTGACATTGAATACTGGGCTACTATGCTAGTCTCCTGCAAGAACTTAGCAAAAGGTCCAGGGACTTGGCCATATGGAGTGTGCTGACCATAGTACTCTCCCCCATGGTCGGATATTACTATATTTATTCTTTTATCATGCTGATTTTCAACTTCAACTTTGAATACCTTAAATTTATCCAACACTTCAGATCTTTCTTTGATTGGATAAATATAACCATAGCGAGAGTAATCATCTGTGAATGTTATGAACGAGTCATATCCATCCACACTTTTCACCAGAAATGGTCTACAAATGTCAGTGTGAATGATTTCTAGTGTTGTTGTGCTACGGTTTGCACCCTTTTTGATTCGTTTTACATACTTTCCTTTAATGCAATCTATGCATTGTTCTAAGTTTGAGAACTCTAACGGAGGAAGAATTTCACTTTTGACTAATCTTTCTATTCTCCCCTTGGAAATACGGCCCAAGCGATAGTGCCACAATTTTGATGAGTCGTGAGTTCTCTTTCTTCTCTTTTGTTCTTTATTCAACGCGACATGCTCATTCACATTACACACAGAGTGCACCTTTTCATGTAGTGATAAGAAATAAAGCTCATCGTGTAGTAAAGCTGTTGGGGAACGCAGTTTTTCAAAAAATTCCTACGATCACGCAAGATCTATCTAGGATATGCATAGCAAACGAGAGGGGAGAGTGTGTCCATGTACCCTCGTAAACCGAAAGCGGATGCATTTAGTAACACGGTTTATGTAGTCGAACGTCTTCACGATCCAACCAATCCAAGTACCGAATGTACGCCACCTCCGTGTTCAGCACACGTTCAGCGCGATGACGTCCCTCGAGCTCTTGATCCAGTTGAGGACGAGGGAGTTTTCCGTCAGCACGACAGTGTGGCGACGGTGATGACGAAGTTACCGCCGCAGGGCTTCACCTAAGCACTACGACGATATGACCGAGGTGTTGAACTGTGGAGGGGGGTACCGCACACGGCTAAGAGATTGTCTGGTGTGCTATTGGGGTTCCCCATGTCCATGTATATAAAGGACGGAGAGAGAGAGGAGGCCGACCGGGAGGGGCGCGCCAGGGGGGAGTCCTACTTGGGCTCCTAGTCCAAGTAGGATCCCCCCTTTTCCTTTCTTCAACCAGAGGGGAAAGGAAGGAGGGGGCCGTGCCCTCACCCCTTGTCCAATTCCGTTTGGGCAGGGGGGAGGCGTGCGCCACCTCGTGGCCCTTCTTCCCTCTCTCCACTAAAGCCCACTAAGGCCAATTAACTTCCCCGGGGGGTTCCGGTAACCTCCCGGTACTCTGGAAAAATGCCCGAACTACTTGGAACCATTCCGATGTCCAAATGCAACCTTCCAATATATGAATCTTTACCTCTCGGCCATTTCGAGACTCCTCGTCATGTCCGTGATCTCATCTGGGACTCCGAACAAACTTCGGTCATCAAATCATATAACTCATAATATAAATCGTTATCAAACGTTAAGCATGCGGACCCTACGGGTTCGAGAACTATGTAGACATGACCGAGACACATCTCCGGTCAATAAACAATAGTGGAACCTGGATGCTCATATTGGCTCCTACATATTCTACGAAGATCTTTATCGGTCAAACCGCATAACAACATACGTCATTCCCTTTGTCATCGGTATGTTACTTGCCCGAGATTCGATCGTCGGTATCATCATACCTACTTCACTATAATTATCGGCAAGTCTCTTTACTCATCCTGTAATGCATCATGCCGTAACTAACTCTTTAGTCACATTGCTTGCAAGGCTTATAGTGATGTGCATTATCGAGAGGGCCTAGAGATACCTCTCAGATACTCGGAGTGACAAATCCTAATCTTGATCTATGCCAACCCAGCAAACACCTTCAGAGACACCTGTAGAGCATCTTTATAAGCACCCAGTTACGTTGTGACGTTTGATAGCACACAAGGTGTTCCTCCGGTATTTGGGAGTTGCATAATCTCATAGTTAGAGGAATATGTATAAGTCATGAAGAAAGCAAATAGCAATAAAACTTAACGATCATTATGCTAAGCTAACGGATGGGTCTTGTACATCACATCATTCTCCTGATGATGTGATCCCATTCATCAAATGACAACACATGTCTATGGTCAGGAAACTTAACCATCTTTGATTAACGAGCTAGTCAAGTAGAGGCATACTAGGGACACTTTGTTTTGTGTATGTATACACACATGTATCAAGTTTCCGGTTAATACTATTCTAGAATGAATAATAAACATTTATCTTGATATAAGGAAATATAAATAACAACTTTATTATTGCCTCTAGGGCATATTTCCTTCAGTCTCCCACTTGCACTAGAGTCAATAATCTAGTTCACATTGTCATGTGATTTAACACCAATAGTTCACATCTTTATGTGATTAGTTCACATCGCCATGTGACTAATACCCAAATGGATTTTACTAGAGTCAATAATCTAGTTCACATCGCTATGTGATTAACACCCAAAGAGTACTAAGGTGTGATCATGTTTTGCTTGTGAGAGAAGCTTTAGTCAATGGGTCTGTTACATTCAGAGTCGTATGTATTTTGCAAATTTTCTATGTCTACAATGCTCTACATGGAGTTACTCTAACTAATTGCTCCCACTTTCAATATGTATCCAGATTGAGACCTAGAGTCATCCGGATCAATGTAAAAGCTTGCATCGACGTAACTCTTTATGACGAACTCTTTATCACCTCCATAACCGAGAAATATCTCCTTAGTCTTATAAGGATAATTTTGACCGCTGTCCAGTGATCCACTCCTGGATCAATATCATACCCCCTTGCCAAACTCATGGCAAGGTACACAATAGGTTTGGTACACAACATAGCATACTTTATAGAACCTATGGCTGAGGCATAGGGAATGACTTTCATTCTCTTTCTATTTTATGTCGTGGTCATGTTTTTGAGTCTTACTCAACTTTACACCTTGCAATACAGGCAAGAACTCCTTCTTTGACTGTTCCATTTTGAACTACATCAAAATCTTCTCAAGATATGTACTCATTGAAAAATCTTATCAAGTGTCTTGATCTATCTCTATAGATCTTGATGCAAAATATGTAAGCAGCTTCACCGAGGTCTTTCTTTGAAAAAACTCCTTTCAAACACTCATTTATGCTTTCCAGAAAATTCTACATCATTTATGATCAACAATATGTCATTCACATATACTTATCAGAAAGGCTGTAGTGTTCCTACTCAATTTCTTGTAAATACAGGCTTCACCACAAGTCTGTATAAAACTACATGCTTTGATCAACTCATCAAAGCACATATTCCAACTCCGAGATGCTTGCACCAGTCCATAGATGGATCGCTGGAGCTTGCACATTTTGTTAGCACCTTTAGGATTGACGAAACCTTCTGGTTGTATCATATACAACTCTTCTTTAATAAATCCATTAAGGAATGCAGTTTTGACATCCATTTGTCAGATTTCATAAAATGTGGTAATTGCTAACATGATTCCGACAGACTTTAAGCATCGATACGAGTGAGATAATCTCATCGTAGTCAACACCTTGAACTTGTCATAAACCATTTTTGACAAGTCGAGCTTGAAGATCCATTTATTCTCAATGTCTTGCTGATTATCGGGCAAGTCCACCAAAATCCACACCTTGTTCTCATACATGGATTCTATCTCACATTTCATGGCCTCAAGACATTTCGCGGAATCTAGGCTCATCATCGCTTCCTCATAGTTCGTAGGTTCGTCATGGTCTAGTACATGACTTCTAGAACAGGATTACTGTACCATTCTAGTGCGGATCATGCTCTGGTTGACCTATGAGGTTCGGTAGTAACTTGATCTAAAGCTTCATGATCATCATCATTAGCTTCCTCACTAATTGGTGTAGGAATCACTGGAATTGATTTCTGTGACGATGAACTACTTTCCAATTGGGAGAAGGTACAATTAGCTCATCAAGTTCTACTATCCTCCTACTCACTTCTTTCGAGAGAAACTACTTCTCTAGAAAGGATCCATTCGTAGCAACGAATATCTTGCCTTCGGATCTGTGATAGAAGGTTTACCCAATAGTTTCCTTTGGGTATCCTATGAAGACGCATTTCCCTGATTTGGCTTTGAGTTTGTCAGGTTGAAGCTTTTTTTCACATAAGCATCGCAGTCCCAAACTTTAATAAATGACGGGTTAGGTTTCTTGCTAAACCACGGTGTCGTCTCAACGGATTTAGATGGTGCCATTTTTAACGTGAATGCAGCTGTCTCTAATGCACAACCCCAAAACGATAGTGGTAAATCGGTAAGAGACATCATAGATCGCACCATATCTAATAAAGTACGGTTAGGATGTTCGGACACACCATTATGCCGTGGTGTTCCAGGTGGCATGAGTGTGAAACTATTCCACATTGTTTCAAATGAAGACCAAACTTGTAACTCAAATATTCGTCGCCGCAATCAGATCGTAGAAACTTTATTTTCTTGTTACGATGATTTTCCACTTCACTCTAAAATTCTTTGAACTTTTCAAATGTTTCAGACTTATGTTTCATTAAGTAGATATACCCATATCTGCTCAAATCATCTGTGAAGGTCAGAAAATAATGATACCCGCCGCGAGCCTCAACACTCATTGGGCCGCATACATCGGTATGTATTATTTCCAATAAGTCAGTGGCTCGCTCCATTGTTTTGGAGAACTGAGTCTTAGTCATTTTTCCCATGAGGCATGGTTCGCAAGCATCAAATGATTCATAATCAAGTGATTCCAAAAGTCCATCCGCATGGAGTTTCTTCATGCACTTTACACCAATATGACCTAAACGGCAGTTCTACTAGTATGTTGCACTATCATTATCAACTTTGCATCTTTTGGCATCAATATTATGTGTATCACTGCGATCGAGATTCAGTAAACCATTTACATTGGATGTAAGACCATAGAAGGTTTTATTCATGTAATCAGAACAACAATTATTCTCTGACTTAAATGAATAACCGTATCACAATAAACATGATCCAATCATATTCATGCTCAACGTAAACACGAAATAACCTTTGTTTAGTTCCAATACTAACCCCGAAGGTAGAGGGAGTATGTGATGGTGATCTTATCAACCTTGGAATCATTTCCAACACACATCATCACCTCGCCCTCAACTAGTCTCTATTCATTTCGTAACTCCCGTTTCGAGTTACTAATCATAGCAACTAAACCGTTATCAAAAACCCAGGGGCTACTTATGAACACTAGTAAAGTACACATCAATAACATGTATTGTTGGGGAATGCAATATTTCAAAAAATTTACCTATGATCACGCAAGATCTATCTTGGATATGCATATCAATGAGAGGGGAGAGTGTGTCTACGTACCCTTGTAGACCGAAAGCGGAAGCGTTTAGTAACGCGGTTGATGTAGTCGAATGTCTTCCCAATCCAACCGATCCAAGTACCAAACGCACGGCACCACCATGATAAGAACACGTTCAACTCGATGAAGTCCCTCGAACTCTTGATCTAGTGGAGGCCGAGGGAGAGTTCCATCAGCACGCCATTGCGTGGTGACGGTGATGATGAAGTTACCGACGCAGGGCTTCGCCTAAGCACTACAACGATATGACCAAGGTGTGTAACTGTGGAGGGGGCACCGCACACGGCTAAAAGATCAAATTGTGTGTCTTTGGGGTGCCCCCTCCCCACATATATAAAGGGGGAGGAGAGGAGGCCGGCCATAGGTGGCGCACCAAGGGGGGGAGTCCTACTTGGACTCCCGGTCCAAGTAGGATTCGCCCCCCGCCTTTCCTATTCCTACAAGGAGAAGGGGGGAAGAGGAGAAGGAGAGAAAGAAAGGGGGGCCGCCCACCTGGCCGCCGCGTCATCTCTTCCACTAGGGCCCATGAAGGCCCATTAACCCCCCGGGGGGTTCCGGTAATCCCCCTGTACTCCGGAAAATGCCCGAACCTATCCGAAACCATTCCGGTGTCCAAACATAACCTTCAATATATCAATATTTATGTCTCGACCATTTCGAGACTCCTCGTCATGTCCGTGATCTCATCTGGGACTCCGAACAAACTTCGGTTCATCAAAACATGAAACTCATAATACAAATCATCATCGAACGTTAAGCGTGCGGACCCTACGGGTTCGAGAACTATGTAGAGATGACCGAGACTCATCTCCGGTCAATAACCAATAGTGGAACCAGGATGCTCATATTAGCTCCTACATATTCTATGAAGATCTTTCTCGGTCAAACCGCATAACGACATATGTTGTTCCCTTTGTCATCGGTATGTTACTTGCCCGAGATTCGATCGTCGGTATCATCATACCTAGTTCAATCTCGTGACCGGCAAGTCTCTTTACTCGTTCCGTAATGCATCATCCCGTGGCTAACTCATTAGACACAGTGCTTGCAAGACTCATAGTGATGTGCATTACCGAGAGGGCCCAGAGATACCTTTTTGAAACACAGAGTGGCAAATCCTAATCTTGATCTATGCTAACTCAACAAGCACCATCCGAGACACCTCTGGAGCATCTTTATAATCACCTAGTTACGTTGTGACGTTTGATAGCACACAAGGTGTTCCTCCGGTATTCGGGAGTTGCATAATCTCATAGTCTGAGGAACATGTATAAGTCATGAAGAAAGCAATAGCAGAAAAAAACTAAACGATCGTTATGCTAAGCTAACGGATGGGTCTTGTCCATCACATCATTCTCTAATGATGTGATCCTGTTCATCAAATGACAACACATGTCTATGGTTATGAAACTTAACCATCTTTGATTAACGAGCTAGTCAAGTAGAGGCATACTAGGGGCACTCTGTTTGTCTATGTATCCACACATGTACTAAGTTTCCGGTTAATATACAATTCTAGAATGAATAATAAACATTTATCATGATATAAGGAAATATAAATAACAACTTTATTATTGCCTATAGGGCATATTTCCTTCGGTCTCCCACTTGCACTAGAGTCAATAATCTAGATTACATAGTAATGATTCTAACACCCATGGAGTCTTGGTGTTGATCATGTTTTGCTCGTGAGAGAGGCTTAGTCAACGGGTCTGCAACATTCAGATCCGTATGTATCTTGCAAATCTCTATGTCTCCCTCCTTGACTTGATCGCGGATGGAATTGAAGCGTCTCTTGATGTGCTTGGTTCTCTTGTGAAATATGGATTCCTTTGCCAAGGCAATTCCACCAGTATTGTCACAAAAGATTTTCATTGGACCCGATGCACTAGGTATTACACATAGAATGGATATGAACTCCTTCATCCAGACTCCTTCGTTTGCTGCTTCCGAAGCAGCCATGTACTCCGCTTCACACGTACATCCCGCCAGGATGCTCTGCTTAGAACTACACCAACTGACAGCTCCACCATTCAATAAAAATACGTATCCAGTTTGTGACTTAGAGTCATCCGGATCAGTGTCAAAGCTTGCATTGATGTAACCGTTTATGAAGAGACCTTTGTCACCTCCATAAATGGGAAACATATCCTTAGTCCTTCTTGTTGGAGATATGCCCTAGAGGCGATCATGTATGATGATGTTTCCTATGTGTTTATGAATAAAGATAGTCCTTGGACATTATCAATGATGTGTATCAGCAAGTACATGACTTGTTTGTGGGACTATGCATTGTATGATGACTGTCCTAAAAGGTCCCTGGTCGAAAGGGCTGTGTGGACACGCGGCCGACTAGATTAGCATATGACACGGTCGATGGCTTGGTCTCACTAGCCATGGAGCATTGGATGCTAACCGGATAATATGGACTCGGAAGGATCTGGTCGGATTCGACGTAGTTAGATCCGAGTTGAGATAAGGTCCGAGTCGGACAGACCCAACTATGAGATGCAACGATATGTCATCTGCAAGTCTCTAGTACAACATACGTTCTATGTCCTAAGACCGAAGCTAGCACATGTACTCGAGATGGTGACAAACTTGCTTGGGCCAACCAAACGCTACTCCGTGACTGGGTAGTTACAAAGGTAGGTTTCGGGCTTGTCCAGACCCATGCTGTGAGACATGGTCGAGCAAGATGGGATTTGCCCCTCCGATCAGGAGAGATATACTCTGGGCCCCTTGTGTGATCCGACCAGGATAAGCATGGCCATGCGACAGGGATTGTGAGATAATCTGGTTTATGGTCGGCATCACTGGAAATAGAAGGAGGTCGGGCTAGCACAAGGATGACAGACTTGTCTTGAGCCAGACAACATATATCGTGTGGCAAAAGGAATGGAAGTATGATGTACAGGTTCGCCTAACCAGCTTCATAGTCTGCTTGGTGTTCAGCATGCCTTGATAGGGGCCGCTACCAACCATGCAGTTCGGAGGTGATCCGAACTGCGACCAAGCTGGCTTGAACCTAAGGGGTCGCGCGCTTAAGGGAAGGAACCTACGATGTCGGATCTGAGGACACTGGTCAGATGTGATCCGAGCTGTGTTCGGATTCTGGCTGAGTAGACTAATGGGCTTTAGGGTCCATGTGAGGCCCAAGTGTTGAGCTCTCCATGGATGCCTATATAAAGTGGATGTGCCGCATACTCAAGGGATTGATCGCTTCGCCGCTGTCACTAAGGTTTGCATGTGTTGCGAATGGACACCTCCACTCGCTGCCGGTTGTGTGATCGGACCTAGCAGTCCGCCGCACAACGTTCCTCCTACACGCGCGAATACCGTTAGAGGCGGTGCACTTGCGCCGCCCTGTCGAACCTGTATGTGGTAACCGATGACCGACTGTTCGAGGGAGATCGGATGAGGAGGAGACGATCCATGCATGCGGACGCGCTACCCCGACTCTTCTTCCGCCACACGGCACTGCACGTCTAGTGGTAACGATCTGTGGTCCATCTCCCGTAGCATGTTCTTGGTTGTTTTGCGTGTTGGAAAATTTTAATTTGCAGTCAACGCACCCTACCGTAGAACCCAACACTTTTCAGGTATTGTAGGCTGTTCTTGACCGCTGTCCAGTGATCCACTCCTGGATTACTTTGGTACCTCCCTGCTAAACTAATAGCAAGGCACACATCAGGTCTGGTACACAGCATTGCATACCTGATAGAACCTATGGCTGAGGCATAGGGAATGACTTTCATTTTCTCTCTATCTTCTGCACTGGTTGGGCATTGAGTCTGACTCAACTTCACACCTTGTAACAGAGGCTAGAACCCTTTCTTTGACTGGTCCATTTTGAACTTCTTCAAAACTTTATCAAGGTATGTGCTTTGTGAAAGTCCAATTAAGCGTCTTGATATATCTCTATAGATCTTGATGCCCAATATATAAGCAGCTTCACCGAGGTCTTTCATTGAAAAATTCTTATTCAAGTATCCTTTTATGCTATTCAGAAATTCAGTATCATTTCCGATCAACAATATGTCATCCACATATAATATCAGAAATTCTACGGAGCTCCCACTCACTTTCTTCTAAATACAGGCTTCTCCAAAATTCTGTATAAAACCATATGCTTTGATCACACTATCAAAGCGTATATTCCAACTTCGACAGGCTTGCACCAGTCCATAAATGGATCGCTGGAGCTTGCACACTTTGTTAGTACCTTTAGGATCGATAAAACCTTCTGGTTGCATCATATACAACTCTTTTTTGAGATATCCATTAAGGAATGTAGTTTTGACATCCATTTGCCAAATTTCATAATCATAAAATGCGGCAATTGCTAACATGATTCGGACAGACTTAAGCATCACTACGGGTGAGAAGGTCTCATCGTAGTCAACTCCTTGAACTTGTCGAAAACCTTTCACAACAAGTCGAGCTTTGTAGACAGTAACATTACCATCAGCGTCACAGTCTTCTTCTTGAAGATCCATTTATTCTCTATTGCTTGCCGATCGGCAAGTCAACCAAAGTCCATACTTTGTTCTCATACATGGACCCCATCTCAGATTTCATGGCCTCAAGCCATTTCACAGAATCTGGGCTCATCATCGCTTCCTCATAGTTCGTAGGTTCGTCATGGTCAAGTAACATGACTTCCAGAACATGATTACCGTAACACTCTGGTGCGAATCTTGCTCTGCTTGACCTACGAGGTTCAGTAGTAACTTGGTGTGAAGTTTCATGATCATTATCATTAGCTTCCTCACTAATTGGTGTAGGAATCACTGGAACTGATTTCTGTGATGAACTACTTTCCAATAAGGGAGAAGGTACAATTACCTCATCAAGTTCTACTTTCCTCCCACTCACTTCTTTCGAGAGAAACTCCTTTTCTAGAAAGGATCCATTGTTAGCAACGAATATCTTGTCTTCGGATCTGTGATAGAAGGTGTACCCAACAATTTCCTTTGGGTATCCTATGAAGACACATTTCTCTGATTTGGGTTCGAGCTTATCAGGTTGAAGCTTTTTCACATAAGCATCACAACCCCAAACTTTGAGAAATGACAACTTGGGTATCTTGCCAAACCACAGTTCATATGGTGTCGTCTCAACGGATTTCGATGGTGCCCTATTTAACATGAATGCAGCCATCTCTAAAGCATAACCCCAAAACGATAGCGGTAAATCAGGAAGAGACATCATAGATCGCACCATATCTAATAAAGTGTGGTTACGACGTTCGGACACACCATTACGTTGTGGTGTTCCAGGTGGTGTGAGTTGCGAAACTATTCCGCATTGTTTCAAATGAAGACCAAACTCATAACTCAAATATTCACCTCCACGATCAGATCGTAGAAACTTAATTTTCTTGTTACGACGATTTTCCACTTCACTCTGAAATTCTTTGAACTTTTCAAATGTTTCAGACTTATGTTTCATCAAGTAGATATACACATATCTGCTCAAATCATCCGTGAACGTCAGAAAATAACGATACCCGCCACAAGCACCAACACTCATCGGACCGCATACATTAGTATGTATTATTTCCAATAAGTCCGTTGCTCACTCCATTGTTCCGGAGAACGGAGCCTTAGTCATATTGCCCATGAGGCATGGTTCGCAAGCATCAAGTGATTCCAAAAGCCCATCAGCATGGTGTTTCTTCATGCGCTTTACACCAACATGACCTTAACGGCAGTGCCACGCACTATCATTATTAAACTTATATCTTTTGGCTTCAATACTATGAATATTTGTATCACTACTATCGAGATTCAATAAAAATAGACAACTCATTAAGGGTGCATGACCATAAAAGATATTACTCATATAAATAGAACAACCATTATTCTCTGATTTAAATGAGTAATCGTCTCGCATCAAACAAGATCCAGATATAATGTTCATGCTTAACGCTGGCACCAAATAACAATTATTTAGGTCTAAAATTAGTCCCGAAGGTAGATGTAGAGGTAGCGTGCCGACCGTGATCACATAGACTTTGGAACCATTTCCCACGCGCATCGTCACCTCGTCCTTAGCCAATCTTCGCTTAATCTGTAGCCCCTATTTCGAGTTGCAAATGTGAGCAACAAAACCAGTATCAAATACCTAGGCGCTACTATGAGCTTTAGTAAGGTACACATCAATAACATGTATATCAAATATACCTTTCACTTTGCCATCCTTCTTGTCTGCCAAATACTTGGGGCAGTTCCGCTTCCAGTGACCAGTCCCTTTGCAGTAGAAGCACTCATTTCAGGCTTAGGTCCAGACTTGGGCTTCTTCACTTGAGCAGCAACTTGTTTGCCGTTCTTCTTGAAGTTCCCCTTCTTCCCTTTGCCCTTTTTCTTGAAATTAGTGGTCTTTTTGACCATCAACAGTTGATGCTCCTTCTTGATTTCTACCTCCGCAACTTTTAGCATTGAGAAGAGCTCAAGAATTGTCTTATCCATCCCTTGCATATTATAGTTCGTCACGAAGCTTTTGTAGCTTGGTGGCAGTGATTGAAGAACTCTGTCAATGACACTATCATTAGGAAGATTAACTCCCAGTTGAGTCAAGTGGTTGTGGTACCCAGACATTCTGAGTATATGTTCACTGACAGAACTATTCTCCTCCATCTTGCAGCTATAGAACTTATTGGAGACTTCGTATCTCTCAATTCAAGCATTTGCTTGAAATATTAACTTCAACTCCTGGAACACCTGATATGCTCCATGACGTTCAAAATGTCATTGAAGTCCTAATTCTAAGCCATAAAGCATGGCACACTGAACTATCGAGTAGTCGTCAACCTTGCTTTGCCAGACGTTCATAACATCTGGTGTTGCTCCTGCAACGGGCTTTGCACCTAGCGGTGCTTCCAAGACGTAATTCTTCTGTGCAGCAATGAGGATAATCCTCAAGTTACGGACCCAGTCCGTGTAGTTGCTACCATCATCTTTCAACTTAGCTTTCTCTAGGAACGCATTAAAATTCAAAGGAACAGTAGCACGGGCCATTTATCTACAACAACATAGACATGCAAAATACTATCAGGTACTAAGTTCATGAAAAATTAAAGTTCAATTAATCATATTACTTAAGAACACCCACTTAGATAGACATCTCTCTAGTCATCTAAATGATCACGTGATCCATATCAACTAAACCATGTCCGATCATCACGTGAGATGGAGAAGTTTTCAATGGTGAACATCACTATGTTGATCATATCTACTATATGATTCACGCTTGACCTTTCGGTCTCAGTGTTCCGAGGCCATATCTGCATATGCTAGACTCGTCAAGTTTAACCCGAGTATTCTGCGTGTGCAAAACTGGCTTGCACCCATTGTATGCGAACGTAGAGCTTATCACACCCGATCATCACGTGGTGTCTCGGCATGATGAACTATAGCAACGGTGCATACTCAGGGAGAACACTTATACCTTGAAATTTAGTGAGAGATCATCTAATAATGCTACCGACGTACTAAGAAAAATATGATGCATAAAGGATAAACATCACATGCAATCAAAATAAGTGATATGATATGGCCATCATCATCTTGTGCCTTTGATCTCCATCTCCAAAGCACCATCATGATCACCATCGCCACCGGCTTGACACCTTGTTCTCCATCGTCGCATCATTGTTGTCTCACCAACTATTGCTTCTACGACTATCGCTACAACTTAGTGATAAACTAAAGCAATTACATGACGATTGCATTTCATACAATAAAGCGACAACCATACAACTCCTACCAGTTGCCGATAACTGTTACAAAACATGATCATCTCATACAAGAATTTATATCATCACGTCTTGACCATATCACATCACAATATGCCCTGCAAAAACAAGTTAGATGTCCTCTACTTTGTCGTTGCAAGTTTTACGTGGCTGCTTGATGTCTACTACACAACCTTCTTCTTGTAGACGTTGTTGGGCCTCCAAGTGCAGAGGTTTGTAGGACAGTAGCAAATTTCCCTCAAGTAGATGACCTAAGGTTTATCAATCCGTGGGAGGCGTAGGATGAAGATGGTCTCTCTCAATCAACCCTGCAACCAAATAACAAAGAGTCTCTTGTGTCCCCAACACACCCAATACAATGGTAAATTGTATAGGTGCACTAGTTCGGCGAAGAGATGGTGCTACAAGTGCAATATGGATGGTAGATATAGGTTTTTGTAATATGAAAATATAAAAACAGCAAGGAAACTAATGATAAAAGTGAGTGTAAATGGTATTGCAATGCGTTGAAACAAGGCCTAGGGTTCGTACTTTCACTAGTGCAAGTTCCCTCAACAATAATAACATAATTGGATCATATAACTATCCCTCAACATGCAACAAAGAGTCACTCCAAAGTCACTAATAGTGGAGAGCAAACGAAGAGATTATGGTAGGGTACGAAACCACCTCAAAGTTGTCCTTTCTGATCGATCCATTCAAGAGTCCGTAGTAAAATAACATGAAGCTATTCTTTCCGTTCAATCTATCATAGAGTTCGTACTAGAATAACACCTTAAGACACAAATCAACCAAAACCCTAATGTCACCTAGATACTCCAATGTCACCTCAAGTATCTATGGGTATGATTATACGATATGCATCACACAGTCTCAGATTCATCTATTCAAACCAACACAAAGTACTTCAAAGAGTGCCCCAAAGTTTCTACTGGAGAGTCAAGACGAAAACGTGTGCCAACCCCTATGCATAGGTTCATGGGCGGAACCCGCAAGTTGATCACCAAAACATACATCAAGTGGATCAATAGAATACCCCATTGTCACCACGGGTATCCCACGCAAGACATACATCAAGTGTTCTCAAATCCTTAAAGACTCAATCCGATAAGATAACTTTAAAGGGAAAACTCAATGCATTACAAGAGAGTAGACGGGGAGAAACATCATAAGATCCAACTATAATAGCAAAGCTCGCGATACATCAAGATCTTACCACCTCAAGAACACGAGAGAGAGTGAGATCAAACACATAGCTACTAGTACATACCCTCAGCCCCGAGGGTGGACTACTCCCTCCTCGTCATGGAGAGCGCCGGGATGATGAAGATGGCCACGGAGAGGGATTCCCCCCCTCCGGCAGGGTGCCAAAACGGGTCTAGATTGGTTTTCGGTGGCTACGGAGGCTTCTGGCGGCGGAACTCCCGATCTATTGTGTTCCTCGAAGTTTTTAGGGTATATGGGTATATATAGGAGGAAGAAGTACGTTGGTGGATCTCCGGTCTGTCCATGAGGCAGGGGGCGCGCCGAGGGGGGTGGGCGCGCCCTCCACCCTCGTGGGCAGCCCGGGACTCTCCTAGTCCATCTCCGATACTCCGCGGGCTTCTTCTGGTCCAAAAATAAGTTCCGTGAAGTTTCAGGTCAATTGGACTCCGTTTGATTTTCCTTTTCCGCGATACTCTAAAACAAGGAAAAACAGAAACTAGCACTGGGCTCTAGGTTAATAGGTTAGTCCCAAAAATCATATAAAATAGCATACAAATGCATATAAAACATCCAAGGTTGATAATATAATAGCATGGAACAATAAAAAATTATAGATACGTTGGAGACGTATCAATGCTACAGGCTTCTAGCAAGAACCGTTCTTACCTACGCATCAAAACCACTATGATTTTTCGTCAAGTGTGTTGTTTTAACCTTCAACAAGGACCGGGCGTAGTCAAACTCGATTCAACTAAAGCTGGAGAAACAGACACCCACTAGCCACCTGTGTGCGAAGCACGTCGGTAGAACCAGTCTCATGAACACGGTCATGTAATGTCGGTCTGGGCCGCTTCATCCAACAATACCGCCAAATCAAAGTAAGACATTGCTGGTAAGCAGTATGACTATTATCGCCCAGAACTCTTTGTGTTCTACTCGTGCATATAACATCTATGCATAGACCTGGCTCGGATACCACTGTTGGGGAACGCCGTGTTTCAAAAAATGCATATGATCACACAAGATCTATCTAGGAGATGCATAGCAATGAGAGGGGAGAGTGTGTCTACGTACCCTCGTAGACCGAAAGCGGAAGCGTTTAGTAACGCAGTTGATGTAGTCGAACGTCTTCGCGATCCAACCAATCCAAGTACCCAACGCACGACACCTCCGCGATCAGCACACGTTTAGCTCGATGACGTCCCTCGAACTCTTGATCCAGTTGAGGCCGAGGGAGAGTTCTGTCAGCACGACGGCGTGGTGACGATGATGATGAAGTTACCGATTCAGGGCTTCACCTAAGCACTACAAAGATATGACCGAGGTGTGTAACTGTGGAGGGGGGCACCGGACACGGCTAAAAGATCAACTTGTCTGTATTTGGGGTGCCCCCTCCCCACGTATATAAAGGGGGGAGGAGCGGAGGCCGGCCATAGGTGTGGCACGCCAAGGGGGAGTCCTACTTGGACTCTCGGTCCAAGTAGGATCCGCCCCCCCTTTCTTATTCCTACAAGGAGAAGGGGGGAAAGAGGAGAAGGAGAGAAGGAAAGGGCCCCCTAACCCTAACCCAATTCGGATAGGGCTTGGGGGGCATGCGTCTCCACCTGGACGCCGCCTCCTCTCTTCCACTAGGGCCCATGAAGGCCCATTAACCCCCCGAGGGGTTCCGGTAACCCCCCGGTACTCTAGAAAATGCCCGAACCTATCCGAAACCATTCTGGTGTCCAAACATAACCTTCCAATATATCAATCTTTATATCTCAACCATTTCGAGACTCCTCGTCATGTACGTGATCTCATCCGGGACTCCAAACAAACTTTGGTTCATCAAAACACAAAACTCATAATACAAATCGTCATCGAAAGTTAATCGTGCGGACCTTATGGGTTCGAGAACTATGTAGACATGACCGAGACATATCTTCGATCAATAACCAATAGAGGAACTTGGATGCTCATATTGGCTCCTACATATTCTATGAAGATCTTTATCGGTCAAACCGCATAACAACATACGTTGTTCCCTTTGTCATCGGTATGTTAATTGCCCGAGATTCGATCGTCGGTATCATCATATCTAGTTTAATATCGTCACCGGCAAGTCTCTTTACTCGTTCTGTAATGCATCATCCCGTGGCTAACTCATTAGACACATTGCTTGCAAGGTTCATAGTGATGTGCATTACCGAGAGGGCCCAGAGATACCTCTCTGAAACACAGAGTGACAAATCCTAATCTTTATCTCTGCCAACTCAACAAGCACCATCGGAGACACCTATAGAGCATCTTTATAATCACCCACTTATGTTGTCACATTTGATAGCACACAATGTGTTCCTCCGGTATTCGGGAGTTGCATAATCTCATAGTCCGAGGAACATGTATAAGTCATGAAGAAAGCAATAGCAGAAAAAACTAAACAATCATTATGCTAAGCTAACAGATGGGTCTTGTCCATCACATCATTATCTAATGATGTGATCCCGCTCATCAAATGACAACACATGTCTATGGCTAGGAAACTTAACCATCTTTGATTAACGAGCTAGTCAAGTAGAGGCATACTAGGGACACTCTATTTGTTTATGTATCCACACATGTACTAAGTTTCCAGTTAATACAATTCTAGCATGAATAATAAACATTTATCATGATATAAGGAAATATAAATAACAACTTTATTATTGCCTCTAGGGAATGTTTCCTTCATGTATATCATATATACTTTTGTTGACTTTGCCATCCTTCTTATCCGCCAAGTATTTGGGGTAGTTCCGCTTCCAGTGACCATTTCCTTTGCAGTAGAAGCACTCAGTTTCAGACTTGGGTCTAGCTTTCATGGGAGTGGCAACTTGCTTGCCATTCTTATTGAAGTTTCCTTTCTTTCCATTGCCCTTTTACTTGAAACTAGTGGTCTTGTCAACCATCAACACTTGGTGCTTTTCTTGATTTCTACCTTCGCCGATTTCAGCATTGCGAAGAGCTCGAGAATTGTTTTCGTCATCCCTCGCATATTATAGTTCATCACGAAGTTCCAGTAACTTGGTGATAGTGACTAGAGAACTCTGTCAATCATTATGTTATGTGGAAGATTAACTCCCACTTGATTCAAGCAATTGTAGTACTCAGACATTCTGAGCACATGCTCACTGGTTGAGCTATTCTCCTCCATCTTGTAGGCAAAATACTTGTCAGAGGTCTCATACCTCTCGACTCGGACATGAGTCTGAAATACCAATTTCACCTCTTGGAACATCTTATATTCTCTGTGGTGTTCAAAACATTTTTTAAGTCCCGGTTTTAAGCCGTAAAGCATGGTGCACTAAACTATCAAGTAGTCATCATATCGAGCTTGCCAAATGTTCATAACATCTGCATCTGCACCTGCAATAGGTTAATCACCTAGCGGTGCATCGAGGACATAATTCTTCTGTGTAGCAATGAGGATAATCCTCAGATCATGGATCCAGTCGCATCATTGCTACTATCATCTGTCAACTTATATTTTTCTAGGAACATATCAAAATTAAACGGGGAGCTATAATGTGAGCTATTGATCTACACCATAATTTGCAAATACTACCAAGACTAAGTTCAGGATAAATTAAAGTTCATTTAATCATATTACTTAAGAACTCCCACTTAGATTGACATCCCTCTAGTCATCTAAATGATCACGTGATCCATATCAACTAAACCATGTCTGATGCTACCTCTTGAGCACTGCGTTGGTTTTCCTCGAAGAGGAAGGGATGATGCAGTAAAGTAGCATAATTATTTCCCTCACTTTTTGAGAACCAAGGTATCAATCCAGTAGGAGGCTACGTGCGAGTCCCTCGTACATGCACAAAACAAATAAATCCTCGCAACCAACGCGATAAGGGGTTGTCAATCCCTACACAGCCACTTATGAGAGTGAGATCTAATAGATATGATAAGATAATATTTTTGGTATTTTTATGATAAAGATGCAAAGTAAAATAAAAGCAAAGTAAAGAGCAAAGGAAATAACTAAGTATTAAAAGATTAATATGATGAAGATAGACCCGGGGGCCATAGGTTTCACTAGTGGCTTCTCTCAAGAGCATAAGTATTTTATGGTGGGTGAACGAATTACTGTTGAGCAATTGACAGAATTGAGCATAGTTATGAGAATATCTAGGTATGATCATGTATATAGGCATCATGTCCAAGACAAGTAGACCGACTCCTGCCTGCATCTACTACTATTACTCCACTCATCGACCGCTCTCCAGCATGCATCTAGAGTATTAAGTTAATGAAAACAGAGTAACACCTTAAGCAAGATGACATGATGTAGATTGGTAAACTCATGCAATATGATGAAAACCCCATCTTGTTATCCTCGATGGCAACAATACAATATGTGCCTTGCTGCCCCTACTGTCATTGGGAAAGGACACCGCAAGATTGAACCCAAAGCTAAACACTTCCCCCATTGCAAGAAAGATCAATCTAGTAGGCCAAACAAAATTGATAATTCGAAGAGACTTGCAAAGATAACCAATCATACATAAAAGAATTCAGAGAAGATCCAAATATTGTTCATAGATAGACTTGATCATAAACCCACAATTCATCGGTCTCAACAAACACACCGCAAAAAGAAGATTACGTCGAATAGTTCTCCACAAGAGAGGGGGAGAACATTATATTGAGATCCAAAAAGAGAGAAGAAACCATCTAGCTAATAACTATGGACCTGTAGGTCTGAGGTGAACTACTCACACTTCATTGGAGGGGCTATGGTGATGATGTAGAAGCCCTCCATGATGGATACCCCCTCCGGCGGAGCTCCGGAACAGGCCCCAAGATGGGATCTTGTGGATACAGAAAGTTGCGGCGGTGGAATTAGGGTTGTGGCTCCGTATCTGATCGTTTGGGGGTACGTAGGTATATATAGGAGGAACGAGTACGTCAGTGGAGCAACAGGGGGCCCACGAGGGTGGAGGGCGCGCATGTGGGGTAGGCGCGCCCCCTACCTCGTGGCCTCCTCCTTTGTTTCTTGACATAGGGTCCAAGTCTCTTGGATCATGTTCGGTGAGAAAATCACGTTCCCGAAGGTTTCATTCCGTTTGGACCCCGTTTGATATTCCTTTTCTTCGAAACCCTAAAATAGGCAAAAAACAGCAATTCTGGGCTAGGCCTCTGGTTAATAGGTTAGTCCCAAAAATAATATAAAAGTGGATAATAAAGCCCAATAATGTCCAAAACAGTAGATAATATAGCATGGAACAATAAAAAATTATAGATACGTTGGAGACGTATCAAGCATCCCCAAGCTTAATTCCTGCCCGTCCTCGAGTAGGTAAATGATAAAAACAGAATTTTTGATGCGGAGTGCTACTTGGCATAATTTTAATGTAATTCTCCTTATTGTGGTCTGAATATTCAGATCCTAAAGATTCAAGATAATAGTTCAAATTGACATAAAAATAATAATACTTCAAGCATACTAACTAAGCAATTATGTCCTCTCAAAATAACATGGCCAAAGAAAGTTCATCCCTACAAAATCATATAGTTTAGTCATGGTCCATTTTCGTCACACAAGAATGCTCTCATCATGCACAACCCCGATGACAAGCCAAGCAATTGCTTCATACTTTAGTAACCTCAAACCTATAAACTTTCACGCAATATATGAGCGCGAGCCTTGGATATAACACTATGGGTGGAATAGAATATGATGATGGGGGTTATGTGGAGAAGACAAAAAGGAGAAAGTCTCACATCAACGAGGCTAATCAATGGGCTCTGGAGATGCCCATCGATTGATGTTAATGCAAGGAGTAGGGATTGCCATGCAACGGATGCACTAGAGCTATAAATGTATGAAAGCTCAACAAAAGAAACTAAGTGGGTGTGCATCCAACTTGCTTGCTCACGAAGACCTAGGGCACTTGAGGAGGCCCATTGTTGGAATATACAAGCCAAGTTCTATAATGAAAAATTCCCACTAGTATACGAAAGTGACAAAACAAAAGACTCTCTATCATGAAGATTATGGTGCTACTTTGAAGCACAAGTGTGGAAAAAGGATAGTAGCATTGTCCCTTTTTTTGGCCTTTCTCTTTTTTAGGACAATGCTCTATGATTGATGGTGATCACACTTCTAATTACTTGCAACTCAAGAATTACAACTCGATACTTACAACAAGATATGACTCTATATGAATGCCTCCGGCTGTGTACTGGGATATGCAATGAACCAAGAGTGACATGTATGAAAGGATTATGAACGGTGGCTTTGCCACAAATACTATGTCAACTACATGATCATGCTAAGCAATATGACAATGATGAATGTGTCATGATAAACGGAATGGTGAAAAGTTGCATGGCAATATATCTCGGAATGGCTATGGAAATGTGTAAGTGCATCTAGTGCCACCCCTAGTTGGTTTTGCAGTATTGATGACAAACCTAGTTGAGGGACTAATGTGTTTGTGAGAATTGCAGGATAACACAGGTAGAAGTCCCTCATTGATTCGGTTTTCCTACCAGAGATGACCCCTAAAAATGTATGAAGACATTGATGTCAAAGGTGGTATATGAAGATATTCACATTGAAGACTATGACAAGAGAAGACACCGCATGAAGCCTATGGAGCTCGAAGACTTAGATCTTTCGTAGTTCTTTTTCTTCTGTGTTGAGTCATAGGAACCACCGTACTGTTAAGTGGGGTCCAAGAGAACCAGTCAGAATGACTGAAGTGATGCTTAAACAAAACCTATGTCTTCGAGTGAAGACTATGAGAGCGAATCTTGTCCAGAGTCGGACAAGTCAGCTTTGCTTGTAGCCCAAGTGAAGTTGCCGTGTGAGTTTGAAATCTGACCGTTGGAACACGTGTCAGTTCCTTAGTGACCCAGGGTCATTTCGGACAAATCAGGCGGGGTTGCCTAGTGGCTATAAATAGCCCACCCCCTACAACCATAAACGGTTGGCTGCTCAGATTTAGAGTACGGCTTTTGTCGTTTGATA
This sequence comes from Triticum urartu, assembly GCF_056163025.1. Classification (NCBI taxonomy): domain Eukaryota; kingdom Viridiplantae; phylum Streptophyta; class Magnoliopsida; order Poales; family Poaceae; genus Triticum; species Triticum urartu. Next base: position 485,248,957 of record NC_141875.1, read on the forward strand.
GCAACCCACCTCGAAGCCTTTGAGAGAGAATTCCTTGCGAGGATAAAGCCCTAACCACCCAGAGCCAAAGAGAATTAGGCATCACTTAGGTCTTCTTGTCTGTGTGATCTGAAGACTTATTACACTTGAGGACTGTGCATCCTCCAGCCGGTTAGGCATCGCGTTCTGAGCATCCAAGAGACATTGTGGATTGCCGGTGAACGAAGTCTGTGAAGGTTTGGGAGTCTACCTTGAAGACTTACCAGAGTGATTGGGTGAGGTCCGTGTGACCTTAGCTCAAGGGGAATACGGTGAGGACTGGGTGTCCTGAGCTGCGTGTTCAGGACTGGGTGTCCGGGACTGTGTGTCCTCAGGTTTAAATACCTAGTCGCCCTAACGAGACGTACAGTTGTCACAGCAACTGGAACTCGTCCAACAAATCATTGTCTTCAATGAGTCACTGGTTTCATCCTCCCCTTCTCTTTACGTACTTTTACTCCTTGTGAAGTCATTGTATGATTGCATTATCTTTTATCTTCACTGACTGACTGCTTGTTCTGTTTGGCTTCATAATATCTTCCTACCTGATCCTTACTACATTGCAGCTATTTGTCATTGTGCTTACACTCTATTGAATACTTGACTATGTCTTGCCTAGTGTAGTCTACCTTCCGCTGCAGGGTAATAGGTTTATCTCTGCTGTTTGTCTTCATAACCTCCATGTTTTGAAGACTTTCTTAAAAATCGCCTATTCACCCCCCTCTAGTCGATATAACGCACTTTCAATTGGTATCAGAGCAAGGTGCTCCCTTGTTCTGTGTGATTCGGTTTAACCACCTGAAGTTTTAGCTATGTCGACTGCAGGGATAATTAAAGTCTCCGCTGCGTGCCCCATCTTTGATGGAACTGAATATCCCTACTGGAAGAATAAGACGCGCATGCATCTTGAAGCCATTGACGTCGACCTATGGTATGTCGTCAAGAACGGCATTCCAAAGGCTGGAGAAGGTGTCACTGCTGCTGATGTCAAGAAGTTCGTTCAACTGGATTCTACTGCCAAGAACATCATCTGTGGTCATCTGACCAAAGGACAGTATGGCCGTGTGAGTGCTTTGGAAACATCTAAGCTGGTCTGGGACTGGCTCTCCAAGGTCAACGAAGGTGTCTCAACCCAGAGAGATCAGAGAATCAGTGTCCTTCACAACCTCTTCAACTGCTTCAAGCGAAATGACAATGAGAATGTCCAGCTCACGTTTGATCGACGCACTGACATCACAAATGAGCTTCAAGCCGTAGGTGCCACTGAGATCACCAAGCATGAAGTCATCAAGACACTACTGAGATCACTTGACAGCTCGTTTGACACCCTAGCCCTGATGATTCAAGAACGTCCTGATTTCAAGACACTCGATCCATCTGACATACTTGAGAGGCTCAACACACATGAGTTTCAGCTTTCTGAGAAAAGAGATATCTACGATCCAAACTATGGGCGAACTCGTGCCTTGAAGGTAAAAGCTGTCTCCTCATCTGAAGAAGAATCTGGCAGCAGTTCTGATGATCCTGAAGACATTGGAAAGGAACTTGCTATGCTTGTGAAGAAGTTCCAAAAATTCACCAAGAAGAAAGGCTTCAAAAAGTCTTCACGATCAAGCTCAAGGAATGATGAAGCTTCTGCTCATGACTACAAGAAGAAAACATGCCACAAGTGCAAGAAAACTGGCCACTTCATCCCTGAGTGTCCGCAGTGGGACAATCAGAACAGAAAGAAGAAGAAGAGCAAGGAATATGACTCTGACGACAAGAAGAATAAGAAATACTCAAAGTCTTCTTCCAAGTCTTCCTCAAAGTCTTCATCACACAAGAAGAGCTCATCTGGCAAGGCACGTGCGTTTGTTGGCAAGGAAATGGATTCAGAGGAGGAGTCCGCTTCTGAGGAGGCGGCGGTGGAGTCTGAGGAGGAGTCCGATTCTGGCGTTGCAAGTCTGGCTACAGCATACGTTGCCAAGTCCATGTTCAACACTGAAGACAATGACTTCACCACCAACATCGATGCCAATGACAAGGACTACTCTGCTCCTACCTACTGCTTCATGGCACGTGGTGCCAAGGTAAACACAAGCACTACTCACTATCAAACATCTAGTGACGATGACTCTGATTGTGGTTCAAGACCCAGCTACAAAACACTTGCTAAAATTGCAACTGAACAACAGAAAGCCATGGAACATATTCAAAAACTGTTAGACAAAAGCGATGGTCTGTTGAGCGCTGAAATGACTCGATCTGAGTCCTTAATTGAAGACATAAAAAATCTTCACGTTAAGTATGAGGAACTTGAAAGTCGTCATGATACGCTCTCCACAACTCATGAAAAGCTTTCCTATGATTATCTTCAAAGGAAGCAAGATCTTGAGAAATTGAGAGCGGCTCATGAAGATCTTCAAAAAGAAAACGAGTCACTTCGCGCCGAACAGATGAGTTCCGCTCAGGAAGGATTTGAACCACCATGTCTTAAATGCATTGAGCGTGATAATGCTACTTCTGTTGCTGAATGTTCTACTGCTGCTACAGTTGCAATATCTTCAACTGTTGATGTGGTAACTAACCCCTCTGCTGAGGATACCACTGCTATTGCTGATGAGAATGCTAGGTTGAAGACATTGCTTGAAACAGGGATGTACAAAAGTCTTAAAGGGCATCAGACACTATGTGATGTCCTCAAAAAGCAGATTCTGAACCGAAACCCGAGGAAAGAGGGTGTTGGGTTCGTAAGGAAAATGAATGCTGATGACACTTACTGGAAACCTGAGTAGTACCCCAAAACCACATGGGTTGCTGCAAAGCAACCTTCAGCAGATCCATCCAATCTATCTGGCTTCACTTGTGCTAACCCCATTGTCATTGATGAATCCTTTGGTGCAAACTATAAACTGTTTAAGAATCAGAAAGGTGAAGTGTTTGCCAGGTACATTGGTACTAACTGCAGGAATGGACCGCCTATGAAGAAGATCTGGGTGCCCAAAAGGTGTTTGGAAAATCTTCCTGTGAATGTCATCATGACACCTCAGATGAAGAAGACTAACCCCAGACCACAGGCTTCATACGGCCCAAAGGCTTCATACAGACAAAGGACTCACCTGAGTCGCACTAACGCAAATGTTTTGCAGGGAAACCATACTCAGGCCTATGAATATGAGCGATGTTCATCGAACCGCCATGTTCATAAGACCAAGAACTATTCTGCTTATTCTTATGAGTACTATTGTCCGCCTGCAAGACTTTTTGCTAGGGCTCCAAAGCCAAAGTTCTCAGACGCTGCACTTAGACTTATTGCTTCTAAGCCACCCTTGAAGATGTGGGTGGCTAAGAAAGCTTAACTCTCTTTTGCAGGGAAAGGTCTCCAGCAGAAAACCAAAATCGTCTGACGCTATTGCTGGGGACCTTAAACATCTTGTAGGGCGCAAGATCAAATGCCCGAATGGCATTACTATATACTTCGTTCCTGAATCGTATGCTACTCTCCCTATTAGTCCTAATCTGGATCTAAGCTTTCATAACCCATTGGTTCGTCAAATGTTTTTGCTTCACAATTCTCTTCGTGAAGCCTATCCCCCTAACTGCACTGTAGGGTACGACACCAGCGTCTTCAGAATGGATTATTGATAGTGGGTGTACAAATCACATGACTGGCAAAAGAAGCCTTCTTATGGACTCAACCTTACGTCCATCCGACAAGAGCCACATCACATTTGCTGACACTGGTAAAAGTAAGGTATTGGGTCTAGGTAGAGTTGCAATCTCAAAGGATCAACACATGGACAAAGTCATGCTTGTTGAATCCCTTGGCTTCAACTTAATGTCTATCTCAATGCTTTGCGATTTGAACATGGTCATAATATTTGGAAAATATCGCTGCCTTGTTCTAATGGAATCTGACAAGTCTCTAGTGTTTGAAGGGTATCGGAAAGATGATTTGTACGTGGTAGATTTCTCAGCAGGACCACAGCTTGCCGTATGTCTTCTAGCAAAAGCTTCAGAATAATGGCTCTGGCATCGGAGGCTTGGGCATGCTGGCATGAGGAACCTCCACACCCTTGCAAAGAAGAAGCATGTCATACGCATCGAGGGCGTCAAGTTCAAGAAAGATCACTTATGTGGTGCCTGTGAAGCAAGAAAGATGACGAGGGCCAAACATCCCTCGAAGACAATCATGACTACTACTTGACCCTTCGAACTGCTCCACATGGATCTGTTCGGTCCCACTCATTACTCAACTCTTACTACTACTGCTTGTCTCTATGGCTTTGTCATTGTTGATGATTATTCTAGATATACCTGGGTGCACATAATCCTCTACAAGACTGAAGTGCAGGATGTCTTCAGACGCTTTGCCAATCGAGCAATGAACAACTATGGCGCCACGATAAAGCACATCAGAAGTGACAATGGCACTGAATTCAAGAACACTGGCCTTGATACATATCTTGATACCTTGGGCATCACACATGAATTCTCAGTCCGGTACACGCCACAGCAGAATGGCGTCGTCGAACGCAAGAATAGAACACTCATTGAGATGGCCAGAATGATGCTAGATGAATGCAAGACTCCAAGAAAATTCTGGCCTGAAGCCATTGATACTGCATGTCATACAATCAATCGTCTTTATCTTCACAAGCTTCTGAACAAGACATCTTATGAGCTCCTTACTGGCAAGAAGCCAAATGTCAGTTACTTCAGAGTATTTGGTGCAAGGTGCTAGATCAAGGATCCACATCACACTTCAAAATTTGCACCAAAAGCACATGAGGGCTTTATGCTTGGATATGGAAAGGATTTGCACTCCTACAGAGTCTTTAATCTCTTTCATTATAAAGTGGTTGAAATAGTGGATGTGCGGTTTGATGAGACTAATGGTTCACAAAGAGAGCACCTGCCAAATGTGCTAAATGAAGTTCCATCCAGTGAATCAATCAAGCTAATGGGAACTGGAGAAATCATACCTTCTGAAGCCCAACCTGAAGAGGAACTTATCATCTCCACACTGGACCAACCTGAAGACAATGCTCAACCTGAAGGAAATCCCTCTAGCAATGACAATGATCAGCAAGAGCAAAATCTTCGCCCTGTACATCCTCGTGTTGCCAATGAAGTGCAGATTGAGTGAATAATTGACAGCATCAATGCACCTGGTCCTCTCACTCGATCAAGGGCAACTCAGCTGGCAAATTTCTATGGGCACTTCGCATTCGTCTCAATAACAGAACCCAAGAAAGTGGAAGAAGCCTTCATGGAACCTAAATGGATTCAAGCTATGCAAGAAGAGCTTCAACAGTTTGAGCTGAATAATGTATGGGAACTGGTTAAGCGTCCTGATCCTCGGAAGCACAACATAATAGGCACCAAATGGATATACCGCAACAAGCAAGATGAGCATGGTCAAGTTGTCAGAAACAAAGCTCATCTCGTTGCTCAAGGATACACTCAAGTGGAAGGCATTGACTTCGATGAAACATTTGCTCCTGTGGCTAGAATTGAAGCCATACGCATACTGCTGGCCTATGCCAATCATCACAACATACTTCTATATCAAATGGATGTGAAGAGCGCCTTCCTCAATGGCAAGATTGAAGAAGAAGTGTATTTTGCACAACCACCTGGTTTTGAAGATCCAAAACATCCTGACATGGTATACAAGCTCAACAAGGCACTGTATGGCCTCAAACAAGCCCCTCGGGCCTGGTATGACACACTCAAATAATTCCTGAAGAGCAAAGGCTTCATACCTGGTTCCCTCGACCCCACTCTCTTCACGAAGACATATGATGGTGAACTGTTTGTGTGCCAAATATATGTGGATGACATTATCTTCGGCTGCACCAATCAGAAGTACAGTGAAGAGTTTGGATATATGATGCAAGAGCAATATCAGATGTCCAAGATGGGAGAGCTGAAGTTTTTCCTCGGTCTTCAAATACGACAGCAACGCAACGGCATCATCATATCTCAAGAGAAGTATCTCAAAGATTGCCTGAAGAAGTTCGGTATGCAAGACTGCAAAGGCTTCACAACGCCAATGCCAGCCAAGCATCATCTGGGTCCTGACGACAATGGTAAAGAGTTCGATCAAAAGGTATACCGCTCCATGATTGGTTCTTTGCTTTATCTATGTGCATCTAGGCCAGATATTATGCTTAGTGTTTGCATGTGTGCTCGACTTCAAGCGGCACCAAAGGAGTCGCATCACTTAGCTGTGAAGCGAATTCTTCGATATTTGGCTCACACCCCAACTCTAGGATTATGGTATCCAAAGGGCTCAGAGTTTGATCTGGTTGGATTCTCGGATGCTGATTATGCTGGTGACAATGTTGATCGCAAGTCTACATCAGGCACATGTCACTTTCTGGGACGATCACTTGTATGTTGGTCTTCAAAGAAGCAGAACTGTGTATCTCTCTCCACTGCTAAATCTGAATACATTGCTGCTGGATCTTGCTGCGCTCAGCTTCTGTGGATGAAGCAAACACTCAAGGACTATGGCATTCATCTGAAGCAAGTGCCACTTTACTGCGACAAAGAAAGTGCCATCAAGATTGCCAACAACCCAGTTCAGCACTCGAAGACAAAGCACATTGAAATTCGTCATCACTTTCTCAGAGATCATGTTGTGAAGGAAGATATTGACATCATACACGTCAACACTGAAGAGCAATTGGCAGATATCTTCACCAACCCCTTGGATGAGAAGAGATTTTGCAAGTTACGGTGTGAGCTAAATATCTTGGAATCCTCAAATGTCCTGTGATCAGGCACGCATCCTAACACTTATGCATATTGATGACTTAGATGTGCAACACACGAAGTAAAGTATATCTTCAATCAATGAAGACATACATTCTAAGTGTGAATACATTAATGTGGAATTTGACTTCGGAGCGCCACGATAATTGTGCGCCGTGTCTGGGTCTAATACTTCCTATACGGTGGGTAACGCCACCACCAAATGTTCTGTTTGAAGTGTTTCACTCATGGCGTTACATTTGCTATGTCTTCACATTTGGATTGGCTTCAATCTCAACATGTCTTCATGATTATCTTCACTATGTTGATTATATATATATACTAGTGTTCTGTCCTCTACAGCATTCACTTATAGCTATGTCTTCTTATTGAATCTTTTGAACTAAGTGAATGTGATCGGACCCTAACCTCTCTATGCTTTCTATCTCAAACTCTATCTCTCCAAATCATATGCATTCTATTGAAACTGTCGAATGTCTTCTCTGCGTCCTTGTCAGCAGAAGATACAAAGACAAACATTAAGTCCGTTTTCAACGCTCATTCCTTCACCTGAAACCCGGAGAAGTGGGAACGACCACCCGACAATCCAGGCGTGCGTGGGACATGGAACAACCTCCGATATGCTGCATGATGGCCACGTACCCCTCAGATGCGAATCGCCAGGGGCACCTATGTAATAATGTAGTGCCGCCCCTGTACCTATAAATACATGCCTCACCACAGTCATTATCTCTTCCTCCACTCTCGCACGAACCCTAGCGCCACCGCTAGCCCTCGACGACGCCGGCGATGAAGCGCTTCGCTGCCGCAACCTCTCTGATGCCGTCTTCACGCCGACCGCGGACATCGTCCTCTCCGCCGTCGCCGTAGGTGTCCTCCGTCGCCAAGTTAGGGCACGGAAGATCGAACTGCTTGGCCTCCTCTCCCACTCCGTCTAGCAGTTCTTAGTGTGGTAAATAAAACTTCCTTTTTACGGCCCCTTTGATCCTATGGCTTTGTCACTTTCTACCACAAGCAGTTTCTATTCACACAAGTTGGATCTCTTTCATACTGCATCTCATAACATGCCTAGTATATTCACTTGTGCTTCACAAAGTAGTTAGATTCCTCACTTGTACTGATCTCTGGATTCGTACAAATCTGGAACCAACTCCTTATCTATGAGTGAATGTCTTCGCACGATGAGGTCAATGTCTTCTAAACTGATTTATCTTCAAAATTGTATGAGAATGCATATGACCTCTTCCCCTTCCCTTGCACCTTAATGCTGTCACATGTACATGTCCATGGGAGAATCCCTTGGTTCTCATAGTCTGCATTCATTTGCAGAATTCTTACAGCATCATATAAATTCTCCCGAAGCCAGTTCCTGTTTGTCCAGCAAGCGAAAACCTTTGAAGCCTTTGAACGTGTTGAAGCCATTCAGTTTGAAGTTCATGGCTGCAGAGAAATCAGTAAGGAAGGGTGGCAGACAACGTCGTGGGGGAACATCAAGAGATTTGCCTGATGACCTCTCAGAGCTTTACAAGACAGATCCTAAAGAGGATTACAATCAGCGCAAGACCCGAATCCAATGGATTCGAAGATATTGGGCAGAACAATGGTTCAAATACCGGTTTGTGACCCAGTAATATGCTGAGAAAAATGCCATCAAGAGACCGTGGGGAGACATCCTATACAAGAATCTTCAACCCAGGTCCAGAGAAGAAGCCATTGAACAAGGCTTCTATCCCTGCATGGTCCGTGGGCCACAACCTGCAGATGCACACCCATCGTCACTACTATGGTGTCATGACGACAATCTGTTCAAGCGAAACTTCCAGTTTGCCAAGAACTCAGCGAAGCAGAACAAGAAGTCTTTGGGATTAGACTTCAACCTTGGTCCCTCTGCTCCAAGGGCTGATGGCACACGAGATGCAGAACCCAATGTCGTCGGTCCTTTCTACAACCTTGAAGGTCTCATCACCCATATCTTGGTTCAAGGGACAGCCGTGAATGAGCCTGCAGCTGACGCTGAATCAGATGAAGCGCCTACAGCGCCGAAGCCAAAGAAGTTGAAGTAGCCTAAAGCTTCAAAGCCTGCCTCTTCACCAAAAATCTCACGGGCGAAGCCACTGGCAACTGCACCTCCTGAAGACAGTGTGCAGTCTGAAGATTTGTCACGCATCTCCAAGCCCCAAAAGGTCAAGATGCCTCTGCCACACACCGGCCAAGAGCTAACAGCTGCTGCCATTCTGCGCAATGATGCCATTGATCTGTCAAGTGATGAAGATCTTGCAGATGACGCTCTTGAGCAACTCATCAAGAGCAAAGAAGAAGCAGAAATCTTCAATGATCTGCCTCTCTTTGATGTAACAATCATCCACAACTTCATTGATGAGTGGTTTGGCACGCCAAACATCAGCTTCGATGATCTGCAACTACCCATTGGCCTCAGTGTCACGTTCCATGGCGCCATTGCTTCAGAGTTAGCTATCGCCCAGCACATTGTTGAACTGAAGCAGAAGATTGACTTTGAGAAATCTCAGTTCAAGAAGCATATGGACGAGCTCAGCGTGCAGGACGTGAAGAACTTCAAGGTTATGTTGCACGAGCTCAAGGAAGCCTTTCTCAAGAAACGTACAGAAGCTCAAGGTTCTCGTGAGCGCATGAAGGTTCTGGCTGACAGATGTGTGCAAGCCTACAATGAGGCTGAGAAGCGCAAGGCCCTTGGGCGTCCTGGCATCGACCCTAGGATGGCTGCCAAGAAGAAGAAGAAGCCCGCTATGGCTGAACCCGAAGCACCAAGGCAGGAAGCAGATTCCATTGTCTTCCCAACTAGCATGACTGGCCCGAAGCCCAAGGCCAGGTCAACCGCTTCATAACTGAAGAAGACGAGGACTGCTGAGGCTGAAGCAAGGAAGAGGAAATATCCTAAAGCCTCTGCTACTGCCCCCTCCAAGAAGAAAAGAAAGACAAAGAAGGAACGGGCTGCTCCCACAGAGCCCTTGATTGTTGAACCCATTTCCATGATTCACCCTGACGCTGAACCACAAGAACGCCAACTAACTGTCCATGAGCCTGCTTTCACAGGGGCTCATGAAGCTGAAGACATTCCAGCAGCTGATCCCATCGCTGCTGAAGACAATGGTCACCATGACCATGTTGAAGATGATGCAGTTCTTCCTCAGCTCGAGCACCAACAGGTATCATCGCCTGTGCTAACGCACAACGAACTCATCAGCATTGGTCATCCACTGGCGCCAATTGCGCAGGATGCTTCATGGGCTGATCGCCCACAAGAGGAAGAAGACTCTGAGGCCCAGCCAACACCAACTCCACAGGCGTCGCCCGTGTTGCTTAGGCTTCGCAAAGGTCCAAGGCCTCAAGTCTCTGCGTCTGAAGCTAAAATTGCTGAAGACATTCCGGCTGCATCAGCCGATGAAGAAGAAGTACCACAAGCTGCTACTCCCCTGTCCCACCAAGAAGCGGTTCTCGAGGAGAACGTGATTGTGACCGACCCTCCAGCTCGTCAAGTGGAGGTTGAAAATCTTGCGGCTGCCACCACCAACACCACTGAAGCCACTGACGCTGTCATGTCTGAAGCAAATGTGGAGCCCTCATCAACAAAAGCATCAGAAGTCAGCGAAGCCACTGATCCCGCTGCTTCTGTTCCTGCGTTTGCTGCCGGTCCCTAGTTCGACTATCATGTTGAGCACAGGCCTCAGGTAGAGAAGCCAATCCCAAGATTGCCCAGGTTCCCAGGTCCTGCATCAGCACCTGGCTCCTTCAATATCAATGGCTTCAGAGCAGACAACACATTCTTCAATAGCTCCAGGAACTCCTACTCAAGGGAAAGAATATCATCTGATCGGTTCTGGAGCTATCCGCAGCGAAGCTATTACTCCTGCATTCTTTACAACCAAGGTCACATCTTCCCACACAAGCGCCTTGACATTGAAGCAATAGCTGGTCTGCCCTGTCTAGAAGAAGCTCTGGATTGCTTCAAAGAGGTTGGATTGCTGTCGTTCGTCACCGACCAAGAGCATTGGAATGAAGAGTTGCTCCTCCAATTCTACGCCACACTTCACATCCGCGGGTATAACAGAGATCCGAAGACTTGGGTCCTGGAGTGAATGACAGGAAACGTTCATCATGAAGCCAAAGCCTTTGACATAATTGAGCTCACTGGTTTGCCCACTCCTGGCGATCTCTACGAACATGGCTATCAGCTTCATAGTGAAGCTGTTGAGAGCATCTTTCAGAAGACTGAACCTAACATGAGTCAGATGCTCAGTATGATGAAGCCATTGCCCCAAGATGCCACATATCCCACAGAGTTCTTCGTTGAAGACCTAGAGTATCTGCCAAGGACTATCTATCATATCATAAGGCGAACTCTCTGGCCCATCAAAGGGCACTCCCCACATGCCAAGCTGGAAGGTGCAATGAAGACTTTAGTCTTCTATATTCTTCATGGAAAATGCTTCAATGCACAGGACTTCTTCATTCGCCAACTTGCTGCATCAGGCTCCGATCTGTTTGGCTTGAAGTTCTACGCCCCATGGGTAATGCGGCTGATCAAACTTCACTCCGCTATCTCATATCAGCCATCTGCTCGCAATCATCGGATCTTCTTGCCTGATGTGGACATGTCTATTGAAGCCATCTATCCTGAGCCTGCCAAGGAACCTCTAAGTCTTCAGAATGTAGAGCATCAAAGTTCTTCTCAGAACGTTGAAGGCATCGAAGTAGTAACTCGTGTGTATCCTTTGGCTGGCACTACACGTGCACCGCATCCTGCTCTCACTGAAGCCACTGATAGCACCATTGCCCAACGACCCAATAAGCGCACTCGTGTTCTCAATGACCGAGAGCTCCTGGTGGCTCTTCATCAGAAACAGGATAGGCATCATGACTGGCTGAAGCATCAAATGCAAAGCCTCTTGGTGGATGTTAATCGCATTCGCAATCTTGCCACCAAGAATGCCTTTGTTGCTCATGAAACCTCTCGACGCACATGGAAAGGGCTGACGCTGATGTGTTCTGAAGATGATCTTCAAGAGGATGGCTTCTCTGAGCGCTTCAAGTTTGACTCCACACCTCCTCGAAGGGCAGTGCTGCGACGAACTCCATCTCTTGAAGACTCTGAGTTCTCTTCCTCTGCTGCAACTATGAATGCCAGAGTAATCGAAGATGAAGACGATGCTACTTCACCACCACCTCCTTCAGCACGCGTCGACACTGCTCCAAGTTCTTCTACACCGCCGAACACCACTGACGACCCTGCTGCTTCACCTACTCTTCATGGGAACGAGTAGATGCTCTATGTCTTCGAACCTTTTTGGTCCTTACTGACAAAAGGGGGAGAAGCATATGAGTTTGATAGTCTTCAAGCGGGTCCATATGGGCGGGTGCTTTATATTTTGCTTCGTGTTTACAACTCTCGTTTTGAAACATTTGGTTCTTTGAGTTGTAACACTTAAACTCGATGGCCGTCTGCTACTTATTTGCCACCTTGTGATGCGATGATAAATTCCGCATGTGCGACGATAAATCCCGCACTTAGATCATTTTGCAGATGTCCATTTTCCATTATGCATCTCATTATCTTCACATACCTTCACATGCATAGTGGATTGTCATCATAAGTTGAAGTGGATCTCCACAAGCACAACCTACCATGTGCATTTGCATTCCAAAAGCAAATTACTTATATGCACATCTTCAGGGGGAGCCCTTGCAACTTATGAAGACAATTCCTTATCCTTTACAATTTCACATATTATATTCCCCGTTGAAAACTTCAACTAGTTTGTCATCAATCACCAAAAAGGGGGAGATTGTATGTGCATCTAGTGCCACCCCTAGTTGGTTTTGGAGTATTCATGACAAACCTAGTTGAGGGACTAATGTGTTTGTGAGAATTGCAGGATAACACAGGTAGAAGTCCCTCATTGATTCGGTTTTCCTACCAGAGATGACCCCTAAAAATGTATGAAGACATTGATGTCAAAGGTGGTATATGAAGATATTCACATTGAAGACTATGAAAAGAGAAGACACCGCATGAAGCCTATGGAGCTCGAAGACTTAGATCTTTCGTAGTTCTTTTTCTTCTGTGTTGAGTCATAGGAACCACCGTACTGTTAAGTGGGGTCCAAGAGAACCAGTCAGAATGACTGAAGTGATGCTTAAACAAAACCTATGTCTTCGAGTGAAGACTACGAGAGCGAATCTTGTCCAGAGTCGGACAAGTCAGCTTTGCTTGTAGCCCAAGTGAAGTTGCCGTGTGAGTTTGAAATCTGACCATTGGAACACGTGTCAGTTCCTTAGTGACCCAGGGTCATTTCAGACAAATCAGGTCGGGTTGCCTAGTGGCTATAAATAGCCCACCCCCTACAACCATAAACGGTTGGCTGCTCAGATTTAGAGTACGGCTTTTGAGAGAGAATTCCTTGCGAGGATAAAGCCCTAACCACCCATAGCCAAAGAGAATTAGGCATCACTTAGGTCTTCTTGTCTGTGTGATCTGAAGACTTATTACACTTGAGGACTGTGAATCCTCCAGCCGGTTAGGTGTCGCGTTGTGAGCATCCAAGAGTCATTGTGGATCGCCGGTGAACGAAGTCTGTGAAGGTTTGGGAGTCTACCTTGAAGACTTACCAGAGTGATTGGGCGAGGTCTGTGTGACCTTGGCTCAAGGGGAATACGGTGAGGACTGGGTGTCTTGAGCTGCGTGTTCAGGACTGGGTGTCCGGGACTGTGTGTCCTCAGGTTTAAATACCTAGCTGCCCTAACCAGACGTACAGTTGTCACAACAACTGGAACTGGTCCAACAAATCATTATCTTCAACGAGTCACTGGTTTCATCCTTCCCTTCTCTTTACGTACTGTTACTCCTTGTGAAGTCATTGTATGATTGCACTATCTTTTATCTTCACTGAGTGACTGCTTGTTCTGTTTGGCTTCATAATATCTTCCTACCTCATCCTTACTACATTGCAGCTATTTGTCATTGTGCTTACACTCTATTGAATACTTGACTATGGCTTGCCTAGTGTAGTCTACCTTCCGCTGCAGGGTAATAGGTTTATTTCTACTATTTGTCTTCATAACTTCCATGTTTTGAAGACTTCCATAAAAATCGCCTCTTCACCCCCCTCTAGTCGATATAACGCACTTTCAAAATGCCATAATAGGTAGGTATGGTGGCTGTTTTGAGGAAGATATAAGGAGGTTTATGTGTGAAAGAGCGTATCATATCACGGGGTTTGGATGCACCGGCGAAGTTTGCACCAACTCTCAATGTGAGAAAGGGCAATGCACGGTACCGAAGAGGCTAGCAATGATGGAAGGGTGAGAGTGCGTATAATCCATGGACTCAACATTAGTCATAAAGAACTCACATACTTATTGCAAAAATCTACAAGTCATCAAAAACCAAGCACTACGCGCATGCTCCTAGGGGGATAGATTGGTAGTAAAAGACCATCGCTCGTCCCCGGCCGCCACTCATAAGGAAGACAATCAAATAACACCTCATGTTTCAAATTTGTTACATAACGTTTACCATACGTGCATGCTACGGGACTTGCAAACTTCAACACAAGCATTTCTCAAATTCACAACTACTCAACTAGCACGACTTTGATATTATTACCTCCATATCTCAAAACAATCATCAAGCATCAAACTTCTCTTAGTATTCAAAACACTCATAAGATTTTTTTTACTAATCTTGAACACCTAGCATATTAGGATTATTTAAGCAAATTGCCATGCTATTTAAGACTCTTAAAATAATCTAAGTGAATCATGAGAGATCAATAGTTTCTATAAAACAAATCCACCACCGTGCTCTAAAAGATATAAGTGAAGTACTAGAGCAAAACTATATAACCCAAATGATATAAGCGAAGCACATAGAGTATTCTAACAAATTCCAAATCATGTATGGCTCTCTCAAAGGGTGTGTATAGCAAGGATGATTGTGGTAAACTAAAAAGCAAAGACTCAAATCATACAAGACGCTCCAAGCAAAACACATATCATGTGGTGAATAAAAATATAGCTCCAAGCAAAGTTACCGATAGAAGTAGACGAAAAGAGGGGATGCCTTCCGGGGCATCCCCAAGCTTTGGCTTTTAGGTATCCTTAGATTATCTTGGGGGTGCTATAACTGCATCTAGTGCCACCCCTAGTTGGTTTTGGAGTATTGACGACAAACCTGGTTGAGGGACTAATGTGTTTGTGAGAATTGCAGGATAACACAGGTAGAAGTCCCTCATTGATTCGGTTTTCCTACCAGAGATGACCCCTAAAAATGTATGAAGACATTGAAGTCAAAGGTGGTATGTGAAGACATTCACATTGAAGACTATGACAAGAGAATACATCGTGTGAAGACTATGGAGCGCGAAGACTTAGCAGTTTCGTCGTTCTGTGTTTTTCTTTATTGAGTCACAGGAACCACCGTACTGTTAAGTGGGGTCCAAGAGAACCAGTCAGAATGACTGAAGTGATGCTTAACCAAAATCCTATGTCTTCGAGTGAAGATAATGAGAGCAAATCTTATCCAGAGTTGGATAAGTTAGCTTTGCCTGTAGCCCAAGTAAAGTTGCCGTGTGTGTTTATAATCTGACCATTGGAACACATGTCAGTTCCTTAGTGACCAAGGGTCATCTCGAACAAATCAGGTCGGGTTGCCTAGTGGCTATAAATAGCCCACCCCCTACAACCATAAACGGTTGGCTGCTCAGAGTTAGTGTACGGCTTTTGTCGTTTGAGAGCAACCCACCTCGAAGCCTTTGAGAGAGAATTCCTTGCGAGGATAAAGCCCTAACCACCCAGAGCCACAGAGTGTTAGGCATCACTGAAGTCTTCCTGTCTGTGTGATCTGAAGACTTATTACACTTGAGGACTGTGAATCCTCCAGCCGGTTAGGTGTCGCGTTGTGAGCATCCAAGAGTCATTGTGGATCGCCGGTGAACGAAGTCTATGAAGGTTTGGGAGTCTACCTTGAAGACTTACTAGAGTGATTGGGCGAGGACTGGGTGTCCTTAGCTCAAGGGGAATAAGGTGAAGACACAGTCTTCTGAGTTGAATCTCAGCCTCCCTAACCAGACGTACAGTTGTCACAGCAACTGGAACTGGTCCAACAAATCATTGTCTTCAACGAGTCACTGGTTTCATCCTTCCCTCTCCTTTACTTACGGTTGGCCCTGGTGAAGTCATTGTATGATTGCATTATCTTTTGTCTTCACTGAGTGACTGCTTATACTGACTGGCTTCACACTATCTTCCTATCTGATCTAAACTGCCTAGCTGCTATTAGTCATTGTGCTTTCACTTCATTGAATATTTGACTATAGCGTGTTTAGTGTGGTCTACCTTCCGCTGCATGGTAATAGGTTTATTTCTATCGTTTGTCTTCGAAACTTCCATGTTTTGAAGACTTTCATAAAATCTCCTATTCACCCCCCCTCTAGTCGATCACTAGCACTTTCAATTGGTATCAGGGCAATGTACTCCCTTGTTCTGTGTGATTCGGTTTAACCACCTAGAGTTTTAGCTATGTCGACTGCAGGGATAATCAAAGTCTCTGCTGCGTGCCCAGTCTTCGATGGAACTGAATATCCCTACTGGAAGAATAAGATGCGCATGCATCTTGAAGCCATTGATGTCGACCTATGGTATGTCGTCAAGAATGGCGTTCCCAAGGCCAGTGAAGGTGTCACCGCTGCTGATGTCAAGAAGTTCGTTCAACTGGACTCCATTGCCAAGAACATCATCTGTGGTCATCTGACCAAAGGACAGTATGGCCGTGTGAGTGCTTTGGAAACATCTAAGCTAGTCTAGGACTGGCTCTCCAAGGTTAACGAAGGCGTCTCAACCCAGAGAGATCAGAGAATCAGTGTCCTTCGCAACCTCTTCAACCGCTTCAAGAGAAATGACAATGAGAATGTCCAGCTCACGTTTGATCGACTCACTGACATCACCAATGAGCTTCAAGCCCTCGGCGCTACTGAGATCACCAAGCATGAAGTCGTCAAGACACTCCTGAGATCACTTGACAGCTCGTTTGACACCCTAGCCCTGATGATTCAAGAACGTCCTGACTTCAAGACACTCGATCCGTCTAACATACTTGAGAGGCTCGACACACATGAGTTTCAGCTTTCTGAGAAAAGAGACATCTACGGTCCCAACTATGGGCGAACTCGTGCCTTGAAGGCAAAAGCTGTCTCCTCATCTGAAGAAGAATCTGATAGCAGTTCTGATGATCCTGAAGACATTGGAAAGGAGCTTGCTATGCTTGTGAAGAAGTTCCAAAAATTCACCAAGAAGAAAGGCTTCAGAAAGTCCTCACGATCAAGCTCAAGGAATGATGAAGCTTCTGCTCATGACTACAAGAAGAGAACATGCCACAAGTGCAAGAAACCTGGCCACTACATATCTGAGTGTCCGTAGTGGGACAATGAGAACAAGAAGAAAAAGAAGAGCAAGGAGTATGATTCTGACGACAAGAAGAAGAAGAAGAAGAAATACTCAAAGTCTTCTTCCAAGCCTTCTTCAAAGTCTTCATCACACAAGAAGAACTCATCTGGCAAGGCTTGTGCGTTTGTTGGCAAGGAAATGGATTCAGAGGAGGAGTACGCTTCTGAGGAGGCGGAGATGGAGTCTAAGGAGGAGTCCGATTCTGGTGTGGCAAGTCTGGCTACAGCCTACGTTGCCAAGTCCATCTTCAACACTGAAGACAATGACTCTGTCACCAACGTCGATGCTAATGACAAGGGCAACTCCACTCCCACCTACTGCTTCATGGCACGTGGTGCCAAGGTAAACTCAAGCGCCACTCACTATCAAGCATCAAGTGAAGATGACTTTGATTGTGGTTCCAAACCCAGCTACAAAACACTTGCTAAAATTGCAACTGAACAACAGAAAGCTATGGAACATATTCAAAAACTATTAGACAAAAGCGATGACCTGTTAGACGCTGAAATGACTCGATCTCAGTCCTTAATTAAATACATAAAAAATCTTCATGTTAAGTATGAGGAACTTGAAAGTCGTCATGAAACGCTCTCAACAACTCATGAAAAGCTTTCCTATGATTATCTTTAAAGGAAGCAAGATCTTGAGAAATTGAGAGCGGCTCATGAAGATCTTCAAAAGGAAAATGAGTCACTTCGTGCCAAACAGATCAGTTCCGCTCAGGAAGGATTTGAACCACCATGTCTTAAATGCCTTGAGCGTGATAACGCTACTTCTGTTGCTGAATGTTCTACTGCTGCTACTGTTGCAATATCTTCAACTACTGATCTGGTAACTAACCCCTCTGCTGAGGATGCCACTGCTATTGCTGATGAGAATGCTAGGTTGAAGACATTGCTTGAAACAGGGATGTTCAAAAGTCTCAAAGGGCATCAGACATTATGTGATGTTCTCAAAAGGCAGATCCTGAACCAAAACCCTAGGAAAGAGGGTGTTGGGTTCGAAAGGAAAATGAATGCTGATGGCTCTTACTGTAAACCTGAGCAGTACCCCAAAACCACATGGGTTGCTGCAAAGGAACCTCCAGCGGATCCATCCACCCTATCTGGCTTCACTTGTGCTAATCCCATTGTTATTGATGAATCCTTTGATGCAAACTATAAACTGTTTAAGAATCAGAATGGTGAAGTGTTTGCAAGGTATATTGGTACTAACTGCAGGAATGGGCCGCCTATGAAGAAAGTCTGGGTGCCGAAGAGATGTTTGGAGAATCTTCCTGTGAATGTCGTCATGACACCACACATGAAGAAGACAAACCCCAAACCGCAGGCTTCATACGGTCCAAAGGCTTCATACAGACAGAGGACTCACCTGAGTCGCACTAACGCAAATGTTTTGCAGGGAAACCTCACTCAGGCCTATGAATATGAGCGCGTTTCATCAAACCGCCATGTTCATAAGACCAAGAACTACTCTGCTTATTCTTATGAGTACTATTGTCCACCTGCAAGACTTTTTGCTAGGGCTCCAAAGCCAAAGTTCTCAGATGCTGCACTTAGACTCATTGCTTTGAAGCCACCCTTGAAGATGTGGGTGGCTAAGAAAGCTTAACTCTCTTTTTGCAGGGAAAGGTCTCCAGCCGAAAACCAAAATCGCCTGAAGCTATTGCTGGTGACCTTAAACATCTTGCAGGGCGCAAGATCAAATGCCCAAATGGTCTTATTATGTATTTTGTTCCTGAGTCGCTTGCTACTTGCCCTATCAGTCCTAACCTTGATCTAAGCTTTCATAATCCACTTGCTCGTCAAATGTTTTTGCTTCACAATTCTCTTCGTGAAGCCGATCCCCCTAACTGCACTGTAGGGTACGACACCAGCTGCTTCAGAATGGATTATTGATAGTGGGTGTACTAATCACATGACCGGCAAGCGAAGTCTTCTTATGGACTCAACCTTACGTCCATCTGACAAAAGTCACATCACATTTGCTGACACTGGTAAAAGCAAGGTATTGGGTCTAGGTAGAGTAGCAATCTCAAGGGATCAACACATGGATAAAGTCATGCTTGTTGAATCCCTTGGTTTCAACTTAATGTTTGTCTCAATGCTTTGCGATTTAAACATGATTGTGATGTTTGGAAAATATCGTTGCCTTGTTCTAATGGAATCTGACAAGTCTCTAGTTTTTGAAGGGTATCGGAAAGATGATTTGTACATGGTAGATTTCTCAGCAGGACCACAACTTGCCGTATGTCTTCTAGCAAAAGCTTCAGAATGCTGGCTCTGACATCGATGGCTAGGGCATGCTGGCATGAGGAACTTGCACACTCTTGCAAGAAAGAAGCATGTCATAGGCATCGAGGGCGTCAAGTTCAAGAAGGATCACTTATGCGGTGCCTATGAAGTAGGAAAGATGACGAGGGCCAAGCATCCCTCAAAGATAATCATGACAACGACTCAACCCTTCGAACTGCTCCACATGGACCTTTTCGGTCCCACTCATTACTCAACTCTTACTACTACTGCTTGTCTCTATGGCTTTGTCATTGTTGATGATTATTCAAGATATACTTGGGTGCATATAATCCTCTACAAGACTGAAGAGCAGGATGTCTTCAGACGCTTCGCCAATCGAGCCATGAACAACTATGGCGTCAAGATAAAGCACATCAGAAGTGACAATGGCACTGAATTCAAGAACACTGGGCTAGATACATATCTTGATACTTTGGGCATCACTCATGAATTCTCAGCTCCGTACACGCCACAGCAGAATGGCGTCGTCGAACGCAAGAACAGAACACTTATTGAGATGGCCCGGACGATGCTTAATGAATACAAGACTCCAAGAAAATTCTGGCCTAAAGCCATTGATACTGCATGCCATATCATCAACTGTGTTTATCTTCATAAGCTTCTCAACAAGACATCCTATGAGCTCCTTACTGGCAAGAAGCCAAATGTCACTTACTTCAGAGTATTTGGTGCCAGGTGCTGGATCAAGGATCCACATCACACTTCAAAATTTGCACCGAAAGAACATGAAGGTTTTATGCTTGGATATGGAAAGGATTCGCACTCCTAAAGAGTCTTAAACCTCTTTCACTATAAAGTGGTTGAAACTGTGGATGTGCGGTTCGATGAGACTAACGGCTCACAAAGAGAGTACCTGCCAAATGTGCTAATTGAAGTTCCATCCAGTGAATCAATCAAACTTATGGGAACTGGAGAAATCATACCATCAGAAGCTCAGCCTGAAGAGGAACTTATCATCTCCGCACCTGATCAACCTGAGGACAATGCTCAGCCTGAAGCAATCCTTCTAACGATAACAATGATCAGCAAGAGCAAAATCTTCGTCCTATACATCCTCGTGTTGCAAATGAAGTACAGATTGAGAGAATAATTGATAGCATCAATGCACCAGGTCCACTCACTCATTCAAGGGCAACACAGCTAGCAAATTTCTGTGGGCACTTCGCATTCGTCTCAATATCTGAATCCAAGAAAGTTGATGAAGCCTTCATGGAACCTAAATGGATTCAAGCTATGCAAGAAGAGCTTTAACAGTTTGAGTTGAATAATGTATGGGAACTGGTTAAGCGTCCTGATCCTCGTAGGCACAATATAATAGGCACTAAATGGATATATCGCAACAAACAAGATGAGCATGGTCAAGTTGTCAGAAACAAAGCTCGTCTCGTTGCTCAAGGATACACTCAAGTTGAAGGGATTGACTTCGATGAAACATTTGCTCCTGTGGCTAGGCTTGAAGCCATACGCATACTGCTGGCCTATGCAAATCATCATAACATTCTTCTGCATCAAATGGATGTGAAGAGCGCTTTTCTCAATGGCAAGATTGAAGAAGAAGTGTATGTTGCACAACCACCTAGCTTTGAAGATCTAAAACATCCTGACATGGTGTACAAGCTCAACAAGGCACTGTATGGCCTCAAACAAGCCCCTCGGGCTTGGTATGACACACTCAAAGACTTCCTGAAGAGCAAAGGCTTCAAACTTGGTTCCCTCGACCCCACTCTCTTCACGAAGACATATGATGGTGAACTGTTTGTGTGCCAAATATATGTGGATGACATTATCTTCGGCTGCACCAATCAAAAATACACTGACGAGTTTGGATACATGATGCAAGAGCAATATCAAATGTCCATGATGGGTGAGCTGAAGTTCTTCCTTGGTCTTCAAATACGTCAGCAATGCAACGACATCTTTATATCTCAAGAGAAATACCTCAAAGATTTCCTGAAGAAATTAGGGATGCAAGATTGCAAAGGCTTCACGACGCCAATGCCAACCAAACATCATTTGGGTCCCGATGACAATGGTAAAGAGTTCGATCAAAAGGTATACCGCTCCATGATTGGTTCTTTGCTTTATTTATGTGCATCTAGGCCAGATATCATGCTTAGTGTTTTCATGTGTGCCCGGTTCCAAGCGGCACCAAAGGAATCGCATCACTTAGCTATGAAGCGAATTCTCAGATATCTGGCTCACACCCCAACACTAGGATTATGGTATCCAAAGGGCTCAGAGTTTGATCTAGTTGGATTCTCGGATGCTGATTATGCTAGTGAAAAGGTGGATCGCAAGTCTACATCAGGCACATGTCATTTTCTGGGATGATCACTTGTATGTTGGTCTTCAAAGAAGCAGAACTGTGTATCTCTCTCCACTGCTGAATCTGAATACATTGCTGCTGGATCTTGCTGCGCCCAGCTTCTATGGATGAAGCAAACACTCAAAGACTATGGCATTCATCTGAAGCAAGTGCCACTCTACCGCGACAACGAAA
The DNA here is from genome assembly GCF_056163025.1 of Triticum urartu. NCBI lineage: Eukaryota > Viridiplantae > Streptophyta > Magnoliopsida > Poales > Poaceae > Triticum > Triticum urartu. The sequence goes on from NC_141875.1 coordinate 485,271,034, forward strand.
GCGCCATCAAGATTGCCAACAACCCAGTTCAGCACTCGAAGACAAAGCACATTGAAATTCGTCATCACTTTCTCAGAGATCATGTAATGAAGGAAGATATTGATATCATACATGTCAACACTCAAGAGCAATTGGCAGATATCTTCACCAAGCCCTTGGATGAGAAGAGGTTTTGCAAGTTACGGTGTGAGCTAAATATCTTGGAATCCTCAAATGTCCTGTGATCAGGCACACATCCTAACACTTAAGCATGTTGATGACATAGATGTGCAACACACGAAGTAAAGTATATCTTCAATCAATGAAGACTTACATTCTGAGTGTGAATACATTAACGTGGAACTTGACTTCAGAGCGCCACGATAATTGTGCGCCGTGTCTGGGTCTAATACTTCCTATACGGTGGGTAACGCCACCACCAAATTATTCTGTTTGAAGTGTTTTACTCATGGCGTTACATTTGATATGTCTTCACATTTGGATTGTCTTCAATTTCAACTTGTCTTCATGATTATCTTCACTATGTTGATTTGATTGTCTTCTGATATATACATATTAGTGTTCTGTCCTCTACAACATTCACTTATAGTTATGTCTTCCTTGTTGAATCTTTTGAACTAAGTAAATGTGATCGGACCCTAATCTCTCTATGCCTTCTATCTCAAACTCTATCTGTCCAAATCATATGCATTCTATTGAAACTGTCGAATGTCTTCTCTGCGTCCTTGTCAGCAGAAGATACAGAGACAAACATTAAGTCTGTTTTAAATGCTCTATCCTTATTGCCTGAAATCCGGAGAAGCCAGAACGACCATCCGATAGTTTGGGTGGGCGTGGGAATGTGGGACAACTCCGAGTATGTTGCATGCTTGCCACGTGTCCCTCAGATGTGAACCGCCAGGTGCACCTACGTAATTACGCTGCGCCGCATACTTCCCTATAAATACATGTCCCCTGTGGTCAAGAAAACCTTCTTCCACCTCTCCACCTTGTCAAAACCCTAGCGCCACCGCTAGCTCTCGATGACACCAGCGACGAAGCACTTAGCTTCCGTAACTTCACCCACGCTGTCCTCACGCCGGCCGCGGTCTTCGTCCTCTCCGCCGCCGCCGTAGGTGTCCTCCGTCACCAAGTTAGGGCACGGTGGATTGAACTGCTCGGTCTCCTACTCTTCCCATATAGCAGTTCATTGAGTGGTGAATAAAACTCTCTTTTTACCATCTTTTTTATCCTAAGAAATTCATCCTGTTTACCAAAAGTGGTTTTGCCTACTCAATACTAGATCCATCCTGTCTGCATCTCATATAATGCCTAGTATATTCACTTAAGCTTCATAACGAGTTAGATTCCTCACTTGTACCTATTCCTGGATTCGTACAAATCTGGAACCAACTCCAAACACATAAGTGAATGTCTTCGCACCATGAGGTCAATGTCTTCAAACTGATTTATCTTCAAAATCTTCTGAGAATGCATATGACCTCTCCCCTTCCCTCGCATCTCTAATGCTGTCACAGGTACATGTCCATGGGAGAATCCCTTGGTTCTCATAGTCTGCATTCGTTTGCAGAATTCTTACAGCATCACATTAACTCCCCCAAAGCCAGTTCCTGTTTGACCAGCAAGCGGAAGCCTTTGAACGTGTTGACGCCATTCAATGTGAAGTTCATGGCTACAGAGAAATCAGCAAGGAAGGGTGGCAGACAGCGTCGAGGGGGAACATCAAGAGATCTGCCTGATGACCTCTCAGAGCTGTACAAGACAGATCTAGAAGAGGATTACAATCATCGCAAGACATGAATCCAATGGATTCGAAGATATTGGGCCGAACAATGGTTTAAATACAAGTTTGTGACCCAGGAGTATGCTGAGAAGAATGCCATCAAGAGTCCTTGGGGTGACATTCTCTTCCGAAATCTTCAACCCAAGACCAGAGCTGAAGCCATTGCTCAGGGTTTCTATCCCTGTATGGTCCGTGGACCACAGCCTGACAATGCCGACCCATCATCACTGCTCTGGTGTCGTGACGATAATCTCTTCAAGCGCAACTTCTAGCACGCAAAGGCATCGGCCAAGGAAAACAAGAAGTCATTGGGACTAGACTTCAACCCTGGTCCTTCTGCTCCACGGGCTGACGGCACACACGATGCTGAACCCAATATCATCGGACCTTTCTACAACCTTGATGGTCTTATCACTCACATTTCTGTTCAAGGTGCCAAAGTAGATCATTCTGATGATGATGCCGACACTGATGAAGCCCCAGCTCCTGCTCCTAAGCCACAGAAGCCAAAGAAGGCTAGAGCTTCAAAGTCAACTACTCCTCCAAAAGCTTCACGTGTGAAGCCACTGGCTACTGCACCTCCTGAAGACAGTGTGTAGTCTGAAGATCTATCACGTATCTCCAAGAAGACAGAGATGAAAAATAATACTGATCAGGCATTGACTCCTGCTACCATTTTGCAAGACGAACACATTGACCTGTCCAGTGATGAAGATCTTGCAGATGACGCTCTTGAGCAACTGATTAAGAGCAAGGAAGAAGCAGAAATCTTCAATGATTTGCCTCTCTTTGACATGGCAATCATCCACAACTTCATTGATGAGTGGTTTGAAACCCCCAATCTTAGCTTTGATGATCTGCAACTTCCAATTGGCCTCAGCGTCTCTTTCACTGGCGCCATTGCTTCTGAGCTAGCTCTAGCTCAGAGCATCATTGAACTGAAGCAAAAGATGGACTATGAGAAAGCTCAGTTCAAGAAGCACATGGCAAAGCTTAGCGTGCAAGATGTCAAAAACTTCAAGGTTGTGCTGCACGAGCTCAAGGAAGCCTTTCTCAAGAAACGAGAAGAAGCCAAAGGTTCTCGTGAGCGCATGAAGAGTCTGGCTGACAAGTGCATGCAAGCCTACAATGAAGCTAAGAAGCGCAAGGCTCTTGGGCGTCCTGGCATCGACCCCAGAATGGCTGCAAAGAAGAAGAAGAATCCATCGACTGACAAATCTGCACCTTCAAGGCAGGAAGAACCCCGCATTGTCTTCCCAAGCAGCATGTCCGGCTCGAAGCCAAAGGTCACGCCCACCGCTTCAGACCTGAAGAAGACAAGGGCTGCCGAGGCTGAAGCCAGAAAGAGGAAAAATCCTGACGCTTATGATGTCGCTCCCTCCAAGAAGAAGCGCAAAACCGAGAAAGATCAGGCTGCTCCCACAGAGCCCCTTGTTGCCGAGCCCATCTCGGTTGCTCGTCCTAACTCTTCGCATCAAGAACGACGGATGATAGTTCATGAGCCTGCTTCCACAGAGGCTCCTGAAGCTGAAGACTTTCCAACAGTTGACCCCACCGCTGCTGAAGACATTGGTCACCATGACAATGTTGAAGATGATGTAGTTCTTCCTTAGATCGAGCACAACTTGGTATCATCGCCTGTTCTCATGAACAGCGAACTCACCAGCATTGGTTGTCCTCTGACGCCAATTGCTCAGGATGCATCATGGGCTGATCACCCACAACAACAAGAAACCCCTAGTACTCCCCAACAACAAGTCACCCCACTAGTGCAAGAAGAAGAGGATGACTTTGAGGCCCAGCCAACTCCATCTTCACAGGCGTCGCCAGCGTTACGCAGGCTTCGCAAAGGACCAAGGCCCCAAGTCCCTCTTTCGAGTGTTTCAGAAGGAGAAGTCCACCACCAATCTATTGCACGTCAGGTGTTCCCCGAAGCCACTCCTACTGTGAACGTCTTCGAGTCTGAAGCTAAAGTTGCTGAAGACAATCCGGCTGCATCAGCCGAAGAGAAACAAGCAGAAGAACGTGTCCCTACTCCCCCCATCACTGAAGAAGCTATTCCTGAAGTGAACGTGTCAGTGCCCGACCCTCCAGCTCCTCAAGTGGAGGTTGAGAATCCTGAGGCTACCACCACTAACACCACTGAAGCCAATGACGTGGTCATGGCTGAAGACAGTGTGGAGCCTGCACCTAACACTGTGCCAGAAGCCAATGAAGCCAATGATGCACCTGCAACAGATGTGCAGCCTGACGCCTCTGTTGATGCCACTGCTCCTATTCCGCCACCAAGCCACATACTATTGAGCAATCATACAACTATGGTCAGCTCATCACTGTCAAATGGCCTCTTCTTGTTCCTCCACCTGCTGTTGGTCCCCAATTTGACTATCACGTCGAGCGCAGGCCTTAGGTTCAGAAGCCAATGCCAAGGCTGCTTAGGTTTCCAGGCACTGCATCTGCACCCGGGCCATTCAATATCAATGGCTTCAAAGCACACAACACCTTCTTCAATAGCGCCAAGAACCCCTACTCTAAGGCAAGAATATCTTCTGATCGGTTCTGGAGCTATCAGCAGCGCAGTTATTACTCATGCATCTTGTACAATCAAGGTCGCATTTTTCCCCATATGCGTCTTGACACTGAAGCCATAACTGGTCTGCCCTGTTTGGAAGAAGCGCTGGATTGCTTCAGAGAATCTGGCTTGTTGCAGTTCGTCACTGACAAGGAGCACTGGAACGAAGAATTGCTGCTCCAATTCTATGCCACTCTTCATATTCGTGGCTACAACAGGGATCCGAAGACTTGGGTCCTTGAGTGGATGACAGGCAATTTTCATCATGAAGCCAAAGCCTTTGATATCATTGAGCTCACTGGCCTGCCCACTCCAGGAGATCTTTATGAACCTGGTTGTCAGCTTCACAGTGCTGCTATGGAAAGCATTTTTCACAAGCCTGAACCCAACATGAGTCAGATGCTTAGCATGATGAAGCCTTTACCTCCAGATACTGAATATCCTAAGGAGTTCTTTGTTGAAGACCTTGAGTATCTGCCACGCACTATCTATCACATCATAAGGCGAACTCTCTGGCCCATCAAAGGACATTCTCCACATGCAAAGCTGGAAGGTGCAATGAAGACTTTGATCTTCCATATTCTTCACGGCAAAAGCTTCAATGCAAAAGACTTCTTCATCTGCGAACTTGTTGCATCAGGATCTGATCTCTTTGGCTTGAAGCTTTACGCTCCATGGATTATGCGTCTGATCAAACTACATTCAGCTGTCACCTATCAGCCATCTGCTCGCAATCATCGGATTTTTCTGCCTGACATCGATATGTCAGTTGAAGCCATCTATCCAGAGCCTGCTAAGGAGCCCCTTAGTCTTCAGAATGCTGATAAGCAAAGTTTCTCTCAACACATTGAAGGCGACCCAGCAGTCACTCGTGTTTATCCTCTGGCTGGTACTACCCGTGCACCTCATCGTGCCCTCACTGAAGCCACCGAAAGCACCATTGCACAACGGCCCTGTCGGATTTCGGGTTCCGGCAGACCCTTGAGGTTCGAACACTGGGGTGCGTGCGGAGATTTCGCCTCCTACCTACCTGCACCCCTCCACCTCGCTGAGATCTAAGCTACGGAAAGAACAACACAAGAGACACAGGGTTTATACTGGTTCGGGCCACCGTTGTGGTGTAATACCCTACTCCAGTGTGTGGTGTGGTGGATTGCCTCTTGGGCTGATGATGATGATCGATACAAGGAAGAACAGCCTCGCGAGGGTCTGTTCTTGGCTGGGGCGATGAACTGCTGGGAGGAGTCCAGTCACCCTCCTCTCTCTCTCTTCTCGATTGTTTATGCCTCTTTTTCTCTCTAAACCTCTCTGGCTCTCAAACCCCCTCAACCTCTCTCCTTTTTTTCTTCCCTACCCCGTGGGTGGATGGTCCTATTTATAGAGGCCCTGGTCCTCTTCCCAAATATCGAGCGGGAAGGGAGCCAACAATGGCGGGCTAATTTGAAGGGGGACAGCTAGTACTAGCTATCCTGACAAAAGTAGTCTTCGCCTGCACAAAGCTCTGGTGGTGACGCTGTCTTGGGCTCCATGATGACCTCCGTCTTACAGTCCTCCTGGTCTTGGTCTTGTTGCATCGAAATGGCAACCTTTGCCTGATGCCTCGGTACTCCACGGCTGCGCTTGCCCCCTTTGCACCAAAGAGGAAAGGAGGACACTGCGCGGGCTGGCACCCGCCTGGCGCCCTTGGTCGTCATGGCTTGCGTCAGGGGCACCTCGTGAGGTACCCCGCCTTGATCTCTCCGCCTCCTCGCGAGCCAGCCTGATGAGGCCATGCCTGAGGAAGCTCCGCGTCGTCCGGCCCGCGAGGCTTGGCCCCTCGCGAGGGTCTTGGGTCTGTGCTGATGAAGATGGGCCGTGCTGGGCCCCCCTTTGAGCCACGCCGCAGGCCGCAGGCAGGCAAGTCTGGGGACCCCCGTTCCCAGAACGCCGACAGTAGCCCCCGGGCCCAAGGCGCGCCCGGACTTGGCCGTGCAGGGAGGCGGAAGGGCAAGAGCGAAGCGCCGCGGGCCCTAACAGCCTGCGGCCTTGGGCGCCGCATGGCGGTTGATTGGACGTGGGCGTCTCCACTTCCCCATGGCGCCTCGGCAACTGCACGGATTGGACAAGTCCCTGCATGCAAAGTGGGTCATGATTACCTGCGATCGTGGAGGTCGGTGGTTGGCCTTCGCTGGCCATAAGTACGGAACGGCGCGCGCCCTTCCGGTCCATCCCTCCTTGCTTCTCCTTCTTCCCGGTCCTTGCTCCATCTTGCTGTGATGGCTCCGATCCGCCGGTTCTCGATGGCAGAGAAGGGAAAGGCTCCCCGAGAGGAACCAGACCCGCTCCCGCCGAAGAAACGGCTCGTCCTCCGTGGCCCAGACGAGGGGGCCCATCGGGTGGTGTCGAGGCCTTGGTGCGAGCGGGCACCGCCGGGGTTCCCGCTTCCCTTGTACGCCCACATCAAGGGCCCTGAAGGAGCCGATGCTGATCGCCACGGGCGGCGCCGCCGTCGGCGCCGGCGGGTCACGATGGTGTGGGTTGTCCCCCCTGGGGTCCACACCGAGGGCTACTCCCGAGAGTTCGTGCTCCACGTCGCCATGCGTCCTCAGTCTTGGATTCGCCTTCCTCCCTTCTTCGCCTCCATCATCCCGCAGGGAGAACTCCTGGAGCTTTGGCTGCAGCACGCCGGCTGCAGCACCCTCGCGACCGAGGCAGAGGTCGCGATCGTTGCCCCGGGCGAGGTCTTCATGACTCGGGGCTGGAGCGAAATCGCCCGGGTTTGCAGGAGAAGAGGCGCCTTCGCGATCCACTTGGAGTACGACGGTGCTTCGGTGATGTTCTTCAAGGTCTTCGATGCGAACGGGCGCCGGCTGGAGTGTTGCCCCGGGAGAGGTGGCCGGGACCTTGCTGCGGCGAGGACTGGGCCCACCGACCGCTCCCTTGGCGGCTCCTCAGGCGGTGGAGGCGTCGGAGGTTCCAGCGACTCCGGCGAGCTCTTCGCAACTCTGGAGACGAGCGACGACAGCTACGAGCCCCCGAGCCGGCGCCGCTCCTGGAGCAGGGCGGGCTCGTCAGGCCGCCGCCGACTCTGATCTGGATGGGGTTGGCGCTGGTACTTGATGGCCCACTGTTGATGATGGCGTCTTTTGCAGCGGTGCGCGTAGTTAGTGTCCCTTTAGGATCTGTTCCCTGCGAGGAATCAAAGATGCGTCCCGTGGGGGCTTGTAAGGTGCCTGTGATCCTGTTTTGTTAATATAACCCTTGTCGTAGAATTGTGCGAGTTGTTCATCCCGTCTTAGTTCAGTCCTCCCTTTCGAACCTCACGAGGGCTTGGTGCTCTGCGCCGATAGGTCCCAGTCCCAAGGCGGCTTCAGCCGTTGCTGGTATGCCAGGTCGCGATGCCGTGGTCAAGGCCAGGAGGTGAGCGACCCGGAGTCCGGTAAGAGCCCCTGAGTCGCGATACTCAGGAGGTCCCCTTTGGCGCTCAAGCAGCCATCGTTCGGTGAGAATGGAGAGCGGCGTCGCTAACACGGGATCGCATTAGGTGCGGGGATGGTGCCACGGTAGCTGGCGCTTCCGGGTGGTGACTTATCTCGAGAATCAGGGGCCGCTCTCTGGTGTGTCGCCGGGTCCGTGCATCGGCAGGCGTGAGGTTGCTCGGCGAGGTCCTCGCGTGTCCCTCCCCTCTCGCCTTTGCTCCCCTTTCTGCTCTACATCCTCGGGTCCCGGCCCTAGAGCGAGTCTCAGCCGTCGCTGGTATGCCAGGTCGCGATGCCGTGGACAAGGCCAGAGGGTGAGGGCTGGAGAGCCAGTAGGAGCCCTGAGTCGCGATGCTCAGGCACCCCCCTTTAACACGCAAGCGGTTCGCGCGGATGAGAGTGAAGGAGACACCGCAAGGGCCTCGCCTGACGCAGCTCCTTCAGGAGATCCTGTAGACCCATCAGAGAAAGAACGAGGGGTTGCCATGACAATTGACAGTCAGCCGTTGGTTGCTTCCAAGGGGTAATGAGGCACTGAAGGCTTGACGAGGTGGCGCCATGCGGGGCTGCCGCGGCCAGAGCTCAGCCATTCAGGTTTGTCGGTGTTGCAGGGACGGACCCATGCGCAAGCGTCGTGCCGTTTGGGAGCAGTTCCGTCAATTGAGCGGGTAACTTGGTCAAGCACATTAGCCGCGAAGGAGTCGATTCATTCAAATAGATGCTGGGAAGGCGGACATCACTGGGTCAGGTCTGAGCGACTTGGGGATGATGCAGCCCGAGGGGCGCCCCCAACAAGGTAAGCTAACAACATGACATAAAAGGGATACACGCCGCAGGGACGGACCCACGCGGCCTGGGAATAATGCAGCCCTGGGGGGTGCTCCCAGCTGGAAGTGAAACTTGAAAGATGTCACCTGATGATGTTGAGGACGAAGGGGTGTTGGTGTAGCAGACTCGGTGGGCTGCGGAAGCCGATCCTCACGAGCCCCCAGGCCCAGGGGCCTCGGGAGGCTCCGGAGGCGCTGGCGGCTCCTCGCGGACCATCTCCATCTCCGCCAGGGCTGTGGAACGCCTGGCCTCTTGTGCCTCCGTGATGCCCCTCATGAGGCGCTGGTATGTGTCAGCCGCGTTCGGCAAGCCATAAGGCATGCAAACGTGGCTGTGGGGTGGACCTCTGCAGCGCCCCACTCGCGAGGGCCAGAGGCGCTCCAGAGAGGCGACTCGGTTGAGCCCTGGTATGTCGATGCAGACGCGCAGCCCACCATCCTCGCCTGGATGGGGAGCCACTGCTGGTAGGCGGCGGCCGCCTTTCATGACTCTTGACTCCTGTAGCTCCTGAATGGCCTTGCTGACGAACTCCTGAGGGTCTGGCTCTCCTTGCCTTGCTCCTTCTTGAGGGAAACGTGCTTCGAAACACGCCTCCATGTGGTGCCCAAGCGCCCCCCTCGTGACCCTAGCTAGGTCGGTGGCCCTCCAGGGGGGAGCCCCCGAGCCCTGCCTGAGGAGGGCGCCGGGCGCGCTTTCCTATGCGATTGAAGGAGATTTCCCCTGGGCAGGCATGGGCCCAGAGGGGCCTGCCTCTTGAGGGGCCGGGCCGGACGATGTCTTCTTCTTCTTGGGGGCGGTCTCGGGAAGCCTCCTGCTTCCGCGATCTGGGTCTTCCAGTGACGCGGCCTGAAAGGCTCGTTCCAGGGAACACACCGCGTCCTTCTCTTCACAGGGCACCGTGATGACTCCGCCACTTCCTGGCATCTTGAGGACGTTGTAGCCGTGGTGAGTTACGGCCATGAACTTGGCCAGCGCTGGGTACCCAAGGATGGCGTTGTACGACAGGCGAATGTGAGCGACGTCGAAGTCGATGAGCTCGGTGCGGTAGTTGTCGCGTGCCCCGAAGGTGACAGGGAGGCGGACCTGCACAATCGGGACCGTGGAGCCGTCGGTGATTCCGGAGAAAGGCTTGGTTGGCTGAAGCTGGCTGTAGGGCACTTGGAGATTGTTGAATGTTTCCACGGACAGGACGTTGAGCCCTGCCCCGCCATCAATGAGGGTCCTGGTGACCACCACGTTGCTGATGATTGAGGAACAAAGCATCGGGAGGACTCCGGCTGTAGCCGCACACTTGAGCTGATCTGCTGAGCTGAACGTGATGGCGCACGCCGACCACCTGAGAGGGCGCGTGGCTTCGAGCTAGGGGAGGACTGCATTCACTTCGCGGGCAAACTGCTTGAAGATGCATTGAGAGGCTGTGGCTTGAGCCCCGCCCAAGATGCAGGCGATCGCGCTTGGCTCCTGAAAGCCCCCAGCCCCTCATCTTGGTGGCGGTCCTCGTTTCTCCTTGGCTGCGGCGGCAGCGGAGGGAGGCCTGCGTTGCCTTGCGGGCGATCCTCGCGAGGCTGATCCCTCCAGTCTCCCTCGCGAGGCGGGTCTTGCCAGTGATCCTCGCGAGGTTGATCGCGCCACCCTTGGCGCGGACCATGGTCTTCCCAGCGTCCTGCGTTCCTTCCTCCTCCTCGACCGTAGCCCCGGTCACCGCGGTCGGGGCGATGGCCGATCCTTCCTTCTCGCACGATTCGGAGCTCTTGACATTCGTTGGTGTTGTGGGTGTGGAGGTCGTGGTACACACAGTACCGACTGCCCTTGGAAGGTTCGGGCTGATCTCTGCCCCGCTTGGTGTCTGGTTCTGCCGCGAGCACGGCAGCCCCCTTGCGCTTCACATCCTTGGCCTTGGGCTTCTTCTTTTCCGGGTCTGCGGCAGGCAGCTCGAGGAGGGAGAGACGCTCTTCCTCAACCCTGGCGCACTTGGTTGCCAAGTTGAACAGCTCCATGGAAGTGCACAGGTCTTCATGCATCGCCAGCTCCTCCTTCATCTTGACATCGCGCACGCCGTCGGAGAAGGCTGAGATGATGGCCTCCTCTGTCACCTTGGGAATCTTGAGGCGTGCGTTGTTGAAGCGCTGAATGTACTTCTGCAAGGTCTCTCCGGGATGTTGCTTGATGCAGCGCATGTCGCTCACGGCGGGTGGCCGGTCACGAGTACCTTGGAAGTTGGCGATGAAGCGGGTGCGCATCTCGTCCCAGGAGGAGATCATGCCTGGAGCCAGGTTCAGGAGCCAGCTGCAGGCCCCGTCCTTGAGCGCCATGGGAAACCAGTTCACCATGACCTTCTCGTCTCCGTTGGCAGCTTCGATGCCCAGCTCGTAGAGCTGGAGGAACTCCGCAGGGTCAGCCGTGCCGTCGTAATGAGGAGGCAGGTCTGGCTTGAACTTGCCGGGCCACGCGACGCTGCGTAGCTCGGTGGTGAAGGCACGACAGCCTGCTGTGGCCATGGGAGGCCTTGGGTGACGGAGAGCTTGGTCTTGCATGTCCCCTCGCGCTGCAGCTGGGAGCAGAGCGGGGTCTTGACGTGCGGGAGCAGGAGCATGGTCACGACGTGCTGGAGCAGGGAGCGCCCGGGCAGCTTCTTGCGGGCGAGGGACTTCTTGGCAGCTCTGCTCTTGCCGCGCTGGCACCTGATGGAGCGGGTTCCGCCCAGGGACCACGTGCCTTGGAGCCATGGCGCCTTCCTGAGGAGGAGGCGGCCGGGGCGCCGCTGGAGCTTCGTCGCCCGCGCGAGGCGGGGTGCGGTGCAGCGGAACGGACGGCGTAGGAGAGCCCCCTGCGGCGCGGACGAGCTCGGCGACGCGGTCGAGCCATTCTTCGTAGACGTCGTCGACGGGACAGTAGCGCGGGAGCTTGTTTGCCGCGATGAGCGCAGCTAGAGCCTCCATGGGTGCGCGGAGCGCGCGAGATGAAGAACCAGCCGGGGTGAGCGAGGGAGTTGCGGTGCGGCCGTCTTGCCGCATGGACGGATGCTGAGACGATGCTTGCTGCTCGTCACCCATCGGGCCGGTGGCGGCGTTGATGGCAGGTGACAGGGAACGGTGAGGACGCCCGCCGACAGGAGCCGTCTGGGCGACGCGGGAAGCGAGAGCGGCCCGGCGCTCGGCGCGGGCCCGACGAGCGTCAGACATGGGCACGATGGTCGGAGGAGAACGGGGTGGTGGAAGACGAATTCCGGCGCACCCCTACCTGGCGCGCCAAATGTCAGATTTCGGGTTCCGGCAGACCCTTGATGTTCGAACATTGGGGTGCGCGCGGAGATTTCGCCTCCTACCTACCTGCACCCCTCCGCCTCGCTGAGATCTAAGCTACGGAAAGAACAACACAAGAGACACAGGGTTTATACTGGTTCGGGTCACCGTTGTGGTGTAATACCCTACTCCAGTGTGTGGTGTGGTGGATTGCCTCTTGGGCTGATGATGATGATCGATACAAGGAAGAACAGCCTCGCGAGGGTCTGTTCTTGGCCGGGGCGATGAACTGCTGGGAGGAGTCCAGTCACCCTGCTCTCTCTCTCTCTCTCTCTCTCTCTCTCTTCTTGATTGTTTATGCCTCTTTTTCTCTCTAAACCTCTCTGGCTCTCGAACCCCCTCAACCTCTCTCCTTTTTTTTCTCCCCTACCCTGTGGGTGGCTGGTCCTATTTATAGAGGCCCTGGTCCTCTTCCCAAATATCGAGCGGGAAGGGAGCCAACAATGGCGGGCTAATTTGAAGGGGGACAGCTAGTACCAGCTATCCTGACAAAAGTAGTCTTCGCCTGCACAAAGCTCTGGTGGTGACGCCGTCTTGGGATCCACGATGACCTCCGTCTTACAGTCCTCCTGGTCTTGGTCTTGTTGCACCGAAATGGCAACCTTTGCCTGATGCCTCGGTACTCCGCGGCTGCGCTTGCCCCCTTTGCACCAAAGAGAAAAGGAGGACACTGCGCGGACTGGCACCCGCCTGGTGCCCTTGGTCATCATGGCTTGCGTCACGGGCACCTCGTGAGGTACCCCGCCTTGATCTCTCCGCCTCCTCGCGAGCCAGCCTGATGAGGCCGTGCCTGAGGAAGCTCCGCGTCGTCCGCCCCGCCAGGCTTGGCCCCTCGCGAGGGTCTTGGGTCTGTGTTGATGAAGATGGGTCGTGCTGGGCCCCCCTTTGAGCCACGCCGCAGGCAGGCAAGTCTGGGGACCCCCGTTCCCAGAATGCCGACAGGCCCAAGAAGCGATCTCGTGTTCTCAATGACCAAGAGCTTCTGGTTGCCCTTCATCAGAAACAGGATAAGCATCATGACTGCCTGAAGCGCCAAATGCAAAGCCTCTTGGTGGACGTAAACAGGATTCACAACCTTGCCACCAAGAATGCCTTTGTCGCCGATGAAACTTGTCGACGTACATGGAAAGGGCTGACGCTTATGTGTTCTGAAGATGATCTTCAAGATGATGGTTTCTCTGAACGCTTCAAGTTTGACTCAACACCTCCGAGAAGGACCTTGCTGCGGCGTAGTCCATCTCTTGAAGACTCTGAGTTCTCCTCCTCTGCTGCAACAGTGAATGCACGTGTCATCGATGATGAAGACGATGCTACTTCACCACCTTCGGCGCGAATCACCACTGCACCGAGTTCGTCTGCACCGCCAACCAACTCCAACGACCCTGCTGCTTCACCAACTCCTCATGGGAACGAATAGGTGCTCTATGTCTTCAAACCTTTTTGGTCCTTACTGACAAAAGGGGGAGAAGCATATGAGTTTGATAGTCTTCAAGCGGGTCCATATGGGCGGTGGTTTTAAATATTTTGCCTAGTGTTTACAACTCTCGCGTTTTGATACATTTGGTTCTTTGAGTTGTAACACTCAAACTCGATGGTCGTCTGCTACTTATTTGCTTTTCTGTGATGCGATGATAAATTCCGCACTTAGATCATTTTGCAGACGTCCATTTTTCATTATGCATGTCATTATCTTCGTTACATCATATCTTGCATAATGAATTATCATCATTGGTTGAAGAGGATCTCCACAAGTACAACCTGCCATGTGCATTTGCATTCCTAAAGCAAATTACTTATATGCACATCTTCAGGGGGAGCCCTTGCAACTTATGAAGACAATACCCTATCCTTTACAATTTCACATATTTTATTCCCCGTTGAAAACTTCAATCAGTTTGTCATCAATCACCAAAAAGGGGGAGATTGTAAGTGCATCTAGTGCCACCCCTAGTTGGTTTTGGAGTATTGACGACAAACCTGGTTGAGGGACTAATGTGTTTGTGAGAATTGCAGGATAACACAGGTAGAAGTCCCTCATTGATTCGTTTTTCCTACCAAAGATGACCCCTAAAAATGTATGAAGACATTGAAGTCAAAGGTGGTATGTGAAGACATTCACATTGAAGACTATGACAAGAGAAGACATCGCGTGAAGACTATGGAGTGCGAAGACTTAGCAGTTTCGTCATTCTGTGTTTTTCTTTATTGAGTCACAGGAACCACCGTACTGTTAAGTGGGGTCCAAGAGAACCAGTCAGAATGACTGAAGTGATGCTTAACCAAAATCCTATGTCTTCGAGTGAAGACAATGAGAGCAAATCTTATCCAGAGTTGGATAAGTTAGCTTTGCTTGTAGCCCAAGTAAAGTTGCCGTGTGTGTTTGAAATCTGACCGTTGGAACACGTGTCAGTTCCTTAGTGACCAAGGGTCATTTCGGAAAAATCAGGTCGGGTTGCCTAGTGGCTATAAATAGCCCACCCCCTACAACCATAAACGGTTGGCTGCTCAGAGTTAGTGTACGGCTTTTGTCGTTTGAGAGCAACCCACCTCGAAGCCTTTGAGAGAGAATTCCTTGCGAGGATAAAGCCCTAACCACCCAGAGCCAAAGAGTGTTACGCATCACTGAAGTCTTCCTGTCTATGTGATCTGAAGACTTATTACACTTGAGGACTGTGAATCCTCCAGCCGGTTAGGCGTCGCGTTCTGAGCATCCAAGAGTCATTGTGGATCGCCGGTGAATGAAGTCTATGAAGGTTTGGGAGTCTACCTTGAGGACTGGGTGTCCTTAGCTCAAGGGGAATAAGGTGAAGACACAATCTTCTGAGTTGAATATCAGCCTCCCTAACCAGACGTACAGTTGTCACAGCAACTGGAACTGGTCCATCAAATCATTGTCTTCAAGGAGTCACTGGTTTCATCCTGCCCTCTCCTTTACTTACGGTTGGCCCTGGTGAAGTCATTGTATGATTGCATTATCTTTTGTCTTCACTGAGTGACTGCTTGTTCTGACTGGCTTCACACTATATTCCTATCTGATCTAAACTACCTAGCTGCTATTAGTCATTGTGCTTTCACTTCATTGAATATTTGACTATGGCGTGCTTAGTATAGTCTACCTTCCGCTGCATGGTAATAGGTTTATTTCTATCGTTTGTCTTCGAAACTTCCATGTTTTGAAGACTTTCATAAAAATCGCCTATTCACCCCCTCTAGTCGATCACTAGCACTTTCAGGTGCCATGGGCATCCCCAAGCTTAGGCTCTTGCCCCTCCTTGTTCCATAATCCATCAAATCTTTACCCAAAACTTGAAAACTTCACAACACAAAACTTAAAGTAGAAAATCTCGTGAGCTCCGTTAGCGAAAGAAAACAAAAGACCACTTCAAGGTACTGTAATGAACTCATTCTTTATTTATATTGGTGTTAAACCTGCTGTATTCCAACTTCTCTATGGTTTATAAACTATTTTACTAGCCATGGATTCATCAAAATAAGCAAACAACACACGAAAAACAGAATCTGTCAAAAACAGAACAGTCTGTAGTAATCTGTAGCTAGCGCAAGATCTGGAACCCCAAAAATTCTAAAATAAATTTCTGGACGTGAGGAATTTATCTATTAATCATCTTCAAAAAGAATTAACTAAATAGCACCTTCCAAATAAAAATGGCAGCAGTTCTTGTGAGTGCTAAAGTTTTTGTTTTTTACAGCAAGATATCAAGACTTTCCCCAAGTCTTCCCAACGGTTCTACTTGGCACAAACACTAATTAAACACAAAAAACACAACCTAAACAGAGGATAGATAAATTATCTATTACTAAACAGGAGCAAAAAGCAAGGAATAAAAATAAAATTGGGTTGCCTCCCAACAAGCGCTATCGTTTAACGCCCCTAGCTAGGCATAAAAAGCAAGGATAGATCTAGGTATCGCCATCTTTGGTAGGCAATCCATAAGTGGCTCTCATAATAGATTCATAAGGTAATTTAATTTTCTTTCTAGGAAATTTTTCCATGACTTTCCTTAACGGAAATTGGAATCTAATATTTCCTTCCTTCATATCAATAATTGCACCAATCGTTCTAAGGAAAGGTCTACCAAGAATAATAGGACATGAAGGATTGCAATCTATGTCAAGAACAATAAAATCTACGGGGTACATAATTCCTATTTGCAACAATAAGAACATCATTAATTCTTCCCATAGGTTTCTTAATAGTGGAATCCGCAAGATGCAAGTTTAGAGAGCAATCATCAAAATCACGGAAACCTAACAAATCGCACAAAGTCTTTGGAATCGTGGAAACACTAGCACCCAAATCACATAAAGTATAGAACTCATGATCTTTAATCTTAATTTTAATAGTTGGTTCCCACTCATCGTAAAGTTTTCTAGGGATAGAAACTTCCAATTCAAGTTTTTCTTCATAAGATTGCATCAAGGCATCAACGATATGTTTAGTGAATGCTTTGTTTTGACTATAAGCGTGAGGAGAATTTAGCACGGATTGCAACAAGGAAATACAATCAATGAAAGAGAAATTTTCATAATTAAATTCCTTGAAATCCAAAATAGTGGTTTTAGCAACATCTAGGGTTTTAATTTCTTCGATCCCACTTTCATCAATTTTAGCATCAAGATCTAAAAACTCTGAATTCTTGGAACGCCTTCTAAGTAAAGGTGGATCATATTTAGTCCCATCATTATTAAGATTCATCTTGCAAAACAAAGATTTAATAGGGGACATATCAATAACTTTTAGATCTTCATCTTTATTTTCATAGGGATCTGGTTTAGTGGCCATCCTATTAACTAAGGTAGCTTGCTTATCCGAAATTTCAGCAGTCAATTTCTCAAGACGAGCAATTTGGGATCTTAAACCATCAAATTCTTTAGACATATCATCGAGCTCTTTATTCATAAAACTCATAAAACTTTTTTGTTCCTTAAGATCGTTTCTAAAGAAACTATTATGCTCGAATTGCAAGACCATAAAACTCCTAACGTTGTTTTCGATTTCTTCAACCTTTTAAGGTGAAGATCACCAAATTGGGGTAGAGCCATCGAGACAAGCAGGCAATCCAACACACAAGCAAACAAAAGGCAAGCGGGTAAAAAAGAGGCAAATAGAGAAAGAGAGGGGGATAGAGAGAGAGAGGGCGAATAAAACGGCAAGGGTGAAGTGGGGGAGAGGAAAACGAGAGGCAAATGGCAACTAATGTAATGCGGGAGATAGGCATTGTGATGGGTACTTGGTATACTGACTTTTGCGTAGACTCCCCGGCAACGGTGCCAGAAATCCTTCTTGCTACCTCTTGAGCACTGCGTTGGTTTTCCCCGAAGAGGAAGGGATGATGCAGTAAAGTAGCATAAGTATTTCCCTCAGTTTTTGAGAACCAAGGTATCAATCCAGTAGGAGGCTACGCATGAGTCCCTTGTACCTGCACAAAACAAATAAATCTTCGCAAACCAATGCGATAAGGGGTTGTCAATCCCTACACGGCCACTTACGAGAGTGAGATCTGATAGATATGATAAGATAATATTTTTGGTATTTTTATGATAAAGATGCAAAGTAAAATAAAAGCAAAGTAAAAAATCAAAGGAAATAACTAAGTATTAAAAGATTAACATGATGAAGATAGACCCGGGGGGCCATAGGTTTCACTAGTGGCTTCTCTCAAGAGCATAAGTATTTTACGGTGGGTGAACGAATTACTGTTGAGCAATTGACAGAATTGAGCATAGTTATGAGAATATCTAGGTATGATCATGTATATAGGCATCACGTCCGAGACAAGTAGACCGACTCCTGCCTGCATCTACTACTATTACTCCACTCATCGACCGCTATCCAGCATGCATCTAGAGTATTAAGTTAATGAAAACAGAGTAACACCTTAAGCAAGATGACACGATGTAGATTGATAAACTCATGCAATATGATGAAAACCCCATCTTGTTATCCTCGATGGCAACAATACAATACATGCCTTTCTGCCCCTACTATCACTGGGAAAGGACACAACAAGATTGAACCCAAAGCTAAGCACTTCTCCCATTGCAAGAAAGATCAATCTAGTAGGCCAAACCAAACTGATAATTCAAAGAGACTTGCAAAGATAACCAATCATACATAAAAGAATTCAGAGAAGATTCAAATATTGTTCATAGATAGACTTGATCATAAACCCACAATTCATCGGTCTCAACAAACACACCGCAAAAAGAAGATTACATCGAATAGTCCTCCACAAGAGAGGGGGAGAACATTGTATTGAGATCCAAAAATAGAGAAGAAGCCATCTAGCTAATAACTATGGACCCGTAGGTCTGAGGTGAACTACTCACACTTCATCGGAGGGGCTATGGTGATGACGTAGAAGCCCTCCGTGATGTATACCCCCTCTGGCGGAGCTCCGGAACAGGCCCCAAGATGGGATCTCGTGGATACAGAAAGTTGTGGCAGTGGAATTAGGGTTTTGGCTCCGTATCTGATCGTTTGGGGGTACGTACGTATATATAGGAGGAAGGAGTACGTCGGTGGAGCAACAGGGGGCCCACGAGGGTGGAGGGCGCGCTTGGGGGGGGGGGGTAGGCACCCCCCTACCTCATGGCCTCCTCCTTTGTTTCTTGACGTAGGGTCCAAGTCTCCTGGATCATGTTCGGTGAGAAAATCACGTTCCTGAAGGTTTCATTCCGTTTGGACTCCGTTTGATATTACTTTTCTTCGAAACCCTAAAATAGGCAAAAAACAACAATTCTGGGCTGGGCCTCCGGTTAATAGGTTAGTCCCAAAAATAATATAAAAGTGGATAATAAAGCCCAATAATGTCCAAAACAGTAGATAATATAGCATGGAACAATCAAAAATCATAGATACGTTGGAGACGTATCATCCGATCATCACGTGAGATGGAGTAGTATTCAATGGTGAACATCACTATGTTGATCATATCTACTATATGACTCACGTTCGACCTTTCAGTCTCAGTGTTCCGAGGCCATATCTGCATATGCTAGGCTCGTCAAGTTTAATCCGAGTATTCTCCACGTGAAAATCTAGCTTGCACCCGTTGTATGTGAATGTAGAGTTTATCACACCCAATCATCACGTGGTGTCTCGGCATGACGAACTATAGCAATGATGCATACTCAGGGAGAACACTTGTACCTTGAAATTTTAGTGAGGGATAATCTTATAATGCTACCACCATACTAAGCAAAATAAGATGCATAAAAGATAAACATCACATGCAATCAAAATATGTGACATGATATGGCCATCATCATCTTCACTACAAAAAATACACTTCTGTGATGATACGTGTTTGTCACAGTAGGTCGCTTTTTTTGTCATGCATGTACATCCATGACAAATTTATGACAGAATCAAGATAGTCATACCTGTGCTGTCGTAGAAGTGTTCCATGACATTGCCAAAATTATCATCACGGAAGTGTCCACTTCCATGACAATAAATCGCGCATCATAGAAGTGCTTTCGTCAAGGGTGCCCGACACGTGGCATCCACTGTAACGGAACGCCATTAAGCTATCGGGTCGGGTTTTGGATCTGATAACCCGTTAACAGCCCCGACCAATGGGGATTTTCCATGTGTAAAATCAACATTGGCTAGAGGAAACACGTGTCGGCTCATCGTTGGGACAGATGCCATCCACTCACTGGACAGAAGGCGCCTATGATACGTCGACATGTGGCACGGCCCAACAGTGACCCATTCCTGTGAAAAGGCCGGCCCATTTGACTTGGTTAAAAGCTGGCGGGCCGGCCCATGGAAAGCCTGTTAACAGCCTATTCGCATATAGCCCATTTACAGCCCGCTAACCCAAGGCCCGTTATGCCCTATCCTAATTAGGCCCAGTAGCGCCATCTGGGCCGTCCAATATGATTCTAGCCCATTTTCACTTCTGGCCCATGTATTTCCCATGACGTCTTTCGGCCCATATGAGGCCCTTTGTAACTCTTGGCCCATTAGCAGCCCGTGCTGAAACTGGCCCGTAATGAACAGTGTATCACTTTACACCCATTAACAGCCCGTGGTGAAACTGGCCCGTAATGAACAGTGTATCACTTTATACCCATTAACGACCCGTTATTCTGCTGGGCCGTCTCCAGCCCATGTTATCTTTCGGCCTTCTCAGAGCCCATTTATTCTTGGGCTCATTTCCAGCATTTTTACTTACGGCCCGTTACTGTCATTTTCTGCTTGTGGGCCAAATTTAGCCCGTGGTTACAGTCGGCCTGTTTGTGGTCCGTTAATATGTTGGGCCGTTTTCATAGCGTCATCAAATACGGCCTATTAACGATGGCCCGTTATGGTCGGCCCATGAACGGACGATTCCAACTCTAGCCCGTTTACAGCCATAATGCGGTCTGTTTGGCCCATGTTTGGCCAATCGATCATACGGCCCATATAAGGCCCATTGATGATACGTCCCGTAGAAGGCCCATTGTTTCTACGACCCGTAGAAGGCCCACTATTTCTACAGCCCGTAGAAGGCCCACTGTTTCTATGGCCCGTAGGAGGCCCAGTGTCACTACAGTAAATATTAGCCCACGATTATTGTGGCCTAGTTTTAAAAAATAGGTTATTGCAGCCACTAGCAAACCGCAGAAAAAGGACTGCACTGACTACAAGCAAACAAATAAACAAGACAACAAGGAAATAAATAAGCAAGCAACTTACACTAGGCTATCATGGCTGTTACACATATTACATCCACTGGGCATCAAAGTTCGCCACCAGTGCAAATATAGGGAACACAGCATCATATAAACGTTGTAGCAAAACAAGTCCAGAACTGAAACCACTTCAGAAGAGCTCAAGAAACAATATCCTGGGTACCCATAATGCTGGCAAGATGCTTAGCAAGATTATTAAGTTTCTCTTGTTTGGCGCTTAAGTCCTCCAGCGCTTGCTGTTGCACCAGAAAGTATGCATCTGAATTCTGCAGGGACTTCCTCAGTCCTTCGGCTTCCTGTCGCATAATATCTGATCGATGTCTTTCAACTGGAAGTTGAGACTCAATAAGCCGAACTGATTTAGGCAATGAGTTCGAAGAGCTAGTGCCAGCAGTGGTAGCCAGTAACTAGAACACTACATCAAGACAGGACTTTGGGGTTGTCTCAATGTCTTCAATATAGTTTTTATCAGCTTTCTTGGAGACCAACAGGGATGTCTCACTATCTTGAACCTAATCTGCATTATTTCCTTTACCATTGCATAATAGGGTACTCTTCTCCAATATTTTATCCGCGTTCTAAAAGAGAAACAAACAAACACATATCAGGTTTACAATGTAGTATATGAAACTCATTTTGGTAAACCAGTCCAGTAGTAAGGTGGGCAGGATAACAGCATGAAACAAACATATATCTATGTAGTATGGTCACTGTATGGTCTATATCATTCTAGTTTATGTTGCCAAATCAAGATAGATACAGTTTGAATCATATCTATTTAAGACAAAGCAACATAGACAGAATATAAGTGTGGGAAACTACACATCAATAACAACACTTGTAATGTGCATGGCATGAGAACATAACTGTTTATTCAATTGAAACTGAAATCAACATAGAGCAAGTTACAACAGCAAACGGCCAAACACGTTGAAGAAACAGGTTTAAAACATACCTGTTGCGCCATTGGAGTTTCAATTGCATCCTTCAAATTTGAAATTAGTTGGTATCAGTAAATACAGTGATGCAAGACCAAAGTAGTATGAACCATAGCTACGGAACCTGACCTGAGAACAATTCTTCTTCTGCTTTAAGCGTTGACTTCGGGTTCGGAGTGGTGGTCCTTGAGATTTGGGCACTGCAGTTGCCTTACTAACTGCTCGTGTTTGGGTGCTCTGTGGTGGAGATGGTGCTGTGTCAACGGGAACTGGGTGTCTATCTGCTGGGGCTGGGGTTAGAAGGGGTGTAGCTGGTTCTCTGTCCAACTGGGTAGGGGTACAATCTACATGAGTGTGGGTTATGTGTGGTGGGGCTGGTTCTTGGGCAAGTACAACCGTGGTTCTATCTACATCGACAGGTAGCACGATCTTTTCTGAAGACCGTGTTTTTACTCCCACAAATACTGCCATCACTCCCTCCAATTGAAATGGCTGATAAACAAGAAAAGTAATTGAATTTACAGACATTGTAAGATAGACAGGTGCAATGGATATTAGAGAAGAAAACAGGGCATGAAATAATTCACATTTATGTTGTCTAAGCAAACAGAATAGCAGGACATAATTTCACATATATGATGGCTAATTAAACAGGATAGCATGACACAATTTCACATGTATGATGGCTAACTAAACAGGATAGAATGACATACTTCAAAATATGATGACTATGTAAACATGATAACATGATATAACTATACGATGTGTCTATTAAAGTGGTTGGCATGCCATAAATCACAAACATGCCGTCGATGGAAACATGATGGCATGATATAATTCACGGATAGGATGACATAATTTAAATATGATGACTATGTAAACAAGATGAAACGATATAACTATATTATGTCTTTAGAAAATGGGCTGGCATGCCATAATTCAGATACATGCTGTCTATGTAAACATCATGGCATAACATAATTCAAATATATGATTTATATACTAAGGAAGTGAGCAGAGGGCAATCGCATATATGATGTGTCAACTAAGGAGATGGCATTCAATATTGTGTATATGATGTAAAAAGTAAGCATTGCAATAAAACATATGCATTATATGAGTAATATAACCCTGGCAAGTTTGAGCATACACCTCAGGGGGATAATAGGACTGGTCATCTGCCTCTGAATCCTCCTCTGAAGAGCTATCTGTAACCAGCAAGATATCTGCTTCAGCAGGTAGCATTGTCTGCTCTGAAGACCTTGTTTTCACTCCAGATTTCTCCATCACCAATTCAAATGGCTGATGCACAGGAAGAGTAGTTGAATATACAAACATTGTCGACAAAAGCAATGAGAAATACAAAAAAAGGACGGCATGATATAATTCACACATATATGACGCTTGCCTAAACAGCATGGCATTGCATAATTCACATACATAATCCCTTGCAACAAGATAACATTGCATAATTCACATATATAATTTCTTGCAACAAGATGGCATTGCATAATTCACATATATGGTAATTAGACACTAAACAAGTGGCATTCACACAAAGCATGTCTAAACTAAGCAAATGACATAGCAATGCAAGATACCATACGCACGATATGAGCAACATAACCCTGCCAAGTTAGGGCATGCACCTCGGGGGGGAAATATGACTGGTCATCTGTCTCTGAATCCTCCTCTGAGGAGCTATCGGTAACCAGCAAGACATGCGCTTCGTCAGATAGCATTGTCTACTCTGAAGACCTTGTTTCCACTCCAGATTTTTCCATGACCGTGCCAAATGGCTGATGCACAGGAAGAGTAATTGAATGTACTAAAATTGTTGACAAATTTAACACATAATAAAAAATGATGGCATGATATAATTCACATATAAGATGACTGGCTAACCAGGGTGGCATTGCAAAATTCACATATATGATGCCTGGCTAGACAAGATGGCATTGCATGATTCACATATACGATAAAGAAACTAAACAGATGGCATTGACACAAAGCATGTATAAACTAAGCAGATGACATCTTTAATGTATACAGTAAGCAATGCAAGGCACCATATGCATGATATTACCAACATCAGCATGCCAAGTTAGAGCGAAGACCTCATGGGGTAAATAGGAGTGGTCTTCTCCTTCTGAATCCCCCTCATAACAATTATCTTCCTCTTGATTACGATCTGAAATGGGTGGAGGGGGGCTGCCTTTGCGCCCACCATGGAACGACGTCTGCATGAAATTTTATTGCCACGCAAGGCTCGTCTGTTTTGCTCTACATGATCAGTTCCATTGTGTACAATAACTGGCATGCATAGGAATAAAACATAGTGAGATTATGTAAGGAGTGCATGCACAAATCCAGAGTGATGGTAGCAAACTGTGGATAGACCCAAAACCAATGATAGTAGGTAGATAATAGCTTTAGTTAAAAAATACAGATAATGGCTCCTTTAATGTTTGTTTGCACCCAACATGAAACTCATAGTATACACCGGAGATTAACCAGATAGTAGACAGATAGTACTGATTGCTGCCCCAATATGTACCCCACAACCATTTAAAAACTCAAGTTTCAACATTAGTTTGGACCTAACTCGGAGTCTAATAGGTGAACGTGACGATAATGTAGCATGTCATCATATTAAGCGACGCATAACGTAAGCAGACACGGAAGAGTGCGACCTCTCTTGCGGACCCGTGTAGTCCTCAAGGTCATCTGCTCAGTTGATGATGGTAATGCAGTTGCTGTGGCTGCCGGCGGCGGGGAAGAAGATCTGAGGCGGCGAAAGACAGTCTGGAGAGCGGATCCCTGTTGTGGTGAACCCTTCCGTCGTTGGAGCAGCTGAGCTGGGGTGGAACACAGCGCCGCAGGAGCAGGACAAACCACACAAGGTTTTCTTTGACACATATCTGTAACAGAAGTAATTGAGTAAGGGCTTGTTTGAATTTGAGGATTCTAACAATGCATGAACAGGAAATAGACAGGAATAGGATAGGAATGCACGTGCAAAACAGAGAATTTAAAAACACAGGATTTCTGCCAATCTGGGTGTTTGATTCACAACAATTGGAAGATCACAGGATGCAAAAAAGCATGGTGAGATTAAGTCAAACCACAAGAAAATGTACGGTTATAATGCTATTATGCTACTATCTCTTAGTCTTGTTCTTGATGAATAGGAATATGAAAAGGAGGAGAAGTGGAAATTAGAATTCCTACGGTTTTTCTTTCAAGGAGACACTAAAGGAACAAATCCTACAATTTTCCTTTGCTCCATTCCTTTGCACCAAATTCATGAAAAGTAGTACCATAGGAAACTTTCCAATTCCGATGTTTTTCATTCACTTTTCCTTTCAAGCACTGACGATTCTAGTAGGCAGGCTTGAGCAATGAAAATCCTACACTAAAAAAATGTTTTTGTGCAACTTCTATTACTTTGGACCCAGGCCACTGCCATAGTAGCTCAACTCCCAGGCCCATCGACAAATGCACAGCTCAAACATGCAGAGATAAATAATGATGGCGTTCAAGAGAGTCCATCACGGATAGCTAAGTTGCCTGGTACCTCACTGCTTGTCATATAGTAGGATAAAATAATCGTATTTCCCGTTACTACGAGTGCTCAGTGGACAATATATATAACATGTAGAGTAAAAAAGAGATGCAACAAGTGTACAACCTCTTTGGCGAAGCCATGTCGATCTCAGCGTGATTGGGTTGGCCGGTGAGGATGCTCCGGCTGACTTGGCTGTCGGAGGAGGGGAAGAAGATCTTAGGCGTCTGGAGATGGAGCTCGAGGTACTGCTCCACTGTGATGGAGGGTTTCATTGTTGGAGCAGCTCCGGTGAGTTGTACGACGCCGAGGCTGAAGTAGGACAAGAGAGACAACGAACAACGTTAACCTGAGTGGAATTCTAATAGCATCTCCAATACATGACGTAAAATACATAAACACAAAGTGCTAGATGTAAAATACACCAGCCGCTCATCTCTGAACTTAACTGTCGAAACTGAACTTAAATGTCAAAACTGAACTTAACTGTCGAAACTGAACTTAACTGTCGAAACTGAATTTTGCTGTCGAAACTGAACGCACTAGCAAGGTGAGGCTACACATCGGTCGACTAACTTTTTCATCTCTGGTCAGTCGATTTTGCAGCCGTTGGATACGAAATCAAGGGCCTGCGGTTCATCTTCAACCTCCACCCCACCGAGCCAGCCAAACAGCAGCCCCCCGCCGCCGGCGGCCAGCGGTGCGCCGCCCCGCCCGCCCCGAAAACACTCCCCACCGCCGGTCCACCGCCGCCCCGGCCATCCCTCTAGGCCCCCCATGCAGAGCTTTTTCTTCGGCGATCCCCACGCCACCGCCCCGCCAACGCCCCGCCACCGCCGGCGACCACCGCCCCCATCCTGAACCCTAAGATAGATAGTGGGGTACCTCTCCGGCGAGCCCCCCTCCCCACCGCGGTAGGTTCTTCCTTCACCCCGGTGGCATCGGAGTGAAGTGTAGCTAAATCGGAGCAGCATCGCAAGAAAGAGCAAGAGTGAGAGCAGCAGCGCGAGCAAGAGCAATAGCAAGAGCAGACCAGGCAGGGGACCGAGAGCAAGAGCAGAGCAGCAGCGCGCGCGAGAGCTAAAGCAGCAGCAGGTCCTACTGATGTGGACGTCGCCGCCGAGGGAGCGATGTCGTGGAGGAAGTGGCCAGCGACGCCGCCGTGGATGGAGCCGCGCCGTGTCGGCTCGGGACCGAGCACCGGCAGCACCGTGAGATCGAATCAAGAAGAAAATGCGGTGATTAGTGTACAACCTCTTTGGTGGCGCCGATTAGGCCGCAGCTTCATCTGAGGAAACGGTGATGATGATGCTCTTCCGGTGGTGTAGGTGAAGATGGCGGTGTGGGAATGGAGGTGGCGCGAAAGACGAGGGGAACGTCGGGGAAGCTCCTTGAAGGTGGAGGACGGTGTGGCTGAACCGGCGGGACGATGAGATCGACGACGGATCCTCATCCGGTACGGTGGATGAGGGACGTCGAGGTGTTGCTGTGGACGACATCGTCGGGGAAGAGGCTCCGGCTGGGTGGCGGACGGAGCAGGGTTTGGGGTTTCGTCGCGGGTTTTCGTGGCCTCGGTGTACGAATGGGTGGGCGGATGGGATGGCAGTGGGGAACCATGGCTTAGAGACGCGCTTGTCCGAAATGTGCGGTAAGTTACGAAAGTACCCCCACCGATTTGAGGCGGTTCTTTCGGTTCAGGGGTAACACAGGCATTTCACGTGTCGGGATTTCACAGGAGGTGGGAGTTTTCGCGCGCGTTATAATTTCTGAATAGCAAGGCGCGGGTTGAGATGGAGGGAGTTGTCGGAGCACAACGAGACAAAGATATATCTTAAATATTTCGGGCTAACAAGGCGCGGGTTGAAGAGGCGGGAGTTTCGCAGCACGATAGACAGAGACGCTAGCTTGAATTTTCGGCATAACAAGGCGCGGCTTGAAATTTCGGAAGAACAAGCTTAACGTGTACCCCCAAAAAAGACAATTTGCACCTCATTACGCACAACACACACACAAACACCGTTTAGACTAGAGTAAGGTACACGTGCATTGCACGCATGAGATTTGGCAACCAAATTATGAATAAATACCACATTATAGCATGCAAGATTTGAGTCATATATGCATGATGTAGATGTTCGTTTAATTCTTATAGTTCATTTCATTCAAAATCATCTGGTTTTTATAAGAAAGCTAATCTATTTTAAGATTCTTGGAATTGTGCGTTGTAAGACATAAAGTAAAAACAAATAATGGCAAATCATGTAGAAAAATATTTGGGCAATTCTGATACGGAAGATTCTAGAACAAATAAGAAGTGCTTGTGTTTTGATGTTTGTGCATTATGCTTAAGTTCAACCATGGAGTCTTCTAGATTATACATGTGGTGAAATCTGGTGGAATCTAGATGATATCCAACGGCCAGTAGTGCTCAAATTTGCCATCTTTGGACCATCGGATTCGCCTCATCCAACGACCATCTTTCAAAGTTAAAGTTACCCGCACACAATATAAAAAAATATATAATATATATAGGGATATAGA
This sequence comes from Triticum urartu, assembly GCF_056163025.1. Taxonomy (NCBI): domain Eukaryota; kingdom Viridiplantae; phylum Streptophyta; class Magnoliopsida; order Poales; family Poaceae; genus Triticum; species Triticum urartu. Next base: position 485,298,727 of record NC_141875.1, read on the forward strand.
TATAGATATGTGATGCAAAAGCCGCCCATCATCTCCAATTAGAATAGTGTGTCCATGCACGGATGTGACGTGGCCAAATGATGTCTGCCATCAGTATCTCAAATTCAAATCAGTCTGACCTTGTTCAATGTGTATACATTACAACATGCTCGTTTCCAAACCACACCGCGCAGATCTCCGTTATATTCATGCATGCATGGGTTTCAAACATCAGGATCTCTTATTCAAATATTTGAATTCAACTTTACATTGATTGTGACCTCACCTATTTAGCTATTCTTTTACACCCACACAATAGTCTTCTCTTTATAATTGTACCACTAACTTTCTCTCGTGCATGCATGCACACACACTACCAATCAGCATTATCCATCACACGCATGCAATCTTTTCCTTCAGGTCGGTCTCCCATGAAGGCACACACCAACACACATCCCCCTCTCCATCATATCGGGCATTCTTTATCTCTCACGCGTGCATGCGCAACGATCGATGTTCCTCTATGTATGTGTGTATATAGCTAGGTCTTTCATAGTTTTCCACACAAACCGATCAATCGATATATCCAGTGAGGTCTCACCCTCTTTCCCACGTCCACATCGATCAATCTATACCTCTCTATATAGGATTAACGTATATAGCTAATACACCCACATTAATTATGTATCCAACGCCCCCCTCTCATCATCCATGCCTTCCGCTTCACCTCTCAGACGCGTGCACAATGGCAAAGACAGGGGGCAGTAAGGGCCCTGCCCCCTCCCCCCCTAACATCACTATATATCAAGGCTAATATGAATGTGATCATTAGGCAATTGCTGCTAAAAATGGTTTAAGTTCATGAATTGACCCTCCTCGTAAAGGATTAGCAATGCTTGCCCCCCTAGCTCATTTATTTTTCATGGCTCCGCCACTGCGCGCATCAGCGCACGTGTTCGCCCTCTCTCTCTAAATATCGATCTCGCACTTGTGCATTCCTTCATAGTCTCCCTCCACTCGGCCCCTCGCACCATCTTCTAGCCCCCCACCGGATTTTGCCACATGTACAATCTAGCAGACTCCATGGTTGAACTTAAGCATAATGCACAAACCTCAAAACAACAGTGGTTCTCTTTTGTTCTAGAATCTTCCGTATCATAACTTCCCAAACTTTTTTCTAGTTGAATTGCCATTATTTGTTTTTACTTTATGCTTTACAACGCACAATTCCACGAATCATAAAATAGATTAAGGGCTTCTTTGATTCAAAGGATTCTCAAAGGAATTTTGGAGGATTCTAATCATTAGGAATTTTTCCTATCTTGGTTGTTTGATTCGTAGGATTGTAAACCATAGGAATTTTTCCATATGATTCATTTGCACTAGATTTCATAGGAAACATCCCATCCACTCAAACCTCTTTGAAAGAATTCTGCGTTTTTTCTATGCATAATCAAACACTCGTACAATCCTGTAGGATTCAAGACGACATTCCACTATAATCCCATGTTTTTCCTATTCCCGCATTCTTAGCTTTTTTATAAAAACTAATTGATTTTGAATGAGATGAACTATAAGAATTAAACAAAGGGCTACATCAGGCATATATGACTCAGAGCTTACATGCTATATGTGGTATTTATTCATAATTTGGTTGCAAAATCTGATGCGTGCAATGCATGTGTACCTTACTAGTACTTCGAGTATGTGCAAAACACGTAAATTAGAATACCAATGGCACGCTACACAGTGTCTCTCTTACAGTTCATGAAGCCACGTGGCACATGTGTAGGCGTTGTCGCGACCTCCTTGCGTGGATTGATCACAGTGATGTGCTGCTGGTTCCAGAAGAATGTACTCGTCCTCCCTGAGCCATACTGGTGGTACATGCACGAAGCGAAGATGTGCACGCACGCCATGCACGCACTCATTCCTCGCACGCACATGCAGGTACACGGACGGACACAATTTTGTACCAAGATCCACCCCATGTGATAATTTGACGCGTGTAAAGTCGTTCACTTCATTGATGGTCAATTAATACAGCGCATGCAAATTGAGTGGACGTGAGGGCGGAAGAAAGACATTATTACTCCATTGCGCGCATGCGAGTAGTTAAATCGTGGGTTGGTAGTAGTACTTCCATTGGTCTCCTTCGTATTTTGTGCCAATTTTTGACAGTAACATAATATTTACGCATTTGAGCAGTGTAGTACTTGAAATTTATGTTCCGCTAAACTCATCGGGAGCCGTTTTGGGCCTCGAAACCAAAACCATCAATTAATCTTTACCTTGTTCCCATCACATTTGAAAGCCTTCTCACACATACTAGTAGTACGTACGAAACCTGAACGTGTTCCCACTATGCAGGTATTAGTACTAGTGCTAGTACTTAGGTTATAAAAAGGGGAACTACCTAACCGAAAATCACTCTACCTTTCCTCCTCATAAGTTCTTCTTCTTCGTCCGTTGTTGCCATGGCTGGTGAGCAGAGCTCTAGGTCGAGAACTACTCGTAACAAGGGAGCGGCAACCAAGGCTGCGGAAAAAAAGAGAGGGCTCGCCGCCATGCAGAGACCTCGAAAGATCTCTCACGGGCAGGCGATGGCTCCCAGGAGCGCCCTAGCCACGGAGGCGAACATGCCGAGCCGACGGAGCTGGAGTTGTTATCCCTTGACGGCATGCCCGATCAGCTCAATAAGCAGAAGGAGTTCATCCAAGGCTTGATGGATTTGCTAAAGGAGAGCCTCGACGACATGCCCACTGAGCTCAATCAGCAGGGGGAGTTGACCGCCGGCTTCGTGATGCTGCTGAAGAAGAGCATTGCCTCGGAGAAGAAGGCGACCGACGAAATCCCGCGACTTTGGGAGGACAATGCGAAGCTCTGCCACGAGATCGACCTGTTGAAGGAGAAGAACACCGGCTAGAAGAAGCTGCATGAGATAGTAGTTCCTCGATGAAGATGCTGCAGGCCCTCGCCATGGAACAGAAGGAAGAGTTGGCGAAGCTCTGCATCGAGCACCCGACTGCTGTCAAGGTACGTAATATGGCCATGGAATAGATGATGAAGGCTCGCGTCGAGAAATGCCGCATCATGGACAGAATGATGAAGATGGCGGAGGAGACGCGCAAGGATATGGAGGTCGTGGAGGCGATGAAGAAGCAGTTACGACTCCGCGGCAAATTAGATCATTTGGGGTGATAATCTTCCTTCTTCTTTTGCTCATGTGTTTCATCTTTTGCTTCGGGTGTTTCACCGCACGTGTCACGTTCTCTGCGAGGCATGAATAGAACAATGTTTTTTTGAGGGAATGAATAGAACAATGCTAACAATGAGATGACTAGCAAATTAGATCATTTTATCGCCATATGGCACTGGGCTGCCGTGTTTCGTGCTCCTCCATCGCAGTACTACTCCAGTGGAAAACTTGAGTATACCGCACGGTTCTTTCCTCCTCCTCGATCAGGTCGTCGGTGCATTTATACGAGTAGTCAAATCACAAGGCCCCGCCTTCCAGCAGTAATGAGCCGTCAAATCACAAAGGCCCTCGCCTCTCGTGAAACCGACCAAGCTAGACTGCCCCGCCCTCTAGCCTTTTAAAAAATGTATACTTTTGTACAGCAGTAGTATCAATGGATTGCGCCATGGATCAAAACTAGAAATTAAAAAAAGGTGGTACATATAGAGAGCGCTCGTCGCCAAATTATGCATATAGTACTATTAAAAAGGCTAGTCACAATAATGGTGTCCAGCACAACCCACCCCTCAAATAAAAGTAAGAGGGTGCTTGGATACGTTTTAGTCCCATGACTAAAAGTAGTGGGACTAAAACATGCTAGCCTCACCCATGCTTGGATCCAAATACTAAAAAGGCTAAAATCAAGTTAATGAGCATTTATTATCCTCCAAACCCTCCAATCCAGAACTCGCCCGTGTTAAATGAGAGGAGTTAAATGAGTAGAGAGAGGACTAATCCACATTTTAGTAGGGGTACCCCTGACTAAAAAAATTTAGTCTCAAGACTAGTTTTAGCCCCTCTTTAGTCAGGGGTGCTTGGAAATTTAGCCTCTTAAAGAGACTATTTTTATTCAGACTAAAACAAGTCCCTTGGATCCAAGCACCCTCTAAGAATCCTGGAATTCTTTGACAAAACTAAGCACCCTGAAATTCTTTGACAACTAAACTGCTGGCTATATGATGTTGGCCATATATATTATACGTATATAATGTGAAGAAACGAGTGGTAGTACTATACCAACTAAAAGATGAAATGTAAGAAATACTAGTATGTACGTACTGAAGAGTTAAAGTAATGAGAAGAAACATAACATAGTTCTGCTGGGGGCTCAGCACAACACACCCCTCAAATTAAATTAAGCACACCTGAAAATAAACTTTGCAACTATTCCGGTAGACACTACATTAGAACCACCATGAGCAATGACACTGCCACCTTACTCGGAGTCCTCGTCCACATCCTCGACTTCGTCCTTGTCCCTGTTCCTCTTGGCCGATACTTCTTTGCTTGAACCGCACACTTGGCTGTTGCTCTTCATCCAACCCTTGTAGATATTGAAGTAAAGGTAGCCATCCATTGCAGCGTAGTGGATGTCGTCTATATCTAGTGAATTCCGCTACCATGCATGACGATGAAACGTGTAATGAGGTTTCTCCAGTTTACCGTACGAAGGATGAACCATGGCTCCTGCCAGGGTCAGCATTGAAGGCTGACGAGAGGACACCAGCCGATTCTTCTGGAGGTTGAAGGTGTTGCCTACAACGAGGCCTATCCGATGCAGGACTTCTTTGTCGTTACCAAAGTCTACAGTAATGAATTTGACTAGGTTGCTCTCGAGGAAGTCCTTAAAATCCCAGCACTCAACGTCGGCATGGCATATGTGGTAGACCAAGCATAAGTCATGCACGCAAACCTGGATCACGGCGGGCTTCTTCCTCTCTTCGTCCTTTAGATCCTTCTCTCATCCCAGGACTATGGTGTACTCAACATCTAGCCCAACGACCCACTCATCATCTGAGTCTTTGAACATGCATCTGAAGCGAGAAAGGCATCCTTTCGCCATCGCGGAAGAACGGGTGTAGATGACGTCGAACTCATCGCCGGTGATGGTTCTCACCTTGTACTCACCGCCGATCATGGAGATTTGGGACGCCATGGATTTGGGAGGAGGGTTAAGGTTAGTGGAACTGCCGTAATGTGAATGGACGGGATGACTAGGAGCGAACCGCCGTAGTATTAAAGGACGTGCGGGGACGAGTAGGAGCGAACTGCCAGCGTGCGAACGACAGGGTAGTGGCTTTCCATTCTCCCATGATACGGGCTTCCGAGAGCCCTTGGATCTGAGATCGAACGGTTGCATGGTGTGATTCTAGACCTATGGGTGAATATCCTATCCTGGAGGGTTATTCTGCAAATTTTTAGCAACTTAGCATGCGACCGTTTGATCTCTGATCCAAGGGCTGCCAGCAGCCCGTATCATGGTCACGCCTACCACGACCGTCGCATCACTCGCGCGGTCGCACCCTTGGAGATTTAACACGGTGTGTTAGGCTATCTGATGTTGGCATGTCATACATAGTCATCACTTAGTCACTCATACTACAACAAGGTTGGCTATAAGTGTATTTTTTTACACCTCTCTATCTCTTTCTTCGTACTCAAGGAAGAAGCGGTGCTAAGCACGTGTATTTATTGCATTTGCCAAGGAGTGACCTCTTCCAATGAAATGGTGTTGCTAAGTTTGCTTCATTTAATTAGCTATAGACTCAAAATTGTCTTTTCACCTAGGTACACACGCTTAGCACCGTTTCTTCCTTGGGTCACCAAACTAGTCTCTCTCTTCTTGATTAACTTGCCACATCAGACTTTATGCTTATGTGGCAAGCTTAAGCACCTGTAGGAGCAAGTAAAAGTAAGTACAATAGTGCGCTTTACATGGCATTTTTGCATATGTGGAGGAAAGAGGGGCAAGGAAAAAGTGGAGAAGTGGGCTCTCATGCAAGAGCCAGCCTCTACTACATGGTGGAGCATTGGGAGAGCCACCTGTATGGAGGTGGTCAGGAATCCGGGAGACTCACGCCGGTCGTAGCACCGCAGTTAAAATGATAATGGCAAGTCAAATCACGGGGCCCCACCTGTCCAGCAGTAGCTCGCTGTCAAATCACACAGCCCTACGTTTGCAGCAGCCTACTCCCTCGTCTTCTCGCATCTCTGTCGAACCGACTAGGCGGAACTGCCCCGCCGCCTACCACGCAGGAAAAGCCCCGCCCTCGACTTTTAAATAGTATACAATATACTATTTTTGTATCCATGGATTGCGCCCGCGCCATGGAGCAAAGCGTCTAGAAAACGGAGGAGAGACGGTGGTCTTGCAATAGAGAAGAGGGAGAGGCGAGATGGTGGTTTTGGAATGGAGATGATGGAGAGGAGAGGAGGTGGTTTTGCAATGGAGAAGAGGGAGAGCAGCGTGCGGCGGCGATTTAGGATTGGACGAGAGGGCCGACGCGCTCTGACTAGATCAAAATCAAAATCAATTTACCCATCAATTAAGAAAGCGACCCCACATTAACTAGTCTCCCTTTTATTCTAGGTCATAATTGACCATGATTTCGCACATAAAATATATGTTATACGTTGTATACAAGGCCACTATCAAAATTACAATTTGCAACTATACAAGGCCACTAACATTAATCGAGGCAAAATTGATGGCGTTTGCCTCGTACTAGCACCTAAGGACATTAATATCCCTTGTGTGCATGCGGGAGTGAGAAGGTTAGCTTGCATTCCCAACATTATCAACCAATGAGGAGTAAGAGGGTTGGCTTGTTGTGCTTGGGAGAGAAAAACCACATTAATTAACACGATAATCAAGGTGACAAGCTAGCTTGCAACATTGACTTAAACATAGCATTGATTTTTACCTTGGTACATGTAATCTGAGTTTGTGGCCTTGTATACAAAAATGGAGGGAGTATAATTTGAAAGTACATTTAGATACGAACCAAACGATACTATTTTTGGTGACATGCATTCACATTTTGCTTGTCAAATACAGTACGTGGTCAAACTTTGACCCAAAATACGCGAAACAACAAAAAAATACTTCCAAGACCAGCGCCGCTCTTCCGCTCTTCTCCTCTTAAACCACCGCCGCTCCTCTCCTGTTCCAATCTAAATGCAGCGCCGCTCCTCTCCTCTTCCATTTCAAAACCACCGCCCCTCCTCTCCTGTTCCAGTCCAAAACCAGCGTCGCTCCTCTCCCGTTCTAATCCAAAACCAGCGCTGCTCCTCTCCTCTTCCATTCAAAAACCACCGCCGGCGAGTGAAGGTGCTGTGGAGAAGTAGATCGATGGAGGAGTACAAGCGATACATGAGGATCACAGACGGCGACCCTGTGAAGCTAGCTAGGATGTTGGAGATACAGTCTTGGTTTGACAACAAGGACCAACTAGCGGCGACGATGACATCCATGGCCAAATATCTGCAACAGAGCGAAAAGGCGGCCATACTCCCAGAGGGAGTCGCGCCGGAGTACATAGAGCTGCTTCTCTGGGCCATGGAGCAAACAGATTCATCGAATCCGATCGTGAGGGAGCGGTGGTGGGAGTATCGATCCCAGATGGAGCATCCACCAGAGATTGAAGGATCGAGCATCTACAGGGTGCCGTTTGTGAGGGTGTCCTGCCAGAGCGAGCCGGTGGAGTCTTCGTCGACCGAACCCAACTGCAAGAGGAGAAAAGCAGTTGGCCCGATGACGCTTCCCCACCATCGTCTCCCTCGCCGTTCACATCGTCCCACGGGGCGGCTGTCTGCCGCTGAGGAATAGGAGGGGGCTGCCCCCCAGCCCAATAGTCGGGCAAGTTGTGAATTGTCAGGAGGAGCTTAGGGTTGTCAGTATTTGCAGGTTGTGAATTGTGTTTTGTGTTGTGTATTTTGAGAGTACTTTCATATATGAATTTCTTTTGAATTTCAGATTTGCAGTATTGAGCATATGAAGTATTTTATGAATTCTAGATATCTGTTTTTAGCACTTAAAAAATGTAGTTTCATAGGAGTATAAAAGTGCAGACAATGTGATTCTCAGAGAAGAAACTGCAAGTTCAGTTTCAGATAAGAAACTGCAACTTTCAGAGGCAGAGCATTTATATTAACACGGCCTTTTCAAACAGGGTTAACATCATGTTGGAAGTTTTATTCATGGTCGAAAATGGAACTACCAGCCAGTTAACATCATGCCGATCAATATTTATGCATAGCACATCTTCATATGATGCACAGTCAAAATGCCCACACAATGTCGAGTGTGCGAAACACAGAAAAAACGAGGGACGAAGTTTTGGTAAGTGTTGGACGTGGTTTTGGGATGCCCCGTCTAGGCTTTCATTTTTAACATGCACATCCCACGTCCTCAGATGGGAGGTCCATAGGCCTGTTTGTATTTTCTTAGGGCCATCATGTATCGACCGGCCTATGGACCTCCCATCTGAGGTTTTATTTTTGGCAGCCCAATTTATGTATTTTTTGAAGAAAACGCAGAGGTCTGTTCTATTTTTCTATATAAGAATAGGAACGCCAGGTCCAACTTATGTTTCCCTTCTAACTATATTATATATATTTAAATTATTTTATATGTTGACTGTTTAGTTCACATAATTGGCAAATAGATGACCGCTCTCGCGATCCCCTTCGCCCCCGCCACCACCTCCACCCTCGCCGCCGCCCCCGCCACTACCTCCACCCTCGCCGCCGCCATAGATCTCGCCGTCACCCCCCGCCTCCTGACTCCGGGCACACCTGCCCCCCTCAGCAAGTCCGCTCGCGCGCCCCATGGAGTCGCCGGCCATATCCATGGGGGAATGGCTGGAAGACAGGCAGATGTACAAGATGCATCTCCCACATGTCTACAAAGCCTTCCCGCGGATGCTCCAGCCGCTCGACTCCGTCGCCCCGGCGGTGCTGCGGGAGACTCGAGGGAGGAGATGGAGGGAGCGGGCGATGCGGATCCGCGATGACGCTCTCTCCTGGACCTAGTGCACACGCGAATGGAGGGAAGCAGAGGAGGAAGCTGCGATGGAGGAAGCCAAGGAGGGACCGAATCCGTTCTCTCACTCGCGCAGGTATGCTCGGATGTGCAAGGATCATGTGTATTGGGAGCTGCTGAATCTAGCCTTGTGGATCTACTTCGAAGGAGATTTCTCAGAGAAGCACAGGATGCCCCACCCTAGTGAGCCGACGATTGCGTTCGTTCGATGGGCGAAAGGAGAAGTGAATTCAGGAGATCCACGCCATGCTGCGAGATGGGAATGCTTGACTGGACTCCTGCCCACCAGCACGCCACCGGAGCCGGAGCAGATGGATCCCCTACCTTACCTCTCCCCCAAACCTGCAGAAGATTGAAATTAGGCTTGCAATCTGCTTCAATTGAGCTGTCTGGTGGTTATTTATGCTTCCTGAGAGACAACATCTGGCTGGAGGATGAGAAGGAACCAGGAACTCTGATGAACTTCCCCTATCACAATGGGGGGAGTGCCGGTTGGGCAGTGGTACGGCCCACCTCCGCCCCAAATGGGGGCATAATCTGGGCAGGCTCCTGTAATTGCCCAAGATCAATCTGCTGGTGGTTCTGACTCTCAGATCAGTGGGAAATCTCAAGGCAAGAATCAGCAAAAGAAGAGATAGGACATCCAGAAAACTGCTCCTCCCCCTGCTTCAGGCCTTATGGCATAGTCTGAGGTGATCTGCTACAACTGTGGGGAACCAGGGCATCATTTGGATAAATGTGTCAAGCCCAAGAGTTGTTTTATCTGCAAAATGGTTACCCATAAAGTTGAGAATTGCCCTGTCAGAAGGAAAACCCATAGTTCTGCTAGATATGTTGGAAGTGCTGCTCCAGGATTATGTCCACCATTGACAGAATTTTCTGTGACATAGAATTAGATAGTTTTTCCCCTCTCTAGTTGTAGAGCTCTGCTCAGATGTGGTAGTGACCATGCTCCTTTGCTCTGGAACTCTGGTCTTAACCAAACTCCAAAGAGAAATAGTTTTAAATTTAAAAAGTGGTGGTTGCTTACAGAAGATTTTACTGAGCTAGTCAGGAAAATCTGGAATGAGCCTACTGGGAGCAGCTGCCCCCTAGAAAATTGGCAGATCAAAATCATGAGATTTAGAAGAACTACCAAAGGGTGGAACTCTAATGAGGAAGCTAATCTTAGAAGATACAAAAGGCTTCTCCTCCTTGAGTTTGATTCTCTAGATATTAAGGCAGAAACCACTGACCTCTCTGAGGCTGAGACTAATAGATTAAACTTTGTCCATGAAGAGCTCAAGAAAATTTGGCTTGAAGAAGAAATCAAAGCCAAACAAAGGTCTAGAGATAGGAACATTAAGGAGGGTGATAGAAATACTGCTTACGTCCATGCAGTAGCTAACCAGAGGAGGAAAACCCTCATTCACTCCCTTGATGGCCCTAATGGCCCTGTTACTGAGGTAGATGAGATGCTGAAAGTGGCTAGTGACTTCTACAAAGACCTGTTTAAGAAAGAAAACCCTTCTGGGTTCTCTCTACAAAACAATTTTTCTCTGCTTCTGAAAAAGTCTCTCCTGCTGAAAATGAGCTGCTAGAAGCCCCTTTTTCAGAGACAGAGGTGAAGGAAGCCATTTTTAGCTCTTATCCTGATGGGGCTCCTGGTCCTGATGGGATCCCTTCTTGTTTTACCAGCATTTTTGGGACTTGATGAAAAATGATCTCTTAGATCTTTCCCAAACCTTTCATAGAGGAGAGTTGGATCCATCAACTTACTCATGGGGGTCTGTTGGGGTCAAGTTAAATCACTGTGAAAGTGATTTTTTCCTTGCTGGTAAAGGCCTTAGGCAAGGTGACCCCATCTCCCCGCTTTTGTTTAATTTAGTAGCGGACGTTCTTACTAAAATGCTGAGCAAAGCTACTGATCATAGTCTGATTGCAGGGCTCTGTCCTGAGGTCTGCCCTGATGGCATCATCTGCCTTCAATATGCAGATGATACCATCCTTTTCTTAGACAATGACTCCACACATGCTAGCAATCTGAAAACTATTCTAACCTGGTTTGAACAAGTCTCAGGCATGATAATCAACTACTCTAAAAGTGAACTCATCCCTATCAACATGGATGATCAGGAGTTAGCTGACTTCCTATCTATTCTAGTCTGTAATAAAGGTAACTTCCCCATTAAGTACCTAGGTATCCCTCTCCACTATGATAAACTGAGGAGAGAGGATATCCAACCCCTTCTGGATAAAATCATTAAAAGGATTGCTGGGTGGAGGGGCAAACTTCTCTCTTACAGAGGTAGATTGATCCTCATACAAGCTTGTTTGGCTAGCATTCCAGTGTATCTCCTCTCCTTCTTCAAGTTCCCTAAATGGGCAGTGAACCTCATCAATTCTCAGATGTCTCATTGCTTGTGGAATGATTTTGAGGGAAATAGGAAACTACACCTTGCTAATTGGGCCCTAGTCTCTATGAAAAAAGATTTTGGAGGCCTGGGCATACCTAACCTCCAAGAAATTAACATATGTCTTCTAGGGTCTTGGATTAAAAGATTCTATGAGGAAAACCTGAAACCCTGGAAGCTTCTTATTGCCCATAAATACCTAGGAAATAAACCTAATATTTTTGTCCCTTCCTCCAACCTTAAGACCTCTAGATTTTGGGAAGGATTAAAATCTATTATGCATGCTGTGAAATTTGGCTACAGATGGAACATAGGGGATGGGAGCAGAACCAGGTTCTGTGAAGATACTTGGTTTGGCACATCCCCCCTAGCAGTCCAATTTTGGCCTATTTACTCTGTCCGCAATGAGCTTAACAAAAGTGTCAATGAAGTTTGGGACGGTCAATGCCTAAAACTCTCTTTTAGAAGGAACTTTAGTGATAGTCTCATGGAACAATGGTTCCAGTTGGAGGAAATTGCCAAAAGCATTACCTTTACTGCCGAGCCGAATGCCCTGATTTGGCGGCTGGACAATAAGGGGAAGTATTCCTCGAGCTCCCTCTATCATGTTATCAACTTTAGAGGGGTTCAACCCGTGTTTATCCCTGCTGTCTGGAAATTGAGAGTTCCCCATAAAATTCATGTATTTCTCTGGCTTCTCTCCAAAAACAAATTGATGACTAGGGATAACCTTAGGAAGAGACACATCATCAAACCCCTTGATTGTGTTTACTGCTTGGAACAAGAGTCTTGTTCTCATCTATTTTTTGAATGTATAGTTGCTAAACATCTCCGGGCCCACATTGAGGAATATTTCTCTAGTCAGATTGGATCATCCTTCGAATCTGTCACCAGATTCTGGATTGCTACCAAAAAGTGCTCAATTTTAAACACTATTAGCTCAGCTGTCCTTTGGTGCCTCTGGAAATATAGAAATGCTATGATTTTTAGTAACACCTCCTAGATTTCCATTCCGCAAGTCTTGAGGTTGATTAGGAACATGGTGAGGAACTGGGCGATTCTCTCCTCCAGATCGGACAAGGACAAGTTGATGAGCTTTGTGGAAACCCTAACAAGATCCCTCCAGAAACCATTGGCGATCACTTGTGGCTGAACAAGGCTCGACCTGCTCTGGGGCTGGACCCGTGGGCTCGTCTCAAGATCTCTTATGAAGATGATGGGCACCTGGCGCTGAAAAAGAGGGACATCCACCATGCTACGCCTTCCAGCCTGGTGTCTTCGCTTGCTTACTGGTCGCTGCAGGCTGACATGGCCCCTCGGCTGAAGACCATGAAGGCTTCGCTGGACCCTCCTTGTGTCATTTGAGTGCTCTATCCGCTCTGCCTTTGGCACCGCTCGGGTGATTTGTGTTATTCAGAGAACTTGTTCATCCACCCCCCTAGTTTGTAGCTTTTCTACATTTGCTTTCGAACTGCTCTTTGAGCTGCTGTATCATAATATGTTGTGGTTTCGTTCTCAGCAATGGAACCGGGAGATGCTCCCTGTTTTTCTAAAAAAAATTATTTTATATGTTATTATATAAAGCTTGGTAAGACTATAAATTTAAGGACGAATGTAATAATATCACTTATTATTTAAATATATTTATAACAAAATGCTCAGCCCCTTTTTATTTTTTGATAACATTGCTGGCCCAACCCAACATTATAATTAGAATCAGCCCAGCAAAATCGTGTATTTCGAGAAAGTGCAAATGTGCTGTAATTTTTTAGGAAATAGAATAAATGGGCCGCATGGACGCTACATTATTTGTTCACCCAGCCCAGTTAATGGCTGTAATTCAAAAAAAGATCAAATTGACTGTAAATTCTACCGCGCAAAAAAAAGACTGTAAATTCTGAAAAAATGGGTTGAATACGTGCCACATTTTTGGAGGCTGAAATCTGGGCCAATAGGTCGAAGCCAATGCAAGTCATTGTCAATTTAGTCAACAAATGATTCTGACATGTTAGCCGTTGGATTTACATCCAACGACCGGCATCCATCTTCAATCTCTCGTCTTCTTCCTCCAGCGCCGCCAGGACCACCTCCCGCCTCCTGCTGCTAGCAGATCTGCTTAGCACGCTTCGCTATGAAACGCTACTCCACCGTTGGCCAGGCCATCCCTCCACCCTCCACACCTCCTGTTCTTCTCCACCGACTGGCGAACCACACCGCACTAGAACCAGTTAACCCTCGTACACCTCTCTGTCTGCGACTCTACTCCTGCGTCTTCCCATCTCCGGCTCGTTGCTATCCGGGGCCTCGCCGTCGTCCACCACCTTGGATGCGCTCGGTGCAGCGTGGTCAACGTGGTGAACGAACGACACCATCGGAAGTAGACTGTGCGTGGAGAGGCTGACAGCTGGGTCCACGGCCGCACACAAGGAAATGCCTCCTTATTACGCGCAAAATAATGATTCCTCCACCTAACATGTGGAACCCACCGGAAGGGCCTCTGTATTTCGCGAAATAAAGTGCCCCCCGCTGACATGTCAGACCCACCAGCTATCTTCGCACGCAAGGAAGTGCCTCCTTATTACGCACAAAAAAATGAATATTCCCCCTGCCAGCTGGAACCCAGCATAGTGGGAGGCTGACTTGTGGGCCTACCAAGTTGACGGGGACGGAGGGCTTTGTCAACTTAGTCAATATGAACGATTCTAGCTCCTGTTGCCGTACGATGTTCATCCAACGGCCGTAGTGCTTCTTCAACCTCTGGTCTTCTTGCTCCAGCCGCCCAAACCAGCGCCGGTGATGCCGCGTGCTCCTGCCTCCTGTGGCCGGCTGTGATGCCGCGGAGGCCTCACCGCCCCCTACTACTCCCACCGCTGGCCAGGCCATCCCTCTACTCACCCACACCCCTGTTATTCTGCGGCAAAAGCAGCCTCACACCGTAGCCGAACCGGTGAACCCTCGTACTCCTCTTCGCATGGGCATCCACTGCTGCGTCTTCCCCGGCTCCGAGTCGTCCCCTTCCTAGTCCTCGCCATCGTCCACCGCCCTAGTGCTCTCGGCGCGGCGTGGTCAACATGGTCAACGACCGACTTCCATCGGAAGAGTACTATACGTGGAGAGGCTGACAGCTGGGTCCACGGCAGCCGCAAGGAAGTGCCTCCTTATTACGCGGAAAATAATTATTCCTCCACCAGACAGCGGGGACCCACCGGACGGGCCACCAGTATTTTGCAAAAAAAATCGTTTCCCCCTGACTGCTGGAACCCACCGGACGGGCCACTGTATTTCGCGAAAAAACCATTCCCCCGCTGTCAGCTCGGACCCACCGGAAGTGTCTCCTTATTACGCACAAAAAATGAATACTCCCCCGGCTAGCTGGGACCCACCTTGCTTGGAGGCTGACTTGTGGGCCTACTAAGTTGATGGGGATGAAGGGCTTTGTCAACTTAGTCAATATGAACGATTCTAGCTCCAGTGACCGTACGATGTCCATCCAACGGCCATATTGCTTCTTCAACCTCTGGTCTTCTTGCTCCAGCCACCCAAAGCAGCGCCTGTCGTGCCGCATGCTCCTGCCTCCCGTGGCCGGCTGTGCCGCCGTAGAGGCCTCACCGCCCCCTACTATTCCCACCACTGGCCAGGCCCTGCGGCGACGACAGCCTCACACCGCAGCCGAACCAGTGAACCCTCGTAGTCCTCTCCGCGCGGGCTTCCACTGCCGCGTCGTCCCCTTCCTAGGCCTCGCCGTCGTCCACTGCCGTGGTGCTCTCCGCGCGGCGTGGTCAATGTGGTCAAGGAACGACTTCCATCGGAAGAGTACTGTACATGGAGAGGATGACAGCTGGGTCCACGGCCACAACCTAGTTTTTTTGTGATTTGCCAAGTAAGTCGCTTTGTCAGGTCTGTTGGGCTGCAAATCTTTCAAGACGAGGAGAGCTTTCATTTGGCTGGCCGAGAAAATGGCTCATCAGTAATGAGCAATAGGTTGTACATTTTTAAAATACATCAAACCGGCAATTAGTTTCAAATATCCTTTTTTTCATTTCAAGATTTTAAATTACATTAATTTTTATGCATGGAGAATTTGTTTGATTTTATATCGATATACATTTTAAAATCAGTTTGAATGTGAGTCGAAATTTCGGGATTAAAAACAGTTCAGACCGCACCGAAATATGCAAAATTTCGTATAATTTTTTAACCGTTGCCACAATACGGGCTGTAATGCTAACAAAAAGAATATGGGCTCTAAAAAACCTTAAGAATTAGCAAATGGGCTGTAAATTATTAGAAATAATGGCAGATGGGTTGTATGCTGTTTTCCACAGATTTGAGGCTTTCCTAAAAAAGGTTGACGCACAAGCAATGATTGTTGGATGTCCATCCAACGGCCATCGTGCTTCTTCAATCTCTGCTCTTCCTGCTCCAGCCGCTCAAACAAGCGCCGGCGGGACTGCCTGCTCCCTCCTCCTCGCGGCCGGCTGTGCTGGTGCGCAGGCCTCACTGCCCGACCGTACTCCCATCGCTGGCCTAGCCATCCCTCTACTCACCCACACCTGCTGCTATTCTCCGGCGATGACAGACGAACCCGTAAACCCTCGTACAGTCGTACTCCTCTCCGCGTGGGAAACAACTGCCGAGTCTTCCCTGCCTCCGTGTCGTCCCCTTCCTAGGCCTCGCCGTCGTCCACCGCCCTGGTGCTCTCGGCGCGGCGTGGTCAACATGGTCAAGGAACGACTTCCATCAGACGTGGACTGTACGTGGAGAGGCTGACAGCTGGCTCCATGGCCGCAGCAAGGAAGTGCCTCCTTATTACGCGGCAAATAATGATTCCTCCACCTAACAGTTGGGACCCACCTGACGGGCCACTGTATTTCGTGAAAAAACGTTTCCCATGACTGTTGGGACCCACCAGCTACATCTTCGCACGCAAGGAAGTGCGTCCAGACAAAAAAACGATTCGCCCCCTGACTGCTGGGACCCACCAGCTACATCTTCGTAGGCAAGGAAGTGCCTGACAGTCGGGACCCACTTGGTCGAAGCGTACGTAGCGTTGTCATTCTGGTCGCGAACGTGTACGTACATACTGGTCGATGTAGAAGCGCGCACGTGTCGTAGTAGAGGCGCGCACGTAGCATTTACACGTACGTACAACGGACAGGGTGCAAGAAAGAAAATACGGCCACATATGTGTACATATGGGCAGGGTCTCGAACGCCTACTCGCGCATACGTACGGCCAGGGCTCGTGTACATGGCTAGGTCGGAACGGAGAAACAGCGTCGTTGTCGTGTTCATGGGGAGGCAACGGAATGCATCGTGTTCATGGGGAGCCAATGGAATGCGTCGTGTTCATGGAGAGGCAACGGAATGCGTCGTGTTCATCGGGAGGGCTTGGACGGAACAGGCGATGGAAACGAGGCCGGGCGTACCGCGGAACGGAGGAAACGGCCTTGTGTTCGACCGGCCACGTTCGAAACGGGATCCTGTTCATCGGGAGGGGTCTGGCGTACCACAAAACGGAGGAAACGGACCTCCTACAGTCGAAACGGGGATCCTGTTCATCGGGAGGGGTGTGGCGTACCGCAAAATGGAGGAAACAGACTTGTGTTGGAGCGCTACGGTCGAAACGGGGGTCATGTTCATCAGGAGGGGTGTGGCGTACCGCAAAACGGGACTCCACGGGATACTGTTCATCTCCACCGTCGACCTCCTCCAGGCTCCACCGGCTCCTGTTCATCCAGCCTCCACGGGCTCCTGTTCATCCAGCCTCCACCGCGCGCTACTCCACCGGCTACTGTTCAACCACCCCACCACCGTCTATTGTTCATCCAGCCCTCCACACCACGGGGTCCTGTTCAACCACCCCTCCATGGGCACCCCTCCACCGTCTACTGTTCATCCAGCCCTCCACACCACGTGGTTCTGTTCAACCACCCCTCCACCGTCTACTGTTCATCTAGCCCTCCACACCATGGGGTCATGTTCATCCACCCCTCCACACGCACCCCTCCACCGTCTACTGTTCATCCAGGGCTCCACCACTCCACGGGGTCCTGTTCATCCAGAGGCAACCCCACCGCTCACTGTTCATCCAACCCCCCCGGCAACGCTCACTGTTCATCCCATCGATCGGCTTCAGTTGGCAGCAGTAGCGAAGGAATCGCTCGATCGGGTTAGTTAACAGCCATCGATCGATCGCTCAGGTTCAGTAACGCATAGCCTACAATGCAATTGCTCGGGTTCAGTTAGAGCCCAACGCCTCGCACACACGCGCGTACGTGTACGAGAGAAACGTGCATCGCTCGGCCCCCGACCTCCCACCGTAACCGGGAACTCCCCGAAATTTTCCTCCCCCTCTCTTCTACCACGGTTTTTCGGTCATGGATGGCCCAAAGAATGTCATGCAGCTGCGTCTCCTGCCCGCCCAGGACGAAAAGACCATTTTCTGTCATGATTTTTTGTCATAGAAGTAGGAGCCCACCACATCTATGATGATACCGGGTTTTGTCACAATTATCGTCATAGAAGTGTCATATGTATGACCGAATTTTTTTTCGTTCGGCCCAAAATGTCACGGATGTGTCTTTTTTTTGTAGTGCTTGTGCCTTTGATCTCCATCTCGAAAGCACTGTCATGATCTCCATCATCACCGGCTTGACACCTTGATCTCCATCATAGCATCATTGTCGTCTCGCCAACTATTGCTTCTACGACTATCGCTACCGCTTAGTGATAAAGTAAAGCAATTAAATGGCGATTGCATTTCATACAATAAAGTGACAACCATAAGGCTCCTGTCAGTTGCCGATAACTTCTACAAAACATCATCATCTCATACAACAATTTATATCTCATCACGTCTTGACCATATCAGATCACAACATGCCCTGTAAAAACAAGTTAGACGCCCTCTACTTTGTTGTTGCAAGTTTTACGTGGCTGCTACGGGCTTCTAGCAAGAACCGTTCTTACCTACGCATCAAAACCACAATGATTTTTTGCCGAGTGTGCTGTTTTAACCTTCAACAAGGACCGGGCGTAGTCAAACTCGATTCAACTAAAGTTGGAGAAACACACACCAGCCAGCCACCTGTGTGCGAAGCACGTCGGTAGAACCAGTCTCATGAACGCGGTCATGTAATGTCGGTCTGGGCCGCTTCATCCAAAAATACCGCCGAATCAAAGTAAGACGTTGGTGGTAAGAAGTATGACTATTATCACCCACAACTCTTTGTGTTCTACTCGTGCATATAACATGTACGCATAGACCTGGCTCGGATGCCACTTTTGGGGAACGCAGTATTTCAAAAAAAAACCTACGATCACGCAAGATCTATCTAGGAGATGCATATCAACGAGAGGGGAGAGTGTGTCCATGTACCCTCATACACCGAAAGCGGAAGTGTTCAGTAACGCGGTTGATGTAGTCGAACGTCTTAATGATCCAACCGACCCAAGTACCGAACGTACGGCACCTCCGTGTTCAACACACGTTTAGCAGGATGACGTCCCTCGATCTCTTGATCCAGTTGAGAACGAGGGAGAGTTCCGTCAGCACGATGGCGTGGCGACGGTGATGATAAAGTTACCGGCTGTAACAGCCCGAATTTTCAATTTGGATGTTATACATAGGTCATCATATGCATGTCATATTTTATTTGCATTTTGTTGTGATCCTAGAAATTCTAAGAAACTCAAGGACCCATGGAGAGAGTTGGGGATTTCATTTATTTTCATATTTGAATTTTCTCAAATTTGAAAAGAGGATCATTTGGATTTTAATAATTTTTCTCTCCGAAATATTTCCAATATTAAAATAAATGTGTGGAGATAAAATGACTTCTCCAAAATAAGAGGGGAATATTGGAGGAAAAAATGTTAAAATCAAATAAATATTTTTATTTGGAATTTTATTGTTATTTTATTTGAACTAGCAAATATGCCCGTGCGTTGCAACGGGGAAAACATACCTTTGCCCGCTATAATGACTCATCCGTTTATTCACTCTCTTCGCCGCTACCATCAATGGTATTCAAGTTCACCACCTATTTAACATGAATGTGATCAATCTCAAGGCAATGATGTTGGTCATCATATAACATGTCTTTTGCAAGCCCCTCCCTTCACCAACATGTAATTTAGAGTACTTGTAATGATGATGGGTGCCATCCGTGTCTCATCCACACTTGGTGCATGCACAATCCCCACACTCTTGCCATCTAGTCCAAGACTCATTCGTGTTGTCGCTCCTCCTCGAGGGTAACAATCTCTTTCTGTACATGCTCATAATTATTTGTTATAATAATGGACATCACTAACATATCATCTGCATCTGGTAAATGGGTTGTCCCCCACAAAAAAAACGAATTCCTAAAGAGTAATATTGAATCGAAAAATCCCTTGGCAGTCATTATATACTAACTTCAGTTTTTGAGTTTACATATTCTTAGATATTATCTTCCGTGTATCCGGCTGACTACCAAGACCTGAGCTTCAAAGCAGTTTTGTTATCAAGTTTCTCGAGTAAAGCCTCCATACATTTGGAATGAGCATAAAGGTACTCAACCCCTCTTAGATGACATCTTTAACACCCAACAAAGTACCATTGATTTAAGGATGCCATAGTTTTTTAGTAGGTTAAAAAATAATTGTCAACAATATATAGTTCATGTAACTATTATAGATGGGCAGCTCCTAGCGCCACACAGCCCAGTCACCAGCTCACCACGTCGGCCCAAGGCCCACATAAACCCTCCATAACCCTACGCAGTTCCTGGCGCGATGCGTGCGTGCGTGTGTTTATTGTTGGTGGCGGTGTATAGTACGGGGAGAGAGGTGAGATCGGGGAAGGTGTCGCCCCTCGCCCCCATCCCCATGGTCGTGCCTCCGCCGCACTTGCCACTTTCCCGTCGACCACCTCCTCAAACGCGCTACCCGCACGCATCCTATTCTATACCTACATCGGCACGCCTCGGTCACGAGCAACTCGTCGCCACCTCCAACCACGCCGGTCCCCTGCTTCCATGTCCGCATGCCTCGGCTCCTCCTCTGCACCGGCCGCCCCCTCGAGCTTGCTTCTCTGCACCACCCTGAGCCCCCTCTACCATGGTTGTCTGGAACCTCATGCCCACATCCTCGACCAGCACCACAGGACCACCACGTCGCCTCCCCCATCGTAGCCTTGCCCCCCTGTGTTCTTGTGCCCTGCTAGATCGTGGAGTTCTTTCATCACTGTGGCCCGAGATAGAAACACCACAGTTGGGTCAAGTCTCGGAAGCCAAGCTCGACCGGCTGATAGGAGGGAGGCGACGTGCTGCTACAACCTGTAGCTTATCCTCCTTCCGGCCGATGATGGAGTCGAATTTCTCCTGGTCGCTGTGGAGGTCGGGTGGTCCAAGGCGGCAAAGGCAACGGCGCACAGAAGCATGGTGTGGTATTGGGCAAGCTCCTCCAAGTCTATAGGCTGCCTTGTGGTGGCGCGCATGGCCGATGGACTCGGCGGTGAGGACGCTGGTGGTCTAGGGGTGCGTGTGGTCCGATTCCTATAGCCGATCGGAGGTGTTTCCGTCACTGAGGAGGCTAGCCGTGAGGGCAGAGCAATCGTCCTCCCTCTCCCTTCAATTTGCACCTCCAGGTGACCAGGAGGAGGACGGTCATGAATAAGCAGATAAATCAGCAGTGGATTGTTTCCCATACGTGTTTACATGGGAGATGGACGACAGCATGGGCCGTTTTATTTTCTATTCCGTGTAGGAGATGACCAACGAAGCGAAGTTGTTCTACGGATAGAAAGAAATAACGTGCGACAGCGATAGAAAATAACGTGTGAACGTATGAAGTTAATATTAGGTAAAAAGAAGATGAGATCTCTACGCCGGTTTCAAAAAATATGAGATTGCCTGGGACTCTGAATGGAAGCGGAACAATGCATTGGCGGAACATAAATCTTTATGTGTATGTAATTTTAAATCTTAGTCGTCTATCTTTATGTTTATAACACAAAATCAACGGATATAAAATTATAAATAGATGACGTGTGGAGAACTATGAAAGCTTCCGTCCTTTATTATTAGGTATAGATTAGAAAAAATGCATTTTTGAAAATTGCATTATTAGGTCAGACAAATGTTCACCTTTGAGGGAGTCCTGTATTAGGGGGTCTCCGGACAGTCGGACTATCTCCATTGGCCAAACTGTTAGACTATACAAGATTGAAGACTTCGTCTCGTGTCCGGATGGGACTCTACTTGGCGTGGAAGGCAAGCTAGGCAATACGTATATGGATATCTCCTCCTTTGTAACCGACCTTGTGTAACCCTAACCTTCTCCGGTGTCTATATAAACCGAAGGGTTTTAGTCCGTAGGACAACAATCACAACATACAATCATACCATAGGCTAGCTTCTAGGGTTTAGCCTCTCCGATCTCGTGGTAGATCTACTCTTGTACTACCCATATCATCAATATTAATCCAGCAGGACGTAGGGTTTTACCTCCATCAAGAGGGCCCGAACCTGGGTAAAACTTCGTGTCCCCTGCCTCCTGTTCCCATCCGGCCTAGACGCACAGTTCGGGACCCCCTACCCGAGATCCGCCGGTTTTGACACCGACATTGGTGCTTTCATTGAGAGTTCCTCTGTGTCGCCGCCGTTAGGCTTGATGGCTCCTATTATCATCGATAACGATGCGGTCCAGGGTGAGACTTTTCTCCCCGGACAGATCTTCGTATTCGGCGGCTTTGCACTGCGGGCTAATTCGCTTGGCCATCTGGAGCAGATTGAAAGCTGCACCCCTGGCCATCAGGTCAGATTTGGAAGTTTGAACTACACGGCCAACATCGGTGGAGACTTGATCTTCAACGGATTCGAGCCACAGCCGGGCGCACCCCACTGTCGCGATGGGTATGACCTAGCTCTGCCGCCGAACAGTACCCCAGAGGCTGCGCCCGCATCTGCTCCGACCCTTAGCTCGGAGCAAACTGCGCCAATCGAGGACGGGTGGCTAGACACCACCTCAGGGGCTGCAGTCTCGATGGTGATCGAGCCAAACACCAGCATAAACCTCTGCGCAGCCTGTGACTCCAAGGTGCCAGACTCTTTCCCGGACTCCGAACCGTCCGCGCCCTTGCCAATCGAATCCGATTGGGCGCTGAACATGGAATTCACCGCCGCAGATATCTTTCAGCACTCGCCCCTCGGCGACATTCTGAATTCACTAAGGACTCTCTCTCTTTGTCAGGAGAGCCCTGGCCGGATTATGGCCAATAGGATTGGGATGCGGAAGACGAAGAAATTCGACGCCCACCCACCACCCACTTCGTAGCCACTGTCGATGATTTAACCGACATGCTCGACTTCGACTCCGAAGACATCGACGGTATGGACGATGATGTAGGAGACGAACATGAACCAGCGCCTATAGGGCACTGGAAAGCCACCTCGTCATATGACATATACATGGTGGATACACCCAATGAGGGCAATGGCGACGAGATAGTGGAGGATGACCCCTCCAAGAAGCAACCCAAGCACCGACGTCAGCGGCGCCGCTCTAAGTCCCGCCAAAGCAAAAGTGGTGATACTGGCACAGGAGATAATAACACTCCGGATAGCGCCGAAGACAACAACAATCCCCTCCAGCAAGATTTAGAGCAGGAGGATGAAGGAGCCAGCTCTCCTGAGAGAACGGCTGGCGGAGAGGAGGAGGATGACAATTACATGCCCCCCTCCGAAGACGAGTCAAGCCTCGGCAACGATGAATTCGCCATCCCAGAGGATCCCGTCGAACAAGAGCGCTTCAAGCGCCGGCTTATGGCTACGGCAAATAGCCTGAAGAAAAAGCAGCAGCAGCTTCAAGCTGATCAAGATCTGCTAGCTGACAAATGGACTGAAGTCCTCGCAGCCGAGAACTATAAACTCGAGCGCCCCTCCAAGAGTTACCCAAGGCGCAGGTTACTACCCCGACTGGAGGAAGAAGCGTATGATATGGCTGATCGGCCACCTCGTGGCCGTGATAGAGAGACATTCCAGCCAAAAGCTCCGCCTCCGCCCCAACACCATTCAAATAAAAAGGCATGGGGAGATACGCCAGACCTGCGAGACATATTGGAGGACAAAGCAAAGCATTCAAGATCGATCTACGGATCACGAGGGCATACCACTCTGCGAGACGGTAAACATCACGCCGGATACAGTAAAAGAAAATCCGGCCGGGCCGAACACAGCGGGCAAGACCCATTCGAGCTGCGTCGCGATATAGCCCAATACAGAGGCGCCGCACACCCCTTATGCTTCATAGACGAAGTAATGGAACATCAATTCCCAGAAGGTTTCAAACCTGTAAACATCGAATCATACGACGGCACAACAGATCCCGCAGTATGGATTGAGGACTTCCTCCTCCACATCCACATGGCCCGCGGTGATGACTTACATGCCATCAAATACCTCCCACTAAAGCTCAAAGGACCAGCGCGACATTGGCTTAATAGCTTGCCAGCGGACTCCATTAGCTGTTGGGAAGATCTGGAAGCCGCATTCCTCGACAACTTTCAGGGCACTTATGTGCGACCACCAAACTCCGATGATCTAAGCCACATAATTCAGCAGCCAGAAGAGTCGGCCAGGCAATTCTGGACTCGGTTCCTTACAAAGAAAAATCAAATTGTCGACTGTCCGGATGCGGAGGCCTTAGCGGCTTTCAAGCACAACATCCGAGACAAGTGGCTAGCCCGGCACCTTGGTCAGGAAAAGCCGAAATCTATGGCAGCTCTCACGACGCTCATGACCCGCTTTTGTGCGGGAGAAGACAGCTGGCTGGCTCGCAGTAATAACATATCAAAGAACCATGGTACCTCAGATACCAAGGACGGCAATAGCAGGTCACGTCGCAACAAGCATAAGCGCCGCATTAACAGCGAACATAATGAGGATACGGTAGTTAATGCCGGATTCAAAGGCTCCAAACCCGGTCAGTGGAATAAGCCATTCAAACAAAGTACGCCGGGTCCGTCCAGCCTGGACCGTATACTCGATCGCTCGTGTCAAATACACAGCACCCCAGACAAGCCAACCAATCACACCAACAGGGATTGCTGGGTGTTCAAGCAGGCCGACAAGTTAATTGCTGAAAACAAGGACAAGGGGCCGCATAGCGATGACGAGGAAGAACCCCGGCAGCCGCACACTGGAGGACAGAAGAGGTTTCCCCTGCAAGTGCGGACGGTGAACATGATATACGCAACCCACATCCCCAAGAGGGAGCGGAAGCGTGCGCTCAGGGACGTATATGCGTTGGAGCCAGTCGCCCCAAAGTTCAACCCTTGGTCCTCCTGTCCGATCACCTTCGATCGCAGGGACCACCCCACTAGTATCCGTCATGGCGGATTCACCGCACTGGTCCTAGACCCAATCATCGACGGATTTCACATCACTCAAGTCCTTATGGACGGCGGCGGCAGCTTGAACCTGCTTTATCAGGACACAGTGCGCAAAATGGGTATAGACCCCTCAAGGATCAAACCCACAAAAACGACCTTTAAGGGCGTCATTCCAGGCGTAGAGGCCCATTGCACAGGCTCAATTACACTGGAAGTGGTCTTCAGATCCCCGGATAACTTCCGAAGCGAAGAATTAATCTTCGACATAGTCCCGTTCTGTAGTGGTTATCACGCGCTGCTCGGACGAACCGCATTTGCTAGATTCAATGCGGTACCGTATTATGCATACCTCAAGCTCAAGATGCCAGGACCTCGCGAAGTTATTACGGTCAATGGAAACACAAAGCGCTCTCTCCGAACAGAGGAGCACACCACGGCCCTCGCAGCAGAAGCATAAAGCAGCCTCTCAAGGCAATCTACCAGTTCGGCGTTTCAAAGCCCGGACACGTTCAAGCGCGCCCGGGGCAATCGGCAAATAGACCGCCTGGCGCGATTTGAGCTCGCGTAGCAATACGGCGGCCACCCCAATCCCAGCCCAACGGCGATATTCGTGCCACGCGTACACAATTACGCATTAAAAATACCATGGGCACATGTGGGGAGGGGGGCACAACTGCGGCACGCCCCAAAACGCGGCCTAAACCGCACTAGGGGCTTCCCGTTTGGTTATTTTTCTTTTTCTTTCAGGACTTTAATCTCTGGAAACACTGTCCGGCAGCTCTATCACCGAACACATGATACAGCAACCAAGGAGGCAGACAGCTATGTTATACAACGGAATTCCCAGGTTGATTACAGATTTCATATCATTCCTCAGCTCGCCCTTGGAAGGGACATAGTCCTACTCTTTTGCTTATCGCACTATCTGTATCACTCTGCTTTAATGCAATTTTTTAATAAACCATGCATGACATTACGACCATTAATGCATTTTTGTTATATATATATATGTGTGTTCATTAATGACGCCCTGCAACCGTACACTCTGGTACGGCCAACACACCAGGGGCTCACATACCCCACAATGCGGTGTGAAAAGTCCGAACACTTTCACAACTGCGGCACCCCGAACTTATAGCATTATATGCATCAGCTCTGAATCATGTCTTTGGTCAAATGTTGGGTTTGCCCGGCTCCTATGTTTTGGTACCTTACGTTCCGCTCTATCGGCTAAGGTAGCGCTAGGAGAACTACTACGATTGTGCCTCGGTTCTGCCGGGCAGAGCACCTCAGTAGAGAAAGCTAAAACTGACTGTCATGATAAGGCGAGAGACTGGTCGCTGTTCGGCGAGGTTTTTCGAGTCCCTAAAGACTTATGCCGCTTAGGGCGAGGGGCCGGCTCTATTCGGCTTACAGGCGTGTATCGCGCCCCGAATTCGGCCTTCCGAATACGAGGGGCTTCGCCGAAATTTAAAATTATAGAATTCTATGGCTAAGAGAGAGTGATAAAGCATTATTAGTCCGGTTGCCTTGTTCGTTGTGCTGAGCACCTCCCTCGAAGGACCCAAACATGGGAACAAGAGTGCTCAGGTTTATCCCGAACACCCCAGCACTCGTGGCATGGGGGCTGAAGCCGAGGACTAGCCATCTCTCAGATTGGATAAACAGCCAAATAGAAGGTAATATTTTAAATTCTAACAAGCATTGCATAGCGAATATGATACAAGTTTTCATACATACAGGACAAAACGAGCAAGTCTCATTCAAATATTACATTTTGTGAACACTCATCCGCGATAAGACGGGCACCCGGCAGAACACCCTCGTAGTACATCTCGGGGTGGCGGTGCTCCTTGCCCTCTGGTGGCCCCTCCTTGATCAGCTTCACGGCGTCTAGCTTGACCCACTGCATTTTTACACGGGCGAAAGCCCGGCCCTGAATTGGCACTTGAATCGGACTGAACCGACTGTTTGTCAGGCTACTAGAAGTTGAAGCTGCATAGATTATTTGGATCGCTCCTATTATTACTAACCAGGGCGAAAATAGTGCACCTTCAATGCAGACGGATCGCTTGACAACCTCCAGCCATGGGCAGGCATCCACAAGCTGCCTCACCAGGCCAAAGAAGCTGTTCGGAAGGGCGTCGCCAGGCCACAACCGGACTATGAAGCCCTTCATGGCATGATCGGCCGCCTTATGTAGCTCGACCATCTGCTTCAGCTGGTCGCTCATTGGCACCAGATGTTCGGCCTCAGCATACTGAGACCAGAACAGCTTCTCCGTCGAGCTTCCGTCCACGGCCTGGTAAAATTGTGCGGCATCGGACACACTGCGGGGCAAATCTGCGAATGCTCCTGAAGAGCTCCGGATTCGGGTAAGTAATCGGTAATTCACTTTTACATGCTTGCTTTGCATATATAAAGCCTTACCCGCCGCTATCTTCTTCATCGCGTCAATCTCCTGAAGGGCCTACTGGGCCTCGGCCTTGGCACTCTTCGCACTCTCACGGGCCGTGGCAAGCTCAGACTCCCGCGTCTTCAAGTCAAGCTCCAACGCCTCGTGCTTCGTCACGAGAGCCTGGAGCTCTTGCTGCACCTCGCCCACCCGAGCCTCGTGCCTCTCTCGCTCGGTGCGCTCCTTGGCCGCTATATCTTCAACCTTGGTCAGCGCTTGCTTCAGGGTCGCCACCTCGGTCATGGCCCCTGGCAAAACATACAATGATACTGTCATTTTGCAATCACGTCCTTTTTTATATATACATATATCTATAGACGGGGTATTACTTACCCTCGTTCTCCTCGAGCTGCCTCTTGGCAAGGCCGAGCTCTTTCTTGGACCCATCAAGGTCCTGCTTCAGTACGGCGACCTCCGCAGTTAGTGCGGCAGACGCCAGCAGAGAAGCCTGCATATGCATATTGACATACTTATATTAGACTCCTGCGATATTATTTGATCCTCTGTTCGGCTTTTCTTTGTGAACACCGAACAAAGCATCAGGGGCTACTGTCTATGCGGTAATACTTCTACTACATTTTAAAACACTTACCTCGAAGCCTGTTAGAAGGCTGGCACAGGCTTCAGTCAATCCGCTCTTGGCGGACTGAACCTTCTGGATCACAGCACTCATGATGGTGCGGTGCTCCTCGTCGATGGAAGCGCTGCGAAGCGCTTCCAGCAGGCTGTCCGGTGCCTCTGGATGGGCAGAGGTCACCGGCACTGGCGTTTTGCCCCTCTTAGAAGGGGACCGCCTGCCCGAGCTCGGAACCGTTGGAGGGTCCGGCGCGGTGTTCGGCTGAGGGCCGAACTCGGAGATCTCGGGGACCCCGTCCCCTTGGCTCCCGGAGTCCGGAAGGTCGCCTTGAGGCGCCTCCGGGACTGTCCCCCCTCGATCCGGTGCCTCTTGAGACAACACCTCGGCGTCGTCGGCTAGATGAGGGGAGGTGGCGGTCGGGACTGGATCGCTATCCATGTCCGACGAGCCCAGGGAGCCGTCCGATGATACCTCGATATTGGCTCGGGGCGGCCTGCACAATTGGGTTCGGCGTTAGGAAAAGTAAGTGCGACAAAGGAATCCTATGGGTAACTTTGGTATCCGAATACTTACGTTCTCCTCGAGGGCTTGGCCCTGGGCAACCACTCGTCTTCGCTTTCGTCGGCGGTGGTGGAGCTGTCCGGAAGGAGAGTCCTTCCCTTCTTGGACCCCCCGGCCTCCCCAGTTGGGGCGGCCTTCCTTTTCTTGTCTCCCCCAGTCGGTGGGGGAGCTTCTTCTTCCTCTTCCTCGTCTTCAGGGGAAGAGTGCGCCACAGAGTCATCGGACGGTGAGTCCGACGACGCCTGGCGTCGGGAACTCTTTCGAGCTCCCTTGGCCTTCTTGGTCTTCTCTGGCACCTTATAAGGGGCCGGAGTCAACATCTTCGCCAGAAGGGCGTCTGCGGGGCCTTCGGGCAAAGGAGTCGGACAGTCGATCTGTCCGGCCATCTTCTGCCAGTCCTGTCAAAGGCACGGGAGTTTAGATCCCGCATAGAGTCAATCTATATAAAAAACAAGTATCCTATGAAAGGTAAAACAGCGTACCGCACTGGCTTGGCGCTTCGCGCTGAATCCGCGATCCTTAGTAATGGGGGGAGGGACCTCGGCGCTCTTAAACAGCACCCTCCAGGCATCTTCATGAGTCGTGTCGAAGAGCCTGTTCAGAGTTCGATGCTGCGCCGGGTTGAACTCCCACAAGGTGAACTCTCGTTGTTGGCACGGGAGTATCCGGCGGATGAGCATAACCTGGACTATGTTGACGAGCTTGAGCTTCTTGTCCACCATGTTCTGAATACATGTCTGGAGTCCGGTCAGCTCTTTTGAATTACCCTAGGACAGGCCCTTCTCTTTCCAGGAGGTGAGTCGCATGGGGATGCTAGATCGGAACTCGGGGGCCGCTACCCATGCGGGGTCGCGCAGCTCGGTGATATAGAACCACCCCGATTGCCACCCCTTTATGGTATCCACAAGGGAGCTCTCGAGCCATGTTATGTTGGGCATCTTGCCCACCATGGCGCCTCCGCACTCCGCCTGGCGGCCGCTCACCACCTTCGGCTTGACATTGAAGGTCTTCAGCCATAAGCCGAAGTGGGGCTTGATGTGGAGGTAGGCCTCGCACACGATGATAAACGCCGGGATGTTGAGGATGAAGTTCGGGGCCAGATCATGGAAATCCAGGACGTAATAAAACATGATCCCCCGGACGAAGGGATGGAGAGGGAATCCCAGACCGTGGAGGAAATGGGTGAGGAATACCACCCTCTCATGGGGCCTAGGGGTGGGGATGAGCTGCCCCTCATCTGGGAGCCGGTGCGCAATGTCGTCGGGCAGGTATTCGGCTCTCCTCAGTTTCTTAACGTCCCCCTCCATGACGGAGGAGACCATCCGCTTGCCTCCCGCTCCGGACATGGTTGGAGAAGGTTGAGATGGAAGTGAGGGCTTGGGCGCTAGAGCTCGAGTGTGCAGGAGCGGATGAGCAGAGGAGGAAGAAGGCGTGGATAGAAAGGTGAATCCTTATCCCTTTATATGGGCGGACAAAACTAAGCGTCCCCACTTGCCTGGTAAAACTCGCTTATCCCCCAAGCGCCGCAATTGATGGCGCGGTTGGGTTACCCACGCCCGTATTGATGAGAATCCCGTAATAAGGGGACACGATCTCTGCTTTGACAAGACGTGTCGAAAAACTGCCTCGCGTTATGTGCGGGGCCTGTTAAAAGAAACGGTTCGAATAATCGCCGGGCCATGACGTAACGTCGTGTTACCAAAACAAGCCAGCAAATTAGATCTGCGAAAATATTATTCTCTCTACGGTGGAATGTGGAACTTATTTTGCAGGGTCGGACACTATCCTCGCATTCAAATTCTTCTGCGATGTATTCGGAGAAGGAACCCACCTTGCAATGCCGAAGACAACTGCGCGCCGGACTCATCGTCATTGAAGCCTGGTTCAGGGGCTACTGAGGGAGTCCTATATTAGGGGGTCTCCGGACAGTCGGACTAAGGCAAGCTAGGCAATATGTATATGGATATCTCCTCCTTTGGAACCGACCTTGTGTAACCCTAACCTTCTCCGGTGTCTGTATAAACCGAAGGGTTTTAGTCCGTAGGACAACAATCACAACATACAATCATACCATAGGCTAGCTTCTAGGGTTTAGCCTCTCCGATCTCGTGGTAGATCTACTCTTGTACTACCCATATCATCAATATTAATCAAGCAGGACGTAGGGTTTTACCTCCATCAAGAGGGCCCGACCCTGGGTAAAACTTCGTGTCCCCTGCCTCCTGTTACCATCCGGCCTAGACGCACAGTTCGGGACCCCCTACCCGAGATCCGCCGGTTTTGACACCGACAACCTTGTTCTAAATTTTTTATTTAGATGGTGATTTTTTTGGCATTTTAAGAATTTTTTAATATTTTATAAGGGTTTTTGTTTTTTCGGCGGATTTTTTTTAAAAAAAACTTCCCGCCCGACTGGGCCGGAGGCCCAACCGAGCAAGCCGGCCCGCAACCGCGCCGCCCTCCTCCTTCGACTCAGGACCGGAGTCCCGAGCGCGCCCGCCGCCACCATGTCCGGCCTGGACACGGGCGCCGTCGCCCCTCTCGCAAGCCACCGTCGCCTCCCCCTTCCCCCTTTAAATAGCGACCCGGGGCCCCCCTTGGACCCCGAGCCAGCCGCCGCCGCCTGCAACCCGCGCCGCTCCATCGCCCCCCCCCCCCCCCCCCCCCCCCCCGTCGCCGCCGGAGCCCCGCCTCGCCGGACCGGATCTCACCTCGTTGCCGCCGATTTTCTCGAGGAACCGGTAAAAACCGCCGTCACTGGTTTTTTTGGTTTTTCGTTTTGGATTGGTTATATCGGTTTTCTCTTTGGTTCCGCTATTTAGCGAACGTTCGCCTGAACGTTTCTGTTCGCGAACGCGTTCGTTCGTTTGTCTCTGATAACGAACGTTCGTTCTTTAGTCTTTTCTTTTTATTTTCTTTTCGTCCAGGGACCTATCCACGATTATTTTTATCACAGATTAGCCCCTGTTCTTCAAACGCTCGTTACTTTTTAACCGTTCATCCAAATCCCGTGAAACCAACGCCAAAATCTTCGTCTCGAACCCCTCTTTCCAGATAATCAACTTGAACAAGTTTTTGACAAATTAAAATTTGGTTTCAAGCAGATTTGAATTCGAACTTCTTTTGATCGTAGTTTGAGTTTCGTAGTTCCGATTTGATTGATTCTTTTTGCAAATCGAAGCACTTCGGTTGAACTTTCAGTTTGGACTTTCTCATATGAGTTTTACCATTGCACCTATGCTTGAGTGCTTATGTATGCTATTATTTGTTTGCGATAGAATTTTCGGAGTGCGAAGCATGCTACTACGAGTCTCTAGGGTTTGCAGATCGTCAGAAAGGCAAGTAACACTTTGATCATACCCCTTTATTACCCAGTTTTTATGCATTAGTTTCAACCCTCAAACATTGCATGAGTAGGATCTGCTTAACATGTGGGTTTTGGGAAGTAGATGATGAGGTAGAACCTATTGCCTTTTTTATATCAAACCTTGGGAGTTACTTCTACGTTATGCTTACCTCTATGCTATGCTCGTAGACGTGGTTTGGTTGAGTGTATCCATGATAGATGCGAGAGTTGTTAAATAATGGTTAACTTATGGTGGCTACTTTAATACACATCTGGGTGGATTGGTTGATGCACCATGGAGCACCCAGTGGTTGTCTGGGCACTTGGAGCAATCCAGAGCTGTCTTGGGATATCCCGGAGTACCCGTGTGATCATCCTATGGTTCGCCACCCAGGCTCAAAGGGATCATAAGATTATTCATGCTAGAAACTTCCGTGTGCAGCCACAAGCCAATATGGGCTCTAGCATAGTTGAGTAAGTTGTGGGAATCCTTTCCATGATGGGCTAGCAGATGTAGGGGATTGTAGGTGTACCGGCCTATCTATCGGTTAAGGGGACCTCTTCGGAAAGACTGTGTCCTAGTCATCCGTTTCTCAAACACCATGCAGTGCGAGAAATACAACGGAGGAGATCGAGTCTTGTGGGGAAAAGTGCGCAAACCTCTGCAGAGTGTATAAACTAATCATGGTTAGCCATGTACCCGGTTATGGACATCTTGAGTATCTGGTACTTGAATTATTATACTAATCTCATCACTCTTAATTAATGTTGTTGGGCTGTTAATTACTTCTTAATTGGGATTGAGTTGGAGGAACCTTCTCAATGTTTAACAACCAACTTTGTAGTTAAACAAAATTTATTCCTTTGCAGTAGGGACAAATTGGCTTTACGCAAACATGATAACCATAGAGCCTCCACCAGCCATTTATGCATGTAGTGATAGCAGTTATTCTTGTTCAGTGCTCTATAGTGTTATTTTGCCAGCATATTCCATGTGCTTACCCGTTTCGGGCTGTAATGTATTATGTTGCAGACTTTTCAGACGAAGAGTAAGGTGCGCTAGGTCGTTGTTTTGCACTCAGCTATGCCGTTGGAGTTGATGGACTCACTTTTGCCTTCGAAGCCTTCCACTGTTATCTTCATTAGATGGCCTTCAACCATATTATTGTAATAAGTACTCTCTTTGAGATATTTGATGTAATAAGTGTGTGATTGCACTCTGTTATAAACCCTTCAAGTACTGTGTGTGTCAGCATTACCGATCCAGGGATGACACTTATGCATAGAGATTCGACCGTTTGAGGTTGGATCGCTACACGATGGTATCAAAGCACACGCTGACTTTAGGAGGCGACCACTAAGATAAGCCTTAGGTCACTCTTCTCTACTCATTTCTGGCTCTTCTCCACTTTCCACTCTATAGATGGTGGACCCAAGGAACAAGTTTGCGCAACCGAATGAAGACACCCCTTTCGGACGGCATTTGAAGGAAGCCACCACATATTTGAAAATCAGAATACCAAGCTTCACCGGGACCTACACCGCCACTCTACCTAAAGAAGAGCGTTGGACCATTTGAGTACATGTTCCAGGAAGGACATTTACCCCAGTTACTGAGCCCATAGAGTTTTCCTTTGATGCACCAACCTAGAGTCTAGGAAAGAGCATGGCAGCTCACATCGCCAGGGGACGAATCGGCGAAGTCTACCACAAGGATCTTAAGGACACCATCTACCAGATATGTGGGCGCCGAGATGAGCAATGGGAGATGATCAGCACCAGGAGGGACAAGTCCATTGCAGCCTACATCCAGGAGTTGAACCAACACATTCGTCGATAGGAGAAACAGATGTGCGCCAGCATGATAGATCTGAAGAAGGTAATGACCAAGAACATGGATCTAGAAGAGGAACTCAAGTCTACACACGATGGATACGAAGAGGAAATTGCAGTTCTATTGGAGAAGAATGAAGACCTGAAGAAGAAGCTAGGAGTATTAATGGGAGACCCTGCGCTAGGAGGTGACGACCATCCCGGAGACTACATCATCATCGATGACACCGACTTGGACCCCGACAGTGATGATGACTATGAAGACGAAGCTGGAGCAGATATCATCGAGTCTTTTTTTGATCAAAATTTCTAGTCGACCACCAATTATTAGTAGTATTTCCCCATGTATATAGAATAGCCCGAGTATTTTGTAACGGTAGTCAGATCGATTGTACGCCCTTGTTTGAATTGAGTGGTGTGATATGATTGTGTTTGTCTCATGTGCATATGGGTAGTGATTTTCTCCCTAGACCTCACTATATTCTAATCTCTTCCCTCTAAACCCATCAGATGCCTCTGAGATGTGACACCGCACACGGCTAAGAGATTGTCTGTTGTGCTATTGGTGTGCCCCCTGGCCACATATATAAAGGAGAGAGGGGGAGAGGAGGCCGGCCAGGAGGGGCGGGCAGGGCGGTAGTCCTACTTGGACTCCTAGTCCAAGTAGCATTCGCCCCCCCCTTTTCCTTTCTTCCACCGGAGGGAAAGGAAGGAGGGGAGAAGGAGAAGGAAGGAGGGGGCCGCACCCCCACCCCTTGTCCAATTCGGTTTGGGCAGGGGGAGGCGCGCACCACCTCATGGCCCTTCTTCCCTCTCTCCACTAAAGCCCACTAAGGCCCATTAACTTCCCCGGGGGGGTCCGGTAACCTCCCGGTATTCCGAAAAAATGCCCGAACTACTCGGAACTATTCCGATGTCTAAATGCAACCTTCCAATATATGAATCATTACCTCTCGGCCATTTTGAGACTCCTCGTCATGTCCATGATCTCATCCGGGACTCCGAACAAACTTCAGTCATCAAATCACATAACTCATAATACAAATCGTCATCGAACTTTAAGCGTGCGGACCCTACAGGTTCGAGAACTATGTAGACATGACCGAGACGCATCTCCGGTCAATAACCAATAGCGGAACCTCGATGCTCATATTGGCTCATACATATTCTATGAAGATCTTTATTGGTCAAACCGCACAACAACATACGTCATTCCCTTTGTCATCAGTATGTTACTTGCCCGAGATTCGATCATTGGTATCATCATACCTAGTTCAATCTCGTTACCGGCAAGTCTCTTTACTCGTTCCGTAATGCATCATCCCATAACTAACTCTTTAGTCACATTGCTTACAAGGCTTATAGTGATGTGCATTACCGAGAGGGCCCAAAGATACCTCTCCGATACTCGGAGTGACAAATCCTAATCTTGATCTATGCCAACCCAGCAAACACCTTCGGAGACACCTGTAGAGCATCTTTATAATCACCCAATTACATTGTGACATTTGATAGCACACACAAGGTGTTCCTCTGGTATTCGGGAGTTGCATAATCTCATAGTTAGAGGAATATGTATAAGTCATGAAGAAAGCAATAGCAATAAAACTTAACGATCATTATGCTAAGCTAACGGATGGGTCTTGTCCATCACATCATTCTTCTAGTTATGTGATCCCGTTCATCAAATGACAACACATGTCTATGGTCAGGAAACTTAACCATCTTTGATTAATGAGCTAGTCAAGTAGAGGCATACTAGGGACACTTTGTTTTTTCTATGTATCCACACATGTATCAAGTTTCCGATTAATACAATTCTAGCATGAATAATAAACATTTATCATGATATAAGGAAATATAAATAACAACTTTATTATTGCCTCTAGGGCATATTTCCTTCAAAAGCATCACCCACATAAGCATTATTAAACCATATGGCACACTTGCCATGTCCAAAATAACATTCATAATTATCTTTGTCCAAACATGAAACACTAATCAAGTTTCTATGACATGATGGAACATATAAAACATCTCTAAGCAGAAGCTTGAATCCATCAGCTAACTCCAAGGAGATGTCGCTGACAGCTGCAACTTCTGCTTCAACTCCGTTTGCCACTTCAATGCGTCTTTCGCTTCTTTGCGTAGTCCGCGTTGAATGAAATCCCTTTAGAGAATTTGCAACATGAACAGTTGCTCCTATGTCAATCCACCAAGTAGATTTCGAAAACTATGTATACAAGGATTCATTTACAAAGGAAACTATATTGTTACCTCTTTTTTCCATGATTGACTTTAGCCAATCAGGGCAGTCTTTCTTGTAATGCACGGTCTTCTTACAGTGGAGAAATGTGTCTTTGTCCACTGGGAAATACTTTTGCTGATGCTAATGCTGATAGGGAGCTTTTCCATGTGGCTTTGAAGGAGAACCTTTGCTATTTTGATTGTAATTCTTTTTCTTGTTATCCTTCACATAGTTGAGTGAACCACCATGCGAGGCTTTGAGTCTGTCCTCTTCTTGGACACACATTGCTATTGTCTTTTCAATGTCCCATGTTCCAGGTGACATATTGTACTTTACAACAAAGGTTTCAAACTCCTTTGGTAGTGAAGCCATGACCAGGTAGACCGGGAGTGCTTGTTTGATCTCCAAATCCTCATCCATGGGCTTAAGCTTAGCTGCCATGTTGCTCATCCTGAGGATGTGCTCTCTTATTCCATGACTACCACCTGTGTAGTTTTCTGTCACTGGTTTCTTTAACAACTAGGTGGCATATATCTTTGAAGAGCCAGTGAACTGACTCTTTATCTTTGTAAGCAACTCCCCTACGGAAGTGCACTCTGCAATTGAGCCCACAATGGCGTTCTCAATTGTATTCTTTATATATGCCATGCACTTTTTGTTGGGGAACGTAGTATTTCAAAAAAAATCCTACGATAACGCAAGATCTATCTAGGAGATGTATAGCAACGAGCGGGGAGAGTGTGTCCACGTACCCTCATAGACCGAAAGCGGAAGCGTTTAGTAACGCGGTTGATGTAGTCGAATGTCTTCGCGATCCAACCGATCCAAGCACCGAACATACGGAACCTCCGCATTCAGCACACATTCAGCTCGATGACGTCCCTCGAGCTCTTGATCTAGTTGAGGACGAGGGAAAGTTTCGTCAGCACGACGCCGTGGCGACGGTGATGATGAAGTTACCGGCGCAGGGCTTCGCCTAAGCACTACAACGATATAACCGATGTGTGTAACTATGGAGGGGGCACCGCACATGGCTAAGACAATTGATCTTGTGTGTACTAGGGTGCCCTTGCCCCGGTATATAAAGGAGGGGAGGGGGAGGCCGACCGGCCCCTGTAGGGCGCGCCAGGAGAGAGAAGTCCTACTAGGACTCCAAGTCCTAGTAGGATTCCACCTAGAGGAAGGGGGGCAAGGAAGGGAGAGGGGGAAGGGAAGGAAAGGGGGGCACCGCCCCCTTCCCCTAGTCCAATTCGGACCCAAGGAGGGGGGCGCGCAGCCAGCCCCTCTTGTCCCTTCTCTCTCCCCACTAAGGCCCATTAGTTCCCCGGGGGGTTCCGATAACCCCCGACACTCCGATAATTATCCGGTACCTCTCGGAACTCATCCGGTGTCCGAATAACATCGTCCAATATATCAATCTTTATGTCTCGGCCATTTCGAGACTCCTCGTCATGTCCGTGATCTCATCCGGGACTCCAAAAAAACTGCGGTCATCAAATCACATAACTCATCATACAAATTGTCATCGAACGTTAAGCGTGCGGACCCTACGGGTTCGAGAACTATGTAGACATGACCAAGACACATCCCCGGTCAATAACCAATAGCGGAACCTGGATGCTCATATTAACTCCTACATATTCTACGAAGATCTTTATCGATCAAACCACATAACAACATACGTTGTTCCCTTTCTCATCGGTATGTTACTTGCCCGAGATTCAATCGTCGGTACCATCATACCTAGTTCAATCTCATTACCGGCAAGTCTCTTTACTCGTTCCGTAATGCATCATCCAGTGATGAACTCATTAGTCACATTGATTGTAAGGCTCATAGTGATGTGCATTACCGAGAGGGCCCAGAGATACCTCTCTGATACACGGAGTGACAAATCCTAATCTCGATCTATGCCAACTCAACAAACACCATCGGAGACACCTGTAGAGCATCTTTATAATCGCCCAGTTACGTTGTGATGTTTGATAGCACACAAGGTGTTCCTCCGGTATTCGGGAGTTGCATAATCTTATAGTCAGAGGAACATGTATAAGTCATGAAGAGAGCAATATCAATAAAACTAAACGATCATTATGCTAAGCTAACGGATGGATCTTGTCCATCACATCATTCTCTGTTTATCAAATGAGAACACATGTCTATGGTCAGGAAGCTTAACCATCTTTGATTAATGAGCTAGTCTAGTAGAGGCATACTAGGGACACTTTGTTTGTCTATGTATTCACACATGTACTAAGTTTCCGTTTAATACAATTGTAGCATGAATAATAAACATTTATCATGATATAAGGAAATATAAATAACTACTTTATTATTGCCTCTAGGGCATATTTCCTTCACTTTTTGTTTGCATTGACCCACTTTTGGTTTTTTATGGAATATAACATCTCCACATGAGCATGATCCCCTCTCTTTTTATCCCACGCAGCATCATCATCAGTGGCCTCTCTGACTGGCTCTGTAGGCCTGACCGACTGTGGAGTGTCGACAACCCAGTCCACCTCAGCACAGACAAATGCCAGGTCTACTTTCTGCCCCCACTCAGTGTAGTTGTCACCTCTGAGTGTCGGAACATCTTTTAGGCAACTCATCAAGTGGTAGCCTCCTGAAATCACAATTTAAGTGAGATCATTATAACAATCATATGCATTAATCTAGCGTTGGTCAAATTAAACATACAATTGTCTATGCAATTAATTGTATATTACCGTTGGGCAAAATATTAGAAATAAATGCACCTTTAATTTCAATAACAAAACATGATCATGTTATTAACAACGTTGGTCATAAAAATAACATAATCATATTCATTTTAATAATCACTTTAACATGCTCTTTAAAACTTAATCTGTCTAATCTTTTATTTTCTTTGTAAAAGAGCACTATTAATTATTTACGCAGCGGAAAAACATGAATAAAAATTCATGAACTTTTTACTCTTTACAGAAACTTTTCTTTGACCAAATGAAAATTCATGAACTTTATTATTTTCTTTATAAAATTCATGAACATTTCTTTTTCTGAAAATTTTCTATTTTCATTTTCAGAAACTTTTTTTATTTACTTTTCTATTTTCTAAAGAAAAATATCGTTGGAAAAATTGGCATAGAAAAACTATTTGAAATCTGCCCAAAATCTAGACAAAATTATTAAAATGCGGAAAATGGGCAGCTCCAGCCGGCCTCGCCCTGGCGCAGGAGGCCCGCAGCCGCCCATGGCCTGCGCGCTGCGCGCGCTCGCACGAGCCGGCCTGGTCCGCCGGCTCTACCCGCCCAACAGCCCAGCTGGCCTACTCCCTTTCTGGCCCCTCGGCCTACAGCGGGTTAGGTTTTTGATCCGGGCTGTCGATCTGATCGGACAGTTGCCTGATGTTCTCGCTAGATCAAAACCAGCCGGCGACATGGCCGAGGGGACACCCTCGCCCATTTCCCCTCCCCCCGCACGTGCCGATCTCCTCCCTCTCTTGGCCTTCCTCTCTGTGCAGCTCGTCATGGCACCGCGCCGCGCCCAGGGCGCTGGCGCCGGCGTCGACCGGCCACCGCGCCGCGGCTCCTTTTCTTCCCTTCCCTCTTCTTTTACAGAGAGAGAGGCACGGCTGAGCATCCCTCTGCTCCACCGCGCGCGACGGCGCCCGAGTGGCGACAGGTTAGGGTTGCGCCGGCGCCAGCGACGACGTCGATCTGCCACCGCACCGCGAGCCCCTTCGCTTTACTTTCCCCCTCCTTTCTTTTCACCCATCCACCATCGTCCCATGGCTGAGAGAGAGAGAGAGAGACTTCTTTGCCCCCTCTGCTCCCCTTCATTTTTGACGACGGCAGAGCACTCTACGGCGGCGGCGTGGTCATTCCCTTCGCCGGTAGCGCGTTTACCCTTGCGGCAAGCGCGCCGTCGAATGGCTTGACTGCGTTGCCCTGTGCCCCGTGTGGGGTTGGTTCTTCTTCCCTGTACCTCGGCTTGCCGATGCGTGTGGGGATCGAGAGGAACTGGCGCGGCCGGAGTGGCGGTGCACTTTGCCGGCGGCCCAAGGCCTTCTCCAGTTTACCTTTTGTTTTCTTTTCTCTGCCTGCTAGGGTTCTTTGGGGAGGGAAAAAACTATTGTTTGATTTCTTTCTATCGAAAAGTCTAAACCCAATCTGGCTGATACCATTGTTAAAGTGCTTTGGATCGGGTAGGTTAGATCATCGGTAGTCCTACCTTTTGCCTGGCCTGACGAGCTCGAGCTGGAGGCCATCGTGGTGAGATGGACACGTCGGTGATGGCAGAGAGTGGATGGCGGCGGTAGTGGAGCTTCCCGTGAGCGCCG
Source organism: Triticum urartu (assembly GCF_056163025.1). Taxonomy (NCBI): domain Eukaryota; kingdom Viridiplantae; phylum Streptophyta; class Magnoliopsida; order Poales; family Poaceae; genus Triticum; species Triticum urartu. The sequence continues at coordinate 485,338,882 of NC_141875.1, forward strand.
CACTAACCCTAAATTGCTAGGGGATTTCGGTGGGGTTTGTGGCAGCGATGAACTTAGTCTCACGTGCCCCGGCCCCCACCTTTATTTATATATAGCGCGGGTCACAGGGGTCCACCAACCATGGTTTGGTTGGGCGCCCCTGATCAGGCCGCAATGCAAGGGCCCGTTCGATCCGTTGGGCTTGAACGGGAGAGAGATCAACCTAACAAGTGGCACTGGCATGAACAAAAATGGTAAGCAATCAGTGTCAATGGTCTGAACGAAAAAAATCGTTTTAAGTTTCATCAAGGAGTATAATGAATCATTCTTAATTTCATAAAGAAGATTTGGACTCATCCTAAATCAGAAGAGGAATTTACTTGAAACGTCAGATGGATCTCGTGAGTGGAGACTGGAGCATTGTGCATCGAGGAATGGGAATTTACTCCTGGCTCCGCCCATGGACAAAGGTGCAACGAGGAATGGGAATGGAGGCGAGCAGTCCATGGCAACACATGGCGTGCACGCGCGCGCCTACCAAAATCGGAAAGGAGAGGAAGAAAAAGCCTCGTGGCTCCGGCTCCGCGCGCGTGCAGGTTCCCTCGTGGGCGGGGCCAGGCGGCCGCACGCGCCGCTCGTGTGTCGCGGGACGGCCCGGCAGCGCCCGCCCGCCGTGTCGAGGAGCCATTGGGCGGGGGCACAGATCGAGTGTTGAGTGCCCAATGATTGTTTTTTTATCAGGAAAAAATAACTTTGAACTTTGGGGGCATCGGGGCCATTTGCAACACCTTTTCCACGGCGTCGCCGGCCATACGTATATGTCGATCGCATTTGGTCTTGAAGAGGTCGAGATGCTACTATCGCACTCACTTGGAGATCATCTCCAAACCGAAGGAGGAGCAGGAGAAAAAAGAGACCTCCGGTCTCAGTCTTACGAATGCACGCCCACACCGAACCAGAAAAAGAAGGGGAAATGCCGGCCAAGAAGGAATAAAAAGAGCTACCGTAGTAGGCACGCAGCGAGCTGGACATGAAGTACGCATATATATTCCGAAACGGCTGCAAAAGCGGCTGCGTCTTTTGGACTCCTCTCCGTCGTCCTAAAGCGGCCATCATTCTGATCGAAGAGGCCGCGGGCTGCCTGCCTGTCTGCCTCGTACACGATCGACGAGCACACGCGAGCTGCTGCGCGACCACGCTTTGCCACCACTAGTGCCGGTTGCGGGAGCTCTGGCCGTCTTGGTCTTGACCACTAGCTGTTGAAGCTTTCCTCTCAGCTAGTGGGGGTTGGTTTCATGGTTTGGTGCGGCGCTACGTACAACGATCTATCTCTCGCCTCTCGGTCTGGCTACTTGACGGCGATCCAGAGGTATACCGTAGAGTAGACGGCTACGGGCAGAATCAATCATTCTTATAATTTACCCGTCGAAATGATGCAATGTGCGTGATTTCCCAGACGCGGGCAGGGAATCCCTGCTAGCAATCCGCATGCATGCATGCATGCAGCACGGCGATGGATCGGGTCGACATGCATACACTACACTACGTACACAAGGGCATCGGTGTGCGCATGCATGCACGATGCATCGTCCTCTCGGCCCCCCTGATTAGCTGCGAGGTGACATGGCCTTGCTGAATCTCCACTAGCTCGTGCCTTCGCTTTTCCTCTGCACGTACGTAACGCTTGTCTCCGAGCTCAGCATGTTCTCCTATGAGCTTTTTCTCGTATGCCACCGCGCGTCTATGAATTTCGTACCACTAGTGCGAATTTCGTACCAGAAGGGGAGGGAATTGCGATGTTCGATGCATACTAGCTTTCCTCTCTCCCTAGTGCGCCGTCTGTGTTTCCGTACTACTGAACCATGCATGTATGAGAAGAAACATGAAAATTTATATGATTACACGAGGTATACATTCTCTCCAATGATAACATCATGATTTGAAACCACCTCACACGGGTATCATGGCGTGAATCCTATTCTACGTGAACCAGGCGCTGCAGCTTTAGGGCATATACAATGGTGGCTACCTTAGGTGTGCCATATAGGATAATTGGAGAAGTGGGGGAGAGAGAATCCATAAAAAAAAGACTTGTCTTCTCTCATGATTTTAGGAATAGCTAGTTATCTCAGATAAGTCTAAGAGATAATCTATTGTATATATATTTTATTGTCATCTCTAAATTACAAGCAAGATTTAAATTAATACTATTATATCAATCATTATACATGCTCTTAACATCACCCTTGCTCTGCAGTGTGAATGCGGAGTACAGAGCAAAGGAGAGAGGGTGAGGAAGTGGGTGACCGGCAGTGCATCGGTAACCCAAAGCCTATACGCAAACTAGCTCAAATCGCAATTCATCACACTAACCGGTAAAGGTGGCATCCAACCCCTGGCACTTGCCTCATTAGACGTGCTTAAAACGAGTAGTTGCTCGATTTGTGCCTAGACAAGGCTCATGATTAATTACTTATTGTTAACTCCATCCATCTAGGCAGTTTGTTTGTCAAAGACGTTGGTAAGCCAGTTCGCAGCCCAGGCTTGATTGGATGACTCATTAGCATAGGGCAGGGAGCCAGGGACTCCGAATGCTCCAGCATGGATACTGAATAGGAGTATCCAAATGAATCTGAGTCAATTACAATAGTGATGCTAGAACTTGTAGTATATGTTAAAGTGATGCAAAAACTAGGTTTAGACGTGCAAATCATGCCGCGCTGCTGAGTAGACGTGCCAGGGTGGCGTGGGGCTCGCTGTCAGTGACCTGAAGGTGGAGACAAGGGCGTGTGGCCTGCTTTTTTGCCAAAAGACCCTCAATATTTTTTCTTACAAGCAAGCCCCTGGCCTGGGGCAAAATAAATAGTAGTTGCCTGCATGACGCCCACCTGTCAGTGGCCTACATATTATGAGAATAATAAGGTAACGAGCATGTGCGCCTAGCACTCCAACCAACTCCATTTGATGCCCCATATGAATACATTGTCTTTATATCATATTCAGTGAAGTAGATTAAATTTTATTATCCGAGTGAAAAAAGATGGCTTGGGGGTCTCGAACCAGCTGCCGCTTGAAATCCTGCACCCAAGCATACCTCTCCAACCGAAGACAAATAATTTGTTATAAATAACATACATTAAAAATACGTCTAGAAAATATTCACTTATAATTTCAAATAAACATATAATATAATTATGAATATTGGTGTGCTACAAATGTTATACAAACAAACAAAATAAATTTCTTTTAAAAGGTTCACATATTATTTAAAAATATTAGTATTTTCGAAATACTGTTTATGAATTATAATATAATGTTTATACAATTTAAAATAATAAATATATTTCTAAAATTATAGTTCATAAATATTATTTTAATTGTAGAAACATTTCAATACTTGTATGCACATTTTTATAGCTTAAATACATTTTTAGAAATGTATTAAAAAACTAACACGTTTAAAATGGGCTGCACTAACTGCAGTCCATTTAAGCTCAGCGAGTCTCTTTGTTTCAATAGATTTGGTCTTCTTATCCATATTGGACTTTTTTAACACAGTACAGACGCAAACTTTCATACATACGCGCATACACTAACCTTATAAACGCACACACGCAGACCCTACACCTATGAGCACCTTCGAGAGAATGAGCCAGCATATCATTTTGAGATTTACGAAGTAACCGTATGCGTTTCATCGTCGATGGGAACGTCTCCTCTCAATGAAAGCGCATTGCCGAAAATTCTGAAATACATCCAGGAATAATGCGAGCACCAGGGCTTGAACCCTGGTGGGCTAAGGATACCACTGTTCCTCTAAGCATCCAACCACAGGTTGGTTCACATCCATATTGGACATTGAAATGTGGAGGTTGGATTAGCCAACATAGTATCATTCCTAAACATAGATCTTTACTCCCTCCTTCCGTATATATAGGGTCTAATACATTTTTTGATGTTGTTGTTTATCATTGATAAGATTAATAATATATGAGATGTATAATGTAAAAATTATATCATTAGAAGCTCCTTTCATGTACAAATTCAATGATGTGATTTATGTAACTTGCATGTCATATATTATTGCTCTAACATATGGTCAAAATTAACCTCGAAAAATGCATTAGACCCTATATACATAGAAGGAGGGAGTAGTTTGAGACCTAGACACAATTTTGTGTGTGTTTATTTCCCCTTTGTACTGATAGGCGAACCCCGCCTAGTTGGGGGCTTTTTCTTGAGAAGAAAATTCCAAGTAAATTTTTTTTGCAAGATAACAGGCCACATGCCCCCTCCATCGTCTAGTCACTGACAGCGGGCCCCACGCCACGTGATGAGCTCAGTCGGCGTTAATTTCTTTTTTTTAGGATAGTCAATGTCAATTTTGTATCCAAAAGTGTTCAACACTGTATTTGCATGTCAAAACCAAGTTTTTGCACCATTTAGATGTATAATGCAAGTTCTTGCATTAAAGTGATTTTTCGCATCAAGTTCAAGCACCAGCGGTGTAATGTTGACTCTTATCTAAATTTACGAGGTATACTCATAGCTCAAGTCTCTTGGGAGTCCAACAAGACTTTAGAGATTAAATAAGATTTACTACCATTAAATATAAGAGAGAAGTAGACCATTCAAGGTCGCAAATGACGTACTCCATCTGAAGCGTGATAGTTTCTCATGAGACCTTCATGTTTCATGAACTTTTTTCTTGCATACATTCTTTTGTTTAATAGTTTCAATTGCTTACCACATGTGACATGTGGTTTTTCTGCATATATGTTGACGAACTTAGTAATTCAAAAAAATTCCTACGATCACGCAAGATCTATCTAGGAGAAGCATAGCAATGAGACGGGAGAGTGTGTAACGCCCTTGATGTGGCTATATCTCCCACGTGTCGAAGCACGACTTAGAGGCATAACCGCATTGAAAGCAATGTCGCAAGTGAGGTAATCTTCACAACAACCCATGTAATACATTAAGGGAAAAAGGTACATAGTTGGCTTACAATCGCCACTTCACACAATACATGAATAAAACATTACATCAATCCAGATACACTCAAGGTCCGACTACGGAACCATAATAAAAGAAGACTACCCCAAATGCTACACAGATCCCCGATCGTCCCAACTGGGCTCCAGTACTGATCAACTGGAAACGGAACAACATAACGAACACGAACTTCATCGAGCTCCTCCTTGAGCTTGGTGCGTCACCTGCACGGTATCATCGAGCACCTGCAAACTGGTTTTGAAAGTAATCTGTGAGTCACGGGGACTCAGCAATCTCACACCCTCGCGATCAAGACTATTTAAGCTTATGGGTAGGTAAAAGGTATGAGGTGGAGCTGCAGCAAGCGACTAGCATATTTGGTGGCTAACATACGCAAATGGGAGCGAGAAGAGAGAGCAAAGGCACGATCGATGAACTATGATCAAGAAGTGATCCTAGAACAACCTACGTCAAGCATTACTCCAACACCGTGTTCACTTCCCAGACTCCGTCATGAAGAGACCATCACGGTTACACACGCGGTTGATGCATTTTAATTAAGGTCAAGTGTCAAGTTCTCTACAACCGGACATTAACAAATTCCCATCTGCCCATAACCGCGGGCACGGCTTTCGAAAGATCAATCCCTGCAGGGGTGTCCCAACTTAGCCCATCACAAGCTCTCACGGTCAACGAAGGATATTCCTTCTCCCAAGACAATCCGATCAGACTCGGCATCCCGGTTACAAGACATCCTCGACAATGGTAAAACAAGTCCAGCAAGACCGCCCGATGCGCCGACATCCTGATAGGAGCTGCACATATCTCGTTCTCAGGGCAACACCAGATGAACACTACGTACAACTAAAACCAGCCCTCAAGTTTCCCCGAGGTGGCACCGCAAGTGGCTCTGTTTCGAACCAACGCTTAGACAAGCACTGGCCTGTGGGGGTTAAAATAAGGATGACCCTTGGGCTGGCCTAACACAAGGGGAAAAGTGGCTAGGTGGCGAATGGTAAAACCAAGGTTGGGCCTTGCTGGAGGAGCTTTATTCAAGGCGAACTGTCAATGGGTTCCCATTATAACCCAACCATGTAAGGAACGCAAAATTCGGGAACATAACACCGATATGATGGAAACTAGGGCGGCAAGAGTGGAACAAAACACCAGGCATAAGGCCGAGCCTTCCACTCTTTACCAAGTATATAGATGCATTAATTAAATAAGAGATATTGTGATATCCCAACAAAATCCATGTTCCAACATGGAACAAACTCCAATCTTCACCTGCAACTAGCAACGCTATAAGAGGGGCTGAGCAAAGCGGTAACATAGCCAAACAATGGTTTGCTAGGACAAGGTGGGTTAGAGACTTGGTTTAACAATATGGGAGGCATGATAAGCAAGTGGTAGGTATCGCAGCATAGGCATAGCAAAAGAGCGAGTATCTAGCAAGCAAAGATAGAAGTGATTTCGAGGGTATGGTCATCTTGCCTGAGATCCCGCAAGAAAGAAGAACGAGTCCATGAAGAAGACAAACGGACGTAGTCGAACGGGTCCTCACAAACGCGACGTTATCAGAACCAACCCGAAGAAGCAACACCGGAAAGAAGCACACAACAGAGTAAACAACCAACACATGAACAAGGCATGATATGCGGGATGCGGTATGTGATGCATATGCAAGACTTGGAAAGGAATGATTGAACCTGGCCTCAACTTGGAAATCCAAGAGTGCCACTGGAAAGAGGATTTGATTTCGGTCGAAATCGATATAAAGATCACCGGAATCGGATGCACGATTTGGAAATGGCAAGCAAAACAAATATGGCACCGGTCTGCGATAATCAGCAAGTAGCCATCTAACTACATCAAGATAAATATGCTACAGCACTCAAACATAGCAACAAATAACATGGCAGGGATCCACTCATGATTCTTGATAAAAGATGAACACTGAGCTACGGCTAAATCACTCATTAACAGGTTCAAACAAGCATGGCAAAAGAGCAAAAGATTACTGGTTTCAGACTTTATCATCAGGAAGCAATGTTTAGAGCATGATAACTACATGCTACAAGAACATAACATGGCAAAGCAAGGCATGTCATGAAACTACTCAAAGTATATAACAAAAGTCCCTCAGTGACCGTGAGCCAAAAGGGATCATAAAATATAATTATAAGCATGTGAACATAGCAAAAACATAAACAGATTTAGACTTTGTGAAAAACTGGAGCATAGCAAAACAGATAACGAGTAGACATGTTTACGAGCTCGATGCACTCACTAAACATGGCATGATAATCTAAGCATACACCCAACAATTAGACATGTCATAGAAGCTAGACATGGCAAGAACAACAACATAGAATGCACGGATCAATAATAACAAGCTCGGCAAATCGCTAAACATGTTAACAATCTGCCAGGAACATTTTATAGCAAAAGTAGAGCTCGATTGACTCAAGCTAGGGTGCTCCATAATTGCAACCAAATACATGGATGGGTAGAGCACAACAATATCTACAAAATATCCTTACTGATAATCCTCAAAAGAGGCACGGATCACTAGGAAACAACATGAACATATGGCATAAAAATAATGATAGGGCAAGGACTTAGTGAAATTCTAAGTCCCTGAAATCAGCATCATTGAGTAAGCTACTTTCCATGCTTGTGCTAGTCACCACATAGATCACAAAAATACATGGCATACACCCCTGTAAATATGGCATGGCATACATCAAAACACATGTAGAGCTCAGGATCATAGCATGCACACATTAATCATGGCAAAAATGACAAAAGTGCATTTGCTGAAACATATCTGAAATAATCATCACATAGCCTTCTTCCAATAGCATTTCGGGCATCAAGATTAGCTCAAATTAAAATGATGCAGTGATATGAAATGATGTACTCGTCGAGACGAACATTTTGATATGCTACATGCACGAATCGGAGCTACGATGAGGGAGTTATGATGCGTTGAAAAGAGCAAAATATTAGGGTTTGAGGGGAAAAGTCAACCAAGGAGGTTCCAGATCCAGATCGGGATCTGGCACTGTAGCAGGCGGCGCGCGTGAACCGATGTTGACCGGAACATCGTCGGAGGATGGAGATGGCCGGAGTAGGAGGGAGAGCTCGTCGGGGAAGGGAGCTCCGGTGGCCGGCGCACGGATCCGGCGCCGGGGACGGAGGAGGGCCGGGGCAACGACGACCGGAGTTCGGCGGCGCAAGGTGGCCAGAGTAGTGACGAGGTGCGGGCCGCCGATGGGATGGCGCGGCGGTGCAGCGAGCTCGCGGTGGCCGGCGCTTTAGGCGGACGGCGGCGCAGGGCTCGGGCTCCCGCGGGCGGCGGCGGCGGCGGCGTCCCGGGCTGGGAGGGCCCGATCTGGGTTCCGCGGCCCGCGACGGCGGGGGAGGCGCGACGACACTTGGCACGACGGGATTGGACGGGGCGGCGGCTGGACGCGTCCGGCGCGGGGTCGGACATGCCCGGCGCGGCGCGGAGGGAAAGTTCAGGGTTCATCCGCGAAAATGAAGGGGGAGGCACCTATATATAGGTAGAGGGAGCTAGGAAACTTCAAATGAGGTGCGGTTTTCGGCCACGTGATCGTGATCGAACGACCGAGATTATGGAGGAGGTTTAGGAGGGTTTTGGGCCACTTTGGAGGGGTGTTGGGCTGCAACACACACGAGGCCTTTTCGGTCCCTCGGTTAACCGTTGGAGTATCAAACGAAGTCCAAATGGTACGAAACTTGACAGGCGGTCTACCGGTAGTAAACCAAGGCCGCATGAAAAGTCTCGGTCCAATCCGAAAACGTTTAACACCCGCACACGAAAAGAGGTAGAAAGGGGCACCGGGTGACATAGGAGCGCCGGATTGCAAAACGGACAACAGGGAATATGCTCGGATGCATGAGACGAACATGTATGCAAATGAAATGCACATGATGACATGATATGGAATGCATGACATGCAAGCAATGACAAGGCAACAACAGCAAATAACTGGAAGACACTTGGCACAACGGTCTCGGGGCGTTACACAGTGTGTCCACGTATCCTCGTAGACCGAAAGCGGAAGCGTTTAGTAACGCGGTTGATGTAGTCGAACATCTTCGCGATCCAACCGATTCAAGTACCGAACGTACGGCACCTCCGTGTTCAGCACACATTCAGCACGATGATGTCCCTCGAGCTCTTGATCCAGTAGAGGGTTGAGGGAGAGTTCTGTCAGCACGACGGTGTGGCGACGGTGATTATGAAGTTACCGGCGCAGGGCTTCGCCTAAGCACTACGACGATATGACCGAGGTGTCAAACTGTGGAGGGGGGCACGACACATGGCTAAGAGATTGTCTGTTGTGCCTTGGGGTGCCCCCTGGCCACGTATATAAAGGAGGGGGGAGAGAGGCCGACGGCCAGGAGGGGAGCGCCATGGGGGGAGTCCTGCTTGGACTCCTAGTCCAAGTAGGATTTCGCCCCCCTTTTCCCTTTCTTACACTAGAGGGAATATGAAGGAGAGGGAGAGGGAAAGGGAAGGGGCGCTGATGTGGTTATGTACCTAGGGTAGGGTCATGGGCCTGACCTAGACACCTTCCCTTAGGACATCACCCTAAAGCCAGGATCATTCAAAGGGTATCATTATCCACTCGACCAAAGACATTCCACTCGGAAGAATCAATGGCACTCGACCATCGCAGAAGCCACTCGACTAACAGAAGATCTAAAGCCACTCTACATCAGCAACGGTCGAGCATTTACTCGTATATTTAATGATCATTTGTAGCACTTTATTACAGACGTTACCTGTAACGTTCTCTCTTTATGAACATTGAACCCTGTGTAACGGAGGGGAGCTGGGGTCCTGGCGCACTCTATATAATGCACCCCCTCCTCTGGGACAAGGGTTTGCACCCCCTGTAACTCACACGCATATAATCCAGTCGACCGCCTCCGGGCTCCGAGACGTAGGGCTGTTACTTCCTCCGAGAAGGGCCTGAACTCGTAAAACTTGCGTGTACAACTCCTCCATAGTTAGGATCTTGCCTCTTCATCCCTACCCCCCATTCTACTGTCAGACTTAGAACCACGACAGTTGGCGCCCACCTTGGGGCAGGTGTCTTAGCGACTTGTTGGAGAAGTTGCGATTTTCCGATCCCCATCAACATGGTTTCGGGTGGAGGTTTGGTCGAGGGCGGCGAGATCCGTCTCGGCGCGCTCGTATTCGTCGCCGACGACTCCGCTTGGCTCCAAGAAGCGCCACTTGACGTCGAGGCACTCCCTGTCCGCGGGGCAACGCACTTTTGCGCGTGCGTTTGTGGCGTCCTCCTACGGCAGCCGTCGACTCAGTATCGGTCGGCTCATGTACTGACCTCCCTCCCTGCAGCCCGCCGGAGCAAACGTTCCGGTCGATCGAGGCTTCAGCGGTGGGTGAGGCATGCGGTGGCTCGCCAGTCGGCCACCCCCCAAGTCGCGGCAATCGAGCCCGACAAAACTCTCTACGGCCTATTTGATCTGTCGACTGGCTCCGTAGAGACTGCATCCAAGTGCGACAGCAGCGACCCTGCGGCGGAAGTTTTGATGGTCAATGGACCACGTAGTCCTCCTGGCTTCACCCGTGAATATGGAGGCGATGGGGGCGGTGGTCCGTCGCATGTTCACGAAGAGTACCGCCCCGAACCCCTCTCTTCGCAGCGGAGGGAAGAACTTCGCCGCTGGAACATGGATGCACTTCACACTCCTATCGTTGGAGAAACCCCTGAGGCCCTGTCCTTGGAGGAGGCGCGCCTGGCCAACTTGGCTGAACGCACTCAACTGGAGAACCTCCAGCGCGCACTCGACGAGCGCGCTCGGTAGCGTAACCCCGAGTTTAGTCGATGCCAACTTTTTCCGCCTCCGACTCAGGTATACCGAACTCCGGTCCAGAATCTTGCAGCTGTGGACCGAATAGCGGAGTCAATTCAACCTTCCCACTCAAAAGCTGGTCGAGGTTTGCTGCAGATCCGGGCTTTGCTCCGAGCGGCGGGAGAGCAGAATACAGCGGTATCTCAGTCGCGGAATAGGATCCATAGTAGATTTGTGGTTGCAGACACAGTCCAGTCGGCTCACAGCCCGAGATCGCCCCTGAGGCGTGAGGGACGTGGGGACCGGCGAGATTAGTACAGAAACCGCGAGCAGTATGGTCACCAACTCGATCACGATGATCGCCGTCGAGTTCCCACGCCCCCCCAAGGAGTGGGTCATATGTGCCTCGGCAGCATGATGACAGACGTCCTCACAGTGGTGGGCGAAGGATTCCAGTCGACCCTAGGGAATCGGGCTTTGATGCGAGATCTATTCTCGTTCAGGGTCTGGTCGACAGAAACAGAGCTCACAGAGAAGTCCACGATAGAGATTTTCCAACCAGCAGCAGAGTGCATGTCTCTGGTCCAGAGTACTTCAACAGAGCCATCAGGGTTGCGGTGATTCCTCCCAACTTCAGGTTGGCGACTGGAGTCAGTAAGTTCACTGGTGAATCCCGGCCTGACAGTTGTCTTGAGGATTACCGAGTGGCTGTACAGATTGGTGGTGGCAACGATGAAGTTGCCATGAAGCATCTCCCTTTGATGTTAGAGGACTCGGCCAGAGCGTGGCTGAATCAGTTAGCGCCTGGTAGTATTTATACTTGGGAAGATCTTGCCCGAGTATTTGTCAGAACATTTGAAGGTACTTGCAAACGGCCAGCAGGGCTGACAGAATTACAGTGTTGCGTTCAGGGTCTGAATGAAACTTTGAGAGATTATATCCAAAGATGGATCACGTTGCACCACACAGCTGACAATGTGTCAGATGAACAAGCAATTTGTGCCTTCAAAGAAGGCGTTAAGTATCGGAAGTTCAATATGAAATTCGGTCAGACAGGAGATATGACTCTGACTCAGATGATGGAGATTGCCACCAAGTACGCCAACGGCGAAGAAAAAGACCGACTCCGGAGTGGCAAGCACAAAACAGTCGCCCACGAAACCGGAGGAGGGAACTCCAGTCGGAAGTAGAAGCACAAAGCCGAGCCAGTTGCTCCTGGAGAAGCCTTAGCCGCGACTCAAGGAAAGTTCAAAGGGAAACCCAAAGGACCGTGGAACCCCAAGAAAGTAAAAGATCAAGATGGAAATGATGTGCTAGATTTACCATGCCACATTCACACCAAGAAAGATGAAGAGGGTAATTTCATTTACCCGAAGCATACCACTCGACAGTGTCGACTCCTAATCCAGCAATTCCGAGAGAAACAACCCAAGGAAAAGGAGAAGGAAGCGGACAAAGTTGAGGATGAGGAAGAGGACGATGATGGTTACCCCCACGTCAATTCCACTCTGATGATTTTCGTTGATGTTGAGAGTAAGATTCGACTGAAAGTCATCAACAGAGAAGTGAACACGGTCGCTCCGGTGACACCCAGTTATTTGAAGTGGTCTCAGACTGCCACTACATTCGACCAGTCCGATTACCCAGCACACATAGCCACCCCTGGGAGGAAAGCGCTGGTGGTCGACCCAGTAGTCGAAGGCACTCGACTGACTAAAGTTCTGATGGATGGTGGCAGTGGTCTGAACATACTGTATGCAGAGACGTTGAAAGGAATGGGCATTCCGATGTCCAGACTTAGTGAAAGCAATATGAGTTTCCATGGAGTTATTCCTGGCAAGAAGGCTGCATCACTTGGCCAGATCGCCCTTGATGTAGTTTTCGGTGATTCCAAGAATTACCGCAAAGAAAAGTTGACATTTGAAGTTGTGGATTTCCAGAGTGCTTATCATGCTATTCTGGGCAGGCCAGCTTATGCATGTTTTATGGCTCGGCCATGTTACGTGTACCTCAAATTGAAGATGCCTGGTCCTAAAGGGGTGATCACTATCACTGGCAATCGCAAAAAGGCCGAAGAGTGCTTCCAGAAGGGCTTGAAGATTGCTGATGCACATATGCAGTAGTGGAATTGCAGGAGTATCAAAAAAATGCAGATCCGAGTGATTTGTTGCGAGCTAAGAAGCCTGCCACAGATTCAGCATTCCAGTCGTCTGGTGAAACAAAGCCGATTCATATTCACCCAATGGATCTCAATGCTGCTCCGACTCACATCTCAACAACACTCGACTCCAAATAGGAAGAAGTGCTCATACAGCTCCTCCGTGAGAACTGGGCCATCTTTGCATGGAAACCTTCTGACATGCCAGGTGTTCCTAGGGGACTGGCTGAGCATCGTTTGCGAGTCGACCCAAAAGTGAAACCAGTCAAAGAACATCTTCGACGGTCCGCCGTACAGAAGAGAAAAGGCAATCGGTGAAGAAGTGGCTCGACTTCTAGCAGCTGAGTTTATCCGAGAGATTTACCACTTCGAGTGGTTAGCTAATGTTGTCATGGTCCCAAAGAAGGACGACTCACTTCGCATGTGCATTGACTTCAAACATATCAATCGGGCCTGCCCAAAAGATCACTTTCCTCTCCCTCGCATCGACCAGATAGTCAAATCGACTGCGGGGTGTGAGCGTTTGCCCTTTTTGGACGCTTATTCCGGGTATCATCAGATCCATCGGTATGGACCCGATGAGATAAAAACAGCTTTCATCACCCCATTTGGGTGCTTCTGTTATGTCACTATGCCATTCGGCTTGAAGAACGCTGGAGCCACATTCATGCAGATGATTCAGAAGTGTTTACTCACGCAGATCAGTCAAAATGTGGAAACATACATGGATGACATTGTGATCAAGTCACGTAAAGGTTCCGACCTACTGGCTGACATTGCTGAAACCTTTGCCAACCTCAGAAGGTATGATATCAAGCTTAATCCATCAAAGTGCACGTTTGGAGTTCCAGGCGGAAAATTACTCGGTTTTCTCATTTCCGAACGAGGGATCGACGCTAATCCAGTGAAAGTGGGTGCCATACTCCGGATGAAACGCCCTGTGCGTGTGCATGATGTCCAGAAGCTTACTGGTATTTTGGCCGCCCTAAGTCAATTCATTTCTCGCCTCGGTGAAAAGGCACTGCCTCTTTACCGACTGATGAAGAAGTTAGATAAGTTCGAGTGGACTCCCGAAGCTGATGCAGCATTTGCAGAGCTTAAAGCCCTGCTTCCCACCCAGCCGATGCTTGCCGCCCCAATCAGCAAAGAGCCTTTACTGCTTTACATTGCAGCCACTGGACAAGTCGTCAGTACAGTACTTGCGGTCGAGCGGGAAGAAGAAGGAAAAGCTTACAAAGTTTAGCGCCCAGTATACTATGTCTCTGAAGTTTTGACTCCATCAAAGCAAAGATATCCACATTATCAGAAGCTTATTTATGGGATTTATATGACCACGAAGAAGGTTTCACATTAATTCTCTGACCACTCCATTACAGTTGTCAGCGACGTTCCATTATCATAGATTCTGAACAACAGAGATGCAACTGGTCGAGTGGCAAAGTGGGCGATTGAACTCCTTCCCTTAGATATCAAGTTCGAGGCAAAGAAAGCTATCAAGTCTCAAGCAATAGCAGATTTCCTCGCCGAGTGGATCGAACAGCAACTTCCGACTCAAGTTCACTCGGAGCACTGGACCATGTTCTTTGATGGTTCCAAGATGCTGAATGGTTCTGGTGCTGGGGTGGTACTGGTATCCCCCCAAGGAGACAAGCTCAGATATGTCCTCCAGATTCACTTTGATTCCTCCAATAACGAAGCAGAATATGAAGCACTCTTGTATGGATTACGTATGGCCATCTCACTCGGCATCCGTCGCCTCATGGTCTATGGCGACTCAAATTTGGTAGTCAATCAAGTGATGAAGGAGTGGGATGTCAGAAGCCCAGCCATGACTGGCTACTGCAACGCGGTGAGGAAGTTGGAAAATAAGTTTGAGGGGTTAGAGCTCCATCATATACCCCGACTGAAAAATCAAGCAGCCGATGATTTAGCAAAGATAGGCTCCAAGAGAGAAGCCATTCCCAGTAATGTGTTCCTAGAGCATATTCATGCACCTTCAGTTCAAGAAGATCCCTTCACTAAAGAGCCCCCACAGCCGAAGAGTGCCACCGATCCGACTGAAATCGAGATTCCAGCCGTGGTCGACTTGATCATGGAAGTTTTGGTCATCACCCCCCGATTGGACGGTACCATATATCGCATACATTCTTATAAGAGAACTCCCAGAAGATGAAGAAGAGGCTCGACATATCATCCGTCAATCTAAATGCTTCACCGTGATAAGAGGACAGTTGTTCAGAGAAAGTGTGACTGGAGTCTGCCAGAAATGCATAACACCTGAAGAAGGTCGAGTGATCCTCAATGATATCCACTCGGGGACCTGTGGTCACCATGCGTCCTCTCGGACCATTGTGGCCAAAGCATACCGAGCGGGATTTTACTGGCCTCGAGCAAATGAGATGGCATAAGAAATAGTCGACAAATGTGAAGGTTGTCAGTTCTACTCCAACATGTCTCACAAGCCTGCTTCAGCCCTGAAAACCATTCCACTCGTCTGGCCTTTTGCCGTCTGGGGATTAGATATGGTCGGACCTTTGAGAACTGGCAGGAGTGGATTCACTCATGTGCTTGTAGCAGTCGACAAGTTCACCAAGTGGATTGAAGCCAAACCTATCAAGAATCTCGATGCCAGTACTGCTGTCAGCTTCATTAGAGAGATAACATTCAGATATGGTGTTCCACACAGCATCATCACTGACAATGGATCGAACTTTGATTCAGATGAGTTCAGAGCCTTCTGCGCCTCCCAAGGCACATGAGTCGACTATGCTTCAGTCGCCCATCCCCAGTCGAATGGACAGAAAGAGCAAATGGCCTGATTCTCAAAGGGTTGAAACCCCGACTGATGCGAGACCTCAAGCATGCAGCGGGTGCCTGGGTTGATGAACTTCCATCAGTTCTTTGGGGATTGAGGACAACTCCCAATCGGTCGACTGGCTGAACTCCATTCTTCTTGGTCTATGGAGCTGAAGCTGTTCTACTGAGTGATTTGCTTCATAATGCACCACGAGTCGAGCTCTTCTCTGAAGATGAAGCAGAACAAGCTCGGCAAGACGCAGTCGACCTCCTAGAGGAGGAAAGAGAGATGGCCCTGATCCGGCCGACCATTTATCAGCAAGACTTGCGTCGATTCCACGCCAGAAATGTGAAAGGTCGAGCTTTTTCAAGAGGGAGACTTGGTTCTTCGAGTGGATCAGCAGAAACCACACAAGCTTGCTCCTTCTTGGGAAGGCCCTTCATTGTCACCAGAGTGCTCCACAACGGAGCATACCGCCTTTACGATGTCGAGCATAAGAAGGACGAGCCACGGGCTTGGAATGCGGAGTTGCTCCGCCCCTTTTACACATA
The DNA here is from genome assembly GCF_056163025.1 of Triticum urartu. NCBI lineage: Eukaryota > Viridiplantae > Streptophyta > Magnoliopsida > Poales > Poaceae > Triticum > Triticum urartu. The sequence goes on from NC_141875.1 coordinate 485,355,218, forward strand.
AGTACTCATTCGAATAAAATGTAATAAGAAATACCTTTGTAATTTGCGTATCAAAGACAAGAGCTTTACAATCCTCGTAAACGATTGTTGTCGCTTTTATTTGTGTCTGGAATCCCCCAGTGGGTGACTTAGCTGCGAATCCATTTCGCCTAAGTTTAAAAGAAAATCCAACCGAGTGGTGAGCAAGCCTCCCACTCGGGGGCTTAGCTGCAGTCCAGTACTCGCCTAAGTTTAAAAAAATCATACCGAGTGGTGAGCAAGCCTCCCACTCGGGGGCTTAGCTGCAGTCCAGTACTCGCCTAAGTTTAAAAAATCCTACCGAGTGGTGAGCAATCCTCCCACTCGGGGGCTTACCTGCAGTCCAGTACTCGCCTAAGTTTAAAAAATCCTACCGAGTGGTGAGCAATCCTCCCACTAGGGGGCTTAGTTGCAGTCCAGTACTCGCCTAAGTTTAAAAATCCTACCGAGTGGTGAGCAATCCTCCCACTTGGGGGCTTAGCTGCAGTCCAGTACTCGCCTAAGTTTAAAAAATCCTACCGAGTGGTGAGCAATCCTCCCACTCGGGGGCTTAGCTACAGTCCAGTACTCGCCTAAGTTTAAAAATCCTACCGAGTGGTGAGAAATCCTCCCACTCGGAGGCTTAGCTGCAGTCCAGTACTCGCCTAAGTTTAAAAAAATCCTACCGAGTGGTGAGCAATCCTCCCACTCGGAGGCTTAGCTGCAGTCCAATACTCGCCTAAGTTTAAAAAATCCTACCGAGTGGTGAGCAATCCTCCCACTCGGGGGCTTAGCTGCAGTCCAATACTCGCCTAAGGTTAAAAAATCCTACCGAGTGGTGAGAAAACCCCCCACTCGGGGGCTTAGCTGCAGTCCAGTACTCGCCTAAGTTTAAAGTCCAACCTTCTCCTTTGGAGCTGCGCCACAAATACAACGTACGCTCCACCCCCATCTGCAAGGGTGACGAGGTGCAGGTCGACCGCGACCTTCCTCTCCGAGCCACGCCACAAATACAATGTGCGCTCCATCCCCGTATGCAAGGACGACGAGGTGCAGGTCGACTACAACCTTCTCCTTTGGAGCTGCGCCACAAATACAACGTGCGCTCCAAACCCATCCGCAAGGACGACGAGGTGCAGGTCGACTGCAACCTTCTCCTTAGGAGCTACGCCACAAGTACAATGGACACGAGGCGCAGATCGATTGAAGTCTCCACTTCAGGGCTACATCTCAAAGAGCAAATTCCACACGAAGGCAAATACAAGCATATTCAGAAATAAACCAAGTTCAGATAGATGCTAAAAGCTCCAGGCGATGGATCAAAAGTATTCGAGCATAGAGCACGAAGGAGTTTAACGGTTACAGCAACCACTCAGCATTTCGAGGCAAACAAAAGGCAAGTTTAAATCTCAAGTCTGTTCATTCGGCAGGAGGAGGGCTGGCAGGCTCAACGAATTCATCCAAGTCAATTCCATCTGCAATCCGAGTGGCAGCAGCGATGAAAGTCTCCATGAAGGACTGGAAATCATGCCTTTTGGTGTTGGCGACCTTGATCACCGCCAACTTATCTTCGCGGGCTTCCTTGCAGTGGACTCTTACCAGTGACAACGTCATGTCAGCGCCGCACCGCGCGAAGGATTTCTTCCATTCCTGCACTCGACCAGGGACCTCGTTGAGTCGAGCCATCAGTGACTCGAGATCATTTTGAAGCGTTGCCCTTGGCCAGAGTGATGAGTCGATCCGTGAAAATGCCACCTTCAGTCGAGCTAGATAACTTGTGACGCTCGTGATGCGGGACTCCAGTCGAAGTACATTCATGGCAGCCTTGTCGCCGACTAGAGAAAGGACAGGGTCCAAGCCCGTCTCGATCCGTCCAGTCTCCTCCTCAAAGTTTTGGCAGAATTCTACAGAGTCAAGAAGTTAGTGAGTCGACTGGTCGGGACTAACTGGCAAACAGTCGGGTTAGAAGAGGTACCTTCGAGCATGAGGAAGAGTTTCTTGGTGATAGCTTTCAGATAAGCCTCCAAACCGTTCCTCCTGCGAGTCACACTTTCCAGCTTCTCATTCAGAGCCACCTTATCCTTCTTCAGACGAGTTGCTTCTCAGTTGGATTCAGTAAGAGAGGACCTCAGCTTGTTTACTTCTTCTTCTAGCACTCCGACTGAAGCCAACTTCTGGTCAGCAAGGGCAGTCTTATCTTGAGCCTCCTTCCGCGCAGCTGCAAGGTCCAAATCCTTCTTCTCGAGAGCCAACCTCATTTTCTTTGCAAAATAAACATTTGGATCAAACAAGAGATCGAAGAAATATTTTAAAGGACGATCGACATGAGCAGTCGACAGGCAGTTACCTTCCGTACCAGCAACTTCATCTTGAGCCTTCTTTAATTTTTGTTGGGCCAGCTCTAGGTCAAGGTTGAGTTGCCTCTGCTTTTCCTCAAATTCGGCGAACTTGGAAATGAGAGTACAAGATTTCTATAGAGGGTAAAAGATATATCAATCAATGAGATCAAAGATTATTTACTTCCGAGTGAATAAAACTTCAAAGTTTACTCAGACCCCAGCCGACTGTCCGCAGTCGACCGCGGTCTCGGGGACTACACCCAGCGGGTGCACTTGGCGTGCCCCCACTGGTTCAGATTCCACTTGACCGGTCCGCCCGAGTCAAGTAAAAAAAGAAGAGAATAACTATTCAGACCCCGGCGGACTGCCAGCAGTCGACCGCGGTCTCGGGGACTACACCCAGTGGGTGCACTTGACGTGCCCCCACTGGTTTAGATCCCACTCGGCCGGTCCGCCCGGATCGAGTGGAAGAAAGGAAAGTGAAAAAAGTACTCAGACCCCAGCCGACTGCCCACAGTCGACCGCTGTCTCGGGGACTACATCCAGTGGGTGCACTTAGCGTGCCCCCACCGGTTCAGATCCCACTCGACCAGACCGAGTGGAAGAGTGCAAATACTAAAGACAACGAAACACCCAGTGGGTGTACAGATTCGACGCAAACAATAAGAGATTGTATGAAAGAAGATATTGCAGGTAACATATCCTAATAGAACAAGATCAGTCGAAAAGCAACTCACCTGGACATTGGCCTGAAGAGCCGCGCTGGCATCATAAGCAGCCTGGCTGTTGTCGTGCACCGCCTTCATCCGCTCCATCATCACACCAGCCTGACGGATGGCCTCCGCAGCGGCGTCCGACTGGTTCTCCGGAACATGATAGCTGGCGAAGAAGGGGACAGACGGCCCAGATGCGGCAGCTTGGAGCTCCGAAGCGCGAGGTTGGTCGGCTGAAGGAAACACTGGTACAATCGACGGTGCGGGACGTTCACTCAACAATGGGAGAACAAAAGTCACAGAGGCTCCACCCGCATCTTCAGGCTGTTGGACGATGGATTCTGTCGCCAGTTCCGGCTGAGATGTCTTGCGAGCCACTACCTTTTTGCTCCTTCTGAGCCTCGGGGCCACATCTTCATCATCATTCGGAAGCTCGATAACGTTGGGTGGGGCTGCAAACAAATCAGTCGACCCCAAGTGAATCACCAGAATCTAGTCGACCAAATTATCAAGAACAAGATCACGAGAATTGTACCTGGGTTAGAGGTAACCGCATCTTCCATATCCTCGTCTTAGTATTGGCGGGAGGAAGTCCCAGAGGTGGCGGCACTGCAAATGTCAACATTCAGTCGGTTACATTCTGCTATTCGAGTCGACTAAAGGATCAGGTTAGATGGTTGCCCCGAGATGGTGGGAACGGTCACTTTGATTTTGGGCAAAGCCTTCGGCGGTTTGGAGGATGCGGCCTTTGGTGGTTTCGGCGCTGGAGGGGGCACGGTCTTAGGCTGCTTCGATGTCTTCTCAGTCGGCATTGGAGAAGATGTCCGAGGGCGCTTTGAAGACTTCCCAGCCGGGGTGACCACCGGGTCGGGAGCGCTTGCCGGATCGTGAGTGTTCTTGGACCTCCTTTCTCTGCGAGGAGGCAAGTCGACTTCCTCCTCGTCACTCGAGTCGTCGCCCTCATCCTCCTCTTCATCCGAGTGCCACTCGCCACTCTCACCTCCGCTTTCTTCTCCCTCGAGATCCTGTTCCTGTTCTCCGTTGGGCATGGAATACATATGAACAAGAACCTGAAAACAACGAACAAAAGGAAGACAGTCAGTCGTCGGCAAGTTGTCATGTGGTTAATCAAGAAGACGCTCAACAATGCATAATCATACCTGCTCCGGCTTGCGCAAATGGTCGAATGGAATCACCCACCTGGACCCCCTGGAGTTATCCTTGTTACCAATAATGCCTGTCAGCCACTGCTCTACTGTGTTCTCGCTGACATCCTCTAGGTGGATCCGAGTGGAATCCTTGATTCCCGAGTACATCCACATCGGATGGTCACGGGCTTGGAGTGGTTGGATACGTCGACTGAGGAACACCTCCAGCAGGTCCATACCAGTCACGCCGTCGAGGACGAGTTGGACCACCCGCTCGACCAGTACCTTCACCCGTGCCTTCTCCTCTGGGACCACTCTCAAGGGGGAGGGCTTCGATACTCGGGCCATGGAAAAGGGGGGAAGTCCAGTCGACTGACCTGGAGTCGGCTGGTCCTTGCAGTAGAACCAGGTCGACTGCCAACCCCGTACTGACTCGGGAAGGATCATGGCTGGGAAAGTGCTCTTGTTACTCATCCGGATTCCGAGGCCTCCACACAAATGGATCACCTGCATCCTCTCATCACTCGGATTGGCCTTCTTGACCGTCTGAGAACGACACATGAATATGTGCTTGAAGAGACCCCAGTGCGGTCGACAACCCAGGAAGTTTTCGCACATGGACACGAAAGCGGCGAGATACACGATAGTGTTTGGAGAAAAGTGGTGGAGTTGAGCCCCGGAGAAGTTTAAGAAACCTCGAAAGAAAGGATGGGGAGGCAAAGAAAACCCGCGGTCGACATGAGTGGCAAGGAGAACGCACTCACCCTCCTGCGGCTGCAGCTCGGTCTCGCTCCCCGGGAGCCGCGCCGATTCGTGGGGGATCAGTCCCCCCTCAACCAGGTCATCAATGTCATCCTGGATGATTTTCGAGTGGATCAAGTCGCCTTGGATCCAGCCAGGCGGCAGGCCGGACTTTGACGAAGATCCGCCCCGGCTGGTCCTCTTCCCCTTCGCCTTCTTTGCGCGCTCCAACGCCACCGTCTTCTCCTTCCCCATGGCAGCGGTTCGGGTTCGAGCAGAGCGGCCACGCCAAGAGCAGAGGAAGATGCGGTGAAGAAAACAGAGGAGGAAGGGGAACAATGAGAATGCACTATGTGAAAATCCCCGTCCAACGCCTTATATGAGGACATTTCCGAGTGGCTGACTCATGGGCCCAGGCAATCCGATCAAATCCCGTAACAGTCGCGCGCACGATACGTGGCGAAAAAGGTGGCGCGGAGATCGAGGCGGCCTGCCTAATCCGCCCCGATTACTGCGGCCTCCCCCGTTCGGCGCACTTCCCAAAATTTGAATCCCGTAGAATCCGCAGACAGCAGAGCAACCCGTCAGACAGAAGATTTTTCCATAAACAACACTCGAAGCTCAACAATAAAAGTCCATTAGACAACACCGAGAATGGATCAAGGCGACTGAACAAGCAGTTGAAGTCATCTCGAATGTTCATTCGACCTCTGGACAAGACATTCCCGAAACACAAAAGCTGAATCGGAGAGGTTATCAACTTCTTCTCCACTCGGACCCTGAACCATGCGGGGGCTAATGATGTGGTTATGTACCTAGGGTAGGGTCATGGGCCTGACCTAGACACCTTCCCTTAGGACATCACCCTAAAGCCAGGATCATTCAAAGGGTATCATTATCCACTCGACCAGAGACATTCCACTCGGGAGAATCAATGGCACTCGACCATCGCAGAAGCCACTCAACTAACAGAAGATCTAAAGCCACTCTGCATCAGCAACGGTCGAGCTTTTACTCGTATATTTAATGATCATTTGTAGCACTTTATTACAGATGTTACCTGTAACGTTCTCTCTTTATGAACATTGAACCCTGTGTAACGGAGGGGAGCCGGGGTCCTGGCGCACTCTATATAAGCCACCCCCTCCTCTGGGACAAGGGTTCGCACCCCCTGTAACTCACACGAATATAATCCAGTCGACCGCCTCCGGGCTCCGAGACGTAGGGATGTTACTTCCTCCGAGAAGGGCCTGAACTCATAAAACTTGTGTGTACAACTCCTCCATAGTTAGGATCTTGCCTCTTCATCCCTACCCCTCATTCTACTGTCAGACTTAGAACCACGACAGGCGCCGCCCCTCCTCCTTGTCCTATTCGGACTCCCAAGGAGCGGGAGCACGACCACCTCCCATGTGCTTCCCTCTCTCTCCCTTAGGCCCATATTGGCCCAACACTTCACCGGGAGGGGGGGGGGGTTCGGTAACCCCTCGGTACTCCGGAAAAATACCCGGATCACTCGGAACCATTCCGATGTCCGAATATAACCTTCCAATATATGAATCTTTACCTCTCGGCCATTTCAAGACTCCTCGTCATGTCTGTGATCTCATCTGGGACTCCGAACAAACTTCGGTCATCAAATCACATAACTCATAATACAAATCGTCATCGAATGTTAAGCGTGCGGACCCTACAGGTTCGAGAACTATGTAGACATGACCGAGACACGTCTCCGGTCAATAACCAATAGCGGAACCTGGATGCTCATATTGACTCCTACGCATTCTATGAAGATCTTTGTCGGTCAAACTGCATAACAACATACGTCATTCCCTTTGTCATCGGTATGTTACTTGCCCGAGATTCGATCGTCGGTATCCTCATAGCTAGTTCAATCTCGTCACCGGCAAGTCTCTTTACTCGTTCCGTAATGCATCATCCCGTAACTAACTCATTAGTCACGTTGCTTGCAAGGCTTATAGTGATGTGCATTACCGAGAGGGCCCAGAGATACCTCTTCGACACACGGAGTGACAAATCCTCATCTTGATCTATGCCAACTCAACAAACACCTTCAGAGACACCTGTAGAGCATCTTTATAATCACCCAGTTTACGTTGTGACGTTTGATAGCACACAAAGTGTTCCTCCGGTATTCGGGAGTTGCATAATCTCACAGTCAGAGGAATATGTATAAGTCATGAAGAAAGCAATAGCAATAAAACTAAATGATCATTATGCTAAGCTAACAGATAGGTCTTGTCCTTCACATCATTCTCTAATGATGTTGTGACGCCCGGATAATTACCTACAATAATCCCGCATTAATGATGCCACATCACCCCTGTTACTATTGTTAATCTCGCGTTAGTTCAAAACCGATTCAAATTCAAATTTGAAATTAAGGAAAACAACAAAAGTTTTCCAACAATAAAACTAAAATGTTCAAAATGTGTCGGATAAATCATAGGTAATTGTGGTGGAGAAACCAAACTGTGATAAAGAGTATAAAGGCTCTAAAGTAATTAAACAATAGTTAAAACAATTAAATAAATGCCTGTTGAAAATTATAAAATATTAGATTATTTTATTTTGGGTTAAGGATTAATCTGGCAGGTGTATATTTACAAATACTAATTTAGGGGCTAGTGGTAAATTTTACAAAACTAAAATAAAAGGAAAATAGAAATCAAACACAAAAGAATAACTAAAAAGAAAGAAAAAAAAGGACAGAGACAGAAAGCCCCCCGGCCCCTTGGGCTTCGGCCCAGCTGCCGGCCGGCCGGCCCAACCGCCTCACACCCCATCCCCTTATCCCCCACTCGCGCACACCCGCCCCCCCCACCAACACCCCACTCCCCCAATATATCTCCCTCCCCCTCTCTCCCGATTGGATCGGGAGGGGGAACAACCGCACCGGACTCTGCCGACGCCGCCGGCGATCCCCGCCGCCCGGAGCTGCGTCTCCGCCCTCCTCCTCGCCAGACGCCTCGCCTTCCTCCCCGAAGACCGCCACTGCCCCTAGCGCCGCCCCGGCTTCGCCGCTTGCTATCGCCGGACCCCGGCGCCTTCGCCACCTCGTCGGCGTCGCCTCCCCGCCTCTCCATCGCCGGCCACCCCGAGTTTCCCCGACCCCGCTGCCCTGTGCCCTACATTCCCCTCGTGAGGACCCCTCCTCTCCCCTTTCCCTCTATCGTCGGCGCCGTTCACGACGCCCCGGCCTCCTCTACCGCGTACGCACGCACCGCGCCCGTCGCGGCCCTCTGCTCGTCGCGCCGCTTGTAGCCGCGGCCCGCGCCTCGCGCCTCGCCTCCCCCCATCTTCGTCGTGCTCCAGTGCCCACACGTGGCCTCGCCTTGCTACCGCTCCTTGTCGCCTCTGCCACGGCGCTCGCCTCCTCCCTTGCACGCCACGATGCCCGCGCCCAGCCCTGCTGCTCCTCGCTGCCCTGCTCCCCGTAGCTTCTCGCTCGACGCCGCACGCCCGCGCACCGCGGCGCCCGCCTCGCGCCCCGACCCCTCTCTGCCCCGCTCCCTGCCCGCTAAGCCGCCTGCACGCGTGCTCGACTCCTGCCTGCGCCACTCGCTCGCGGACCCCCCTGCTACCGCGCTGCCGCGTCGCTCACCGACGACACCCCGCCGCGCCCTGGTTGCCTCTCCCTCCGGACGGGCTTGACCCCGCACGGGCTCCCGTAACCGCGTCGCTGGCAACCGCACGCCCGCTATGGCCCTAGGCCACTGACCGAACGGGCCCAAGCCCAGAACAAAAAAGGTTTTGATAAAAAAAGAATATATAAATGATAATAATAGTAAATAAAAATATTAATTAATTAATTAATTAAATTAATTAACTTAATTAATTATGTTTAGTTAACCTAATTAACTAATTAATCTAATTAACTAATGTTACTTAATTGAAGAGTCTATGACAGGTGGGTCCCATTGGACCCACATGTCAGGTTGACCAGGTCAACGGTCAATGTTGAATGCTGACGTCATGCTGACGTCAGGCTGATGCATTAACTAATTTTCGAATTAAATTAATTTATAAAATCCAAAATTTGGTTAAATCGTTTAAAATTAATATAAAATAAACCGTAGCTCAAATGAAAATGTTTTCTACATGAAAGTTTCTTAGAACGACGAGATGAACCCGGATACGCATCCCGTTCGTCCGCCATGCATCCCTAGCATAGTGAACACGCAACTTTCCCCCTCTGGTTCATCTGTCCAAAAACGCGAAACACCGGGGATATTTTCCCGGATGTTTCCCCCCTTCACTGGTACCACCTCATACCGCGTTAGGGCACACCTAGCACCGCTGTTTGCTTTGTCATGCATCGTTATGCATCTGTTTGCATTGTATTCATTGTTTATTCCCCCTCTTCTCTTCGGTAGACTCCGAGACCGACACCGCTACTACCCAGTACGACTACGGTGTTGACGACCCCTCTCTCTTGCCAGAGCAACCAGGCAAGCCCCCTCCTTGATCACCAGATATCGCCTACTCTTCTCTCTACTGCTTGCATTAGAGTAGTGTAGCATGTTACTGCTTTCCGTTAATCCTATTCTAATGCATAGCCTGTCATTGTTGCTACAACTGTTGATACCTTACCTGCAATCCTAAATGCTTAGTATAGGAGTATAGGATGCTAGATTATCATCAGTGGCCCTACATTCTTGTCAGTCTTCCATGCTATACTATCGGGCCGTGATCACGTCGGGTGTTGATCACGGGTAAATACAAACATATATACATACTATACAGGTTGTGACTAAAGTCGGGTCGGCTCGTTGAGTACCCGCAAGTGATTCTGATGTGGGGGCTAAAGGGGCAGGTGGCTCCATCCAGGTAGTGGTGGGCCTGAGTTCCCGACAGCCCCCGACTGTTACATTGTGGCGGAGCGGCAGGGCAGGTTGATACCACGTAGGAGAGAGGTGGGCCTGGCCCTGGTCGGCATTCGCGGTTACTTCAAGATAACACGCTTAACGAGATCTTGGTATTTGATCTAAGTCTGGCTACTGGCCTATACGCACTAACCAACTATGCGGGAACAGTTATGGGCACTCGATGACGTGGTATCAGCCGAAGCCTTCATGACGTCAGCGACTGAGTGGCGCGCGCCGGGTTGGACCGCGTAACGTAACTTCCTTTGTAATGGAGGTTGCTAGGTCTGCTCACCGGCCACCCTCACAATGTGCAGGTGTGCAATGGGCGATGGGCCCAGACCCCTGCGCCATAGGATTTAGACCGGCGTGCTGACCTCTCTATTATGCCTAGGTAGGGCTGCGATGTGTTGATCTTCCGAGGCTGGGCATGACCCAGAAAAGTGTGTCCGGACAAAGGGGATCGAGCGTGTTGGGAAATGTGGTGCACCCCTACAGGGAAGTTAATCTATTCGAATAGCCGTGATCTTCGGTAACAGGACGACTTGGAGTTGTACCTTGACCTTATGACAACTAGAACCGGATACTTAATAAAACTCACCCTTCCAAGTGCCAGATACGACCGGTGATCGCTCTCTCACAGGGTGACGAGGGGAGGATCATCAGTTAGGATTATGCTATGCGATGTTACTTGGTGAACTTACCATCTACTCTCTTCTTCTGCTCCAAGATGGAGGTTACCAGAAGCGTAGTCTTCGAAAGGACTAGCTATCCCCCTCTTATTCCGGCATTCTGCAGTCCAGTCCACATATGATACCCTTATTCCTTTTGATACCAATGCATACATATGCAGTGTAGCTCCTTGCTTGCGAGTACTTTGGATGAGTACTCACGGTTGCTTTGCTCCCCCTTTTCCCCTTTTCTATACTCGATTGTTGCGACCAGACGATGGAGCCCAAGAGCCAGACGCCACTGTCGATGACGACTGATACTACTCGGGAGGTGCCTACTACTATGTGCAGCCCGCTGACGACGACCAGGAGTAGTTTAGGAGGATCCCAGGCAGGAGGCCTGCGCCTCTTTCGATTTGTATCCTAGTTTGTGCTAGCCTTCTTAAGGCAAACTTGTGTAACTTATGTCTGTACTCAGATATTGTTGCTTCCGCTTACTCGTCTATGAACGAGCTCTTGTATTCGAGCCCTCGAGGCCACTGGCTTGTAATATGATGCTTGTATGACTTATTTTATTTGTAGAGTTGTGTTGTGATATCTTCCCGTGAGTACCTGATCTTGATCGTACACGTTTGCGTGTATGATTAGTGTATGGTCAAATCGGGGGCGTCACAGATGTGATCCTATTCATCAAATGACAACACATGTCTATGGTTAGGAAACTTAACCATCTTTGATTAACGAGCTAGTCAAGTAGAGGCATACTAGGGACACTACGTTTGTCTATGTATTCACACATGTACTAAGTTTCCGGTTAGTACAATTGTAGCATGAATAATAAACATTTATCATGATATAAGGAAATATAAATAACAACTTTATTATTGCCTCTAGGGCATATTTCCTTCAGTCTCCCACTTGCACTAGAGTTAATAATCTAGATTACATAGTAATGATTCTAACACCCATGGAGTCTTGGTGCTTATCATGTTTTGCTCGTGGAAGAGGCTTAGCCAACGGGTCTGCAACATTCAGATCTGTATGTGTTTTGCAAATCTCTTTGTCTCCCTCCTTGACTTGATCACAAATGGAATTGAAGCGTCTCTTGATGTGTTTGGTTCTCTTGTGAAATCTGGATTCCTTCGCCAAGGCTATTGCTCCAGTATTGTCACAAACGATTTTCATTGGACCCGATGCACTAGGTATTACACCTAGATCAGATATGAACTCTTTCATCCAGACTCCTTCATTTGCTGCTTCTGAAGCAGCTATGTACTCCGCTTCACACGTAGATCCCGCCACGACGCTCTACTTGGAACTGCACCAACTTACAGCTCCACCATTCAATATAAATACGTATCCGGTTTGTGACTTAGAGTCATCCGGTTCAGTGTCAAAGCTTGCATCGACATAACCATTTACGACAAGCTCTTTGTCACCTCCATAAACGAGAAACATATCCTTAGTCCTTTTCAGGTATTTTAGGATGTTCTTGACCGCTGTCTAGTGATCCACTCCTGGACAACTTTTGTACCTACCTACTAAACTTATAGCAAGGCACACATCACGTCTGGTACACAACATTGTATACATGATAGAACCTATGGCTAAAGCATAGGGAATGACTTGCATTTTCTCTCTATCTTCTGCAGTGGTTGGGCATTGAGTCTGACTCAACTTCACACCTTGTAATACAAGCAAGAACCCTTTCTTTGACTGGTCCATTTTGAACTTCTTCAAAACTTTATCAAGGTATATGCTTTGTGAAAGTCCAGTTAAGCGTCTTGATCTATCTCTATAGATCTTAATGCCCAATATATAAGCAGCTTCGCTGAGGTCTTTCATTGAAAAATTATTATTCAAGTATCCTTTTATGCTATCCAAAAATTATGTATTATTTCCAATCAACAATTTGTCATCCACATATAATATTAGAAATGCTATAAATCTCCCACTCACTTTCTTGTAAATACAGGCTTCTCCAAAAGTCTGTATAAAACCATATGCTTTGATCACACTATCAAAGCGTATATTCCAACTCTGAGAGGCTTGCACCAGCCCATAAATGGATCGCTGGAGCTTGCACACTTTGTTAGCTCCTTTAGGATCGATAGAACCTTCTGGTTGCATCATATACAACTCTTCTTTAAGATATCCATTAAGGAATACAATTTTGACATCCATTTGCCAAATTCCATAATCATAAAATGCGGCAATTGCTAACATGATTCGGACAGACTTAAGCATCGCTACGGGTGAGAAGGTCTCATCGTAGTCAACTCCTTGAACTTGTCGAAAACCTTTCGCAACAAGTCAACCTTTGTAGATAGTAATTTTACCGTCAGCGTCAATCTTCTTCTTAAAGATCCATTTATTCTCTATGGCTTGCCGATCATCGGGCAAGTCAACCAAAGTCCACACTTTGTTCTCATACATGGATCCCATCTCAGATTTCATGGCGTATAGCCATTTCGCGGAATCTGGGCTCATGATCGCTTCCTCATAGTTTGTAGGTTCGTCATGGTCAAGTAACATGACCTCCAGAACAGGATTACCGTACCACTCTGGTGCGGATCGTACTCTGGTTGGCCTACGAGGTTTGGTAGTAACTTGATCTGAAGTTTCATGATCATCATCATTAGCTTCCTCACTAATTGGTGTAGGAATCACTGGAAGTGATTTTTGTGACGAAGCACTTTCCAATTTGGGAGAAGGTACAATTACCTCATCAAGTTCTACTTTCCTCCCACTCACTTCTTTCGAGAGAAACTTCTTCTCTAGAAAGGATCCATTCTTAGCAACGAATATCTTGCCTTCGGATCTGTGATAGAAGGTGTGTCCCCTTTGGGTATCCTATGAAGACACATTTCTCCGATTTGGGTTCAAGCTTATCAGGTTGAAGCTTTTTCACATAAGCATCGCAGCCCCAAATTTTAAGAAACGATAGCTTAGGTTTCTTGCCAAACCACAGTTCATACAATGTCGTCTCAATGGATTTAGATGGTGACCTATTCCACATAAGTGTGTGTAAAGGTATGTATCGGCTGAATTTTTGGTGCAACCAACTAGTTCAAAGCTTGCACTTCTTGTATCGATTTTCTAAGAAAGAACCACCTACGCTTGTGTTGAGATCAAGAGGATTTCACTCTAACCTTCGATCATTGATATCTACCCTCACCAAGTTGCTTTCCATTCCAATCCCTCTTCTACTACATAGTCAAATCTATGAGAGAATGTTTGACTATTGAGGAGACTATCTTTTGAAGCACAAGAGCAAGTAGTTCATCATCATCGACATCTATTATCTTTTGGAGCATGGTGTCTCCTAGATTGGTTAGGTGTCACTTAGCAGCCTCCTATGCTTGTGGAGATCTACCCCGAGTGTGGCTAGTCCTTCGTGGGCATAAGCCATGATGGCATACACAACATTGCTTCCTCAGGGACCCTTCATGGGTGGAGCCCTCCATGGACTCACGCAGTCATTATCCCTTGAGGGATTAAAATGTCCATCAACATGGATGTACGATAGCACCACTTATCGGAACCATGTGAAAGATCTTCATGTCACCCTTCGTTTGCAAAGTCTCCTAACTCTACTCTTTACTTTCTTGCCCTTGCATGTCATTTACTTTCCGCTGCCCATGCTCTAGATACACATATGTAGGTTGTATTGCTTGCTATCTAACTTGTGCTAAAATCTACCTAAGTTTCAAGAGAACTAAAAGTTGCACCTTTTGCCTTGTTAGTGTCTATTCATCCCCGCCCTGTCTAGACCTATCCTTCCGATCTCACAATTGGTACATACATCCTCCATTCCTTTATGCAATGTTGAGGATATCGCTTACCATTAGCGTCTTGGTCAGTTGGGGATTAGTGATTAATCGGAAATCAGTCTATTAATCGATTTTATCGGTCAACTATTAATCGGCCATTGTTTCACAAATCTCAGGTTCCTATATTCAACACCAAAACAATATTGGACATAAGTGTTACCTTGATTCCTAACCTTTGAATCATCGTATAATGAAAAAAAAAATAGGAAAACAACAAATATAGCATAACAAGGTCCACAAAATGCGAATAAACATAGTTTTTGCAAACATAGTGCTATGAATAGGCCCGATTTATCGGTACATTAATTCCCAATAAATCACTTGTCATAGTGATAAATCGGCTCAAACGATAAACGGTGAAGATAAGGCATAATCTTATCGGTCAACTCAAGAGTAGCATTAAATCTTTGAATCGGAAGATTTTTTTGAACAGTGCCTTTATGTAAGTTGTATTTTTTTGGCATGATGACCAAGGCATTATAGATAATTTAGGATGAAATTATCCCTGGAAAATTTGTTGACTAACGACAACTAGATCAATTAGGCCAGGAAAGTAAGAGATACAGGAAATAGGGAGAGAGATAATTTCCTTTTTCTCTAGAAGAAGAGATACACGCAATCAGGAGAGATATACTTTCTGTTTTTTCTAGAGGGGTAAAAATGGGATTATAAGGAATTAGGAGGATGCACCTTACATTGTGGAATTTTATCAAAAAACAAATACACCTTATATAAAGGAACGGAGGGAGTAGCTCTTTAGGCCTTGGTAAAGGATTGAGCTCGTGCTCCCCTCAAGTCAGAAATTCACGTGGTCTACCAAGATTAAATGCACAACCTACCACTTGCCAAACCAATTTGGACAAGTTGCAACAAAGGGATGTGACAGTGCTTTTCAAATAGGTTCAGTCGCCTCGTGGGTGCACGCCCTACGTTCTACAAGGAAGGGTCATCGAGAGTAGTGATCGATGCATGAAATACTAAGCGTGTTACCACTTATGAACTTCTATGACTTGTGACTAGGCTGGGCCTTATTAGATCCCCCAGACTCTAATTCTTGGCCTTCGGTCGAGCTCGAGCTCTAGGGAAGGTGAAGAGTGACCCTCCTATGAAATTTCTTTAAGTAGAGAGTGAGTGATTTACGTGCCGACGAGCGGGAGATCCTATATAGCGTAGGGGGTGGAATGGTAGAACTAGGTATTCTTTTGTCCTTGGGTCTATGAGCCCCTAGTTGGGCTAGGAGGGGGTTGTGGCCCATTAAGGGATTCCCTCCACCATATGAAGAATTTCTTGCTTAGACTAAGGCTACTTTGCTCCTTTGCTTTCACTTTTGACTTAGTATTTTATGCGCTTCTCTTTGTTTGACGTTGAATATGAATACTTTCTTGGAATTTTATCGACTAGGGTGGCTTATTGGGACCCATAGGGGATTGCTTGAGCTTTTATTGACCTACTTGGCTTGTGTTGACTATCATTGACTTGCATTGACCTTCCATGTGGACTGCCATGTAGGATTTGGATGGGGCCCAATATAATTTAGGCTATTCCCTCAATATGGTGAGCAACAATTTAAGCGAAGTCTTGGTGCATGGTAGATGATTTTTATGATGGACGACCAACATGGTTTAGCAAATGTCGAGATAGAGGAAATGCTCGCATGGGAGTAGAATGAGGCAGACGCTTTGGTTTTGGAGAGGTTAATTACACACATTACTCGCACTCCCCGGCATATCATGAGGATTTTTCTGAACATTTTGCATTGATTAGCATCAAAAGAATGTACTATGAGTAGCTGTGAAAATGTGAAGCAAGAATTTTTTTGAAATGAAAATCTGAAGCTAGTATTTTTTTTGAAATGAAAATTTGAAGCTAGTATTTTTTGAAATGATAATATATTTGGATAGCATATCAAGTTACTTTTCTATAAAAAAGAACTTAAATCTGTTCATGCTTAAAGTGATCCTGAAACTATTTACTCATATGCTAGTAACTTGCTCATTAGTCTTTAGATGTTGCTGTTGTGATGATGATGTTGTTGCTGCTTTCAATGCTCATGTGTGATTGCTCAAGTGGTGCAGGTAGATCACTGACGAGCTGCCCGACGACGCCCGGAAGATTACCAACGACACCCGCATCCTCGACAGCCATCTAGTGAGCAAAGATGGTCTATTTGCACATGTGATATGTGGACTAGTGTTGTGTAGTACTAGTGCTATCACACATTGATATTTGGAAATTTCATATGATGGATATGTCTACTACATGTGTATGTGCTTACCCAAGTGCTATCTTGGCTTTTATTGTTTGTAGGGAAACTCCGCGTGGCCTATGTTTCGTTGAGATGTTGATTCATTTCCATTCCATCAAATTTCAGGAGCTCGATATGTCATGTTTTTAGCAAAGGTCATGCTGAATTTTTTCATGAATTTTGGCATGACTTGTGCTAAAAGTAGGACATATCAAGTGCCCGTGATTTGCCGGAAGGGGAACTAAAGAACATTCTGACAAAATATAGACCATTTTTATGTCATTAATCGATATATGTAACGTTAATTGACTGATGCTTAGGGTTCACTTTCAGTCTGTTGGGGCTCCTTGTGTGACTTTCAGTCTATTCTTGAACGAATGATGCCGACTGTTGTCGTGGGGGGTTGTTTCCCTCTTCTTCTTGTGATATAACTTGGTAATGCACGAGAGAAGGGGGGAAGCGGCCATCACCGATGATCAAAATATCAGAGAGTGAGTTTCTGATGCCCCGACTTAATCATGCACTAATAATACACGCAAATGTGCACGATCAAGACCAGAGACTCGCAGGAAGATATCACAACACAACTCTAGACACAAATAAAAGTCATACAAGCTTTATATTACAAGCCAGGGGCCTCAAGGGCTAGAATACATAAGCTCGAATACTAACGAGTCAGCGGAAGCAACAATATCTGAGTATAGACATAAGGTAAACAAGTTTGCGTTAAGAAGGCCAGCACAAACATCAACATGGATCTAAAAGGCAAGGCCTCCTACCTGGAAGCCTCCTAACTACTCCTGGTCGGCGGCGGCCTCCACGTAGTAGTAGGCACCCTCGGGGTAGTAGTAGTAGTCGGTAGTGGCATCTGGCTCCTAACATCCTGTAACGCCCAATATGCAACTATACTCCATATGTGTCGAGGCACGACTTGGGGCATAAGCGCATATTGGTATGGTCACAAGAGTGGTTGTATCTTTGCACATCTCATCTATTGAATAGATATAATATGAGCTTTGGCTTACAATCGCCACAACGTCACACAATAACATCAAGTTATACAATCATTCAGGGTGAACACAAAGTCCGACTACGGACGAAATCAAACGAATAAAAGACAACCACCCAAGCTAAGTCCCGATCGACCCTACTAGGCACCACTACCGATCTTCCGGAAAGGAAACATAGTAACGGCCAAGGTCTTCATCGAACTCCCACTTGAGCTCAGTGGCATCACCTGCATCAGACTCATTGGCACCTGCAACTGTGTATGTAGTATACTGTGAGCCACGGGGACTCAGCAATTCTATTACCCATGATGTCAAGACTATCAAAGCTTAAAGGTAAGGTATGGGTATAAGGTGGAGTTGCAGCAAGCACTAAGCATTGTATGGTGGCTAGCTTACGGATACAAGAATAAGATGAGAAACTACGCAACGATCGTACTCTAGTAGTGATCAAGAAGTGAGCCTGAACTACTTACGTTCAATCATAACCCCACCATGTTCTCTTCCCGAACCTCGTCGAAAAGAGACCATCACAGTTAAACACGCGGTTGGTGTATTTTAATTGAGTCTGGTTTCAAGTTAACTACAACCGGATATTAAAAACTCCCATCTGCCACATAACCGCGGGCACGACTCTCGAAAGTTTAAACCTTGCAGGGGTGTCCCAACTTAGCCCATGACAAGCTCATGATCCACGGAGACAATCCTCCATCTCATGACTCTCCGACCAGACTCGGAATCCCGGTGCATGATACGTCTCCGTTGTATCTACTTTTCCAAACACTTTTGCCCTTGTTTTCGACTCTAACTTGCATGATTTGAATGGAACTAACCCGGACTGACGCTGTTTTCAGCAGAATTGCCATGGTGTTATTTTTGTGCAGAAATAAAAGTTCTCGGAATGACCTGAAAATCAACGAAGAATTATTTTGGAATATATAAAAAATACTGGAAGGAAGATCCACGTCATGGGGGCCTCCACCTGTCCACGAGGGTGGGGGCGCGCCCTACCCCCTGGGCATGCCCCCTGCCTCGTGGGCCCCCTGACGCTCCACCGACCTCGACCCTGACTCCATATATTCACTTTTGGGGAGGAAAAAACCAGGGAGAAGGATTCATCGCGTTTTACGATACGGAGCCGCCGCCAAGCCCTAAACTCTCTCGGGAGGGCTGATCTGGAGTCCGTTTGGGGCTCCGGAGAGGGAAATCCGTCGCCATCATCATCATCATCAACCTTCCTCCATCACCAATTTCATGATGCTCACCGCTGTGCGTGAGTAATTCCATCGTAGGCTTGCTGGGCGGTGATGGGTTGGATGAGATTTATCATGTAATCGAGTTAGTTTTGTTAGGGTTTGATCCCTAGTATCCACTATGTTCTGAGATTGATGTTGCTATGACTTTGCTATGCTTAATGCTTGTCACTAGGGCCCGAGTGCCATGATTTCAGATCTGAACCTATTATGTTTTCATCAATATATGGGAGTTCTTGATCCTATCTTTCAAGTCTATAGTCACCCACTATGTGTTTCGATCCGGCAACCCCGAAGTGACAATAGTCGGGACCACTCCCGGTGATGACCGTACTTTGAGGAGTTCATGTATTCACTATGTGTTAATGCTTTGGTCCGGTACTCTATTAAAAGGAGGCCTTAATATCCCTTAGTTTCCAATAGGACCCCGCTGCCACGGGAGGGTAGGACAAAAGATGTCATGCAAGTTCTTTCCATAAGCACGTATGACTATATTCGGAATACATGCCTACATTACATTGATGAACTAGAGCTAGTTCTGTGTCACCCTAGGTTATGACTGTTACATGATCGATCGCATCCGGCATAATTCTCCATCACAGATCCATTACCTACGAGCTTTCCATATATTGTTCTTCGCTTATTTACTTTTCCGCTGCTACTGTTACAATCACTATAAAACACCAAAAATATTACTTTTGCTACCATTAACTTTTGCCACCGTTACCACTACTATCATATTACTTTGCTACTAAACACTTTGCTACAGATATTAAGTTTCCAGGTGTGGTTGAATTGACAACTCAGCTGCTAATACTTGAGAATATTATTTGGCTCCCCTTGTGTCGAATCAATAAATTTGGGTTGAATACTCTACCCTCGAAAACTGTTGCGATCCCCTATACTTGTGGGTTATCAAGACTATTTTCTGGCGCCGTTGCCGGGGAGCATAGCTCTATTCTTTGAGTCACTTGGGATTTATATCTTCTTATCATTATGAAGAACTTGGAAGATCCAAGAACCAAGATTTATCCCTCAACTACGAGGGGAGGTAAGGAACTTCCATCTAGCTCTGCACTTGATTCACCTTCTGTTTTGAGTAAACTTGCG
This sequence comes from Triticum urartu, assembly GCF_056163025.1. Classification (NCBI taxonomy): domain Eukaryota; kingdom Viridiplantae; phylum Streptophyta; class Magnoliopsida; order Poales; family Poaceae; genus Triticum; species Triticum urartu. The sequence goes on from NC_141875.1 coordinate 485,375,161, forward strand.
ACACCTATTCCTGCTATTCCTTCTGATATGTCGCATGTTATTGATGATGCCACTTCTGCTTTGCATGATACTTATGATGAAACTACTTCTATTCTTGATAATACGGTGCCACTAGGTGAATTTATTGATGAACAACTTGCTAGTGCTAGAGAGAATGAAATTATTGATACCGATAATATTGATGAAAGTGATGATGAAGATTCTCCCTAGATATGAATTACCTATTGTTCCTGAGGGTTATGTTATGGATGAAGAAACTGCTAGATACTTTCTTGCTTGCAATGATAGGAGTGATCTTAAGAAACTATTAGCTAAGCTGAAACAAAAAACTTTGAATGCTAGAATAAAATATGATCCTGCTTATGCTACTTCACCTATCTTTATTACTGATAAGGAATATGATTTCTCTGTTGATCCTGAGTTAATTACTCTGGTTGAATCTGATCCTTTCTATGGCCATGAATCTGAAACTGTTGTGGCCCATCTTACTAAATTAAATGATATAGCTACCCTATTCACTAATGATGAGAAAACTCGCTACTATTACATTCTTAAATTATTTCCGTCTCATTAAAGGGTGATGCTAAGATATGGTTTAATTCTATTGATCCTGGTTGTGTGCGTAGTCCCCAGGATATGATTTACTACTTCTCTGCAAAATATTTCTCTGCTCATAAGAAACAAGCTGCTTTGAGGGAAATGTATAATTTCGTGCAAATTGAAGAAGAGAGTCTCCCACAAGCTTGGGGGAGGCTTCTCCAATTACTTAATGCTTTGCCTGATCATCCTCTCAAGAAAAATGAGATACTTGATATCTTTTATAATGGACTAACCGATGCTTCCAGAGACCACCTGGATAGTTGTACTGGTTGTGTTTTCAGGGAAAGAACTGTTGATGAAGCTGAAATTCTATTGAATAATATGTTGACTAATGAAAATAATTGGACACTTCCTGAACCAACTCCTGAGCCAACTCCGAAGAAAAGGGGTATTCTATTTCTCAGTCCTGAATATATGCAAGAGGCAAAGAAATCTATGAAAGAAAAAGGTATAAAAGCTAAAGATGTTAATAATTTACCTCCTATTGAAGAAATACATGGTCTTAATTTACCGCATGTTGAAGAAATACATGGTCTTGATAACCCGACACAGGTAGTAAAGGTAAATTCTCTCTATAGATATGATAAAGCTGAAATCCCTCCTACTAAGTTTGCTAGCCAATGTTTGGATGAATTTGATAACTTTATGGTTAAGAAAGAAGATTTTAATGCTAATGTTGGTAGACAATTGAAACATAATGCTCATATGATTGAACACTTGAGTGATTATATGGCTAATGTAAAAGGTGAACTAAAACTTGTTAGTAAACATGCTTCTATGGTTAACACTCAAGTAGAACAAGTACTTAAAGCTCAGAATGATTTGCTCAATGAATTAACTAGTAAGAAAAATGATAATGATGTTAGAGTTATGACTAGAGGTGGTAAAATGACTCAGGAACCTTTGTATCCTGAGGGCCATCCTAAAAGAATTGAGCAAGATTCTCAGAGAAATAATATTGATGCACCTAGTCCTTCTAAGAGGAAGAAAAAGAAAAATGATAGGACTTTGCATGGTTCTAGTGAACCTGTTGATGACACACCTGAGAATCCCAATGATATTTCTGATGCTGAAATCGGTAATGAGCATGAACCTAGTGATAATGTTAATAATGATGTTCATATTGATGCTCAACCTAGTAATGACAATGAAGTAGAGATTGGACCTCCTGTTGATCTTCATAACCCACAATCAAAGAATCAACGTTATGGTAAGAGAGACTTTGTTGCTAGGAAGCACGGTAAAGAAAGAGAACCATGGGTTCAGAAACCCATGCCCTTTCCTCCTAAACCATCCAAGAAAAAGGATGAAGAGGATTTTGAGCGCTTTGTTGAAATGATTAGACCTATCTTTTTGCATATGCGTTTGACTGATATGCTTAAAATGAATCCTTATGCTAAGTACATGAAAGATATTGTTACTAATAAAAGAAAGATACCGGAAGCTGAAATTTCCACCATGCTTGCTAATTAAACTTTTAAGGGTGGAATACCTAAGAAACTAGGAGATCCAGGAGTACCAACTATACCATGCTCCATTAAAAGAAACTATGTTAAAACTGCTTTATGTGATCTTGGAGCCGGTGTTAGTGTTATGCCTCTCTCTTTATATCGTAGACTTGATTTGAATAAGTTGACACCTACTGAAATATCTTTGCAAATGGCTGATAAATCAACTGCTATACCTGTCGGTATTTGTGAGGATGTGCCTGTTGTGGTTGCAAATGTTACTATTTTAAAGGACTTTGTCATTCTTGATATTCTCGAGGATGATAGTATGTCTACTATTCTTGGAAGACCCTTTTTGAATACTCATGGGCTGTTATTGATTGCACCAAAGGCAATGTCACTTTTCATGTTAATGGTAATGAGCATACAGTACACTTTGTGAGGAAACAACCTCAAGTCCACAGTATCAATTCTATTGGAAAAAATTAAACAATTACTATTGGAGGTTTTGAATTTCCTCTTCCTACTGTCAAGAAGAAATATGATATTCTTATTGTTGGGGACATGCATATCCCTGTTGAGGTAACCTAGTGTTATTCGAAAATTCTCCGGTTCCATGTTATTCGGGATGAGTTTGTTAACAAGACCTGATCAACCTTGTTAGTGGATTCCTTTTGATGAGCATGAGATGGATGAATTTAGAAAACACAACTCTCTGTACCCTCTTTTTACTTTCTGTTATTTATATTAAATAAAGCAAAAATAATATTGTTCTGTCTGTTTTCTGAATTATCAATGCAATAAAAAATACCACGAAAATAAAAGTTCTCCAAATGCCCTGAAAATTAAATATGATTTTTTTCTAGAATATTTGAGAATATCTGGCAGTGAGAACACAGCAGGGGGAGCAAGCACCTGGCCACCAGGGTCCAGGGCGTGCCCACCCTCTTGGCGCGCCCCCCTGCCTCATGGGCCCATGATGGCTCCCCTCCACTTATTCCAGCTACCACACACTCATTCTTCCTCCCACAAACATCACTAGCCAGCTCAAACCCGAGTCCAAGCTCATCTTGCTGCCATTTTCGATCTCCTTGCTCAAAGCTCCATTCACAAAACTGCTTTGGGGGATTATTCTTTGGTATGTGACTCCTCCAATGGTCCAATTAGTTTTTGTTCTAGTGCTTTATTCATTGCAAATTTTTGCTGCTTAGGTGACCCTGTTCTTGATCTTGCATGTCAAATTTATGTGGTCAAAAGTAGTTTTGATGCATGATATGGCCTCTAGGCGTTTGTAGGAGTAGTTGCTATCAATATTGTTGAGTTTGGCTCACATTTATTTTGAAGTTACTAAAAATTTCAGATATTTTCAAAAAAAGATGAAGAGATTTTTGAGGGGCTCATCGAGCCGAAGCTCCAAGGATAAGCAAAGTGAGGAGGATAAGAGGTCCAAATATAATCTCCCTCGCACCGCGGAGGTTCGACCGTGTGAATGGCCTTGTGATGATTTCTTGGGAGCAGCCGGGATTTATGATGATTTCTATGAGTTGGTTGAGAATGCAGCCCTTACCGCCTTCCTCCACGACCAACGCGAACAGTATCTCTTGCTCACCAATATGTTTGTGCAAAACATTCATTTCCATGCTAGGATCTCACCACCTTCGGTGGAATTTTATTTATATGATGAGCATAAGGAGATGTCACTTCATGACTTTTGTCGGATTTGTTTGATCCCTTTTGAGGGCAGTGTAGAGGAACCGCATTGTGACGATGCGGAAGGCTTTATTGATACAATTGTTGTAGGGGAAACGAGGAAAGTTTCCGACGCAAGAATCACTAGCATACATTTTCCTGTTTTATGTTACTTTGCAATATTTGCTAGTAGATGCTTAATTGGTCGCGGAAACTATGGCAACCTTAGTGCCCCCGATATTGTTATTTTGTGCCATGCCTTGTTCCATGATGACACATTTAGTATGGGCGCTATTGTTGCAAAGCGGTAAAATCTTAACCTTACTAAGGGCCCCATCTTGGGAGGTATCTTTGCCTCACGCCTCGCTGCACACTTTAACATACCTATTAGGCATTATGAGAAGGAAGAGAAGTTGCTGCCTCCTGTTTTTCTAGACTATAAGAGTATGGTAGCACATGATTTTATCGTTAAGAATAAGGAAAATATGCTTAAGTACAAGCTGTTATTTGATAAAAATCACCTTGAGACTATTACTTTTCCTGCTCCTTCCTTGTTTGACTTATCTGCAGGAAAGTACCTTGTTCCGCCGGAGGCCATTTACGCCTACCGAATACCCACATCAGCTACAGAGCCAAAGCTGGAACCACAATTTGATCCTCACCGGCAGTCTGTTTATTAGTGGAATCCGAAGGAGATTGCCAACCAGTGGAACCAGAGGGATCCTTCTCAGTACGACCCCAGCTATAACTTTGGATATCCGCCAGGCCAGCCGTGGCCATAGACCAACTTAGGCCAAAAGCCTAAGCTTGGGGGAGTACGTATTTCTCACCGACATTACATTCATGTTCACACACTCATGCTAGTTGTCGGTGCTCATAATTTTTCACTATATCATCCATGCTAGTTTATTTTCCTTTTTATGCTTTCTTCTTGTGTGCCTTATAAACCTTAAGAAAAAACAAAAAAATATAGTCGTAGGTTTCAGCTAGTTTACTTTCCATGCATGTAGCAGTAATAATTAAAAGAAAACCCAAAAATATTTCTCGTTCTTCTTTTGCTTGTTGGGACCTTTCCCGTGTAAATAGTTTTATTTCTTTTCTTGTTCTTTGGGGGTCAAGAGGAGAAGACCATAATGAAAATGCTAAGTGGCTCTCATATGCATTATTGTTGATTTAACAAAGATCCCATATTACCGTGTCTTCTCTCTTGAATTAAATGCTTGCAGATTCCAGCTTAGTCCAATGCACGTGCACTATTATTATTTTCCACTCTATTCGGTCGTGCAAGTGAAAGGCAATAATGATGATTATATGATGAACTTATTGAGATGAGAAAAGCTGGTATGAACTCGACCTCTCTTGTTTTTGTAAATACGATTAGTTCATCGTTCCTGATTCAGCCTATTATGAATAAACATGTTTGTAATGACAATTAGAGATTATAGTTGCTTATGCCATGCTTAATTAGCTAGGAGCTTATAATGGTTTACCTTGCGTGCCAACATGCTATTAAAATGGTTGTGATGTGGTATGATAGGGTGGTATCCTCTTTTGAACGATTCGAGTGGCTTGACTTGGCACATGTTCACACATGTAGTTGAAACAAAATCAACATAGCCTCTACGATAGTTATGTTCATGGTGCGTTATATCCTACTCATGCTTGCATTCGGTGTTGATTAATTATAATGCATGTTCATGACTGTTGTCGCTCTCTAGCTGGTCGCTTCCCAGTCTTTTTCTAGCCTTCACTTGTACTAAGCGGGAATACTGCTTGTGCATCCAATTCCATAAACCCCAAAGTTATTCCATATGAGTCCACCATACCTATCTATATACGGTATCTACCTGCCGTTCCAAGTAAATTTGTATGTGCCAAACTCTAAACCTTCAAATAAACATTCTATTTTGTATGCTCGAATAGCTCATGTATCAACTAGGGCTGTCTGTATCTTCCATGCTAGGCGGGTTATTCTCAAGAGGAGTGGACTCCGCTCCTCACTCACGAGAAAATGGCTGGTCACCGGGATGCCCAGTCCCATGCTCAAATCAAATCAAAATAATTGCAAACAAAACTCCCCTAGGATTGTTGTTAGTGGGAGGCACCCGTTGTTTCGGGCAAGCCATGGATTGATGCTTGTTGGTGGTGGGGGAGTATAAACTTTACCATTCTGCTTGGCAACCGCCTATAATGTGTGTAGCATGAAAGATATCGAGATCTCTCAGTTGTTATGTTGACAATGAAAGTATACCGCTCAAAATAGTATTCATATCTATTTCAAAATCGAGCTCTGGCACCTCTACAAATCCCTGATTCCCTCTGCGAAGGGCCTATCTATTTACTTTTATGTTGAGTCATCATCCTCTTATTAAAAAGCACCAGTTGGAGAGCACCGCTGTCATTTGCATGTATTACTGGTAGTTTACATTGAGTATGACTTGACTGGATCTCTTTTACCATGAATTACAATGTCTAGTCAGTCCTTGATCTATAAAGGTGCTCTGCATTTATGTTTTGCGGTCTCAGAAAGGGCTAGCGAGATACCATCTTGTTATATCATATCATTATTTTTTTGAGAAAGTTTTGTCATCCGAGATTTATTATTATTGCTCGCTAGTTGATTGTGCCATTGATATGAGTAGACATGAGACCTAAATGTTATTGTGTATATGAGTTCATAATCTTTGCTGAAAACTTGAATGCTGGCTTTACCTATTTACGACAACAAGACAGAGTTTGTAAAAGTTTTTCTTTATCACTTTCAGTTTATCAAGTGAATTGCTTGAGGAAAAGCAAAGGTTTAAGCTTGGGGGAGTTGATATGTCTCCGTCGTATCTACTTTTCCAAACACTTTTGCCCTTATTTTGGACTCTAACTTGCATGATTTGAATGGAACTAACCCGGACTGACACTGTTTTCAGCTGAATTGCCATGGTGTTATTTTTGTGCAGAAATAAAAGTTCTCGGAATGACCTGAAAATCAACAGAGAATTATTTTGGAATATATAAAAATACTGGAAGGAAGATCCACGTCAGGCGGGCCTCCACCTGTCCACGAGGGTGGGGGGCACGCCCCCTGCCTCGTGGGCCCCCTGACGCTCCACCGACCTCAACCCTGACTCCATATATTCACTTTCGGGGAGGAAAAACCCATGGAGAAAGATTCATCGCGTTTTACGATATGGAGCCGCCGCCAAGCCCTAAACTCTCTCAGGAGGGCTGATCTGGAGTCCGTTCGGGGCTCCGGAGAGGGGAATCTGTCACCATCATCATCATCAACCTTCCTCCATCACCAATTTCATGATGCTCACCGCCGTGCGTGAGTAATTACATCGTAGGCTTGCTGGACGGTGACAGGTTGGATGAGATTTATCATGTAATCGAGTTAGTTTTGTTAGGGTTTGATCCCTAGTATCCATTATGTTCTGAGATTGATGTTGCTATGCTTAATGCTTGTCACTAGGGCCCGAGTGCCATGATTTCAGACGTGAACCTATTATGTTTCATCAATATATGAGAGTTCTTGATCCTATCTTGCAAGTCTATAGTCACCTACTATGTGTTATGATCCGGCAACCCTGAAGTGACAATAGTCGGGACCACTCTCGGTGATGATCGTACTTTGAGGAGTTCATGTATTCACCATGTGTTAATGCTTTGGTCTGGTACTCTATTAAAAGGAGGCCTTAATATCCCTCAGTTTCCAATAGGACCCCGCTGCCACGGGAGGGTAGGACAAAAGATGTCATGCAAGTTCTTTCCATAAGCACGTATGACTATATTTGGAATACATGCCTACATTACATTGATGAACTGGAGCTAGTTCTGTGTCACCCTAGTTTATGACTATTACATGATCGATCACATCCGATATAATTCTCCATCACCGATCCATTGCCTACGAGCTTTCCATATATTGTTCTTCGCTTATTTACTTTTCCGCTGCTACTGTTACAATCACTATAAAACACCAAAAATATTACTTTTGCTACCATTACCTTTTGCCACCGTTACCACTACTATCATATTACTTTGCTACTAAACACTTTGTTGCAGATATTAAGTTTCCAGGTGTGGTTGAATTGACAACTCAGCTGCTAATACTTGGGAATATTCTTTGGATCCCCTTGTGTCGAATCAATAAATTTGGGTTGAATACTCTACCCTCGAAAACTATTGCGATCCCCTATACTAATGCGTTATCAGTGCACAGGACATTTCAACAATGGTAAAACAAAACCAGCAAGACCCCTCGACATGCCGACACCCTGACAGTAGCCGCGTGTATCTCGTCTTAGGCCGCAATCGGATTGTCCAAACTTCCGGTAGGCCAATCCAGAGTTTCCCCTGGCGGCCACCGGCGGTTGACAGGTTGGACCAACACTCATGAGGAGCACTGGCCCGGGTTGTTGATTAAGAATCCTCGGGTTAATTACTCCCTGTGCAAATTTTAGTTGTTATTAGGCAAATGGTAAAACCAATGTTGGGCCTTGCTGGAAGAGTTTTGTTCAACGTGAACTGTCAAGAGGGGCCCATAAACCCTCACCGTGTTAGGGATGCAAAATCAAGGAACATAACACCGGTATGACGGAAACTAAGGCGGAAAGAGTGGAACAAAACACCGAGCAAAAGGCCAAGCCTTCCACCCTTTACCAAGTATATAGATGCATTAATTAAATAAGAGAAATTATGATATCCCAACATGTCCATGTTCCAATATGGAACAAACTGCACTTCACCTGCATCTAGCAACGCTATAAGAGGGGCTGAGCAAAAGTAGTAACATAGTCAAACAACGGTTTGTTAGGAAGGTGGGTTAGAGGGTTGACATGGCAATATGGGAGGCTTGATAAACAAGTGGTAGGTAGTGCGACATAGCGATAGAACGAACAACTAGCAAGCAAAGATAGAAGTGATATTGGGGGTAATGTTCATCTTGCCTAGAATGTTCTCGGGGTTGTCGAAAGCTTGCTCCTCGTGAACGTACTTGACAGGGTCCTCGTACTCAAACTCATCTCCCGGCTCTACCCAAAGCAAGAACACAAGCAACAGAACAACAATAAATCACGGTGCAATGGGCAAGCAACATGATGCAAGACATGGCATGGAATGCACGATATGATGTGCAATGCATATGGGTACTCCGGAAGGGGAAAGATTATCATGGCATTAACTTGGCAAACCAAGCATCCCCTGGATAGATAAGAAGATTTCGGTCGAAATCGATATAAAGATCACCGGAAACGGATGCACGGTTTGGTAAAGACAAGCCAAACAAGATATAATGCAATCTGTTGAAAACAGCAACATGACCACTTGGATGCATAGTTTAAACATGCTACAACATCCAAACAAGAAAACAAAAGGCATGGAAGTGAAGTACAGGTGAAGCTCTACAAATCATGAACACTGAGCTACTGCTAGAACTCACTAGAAGATGACTAAAACAGCATGGCAAAAATGCAAATGACAACAGTCCTACAGACATAGTGAAAATATTGGACATGATAGAAACAACATCGGGTTGCAAAGTTTATGCCTAGTAAACTATATGCTACAGGAATATATTATGGCAAAGTTGAGCATGGCATGCTAGCACTAACCACAATTAACAAAACTCGCTTATTGAACTTGTTCCAAAGATCTACAAAAATGATGATAGCACCAATGCAAACATGGCAAGTGATAGGACTGAATTCAGACTTAGTAGAATATGCATGGCATGACAAAACAGATTCATGTAGGCATGTTTACAAGCTTGTGGCACTCATCACAGTGCATATCATGGCATAGTAATGCAACCAACAGTAAGAAGACACATTTATGAAGCTAATCAAGGCAAGATCATGGTCATAGAATGCATAGAGCACTAGCTATTCACATGGCAAAAATGAACTTACTGTTAACAGACTGGCAGCAACATTATTTAGCAACTTGAGAGCATGGAAATGACAAGCTACAGTATCCCATAATTGCAACCAATGACATGGATGGACAAAGCATAACAAGATCTACAAAACATCCTTACTGAGCATCTACAACGTATGCATGGATTCACTTGTAGCATCAAGTTAACAGGGCAACATAATGTAGCAGGTTCGGACTTAGCAGAAAACACCAAGTCACTGAAATCAGCAACAACAAGTACCCTACTTTGCATGCATGTGCTAGTCGCCACAGGGCACATAAAAATACATGGATAGCACCACTGTAAATATGGCATGAAGATTCTCCTGAAACATGTTTACATGATGCTCAAAAGATAAACACACAAAATGCTATGAAAAAGACAAATCAGCAAGTTATGATAGTTTCCAGCAGACACCATTATTTAGCACTTTTGCAACGATGATAGGGCATCAAGATAGACAGTAACATGCAAGCAAACTACACCAACATCACGAGATGAACATTTTGATATATCAAATGCGTGAAACGGAGCCACGAGCACGGCGTTATGGATGGTCAAACAAGCATACATGAAGATTTTCAAAAAAAATACTTGGGCGAAATTTATACCCCGCAAAGGTCAACGGAGCAGATCTGGAAGGCCGGACCGGGTGCGGTGGAGGAGCTTGGAAGCAGCGGCGGATCTCTCCGGCAAAGGAGAAGGGCGGAGGGCGCCGGAGATGGTCGGGGACGGCGGATCCGAACCGGATCTCACCGGATCCGGCCGGAGACGGCGACGAGGCGGCGCAGCGCGGCTTGCCGGCGGCATGGGCGGGGCTCGCGGCCGGCGGGGCTGGCGACAGCCGACGCCGTGGAGGGCGGCGGTGGACGGTAGCGGAGGCGGGCGATGCGGGCGGCTCGGCCCTCGCACGGGGAGGCGCTCGGGCGAGCGGCGATGGCATGCGGGCTGCCTTGGGCTCCGCGGGCCGGCGGTGGAGCGAGGCGGCGGAGTGCCACGTGGCGCGCCCTGGTTCGCTGCGGGGCGGCGGCTGGACGCGTCCGGCGCCGGGCGGACGTGTCCGGCGCGCGGAGGAAGGGGAAGGCTAGGGTTTGCCCTGATTTCGGGGGAGGGGTGTTTTTATAGCTAGAGGGAGCTAGGAAAGGAGTTTTGAGGTGCCGTTTTCGCCCACATGATCATGATCCAACGCGAAGAGCATGGAGGGGGTTTATATGGGCTAGTGGGCTGTTGTGGAGGGGTGCTGGGCTGCAAAGAGAGGGGGGTTTCGGCGGTTACACGGTCAACCGTTGGGGCATCAAATGACCTCCAAATGGAACAAAATTTGACAGGCGGCCTACTGATGATGTACCAAGGCCACTCGACAAATCTCGGCCCATTCCGAGAATGTTTTTCTCCCGCTCACGAAACGAGATATGAGAGGTGCAACAGATGCATGTGTGAGTGTCGGATTCCGAAACGGACAACGGGGAAAATGAATGGATGCAAGAGACGAACACGAATGCAAATGAGATGCACATGATGACATGATATGAAATGCATGACATGAACAAAATGCAAAACGAGGACAAAACCCAACCACAGAGGATATAACATATAACATTGCCGGAAATGGAAAGAGTTGGAGTTACGATTATGGAATGTTACATCCAGGATGTTACACATCCGTCATCTGATCGCAGCAAACATGTAGAAGGGAAAAAGCGGTAGCAAAGCAACCATGAGTACTCATTCAATGTACTCGAAAGACTTACATCAAATCTATGCTAAGTACGCATTAGTATTAAAGGAATGGGGCTACATATTTGGATTAAACTGCAGAAATGCCCGAAGAGAAGGGAAAGCCTAGCCTATGGAAAACTAACAACTTGAAGCATCTTGCATCACTAGAAGAGTGCAGATTAGCATAATATAAGTAGCAAGTATATTGTAGTAACGCCCAGAGATCCTTTCTCAACGCCCTGCAACAAAGCAATCCCGAAGCGATCATATCCATTTCACATCTCCAGTTCTAGCTGTATAGATCGTGACACAACTCCGAGCGTCCGTTACCATGGACACGACTATTCGAATAGATTAACTTCCCTGCAGGTCTGGACAAACTTACCCAACATGGTTGATTAACTCTAGCCAAACACACTTTCCTGGGTCATGCCCCGCCTCGGCTGATCGACACGTCGTAGTCCTACCTAGGCTCAATAGAGAGGCTAGCTTGCCAGCCTACATCCTACGCGCGTAGGGGTGTTGGGCCCATCGCCTTTTTCACTCATCCACGTTGGATAGACGGCCGGGATCAGTCCTGGCTACCTCCTTATGCAAACCAGGTGCTTACACAAACCACCCGGGCGCGTGTCGGTCAATCCCTGACGTCCGAAGAGCTTTCGGAGAATTGTACGCCCCAGAGTACCCATACTTATTCCCGCATGGTGGTTAGTGCGAAAAGGAGAGAGGCCTACTCAGATCACATATCCAAACCGTTAGTGTCTTGGGAGCGCGCGGTAACGATCAATGATCCACGATATGTGGTTGATATGTCTCCAACATATCTATAATTTTTTATTGTTCCATGTGGTTATATTATCATTCTTGGATGTTTTATATTCTTTTTATAGCAACTTTACATCATTTTTTGGGACTAACCTATTGACATAGTGTCGAATGCCAGTTGCTGTTTTTTTGCTTGTTTTTTACTTCGCAGAATATCTGTACCAAACGGAGTCCAAATGCAGCGGAACTTTTTGTAGATTTTTTTGTACCAGAAGACATCGTATGGGCCCAACAAGTACCAGAGGGGAGGCCTGTGAGGAGTACAACCCTCTAGGGCGCGCCCAAGAGCCCAGGCGCGCCTAGGAGGGTTGTGCCCCCCACATAGCCCCTTGCACCGCTCTTTGCCCTATAAATTCCCAAATATTTCAGAAATCCTAGGGAAGTCAAAGAAACACAATTCCGGCCGCCGCAAGTTCCAGAAACACGCAATCCAATCTAACACCATCACTAAGGGGTTCATCATCCTCATTGGTGCCTCTCTGATGATGGGTGAGTAGTCCACCATAGATCTATGGGTCTGTAGGCAGTAGCTAGATGGCTTCTTCTCTCTTTTTGATTCTTAATACAATGGTCTCTTGGAGATCTATTTGATGTAACTCTTTTTGCGATGTGTTTGTTGGGATCCGATGAACTTTGAGTTTATGATCAGATCTATATCCATGAATATTATTTGTGTATTCTTTGATCTCTTAGATGCATGATTGTTTATAGCCTCGTATTTCTTCTTTGAATATTTGGTTTAGTTAGGCCAACTAGATCGATTTTCTTGCCATGGGAAGAGGTGCTTTGCGATGGGTTCGATCTTGCGGTGTTCTTTCCCAGCGATAGAAGGGGTAGCAAGACACACATGTATCATTGCTATTAATGATAACAAGATGGGGGCTATTCCTACATGAATAGATCTCGTCTACATCTTGCCATCGTTCTTATTGCATTACTATGTTTCTCTATGAACTTAATACACTAGATTCATGCTGGACAGCAGTCGATGTGTGGAGTAATAGTAGTAGATGTAGGCAGGAGTCAGTCTACTAATCTTGGACGTGATGCCTATGTAATGACTATTGCCTTGGATATCGTAATAATTATTCAATCTTCTATCAATTTCCCAACAGTAATTTGTTTACCCACTGTCGGGGATATTACTACCAGTATGACCCGCCCAGGAGGGGCTGGGTCAACCCTAATGGCGGTTTACATAAGAAGCCCAATATACATTCAAGATGATAGTTTATTGAACATATAGAAGGCCCAAAGGCCTGGGGCCGGCTTAAGGCCCGTTATTGTAAACCGCTGTATGAAAGGAAAGACTTGTAAAGAAAGGCATGTAAAGGAAGTCACCGAGCCGGACACGATTATGAGCCGGCCGGGACTCTGTAGGCCGCCAGGCATCAACCCATGTATATAAGGGGACGACCCGGCGACGGCTTTGGGAAGAAACAACAGATCGATAACCAAGCCGGCGAGTTGAGCCTCTTGGAGATCAAAACCTCAGCAATACCAATCCCAACTAGACGTAGGCTTTTACCTTCATCGTAAGGGGCCGAACTAGTATAAAAACCCTCTCGTGTCCTTTGTCCCGATTAACCCCTTTAAGCTTCCTAGTGCAATGGCCCTACGACTAAGTCCTTGCTCTAGGACATCTGCCGTGACAATTCCACGACAGTTGGCGCCCACCGTGGGGCCAGCGCACGGTGGATTTGAGTTCTTGAAGGGCAACTTCAAAGGGCTCAAGGGATATGCTGTGGGCCGGATGACCAAGAGCCGTCGCAGCAAACTCTACATCGACGACGAAGGCTGGGGCCCCAAGGCCGGCTCAATTGAGTACGGGTACCGGGTCCCCTTCGGCGGAATTCACGTCTTCATCCGCCGGATCGGCAAGTCGGGCCCTGAGCCGGACGCCCACACCAACCTCATCGAAACGGCTCAGCGCGCCAGGACCACCCATGTTCAATCTGCCGTGAAACATGCCTTTGTAGGCTGTATCCATGGCGGTGAATACTCCGAAGGATCGGTGGAAGGCAGGGAGACGCCCATCTGCTCTGATACTGCTTCGTCAACAGGTGAGACGGACTCGTTGTACCAACTTCAAGACGGCATACTCGGGGGCTGTTCCGCTGGCAGCAGCATTCCGGACCCCCTTGAGCCGCCGAGTTGGGCCGGAGTCTTAATGGCGGGGACGCAGCCCGGGCAGAACTCCACCGCAGCGGCAGCAGCAGCTACCGGGTCGGCAACAGCCGGGTCAGGAGACCCCGCGCGCCCCTGGCTCAGATTCTAATGGACCTCATGGATAGGCTGACGACTCTGTTAACCGCTGTGGTAGAACCGGCGGATAAAGCCCGACACGACGCAGAAGTGGCACGCGTGCGGGAGGAGATGGTGCAAGCTAAGGAAAATCTAGCCGCGGAGGAAACCCAGATGGAAGCAGAACGGGCAGCTCTGGATGCTCGTGCTCAGCAACTTCAAGCAGAAACTTTCCAGCTCTCAGTGGATGAGGGAGTCCTGGATTAGGGGGTGTCCGGATAGCCGGACTATAACCTTTGGCCGGACTGTTGGACTATGAAGATACAAGATTGAAGACTTCGTCCCGTGTCCGGATGGGACTTTCCTTGGCGTGGAAGGCAAGCTTGGCAATACGGATATGTAGATCTCCTCCCATTGTAACCGACTCTGTGTAACCCTAACCCTCTCCGGTGTCTATATAAACCGGAGGGTTTTAGTCCATAGGACGAACAACAATCATACCATAGGCTAGCTTCTAGGGTTTAGCCTCTTTGATCTCGTGGTAGATCTACTCTTGTACTACCCATATCATCAATATTAATCAAGTAGGACGTAGGGTTTTACCTCCATCAAGAGGGCCCGAACCTGGGTAAAACATTGTGTCCCCTGCATCCTGTTACCATCCGGCCTAGATGCACAGTTCGGGACCCCCTACCCGAGATCCGCCGGTTTTGACACCGACATTGGTGCTTTCATTGAGAATTCCGCTGTGCCGTCGCCATCAGGAAGGATGCCTCATCCCGTCTTTAAAGACAACACTGTTGCTAAGGGAGCTTTGGCTGTCGGCCAAACTCTCCGACTAGGTGGTTTTCTTATGACCGCCTGTTCGGCCGCTGCGCCGACAATGACTTCTCGAGTCATCAAAAACAATCTTCACATAAACTCGGAACTCCCCGAGCAGTTAGATCCAATGGAGCTCTCTTCCCTAAATGAGCTCTTGGATCGCATCACCGCTCTGGGAGTCGCCACAGACTACGATCAGATTGGGCCTAAACCCGATCTGAGAGAGATCAACTCTTCCCAGGTCACCCATCACGTTGTAGTGGTGGAGGAACAATGCGGCGACCCTTCATCTATCTTAAGGACTAGCTATGTCCGGATTCCCGATCCCTCCAAGCCGGATACCCGCGGAGGGGAGGACGTTACTCAAGACCTAAACCTAGAGTAAGGCAGCGGGCTAGATTCAGTGGAAAACATCCAAGAATCCAAACTTCCGAGTTCGGAAACTCCTTGGCCCCTGAGTCTCAGATTGGGTGAGGTTTCAGATTTAATACCGCCCACCCACCCAAACATAAGCGATCTATCCCAAATTAGGCAAGAGCCTAAAGAAACAGTACACCATTACTGGGCCAGATTCCTCC
This sequence comes from Triticum urartu, assembly GCF_056163025.1. NCBI lineage: Eukaryota > Viridiplantae > Streptophyta > Magnoliopsida > Poales > Poaceae > Triticum > Triticum urartu. Next base: position 485,390,994 of record NC_141875.1, read on the forward strand.
TGGTCATGAACAGGATAAAGGACTGTCACGAGGAAGACGCGATTTCATTCTTCTGTAATAATTGCACGGACAAGGGAATCCTCAACGCAATAAGTCGTCGTGAAATTACATGCTTTGCCAACTTGGCGTCCATAGTACAAAAGTACTGTGCGATGGGAAGCGCCTGGAAAACCGAAATAAAATTTTGGGATAATCTGGCCCTGAATACAAACCCAGTCCGAAATAAAAGGGTGCATTATCTCCAGACACCCGGGTTAAACACCAAAAAGCAAAAACCCTCTACAGGGAATGGAACCGTCCTGGAGGGATGGCTCAATGGACCCTGTAAAATTTACAGTGCAGAGGGCGCCACACCAACTCATAGCCTTAGAGCATGTTGGATACTCCGGCAGGTGGCCAAAAGTGGCGAAGATCTTCGAACCCCAAAAGCCACAGAGCACCAGCCCAAGGATACCGGTACGGTATTAACAGTCTTCGAGACTTTCGCATCAAATAATATGCGAAAACGAACACTCCGCAGCCTTGCCGAAGTCTACCACGTGGCAACAATAAACCCATGGAGTGACACGGCTATTACTTTTAATGCCAGTGACGAACCTAAATTCCGAACAGCCCGAGCACCAGCCGCATTGGTCCTCAGTCCAATAGTGGACGGCTTTCGACTCACCAAGGTACTCATGGATGGTGGCAGCGGATTGAACCTCATTTATGAGGAAACCCTTAAAAAATGGAAATAGACTGGAACTGCATTGAGCGAAGCAGCACAACCTTTAGAGGAATAATCCCTAGTCGGGAAGCGCGCTGTACAGGAAAAATCACACTAGATATGCTATTCGGCACGCCGGATAATTACAGGTCCGAAGAGGTCACGTTCCAAGTGGCCCCATTCAGTAGCGGATACCACGCTCTATTAGAGCGGGAGGCGTTTACAATCTTCCAAGCCATACCCCATTACGGGTACATGAAGCTCAAAATGCTCGGGCCCAACGGAATTATCACTCTTGCTAGTGATCTGGACATAGCACTCCGCGCCGAAAATAAGACAGCCGCACTGGCCCTCGAGGCACTATCCGAAGCCCTAGCGGCCGAGGAACTGACTACGCTGCGCTCCACGGTGAATAGGGACGACGTGATACTCGTTTAAACCGGCGGACTAAATAGTCAAATTCCAAGCCCATCCAACAGACCCTACAAAAACAGCTTCCATCGGGGCACAATTAAACCCTGATGTAGACGCCGCACTAGGAGAGTTCCTACGCGAGAACTGGGACATTTTTACCTGGCACCCTTCAGACATGCCAGGAATCCCACGCAGGCTGGCCGAGCACAGCCTCAATATCCTAAAGGGATTCAAGCCGGTCAAGCAAGCTCTTCGGCGTTTCTCCGAACCTAAGAGACAGGCCATGGGAGAGGAACTAGCCAAGCTATTGGAGGCCAGATTCATCAGAGACATAAAACATCCGGACTGGCTAGCAAACCTGGTGATGATAGCAAAGAAGGACAAATCCTGGCGCTTGTGCATCGATTTTAACGACCTCAACAAGGCTTGCCCAAAGGATCCCTTCCCCCTCCCCCGCATCGACCAAATTATCAATGCTACCGCAGGACACGATTCATTGTGTTTCCTCGATGCATACTCCGGCTACCATCAAATTAAGATGGCAGAGCCAGACCAAGCCGCAACGGCGTTCATCACACCATACGACCCATTGTGCTTCAACACAATGCCCTTCGGGCTCAAAAACACCGGCGCAACATATCAGGGCATGATTCAGGCATGTCTGGCAAACTAGATCGGCAAAACAGTGGAGGCATACGTAGATGACATGGTCGTCAAAACCAAGCATGTCGAATCTCTAGTAGACGATTTGAGGCGCACATTCGATAACCTCCGAACATACGACATCAAGCTCAACCCGGAAAATTGCGTTTTCGGCGTACCAGCCGGAAAGCGCTTGGGCTTCATTGTATCCGGTAGAGGAATTGAAGCAAATCCAGACAAGATCCGAGCTCTGTCACAATTGGACATCCCAAAGGACCTCAAACAAATACAAAAATTGACCAGATGCGTGGCGGCTCTAAGCCGCTTTATCTCCCGCTTGGAGAAAAGGAATTACCCCTTTATCGCCTCCTCCGGCGCACCGAACACTTCGAGTAGACGGATGCCGCCACAACTTGACTCGACGAAATAAAAGCCATATTGGCAACAAACTCAGTCCTGGCCGCGCCAAACATTGGCGAACCAATGCTATTATACATTGTGGCAACTCATCAAGTTGTAAGCGCAGTGTTCGTCGTCGAACGAGAGACGGACGGACGCAAATTCCCCCATCAAAAGCCGGTTTAGTATGTGTCCACTGTACTTACCCCATGCAAGTAACGGTACCCGCATTATCAAAAGATAGCGTACGCGGTATTTATGGCATCCCGGAAGCTGCGACACTACTTTCAAGAGTGTTCGATAACGGTAGCCTCGGAAGTACCACTTAACGATATTATAAACAACTGCGACGCGACGGGCCGGATTGCCAAATGGGCCATTGAGCTCCTCCCATTCGACATAACTTACAAGCCACGGCGAGCTATTAAGTCGCAAGTTTTGGCCGACTTCGTCACCGAATGGACGGAAGCCGAACTCCCTAAAGAGGACGACACATATTCCAACTGGATCATGCACTTCGACGGCTCCAAAATGTTGGCTAGACTGGGGGCTGGCGTCGTTTTGACGTCCCCAACAGGAGATACTGTTCAATAAGTACTCCAGATAATGTATATGGACTCCAACAACGCAGCCGAATATGAGGCCCTTCTACATGGTCTCTGGATGGCAGTATCCATGGGCATTCAACGCCTAGAGGTGCGCGGGGATTCGAACCTCGCGATATCCCAAATAAATGGAGACTTTGATGCCAAGGATCCGAAAATGGCAGCTTATCGCAACACCGTCCTAAAAATGTCAGCTCGGTTCGAGGGGCTCGAATTTCACCATATAGCCCAGGAAAACAATCAGGCAGTAGATGTCCTGGCACGCATCGGCGCAAAACGCGACGCCGTCCCCCCGACATATTCTTGGAGAGGCTGTTCAAACCATCCATAGTATGGGAAGGGGAACCCATAAATAACAGCCTGGACCCAACCGCACTGCCCGACAACGAACATTCTGACACAATTGGAGGCTCTGCCAATGAAATAACATCTTCAGCCCACGTAATAATGGCAGTCATCGCCCCATGGACAGAACCATTCCTAGCCTACCTAACTAGGCAAGAACTTCCTGAGGACCAAAACAAGGCACGCTGCATAGTGCGGCAATCTAAAGCCTATAAAGTCCATGAGGGAGAGCTTTATAAGAAAAGCACCATCGGAGTCCTTCAAAGGTGCATCTCCGAAGAGGAAGGGCGGAATCTTCTGGCGGAAATTCATGCCGGACTCGGCGGTCACCACGCTGCAGCTCAGGCCCTTGTAAGCAAGGCCTTCCGTACAGGCTTTTATTGGCCGACGGCCCGGGCAGACGCTCAGGACTTAGTCCAATGTTGTGTTGGTTGCCAGCCTTTTGCAAACCAAAGCCATATGCCACCCACCGCCCTCCATACTATCCCCATCACCTCGCCCTTCGCGGTCTGGGGGCTTGACATGGTTGGACCCCTTAAAGGAGGAACCCACAAGCAAAAATACTTACTGGTCATGGTGGATAAGTTCACCAAATGGATAGAAGCCAAGCCTGTTAAGACGGTCGAATCCGGACCGGTGATAGACTTCATATCCGGGGTCGTACACCGTTACGGCGTCCCCCACAACATCATCACTGATAACGGCACGAACTTTACGGCCGACGAGGTAAAACTCTGGTGCAAAAACATGGGCATCAAGCTCGATTATGAATCAGTCTATCACCCACAAACTAACGGTCAAGTCGAGCGAGCAAATGGTCTTATCATGAGCGGCATCAAACCCAGATTAGTGCGGTCCCTCAAGGAATCTAACACGCATTGGGTAGAGGAGCTCAACTCCGTACTCTGGGGGCTGCTGACCACGCCGAATCACACTACCGGATACACACCATTCTTTATGGTATACGGCGCAGAGGCGGTTCTGCCTTGCCACATAATTCATGACTCACCTCGAGTGCGCATGTACGAAGAAAGAGAAGCCGAGCTCGATCGGCAGGACAATTTGGACGCCTTGGAGGAAGAGCGTGACGTGGCAAAAGCCCGTTCCGCATTCTATCAACAGCAGGCTCGAAGATACCAAAGCAGAGAAGTACGGGCCAAAACCTACAATGTTGGCGAGTTAGTTCTACGCCTGCCAGATAAGCAAAAGGACAAACTCAAGCCCAAATGGGAAGGTCCCTTCATCATTGACCAAGTCCTGACTGGTGGAGCGTACCATCTGCGGGATGCATCGGATAATCGACTCGAGCCGAACCCATGGAACGCAGCCCGACTCCGAAGATTCTACGCCTAACGCCGGACTCTGTGTTCGTCTCCTTCCTCTGTCCATTTTTATACACTATCTGTCTTGTATTTTTCTCCTTCTCCCTTTCTTTTCTCTCACAGCCTTTAGGGGCCCATTCGTGCCTTGTTTGCACGCAACTGACGCGCTATCCGCGCTCATTATACCTCGGGGCTTCTTTAACAGAAGCTTATTCATACGGGCTTTATGCTCAACACATGTGTCATCCTTCCGCATGTACCCTTTATTCACCATTATATGCATCGATATGACTTAAGTTTTGGCCAAGCTGGGTTGCCTGGCACTTGTATTTATGCCCTACGTTCCCGTTAATTCGGCTAGGGCATAAGGGGAGAACCTCTGCGATTGTTACCGCCGGGTCAGCCGGATGTGTACCTCAGACTGGGTGAAGCCGAAAGCTAGCGTTCTTAAGGGAATATTCGGTCGGTGAACTAAAGATGATTTTTCACTTATTTACTTATCCGCCCCCAGATGTTTTTTCTGCGTCTCTTCTCGCAGTCTGGACATGCACTTTAGGGCATGCCTCCCAGGGAAAGGAACCCCTAACGGAACTATTCTCCCTGGAAGATGTTTCTTACTAACCATGTAATATAACATAACTAGTTGGGCACTTGTCTGTTCAATCACTAATGACCCCTACGCCTGGTCTCCATGCATGCCCCAGTTCTTACATAACCGAGAGGGTATTCGGATACACTCCGGACTGTCGGGTCCCGAGGTCGAAGCGAAAAGGTCCACCACGACAAACGATCTACAATCCGGCTAGAAGGAATTATACATGTCACTTTAAATTACATAGTCAATTTGACTGGTTGAATTCCTCTTCAATACCATCCAATAGGCTGTCTAGTCTACAGTCCTGTTGGGAATACTTTGCGGCCAATTCTACTTGGCCGTACACTAAGCTCACAGGGATCTCCTTCCCATCGGGCCCCACAGGTCCAACCTCGGCCATGTGGTTTGGGTCGGCCTTCGTGTACCGCGTCTTCACCATGGCCCAGGCTTCCCTGGCGCCCTGATGGCAGGCCGATATCTTCCATAATCGGAAGCGCCTCCGCGCTCCCTTCAGCTTCTCTGCAAGCTCTCCAAGGGCTTCGGGCATGGAGATGGATGGCCACAAGGCTTGGGCAACGCCTTGCATCACCTGCCGAACTCGTTCGTGCAGTTGTGAGTTCTCGGGAAGAAGGTCACCCGTAGAACCGGGCATTTCCTCTGCAGGACGACCTGTTAGCATACCTACAGACATAACTCTGTCAGCCAACTTCCTCGCCGAACTCTTTTTCAAAGTTCGTTCAAGCACTTACTAAATATGCCGCGTCGAAGCCGCCGATTCTCCTTAATGGAGTCTGACAGTTGGGCACGAACATCCTTTAGTTCCACGCCCAGCTTGGTGTTGGCATCTAGGAGATCATTCTTCTCTTGCCTCACCCTCGTAAGCACCCTCTCACCGGCTTTTAGCTAGCGTAGGAGCTATTGCTTATCCGGATTTACTCCAGCGTCATCTGCAATTTTACCGTCAGATCTGCATATATGCCTCACTTTATATGATACTTATCATTTGAAGGATATATTACCAGAGGGGGTCTCTTTGGGCTCCTGTGCTGCGGCTAGTGCGGCCTGAAGTTGGGCTTTGCACACTTCCAGCTCCTGGGACAGTTGGGTATTCTTTTCTATAAGAACCTGCATAACAAATTATCCTTAAATCAGTTATTCTAACTGTTTCAAGTCTCAGGGGCTACTGATATATATAATCACCAAATTTTCTCACCCTTATGTATTTTACATACTGCTCCGTGGCTCTGGCTAGACCATTTTGAGCGGCACGGAGGTACGCATCTCCCGAGTTGAAGGCATCCAATGCCTCTTGGGAGAAACAAGTGTCACGAAGAACAGTCCGGCGACGCCTGTGGTTCATGGCACTTTTCACCTCGAAATTGGTGGCGGACAGTTTATCCGCATCCTCTGTCGGAGGAGCGCTCGGCACATGCCTTGTATTTGTTCCCGCCTCTGAATCCCGCCTTGGAGCCTGGCTGCTGGAGGCGCGTTTAGTAGCCTCTCCGGATATAGTCCGGCGAGCGCTCTTCTTCCTAAAAAGAAGGCATGGGCGTTAGTATGCCTCTGAGAATAATGTCTCGGAATAAAAACAGCGCGCCGTACCACTGCGCCGGTGTCTCAATCCGGACTGCATGTCTTTTCAGCCTGCCTGGCCTCGTGGCCCTTTGTTGGCTAGTCGCCGCAGGCTCGGCCTTCCGCCTCGAGGACCTCCCCTGCAAAACACGGTTGTTATACGGTAATCAAAAACACGCAAGGACGGATCCCTTTTCAAAATACTGGGACTTCGGTCTCAGTTACCTGTGAGGCTGGAAGTAGCCCAGGGTAATCGGCCATAATGGCCACCAGGGCGTTGTCACTGCTCAATTGGTAGAATACCCCATCGATCAGCTTCATGGATATGTCCGGATCCTCTTGGGAGGCCAGGTCAAGGGACCGTTCCGGGTCCTCGGGTTGTGGAGGAGGGCTGTTTATCTCCTTTATAGCCTAGCGCAGCTCCTACATTGAAATCGCTAGACTGAATACTTAACTATGGGAATATGAAACGGATGGGCGAGAAAAAGTGTCTGCTTACCCAGCTCGGAGGATTGTACATAGAAAATCGGCCCTGCGGATTGACGCGGAGGAATTCCTCCTCTTCTCCCTTGTAAAAAGTGGATAAGATCTTTATTAGATCGGCAACCAATTTTGGCCCTTTACGGCCGTAGCGGGTGGTGTCATCCTCCCCGTTGAAATCCCACATGGGGTGGCCTCTATACTGAAGCCGCTGCACCCCCCGCATGATACATGTGGCCATGACCTCGAGCATGGTCAATCCGGATCGAGCTAACAAACTTATCCGACTCATCAGGTAAAGAACGTCCCTGTCATCTTCCTGCCGGGGGCTCCGTGGACGCCCGCTCTGGTGCTTCTTCAAAGGGGCGTTGTCGAACTCCGGGAGGCCGATTCGAATAGGGTCCGGGAGGGGGACGTCTTCTATATAAAACCATTCTGAAGGCCAGTATTCAGACGTCTTCTTTGGGGTTCCGGATAGATATCCAGTCCTGGTAATACGCCACACTTCGGCTCCGCCCACTTGATGTATTGACCCCTCCGGAGAACGGGGCACGAGGCAGAACAACTTTTTCCACAGCGTGAAATGAGCCTCACAGCCCAAAAACAGCTCGCAAAGGGCTACGAAGCCCGCGATATGCAATATGGAGGCAGGCGTAAGGTTGTGCAACTGGAGGCCGTAGAACTCCAGGAGCCCCCGGAGAAACGGATGAATTGGAAATCCGAGCCCTCTTACCAAATGAGGGACAAGGCATACACGCTCTCCCTTGGAGGGATTGGGAAGGCTCTCCGCTTGCTCTCCTCCATTATAGGTGGCGAGCCCGGCTCGAACCGGAACCATGTATGCTGGGGGAAGAAATCCCTTGGCCTGAAGCATCACTAATTTGTCGTGCGGGACGGAACATCTCTCCCAATCTCCGGGCTTGGGGCTAGGGGAGCGAGAGTAGGAGCTGCGTCGACCAGCCATGTTGGAATGGATCTCTGTCGGATGCGCTCCGATGAAGGCTCGCCAAGGGAGGATGGTGTGATTTGGATCTGAATCCTCGTCTCTTTAATATGCAGCTCATTCGCACAGCTAGGGGGGTAAAAGTAAAAGCACCCTGGCTCTTCACATTCGCTCGACCCGTGGAAAGTGGAAATTATTGGGCGTGGAAGCCAAGGAGCGCAACATTCACAAGAAGCCGGACACTATTTAAACATGTACATGGAATTTGGAGAGGAACCCGCCTTGCAATGCCGAAGACAATCTGTGCGCCGGACTCGTCGTCATTGAAACCTGGTTCGGGGGCTACTGAGGGAGTCCTGGATTAGGGGGTGTCCGGATAGCCGGACTATAACCTTTGGCCGGACTGTTGGACTATGAAGATACAAGATTGAAGACTTCGTCTCATGTCCGGATGGGACTTTCCTTGGCGTGGAAGGCAAGCTTGGCAATACGGATATGTAGATCTCCTCCCATTGTAACCGATTCTGTGTAACCCTAACCCTCTCCGGTGTCTATATAAACCGGAGGGTTTTAGTCCATAGGACGAACAACAATCATACCATACGCTAGCTTATAGGGTTTAGCCTCTTTGATCTCGTGGTAGATCTACTCTTGTTCTACCCATATCATCAATATTTATCAAGCAGGACGTAGGGTTTTACCTCCATCAAGAGGGCCCGAACCTGGGTAAAAGATCGTGTCCCCTACATTACCATCCGGCCTAGACGCACAGTTGGGACCCCCTACCCGAGATCCGCCAGTTTTGACACCGACAGTGGATCTTAATGTGTCAAACGAGATCATGAGGAGGAGGCATCAGAAAACTCAGTCGCGTCTACCTTTAACGCTGGATCCGAGGAACCTGTTCCATACACCCAGGGCTGGGGGGAGCAATCCGCTGGAGGCAAACCGGGTCATGACACCCGGTGCACCAATTCAGCCACGCGCTATGGAGCCACCTCGTATAAATACAGCTCCTCCTCGTTATGTATCAACACCTCCGGGTCACTTCTCCAACCCTTTAGAAAACCTCATTGCAGCGTCGGCTCGTTTGGCGGCTCTCCCAATGGAAGGTGACTCGCCAGCAACAATTGAAACCCGGAGGATGAGAGAACTACTTCAGACAGCTCTGGCCCAGCAGGATGCATACTCTTACAGTCGGGACAGGATTCATTCAACTTCTCGCCCAAGCCGGAGCCCGAGTTACAGTAGGCACATGGAGTCTGCAGAAATGTCAAGTAATGGTCAACGCCACAACCGGCCATACAAGCATGAGCCGGTGCGAGCTGGAGCCCTTAACTTGACGGATCAGGAGAGGATTCGTCAAGAGGCGGAGCGAGCAGCTCCAATAGCGGCAGAATAGGCGGCTCACCAAACCTTTCCGGCTTACCCAACAACCTCGGTTGAGGCAGGGATGGCCACGAGAACCGGAGGCATGCCTTGCTTGGTACGAGCCATACGCAATGAGCGGTTGCCAAAGGATTTCAAGGGGCCTCGTAAGGTGCCTAACTACACGGCCGACCTACAGCCGGGGGCTTGGATTGAGAGTTATGAGATGGCTATGGAGCTATTGGAGGTGAGCGACGCTGCAATGGCCAAGTATTTTTACCATGATGTTAGATGGAACAGCTCGGACTTGGTTGAAGGGATTGCCACCCAATTCTATCGGCTCATGGGCGGAGTTGAAAGCATGGTTCGTCCAGAACTTTAAAGACACGTGTAAGGAGCCAATGTCGATTGTGGATCTAACCAATTGCAAGCAAGAGGATGGTGAATCTACAACCCATTGGGTGCGCCGGGTCAACGAGATAATACATTCATCTGATAAGATGGATGCCGGTTCAGCAGTTTTGATGTTGGAGAAAAATTGCCATTTCGAACCTCTAAAGCAGAAGCTGGGGCGGCTTAAACATGACTGTAATGACATGGGAACGTTGATGGCGGCTCTTGTCAAGTACGCTGATTCTGATACCACCAAGGACCCGGTGTCTGACGAAGAAAAGGCAACGAAGGGAAAGAAGAACGGGAACGGCAAGAATCACCAGCATAACCCGGCGAATCAGGGAGGTAATAAACGTAAAGCTGATGAGTTTGTTGCTAATACTAATGCACAGGGTGGTAATCAGCGGCGCAAGGGCAGACAGCCCCCTCGATCAGGCAGGTCAGGCCCTACCCTTGAGCAACTGTTGAATGAACATTGTTCGAAACACGGCAGCCGCGAGAAGCCGGCCACCCACCTGTGGAAGGACTGCATGATCATGAAGGCATTTAAAAATTCAAACATGTTTGATGGGGGACACGGCCTAGGTGGCGGTTCAGGTGGCGGCGGCTTTCATGGCCCGGGCACCGGTTCAAGTGGAGGAGGTTTTCACGGTCAAGGTCATCCTGGTCACCAAGGCGGATATAATCAGCAACCCGACCAAGGGAATCAGCAGCAGCAATCCGGTTATCAGAGCAACCCGAAGCAGCTGAGTAGTGGACAATATCATGTATTTACTACCAGTTTATGCAAGAGGGACCAGAAGCTTCACAAGAGGGCCGTCAATGCCGTTGAGCCGGCAATTCCACGTTATCTACGTTGGTCAGAGCAGCCTATTGTGTGGAGCAGAGAGGATCACCCGCCCCAGGTTGATAATCCAGGTCACTTGGCTTTGGTATTGGCACCTCAGGTTGGTGGATACAAGTTTACTAAGGTACTCATGGATGGGGGCAGCAGCATCAACATCCTCTACTATGAGACATTCCGCCGGATGGGATTGACGGATAAGAATCTTAAACAATCCAACACTGTTTTTCACGGGGTGGTACCTGGTAAGTCGGCATACCCAGTTGGTAAGATTGAGCTAGAAGTAGCCTTTGGGGATGAGTATGATTCCAGAGCGGAGAAATAAACCTTTGAGGTGGTTAAGATCAAGAGCCCATATCATGCTCTGTTTGGGCGACCGGCTTATGCCAAGTTCATGGCTCGGCCGTGTTACGTATATTTGCAGCTCAAGATGCCGGGTCATAAGGGCACCATTATAGTACATGGGAGCCATAAGATAGCCTTGGAATGTGAAGAAGGTGATGCTGCCTATGCGGAATCTGTTTGTGCAACAGAGGAGTTAAAATTCTGCAAGGATCATGTTGACCCGGCAGACATGACGTCATTAAAGAAACCAACAACAGAGCATGAGCCGGAGTTGAAATTCAAATCAGCTGATGACACCAAGATGGTTGACTTTGTACCTGGAGACTCATCCAAACAGTTCATCATCAGTGCAAACTTGGATCCGAAATAGGAAAGCGCGCTCATCGAGTTCATCCATGAGAACCGGGACATCTTTGCATGGAAACCTTCAGACATGCCGGGTGTCCCGAGGGAACTCACTAAGCACACTCTTAACATCGATCCAAAGTTCAAACCTGTCAGACAGTTTCTCCGACGGTTCAATGAAGAAAGGCACAAGGCCATTGGGGAAGAGGTGGCCCGGCTCTTGGCAGCCGAGTTCATTGTGGAGGTCTTTCACCCAGAGTGGTTGGCTAACCCGGTGCTTGTACTCAAGAAGAATGGCACCTGGCGTATGTGTGTGGATTACACAGATCTGAACAAAGCTTGTCTGGCTGATCCTTTTGCTCTCCCCCGTATTGATCAAATCATTGATGCTACGACGGGTTGCGCACGGTTGAGTTTCTTGGATGCTTATTCGGGTTATCATCAGATTAAGATGGCAGTCAAGGATCAAGAGAAGACAACTTTTATAACCCCTTTTGGAGCTTTCTGCTATGTGTCTATGCCTTTTGGGCTTAAGAGCGCCCATGCGACTTACCAACGGTGTGTACAGAATTGTCTTCATAATCAAATTGGACGCAATGTTCATGCTTATGTGGATGATATAGTGGTGAAATCCAGGGAAGAGGAAACCTTGGTCACGGACCTGAAGGAGACTTTTGATAATCTCCGGGTCTACAAAATGATGCTTAACCTGGCCAAGTGCGTTTTTGGAGTGCCAGCCGGCAAGCTCTTGGGTTTTTTCGTGTCTAAACGAGGTAATGAAGCTAACCAGGAGAAAATCAAGGCAATTACATCCTTAGCCAAAGCAACCTGCGTCAATGATGTTCAGCGGTTGGTGGGTCGTGTGGCTGCTTTGAGCCGTTTCATAAGCCGGTTAGGGGAAAAGGCTATGCCTCTGTATCAGTTGATGGAGAAACCAGATGTTTTTGTTTGGAGTGATGCTGCGAACGCTGCTTTTGAAGATTTGAAGGCACAGCTGGCTGAACCGCCGATCCTGGCTACTCCAATTGAGAAAGAGCCGCTATTGTTATACGTGGCCGCCAACTCACGGGCTGTTAGTGTGGCTATTGTGGTAGAGCGCAAGGAGGCTAGCAAGGAGCATCCGGTTCAACGGACGGTTTATTATGTCGGTGAAGTGCTAATTGAGTCTAAGCAACGATATCCACATTGGCAGAAACTTGTTTATGGGGTGTTCATGGCAAGCCGGAAGCTTAAGCATTACTTTCAGGGACATCCCATCATTGTGGTTAGCTCTGCTCCTTTAGGAGACATTATTCAAAACAGAGAAGCCACTGGGCGAGTTGCCAAGTGGGCAATTGAGCTTGGGTCTCATGGTTTGAAGTATGTTCCACGTACTACAATTAAGTCTCAAGCCCTGGTTGACTTCATCAATGACTGGACAGAGATGCAGATGCCAGAAGAGAAGCCAGACAACACATATTGGACTATTCATTTTGATGGGTCCAGGCAATTGGAAGGCTCGGGGGCTGGAGACGTGCTAACTTCCCCACGAGGTGACAAATTTTCGTATGTGTTACGATTGATGTTTCCTTGTACTAACAACGCAGCAGAGTATGAAGCCTTGCTCCATGGTCTTCAAGTGGCAAACGAGATGAGCTTGAGCCGAGTCAGATGTCTTGGTGACTCGGATCTAGTGGCTCAACAGGTATCTGGCAAGTGGGATTCTAAGGACCCTCTCATGGCGGCTTATCGCCGAGAGGTTGATGCTGTTGCAGGATATTTTAAAGGTTATCAGGTGGAACACATTGACCGTCGAAAGAATGAAGCAGCTGATGCTTTAAGCCGGCTGGGGTCTCAGCGTAAGCCGGTGCCACCTAACACCTTTTTGGATGTTTTGCATAACCCCTCTGTCAAATTGCCCAGCGAAGAAGATTTAGCTGTTCCTGACCCGGAGGCGCAGTTGGTAGCGGCTCTTCATGTCATACCAGATTGGACGGTGCCGTTCTTGGCTTACATGACCCGGGGAGAGTTGCCAGCGGATGAGACCCTGGCTCGACAGATAACCCGGCGGTCTAAGTCCATGACGATTTCAGATGGAGAGTTGTTTCATCGCAGTGTTTCTGGAGCGTTTCAGCGATCTGTTTCCCCTGAAGAAGGTCAAGAAATCCTTCGTGAGATCCATGAAGGCGATTGTGGTCATCACGCCGGGTCAAAATCTTTAGTGGCCAAGGCATTTCGTTACGGTTTTTACTGGTTGACGGCTCACGCTGATGCAGAAGATCTAGTCAGTAGATGTGATGGATGTCAGAAGTTCGCACGACGAGCGCACGTGCCGGCTCAAGAACTCTGGATGATTCCAATCACTTGGCCGTTTGCGGTCTGGGGGCTTGACATGGTGGGACCTTTCAAAAGGTCTAAAGATAAAAAGACGCACCTCCTAGTAGCAGTTGATAAGTTCACTAAGTGGGTTGAGGCGGAGCCTGTGAGTAAGTGTGACGCAGCTACGATGGTTCAGTTCATGAAAAAAGTGATCTTCCATTTCGGTTTTCCACACAGTATCATCACGGACAATGGCACCAATCTGTCTCAAGGAGCTATGGAAGAGTTTTGTCAGCGAGAGCACATTCGGCTTGATGTGTCTTTTGTGGCTCATCCTCAGTCCAATGGACAAGCTGAGAGAGCCAATCAGGAAATTTTGAAAGGGCTAAAACCCCGGCTTATGGTTCCTTTACAGTGAACGCCGGGTTGTTGGGTGGAGGAATTACCTTCAGTGTTATGGAGCATCAATACTACACCCAATAGGTCTACAGGTTACACACCCTTCTTCATGGTTTATGGAGCAGAAGTAGTGTTACCTAGTGACATCCGTCATGAATCACCCCGTGTGGCGGCTTATGTTGAAGCTAACAACGAAAAAGCCAGATAGGATGCACTTGACTTGTTGGACGAAGAAAGAGACTTAGCAGTGGCCCGGTTAACAATTTATCAACAGGACCTGCGTTGTTATCACAGCCGCCGGGTCAAGTCCAGGACTTTTCAGGAAGGCGACTTGGTGCTCCGGCTCATCCAGGATCTGTAAGATGCACACAAGCTATCCCCACCTTGGGAAGGACCCTTTGTGGTCAGTAAGAATTTAAACAACGGGTCATATTACCTCATTGACATTCGAGAGCACAAAGACTCACGTAAGTTAGACGAAGAGACCCGCCGTCCGTGGAACATTGCTCAACTTCGGCCATACTACACCTGAGCCACCGGCTCTCATCATGTACATACGTTCACATTGTATATACTATGATAAGCAATAAAGTAAGACCATCGGTCTCTTTTCTTTTCAAAGACTATACATCTTTATTTTTTATTCACCAAAATGACTATTAAGGAGCTAATCATATTTGAATCAAGTTTAACCCTTTTGGTCCAGCTCATGATCGTATCCGAATCTAGCTGCAAATTTCATGGTCACTTGGGGGCTTCCTGTTCAAACATAGGTCGTATTCGAACCAAAGAGAACATAGTTGTCGTAACCCTCTTGATCGGCTTAAGGCCAAACTCACTTGGGGGCTTCTTGATCGTATCCGAATCATAGCTTAACCCCTTTTGAGTCCGACTTGGATCGTATTCGAATCAGGGTCGTTAAAAACCTCTCAAGATCATTTGGGGGCTTCCTGTTCAAACATAGGTCATATTCGAACCAAAGAGAACATAGCTGTTGGTACCCTCTTGATTGGTGCAACGCCAAAGCCACTAGGGGCTATATGGTCGTATTCGAACCTTAGCTTAACCCCTTTGGTCTGGTTTACTAATCGTATTCGAATCAGAAACCCCTAACCTTTTGAATACAGAGTTAAAATTATGTTGCTTGCCCTTTAGTTTTTGTTGTTTCAATATTACAAATAAGTTTGCCTGGTTTTCTTCACCGGCTCAATTATTCGACAACACAGCCACCCAGGTTATTCAAGCCGGTGGTTCAAGAATCCAAAGGTACGAGCTGCTAAGATATGATGATCATTGGGTATTCAAGAAGTATTAACTTTTCATACATATTGAATTATCAATTTCAAGAAGTATTGGTTATTTAAACCGGTGGTCTAAGGATCAACAAGGACAAGCCTTTTTTCTTATATTCACAGGAACATAGATTTAAACATTGCAGAGACAAACGTTAAGCAATGCATACATTGACATCTGAAACACAGATTCCCATATAAGTATTTTGTGCACGATGGCACAAGCAAACAGGCAGTGTTTTAGCAGCTAAGCTATTACAAGGCTTTATAAGCCCATGAAGATGATCATTGTCCCTCCCTCGCCGGTTCAACATATTGAATCTACTGGAAGTTGGGTTTTGACCAGTCAAAGCCGTTCATGGCGACAAATTCAGCTTTGTCGTCAATCAGGCCGACCGGGTCAACCTCCGGGGCAAATGGGTCTTCTCTCACCGGTGGGATCAAGTCCGTTTTATATGAGGGAGGGGCCATCTTCTTAGTCTCACTATCAAAACCCGGCTGATACTTGTCCACATTGGTGTCATCCCAAGGCTAGCCGCCTGAGGCCGGACTTCACGGACGCAGGCTATAAAGTCATCCTGATCAAAAGGAGACCCGTCCTCCTTCACGGTAGGATAGCCCCTTGCCACGTCCGCCGGGTCTAGGTCTGGCACCCAAGCCTTGGAGCGGCTTAGGGCAGTCAAAGCTTCGGCTCGCGCGCAGGAGCGTTTCACTTCTTGGAACTTGGCAGGAAGGATGGACAGCTTCTTCAGGACGTCACTGATCTGGTTAGACCCTTGATTAGCAGGAGAGATGGCAGCCAGAACTCGTTGTGCGCCGATATACAATTGTGCAACTAAAGTGTATACTGCCTTTAGCTTAATCAACAGGTCTTGGTTCAGATTCTTACTTCGCGGACCTGCATATATTTTTCACAGAGTCAGTTGGCAGATTATACTCCGGTTTGACAAGAAAAATATACGAAGATCAAATCAGGCAGCTTACCAAAGATAGCAGCGACCATCTGGGACACCCGGCCCTTCAAACCGTTTAGCTCTGTTGAAATTTCTTTCAAAGCTGTTTCGACTGTTTCAGCTCGTCGGGTCAGAGGTGTCCTCTCATTTTCCCAAGTCTTCTCTTTGGCAGCAAAGCTGGTCTTCAAATTTTCCGTTTCATAAAGACTTGTTTGCAGTTTGGAGGTGGAAGATTTGATTTCTGACTCCTGACTCGCTAGCCGGGTCTTTGCGTCAGTCAATTGAGAGTTCAGTTCAGACAATGCATTCTGTGAAAACGTTCAGATAAGTCAAGACTTGGTTTCAAATTCCAGTATCCAATTTCAAGATTCAAGTCTCAAGTACTTTACGAATAAACCACTTGACACTTGGTTGCTAATGTATGCCAAATCAAATTTTTACGACTCTACCAACATATTTGAAGTCCCAAGTACTTTACAAAGTAACATCACTTGGCACTTGGGGGCTAATGCACGCAGTTCAGCAAGTTTATCAAGGTTAAACCGGAGTGTTAAGTATTTTGAAGACGGTTTTAAATTCTAAAAGTACCAATTCATTAATGATCAAAATAAACCGGTCCTTGGGGACTATGGGTGAAGTTTTGTTCTATCAATATCAGGCAAAGATTCAGAGGTAAAAGTCTCGGCCTATATTTTAAGTCTACATGTTATTCCGTTTCTCTCATAAATCTGAAGACTTGGGGGCTGAAGGAATATTGGTAAACCGGAAACAACATACCTCATACTTCAACTGAAGCTGCTTGACCATCTCGATCTCAGACTCACGACTGGAGTGTACATGACTGAGATACCAGATAAGATATCTCTGGCATTGAGACGATCATAGTTGGCAACTTCAAAGCGAACTTTCTGCCTCTCTAATGCTTCTTGCTTTGCTGTACACCGAGCCAGCACCGTCGGGTTCCCTGGCTCAACAAAGCGGCTCCCAGTAATTTGAACATCTTGAGTAGGTGGAGACGGCGGGTTGGTTGAGCTTGACAGTCCAGTTGTGGAAGGATTCATAGTGGCTTCGTCAAGGGACGGCTCCGGAGGATTTGCTTCATTGTCAATAAGCGGGTGTTCTGGAGCGTTAGCCAAGGGAGAAGGCGGCCTAGCCAGTTCAGATGCTAGCACTGGCGGGTCTTCCGCCGGTTTAGCCACCTTCGACTTCTTGGATTTAGCCTAGCCACTAAGGAATAATATTGCGGAATTGTCAGCATAAAGATACAATTGAGCAACTTGGAAGAAAGGAGGATTTCTGATTACCCAGGAGCAGTCTTGAAAGCCAGAAATTGTGTTTGTGATGAGTCACCTGAAGAACAAGACACCTCCTGAAAAGATAAAGAAAAGAGTTAAACAAAATATAAGGAGCAGGATTTATTATAACGAGTTAAAGAGAGTGATAAATAAACCTCGTTCGGGCGTTTCCGAGGGGTCTGTTGAAGGACAACAGCCGGTTCATCTTCAATTCCAACTTCACGGCGGCTTCCATGTTGCCGTTTTTTCAAATGAAAGTTGGGATCCAAGTGAGCTAAGGGGTTAGAAAACCTTACTTTATGGATCACTCATCGAACTTTGTGTCTTGGTAAGGGCTCTGAGTCGGAGGAAATGATAGTTACCTCTACTTCCTCAGCCTGACTGGGCCAATGTCATCCTGGTAAGGATCAGTGTCAATAAGATTGTTAAAAAATTGGCCAAGGGAGTCAAGGGCTACCTCCGAGTCAGACGTGTCATCATGTTTCATTAAATCTTCAGCAGTGGTCTTCTTCTTCTTTTTTGATCTCCGGGCTGTTTTCTTGGCGTTCATGGCGACGAGTTTTGCCTTCTAGGCAGCTTCGTGATCATATTTCACTTTCCAAAAGTCAGAGTTGGCCTACAAAGACAAGAGGAAGGATCAGTAATAGACAATGTGGCTGGACAAAATACAAAGAAAAAAAGGAGATCGGAATATCCTTACTTCTGGTACCGGGTTAAGCTTACAAAAGGGACTTAACCCAACAACACTGCAGTCTTCATATTGCGCATTTACCAGAAGGTTTGACAGTGAGACAATGTCCTCCTCGGATAGCTGAGCCGGGGTATGATGGAGAGAATCATCCGGTTCTCCACCATATTCATACATCAATTTTGAACGACGGCTTAATGGAATAATCTGCCATAAAATCCAGCAGCGGGTTAGATCGACTCCGGTTAAACCGTTCCCCAATAAACCATTGATTCTTCTGATAGAGGGAAGTAGCTTCTTGTGTTCAGCAACGGTAAGTTTGTCTGGCAGTGCGAACTTGGAGTCAAGACGATAGGGGCGGTAACCCGGTAGTGACTTCTCATTGGTGGGTGAGATGTCCTGACAGTAAAACCAAGTTTGATTCCAATCCTTTGGGTGATTTGGCAAAACTATGAGAGGGAAGATAGCACCCTGCCGGCGCTGAATTGAGATGCCTCCAAGCTCTAAACTAAGGCCGTTGGTGCACTCATTTTGCCGGTTCAGATAGAAGTATTCTCTAAATAGTTCCACAGTCGGTTCTTGCTGAAGGTATACCTCACAGAGCACTTGGAAGTTACAAATATTGGATATGGAATTGGGACCAATGTCCTGAGGATGGAGTTTGAAAAAATGAAGAACTTCTCTGAAAAACTTTGAACCGGGCGGTGAGAAGCCACGGTTCATGTGGT
This sequence comes from Triticum urartu, assembly GCF_056163025.1. Lineage (NCBI taxonomy): Eukaryota > Viridiplantae > Streptophyta > Magnoliopsida > Poales > Poaceae > Triticum > Triticum urartu. Next base: position 485,409,965 of record NC_141875.1, read on the forward strand.
CAGTAAAGACGATCACTTCGCCATCTTTTGGGTTGGGTCGTTCTTCTTCCGGGTCAGGAGCACGATAAGACATGATGTTTTTTGAGGGCAGAAACCCGATGAGGAAGAACTCTTTTAAACGATCCTCAGTTATGGTTGAGGGGACCCAATTGCAGATGGTGGGTGTTTTTGACGGCATGATGTGCAAGGGATTGAAAAAGAAAAAAAACTTGCCAGTTCAGTTTACGTCAAAATTAACAATTAAAGGTTGAAGGTGTAAAACAAGTAACGGCGGCTTAACTAAGGGCTAATGACATATACGGAAAAGAAAGCCGGAGTGGTAAGCCGCCATGACTACAGATTTTCTCAGAAAGCAGATTCAGCTAAGTGTTGGCATCAACAAGTTTCACCAAGCTATCATTATTATTTTGGATCAAATGGCTGTTCCAAAAAGGAAATATTCTAGACCTAAAAACCTAGTACAAATGAGTTCGTCGGCTATAAAGAAGCATCTATGCAGGTAAAAGGGATCTACTGATATTAAAAATGATGCCAAAACAGCTACCGCGCGAGTTATATTTCTTTTTTGGATCAAAAGAAGTTGCGGAGAAGATCTACAAGATGATCCATGGCGAACAAGTGAAGAACACTGAAGAACTCGCAAACCTAGAACATATCTAGGTGCGTGAGAGAGAAGAAACTTACAAGATGTAGGCCTGCCACGAAGAGTCGCCGCGTTCTCTGGACGAACTCAGGGTGATGCAGCGGCCAAGCTTGAGGACGACGATGAGAGTTGCGGCGGCGGCGGAGCTCGAGCAGCGGCGGAGGTTGCGAGAGGAAGAAAATGAGGAAGAGAGGAGAATGGAAAAAAACCGGCCGCGTGCCTATTTATAAGGGTAGATGCGAACAGACAGGCGCGCAAATCAAGGGAGGACCAAAATAAGGATTATCCAGCTTAATGAACGCCTCGATTCTCGAGAAGCATTGAAGATAAAAGATCCGTTGGAAGATGACGTCATGAAAGTTTTTGTGTTTTCAAAAGATGATGTCACGGCGGGTCACAGAGTTTTTTCAGATAGAAGATGGATTTCATCTAAGTATTGAAGATTGACAAAGAACAAAGTTCAAAGTCAACCTTGGGCCTAATGTCGGGGATATTACTACCAGTATGACCCGCCCAGGAGGGGCCGGGTCAACCCTAATGGCAGGTTACATAAGAAGCCCAATATACATTCAAGATGATAGTTTATTAAACATATAGAAGGCCCAAAGGCCTGGGGCCGGCTTAAGGCCTAGGGCTGGCTTAAGGCTCGTTATTGTAAACCGCCGTATGAAAGGAAATACTTGTAAAGAAAGGCATGTAAAGGAAGTCACCGAGCCGGACACGATTATGAGCCGGCCGGGACTCTGTAGGCCGCCAGGCGTCAACCCATGTATATAAGGGGACGACCCGACGGCGGCTTAGGCAAGAAACAACAGATCGATAACCAAGCCGGCGAGTTGAGCCTCTTGGAGATCGAAACCTCAACAATACCAATCCCAACTAGACATAGGCTTTTACCTTCATCGTAAGGGGCCGAACTAGTATAAAAACCCTCTCGTGTCCTTTGTCCCGATTAACCCCTTTAAGCTTCCTAGTGCGATGGCCCTACGACTAAGTCCTTGCTCTAGGACATCTGCCGTGACAATTCCATGACACCCATTGTGTGCTATTTCTCAAGAGAAGCCACTAGTGAAATCTACGACTCCCAGGTCTATCTTTTATCATATTGGATTGAGATCTACCTTTATTCGCATTTGATTTCAGATCTATTATTCTAAAAACTCAAAACACCTTGCTACACTTTTATATTATTTATTTTATTTTGTGTTATTGTGAGATCTATTTATCAAAAACATACAAACCAATCTATCTTTTGCCCGAGGACAGATTGACAACCCATCTTACGCGTCAGGTTGCAAGTATTTATTCTTTGTGTGCAGGTACCGTTTACATAGTGTTGCTTGGTTCTCCTACTGGATTGATAACCTTGGTTTCATAACCGAGGGAAATACCTACCGTAGATGTACTGTGTCATCCCTTCCTCCTTAGGGAAATACTGATGCAGTCTCAAGCGACATCAAAATGAATTGCTGGCAACATTACCGGGGAGACATCATCAACATCTATCAGGTTCCTAATCACAAATCTCATCTCCTTGCAATTTACATTATTTGCCATTTGCCTCTCGTTTTCATCTCCCCCACTTCACAAAAATTTGTCGTTTCATTCGCTCTCTTTTTCGTTCGCCTTTTCTCGTCGGGTCTATCTTTTTGTTTACAATATTTCTTGCCTACTTTGTTGTTATGGCTAGTTCTTCATCTATTGCATGTACCCCCGAGAATGAGGTTCTTAGTTTTAAACAAAGGGGAGGGGAGAATCTAAAAGATTCTTGGTATGGAATTTGCAATGCTCATAATAAATCTGTTCGTAAGCAATCTACCATTGTTCTTCACGGTTTTTATGTGGGCATAACCACGTGGTATAGATTAATCCTTGATACGATTATCAGTGGGAATTTCTTGATGTGTCCATCTTTGGATGCTTTTAATGCCACAAGAGATCTAGTGGGTGCACCATCTATCATTATTAATGAAACAATCTTAACTCTTGAGCATATTACACAAACATTAGATGCTATTGAAAAGAAGATGGTCATCTTAGAGAAAATTGAAAACTTGGATACAAAGATGCAGAATCTTGCTAACAAATTTGGGTCAAAAGCGGGCGATGTTTTCAAATTACTAAGGGAAAAGGAGACAATAATTAACGAAAGAATTGGAGAGAGTCCTTCTCAGATTAATAAGTTGGAAGAAATTTTTAGTAACTTAAGCTCGGCTATTGCTTCAGCTAAAACTATTTAAAAAACTCCCATAAAAATTGGCAAGACTACTCATGTCACGAAGAACAAGGGTGCAACTTCTATTAATAACAAAGAAGATCTTAAGATGATTAGTATTCACCCCGACTTTATTGAAGTTGTAAAAGACTCTACTTGGAAAAATGAATTCTTCAATCTTATTCATAGAAGTATTATTATCGAAAATATGCATGCTAAATCTTTGAAGAATATTGGTTGTGTGATTGAGGAATTGGAAACTAAAGATGACAATACTTTAATCTATGCATTATGCCTAGCTAGGGGCATAAAATGATAGTGCCTGTTGGGAGGCAACCCAATGAATAAATTTTATTTTTCCCTTATTCTTTTTGTTATTGAGTTTTTGCACAATTATGCTACTGTTATGATTGTGTTTGTTATTTTTTTAGTTAGTGTTTAAGCCAATTAAAGCCTTCAGGATCATGTTTGGTGATAGTTGATTTGATCTTGTTGAAAAATAGAAACTTTTACGCCCAGTAGTGGATTAGTGTTTGTGCCTCTCCGATGATGCGTGAGTAGTTCATTGTAGACCTACGGGTACGTAGGCAGTAGCTAGATGGATTCTTATCTCTCTTTTGATTCTCAATACAATGGTCTCTTGGAGATCTATTTCATGTAACTCTTTTTGCGGTGTGTTTGTTGGGATCCGATGAACTTTGAGTTTACGATGGGATCTATTTATCCATGAAAGTTATTTTAGTTTCTTTGATCTCTTATATGCATGATTACTTGTAGCCTCGTATTTCCTCTTCGGATCTTTGGTTTAGTTAGGTTGACTAGATCGATTTTTCTTGCCATGGGAAGAGGTGCTTTGTGATGAGTTCGGTCGTGCGGTGTTCTTTCCCAGTGACAGAAGGGGCAAAAAGACATGTATTGATCATTGCCATTAAGGATAACAAGATGGGGGCTATTCCTACATGAATAGATCTTGTCTACATCATGTCATCGTTCTTACTACATTACTCAGTTTCTCCATGAACTTAATGAAAGGATCGATACCGTTGACCAGAGGGGGGGTGAATAGGCAACTAACAATTTTTAGCTTTCCTTTAACAATTTAAACTTTGCACCAAAGTAGGTTGTTTAGATACGCAACTAAGTGAGCAACCTATATGATGCAACAATGATAAGTACCAAGCAAGCAAGAGATATATCACAAAGAAGCTTGCACAAGTAAAGGCACGAGATAACCAAGAGTGGAGCCGGTGGAGACGAGGATGTGTTACCGAAGTTCCTTCCCTTTGAAGGGAAGTACGTCTCCATTGGAGCGGTGTGGAGGCACAATGCTCACCAAGATGCCACTAGGGCCACCGTATTCTCCTCACGCCCTCACACAATGCGAGATGCCGTGATTACACTATTGGTGCCCTTGGAGCTGACGACCGAACCTTTACAAACAAGGTTGGGGCAATCTCCACAACTTAATTGGAGGTTCCCAACGACACCATGAAGCTTCACCACAATGGACCATGGCTCTGCGGTGACCTCAACCGTCTAGGGTGCTCAAACACCCAAGAGTAACAAGATTCGCAAGGGATTAATGGGGGGAATCAAATTTCTCTTGGTGGAAGTGTAGATCGGGGCCTTCTCAACCACTCCCGAGCAAATCAACAAGTTTGATTGGCTAGGGAGTGAGATCGGGCGAAAATGGAGCTTGGAGCAACAATGGAGCTTAGGGTTGGAAGAGGTGGTCAACTAGAGGAAGAAGACACCCCTTATATAGCTGTGGACAAAATCCAACCGTTATCCACCTAACCAGCCCACAACATGCGGTACTACCGCCCCTGACCAGCGGTACTATGGTAAGGCCATGCGGTACTTCTGCCCCTGACCAGCGGTACTACCGCAAGGCCATGCGGCACTACCGTGAGGTACCGCAGTACTACCGCAGCAACAGCCGGAGCTAGGACAGACCTGTAGCACAAGGGCTGAGGGCGGTACTGCCGCAGGCGCGGTACTACCGCTCCCCCTTGCGGTACTACCGCAAGCCAGGAAACTCCTAGCCTGGGAAGAGCGCGGATGAATAAAAATACATCCGTGCCTACTTCCGCTGGAAAACAGACGATGCAAAAATCCGACACAGTACTACCGCTTAGGAGCGGTACTACCGCCTGGCAGCTGAGCCAGGCCGCGCGCGGTACTACCATGCATGGGGTGCGGTACTCCCACGGAGGCGCGGATGTAAAAAATTATATCCGCCCCTACTACCGTGAAGAAGCGGCACTTGGCCCGGGGGACACGGTACTACGGCTCTGGAGGAGCGGTACTACCGTGAGCTCCTGCGGTACTACCGCGCCGAAGTACGGTACTACCGCTGGTGCCTGCGGTATTACCGCTCTAGGGAGCAGTACTACCGCAAGCACAACATCAACAACCTAGGACAAAGCAAAGAGGATAAATGGAGGATGCTCCAATGCGTATGGGAAAGGTGGAGACAAGGAAGAAAACATGTATGTGATGATTCCACCCGAACCTTTCCGACGCGGACCCCCTCTTAATAGTACGGCTTTCCTACAACTCAAATCCACCAAAAAGAAACATAGAAAAACGCCGTCTTCAATAGTCTTCGAGGGGCACCAAACCGTCTTGTGCCTAGCGATGAAACTTCTGGGAAACGCAAGGCACACGATTAGTCCACAAAAGCATTGTCATCAATCACCAAAACACCTTAGGGATAAATATGCCCTTACAATCTCCCCCTTTTTGATGGATTGATGACAATATGGGATTTGCACAAAGGGAAATAACATTGAGCAAACGCAAACCCCTCCTCTCTAGAATATAGACGGGCTCCCCCTAGATGTGTGCAAACTAGATGGGTGCTTTGGACTGCACGGCACACATACTAGGATCAAAACTCCCCCTATATTTTAGAGACAAGGCTTATTTTGCAATAGTAAGGCAAACACTAGATAGCAAATACGAGCATAACATAAGTAGCACAATCATAACCTCACTAAGATAGGATAGAGTGCATATGTCTTACACCATATGAAGGATAAGTCTCAAAGGCACAAACCAAACCAAAGCAAACGAGGTCCAAACGACAAAGCAAACACACCAAACATGACACACGACTCGCAAGCACGCAAATCCCTACACACTCTCCCCCTTTGGCATCGAGACGCCAAAAAGGCAGAGAGGACACCTACACTCAAGGGGTGGCTCAGGCAGAGAAATCATCCCAACTCTCCTCGTGCTCCACGTCAGACTCGGCGGCGGGGACGGTCTCCTCGATGTCCTCCTCAGAATCAGTCCACTTGTAGCCTTGCTTCGCCATCCATGCAGCCTCCGGCGTGATGACCTCCTCAGAACTGCCAGAGACGTCCTCTCCAAAGACCCTCATAATCTTCTTGTCGCAGCAACGACTCTCCTTGGATGCCACGTGAGTCATGTATAGCCCCTTTGCTTGCATGCAGAAAAGAGTATTCATCTTGTCCTTCAACTTCTTGGCCCACGAGGGCTCAGAGGAAGGATGGGGAGACCTAGCAGCACGGTCCTCAGCAACATCCTCTGCTCTAGCCTCCTCCTCATCAACATCCCTCCTAGCAGCAGACGCCTCAGCACGAGTAGTAGTGTTGGCCCAGTTGGGCTTGACACGGAGACTGATGGGCTCATGCCGAATCCAGTCTGGAGCAAGGAACTCATCACTAGGGTACAGCTTCTCCCAAGTCTTGGAGATCAACAGAAATAGGTATGGTCCATAGATAGGTACCTTGCGGTTGAACACCGCAAACCGAAGCTCACACCACATGATGTGTGAGACATCAAGTGGCTGAGTCTGAGACACACGTGCCTCCTCGCACAAGAGCATCATATCCACCAGATAGGCATGAACCTTGTTCTTGTCGCCAATGCGAGGGAACAGAGAGTTGCGGAAGATGCGATACATGATATCCAGAAAGGAGTTCAGCACCCATGTCGACTTGCCACTGGGAAGCACCTTCTCAACATTGAACGGCTGTATCTTGTTTTTGCTAGCAGACTCAGGATTGGCATGGGGGCGAACACCAACGGGTGTGGTGAGCCCGTCATCAGGAACTTGGAGCAGATCCATGAACTCCTTCCAGGTAGCAGTCAACTGACGGCTATTGGTCATCCAGGTCATCCTCCGCTCCTCCCCGGGGTGAAAGTAAACTGAGGCAAACAACTGACAGATAAGCTCAGGGTCATAGTCAAGGTGGAAAGAGATCACATGTTCAATACCGAACTGCTCCACCAAATCCAGAGCTTCTCCAAAGTACTCACGAAACTTGTCCTTCCTCAAGTGATTCATGTCTATCCACTTGACATCCACGTAGGTATTTTGCTTGTTCTTGATTACATCCAGATAAAAGAGAGTCTGCTGCTTGGTCCAAAACAAATCACAGCCTCTGAGGATAGCACGAGCATTTACATAAGGGTTGGTCTTCTAGCGATGGACGTACTCAGCGAGGGGAATCTCGTCCATGCCCTTAACGGGTTCCTTGTTCTTGCTAGCGGTGGTCTTGACATTGCGCTTGGGGGCACTTGAGCCCTCTGGTGCTTCATCTTGATGATTGCGCAGTCGCTTGGAGCCAGTGTCACGACTGGGATTGGAACGGCGAGAGCCACCACCTAAGAAAAAAGAGAAAGCACACACAAAGAGCAAGAAGAATCAATGCAAAGACCTTAGCAAAACAAGAGAAACAAGTAGAAAGCATACGTGGTAATTGCCACGAGAGAGATTGGACACCAACGGTAGTACTGCCAGGTCGTGCGGTACTAAAATTTTAGTACCGCTCCCAGTCGCGGTAGTACCGTGTGAGGTCACGGTAGTACCGTGGCTTGGAGCGGTAGTAAGAGCTTAGTGCCACAGCACGTGCGGTAGTACCGCACTAGACAGGCGGTAGTACCATACTAGCGGTAGTACCGCACCATGTCAGATCCGAACCACTTTTGAATCTAAGAAGAACCGCGAAACCACGGTGGTACTACAGTTGATCAAATCTACCACAGGACAACATATCAAGTATAATTTCTACGCAGCATGACTCTCCTACACCCTACTCTTGCAAAGATTTGGCCTAAAATCGCGAGAACAACACACATCTCCCCAAAAACCTAGAAGCGAAAGAACAACCAAGAAAGAGAGGGATTGGGGGAGAAACCTTGTTCCATGGCAAGAGGAAGTGGTGGGGAACGATCCCACCGGTCGGAATCCGAGGAGAGTGGCCGGAGACGGAGATCCGACGAGGACCTCCGGCGCCGTTCTTGAGCGAGAGAGAGACAGACGCTGGGGAGAGAGACAAGTGAATGGGTATGGGGAGTTGGAACTCCCCTGCTCGAGTCATAACCCCACACGCGCTTCTCAGCGCGGTAGTATCGCGCTTCATTGCGGTAGTACCGCTTGGCGGAAGTGCCGCACTTGAGCAGTAGTACCGCTCTCCCGGGCGGCAGTTACTGCCGCGATAGGTGCGGTAGTACCATGCACCCCATACGCGGTAGTACCGTGGCTGGCCGCGGTAGTACCGCGGGCTCAAGAAGTTGCACGTTTCAAACAAGAAAAAAGAGGTCTTCGCACCGAATCTTCAAGCCAACAAGACACCACAAGAACACGTTGAACACAAAGAAAGAAAGGCAAGAGACAACGAGAAACAACCTCGAGACACAACCTCTCCAAAGAGAGGGCGGTGGCCGGAGCCACCTATGTTTGAGTCAATTGGTATGGCACCGCGAAGAACTATCCTTGGGCCCATGACCAAAACTTGTCTTTGAAGCACAAGTACCATCAAAAATGGCTAATGTGGAAGAGTTGATCAATTTATGCATAATGGGGGGACGGAGAGTTCATTGAGAGAACAACACCCCCCCTATGTCCATGCCTACATCTAAACAAGACAACAAGTTGAGTATGGTGGGGTTTTCAAGGGTTCAAGCAACATTTCTCGAATCAATGATATTTAGCTCATGCCTTAACTCGTGAAATCTTGCTTCATCCAACGGCTTCGTGAAAATATCTGCAAGGTTATCATGAGTGGTGACGTAGTTGAGCTCGATCTCCCCTCGCCTAATGTGATCCCGGATGAAGTGATACCAAATCTCAATATGCTTCGTCTTGAAGTATTGCATCGGGTTGAGAGAAATCTTGATGGCACATTCATTGTCACACCAAAGAGGCACTTTGTCACAAATGACACCGTAATCCTTTAAAGTTTGCTTCATCCATAAGAGTTGTGCAAAACAACTACCGGCCGCTACATACTCCGCTTTGGTGGACGAGAGAGACACGCAACTTTGCTTTTTGGAAGACCAACTTACCAAAGAGCAACCAAGGAATTGGCACCCTCCGGAAGTGGACTTCCTATCCACGTTGTATCCCGCCCAATCGGAGTCTGAATACCCTACAAGCTTGAAGTTTGCTCCTCTTGGGTACCATAAGCCAAAGTTTGGGGTATGAGCCAAATATCGAAAGATTCACTTGACCGCCACAAAGTGACTTTCCTTAGGTGCGGCTTGAAACCGTGCACAAATTCCCACACTCAACATGATATCAGGTCTAGATGCACAAAGGTAAAGCAAGGATCCAATCATGGAGCAATATACCTTTTGATCCACCGCTTTACAATTGGGATCGATGTCAAGTTGGCACTTGGTGGGCATTGGAGCGGAAGTCGGCTTGACATCACTTAGCTTGAATCTCTTGAGCATGTCTTGAGTGTATTTGGCTTGGTTGATGAAGGTTCCTTCTCTTCTTTGCTTCACTTCGAATCCTAGAAAGAACTTCAACTCTCCCATGGAAGACATATTGAACTTTGAGGTCATGAGAGCGGCGAATTCCTCATTGAAAGCTTTGTTAGGGGAACCAAAGATAATGTCATCAACATATAGTTGGCATACAAACAACTCCCCTTTGACCTTCTTAGTAAAAAGAGTGGGGTCGATTAGCCCAACTTCAAACCCACGATTTACCGAGAAAAACTTCGGAACCCATCTACCTCAACCTTCGAAAAGTATCCGTTATACAAGTTATGGCAATACTCCCGAACTCCCGCCCCAGTACTGAGTGGCATCGAGGTTATCTCACCAACGAACTGCATAAAAGAGATTTTCGATGTCGGCGTACTAAACTCAGGTATTCCAGAACTGTAACGATGAAATTATGACGACAACACCTCAGAGCTCAACTCCCCGGGACACTTCCACAAAACCCCTGACAGTGGCACCAAGACAATGTTCTCATCATAAACCATCGGAACGATTCCAAGATACCTGTGTCATCCTAAATTCTTTTAGTGAAATTTGAGAAGAGAAGAGTCAAAACACTACGTCAGGATGCCTTACCAGAGCGATGAGGAGACTGGCAAGTAAAAAGAATTCCTAAACTCTCCGATATATAATTCCTAAATGACTCAAAACATTTTTCTAGACACAACTCGGCCACTAATAACGATCAAGCAATGGGGCTCCTAAGGTCGGGGAAGGCTCTGATACCAACTTATAAAACCCTCGATGCGACTATATCTCCCATGTGTCGAGGCACGACTTAGAGGCATAATCGCATTGAAGGCATATGTCGCAAGTTAGGCAATCTTCACAACATCCCATGTAATATAAATCATAAAGGGGAGATAACATAGTTGGCTTACACTCGCCACGTCAATCAAGTACATAAATAACATTTCATCAACCAAACACTCATGGCCCGACTACGGCGCCAAAATGGAAGATAACCCAACATGCGACACGGTCCCGATCACCCCCAACTGGGCACCACTACTGATCATCAGGAAAAGAAACATAGTAACGTTGAGAGTCTTCGTCGAACTCCCACTTGAGCTCAAACGCATCACCTGGAGCGGAAACATCAGGCCCTGCATCTGGTGTAATAGTAATCTGTGAGCCACAGGGACTCAGCAATCTCGCATCCTCGCGATAAAATATGTGGAGCTGCAGCAAGCGACTAGCAAATATGGTGGTTATCTTATTCGCAAAAGAGAGCGAGAAGAGGAGGCAAAGCGCGAGCGAGAAACTAGAGAGCAACCTGCGCAAACATTACTCCAACACCGTGTCCACTTCCCGGACTCCGCCGAGAAGAGGCCATCACGGTAACACACTCAGTTGATTCATTTTAATTAAGTTAAGGTTCAAGTTATCTACAACCGGACATTAACAAATTCCCATCTGCCCATAACCGCGGGCACGGCTTTCGAAAGTTCAAATCCCTGCAGGGGAGTCCCAACTTAGCCCATGACAAGCTCTCACGGTCAACGAAGGAATAGACCTCCTCCCAAGATGTTCCGATCAGACTCGGTATCTCGGTTATTCAAGACACTTCGACAGGTTAAAACAAGACCAGCATCACCGCCCGAATGTGCCGACAAATCCCGATAGGAGCTGCACATATCTCGTTCTCAGGGCACACTCAGATTGTCCAAACTTCCGGTAGGCCAGCCCAGAGTTGCCCCTGGTGGCCACCGGCGGCTGACGAGGTGGACCAACACTCAGAGGAGCACTGGCCCGAGGGGGGGGTCAAAATAAGATGACCCTCGGGCTCCGGAAACCCAAGGGAAAAGAGGCTAGGTGGCAAATGGTAAAACCAAGGTTGGGCATTGCTGGAAAAGCTTTAATCAAGGCGAACTATCAAGGGGTTCCCATTATAACCCAACCGCGTAAGGAACGCAAAATCCGGGAACATAACACCGATATGACGGAAACTAGGGCGGCAAGAATGGAACAAAACACTAGGCGAGAGGCCGAGCCTTCCACCCTTTACCAAGTATATAGATGCATTAAGATAACAAGATAATATAATGATATACCAACAAGTAAATAAATGTTCCAACAAGGAACGGCCTCCAATCTTCACCTGCAACTAGCAATGCTATAAGAGGGGCTGAGCAAAGCGGTAACATAGCCGATCAACGGTTTGCTAGGACAAGGTGGGTTAGAGGTTTGACATGGCAATTTGGGAGGCTTGAAAGCAAGTGGTAGGCATCGTAGCATTGGCATAACAAAAGAGCGAGCAATCTAGCATAGCAAAGATAGTAGTGATTTCGAGGGTATGATCATCTTGCCTGCAAAATTGTCAGAGTTGACTGGATCCTCGAAAGCAGACTCAACGGGCTCCTCATTAGCAAACTCGTCTCTCGGCTCTACCCAAACAAGACAAACAAGCAACAAGGACACAATCAACCACGTGCAAGGATCAAACAATATGATGCAAGGATGGTATGCTATGCGGGATGCAATGCGGGATGCATATGCTAGATTTGACAAGGGATGCATGATCCTGGCCTCAACTTGGGAATCCAAGTGTTCCACTGGAAATATGAGATGAAATCTCTTGAAAACGATATAAAGAACGCCAGAATCGGAGTTACGGTTTGGAAATGGCAAGCAATTCAAATATGACTCCGGTCTGCGATTTACAGCAAGTAGCCATCTAGATGCAATGATATGAACATGATACAGCATCCAAACATGGCAACAAAATACATGGAAGGGATGCATTCATGATGCTTAACAAAAGTCTAGCACTGAGCTACGGCCAAATCATCCATTAACAGGTTCAAACAAGCATGGCAAAAATGCATATGACGAACAGATTTCAGACTTAGTGAAATTAACACTTGTCTGGAATCTCAGATCAGGTAGCACACTTCGGAGCAACAAAACTATATGCTACAGGACCTTAACATGGAAAAATAAAGCATGGCATGGAGCTACCCAAAGATCTTAACAAAAGTCCCTTAGTGACCTTGAGCCAAAAGGGATCAGAAAATACAATTGCAAGCATGTGAACATGGCAAAACATAATCAGATCACGGACTTAGTGAAAAACTGGCACATGCTGAAACATATCTCAAGTAGGAATGTTTACGAGCTCGATGCACTCACTACGGAGCAAGTCATGAAAAACTAAGCATACATCCATCAAGAATACATAAAATGCAAGCTAGACATGGCAAGAACAATAGCATAGCATGCACGGATCAACTACAACATCATCGGCAAAATTGCAAACAAGTTGACAACCTGCCCAGATTCACAAAGTAGCAAAAGTAGAGCTCGATTGACTCAAGCTAGGGTGCTCTATAATTGCAAACAAAGGCATGGATGGATAGATCACTACAAAATTAACAAAACATCCTTACTGATCATCCCCAAAAGAGGCACGGATCACTAGGAAACAACATGAACATATGACCATATGAGATAAACAGCTCAAGGACTTAGTGGAAATGCTAAGTCCCTGAAATCAGAATTACCAAGTGCACCACTTTGCAAGCTTGTGCTAGTCACCACACACATCACAAAAATACATGGGTTGCACCTCTGGAAAGATGACAAAACCCTTAACAAAACATATGTAGAGCTCAGGGGCATATCATGCACACATTAATCATGGCAAAAATGACAAAAAGCTAAATGGAGTAGCAGATCTGACAATTATCTCAAGTAGCCCTCTTCTAACAGCATTTCGGGCATCAAGATGAACTCAAATGAAAATGATGCAATGGAATGAAATGATGTACTCTCTGAGATGAACATTTTGATATGCTATATGCCCAAAACGGAGCTACGGATGCGGAGATACGATGCTATGAACATGGGCACTTGGACTGCAGACTTAGGGAAAAGAGGAGGCAACCTAGGGTTTACTGTTCACCCGGATCTGGATCTGGGCGCACGCCAACCGAGGTTGGTCGGGAAGTTCGCCGAAGTGGAAGGACGTGGCGGCCGGAGTTGCTGCTCTCGCCGGAGTAGGGGGGCTCGCCGGATCCCGGAGCTCAGCGCGAAAAGGGGCGACGAGGAGAGGCTCGGGCGGCGGCGGAGAAGGAGGCCGGCGGTTGGCGACGAGGGGCACGGCGACCGGCGAGGTGGCGGCGCACGGTGGCGGCGGGGTTCCGGCGACGAGGCGGAGGCGGCGCAGCGCGGGCGGCGCTCGGGCGGCGGGGAGGCGGGCGAAGCGGCGCGGGGACTCGGGCCGGGAGGGCCGCGGTCGGGCCCCGCGGGCCGGTGCGGTGGGAGGCGGCGACGCGCCACGTGGCGATCACTGAGAGGGCGCGGGCGGCGGTGGACGTTGTCCGGCGCCGGCGGACACGTCCGGCGCGCGGAGAGGAGCGGGGAGCTAGGGTTAGGGTCGACTTGATCCGAAATTTTTGGGGAGGAGGCTATATTTATAGGTAGAGGGAGCTAGGAGAGTCCAAATGAGGTGCGGTTTTTGGCCATGCGATCGTGATCGAATGCTCTAGATGATGGAGAAGGTTTTGGTGGGTTTTGGGCCAAATTGAAGGGGTGTTGGGCTGCAACACACACGAGGCCTTTTTGGTTCCTCGGTTAATCGTTGGAGTATCAAACGAAGTCCAAATGATACGAAACTTGACAGGCGGTCTACCGGTAGTAAACCAAGGCCGCTTGGCAAGTCTCGGTCCAATCCGGAAATGTTTAATCCCAACACATGAAAGAAAGCTAGAAATGACCACCGGAGGAGAACGAAGCGCCGGAATGCAAAACGGACAACGGGGAAAATGCTCGAATGCATGAGACAAACACGTATGCAAATGCAATGCACATGATGACATGATATGAGATGCATGACAACGACAACAACACACGGAGACAAAGATCCAAACCCGAGAAAATAAAATAACTTAACGCCGGAAACGGCAAGAGTTGGAGTACAAATTGGGTAAGTTACATCCGGGGTGTTACAGCGATGAACTTAGTCTCACGTGCCCTGGCCCCCACCTCTGTTTATATATAGCGCGGGTCACAGGGGCCCACCAACCATGGTTTGCTTGGATGCCCCCGATCAGGGCACGATGCAAGGGCCCGTTCGACCTGTTGGGCTCGAACGGGAGAGAGTTCAACCTAACATTGTCCCCCTTGGTCTCAACTTTACTTTTAACCTTGTACTTTCTAGTTTATTTGTTCCATCACATATTAGTACGTAGAGCATGTTTCATTGTCACAGCTTAATTGCCGATAGAATCATACATCTACAACATTCGTTTTGTTCAGAAACAAATTCTGTTCCTTTTGGGCCTCTCATGATCCAGGAATCGTAGGCTTTGCCTTAAGCCCATGGCGGCTAAGTGTTCCTTGAACACATTGGTGGTAAGCCTTTCGTTAGCGGATCCGCAAGCATATCCTTTGTCCTTGTATGCTCGAGACTTATAGTGTGATCCTGGATTTTATCTTTCACAATATAATACCTTATCTCTATTGTTTTGGCAGCATTACTCGACTTGTTGTGAGCATAGAATACTGTAGGCTGGTTGTCACAGTACATCTTTAGTGGTTTGTGAATACAATCTATCACTTTCAAGTCGAGTATAAATTTCTTTAGCCATATCGCCTACCCTGTGGCCTCGAAGCATGCTATGAATTTTGCATACATCGTGGATGATGCAACTATCGACTGTTTGGAGCTTTTCCATGAAATAGCTCCCCCAGCGAGAGTGAATACGTATCCTGGCGTGGATTTTCTATCATCTCTGCCCCCGCAAAATTTGCGTTTGAATACCCTTTTATCTCTAGGGTAGCACATCTCTTGTATGTTAGCATGTAGTCCTTCGTGCCTTGCGCATAATGCAATGCTTTCTTTACCATCTTCCAGTGCTCTATGCCTGGATTCTCTTGATATCTACCGAGTACCCCGGCGATAAAAGCTAAGTGAAATGATCGATATGGTTGACTAGAGGGGGGGTGAATAGGCAACTACCAATTTTTAGCTTTTCTTTACCAAATTAAACTTTGTATCAAAGTAGGTTGTCTAGATGTGCAACTAGGTGAGCAACCTATATGATGCAATAACAACAAGCATACAAGCAAGCAAGGGAAGAAACACTAAAGAGCTTGCACAAGTAAAGGTAAGAGATAACCAAGAGTGGATCCGGTGAAGACGAGGATGTGTTACCGAAGTTCCTTCCTTTTGAGGGGAAGTACGTCTCCGTTGGGGCGGTGTGGAGGCACAATGCTCCCCAAGAAGCCACTAGGGCCACCGTATTCTCCTCACACCTCACACAATGCGAGATGCCGTGATTCCACTATTGGTGCCCTTGAAGGCGGCGACCGAACCTTTACAAACAAGGTTGGGGCAATCTCCACAACTTAATTGGAGGCTTCCAACAAGACCACGAAGCTTCACCACAATGGAATATGGCTCCGAGGTGACCTCAACCGTCTAGGGTGCTCAAACACCCAAGAGTAACAAGATCCGCTAGGTATGAGTGGGGGAATCGAAAATCCCTTGGTGGAAGTGTAGATCGGGGCCTTCTCAACCACTCCCGAGCCAATCAACAAGTTTGATTGGCTAGAGAGATAGATCGGGCGAAAATGGAGCTTGGAGTACTTAATGGAGCTTGAGCAATAAATGGAGCTTGGGGGAGGAAGAGGTAGGTGAGAAGGAGGAAGGGGACTCCCTTTTATAGTGGGGGCAACAAACCCGTTGCCCCCCCACCAACCAGCCCCGCACAGGGCGGTACTACCGCTGAGAGGGGGCGGTACTACCACCAGGATAATGGTACTGCTACGCCAGCCAGCGGTACTGCCGCGCTGAGGAGACTAGTAGGGAACGGACCCAAATGCGGTACTACCGTGGTGGTAGGGCGGTACTACCGCTCCTGGAACGGTACTACCGCCACTACAACCGTGACTAGTGCCGCAAAACCTGACACGAGAAAAATACCTCTCGAATCGAGGCGGTAGGAGCCAGACTGCCCAGCGGTACTACGGCAGTGGGGTCAAGGACGGTAGTACCGCTGTGGAGCGGTACTGCCGCTTGTGACCCTTCGGCCGTAGTATCGCAGGCAGTGTGGTACTACCACTGGGGCACGCGCGCGAGAGAGAAGGAATCTCTCAAAGATGCTGAGGACAAGGCGGAGGTGCCAGGCCCCCAGTGGTACTACTGCTGTGGAGCCACGGCCGGTACTACCGCTGCGGAGCGGTACTGCCGCTTGGCTCCTCAGCGGTACTACCGCTGGGTGCGCGATACTACCGCTTTGACCCAGACAGGATAAGGAAGAGAGGAGAGATCTCTTCAATGGAAAGGAAAGGCTCGGAGGGTGAGAAGCTGATGTGTACGTGATGAATCCACCCATGCAAAACCCCAGTGGACCCCCTCTTGATAGTACGGTGCCCTCTACGCAACTAGTCCACCGATAAAGAAACGAAAGAGTTACACCGTCTTGAAATACACTCCGAGGGGAGAAGGCGTCTCGTGCCAGGGGAGAATCTGTGAATTATTCAAAGCACAAGATTAGTCCGCAAACATGTTGTCATCAATCACCAAAACTACCTTGAGAGAGATATGCCGTAACAATCTCCCCTTTTTTGGTGGATTGATGACAACTAGGGATTTGCACAAGGAAAAGAAATAAAACGAAGAAAGCTAAGAACTACAAAATATAGACGGGCTCCCCCAGAATGTGTGCACCAAGAGATGGCACGACACACACATTCGGATCAACACTTCCCCTATATTTTATAGTCCAACAATACTAAGCACAAGATATATGAGAGAAGTGAATAAACAGGACAAACATGCATCTCACAATAAACTACAGTACTCTGACATGACATAAGTAATAAGGTAGCGATAGGGAGCATATGTCTCACACCACATGTCTAGAACTTAGGTCTCACACCAAACGAAACCAAAGAAGGACACCGAGAGAACACACAAGAAACCACAAGACGACTCAAAGCACGACACAAGAAGCAAATCCCTACACTCTCTCCCCCTTTGGCAGTGAGACACCAAAAAGGGCATAGAGTGACACTACGACTCCAGGTGATGGGAGGAGGAAGATCTCGAACATCACATCTCTGCATCTTCATCGTGGTTCGAAAACTGCTCGGCATCGGAGTCGGTCCAGTGGCAATTCTGATGAATCCAGTCCTCCTCTTCAGTGATCTGACCCTCAGACCCACTGGCAACAGTTGCTCCCATCTGACGCATGAGCTCCTTGTGGCGCGTCCTAGCATGCTTCTCCGCCACATGAGTCATGTACTGACCATGAGACTCCATGCAGAAAAGCTTATTCATCTTGTGCTTAACTTCTATGCCCACGACGGTTCTACACTAGAGGGGCCAAAGTTCTTCTCATGAGCATCAGTAGCAGCCTCACCCTCGGTCCCCATGGCAGCAGCAGCAGCAGACGGACCCCCTGTGGCAGCAGTAGCAGATGGACCCCCTGTGTGAGGCGCTGTCTAGTTGTCCTTCTTCCTCAGACGCTTGATCTCATGAGAAACCAAGTCTCCAGTCTCTAGCAGCACTCTGGGATAAGTCTGTGCCCACGCCCTCTCAATGAGCCTCATGATAAATGGACCATAGATAGGACACTTGCGCTCAGACACGGCAGATAGAAGTTTAGACCACATGACATGAGAGATATCCAGGCTCTTTCGAGTGCTTGCTTCCTTCTCATGCTGACAGAAAAGGAGCATGTCCACGAGGTAAGAGTGGACCATATCCAGATTACCGATCCGAGGGAAGAGAGTCTCACGGAATATGCGATGAAGAATGTCCAGATACGGAGACAGCTCATAGGTCTTCTTCTCAGTTACTGGGTGAACCTTCATAGTGCAGTAGGGCCAAAGGGCTTGCTTGTGGGTGGATGTAGCATTGCGGTGAGGACGGAAACCGACAGGAGTCTCAAGCCCGTTATCCACCACATCAAGTAACCCCATGAACGCCTACCACTTGACGGAAAGCAGCTTGCCATTGGTCATCCAAGTCAGAGTCCTGTCGACATCCGTCCCAAGATGGACGGTGGCATAGAATTGAGCCACCAAATCCGCATCAAAATCCTTGTTGAATTGCATGATCCTGAGAATGTTCAACTGAGTGCACACCTGAAGGGCTTCGCCAAAGTACTCTGGGTCCTTCTCCATAGCATCAGTATCAACGGAGCGAACATCAACAAAAAGGTTCTTCTTGGCCTTGATCACATCAAAGTAGATGGCAAACTGAAAACGGTTCCAGAACGGGCGGTTGACCAAAGTGGGTTCTTGGTCCACCGCATAGGGGTTGCGGCGACGCTTCGCCCAAAACTTCTTGTTGGTCATCTCAGTCACAGTCTTCCCTTTGGGCTTGTGGGCGGCTCGCTTTGATTGCTGAGGAGGTGGAGGAACACTTGCAGATGCACTTGCTGGAGGCGGTTGGGTGCTCGAGGAACCACCGGCTGGCTCTGAGGTGCGGTAGCGTTTTGATGTGGCACGCCCGGGGTTGATACGGAGACCTTGCTGCTCGGAAAGGTCATCACCTGGAGCCAAACACAAGAACACGCAAAACAACCAGAAAGAATTGAGCATAAGCCAACAAACTCAATAAAAAGATCAAGGTAAGGCAGGACAATGATGGAAATTGGCATGCAGCGGTAGTACCGTGACCTGCCCACGGTAGTACCGCCCCAAAGGGAGCAATAGTACCGCTCTAGGTCAAGCGGTAGTACCGCTCCAAAGAGAGCGGTAGTACTGCTTGAGGCGGAGAAACAGTAGTTTCTTAAGGCACAAGGCGGTGAAACAGCGGGTTCCTACTACCGTGGTCAGATCCGGCACTACCGGCCTACCAAATTCAAAAATAATCCTACCAAACTCTAATCGAGATAGTATAGTTGCCTTCTCCAACCAACTCAAGCCTAGATTTAGCCAAAAATCTGGAGATGCAACCACCATTGCCCCTAAGAAACAAGATCTGAAAAAGAGACAAAACGAAAGAAGGAACGGGGGCAATACCGGCATCCATGGCAAGAGGACGAGGTGGGGATCGACTCCACCAAAGGAAATGGAGAGGGACGCCCCGGAGACGGAGATCCGCCGGAGCCCTCCCACGGCGAGTGGAGGCTGGAGAGAGGAAGAGAAAAGAGGGGCGAAGTGAATGGGTATGGGGGAGAAGAAACCTCCCCCTGCCCCGACTTAACCCCCTGTTCTCGTCCCCAGCGGTAGTACCGTGCTGGGGGGCGGTAGTACCGCTTACGAGCGGTAGTACCGCGCACCACCAGCGGTAGTACCGCCCAGCATGCCACGGCAACTAAACAAACACGGCTTTAGCTCGACGAAATGACAAAAACGACAAGAGAAAAAAACACCAGCAAACGACCAAGACACACCTCTTTAAAAGAGGGCGGTAGCCGAGGCCACCTATGTTTGAGTCAAAAGGTATGGCACCATGAAGATTTTAACCTTGGGCCCATGACCAAAACTCATCTTTGAAGCACAAGTGCCATCAACAATGGCTAAAGTGAAAGACTTGATCAATTTATGCATAATGGGGGGAGGGAGAGTTCATTGAGAGAACAACACTCCCCCTATGTCCATGCCTACACCTAAACTAGACAACAAATTGAGCGTGGTAGGGTGTGCACGGGTTCAAGCCACATTGCTTGAATTAATGATATTTAGCTCATGCCTTAACTCGCGAAATCTTGCTTCATCCAAGGGCTTCGTGAAAATATCTGCAAGGTTGTCATGAGTGTTGACATAGTTGAGCTCGATCTCTCCTTGCCTAATGTGATCCCGGATGAAGTGATACCGAATCTCAATATGCTTTGTCTTGAAGTGTTGCACTGGGTTGAGAGAAATCTTGATGGCACTTTCATTGTCACACCAAAGAGGCACTTTGTCACAAGTGACACCGTAATCCTTTAAAGTTTGCCTCATCCATAGAAGTTGTGCACAACAACTACCGGCGGCAACATACTCCGCCTCAATGGACGAGAGAGACACACAACTTTGCTTTTTGGAAGACCAACTTACCAAAGAGCAACCAAGGAATTGGCACCCTCCGGAAGTGGACTTCCTATCCACTTTGTCTCCGGCCCAATCGGAATCCGAGTACCCTACAAGCTTGAAGTTTGATCCTCTTGGGTACCATAAGCCAAAGTTTGGGGTATGAGCCAAATATCGAAAGATTCGTTTGACCGCCACATAGTGACTTTCCTTAGGTGCGGCTTGAAACTGTGCACAAATTCCCACACTCAACATGATGTCCGGTCTAGATGCACAAAGGTAAAGCAAGGATCCAATCATGGAACGATATACCTTTTGATCCACCACTTTACCATTGGGATCTAAGTCAAGTTGGCACTTGGTGGGCGTTGGAGTGGAGGCCGGCTTGACGTCACTTAGCTTGAATCTCTTGAGCATGTCTTGAGTGTATTTGGATTGATTGATGAAGGTTCCTTCTCTTCTTTGCTTCACTTCGAACCCTAGAAAGAACTTCAACTCTCCCATGGAGGACATCTCAAACTTTGAGGTCATGAGAGCGACAAATTCCTCATTGAAAGCTTTGTTAGGAGAACCAAAGATAATATCATCAACATATAATTGGCACACAAACAACTCCCCTTTGACCTTCTTAGTAAAAAGAGTGGGGTCGAT
This sequence comes from Triticum urartu, assembly GCF_056163025.1. NCBI lineage: Eukaryota > Viridiplantae > Streptophyta > Magnoliopsida > Poales > Poaceae > Triticum > Triticum urartu. Next base: position 485,431,213 of record NC_141875.1, read on the forward strand.
TAGCCCAACTTCAAAACCACGGTCTTGTAACAACTCGGTAAGGTGGTCATACCACGCACGTGGGGCTTGTTTAAGGCCATAGAGTGCCTTATCGAGTTGATACACATGATCGGGAAAGTAGGGATCCTCGAACCCGGGGGGTTGCTTGACGTAAACCAATTCATTAATGGGACCATTAAGAAAAGCACTCTTCACATCCATTTGTTGTAACTTAAAGTTATGATGAGAAGCATATGCAATCAACATGCGAATGGATTCAAGACGAGCAACGGGAGCAAAGGTTTCACCGTAGTCGATACCCTCGACTTGGGAGTAGCCTTGTGCTACCAAATGAGCCTTGTTGCGAATGATAATCCCATGGGCATCTTGCTTGTTCTTGAATATCCACTTGGTTCCAATGACATTGTGGTTCCCCGTTGGCCTTGGCACCAATCTCCACACTTTGTTGCGCTCGAAGTTGTTGAGTTCTTTGTGCATGGCATTGAGACAATCCGGATCTTCTAGCGCCTCATAGACCTTGTGGGGTTCCACACAAGAGACAAATGCGTGATGCTCACAATAATTTGCTAATTGTCTACGAGTGCTTACCCCCTTTCTTAAGCTTCCAAGCACATTCGTCATGAGATGATCCTTGGTGGAGAGCTTGGAAGCAACGTTGGCGGCATGACGCTCTAATTCCTCCTCGGTGGTGAGTTGAGGAGCGGTTACTTGATCATCTTGAGCGCCGTTATGAACTTGTTCTTGATCTTGAACTTGCTCGGGGGAGAGAACTTGACCTTGGGCATCACTTGGTGTGTTAACACCGTCTTGAGTATGATCTTGCCCTTGGTCTTGTTCATGAGGTTGAGGGCCTTCACTTTGTTCTTTGAAAGCGTGTGGGCCTTGGGTTGGTGATGGCTCCACTTGAGTGGAGCATTGTCCTTCTCCTTCGGCCACAAGGGGTTCCTCAATGGGTAGGATGAAACCAACACCCATTCTTCTTATGGCTTGAGGAGGAATTTCATCACCTACATCACAAGTGCCACTTTGCTCCACTTGGGAGCCGTTATTCTCATCAAACTCCACGTTACACGTCTCCTCAATAAGTCCCGTGGATTTATTGAGGACATGGTAAGCATGAGAGTTTGTAGCATAACCAACAAATATGCCCTCATAAGCTCTAGCCTCAAATTTAGACAACTGAACACCTTTCTTGAGAATGAAACACTTACACCCGAACACCCGAAAGTACTTGAGGTTGGGCTTGTTACCGGTGAGTATCTCATATGGAGTCTTGTTCAAGCCCTTGCGGAGGTAGAGTCGATTGGATGCATGACATGCGGTGTTGATGGCTTCGGCCCAAAAGTTGTATGGAGTCTTGAACTCCGCCATCATGGTCCTTGCCGCATCCATCAACGTCCGGTTCTTCCTCTCCGCAACACCGTTTTGTTGAGGGGTGTAGGGTGCAGAATATTGATGCTTGATCCCCTCATCACTAAGAAACTCATCCAAGGTGTAGTTCTTGAACTCGGTGCCGTTGTCACTTCTTATTGTCAAGATCTTTGCATTGTGTTGACGTTGTGCTTCATTTGCAAAGTCAATGACGGTTTGTTGGGTCTCGCTCTTCCTCTTGAAGAAATACACCCAAGTATATCTTGAATAGTCATCCACAATCACCAAGCAATACTTCCTACCCCCAAGACTATCAAAGGATGGAGGCCCAAAGAGATCCAACTGAAGGAGCTCCAAAGGCCTCTTCGAGTAAATGATAGTCGTGGGAGGGTGAACCTTCTCATGAAGCTTTCCTTCGATACAAGCACTGCAAGCACGATCTTTAGCAAAACTAACATTCATTAGTCCATGGACATGGTCCCCCTTGAGAAGACTTTGCAAAGATCTCATGTTGACATGTGCTAAAGGGCGATGCCAAAGCCATCCCACATCAACTTTAGCCATTAGGCATGTCGCGATCTTAGTGGGTCGCTCCGAAAAGTTAATCATATATAGACCATTCTCGACATGCCCAACAAAGGCTACTTTAAGAGTCTTGCTCCACAAGAGGGCCATGGTATCAATATCAAAGAAAGTGGCAAAGCCCGTGATTGCAAGTTGACGAACGGAAAGTAAATTGTATGCAAGGGACTCAACAAGCAGGACCTTCTCGATCGTGAGATAATGAGAGATGACAACCTTGCCAAGTCCCAATACTTTAGAAGATGAGGCATCACCCAATCGACATTGATGGGCATAGATGGAATCTTGTGCAAATCCACAACCAAGTCCTTGCTTCTGGTCATATGATTTGTAGATCCACTATCGAGCAACCATGATCCCCCACCGGAAGCAAACACCTACAAGAGATCAATGCTTGGTTTTAGGTACCCATTTTGTAATGGGTCCTTTGATGTTAGTAACAAGGGTCTTAGGAACCCAAATAGACCATTCAATGTACTCATGAGGAGAACCAATAAATTTGGCATAAACATGCCCATCACTAGCACGACATAACACATAAGAAGGATTAAAGTCGCCGGCTTTGTTGGGAGGGGTGGAATTACCCTTTTTGACACCGCCACCCTTCGCATTGTTCTTCTTCTCCTAGGAAGCACTCTCTCCTTCCTTCACAAAAGTTTGCTTGAGAGGTGGAGGTCGTTTGGTCTTGTTATCCTTCTTCTTGTTCTTGGGCTTGGGTGCGAACCCAATCCTCTCCTTGGCCACAACTTCCTTTTGATTTCTCAAAAGGTCGTTTAGGTTCTTCTCACCTTGTATGCATGACACAATGCCTTTCTCAAGTTGCTCCTTCAACTTAACATTCTCCTCAATAAGATGCACATGCTCACAACAAGTGTTAGTAGCATTTGCATTATCAATTAACACCATACGAGGAAATGTGGCTTTCTCCTTGGTTAGCTTCACTTGGAGTTGATCATGAGACTCCTTGAGGGTAGCATGAACACCCTTCAAGACTTTGTGAGCCTTGTCGAGAATGTCAAACTCCTCTTTGAGTATAGCAAGATAAACCCCAAGCTTTGCCTTCTCGGAGTTTAGCACACAAGAAACAACAAGAGCATGATCAAGATCTTTCTTTAATTTAGCATGATCATCGTTGTGAGACTCCTCAAAAGCCAAATGAAGACCACACTCTTCCTCAAGAGCATTGGAAAGATCCGAAATCTCATCGGCATAGTCACGACTATGCCCCTCCATCCTAGAGATGGTATCTTCGTGAGCCTCGATCATGTCATTGGCTTCACCAAGTTGTTCCAAGAGAGCAACAAAGTGCTTCTTGGATTTACCCTTGAGTTTACCCATAAAGGCCTCAAACTCATTCACCTCCACATTAGTTCCCTCATGTTCATCACTTCTATCCGTCGAAGAAGGATGATTAATGATGGTAGTTTTGATGTTGGGGGTTACCTTGTTGGTGGCTTTAGCCATGAGGAAATTGGCGGTGATGCTCTCATTGGGTGAGTCAAAGAGAGACACCCGTGGAGTCGTCGCAATGGCAACGGAGGCCATGGAAACTGACTCACCATCTTCATCATCGTCATCATCCTCATTGTACTCTTCTTGTACCACAAATGCCTTGGGAGGAGTCTTCTTGGTGAAGTTTCTCTTGTTGGGGAACGACGTGGCCTTGTCCTTTCGGATGAGCTTGCCACCATTGTATTCCCTCTTCTCATAAGGGCACTCCGCAACAAGGTGGCTTACATTTCCACAATTGAAACAAGTCCTCACTCATTGCTTGCCCTTTGCGCCACTTGAATTGTTCTTGTTGAAGTTGGGCCTTGAGTTCTTCTTGCTCCAAAATTGCCTTGAAGCAAGGGCCATGTGTTCATGATAGGCATACTTCGTATCTTCGAGGTTGCTCTCCTCTTCTTCCTCTTCATCCTCTTCCTCCATACTAACCTTGGGCTTTAGAGCAAGGTTGGGTTTCTTTACTCTTTGAGAGCGAAGTACCGCATTGTCGGCGGTCTTGTCCAAGATGCTCATAGCAACGAACTCATCCAACACATCACTTGAGGACAAGGTGTGGAAGCCCGGCCTTTGACGAATGACGGAGGACATGGCTTTGTGGTAGGGCATCATTGCCTTGAGGAATTTGCACTTGATCCAATTGTCATCTGTGTCCTTGCTTCCATGATCTCGGAGCGAGACCGCGAGTTTGGTTACCCTCCGATAGAGCTCACGAGGTTCTTCATCTTCTTTCATTGCAAACTCATCGGCTTCATCTTGCACCACTTCATAGTTGGAGCATTGAATGCTTGCGCTTCCCAGGTAGAGGGAAACCACTTGGCGCCAAGCATCTTTGGCCAAGGAGTAGGGCCAGAGATGAGGAAGGTATTCGGGTGGGATGGCTTCTTGAATGATGAAGAGAGCATTCTCACTGAATTGTTTATCCACGGCTTCTCTAGGAGTGAAGTTGCTTCGGTCATGTGGATAGAAACCTTCTTCAATGATTCTCCAAAGGTTAGTGTTCACATGATTTAAATGACACTTAAAACGATAGACCCAAGAATCAAATTCTACATTCTTCTCAATCTTAGGGGCCGGGCTGGCATGATTCAAATGAGTGGAAGGGAGAGGTCCACCATAGACAAGTGGAGGTTCCACATGGGCAAAGATGTCGGTGCCACTTTTACCACTAGAAGGAAGGGCTTTCTCGCTAGTAGCTTCCCCCTTATCGGAGGTAGCATCCGTCACCTTGTTGGTGGGATCACCCACTTTCAATGGTGCAGTGGAAAGTTTAAGCCCTTCTAAGAATTCATTAAACATGCCTTTGACCTCGGTCGTCATGGAGGTTTTGAATGTGTCCAACGCCACATTGAACTCCTCACGAGAGACCGCGGTTCCCCCATCTCCCGTAGAAGATACCGGATTTGCACCGGAGTGCTCCTCCTCACCTTCTACAACGTCAACCATACTCTTCGGACGGTAAAGTCCTTAATAAAGAGACGAGGCTCTGATACCAATTGAAAGGATCGATATAGTTGACTAGAGGGGGGGGTGAATAGGCAACTAACAATTTTTAGCTTTTCTTTAACAATTTAAACTTTGCATCAAAGTAGGTTGTCTAGATATGCAACTAAGTGAGCAACCTATATGATGCAACAATGATAAGTACACAAGCAAGCAAGAGATATATCACAAATAAGCTTGCACAAGTAAAGGCATGGGATAACCAAGAGTGGAGCCGGTGGAGACGAGGATGTGTTACCGAAGTTCCTTCCCTTTGAAGGGAAGTACGTCCCGTTGGAGCGGTGTGGAGGCACAATGCTCCCCAAGATGCCACTAGGGCCACCGTATTCTCCTCACGCCCTCACACAATGTGAGATGCCGCGATTCCACTATTGGTGCCCTTGGAGGCGGCGATCGAACCTTTACAAACAAGGTTGGGACAATCTCCACAACTTAGTTGGAGGCTCCCAACGACACCACGAAGCTTCACCACAATGGACTATGGCTCCGCGGTGACCTCAACCTTCTAGGGTGCTCAAACACCCAAGAGTAACAAGATCCACAAGGGATTAGTGGGGGGAATCAAATTTCTCTTGGTGGAAGTGTAGATCGGGGCCTTCTCAACCACTCCCGAGCAAATCAACAAGTTTGATTGGCTAGGGAGTGAGATCGGGCGAAAATGGAGCTTGGAGCAACAATGGAGCTTAGGGTTGGAAGAGGTGGTCAACTAGAGGAAGAAGACACCCCTTATATAGTTGTGGACAAAATCCAACCATTATCCACCTAACCAGCCCACGACATGCGGTACTACCGCCCCTGACCAGCGGTACTACCGTAAGGCCATGCGGTACTTCCGCCCCTGACCAGCGGTACTACCGCAAGGCCATGCGGCATTACCGTGAGGGACCGTGGTACTACTGCAGCAACAACAGAAGCTAGGACAGACGTGTCCACAAGGGCTGAGGGCGGTACTGCCACAGGCGCGGTACTACCGCCCCCCTTGCGGTACTACCGAAAGGCACGAAACTCCTAGCCTGGGAAGAGCCCTGGATGAATAAAAATACATCTGTGGCTACTTTCGCTGGAAAACAGACGATGCAAAAATTCGACATGGTACTACCGCTGAGGAGCAGTACTACCGCCTGGCAGCTGAGCCAGGCCGCGCACGGTACTACCGCGCATGGGGTGCGGTACTACCGCGGAGGCGCGGATGTAAAAGATTACATCCGCCCCTACTACCGCGAAGAAGCGACACTTAGCCTGGGTGCCACAATACTATGGCTCCGGAGGAGCGGTACTACCGTGGGCTCCTGCGGTACTAACGCGCCGAAGTACGGTACTACCGCTGGTGCCTGTGGTACTACCGCTCCAGGGAGCAGTACTACCACAAGCCCAATATCAGCAACCTAGGACAAAGCAAAGAGGATAAACGGAGGATGCTCCAATGCGTATGGGAAAGGTGGAGACAAGGAAGAAAACGTGTATGTGATGATTCCACCTGAACCTTTCTGACGCGGACCCCCTCTTAATAGTACGGCTTTCCTACGACTCAAATCCACCAAAAAGAAACATAGAAAAATGCCGTCTTCAATAGTCTTTGAGGGGCACCAAACCGTCTTGTGCCTAGCGATGAAACGTCTGGGAAACTCAAGGCACACGATTAGTCCGCAAAAGCATTGTCATCAATCACCAAAACACCTTAGGGATAAATATGCCCTTACACTTAATACACTAGATGCATGCTGGATAGCGGCCGATGTGTGGAGTAATAGTATTAGATGTAGGCAGGAGTCGGTCTACTAATCTTGGACGTGATGCCTATATAATGATCATTGCGTGGATATCGTCAGAATTATTTGAAGTTCTATTAATTGCCCAATAGTAATTTCTTTACCCACCATATGCTATTTCTTGAGAGAAGACATTAGTGAAATCTACGGCCCTCGGGTCTATTTTCTCATCATATATTTTCAGATCTATATTGCCATTTGCCTTTTTGTTTGCATCTTTTATTTTCAGATCTATATAATCAAAAACCCAAAAATACCTCACTAAATTTTATTTGTTGTTATTCTATTTGCATCTACCAAATTATATCTTTACCAATCTTTTACCCGGGAGGGATTGACAACCCCTCTTACGCGTCGGGTTGCAAGTATTTGTTCTTTGTGTGCATGTACCATTTACATAGTGTTGCTTGGTTCTCCTACTGGTTCGATAACCTTGGTTTCATCACTGAGGGAAATACCTACCATAGTTGTGCTGCATCATCGCTTCCTATTCGTGGAAAAACTGACGCGAACACGAGCCATCATAGTACTGCATCATCTCTTCCTCTTTGGGGAAATACCGACGCAATCTCAAGCGACATGAGTGGTCCTGTCGCCCCGTCTCACAGACTTATGGAAAGGGCTAAGAATTCCTGACCGTGCCACGTAGTTATCTCACAGGTACCTCCAGGTAAACCCTACTTCACATCACTCGCAGGTACCCCTCGAGGCCAACTCGATGCCATCATGGTTCTGGGGTAAAGTCATAGTAACCGTGTGTTCATAACACCAAGGGGGAATCCCAGGGATCATCCTCGATGGATTCCACTTGATGTAACCATCAAGGTGAACTTGGAGGAATCACCCTCGGGGGTTCACTCTTGATGTGTTGCATGACAAAGTCGTCATCAGGAGTGGTGAAGGAGGAATCACCCTTCGTAGACCACGGTTGATTAACTACACTATAGAAATCTCATCAGAAATGCTATACGAGGTATCATCCTTGGCACTCGATAGTAACCCTATAGTGTCGTACAACTAAGGGCATGTGATGTGATGTGTCGGGCTCAGGACGCCGATCAAGTTGATCGATTCATAAGTCATTGATATGTATCCAACGTATCTATAATTTTTTTATTGTAACATGTTGTTTTGATATCAATCTTGGATGTTTTATAATCATTTTATAGTCATTTTATATCACTTTTTGGTACTAACCTATTGACATAGTGGCAAGTGCCAGTTCCTGTTTTTTCCGTGTTTTTCACATTGCAGAAAATCAATATCAAACGGAGTCCAAATGCCTTGAAACTTTAGGAAGATTTTTATGGACCAGAAGGACCATGTTGGGCCCTGGTTGCACCTGGGGGAGTCCCGAGGAGGGGACAACCCACCAGGGCGCGCCAGGAGGCCAAGGCGCTCCCTGGTGGGTTCTGTCCACCTCGGGTGCCCCCAGACCGCCTCTTTGCTCTATAAATACCCCAAAAATATGAGAACGCTAGGGGAGTCAACGAAATATTCATCCAGCCGCCGCAGAGTCCAGAACCACCAGATCCAATCTAGACACCATCTCGGATGGGGTTCACCACCTCCATTGGTGCCTCTCCGATGATGCGTGAGTAGTTCTTTGTAGACCTTCGGGTCCGTAGTTAGTAGCTAGATGGCTTCATCTCTCTCTCTTGATTCTCAATACAATGGTATCTTGGAGATCCATATGATGTAACTCTTTTTGCGGTGTATTTGTTGGGTTCTGATGAACGTTGAGTTTATGATCAGTCATATCTTTTTATATCCATGAAAGTTATTTGAGTTTCTTTGATCTCTTATATGCATGATCTCTTATAGCCTCGTATTTCTTCTCCAATATTTGGGTTTTGTTTGGCCAACTTGATCTATTTATCTTGCAATGGAAAGAGGTGCCCAGTAGTGGGTTTGATCTTACGGTGCTTGATCCCAATGACAGAAAGGGAACCGACACGTATGTATCGTTGCTACTGAGGATAAAAAGATGGGATCTATATCTACGCAATAGATAAACATATCTTTTCTACATCATGTCATCATTCTTATTGCATTACTCCGTTTTCCCATGAACTTAATACACTAGGTGCATGCTGGACAGCGGTCGATGTGTGGAGTAATAGTAGTAGATGCAGGTAGGAGTCGGTCTACTAATCTTGGACATGGTGCCTATGTAATGATGATTGCCTAGATATCGTCATAATTATTTGAGGTTCTATCAATTCCCCAACAGTAATTTGTTTACCCATCGTTTGCTATCTTTCTCGAGAGAAGCCACTAGTGAAACCTACGGCCCCCGGGTCTTCTTCCTCATATATTTGCTTGCGATCTACTTTTCCTTTGCATTTTTATTCAGATCGATTAAACCAAAAATACAAAAATACCTTGCTGCACTTTATTTTATTTGCAATCTATTATTTCAATCTACTACAAATTTCTGGCATCGTTACCCGAAAGGGATTGACAACCCCTTTAACACGTCGGGTTGCAAGGTGTTGTTATTTGTGTGCAGGTGATGTTTACGTTGTGTTGCTTGGTTCACCTACTGGTTCGATAACCTTGGTTTCTTCATTGAGGTAAATAGCTACCGCCGTTGTGCTGCATCATCCCTTCCTCTTTGGGGAAATACCGACGTAGTCCTAGCAGATAGGAGCTTTTTTGGCGCTATCGTCAGATAGCAATCAAAAGGAATTTCTGGCGCCGTTGCCGGGGAGGGTCTTCTACATAACCAGGTTCCTAATCACAAATATCATGTCCTTGCAATTTACATTATTTGCCATTTGCCTCTCGTTTTCCTCTCCCCACTTCACAAAAATTTGTCATTTTATTCGCCTCTTTTTCTCGTTCGCTGTTTTCTTGCTGGATCTGTTTTGTCTGTGCAATCTTGTAGTGTAATCATCATGACTCGAGAGAACACCAAGTTATGTGATTTCTCAAATACCAACAACAATGATTTTATTGGCACTCCGCTTTCTCCTCTCCCACCACTAGTGCGGAAACTTGTGATATTAATACTGCTTTGCTGAATCTTGTTATGAAAGACCAATTTTCTAGTACTCCTAATGAGGATGCCGCGTCCCATCTTAATACCTTCATGGAATTATGCGATATGCAAAAGAAAAAAGATGTGGACAATGATGTCGTCAAGATGAAATTATTTCTGTTTTCTTTGCGTGATTCTGCAAAAAATTGGTTCTCTTCTTTGCCTCGCAATAGTATCAATTCTTGGAATAAGTGCAAATATGCTTTTATCACTAAGTATTTTCCTCCCGCAAAATTATTTCCCTTAGAACCCATATCATGAGTTTCAAGCAATTTTAACATGAGCATGTTGCACAATCTTGGGAAAGGATGAAAATGATGCTAAGGAATTGCCCAACTCATGGGTTAAATCTTTGGATGGTCATACAAAAATTTTATGCGGGGTTGAATTTTGTTTCTCCTAATCTTTTAGATTCCGCCGTGGGTGATACTTTTATGGAAATTACTTTGGGTGAATCCACCAAATTTCTTGAGAATATTATGGAAAATTATTCGCAATGGCATACCGAAAGAGCTCCTACTAGTAAAAAAGTTAATTCGGTTGAAGAAATTTCTTCTGTGAGTGAAAAAGTTGATGCTCTTGTGAAATTGGTTGCTAGTAGAAGTGCTCCTATTGATCTTAATGATATGCCTTTGTCTACTTTGATTTAGCAAAATAGTGATGCCATAGATGTGAATTTTATCTCTCGAAATAATATCAACAACAATGCTTATAGAGGTAATTTTAATCCTAGGCCTTTTCCTAGTAATTCCTCTAATAATTATGGTAATTCCTATGGAAATCAATCTTATAATAATAATAGGAGCACCTCTGATCTTGAGAATAATATTAAAGAATTTGTCAACACGCAAAAAGTTTTCAACACTTCCATAGAAGAAAAGTTGAATAAGATTGATGATTTGTCTAGAAGTGTTGATAGAATTGCTCGTGATGTGGAAAATCTCAAGTTGAAAATTTATGTGCCTAAGGTTGATGAAGAAATAAAAGCCCTTTATGTTTCTATGGATGAAAGTAAGAAAAGAACCGCTATGCTTAGAGATAAAAGAGAATTTTTAGAAAAAGCATTTTCTAGTGATTTGTTTCGCAAAAGTGATGAAGATCTTAAAATTATTGGTGTTTATTTTATTGATTCCTTGTTTAATAAAGTTAATATTGATGAAAAAGGGACTGGATAAGAGTTAACTTTAGGTAGAAGGCATCCCAATATTACGGAGGGTGAAAATCTTGTTGAGAAAATTGATGAAAGTGGGTTTGGAGAGGTCAAAACTTTAGCTAGTGATGTACCCACTCTTTTGGATTACAAAGACTTTAATTATGATAGTTGCTCTTTGATTGATTGTATTTCTTTGTTGCAATCCATGCTAAATTCACCCCATTCTTATGAACAAAATAAAGCTTTTACTAAACATATTGTTGATGCTATGATGAAAGCTTTGGAAGAACAATTGGAATTAGAAGTATCAATTCCTAGAAACTTGCATTATGAATGGGAACCTACTATCAAAGTCAAGATTAAAAATTATGAGTGTTTTGCTTTGTGTGACTTGGGTGCTAGTGTTTCTACAATTCCGAAATCTTTATGTGATGTGCTTGGTCTTACTAATCTTGAATAATGTTCTTTGAATTTGCACTTGGCGGATTCTACTATTAAAAAGCCTATGGGAAGAATTGATGATGTCCTATCAAAATAGTAAAATTGCTACAGACTGTTCTGTTTTGACAGATTCTGTTTTCTTTGTGTTGTGTGCTTATTTTGATGGCTCTATGGTTTTCTTTGATGAGTTTTTTCCGTAGAAAAGTTGGAATACAGTAGATATAATACAAAAAGAAAACATGAATTTGTTTTATACAACACTTATAGTAGTGGTTTATGTTACATCCATTTTGTACCATACTTTTATATCGATATTTATTGCAGTATGGGTTGTTATTACACATTATGTCACAATACTTATGCATTTTCTCTCTTATTTTACAAGGTTTACATGAAGAGGGAGAATGCCGACAGCTGGAATTCTGGGCTAGAAAAGGAGCAAATATTAGAGACCTATTCTGCACAACTCCAAAAGTCCTGAAACTCCATGAAAGTCAGTTTACGAATATATTAAAAATATTGGGCGAAGAAAGCACCAGAGGGGGGCCACCCACTGTCCACGAGGGTGGAGGGCGCGCCCCCTGCCTCGTGGGCCACCTGGAAGCTCCCCGATGCCCATCTTCTGGTATAAGGTGTCTTTTGCCCTGGAATAAAATCAGAAGGAAGCTTTCGGGACGAAGCGCCACCGTCTTGAGGCGGAACCTTGGCGGAACCAATCTAGGGCTCTGGTGGAGCTATTCTGCTGGGGAAACATCCCTTCGGGAGGAGGAAATCATCACCATCATCATCACCATCGATCCTCTCATCGGGAGGGGGTCAATCTCCATCAACACCTTCACCAGCAACATCTCCTCTCAAACCCTAGTTCATCTCCTGTATCCGATCTTTGTCTCAAAACCTCAGATTGGTACCTGGGGGTTGCTAGTAGTGTTGATTACTCCTTGTAGTTGATGCTAGTTGGTTTATTCGGTGGAAGATTATATGTTCAGATCCTTTATGCACATTAATACCCCTCTGATTATGAACATGAATATGATTTGTGAGTAGTTACGTTTGTTCCTGAGGACATGGGAGAAGTCTTGTTACAAGTAGTCGTGTGAATTTGGTATTCGTTCGATATTTTGATGAGATGTATGTTGTATTTCCTCTAGAGGTGTTATGTGAACGTCGACTACATGACACTTCACCATTGTTTGGGCCTAGGGGAAGGCATTGGGAAGTAATAAGTAGATGATGGGTTGCTAGAGTGACAGAAGCTTAAACCCTAGTTTATGTGTTGCTTCGTAAGGGGTTGATTTGGATCCATATGTTTCATGCTATGGTTAGGTTTACCTTAATTCTTCTTTCGTAGTTGCGAATTCTTGCGGGGGGCGGGGGGGGGGGGGGTGTTAATAATAAGTGAGATTCTGTTCCAAGGAAGGGCAGTACCCAAGCACCGGTCCACCCACATAAAAAATTATCAAAGTAACGAACGTGAATCATATGAGCATGATGAAAACTAGCTTGACGATAATTCCCATGTGTCCTCGGGAGCGCTTTCCTTTATATAAGAGTTTGTCCAGGCTTGTCCTTTCTACAAAAAGGATTGGGCCACCTTGCTGCACCTTGTTTACTTTTGTTACTTGTTTCCCGTTACGAATTACCTTATCACAAAACTATCTGTTACCGATAATTTCAGTGCTTGCAGAGAATACCTTACTGAAAACTGTTTGTCATTTCCTTCTGCTCCTCGTTGGGTTCGACACTCTTACTTATCTAAAGGACTACGATAGATCCCCTATACTTGTGGGTCATCAAGACTCTTTTCTAGTGCCGTTGCCGGGGAGTGAAGTGCCTTTGGTAGGTGGAATTTGGTAAGAAAAATTTATATAGTGTACTGAAATTTACTGTCACTTGTTGCTATGGAAAATAATCCTTTGAGGGGCTTGTTCGGGGTATCTTCACCCCGACCAGTAGAGCAAAGAGTTGCTCCTCGACCTACTAAACCTACTGAAAATGTTTACTTTGAAATTCCTTCGGGTATGATAGAGAAACTGCTAGCAAATCCTTTTATAGGAGATGGAACATTACATATCGATATGCACCCAATCTATGTGGATGAAGTTTGTGGATTATTTAAGCTTGCAGGTCTGCCCGAGGATGTTATCAAGATGAAGGTCTTCCCTTTATCTTTGAAGGGAAAGGCGTTGACATGGTTTAGGCTATGCGATGATATTGGATCGTGGAACTACAACCGATTGAAATTGGAATTTCATCAAAAGTTTTATCCTATGCATTTGGTTCATCGTGATCGTAATTATATAGATAATTTTGGCCTCGCGAAGGATATAGTATCGCTCAAGCTTGGGGGAGGCTTAAGTCAATGTTATATTCATGCCCCAATCATTAGCTCTCAAGAGAAATTATTATTCAAAACTTTTATGCTCGTCTTTCTCTCAATAATCGCTCCATGCTCGATACTTCTTGTACTGGTTCTTTTATGACGAAGACTATTGAATTCAGATGGGATTTATTGGAAAGAATTAAATGCAACTCTGAAGATTTGGAACTCGATGAAGGTAAGGAGTCAGGTATAACACCTAAGTTTGATTGTGTTAAATCTTTTATGGATACCGATGCTTTTCGTGAATTTAGCACTAAATATGGACTTGACTCTGAGATAGTAGCTTCTTTCTATGAATCATTTGCTACTCATGTTGATCTCCCTAAGGAGAAGTGGTTTAAATATCATCCTCACATTGAAGTAAAAGTAGTCAAACCTATTAAAGTTGAAGAAAAGACTATCACTTATAATGTTGATCCTATTGTTCCTACAGCTTATATTGAGAAACCACCTTTCCCTGTTAGAATAATGGATCATGCTAAAGCTTCAACTTTGGTTCGTAAGAGTAATGCTAAAACACCTACACCCTCTGAGCAAATTAAAGTTGAACCTAGTATTGCTATGGTTAAGGATCTCTTGGTCGATAATATTGATGGGCATGTTATTTACTTCTGTGATGAAGCTACTAGAATTGCTAGACCCGATACTAAAAATAAACATAGACCTGTTGTTGGCATGCCTGTTGTTTCTGTTAAAATAGGAGATCATTGTTATCATGGCTATGTGATATGGGTGCTAGTGTCAGTGAAATACCATATCATGGCATATGTGATAAAGAAATTATGCATGATATTGCACCTGCTGAGATAGAAGATATTGATGTTACTATTAAGCTTGCCAATAGAGATACTATTTCACCAGTTGGGATTGTTAGAGATGTTGAAGTCTTGTGTGGGAAAATTGAATATCCTACTGATTTTCTTTTTCTTGCTCCCCCACCAGATGACCTTTGTCCCATTATATTTGGTAGACCCTTCTTGAATACTGTTAATGCTAAGATAGACTACAAAAAGGATATTGTTACTGTTGGTTTAGGGGATGTGTCTCATGATTTTAATTTTTCTAAATTTCGTAGACAACCCCATGATAAAGAATTGCCTAGTGAAGATGAAATTATTGGCTTGCTTCTATTGTCGTGCCTCCTAATGATCCTTTAGAACAATATTTGCCAGACCATGGAAAATGATATGTTTATGAATGAAAGAAGGGAAATAGATGAATTATTCTTTAAACATGGATCTATTTTGAAACACAACTTTCCTGTTGAAATTCTAGGGGATCCTCCTCCACCCAAGGGTGATCCCGTGTTTGAGCTTAAACCATTACCTGGTACTCTTAAATATGCTTATCTTGATGAAAAGAAGATATATCCTGTTATTATTAGTCCTAACCTTTCAGAGTAGGAAGAAGAGAAATTATTGAAAACTCTAAAGAATCACCGTACTGCTATTGGATATACTCTTGATGATCTTAAGGGCATTAGTCCCACTCTATGCCAGCACAAAATAAAATTGGAGAAATACGCTAAACCGGTTGTTGATCACCAACGACGGTTAAATCCTAAGATGAAAGAGGTGGTAAGAAATGAAATAATAAAGCTTGTGGAGGCAGGTATAATTTATCTTGTTCCTGATAGTCAGTGGGTAAGTCCTGTCCATTGTGTCCTTAAGAAGGGAGGTATTACTGTTGTTACTAATGATAAAGACGAATTGATCCCACAAAGAATTGTTACAGGTTATAGAATGGTAATTGATTTCCGCAAATTAAATAAAGCTACTAGAAAGGATCATTACCCTTTACCTTTTATTGATCAAATGCTAGAAAGATTATCCAAACATACACATTTTTGCTTTCTAGACGGTTATTCTGGTTTCTCTCAAATACCTGTGTCGAAAGAGGATCAGGAACAGACCACTTTTACTTGCCCTTTCGGTACCTTTGCTTATAGACGTATGCCTTTTGGTTTATGTAATGCACCTGCTACCTTTCAAAGATGTATGACTGCTATATTCTCTGACTTTTGTGAAAAGATTGTTGAGGTTTTCATGGATGATTTCTCCGTGTATGGAACTTCTTTTGATGATTACTTAAGCAACCTTGATCGAGTTTTGCAGAGATGTGAAGAAACTAATCTTGTCTTGAATTGGGAGAAGTACCACTTTATGGTTAATGAAGGTATTCTCTTGGGGCATAAAATTTCTGAAAGAGGTATTGAAGTTGATAAAGCTAAAGTTGATGCTATTGAAAAGGTGTCGTGTCCTAAGGACAAAAGTTGCTAAGACTTCGGAAGACAAAACTTAGATCCTTGCTTTATGCCTAGCTAAGGGCGTAAACTATAGCGCTTGTTGGGAGGCAACCCAATGAATAAATTTTATTTTTGCTTTTTGCTTCCTGTTTTTGAGTGTTAGCACAATTATGCTACTGTTATGATTGTGTTTTTATGTTTTAATTAGTGTTTGTGCCAAGTAAAGCCATTAGGATCTTCTTGGGTGATAGTTGTTTGATCTTGATGAAAAAATAGAAACTTTTGCACTCACGAAAATCATTTTCATTTTTTTACCAGAGAGCGATAAAATAACCATTCCACTTGCAATAGATCAATATACAAATTTCTCAGGCCGTCCTAATTTTTCGGAATTTTTTGAGTTACATAAGTATTCGAAATAATCAGATTGCTACACACTGTTCTGTTTTGACAGATTCTGTTTTCTTTGTGTTCTGTGCTTATTTTGATGGCTCTATGTTTTTTGATGAGTTTTTGCCATAGAAAAGTTGGAATATAGTAGATATAATACAAGAACAAAATATGAATTGGTTTGATACAACACTTATAGTAGTGATTTATTATTCTTATACTAACGGAACTCACAAAGGTTTTGTTGAGTTTTGTGTGATTGAAGTTTTCAAGTTTTGGGTTATCTTATGATGGATGAAGGAATAAGGAGTGGAAGAGCCTAAGCTTGGGGATGCCCTGGCATCCCAAGCTATTATCCAAAAATGAGCAACCAACTAAGCTTGGGGATGCCCCTGAGTGGCCTCCCCTCTTTCTTCTAACGATCATCGGTATTTTACTCGAAACTATATTTTTATTCGTCAAATACTATGTGTTTTGCTTGGAGCGTCTTTTATGAAATGAGTCTTTGCTTGTTTTGTTGTTTTTTAAGTCTTGATACCTTGCTGGACACACCTATTTGAGAGAGCCAAAATTATGTCATGACTTGTTAGAATTGCTCTCTATGCTTCACTTAAATCTTTTATGAGCTAGGACTTGATCTAGTGCTTCACTTATATCTTTTTGAGCATGGTGTGCTTAGTATTTTTGAAGAAATTCTCTCTTGCTTCACTTCAATTATTTTGAGAGAAAGAAAATTTGTTATTCTCATGATCTTCACTTATATTTGTTTGAGCTTATGAAAAGCAATACAAGAAAATTAGTCCCAAAGTGATACATATCCAAGAAGGATAAAGAAAAAGAAAATGACATGAAGATCATTGGACAAAATAAACTTGATTCTTAGTAATAGTTTTGAGATATGATGATGTGATATGTGAGTCATCTTGATGAGTAATTATGTAAGAATATTGGTGTTAAGTTTTGTGATTCCCGAAGCATGCACGTATAGTCTCTTGTTATGCTATGATGTTGGAGCATGATTTATTATTGATTGTCTTCCTTATGAGTGGCGGTCGGGGACGAGCGATGGTCTTTTCCTGCCAATCTATCCCCCTAGGGGCGTGCATAGTAGTACTTTGCTTCGAGGGCTAATAAACTTTTGCAATAAGTATATGAGTTCTTTATGACTAATGTGAGTCCATGGATTATACGCACTCTTACCTTTTCGCAATTTGCTAGCCTCTACAGTACCGTGCATTGCCCTTTCTCATATCAAGACATGGTGCAAACTTCACAGGTGCATCCAAACCCTGTGATGTGATACACTCTATCACACATAAGACTTATTATATCTTCCTCAAAACAACCACCATACCTACCTATTATGGCTTTTCCATGGCCATTCCGAGATATATTGCCATACAACTTCCACCGCTTCCGTTTGATGGCTTGAGCATTCACTGTCGTATTGCTTTGCATGATCATATAGCTAACATAGTAGTTGTGGCTCAGCCAACGTTCATCATTTTTCATACATGGTACGCTAGATCATTGCACATCTTGGTACATGGCAGAGGCATTCATATAGAGTCATACTTTGTCATAGGTATCGAGTTGTAATTTTTATTTCTTTTTGTGTTATAAGTAAATAGAAGTGTGATGATCATCATTATTCATTTTTAGAGCAGTGCCCCAGTGAGGAAAGGATTATGGAGACTATGATTCCCCCACAAGTTGGGATGAGGCTCCGGACAATGAGAGAGAAAAAAAAGAAAAAGAAAATAATAATAATAAAAAAAATAAACAAAGAGAGAAGGGGCATTGTTAATATCCTCTAGCAGACTTGTGCTTCAAAGTAGCACCTTGTTTTTCGTATGGAGAGTCTCCTATGTTGTCACTTTCATATACTAGTGGGAATTTTTCATTGTAGGATTAGATGCACACCCACTTAGTTTACATATTGAGCTTTCATACACTTATAGCTCTCAGTGCATTCGTTGCATGGCAATCCCTACTCCTCACGTTTATATCGATTGATGGGCATCTCCATAGCCCGTTGGTTAGCCGCATCGATGTGAGACTTTCTTACTTTTTTGTCTTCTCTATTTACCCCTATCTTTATACTCTATTCCACCCGTAGTGCTATATCCATGGCTTGCGCTCATGTATTGCGTAAGAGTTGAAAAAGCTGATGCGTGGTAAAAAATATGAACCAGTTACTCGGCTTGTCATCGGGGTTGTGCATGATAAATACTTTGTGTTAAGAAGACAGAGCTTGACCAGAATATATGATTTTGTAGGGATAACTTATTTTAGCATTGATATTTTGAAAGATATGGTTGCTTGTTAATATGCTTGAGTATCTAAATTATTATGTCAAAACTAGACTATTGCTTTGAATCACATAAAAAGTCCAAATGTCCATGCTATAAAGAAAAGAATATGATATCATGTTAAACAACACTCCACATCAAAAATTCTGTTTTTTTTTGACTTACCTACTCGAGGACGAGTAGGAGTTAAGCTTGGGGATGCTAATAGGTCTCCAACGTATCTATAATTTTTGATTGTTCCATGCTATTTTGTTATCAATCTTGGATGTTTTATAATCATTTTATAGTCATTTTATATCATTTTTTGGTACTAACCTATTGACATAGTGCCAAGTGCCAGTTCCTGTTTTTTTCGTGTTTTACATCGCAGAAAATCAATATCAAATGGAGTCCAAATGCCACGAAACTTTACGGAGATTTTTTATGGACCAGAAGGAACAACTTGGGCCCTGGTTGGACCTGGGGGAGTCCCTAGGAGGGGACAACCCACCAGGGCACGCCAGGAGGCCCAGGTGCTCCCTGGTGGGTTGTGTCCACCTCGGGTGCTCCCCGGACTGCCTCTTTGCTCTATAAATACCCCAAAAATATGAGAACGCTAGGGGAGTCGAAAAAATATTCATCCAGCCGCCGCAAAGTCCAGAACCACCAGATCCAATCTAGACACCATCTCGGATGGGGTTCACCACCTCCATTGGTGCCTCTCCGATGATGCGTGAGCAGTTCTTTGTAGACCTTCTAGTCCATAGTTAGTAGCTAGATGGCTTCATCTCTCTCTCTCTCTTGATTCTCAATACAATGGTCTCTTGGAGATCCATATGATGTAACTCTTTTTGCGGTGTATTTGTTGGGATCTGATGAACTTTGAGTTTATGATCAGTCATATCTTTTTATATCCATGAAAGTTATTTGAGTTTCTTTGATCTCTTATATGCATGATGTCTTATAGCCTCGTATTTCTTCTCCGGTATATGGCTTTTGTTTGGCCAACTTGATCTATTTATCTTGCAATGGAAAGAGGTGCCCGGTAGTGGGTTCGATCTTACGGTACTTGATCCCAGTGACAGAAAGGGAACCGACACGTATGTATTGTTGCTACTAAGTATAAAAGATGGGATCTATATATACGCAATAGATAAATAGATCTTGTCTACATCATGTCATTGTTCTGGTTGCATTACTCCGTTTTCCCATGAACTTAATACACTAGATGCATGCTGGATAGCGGTCGATGTGTTGAGTAATAGTAGTAGATGTAGTCAGGAGTCGGTCTACTAATCTTGGACGTGATGCCTATTTAATGTTCATTGCCTGGATATCATCATAATTATTTGAGGTTCTATCAATTGCCCAACAGTAATTTGTTTACCCACCGTTTGCTATCTTTCTTGAGAGAAGCCACTAGTGAAACCTACGCCCCCCGAGTCTTCTTCCTCATATATTTGCTTGCGATCTACTTTTCCTTTGCATTTTTATTCATATCTATTACCAAAAATACAAAAATACCTTGTTGCACTTTATTTTATTTGCAATCTATTATTTCAATCTACTACAAATTTCTGGCATCGTTACCCGAAAGGGATTGGCAACCCCTTTAACACATCGGGTTGTGAGGTGTTGTTATTTGTGTGCAGGTGTTGATTATGTTGTGTTTCTTGGTTCTCCTACTGGTTCAATAACCTTGGTTTCTTCACTGAGGGAAATACCTACCATCGCTGTGCTGCATCATCCCTTCCTCTTTGTGGAAATACCGACGCAGTCCTAGCAGACAGGAGCTTTTCTGGCACCATAGTCAGAGAGCATTTAGTCATAAAGTGGGGTAAACAGGGACAAGGTAGGGGTCACTGGTGGATCACTAACAAACCTATACTAAGCATATAGGATAAGCAGGTAGGTAACAATAGCAGGTTACAAAATCAGGGCATGCATCAGAATAGGTACAAACAAACAACAATAGCAAAATTAATGCAAGCATGAGAGAGAAGGAATGAGCGATATAGGAATGATCAAGGGGTTTTTTCTTGCTTGGAAGCTCTGCTCAGAGTGGCTAAACGTTAGGGGTGTAGTCATACATTGCAGCGTCAGTCTCGATGTCTATCGGAGAGAAGCAGGTGAAGAACAATAAATATAAAAGCAAACAGATGCATCACGATGCATGACATGACAATATGTAGTTCTAGGGGTGACCCAGTGCTACACGATATAGACGAAGCGGGGAAACATTTGGGAATGTTTTCCCGACGTTTGGCATTTTTCGGACAGATGAATCAGAGGGGAAGGATCCATGTTCAAAGGCATGAGAGAGATGAACGGATAGCATATTCAGATTTGATATATTGTTTTGAGCAACTTTCATATATAAATTATTTTCACATTACTTCTATATTATTTTATATGATTTTCTAAAGTTTTAAACATTTTCAATTTTTTTGGAGTTATTTATATTTCAAAAATAAATGGAAGTGCTAGGTGCACCCGGTGCAATGCACCTGATAACCCACAAGTATAGGGGATCACAACAGTTTTCGAGGGTAGAGTATTCAACCCAAATTTATAGATTCGACACAAGGGGAGCCAAATAATATTTGAAGGTATTAGCAGCTGAATTGTTAATTCAACCACACTTGGAGATTAATTATCTGCAGCAAAGTGATCAGTAGCAAAGTAGTTTGATAGTTTTGATAGTAGTAGCAACGGCAATAATAACAGTAACAGTGATAGCAGTACTTTTGTAGCAAGTGTAACAATGACGATAGCAGTAGTAACTTAGCAGAAACAATAATGAGAAGTTCGTAGGCATTGGATCGGTGACTTGTTGGATGATATTCATCATGTGACAGTTATAACCTAGGGCGATACGACACTAGCTCAAGTTCATCGATATAATGTAGGCATGTATTCCATAAATAGTCATACATGATTTATTAAAAGAACTTGCATGACATCTTTTGTCCTACCCTCCCGTGGCAGTGGGGTCCATATTGGAAACTAAGGGATATTAAGAGCTCCTTTTAATAGAGAAATGGAACAAAGCATTAACACATAGTGAATACATGAACTCCTCAAACTACGGTCATCACCGGGAGTGGGCCCG
The DNA here is from genome assembly GCF_056163025.1 of Triticum urartu. NCBI lineage: Eukaryota > Viridiplantae > Streptophyta > Magnoliopsida > Poales > Poaceae > Triticum > Triticum urartu. The sequence continues at coordinate 485,452,999 of NC_141875.1, forward strand.
GTTATTGTCACACCAAGGTTGCCGGATCATAACACGTAGTAGGTGACTATAACTTGCAAGATCGGATCTAGAACATAGATATGATGATGAATTCATAAACGGTTCAGATCTGAAATCATGGCACCCGGGCCCAAAGTGACAAGCATTAAGCATAGCAAAGTCATAGCAACATCAATCTAAGAACATAGTGGATACTAGGGAATAGGCCCTAACAAAACTAACTCAATTACATGATGAATCTCACCCAACTCCTCACCGACCAGCGAGCCTACGAAGGAATTACTCACTCCCGGTGGGGAGCATCATAGAATTGGCGATGGAGAAGGGTTGGTGATGACGAAGAACGAAGACCCCCCTGTCCGGAGCCTCAAACGGATTCCAGATTTGCCCTCCTGAGGAAGAACAAGGCTTGGTGGCGGCTCTGTCTCGTGGATCGTGATAATTCTTTCTCCCATATTTTTTCTCTGAAGATAAGAATTTAGTGCCAGGGTTCAGGTCTACGGGGCCACCAGGTGGGTACAACCCACCTGGGTGCGCCAGGAGAGGGGGCGCGCCCTGGTGGGTTGTGCCTACCCAAGGGCCCCTCTCCGGTAGGTCTTGGCTCCAGAAATTCTTATTATTGATATAAAAAATCCTCGCAAAGTTTCGTTCCATTCCGAGAACTTTTATTTCTGCACAAAAACAACACCATGCTAGTTCTGCTGAAAACAGCGTCAGTCCGGGGTTAGTTTCATTCAAATCATGAAAATTTGAGTCCAAAACAAGAGGAAAAGCATGAGAAAAAGAAGATATGTTGGAGACGTATCAACTCCCCCAAGCTTAAACCTTTGCTTGTCCTCAAGCAATTCAGTTGATAAACTGAAAGTGAGAAAGAAAAACTTTTATGAACTCTTTTGCTCTTGTTTGCATAAATAAGCTTAAACAACACCTAGGTTTTTAGCCAACATTATGACTAACCATGTTGACAATAACTCTTAAAGATTAAAATGACTCATATCTATGACATAATCAGCTAGCGAGCAATAATAAGATATCTCAAACGGCAACACATTGTCAAAACAACGATGATATAATATGACAATAATAGTATCTCGCTAGCCCTTTCTGAGACCGCAAAACATAAATGCAGAGCACCTCCAAAGTTCAAGCAGTGACTAAACATTGTAATTCATGTTAGAAAAGATCCAGTCATGATGCACCCAACATTTGCTACACACAATGCATAAATCATGACCAATGTGCTCTACTCAGTTTCCGGCGCTTGTTTTAGAAGGTAATGACACAACATAAAACTAAATAGATAGTCCCTTCGCAGAGGGAAGCAGTGATTTGTAGAGGTTCCAGAGCTGAGTTTTTAAAACAGCGATAAATTATATTTTGAGACATGCACCTTTCTCATTTACTCCGCGTCCATGAGTTATCAACATCTTTCATGCTAAGCTCGCTAGTGGTAGTTCCCAAGCGATAAAAGTAAAGGTTTACTCCTCCTCCACCAACGATCACACTCCACGGCTTGTCCGAAACAACGGGTTCCGTCCAAACCAACAATAGTCCCAGGGGAGTTTTGTTTAATTATTTGCATTTTTTAGTTCAGGACTGGGAATCCCTATTACCGCCCATTTTCTCGTGCGATGGCGAGTGAATAAACACTCGACCTGAGAATAACCCGCTTAGCATGGAAGATATCGACCACCCCCTGTCGTTCTATGAACGATCCAAGCACACAAAACGTATAATCTTTAGAAGTTTTTAGAGGTGGCACATGCACATTTACTTAGTACGGCAGGGTAATACCGCATATAGGTAGGTATGGTGGACTCATCTGGAATAACTTTGGGTTCAAGGTTTTGATGTACAAGCAGCGTCCCCACTTAGTACAGGCGAAGGCTAGCAATTTAGATTCAGAAGCGGCCAGCTAGAGAGCAACAACAATCATAACCATGCATTATGCATAAGTAACATTGGACACTAGCATGAGTAGGATATGAACACCATGAACATACACATTATAGAGGCTATGTTGGTTTTGATTCAACTACATGCATGAACATGTACCAAGTCAAGCCACTTGAACATTCAGAGGAGGATACCATATCATCATACTACATCACAATCATCTTGACACTATGTTGATATCCAAGATAAATCATTATTAACTCCCAGCTACTTATGCATGGCATGAGAAACTATAATCTCTAATTGAAATTGCAAACATGTTTAATCATAATGGGCTGAATCATGGATACTAGGTTAAACATATTTACACAAACAGAACATGTCGATTTCATACCCGTTTCTCTTTGCCATGGCCAGTTCATCGAATGTCGTCATTATTGCCTTTCACTTGCACGACCGAATGATATGAAAATAATAATAGTGCAAGAGTGCCATGGACTAAGCTGGAATATGCAAAACATTTTATTCAACAGGAGAAGACAAGGTAAAATGGGCTCTCTATTAGTTCAACAATTATTCAAATGAGAGACACTCAACATTTTCATCGTGGTCTTCTCATAGGTACAACTCGAATAAAAGAAAATGAATTTAGAGAAACACACTGAAATATTTTTGGAGTTTTTGGTTTTATTTAGCAAGCAAATAAAGGGAAAAGCAAAAACAAGAAAAACTATTTACACGGGAAAGCTCCCAACAAGCAAAAGAAGAACAAGGAAATATTTTTGGATTTTCTTTTTAGTACTACTACGAAGCATGCATAGAAAGTAAATTAACTACAACTAATTTTTTTGGTTTTTCTAAAGTTTTTCAAACACACAATAAGAAAGCAAGAAAATGAATCTAAGCATGGATGATACAATGAAAAAGTGTGAACACCGACAATTGGAATAAGTGGACATGAATGTAAAGTCGGTGAGAGACACGTACTCCCCCAAGCTTAGGCTTTTGGCCTAAGTTGGTAGTCGATCAGTAGCCTGGAAGGTAGTATGGATCCTAAGGAGTAGGCATCCACTCATCCAACTTTTGAGGAGCGGGCATCCATTAATCCCACTATGGAGGTGCCTCCGCAGCCTCTGCAGCAGCGTGAGTGTTCCAGTAGGCGATGATGTGTGCAAGCATTATTCGATATCCGCCCCTGGCAACAGAATGAAACAAAGTAGGAGCAGGAAATGGAATAACATCACAAGTTTCAACACTATAGTCCACGTTGTAGGGAATGGCAATGTCAGGACGATCATGTGCAAGAAAGTGATGGTGATCCATGGCTGCACGATCTAGGTAAACCTTAGTCACAGGGTAATCATGAGGGTGTATCGCTACCTCGAATGAGGTGCTAAACGAGTGGCAAAAATCCCACCATGTATTTTGTCTTTAGATTTATTAAGATGGAGGCGACGAGCCACAATAGCTCCCAAGCTATGCGTGTTGTCGCCCTCCAGTGCATGACGTAAAACAGTAAGGTCTGGTGAACTAAGTGCACCCACCTTCTCCCTAGCAAGCAAGCATTTGGTAATAAAAAGCGCAAAGTAACGAACAGTGGGAAAATGTAAGCCAACGGCAGTGATGGCTGACACCCCTCTCTCATCATCCACTGTCAGAGTGCGATAAAAGGCCTCAAACTCGGCCGGCCTAGGCTCAGCCAAGCTCCCATCAGACGGGATCATGCTTATGTCACAAAACTCAGTAAGTGGTATCTGATGGTTTTCAGCATATAAATCAAAGCTCACTTTAGGAGGATTATTTCTAGGCAAGAAATTAAAGCTCTCAACAAAGATGTTTGAAAGGATGTGGTGCTGGTCACACTCATCTGCCATGAAGTCGGTGAGGCCAGAATTAGCAATATATTGCATGAACTCCTCAAGAATTCCAGCCTCTTGCAGGAACGGGGTGTGCGGCCATTCGCACGGCCATACTTTTGCCAACCTCCGAGGGTGGAGATCATTGTCAGAAGACTCCCCAATAACACCCTTCGAGTTCTTCTTAGATCCAAACTTCCTGAAGATATTCATGTCCGCGTACAATTTGCTAAAAATAAAAATTTTGGAGTGACAAAAATTTGTCAACAAAACTTTGTAAGATTGATAGCAACTACTCATAGGGATACATAGAAGCCATAGCAAGCATTCAAACTACTTAGAACACTAAGAATTCAACATGCCAGCACATCTACAACAACAGCAGGAGTAGCTAATTATTCAAAGTATAAGCCACTAAAACAAAAACTAATTGCAGTTTCAGAAATGGAGCTTCGAGCAAAGAGATTGAAATCCGTGGGTTTGATCTCAAGAACACGGGAAAGAGAGCAACGGGGATTTTTCTGGAGGTAACAGATGATGTGGTATGAAGAGGTAAGTGAGGGGGCCCACGTGGGGACCACAACCAACTAGGGCGCGCCTGGGGGTGCTGGCGCGCCCAGGTGGGTTGTGCCCACCTGGTGCACCTCCCTGTGATGTTTATTGCACCAAAAATTCTCAAATATTCAGAAAAAATCGTATGAAATTTTTAGGACATTCTGAGAACTTCTATTTTGGGTCATTTTTTTATTGCACGGGAAATTCAGAAAATAGACAAAACATGGCATTTTATTTTATTTAACTAATAAAAACAAAGAATAAAAAGTAGGGACAAAGAGTAGTGCTTACTAAATTCATCAACTTCATACCGTTCAAAAATAATCCATTAATAAGGTTGATCAAGTCTCATTAACAACCACTTTCGATTAGCATGAAACGGAAGAACTTTCGTAAATCACGAAGTTACCTCAATGGGGATATGCATTTCCCCAAAAATAAGCATTTCAGATTTCTTTTTGACAGTAGGTAGAGGTATTTGAAAACTTCCAATAGTGATTTTTGGAGATTTTTCAATAACATTAATACCATTCACTTGGAATTGTTTCTTCGAAAAGTGCACCGTATGCTCATTACCATTAATATGAAAAGTGACATTGCTTTTATTGCAATCAATAACAGCCCCTGCAGTATTGAAGAAGGGTCTACCAAGGATAATCTACATGTTGTCATCCTCGGGCATCTCAAGTATAACAAAGTCAGTCAAAATAGTAACATTAGCAACGACAACGGGCACATCCTCACAGATACCGATAGGTATGGCAGTTGATTTATCAGCCATTTGCAAAGATATTTCAGTAGGTGTGAGTTTATTCAAGTCAAGTCTTTTATATAAAGAGAAGAGCATAACACTAACACCAACTCCTAAATTACACAAAGCAATTTTGACATAATTCTTTTTATAGAGCAAGGTATAGTTGGTATTCCGGATCTCCATGTTTTTTAGGTACTCCATCTTTAAAAGTGTAATTAGCAACCATAGTGGAGATTTCATCTTCCGGTATTTTTCTCTTATTTGTGATGATGTCTTCCATATATTTTGCATAAGGAGGCATTTTCAAGATATCAGTCAAGCGAGTACGCAAAAAGACTGGCCTCGGCATTTCAACAAAGTGTTCAAATTCTTTATCATCATTCTTTTTAGTTGACTTGGGTGGAAAAGGCATAGGTTTTTGAACCCACAGTTCTCTTTCTTTACCGTGTTTTCTAGCCACAAAGTCTCTTTTGTCATATCTTTTATTTTTAGCTTGTGGGTTATCAAGATCAACATGTGGTTCTATCTCAACATCATTATCTGGTTCTTTATCATTCGTTGGTTGAGAGTCTTCATGAATCTCATCATTAACTTTTTCATTATCAGTAGGTGAGTGTTCATTGCCAGATTGAGTTTCAGCATCAGAGATAGAAATTTCATTATGATTATCAGGAGGTTTCTCTATTTCAGGTTCACTAGGAGTGTGCAAAGTCTTATCATTTTTCTTTTTATTTTTCTTCCTAGAAGGACTAGGTGCACTAGTGTTAGCTCTTTGTGAATCTTGTTCAATTCTTTTAGGGTGTCCCTCAGGATAAAGTGGTTCCTGAGTCATTTTACCTCCTCTAGTTGCAACTCTAACAGCAAAGTCATTCATATTATGATTCATTTCATCAAGCAATTCTCTTTGAGATTTAGCAACTTGTTCTAATTGAGTTTGAACCATAGAAGCATGTTTTCCAACACCTCTAACATCATTTGAGATTCTAAATAACAAGTCACTCAAGCGAGCTATCATATCAGAATTATATTTCAATTGTTTCATAACATTTGTATTGAAGTGATCTTGTTTTCTAATATGGTTTTCAAACTTATAAAGGCATTGACTAGGATGCATATTGTGAGGATTATTGTCGGTGTCAAAACCGGTGGATCTCGGGTAGGGGGTCCCGAACTGTGCGTCTAGGCAGATAGTAACAGGAGACAAGGGACACAGTGTTTTTACCCAGGTTTGGGCCCTCTCGATGGAGGTAAAACCCTACTCCTCTTGATTGTATTGATGATATGGGTAGTACAAGAGTTGATCTACCACGAGATCGGAGAGGCTAAACCCTAGAAGCTAGCCTATGGTATGATTGTCTATATATATCTATCGACTAGCCTGGCCTCAGTTTATATAATGCACCAGAGGCCTAGGATAACAAGAGTCCTAGCCAAATACGCCGGTGGGGAGGGGTCCTTGTCTTGATCACCAAGTCTTGTGGAATCTTCCATGTATGCGGCAACTATCCGAACTGGCCCATGAGTATACGGCCATGGGGGTCCTCGGCCCAATCTAACAGACCGGGAGATGACGTGGTGAGTACCCCCTAGTCCAGGACACCATCAGTAGCCCCCTGAACCGGTCTTCAAGTTAGGGATGCTCCTCGATTCTTCCGAACTGTTCTTCATCTTCAGTTGTCGGTCTTGAAAACTGGTTCAACAAATCTTCTCATCTTCGATCTTGAGGATTGCCTAAATGCATTCGACGAGTTTACACGTCGGGTATCCGAGGAGCCCCTTTAAGTTTCCGGCCTTTATCAATGCCTTGTTATTTTTATGCCGCACCTCGAGTTTGAAGTTGTTCCCGGGAGGCAGTGTCCTCTTGCGTCCGAGTTCTAACGCCTGATTGCATTCGAGGTATTTTTTGCAGCCGAGCACCAATGCCGGACTGCTTTCGAGCTCCAACGCCGAAATGTATCCTAGCTCCAACGCCGAAATATATCCAAGCTCCAACGCCAGACTGTGTCCAAGCTCCAACGCCGGACTATATCTGAGGTGTCATATCACCTTGGTTCAAAAAAGTTGAAGGAGTTTAGCCGAGCTTAATGCCGAAAATGCCCTCTATGGAGCCAGCCACTAGCGCCCGAGCTTTATGCTGGACTGCTTCCGAGGTGGTGCACCACCCCGACTGTGGGCTGATTTTTTGTCAATATTTTTTATTGGTGCAATTTATTCTCTGCCGAGATATATATCCAGTAGCCCTCAAGGTGTGTATCGGTCTAAAACCCAAAGATGCACCTGAAGGATGATGTAAGACCACTGATCCCAGTAGCCGCTGAGACTCATGTTGATTTGTAAAATCGGCCTGAGGATCAAGTCCTAGCTCGGCAGAATACTTCGGGACACAAAAAGCGGCGTGCTCAGTCCTCGAGACTCAGGTTGGGTGCGACCGACCAACCTGAGGATCAAAATCTTCTCGGCAACTGTATTGCACTTAAAATTTTCTGCATTGAACAGGCAATGCAGTAGCCCCCGAGACACTGGTCGGGGGGCAACACCAGATCAGGGGATCAATGTGCCCCTTTAATATGTTTAAATAATAAACCCGAAGCCCAGTAGCCCCCGAGCCTTAATGCGGGCATGGGTGGCCGAATTAAGGATCGATATCCATAGTAAAATCACAAATTATGTGTAATGACTCTATGTATCCAAGTACTTTACATCATTAATGCTCGGATCCGCATTGTACAAAACTTTGTTGACCGACCATCGGCTTCCACCTCCTCAGCTAGTAACCGAGGAGTGTTTGTCCTACTTTATAAAGCCTTTATGAGGGCAAAGATTTACGACAAACAAGGCAATCTGGCCATACGGTTTTATAAACAAAGGGACACAGAGAGATATGTTATATTACTATTTAACATAATAAATGTCTCTCCAAAGAAAATAGTCCCGCTATCGGTCCCTTTCTTTGGGTTGTCATGCTAAGCATGATCATGAAACCTCAACTCTAATATAAGAGCAAAATATTGAGGATTTTAGTTTGGGGGGGCCAGTTACTAGCCCCCGATAGTGTTCGGCGACAGTCGAGGTCAAGCTGTAAACACTTCGGCCAATCTTATGAATGGCCCGTCATTTAATACAGTCATCGGATCGCTGACCAGTTTACGCTTATTGTGACAGTCAGTTTTCGGCTTTCTCCACTGAGGTGCTTAACAAAGTGAGCTGGAAGCACAATCGTAGTGGTTCTCTCTTTGCACACCTAGCCGAACAGAGCGGAACGTAGGAGGCAAGCGCAGGAGCCGGGCAACCCAACTATTGACCGAAGACACAATTCGACACTGATGCATATATAGCAATATCCAAGAATGTTTTTGCCGAATCTCTAAAGGTGTCCGACGTTGCACTGCGAGACTTGTGCTGAAAACACATAAATACTTTAAAAGTGCCATAAGCTTGGAAAACCAAAAAACGTCAGAAAAACTTGACGTCCGAACAAGATCAAGTGTTCGGTGCCAATCCGAAAATTGGGAAAAAATTGTGCTTCTGTCGTGCATTAATATGACACATCCGATATCAAGACTTCAAGCGGGTCAGCCTACGGCTGCAGCCTCCTATCCCGAAGGCGGAGTGCTTCTCGTTAGACCAGTTTAGCGAACTAAACTCGAGCGATCACTAGAGAGAAAATGGGTTATCCGGCTATTCACCACACACTCGCGTTGAAAAAGGAGCGGTAGAAAAAGACTTTGCAATGACTAAGAAGAAAACACATTTACTATAAAATAGATCATATAAATTTTAGGAGCCCCCAAGTGACTTGGGTAAAAGAATTTTATGTATAATGATTGTATGTACCGAAGTACTTATATCATATTTGTGTTCACCCGAACTTCAAACGCGTCTTAGCCGACCGTCGGCTTCTCCCTCTTCGGCCAAGGGCCGAAAAGTGTCATGTACTCCGCCTGTCGAGAGTATCGACGGTGTTTCCGATGACCAGGCAATCATGCCATAAGGCTGTAACAGACAAAGCGCGCTCAGGGAACTTATGCTATATTACTAACAAAGTGTAAGAAGCATCTTCGAAGAAAATAGTACCCCCACCGATACCTTTCTTCGGTGCTCATTATTACTATGAGACTTGTGCAATAGATTTTTTGTACTCATGAGTTCCGTTGTGTGCCAACCATGATTGAAAACAATAAGAGTGCTAGCTTTCGGCTTCACCCAGTCTGAGGTCAGAGCTCGGAGGACCCGGTTGTGACAATCGCAGAGGTGCTCCCTTTACTCCCTAGCCGAACAATCGGGAACGTAGGGGTAAGCAGAGGAGCCAGGCAACCCAGCTTGCAAATCGCTTAAGTCAATATGGTGCATATTGTGGCATAATACACGAACAAGGAACGAAGCCGTACAAGTATAATCATATGCAAGAGGAAAAAGCTTCATGAAGGAAGCCCCCAAGTAAACGGGGTATTTGAATTTGCATGTCACAAACGAAGTTTTGACAAGGAGATTTTTTACAAGCAACTTTTTTCCAAAAAAGTATACTGCTTGGTCGAACCGAACACAAGTTGAAAATTAAAACTTTGAGCATGAAATTGACTTAGCTGATTAATGTGTTCGGCATTGATGACGCGGTCCGAGTTTGATGCGGGACAAGGTTCCATCCCCCAAGCCAGTCCCGAGGTGGCGGAGCGGAGAGCTTGACACGCTGAAGTGGTGACATAGCACGGTCAATGCAGGCCGGCAGAGTGATGCCGAAGTCCCCGGCATGGGGTAATGAAGTGTTGACGAAGCCCCCCGTCTAGCTGAGGTGGCGTGGTATGTCAATACACCGAGTTGACGATACTGCCCAACCCGGATCATTTTCCTGTGCACAAAAAGTGATGCAAACCGGAGATAATAGTAAAAAAACCGTTGCATAATAAATAATTTATGCAAAGTGAGTAATAAAAGAAATATGGCCTGGCGCCGAAGTCAATGTCGATGCAGGGTGTCAGCGTGATGCGGTAAAGGCGTGGCAAAGCCTGAATTCACAGGTCGGTCCGAGTTCCGGATGCGGCATTCGCCGGACTATGTACGAAGACTGACCGAACCACCATGCGACCGTCGTTAATGCGGCCACCATTTGATAGACCTGTGTACATATGATGGACAAGTCAGAGTAATAATTCCTTGGGAAAAATGAACCCAAACAAGCAAAAAATACTAGGATTAATAGCACCTGGTTTATTTGTTGTAGCAATCCGAAGGAAGGTGATTCCCAAAATTGGGACTCGATCCGCACACCCATTGCCTAATGGGCGATAAAACGACGGCATGGCAATGCTGGCAAAGGTTGGCTCGCCGAGGTAAAGCCCTCGGTCCAGCTAACGTGACGGAGCTGGTCGGCTAGTGACACCGAAGTGTCCGGAGTAGGTTGATTAAGAGATGGCGAAGCCCCCGGTCTAGCCGAGATGGCGAAGCCTCGATGTCAGCTGATGAGTCGAAGTAGGTCGCCGTGATGGACACCAGCTTGAAGAAGCAATAGTGTGGCCCTGCCAATGCAGGTCGTGACATGGTCGATGCCGGCTTGATGAAGCGACCGTGCGGCGATGCCGGTATGCCCGCTCCGTGTAATCCGTGGGGCGGCTATGTTGGTGATGATGATTTATCCTTCGCGATGCCGGACTCTTGTTCGGCTTGTCGAGATGATGATCCGAAGAAGTTGAGCTCGTCTCAACAAAGTGACGACGTGTCTAGCGCAGGTCGGCAGGCGTGGAGCAATATTGCCGGACTGGTTTGACAACAGCATGATGTTGAAGATCATGTCCAAAAGATTTTAAAGTTAGTGGGATGTGTTCGGGACCAAAACACAATACCCCATACAAAACTTTCTTCAAAAGGATGTCCGAAGTCCCGTTCATAAAAAAGACGAACTCGGGTCGGATTCGTTTTCGCGTAGAAAATAGATCTGAAAAGTGATGCACTAATCGGAAGGTTACCGGAGTTTGGACGGTCGGATCGTGCTGAAATTTTGAGAGGTGGTAGATATAGGAATTCTGCAGCCGATCAACGGTTGGATCTTCCAAAGGACGTCCGATATAGAAGCTGGACACCACGCCCTAAACTCGTATAGATTCCCGTCCAGATTTTACAGGGCTCCGGTATATTGTGGATTGGTAGAGATTCCTCCGTCGAAACTCGAAGAAATTTTTCAGGGTTGTTGTAGACTCAATTCTGCACAATTCCAATGAAGCAATCGTTAAAAAGACACTTGAGGAGGCGGTGGCGGCGGACAGAAGTTTGTTGTCCAGAAAAACAGCACGGTCGGCCGAGGGCAATGTTGACGTTGAGCCCCCGGGCTCCCTGGATGATTCCTCCATGATCTTCATAGAGATCGGAGTTGATGTTTACAAAGGCCCTCATCCGAACATGACGATCGGAGGTAGGACGCGGTCCTTGGTCAAACCAAGGTGACCAGTCGAGCTGGTGACGAAGATGCCGAAGTCGCAGTTGATCTGCAGGCGAGCCATCAACCCTTTTGCCGAACACATAGCGGAACTCTCAATGAAAGCACCAATGTCGGTGTCAAAACCGGCGGATCTCGGGTAGGGGGTCCCGAACTATGCGTCTAGGCGGATGGTAACAGGAGACAAGGGACACAGTGTTTTTACCCAGGTTCGGGCCCTCTCGATGGAGGTAAAACCCTACTCCTGCTTGATTGATATTGATGATATGGGTAGTACAAGAGTTGATCTACCACGAGATCGGAAAGGCTAAACCCTAGAAGCTAGCCTATGGTATGATTGTCTGTATATATCTATCGACTAGCCTGGACTAGGTTTATATAATGCACCAGAGGCCTAGGATAACAAGAGTCCTAGCCGAATACGCCGGTGGGGAAGAGTCCTTGTCTTGATCACCAAGTCTTGTGGAATCTTCCATGTATGCGGCAACTGTCCGAACTGGCCCATGAGTATACGGCCATGGGGGTCCTCGGCCCAATCTAACAGACCGGGAGATAACGTGGTGAGTACCCCCTAGTCCAGGACACCGTCAATTATCATTATCATTGAACTTCATAGGAGAATTTACCTCTACCACCTTAGGCAGTGGTGGTGTATTAAGACCCATGTTCAAGAATTCATCCGATTAACCAGTTAACTTGCCGATTAATCCCTACTCGTAGGGTCACCGAGTAGCCGATAAACCGATAAATCATTCGATTAATTGATTAAATGGCCCATTAACTTGCCGATTAGCCTATTAATCCCCTACTCACCAACCAACCGAGCAGCTACCCGTTAACGATTTCCTCAACAATGATTAAGACCATGTATTTTTTCAATAGGAGGTAAATTTTTAACATCATGGGCTTTAATACCTTTTTTCCTTCATAGATTTCTTTGCCTCTTGCATATCTTCAAGACTGAGATATAATATACCCCTTGATAGAGCTCCATCGTATCTATAATTTTGATTCTTCCATGCCAATATTATAAAACTTTCATATACTTTTGGCAACTTTTTATACTATTTTTGGGACTAACATATTGATCCAGTGCCCAGTGCCAGTTCCTGTTTGTTGCATGTTTTTTTGTTTCACAGAAAATCCATATCTAACGGAGTCCAAACGGTATAAAAACTCACGGAGATTTTTTTTGGAATACATGTGATTTTTGGGAAGAAGAATCAACGTGAGACGATGCCCGAGGGGGCCACGAGGCAGGGGGGCGCGACCCAGGGGGTCAAGCGCGCCATGGGCCCTCGTGGACACCTCGTAAGGCGGTTGGTGCCCTTCTTTCACCGTAAGAAAGCCAATATCCGGGTAAAAATCATGTCCAAAATTCAGCCCAATCAGAGTTACAAATCTCCAGGATTTTAAGAAACGGTGAAAGGGTAGAATCTGGGAACGCGGAAACAGAGAGAGACAGAGAGACAAATCCAATCTCGGAGGGGCTCTCGCCCCTCCGCCGCCATGGAGGCCATGGAACAGAGAGGAAACCTTTCTCCCATCTAGGGGGAAGGTCAAGGAACAATAAGAAGGGGGGATCTCTCCCCCTCTCTCCCGGTGGCGCCAGAACGCCACCGGGGCCATCATCACGACAACGATCTACACCAACAACTTCACCACCGTCATCACCAACTCTTCCCCCCTCTATGCAGCGGTGTAACCCCTCTTTTACCTGCTGTAATCTCTACCTAATCATGGTGCTCAATGCTATATATTATTTCCCAATGTTGTATGGCTATCCTATGATGTTTGAGTAGATCCGTTTTGTCCTATGGGTTAATTGATGATCGTGATTGGTTTGAGTTGCATGTTTTATTTTTGGTGTTGTCCTATGGTGCTCTCCGTGTCGCGCAAGCGTGAGGGATCCCCGCTATAGGGTTTGCAATATGTTCATGATTTGCTTATGGTGGGTGGCGTAAGTGACAGAAGCACAGACCCGAGTAAGTAAGTTGTTTGCGTATGGGAATAAAGAGGACTTGATACTTTAATGCTATGGTTGGGTTTTACCTTAATGATCTTTAGTAGTTGCGGATGCTTGCTAGAGTTCCAATCATAAGTGCATATGATCCAAGAAGAGAAAGTGTCTTAGCTTATGCCTCTCCCTCAAATAAAATTGCAATAATGATTACCGGTTTAGTTATCGATTGCCTAGGGACAAATAACTTTCTTGTGTGACAACAAGCTCTCTACGTAAACTAACTTAGTTGTGTCTTCATCTAAACAGCCCCTAATTTTTATTTACGTGCTCTTTATTATCTTGCTAACCTATCCAATAACTCCTACAAAGTACTTCTAGTTTCATACTTGTTCTAGGTAAAGCGAACGTTAAGCGTGCGTAGAGTTGTATCGGTGGCCGATAGAACTTGAGGGAATATTTGTTCTACCTTTAGCTCCTCGTTCGGTTCGACACTCTTACTAATCGAAAGAGGCTAAAATTGATCCCCTATACTTGTGTGTTATCACCCCTCTTCTTCAGAGTGGGTTTAGGCGGTGGTTCATGAATAGTCCAATCATCATAATTTTTCAATATGTTATTCGATAATTCTTCAGCTTGTCCAACATTTTGTTCCCTGAAAACACAAGCAACACAACTATCTAGGAAGTCCCTAGAAGCATCGGTTAGTCCATTATAGAAGATATCAAGTATTTAATTTTTCTTAAGAGGATGATCAGGCAAAGCATTAAGTAACTGGCAAAGCCTCCCCCAGGCTTGTGGGAGACTCTCTTCTTCAGTTTGCACAAAGTTAAATATTTCTTGTAAGGCAGCTTGCTTCATATGAGTAGGAAAATATTTTTCAGAGAAGTAATACATCATATCCTGGGGACTACGCACACAACCAGGAGCAAGAGTGTTGTACCAAGCTTTAGCATTACCCTTTAATGAGAAAGGAAATAATGTGAGAATAAAGTAGTAGCGAGTTTTCTCATCATGAGTAAAAAGGGTGGCTATGTCATTCAACTTAGTAAGATGTGCCACAACAGTTTCAGTTTCATAACCATGGAAAGGATCAGATTCAACCAAAGTAATTAACTCTGGGTCGACAGAGAATTCATAATCCTTATCATCAATAAAGATAGGTGAAGTAGCAAACTTAGGATCACATTTCATTCTAGCATTCAGAGATTTTTCTATATACTTGTGTAGTAATTTCTCTAGATCATCTCTATCATTGCAACCAAGAATATCTCCAGTTGTTTCTTCACTCATAACATAACCTTCCGGTACCTTAGGCAATTCATATCTTGGAGGGATAGTTCTAGTAGGTGTTTTAGGAGATTCAGTTTCAAGGTCAACATCAGATTCAACAACATCATGTTGTATAACTCTAGCAATTTGTTTATCAAGAAATTCACCAAGTGGCACATCATCATTATCAAGCAAGGTACTAGCATCATCATAAGCATCATTCATAGTAGAAGTAGCATCATCAATAACTTGCGACATATCAGAATTAAAAGCATGTGGTGGATTTGCAAGTTTATTCAATACAGATGGTGAATCTAAAGCAGAACTGGATGGCAGTTCCTTACCTCCCCTCGTCTTTGAGGGAAATATCTTAATCTTAGGATCCTTCAAATTCTTCATAGTGATAATATGATAATAATCCCAAGTGACTCAACGAATATATCTATGGTCCCCGGCAACGGCGCCAGAAAAAGGTCTTGATAACCCACAAGTATAGGGGATCGCAACAGTTTTCGAGGGTAGAGTATTCAACCCAAATTTATAGATTCGACACAAGGGGAGCCAAAGAATATTTGAAGGTATTAGGAGCTTAGTTATCAATTCAACCACACCTGGAGATTAATTATCTATAGCAAAGTGATCAGTAGCAAAATAGTTTGATAGTTTTGATAGTAGTAGTAGCAGCAATAGTAACAGTAATAGTGATAGCAGTAATTTTGCAGCAAGTGTAACAGTGATGATAGCAGTAGTAACTTAGCAGAAACAATAATGAAAAGTTCGTAGGCATTGGATCGGTGACTTGTTGGATGATATTCATCATGTGACAGTTATAACCTAGGGCGATATGGCACTAGCTCCAGTTCATCGATACAATGTAGGCATGTATTTCGTAAATAGTCATACGTGCTTTATTAAAAGAACTTGCATGACATCTTTTGTCCTACCCTCCTGTGACAGTGGGGTCCATATTGGAAACTAAGGGATATTAAGGCCTCCTTTTAATAGAGAACCGGAACAAAGCATTAACACATAGTGAATACATGAACTCCTCAAACTACGTCCATCACTGAGAGTGGGCCCTGTTATTGTCACATTGGGGTTGCCAGATCATAACACGTAGTAGGTGACTGTAACTTGAAAGGTCAGATCTAGAACGTGGATATCATGATGAATTCATAAACGGTTCAGATATGAAATCATGGCACCCGGGCCCAAAGTGACAAGCATTAAGCATAGCAAAGTCATAGCAACATCAATCTAAGAACATGGTGGATACAAGGGATCAGGCCATAACAAAACTAACTCGATTACATGATGAATCTCATCCAACTCCTCACTGACCAGTGAGCCTATGAAGGAATTACTCACTCCGGTGGGGAGCATCATGGAATTGGCGATGGAGAAGGGTTGGTGATGACAAAGAACACGAAGACCCCCTTCTCCAGAGCCCCAAACGGACTCCAGACCTGTCCTCCCAAGGAAGAACAGGGCTTGGCGGCAGCTTCGTCTCATGGATCGCGATAATTCTTTCTCCCCTATTTTTTTCTCCAAAAATAGGAATTTATAATGTCAGGGTTGAGGTCTGCGGGGCCACCAGGTGGGGGCAACCCACCTGGGCGCGCTAGGAGATGGGGGCGCGCCCTGGTGGGTTGTGCCCAGCCACGGGCCCCCTCCGATAGGTCTTGGCTCTAGAAATTCTTATTATTGATATAAAAAATCCTCGCAAAGTTTTGTTCCAT
This sequence comes from Triticum urartu, assembly GCF_056163025.1. Classification (NCBI taxonomy): domain Eukaryota; kingdom Viridiplantae; phylum Streptophyta; class Magnoliopsida; order Poales; family Poaceae; genus Triticum; species Triticum urartu. Next base: position 485,469,458 of record NC_141875.1, read on the forward strand.
TCCGAGAACTTTTATTTCTGCACAAAAGCAGCACCAAGGTAGTTCTGCTGAAAACAGCGTCAGTCCGGGGTTAGTTTCATCCAAATCATGCAAATTAGAGTCCAAAACAAGAGGAAAAGCGTGAGAAAAAGGAGATACGTTGGAGACGTATCAGCACCAGAGGCTGACCAGTGGGCCTTGTTGACTGGGTCAACAGCTAAGTCAGTAGAGGCTCACTGGTGGGCCCCAGCTGACTTAGCTAGGCCTTATGCAACAGAATAGTGGGAGGGCACCACCCTTTAGCGTCCTATTAGGTTAACTGGGGGTCAATTTTAATCTGCATTTTAATTAGGCGATAGGGGCCCGTTGTCAGTGAGTGATTAGGGGGCCATTAGCGCTTAACGACGACGAGGCCGAGCACGCCGGAGTTTGGCCGTCTGGCCATTTCTGTTGACGAGGGGAAGCACGGTTGACGCCGTTGGGGAATTAGGGCCGCGTGCATCGAACGATGGTCGTGGGATGGACGGGGGTGCAGCGCAGCGGCGCCAGCGACGACTGGGGCGGTGGACAACGTTTGGCCCAGAAGTGGGCGCGATGGGGCGCGTGGGAACAGGAGGCTGCGGGGAGGCGGCTACACGGGCGAGTAGAGGCGCGGCGAGGCAAGTCCGTGCATATGGGTTGCGGCCCGCGGGATCATCAACTGGCAAGCGGCAGAGGCTGGTTGTGGCAACGACGGCGGCCAGCAGCGTCGGCTGAGGAGACAGCTCATGACCCACAAATATAGGGGATCTATCGTAGTCCTTTCGATAAGTAAGAGTGTCGAACCCAACGAGGAGCAGAAGGAAATGACAAGCGGTTTTCAGCAAGGTATTCTCTGCAAGCACTGAAATTATCGGTAGCAGATAGTTTTGTGATAAGATAATTCGTAACGAGTAACAAGTAACAAGTGCAGCAAGCTGGCCCAATCCTTTTTCTAGAAAAGGACAAGCCTGGATGAACTCTTATATAAAGCAAAGCGCTCCAGAGGACACATGGGAATTACTACCGAAAGATCATGGATGTCGCCTAGAGGGGGGGGGTGAATAGGCGCTTCAAAATAATCATGGTTTAGGCTTGAACAAATGTGGAATAAACCTAGCGATTAATTTGTCAAGCACAAAACCTACAACAACTAGTCTCACCTAAGTGCACCAACAACTTATGCTAAGCAAGATAAACAACTAGGTGATAGCAAGATATATGACAAGAAACAATATGGCTATCACAAAGCAAAGTGCATAAGTAATGGGCTCGGGTAAGAGATAACCGAGGCACGCAGAGACGACGATGTATCCCGAAGTTCACACCCTTGCGGATGCTAATCTCTGTTTGGAGCGGTGTGGAGGCACAATGCTCCCCAAGAAGCCACTAGGGCCACCTTAATCTCCTCATGCCCTCGCAGAATGCAAGATGCCGTGATTCCACTAAGGGACCCTTGAGGGAGGTCACCGAACCCGTACAAATGGCAACCCTTGGGGGTGGTCACCGAACCCGTACAAATGGCAACCCTTGGGGGCGGTCACCGAAACCCGTCAAAATGCTCGGGGCGATCTCCACAACCTAATTGGAGACCCCGATGCTTGCCCGCAGCTTTACACCACAATGATTGAGCTCTGAACACCACCAACCGTCTAGAGCGCCCAAGCACCCAAGAGGAACAAGCTCAAGGGTACCCAAGCACCCAAGAGTAATAAGCTTCTCAATTTGTAACTTCCACGTATCACTGTGGAGAACTCAAACCGATGCACCAAATGCAATGGCAAGGGCACACGGAGTGCCCAAGTCCTTCTCTTTGAAATCCCACCAAAGCAACTAATGCTAGGGAGGAAAATGAGAGGAAGAACAAAGAAGAGAACATGAAAAACTCCAAGATCTAGATCTAATGGGTTCCCCTCACATAGAGGAGAAAGTTATTGGTGGAAACGCAGATCTAGGTCTCATCTCTCTTTTCCCTCAAAAACTATCAAGAATCATTGGAGGGATTGAGAGATAGCAAGCTCGAAGAAGGTCAACAATGGGGGGAAGGACACGAGCTCAAAGGATGGGGCCCAATGGGGAAGAAGACCCCCTTTTATAAGTCCCCACGAATCGGCCCGTTATGTGCAGAAAACTAAAGGACCGGTACAACCGGTCAAAGCAGAGGAAAAACCAACCTATAGGAAAAAGCCCTAAGCGGTACAACAGCCCGGGGAACCGGTAGTACCAGTTAAACTGAACTAACTGGTACAATAGCTCCACAACCTCCCAAGAACCACTCCACAATAGAACCCAGACCGGTGGTAGAGCGGTACAGGACCGGTACAACCTTCAGACCAATTCTGGAGCGGTACAACCGCTCCAAAACCGGTTGTACCGGTCAACCGGTACAACCTCTCTAAGGGGCGGTACAACCTCTCTAGGTAAAACAGGTAATATCAAAACAGCCACAACTTTCGCATACGAGCTTCGAATTCCACAAAATCAAGTTTGTTGGAAATCTAAAGACAAGAGCAAACACAATCTTGATAGAAATAACAAGAAAAAGAAATTGAGAGAAAACCCAAAATTAAATGGTGATAACCCTTTCTCAAATAAGACCGGTAAAAACTCCAACACCGAAAACACAAAAGAAGATGCATATGAAATCGGCTTTCGAAGAACTCGAGCTTGTCATGAAGATGACCATAAGATCCAAATATCACAAGGAGAAGAACCAAACAAGAACCAAGAAAGATAAAGAAAGGATGCAATGGTTCGAGCTCTCAACGAATGATACGATCAAGCTACTCACTAGAGATCCCCCTTGATAGTACGGCAATCGATCCTACAACCCAGTCTCCCATATATCACCATGAGACTAGTAAAATAGAAAACCTATCAAGGGGAAACCTTTTCCTGGCACATAGTCCACTTGAGCTAGATGATGAGGATCTTGACTTCCTCAAGTTGGACCATCTTTCTTGATTGTGTTAGCTCGATGAAGACTAGTTGATTGCTCCCCCATGATCCACTATGGGTGAGCCACTCTTTGGCACATCTTCACAAGTCCATTGACACCACAATGGACGGCAAGATTCAAGCACTTGATCTTTTCGTGATTCTCCACTTGAACTTGCACACAGAAATCTTGATGACGATCAACACTTGATGTCATCCTCTCCATGGGGTGAGTGATATCTTTCTCTTCACGCAAGCCCATGGACACGTACCTAACCCCACATAGAACTCTCACATAGACCATGGGTTAGTACACAAAGCGCAATGGACAGTGCTTACCAAACCATGGGATCACGTGATCCCTCTTGGTACTTCTTCTACGCATTGTGAGTTGATCAAATTGATTCACTCTTAACTTAGTCTTGATCAACCTTGAATCTTTCCAACTCTCTTCATTTGGATGATTTCTTGAAGGTAAACATGAATGATCATACACTCTTCTTCTTCAAGACATGCTTGCAATAAGCTCAACACTCACATGACCAATCTTTGGATAATTCCTTAATAGCACCTTGGTCAACTCATAAACTCCTTGAAACCAACACATGGACTTCAAGTAATGCCTATGGAAAAATCCTTCCAATATAAATCAATGCAACCATTAGTCCATAAAGAATGTCATCAATTAACAACACCACACATGGGGGCACCGCATGTCCTTTCAACTGTCAAGTTAGTTTTCATCATGCTCATATGATTCACATTTATTACTTTGATAATTTGATATGTGGGTGGACCGGTGATTGGGTGCTATCCTTACTTGGACAAGCCTCCGACTCATGATTAACCCCTCTCGCAAGCATCCGCAACTACGAAAGAAGAATTAAGATAAATCTAACCATAGCATGGAACATCTGGATCCAAATCGGCCCCTTACATAGCAATGCACAAACTAGGGTTTAAGCTTTTGTCACTCTAGCAACCCATCATCTACTTATTACTTCCCAATGCCTTCCCCTAGGCCCAAAACATGGTGAAGTGTCATGTAGTCGGCGTTCACATAACACCACTAGAGGAAAGACAACATACATCTCATCAAAATATTGAACGAATACCAAATTCACATGATTACTTATAACAAGACTTCTCCTGATGTCCTCGGGAACAAAAGTAACTACTCACAAAGCATATTCATGTTCATATTTAGAGGGGTATAAATATCATTAAGGATCTGAACATATGATCTTCCACCACATAAACCAACTAGAATCAACTACGGGGAGTAATCAACACTATTAGCAACCTACATGTACCAATCTGAGGTTTTGAGACAAAGATTGGATACAAGAGATGAACCAGGGTTTGAGAGGAGATGGTGTTGGTGAAGATGTTGATGGAGATTGACCCCGTCTCGATGAGAGGATCATTGGTGATGACGATGGCTTTGATTTCCCCCTCCGGGAGGAAGTTTCCCCGGCAGAGTCACTCTGCTAGAGCTCTAGATTGCTCCTGCTCAGGTTCCGCCTCGAGACGGCGGCGCTTCGTCCCGAAAGCTATCTTCTGGTTTTTTCTAGGTCAAAATACACCATATAGCAGAAGAGGGGCACTGGAGGCCTGATAGGGGGCCCACAAGCCCTGGGGCGTGCCCCCCAAGCTTGTGGCCACTTGGTAGGTCCCCTCTGGTATTTTCTTCGCCCAATATTTTTTATGTATTCCAAAATAATTCTCCATAAATTTTTAGAATTTTGGAGTTGTGCAGAACCAGTCTCTAGGAGTTCCTCTTTTCCGGTCTAGAATTCTAGCTGTCGGCATTCTCCCTCTTCATGTAAACCTTGTAAAATAAGAGAGAAAAGGCATAAGTATTGTACCAAAATGTGTAATAATAGCCCATAATGAAATAAATATCAACATAAAAGCATGATGCAAAATGGACATATCAATAGCAGCAGCGCAGCAATCAGCCAGCAGTACGAGCTGCGGCAGCACTGGCACGGCCAGCAGCCGACGGCGTCGGTCGAGCAGGGGCAGTAGCAGAGCAGCAGAGGTCAAGTGGCGGTGGCAGCATCAATAGCAACTAGCAGAAGCATGGGGCACGGTGAGAGCGGACGTGGGCGCGCGAGGGCACGTAGCAGGGGGTACGCGGGGCGCGCGGTGAGCGAGGCGAGCAGGGCCATCGGGCGCGGCCGGAGCTTAGTGCGGGCGCGGGGAGGGGACGACAACAGGCGTTTACACGGGCAGTGATACGTCTCCAACGTATCTATAAGTTTTGATCGTTCCATGTTGTTATATGATAACCCACAAGTATAGGGGAGCCAAAGAATATTCCCAAGTATTAGTAGCTGAGTTGTCAATTCAACCACACGTTAAAGACTTAATATCTACAACAAAGTTTTTAGTAGCAAAGTAATATGGAAGTAACGGTAACGGTGGCAAAAGTAACAATAGCAGTTTTGTGGTGATTGTAACAGTGGCAATGCAAAAGTAACTTAGCAAAGATCAATATGTGAAAAGCTCGTAGGCAACGGATTAGTGACGGATAATTATGTCGGATGGCATTCATCATGAAACAGTTATAACCTAGGGTGACACAAAACTAGCTCCAATTCATTGATACATCACCAACGTATCTACTTTTTCTCACGCTTTTCCTCTTGTTTTGGACTCTAATTTGCATGATTTGAACGAAACTAACCCCGGACTGACGCTGTTTTTAGCAGAACTACCATGGTGTTGTTTTTGTGCAGAAATAAAAGTTCTTGAAATGGAACGAAACTTTTTGAGGATTTTTTATATCAATAATAAGAATGTCTAGAGCCAAGACAAGCCGGAGAGGGGCCCCTGGGTGGCCACAACCCACTAGGGCGTGCCCCCCTCTCCTGGCGCACCCAAGTGGGTTGTACCCACCTGGTGGCCCCGCTGATGACCCCCCTGATACTATAAATTCACATTATTCCAGAAAAAAATCACGGAGAAAGAATTATCGCGATCTACGAGACGGAGCCGCCGCCAAGCCCTGTTCTTCCTCGGGAGGGCAGATCCGGAGTCTGTTTGGGGCTCCGGAGAGGGGGATCTTCGATCTACGTCATCACCAACCTATCTCCATCGCTAATTTCATGATGCTCCCACCGGGAGTGAGTAATTCCTTCATAGGCTCGTTGGTCGGTGAGGAGTTGGATGAGATTCATCATGTAATTGAGTTAGTTTTGTTAGGGCCTGATCCCTAGTATCCACTATGTTCTTAGATTGATGTTTCGATGACTTTGCCATGCTTAATGCTTGTCACTTTGGGCCCGGGTGCCATGATTTCAGATCTGAACCATTTATCAATTCATCATTATATAAAGAAAAATCTTTGAATGCTAGAATGAAATGTGATCCCAAGTTTGCTACTTCACCTATTTGTATTGTTGATAAGGATTATGAATTCTCTGTCGACCCAGAGTTAATTACTTTGGTTGAATCTGATCCTTTCCATGGTTATGAAACTGAAACTGTTGTGGCACATCTTACTAAGTTGAATGACATAGCCACCCTTTTTACACATGATGAGAAAACTCGTTATTACGTTATTCTCAAATTATTTCCTTTCTCATTAAAGGGTGATGCTAAATCTTGGTAGAATACTCTTGCTCCTGGTTGTGTGCTTAGTCCCCAGGATATGGTTTATTACTTCTCTGAAAAATATTTTCCTGCTCATATGAAACAAGCTGTCTTACAGGAAATATTTAACTTTGTGCAAACTGAAGAAGAGAGTCTCCCACAAGCTTGGGGGAGGCTTTGCCAGTTACTTAATGCTTTGCCTGATCATCCTCTTAAGAAAAATGAAATGCTTGATATCTTCTATAATGGACTAACCGATGCTTCTAGGGACTTCCTAGATAGTTGTGCTGGTTGTGTTTTCAGGGAACAAACTATTGCTCAAACTGAAGAAATATTGAATAACATATTGAAAAATTATGATGATTGGACTATTTCTAAACCACCGCCTTGAAGGAAATAAGCCCTAGAGGCAATAATAAAGTTGTTATTTATATTTCCTTATATCATGGTAAAAGCTTGTTATTCATGCTAGAATTTTATTGACCGAAACTTAGTACATGTGTGAATACATAGACAAACAAAGTGTCACTAGTATGCCTCTACTTGACTAGCTCGTTAATCAAAGATGGTTAAGTTTCCTAGCCTTGGACAAAGAATTGTCATTTGATAAGCGGGATCACATCATTAGAGAATGATGTGATTGACTTGACCCATCCGTTAGCTTAGCACGATGATCGTTACTGTTTCATTGCTACTGCTTTCTTCATGACTTATACATGTTCCTCAGACTATGAGATTATGCAACTCCTGAATACCGGAGGAACACCTTGTGTGCTATCAAACGTCACAACATAACTGTGTGATTATAAAGATGCTCTACAGGTGTCTCCGATGGTGTTTGTTGAGTTGGCATAGATCAAGATTAGGATTTGTCACTCCGTGTTCGGAAAGGTATCTTTGGGCCCTCTCGGTAATGCACATCACTATAAGCCTTGCAAGCATTGTGCATAATGAGTTAGTTGCAGGATGATGCATTACGGAACGAGTAAAGAGACTTGCCGGTAACGAGATTGAACTAGGTATGATGATACCGACGATCGAATCTTGGGCAAGTAACATACCGATGATAAAGGGAACAACGTATGTTGTTATGCAGTTTGACCGATAAAGATCTTCGTAGAATATGTAGGATCCAATATGAGCATCCCGGTTCCGCTATGGGTTATTGACCGGAGATGAGTCTCGGTCATGTCTACATAGTTCTCGAACCCGTAGGGTCCGCACGCTTAATGTTCTATGACGATTTGTATTATGAGTTATGTGATTTGATGACCGAAGTTTTTTCGGAGTCCCGGATGAGATCGGGGATATGACGAGGAGTCTCGAAATGGTCGAGATGTAAAGACCGATATATTGGAAGGCTATATTCGGACATCGGAAAGGTTCTGAGTGATTCGGGTATTTTTTAGAGTACCGGAGAGTTATGGGAATTCGTATTGGGCCTTAATGGGCCATACGGGAAAGGAGAGAAAGGCCTCAAGGGTGGTCGCGCCCCTTCCCCATGGACTCATCCGAATTAGACTAGAGAAAGGGGGCGCCCCCTTCCTTCCTTCTCCTTCTCCCTTCCCTTTTTCCTATTCCATGTAGGATGTGGAATCCTACTAGGACTAGGGAGTCCTAGTAGGACTCCACACTTTGGGCACGCCTTATGAGGGCCGGCCTCCTCCTCCCTCCATCCTTTATATACGTGGCCAGGGGCCACCCCATAGACACACAAGTTGATCATTGACCCCTTAGCCGTGTGCGGTGCCCCCCTCCACCATAATCCACCTCGGTCATATCATCATAGTGCTTAGGCAAAGCCCTGCGATGGTAGCATCATCATCACCGTCATCACGCCGTCATGCTGACAAAGCTCTCCCTTGACACTCAGCTGGATCGAGAGTTCGTGGGACGTCACCGAGCTGAACATGTGCAGATCACGGAGGTGCCGTACTTTCGGTACTAGGATCGGTCGATCGTGAAGACGTATGACTACATCAACCGCATTGTCATAATGATTCTGCTTACGGTCTACGAGGGTACATAGACAAAACTCTCCCCTCTCATTGCTATGCATCACCATGATCTTGCATGTGCGTAGGATTTTTTTTGAAATTACTACTTTATCCAACAGTGGCATCCGAGCCAGGTCTATGCGTATATGTTATATGCACGAGTAGAACACAAAGGAGTTGTGGGCATGGGTATATACATATTGCTTGCCATCACTAGTTGATTCTTGATTCAGCGGTATTGTTGGATGAAGCGTCTCAGACCAACATTACGCGAGACTAGTTCTACCGACGTGCTTCGCACACAGGTGGCTAGTGGGTGTCTGTTTCTCCAACTTTAGTTGAATCGGATACAATGAACAGGGTTCTTTCTGAAGATCAAAAAGCCATCACTATACCGCGTTGTGGTTTTTTGATGCGTAGGTAAGAACGGTTCTTGCTCAAACTATAGCAGCCACGTAAAACTTGCAACAACAAAGTAGAGGACGTCTAACTTGTTTTTGCAGGGCTTGTTGTGATGTGATATGGTCAAGACGTGACGAGATATAAGTTTTTGTATGAGATGATCATGTTTTTTTGAAGTTATCGGCAACTGGCAGAAGCCTTATGGTTGTCTCTTTATTTCATAACATGCAAGCGCCAAATAATTGCTTTACTTTACCGTTATGCGATAGCAATAGTTGCAAGAGCAATAGTTGGCGAGACGACCATGTGATGACACGTTGATAGAGATCAAGATGATGGAGATCATGGTGTCATGCCGGTGACGATAGAGATCATGACGGTACTTTAGAGATGGAGATCAAAGGCGCAAGATGATAATGGCCATATCATGTCACAAATTTTGATTGCATGTGATGTTTATCCTTGATGCATATTATTTTGCTTAGTTCAGCGGTAGCATTATAAGATGATCTCTTACTAAATTTCAAGGTATAAGTGTTCTCCTTGAGTATGCACGGTTGCGACAGTTCGTCGTGCCGAGATACCATGTGATGATCGGGTGTGATAAGCTCTACGTTCACATATAACGGGTGCAAGCCAGTTTTGCACACGCGGAATACTCGAGTTAAACTTGACGAGCCTAGCATATGCAGATATGGCCTCGAAAAACTGGAGACCGAAAGGTCGAGCGTGAATCATATAGTAGATATGATCAACATAGTGATGTTCACCATTGAAAACTACTCCATCTCACGTGATGATCGGACATGGTTTAGTTGATTTCCATCACATGATCATTTAGATGACTAGAGGGATGTCTGTCTAAGTGGGAGTTCTTAAGTAATATGATTAATTGAACTTTAATTTATCATGAACTTAGTCCTGATAGTATTTGCATAACTATGTTGTAGATCAATAGCTCGCGATGTAGCTCCCCGTTTATTTTTGATATGTTCCTAGAGAAAAACTATGTTGAAAGATGATAGTAGCAATGATGCGGACTAGGTCCGTGATCTGAGGATTATCCTCATTGCTGCACAGAAGAATTATGTCCTAGATGCACCGCTAGGTGACAGACCTATTGCGGGAGCAGATGCAGACGTTATGAATGTTTGACAAGCTCGGTATGATGACTACTTGATATTTTAGTGTACCATGCTTTACGACTTATAACTGGGAATTCAAAAATGTTTTGAATGCCACAGAGCATATAAGATGTTCCCAAGAGTTGAAATTGGTATCTCATACTCACGCCCGTGTCAAGAGGTATGAGACCTCTGGCAGTACTTTGCCTACAAGATGGAGGAGAATAGCTCAACGAATGAGCATGTGCTATGAATGTCTGAGTACTACAATCACTTTGAATCAAGTGGGAGTTAATCTTCCTGATTAGATAGTGATTGATAGAGTTCTCTAGTCACTGTTGGTGTCAAAACCGGCGGATCTCGGGTAGGGGGTCCCAAACTGTGCGTCTAACATCGATGGTAACAGGAGACAGGGGACACAATGTTACCCAGGTTCGGGTCCTCTCGATGGAGCTAATACCCTACGTCCTGCTTGATTGATATTGATGAATATGGGTGTTACAAGAGTTGATCTACCACAAGATCGTGATGGCTAAACCCTAGAAGCCTAGTCTGTATGACTATGGTAATGAATATATCCTATCCGGACTAACCCCTTCGGTTTATATAGACAAATGAGGGATCTAGGGTTTACATAGAGTCGGTTACATAAGAAGGAATCTTCATAGTCGGTTGCCAAGCTTGCCTTCCACGCCAAGGAGAGTCCAATCCGGACACAGGTATAGTCTTCGGCCTTCATATCTTCACAACCCAACAGTCCGGCCCATGGATAATAGGCCAGACACCCGAGGACCCCTTAGTCCAGGACTCCCTCAGTAGCCCCTGAACCAGTCTTCAATAGCGAGGTGTTCGGCACACAAATTGTCTTCGGTATTGCAAGGCGGGTTCCTCCTTTAACGATCTCCAAGTGATGTATTCGGCCATTGGTTCCATGTCGCTCCCCTCGGCTTCTACGCATTAAATAACTTCGCCTCCCACGTGTCAAGTGAAGGCGGAAGGTCATGGTATTTTTGCAGATAATACCCCGCCCATGCAATGGAGAGCGCCTATTAAAGAGATCGGATCCTAGATCCATTTGGCACCATACAGAGGAAATCCCCGGAAACTGCTTGGGACAAAACCGTTCTAGCATGGCTAGCATCCCCAGCTCCTCCACCCATTCCGGCCCAGAGAAGGGCCAGTGGGCGAGGTGTTCAGTGTCCCACAGTCAATTGACGGAGCTGCAGACACAGGGATTTCTTCCCCCCGCAGATCTAGTTCCTGTTCGAGCGGGGCTAGATTCCTTCAACGGTGAGATTCAGGCAGAGGACTTCCCCAATCCATCAGGGGGAGAGCGAGTATGTTTCGTCCCCTACCTGCTAAGGGGTGTTAGATTTCCATTCATCTGTTCCTCCGAGGGCTTCTGGAATACTATGGGCTCCAATTGCACAACTTCACCCCTGCCTCCGTTCTGCACATTGCAGGTTACGTCGCTTTATGTGAATTATTCCTGGGTATCGAGGCTCATTTCAAGCTATGGAGGAAGTTGTTATGTCTTGTCCCGCGTAACCACGTGGGGTCAATATTTGAAGTGGGCGGAGCCGAAGTATGGCGCATCGATGATACCGGATATTTGTCCGGCACACCACGGAAGGCATCCAAAGAATGGCCTTCCAAATGGTTCTATACTGAGGATGTCGTGCTTCCCGCCCCAGTTCGAAAGGGTCTTCCTGAATTTGCAAGCGTTTCGCTGAAGAAACACCACATTTGGCGTCCTCAGAGTCTTGAAGAGGAGGACAACGCAGAAGTTCGCTAGCTTATGAGCAAGATAAAGATGCTCGCTCAGTCCGGACTTACAATAATCGAGGTAATGGCGATCTCCATAGTGCGTGGGGTTCAGCCACTACAATACAGAGGGCTGCCCATGTGGCACTATAATGGAGAGGATGACGCCTCCCGTTATGGCTGGAAGGGTCCGGATACCCCCGCCGCTCTGGCCAAAATATTGGCCGAGCTTTTTAAAGGGGAGGAAGAGGAGTTTCTTCGTATTAAGCACAGAGTTGGATATTCTATGTATAATCCTCCCAGCTGGGTAAGCTTAACCCTTTCGATTCCCCTCATTCCCCTTCCAGATTACTTTTGATAAATTTCAAGTCTGTTTGTTATGGCAGCACTGGCGGAAGGTCACCGAAGGACTTCATAGTCCCGCCCAATAGCCGGAGATCCACAACCGGGAACTAGATCCTCGGTTTGAAGAGGATCCGGATATATTCGTGGTGCTCGCGGGGGGAGTGTTCTACCAGACAAGTTATGATGGCACAGAAGTGGCCATCACCGCCGACTATCCTGGCCTTCTTCCTGCTTCTCATGTAAATAATTAAGAAACACCTTCTCTAAAAGAGTGCTCTTATTCCGCCTCACCCATCGCACTGTATCATGATTCACAGGGGAGACGTTCGGTGATTTCAAAGAGATCAGCTCCCGCACCGGACAAGCCTTCCTAGAGGAAAGCAAACGAAGACACGGCCGTGCCTTCATCGAAGAGGTATGAACTCGCCAACCTGCCCCTGAGCAGTCATGTCCAACCGTGACCTTCTCGTTTTCCATTTGCCAGGAGGAAGGCACGCCGGACTATATCCGGGGGTCCGAGCAGTCGTACTTCCCACAGCCAGGATTCAAATCCCGTTGTGAAGACGGGGGCTGATGCAGGGGCGACGCCAGACTGTCCTCCAGCTGAGGACTCGGACGATGTATCCGTAACCAACTTGGAAGTGGAGAGTGCTATGAATCATCGGTGCCTCCGGGCCATTTTACAGGATCCTGGCTTTTTGAAAAAGTCATTTAACGCCTTCAACGCAGCCGATGCATACATCCGGGCTGCTCGAGATGGGATTAGCAGGGCCACAACGCAACATTTGAAAGACGTGCAGGTAAATTCGCTTTGTCTGACTATGATAACCATATGCTAGTAGCCCCCGAGACTTAAAGGAGTTGAAACAACTGATTTAAGGATCAATGTACAACCAGGTGCTTACGGAGAAGAATACCCAGCTGGCTCAGGAACTAGAAAAGTGTCAGTGCCACCTGCTTGCTGCTAACGCCGAACTGGAGAAATACAAGGCATCTCCAAGTAATATTTTCCTCCATCGAAAATTCATAAGGCTACACCGATAGTGTGAATCTGGGTTCTAATCTTTGTGTTGGGTCGTTTAGACCAAGTACAAGAGCAGCTGGACGCCGCTCGAACTGAAGAACACGGAGCCAAAAGGCTACTAGCGGCGGGCGAGCGTGTATTGACAAAGGTCGTTGAAGAGAAAAAGAAAAACCAGGATTCGAACATCAACCTAGGCGAAGAACTGAAAGATGTGCGAGCGCAGCTACTGACTTTGTGAAGGAGAACAAGAAGCTCCGGGGCGGTATATTCAGTATGCGGCCGTTTTTATCTTATAACAGTTTGGAGGTAGCGGTAGCTGATATAGCTGTAATTGCAGGTGTGTTGACGAACCGCCCCGAAGAGGAAGTGTCCCGATCATCAAATGATCTTCTGCAGGAGGTGTCGCAGTTGGACGAGCAAGCTCGGCAGGCTATGCGGAGTGTAGCCAAAGCTTTATGGCCATCCAACTCCCCTCCAGGAAGCATGGAGAAGCTGGTAGAGCTGTTCAAGGGAGCGCGGCGGCGTATCCGGCTGTGGAAGATATCTGCCTGCCGAGAGGGTGCGCGAGAGGCCTGGGCCATGGTGAAGACGCGCTATGCCAAGCTAGATCCTAATCACATGGCTCGCGTCGGGCTGGTAGGGCCGAATGGGGAAGAAATTCCCATTAGTATATTATATGACCAAGTAGAGGTGGCCGCCAAATATTCTCAACAGTATTGTAAGTTAGACTGCCTGTTGGAAGGTGTAGAGGAAGAGGTGTTCGAGTCCAAGTGAGTGTGTACTTTCCTCGTCTAGCTGAATTGTATATCATTTGGCATGGTGGGCCATCTCGCTTCCACCTCCGGACCCGAAGGTGCAGAGTGTTTCCGAATACCGTCGCGGCCGAATAGGCTGGGGTATGGCTGGAAAACTAGGCGTAGGGGTCATAGTTGCTTGAACAGACAAGTTGTATCTGGCTAGCTATGTTATATTACATTGATATCGTAAGAAACATCTTCCAGAGAGAATAGTTCTGTTAAGGGTTCCTTTCTCTGGGTGTGCATGCATTTAATGTACATGTCCGAGTTGTGATGCGAGCACCACAGTTTGTATGACTTCTAGGGTGCACAATGGAGTGAGTTTAGAAAACATCTTTAATTCACCGACCGAATATTCCCTTAAGAATGCTAGCTTTCGGCTTCACCCAGTCTGAGGTACACATCCGGATGACCCGGCAGTAAAAATCGGAGAGGTGCTCCCTTTATGCCCTAGCCGAACTAATGAGAATGTAGGGCATAAGCACAGGAGCCAGGCAATCTAGCTTGGCCAAAACTTAAGTCATATCGATGTATATAGTGGCGCAGAAAAGGTACATATGGAAAAACTCATATATGAGGAGCTTAATGCTCAAGGAATGACAAGAACTTCTGTCCGAGAAGCCCCCAGGTACATGTAACATACATATTTAGAGATGTATGTGTCGATAGTGTGTGGTCTAGCCGTACCGAAGCTTTAAAGCAAGAAAGAAGAAAATAATCGAAAAAGAGAAAAAAAATAATGGAAGCTACAGGGGAGGAGGAGATGAACACGAGGTTTGGCGCTAGGCATAGAATCTTCGGAGTCTGGCCGCGTTCCAGGGGTTCAGCTCGAGGCGATTGCTTGATGCATCGCGAAGACAGTATGCTCCTCCGGTGAGAACTTCGTCAATTATGAAGGGACCCTCCCATTTGAGCTTGAGTTTGTCCTTTTTCTTCTCCGGCAGGCGTAGAACGAGTTCACCAACGTTGTAAGTCTTGGCCCGTACTTCTCTGCTTTGATATCTTCGAGCCTGCTATTGGTAAAATGTTGAATGGGCTTTTGCGATAATGCATTCCTCCTCCAGGGCATCTAGGCCGTTCTGCCGATCAAGCTTGGCTTCTCTCTCTTCGTACATACGCACTCGAGGTGAGTCATGAATAATATCGCAGGGCAATACGGCCTCTGCGCCATACACCATGAAGAAAGGTGTGTATCCGGAAGTGCGGTTCGGCATGGTCCGCAGCCCCCAGAGTACGGAGTCGAGCTCCTCAACCCAATGCTTGTATGATTCTTTCAAGGACCGCACTAGTATGGGCTTGATGACGTTCATAATAAGACCATTAGCTCGTTCGACTTGATAACCAGATTTGTACACCAGGTTTTTACTTCGTCGGCTGTGAAATTGGAGCCGTTGTCAGTGATGATGCTATGTGGGACATCGTAATGATGCACAACACCGGATATGAAGTCTATCACCGGGCCGGACTCAGTCATTTTGACAGGCTTGGCCTCTATCCACTTAGTGAATTTGTCCACCATAACCAGCAGATATTTTTTCTTATGGCTTCCCCCTTTAAGGGGTCCAACCATATCGAGTCCCTAGACCGCAAAAGGCCAAGTGATGGGGATTGTTTGTAAGGCGGTGGGGGCATATGGCTTTGATTGGCAAAGAGCTGGCATCCGATGCAACATTGGAGAAAGTCATGTGCATCTGCTTGGGCCGTCGGCCAACAAAACCCTGTACAGAAGGCCTTGCTAACAAGGGCCCGAGCTGCGGCGTGGTGACCGCCGAGCCCGTCATGAATTTCAGCCAAGAGCTGCCGCCCCTCCTCCTCGGATATACATTGTTGAAGGACTCCGATGGCGCTTTTCTTATAGAGTTCTCCATGATGAACCTTCTAGGCCTTTGAACGCCGGACAATATAGCGGGCCTCATTCTGGTCCTCAGGAAGCTCTTTCCTGTTGAGGTAGGCCAGGAATGGTTCGGTCCATGGGGCAATGACTGCCATGATGAGATGCACCGATGGTGTGATGGCTGAGCCCTCGACGACGTCGGTGTTTCCGGGGTCCTAGATTATGTTCGGCTCCGGACTAGTATTCCCGTTTTCCTCCTGCCACACCACGGATGGCTTGAATAGCCTTTCCAGGAAAATGTTGGGTGGGACGGGGTCGCGCTTAGCGTCGATACGAGCAATAACATCCGCCGCTTGATTACTTTCTCGGGCCACATGATGGAACTCGAGCCCCTCGAACCGGGCCGGCATTTTTATGACTGCGTTACGATACGCTGCCATCTTCGGATCTTTAGCGTCGAAATCTTCGTTTATTTGAGATATTGCCAAGTTGGAATCCCTACGTACTTCTAGGCGTTGTATGCCCATGGAGACAGCCATCCAGAGACCATGTAATAAGGCCTCGTATTCGGCTGCGTTATTGGAGTCTGTGTATAGTATTTGGAGAACGTACTGGACAATGTCTCCAGTAGGGGACGTTGAAACGACACCCGCTCCTAACCCTGCCAGCATTTTGGAGCCGTCGAAGTACATGACCCAATTGGAGTATGTGACGTACTCTTTAGGGAGTTCGGCCTCTGTCCATTCAGTGACGAAGTCGACCAGTACTTGGGATTTTATAGGTCGACGCGGTTTATATGTAATATCAAATGGGAGGAGTTCAATGGTTGTAATGCCCCGGATACAACTTTCCATATTTGTAACTCCGACTCTTGCCATTTCCGGCTTTAAGTTATGAGATTCCCTTCGTGGTTGGGTTTTGTCTTCGTTTTGCATTTTGTTCATGTCATGCATTTCATATCATGTCATCATGTGCATCTCTTTTGCATACGTGTTCGTCTCATGCACCCGAGCATTTTCCCTGTTGTCTGTTTTGCAATCCGACACTCCTACTTGCACCGGCGTACCCCTCTTGTCTCCTTTCGTGAGCGGCTGTCGAACGTTCTCGGAACGGACCGAGATTTGCCAAGTGGTCTTGGTACACCACCGGTAGACATCCTGTCAAATTTCGTCCCATTTGGAGTCCGTTTGATGCTCCAACGGTTAACCGGGGAACCGCAAAGGCCTCATGTGTGTTGCATCCCAACACCCCTCCTAAACGGCCGAATAACCCATCCAAACCACTGCCATGTCCCCCGTCGTCGGATCACGATCGTGTGGGCGAAAACCGCACCTCATTTGGACACTCCCACCTCCTTCTACCTATAAATATGTGTTCCCCTCCGAATTTTCGCGGACGAAACCCTAGATCCACTCCTCCCCGCGCCACCGGACATGTCCGTCCGCCGTCGGACGCGTCCACCGCCGCCGCCATATCGCCCCGGCCAATCATGGAGCACCCCATCAGCACCGCCGCCTTCCTCCTCCACTCACGCGCCGCCACGTCGCCTCCTCTCTCTCTCCACCGCGCCGGCCCTGCAGGCCCATCGCAGGCCCGCGCTGGCCCGGAGCCTCGCCGCCGCCCCGTTGCTTCCCGCCGGCCACCGGACCTCACCGGCGACCAGCCGCCGCTGCCTCGTCCCGAGCTTCGTCTCCCCGCCGCCTGTGGGCAGCGCCCCGAGCGCGCTCACTTCCTCCGCCGCCACCGCTCGGCACCCTCAACCACCGTCGCCTCCCCGCCTCCGGCAGCGGCATCGGCGAGCAGCCGCCACCGGAGCTCCTCCCATGGCGCCGCCCCGCACTTCCTTCGCCGTCTCTGCGCCTCAGTCGCTGCCCGTCACCACCACCATCTCCGGTGACCCCGTCGCCCGCGTCGCCGGCCTCCGCCGCATCGTCGTCGAGTCTCCGACGAGATCCGGCCGGAGTGGACCAGATCCACCAGGAGACGAACCAAACACCTCCCCACGTTCCCGGATCCCCTCGTCCTGCACCACCTCGTCCCATTGACTTTTCTGGAGGGTGAGATTTCTTCTAAGTCCTGAAATCCTTATATGTTTATGCCTTCTTAATCACATCATATTGTAACGCCCTCGATGCTACTATATCTCCCACGTGTCGAAGCACGACTTAGAGGCATAACCGCATTGAAAGCAATGTCGCAAGTGAGGTAATCTTCACACAACCCATGTAATACATAAGGGAAAAAGATACATAGTTGGCTTACAATCGCCACTTCACACAATTACATGAATAAAGCATTACATCAACCAGTTACAATCAAGGTCCGACTTCGGAACCCAAAATAAAAGAAGACTACCCCAAATGCTACACAGATCCCCGATCGTCCCGACTGGGCTCCACTACTGATCATCTGAAAACGGAACAACACAAAGAACGAGATCTTAATCGAGCTCCTCCTTGAGCTTGGTTGCGTCATCTGCACGGACTCATCGGCACCTGCAAGCTGGTTTTGGAAGTATCTGCGAGCCACGGGGACTCAGCAATCTCGCACCCTCGTGATCAAGACTTATTTAAGCTTATGGGTAAGGTAAAGGTATGAGGTGGAGCTGCAGCAAGCGACTAGCATATATGGTGGCTAACATACGCAAATGAGAGCGAGAAGAGAAGGCAAAGCACGGTCGAGAAACTATGATCAAGAAGTGATCCTAGAACAACCTACGTCAAGCATAACTCCAACACCGCGTTCACTTCCCGGACTCCGCCAGAAAGAGACCATCACGGTTACACACGCGGTTGATGCATTTTAATTAAGGTCAACTTCAGGTTTTCTACAACCGGACATTAACAAAATCCTATCTGCCCATAACTGTGGGCACGGCTTTCGAAAGTTCAAATCCCTGCAGGGGTGTCCCAACTTAGCCCATAACAAGCTCTCACGGTCAACGAAGGATATTCCTTCTAGCGGGAAGACCCGATCAGACTCGGAATCCCGGTTACAAGACATTTCAACAATGGTAAAACAAGACCAGCAAGACCGCCCGATGCGCCGACATCCTGATAGGAGCTGCACATATCTCGTTCTCAGGGCAACACCGGATGAGCGCTCCGTACAACTAAAACCAGCCCTCAAGTTTCCCCGAGGTGGCGCTGCAAAGGACTCTAGTTCGGACCAACACTTAGACAAGCACTGGCCCGGGGGGGTTAAAATAAAGATGACCCTTGGGCTGGCCTAACCCAAGGGAAAAAGAGGCTAGGTGGCGAATGGTAAAACCAAGGTTGGGCCTTGCTGGAGGAGTTGTATTCAAAGCGAACTGTCAAGGGGTTCCCATTATAACCCAACCACGTAAGGAACACAAAATCCGGGAACATAACACCGATATGACGAAAACTAGGGCGGCAAGAGTGGAAGAAAACACCAGGCATAAGGCCGAGCCTTCCACCCTTTACCAAGTATATAGATGCATTAATTAAACAAGATATATTGTGATATCCCAACAAGTAAACATGTTCCAACAAGGAACAACATCTCCATGTTACAACAAGGAACAAACTTCAATCTTCACCTGCAACAATATAGCCAAACAACGCTATAACGCTATAAGAGGGGCTGAGCAAAGCGGTAACATAGCCAAACAACGGTTTGCTAGGACAAGGTGGGTTAGAGGCTTGGTGCAACAATATAGGAGGCATGATAAGCAATTGGTAGGTATCGCAGCATAGGCATAGCAAAAGAGCGAGCAACAAACAAGCAAAGATAGAAGTGATTTCGAGGGTATGATCATCTTGCCTGAGATCCCGCAAGGAAGAAGAACGAGTCCATGAAGAAGTCAAACGGACGTAGACGAACGGGTCCTCACAAACGCGACGTAACCAGAACCAACCCAAAGAAGCAAACACCGGAAAGAAGCACACAATATAGTAAACAACCAACACATGAACATGGTATGATATGCGGGGTGTGGTATGCGATGCATATGCATGATTTGCAAAGGAATGAAAGAACCTGGCCTCAACTTGGAAATCCAAGTGTGCCACTAGAAAGAGGAGATGATTTCGGTTGAAATCGATATAAAGAACGCCGGAATCGGATGCACGGTTTGGAAATGGCAAGCAAAACAAATATGGCGTCGGTCTGTGATAAACAGCAAGTAGCCATCTAAATGCAACAAGTTAAATATGCTACAGCACTCAAACATGGCAACCAAAAACATGGCAGGGATCCTCTCAACATGCTTAACAAAAGATGAACACTGAGCTACGGCTAATTCATACATTAACAGGTTCAAACAAGCATGGCAAAAGTGCAATTGGTAAACAGATCTCAGACTTAGTGAAATTAACACTTGTCTGGAATATCAGATCAGGTAGCACACTTTGGAGCATGAAAACTATATGCTACAGGGCCTGATCATGGCAAAGCAAGGCATGGCATGGAGCTACTCAAAGAGCTTAACAAAAGTCCCTTAGTGACCTTGAGCCAAAAGGGATCAGAAAATACAATTGCAAGCATGTGAACATGGCAAAACATAATCAGTTCTCAGACTTGGTGAAAACTGGAGCATGCTGAAAACAGATATCAAGTAGGCATGTTTACGAGATCGATGCACTCACTACAGAGCAAGTCATGACAATCTAAGCATACACCCATCAAGAATACACATTATACAAGCTAGACATGGCAAGAATAATAACATAACATGCACGGATCAACTACAACGTCCTCGGCAAAATCGCTAACAAGTAGATAATCTGCCCAGATTCACGAAATAGCAAAAGTAGAGCTCGATTGACTCAAGCTAGGGTGCTCCATAATTGCAAACAAATACATGGATGGATAGAGCACTACAATATTAACAAAACATCCTTACTGATTATCCTCGAAAGAAGCATGGATCACTAGGAAATAACATGAACATATGGCATAATGAAATAAACAGATCAAGGACTTAGTGGATTTGCCAAGTCCCTGAAATCAACATTAACGAATGCTCCACTTTGCAAGCTTGTGCTAGTCACCACACACATCACAAAAATACATGGGTTGCACCTCTGGAAAGATGACAAAGCATATAACAAAACACATGTAGAGCTCAGGGGCATATCATGCACACAATAATCATGGCAAAAATGACAAATATCCAATTGGAGCAGCAGATCTGACACTTAACTCAAATAGCAATCTTCCAACAGCATTTCGGGCATCAAGAAGAACTCAAATGAAAATGATGCAATGAGATGAAATGATGTACTCTCGGAGATGAACATTTTGATATGCTATACGCGCAAAACGGAGTTAAGGATGCGGAGTTACGACATTATGAATATGGGCATATGAAACATGGAAATCTCGGGGACAGTGAAAATTTAGACCTCTCTGGAAAAGTCAACCCGGGACGAAGCGGTGCGGGACGGAGGGATTCGGATCTGGACGGAGGAGCGTTTGGATCGGGGGAGTGGTGGATCTCATCCCACTCTCTCCGGATCCGGCCGGAGTAACTCCGGCGAGCTCGAGGACGAACTCTGGCGGGGTGGCTCGGGCTCCGGCGAGCGTGTGGGGGCGTCACCGGCGGACGACGCCGGCGAGGCGGCGGAGCTCCGGCGTGGCATGGCGGCAACCGGCGAAGGATGGCGACTGGACGGAGGGCGGCGAGGCGAGCTCGAGGCGGCGGGGCGCTCTCTGTGGCCGGTGGGCGACTCCGGTGGCGACCGGAGCACACGGCGGCGCAGGAGTCCCGAGGCGGCGCGGGGCAGCGGCGACCGAGCGGTGGCGGAGCGAATCGGGGCCCGGGCGGGCCTTCCCTGGGCCCGGCGGGCCGCGGGAGGTGGGAGGCGCGCGGTGGGACAGGTGGCGCTGTCCGGTAGGCTGAGGCGGCGGAGGCGATGATGTGGCACACTCCGATTGGCTGGAGTGATGTGGCCGGCGAGATGGACGTGTCCGCCGGCGGGCGGACATGTCCGGCGGTGCGGAGGGAGTTGGATCTAGGGTTGGACTGCGTGAAAAATTCGGGGAGAGCCACTTATATAGAGATAGAGGGAGCTAGGAGAGTCCAAATGAGGTGCGGTTTTCGGCCACGCGATCATGATCGAACGCTCTAGATGATGGAGAGGGTTTTGGCCACTTTGGAAGGGTGTTGGGCTGCAACACACACGAGGCCTTCTCGGTCCCTCGGTTAACCGTTGGAGCATCAAACGAAGTCCAAATGGTACGAAACTTGACAGGCGGTCTACCGGTAGTAAACCAAGGCCGCTTGGCAAGTCTCGGTCCAATCCAGAAATGTTTAATCCCCACACATGAAAGAAAGGTAGAAATGACCACCGGAGGAGAACGGAGCGCCGGAATGCAAAACGGACAACGGGGAAAATGCTCGGATGCATGAGACAAACACGTATGCAAATGAATGCACATGATGACATGATATGCAATGCATGACATGCAAGAAATGACAAGGCAACAACAGCGCAACTGGACGACACGTGGCACATCGGTCTCGGGGCGTTACACATATCTCCCTGACCGTAGCTCCGTTGCATGCATATGATATATCAAAATGTTCATTGTGAGATGCTCTTCATTTCATTCCATTGTGGCATGCTTGTTTGAGTCCATCTTGACGCCCAAATCATTGATGCAAGAGTGCTATAAAATGTTTACTCCTATTACTTAGCAGATTATGATGTTTTGTCATTTTTGCCACATTTGATGAGTGCTTCATATGGGCATGAGCTCTACATGTGTTTTGGTCTATGTCATGCCATATTTACAGGGGTGCTTGCCATGTATTTTTGTGATCAATAAGGTGACTAGCACAAGCATGCAAAGTAGCCTTCGTGATATTGTTGTTTTCAGAGACTTAGGATTTTGCCAAGTCTTGTGCCTGCTGTTATTTTGATGCCATGTAAACATGATGCTACAGTGAGATCCATGCTTGTTTTGAGTTGCTTGAGGCCCTGTTTGGTTCAGCTTTTATCGACGATTCCGCTGCCGTGCAGCAGAATCTGAACCAAAGGGCGAACCCAGCAGAATCCGATTTCAGAAATCCGCTGTCAATATCTGAACCAAAAGCGAAAGCAGCCTAGGACGTGCTTTTCAAAATCTGATTCCGCTGTGGGCCAAAATCTGAAAAAGCTGTATCAGCTGGTTTGCCAAATGACCTACATCTTTTTCACATCAGATTTTCCACAGCTGTTTTTCCACAATAGATTTTTCACAGCTGCTTTTAGAAATCCACAGCCAAACCAAACAGGGCCTGAGTAAGGATGTTTTGAACATATGGTTATGCTCTATCCGTCCATGCCCCTGTTTGCAATTATGCAGTGCCCTAGCAGGTCTTAATCTTTCTCTACGTTTGCTATAAAATGTTCCTGGCAGATTGTTTACATGTTAATCAATTTTGCCATGGTTGTTGTTGTTGATCCATGCATGCTATGAACTTGCTCTTGCCATGGTTAGCTTCTTTAACATGTCTTATTGCTGATGCTATGCTGATCTTGTCATGCAATGCCTTGTGGTGAGTATTTTGAGCTCGCAAAGTTGCCTTCATAACCCTGTTTATGCCATGCTCTGTTTTTCTGCAAAGTCTGAAACTGTTAATAAAACTTGCTATGTTTACATGGGTGCCATCATATCTTCTGTGCCTTTTTGTCTCATGATCAGTAAGGGGCTTTTGTACTATGCATTTAGTAGAATCATGTCATGCCTTTGCTTGCTATCATATGTGCCTTACTGATGTTATTCCTGGCATGTTAGTATTTTCACTAAGTCCGTGAAGCTGATATCTTTTGCACTTTTGCCATGCTTGTTTGAACCTGCTCTTTGTGTGATTTAGCCGTATCTCAGTGTTCATGTTTTGTCAAGCATCTTGAGTAGATCACTGTCGTATGCCTTGTTGCTATGTTGGAGTGCAGTAGCTTAGTTTCTTGTTGCATTCTAGATGGCATCGTGGTGTTTATCACAGAATTGTGCCATTCATGTTTTGCTTGCCATTTGCAAACTGTGCATCCGTTTCCGGCGATCTTTATATCGATTTCCTTTTCCTTCCAGAGCACGCATATGCATTGCATATCACATCTCGCATGCCATGCCATGTTTTGCATCATGTTGCTTGTGCATTACACCGTGATTGATTGTTGGTCCTTTGCTTGTGTTCTTGCTTTGGGTAGAGCTAGGAGACGAGTACGTGATGAGGATCCTGTTGAGTATGCTTTCGAGGATCAAGCTTTCGACAACTATGAGAACTTTGCAGGCAAGATGACAATACCCTCAAAATCACTTCTATCTTTGGTTGCTAGTTGCTCGCTCTATTGCTATGCCGCGATACCTACCACTTGCTATATCATGCCTCCCATTTTCCCATGTTCAGCCTCTAACCCACCTTTCCTAGCAAACCGTTGTTTGGCTATGTTACCACTTTTGCTCAGCCCCTCTTATAGCGTTGCTAGTTGCAGGTGAAGATGAAGCTTGTTCCATGTTGGAACATGGATATTGTTGGGATATCATTATTATATCTTGTTTACTTTAATGCATCTATATACTTGGTAAAGGGTGGAAGGCTCGGCCTTATGCCTGGTGTTTTGTTCCACTCTAGCCGCCCTAGTTTTCGTCATACCGGTGTTATGTTCCTTGAATTTGCGTCCCTTACGCGATTGGGTGTTATGGGAACCCCTTGACAGTTCGCTTTGAATAAAACTCCTCCAGCAAGGCCCAACCTTGGTTTTAAATTTGCCTAACAACCTATCACCTTCCCTTGGGTTCTGCAGACTCAAGGGTCATCTTTATTTTAACCCCCCCCGGTCCAGTGCTTCTTTAAGTGTTGGTCCGAACTAGAGCCCCCTTGCAGCGCCACCTCGGGGAAACTTGAGGGGTAGTTTTAGTAGTATGGATTGCTCATCCGGTGTTGCCCTGAGAACGAGATATGTGCAGCTCCTATCGGGATTGTCGGCACATCGGGCGGCTTTGCTGGTCTTGTTTTACCATTGTCGAAATGTCTTGTAACCGGGATTCTGAGACTGATCGGGTCTTCCCGCGAGAAGGAATATCCTTCGTTGACCATGAGAGCTTGTGATGGGCTAAGTTGGGACACCCCTGCAGGGTTTGAACTTTCGAAAGCCGTGCCCGCGGTTATGTGGCAGATGGGAATTTGTTAATATCCGGTTGTAGAGAACTTGACACTTAACTTAATTAAAATGCATCAACCGCGTGTGTAGCCATGATGGTCTCTTTCTGGCGGAGTCCGGGAAGTGAACACGGTTCTTGTGTTATGCTTGAACGTAAGTAGTTTCAGGATCACTTCTTGATCACTTCTAGTTCACGACCGTTGCGTCGCTTCTCTTCTCACTCTTATTTGCGTAAGTTAGCCACCATATATGCTTAGTGCTTGCTGCAGCTCCACCTCACTACCTTCTCCTACCCATAAGCTTAAATAGTCTTGATCTCGCGGCTGTGAGATTGCTGAGTCCCCATGACTCAAAAATACTTCCAAACAGATGCAGGTGCCGATGATGCCAGTGCAGGTGACACAACCCAGCTCAAGTGGGAGCTCGATGAAGACCTTGATCGTTGTTTTATTTCGCTTCCTGTTGATCAGTAGTGGAGCCCAGTTGGGACAATCGGGGATCTAGCAATTGGGGTTGTCTTCTTTTATTTTGGTTCCATAGTCGGACCTTGATTGTATTCTGGATGATGTATGCTTAACTTGTATTTGTGTGAAGTGGAGATTGTAAGCCAACTCTTTATCCCTTTCTTATTCAGTACATGAGATTGTGTGAAGATTACCCCTCTTGCGACAAACCTACCATGCGACTATGCCTCTAAGTCGTGCCCCGACACGTGGGAGATATAGCCGCATCATGGGTGTTACAATGGCCCATTTGGCAATCCGGTCTGTAGCATCGCGGTTGTTTATAATGTCATTGAGTGGTACTTCGAAGGCCACCGTGAGCGAACGCTCCTGGAAGTAGTGACGGAGCTTTCGGGATGCCATGAAGACCGCATATGCTATTTTTTGATAATCAGGGTACTGGGATTTGCATGGTGTAAGGATCATAGATACGTAGTATACTGGCTTCTGAAGCGGGAATTTATGTCCGTCCTGTTCTCATTCGACGACGAGTACGACGCTCACCACCTGGTGTGTTGCCGATATGTATAATAACATCGGTTCACCGGCATCTGGTGCGGCCAGAATTGGATTGCCTGCAAGAAGGGTTTTTATTTCCTCCAGTCCGGCTATTGCCGCATCCGTCCACTCGAAGTGGTCGGTTCGTTGTAGAAGGAGATAGAGTGGCAGTGCTTTTTCTCCAATCTGGAAATAAAGCGGCTTAGAGCTGCTACGCAACCCGCAAACTTTTGAACTTGTTTAAGGTATGTTGGCTTAGCCAATTGTGACAAAGCTTAGATTTTGGCTAGGTTTGCTTCGATTCCTTTATTTGAAAAGATGAAGCCCAGTAGTTTTCCCGCGGGGACACCGCAGACACACTTTTCTGGGTTGAGCTTAATGTCATACGTCCGGAGGTTGTCGAATGCAAGATGTATGTCGTCTATTAGTGTTTTGATGTGCCTGGTTTTGATGACGACGTCATCGACGTAAGCTTCTACTGTTCTGTCGATCTGTTTCTCTAGGCATGTTTGAATCATGCGTTGATATGTGGCGCCGGCGTTCTTGAGCCCAAAGGGCATGGTGTTGAAGCAGAATGGCCCATATGGGGTGATAAATGCTGTTGCGGCTTGATCGGACTCCTTCATTTTGATTTGATGGTATCCAGAATATGCATCGAGGAAACACAGTGAGTCATGTCCTGCGGTGGCGTCAATGATTTGATCAATGCGGGGGAGGGGGAAGGGATCCTTAGGGCAAGCCTTATTGAGGTCTTTGAAATCGACGCACAGGCGCCAGGATTTGTCCTTCTTTGGTACCATCACCAGGCTTGCCACCCAGTCCGGGTGTTTGATTTCTCTAATGAATCCGGCCTCGATGAGTTTAGCCAGCTCCTCCCCCATGGCTTGTCGCTTGGGTTCGGAGAACCGCCACAGTGATTGCTTGACCGGTTTGAACCCCTTTAATATATTGAGGCTTTTCTCGGCCCGCTCCCGTGGGATCCCTGGCATATCTGAAGGGTTCCAGGCGAATATGTCCCAGTTTTCGTGCAAGAATTCTCATAGTGTGGTGTCAACTGTTGGGTTCAGTTGAGCTCCGATAGATGCTGTCTTCTTGGGGTCCGTTGGGTGGACCTGAAATTTGACTATTTCTTCTGCTGGTTTGAAGGAGGTGGATTTAGGGCGCTTGTTGAGGATCGCGTCGTCCCTGTCCACCGTGGAGGGTAGTGCGGTTAATTCTTTGGTTGCGAGGGCTTCGGACAGCTCCTCTAGGGCCAGGGATGCAGTTTTGTTTTCAGCACGGAGTGCTATGTCCGGATCGCTGACGAGAGTGATTATGTCGTTTGGGCCAGGCATTTTGAGCTTCATATACCCGTAATGGGGTATGGCCCGAAAGCGTGTAAAAGCATCCTGCCCCAACAGGGCGTGATATCCGCTCCTGAAAGGAGCCACTTGGAAAGTTATTTCTTCGGATCGGTAGTTCTCCGATGTGCTGAATACTATGTCAAGTGTGATTTTGCCCGCGCATCGCGCCTCCCGACTGGGGATAATTCCTCGGAAGGTTGTGTTACTTTGCATGATACGACTCTTGTCTGTTTCCATTTTATGGAGTGTGTCCTCATAAATGAGGTTTAGTCCGCTGCCGCCATCCATGAGGACCTTGGTGAGTCGAAACCCATCCACGATGGGACTGAGGACTAACACGGCTGGCACTCGTACTGTTCTGTACTTTGGTTCATCACCAGCGTTGAATGTTATAGCCGTGTTGTTCCAGGGGTTTATCGCAGCAATTTGGAAGACTTCGGCGAGCGCGCGAAGCGCCCTTTTGCGCTTGTTGTTTGAAGTGAATGTCTCAAAGACCATCAATACTCTTGAGTTATCGTCCCCTGGGGGATGCCGTTCTGGGTCGTCCTTGATAAGGATATCCTCGCCGCTCTTGGCTACCTGTCACAGTTTCCAACATGCTCTAAGGATTTGGGTTGCCACGGTATCTGGCGTTGTATGTATTTTGCAAGGGCCATCAAGCCATCCCACCAGAACGGTGTCATGCCGCATAGCGGTTTTGTGTTTCTTGACTATTGGACGGGGGGTGCCGCGAGGGTGCGCCCTTTTCGCCTGTATGGGGAGTTGAGTTGGGACTGACGGTTCCCAGCGAGCTCCCTGAGTTTTCCAGGTGCTCTCCATTGCATTGTACTTGTGTACGATGGTTGCTAAGTCAGCGAATTTCAATAGCAGCGGCAGTTGATAGCGTTTAGGATTCCTTCGTCTGCGCAATTGTTGCAAAACGCTGATATTGCGTCCTCGTCACGACAATCTTTTATCTTGTCCTTGACAAGGAGGAATCTGGCCCAGAAGTGGTGGACCATTTCCTGAGACTGTTGTTTTATGCTCATAAGAGAGTCTATATTCGGGTGGGTGGGTGGAATTAAATCCGAACCCCGACCTGACCGATTATTCGGAGTCTGACAACCTTCCGGGCTTAACAGTCCAGGTTCCGTTATATCTTCTGGTTGTTTAGGACCGCCGTCCAATGCTATGTTCTGAGGGCTGGTCACGTACTTTCGCGGGTGGGTATCCGGCTCTTCCTGATCGGCGGTCCGATCATAGTCCGTCTTCGGTATAGGTGAAGACTCGCGGTCCTGTTCCACGACTACCGCAATCTGGTGGCTGACCGGTAGGGTGTCGATTTCTCCTTGATCGGTTTTAGGGCCGATCCGATCACAGTTTGTGGCTATTCCCAAAGAGGCGATGCGGTCTAGGAGTTCATTTAAAGACGAAAGCTTTGTTGGATCCATCTGCTTGGAGTGCTCGGAGTTGATGCGAAGGGGGTTTTCGATGGCCCAAGAGGTCATCGTCGGCTCAACGGCCGAATGAGCGATCATAGTAAAGCCGCCCAACCGGAGGGTTTGGCCCGAGGCCAGAGCTCCCCCGGAGGTGATGTTGTCTTTAAGGACAACGCGAGCCATCGAGCCTTTTGTCGACGGCACAGTGGGACTCTCAATGAAAGCACCAATGTCGGTGTCAAAACCGGCGGATCTCGGGTAGGGGGTCCCGAACTGTATGACTAGAGTCGTGGGTTTGTCACGGCAGATGTTCTTGTGAAAGGACTTAGTCGTGGAGCCATCGCTACGGGTTAGCTTAAAGGGGTTAAACCGGACAAGGGGACACGGGGAGTTTTACTAGTTCGGCCCCTTCAAGGAAGGTAAAAGCCTACGTCTAGTTGTGATTGGAATTGCTAGGGTTTCGATGGCCAGGGAACGAATCCGCTTTGTCTAGCTCTCGAGTTGTTGTCTGTCCCTAAACCGCTGCCGGGTCGTCCCTTTATATACATAGGTTGACGCCCGCCGGGCTACAGAGTCCCGAAGCTGGATCATAAACGTGTCCGGTTCGGTCTCTATCCTTCCTATCTTACAATACAAGTTACATGACTAGGTCGGTTTACATTTATAGGCTTTAACCCGCCTTTGGGCCTTGGGCCTTTATAAAGCGCCATCATCCTTGCATCTTCATGGGCTTCTAATCTTCAAGGAGTTAACCCGGCTACATAAGGCCGGTTTACATCCAGTAGTAATATCCCCAACATTAGGCATCAGATTGGTTTGAACTTGTTCATGTCAATCTTCTACACTCAGAAAAATTCTTCCCTCATATCTTCACCTTGATCTTGTAAACCGCCGTGACGTCATAATTCCAGATTATGATAAACCGCCCTGACATCATATATCCGTTGATGTCGAAGATTACCTTCATTTAATGTGTATTCAGTCACCAAGGAGACACCTTTATTAATTTATCCATTTTTGGGCTCCTCGATTCCCGCACTTGCCGTTTTATCGCTTCGCCTTATAAATAGGTGCAGAGGACCCCTTTCTTTTCTTTCCGCTATCCTTTCATCCCTTCTTCTTCCTCGCACGTCTCCGCACCTGAGCGCCGCCGTCATCATCAAGCCTCGCCTCTGCTTCACCGTCGGCTGCTGCATCGACCTGTTCCCACCAGAGTTCCGCAGCACACCTCCGCAGCTTCCGCAGCCACAGTGAGTCCTTCCCCCTTCCTTTCTAGATCCACTAGGGTTTTCCTGCTCTTCGCGGTTCTTGAAGTTCATCGGAGCTTTTGGTGCTGTTCTTCCTTGGCCTGTAGATGAATGCTTTGCACTTATCATATCCCTTGCCGTGGCTAATCTTCTGGTACCACCATAAATCCTTATGCGCAAAAGCTCATGTAGTCCTGCATAAACTATTTCGGGTCTTACCCTTTTTAGGTCAAAATATTTTTGCTTTTCTGTCTTACCTTAGACTAGAAATTTTCATATGTCTCTGTGAAATCTGTTTCTCCTCACGCCAACATAGGCGGTTTAACTTTGTATAAGCAATCTGTACCATTAGCCCTCTGATAAACCGGAGGAACCTTTTACCTTCATAGCCATACTCCGGTTTAACAGTGTCTGAGTACTCCTGTCCTGGTATTACCTTTTATCCCTTATTGCATAAGTCTCCGGTTTATGCCATTTCACATATCAGTATGTTTCTTACTCCATTGTATCTTGTATATCATCATGAGTGATTATAAACCGGCCTTTCGTTTTTAGCTTGTTCGTTTCGCAATGGCCAAACAATCCACCGCTTGCAACTGGGCTCATTCCTGGGTCACCGAGGAGCAGTTGAACGATATGGTCAGTATCGGCTCTTTGCCTAAGAAGTCTGAAATCAAATGGCGAGTTCCGGGAATAGAAAATCCTCCAACCCCAAGGCAGGGTGAGGTGGTGGTCTTTGTCGACCACATAGGCCGTGGCTTCAAACCGCCAGGGTCAAAGTTTTACCTATGAAGTGTACCTACATGAAGAACCAATTGCAGAACTGTTCCGGGACTTCTTTCACTTAAACTGGCGTACAGAATTTGTAAATGGCCCCAATACTGAACTTGGTGGTGTCTCGATTCAAAAGCGGAAAGAAGTTGAGTTTCCTCATGCCAAACTGCACAGCCACCCAAAGGAATGGAACCAAACTTGGTTTTGTTGCAGAGACACTTCACCTGAAGGTGAAAATCCCCTTCCAGGCTTTCGCGATCACCGGCTTTCCAACACCCATCTGATGCCGCAACGCTTAAGCTCCGCAGAAAGGGCGAAATATGCCCCTCAACTCGCCAAACTCCGGGCCTTTATGGCCAATGGTTTGACAGGTGTGGATTTCATGCGCTGCTGGATATCTTGGAATATCTTGCCTCTAAGTCGGTGTTCCGGTTTAATGTGTGAGTATACCGGTGAGGTTGACGACCCTCAAAGCCATTGCAACCTTCAACTATCTGACGAAGAAGTCACTGAAGGTGTAAAGAAAATTCTGAATGAATCAGAACTGGTCTGTAGCCAAACCGGTTTGAATCCCTTCTATGCCAAGAACAACCCGCCTGCTGTAAGCATTATACTTCCTTTCCATTTTTAATATTTTTACATTGTGCAACCTGTAATCCTTCTTCTGGGTATGTATGTATAGGGTGATGACCCCTTCTAGAAACGGAAAACCGCAGAAAAAGCGGTAAAGCTGACTGGGGATAAAGCGGTCAAACCATCTCGCCCCAAAACCAAAGCCGTCAAACGGACATCAAAACGGAAAACAGCTGACCGGATCAATATGGAGCTTGATGATGACGTTGATGATCCAGAAGTTGAGGTACAACTCGACTCTCTTGGCTCTCTTTTCATGCATCTCATTAACAATGATCTTCCTGAGGAGGACGCAGAACGCAGTCAAGCTAATGATGTAGAGGTAATTACCCTTTCCTTCGGTTCAGACTCTATGCCAACACAAAAAAACCCGCCAAGCAGTCCGGAAAGTAAGATTTTCTCATCCTCTTGCTCACTTGGATCCAACATTTATTTTGAAGACTCAGCAGCATGAAGCTCGCCGGATAACCCGGCACAGTGGCCAACAGGTCACTTCCGCCGGTTTACCTGATACCCCGGCTCGGAAACGCCGGTCTGAGGTCTCTCCTACTCCTGACCATTATTACCCCAAGGCATGTTATTTCAGACAACCTCTTAATTCGTCCGATTCAAATTATCAGGTGACACCTCCCTCATCATCTGGCGAGTCGACCGCAACTTAGCTCCCTCCTCTGAAAACTGTTGTTGGGTAAGTTGTAAAACCTTTTCCTTCAATGCATCCCAGAACTTGAATAAGATGTTAATCCTTTATATTTTATTTGCAGGACAAAAGCCAGACCTAGCAAGAAAGCTCGGGTCACCAATCCGCCCGAAGACCCGGCCACAGTTGAAGAAGAACCCAGAGGTGAAGCGGAACAAACTTATGAACCGGAGGGCCCTCTACCTGAAGCCGCTTCTGATGAACCACCCCTTCAAGGCCAAAACACCAATGAACCAGCAGACGCTGAACCTGCCGCCCCTGACACTAAACCGGCAGAGCCAAACTGGGCTAGTCCGGTGAGAAATACTGAAAATCCATTGTCACCAGCCAAACACACTGAAGGCCAAGGAGACGATGTTATTATTACTGGAATGGGCCATAGATCTCCTGGCCATCACGTCATTTAAGCTCAACATAGTGCCAAAGAAGAGCAAGCTGCTAGGGGAAAAGGCAAATGGAGCAGTGATTTATCAAGCTATGCTCATCTTAACGCTGACGAGCTTCACTCTGGCTTCTCGAACCGTCTGCACTCAAACCGGGATTATGAGGCCGGTTTGGTGAACTTGATGAAAGAGCGATATGAGGTAAATTCCTCTCCCTTTGTTTATTGATTTTATAGCTGAAACACTATCCCAAGTAGCCCCCAAGGGCCGTTTTATGATGATAATCATAAATCGGGTCTTTGTAACACTTTATGTTTCTCATCATTGATCCTCACAATGGCAGGTCTCTTATAAGAGACAAGACGCATCCTTTAATAATTAGATAACTTTCTGCAGCATAGCCCCCAAAGGCCAGTTTAACTTGGCAAGTTAATCCGGGTTTTAATCCACACATCCGTTTTAGAACGGACGCACATTAGCCCCCAAGTGTCAAGGATAATGCTTGCATTGTTCTGGAGACTTGTTTAAAATGTAGTACTCTAGAGCAAATAGGCATTAGCCCCCAAGTATGAAGTGCATAACTTGTTTATATGCTTTGTACTTAGCACATATATATGCTGTTTGTGTAATATACCTTCAACGTTGCAGGCTGAACTGAAAAGCAAAGATGCCCGAAACTCTGATTTGCAAGAGAATGTGAAATCTCAACAAGCAGAAGCTGCAAAAGCCAAAAAGGAGCTGACCCAAGCCCTGGCCGTAATGGAAAAGCTGAAGGAAACTTTCACCAAAGATCGTGCCAGTTAAGAGTCAAAAAATCCGGTTTAACCAAAAGAGCGGAAGACGCCGAGGCAGCCCTTAAACCAGTGGTAGATGAACTAGCTGGTTTGAAACGGCAAATCAATGATATGACTTCTGCTATCTTTGGTAAGTATCTGCTTATTTGTTGTGCGCAAGTCAATGGACCTTATCACTGACCAGAACGTTGAAAAAAAATCTTTGGCAGGTACTCGGATCGCTCATCTTGGTACAGACATGCGGATGAAGCTCAAAGCGGCATATACATTGGTTGAACAGCTGTATTCTGGGTCTCAGCGGGCTATTTGCACGGCAGCTTACAACAAACCGGCCCCAACTTTGATTAAAGAAACACTTGAGAAGCTGGCCATGTTACTAGCCCGAATTGCCGAACTAAAGAAGGCAGCTGCCAGGTCAGGAGCTTTAACCGCACTTATTCGAGCTAAAGCTTGGATTCCAGACCTTGAAGCGGATGATATCAACAAAGGATACCCAGGTGTGAAGGAAGACGGTTCAAACTTTGACAATGATGATCTCTGGCGGCTGACCAAACAGATGCGGCCAGTAGCCAGCAAACTGGCCGATGATACAGACTTGTCCCATTTTCAACCGGTTTACGACGCTGAAGGGAAAAGACAGCCGGTCGACGTCCATGAATTTGAAGAACTTGTGTCTCCGATTCATAAGCACACTTATGATCCTGATATTAACCCCTCCAATCATATCCATGAAGAAGCAGTATTTCAAGCTTTAACTGGGATCGATTGGTCGACGGTTGATTTCCAGCGTCTGGGGAGAGATGAAGAAGTGCCCACACCAACTGACCCTCAACCATCAAACCGTCCAGATGAAGAGTCCTGATCCGGTCGCCGGTTTACATGGCTACTATGAAAAAAATGATACCATTGGAGCCGCTTTGAAAGCTTCTTGTAATAGGATAGCCAAAACTCCTTATCTGCCATGCCATTGAGCATGTTTCGTAATACCTCGTGACAATCTTGTGCCACTTTTTGGGATATATTTATGCATAACCCATGATGAATTGTGTTCCTGGGTACAACAACTTAAAAGTATCTAGCGGTTTACCTCTAGACGGGTCATGATGTCCAAGAAGTATGCAATACATAGATGAATAATCGAAGTGTTTGCATAAAAAGCAATATGCATAACATACCTCATTAGTTGACCAACGGTGTATACGGCAAAGGTGTTATTACCCATCCGGAACGTTGATAACCCCGTTTTTATAATGCCGGTCTATATAGTAAACTGGACCGGGATAACCACCAGGTTTTCTTTATAACATGGGTGATTGAATCAAACCAGGCCGGGTCAATAAACACCGGTTTATAACTGATCATGTGCCAACAACTTCTAGTTGGAAAGCAAGCTGGGTCAAGGATGCTGGTTTATCGGAAGATTCTTATGAACTTCAACAAATAAAACTCAAAAAGGAAAATATGCAAGGCTTTTTATGAGCTGCCAGGCTCCAAATCGAGTCTTTTCATGGGCTGCCAGGCCTCTGAGTTAAACCATTTAACAAAGCCTTTTAAGATGGGCCTCCAATTAACCAATCATCGTTTTAACTTTGACAAGTTCAGGGTCTATAAAATATTGACATGTCAAACGTTCGATGGGTCATACCAGGATTACCAGGACAGGAGTGGCTTACTTGATGAAGGCAGGTTAACCCGGGTTTTTAGGTGAATACACCAGGCTTCCAAGCCATGGCTTGATAGCCAATTACAAGGGTCCTTTCAAACTCTTTGTTGCTTTGCAAAAAAGAGCCCCCAAGTAACTTTGTGAGCTATGCTCAGTGTGTTCCCATGTTTGAGTCTGTGCTTCCAATTCGTCCTGTTTTGTAGCTATCCTAGCATTCTCTGTCGCTAGGTCCGCTTTAGCCTGAGCTATCTGATCTTTCACCTTTGCAATCTCCGCATTGTGCTGATCGCTAGCCGCTGCATCCACCTCCGCGGCCATCAATGTTGCCAAAGCGTCCAACAAATCAGACAGGACTTGGGCTGGAGGCGGCGCAGAGCTTCCTGCCCCTGTCAGTGTGGCCGTTGTTGAACCGCAGAGTATTGCTGCGGCGGCCGATGAATGAGGCGCTGATTGTGTGCCGGCCATGAAGATGGCGGCCTGGTTTGGCAGATCCGGGTAATCCGGAATACTGTTGCCCTTGGATCCTCCATCAATTCGGTCGTCCTGCAATTGGTAAAGCGATTCGGTCTCTCCAGAAGACTCGTCATCAGAACAGACCACGGTCTCTCCATCGGACACCGGCCCGTCCTCGTATCTCGCTCCATGGATGACACCTACGAAAACATGCTTTGCCATGGGCTGAACCGGCGAAGAATTTGCACGCAGAGCCATTTCAATGATGTCGCTGCAGATGTCCGGCTCAGGGGCCGGTTCGCCGATCTTGCCGATGAAGACATGAATCCCACCGAAGGGGACCCGGTATCCGTACTCGATTGAATCGGCCTCGGGACCCCATCCTGCATTGTCAATGTAGAGCTTGTCGCAACGATTCTTCGTCATCCAGGCAAAGCGTATCCCTTAAGTCCATCAAAGTTGCCCTTCAAGAACTCAAAACCATCGTGCGATAGCCCCACGGTGGGCGCCAAGTGTCGTGGGTTTGACACGGCAGATGTCCTTGTGAAAGGACTTAGTCGTGGAGCCATCGCTACGGGTTAGCTTAAAGGGGTTAAATCGGACAAGGGGACACGGGGAGTTTTATACTAGTTCGGCCCCTTCAAGGAAGGTAAAAGCCTACGTCTAGTTGTGATTGGAATTGCTAGGGTTTCAAAGGCTAGGGAGCGAATCCGCTTTGTCTAGATCTCGAGTTGTTGTCTGTCCCTAAACCGTTGTTGGGTCGTCCCTTATATACCTAGGTTGACGCCCGCCGGGCTACAGAGTCCCGAAGCTAGATCATAAACGTGTCCGGTTCGGTCTCTATCCTTCCTATCTTACAATACAAGTTACATGACTAGGTCGGTTTACATTTACAGGCTTTAACCCGCCTTTCGGCCTTGGGCCTTCGTAAAGCGCCATCATCCTTGCATCTTCATGGGCTTCTAATCTTCAAGGAGTTAACCCGGCTACATAAGGCCGGATTACATCCAGTAGTAATATCCCCAACAACTAGGATCAATGGTAACAGGAGACAAGGGACACAATGTTACCCAGGTTCGGGCCCTCTCTATGGAGGTAATACCCTACGTCCCGCTTGATTGGTATTGATGAATATGGGTGTTACAAGAGTTAATCTACCATGAGATTGTGATGGCTAAACCCTAGAAGCCTAGCCTGTATGACTATGGTAATGAATATATCCTATCCGGACTAACCCCTCCAGTTTATATAGACACCGGAGGGATCTAGGGTTTACATAGAGTCGGTTACATAAGAAGGAATCTTCATAGTCGGTCACCAAGCTTGCCTTCCACGCTAAGGAGAGTCCAACCCGGACACAGGTATAGTCTTCGGCCTTCATATCTTCACAGCCCATCAGTCCGGCCCATGGATAATAGGCGGACACCCGAGGACCCCTTAGTCCAGGACTCCCTCAGTCACTATCACCAAGTTACTAGAACATCATGATGAACTATAATATGCAAGGGATAACGGAAACGATTCCCAAAGCTCTTCATGATGCCGAAATCGGCGAAGGTAGAAATCAAGAAAAGCATCAAGTGTTGATGGTTGACAAGACCACTAGTTTCAAGTAAAAGGGCAAGGGAAATAAATGGTACTTCAAGAAGAATGGCAAGCAAGTTGCCACTCCCATGAAGAAGCCCAAAGCGAGACCCAAGCCTGAAACTGAGTGCTTCTACTGCAAAGGAAATGGTCACTGGAAGTGGAACTTCCCTAAATACTTGGCGGATAAGAAGGATGGCAAAGTGAACAAAGGTATATTTGATATACATGTTATTGATGTGTACTTTACTAGTGTTTATAGCAAACCCCTCGGTATTTGATACTAGTTCAGTTGCTAAGAGTAGTAACACGAAACGGGAGTTGCAAAGTAAACAAAGACTAGTTGAGGACGAGGTGACGATGTGTGTTGGAAATGATTCCAAGGTTGATAAGATCACCATCGCACACTCCCTTTACCTTCGGGATTAGTGTTGAACCTAAAATAAATGTTATTTGGTGTTTGCGTTGAGCATAATATGATTGGATCATGTTTATTGCAATACAGTTATTCATTTAAGTCAAAGAATAATTGTTATTCTGTTTACATGAATAAACCTTTTGTGGTCATAGACCCAAGGTGAATGGTTTATTGAATCTCGATCGTAGTGATACACATATTCATAATATTGAAACCAAAAGATGCAAAGTTAATAATGATAGTGCAACCTATTTGTGGCACTGCCGTTTAGGTCATATTGGTGCAAAGCGCATGAAAAAACTCCATGCTGATGGACTTTTGGAATCACTTAATTATGAATCACTTGATGCTTGCGAACCATGCATCATGGGCTAGATGACTAAGACTCCGTTCTCCGGAACAATGTAGCAAGCAACCGACTTATTGGAAATAATACATACTGATGTATGTGATCCGATAAGTGTTGAGGCTCACGGCGGGTATTGTTATTTTCTGACCTTCACAGATGATTTGAGCATATATGGATATATCTACTTAATGAAACATAAGTCTTAAACATTTGAAAAGTTCAAAGAATTTTAGAGTGAAGTGGAAAATCATCGTAACGAGAAAATAAAGTTTCTACGATCTGATCGCGGAGGCGAATATTTGAGTTACGAGTTTGGTCTTCATTTGAAACAATGTGGTATAGTTTCGCAACTCACGCCACCTGGAACACCACAGCATAGTGGTGTGTCCAAACGTTGCAATCGTACTTTATTGGATATGGTGCGATCTATGATGTGTCTTACCGATTTACCACTATCATTTTGGGGTTATGCATTAGAGACAGCTGCATTCATGTTAAATAGGGCATCATCTAAATCCGTTGAGATGACACCGTATGATCTATGGTTTGGCAAGAAACCACAGTTGTCATTTCTTAAAGTTTGAGGTTGCGATGCTTATGTGAAAAAGTTTCAAACTGATAAGCTCGAACCCAAATCGGAGTAGTACGTCTTCATAGGATACCCAAAAGAAACTGTTGGGTACACCTTCTATCATAGATCCAAGGCAAGATATTTTGTTGCTAAGAATGGATCCTTTCTAGAGAAGGAGTTTCTCTCAAAAGAAGTGAGTGGGAGGAAAGTAGAACTTGATAAGGTAATTGTACCTTCTCTCGAATTGGAAAGTAGTTCATCCAAAAATCAGTTCTAGTGATTCCTACACCAATTAGTGTGGAAGCTAATGACGATGATCATGAAACTTCAGATCAAGTTACTACTGAACCTCGTAGGTCAACCAGAGTACGGTCCGCACCAGAGTGGTACGGTAATCCTGTTCCGTAAGTCATGTTACTAGACCATGACGAACCTATGAACTATGAGGAAGCGATGATGAGCCCAGATTCCATAAAATGGCTTGAGACCATGAAATCTGAGACGGGATCCATGTATGAGAACAAAGTATGGACTTTGATTGACTTGCCCGATGACTGGTGAGTCATTGAGAATAAATGGATCTTCAAGAGGAAGACGGACACTAGTAGTGTTACTATCTACAAAGCTCGAATTGTCGCAAAATGTTTTCGACAAGATCAAGGTGTGACTACGATGAGATTTTCTCACTCGTATCGATGCTTAAAAGTCTGTCCGAATCATGTTAGCAGTTGCCGCATTTTATGAAATCTAGCAAATGGATGTCAAAATTGCATTCCTTAATGGATTTCTTAAAGAAGAGTTTTATATGATGCAACCAGAAGGTTTTGTCAATCCTAAAGGTGCTAACAAAGTGAGCAAGCTCCAGCGATCCATCTATGGACTGGTGCAAGCATCTCGGAGTTGGAATATATGCTTTGATAAAGTGATGAAAGCATATGGTTTTATACAGACTTGCGGTGAAGCCTGTATTTATAAGAAAATGAGCGGGAGCACTACAACATTTCTGATAAGTATATGTGAATGACATATTGTTGATCGAAAATAATGTAGAATTTTCTAGAAAGCATAAAGGAGTGTTTGAAAGGAGTTTTTCAAAGAAAGACCTCAGTGAAGCTACTTACATATTGAGCATCGAGATCTATAGAGATAGATCAAGACGCTTGATATATTTTCAATGAGTACATACCTTGACAAGATTTTGAAGTAGTTCAATATAGAACAGTCAAAGAAGGAGTTCTTGCCTGTGTTGCAAGGTGTGAAGTTGAGTAAAGACTCAAAACTGACCATGACAGAAAATAGAAAGAGAATGAAAAGTCATTCCCTATGCCTCAGTCATAGGTTCTATAAAATATGCTATGATGTGTACCAGACCTATTGTGTACCTCACCATAAGTTTGGCAAGAGGGTAATAGTGATCCAGGAGTGCATCACTAGAGAGCGGTCAAAAATATCCTTAGTGGAATAAGGAAATGTTTCTCAGTTATGGAGGTGACAAAGAGTTCGTCGTAAAGAGTTACATCGATGAAAGCTTTGACACCGATCTGGATGACTCTAAGTCTCGATCTAGATACATATTAAAAGTGGGAGCAATTAGCTAGAGTAGCTCCGTGCAAAGCATTGTAGACATAGAAAATTTGCAAAATACTTACGGCTCTGAATGTGGCAGACCCGTTGACTAAATTTCTCTCACAAGCAAAACATGATCACTCTTTGGGTGTTAATCACATAGCGATGTGAACTATATTATTGACTCTAGTAAACCCTTTGGGTGTTAGTCACATGGAGATGTGAACTAATCACATAAAGATGTGAACTATTGGTGTTAAATCACATGACGATGTGAACTAGATTATTGACTCTGGTGCAAGTGGGAGACTGAAGGAAATATGCCCTAGAGGCAATAATAAAGTTGTTATTTATATTTCCTTATATCATGATAAATTTATATTTTTCATGCTAGAATTGTATTAACCGGAAACTTAGTACATGTGTGAATACATAGACAAACAAAGTGTCACTAGTATGCCTCTACTTGACTAGCTCGTTAATCAAAGATGGTTAAGTTTCCTAGCCATGGACAAAGAGTTTTCATTTGATAAGCAGGATCACATCATTAGAGAATGATGTGATTGACTTAACCCATCCGTTAGCTTAGCACGATGACTATTACTGTTTCATTGCTACTGCTTTCTTCATGACTTATACATGTTCCTCAGACTATGAGATTATGCAACTCCCGAATACCGGAGGAACACCTTGTGTGCTATCAAACGTCACAACATAACTGGGTGATTATAAAGATGCTCTATAGGTGTCTCCGATGGTGTTTGTTGAGTTGGCATAGATCAAGATTAGGATTTGTCACTCCGTGTATCGGAGAGGTATCTCTGGGCCCTCTCGGTAATGCACATCACTATAAGCCTTGCAAGCATTGTGAGTAATGAGTTAGTTGTGGGATGATGCATTACAGAACGAGTAAAGAGAGATGCCGGTAACGAGATTGAACTAGGTATGATGATACCGACGATCGAATCTCGGGCAAGTAACATACCGATGACAAAGGGAACAACGTATGTTGTTATGCAGTTTGACAGATAAAGATCTTCGTAGAATATGTAGGATCCAATATGAGCATCCTGGTTCCGCTATTGGTTATTGACCGGAGATGAGTCTCGGTCATGTATACATAGTTCTCAAACCCGTAGGGTCCGCACGCTTAACGTTCTGTGATGATTTGTATTATGAGTTATGTGATTTGATTACCGAAGTTTATTCGGAGTCCTGAATGAGATCGGGGACATGACAAGGAGTCTCAAAATGGTCGAGACGTAAAGATCGATATATTGGAAGGCTATATTCATACATCGGAAAGTTCCGAGTGATTCGGGTATTTTTTCAGAGTACCGGAGAGTTACGGGAATTCATATTGGGCCTTAATGTACCATACAGGAAAGGAGAGAAAGGCCTCAAGGGTGGCCGCGCCCCTTCCCCATGGACTGGTCCGAATTGGACTAGAGAAAGGGGGAGCCCCCTTCCTTCCTTCTCCTTCTCCCTTCCCTTTTACTATTCCATGTAGGATGTGGAATCCTACTAGGACTAGGGAGTCCTAGTAGGACTCCACACTTTGGGCGCGCCCTATGAGGGCCGGCCTCCTCCTCCCTCCATCCTTTATATATGTGGCCAGGGGCCACCCCATAGACACACAAGTTGATCATTGATCCCTTAGCCGTGTGCGGTTCCCCCCTCCACCATAATCCACCTCGGTTATATCATCGTAGTGCTTAGTTGAAGCCCTGTGACGGTAGCATCATCATCACCATCATCACGCCGTCGTGCTGACGAAGCTCTCCCTCGACACTCAGCTGGATCGAGAGTTCGTGGTACGTCACCGAGCCGAACGTGTGCAGATCGCGGAGGTGCCATACTTTCGGTACTAGGATCAGTCTATCGTGTAGACGTACGACTACATCAACCGCATTGTCATAACGCTTCCGCTCACGGTCTACGAGGGTACATAGACAACACTCTCCCCTCTCGTTGCTATGCATCACCATGATCTTGCATGTGCGTAGGAATTTTTTTGAAATTACTACGTTCCCCAACACGCCTAAACCCAATCCGAAGAAGAGGGGTATGTTATATCTCAGTCCCGAAGATATGCAAGAGGCAAAGAAATCTATGAAGGAAAAAGGTATTAAAGCTGAGGATGTTAAAAATTTACCTCCTATTGAAGAAATACATGGGCTTAGTACACCACCACTGCCTCAGGTGGTAGAGGTAAATTCTCTTATGAAGTTTAATGATAATGACAATCCTCACAATATACATCCTAGTCAATGCCTTTATGAGTTT
This sequence comes from Triticum urartu, assembly GCF_056163025.1. NCBI lineage: Eukaryota > Viridiplantae > Streptophyta > Magnoliopsida > Poales > Poaceae > Triticum > Triticum urartu. The sequence goes on from NC_141875.1 coordinate 485,511,575, forward strand.
GAAAACTACATTAGGAAACAAGATCACTTCAATGCAAATGTTATGAAACAATTGAAATATAATTCTGATATGATAGCTCGCTTGAGTGACTTGTTATTTAGAATCTCAAATGATGTTATAGGTGTTGGAAAACATGCTTCTATGGTTCAACTCAACTAGAATAAGTTGGTAAATCTCAAAGAGAATTACTTGATGAAATGAATCATAATATGCATGAATTTGCTATTAGAGTTGCAACTAGAGGAGGTAAAATGACACAGGAACCACTTTATCCTGAGGGACACCCTAAAAGAATTGAACAAGATTCACAAAGAGCTAACACTAGTGCACCTAGTACTTCTAGAAAGAAAAATAAAATAAAAATGATAGGACTTTGCACACTTCTAATGAACCTAAAATAGAGAAACCTCCTGATAATGAAAATGAAACTTCTATCTCTGATGCTGAAACTCAATCTGGTAATGAACACTCACCTAGTGATAATGAAAAAAAATGATGAGGTTCATGAAGACACTCGACCAAATGATAAAGAACCGGATAATGATGTTGAGATAGAACCACCTGTTCATCTTGATAACCCACAACCTAAGAATAGAAGGTATGATAAAAGATACTTCATTGCTAGAAAACATGGTAAAGAAAGAGAACTGTGGGTTCAAAAACCTATGCCTTTTCCACCCAAGTCAACTAAAAAGAAAGATGATGAAGAATTTGAACGCTCTGCTGAAATGTTGAGGCCAGTCTTTTTGCGTACTCGCTTGACTGATGTCCTTAAAATGCCTCCGTATGCAAAGTATATGAAAGACATCATCACAAATAAGAGAAAAATAACAAAAGCTGAAATCTCCACTATGCTTGCTAATTAAGTAATTATACTTTCAAAGATGGAGTACCTAAAAAACTTGGAGATCCGGGTATACCAACTATACCTTGCTCCATCAAAAAGAATTATGTGAAAACTGCTTTGTGTGATTTAGGGGCTAGTGTTAGTGTTATGCCTTTCTCTTTATATAAAAGACTTGACTTGAATAAACTCACAGCTAATGAAATATCTTTGAAAATTGCTGACAAATCAACTACCACACTTATCGGTATATGTTAGGATGTGCCCATTGTTGTTGCTAATGTTACTATTTTGACTGTCTTTGTTATACTTGAGATGCCCGAGGACGACAACATGTCGATTATCCTTGGTAGACCCTTCTTGAATACTGCAGGGGCTGTTATTGATTGCAATAAAATCAAGGTCACTTTTCATATCAATGGTAATGAGCATACGGTGCACTTTCCGAAGAAACAATTCCAAGTGAATGGTATTAATATTATTGAAAAATCTCCGACAATCACTATTAGAAGTTTTCAAATACCTGTACCTATTGTCAAAAATAAATATGAAATGCTTATTGTTGGGGAAATGCATATACCCATTGAGGTAACTTAGTGATTTACGAAAGTTCTTCTGTTTCATACTAATCGAAAGTGGTTGTTAATAAGACCTGATCAACCTTATTAATGAATCATTTCTGAGCGGTATGAAGTTGATGAATTTAGTAAGCACTACTTTCTGTTCCTACTTTTTATTCTCTGTTTTTATTAGTTAAGTAAAATAAAATGCCATGTTTTGTATGTTTTCTGAATTTCCCGTGCAAAAAAAATGAGCCAAAAATAAAAGTTCTCAGAATGCCATGAAAATTTTATCCTGAATATTTAAGAATTTTTGGTGCAAAAATAACCAGAGGGGGTGCACCAGGTGGGCACAACCCACCTAGGCGCGTCGGCACCCCCTGGCGCGCCCTGGGGGGTTTGTGGGCCCCACGTGGGCCCCCTCACTAATCTCTTCGTCCCACATTGTCACCTACCTCCAGAAAAAATCACTCTCCCTCTCTCTCCCGAGTTCTTGCTCATTTTGCTGCCAATTTTGATCTCTTTGCTCGAAGCTCCTTTTCCGAAACCGTTTCAGGAGATTGTTGCTTGGTATGTGACTCCATCATTTGTCCAATTAGTTTTTATTTTAGTGGTTTATACTTTGAATAATTAGCTACTCTTTGTGCTGCTGTAGATGTGCTTTCATGTTGAATTCTTAGTGTTCTAAGTTGTTTGAATGCTTGTTATGGCTTCTATGTATCCCTATGAGTAGTTGCTATCAATCTTACAAAGTTTTGTTGACAAATTTTTGTCACTCCAAAATTTTTATTTTCAATAAATTGTACGCGGACATGAATATCTTCAGGAAATACGGCTCAAGGAAGAACTCCAAGGGTGTTATTGGGGAGTCTTCTGACAATGATCTCCACCCTCGGAGGTTGGCAGAGGTACGGTCGTGCGAATGGCTGCACATCCCGTTCCTGCAAGAATCTGGAATTCATGATGAGTTCATACAATTCATTGCCAATGCCGCTCTCACCAACTTTATCGTAGATGAGTGTGACTAGCACCAAACCCTCACAAATATGTTTGTTCAAAGCTTTACTTTCTTGCCTAGAAATAATCCACCTGAAGTGAGCTTTGATCTATATGCTGAAAATCATCAGATACCACTTACTGAGTTTTGTGACATATGCTTGATCCCTTCTGACGGGAGTTTGGCCGAGCCTGGGTCGGCTGAGTTTGTGGATTTCTGTCGCACTTTGACAGTGGGTGATGAGAGGAGAGTGTCGGCCATCACTACTGGTGGTTTACATTTTCCTGTTGTTCGTTACTTTGCATATTTCATTACCAAATGCTTTCTTGCTAGGGAGAAGGTGGGTGCACTTAGTTCGCCAGACCTTGCTGTTTTATGTCGTGCCATTGAGGGCGACAACACGAATAGCTTGGGAGCTATCATGGCTCGTCGTCTACACCATACACTACTGCAGGATGCTGCTAACGCGACACTACGATCAGAGACCCTTCGAGAAACTGTGTGCGATGCAATAATCGCAAACGGTGCTGTATGAAAACCGTCAGAAATGTATAAAACGTTTGTGATGATGGATGCATCAAACACGGTTCAGGTTTTAGTTGCTTGTGCAATGAAGGGCATACGGTTCAGTTCAATTAACTGTCTGCGATGAGCAGGAACAAAAGAAACGGGTAGCCAGATGAATGCGTGTGCGATACACAGCATACAGTTCACTCGGATGAACTGTTTGTGATTAGGTAACACAAAAGAAACGGTCAGACAGATCAAGGTGTGTGTGGTTGAGGGCATACGCTTTAGAAGGATTAACTGTTTGCGATTAGGCAACATAACAGAAATGGGTCAGCCAGATCAAAGTGTCTGCAATTGATGGCATACACTTTACATGGATGAACTGTTTGTGATTAGCCACAACAAACTGAAATAGTTAGATAGATCAATGTGTGTGCGCTAGACTGGCACACACATTCTAATTAAAGAACCGTGCGCGATGGTGCTGACATTGCCTATTGCGGTGCACCCTATGGTGCAAACACCACGTACACGGCCGAGAAGGTGTACGTGCCCACGTTACACCTTCCGGGAATAGTGCCGCACTTATTACCGTCAGTAAATTTTGAGCACGCGTCCCGTCACAATTTTTTTAGAAGAATAGGGAGGCCGCGTCCCGTCACATTCCAAATTGCAAAGCTGTTCACACCGATCAAAACCTAAATGGTTTCCCACTTAGGAGCGTATTACTACTCGATTATAAATACTACTACTCCAAGATGACTGCACATTCCCTCAACTCCTCATCCACAAAAACAAACAAGTCATTCATCATCGTTCCCTTGCGTACGCCATGGCCAGCGTGAGTTCTGGGTCGAGAGATTGCCACCAGGGAGAGACGAGCCTGGAAGCAGGAGCACAAGAGATGTCCTGCCTCACCGCGAAAGCAGCCAACATGTCCCGCCGCATGGCCGTAGCAGCAAAGAGGTCCCGCCGCGCCGCCGAAGCACCACAGAGGACCCGCCGCGCCATCGATGCAGCAGACTGCTCTGGCCGCACCGCAGAAGCAGAAGAGATGTCCCGCCGCGCCACGAATACAGTAGAGATGTCCTCCCGCACCACGGCGGCCTGGGAAAATGCCTCGCGGGTAGGCGAGGACTCTTACAGGCGCATGTGTGCCCTCGTCCTTAGGCAGATGGATCAGATATTCATATGGGAGAGGTTGAGGGATGACCTGAAAGCCTCGTTTGAACAGTCTACCGACGTCATCCGGCAACTAAATGAGAGCAATGCGAAGCTCCGGGCTGAGCGCGACCTGCTGAGGGCGAAGATCATCGGAAATGCGGAGCAGTAGGAGCAGACCACTGCCTTGTTGAAAAGGACCGACGTCATCGTCGAGAAACTTATGGACGAGAATGCCATGCTGCGCATCGAGCGCAAAAGGCTGGTGGAGGAATCCATGGATGCTCTCAAGCAGCATCTTGAAGACAAGAAAGAGCTCGTCGCCGCTAGCCACGGAACTAGTTCCCGCGGCCTACAGCAACGCATCAAGAAAGTAGAGAACAGCGAGCCAGATCGTTGTCTTCCTTCTTCTTTTTCCCTTGTGTATTTCGGGCGTTGCCGCATCTGGCTTTTTCAATTATGTTTCTAAATATGTAAGACAATTATTATCCATTGTCATCGTCCTTATATTCATCATGCGTGCCATAAGTAGTAGTCGATGCTATATAAGTCCGTCGGATCTTACATCAAGATCCGTGTAAAACTTTCTTTTCAGATTTTCATTTTTCTCTCTTAAATCTCAGTCCAGTGAGACATGTAGCCACACCGTAGAACAGGTGCTCGGGCGCCATTAATGGAGACGTTGGGAGGGAGGTGCGCGGCGGGTAGCGGACAAAGGGCTCTCCTCTCGATGAGCATGCGCAGGGGTCTGATCGCACACCTCCCGTACTCAAATAGCTACCCCACACGACACCTCCTAGCCAATAAAAAAGGGGATGTGTGGCCGCACGTAATTGGTAAGTCGAACGGCCACGGTTTCAATAATACTTGTGTTTCTGATTTGTAACGTGACAACACTTGTTCCAAAATGACTTTGTTGATTGTTAATGTGTGGGCCTTCGCAAATCGGATAGAAAAATTACCACAACATGTTGGTGCCATGTCATGAGACCATGCCAAGTTTCATGATTTTCAGGCGTGTTTTAGAATTACAGGAATTAAAAAACCAAGTTTCTCAATCTTTCCGGCCGAGTCACGACGCCCAGATGTTTAAATTTCACTCCCATCTCTTGCATGGGACCTAGAAATTCACCCAAGGACACACATGTGATTTTTCAAACAACTTTGGTGCACTGGAGCATGTGCTTGTAGTTCAAATTTGAATTATGCATATTAAATGCCCAGAAACTTAATTAATGTATAAAAAGGCCAAACGAACCCGGAATAATTCCAAAATTTAGCATGGTACTTCTATTTGGTCTAATCTGGCTGTGTAAAAAAATTAAGGCGGGAGAAGGCAGTGTACGTATGTCGTGTCACACACGGAGGTGACACGTTCCCTCTCGAAACCACGAGCCTTCTTGAGGGAAGGTCTGGTTTGCAAGAAGCTTACACCAAAGCTTGCCCCAATTAGGCCAAAAACATTACCGCAGCATGTTGGTGCCATGTCAAGACACCATGCCAAGTTTCATGATTTTCAGGCGTGTTTTGGAATTATAGGAATTAGAAAACCAAGTTTCTCAGTCTTTCCGGCCAAGCCATGACGCCTAGATGTTTGAATTTCACTCCCATCTCTTGCATGGGACCTACAAATTCACCCAAGGACACACGTGTGATTTTTCAAACAACTTTGGTGCACTGGAGCATGTGCTTATAGTTCAAATTTGAATTATGCACATTAAATTCCCAGAAACTCAATTAATGTATAAAAAAGGCGAAACGAGCCCGGAATAATTCCAAAATTTAGCATGGTACTTCTATTTGGTCTAATCTAGCTGTTTAAAAAAATTAAGGTGGGAGAAGGCAGTGTACGTATGTCGTTTCGCACACGGAGGTGACACGTTCCCTCTCGGAACCATGAGCCTTCTTGAGGGAAGCTCCGGTTTGTAAGAAGCTTACACCAAAGCTTGTCCCAATTCGGCGAAAAAAATTACCGCATCATGTTCATGCCATGTCATAACACCATGCCAAGTTTCGTGATTTTCAAGCGTGTTTTGGAATTACAGGAATTAAAAAACCAAGTTTCTCAATCTTTCATGTCGAGCCACGACGCCCAGATGTTTGAATTTCACTCCAATCTCTTGCATGGGACCTAGAAATTCACCCAAGGACACACATCTGATTTTTCAAACAACTTTGGTGCACTGGAGCATGTGCTTGTAGTTCAAATTTGAATTATCCACATTAAATGCCCAGAAACTCAATTAATGTATAAAAAAGGCCAAACGAAGCCGGAATAATTCCAAAATTTAGCACGGTACTTCTATTCGGTCTAATCTGGCCGTGTAAAAAAATTAAGGCGGGAGAAGGCAGTGTACGTATGTCGTTTCACACACGAAGGTGACACGTTCCCTCTCGGAACCACGAGCCTTCTTGAGGGAAGCTCTGGTTTGCAAGAAGCCTACACCAAAACTTGTCCCAATTCGGCCAAAAAATTACCACAGCATAATGGTGCCATGTCATGAGACCATGCCAAGTTTCATGATTTTCAGGCGTGTTTTGGAATTACAAGAATTAAAAAACCAAGTTTCTCAATCTTTTCGGCTGAGCCATGATGCCCAGATGTTTGAATTTCACTCTCATCTCTTGCATGGGACCTAGTAATTCACCCAAGGACACACATGTGATTTTTCAAACAACTTTGGTGCACTGGAACACATGCTTGTAGTTCAAATTCGAATTATACACATTAAATGCGTGGAAACTCAATTAATGTATAAAAAAGGCCAAACGAACACGGAATAATTCCAAAATTTAGTACGATACTTTTATTTGGTCTAATCTGCCTCTGTAAAAAAATTAAGGCGGGAGAAGGCAGTGTACGTATGTCGTTTCGCACACGGGGGTGACACATTCCCTCTCGGAACCAGGAGCCTTCTTGAGGGAAGCTCCAGTTTGTAAGAAGCTTGCACCAAAGCTTGTCCCAATTCGGCCAAAAAAATTACTGCAGCATGTTGGTGCCATGTCATGACACCATGCCAAGTTTCATGATTTTCAACCGTGTTTTGGATTTATAGGAATTAAAAAAACCAAGTTTCTCAATCATTCCGGTCGAGCCATGACACCCAGATGTTTGAATTTTATTCTCATTTCTTGCATGGGACCTATAAATTCACCCAAAGACACACATGTGATTTTTCAGCAAACTTTGGTGCATTGGAGCATGTGCTTGTAGTTAAAATTTGGATTATGCACATTAAATGCCTAAAAACTCAATTAATGCATAAAAATGCCAAATGAACCCCGAATAATTCCAAATTTAAACACGACACTCATGTACTAGTTGCATGTTCACTGTACGTAAATGTTCTAGCAATTCAAACACCATCCTTTCCCTTCGTAACACCATTTTGTCTTTCAAAACATAATGAACAAAATCAGGTATACCACAAACAGTTTACTAGAAAGAATCATGTGGGATGCGATATAAAATATCTTGGCGCACCGTCTTGTCTGGCTTACGCAGGAAGCTTCGTCGTCTACAGTCCACCGCCCTCGCTTGAACCACACTTGCGCGCCAGTTCCTCGCAGCACCGAGCGAAATTTTTTTGCCACCGTGGAAATATCTATCTCCCCGCCCCCTCCCTCCTACCAAAAGCCACATTTCCACTGTTCCTCCTTTCTTTCCAAGTTCAAACCTTCACTGCTGCTTACTGACAGCTCAGCCTCCTCGCCGGCAACCCTTTTTCTTGTAGGGTCGCCTCCTCACCGGCTACCCTTCTTCTTGCAGCGCCGCCTCCTCGCCGGTGACCCTTCTTCTTGCAGCGCCGCCTCCTCGCCAGCGACCCTTCTTCTTGCTGCGCGGCCTCCTCGCCACCGACACTTCTTCTTACTGTGCGTCCTTGTCGATATGGTCAGGTAATCCACACCCCACCCACACCATCCTCCTCCTTTCCCGTCCCACATGCCCTGACTGACGAAGCGACACCTTCCACCGAAATCATTGCCCCCTCCTCCAATTAAGCGCCGCCCACATCCATTTTACACGCAGTATAACGTGGAGCTGAGTAGCATGCGGCCGCACGCGCGAACGAGGTCGCTATGGCTGACATGCGTGTCAACTGTCAGATCTTGGAGGAGCACCTCGTCTTCGAGGCCACCGTCGACACCGACACGCGGTTGTCGACTTTAAAATACAGTTCGTGATGTTTTCTCGAGGCCACCGCCAGTGCCTTCTAGTGATTTGTCCTCTGTAATGTTAATATGCAATCTGATGTTCACTTAACAGTTTGGTCCTCTGAAATGTAATGTAATGTTAACACTTTGGTCCAACAATTGCTACATTTCGTAGTACTCTTCTCAAGCATTCTTTGTTTTTTAACTGTCTTATCTTCTAGTGCATGTTATTATTCTGCAATGTCGTGCTCAGTTAACTATTTTGGTTCATTTGGTCTGCTATCCACTTAACTGTTTGGTTCAGTCCTGCAATTTGATTTTCATTTGTTGTGGGTACAATTTTGTATTGTTATGCATGTGACACCAATCAAATTTGGCTGTACTCAATACATATTCTACTGATAGTATGGTAACTCTCAGTTAACCTGATCAAGACCTTCCTTATGTGTGCTGTAGGGAAACAATGGGAGACACTGCGGTTTACCATCAAGGTTTGTTCAAGTAAGGTCCTTTGGCTAATAGCACATTATTGTGCAGTTGCAGGAATCATTCTAATATTTAGGGTTTTTACAATTTGGTCTTGCACATGTAGGTCCTGCTGTAAGAGGCTTAGACCCACTGTTCGACCCATTTTGCATATGGGGAAATAAGATGTCCATGAATATCAGTCAAGTCAAGAAACTCAGAAAGATTGTTAGGATGAAGAAACTTGCGACGAATAACAACAAGATCTTTATTTGCACAATGAAGAAGACATCAATCAACTATAGGATGGTACCAACTCTTTTACCTTGTTTTTACCCCTTGCACCATTTCAAAATTTACAACAGCGATTTATGCATAGCTTTGTTTTTAGTACTTTTCAAAGCAGTTCATCGATGATTACCTCTCAAACCACCTGCATGGTAAAGAGGCGAGGAAGGTATTAATTCAACACCCACGGTACAATGTTGAAGTCTTGCTGAAGAGGACGAAGGTTGGGCGGGCAATTATCCATAGCCACTGGCCTAAAGTTGCAAGGACATTCAACATCACTGAAGGCTCAACATTTGCCTTCCGCTTCTGCAGTTTCCCAGATGAGATTCATCTGTCTATTTATCATGTATGATGCTACTTTCCAAAGGTTTTTTATGCTACATGTGAAACTTGGTGCTGTTGTGTAATGGGGTAACCGAGTGCCGAAGCTATCTGATGTAATTCGATTATGAAATCCTGGTTGCTTTTATACGGATATGAAATATCTGGCGTGTTTTATAAGAAATATTAGTTTGATTAGTACATGGATTATCAATAATATGCTAATTACCCTGCTTATTGGGGTTTTCTATTGCAAACGGTTACTCAGACAGCACCGTGGGCGATGAACTCAAACAACCCGCACGGTTTCTAGAAAGTAGGCGTATTCGATCAACTAACAATCACACACGGCTTCCGGCCGTGAACTGTTTGCATTAGGCCACCTTGCACAAACGTTTCCACACAAAGAACTGTGTGGGATGTACATACATATGGAAATGATTTCCTGGGATTCACCGTGTGGGATGTACATACCTACAAAAATGATTTCTGGGATTCACCGTGTGGGATGTACATACCTACGGAAATGATTTCTGGGATTCACTGTGTGGGATGTACATACCTACGAAAATGATTTCTGGGATTCGCCGTGTTGGATGTACATACCTACGGAAATGATTTATGGGATTCACCGTGTGGGATGTACATACCTACGGAAATGATTGGGTTTCCATGCCTCGCCCGATCGCACACGGCCCCAGCTTGGGTCCCACGAGAGACTATCCCCGACGATTTTTGGGTCATGTGGGAAGGACCCCCTTATCACCCACACTCACTTGGCGACGGTTCCAAATGCCATCGCGGAAAGGGGTTTTAAACCGTTTGTTTAGGACATCGTTGTACCATTGTTAATAAATCTCAGGGAAAAATACATGGTGGGATTTATTCTACTCGTTTGGCGGCTCACTTCGAGGTTGAGACACGCCCTCATGATTACCCTCTCACCAAGTTGTACCTAGACCGTGCAGCCATGGATCACCGTGACTTTCTTGCACATGATCGTCCTGACATTGCCATTCATTATAACTGGGTCTATAACATTGACACTCGTGATGTTATTCCCTTGACTGCACCTGCTTTGTTTGATTCTGTTGCCAGGGACGGATACCGGATTATGCCTGCAGACATCCTCGCCTACTGGAACGCTCACGCTGCTGCAGAAGCTGCATAGGCACCTCCACAGTGGAATCAATGGATGCCCGCTCCTGAGTAGTGGGATGAATGGATACCTGGTCCTCAGGATCCATACTACCCTCCAGGCTACTGATTCACTACCAAGTAAGGCCAAAAGCCTAAGCTTGGGGGAGTACGTGTTCTCACCGACTTTAAATTCATGTTCACATATCATTCCATTTGTCGGTATTCACACTTTTTCATTGTATCATCCATGCTTAGATTTATTTTTCTTGCTTTCTTCTTGTGTGTTTGAAAAACTTTAGAAAAAACAAAAAAATTAGTTGTAGTAATTTACTTTCTATGCATGCTTAGTAGTAGCACTAAAAAGAAAATCGAAAAAGATTTCCTTGTTCTTCTTTTGCTTGTTAGGAGCTTTCCCATGTAAATAGTTTTTCTCATTTTTGCTTATTATTTGCTTATTGAAGAAAAACCAAAAACTCCAAAAATATTTCAGTGTGTTTTTCTGAAATTCCTTTCTTTTATTCGAGTTGTACCGAGGAGAAGACCACGATGAAAATGTTGAGTGGCACTCATATGAATAACTGTTGAACTAATAAGAGCCCATTTTACCTTGTCTTCTCCTGTTGAATAAAATGTTTTTCATATTCCAGCTTAGTCCATGGCACTCTTGCACTATTACTATTTTCATATCATTCGGTCGTGCAAGTGAAAGGCAATAATGATGACATCCGATGAACTGGTCGTGGCAAAGAGAAACTAGTATGAACTCGACTTGTCTTGTCTGTGTAAATATGTTTAACCTAGTGCCCATGCTTCAGCCCGTTATGATTAAACATGTTTGCAATGATAGTTAGAGATTATAGTTTCTCATGCCATACATAAGTAGCTGGGAGTGGATAATGATTTATCTTGGATATCAGCATAGCGTTAAAATGATTGTGATGTAGTATGATGATATGGTATCCTCCTATGAATGTTCGAGTGGCTTGACTTGGTACATGTTCATGCATGTAGTTGAATCAAAACCAACATAACCTCTATAATGTTTATGTTCATGGTGTTCATATCCTACTCATGCTAGTGTCCAATGTTACTTATGCATAATGCCTGGTTATGATCGTTGTTGCTCTCTAGCTGGTCGCTTCCCAATCTTAAATTGCTAGCCTTTGCCTGTACTAAGTGGGGATTTTGCTTGTAAATCAAAAACCTTGAACCCAAAGTTATTCCAGATGAGTCCACCATACCTACCTATATACGGTATTACCCTACTGTCCGAAGTAAATTTGCATGTGCCACCTCTAAAAATTTCTAAAAAATTATCCATTTTGTGTGCCTGGATTGTTCATGGAACGATAGGAGCTGGTCGATATCTTCCGTGCTACGCATGTTATCCTCAGGTCGAGTGTTTATTCACTAGCCATCGCACGAGGAAATAGGCGGTAATAGGGATGCCCAGTCCCAAACTACAAAAAACAAAAAAGTGTTCATCTCTTACATAATCAAACAAAAACTCCCAATGGAGTGAAAACCTTTACTTTCCGCTTGGGGACCGGCACTAGCGTGCTTAGCATGGAAGATGTTGATAACTGATGGTCGTGAAGTGAATAAGAAGGGTGCATGTCTCAAAATATCATTTATCTCTATTTTAAAAATTGAGCTCTGGCACCTCTGCAAATCACTGCTTCCCTCTGCGAAGGGACTTTCTATTTACTTTTATGTTGTGTCATCACCTTCTACAAACAATCGCCAGAAACTGAGCAGAGCACAGCGGTCATGATTTATGCATTGTGTATAGCTAATGTTGGGTGCATCATGACTGGATCTTTTCTACCATGAATTACAATGTTTTGTCGCTGCTTGAACTTCGGAGGTGCTCTGCATTTATGTTTTGCGGTCTCAGAAAGAGCTAGCGAGATACCATTATTGTCATATTATATCATGGTTGTTTTGACAACGTGTTACTGTTTGAGATATCTTATTATTGCTCGCTAGTTGATTATGTCATTTTTATGAATCATTATAATCTTTAAGAGTTACTGTTGACATGGTTAGTTATAATGTTGGCTGAAAACCTGGGTGATGTTTAAGCTTATTGATGCAAACAAGAGCAAAAAAGTTCGTAAAAGTTTTTCTTTCTCACTTTCAGTTTATTAACTGAATTGCTTGAGGACAAGCAAAAGTTTAAGCTTGGGGGAGTTGATATGTCTCCAACGTATCTACTTTTTCTCACGCTTTTCTTCTTGTTTTGGACTCTAATTTGCATGATTTGAATGAAACTAACCCCAGACTGACGTTGTTTTCAGCAGAACTACCATGGTGTTGTTTTTGTGTAGAAATAAAAGTTCTCGGAATGGAACGAAACTTTTTGAGAATTTTTTATACCAATAATAAGAATTTCTGGAGCCAAGACCCACCGGAGAGGGGCCCCTGGGTGCGCACAACCCACCAGGGCGCGCCCCCTCTCCTGGCGCCCCCAGGTGGGTTGTACCCACCTGGTGGCCCCGCTGATGACCCCCCTGATACTATAAATTCACATTATTCCAAAAAAAACCAGGGAGAAAGATTTATCGCGATCCACGAGACGGAGCCACCGCCAAGCCCTGTTCTTCCTCGGGAGAGCTGATGTAACATCCCAAATTTCCAATTTGGAATGTTATACATAGATCAATGATGCATATCATATTTTGCTGCATTTCGTTTCGCGATCCTAGAAATTCTAAGCAACTCAAGGACCCTCGGAGAGAGTTGGGGATTTCACTGTTTTCAAATTTGACTTCTATCAAATATTGAAACGAGGATTTTTAGTTTTAGTTATTTTTCTCTCCGAAAATATTTCATATTAAAATATATGAGAGGAGATAATATGACTTCTCCAAAATAAATGAAATATTGGAAGAAAAATATTAAAATCAAATATTTGGATTTTATTCGGAGTTTATTGTTATTTTATTTGAATTAGAAAAATTGCACGTTTTCCAAAATTGCATTTTAGGGCCAAGAAAATGTTCATCTCGTTCTAAATATTTTATTTATACGGTGAAAATTTGTTTTAGCATTTTTAGATTTTTATTTATTTTTCTAGGATTTATTTAAGTTTCGGCGAATTTTTTTAAAGGTCTCCAGCGCCCGACTGGGCCGAAGCCCAGCCGAGCCGGCCCAACCGCCCCACGCCTCGTCTCCCACCAGGAGACCGCGAGCGCCGCCGCCCGACGCCCAGTCCAGTCGGGACTCCTCCCGCGCCGCCTTGCCCCCTCCCCCAAGAAAGCCCCCCCTTTATATACGCCGCCCCCGCCCCCGACTCCACAACCACCCGAGCCTCCTCCTAGACCGTGTCGTCGCCGCCGCCGCTTGCAGCCGTCGTCGCTTGCAGCCGCCACCTGCCCACGCCACCCGCCGCCGCAGCCCGCCTCGCCGAAGCCGCCCCGCCTCGCCGGACCTCGCCGGAGGTATAAGCCGCCAACGCCGCCGTTCGGTTTTTTTATAAAAAAACTGGTTCGGTTTTTTTAGGAAACCCTAGGTTTGTTTTTTTAGAATAGATCGGTTTTATTTTTTTCCGGTTTAGTATATTTAGTGGATGTTCGTCCGTGCATTCGTTTGAACGAACGGTGTTCACTCGTTAGCTGCAGACAACGAACGATCGTTCGTTAGCCTGTTCGTCAGTATCCTTTTTCTCGGATTTTCCGCGATTATTTTCGATCGCGATTTCTGCTCCGATTTTCATTTTAGTTTATCTTTTTGCTCGTTTATCGGAATCAGGCGATTCAAGCGCCTAGATCTTTGTCTCGAAACCCTCTTTCTGTTTAACCAACTTGAACAAGATTTTGATAGAGTAAAATTTGACCTTAGTCCAGATTAGTAATCGGATCTTGTTTCTCTTGCAGTTTGAGTTTCGTTGCTCTATTTGATTTGATTCTTTTTGCAAACCAGAGTTCTTAAGTTGAACTTTCTGGTTAGATCTTCTTATTTGAGATTTACCCGTGTTTCTTTGCTTGATTGCTTATGTATGCTATTGTTTGTTTGCGATAGAACACCCGGAGTGCAAAGCGTGCTACTACGAGTCTCTAGGTTTTGCGGATCATCAACAAGGCAAGTAACACTTTGATCATACCCTTTATCACCCAGTTTTTATGCATTAGCTCCAATCCTCAAACATTGCATGATTATGATGTGATTAACATGTGGGTTGGGAAGTAGTTGATGAGGTAGAACCTATTGCCCTGTTATTATCAAACCTTTGGGAGTTACTTCTACGTATTGCTTATATTGCTATGCTATGCTCGTAGACGTGGATTGGGTTTGAGTAAAACCATGACAGATGTGATGTTATTTATTAATGGTTCAACTTAAGATGGCAACTTTAATACACATCAAGGTGGATTGCTTGTTGGGCACCTGGAGAATCCAGTGTTGTCCTATGATATCCCGGAGTACCTGAGTGATAATCCTATGATCCGCCACCCAGGCTCAAAGGGAACTGAGATATTTCATGCTAGAAACTTCTGTGTGCAGCCACAAGCTATTATGGGCTCTAGCATAGTTGAGTAAGTTGCGTGAAGCTCTTGAAGAGATAGACTAGCAGGTAGTGGGTTGTAGGTGGTATAGTCTATCCGGAGTAGAGAGTTAATGCTTCTGAAAGACTGTGTCTCGGTCATCCGTTTCTCAAACATCATGTAGTGTGAGAAATCCAACGGAGGAGATCGAGTCTTGTGGGGAAAAGTGTGCAAACCTCTGCAGAGTGTATAAACTAATCATGGTTAGACGTGTCCCCGGTTATGGACAATCTTGAGTATCTAGTACTTGGATTATCATATGTATCTCATCACTCTAAAATTAATACTGTTGGGTTAATAATTACTTTTAATTGGGATTGAGTTGGAGGAACCTTCTCAATGATGTTTCTACTACTATGATAGTTAAATAAAATCTATTCCTTTGTTGTAGGAAAAAAATTGGCTTTTCGCAAAAACAATAACCATAGAGCTTTTCACCAGCCAAATATGCATGTAGTGATATCATTATTCTGTTCTTGCTCTACTGTGTTACATTGCCAGCATATTCCATGTGCTGACCTGTTTTTGGGCTGCAACGAATTATGTTGCAGACTTTTTAGACAAGGAGTAAGGTTCATTAGGTCATTCCCGTGCAGCTCAGCTATGTCGTTGGAGTCGATGGACTCACTTTATCTTCCAAGCCTTCCGTTGTTATCGTATTAGATGGCCTCAAGCCATATTTACCATAATAAGTTCTCTTTTGAGACATTCAATGTAATAAGTGTGTGATTGCTACTCTATTATAAATCCTTCAAGTACTGTGTGTGTCAGCATTACCAATCCAGGGATGACACTGAAGCACAGAGACTTGACCGTTTGAGGTCAGGTCGCTACAAGATGGTATCAGAGCACACGCTGAGTGTAGGACATGACCACTAAGCTAAAGCCCTAGATCACTATTCTCTTCTCATGTCTGACTCCTCTCCATTTTCTACTCTTTAGGATGGCGGACGCAAGGAACAAGTTTGCACAACCGGATGAAGAAGCACCTTTTGGACGACACTTGAAGGAAGTCACTAGGTACCTGAACATTGGAATACCAAGCTTCACCGGGACTTACAACGCCACTTTACCAGAAGAGGAGCGATGGATGATTCAAGTTCAAGTTCCAAGAAGGACATTCGTGCCAGCCACCAAACCCATAGTTTTCCTTTGATGCACCAACCTGGAGTCTAGGAAAGAGCATGGCAGCTCACATCACCATGGGACGCATTGGAGAAGTTTACCATAAGGAGCTTAAGGATACTATTTACCAGATTTGTGGGTGCCGAGATGAGCAAATGGAGATGATCAGCACCAGGAAGGATAGATCAATCGCCGCTTTCATCCAGGAGTTAAACCAGCACATTCGTCGCCAGGAGAACCAGATGTGCGCAGGCATGATAGATCTGAAGAAGGCAATGACAAGGATCACGGAACTGGAGGAAGAACTCAAGGCTACACGCAAAGATTATGAGGAGGAAATCGTCGTACTAGTGGAGAAGAATGACGATCTGGAAAGGAAGCTAGGAGTATTCATGGGAGACCCCGCGCCAGGAGGAGAAGACGAACAACCCAAGGAAATTCGTTCTGAGGACTACATCATCATCGAAGACACCGACTCGGACCCCGACGATAGCAATGATGACTATGAAGATGAAGCTGGAGCAGACATTATGGAGTCTTCAACCGAGCAATATTTCTAGTAGACCACCACATCAGTAGTAGTATTCCACCATGTATATAGTATAGTCCAAGCACTGTGGTGACGATAGTTAGATCGATTTTATGCCCTTGCTTGATTGAGTGAAATGATTGTGTTTGTCTCATGTGCATATGGGTAGTGTTTTTTCTCACTAGACCTCATTCTATTGTATTCTCTTCCCTCTACACCCTCAGATGCCTCTGAGACGTGACCCCGGATTTACTTTCCCACCGGAGCTCACTTAGTTGATCCAGTAGCAGAATACCCTGATGCAGTTGTTAGTTCAGAACCAAGGCAATAACAACAACAACAACAACCCACCGCCACCACCACCAGTGGATAACCTAGCCCGTTTTCTAAGGTTGCAGCCGCCGGTGTTTTCCAGTAGCACCGAGCCGATAGTGGCAGATGATTGGCTCCGCAGGATTGGAAGGGAGTTAACCACTACAGGATGTACAGATGCTGAGAAGGTGGGTTTTTCCGCACATCAGTTGGATGGACCAGCAGCCTCGGGGTGGGAGAATTACATAGTCACCTATCCTATAGCCACTATTACATGGGATTAGTTTCAGCAAGCATTCCGCGCCGCTCATGTTTCAACAGGAGCTATGAGCATGAAGAAGCATGAGTTTCGCAACTTACGCCAGGGGAACCGTATTATGGCTTAGTATGTGGATGAGTTTAGCAAGTTATCTCGCTATGCCCCTAACGATGTGGCCACAGATGCCGCAAAGCAAGAGAAGTTTATGGAAGGGCTGAATGATGAGATGAGCATGCAGTTGATGGTGGAAACATTCAACAACTACCAGGTGTTGGTAGATAAGGCTCTTATGATTGAAGGGAAGCAGCAGC
Source organism: Triticum urartu (assembly GCF_056163025.1). NCBI lineage: Eukaryota > Viridiplantae > Streptophyta > Magnoliopsida > Poales > Poaceae > Triticum > Triticum urartu. Next base: position 485,529,102 of record NC_141875.1, read on the forward strand.
AGATTGAGAGCCATAAGAGGAAGTATGGACAAGGAAGGTATAACTCAGGAGCTCAACAGAAGCCTTGCCTAACCCCGAACTCGGGAGGACTTGTTCATAACCATGGAGGCCACACCCACAATGGAGGAAGTACCCATAATCATACTGTCCCAAGGAATGGGAATGGGAATGTAGCAAGCAACAATCAGAACCGCCCCAATCCAGCCACACCCGCCAAGAGAGACCTAAGCCATGTTACTTGTTTCAAGTGTGGGAAGACTGGACACTATGCCACGGACTGCCAGGAAGCGAAGAATGGAAATGGTAACGGGAGCGCTGGGAAGAAGCCTAATCCATTCAACAAAGGACAAGTGAACCACATTAACGTGGAGGAAGTTGAAGAGCAGCCAGACGCGGTTATTGGTAAGTTTATGGTTAAGTATTTTACCGCCCTTGTTCTTTTTGATACTGGTGCATCACATTCATACATATCAAGGGGATTCATGGATAAGTTTAAACTACCAACCCAAACCCTCAGGACCCCTCTGTTAGTAAGTTCACCTGGAGCAGAGTATATGGCTAGACGATGTTGCGACCAGATACCCTTAACCATTGGTAGCCATGTTTTCCCGTCGGACCTAATAATTTTGGATGTGATATTAGGCATGGACTGGATGTCAAAGTATGGGGCAAGCATTGACTGTGTTAGTAAATCAATTTGTCTCACCACCCCGGAGGGAAAAAGGATCAAGTATGTATCTAGACATGCGCCTAGGAGTAGCCAAGTAAATACCCTCACGGGAGTTGTTTAGGAGGAAGTGCCTGTAGTGAAGGATTACCCGGATGTTTTTCCAGAGGAGTTACCAGGCATGCCACCGGATCGGGACATCGAGTTTTTGATAGAACTGTTGCCAGGCACCGGGCCTATATCGAAGTGACCATACCAGATGCCCGCAAATGATCTGGAGGAGATTAAGAAGCAGATCAAGGAGTTATTGGAGAAAGGTTACATCCAACGGAGTTCATCACCATGGGGAGCCCCAGTGCTTTTGGTTGAGAAGAAGGATAAGACTCTAAGGATGGTTGTTGATTATTGTGCACTAAATGAGGTGACGATCAAGAACAAATACCCATTGCCGATGATCAATGATTTGTTTGACCAGTTGCAAGGAGCTAAGGTGTTTTCAAAGATCGATATGCGATCAGGATATCACCAACTGAAGATCCGGGAGAAGGATATACCTAAAACCGCATTTACCAGAAGATACGGGTTATATGAGTATACGGTCATGTCATTTGGACTGACTAATGCCCCTGCCTATTTCATGAGCATGATTAACAAGGTGTTCATGGAATATTTGGATAAGTTTGTTGTGGTGTTCATTGATGATATAATGGTATACTCGAAGAATGAAGAGGAGCACAAGGAGCATTTGCGTTTAGTTCTCGAGAAACTCAGGGAACACCAGTTGTATGCCAAGTTCAGCAAATGTGAGTTTTGGTTGAAAGAAGTCGGATTCCTTGGACATGTTATATTAGGAGATGGTGTAGCAGTAGATCCCACCAAGGTTTAGTCAGTCACTGAATGGTTGGCACCCACTTCAGTGAGCGAGATCCCTAGTTTTCTTGGACTCGTACGATACTATCGGAGATTCATCGAGAATTTTTCCAAAATTGCGAAGCCAATGACGGAGTTATTGAAGAAGGATACCAAATTTAAATGGATAGAAGAATGTGAGGCGAGTTTTCAGGAATTAAAGAAATGTTTGACTACAGCCCCAGTGCTGATTCTGCCGGATATATGTAAGGAGTTTCAAGTGTATTGCGATGCCTCTCGCCTAGGACTTGGAAGTGGGCTTATGCAGGACCGGAAGAGTTGTTTCGTATGCCTCACGACAACTGAAACCGCATGAGTTAAATTATGCCACGCATGATTTGGAGTTGGCTGCCGTAGTGCATGCGTTGAAGACTTGGAGACATTATCTTATTGGAAACCGTTGTGATGTGTACATGGATCATAAGAGTTTGAAGTACATTTTCACACAGAAGGAGTTGAACCTTAGGCAGAGGAGATGGTTGGAGCTTATAAAGGATTATGACATGAAGCTTCACTATCATCCAGGCAAGGCTAATGTCGTAGTGGACGCTTTGAGTCGGAAGAGTTATGCTAATACCCTAGTAAGCACGGGATTGCCAAAGGAATTAGCAGAGGATCTCATGGAACTTCGGTCGGAGATTGTTCCTAGAGGATTTGTTGCAACAATGGAAGTTTAGTCGACATTGTTAGGAAAGATTTGAGAAGCTCAGAAGGATGACAAAGAGATTGCTGAGATAAAAGAGAGAATGAGCGAAGGAAAGGCTAAAGATTTTCATGAAGATGAGCACGACACCTTATGGTTTGAGGACCGTGTTTATGTGCCCAACAACCCAGAGATCAGGAAGTTAATACTTCAGGAGGCCCATGACTCACCATACTCGATACACCCCGGAAACACCAAGATGTATTTGGATTTAAAGGAGCGTTTCTGGTGGACTGGTATGAAGAAGGATATTGCCGAGTATGTAGCTGTATGTGATGTATGTCAGAGAGTGAAGGTTGGGCATCAAAAGCCAGCAGGATTGTTACAGCCTATGCCGATACCCGAATGGAAGTGGGATACACTTGGCATGGATGTTATCACTGGATTACCCAGGACCAAATCAGGATATGATTCTATATGGGTAGTAGTTCATCGCTTGACCAAAGTGGCTCACTTTATCCCAGTGAAAACCACCTATACAAGTGCGAAGTTGGCCAAGATATACATGACCAGGATCGTATGTCTGCATGGAGTTCCTAGGACCATCGTATCAGATAGAGGAACACAGTTTACCTCAAAGTTTTGGCATCAACTGCACCAGACTTTGGGAACAAGGCTGGAGTTCAGTACATCATTCCACCCGCAGACAGATGGACAAACCGAGAGGGTCAACCAAATTCTGGAGGATATGTTGAGAGCATGCGCACTAGATTATGGATCTAGTTGGGATGACAATTTTCCCTATGCAGAGTTCTCGTACAACAACAGTTACCAGGCCAGTTTGAAGATGGCACCTTTCGAAGATTTATACGGAAGGAGGTGCAGGACACCGCTGTTGTGGGATGAAGTTGGAGACCGACAGTTATTTGGACCAGATCTGATCAAGGAATCAGAAGAGAAGGTTAAATTGATTAGAGATAGACTGAAGGTAGCTCAGTCCTGACAGAAGAGTTATGCGGATTCAAAATGCAAGGAGGTGGCCTATGAAATCGGAGACAGAGTGTATCTTCAAGTATCACCACTCCGAGGAGTTAAGCGCTTTGGAGTTAAGGGAAAGCTAGTGCCATGCTTTGTGGGACCATACAGAGTTTTGGAACGTATGGGAGAGGTTGCTTATAAATTGGAGTTACCTGAAGGACTGTCAGGAGTTCATGATGTGTTTCATGTTTCACAGTTGAAGAAGTGTCACGCTGGCATGGACGATATACCGCTAAGAGATACGGTGCCCTTGGAGGAGATTCAGTTGGACAGTGATCTGAACTATAAGGAGAAGCCAGTCAGGATTCTTGAATATGCCAGCCGAGTCACCCACAGCAAGGTTATCAAGTTTTGCAAAGTTCAGTGGAGCCACCATACCAAGAATGAAGCCACCTCGGAACGAGAGGATGATCTTCGCAAAAACCACCCACACCTATTTTCTAGCCAACCCGAATCTCGAGGGCGAGATTCATCTTAAGGGGGGTACGTTTGTAACATCCCAAATTTCCAATTTGGAATGTTATACATAGATCATTCATGCATATCATATTTTGCTACATTTCGTTTCGTGATCCTCGAAATTCTAAGCAACTCAAGGACCCTCGGAGAGAGTTGGGGATTTCACTATTTTCATATTTGACTTCTATCAAATATTGAAACGAGGATTTTTGGTTTTAATTATTTTTCTGTTCAAAAATATATCATATTAAAATATATGAGAGGAGATAATATGACTTCTCCAAAATAAATGAAATATTGGAAGAAAAATATTAAAATCAAATATTTGGATTTTATTCGGAGTTTATTGCTATTTTATTTGAATTGGAAAAATTGCATGTTTTTCAAAATTGCATTTTAGGGCCAAGAAAATGTTCATCTCGTTCTAAATATTTTATTTAGACGGTGAAAATTTGTTTTGGCATTTTTAGATTTTTATTTATTTTTCTAGGATTTATTTAAGTTTTGGCGAAATTATTTTTTTAAAGGTCTCAGCGCCCGACTGGGCCGAAGCCCAGCCGAGCCGGTCCAACCGCCCCGCGCCTCGTCTCCCACCAGGAGACCGCGAGCGCCGCCGCCCGACGTCGAGTCCGGCCAGGACTCCTCCCGCGCCACCTTGCCCCCTCCCCCAAGCAAGCCCCCCTCCTTTATATACGCCGCCCCCGCCCCCGACTCCACCACCACCCGAGCCGCCGCCTACACTGTGCCGCCGCCGCCTGCCCGCGCCGCCCCGCGCCACCCGCCGCCGCAGCCCGCCTCGCCGGAGCTGCCCCGCCTCGCCGGACCTCGCCGGAGGTATAAGCCGCCGACGCCGCCGTTTGGTTTTAAAAAAAATGGTGCGGTTTTTTAGGAAACCCTTGGTTCGTTTTTTAGAATAGATCGGTTTTATTTTTTCGGTTTAGTTTATTTAGCGGACGTTCGTCCGTGCGTTCGTTTTAACGAACGGTGTTCACTCGTTAGCCGCAGACAATGAACGTTTGTTCATTAGCCTGTTCGTCAGTTTTCTTTTTCTCGGATTTTCCGCGATTATTTTCGATCGCGATTTCTGATCCGATTTTTGTTTTAGTTTATCTTTTCGCTCGTTTATCGGAATCAGGCGATTCAAGCGCCTATATATTCGTCTCGAAACCCTCTTTCTGTTTAACCAACTTGAACAAGATTTTGATACATTAAAATTTGACCTTAGTCCAGATTAGTAATCGGATCTTGTTTCTCTCGCAGTTTGAGTTTCGTTGCTCCGTTTGATTTGATTCTTTTTGCAAACCAGAGTTCTTAAGTTGAACTTTCTGGTTAGATCTTCTTATTTGAGATTTACCCGTGTTTCTTTGCTTGATTGCTTATGTATGCTATTGTTTGTTTGCGATAGAACACCCGGAGTGCGAAGCGTGCTACTACGAGTCTCTATGTTTTGCGGATCATCAACAAGGCAAGTAACACTTTGATCATACCCTTTATCACCCAGTTTTTATGCATTAGCTCCAATCCTCAAACATTGCATGATTAGGATGTGATTAACATGTGGGTTGGGAAGTAGTTGATGAGGTAGAACCTATTGCCCTGTTATTATCAAACCTTTGGGAGTTACTTCTACGTATTGCTTATATTGCTATGCTATGCTCGTACACGTGGATTGGGTTTGAGTTAAACCATGACAGATGTGAGGTTATTAATTAATGGTTCAACTTAAGGTGGCAACTTTAATACACATCTGATTGGATTGCTTGTTGGGCACCTGGAGAATCCAGTGTTGTCCTAGGATATCCCGGAGTACCCATGTGATAATCCTACGGTCCACCACCCAGGCTCAAAGGGAACTGAGATATTTCATGCTAGAAACTTTCATGTGCGGCCACAAGCTATTATGGGCTCTAGCATAGTTGAGTAAGTTGCGTGAAGCTCTTGAAGAGATAGACTAGCAGGTAGTGGGTTGTAGGTGGTATAGTCTATCCGGAGTAGAGAGTTAATGCTTCTGAAAGACGGTGTCTTGGTCATCCGTTTCTCAAACATCATGTAGTGCGAGAAATCCAACGGAGGAGATCGAGTCTTGTGGGGAAAAGTGTGCAAACCTCTACAGAGTGTATAAACTAATCATGGTTAGACGTGTCCCCGGTTATGGACAATCTTGAGTATCTAGTACTTGGATTATCATATGTATCTCATCACTCTAAAATTAATACTATTGGGTTAATAATTACTTTTAATTGGGATTGAGTTGGAGGAACCTTCTCAATGATGTTTCAACTACCGTGATAGTTAAATAAAATCTATTCCTTCGTTGTAGGGAAAAAATTGGCTTTTCGCAAAAACAATAACCATAGAGCTTTTCACCAGCCAAATATGCATGTAGTGATAGCATTATTCTGTTCTTGATCTACTGTGTTACATTGCCAGGATATTCCATGTGCTGACCCATTTTCGGGATGCAACGTATTATGTTGCAAACTTTTCAGATGAGGAGTAAGGTTCGTTAGGTCGTTGTCGTGCAGCTCAGCTATGCCGTTGGAGTTGATGGACTCACTTTATCTTCCAGGCCTTCCGCTGTTATCGTATTATATGGCCTTAAGCCATATTTACTGTAATAAGTTCTCTTTTAAGACATTCGATGTAATAAGTGTGTGATTGCTACTCTGTTATAAATCCTTCGAGTACTGTGTGTGTCAGCATTACCGATCCAGGGATGACACTGAAGCACAGAGACTTGACCGTTTGTGGTCAGGTCGCTATAGCAGATCTGGAGTCCGTTTGGGGCTTCGGAGCGGGATCTTTGATCTTCGTCATCACCAACCTATCTCCATCACCAATTCCATGATGCTTCCCACCGGGAGTGAGTAATTCCTTCATAGGCTCGCTGGTCGATGAGGAGTTGGATGAGATGCATCATGTAATCGAGTTAGTTTTGTTAGGGCCTGATCCCTAGTATCCACTGTGTTCTTATATTGATGTTGCTATGACTTTGCCATGCTTAATGCTTGTCACTTTGGGCCGGGGTGCCATGATTTCATATCTGAACCGTTTATGAATTCATCATTATATCCATGTTTTAGATCCGATCTTGCAAGTTACAGTCACCTACTATGGTTATGATCTGGCAACCCCGGAGTGACAAAAACTGGGCCCACTCCCGGTGATGACCGTAGTTTGAGGAGTTCATGTATTCACTATGTGTTAATGCTTTGTTCCGGTTCTCTATTAAAAGGAGGCCTTAATATCCCTTAGTTTCCAATATGGACCCCACTACCACGGGAGGGTAGGACAAAAGATGTCATGCAAGTTCTTTTAATAAAGCACGTATGACTATTTACGGAATACATGCCTACATTATATCCATGAACTGGAGCTAGTGCCGTATCACCCTAGGTTATTACTGTCACATGATGAATATCATCCAACAAGTCACCGATCCAATGCATACGGATTTATCCTTATTGATCTTGCTGCGTTACTATTGCTATCGTCACTGTTACACTCGCTACAAATTACTGCTACCACTGTTATTGTTACCGTTGCTACTGTCACTACTATCAGAACTATCAAACTACTTTGCTATTGATCATATTGCTGCAGATAATTAATATCCAGGTGTGGTTGAATTGACAACTCGGCTGCTAATACCTTCAACTATTCTTTGGATCCCCTTGTGTCGAATCCATAAATTTGGGTTGAATACTCTAATCTCGAAAACTTTTGCGATCCCCTATACTTGTGGGTTATCGTTCATCAATATAATGTAGGCATGTATTCCGTATATAGTCATAGATGCTTATGGAAAAAACTTGCATGACATCTTTTTTCCTACCCTCCTGTGGCAGCGGGGTCCTAGTGGAAACTAAGGGATATTAAGGCCTCCTTTAATAGAGAACCGGAACAAAGCATTAGCACTTAGTGAATACATGAACTCCTCAAACTACGGTAATCATCGGAAAGAATCCCAATTATTGTCACCTTGGGGTATGCGGATCATAACTTAGGTGTCTACAACTTGTAAGATAGGATCAAGAACACAAATATAATCATGAAAACATAGTAGGAATTCAGATCTGAAATCATGGCACTCGGGCCCTAGTGACAAGCATTAAGCATAGCAAATTCATAGCAACATCAATCTCAGAACATAGTGGATACTAGGGATCAAACCCTAACAAAACTAACTCGATTACATGATAAATCTCATATAACCCATCACCGTCCAGCAAGCCTACAATGAAATTACTCACGCACGGCGGTGAGCATCATGAAATTGGTGATGGAGGAAGGTTGGTGATGATGATGGCGATGAATCCCCCTCTCCGGAGCCTCGAACGGACTCTAGATCAGCCCTCCCGATGAAGAACAGGAGGTGGCGATAGCTCTGATTCGTAAAACGCGATGAAACCTTCTCTCTGATATTTTTTCTCTCCGGATGTGAATATATAGCGTTGGAATTAGGGTCGGAGGAGGTCCAGGGGGCCCACAAGCCACCTAGGCGCGCCCCCAGGCTTGTGGCCAATGGGTGGACCCCCTCTGGTTGATTCTTTCGCCAATATTTTTTATATATTCCAAAAATATTTCTTCGTAAATTTTAAGGTCAATCCGAGAACTTCTATTTCTGCACAAAAATAACACCATGGCAATTCTGCTGAAAACAGCGTCAGTCCGGGTTATTCATTCAAATCATGCAAGTTAGAGTCCAAAATAAGGGCAAAAAGAGTTCGCAAAAGTAGATACGATGCAGACGTATCAACTCCCCCAAGCTTAACCCATTGCTTGTCCTCAAGCAATTCTGTTGAAAAACTGAAAGTGACAAAGAAAAACTTTTACAAACTCTCTTTGATCTTGTTGTTGCAAATATGTGTAGCAAGCATTCAGGTTTTCAACAAAGATTATGAACTAACCATATTGACAATAACATTTAGGTCTCATATTTACTCATATCAATGGAATAATCAACTAGCAAGCAATAATAATAAATCTTGGATGACAACACTTTTTTCAAAACAATCATGATATAATATGTCAAAATGGTATCTCGCCAGCGCTTTCTGAGACCGCAAAACATAAATGCAGAGCACCCCTGAAGATTTAGGACTAACTAGACATTGTAATGCATGGTAAAAGAGATCCAGTCATACTCAACATCAATTAATAACAATTCATACAAATGACAGTGGTGCTCTCTAACTGGTGCTTTTTATAAGAGGATGATGACTCAACAATAAAAGTAAATTGATAGGCCCTTCGCAGAGGGAAGCAGGGATTTGCAGAGGTGCCAGAGCTCGAGCTTTTAAAACAAAGATGAATATATTTTTGAGCGGTGTGATTTGATTGTCAACATAAAAGCCAAGAGATCTTGGTATCTTCCATGCTAGATACATTATAGGCGGTTCCCAAACAGAATGGTAAAGTTTTTACTCCCCCTCCACCAACAATCACACTCCACAGCTGAACTGAAAAATGGGTACCGTCCATACCAACAACAGTTCTGGGGGAGTTTTGTTTTATGGTTATATTTCGATTCGATTTAGAGCATGGAACTGGTCATCCCAATTACCAACCACTTTCTCGTGAATGACAAGTGAATAAACACTCATCGTGAGAATAACCCACCTAGCATGGAAGATACTGACAGCCCCCAGTCACTACATGAGTGATTCAGGCATACAAAACAGATTATCATTTGAAGGTTTAGAGTTTGGCACATGCAAATTTACTTGGAACGGCAGGTAAATACCGCATATAGGTAGGTATGGTGGACTCATATGGAACAACTTTGGGTTTAAGGAAGTGGATGCACAAGCAGCATTCCCGCTTAGTACAGGTGAAGGCTAGCAAAAGATTGAGGTGCGACCAACTAGAGAGCGAAAACAGTCATAAATATGCATTGAGATTAACCAACATTGAATGCAAGCACGAGTAGGATATAAATCAGCATGAACATAAATATTGTGGAGGCTATGTTGATTTTGTTTCAACTACATGCGTGAACATGTGCCAACTCAAGCCACTTGAATCATTCAAAGGAGGATACCATCCTACCATACTACATCATAACCATTTTAAAAGCATGTTGGCACACAACACAAACCATTATACACTCCTAGATAATTAATCATGGCATGAGTAACTATAATCCCTAATTGTCATTGCAAACATGTTTCATTCATAATGAGCTAAATTAAGAATGATGAGCTAATCATATTTACAAAAACAAAATAGGTCAAGTTCGTACCAACTTTTATCCATCTCAATAATTTCATCATATATCGCCATTATTGCCTTTCACTTGCACGACCGAACGGTGTGAATAATAATAGGAGTGCACGTGCATTGGACTAAGCAGGAATCTGCAAACATTTATTCAAAGGAGAAGACTGATACGTCCATTTTGCATCATGCTTTTACATCAATATTTATTGCATTATGGGTTGTTATTACACATTATGTCACAATACTTATGCCTATTCTCTCTTATTTTACAAGGTTTATATGAAGAGGGAGAATGCCGACAGCTGGGATTCTGGGCTAGAAAAGGAGCAAATATTAGAGACCTATTCTGCACAGCTCCAAAAGTCCTAAAACTTCACGGAATTCCTTTTTGGAATTAATAAAAAATACTGAGCAGAGAAAGTTCCAGAGGGGGGCCACACCCTGGCCATGAGGGTGGAGGGAGCGCCCTACCCCCTGGGCGCGCCCCCTGCCTCGTGGGCCCCCTGGTGGCCCTCCGATGCCCATCTTCTGCTATATGAGGTCTTTCGTCGAGAAAAAAATCATAAGCCAACTAACGGGAAGAAACTCCGCCGCCACGAGGCGGAACCAATCTAGGGCTCCGATAGAGCTGCTCTGCCAGGGAAACTTCCCTTCGGGAGGGGCAAATCATCACCATCGTCATCACCAACGATCCTCTCATCAGGAGGGGGTCAATATCCATCAACATCTTCACCAGCACCATCTCATCTCAAACCCTAGTTCATCTCTTGTATCCAATCTTTGTATCCAAAGCTCAGATTGGTACCTGTGGGTTGCTAGTAGTGTTGATTACTCCTTGTAGTTGATGCTAGTTGGTTTACTTGGTGGAAGATCATATGTTCAGATCCATTATGCATATTAATACCCCTCTGATTATGAACATGAATATGCTTTGTGAGTAGTAACGTTTGTTCCTGAGGACATGGGAGAAGTCTTGCTATAAGTAGTCATGTGAATTTGGTATTCGTTCAATATTTTGATGAGATGTATGTTGTCATCCCTCTAGTGGTGTCATGTGAACATCGACTACATGACACTTCACCATTGTTTGGGCCTAGAGGGAGGCATTGGGAAGTAATAATTAGATGATGGGTTACTAGAGTGACAGAAGCTTAAACCCTAGTTTATGTGTTGCTTTGTAAGGGGCTGATTTAGATCCATATGTTTCATGTTATGGTTAGGTTTACCTTAATACTTCTGTTGTAGTTGCGGATGCTTGCAATGGGGGTTAATCATAAGTGGGATGTTTGTCCAAGTAAGTACAGTACCCAAGCACCAGTCCACCCACATATAAAATTATCAAAGTACCGAACGCGAATCATATAAATGTGATGAAAACTAGCTTGATGATATTCCCATGTGTCCTCGGGAGCGCTTTCCTTCATATAAGAGTTTTTCCAGGCTTATCCTTTGCTACAAAAAGGATTGGGTCATCTTGCTGCACCTTATTTACTTTTATTACTTGCTACTCGTTACAAATTACCTTATCAAAACTATCTGTTACCGATAATTTCAGTGCTTGCAAAGAATACCTTACTGAAAACTGCTTATCATTTCGTTCTGCTCCTCGTTGGGTTCGACACTCTTACTTATCGAAAAGCTACGATAGATCCCCTACACTTGTGCGTCATCAAGACTCTTTTCTGGTGCCGTTGCCGGGGAGTGAAGCGCCTTTGGTAGGTGGAAATTGGTAAGGAAAAAATTATATAGTGTGCTGGAATTTACTGTCACTTGTTACTATGGAACATAATCCTTTGAGGGGCTTGTTCGGGGTATCTTCTCCCCGACCAGTAGAGCAAAGAGTTCCTACTCAACCTACTGAACCTACTGAAAATGTTTTCTTTGAAATTACTTCGAGTATGATAGAGAAACTACTAGCTAATCCTTTTGCAGGAGATGGAACATTGCATCCCGATTTACACTTAATCTATGTTGATGAAGTTTGTGGATTATTTAAGCTTGCAGGTATGCCCGAGGATGTTATCAAGAAGAAGGTATTCCCTTTATCTTTGAAGGGAGATGCATTGACATGGTATAGGCTATGTGATGATATGGGATCATGGGACTATAAGTGATTGAAGTTGGAATTTCACCAAAAGTTTTATCCTATGCATCTTGTTCATCATGATCGTAATTATATATATATAATTTTTGGCCTCGCGAAGGAGAAAGCATCGCTCAAGCTTGGGGGAGGCTTAAGTCAATGTTATATTCATGCCCCAATCATGAGCTCTCAAGAGAAATGATTATTCAAAAAAATTATGCTCGGCTTTCTCTCAGTAATCACTCCATGCTCGATACTTCTTGTACTGGATCTTTTATGATGAAGACTATTGAATTCAAATGGGATTTATTGGAAAGAATTAAACGCAGCTGTGAAGATTGGGACCTCGACGAAGGTAAGGAGTCAGGTATAACACCTAAGTTTGATTGTGTTAAATCTTTTATGGATACCGATGCATTTTGTGAATTTAGCACTAAATATGGACTTGACTCTGAGATAGTAGCTTCCTTTTGTGAATCCTTTGCTACTCATGTTGATCTCCCTAAGGAGAAGTGGTTTAAATATAATCCCCCCATTGAAGTAAAAGTAGTTGCACCTATTAAATTTGAAGAAAAGACTATCACTTATAATGATCATGTTGTTCCTACTGCTTATGTTGAGAAACCACCTTTCCCTGTTAGAATAAAGGATCATGCTAAAGTTTCAACTGTAGTCAACAAAATTAATATTAGGACACACAAACCCCCTGAGCAAGTTAAAGTTGAACCTAATATTGCTATGGTTAAAGATCTCTTGGCTGATAATATTTATGGGAATGTTATTTACTTCTCTGATGAGACTGCTAGAATTGCTAGACCTGATACTAAAAATAAACATAGACCTGTTGTAGGGATGCCTGCTATTTCTGTTAAAATAGGAGATCATTGCTATCATGGCTTATGTGATATGGGTGCAAGTGCAAGTTCAATACCCCATTCCTTATACAAAGAAATTATGCATGATATTGCACCTGCAGAGATAGAAGATATCGATGTTACCATTAAGCTTGCCAATAGAGATACTATTTAACCAATTGGGATTGTTAGAGATGTTGAAGTATTGTGTGGGAAGGTTAAATATCCTTATGATTTTCTTGTTCTTGGTTCCCCATAAGATAGCTTTTGTCCCATTATATTTGGACCCTTCATGAATACTGTTAATGCTAAGATAGACTGCAATAAGGATATTGTTTGTGTTGGTTTAGGGGATATGTCTCATGAGTTTAATTTTGCTAAGTTTCATAGACAACCCCGAGATGAAGAATTGCCTAGTAAAGATGAAATAATTGGTCTTGCTTCTTTTGCCGTGCCTCCCACTGATCCTTTAGAACAATATTTGCTAGACCATGAAAATGATATGTTTATGACTAAAAGAAGGGAAATAGATGAAGTATTCTTTAAACAGGGACCTATTCTGAAACACAACTTACCTGTTGAAATCCTAGGGGATCCTCCTCCACCCAAGGGTGACCCCGTGTGAGCTTAAACCATTACCTGATACTCTTAAATATGCTTATCTTGATGAAAAGAAGATATATCCTGTTATTATTAGTGCTAACCTTTCAAAGAAGGAGGAAGAGAGATTATTGAAAAATCTAAAGAAGCATCGTGGTGCTATTGGATATACTCTTGATGATCTTAAGGGCATTAGTCCCACTCTATGTCAACACAAAATAAATTTGGAGAAAGACGCCAAACCAGTTATTGATCACCACTGACGGCTGAATCCTAAGATGAAAGAAGTGGTAAGAAAGGAAATATTAAAGCTCCTTGAAGCGGGTATAATTTATCCCGTTGCTGATAGTCAGTGGGTAAGTCATGTCCATTGTGTCCCTAAGAAGGGAGGTATTACTGTCGTTCCTAATAATAAAGATTAATTGATTCCACAAAGAATTATTACACGTTATAGGATGGTAATTGATTTTCGCAAATTAAATAAAGCTACTAAAAAAGATCATTACCCTTTGACTTTCATTGATCAAATGCTAGAAAGATTATCCAAACATACACATTTTTGCTTGCTAGATGGGTACTCTGGCTTCTCTCAAATACCTGTGTGAGCTGATGATCAAGCAAAAACCACTTTTACTTGCCCTTTCGGTAATTTTGCTTATAGACGTATGCCTTTTGGTTTATGTAATGCACCTGCTACCTTTCAAAGATGCATGATGGCTATATTCTCTGACTTTTGTGAAAAGATTTGTGAAGTTTTCATGGATGATTTCTCCGTTTATGGATCCTCTTTTGATGATTGCTTGAGCAACCTTGATCGAGTTTTGCAGAGATGTGAAGAAACTAATCTTGTCTTGAACTGGGAGAAGTGCCACTTTATGGTTAATGAAGGTATTGTCTTGGGGCATAAAATTTCTGAAAGAGGTATTGAAGTTGATAAAGCTAAAGTTCATGCTATTGAAAAGATCTCGTGTCCCAAGGACATCAAAGGTACAAGAAGTTTCCTTGGTCATGCCGGTTTTTATAGGAGGTTCATTAAGGACTTCTCAACATTTTCTCGGCCTCTGACTAACCTATTACAAAAAGATGTCCTTTTTGTCTTTGATGATGACTGTGTAGAAGCATTTGAAATACTTAAGAAAGCTTTGGTTTCTGCACCTATTGTTCAACCTCCTGATTGGAATTTACCATTTCAAATTATGTGTGATGCTAGTGATTATGCTGTAGGGGCTGTTCTAGGACAAAGATTTGATAAGAGATTAAATGTTATCCAATATGCTAGTAAAACCCTAGACACTGCCCAAAGAAATTATGCTACTACTGAAAAAGAATTTTTAGCAGTTGTTTTTGCTTGTGATAAGTTCAGACCTTATATTGTTGATTCTAAAGTAACTATTCACACTGATCATGCTGCTATTAAATATCTTATGGAAAAGAAAGATGCTAAACCTAGACTTATTAGATGGGTTCTCTTTCTACAAGAATTTGATTTGCATATTATTGATAGAAAGGGAGCTGAGAACCCCGTTGCAGACAACTTGTCTAGGTTAGAGAATGTTCTTGATGACCCACTACCTATTGATGATAGCTTTCCTGATGAAAAACTAAATGTCATAAATGCTTCTCGTACTGCTCCATGGTATGTTGATTATGCTAATTGCATTGTTGCTAAATTTATACCACCTAGTTTCACATACCAGCAAAAGAAAAAGTTCTTCTATGATTTAAGACATTACTTCTGGGATGACCCACATCTTTATAAAGAAGGAGTAGATGGTGTTATTAGACGTTGTGTACCTGAGCATGAACAGGAACAGATCCTACGCAAGTGCCACTCCGAAGCTTATGGAGGACACCACGCTAGAGACTGAACTGCACATAAGGTATTGCAATCCGGTTTTTATTGGCCTACTCTCTTCAAGGATGCCCGTAAGTTTGTCTTGTCTTGTGATGAATGTCAAAGAATTGGTAATATTAGTAGACGTCAAGAAATGCCTATGAATTATTCACTTGTTATTGAACCTTTTCCTTCCTCTAATGGGTATACATATATTTTAGTTGCTGTTGATTACGTTACTACGTGGGTAGAAGCTATTCCAACTAGTAGTGCTGATCATAACACCTCTATTAAGATGCTTACAGAAGTTATTTTCCGAGGTTTGGAGTCCCTAGATATTTAATGACTGATGGTGGTTCACATTTTATTCATGGTGCTTTTCGTAAAATGCTTGCTAAGTATAATATTAATCATAGAATTGCATCTCCTTATCACCCACAGTCTAGTGGTGAAGTACAATTGAGTAATAGAGAGCTTAAATTAATTTTGCAAAAGATTGTTAATAGATCTAGAAAGAATTGGTCCAAGAAACTTGATGATGCATTATGGGCTTATAGAACTGCAAATAAAAATCATATGGGTATGTCTCCTTATAAAATGGTTTATGGTAAAGCATGTCACTTACCTCTTGAATTAGAACATAAGGCATATTGGGCTATTAAAGAGCTCAACTATGACTTCAAACTTTCCGGTGAGAAGAGGTTATTTGACATTAGCTCACTTGATGAATGGAGAACCCAGGCCTATGAAAATGCCAAACTGTTTAAAGAAAAAGTTAAAAGATGGCATGACAAAAGGATGCAAAAGCATGAGTTTAATGTAGGTGATTATGTATTGCTATACAACTCTTGTTTAAGATTTTTTTGCAGGCAAACTCCTCTCTAAATGGGAAGGTCCTTATGTTATCAAGGAGGTCTATCGTTCTGGTGCCATAAAAATCAAAAAATTCCAAGGCACAAATCCGAAGATGGTGAACGGTCAAAGAATCAAACATTATATCTCAGGTAATCCTGTAAATGTTGAAACTAATGTTATTGAAACCGTAACCCTGGAGGAATACATAAGAGACACTTTCCGGAACGTTTCAGACTCCGAAAAGGAATAGGTACTTGGTACGGTAAGTAAACCGACTCCAAAACAGTTCTAATTGCAATTTTTCTCCGTTTTGGAATATTTAAGGAAATAGGAAAATAAGAAGCAGACCGGAAAGGACATGAGGCTTCCACGAGGGTGGAGGGCACGCCCTACCCCCCTGGGCGCGCCCTTGCCTCGTGGGCACCTCGTGCGCTCTCCGGACTCCGTTTTCTTGCATGATACTTCTTTTGGTCGGTAAAAATTCATTATATAATCTCCTGAAGGTTTTGACCTCCGTATCACAAAATTATCCTCTGTTCTTGTTTTGAGCTATTTCTGCCGCAGATTAGCGCAAGATGTGTTCTCAAGAGTCAGTCGGGGAGAGTCGGGTGTCTCATCCGACACCAGGTCTAGGGGCAAACAGCGATGCCTATCACTTTGGGCCCTCAACGGAGGAAGAGATGGAAGCTGACTTGAAAAGGATAGATGCCATGGAGGAGGACCAAGAATTTACTTCTCGTTTCTGGGCAGGATTCACGATGGGGAACTACAGAGCTCAGCTATTCCAAACTCGGTCATCCCTTCCAATGTTAGATTTCTTTCTTATGAAAATATGAAAAAGAGTGTTACTTGTTCTCCCGCAGCTATGCAGCATCCTTGGGTGAAAGGAGCTCTAGCCGTCACGGGCAATCTCTGTAAGGAAATAATGGACCTCAAGCAGCAAGTCAATAAGCTCGAAGAAGAGAATCGTATCTTGAGGGGCATCATCGCCAAGAATGTCATATCACCACCCCCGAAGAAGGAGACATTAACACATGGGTGTGGGCACTCCCCTTGGCAACTGCCAAGCTTGGGGGAGTGCCCCGGTATCGTATCACCATCACAACTTTTATCTTTACTATTTTTCTTAGTTCGATCCTTTTGGTAATATCTTGATCAAGTAGAATAAAGTTTTAGTATGATCTAGTTGTGAGTTTTGCTTTATGATCCTTCTATGTAATCGAGTCTGTGAGCTATATATAATAAAGATTAGTGTTGAGTCAAGGGCTTGATTACCTTTCTATGATCTTGAGGGAATAAAATAAAATAAAATAAAATAGAAGAAATAAAAAGAAATAAAGAGATCATATGGATCTTATGGAGAGTAATGAGCTCAGATATAAAGAGTATCATGAATAAAAGTTGTTGAGAGTTGACAAACATAGTTTTGGTCATCGTTGCAATTAATAGGAAGTAATAAAGAAAGAGAGGTCCACATATAAATATACTATCTTGGACATCTTTCATGATTGTGAGCACTCATTAAAGTATGACATGCTAAAGAGTTGGCGTTGGACAAGGAAGACAACGTAATGGGTTATGTTTTCTTACATCTGAGATCAATTATATTGTCATGGATCATCCAACATGTTGAGCTTGCCTTTCCCTCTCACGCTAGCCAATTTCTTTGCACCAAGTAGAGATACTACTTGTGCTTCCAAATATCCTTAAAACCCGTTTTTGCCATGAGAGTCCACCATACCTACCTATGGATTGAGTAAGATCCTTCAAGTAAGTTGTCATCGGTACAAGCAATAAAAATTGCTCTTTAAATATGTATGACTTATTACTGTGGATAAAATAAGCTTTATACGATCTTATGATGTGGAAGAAATAAAAGCGACGGACTGCATAATAAAGGTCCACATCACAAGTGGCAATATAAAGTGACGTTCTTTTGCATTAAGATTTCGTGCATCCAACCATAAAAGCGCATGACAACCTCTGCTTCCCTCTGCGAAGGGCCTATCTTTTACTACATGCAAAGAGTCATGGTGATATTCACCTTTCCTTTTTACATTTTATCCTTTGGCAAGCACAATGTGTTGGAAAGATCCTGATATATATAGCTAATTGGATGTCAGTTTTGATGAACTATTATTGTTGACATTACCCTTGAGGTAAACCGTTGGGAGAAAAAACTATAAGCCCCTATCTTTCTCTGTGTCCGATTAAAACTTCATACTCATAAATATTGCGTGAGTGTTAGCAATCGTGAAAGACTAAAAGATGGTTGAGTATGTGGACTTGCTGAAAAGCTCTTATATTGAATCTTTCCTATGTTATGATAAATTGCAATTGCCTAAATGACTGATATTAGAGTTTGTTGGTTTTCAATGAAGTTTATGATTCATACTTGAAATTGTGATTGAATTGTTACTTTAGCATAAGAGATCATATGACAATATATATATACTATATATATATATGTTGTTGTTCTAAGAATGATCATGATGCCCTCATGTCCGTATTTTATTTTTATCGACACCTCTATCTTTAAACATGTGGACATATTTTTCGATTTCGGCTTTCGCTTGAGGACAAGCGAGGTATAAGCTTGGGGGAGTTGATACGTCCATTTTGCATCATGCTTTTATATCGATATTTATTGCATTATGGGCTGTTATTACACATTATGTCACAATACTTATGCCTATTCTCTCTTATTTTACAAGGTTCATATGAAGAGGGAGAATGTCGGCAGCTGGGATTCTGGTCTGGAAAAGGAGCAAATATTAGAGACCTATTCTACACAGCTCCAAAAGTCTTGAAACTTCATGGAAGTCCTTTTTGGAATTAATAAAAAATACTGAGAGGAGAAAGTTCCAGAGGGGGGCCACACCCTGGCCACGAGGGTGGAGGGCGTGCCCCCTGCCTCGTGGGCCCCCTGGTGGCCCTCTGATGCCCATCTTCTACTATATGACGTCTTTCATCGAGAAAAAAATCATAAGCCAGCTCACGGGAAGAAACTCCGCCGCCATGAGGCAGAACCAATCTAGGGCTCCGATAGAGCTGCTCTGCCGGGGAAACTTCCCTTCGGGAGGGGCAAATCATCACCATCGTCATCACCAACGATCCTCTCATTGGGAGGGGGTCAATCTCCATCAACCTTCACCAGCACCATCTCATCTCAAACCCTAGTTCATCTCTTGTATCCAATCTTTGTAGCCAAAGCTCAGATTGGTACCTGTGGGTTGCTAGTAGTGTTGATTACTCCTTGTAGTTGATGCTAGTTGGTTTACTTGGTGGAAGATCATATGTTCAGATCCATTATGCATATTAATACCCTCTGATTATGAACATGAACATGCTTTGTGAGTAGTTATGTTTGTTCCTGAGGACATGGGAGAAGTCTTGCTATAAGTAGTCATGTGAATTTGGTATTCGTTCGATATTTTGATGAGATGTATGTTGTCATCCCTCTAGTGGTGTCATGTGAACGTCGACTACATGACACTTCACCATTGTTTGGTCCTAGAGGGAGGCATTGGGATGTAATAATTAGATGATGGGTTGCTAGAGTGACAGAAGCTTAAACCCTAGTTAATGCGTTGCTTCGTAAGGGGCTGATTTGGATCCATATGTTTCATGCTATGGTTAGGTTTACCTTAATACTTCTGTTGTAGTTGTCGATGCTTGCAATGGGGGTTAATCATAAGTGGGATGCTTGTCCAAGTAAGGACAGTACCCAAGCACCGGTCCACCCACATATCAAATTATCAAAGTACCAAACGCGAATCATATGAATGTGATGAAAACTAGCTTGACGATATTCCCATGTGTCCTCGGGAGCGCTTTCCTTCATATAATAGTTTGTCCAGGCTTGTCCTTTGCTACAAAAAGGATTGGGACATCTTGTCGCACCTTATTTACTTTTATTACTTGCTACTCGTTACAAATTACCTTATCACAAAACTATATGTTACCGATAATTTCAGTGCTTGCAGAGAATACCTTACCGAAAACTGCTTATCATTTCCTTCTGCTCCTAGTTGGGTTCGACACTCTTACTTATCAAAAAGCTACGATAGATCCCCTACACTTGTGGGTCATCAAAGACAAGGTAATATGGGCTCTCTGTTAGATCAACAATAATGCATATGAGAGCCACTCAACATGTTCATCATGACCTTCTCCTTACGACCCAAAGAAAAAGGGAAGGAATTTCAAACAAACACACTGCAATATTTTTGGAGTTTTATTTTTCTGAAGAAATCAAAAACAAAAATGAGAAAAACTTTTACATGGGAAAGCTCCCAACAAGCAAAAGAAGAACGAGAAATCTTTTTGGGTTTTCTTTTAATGCTACTACTAAATTAAACTAGAAAGAAAAACTAAAAAGAGGCGAGAACTAATTTTTATGGATTTTCTCAAAGTTTTTCAAACACACAAGAAGAAAGCGAGCAAAAGAAATAAACTAACATGGATAATACAATGAAAAAGTATGAACACCGACAACTGGAATAAGTGTGTGAACATGGATGTAATGTCGGTGAGAAATACGTACTCCCCCAAGCTTAGGCTTTTGGCCTAAGTTGGTCTAGGGCCACGGCTAGCCTAGCGGATACCCAAAGTTGTAGTTGGGGTTGTACTGAGCTGGAGTAGCTACTGCTTGGAGGGATGCCTCGTGGAGACGAGTGACCTCCCCCCCCCCTCTCTCTCTCATACTCGTCCGCCTCCTCTCTCGTTATGAAGTATCTCCGTTTTACCTGAAAGTTAAAGAAACTGGTAGGAAGCGTAATATGGAAAACACACTACCTGTCAAAGATCACTTGGTACAGGAGGGACTGTTCGTTCCTCTCAAGAAACTGGTAGCGTACCATAGCATTATAATAAAGAAAAGTAGGTGGTAACTCAATGTCATTCTCCCTTATGGGTACCCCTAGATAATTAGCTAGACGGGTGGCATATATCCCACCAAAGAAATCTCCATCTATGGCATTATTATGTAACCTCCTTGCAATAATAGCCCCCAAGTTATATTGTTTATCACCCATTACCGCACACTTGAGGACACTAAGATCTGATGCACAAAGGTGGCTATGATCATGTTTACCGTTAATGCATCTACCTATAAAGAGATCAAAATAATGTATGGCTGGAAAGTGAATGCTCCCTATGGTAGCTTGTGTGATATTTCTAGTTTCTCCCACGGTGATCCTAGCAAGGAAATCGTTATATTCAGTTTTGCGAGGCTCACTATGAATGCCCCGTTGTGGGATTTTGCATGCATCATTAAAATCTTCGAGGTCCATGGTATAAGATTTATCATAAAGATCAAATAAAACAGTATGAGTATTGCGCTGGGATGTAAACTTAAATCTTCCCACAAATGAATCAGTGAGGTGATAGTACCGTGATACGTCTCCAATGTATCTATAATTTTTGATTGATCCATGCTATTATATTATCTATTTTGGATGTCAATGGGCTTTATTTTACACTTTTATATCATTTTTGGGACTAACCTACTAACCGGAGACCCGGCCCAAATTGTTGTTTTTTTTGCCTGTTTTAGGGTTTCGCCGAAAAGGAATATCAAACGGAGTCCAAACGGAATGAAACCTTCGGGAACGTGATTTTCTCAACAAACGTGATCCAGGAGACTTGGAGTGGGCGTCAAGAAATGATCGAGGAGGGCACGAGGCAGCGGGCGCCTACCCCCCTGGGCGTGCCCTCCACCCTCGTGGGCCCCTCGTTGCTCCACCGACGTACTTCTTCCTCCTATATATATATATATATCCACGTACCCCCCCCCCAAACATCCAGGAGCACCACGAAAACCTAATTCCACCGCCGCAACCTTCTGTACCCGAGAGATCCCATCTCGGGGCCTTTTCCAAAGCTCCGCTGGAGGGGGCATTGATTATGGAGGGCCTCTACATCAACTCCATGGCCTCTCCGGTGATGTGTGAGTAGTTTACTCCAGACCTACGGGCCCATAGTTATTAGCTAGATGGCTTCTTCTCTCTCTCCGGATCTCAATACAAAGTTCTCCTCGATCTTCTTAGAGATCTATTTGATGTAATCTTCTTTTGTGGTGTGTTTGTCGAGATCCGATGAATTGTGAGTTTATAATCAAGTTTATCTATGAACAATATTTGAATCTCCTCTGAATTCTTTTATGTATGATTGGTTTATCTTTGCAAGTCTCTTCGAATTATCAGTTTGGTTTGGCCTACTATATTGATCTTTCTTGCAATGGGAGAAGTGCTTAGCTTTGGGTTCAATCTTGTGGTGCTCGATCCCAATGACAGAAAGGGAAATGACACGTATTGTATTGTTGCCATTGAGGATAAAAATATGGGGTTTATATCATATTGCATAAGTTTATCCCTCTACATCATGTCATCTTCCTTAAAGCATTACTCTGTTCTTATGAACTTAATACTCTAGATGCATGCTGGATAGCGGTCGATGTGTGGAGTAATAGTAGTAGGTGCAGAATCGTTTCGGTCTACTTGTCGCGGACGTGATGCCTATATACATGATCATACCTAGATATTCTCATAACTATGCTCAATTCTATCAATTGCTCGACACTAATTCGTTTACCCACCGTAATACTTATGCTCTTGAGAGAAGCCACTAGTGAAACCTATGGCCCCTGGGTCTATCTTCCATCATATTAATCTTCCAACACTTAGTTATTTCAATTGCCGTTTATTTTACTTTGCATCTTTATTTCTCTTTATCATAAAAATACCAAAAATATTATCTTATCATATCTAACAGATCTCACTCTCGTAAGTGACCGTGAAGGGCTTGACAACCCTTTATCGCGTTGGTTGTGAGGTTCTTATTTGTTTGTGTAGGTGCGTGGGACTTGAGCGTGATCTCCTACTGGATTGATACCTTGGTTCTCAAAAACTGAGGGAAATACTTACGCTACTTTGCTGCATCACCCTTTCCTCTTCAAGGGAAAACCAATGCAGTGCTCAAGAGGTAGCAAGAAGGATTTCTGGCGCCGTTGCCGGTGAGATTCGCGCCAAGTCAAGTCAAGATCTAACTCCCAACAACGAGTCATTTCTGGCACCGTTGCCAAGTCAAAACATACCAAGTACCCATCACAAACTCTTATCCCTCGCATTACATTATTTTCCATTTGCCTCTTGATTTCCTCTCCCCCACTTTACCCTTGCCATTTTATTCGCCCTCTCTCTCCGTTCCCCTTCTCTTTCCCAATTTGCCTCTTTTGCTCGCTTCTTGTTTGCTCTTGTCTTGGATTTCTTGCTTGTCACGATGGCTCAAGATAATACTAAATTGTGTGACTTTGCCAATACCAACAACAATGATTTTCTTAGCACTCCGATTGCTCCTCTTACCAATGTTGAATCTTGTGAAATCAATGCTGCTTTGTTGAATCTTGTCATGAAAGATCAATTCATCGGCCTTCCTAGTGAAGATGCCGCTACCCATCTAAACAACTTTGTTGATTTGTGTGATATGCAAAATAAGAAACATGTGGATAATGATATTGTTAAACTTAAGCTATTTCCATTTTCGCTTAGAGATCATGCTAAAGCTTGGTTTTCATCTTTGCCTAAAAATAGTATTGATTCATGGAAAAAGTGCAAAGATGCTTTTATCTCTAAGTATTTTCCTCCCGCTAAGATCATCTCTCTTAGAAACGATATTATGAATTGTAAGCAACTTGATCATGAACATGTTGCGCAATCTTGGGAGAGGATGAAACTAATGATACATAATTTCCCTACACATGGTTTGAATCTTTGGATGATTATACAAAACTTTTATGCCGGATTGAATTTTGCTTCTAGAAATCTTTTAGATTCGGCCGCGGGAGGCACTTTTATGGAAATCACTTTAGGAGAAGCTACTAAACTCCTAGATAATATTATGGTTAATTATTCTCAATGGCACACCGAAAGATCTACTAATAAAAAAGTGCATGCAATTGAAGAGATTAATGTTTTGAGTGGAAAGATGGATGAACTTATGAAATTGTTCGCTAATAAGAGTGTTTCCTCTGATCCTAATGATGTGCCTTTGTCTACTTTGATTGAGAATAATAATGAATCTATGGATGTGAATTTTGTTGGTAGGAACAATTTTGGTAACAACTCGTATAGAGGTAATTTTAATTCTAGGCCGTTTCCTAGTAATACCTCTAATCATTATGGTAATTCCTACAACAATTCTTATGGAAATTTTAATAATATGCCCTCTGATTTTGAATCTAGTATTAAAGAATTTATTACTTTGCAAAAGAGTTTCAATGCTTTGATTGAAGAAAATTTGCTTAAGATTGATGAGTTGGCTAGGAACATTGATAGAATTTCCCTTGATGTTGATTCTTTGAAACTTAGATCTATTCCACATAAGCATGATATCAATGAGTCTCTCAAAGCTAAGAAAGAACCACTGGGATGCATGCTAAGAAAGAATGCTTTGTGAAAGCGTGTTCTTGTAGTTTTCATGATAATAAAGATGAAGATCTAAAAGTTATTGATGTGTCTCCTATCAAATCTTTGTTTTGCAATATGAACCTTGATAATGATGGGACTGAAGATGAGCTACCTTTAGCTAGAAGGCGTTCCAAAAATTCTGAGTTTTTAGATCTTGATGCAAATTGTTAAAAGTGGGATTGAAGAGGTTAAAACTTTAAATATCAATGAACCCACTATTTTGGATTTCAAGGAATTTAATTATGATAATTGCTCTTTGATAGATTATATTTGCTTGTTGCAATCCGTGCTAAATTCTCCTCATGCTTATAGTCAAAATAAAGCTTTTACTAAACATATCGCTGATGCTTTGATGCAATCTTATGAAGAAAAACTTGAGTTGGAAGTTTCTATCCCTAGAAAACTTTATGATGAGTGGGAACCTACAATAAAAATTAAAATTAAAGATCATGAGTGCTATGCTTTGTGTGATTTTGGTGCTAGTGTTTCCATGATTCCAAAAACTTTGTGTGATTTGCTAGGTTTCCGTGATTTTGATGATTGTTCTTTAAACTTGCACCTTGTGGATTCCACTATTAAGAAACCTATGGGAAGAATTAATGATGTTCTTATTGTTGCAAATAGGAACTATGTGCCCGTAGATTTCATTGTTCTTGATATAGATTGCAATCCTTCATGTCCTATTATTCTTGGTAGACCTTTCCTTAGAACGATTGGTGCAATTGTTGATATGAAGGAAGGGAATATTAAATTCCAATTTCCATTAAGGAAGGGCATGTAACACTTTCCTAGAAAGAAAATTAAATTACCATATGAATCTATTATGATATCCACTTATGGATTGCCTACCAAAGATGGCAATACCTAGATCTATTCTTGCTTTTATGCCTAGCTAGGGGCGTTAAACAATAGCGCTTGTTGGGAGGCAACCCAATTTTATTTTTATTCCTTGCTTTTTGATCCTGTCTAGTAATAAATAATTTATCTAGCCTCTGGTTTGGTTGTGTTTTTTGTGTTTAATTAGTGTTTGTGCCAAGTAGAACCGTTGGGAAGACTTGGGGAAAGTCTTTTTGATCTTGCTGTAAGAAACAGAAACTTTAGCGCTCACGAGAATTGCTGCCATTTTTATTTTGAAGGTTATATTTAGTTAATTCTTTTTGCAGATGATTAATAGATAAATTACTCCCGTCCATAAATTTATTTTAGAATTTTTGGGGTTCCATAAGTTGCGTTAGCTACAGATTACTACAGACTGTTCTGTTTTTGACAGATTCTGTTTTTCGTGAGTTGTTTGCTTATTTTGATGAATCTATGGCTAGTAAAAGAGTTTATAAACCATAGAGAAGTTGGAATAAAGTAGGCTTAACACCAATATAAATAAATAATGAGTTCATTACAGTACCTTGAAGTGGTGTTTTGTTTTCTTATACTAACGGAGCTCACGAGATTTTCTATTTTGAGTTTTGTGTTGTGAAGTTTTCAAGTTTTGGGTAAAGATTTGATGGATTATGGAACACAGAGTGGCAAGAGCCTAAGCTTGGGGATTCCCATGGAACCCCAAGGTAAAATTCAAGGACACCAAAAAGCCTAATCTTGGGGATGCCCCGGAAGGCATCCCCTGTTTCGTCTTCGTCTATCGGTAACTTTACTTGGAGCTATATTTTTATTCACCACATGATATGTGTTTTGCTTGGAGCGTCTTGTATGATTTGAGTCTTTGCTTTTTAGTTTACCACAATCATCCTTGCTGTACACACCTTTTGAGAGAGACTCACATGATTTGAAATTTATTAGAATACTCTATGTGCTTCATGAGCTATATAGTTTTTGCTCTAGTGCTTCACTTATATCTTCTAGAGCACGGCGGTGGTTTTTTATAGAAACTATTGTTCTCTCATGCTTCACTTATATTATTTTGAGAGTCCTTTAGAAAAACATGGAAATTTGCTTTTAGGAATAATATAAAAACTTTTATAGAAGTGCATTGAATACTATGAGAAGTTTGATACTTGATAATTGTTTTGAGATATGGAAATGGTGATATTAGAGTCATGCTAGTTGACTAGTTGTGAATTTGAGAAATAATTGTGTTGAAGTTTGTGATTCCCGTAGCATGCACGTATGGTGAACTGTTATGTGATGAAGTCGGAGCATGATTTATTTATTGATTGTCTTCTTTATGAGTGGTGGTCGGGGACGAGCGATGGTCTTTTCCTACCAATCTATCCCCCTAGGAGCATGCGTGTAATACTTTGTTTCGATAACTAATAGATTTTTGCAACAAGTATGTGAGTTCTTTATGACTAATGTTGAGTACATGGATTATACGCACTCTCACCCTTCCACCATTGCTAGCCTCTCTAGTATCGCGCAACTTTCGCCGGTACCATAAACCCACCATATACCTTCCTCAAAACAGCCACCATACCTACCTATTATGGCATTTCCATAGCCATTCCAAGATATATTGCCATGCAACTTTCCACTGTTCTGTTATTATGACATGCTTCATCATTGCCATATTGCTTGCATGATCATGTAGTTCACATCGTATTTGTGGCAAGGCCACCATTCGTAATTCTTCATACATGTCACTCATGCATCATTGCACATCCCGGTACACCGCCGGAGGCATTCACATAGAGTCATATTTTATTCTAAGTATTGAGTTGTAAATAAATAAAGTGTGATGATCATCATTATTAGAGCATTGTCCAAAGTGAGGAAAGGATGATGGAGACCATGATTCCCCCACAAGTCGGGATGAGACTCCGGATGAAAAAAAAGAGAAAGGCCATAAAAAAGAAGAAATAAGGCCCAAAAATGAGAGAAAAAGAGAGAAGGGACAATGCTACTATCCTTTTTCCACACTTGTGCTTCAAAGTAGCACCATGTTCTTCATATAGAGAGTCTCCTATGATATCACTTTCATATACTAGTGGGAATTTTTCATTATAGAACTTGCCTTGTATATTCCAATGATGGGCTTCCTCAAAATGCCCTAGGTCTTCATGAGCAAGCAAGTTGGATGCACACCCACTTAGTTTCTTTTCTTGAGCTTTCATATACTTATAGCTCTAGTGCATCCGTTGCATGGCAATCCCTACTCACTCACATTGATATCTATTGATGGGCATCTCCATAACCCGTTGATACGCCTAGTTGATGTGAGACTATCTTATCCTTTTTGTCTTCTCCACAACCACCATTCTATTCTACCATAGTGCTATATCCATGGCTCACGCTCATATATTGCGTGAAGAATGAAAAAGTTTGAGAACATCAAAAGTATGAAACAATTGCTTGGCTTGTCATCGGGGTTGTGCATGATTTAAATATTTTGTGTGGTGAAGATAGAGCATAGCTAGACTATATGATTTTGTAGGGATAACTTTCTTTGGCCATGTTATTTTGAGAAGACATGATTGCTTAGTTAGTATGCTTGAAGTATTATTATTATTATGTCAATATTAAACTTTTATCTTGAATCTTTCGGATATGAACATTCATGCCACAATAAAGAAAAATTACATTGAGAAATATATTAGAAAGCATTCCACATCAAAAATTCTTCTTTTATCATTTACCTACTTGAGGACGAGCAGGAATTAAGCTTGGGGATGCTTGATACGTCTCCAACGTATCTATAATTTTTTATTCCTCCATGCTATTATATTATCTATTTTGGATGTCAATGGACTTTATTTTACACTTTTATATCATTTTGGGACTAACGTACTAACCGGAGGCCCAACCCAAATTGCTGTTTTTTTGTCTATTTTAGGGTTTCGCCAAAAAAGGAATATCAAACGGAGTCCAAACGAAATGAAACCTTCGGAAACGTGATTTTCTCAACAAACGTGATCCAGGAGACTTGGAGTGGGCGTCAAGAAACGATCGAGGAGGGCACGAGGCAGGGGGCGCGCCTACCCCCTGGGCGTGCCCTCCACCCTCGTGGGCCCCTCGTTGCTCCACCGACGAACTTCTTCCTCCTATATATATCCACGTACCCCCAAACATCCAGGAGCACCACGAAAACCTAATTCCACCGCCGCAACCTTCTGTACCCGAGAGATCCCATCTCGAGGCCTTTTTCGGAGCTCCGCTGGAGGGGGCATTGATCACGGAGGGCCTCTACATCAAATCCATGGCCTCTCCGGTGATGTGTGAGTAGTTTACTTCAGACCTACGGGTCCATAGTTCTTAGCTAGATGGCTTCTTCTCTCTCTTTGGATCTCAATACAAAGTTCTCCTCGATCTTCTTTGAGATCTATTTGATGTAATCTTCTTTTGCGGTGTGTTTGTCGAGATCGAATGAATTGTGGGTTTATGATCAAGTTTATCTATGAACAATATTTGAATCTCCTCTGAAATCTTTTATGTATGATTGGTTTATCTTTGCAAGTCTCTTCGAATTATCAGTTTGGTTTTCCCTACTAGATTGATATTTCTTGCAATGAGAGAAGTGCTTAGCTTTGGGTTCAATCTTGCGGTGCTCGATCCCAGTGACAGAAAGGGAAACGACACGTATTGTATTGTTGCCATCGAGGATAAAAAGATGGGGTTTATATCATATTGGATGAGTTTATCCCTCTACATCATGTCATCTTCCTTAAAGCATTACTCTG
Source organism: Triticum urartu (assembly GCF_056163025.1). Lineage (NCBI taxonomy): Eukaryota > Viridiplantae > Streptophyta > Magnoliopsida > Poales > Poaceae > Triticum > Triticum urartu. The sequence continues at coordinate 485,558,362 of NC_141875.1, forward strand.
TTCTTATGAACTTAATACTCTAGATGCATGCTGGATAGCGGTCGATGTGTGGAGTAATAGTAGTAGATGCAGAATCGTTTCGGTCTATTTGTCGCGGACGTGATGCCTATATACATGATCATACCTAGATATTCTCATAACTATGCTCAATTCTATCAATTGCTCGACAGTAATTTGTTTACCCACCGTAATACTTATGCTCTTGAGAGAAGCCACTAGTGAAACCTATGGCCCCCGGGTCTATCTTCCATCATATTAATCTAACAACACTTAGTTATTTCTATTGTCATTTATTTTACTTTGCATCTTTATTTCTCTTTATCATAAAAATACCAAAAATATTATCTTATGATATCTATCAGATCTCACTCTCGTAAGTGACCGTGAAGGGCTAGACAACCCCTTTATCGCGTTGGTTGTGAGGCTCTTATTTGTTTGTGTAGCTGCCTGGGACTTGAGCGCGATCTCCTACTGGATTGATACCTTGGTTCTCAAAAACTGAGGGAAATACTTACGCTACTTTGTTGCATCACCCTTTCCTCTTCAAGGGAAAACCAACGCAGTTCTCAAGAGGTAGCATATCGCCAACACTTATCTGACACGAAGTCTTCAAGGCTAGCATTTTGTACGTACGCATCAAATTCCTCTTTGAAACTGGCATGAACCATGAATTGATCCAGCAGCCATTTGCAAGGCCGTAACGGAGCTGCCCTTGGTGCTTCAAGGTCCGGCTCACGTATCGCAAGCCTTGGGGCTTGCTTCCTCGAGGAACCACCTTGGTATATCTTCCTAAACATTTTTTTCTCTGAAAAATTTCTGAAATTTTTAATGACTCAAAATAAAAGTGAAGAGAACTCAACAAAACTGATATCAACTACTCCCACAAGTGTCTAGAGGCTATATCATGCAACAAAACTACTTTGGACCATATAAATTTCGCATGCAAGCTCAAGAACAAGGTCACCACAGCAACAAAAATTTGCAATATATAAAGCACTAGAACAAAAAATAACTGGCCCATTGGAGGAGTCACATACCGATGAACAATTCCCCAAAACAGTTTTGCAAATGGAGCTATGCACGAGGAGATAGAAAATGGCAGGAAGATGAGCTAGAACACGGGTTTGAGCTACGGGATGATTTTTTCTGGAGGAAGACGAAGTGGATGGGTGCTGGAATAAGTAAGGGGGGCCCACATGGGACCCACTAGCCACCCACACGCGCCTAGGGGGTGGGCACGCCCTGTGGGCCTATGGCCCACTGGTGTTGCCCCCTGGTGTGTTCTTAGTGCCAAAAATTCTAAAATATTCCATAAAAAATTCATACTAAATTTTCACAGCATTTGGAGAACTTTTGTTTTTGGGTCATTTTTTATTGCACGGATAATTCAGAAAATAGAAAAATAATAGTATTTTTTCTTTACTTATTCTAAGTAACAAAAAGTAAAAAGTAGGTACAAAAAGTTGTGCTTTCTAAATTCATCCATCTCATGCCCATCAAAAGGAATCCATTAACAAGGTTGATCAAGTCTTATTAACAAACTTCTTTCGAATGACATGAAACCGGAGAATTTTTGAATAACACTAGGTTACCTCAACGGGAATATGCATGTCCCCAACAATAAGAATGTCATATTTCTTCTTTACAGTAGGAAGATGGAATTTAAAATCTCCAATAGCAATTGTTGGAATTTCTCCAATAGAGTTGACACTATTCACTTGAGGTTGTTTCTTTAGAAAGTGTACCATATGATCATTACCGTTAACATGAAAAGTGGCATTGCCCTTGTTGCAATCAATAACAGCTCCTGCGGTATTCAAGAAGGGTCTACCAAGGATGATCGACATATTGTCGTCCTCAGGTATATCAAGAATAACAAGGTCCGTCAGAATAGTAACATTTGCAACTACGGCAGGTACATCCTCACAAATACCGATGGGTATAGCAGTTGATTTATCAGCCATTTGCAAAGAGATTTCAGTAGGTGTCAACTTATTCAAATCAAGTCTATGATATAAAGATAAAGGCATAACACTAACACCGGCTCCCAAATCACATAAATCAGTTTTAACATAGTTTCTTTTAATGGAGCATGGTATAGTTGCTATTCTTGGATCTCCTAGTTTCTTTGGTATTCCACTCTTAAATGTGTAATTAGCAAGCATGGTGGGAATTTCAGCTTCCGATATCTTTCTTTTATTTGTCACAATATCTTTTATATACTTAGCATAAGGAGACATTTTCAGAATATCTGTCAAACGCATACGCAAAAAGACAGCTCTAAGCATTTCAACAAAGCGCTCAGAATCCTCATCATCCTTTTTCTTGGATGGTTTAGGAGGGAAGGGAATGGGTTTATGAACCCACAGTTTTCTTTCTTTACCATGCTTCCTGGCAACGAAGTATCTCTTATCATATCTTTTATTCTTAGGTTCTGGGTTATCAAGATCAACAGCAGGTTCAATCTCCATATCATTATCATTACTAGGTTGAGCATCAACTTGAACATCATCATTATCATTATCACTAGGTTCATGTTCATCACCAGATTGTATTTCAGCATCAAAAATAGAAATATCATTTGGATTCTCAGGTGTGTCTATAGTAGGTTCACTAGAAGCATGCAAAGTCCTATCAGTTTTCTTTTTCTTTTTATTACTAGATGGTCTAGTAGGTGCATCAGTGTTAATTCTCTGAGAATCTTGCTCAACTCTCTTAGGATGACCCTCGGGATACAAAGTTTCATGAGTCATTTTACCACCTCTAGTCATAACTCTAACAGCATGATCATTGTTTTTATTGTTCATCTCGTTGAGCAAATCATTTTGTGCCTTAAGTACTTGTTCTACTTGATTTTTTACCATAGAAGCATGTTTACTAATAAGCTTAAGATCATTAATAGTTCACATATAATCACCCAAGCGTTCAAGCATATAAGCATTACGTTTCAACCGTCTACTAACATATGCATTGAGGTTTTCTCGTTTAACAATAAAGTAATTGTCTACTAACATTACGTTTCATCCAAGCATTGACTAGCAGACTTATTGACGGTGTCCTGGACTACGGGGTACTCACCACGTCATCTCCCGATCTATTAGATTGGGCCGAGGCCCCCATGGCCGTATACTCATGGGCCAGTTCGGACATCTGCTGCATACAAGGAAGATTCCACAAAGACTTGGCGATCAAGACAAGGACTTCTCCCACCGGCGTATTCGGCTAGGACTCTTGTTAACCTAGGCCTCTGGTGCATTATATAAACCAGAGCCAGGCTAGTCGATAGAATATACAACATACACATCAACAATCATACCATAGGCTAGCTTCTAGGGTTTAGCCTCTCTGATCTCATGGTAGATCTACTCTTGTACTACCCATATCATCAATATTAATCAAGCAGGACGTAGGGTTTTACCTCCATCAAGAGGGCCCGAACCTGGGTAAAACATCGTGTTCCTTGCCTCCTGTTACCATCCGGCCTAGACGCACAGTTCGGGACCCCCTACCCGAGATCTGCCGGTTTTGACACCGACATTGGTGCTTTCATTGAGAGTTCCACTGTGTGATTGACAAAAGGATCGATGACTCGCCTGCAGATCAACTGCGACTTCGGCGTCTTTGTCACCAGTTCGACTGGTCACTTTGGTTTGACCAAGAATTGCGCCCTGTGTTTGGATCACCATGTTCGGACGTGGGCCTTCATCAAACATCAACTCCGATCTCTATCAAGATCACGGAGGAATTATCTATGGAGCTCGGGGGCTCAACGTCAACATTGCCCTCAAGCAACCGTGCTGTTTTTTTGGACAGCAAAATCGTATCTGCCGCCACCACCTCCTCAAGTATCGCTTTGATGATCGCTTTGGTGGAATTGTGCGGAATTGGGTTTATAACAACCCTGGAAAATTTCGTCGAGTTCCGATGGAGGAATCTCTGGCAATCCACGATATACCGAAGCCCTGTCAAATCTGGATGGGAATTTGGATGAGTTTAGGGCATGGTGTCCAGCTTCTAGCTCTAACGTCCTTTGGAAGATCCAACCGTTGATTGGCTGCGGAATTCCTATATCTACCACCTCTCAAAATTTCAGCTCGATTCGACCGTCCAAACTCCGGGAACCTTCCGATTAGTGCATCACTTTTCGGATCTATTTTTTGTGCGAAAACGAATCCGACCCGAGTTCATCTTTTTTATGAACGGGATTTCGGACATCCCTTTTGAAGGAAGTTTTGTATGGGGAATTGTGTTTTGTTCCCGAACACACTCCACTAACTTTAAGATCTTTTGAACATGATCTTCAACATCATGCTAGTGTCAAACCAGTCCGGCAATATTACTCCACGGCTGCTGACCTGCGCTAGACACGTGGTCATTTTAGCCGAGCTCAACTTCTTCGGATCATCATCTCGGCAAGCCGAACAAGAGTCCGGCATCGCGAAGGATAAATCATCATCAACATCGCCGCCCCACGGATTACACGGAGCGGGCATACCGGCATCGCCGCACGGTTGCTTCATCAAGCCGGCATCGACCACGTCACGACCTGCATCGACAGGGCCGCACTATTGCTTCTTCAAGCTGGTGTTCATCACGCCGACCTACTTCGACTCATAGGCTGACATTGAGGCTTCGACATCTCGGCTGGACCGGGGGCTTCGCCATCTCTTCATCAACCTACTCCGGACGCTTCGGCGTCACTAGCCGACCAGCTCCGTCACGTTAGCTGGGCCGAGGGCTTTGCCTCGGCGAGTCAACCTTTACCAGCATTGCCATGCCGTCGTTTTATCGCCCATCAGGCAATGGATGTGCGGAGCGAGTCCCAATTTTGGGAATCATCTTCCTTCGGATTGCTACAACAAATAAACCGGATGCTATTAATCCCAGTATTTTTTGCTTGTTTGGGTTCATTTTTCCCAAGGAATTATTACTCTGGTTTGTCCATGATATGTACACAGGTCTATCAAATGGTGACCGCATTAACGAAGGTCGCGTGGTGGTTCGATCAGTTTCCGTACATAGTCTGGCGAACGCCGCATCCGGAGCTCGGACTGACCTGTGAATTCAGGCTTTGCCACGCCTTTACTACATCACGCCGACGCCCTGCATCGACATTGACTTCGGCGCCAGGCCATATTTATTTTATTCCTCAATTTGCATAAATTATTTATTATGCAACATTTTTTTAATTATCATTATTACTATTATCTCCGGTTTGCACTATTTTTTGTGCACAGGAAAATGATCCGGGGACTTCACGTCACTCTGCCGGTCTGCATTGACCGTGTTATGTCACCACTCCGGCGTGTCGAGCTCTCCGCTCCGCCACCTCGGGACCAGCTTGGGGGATGGAACCTTGCCCCGCACCAAGCTCGGACCGCGTCATCAATACCGAACACATTAACCAGCTAAGTCGCTTTCATGCTCAAAGCTTTAATTTCTAACTTGTGTTCGGTTCGACCAAGAATTATACTTTTTTGGAAAAAAGTTGCTTGTAACAAATTTCCTTGTCCAAACTTTGTTTGTGACGCATAAATTCAAATACCCCGTTTACTTGGGGGCTTCCTTTATGAAGCTTTTCCTCTTGCATATGATTATACTTGTACGGCTTCGTTCCTTGTTCGTGTATTACGCCACAATATGCACCATATTGACTTAAGCGATTTGCAAGCTGGGTTGCCTCGCTCCTGTGTTTACTCCTACGTTCCCGATTGTTCGGCTAGGGAGTAAAGGGAGCACCTCTGTGATTGTCACGATCGGGTCACCCGAGCCGAACCTCAGACTGGGTGAAGCCGAAAGCTAGCGCTCTTATTGTTTTCAATGATGGTCGGCACACAACGGAACTCATGAGTACAAAAAATCTATTGCACAAGTCTCATAATAACAATGAGCGCCGAAGAAAGGTATCGGTGGGGGTACTATTTTCTTCGAAGATGCTTCTTGCACTTTGCAGTAATATAGCATAAGTTCCCTGAGCGCGCTTTGTCTGTTACAGCCTTATGGACTGATTGCCTGGTTATTGGAAACACCGTCGATATTCTCGACAGATGGAGTACATAACACTTTTCGGTCCTTGACCGAAGAGGGAGAAGCCGACGGTCGGTTAAGACGCGTTTAACGTTCGGTTGAACATAGATATGATATAAGTACTTCGGTACATGGAATCATTCTTTTACTCAAGTCACTTGGGGGCTCTTAAGTTTATTTGAGCCATTTTATAATAAGTGTTCTTCTTCTTAGTCGTTGCAAAGTTTTATTATTATTATTTATCACTCCTTTTTTCGACGCGAGTGTGCGGTCACTAGCCGGGGAGCCTAATTTCTCTCTCAAAGCCGCTAGAGTTTAGTTTGCTAAACTGGCCTAATGAGAAGTACTCCGCCCTCGGGATAGGAGGTTGAAGCCGTAGGCTGACCCGCTCGAAGTCTTGAGATAGGATGTATCATGTTAAAGCACGACAAAAGCACTTCTTTTTTCTAAGACCAATTTTCGGATTGGCACCGAACACTTGATCTTGTTCGGACATCATGTTTTTACTGGCGTTTCTTGGTTTTCCAAGCTTTTTGGCACTTTTAAACTATTTGTGCTTTTCCAGCATTAGTCTCGTAGTGCAACGCCGGACACCTTTAGGGATTCGACAAAAACATTCTCAGATATTGGTATATATGCATCGGTTTCGAATTGTGTCTTCGGTCAATAGTTGGGTTGCCCGGCTCCTGCACTTCCTTCCTACGTTCTGTTTTGTTCGGCTAGGCGTGCAAAGGGAGAACCACTGCAATTGTGCTTCCAGCTCACATGGTTAAGCACCTCAGTGGAGAAAGCCGAAAACTAACTGTCACAATAAGCGTAAACTGGTCAGCGATCCGATGACTATGTTAAATGACGGGCCGTTCATAACATTGGCCGAAGTGCTTACGGCTTGACCCCGACTGTCGCCAAACACTACCGGGGGCTATTAACTGGCCTCCCAAACTAAATCCTCGATATTTTGCTCTTACATTAGAGCTGAGGTTTAATGATCATGCTTAGCATGACAACCCAAAGAAAGGAACTGATAGCGGGAGTATTTTCTTTGGAAGACATTTCTTCTGTTAAATAGTAATATAACTCTCTGCGTATCTTTGTTTATAAAACCGTATGGCCATATTGCCTTGTTTGTTGTAAATCTTTGCCCTCATAAAGGCTTTATAAAGTAGGACAAACACTCCTCGGCTACTGGCCGAGGAGGTGGAAGCCGATGGTCGGTCAACAAAGTTTTGTACAATGCGGATCCGAGCATTAATGACGTAAAGTACTTGGATACATAGAGTCATTACACATAATTTGTGATTTTACTATGGATATTGATCCTTAATTCGGCCACCCGTGCCCGCATTAAGGCTCGGGGGCTACTGGGCTTCGGGCTTATTATTTACAAATATTAAAGGGGCACATCGATCCCCTGATCTGGTGTTGCCACCCGACCAGTGTCTCGGGGGCTACTGCATTGCTTGTCCAATGCAGAAAATTTTATGTGCAATATAGTTTCTGAGGAGATTTTGATCCTCAGGTTGCTCAGCCGCACCCAACCTGAGTCTCGAGGACTGAGCACGCTGCTTTTAGTGTCCCGAAGTATTCTGCCAAGCTTGGACTTGATCCTCAGGCCGATTTTGCAAATCAACCTGAGTCTCAGCGACTACTGGGATCAGCGGTCTTACGTCATCCTTCAGGTGCATCTCGGGTTTTAGACCGATACACACCTTGAGGGCTACTGGCTATATATCTCGGCAGAGAATAAATTGCACCAACAAAAAATATTCACAAAAATCGGCCCACATTCGGGGTGGTGCACCACCTCGGAAGCAGTCCGGCATAAAGCTCGGGAGCTAGTGGCTGGCTCCGTAACTCCTTCAAACTTTTTTGAACCAAGGTGATATGACACCTCGGATATAGTCCGGCGTTGGAGCTCGGACACATAGTCCGGCGTTGGAGCTCGGATACATTCCGGCGTTAGAGCTGGGAAGCGGTCCGGCATTGGTTCTTGGCTGCAAGATACCTCGAATACAGTCCGGCGTTAGAGCTCGGACGCAAGAGGACACTGCCTCCCGAGAACAACTTCAAACCCGAGGTGTGGCATAAAAATAATAAGGCATTGATAAAGGCCGGAAACTTAAAGGGGCTCCTCGGATACCCGGCGTATAAACTCGTCGAATGCATTTCGGCGATCCTCAAGATCGAAGATGAGAAGATTTGTTGAACCAGTTTTCAAGACCGACGACCGAAGATGAAGAACAGTTCGGAAGAATCGAGGAGCGTCCCTAACTTGAAGACCGGTTCAGGGGGCTACTGATGGTGTCCTGGACTAGGGGGTACTCACCATGTCGTCTCCCGATCTATTAGATTGGGCCGAGGCCCCCATGGCCGTATACTCATGGGCCAGTTCGGACAGCTGCCGCATACAAGGAAGATTCCACAAAGACTTGGCGATCAAGACAAGGACTTCTTCCACCGGCGTATTCGGCTAGGACTCTTGTTAACCTAGGCCTCTGGTGCATTATATAAACCAGGGCCAGGCTAGTCGATAGAATATACAACATACACATCAACAATCATACCATAGGCTAGCTTCTAGGGTTTAACCTCTCTGATCTCGTGGTAGATCTACTCTTGTACTACCCATATCATCAATATTAATCAAGCAGGACGTAGGGTTTTACCTCCATCAAGAGGGCCCGACCCTGGGTATAACATCGTGTTCCTTGCCTCCTGTTACCATCCGGCCTAGACGCACAGTTCGGGACCCCCTATCCGAGATCCGCCGGTTTTGACACCGACACTTATTATGAGGAATATCACCTTCATCAAATCTATAGAGAGAATTTACCTCTACTACCTGTGACGGAGTATTAAGATCATGTATTTCTTCAATAGGTGGTAAATTCTTAACATCTTCAGCTTTAATACCTTTTTCTTTCATAGATTTCTTTGCCTCTTGCATATATTCAGGACTAAGAAATAGAATACCTCTTTTCTTCGGAGTTGGCTTAGGAGGTGGTTCGGGAAGAGTCCAATCATTATCATTACTCAATATATTATTCAATAACACTTCAGCTTGTTCAACGGTTCTTTCCTTGAAAACACAACCAGCACAACTATCTAGGTGGTCCCTAGAAGCATCGATTAGTCCATTATAAAAGATATCAAGTATTTCATTTTTCTTGAGAGGATGATCAGGCAAAGCATTAAGTAATTGGAGAAGCCTCCCCCGAGCTTGTGGGAGACTCTCTTCTTCAATTTGCACAAAGTTAAATATTTCTTGTAAGCAGCTTGTTTCTTATGAGCAGGGAAATATTTTTCAGATAAGTAATAGATCATATCCTAGGGACTACACACACAACTAGGAGTAAGAGAATTAAACCATATCTTAGCATTTCCCTTTAACGAGAAAGGAAACAATTTAAGAATATAGCAATAGCGATTTTTTTCCTCATGAGAAAATAGGGTGGCTATGTCATTCAATTTACACCACAACAGTTTCAGTTTCATAACCATGAAAAGGACCAGATTCAACCAAGGTAATTAACTCAGGATCGACAGAGAATTCATAATCCTTATCAATAACAAAGATAGGTGAAGTAGCAAACTTAGGGTCATATTGCATTCTAGCATTCAAAGATTTTCTTTCAGCTTAGCTATCAGTTTCTTAAGATCATCTCTATTATTACAAGCAAAAAAGTCTATAGTAGTTTCTTCATCCATAATATAACCCTCAGGTACCTTAGGAAATTCATATCTAGGGGGAGAATCATAATCTCCAGTTTCAATAATTTCATCAGTTTTAGTAATTTCATTCTTTCTAACCCTAGCAAGTTCTTCATCAAGAAAATCACCTAGTGGCACGTTATTATCAAGCAAAGTAGTAGTATCATCATAAGCATCATGCATAGCAGAAGTAGCATCATCAGTTACTTGCGACATATAAGAATTACTAGCAGGTGGTGGTGTTGCAAGCTTACTCAAAACAGAAGTTGAATCAAGTGCAGAGCTAGATGGCAGCTCCTTACCTCCCCTCGTAGTAGAGGGATAGATCTTGGTTTTGGTATCTTTCAAATTCTTCATAGTGATCAACAGATATAAATCCCAAGTGACTCATAGAATAGATCTATGCTCCTCGACAATGGCGCCAGAAAAAGGTTTTAATAACCCACAAGTATAGGGGATCGCAACAGTTTTTGAGGGTAGAGTATTCAACCCAATTTATTGATTCGACACAAGGGGAGCCAAAGAATATTCCCAAGTATTAGCAGCTGAGTTGTCAATTCAACCACACCTGAAAGACTTAATATCTGCAGCAAAGTTTTTAGTAGCAAAGTAGTATGGAAGTAACGGTAACGGGGGGAAAAGTAACAGTAGCAGTTTTGTAGTGATTGTAATAGGGGCAACGCGAAAGTAACTAAGCAAAGATCAATATGTGAAAAGCTCGTAGGCAATAGATCAGTGATGGATAATTATGTCAGATGGCATTCATCATGCAACATTTATAACCTAGGGTGACACAGAACTAGCTCCAATTCATCAATATAATGTAGGCATGTATTCTGTATATAGTCATACGTGCTTATGGAAAAGAACTTGCATGACATCTTTTGTCCTACCCTCCCGTGGCAGCGGGGTCCTAATGGAAACTAAGGGATATTAAGGCCTCCTTTTAATAGAGAACTAGAACAAAGCATCAGCACTTAGTGAATACATAAAGTCCTCAAACTATGGTAATCACCGGAAAGAATCCCAATTATTGTCACCTTGGGGTATGCGGATCATAACTCGTAATAGGTGTCTACAACTTTCACGATAGGATCAAGAACACAAATATATTCATGAAAAGATAATAGGTTCAGATCTGAAATCATTGCACTTGGGCCCTAGTGATAAGCATTATGCATAGCAAAGTCATAGCAACATCAATCTCAGAACATAGTGGATACTTGGGATCAAACGCTAACAAAACTAACTCGATTACATGATAAATCTCATCCAACCCATCACCGTCCAGCAAGCCTACGATGGAATTACTCACGCGCGGCGATGAGCATCATGAAATTGGTGATGGAGGAAGGTTGGTGATGATGATGGCGATGAATCCCCTTATCCGGAGCCCCGAACAAACTCTAGATCAGCCCTGCCGATGAAGAACAGGAGGCGACAACAACTTTGTATCGTAAAACGCGATGAATCCTTCTCTCTGATTTTTTTTCTCTCCGGATGTGAATATATAGCATTGGAATTAGGGTCGGAGGAGGTCCAGGGGGCCCACAAGCCACCTAGGCGCGCCCTAAGGGTGGCCCCCACGCTTGTGGCCAATGGGTGGACCCCCTCTGGTTGATTCTTTCACCAATATTTTTATATATTCCAAAAATATTTTCTGTAAATTTTCAGGTTAATCTGAGAACTTTTATTTCTGCACAAAAATAACATCATGGCAATTCTGCTGAAAACAGCGTCAGTCCGTGTTAGTTTCATTCAAATCATGCAAGTTAGAGTCCAAAATAAGGGCAGAAGAGTTTGGAAAAGTAGATACGATGGAGACGTATCATTATATTATCATTCTTGGATGTTTTATATTGATTTTTTAGCAACTTTATATCATTTGTTGGGACTAACCTATTGACATGGTGCCTAGTGCCAGTTGCTGTTTTTTGCTTGTTTTTTACTTTGCAGAATATCAGTACCAAACGGAGTCCAAACATAGCAAAAAGTTTTGGAGATTTTTTTGGGACCAGAAGACACCCAGTGGGCCAAGAAAGTACTAAAGGGGAGGACGGTGAGGAGCACAACCCACCAGGGCGCGCCCAGGGGGGTTGTGCCCCCCACGGAGCCCCCTGCACCGCCTCTTTACCCTATAAATTCTCAAATATTCCAGAAACCCTAGGGGAGTCGATGAAACACAATTCTAGCCGCCGCAAGTTCTAGAACCACGATTGGTGCCTCTCTGATGATGCGTGAGTAGTCCATCATAGACCCAAGGGTCCGTAGGTGATGACCCACAAGTATAGGGGATCTATCGTAGTCCTTTCGATAATTAAGAGTGTCGGACCCAACGAGGAGCAGAAGGAAATGACAAGAGGTTTTCAGCAAGGTATTCTCTGCAAGCACTGAAATTATCGGTAACAGATAGTTGTGTGATAAGATAATTTGTAACAGGTAACAAGTAACAAAAGTAACTAAGGTGCAACAAGGTGGCCCAATCTTGTTTGTAGCAAAGGGCAAGCCTGGGTGAACTCTTATATAAAGCAAAGTGCTCCCGAGGACACATGGGAATTACTGTCAAGCTAGTTTTCATCATGCTCATATGATTCGCGTTCGTTACTTTGATAATTTGATATGTGGATGGACCGGTGCTTGGGTGTCGCTCTTCCTTGGACAAGCCTCCCACTTATGATTAATCCCTCTCGCAAGCATCCACAACTACGAAAGAAGAATTAGGATAAATCTAACCATAGCATGAAACATATGGATCCAAATCAGCCCCTTACAAAGTAGCGCATAAACTAGGGTTTAAGCTTATATGTCACTCTAGCAACCCATCATCTACTTATTACCTCCCAATGTCTTGCCCCGGGCCCAAGCAATGGTGAAGTGTCATGTAGTCGACATTCACATTACACCACTAGAGGAAAGACAACATACATATCATCAAAATATCAAACGAGTACATAATTCACATGATTACTTATAACAAGACTTCTCCCATGTCCTCAGGAACAAATGTAAATACTCACAAAGCATATTCATGTTCATAATAAAAGGAGTATTAATTATCATTAAGGATCTGAACATATGATCTTCCACCGAATAAACCAACTAGCATCAACTACAAGGAGTAATCAACACTACTAGCAACCCACATGTACCAATCTGAGATTTTGAGACAAAGATCGGATACAAGAGATGAACTAGGGTTTGAGAGGAGATGGTGCTGGTGAATATGTTGATGGAGATTGACCCTCTCTCGATGAAAGGATCGTTGGTAGTGATGATGGCTTCGATTTCCCCCTCCCAGAGGGAAGTTTCCCCGACAGAACAGCTCCGCCGGAGCCCTATATTGGTTCTGCCCAGGTTCCGCCTCGAGACGGTGGCGCTTCGTCCCGAAAGCTTCCTTCTGATTTTTTCCAGGTCAAAACACACCATATAGTAGAAGATGGGCATCGGGGGCCTGCCAGGTGTCCCACAAGGCAGGGGGCGCACCCCCACCCTTGTGGATGGTAGGTGGCCCCACTCTGATTCTTTCTTCACCCAGTATTTTTTATATATTCCAAAACAATTCTCCGTGAAGTTTCAGGACTTTTTGAGTAGTGCAGAATAGGTCTCTAATATTTGCTCCTTTTCGGTCCAGAATTCCAGCTGCCGGCATTCTCCCTTTTTCATGTAAGCCTTATAAAATAAGAGAGAAAAGGCATAAGTATTGTGACATAATGTGTAATAACAGCCCATAATGCAATTAATATAGATATAAAAGCATGATGCAAAATGTATGTATATCAGTAAGCAGTAGCTAGATGGCTTCCTCTCTCTCTCTTTTGATTCTCAATACAACGGTCATGTAACTCTTTTTGTTGTGTGTTTGTTGGGATCCGGTGAACTTTGAGTTTATGATCATATCTATATCCATGAATATTATTTGAGTCTTCTTTGATCTCTGGTATGCATGATTATTTATAGCCTCGTATTTCTTCTTTGAATCTTTCATTTGGTTAGGCCAACTAGATCGATTTTTCTGGTCATGGGAAGAGGTGCTTTGTGATGGGTTCGATCTTGCGGTGTTCTTTCCAAGTGACAGAAGGGGCAGCAAGACACACATGTATCGTTGCTATTAAGGATAACAAGATGGGGGCTATTCCTACATGAATAGATCTCGTCTACATCATGTCATCGTTCTTGTTACGTTACTCCGTTTCTCCATGAACTTAATACACTAGATGCATGCTGGATAGTGATTGATGTGTGGAGTAATAGTAGTAGATGCAGGCAGGAGTCGATCTACTAATCATGGACGTGATGCCTATATAATGATCATTACCTTGGATATCGTCATAATTATTCGATCTTCTATCAATTGCCCAACAGTCATTTGTTTACCCACCGTGTGCTATTTCTTGAGAGAAGTCACTAGTGAAATCTACGGCCCCCGAGTCCATTCTTTATCATATTTGCTTTGAGATCTATTTTTATTCACTTTTATTTTCAGATCTATTATTCCAAAAACCCAAAAATACCTTGCTGCACTTTTCTATTATTTATTTTATTTTGTGTTATTGCGAGATCTATTTATCCAAAATCATACAAACCAATCTATCTTTTGCCCGAGGAGGGATTGACAACCCCGCTTACGCGTCGGGTTGCAAGAATTTGTTCTTTGTATGCAGGTACCGTTTACATAGTGTTGCTTGGTTCTCCAACTGGATTGATAACCTTGGTTTCATAACTAAGGGAAATACCTATCGTTGTTGTACTACATCATCTCGTCCTCTTTGGGGAAATACCGATGCAGTCTCAAGTGACATCAAAAGGAATTTTTGGCGCTGTTGCCGGGGAGACATCATCAACATCTATCAGGTTCCTAATAAAAAATCTCATCTCCTTGCAATTTACATTATTTGCCATTTTCCTCTCGTTTTTATCTCCCCCACTTCACAAAAATTTGCCACTTTATTCGCTCTCTTTACCGTTCGCCTTTTTCTCATCAGATATATCTTGTTGTTTGCAAACTTGCTTGCCTACTTTGTCGTTATGGCTAGTTCTTCCTATGTTGCGTGTACCCCCGAGAATGAAGTTCTTAATTTTAAACAAAGGGGGGAGGAGAATCTACAAGATGCTTGGTATAGAATTCGCAATGCTCATAATAGATTTGTTTGTAAGCAATCTACCGTTATTCTCCTTCGCAGTTTTTATGTGGGCATCACCACTTGGTATAGATTTGTCCTTGATACGATTATCGGTGGTAATTTCTTGATGTGTCCATCTTTGGATGCTTTTAGTGTCATGAGAGATCTATTGGGTGCACCACCTATCATTATTAATGAAACGATCCTAACTCTTGAGCATGTTATGCAAATATTAGATGCTATTGAAAAAAAGATGGTCACCTTAGAGAAAATTTAAAACTTGGATACAAAGATGCAGAATTTTGCTAATAAATTTGGGTCAGAAGCGGGCGATGTTTTCAGACTACTAAGGGAAAAGGAAACCATAATTAATGAAAGAACTAGAGAGAGTCCTTCTCGGATTGATAAGCTGGAAGAATTTTTTAGTAATTTAAGCTCGCCTTTTTCTTCTGCTAAAAATATTGAATAAACTCCCGTAAAAATTGGCAAGACTATCCGTACTACACTTGTATCATCATCTCTTCGCCGAACCAGTGCACCTATACAATTTACGATTGTATTGGGTGTGTTGGGGACACAAGAGATTTCTTATATTTAATTGTAGGGGTGTTTGAGATAGACCATCTTCATCCTATGCCTCCCATGGATTGATAAACCTTAGGTCATCCACTTGAGGGAAATTGTTGTTGTCCTACAAAACTCTGTGCTTGGAGGCCCAACAAAGTGTACAAGAATAAAAGTTGCATAGTAGACATCAAGAGTGTCCACCATATACGGTCGGAATATCAGTGAGGGAGAATTCCGATTGTTGTCATGGGGGTCGCTTCTCCTTCTTTCCCGTGTGCTAAACCTTTTGGTAATGCACTCGGGAAAGAAGCGAGGAGCGACCATCGAGGGAGTGCCCACCATATACAACACCAGAGATGAGAGTTTTTCAAGGGAGACTCAACAGACCGAAAGTCAACACGTGCTGACTAGTGATCTGTGTGTTGAGTTCATGGTGTTTGTCGTCGATTTGTAATATTTGAATTATGAACACATGAAATGTCTGACAACGACAGGATCCACGAGCACCTTGACTGCACCGACGATGGGGGTATGCGTGATAGGCCTCACTTGGAAAACGATAGATGCTTCTCCCTCACGCTTAAGGAGGGTTTCGAATATTTTATGTATGTAACTTCAACGACACATTTATCTTCTTAATTAAACAAGGATTAAGATTTTTTTTGCTTTAACGTATAATTTGCGGTTTTTATAATTCAACTAGTGCATACCCTGCAATGCAAGACCTTATGTCCTAGAGAAGCTCTCTTTCGAAGAGATGTGCAAGGTGGACACGAAGAAAACTCACCTTAAAATGAAGTAGGTCATACACATTTTGGATGTTCAAATGGGAAGGATTATGCAAGGCCTACAAATTTAGGAGGATATGGAAATAACCTTCAATATTGGCATTCCTCAAGATAAAGGCATTTGGGTGGATCTGGACATGATGCTGATTCTACCTCTGTGTGAGTTTGTTAAAGAAATTTGTTAAATAATCTATGTTGCTTATCTAAAAATAGTTGTTATTCATCCCTACTAAACTTTTTTTAATAATTGACAACTTATTTCCTTTCTTCCAAAGATACAGGACATATTATAGACGAGACCTACTACAGTTATGGCTCAGAGCTAACTTGGGAGGAGAAGAATTCTCTTGTCTCCTTTGTTAATGATGTTCTGGAATTTAAGATCATTTATGGAGTTGGCCAAAATTATAGTGGATACGTGCCACTAGTCCACGAGTTGACCGATGGTAACATTCGTGCAAATATCATGTTAATATTTTTTTACTATTGTGTTACTAGTCCATCATTTTCATAGGTTCTTTTGAAGTAAACCACATTGCTAACTACTTTGCTATTATGTTCTCCAACAGAAGCTTCGAACGATGTTGTGCCTATGTTGATGTATGTCGAATGTGAGATGACAATTGTTAGCGTGCATCCATGGACAGAGACTGTCAAATGTGCATACTCGGCTACTAAAATAGATGAAGGTCTCACAATCAAAGGATGGAGAAAAATAGTGAACGAGCGCAGCCCACAAATAGGAGACCGGTGGATCTCCATGCTTCATAACGGAGAAGGAGGTTTTTTCTGTTTTATTATATTTTACCTAAGAGAGAGGAGTAGGTCCTGCTAGTACTTGTCATGTGCTAGGAAGTTATTTACCTAGGATGATAACACTTAGCTAGTAGTGATTAACTTGCGATGATCATAATCATGAGGTTGTTATATGACTACGATGATGATGAGTTTCTATATGACCACGATGATGATTACTTGTTATATGACCATGATGATGATGTGTTGTTATATCGTTGCTACTGTATAAAAAAAATTATATAAGGGTGTATAAATACAGTATAAATATAATGAATGAAATATGCAGTAATAGTAATGGGGCGGGGTAACAATCAGTGTTGCTGCTATTTATCAGTAGGGCGGGTCCTACCCCACGCTACTACTAATACTAGCAGTTGTAGCGTTGGGTCAGGCCCACACTACTACTAAAAGTTAGCAGTAGCGCGCTAGCAGTAGCGCGGCCCCCGTGCTACTGCTAGTCCATTACCCCGCCCTACTACTAGGGTTTTCTCTTGTAGTGTTTGACTTTGCACAGTAGCTTCGGAGCCTTTAAATTTTAGAACACAATGTAAAAATAGTTTTAAGAGCCCTCTTTAGGAGAATCTGCTAGAGTTGCTTGAACTAAATAGGTGACCTGATCGGCCTATTTTTATCAACATGCAAATGCTGTCACCTTTAATATGCAATCATGAATAGGAAAAGGTCGACCCAACATGCAACCATTCATAAGAAAATGTTCACTCAACATGCAATCATGCATAAAATATTGTACTATGGTACTTATATTTAATAAACTTCTTACAACTATGCAATAATCAACTATAATGAATCATATGAATTTTTTGTTTCAATTTTCGTAATATTAGTTCCAAATAATTAAGTTCATACAACTAAATTTCATTCAAAAACCCAATTAATAGAAGAATGTGAAGCGTATTGTCCATATTTAATAAAATAAATTGACAGCAATTTATCACGCTACAAATTTCAAATACAAGGTATACCTAGACATTGCGAGGTATATTTACATGTTAAAAATCGCTTTTATCCAGGTCGCTAAATGTATAAAAGAAAACATTACAGTACCTCAACTGATTAGTACTACTACTAGTAAGACTAGCCATAGTGGGGGTAACTTAGGTAGTAACTTAACACATCCCAAAACAATTTTGCTTATGTGGCAAGTATTTAATGAGAAGAGAGGTGCTTGGAGTAACATAATATGTTACTGTAACATAGCGCTTTCCGAGGTAAAATGAGTTTATATGGCAATAAATGAAACAAACTATGACACTACTATTAAGATACTTTGCACTATAGGGGTAGTAACTTAGACTAATGTCATGCATATGATACTAGTCTAAGTTACTCCCAACTATGACCAGCCTAAGCCACCAAAAGAATTGCACAAGTTAGGCAACACATGCATAATGAAACTTTTTAGTTTTTTTTTTTTTGCTGAGCCCAATGTGCACCGTAGTCCGTGTAGGTGCGGTTCCGCGTTTTCCCAGGAACATGCCTCACATCTCCCTTTGTTTAATGCGAAGCCAATCACTATTCGTCCCTGCGCAAACTCAGAGCAACATTCCAAAAAGTTGCTCGATTACCATGAATGCATGACCGAGCAATGCAAAGCTTAACCAAGCAAAATATTCTGCCTTAACCAAAACATTCCAAAACGTTGCTCGATTACCATGAATTCATGACCGAGCAATGCAAAGCTTAACCGAGTAAGCATTTTACTGAACCTACCGCTCCTACATTACCAGCGGCGTACAGCTCATGTGAGGAAGATGTCCCTGCCCTCTGGCACTGCGTATGGACCAAGACAAGACCATAATGGACATAGCCTGAGCATGTAGGCATGTACTGTGCCATGGTACCGGTGGTACAATGCCACAATGAATGAATTTTGCAATGGCCCGTAAAGGTGTGGACTTTGTCAGCCTCTCCCTCCCTCTCCCACTCTTCTAGCAATGTGTGTGTATATAAACACCACTAATCCTTTTTTCTCTAGCATCTTCTTCTCGCCCTCACACTTGAATAGTAATCTCCTCCTCTCAAGAAAATGCCCCATCTTCCTCCTACCCCAGCAATGGAGCTCCTCGGTGCCTCTGCAGCAGCAGCAGCAGCCGGTGCGACCTGGCCAGCATTTGGAGACCCGAGAGCGGAGGAGTCCGACGGCGGCAAGCCTTGCAGATAGGAGATGGCGGGCAGGCGCGCGAGCTAGCGGCTCGCATTGAGCTCTCACTGCGTCGTCCTCCTCTGCTCCACGACTAGGAGCATGCATGAGGCGTCCGGTGCGAGCGTGCGGTGGGGAATTGAGGCGTTATGGTCCGAGATATATGTATATCTCTCTTTCTCTCTCTCTCTCTTTTCTAGGCATCTTTTAACTAGTTACTGTTCCTCCTCCGAGAATATCCTCCCTTCCTCTTGTTTCGTCTGTGGTTCTTCCTTCTTCTTCCGTTTGTATCCAGAGGCTGTAAGCGACGCATTCTTGGCGTGGAGGAGCTCGTTTGTGATGTTAGGCACCTCAATGTGCTTGGTGAATGTCTTGTTGAGCCTGGAATGCATCGGTTACACTTTGTAATGCTTGTAATCTGTCTTTTTTTAGTACTAATGTTTTTGCTCTTGTTCCTGTCTGTGTTTCTTGTTACTAGACCGTCATTTTTGTGCGCCATTGTGTGCACTGCAACCAAGGTGTCTGAGACTGAAAATCACTCTCTTTTTCTGCGGGTAACTGAAAATTACTCACACTGGTAGTAGCACAATGTTGCAATGCATATCGTCCAGGCAATTGATGTTTCTTGTGTCGCTCCTTAATTCCCAAACACCAGGTGAACACATCTTCCAAATTTGACACACTGCCCTTAATAGAAGAAACAATCTTTCAAATTAGTAAGTTCAGTACTACCTCCGCCCGGGTTTATTAGGTCCCTTTGTATTTTGAGTCCAAGTTTGATTGTGTATATAATTAAAAAAATATAAAGTATATTCTATCCAAATTACATTGTTGGATTTGTATTTGAAAGAGGTTTTTCTATACTATAGTTTTCGTGACATATAATTTACATTTTATTAGTTAAATTCATGGTCAAATTTGGACTCAAAATGAAAGCGGGCCTAATAAACCCGGACGGAGGTGTACCTGCCAAATTCCCCATCCCCACAAGCGCATGCACATCCGGAGTGTAGGCTCTGGTCAGGTGTGCACACTGCACGCTCGTGTTTAATGCTTCTGTTTGCATATCAATCAATTAGCATTAGGGACATTCTCCACTTCTAGGTCAGCACGGCAGGAATAAGATAGAGAGGAGGATGCGGTGGTGGTGGTACCACCAGGGCATGAGTGCCAAACAAACAAGATGTACTAGCATGAGACGATCGGATTGCATCTATGACATCTCCGCTAGCTGCAAGTGGATGGATGAGACGAGCTGTGTGCCACCTCTCTCTCTCTCTCTCTCTCTCTCTCTCTGGGCTGATTGGTCATACTTGGTGCTGCAGTAGTGCTAGGGCCTTGTGGTGTGTGGTCTTTGTTACTAGTCGCGTGGCAGCAGAATGGGGGTGGCTGGCTGCACAGGCGCATCACAGTGTTGCCGAGATGAGATGCAGCACCATTCAAACTCTGGGCGCTGCTGTTAATGCTTGGGGGCCGGGGCAGGGGAATATTCAGCGGCTGTGCAGGGGTCTAATGCATGCAAGCACTGTGCCTGTGCCCCCTTTATACCTTTGCTTTTAATTGGCGTGGCAGCGCTCACTGTGCTCTACTATAGTACTGCTGGGCCATGGAAACAAGAGGAGCATACGCATGGCAATGCATACTACTACTGCCACTGCTACCATGTCCACGTGGTTGTGAATGTGATATCTCCCCTCCCATCTTTGTAAACATGCTTTGCCTAGCTCGTTTGGACTCGTGCCGTGCTGCTCAGATCATTTGAGCGTGGGAGGGAACGTGGCCCTGACAGAGAGCCATTTGTAAGGGAAAGAAGGGGTTATGGCAAGAAAAGGTTTTGAAGATGTTATGCGCACGACCTGTAGTGTTGCTCTTGACAGTACTGGATTGTAGATCTCTCTTAAAAGCCATTCCTGCCAGCCAGTAGAGCAGTAGTAATTAGGCATGTGGTGTAAGCGAGTCCACGGCCCTTTTGTTGTTTGTGCATTGTCCATTTCTTCGTCGACCAGTGAGTAGTAGGCTGTGATGCCCACAGGAGCCACACTGTAAATTTAAAAAGGCATCTTCCACATTAGAAAATGGCTAGGCGCCGGTCGGCCGGGGCTACCTTTGGGCTGGTCACGTGTTAGCCCCACGATTCTATTACGCACAACCTCTTCTAATGTTGCACCAAAATCTGTCAACGGGCGAAGCAAAAACCAGCGGTTGCAACAAAAAAGCCACTCACCATCTTGTATCTAGCAAAAAAGTCGCCGGTTCCACCACAAAGCGTTGCCGGTTCCAGAAAAAAAAAGAATCACCGCTTGTAGCATTGGTTACGCCCCTGGACGCAAAAAAAGCAACGGCAACTCCTCTACCACAGCCAACGATCATGAACACACCCGCTCGCAGCTGGTTTTAGCTTCTCCGTGGCCGTTTGCAACTCCGTATGATGACGGTTGTAGCAGAAATAGCTGCTGGCTCCCAGCTCTGCTCTCGGTTGCAACAAAACGAGATGCTGGTTTCAGCTCCTGCTTCGCCAGTTGTAGCAAAACTAGTTGCTGGTTCCAGCATCGCCGTCCGCTCATCGGGTTGCAGCCGCAGTCATGGTCACCCCCCATCGCCGTCCGTCATAGCACGGGCACGCAGTCTCAGCACCTCTGTCGCGGGGGTACACTCAGGGTCCTCTTCGCAGCGCAAGGGATGGGTGCAATTTGATTGGGGGTCATTGTTGGAAATATACCCTAGAGGCATTAATAAATTGGTTGTTATTATATTTCTTTGTTCATGATAATCGTTTATTATCCGTGCTAGAATTGTATCGATCGAAAACTCAAATACATGTGTGGATACATAGACAACAAGATGTCCCTGGTCAGCCTCTACCGGACTAGCTCGTTGATCAAAGATGGCTATGGTTTTCTAGCCATGGACATGAGTAGTTATTTGATAACAAGGTCACATCATTAGGAGAATGATATGATGGACAAGACTCAAACTATAAACGTAGCATATGATCGTGTCAAGTTTATTGCTATCGTTTGACGCATGTCAAGTATACGTTCCTATGACCATGAGATCATGCAACTCACTGACATCGGAGGAGTACCTTGTGTGTAACAAACATCGCAACGTAAATGGGTGACTATAAAGGTGCTCTACAGGTATGTTTAAGGGTGTCTGTTGAGTTGGCATGGATCAAGACTGGGATTTGTCACTCCGTATGACGAAGAGGTATCTCAGGGCCCACTCCATAATACAGTATCACCATGAGCTTGCAAACAATGTGACTAATGAGTTAGCCACGGGATTTTGTATTACGGAACAAGTAAAGAGACTAGCCGATAACGAGATTGAACTAGGTATGGAGATACGGACGATCGAATCTCGGGCAAGTAACATACCCATAGACAAAGGGAACTGCATACGGGATTAGCTGAATCCTTGACATCGAGGTTCGACCGATAACATCTTCGTACAATATGTATGAACCAATATGGACATCCAGGTCCCGTTATTGGTTATTGACCATAGAGGTTTCTCGGTCATGTCTGCATAGTGCTCGAACCCGCATGGTCTACACACTTAACATTTGGTGACGATATAAGTATAGTTGAGTCATTATGGTGGTTACCGAAGGTTGTTCGGAGTCCCGGATAAGATCCAGGACGTGACGAAGAACTCCGGAATGGTATTGGAGTCGAAATTATTCCGAGGATACTGGGTGATGATCAGTGTCACCGAAAGGGGTTTCGGGGGGCCCCGGCAAGTGTTGGGGGGGGGGGGGCTCATGGGCCAAGGGGAGGGGGCAAACCAGCCCACTAAGAGGCTGAGCGTCCCCCTCACCCCATCTCACGTAACTAGGAGGGGTGGGGGCACCCCCCCTAGGGCTTCCCACCTCCTGGCTTGGGGGCAAGTCACCCTAGGGGAGATCCCATCTGCCCTGGCCGCCCCTCCCCCCCTAGGGGGAAACCCTAGGGGCGCCACCCCCTCCTCCCTTCCACTATATAGAGAGAGGTAGAGAGAGGGCAGCCGCACCCTTGAGCACATCTCTACGCCACGGCGCTGCCTCTCCTCCCCCTCGCATCCCTCTTCCTCTTTGTAGTGCTTAGTGAAGCTCTGCTGAGATTTCTTACCACCATCGCCACCACGCCGTCATGCTGCCGGAGGACTCGATCTACTACTTCACCATCGCTCGCTGAATTGAGGAGGTGAAGGCGTTATCAAGTCTTACGTGTGTTGAATGCGGAAGTGCCGTCCGTTTGACACTTGGATCGGGAGTTCGCGGGACGAATCGTGATTGGATCGCGAAGACATTCGCGGGACAGATCGTGATTGGATCGCGAAGATGTTCGACTACATCAACCGCATTTCTTAACGCTTCTGCTTAGCGATCTACAAGGGTGTGTAGATCCAATCTCTCCTCTCATAGATGGTCATCTCCTAGATTGGATCTTGGGTTTTCGTAGGAAATTTTTTGTTTCCCATGCAACGTTCCCCAACAGTCATAGCACCACAGGCGTGTGGATTGATGGGAGACCGGAGACGGCTTGTTTTCATGGGAAGAGAAGATGCCCAGGAAAAAGGGGATATGGAGGTAGGAGATGAAGAATAAGTGGTCCAGGTCGTTTTCGGGTTAGAGATAAAGTAGAGGAGATAAACCGGTGGTGGGGCCGACATGTGCGTGTGAGGTGGACGGCCCAAATCTTAGTCGGCCAGCCGGCACCAAACATTTATACCTTGGAAAATGCAATACAAATTGATCTATTAACCTGTGCCCTTTTCAGCTTGATTTCTACATTTTAAAAACATCAGGAAAAGATCAGATTTGTTATGAAAGTTCACCGGAAATACAAAGCATCTCAAACATAAGAAAAATTACATCGACATTCCAGGATAACCGAACGACAAGTACTGCCACTAGAATGCGCCGTTGTCACCGCTCCCCTACCAGAGCCAATCTGACTTTGTCAATGATAACTGGAAAGTCTTCATGCATGTGCCCCTACGGACCGGCGCCATGAAGTTGTAGTCGTAGCCGTTTTACAAGTCAATATAAAATTTAATGCATGTTTTACAAGTTAATTTTTCTTCTAGTTTGCTGAGATCATTAATACTTCGCATGCATGCAAAAAAACTGAGTGGAGGAAGTAGCTGACTGTCATTATAACTGCATGCATGCAAGTATTAGACAAATTCTTAGTACGAGAAAATATTATTAATTTTGCTTCGGTTACTGTTTGTGACGTTGTATAGATGCAAAATGTATATATTTCATAGTAGCCTTGTATATAAAAATGGAGGAAGTAGTAATAGTGGTGGTATTTTCGGTTCAGCCGTAACTAGCATCACTTTCTTAGTAGTACAGGGGCTTAGCAACATTTTTCGTCTTGATTTAACAGGGGAACATGAAGGGTAAAAACTACCTGGAGAAGGAACAAGCGTCACGGGATTGACACTGGGCATCACTAACTCCAGCGAGGGACGTAGTACGACGAGCAGGAGCATGTGTGTATCGCGTACTTCGCGCTCTCCCGTCCAACGCTTGTCCTGCGGATCTACGCTCGATCGGTGCACGCGCAACACGACGCCACGGCCTCATCAATGACAACAATGCTGGGGGCCATCCGGTCAGACGTCGCTGCTCCACATCTCTCTCTCTCTCTCTGTATGTTTTGATTTTCATGGTCTTCCCGAAGTTTACTGATCCTTTGCGGTATATCACGATGCCGCGCACCCTGTCCACCCTCTACCTCCGCCGTTGAACCGAGAGAGTGCAACTCTACAATATTAGAGGAAACCGGGCAGTTACGAGAACATCCGTATACGCCGACAAGCCAATTCTCGTATCTTCTTCTAATAATAAATGAAAATCCTACAAATCTAAGGTTGGATTTTTAAGCTTGGCAAATCTTACATCTGAGATGGCAAAATATGTTGTCCCTGGCATGGCGATTTTTCTCACCAAGCATGGCAAATTCTGACCAAAAAACAAGAATGGCAGTGCGGGGACCAACCACTTCGCGAAACTTCCGCGTGTGTGTTTGCAATTGCCGACAACAAAGAAGCCAGGGTGGCTGATGTGTCGACCCCCAATTGGTGGGCGCCAACATTTAGGATCACGTTTGGGGTGAGCGAAACAACCGAGTGGCAAAACCCTTTAATTCTACTCCGCGACACAAGACCCTCATCAGAGAGAGATGAGGTGACTCGGAGGCCAGACCCCTCCGGCCAATTCCCCACAGAATCAACCTGTCCGGTATCACGCTTAGGGGCGAGGGGAACGACCCGTGTTACCCTGCCAGGCAAGAGGAAGGGAGAGCCCCGCCGCCTCTAGCTCCCATCGAGCTTTGCCCGGCCACGCCCTGCGACGACAAGGTAGGAGGAGGGCTGGCGGCGGGGATCGACTAGGTCGCCTCACGGGAGGCGCGCGGGGGAGGGGACAGGGTTCGGGAGGTGAGGGTTGAGAATCTGAATGAAAACTCGCTTCAAGTCAAGTCCTAGGATGCGTTTGGTTGAAGATATGATGCAAATGGGTTGGGACCGTCCATTTTTTGAGATTAAATCATTCAATTCATGTGTTTGGCTCAATATAAGAGATGAGCTAATTATTTAGGGCAGGACCACCAGCCATGCTCACATGATCATGCATACAAAGGGTGGCCATTTGATTCAACCAATTTCTTTGGATGGAACGGTTCAGCATCTTCGAGGCTTTTTTTTTTGACTCGAACCATTCAAATGCTTTATATCTCCCTCCGTCCCAAAATTCTTTCTTAAATTTGTCTAAACAAGAATTTGGGACGGAGAGAGTATTTTTTGTACGATCTCAACCCATCCGTGATCATCCTTGTAACCAAACGCACCCGTGATTCAAAACGGTGAAACACATACAGCTGGACGGGCATTGAATGGGCCTAGTTAAGGGCTAGGCCATGGCTGAGAGAGGGGTCAGGAGCCTAGCACAATCTCCCTGCACGCTGTCATGCATTCTGGCTGGCGATCTAAACGAAGCACAGGCCCTACACGGCCCGATCTCTCGTCAGGAGACAAATCGCAAACTGACTGACAAGGAGGGGCGGGGTAGGCGGCTATAGCCACCTAAGGCTGGGCTGAGCTCAAAACGAACAAGCATGGAGCTAGAGACCCAGACGCCAGTAGTAGGAGCGCTGCATGCGCGCATGCATGCAGGCAGGCAGGCCCCTGAATTAAGCAAAGGGTCGACGCCATTGCACGGCGTGCTCTCTTGTGCCGCGGGATTTCGCGAGCGGCCGGTGCATCGGGTACACGCGTGGCGTGCTTCTGGATGGAGCAGTAGTACGCGTCTTGGCTCACGGCGCATCCATCAACCCGGCTACGTACGCCGTCCGTCCGCCCCGTACGGCGCGCGTGCCGCCGTGATGTGTCCTGTCACGCTCTGTAGCACGGTACAATGTTGTCGTGTGATATACACTGTCACTGGCTACCAGGCTTTGATTCCCCTCTGTTGACGGACGCACAAAACGGCCCCGCGCCGCATGCACGCCCGCCCGATTGGGCCCGGGCGCCCGGCCTTGGCAAGCCGTGCCGGCGACGCTGTACCGGCGCACGCCTGCACAGCCCAGAGGAATAAAGGGAAAGGAGGAGGAGTACCAGCAACCGGGGCCGGCCGGGCAGGCTGCCCCGCCGCGAGCTAGCTTAACTAGCTAGCTGGTGGCGAGGATCGAGGCGCCAGCGGCAGGACGACGGACAAGACAAGAGAGATCGCGAGATGCCGGCCGCTGCGTGCGTGCATGCATGCATGCGCAGCTAGCGCGACGCTCGCTTTCGTTTAGGCCAACTCCACCGCACAACTCAAACGGAAGTCGGAATTGACCGGATTTTGTCCTTTCGAGATGCTGATGGGTTCGTACGTGTCCGGCTTTATCAGACGGGTCGTGCGTGCGCGCACCGCGCGGCCGCACCCCAAATCGTGTCCGGGGTGGACATGAATAAAAAAATATAAAAATAACTAAAAAATAAATAAACACATTTTAAAAATACATAAAACATATATAGGGGTCGGCCACAAAACGGCCCAGTTTTCACGGCCACTTAAAAAGGCCCAGTTTCATAATTAATATATAAAAACAAAATAAAAAAACTCCTCCCGCGCGCTCCTGCCGCGCCCGTCGGTGTCGTGGCCGTCGCCGTTTTCACTGGCCGCCGGTGTCGTCGTCGTCGCTGACGAGGTCGACGTAGGCCGGCGGCGTCCACAGGTGGGCCGGAGGTGCGTGGTGGACGGGGGCGGGCTGGACGGCCGGACGTGCCTGCACCACCTCCTCCCGTGGCGACGCCTCGCGCTCCGGTGAGCAAGGCGGAGTGGGGCACCAGTTCACGCCCACGCCGGCGGCCATCTCCGGAGTAGTGCAGGACCAGCCCCACCCCTGGCCTAGCAGCTGCTGGAACGCGGCCGCCGGCGGGTCCTCCTCCATCGCCTCCTCCGTGACGGCCGCCATCTGCAGCTCCGGGAAGGCGGCGTCCCCGGCGGCAGAGAGCGCCATGGCCTCCTCCAGGCCGTTCCACTGCCGCTCATCGTGCGTGTTCATGGAGTCGTCCATGACACGCTGCAGGAGACGGGCCTCCTCCTCCGCTGTCATGCGAGGAGATGGAGGGGGCGACGGAGACGGCGAAGGCGACGGCGTGGGCGTCAGGCCGCGCACCCGCGTACGCCCGCGCGCCTTTGCACGTGGCCTCCGCGGCCCCGACACGGTGCCGGTGAAGTAGGACGCGCGCCGCGTGTCGTGCTCGTCCTGAAACCATGTGTCCCACAGCGGGGAGTCGGGGGTATACCTGTGGTCGTAGTACAGGTCGTCGGGGAGGAGGCGGCGGCGGCGCGCGATCTCATCACGCCGGGCACGGCCGGTCGGCGGCACTGGCGGGATGGGGACCCGGTCCGCGAAGAGGTGCCATCCGTTAGGGAGGTTGGCCTCGCTCCACGCGACCGGCGTCCTCGTCTCCCAGTACCTCCGGCACACGTCCGCGCAGATGTACTGCCGGTCGCGGTAGCCGGCGGACCTAGGGGCAATGGTGAAGGGGGCCGGCGCGGGGGCTCGACGGGAGGAGCGCGGCGGTGACGCGTTCTGCTCCTCCTTCACGGATCCGCGGCGGCGGCCCGAGGAGGAGTCGGCCTCGCGGTCGTGCTTCCCCTTGCGGCCGTAGTTCCAAAGGCCCATGGCTGCGGCCGGCCGGCGAGTTCAAGGACGGGGAGTGGTTAGGGTTTCTAGGGTGTCGGCTTTTGAGGGGGCAGAGAGGGGCCGGAGTGGGAAGTGAGGACGACGACCGGTCCACGGGTCCCATTTAAAAAGGACGGCGACCTTTCACTGGGCCGATGACAGGTGGGGCCGGCCGCCCGTGCGCATTGATATTGACGGGTGGGAGGTAGGTGGCCCTCCCGCCGCGCGGCCAGACGCGGACAAGCGGCGCGTCTATTCAGTGTTCGCGACGACCTAAACCCAGCGTAAGTTCGCTCTCGAAATGGGTCGATCCGGATATAAAATGAATCAGATGAGTTCGGACCGTCGCGCGCTGAGCCGTCTCGTTTGTTCCTTTTACTTCAAACGAACGGAAACGAACAGGATAAGGTCGCGCGGTGGAGTTGGCCATAGGGCCAGGCCAGCACCGCTGCCGCGGCGCCGCGCCAGGCTCGGTTTCCCCCAACGGCATCGGCGACGCACGGACGGACGGACGTACGTGTGCCCCAGTGCGCTATGGCACTGCACGTACACGACGCAGAGACGTACGGTGGCATGGACGGGTCGGCGTCGAGCTATATATCGAGCGTGTTGTGCAGCGTGCGGGTGGTCGCTGCTGCATGCTGCGCCCATGTGGGTGCCGGGCGTACGAGCTATCTCCAGCCCGAGCAGTGGCGCACCGGCACGGCGCCGTGTAGCGCGCGGTGCGCACAGGCGGCAGCAGTGGCCGCCGCTTGCTTGCCTTCTGTTGCGGGTTTACCCGGCTGCTCCCCCGCCAGTCCGTGACTGTTCCGTTTCAACTCGGCGCACAGTGGCGCGGCCACGTTCCGGGTGCAGTCCGCGCACTGTGCACGCTCGCATTCGTTCCTTTTGTTCCTGCGCTGCACTCCTAGCGACCTAGCGGCTTTTCTGACACTCCTACTACTACTATACGGTCGCTGCGTGCGTACGTGTTGTCACTGCGTGCCCGTGCATGCCGTAGGAGGGAGGAGGGGATCGGAGAAGGGAGCAGAGAGGGGTAAATGCGGTGCCTGCGCGCTTTCTGAAGCATTGTTTCCTGGGGCGCGTAGGAGCCATAAATTGCTCATGTGTGCAGTAGTACAAAGCATGGTGGTGTTGCTTGGCCCGGTAACTGTAGAGGTATTCCTCGGTTTGGCATTTCTGGGGCTGGTACAACGGGTTGCGACAAATTTATACAGTTGTGGGTATGCAGTACATGTACAACGCCAAACATTCAGAGATGATCTATCTTGCAAGACCCATTGGGTATTCTCGGTTCCTATGGTCCTATAGCTGGCGAGTTCGACATGTTAAAACATGAGATGATCTTGCTTCACGATTAATAGACTAAGACTCTGACGATCATCACCAAAGTCGTTGTAGTATAGTGGTGAGTATTCCCGCCTGTCACGCGGGTGACCCGGGTTCGATCCCCGGCAACGGCGTTTTTTCATCACACCGCCGTTAATTGCATTTTGTAGGTACCTATGAACAGCATTTTTTTTTACTTGAGCCATGAAGAGCATTGATCGTAGGTAGAGCTATCAGAGGTCGCATGAAAACAAGTCAAGGACACGACTTCCAAGTCTTCATCTAGATCCCCTAGTATAGGTAGGTTTATTTTTCTGAGGGTAGAAGAAGTAGGTTATGATATTGGTACCAGAGCAATTCCAGGTCTCGGTGCCAGGCCGCCCCTGCCTCACATCTGAGACCAGCAAAAAATTGCTTCACACACGATCGGTTCTCTTCTATCTGCGTGACTTTCAAGTCTTCATCTAGATCCCCTAGTACAGGTAGGTTTATTTTTCTGAGGATAGGAGAAGTAGGTTATGATATTGGTACCAGAGCAATTCCAGGTCTCGGTGCCAGGCCGCCCCTGCCTCACATCTGAGACCAGCAAAAAATTGCTTCACACACGATTGGTTCTCTTCTTATCTGCGTGTGCTCGGAGGCGCCTTCAGGGATGCACAACCGTAGCCACTAGAGACGCAACTCCTTCAACACAAAGCGCCGTACATGAAACATTGACGATGTAAAAGGCGGACATCAAAGCTTCAAAATTATTCCGTGGAGTAATTAGAAAATGGATGGGAGATGGAAATACAGTAATGGTCATGTCCATACATAGCATTTCGAGAATAAACACAAAGAATTTCACTTCCACAGTTCCAGACTTCCAGTACCACTGAAAATCAATCAACAAACACTCACCGAATAATAATTCGCTTCCGGTCTGCCTCTTGTGATAAACTACCGGCTCAGGAAACATAGTTGAACATACATACATACTGCCACCATTGAAACAACATACGGGAAGGTGGAAATATGGCAAATGCCAGGAATAAAACACAAACAAACAAAAAGTTGTGGACAAGATCCAGCAATCTCCTTCAATGGGAACCAAGGTTTAAGCAGATCCAAACTCGGCCATCCACTTCTCGTGCCGTTCGATATCAGAGGGCGACACACTCTTCTGGACCTTGACCAAAGCTTCTTCAAAGTCACACATGGCTACCGGGTCCTTTGAGATATCATCCTTTGACATGTTCTTGATCTCATCACGGGTCTTGCCTGCAATCTTTCGCCTCATACCATTCATCGAAGCATCACGGCAAACATTTGTCAGGTCATCCCCACTATACCCTTCTGTCCTTCGTGCGACTTCGTCGATGTTAACGTCAGTAGCTACCTGTTGATACAAAAGTGGGGCGTTAGTAAGCAACACGAGATATTAAACAGTGACTTATCATCAACGTAGATGATGCAGTATGATTAGTGAACAGTATCCCTGAATGAAATAAAACCATAACGACCAAATGACGAAAAGATGATTAACAAATGCTTTAGTACATCATACCTCAACCGTTCTAAGATTTATGCTGATGAGTGATTTTCTGCTTTCAAAACTTGGAAGTGGAATGTAGATACGCTTTTCCAGCCTCCGCCTGAGCCAATCAAGATTCAGTGAGTTAAAAAAACATATGTGCCAGAGGAACAGTAACATAAATATAGTTACAGTAGTAGAGCATGTAGCTAGCACGCTGACTGACAAACAAAATGGCAGGAAAAATAAATAGCAAAAGCTGTAGTTTCACTGCAGAAAAGAACTGTTTATTGCGGTAGACAGTACAAATAGGGAAAACGGGACATTAACCAATGTAGAGGCATGAGAGCAGTTAAAATTCAGAACACCCAGATACCACTCTAGCCCGCAAAGGTAGCGAATAGAAACACAACTCAAGTTACAGATGCTCAAGGCTCTGATCTTACCCCATAAAACGGCGACATGACAAATGTGGCAGGAACTAAACAAAATAATCATTTGCCTTATTTGAAGGAAACTAGTATATTCGTACGTGCGATACACATTAATATTAAGGTAAAAATTAATTGCAAACTGATATTAGGTAGGATATCAATTAAGCGTTAACTACATGGATAGTGTAGCCGTCGATATTTGGTATGATATTAATTGCATGTTAAACACGTTGGGTGCTTGCCGTTGGAGCAATATAGGTCGTTGGATTAACATGATTTGATGGTCGAGATTTGTTTGGATCTGTCCCTTTGGGTCTTTTTATATTGGTATAGATATAGATATATGTACTACACTTCACCTCTGGTGATCTCTAACTACAATAGTAACACAACAAAAGAAATCAATCCGGTCTCTAACTCTAATAACAGCAACACAACTCTAGAAACCAATCCGATCTAACTCCAATAGCAACACAACACTAGAAACCAATACGGTCTCTAACTCCAATAGTAACATAACTCAAGAAATCAATCATCTCGTACAAATTCAGATATTATGCAAAGAGTTTTGATACTACCAGTAGCACCTCTAAATTAATAAATGCAAATATGAGTGAAAGAGTTCACCAACCTGAGTGCTTCATCAATATCCCATGGAAAGTTGGTAGCTGCCAGAACCATAACAATTTTCGGCTGACCATCTTCATTGGTAGAGCTATTGTTAACACCATCTATTTGCACTAGAAGTTCAGACTTTACCCTCCTCGATGATTCATGCTCACCAGAAGCTCTGAATAAATACATAAATTGATAAATCAGGGCACGGTATTTTCTAAATGAAGATAAATAGTAAAATATAAGAACTGGCAGTTTCATATTTTCATTACATTTGCCTGTCAAGCTTAATTAAAAAGAGGTATAAAAAGCACGAGAGTGTTCTCTTCTGCGACATGTAACTTATTTACCAGGCAAAACAATTAAGAATGTATTCAAGTTTAAGGTACAAAGCTGTTGGGAAAATTGTCATTATCTTGGCCGGCATTAATAGAACTTGAACTTGCATGGCGAACAGCAAAATGTATGGTCACATACCCACGAGATGTGCATAGGGAGTCTATTTCATCAATGAAGATTGTACTTGGAGCATAGGCCCTTGCAAGTTCAAATAAACAACGGACCATGCGCTCACTCTCCCCCCGCCATTTCGAAGCCAATGTTGCAGACGAAACATTAAAGAATGTTGTTCCACATTCTGTAGCTACTGCCTTAGCTAGAAGGGTCTTCCCGGTACCTGGTGGGCCAAACATAAGAACCCCTTTCCAAGGTCGACGAATACCCTGAACAGAAATAGAACCCGAAGGAGTATGATGAGGGCGCATGTAACTTTAGACTGAATGGAACAGGGCACAGAAAAAGAGAAAACATACGACATTAATATCATGAGTAACTAATTTTAGAAACTCAAATTGCGGTTAGCATGATTGGGTATGCATAATATTAAATGACATATTATAAACCAGCCATATTAAAGAAAAATTAAAAAGTGTGGATGTCCAGATGACTCATGTGCACCATACTACCAAAGAAAGGCAGCAACTTTGCCCATGTTCATGATGTTAGATAGCAACAAGAATGAATGAACAGATAAAATAACAGACACTTCATTGAATAGCATAGTTCGAAATTCCAAATCATTACCTGAAAATATTCAGGCATCCAGAGAGGAAGCACAACTGCTTCCTCAAGGAGTCTTTTGGCCTCACTAAGTCCTGCAACATCATCCCATCTCACTCCTGGGGTAGAGTCTAGAACATCTCTTTCAAGCATGGCAGCTAAGTCCCCATCCGGTCCTTCATACTGTGCCTTCTTGGACTTACCTTCTTCAGCATCGCTGCTCTGAAAGGAAAGGATAAGAAAAAATAGAAAATTTTAGAAACGCAATTTGCATATAGCAGTAATCTGTAGTTCCATATCATCAAGTTGATCAAAAAGCTAAACCGAACAAGAGGCACGCACAAAAAAAAACATGCATATATGCGGATTCCAGTTCCCTAATTTAGAAGGTAACAATAGATGCTCTCCTATTTCAGTATGTGATTGCTTTTGAAATGCTTGGTGATTTCAGCATCATTCTTGTTGTGTGCGCCGTCATACTTCGCGCCTATGGAATATGCACAACGGGGAGCTAGAAATAGATGATGATAGAGTATTCCTTCAGTACAGAGTTAGAAAAAAGTGTCTTCAATAACTATAAGAAGGTATGTTTCTCGGTATGACAAACTAAATGATTTTAGGAACAAATTGATAATCCAAATCAACATATTTAAGGCTATCTTCTAAAAAAAAGGCTGAGGTTAACTCCACTTTGCATACACCAACATATGTTGGAAATAACAGCTGTAGCCACATTTTGAAACCATACAATACAAAAACTAATATATAAGAAGTATGTATCCTGGATGATATTCAAAAGCTCCCTTTTCTTCTTCTTTTGGCACCAGGCAGACAGGCAGGTAAACATTGCCAGCAGAAAAAGAAGCACTAAAAGTCTAATTCTTAAACATATATTGTTTTCATTCATGGGTGCAGACAGAGGTAACTAACAACATCAACAAAATATATTTGATCAAATAAAGATTTCAGAGTGTAACGAATATTTGCTTGAAGGAAATTACCGCTGAATCAGCCTTGCTCGAACTTGATTTTCCTTTCCTCCCGCCAGTGCTTGAAGCAGTTGATGATCTTACCGCAGAGCTTGCTTTACTTCCGCTGGGTTTTGCACCACGGCTAGGTGTTCCAGTCTTTGATGGACCCCGTGCCCAAGCTCCATCTTGGGAGGATTTTCTTGCACTAGATTGGCCTCTTGCTGACCTTCGGTTTGGTGTATTTGTATCTCTTGGAGGTGCCCACACATCAGGGTCATCAAAGGTTGATGGCGATGATGTTGGATACTCGTCCAATGGTTGGAACAGAAATGATTTATTATTAGAGCGAATAGGAGGCGACGAGGACCGCATTGTCCCAGGGGCTTCTTTAAATGACTTCAATTGGGTATCGAGCTGCCTAACAATCTCTACCTCTTCACTTATAGCTTTCTTACAGTTCATCCATTTTGTGCGGATAAAGGTGTCATCTAAATTAGCTAGATGCCTGCATAAATATTCACGATCAACTATCACATCATGAAGGACAACAAATTAAAAACATCTGTTAAGGTTTTACTCCTAAGTACTAAAGATAACAAAGCAACGGGGAAATGCATTATCTTAGTTTTAAATATCAACAGCATTCGCCACATCAAACATTTTACCTTCAAACCTGCAATCGAGTAACACATCAACAAGAACAGGGCCTCTCGCACAATGCGACTCAAAGCAGATCCGCAAAAGGCTGGTTCTGACGTGAATGCAATGTTTTAGTGAAAACACACGACTACTGTTTTGAAAGTTTCAAGATGAAATGAAGCATTGGCGTTCATTAGGTGCAATCTGGGTGCAACCGTACAGAGCTCAGTATCATTTCTACAATAACCAAGGTGCCTCGTGACTTCAAATCCAGGCAGACTTTACATACATGACCTGATATTCTGGAGCACCCAAATCATGAACATGAGCTACTACTGGGACGCTTTTTGACGGCAGATCAGCGCAAATAGACGATTGTTTTCTCGACCCTAATTAATGATAAGCATCACAACATACTACCAACCGCAAGACTTCTCGCTTACAGCAAAATGACTAGAACCCACTATACCAGAACAATCAAATGGATCCTCACGGGCCAAATCCGAGGCCGTGAGGTCGACTGCACAGATCCACACGGGTACGACGTCGCGAATTACACAGCGCCTAACCGCCGGCGAATCCGGGAGGGTGGGCTAGGGAGCTCACTTGTTGATCTGCGCGATGGCGCCGTCGAAGAAGATGATGGAGGTGTCGTAGAGGCCCTCGAGCGCGTAGTCGCGCGCGTGCTTGAGGTGGTCCTGCAGCCCGGCTAGGGGGTTCGCCATTGCCGCCGCCCCCGCCGAGATACGGGGCTACAGATTCGCCAGAGCACGCGCGGGGTAGGAAGAGGCGCGCGGGGGGATGGATTGAGAAGAAGCAGCGAGCTACATGTATCGTCTGATTCGAATTTGGGGATTCAGACGAGAGGGTTACGGTGGCTGTCTGTTGGCGTCCGAGACCTGGGTGGGAGGATGGAGACTCGCTCGCTCAGCTTGCCGACGCGTCTGTGGCCCACTGTCAGCGAGGTACTAATCGGCTGCTGTTCTATCCTTCTTTCTCTTTTGACCGGAATCGGCTCCAGTTCTCAAAATACTAGTTCATAATCATATTTCCCTCAAAAAAAATAGTTTATAATCATATTAACGAGGGAGAAAAAATGCGAACGTGTTCCTTGCTGGAGCCAACCCATCAAAGTTTAAAGTTCAAGTCCTATGTTGGGTACGAGTTTTTTCTTTTTTGAGAATCACCGGGGGGGCTCCCCCACCTGAATATATTACTCAAAGGACTGCCGAGGCAGTAAGTACAACATTACATAGGCACGATACAATGTGTAGAGAGGTAGGAGCGCCACGAGAAGACGTCCTCCTTGTCATGTGGGAGCACAAGACGATGAGACCAGAGATCCAGAATGGAAATAAGGTTTCTAAGGGTTATTACGGAACTTTGGTCAATCGTCCTAAATACAATGTCATTGCGAGCAGACCAAATCATCCATAGCAAGGCCAGGAGGACCGAAGGCCATGTGGAGGTGGGGAGGTGAGGAGGGGTAGCGACATCCCAGAGGTCTGTGATATCATCGGATTGGGGCAGAAGGCCAAAACGTTGCCAGATCCTATTGGCAAGAGGACATGTGATGAACAGGTGGCTGGAGTCTTCTGGCAGCCTTGCACACCGAGGGCATATATCTGAGGCGAGTATATGTTTATGTGCAAGGTTGATCCTGGTGTTGAGGTGGTCTTTGAAAAGCAGCCAAGCGAAGACTTTGAGCTTTCGAGGAATCTTTGCGGTATGAGTTTAAAGTTCAAGTCCTAGTATTTTCTAGGTTTATTTCAGATCTTCCGACAGCGTGCGTTCATATGCATGAGTGTGTGTTTGTATGTATGTCTACCAAGATGAGTGTGCTGGTCTTTCGATGAGATGGTGATGGAACCGATTTTGACGATCTGACTACAAACATGCATGGCGTTGCGTCTTAGCAATCACTAAATCAATCTCCTTAAATTATTGACGATGTCAGAAGCACGATCAGTCTGACCATGAAGGTCTATTCATGCAAACAATCAAATAACGAGCAAAAATATGATAAAGGCAGTCTGAATATTGAGAATATAGATCATGTACTAGCAAAAGGGCATGTGTGTTGCAATGAGGTAAAAGAAAGTCTTTATCACCACAATTAAATGCATTGCCCATTTAGAAAAAGGAATTTAATGCATTAGCAACCGCAACACAAGAAGTAAATAATTTGCTACAACCTATAAGAAGCAACATT
The DNA here is from genome assembly GCF_056163025.1 of Triticum urartu. Taxonomy (NCBI): domain Eukaryota; kingdom Viridiplantae; phylum Streptophyta; class Magnoliopsida; order Poales; family Poaceae; genus Triticum; species Triticum urartu. Next base: position 485,595,476 of record NC_141875.1, read on the forward strand.
ATATGTGTTATATTATATGTGCAAATGTACAAACAATCAACAACCACAAAAATGAAAAAAAAATCTACATCAAATGTTCATTATGATAATCATATATTTAGTGCTTCTACAGCGTCAGCCTGATTTTGTCCTTCCTAGTTTGTCGTCAGAGCGGGGTTGCACTGTCTAGTCGCAGGTGACTGGGTTTGGCATGAATCTTCATATATCTTCACTCGGCCTCTGCTGCGTGGGTTGAGTCGACTATCGCCTACGGCAAAGTCGGAGTCGTTTGGTCAGGGTTTTAGGGATGGTGATGATGCCTTTAAAGGATAACTAGATGATGCCCCGCACGTTGTTGCGGGAATATTTTGTAGTATTTTAATGAGATTTTGGTTATATGAAACATGAATATTTGAAATAATAGTTTTTAAAATTATATATGAATTAAATTTAATATCATAATAGAATGGAATTTTACATGCATGCATATTTGCATGTTGAAGTGGATTTTTAATATGCATAGTTGCATGTTGGGGTGGGCCTTTTCTATGCATGTTGAATGATGAGGTGGCATGCTTGCATGTTGAGAAAAATATGTTAGTGGGGGCTAGCTATTTAGATATAGAAGATTAGGAGGTACAACAATAGAAATAAGACCAATAATCATATCTTTATTATGTAGATCTTTAATGCGATGTTGTTTGGTGAACTTAGAACAATTAAATTCATGCGGTTCATCATCAAACTTAACTTTAACTTTCTGATTAACACAATCAATTTCAACATTAACACTATATATTCATGAAGGGTCTACCAAATATAATGGACAAAAATTATCTTATTCCGATCCAAGCACTAAGGAGTCAGTAGGATATTTGATCTTAGCACACAAGACTTCAGCATCCCTTACAATCCCAATAGGTGAGATTGTATACTATTTGCAAGCTTAATAGTAACGTCAATTTCTTCTATCTCAAGAAATGAAAATATTAAGCATGACTACTTGATCGAGAGAGAGAGAAATATCACTTATACTATCACATAAACCATGATAATAATGATTATTTTTATCTTTCTTATCATGTTTATTTCTAACGGGTTTAGGCATTCTAGCAGCATCATCACATAAATAAATAAAATGTTGGTCAATATTTTCAACCAAATGATCTTTAACCATGGCAATAAAAGGTTTTACTTTAATTTCTTCAAAATTTTGAAGTGCTTTAATATAACTTAACTTTTATAAACCACAATCATAACCTTAGAGTGCTTCTTAATTCTAATAAGAAAATGTGACTTTTCAATATAAGTAGTAGGTACAACAAGTTTAGCAAAATAAGCTTGTATTTCAGTATTAGCAATAATAGGTTCTTCACATACTCCCTCCATCCCAAAATTCTTGTCTTAGATTTGTCTAAATACGGATGTATCAAGTCACGTTTTAGAATTAGATACATCCGTATCTAGACAGATTTAAGACAAGAATTTTGGGACGGAGGGATTATATTTTTAATGGGTTAATGATATTTAAATCATTTCTCCTTAGGAAGATCAATATAAGTAGCAAAAGATTTACAAAAATAACAACTATATCAGAATCAAATCCATATTTTGCACTAAGCTCAAGAAAAATCTCGGTTTCTACAAAAAAGACTTAACGCAATCGTATTCAAGGTTTATACTCGACTCTTACCTTTGTTGACTCCAATCTTCAGCATTCCGTTTAATTCTTTCGACAAGATCCCATTTGAATTTAGTTTGTTTACTTGAGAAAGAACTAGTGGAAGAAGAATCGAGCATTTCTTTATTGCGAAGAGAAACACTGGCATAAAAGGTTTGAACAATAATATCACTCCATAGCTCATGATTGGGGCATTTGAGCATTAAGTTTTTATGACACCCCCCCCTAAGTTTGAGAGATATTTTCTTCTTCACGAGGCCAAAAAATGTAAATATAATTCCAATCACGGTGAACCGGGTGGATAGGATAAAATTTATTGTGGATTCCAGCTTCAGTCGGTTCCAGTCCCATGAGTGAGAATCATTCAATATCCTATATATACCATGCCGATGTTTTTTCCTCCAAAGAGAAAGGGGATAACTTCCTTTTGACTTCATGCCTCGAAATACTGCAAGCTTAAATAATCACATAGTTCATCTATAAGAAGTAAGTGCATATAAGGATGAACTATTCCATCTCCTAGATAGCGGTCTTGTGGTGGAGTATTAGTTGTAGACACAATTGGATAACGGTCTACATATCACAGACGTAATACCTATATGACATTATACCATGAACGATCATAGTCATAAATATAAATATTGCAATTTAAGTGTTGTCCTAGTGTAATTTGTTCACCACGCCCCACTTGTATGTTTGGAGAGATGCCACTAGTGAACCTATGGCCCCGAGGATCTACTTTGCTTTACTAAAAACCTCATCAAAAATAATTTCCCTTGTTGTACAACTTCTTTTATTTTATTTATCTATCAATTCCTATCATACCATGCAATTTAATCTTGTAACTAGCAAGACAAGAAGTTTGACAACCTTCTTGACGTGTTGGGATTAGTTTGTCTTCTGTTTTGTGTGCAGGTACCAGTGGCTTTGTTTACTAGAAGAACTCTCTTTGATTCGATAAACCTTGATTCTCTACTGAGGAAATTACTTATTGCTAGGATACCTCACCCTTATACATGGGGGGTGATGAATAAGAGTGTCGAACCCAACAAGGAGCAGAAGAAATTGATAGGCAGTTTTCAGCAAGGATTTCACTGCAAGTGTTGTAAGATAGTTTTGATATATAATGTGATAGCAAGATAATTGGTAATAAGTAGAAAGTAGCAAGGTGCAGCAAGTGGCCCAATCCTTAATTGTGCTAAGGACAAGCCGGTGATACTTCTTATAGTGACTAAAATGCTCTTGAGGACACACCAGAATACGACCAAAGTTACTTTCACCATGATTCATCGACCTAATGTTCATTGGCTTGATATGTGTTATGTTGGTGTTCTGGAGCTAAGGTATTGTTCTTACTTGAACACATACCTACTTATGATTGTACCCTCCATGCAGCATCCACAAATACAGGAGAAGTAATTAAGGTAAATCTAACCATAACATTAAACATGTGGATCCAAAACAGTCCCTCGCAGAACAATTCATAAACTAGGGTTTATGTTTCTATCACTCCCGCCACCCATCATGTACAAACTAATTCCATGATGCCTCCCCCTAAGCCCAATGATGATGAAGCTTCATGTACTTGATGTTCCCATAACACCACTAGAGAAAAATAACAAAGCATAATATCGTAACATTGAACGGTGATCAACTTCACATGATTACTAGTAACGAGACTTCTCCCATGTTCTCAAGAATAAGTAGAACTACTCACAACTCATCATATGGATCATGATCAGTGGGTATAAATATATGATTGATAATCTGAACATAATAATCTTCCACCAATTAATCCAACAAGCATCAACTATAAGATGTAATTAACACTACTAGCACTCCCTGGTACCAATATTGAACACAAGAGATGACTAGGGTTTGGAGATAAGATGGTGCTGGTGAATATGATGATCACCACGATGATTGGAATGTTGACGATGATGAACGCTTCAATTTCTCCCTCCCTGAAGGAAGTATCCCCGACAGAATCGCTCCGCTGGAGAGCAAAAGTGCTCCTACCCTGATTTCATGGCAACGAAAAGTCCCGAAACTCCTATTTTGATTTTTTTCTAGGGAAAATTGGAATTTATGGAAAATGGACATCGGGAGGAGACCCATCAGGGACACAAAAGCTCAGGTCGTGCGACTAGTGGGGTGGTTGTGCCACCTGCCCTTGTGGTTGGCTGGTGGACCCTCTCTGGTCTATTTTTGCTCCATAATTTATTATATATTCCGGAATAATTCTTTGTATATCTACACTTCATTTTGAGCTTTGGAGAATTGTTATCTCTGTTGTAACTTTTTCAGGTCAGAATTCCCGCTGTCAGCAATCCACCTCTCTTGATGTAACTTGCATTTAAGGAGAGAAAAGGCATTAGAAATGCGTAATAATATGAAGTATAACATTAAAATATGGTAAATTACAGTAGGAAATAATGATGCAAATGAATGTATCAGGGGGTTACCCCAATCACTCTTACGAGAGAACAAGCAACTCATCGTGGGTGGTGGAAGGCCCTTGTGTTGCGACGCTGCCACAAAATCACTATGGACACATGGAGTGTCGGTGTGCGGCTGACATTATGATGGGAGAGCCTCTGAGCCCTCTGAAGGAGGAGAGCTCAGACAAGGAGGACGCGACGATGGAGGAGGAGCATCAGCCCGCGGCGGTTGCCGGGTTTACCCTCAGCAGACGAAAAGAAGAGACACAACACTGTCATGGTGGAGGCATGGCTGGAAGAGCAGGCGCCGCCGGTCTCCGTGTACTAGGTGCTATAGGAGAAGCAGCGGTACAACCTGCTATTCCTCGAGCACCACTACCTAGCGGAGGACCAGGTTGCTAGCGAGCAGTCGAACTAGTAGGCCATCGCAGCCATGCTTGCAGAGAATTTCGCTTTCGTGGATGAGCAGCGGGCGTTATACGAGTCTGTACGTAGCGCTCGCATAGTTCACCATGCGCAGTGGCTGACGGAAATATGCCCTAGAGGCAATAATAAAGTTGTTATTTATATTTCCTTATATCATGATAAATGTTTATTATTCATGCTAGAATTGTATTAACCGAAAACATAGCACATGTGTGAATACATAGACAAACAGAGTGTCACTAGTATGCCTCTACTTGACTAGCTCGTTGAATCAAAGATGGTTAAGTTTCCTAGCCATAGACATGAGTTGTCATTTGATTAACGGGATCACATCATTAGAGAATGATGTGACTGACTTGACCCATTCCGTTAGCTTAGCATTTGATCATTTAGTATATTGCTATTGCTTTCTTCATGACTTATACATGTTCCTATGACTATGAGATTATGCAACTCCCGAATACCGGAGGAACACTTTGTGTTCTACCAAACGTCACAACGTAACTGGGTGATTATAAATGTGATCTACAGGTGTCTCCGATGATACTTGTTGAGTTGGCATAGATCGAGATTAGGATTTGTCACTCCAATTGTTGGAGAGGTATCTCTGGGCCCTCTCGGTAATACACATCACTATAAGCCTTACAAGCAATGCAACTAATGAGTTAGTTGCGGGATGATGTATTACAGAGTAAAGAGACTTGCCGGTAACGAGATTGAACTAGGCATTGAGATACCGGCGATTTAATCTCGGGCAAGTAACATACCGATGACAAAGGGAACAACGTATGTTGTTATGCGGTTTGACCAATAAAGATCTTCGTAGAATATGTAGGAACCAATATGAGCATCTAGGTTCTGCTATTGGTTATTGACCGGAGATGAATCTCAGTCATGTCTACATAGTTCTCGAACCCGTAGGGTCCGCACGCTTAACGTTCGGTGACGATCGATATTATGAGTTTATGTGTTTTGATGTACCGAAGGTAGTTCGGAGTCCCGGATGTGATCACGGACATGACGAGGAGTCTCGAAATGGTTGGGGCATAAAGATTGATATATTGGATGGCTACATTCGGACACTGGAAGGGTTTCGGGTGATTCTGAAGAAAACCGGAGTGTCAGAGGGGTTACCGGTACCCCCCGGGGACTAATGGGCCTTAATGGGCCCTAGTGGAGAGAGAGAGGGGCCGGCCAGGGCAGGCTGCGCCCCCCTCCCCTTGACTACGAATAGGACAAGGAAGGGGGGCGCCCCCTTGCCTTTCCCCTGTCCCACTCCTTCCTCCCCCTCCTAGTGGGACTAGGAAAGGGGAGTCCTACTCCCACTAGGAGGACTCCTCCTCTTGGCACGCCCTCCTAGGGCTGACCGGCCTCCCCCTTGCTCCTTTATATACGGGGGCAGGGGGCACCCCATGACACACAAGTTGATCATTAATCTTTTAGCCATGTGCGGTGCCCCCCTCCATCGTAATCCATCTCGGTCATATCGTAGCGGTGCTTAGGCGAAGCCCTGCGTCGGTAGCTTCATCAACACCGTCATCGCGCCATCGTGCTGACGGAACTCTCCCTCGAAGCACTACTGGATCGTGAGTTCATGGGACGTCACCGAGCTGAACGTGTGCAGATCGCGGAGGTGTCATACGTTCGGTACTAGGATCGGTTGATCGTGAAGACGTACGACTACATCAACCGCTTTGTCATAATGCTTCCACTTACGGTCTACGAGGGTACGTGGATGACACTCTCACCTCTCATTGCTATGCATCACCATGATCTTCCGTGTGCGTAGGATTTTTTTTGAAATTACCGCTTTCCCCAACAGTGGTATCAGAGCCAGGTTTATGCCTAGATGCCATATGCACGAGTTGTAACAGCCTGGATTTTGACCCTTTTCTTTTTTCTTTTGATTTATTTAGTTTTTGCTCTATTTTTCTTTTTGGAGTGGTTCCGTGGCCTTGCCACCTGGGAAATCATCCTCATTTCCCCTCACAAGTGTCTCATCATCCTCAAACCTTGCCAAGATCATGTCACTTCACTCCTTGACCAAACCCTAATTTCTTTTTCTCAGGAATATTCCTTTTTCTATAAAAAGAATAACCCTATCTGCCCTAGGTTGTGAAGCAACCTATATTTTTGTCCATCCAAAAATTCCCAAATAAAGAATACCTCTCCCCTTGGCTATTTAAGCAGCCTCGGACGCCCTCGACCTCACCAAGCAACTCCTCGACCTTCCAGGAGCCCGCCCCACTACTCTCCCGAGCTCAAAGAGCTCTCCGCTTCCCTCCATGGCCGCCATGGCTGCCTAGGTTTGGGCATATTTGATTGCTCCCAAATATTTTGCGAATTCTCTTATGTCCAAATAATTGCCTAATGCCAAAATTCAACTTTATTTGCTTAGTCAATCTTCCTCAGCAATTTTTTAAACTTTCTGTCAGACAGAAGGCATTGTGAAGGAAGTACTAGCTAGGAGTTTCAGAATGAGTTGAAATTTTGCACACTCCTTCATGTTCCCATATTATCACACTCATACAAATTTCAGACTCATCCAATTATCTATGTGAGCACAGGATCAAATCTTTTTTTTGGCAAAATTTTCAGGTTGTGAAGCAAGTGCATTTTATATTGCTTCAAAAATCCTGATAAATTACGAGATCATTCTCCTACCTATACAACTTCTCTCCATCAAATTTGGCACCATTTCACCCAGCCAATATTTCTCTAAAATTCTTGCAAGAGTCTGGTCAGTGAAGATAGCTGCGAAGGAAGTACCATTTTGATGAATCCAATTGGTATGAAATTGTTACAGCTTCTTACTATGACCAAATGGCTAAGCCTTGCCAAATTTGAGCTCAATTTGATGCTACATGTGAGTGCATCATCCAAATCTTATTTCTGAACGTAAAATGCAGTTATGAAGCAACTATATTCATTACAGGTCCAAATCCTCTCCAAGTTATTAGGGTGAAAGTCCTTCTTTACCTAAACCTCGCAGACAACTCCTTTGCTCTCAATCACTTTCCTGTTGATCACTAGTGCTCACCCAAGTTTACTGCAGTAAACTTCAAAGGGTGATTACCATTTAACCAGATAGTTTTTATCGATCTACCACCGTAGTTACGACCTACCCTGGATTAACTTACCCGTAGACAACAATTTTCAGCCCATCTCCCCCGCTACATGCCAGTGCATGCGGTGATCGTGTTAATGGCATCACTGTGCACGCGCTCTGTGTGCAGTGGCCGCGTCCAGTGGTCGTTTATGCTTCGGCACCGCCTCCTCTCGTCGGCTTCACGCGCGTGAGCGTGTCCCTTGGCTGCGCCTCATCGTCGCCATTTCCTTGGACCCCTCTCCCCCTCCGGCAGCTTCCTCACCGACGCTCGTCCATGGGCGAACAGTGGCGGTTTGGCTCTATTCGTCGCCGTCTTCTTCCTCCATGCGCTCCTTTGGCCTTCTCCTCCCCGTGAGCTCTCCCCTATGCCTCCCTCGTCGCCTGCCTCTGAGCTCATGCGCGTGCACACGCATCCACAGCGCCGGCCACGCGTCCGTGGCGACGACAGCACGGCACGCCCCTCCCCTTGGCTATTTAAGCAGCCCCGGACGCCCTCGACCTCACCAAGCCACTCCTCGACCTCCCAGGAGCCCGCCCCACTACTCTCCCGAGCTCAAAGAGCTCTCCGCTTCCCTCCATGGCCGCCATGGCTGCCTCGGGTCTCCTCCTAAATTGGCTTGAAGCCGAGCCCCACTCCACTCCCTCCCTCCACCAGAGCAACTCCCGCAGTCCACCCAAGCCTCTCCGCCCTTCTCCTACTCCTCCGGTGGCTTCTGGCCGCGAGCCCCCGCCGGCGCCCGACGCCTCTGTCCGCCAGCGCGCAAACCCTGCCCGACCCCATCCTCTTCGGCGTGCGCCATTGGCTCAGGACGACGCAGCTCTCCGCGCTGAGCTCGTCGGTAGGCGGAGCGTCGTCGGAGGCCCTCTGTGGTGCCGGCAATTGCCGCCCGACGCCGGCGGCCTCCCTCTTCCTCGCGGGCGAGCACGATGGAGAAGAAGACGACCGAGTCGCCTTACCAGCTGGCCGTCGGTCCCGCGGACCCCACCTGTCAGCCGCACGTCCGTTGACCTCACGCAGATGACGTGGATAAGTAGAGACGTACTCCTTGTGAATACGCTTTCCCGTGTCGAAAGTGTCTTCCGCTCCCTCTTCGGGCCGGCGTACGTTTTCATCTCTGGAAAACGTATTACCATAAACTACGCTTTCTGTTTTTCTGTCCAGGCCCAGTTTGTAAAGATTTTTCTTGGAGATGGGTCCCTGGCAGAAAACACTTCATATCTTTTTACTCCCAACTCCAAATGAGGTGAATCCAAAGCCCACTTCTTCGTCTCGTCGAGCCCGTGCTGTTGGTCACACTTTCAACATGTTTTGACATTCTGGAAATGACCATTTTGCCCCTGCCCTTATTCAGCCCCCTCCGAGAGAGAACGTTTTCCGGCGATTCATTCCGCGAGCTTCTCGCACTTTCTCCCGGTGATTTCTTCCACCCCAGGTAAGCCAAACCCTCCATTTGCATGATTGCAATGCAGTGACATGGTTTATTTATTTGAACTTGTTTAAAATATTGCATTAGCTATGTATGATTTGTTCATGGCATTTCTCGGAGTATTGTTTTGATCTTGATATTGCCATGATACTGTTGGAGTTCTAGGACTTATGTTTGATGATTATGTGGATGACATGTGCCTTTGGATTCTTAGTGGCTATTATGATTATTTTCATGATGGTATCTGGTATTATTTTGGAGTATTACTTTGGATATCATGTTGCCTTTGGATTATTAGTGGCTAGTGTTATTTTCATCATGATGCTAGATAATATTATGTTTTGGAGTATGGTGTTGGAGATGATGCTTGCATGTGGATCATAGTTGGATAGTTAGTTCTTGATATTTGAGTAGTAGTTTTATCGTTCTTGGAATATTATGACAGTAGTGTTATGCTGTCCTCGGAGTATTTTGGTAAGATGATACTAAGCTTTGGATTATTTGTTGGATATTGTTATGACTGGGATTATAGTTTGATAGTTGATATCGGAGTATCAGTTATCACAGTTATATTTTTGGGGATAAATTCCGTCATTAAGTTGGTCAGGTGCCACCGAACCGGGCTTTATCCAGTGCAACCACATTTGCCTTTATGGGAAGGCCCTAATGCGATACTATTGTCATGCCTCTCGCCGGTGCCTCCAACGAGGGAAGGTTATGGGCGCGCGCTACCCTGATCAGGTAGGCGGACATAAGCCTTCTGTGCCCATTGTTGTTGTTATGTGCACATGTCCTCGTTTGGGACGGTTTATTGTTTTCGCCACAACGGTGGCCGTTGGTGTCTTTGGTAGACACTGGCCACCCAGGACTACCCACTGGGGAGTGAGTCGGAGTGGCCGGGAGAGTGTCATGGCAGTAGATCAGTTTTGTCGGAACGCCGTTGGTCCACCCGAATGGGAGTGCGAGGCCATGGGTTCCGTGGTGTGGGTATAGTGCGCTACCTCTGCAGAGTGTGTTTCTTTAAACCATCGATAGCCGCGTCCTCGGTCATGGTCATGGGTTCGTACTAGGTCACACCGTTCGATCAACACTCACATGACGGAATGACTTATAGGTGACTTATATGTTGATATTTTGAGTAGTACAGATTGGCAGGATGTTGATGATGATGTTGGAGACCAAGTGTTGGTCATGGCAGTGATCGCCGGAAAGATCTCCGTTTGAGACCAAGTGTTGGTCATGGTAGTGATCGTCGGAAAGATCACCGTTTGAGACCAAGTGTTGGTCATGGTTGTGATCGCCGGAAAGATCACCGTTTGGTTTTGATCACGAGGTGATCGAGATGGTATATTGCTTGGCCGGTTTGCCAAGAGAGATATGGTTATGGAGATCTGAGATGGTGATTTATCAATATTGTATCAGTTTCATACCATGCTTGGTAGTTGCTTCATCATGGTAGTTGTTAATTAATTAACCTGCTAATGTTATGTTATTGTTTTGCCTTGATGTTTATGGTTGTTGTGAGCTTGCAAGTACATTCAATGTACTGACCTGGCGTGTCATGCCAGATTGCAGGTGATGCCATGATTGCTTGATTGCTTGTCGAGGTTGCCGTGCATGCGAGCTAGATCATGTCCCAGCCAGAGTCCCTGCGGAGTGGAGTTCACCACCTCCGTCGTTGTTTCGCTGCTACGAGTTGTTTCGCTGCTAGCATAGAGCAAGTGTAGTATCGCATGCTTAGTGTCGCCGTGCTGATGTGCTTCTTTGTAACATCAGACCCTTGTATTATTATTCTTGTAATAAGAGCTGATTTGTTCTATGTCAAGCAGTGTCGTATTCTAGAGACTTCTCCTCGATCTCTGGGCTGGAATACGGGGCATTCCGGTTTCTCTGAGCTGGGGTGCCACAGCGCTTGGTATCAGAGCAAATTTGGCTGTAGGACGCCCTAGTCAGCGTGAGCGGTAGAAACCGGTAGTAATCGGTAGTTTAAAGTCCGGCTTGTTTATTGCATTTGGTTGTTGCATTTGTTTGCTGCATAGCATGCATATAGCCTTATTATTTGTTACTAACGGTTTATCTGGTGAGTGTAGCTGGTATCAGCTCGGATCCACTACAGCTCAGCCTTTGCATTTGTCCAGTTTTCTTTTCTTGCTTGTTCTTCGGTGTTGGTGTCATTTCTGTCCCAGCAGAGTGATGCCAAGTGATCTCGACACTGTTTGCAAAGATGGTGCTCAGGTATCGTGCTAAATTCCTTCCTTCAGCCCCATTTTGCTTCGGTGGTAGACATGCTTCTACCCCGGATCGTTCTTTTTCTTGTCGTGTTGGCAACCCTTAATGGTCTTAGTCATCAAGAAAGGGCAATGCTAGCAGACTCAGTTTCCCCGCTATCCTTATTTCTTGGACGAGTACGGATATTTTCCGTTCGTTGATGATAATGTGGTCGCGACATTCGTGTCCTGCTACATGGTTACCATGTACGTCCTCGCCTCCGAGCTAGTCCAGGTTGCTACCTGGCTAAGCTAGCACTTGGTGTAGCGTTGTTTACACCAATTCTTCCACACATTTTTTCGTCCTCGTGCACATCGTCACAACATGCTAGATCGTAGTACCGGAGATCCCGCGAGATTTGTGTGCTTAAGTAGGCATGCATATTGTGTGACTAGCAGTAATATGTGACCTTGTTTGTGTGTGAATTGATTGTTGTGTGCTTTTGTTTAGTTGAGTTTTCTTTTGCTTCTTTCTTTTGGGCCCCGGTGTTACATTATTTTCTTCCCCTATAATGAGTTTCTCATCAACCAACACCGGACTCGAAGAAGCAACAAGGAGTTTTATTTGGAAACTCAGCTAAACAGAATGGAATTCTTAGCCGACTGCAGTGAAATGTGAAAAAAATCTGATCTTAAGGTTGATAATCAGTTTTGCATTAGTGGGCACTCCACCAGTATGGATAAAATCAAGTCTACATCAGTACAAACTCCACACAGCAGTAATGATCCAGCCAGCAGAAAGCCAAGTCAGATGCAAGACCAGCGGTATATTTTTCAGTCAAAGGTATGGGTCAAATGCAAAGTTTTGGATCAGCAATAAATGATACTTTAAATATGTTATACTCCAAGAGAAAGTCAGGATGTGGTATGCTCAAGGAAGTCAGTCAAACAAATTTTCGTATGCAAATAATCAGCCATAGAAGATTATGGACGTGTGTGTAGATTGCAGTCTGCATATTAGTATGCAGCTTTGGATGTAAGAAACTCAGTCTTCTTCCACACGTTATCAGAAGAAATTTATGATGCAAGGCTCCTCAATTTTCCTCAGCATAATATGTGAACAATGTCCAGTCCAAGATACCCGGTCTTTCTCAACAAGATACCTCGGTAAAAGCTTCTGACAGACGGAAATGAATTTTTCTCAACAAGCAAACCCGAGGAGAAGCTTCTCAAGTACAAAACTCAAGCTTCTCCAGCACAATAATCAGACCAAGCTTCGTGTGTAAGCTATAGAGCCTTTTCCTGCACGATACCCAGACAAAAGATTTGAGCAGAAGCTAACGAGTCCTCCTCAGCAAGCTACTCAGATGGCTTCTCTCATAAGCCACTCAGTCCATGTTAGTACCACACTATTACACCGTCCTCAGAGATTATATGATGAGTTGCCAATATATGGCAGTATCGCTCAAGAATCAGACTCGCAACATTTTTGTCGGAAGCACAAATCAGTCAAGGCATAGGTCTTCTTCAGAAATCAAGTGTCCGATTACGGATCTTTCCGCATATATGGTGAACATGTATCCCCAGTCATATCAGTCACTCATATGAGATGCGGCAAGGATCCAACAGATATACCTAAGGAAAGTAAGGATTCAACAACCTCATGACTCAAGTAAAGGAAAATAAGCAGAGATACATCTCATGAATTACAAGGATACAGATATGGGGATGACATCACAGAATCCACGGTCTTGACAATGGTCATCAAGACCATTATTCCCGCACCAGAGAAGGTGATATCATGAAACCTTGTCACCTTGTTGTATGCTTGGACTCAGCAACGAGCTTCGTACAGCTACAAACCCCGGGTATATGTCATATGTGTGCGGACCCAGGTCAGAAAACAGGCACAAGGAATAATGTAAAAAATATTGCACTAATCACATCCATGGTCATACAAAGAATCAAGGACAGGTGTGGCCAAGTTATTTCAGTAAGATATCTTAACCAAGAAAATCATGACCGTTAAAGGGTGAGACTGACAGCAAAGGTATGATGATTTTTGCACGAACATCAGGGTCCAGATACCCAAATCAGTTGGAGGCCGTAATTCCATATGGAGCCACAAAGGCATACCTTCAGAGGATTGCTCTGTTCTACAAGGATTTCATATTCCGCTGACCCGCTTGAAATGGTTAGTGCGGAATATCCAAGTCTGTTCTGTCAGATCCAAGATTTCTTTGCAACCTCAGCGGCAGTGTTAAAACATACCACAACGTATTACCAAAGATGGGTATACCGACAAAATGAGAAAGTCAAAAGCCGAATAATCAGCTCAGCCCCTGTATACTCGCCGACGGAATCAAGAACACGGTCAGTCTGTCAGGAAAACATTTGTTCGTCAGCCCCGTGTCGGGCAAAGTCTCAAGATGTAAATATTTGAGGTATGACATAGCTATAACTCCATACACCGTTATATTGCTCCTGACAAGAGGCACTTAGATATTTGGTACATATCTCATGCTCGAGACAAAGAAATAAATCAAAATCAGTACCACCTATGAGCAGTCCGATCCCGTCAGAAGATGGCCATGATTAATTCTAAGCATTTATTGAACCCAGAAGGCATGCATTTATTTGAAGCAACCCCGTGACAAAAGTAAAAAGGTTTTCATGACCAAAGGAAATTTATGCTCAGATTAATTGGATATCACCGCAGATATGACAGAATCAACGTCAGCAAAAAGAAATTGGTATATGAGCAAAAACCCATCAGAATTTGGGGAAAGGTGAAGCAAGCCACCCCAAAGCAAGGTAAGTTGATCATCTGAAATTCTTGGGGGAACAATAAATAAAGGAAAAAGGATACCCTAGTTGGAAACGGTATCCTCAAGTCATACTTGTTCCCAGAGCAACTAAATCTCGAGGACGAGATTTCTTTAAGGGGGTAAGAAATGTAACATCCTGGATTTTGGCCCTTTTCTTTTTCTTTTGGTTTATTTAGTTTTTGCTCTGTTTTTCTTTTTGGAGTGGTTCCGTGGCCTTGCCACCTGGGAAATCATCCTCATTTCCCCTCCCAAGTGGATAATCATCCTCAAAACCTTGCCAAGATCATGTCACTTCACTCCTTAACCAAACCCTAATTTCTTTTTCTCAGGAATGTTCCTTTTTCTATAAAAGGAATAACCCTATCTGCCCTAGGTTGTGAAGCAACCTATATTTCTGTCCATCCAAAAATTCCCAAATAATTCTCATAATTTATTTGGATCATATGTTGCTCAAATATGCCCAAACTTTCCTATCTTAGCACAAGAATAATTCCCCAATAATTATTCTTCATTTCTGACCAGAGGGGCACTTTGTGAAGGAAGTGCCACCTATCCTTTCCTGATTGCTCCCAAATCTTTTGGTAATTCTCTTAAGTCCAAATAATTGCATCATGCCAAAATTCAACTTTGTTTGCCTAGTCAATCTTCCTCAGCAATTTTTCAAACTTTCTGTCAGACAGAAGGCATTGTGAAGGAATTACTAGCTAGGTGTTTCCAAATGAGTTGAAACTTTGCACACTCCTTCATGTTCCCATATTATCACACTCATCCTAATTTCAGCCCCATCCAATCATCTATGTGAGCACATGATCAAATCTTTGCTTCAGGCAAAATTTTCAGGTTGTGAAGCAAGTGCATTTATATTGCTTCAAAAATCCTGATAAATTACCAGATCATTCTCCTACCTATATAACTTCTCCCCACCAAATTTAGCACCATTTCACCTAGCCAATATTTCTCCAAAATTCTTGCAAGATTCTGGTCAGTGAAGATAGCTGTGAAGGAAGTACCATTTTGGTGAATCCAATTGGTATGAAATTGTTACAGCTTCTTACTATGACCAAATGGCTAAGCCTTGCCAAATTTGAGCTCAATTTGATGCTCCATGTGAGTGCATCATCCAAATCTTATTTGTGGACCTAAAATGCAGTTATGAAGCAACTATATTCATTAATGGTCCTAATCCTCTCCAAGTTACCAGGGTGAAATTCCTTCTTTACCTAAACCTCGTACACAACTCCTTTGCTCTCAATCACTTTCATGTTGATCATCAGTGCTCACCCAAGTTTACTGCAGTAAACTTCAGAGGGTGATTACCATTTAACTAGAGCAGTTTTTATCGATCTACCACCGTAGTTGCAACCTACCTTGGATGAACTTACCCGTAGACAACAATTTCCAGCGCATCTCCCCCGCTACATGCCAGTGCACGCGGTGACCGCGTTAATGGCATCACTATGCACGCGCTCTGTGTGCAGTGGCCGCGTCCAGTGGTCGTTTGTGCTTCGGCACCGCCTCCTCTCGTCGTCTTCGCGCGCGTGAGCATGTCCCTTGGCTGCGCCTCATCGTCGCCATTTCCCTGGACCCCTCTCCCCCTCCGGCAGCTTCCTCACCGACGCTCGTCCATGGGCGAACAGTGGCGGTTTGGCTCTATTCGTCGCCGTCTTCTTCCTCCATGTGCTCCTTTGTCCTTCTCCTCCCCGTGAGCTCTCCCCCGTGCCTCCCTCGTTGACTGCCTCTGAGCTCATGCACGTGCACATGCGTCCACGGCGCCGGCCACACGTCCGCGGCGACGACAGCACGACACACCCCTCCCCTTGGCTATTTAAGCATCACCGCGCGCCCTCGACCTCACCAAGCCACTCCTTGACCTTCCAGGACCCCGTCCCACTACTCTCCCAAGCTCAAAGAGCTCTCCGCTTCCCTCCATGGCCGCCATGACCGCCTCGAGTCTCCTCCTAAATTGGCTCGAAGCCGAGCCCCACTCCACTCCCTCCCTCCACCAGAGCAACTCCCGCAGTCCACCCAAGCCCCTCCGCCCTTCTCCTACTCCTCCGGTGGCTTCTAGCCGCGAGCCCCACCGGCGCCCAACGCTTCTATCCGCCACCGTGCAAACCCTGCCCGACCCCATCCTCTTCGGTGTGCGCCACTGGCTCAGACCGACGCAGCTCTCCGCGCTGAGCTCGTCGGTAGGCGGAGCGTCGTCGGAGGCCCTCTGTGGCGCCGGCAATTGCCGCCCGACGCCGGCGGCCTCCCTCTTCCTCGCGGGCGAGCATGATGGAGAAGAAGACGACCGAGTCACCTTGCCAGCTGGCCGTAGGCCCCGCGGACCCCACCTATTAGCCGCACGTCCGTTGACCCCGCGCAGATGATGTGGATAAGTGGAGACGTACTCCTTGTGAGTACGCTTTCCCTTGTTGAAAGTGTCTTCTGCTTCCTCTTTGGGCCGGAGTACGTTTTCATCTCTGGAAAACATATTACCATAAATTGCGCTTTCTGTTGTTTTTTCCAGGCCCAGTTTGTAAAGATTTTTCTTGCAGATGGGTCCCTGGCAGAAAACACTTCATATCTTTTTATTCCTAACTCCAAATGAGGTGTATCCAAAGCCCACTTCTTCGTATCATCGAGCCCGTGCTGTTGGTCACATGTTCAACATGTTTTGACATTTTGAAAATGACCATTTTCCCCTGCCCTTATCCAGCCCCCTCCGAGAGAGAACGTTTTCCGGTGATTCGTTCTGCGAGCTTCTCGCACTTTCTCTCGGTGATTTCTTCCACCCCAGGAAAGCCAAACCCTCCATTTGCATGATTGCAATGCAGTGACATGGTTTATTTATTTGAACTTGTTTAAAATATTGCATTAGCTATGTATGATTTGTTCATGGCATTTCTAGGAGTATTGTTTTGATCTTGATATTGCCATGATATTGCCTGGAGTTCTAGGACTTATGTGGATGACATGTGCCTTTGGATTCTTAGTGGCTATTATGATTATTTTCATGATGGTATCTGGTATTATTTTGGAGTATTACTTTGGATATCATGTTGCCTTTGGATTATTAGTGGCTAGTATTATTTTCATCATGATGCTAGATAATATTATGTTTGGAGTATGATGTTGGAGATGATGCTTGCATGTGTATCATATTTGGATAGTTAGTTCTTGATATTTGAGTAGTAGTTTTATCGTTCTTGGATTCATTAGGACAGTAGTGTTATGTTGTCCTCAGAGTATTTTGGTAAGATGATACTAAGCTTTGGATTATTTGTTGGATATTGCTATGACTGGGATTATAGTTTGATAGTTGATATCGGAGTATGAGTTATCACAGTTATATTTTTGGGAATAAATTCCGTCATTAAGTTGGTCAGGTGCCACCAAACCGGACTTTCTCTAGTGCAACCACATTTGCCTTTATGGGAAGGGCCTAATGCGATGTTATTGTCATGCCTCTTGCCGGTGCCTCCAACGAGGGATGGTTATGGGCACGCGCTACCCTGATCAGGTAGGCGGGCATAAGCCTTGTGTGCCCATTGTTGTTGTTATGTGCACATGTTCCCGTTTGGGACGGTTTATTGTTTTGGCCACGACGGTGGCCGTTGGTGTCTTTGGTAGACACGGGGCCACCCAGGACTAGCCCAGCGGGGAGTGAGTCGGAGTGGCCGGGAGAGTGTCATGGCAGTAGATCGGTTTTGTCGGAACGCCGTTGGTCCACCCGAATGGGAGTGCGAGGCCATGGGTTCCGTGGTGTGGGTATAGTGCGCTACCTCTACAGAGTGTGTTTGTTTAAAGTATCGATAGCCGTGTCCTTGGTCATGGGCATGGGTTCGTACTAGGTCACACCGTTTGATCAACACTCACATGACGGAATGACTTATATGTTGATATTTTGAGCAGTACAGATTGGCAGGATGTTGATGATGATGTTGGAGACCAAGTGTTGGTCATGGTAGTGATCGCCGGAAATATCACTATTTGAGACCAAGTGTTGGTCATGGTAGTGATCGCCGGAAAGATCACCATTTGAGACCAAGTGTTGGTCATGGTTGTGATCGCCGGAAATATCACCGTTTGGTTTTGATCACGAGGTGATCGAGATGGTATGTTTGCCAGGAGAGATATGGTTATGAAGATCTAAGATGGTGATTTATCAATATTGTATCAGTTTCATACCATGCTTAGTAGTTGCTTCATCATGGTAGTTGTTAATTAATTTACCTGCTAATGCTATGTTATTGTTTTGCCTTGATGTTTATGGTTGTTGTGAGCTTGCAAGTACATTCAATGTACTAACCTGGCGTGTCATGCCAGATTGCAGGTGATGCCATGATTGCTTGATTGCTTGTCGAGGTTGCCGTGCGTGCGAGCTACATCGTGTCCCAGCCAGAGTCCCTGCGGAGTGGAGTTCACCACCTTCGTCGTCGTTCCACTGCTAGAAGTATTCCGCTGCTAGCATAGAGCAAGTGTAGTATCGCATGCGTAGTGTCGCCGTGCTGATGTGCTTCTTTGTAACATCAGACCCTTGTATTATTATTCTTGTAATAAGAGCTGATTTGTTCTATGTCAAGCAGTGTCGTATTCTAGAGACTTCTCCTCGATCTCTGGGCTGGAATACGGGGCGTTCCGGTTTCTCTGAGCCGGGGTGCCACACGAGTAGAACACAAAGAAATTGTGGGCGTGGGTATATACATATTGCTTGCCGTCACTAGTTGACTCTTGATTCAACGACATTGTTGGATGAAGCGGCCCAGACCGACATTACGCGTACGCTTACGCGAGACTGGTTCTACAGACGTGCCTCGCACACAGGTGGCTAGTGGGTGTATGTTTCTCCAGCTTTAGTTGAATCGGATTCAATGAACATGTTTCTTTCTGAAGATCAAAAAGCAATCACTATACCGCATTGTGGTTTTTTGATGCGTAGGTTAGAACGGTTCTTGCTCAGCCCATAGCAGCCACATAAAACTTGCAACAACAACAAAGTACATGACATCTAACTTGTTTTTGCAGGGCATGTTGTGATGTGATATGGTCAAGAAATGATGCTAAATTTTATTGTATGAGATGATCATATTTTGTAACACAGTTATCGGCAACTGGCAGGAGCCATATGGTTGTCTCTTTATTGTATGAAATGCAATCGCCATGTAATTGCTTTACTTTATCACTAAGCTATAGCAATAGTCGTGGAGGCAATAGTTGGCGTGACGACAATGATGCTTCGATGGAGATCAAGGTGTCAAGCCGGTGACGATGGTGATCATGATGGTGCTTTGGAGATGGAGATCAAAGGCACAAGATGATGATGGCCATATCATATCACTTATATTGATTGCATGTGATGTTTATCTTTTATGCATCTTATTTTGCTTAGATTGGCGGTAGCATTATAAGATGATCTCTCACTAAATTTCAAGGTATAAGTGTTCTCCCTGAGTATGCACCGTTGCGAAAGTTCGTCGTGCCGAGACACCACGTGATGATCGGGTGTGATAAGCTCTACGTTCACATACAACAGGTGCAAGCCAGTTTTGCACACGCAGAATACTCGGGTTAAACTTGACGAGCCTAGCATATGCAGATATGGCCTCAGAACACTGTGGACCGAAAGGTCGAGCGTGAATCATATAGTAGATATGATCAACATAGTGATATTCACCATTGAAAACTACTCCCTCTCACGTGATGATCGGACATGGTTTAGTTGATGTGGATCACGTTATCACTTAGATGATTAGAGGGATGTCTATCTAAGTGGGAGTTCTTAAAGCAATTTGATTAATTGAACTCTAATTTATCATGAACTTAGTACCTGATAGTATTTTGCATGTCTATGTTGTTGTAGATAGATGGCCCGTGATGTTGTTCCGTTGAATTTTAATGTGTTCCTTGAGAAAGCAAAGTTGAAAGATGATGGTAGCAATTACACGGACTGGTTCCGTAACTTGAGGATTATCCTCATTGCTGCATAGAAGAATTACGTCCTGGAAGCACCGCTAGGTATACCACCCGCGCCAGCAACTGCAGACATTGTGAATGCCTGGCAGTCACGTGTTGATGACTACTTGATAGTTCAGTGTGCCATGCTTTACGGCTTAGAACCGGGACTTCAATGATGTTCTGAACGTCATGGAGCATATGAGATGTTCCAGGAGTTGAAGTTAATATTTCAAGCAAATGCCCAGATTGAGAGATATGAGGTCTCCAATAAGTTCTATATGCAAAATGGAGGAGAATAGTTCTGTCAGTGAACATATACTCAAAATGTCTGGGTACTGCAATCACTTAATTCAACTGGGAGTTAATCTTCTGGATGATAGTGTCATTGACAGAATTCTTCAATCACTGCCACCAAGCTATAAGAGCTTCGTGATGAACTATAATATGCAAGGGATGGATAAGACTATTCCCGAGCTCTTCGCAATGCTAAAAGTTGCGGAGGTAGAAATCAAGAAGGAGCATCAAGTGTTGATGGTCAACAAGACCACCAGTTTCAAGAAAAAGATTAAAGGGAATAAGGGGAACTTCAGGAAGAATGACAAGCAAGTTGCTGCTCAAGTGAATAAACCCAAGTCTGGACCTAAGCCTGAGACTGAGTGCTTCTATTGTAAAGGGACTGGTCACTGGAAACGGAACTGCCCCAAGTATTTGGCGGATAAGAAGGATGGTGATATGTCTTCAACGTATCTATAATTTTTGATTGTTCCATGCTATTATATTATCTGGTTTGGATGTTAATGGGCTTATTTATACACTTTTATATTATTTTTGGGACTAACCTACTAACCCAAGGCCTAGTGCAACTTGCTGTTTTTTTGCCTATTTCAGTGTTTCGCAGAAAAGGAATACCAAACGGAATCCAAACGGAATGAAACCTTCGGGAGAGTTATTTTTGGAACAAACGTGATCCGGGGGACTTGGAGTGGACGTCAAGAAACAAACGAGGCGGCCACAAGGCAGGGGGCGCGCCTACCCCCTGGGCGCGCCCTCCACCCTCGTGGGCCCTTCGTAGCTCCACCGACCTACTTCTTCCTCCTATATATACCCATATACCCCAAAAACATCCAGGAGCACCACGAAACCCTATTTCCACCGCCACAACCTTCTGTACCCAAGAGATCCCATCTTGGGGCGTTTTCCGGAGCTCCGCCGGAGGGGGAATCGATCACGGAGGGCTTCTACATAAACACCATAGCCTCTCCGATGATGTGTGAGTATTTTACCTCAGACCTTCGGGTCCATAGTTATTAGCTAGATGGCATCTTCTGTCTCTTTGGATCTCAATACAAAGTTCTCCTCGATCTTCTTGGAGATCTATTTGATGTAACTCTTTTTGCGGTGTGTTTGTCGACATCCGATGAATTGTGGGTTTATGATCAAGTTTATCTATGAACAATATTTGATTCTTCTTTGAAATCTTTTATGTATGATTAAGTTATCTTTGCAAGTCTCTTCGAATTATCAGTTTGGTTTGGCCTACTAGATTGATCTTTCTTGCAATGGGAGAAGTGTTTAGCTTTGGGTTCAATCTTGCGGTGTCCTTTCCAAGTGACAGCAGGGGCAGCAAGGCACGTATTGTATTGTTGCCATCGAGGATAAAAAGATGGGGTTTATATCATATTGCTTGATTTTATCCCTACATCATGTCATCTTGCCTAATGCGTTACTCTGTTCTTATGAACTTAATACTCTAGATGCATGCTAGATAGCGGTCGATGTGTGGAGTAATAGTAGTAGATGCAGAATCGTTCCGGTCTACTTGTCGCGGACATGATGCCTATATACATGATCATGCCTAGATATTCTCATAATTTTGCACTCTTCTATCAATTGCTTGACAGTAATTTGTTCACCCATCGTAATACTTATGCTATCTTGAGAGAAGCCACTAGTGAAACCTATGGGCCCCGGGTCTATCTTTTATCATATAAGTTTCCAATCTATTTTATTTTGCAATCTTTACTTCAATCTATATCATAAAAATACCAAAAATATTTATCTTATTATTATTATCTCTATCAGATCTCACTCTCGTAAGTGACCGTGAAGGGATTGACAACCCCTTTATCGCGTTGGTTGCGAGGTTCTTATTTGTTTGTGTAGGTACGAGGGACTTGCATGTAATCTCATACTGGATTGATACCTTGGTTCTGAAAAACCGAGGGAAATACTTATGCTACTTTGCTGCATCACCCTTTCCTCTTCAAGGGAAAACCAACGCAGTGCTCAAGAGGTAGCAGATGGCAAGGTGAACAAAGTTATATGTGACATACATGTTATTGATGTGTACCTTACTAATGCTCGCAGTAGCACCTGGGTATTTGATACTGGTTCTATTGCTAATATCTGCAACTCGAAACAGGGACTACGGATTAAGAGAAAATTGGCTAAGGACGAGGTGACGATGCGTGTGGGAAATGGTTCCAAATTCGATGTGATCGCGGTCGGCATGCTACCCCTACATCTACCTTCGGGATTAGTTTAGACCTAAATAATTGTTATTTGGTGCCAGCGTTGAGCATGAACATTATATCTGTATCTTGTTTGATGGGAGATGGTTATTCATTTAAATCTGAGAATAACGCTTGTTCTATTTATATGAGTAATATCTTTTATGGTCATGCACCCTTGAAGAGTGGTCTATTTTTGATGAATCTCGATAGTAGTGATACACATATTCATAATATTGAAGCCAAAAGATGCAGAGTTGATAATGATAGTGCAACTTATTTGTGGCACTGCCGTTTAGGTCATATTGGTGTAAAGCGCGTGAAGAAACTCCATTCTGATGGAATTTTGGAATCACTTGATTATGAATCACTTGGTACTTGCGAACCATGCCTCATGGGCAAGATGACTAAAACGCCGTTCTCCGAAATAATGGAGCGAGCAACAGATTTGTTGGAAATCATACATACTGATGTATGTGGTCCAATGAATATAGAGGCTCGCGGCGGGTATCGTTATTTTCTCACCTTCACAGATGATTTGAGCAGATATGGGTATATCTACTTGATGAAACATAAGTCTGAAAACATTTGAAAAGTTCAAAGAATATCAGAGTGAAGTGGAAAATCATCGTAACAAGAAAATAAAGTTTCTACGATCTGATCGTGGAGGAGAATATTTGAGTTACGAGTTTGGTCTTCATTTGAAACAATGCGGAATAGTTTGGCAACTCATGCCATCCGGAACACCACAGCGTAATGGTGTGTCCGAACGTCATAACCGTACTTTACTAGATATCACTACAAAAAAATACACTTCCGTGATGATACGTGTTTGTCACAGTAGGTCACGTTTTCTGTCATGCATGTACATCCATGACAATTTTATGACAGAATCAAGATAGTCATACATGTGCTGTCGTAGAAGTGTTCCATGACATTACCAAAATTATCATCACGGAAGTGTCCACTTCCATGACGATAAATCGCGCGTCACAGAAGTGCTTTCGTCAAGGGTGGCCGACACGTGGCATCTACTGTAACGGAACGCCGTTAAGCTATCGGGTCCGGTTTTGGATCCGATAACCCATTAACAGCCCCAACCAATGGGGATTTTCCATGTGTAAAATCATCATTGGCTGGAGGAAACACGTGTCGGCTCACTGTTGGGACAGATGTCATCCACTCATTGGACCCAAAGCACCTATGATACGTCGACACGTGGCACAGCCCAACAGAGGCCCATTCCTATGAAAAGGCCGGCTTGTTTGACTTGGTGAAAAGGTGGCGGGCCGGCCCACGACAAGCCTGTTAACGGCCTGTTCGCATAAAGCCCATTTATAGCCCGCTAACCTAGGGCCCGTTTACGGCCTATCCGAATTAGGCCCAGTATCATCATCTGGGCCGTCCAATATAATTCCAGCCTGTTTTAACTTCCGGCCCATGTATGGCCCATGGCGTCTTTCGGCCCATATGAGGCCCTTAGTAACTCTCGACCCATTAACGGCCTGTGGTACAACTGGCCCGTAATGAACAGTGTATCACTTTATACCCATTAACGGCATGTGGTGAAACTGGCCCGTAATGAACAATGTATCACTTTATACCCAGTAACGACCCATTATTCCGTTGGGCCGTTTCCAGCCCATGTTATCTTTCGGCCTTCTCAGGGCCCATTTATTCTTGGGCTCATTTCCAGCATTCGTTTACTTACGGCTCGTTACTGTCATTTTCTGCTTGTGGGCGAAATTCAACCCGTGGTTACAGTCGGCCCGTTTGTGGCCCGTTAATACGTTGGGCCGTTTTCATAACGTCATCAAATACGGTCGATTAACGACGGCCCATTATGGTTGGTGAGGGAGTCCTGGATTAGGGGGTCTCCGGACAACCGGACTATCTCCATTGGCTGGATTGTTAGACTATGAAGATACAAGATTGAAGACTTCGTCTCGTGTCCGGATGGGACTCTACTTGGCGTGGAAGGCAAGCTAGGCAATACGGATATGGATATCTCCTCCTTTGTAACCGACCTTGTGTAACCCTAACCCTCTCCGGTGTCTATATAAACGAAGGGTTTTAGTCCGTAGGACAACAATCATAACATACAATCATACCATAGGCTAGCTTCTAGGGTTTAGCCTCTCTGATCTCGTGGTAGATCTACTCTTGTACTACCCATATCATCAATATTAATCAAGCAGGACGTAGGGTTTTACCTCCATCAAGAGGGCCCGAACCTGGGTAAAACATCGTGTCCCCTGCCTCCTGTTACCATCCAGCCTAGACGCATAGTTCGGGACCCCCTACCCGAGATCCGCCGGTTTTGACACCGACATTAGTGCTTTCATTGAGAGTTCCTCTGTGTCGTTGCCATTAGGCTTGATGGCTCCTACTATCATCGATAGCAATGCGGTCCAGGGCGAGACTTTTCTCCCCGGACAGATCTTCGTATTCGGCGGCTTTGCACCGCGGGCTAATTCGCTTGGCCATCTGGAGCAGATTGAAAGCTACGCCCCTGGCCATCAGGTCAGATTTGGAAGTTTGAACTACACGGACGACATCCGCGGAGACTTGATCTTCGACTGGTTCGAGCAACAGCCGGGCGCGCCACACTGTCGCGATGGGTATGACCTAGCTCTGCCGCCGAATAGTACCCCAGAGGCTACGCCCGCATCAGCTCCGACCCTTAGCTCGGAGCCAACTGCGCCAGTCAAGGACGGGTGGTTAGACATCGCCTCAGGGGCTGCAGTCTCAACGGCGATCGAGCCAAACACCAGCATAATCCTGTGCGCAGCCCGTGACTCCAAGGTGCCGGACTCTTCTTCTGACTCCGAACCATCCGCGCCCCTGGCAATCGAATCCAATTGGGCGCCGATCATGGAATTCACCGCCGCGGATATCTTTCAACACTCGCCCTCTGGCGACATTCTGAATTCACTAAGGTCTCTCTCTTTGTTAGGAGAGCCCTGGTCGGATTATGGCCAACAGGATTGGGATGCGGACAACGAAGAAATTCGACGCCCACCCACCACCCACTTCATAGCCACTGTCGATGATTTAATCGACATGCTCGACTTCGACTCCAAAGACATCGACGGTATGGACGACGATGTAGGAGACGAACATGAATCAGCACCTATAGGGCATTGGAAGGCCACCTCGTCATATGACATATACATGGTGGATACACCCAGCGAAGGCAATGGCGACGAGATAGCGGAGGATGACCCCTCCAAGAAGCAACCCAAGCGCCGACGTCAGTGGCGCCGCTCTAAGTCCCGCCAAAGCAAAAGTGGTGATACCGACACAGGAGATAATAACACCCCGGATAGTGCCGAAGACAACAACAATCCCCTCCAGCAAGATTTAGAGCAGGAGGATGAAGGAGCCAGCTCTCCTGAGAGAGCGGCAGACGGAGAGGAGGAGGATGATCACATGCCCCCCTCCGAAGACGAGGCAAGCCTCGGCGATGATGAATTCGCCGTACCAGAGGATCCCGTCGAACAAGAGCGCTTCAAGCGCCGGCTTATGGCCACGGCAAACAGCCTGAAGAAAAAGCAGCAGCAGCTTCAAGCTGATCAAGATCTGCTAGCTGACAAATGGACTGAAGTCCTTGCGGCCGAGGAATATAAACTCGAGCGTCCCTCCAAGAGTTACCCAAGGCGCAGGTTACTACCCCGACTGGAGGAAGAAGCGTATGATACGGCTGATCGGCCACCTCATGGCCGCGATAGAGAGGCATTCCAGCCAAAAGCTCAGCCTCCACCCCAACGCCATTCAAATAAAAAGGCATGGGGAGATACGCCAGACCCGCGAGACATATTGGAGGACAAGGCAAAGCATTCAAGATCGATCGACGGATCACGAGGGTGCACCACTCTGCGAGACGACAAACGTCACGCCGGATACAGTAAAAGCAAATCCGGCCGGGCCGAACACAGCGGGCAAGACCCATTAGAGCTGCGTCGCGATATAGCCCAATACAGAGGCGCCACACACCCCTTATGCTTCACAGACGAAGTAATGGAACATCAATTCCCAGAAGGTTTCAAACCTGTAAATATTGAATCATACGACGGCACAACAGATCCCGCAGTATGGATTGAGGATTTCCTCCTCCACATCCAACATGGCCCGCAGCGATGACTTACACGCCATCAAATACCTCCCACTAAAGCTCAAAGGACCAGCGCAGCATTGGCTTAATAGCTTGCCAGCGGATTCCATTAGCTATTGGGAAGATCTGGAGGCCGCATTCCTCGACAACTTTCAGGGCACTTATATGCGACCACCAGACGCCGATGATTTAAGCCACATAATTCAGCAGCCAGAAGAGTCGGCCAAGCAATTCTGGACTCGGTTCCTTACAAAGAAAAATCAAATCGTCAACTGTCCGGATGCGGAGGCCTTAGCGGCTTTCAAGCACAACATCCGAGACGAGTGGCTAGCCCGGCACCTTGGTCAGGAAAAGCCGAAATCTATGGCAGCTCTCACGATGCTCATGACCCGCTTTTGTGCGGGAGAAGACAGCTGGCTGGCTCGCAGTAATAACATATCAAAGAACCATGGTACCTCAGATACCAAGGACGGCAATAGCAGGTCACGTCGCAACAAGCATAAGCGCCACATTAACAGCGAAAATACTGAGGATACGGTCAATGCCGGATTCAAAGGCTCTAAACCCGGTCAGCGGAAAAAGCCATTCAAACAAAGAACGCCGGGTCCGTCCAGCTTGGATCGTATACTCGATCGCTCATGTCAAATACATGGCACCCCAGACAAGCCAGCCAATCACACCAACAGGGATTGTTGGGTGTTCAAGCAGGCCAGCAAGTTAATTGCCGAAAACAAGGACAAGGGGCCACATAGCGATGATGAGGAGGAGCCCCGGCAGCCGCACACTGGAGGACAGAAGAGGTTTCCCCCGCAAGTGCGGACGGTGAACATGATATACGCAACCCACATCCCCAAGAGGGAGCAGAAGCGTGCACTCAGGGACGTATATGCGTTGGAGCCAGTCGCCCCAAAGTTCAACCCTTGGTCCTCCTGTCCGATCACCTTCGATCACAGGGACCACCCACTAGTATCCGTCATGGCAGATTCGCCGCACTGGTCCTAGACCCAATCATCGACGGATTTCACCTCACTCGAGTCCTTATGGACGGCGGCAGCAGCCTGAACCTGCTTTATCAGGACACAGTGCACAAAATGGGTATAGACCCCTCAAGGATAAAACCCGCAAAAACGACCTTTAAGGGCGTCATTCCAGGCGTAGAGGCCCATTGCACAGGCTCAATTACACTGGAAGTGGTCTAAGGATCCCTGGATAACTTCCGAAGCAAAGAGTTAATCTTTGATATAGTCCCGTTCCATAGTGGTTATTACGCGCTGCTCGGGCGAACCGCATTTGCTAGATTCAATGCGGTACTGCATTATGCATACCTCAAGCTCAAGATGCCAGGACCTCGCGGAGTTATTACAGTCAATGGAAGCACAGAGCGCTCTCTCCGAACAGAGGAGCACACCGCGGCCCTCGCAGCAGAAGCGCAAAGCAGCCTCTCAAGGCAATCAACCAGTTCGGCGTTTCAAAGCCCGGACACCTTCAAGCGCGCTCGGGGCAATCGGCAAATAGACCGCCGGATGCGATCTGAGCTCGTGTAGCAATACGGCGGCCACCCCAATCCCAGCCCAACGGCGATATTCGTGCCACGCGTACATAATTACGCATTAAAAATACCATGGGCACAGGTGGGGAGGGGGGCACAACTGCGGCACGCCCCAAAACGCGGCTTAAACCGCAGTAGGGGCTTCCCGTTTGGTTATTTTTCTTTTTCTTTCAGGACCTTAATCTCTGGAAACACTGTCTGGCAGCACTATTGCCGAACACATGATGCAGCAACCAAGGAGGCAGACAACTACGTCATACCACGGAATTCCCAGGTTGATTACAGTAACGAGCGAAATATTCGATTTCATATCATTCCTCAGCTTGCCCTTGGAAGGGACATAGTGCTACTATTTGCTTATCGCACTATCCGTATCACTCTGCTTTAACACAATTTTTCAATAAACAATGCATGACATTACGACCATTATTGCATTTTTGTTATATATATGTATATATATCTATGTGTTCATTAATGACGCCTTGCAACCGTACACTCTGGTACGGCCAATACACCAGGGGCTTACGTACCCCACAATGCGGTGTGAAAAGTCCGAACACTTTCACAAGTGCGGCACCCCGAACTTATAGCATTATATGCATCAGCTCCGAATCATGTCTTTGGTCAAATGTTGGGTTTGCCCGACTCCTATGTTTTAGTACCTTATGTTCCGCTCTATCGGCTAAGGTAGCGCTAGGAGAACTACTGCGATTGTGCCCCGGTTCTGTCGGGCTGAGCACCTCAGTAGAGAAAGCTAAAACTGACTGTCATGATAAGGCGAGAGACTAGTCGCTGTTCGGCGAGGTTTTTCGAGTCCCTAAAGACTTATGCCGCTTAGGGCGAGGGGCCGGCCCTGTCCGGCTTACAGGCGTGTATCGCGCCCCGAATTCGGCCTTCCGAATACCAGGGGCTTCGCCGAAATTTAAAATTATAGAATTCTATGGCTAAGTGAGAGTGATAAAGCATTATTAGTCCAGTTTCCTTGTTCGTTGTGCTGAGCACCTTCCTCGAAGGACCCAAACATGGGAACAAGAGTGCTCAGGTTTATCCCGAACACCCCAGCACTCGTGGCATGGGGGCAGAAGCCGAGGACTAGCCATCTCTCAGATTGGATAAACAACCAAACAGAAGGTAATATTTTAAATTCCAAAAAGCGTTGCATAGCGCATATGAAACAAGTTTTCATACATACAGGATAAAACGAGCAAGTCTCATTCAAATACTACATCTTTCGAACACTCGTCCGCGATGAGACGGGCGCCCGGCAGAACACCCTCGTAGTACATCTCGGGGTGGCGGTGCTCCTTGCCCTCTGGCAGCCCCTCCTTGATCAGCTTCATGGCGTCTAGCTTGACCCACTGCAATTTCACACGGGCGAAAGCCCGGCGTGCACCTTCAATGCAGACAGATCGCTTGACGACCTCCAGCCGCGGGCAGGCATCCACGAGCCGCCTTGCCAGGCCGAAGAAGCTGTTCGGAAGGGCGTCGCTAGGCCACAACCGGACTATAAAACTCTTCATGGCCTGATCGGCCGCCTTATGTAGCTCGACCATCTGCTTCAGCTGGTCGCTCATTGGCACCGGATGTTCGGCCTCAGCATACTGAGACCAGAACAGCTTCTCCATCGAGCTTCCGTCCTCGGCCTGGTAAAATTGTGCGGCATCGGACACACTGCGGGGCAAATCTGCGAATGCTCCTGAAGAGCTCCGGATCCGGGTAAGTAATCGGTAATTTACTTTTACATGCTTGCTTTGCATATAGAAAGCCTTACCCGCCGCTATCTTCTTCATCACGTCGATCTCTTGGAGGGCCTTTTGGGCTTCGGCCTTGGCACTTTTTACACTCTCGAGGGCCACGGCAAGCTCAGAATCCCGCGTCTTGGAGTCAAGCTCCAACGCCTCGTGCTTCGCCCCAAGAGCCTGGAGCTCTTGCTGCACCTCGCCCACCCGAGCCTCGTGCTTCTCTCGCTCGGTGCGCTCCTTGGCCACTGTATCTTCGGCCTTGGCCAGTGCTTGCTTCAGGGTCGCCACCTCGGTCGTGGCCCCTGGAAAACATACAATGATCCTGTCATTTTGCAATCGCGTCCCTTTTTATATATACATATCTATAGACGGGGTATTACTTACACTTGTTCTCCTCGATCTGCCTCTTGGCAAGGCCGAGCTCTTTCTTGGACCCCTCGAGGTCCTGCTTCAGTACGGCGACCTCCGCAGTTAGTGCGGCGGACGCCAGCAGCGAAGCCTGCATATGCATATTGACATACTTATATTAGACTCCTGCGATATTATTTGATCCTCTGTTTGGCTTTTCTTTGTGAACACCGAACAAAGCATCAGGGGCTACTGTCTATGCGGTAATATTTCTACTACATTTTAAAAACACTTACCTCAAAGTCTGTTAGAAGGCTGGCACCGGCTTCAGTCAATCCGCTCTTGGCGGACTGAACCTTCTGGATCACCGCACTCATGATAGTGCGGTGCACCTCATCGATGGAAGCACTGCGAAGCGCTTCCAGCAGATTGTCCGGTGCCTCTAGATGGACAGAGGTCACCGGCACAGGCGTCTTGCACCTCTTAGAAGGAGATCGCCTGCCCGAGCCCAGAACCGCTGGAGGGTCCGGCACGGTGTTCGGCTGAAGGCCGAACTCGGAGCTCTCGAGGGCCCCGTCCCCGCGGCTCCCACAGTCCGGAAGGTCGCCTTGAGGCGCATCCAGGACTGTCTCCCCTCGATCCGGTGCCTCTTGAGACAACACCTCGATGTCGTCGGCAGGATGAGGGGAGGTGGCGGTCGGGACTGGATTTCTATCCATGTCCGACAAGCCCAAGGAGCCATCCGATGACACATCGATACTGGCTCGTGGCGGCCTGCATAATTGCGTTCGGCGTTAGAGAAAGCAGTGCAACAAAGGAATCCTACGAGTTACTCTGGTATCCGAATACTTATGATCTCCCCGGGGGCTTGACCGTAGGCAACCACTCGCCTTCGCCTTCATCGGCGGCGGTGGAACTGTCCGGAAGGAGAGTCCTTCCCTTCTTGGACCCTCCGGCTTCCCTAGTTGGGGCGGCCTTCCTTTTCTTGTCTCCCCCAGTCGGTGGGGGAGCATCTTCTTCTTCTTCTTCCTCATTTTCAGGGGAAGAGTGCGCTGCAGAGTCATCGGACGGTGAGTCCGACGACGCCTGGCGTCGGGAACTCTTTCGGGTTCCCTTGGCCTTCTTGGTCTTCTTCGGCACCTTATAAGGGGCCAAAGTCAGCATCTTCGCCAGAAGAGCGTCTGCAGGGCCTTCGGGCAAAGGAGCAGGACAGTCGATTTGTCCGGCAATCTTCTGCCAGTCCTGTCAAAGGTACGGGAGTTTAGATCTCGCATAGAGTCAATCTATATAAAAAATAAGTATCCTATGAAAGGTAAAGTAGCTTACCGCACTGGCTTGGCGCTTCGCGCTGAATCCGTGATCCTCAGTAATAGGAGGAGGGACCTCGGCACTTTTGAACAGCACCCTCCAGGCGTCTTCATGAGTCATGTCTAAGAGCCTATTCAGAGTTCGGTCCTGCGCCGGATTGAACTCCCACAAGGTGAACTCCCATTGTTGGCATGGGAGTATCCGGCGGATGAGCATAACCTAGACTATGTTGACAAGCTTGAGCTTCTTGTCCACCATGTGTTGAATACATGTTTGGAGTCCGGTCAGCTCTTTCGAACTACCCCAGGACAGGCCCTTCTCTTTTCAGGAGGTGAGCCGCATGGGGATGCCAGATCGGAACTCGGGGGCCGCTACCCATGCGGGGTCGCGCGACTCGGTGATATAGAACCACCCCAATTGCCACCCCTTTATGGTTTCCACAAAGGAGCCCTTGGGCCATGTTATGTTGGGCATCTTGCCCACCATGGCGCCTCCGCACTCCGCCTGGCGGCCGCCCACCACCTTCAGCGTGACATTGAAGGTCTTCAGCCATAAGCCGAAGTGGGGCTTGATGCGGAGGAAGGCCTCGCACACGACGATAAACGCCGAGATGTTGAGGATGAAGTTCGAGGCCAGATCGTGGAAATCCAGGCCGTAATAAAACATGAGCCCCCAGACGAAGGGATGGAGAGGGAATCCCAGTCCGCGGAGGAAATGGGTGGGGAATACCACCCTCTCATGGGGCCTAGGGGTGGGGATGAGCTGCCCCTCATCTGGGAGCCGGTGCGTGATGTCGTCGGGCAAGTATCCAGCTCTCCTCAGTTTCTTGATGTCTCCCTCCGTGACGGAGGAGACCATCCACTTGCCTCCCGCTCCGGACATGATTGGAGAAGGTCTAGGTGGGAAGTGCGGACTTGGGCGCTAGAGCTCAAGTGTGCGAAAACGGATGGGTAAGGGAGGAAGAAGGCGTGGATAGAAAGGTGAATCCTTATCCCTTTATATGGGCGGACGAAACTAAGTGTCCCCACTTGCCTGGTAAAACTCGTTTATCCCCCAAGCACCGCAATTGATGGCGCGGTTGGGTTACCCACGCCCGTATTGATGAGAATCCCGTAATAAGGGGACACGATCTCTGCTTTGACAAGACGTGTCAAAAAACGGCCTCGCGTTATGCGCGGGGCTGGTTAAAAGAAATGGTTCGAATAATCGCCGGGCCGTGACATGATGTCATGCTGCCAAAACAAGCCAGCAAATTAGATCTGCAAAAATATTATTCTCTCTACGGTGGAATGTGGAACTTATTTTGCAGGGTCGGACACTATCCTCGTATTCAAATTCTTCTGTGATATATTCGGAGAAGGAACCCGCCTTGCAATGCCGAAGACAATACTGCGCGCCGGACTCATCGTCATTGAAGCCTGGTTCAGGGGCTACTGAGGGAGTCATGGATTAGGGGGTCTCCGGATAGCCGGACTATCTCCATTGGCCGGATTGTTAGACTATGAAGATACAAGATTGAAGACTTCGTCTCGTGTCCGGATGGGACTCTACTTGGCGTGGATGGCAAGCTAGGCAATACAGATATGGATATCTCCTCCTTTGTAACCGACCTTGTGTAACCCTAACCCTCTCCGGTGTCTATATAAACCGAAGGGTTTTAGTCCGTAGGACAACAATCATAACATACAATCATACCATAGGCTAGCTTCTAGGGTTTAGCCTCTCTGATCTCGTGGTAGATCTACTCTTGTACTACCCATATCATCAACATTGATCAAGCAGGACGTAGGATTTTACCTCCATCAAGAGGGCCCGAACCTGGGTAAAACATCGTGTCCCCTGCCTCCTGTTACCATCTGGCCTAGACGCACAGTTCAAGACCCCCTACCCGAGATCCGCCGGTTTTGACACCGATAGTCAGCCCATGAACGGACGATTTCAACTCTAGCCCATTTACGGCCATAATGTGGTATGTTATTGACCCATGTTTGGCCAACCGATCATACAGCCCGTAGAAGGCCCATTAATGATATGACCCGTAGAAGGCCCATTGTGTCTATGGCCCGTATAAGGCCCATTATTTCTACGCCGAAGAAGGCCCATTGTTTCTACGACCCTTAGAAGGCGCATTGTTTCTACGGCCCGTAGGAGGCCCATGTTAACTACAGTAAATATGTAGCCCATGGTTATTGTGGCCTAGTTTTGAAAAACAGGTTATTGCGGCCACTAGCAAACCGCGGAAAAATAACTGCACTGACTACAAGAAAACAAATAAACAAGACAATAAGGAAATAAATAAGCAAGCAACTTACGCTAGGCTATCACGGCTATTACACATATTACATCCACTGGACATCAAAGTTCGCCATCAGTGCAAATATAGGGAACAAAGCAGCAAATAAACGCCGCAACAAAACAAGTCTAGAACTGAAACCACATCAGAAGAGCTCAAGAAACAATATCCTGGGCACCCATAATGCTGGCAAGATGCTTAGCAAGCATATTAACTTTCTCTTGTTTGGCGCTTGAATCCTCCAGCACTTGCCGTTGCACCAGAAAGTATGCATTTGAATTCTGCAGGGACTTCCTCGGTCCTTGGGCTTCCTATCGCATAACATTTGATCGATGTCTTTCAACTTGAAGTTGGGACTCAAGAAGCCGAACTGATTCAGGCAGCGAGTTCGAAGAGCTGGTGCCAGCAGTAGTAGCCAGTAACTCGAACACTGCATCAAGATAGGACTTTGGGGTTGTCTCAGTGTCTTCAATATAGTTTTTATCAGCTTTCTTGGAGACCAACAGGGATGCCTCACTATCTTGAACCTTATATGCATTACTTCCTTTACCATTGCATAACGGGGTACTCTTCTCCAATATTTTATCCGCGTTCTAAAAGATAAACAAACAAACACATCACAGGTTTACAATGTAGTATATGAAACTCATTTTGGTAAACCAGTTCAGTAGTAAGGTGGACAGGATAATGATACGTCCATTTTGCATCATGCTTTTATATCGATATTTATTGCATTATGGGCTGTTAATACACATTATGTCACAATATTTATGCCTATTCTCTCTTATTTTACAAGGTTTACATAAAGAGGGAGAATGCCGGCAGCTGGAACTCTGGGCTAGAAAAGGAGCAAATATTAGAGACCTATTCTGCATAGCTCCAAAAGTCCTGAAACTTCACAGAAGTGATTTCCAGAATATATAAAAAATACTGAGCACAAGAAGTACCAGAGGGGGCCACTCACCAGCCACGAGGGTGGGGGGCGCGCCCTACCCCCCTGGGTGCGCCCCCTGCCTCGTGGGCCCCCTAGTGGCCCTTCGATGCCCATCTTCTGCTACATGGAGTCTTTCGTCAAGGAAAAAACAATAAGCAAGCTTTCGGGACGAGACTCCGCCGCCACGAGGTGGAACCTTGGCGGAACCAATCTAGGGCTCTGGCGGAACTGTTCTGCCAGGGACACTTCCCATCGGGAGGGGGAAATCATCACCATCGTCATCACCAACGATCCTCTCATCGGGAGGGGGTCAATCTCCATCAACATCTTCACCAGCACCATCTCATGTCAAACCCTAGTTCATCTCTTGTATCCAAACCTCAGATTGGTACCTGTGGGTTGCTAGTAGTGTTGATTACTCCTTGTAGTTGATGCTAGTTGGTTTACTTGGTGGAATATTATATGTTCAGATCCTATATCCATACTAATACCCCTCTGATTATGAACATGAATATGCTTTGTGAGTAGTTACGTTTGTTCCTGAGGACATGGGAGAAGTCTTGCTATTAGTAGTCATGTGAATTTGTTATTCGTTCGATATTTTGATGAGATGTATGTTGTCATCCCTCTAGTGGTGTCATGTGAACGTCGACTACATGACACTTCACCATTGTTTTGGCCTAGAGGGAGGCATTGGGAAGTAATAAGTAGATGATGGGTTGCTAGAGTGACAGAAGCTTAAACCCTAGTTTATGCGTTGCTTCGTAAGGGGCTGATTTGGATCCATGTGTTTTATGCTATGGTTAGGTTTACCTTAATACTTCTGTTGTAGTTGCGGATGCTTGCAATAGGGGTTAGCCATAAGTGGGATGCTTGTCCAAGTAAGGACAGTACCCAAGCACCGGTCCACCCACATATCAAATTATCAAAGTACCGAACGCGAATCATATGATCGTGATGAAAACTAGCTTGACGATAATTCCCATGTGTCCTCGGGAGCGCTTTCCATGATATAAGAGTTTGTCCAGGATTGTCCTTTGCTACAAAAAGGATTGGGCCATCTTGCTGCACCTTATTTACTTTATTTACTTGTTGCTTGTTATCAATTACCTTATCACAAAACTATCTGTTACCGATAATTTCAGTGCTTGCAGAGAATACCTTGCTGAAAACCACTTATCATTTCCTTATGCTCCTTGTTGGGTTCGACACTCTTACTTATCGAAAGGACTACGATAGATCCCCTATACTTGTGGGTCATCAAGACTCTTTTCTGGCGCCATTGCCGGGGAGTGAAGCGCCTTTGGTAGGTGGAATTTGGTAAGGAAAATTTATATAGTGTGCTGAAATTTACTGTCACTTGTTACTCTAAAGTAATCCTTTGAGGGGCTTGTTCGGGGTATCTTCACCTTGACCGATAGAGCAAATAGTTTCTCCTCAACCTACTGAACCTACTGAAAATGAAAATGTTTACTTTGAAATTCCTTCAGGTATGATAGAGAAACTGCTAGCTAATCCTTTTGCAGGAGATGGAGCATTACATCCCGATTTACACTTAACCTATGTGGATGAAGTTTGTGGATTATTTAAGCTTGCAGCTATGCCCGATGATGTTATCAAGAAGAAGGTCTTCCCTTTATCTTTGAAGGGAGATGCATTGACATGGTATAGGCTATGTGATGATATGGGATCATGGGACTACAAACGGTTGAAACTGGAATTCCATCAGAAGTTTTATCCTATGCATCTTGTTCATCGTGATCGTAATTATATATAATATTTTTGGCCTCGCGAAGGAGAAAGCATCGCTCAAACTTGGGGGAGGCTTAAGTCAATGTTATATTCATGCCCAATCATGTGCTCTCAAGAGAAATGATTATTCAAAATTTTTATGCTCGGCTTTCTGACAACAATCGCTCCATGCTCGATACTTCTTGCATTGGTTCCTTTATGATGAAGACTATTGAATTCAAATGGAATTTATTGGAGAGAATTAAACACAACTCTGAAAATTGGGATCTCGACGAAGGTAAGGAGTCAGGTATAACACCTAAGTTTGATTGTGTTAAATCTTTTATGGATACCGATGTTTTCCGTAAATTTAGCACTAAATATGGACTTGACTATGAGATAGTAGCCTCTTTTTGTGAATCTTTTGCTACTCATGTTGATCTACCTAAGGAGAAGTGGTTTAAATATAATCCTCCCATTGAAGTAAAATTAGTTGCACCTATTAAAGTTGAAGAAAAGACTATCACTTATAATGATCCTATTGTTCCTACTGCTTATGTTGAGAAACCACCTTTCCCTGTTAGAATTAAGGATCATGCTAAAGCTTCAACTGTAGTCAACAAGAGTAATATTAAGACACATAAACCCCCTGAGCAAATTAAAGTTGAACCTAATATTGCTATGGTTAAAGATCTCTTGGCCGATAATATTGATGGGCATGTTATTTACTTTTGTGATGAGACTGCTAGAATTGCTAAACCTGGGTGTCGTTGTCAAAACCGGCGGATCTCGGGTAGGGGGTCCCGAACTGTGCGTCTAAGACGGATGGTAACAGGAGGAAGGGGACACGATGTTTTACCCAGGTTCGGGCCCTCTTGATGGAGGTAAAACCCTACGTCCTGCTTGATTTATTCTTGATGATATGAGTATTACAAGAGTTGATCTACCGCGAGATCGGAGAGGCTAAACCCTAGAAGCTAGCCTATGGTATGATTGTATGTTTTCCTACGGACTAAAGCCCTTCGGTTTATATAGACACCAGAGGGGGCTAGGGTTACACAAGGTTGGTTACAAAGGAGGAGATATACATATCCGTATTGCCTAGCTTGCCTTCCACGCCAAGTAGAGCCCCATCCGGACACGAGGCAAAGTCTTCAATCTTGTATCTTCATAGTCCAACAGTCTGGCCAAAGGATATAGTCCGGCTGTCCGGAGACCCCCTAATCCAGGACTCCCTTAGTAGCCCCTGAACTAGGATTCAATGACGATGAGTCCGGCGCGCAGTATTGTCTTCGGCATTGCAAGGCGGGTTCCTCCTCCGAATACACCACGGAAGAATTTGAATACAAGGATAGTGTCCGACCCTGCAAAATAAGTTCCACATACCACCGTAGAGAGAATAATATTTCCACAAATCTAATCTGCTGACACGTTTTGGCAACATGACATTATGCCATGGCCCGGTGATTATTCGAACCATTTCCTTTAACTAGCCCCGCACATAACGCGAGGCAGTTTCTTGACACGTCTTGTCAAAGCAGAGATCGTGTCCCCCTTATTACGGGATTCTCATCAATATGGTCATGGGTAACCCAACCACGCCTAGGACTCCTAGATTTTAGGCAAGTCCCAAACGGCCACGAGGAGGACGCTTGGTATTCACCCTCTTTATAAAGGGTCAAGGCTTTTACTTTTTTCCTCCCGTGCTCAATTGAATCCCTCCCCTGCCTCGAGTTCTAACACTCAAAGCCTAGGTCAGGTGCTTCGGATCTTCAATCATGTCCGGATCCAGCCTCCAGGGCTGGTGGATGCCCTCCTCCATCACGGAAGAGGATATCAAGAAGTTGAGGGAGGCAAGATACCTGACCGCCGAAGTCTCACATCGGCTGCCCGCCCGAGGGCAGGTTGTCCCTACTCCTGAACCCAATGAAGACGTCGTGTTCATCTCCCACTTCCTCCGAGGACTAGGCCTCACTCTGGATCCCTTCGTAAGGGGTTTGATGTTCTATTACGGGCTTGATTTACACGATCTAGCCCCGGATTCCTTTCTCCACATCTCGGCATTTATTGTCGTATGTGAGGCCTTCCTCCGCATTACCCCTCACTTCGGCGTGTGGCTCAAGACCTTTGATGTGAAGCTGAAGACGGTCGAATGGAAGTATGCAGCGTGCGGGGGTGCATTAATAAGCAAGATTGCCGGAGCTCCATGGCCAAAAGGTTCCTTTCCAGTGGTGTCCGGATTATGGCAACGGGAGTGGTTCTACATCACCGCTCCCAGAAGTGCCAAGTGGGTAGCTTCCCCCACCTTTCGCTCGGGCCCTCCACCACAACTGATGTCATGGATCAGCAGGGGGCTGAGCTGGGGTCCAGCCAAGGATGTGCCCATACTGCAGAGCCGCATCCGGGATCTCTTCGAGGGAGATTTTAGTTTAGTTATGGTAGTGCAAGTCATGCTGGTTCGTCAAGTCCAGCCTTGCAAACGCCGGCCCCTCCGCTTGTGGGAATTCCACCCAGAAGGACCGCGCACTATTCAAAATTTCCTCGGCCTAACGCACGAGGAGATGTACAAGTCGTTCTTCGGACCCCAAATAGAGTGTCCGGACACCTCCGAGGACGTGGGCCTGAGCAGCAACCGCACCGCGGCCCAAGTAAGTAATCCTCTAGCCGAACAAACTGTCTTTCATTTATCATGACATCATTCTGAAGAATCGCTTTTTGACCAGGACTGGATAACAAAGGCGAAGATGATCCGGTGTCGGCCCCCCTTCCCGAAGGCTTGGACAATCCGGTGCTGGAAAAGATGCTCGAGCCAGCACCTTGCCTGGTGCCCTAAAAGGAAGATGAAGGAGGGAATAAAGAGGGCGAAAGCGGGCCCCCACCGCTACCTGTTCCAACCGAGGGAACGAGCGCCTCCGTGAGGGAGGATAACCAAGGGAAGGAATCTGACATTCCCTCGCCCCGGGGGAGAAAGAGGACCACCTCTGATGACCCGGAAACCAAGGTTTCCAAACGGGAGAAGAAAACTCCACCAGAGGGTCCCGCCTTGGAGGGTGCTCTTGCCGCACAAAGTCCGTGCAGGGATCAGCCCTTTAACGAGCTGCAAGTAATCAAAAAGTACTTTAATAGTGAAGATATATTACCTTACTTCTGAGGAACATAACCGAAGCATCTATCTTGCAATTCAGATCTGAGCCCTTCTCAGCAGAGCTCGTCTTCAGGGGATCTTCTTCCGAAGATGATGGAGACCGAAACGCCTCCCTCGGATTCCCTGGCTCAAGAAGCGGGCGACCTTGAACTGTCATCGCGGAGAGTTTCTCCGGATCCGGCAAGGCCAGAAGGTAATCCCATGGTCACTCGAAGCCCTCAGTATCCGGCTCTTGAAGAGAGCAATCAAAAGAGTCTGGCACCATCTGGTATGCGGTCGGACGTACTGAAGGGTCTGCTAGAGCGAGCGACTATCTCAGAAGAGCACCGTACATTAATGTGTACGGTGATTGAAAGGATTTCGTCCGCCGAAAACGGGTTGCATGAAGCCTTTATGAGTCTACTGACAGGCTTTGAGGTACGTGAAATGATATACATTTGTGATGGTACCGCGTATTTTAGGTGTGCCCTGTGTAGATAGTAGCCCCTGAGACTCTGGTTGTCATCGAGAACGGCGGCGAACAGAGGATCGTAGTCCTAGGTAATAACCAGACCGCCTTTATGTGCAGGTGTCTGAAGCTCCGGTGGCTAGCCGGACTGATGGGGTTGCCGAACTAAAACGGCGACTGGATGCGGCGGATGCCGACATCGAGCTTGTTAACAAGCGGCTTGATGAGGCACAGGGTAGGTGATATTTATAGTGAATGTCACATAGTAAGAGCAGCGTGATGCCAGTATCTTTGATATGTTGTGACTGCAGATGGAGCTACCACCATGGAGGCCCTGCGGGCGGAGCTTGCCCGAGCCAAGGAGCAAGCAAGGAGTAGTAATGCGGCCGCTTTGAAGGCGGCCGAAGAGTTGAAAGCCGAGAAGGCCGCTCATAGTGAGAGCAAAGAGAAAATGTCCAAAATGGCTGTGAAGTTAAAAGACACTGCCGACCGCTGCCAGTTTCTTGAAGAAGAAAACCGGGCGAAGGCTATGGACCTTGAAAAGGCCACAATGGCGACCAAAGACACCCGCTCTGCAA
Source organism: Triticum urartu (assembly GCF_056163025.1). Taxonomy (NCBI): domain Eukaryota; kingdom Viridiplantae; phylum Streptophyta; class Magnoliopsida; order Poales; family Poaceae; genus Triticum; species Triticum urartu. Next base: position 485,636,214 of record NC_141875.1, read on the forward strand.
TGAGAGCGAAGAAGGAGGAACTGTGTGAAGCCGGGGACATTGTGGCTGGGAAGCCCTTTATGCTGCGGAGGAAGTTCGGCGATCCGCGGTATGCCCCTCTGGATCGGCTGTGGAGTTCGGCCGACGCATATCTGGACTTAGCGGCGAGCGCTGTCGATGGGGCCGAATACTTCCGAGATCAGACAGATCGTGAAGTGGACAAGCTGTTCTGGTCGCAATTTAACATTCCAGAGCGTCCGCTTCCATTGACTGATCAGCTTGCCGAATGGGACAAACTCAATAGATTGTCTGGACTCGCCATGAGGTCTGTCATGGATTATCTGTGGCCGGAAAGGCCAAAGCCGAACAACTATTTTAGCTTGGTGCAGCGGTTCCTTGGTGCGGTGCCGCGCATTAATGCGATGAAGAGGTCGGCGTGCATAGAAGGCTCGCGGATGGCCCTTGCCTGTGTCAAAACATACTGGGCGGAGATGGATGCCACCACTGTCGCGGCGCAGGGTTCGGCCATAGGCCGAGTGGCTGCCAAGCACTATTTTGAAGAAGTTCTTGAGGGCGCTCGTATGATAGAGGCCCAGTGCTCGGAGAATGTTATGTTTGAGTGGCATGTATTCCCATTGTAAAGACAATGTTTTATTGAATTTATCAAAGTTGTATTTATACTTTTGCCCAAAAGTATTGTGATGCCTCCTGTGCGGCCGTTTTATGTATACATGTATATAACCTGAAAGATTGCAGTCGTCGGCTTCAGCCCCCACGCATATAATGCGGGGGTGTTCGCAAAAGACGTGTATTCACACTTGATCCAATGTCTTGGTCCTAATAAGGAGGTGATAGCGCAGTGAACTAGGCAACCGGACTATAATGCTTTAACACTTTCACTTAGCCAAAGGAGTTTGACAGTGGGGCTACTATATAGCCCCTGGTGGCTTCGCACTCATCCGGATTCGGGGTGCGTACATGCCTAGCCGGGAAACGACCCTTCATTAATGCGGAGGAATCCCGAATATCCCAATAGGTCATCGAGTGGTTGACCAGTCTCACGCTATATCATGACAGTCAGTTTTCGGCTTTCTCTACTAAGGTGCTCGTCCGGATGAACCAGGGCACAATCGCAGTAGTTCTCCTGGTGCCGCCTTAGCCGATAGAGCGGAACGTAAGGCAGCAAAACACAGGAGCCGGGCAAACCCAACATTTGACCAAAGACATGATTCGGAGCTGATGCATATAAGGCCAAACTCACGACGCCGAACACTCCCTAAGGTATTCGGTCTTTATGGTGTAAACCGGGTCTAAACAGTACCCTTTGTAATAAGCCCCTGGTGTCCAGGTACGTGCATTATTCTGGCGTGGCCACATGCCAAGACGTCAGCATCCTTCTCGGTTGTACTAAGAATCCGAGGGATGTAATCAACAACAGACAGTAAAAAAGGTTTACGCAGGGTCTTAATCTACAAAGAATCCTTGGAACGGGTCCCTGCTGCACGTGTGCGCCTGTGTCTCCGTTGTGTCGTATCCTGGACGGGTGTAGCACGATGGTCATCTGAAAAAGAGAGGAACTTAATTGAAAAGTTGCCGTGCAAAAGTTAAGTTATACTAAATAAACAATATATAGTTGAAAATGAGTAAAGGTGAGCCTTATTGCCACTTTTGCGCACGCGTTGAGCCCTTTGTATTGTAATAGGGGTATAGCCATCAAACTTGTATTAATTACATATAGCTGAGCCGGACTCGTCTAGCTGTGTCCGTGGTCTTAACGACCTGTCAAATGCTTGAGTTGGTGAGGCCATTTAGTGTGCGGCAGCCAAGGCGGTCGCACCGTCTTTGGCGCGTAAGGAGCGCTCAATATTTCCATTTACTGTAATGATGCCGCATGGACCGGGCATCTTGAGCTTGAGGGAAGCGCAATGCGGTATTGCATTAAAGCGAGCGAAAGCTTCGCGTCCGAGTAGTGCTTGATAGCCACTTTGGAATGGAGCGACGTGGAAAGTTAAATTTTCGCTGCAGAGGTTGTCGGGGAAGCCGAATATAACCTCTAGTAGCAGGGAGCCCCTGCAGTGAGCCTCTGGGCCTGGAGTTACTCCTTTAAAGGTAGCATTGCTGCGGCAAATTTTTGTTGGGTCTATCCCCATTTTGCGGACTGTGTCCTGATATATCAGATTCAAACTGCTGTCGCCGTCCATCAGGACTCGGGTGAAGTGGTATCCATCAATTATTGGATCTAATACCAAGGCAGCCCATCCTGCACGCCGGATACTTGCCGAGTAATCTCGATGGTCGAAGGTGATCGGTTGGGACGACCAGTGGCGGAGCTCCGCGGTGATAGGCCCTGGGGCATGTTCCCCTAAAGGTGCCGCTTTGTCTCTCCCTTTTATCACATGTAACACGTTGACTGTTTTGACTTTTGGTGGGAATTTCTTTTGTTCCCCTGTGCTTTGCTTGCGAGGCTCGTCCTCGTCTTCACTTGGTGTATCCTGCCCCTTGTGTTCGGCGTTGAGCTTGCCGGACTGTTTGAAGACCCAACATTCTTTGTGGGTATGATTTGCAGGTTTATCAGGGGTGCTATGGATCTGACATATTTGGTCCAAAATTTTGTTTAGGCTGGACAATTCGTCTCTGTTGCCTTTGGAGGGCGGCTTCTGCTGCCCTGGCCGAGAGCTTCTAAATCCGGCGTTTACCGCCATGCTCTTCGGGCTATCTTCTTTATTCCGGCGCTTATTCTTGCTGCGTCATGATTTCCCATTCCCATCCCTGACTTCGGATGTACTTGGGTCGCTGGTGCTGCATCGGGCTAACCAGCTGTCCTTGCCCGCGCAAAAATGGGTCATGAGGCTTGTTAATGCTGGCATTGTTCTCGGCTTTTCTTGACCGAGGTGTCTGGCAAGCCACTCATCTCAAACGCTATGCTTGAAGGCTGCTAAGGCTTTGGCGTCCGGACAGTCGACTATTTGGTTCTTTTTAGTGAGGAACCTGTTCCAAAGTTTTCGGGCTGACTCACTGGGCTGTTGAGTTATATGACTTAGATCGTCTGCATCCGGTGGTCGGACATATGTCCCTTGAAAATTTGCCCGAAAGGCATCTTCGAGCTCTTCCCAGCTTCCGATGGAGTTTTTGGGGAGGCTTTTAAGCCAGTGCCGAGCTGGCCCTTTGAGCTTGAGGGGTAAGTACTTGATGGTGTGGAGATCATCTCCTCGAGCCATATGGATATGGAGGATGTAGTCCTCAATCCAGACCCCAGGGTCTGTTGTTCCGTCGTACGCCTCTATGTTTACGGGTTTGAATCCCTCTGGAAATTCATGATCCAGCACCTTGTCGGTGAAACATAGAGGGTGTGCGGCACCCCTGTATTTGGGTGTACCATGGTGTTCGGATGTTTGTTGTGTTGCATTGTATGTTGGAGCGCGCCTGCGTGGTCCATAGATGGATCTGGTTGCGCCGTCCTTTTGATGTGAGCCCTTACGCGGATCGCGTACTAGTTTATGTGCGGCGTTGATTGCCGCTTTGTGTTGGCTATGAGGTCGTCTATCCGACCGGATGGCCGTTTTATTTTTTAATTGTGGAGGATCTAAGGCCTCCTCATCAAATTCAGGTAGCACCTTTCGCTTCGGATAGCTCTTGGTGTGGCGATTACTGCCGTATTTCGCTGCAGTGTTGAGTACTTCACTCCATTTGATTTTGAGTGTGTCTTGTGCAGCCTTGAGCCTCTGCTTTTGTTTTTTTAGACTCCTCGCCGTGGCAACAAGCCTTTGGTGGGCATTATGTTGCTCCTGGCGCCTGTCCGGTGTGATGTCGTCCGGACTGTTATCTTCGACGGGGTTGGGTTGTTCGGCTTGATTTTCCGTGTTGCCGTGGTCGGGCAATGGTTCATCCTGCTCTAACGCTGGGTCTATGTGATCGTTATTTCTGCCAAGGCAGGATTTGGAGCGGCGTTTACGTCGCCGCTTTGACTGCTTCTCGAGGGAACAACCCTTCGCTGTGTCCTTCCATTCCTCGTAGTTATTTTCTTTAGGTGTGCCCACCATGTATACGTCATGTGATGAAGTGGGCGTCCAGTGCCCTGTGGGCAGTGGTTCCTCTTTGCCTCCCGCATCGTCGTCCATACCGTCGATGGCTTCGGAGTCGAAGCCGAGCATGTCGGTTAAGTCATCGACAGTGGCTACTAAGTGGGTGGTGGGTGGGCGGCGAATTTCTTCGTCATCCGCATCCCAATCCTGCCGGACGTAGTTCGGTCAGGACTCTCCTGACAAGGAGAGAGACCTTAATGAGTTAGTATGTCGCCAAAGGGCGAGTGCTGAAAAATATCCACGGAGGTAAACTCCATGATCGGCGCCCAATCGGATTCGACAGGAACGGGCGCAGCGGTTCGGAGTCCGTGTCCAGAGAAGGATCCGGCAGTTTGGCAACACGGCTCTCGTGAAGGGTAAGGTCGATATTCGGCTCGATCACTGCAAAGGATACAACCTCTGTGGCGGGGTCTATCCACCCATCCACGGATGGCGAAACTGGCTCCGAATTGAGGGTCGGAGCGGCTGCCGATGCGATTTCTCGAACACTGACCGATGGTAGAGCTAAATCGTACTCATCGTGACCACGCGACGCACAAGGCAGGGGCTCGAATCCGTCGAAGATCAAGTCTCCGCGGATATCGGCCGTGTAGTTTAAGCTTCCAAACCTGACCTGGTGGCCAGGGGCGTAACTTTCGATCTGCTCCAGATGGCCAAGCGAGTTGGCCCATAGTGCGAAGCCGCCGAACACAAAGATCTGTCTGGGGAGAAAAGTCTCACCCTAGGCTGCATCGCTATCGATGATTGTAGGAGCCATCAAGCCTAATGGCAACGACACAGAGGAACTCTCAATGAAAGCACCAATGTAGGTGTCAAAACCGGCGGATCTCGGGTAGGGGGTCCCGAACTGTGCGTCTAAGGCAGATGGTAACAGGAGGCAGGGGACACAATGTTTTACCCAGGTTCGGGCCCTCTTGATGGAGGTAAAACCCTACGTCCTGCTTGATTTATTCTTGATGATATGAGTATTACAAGAGTTGATCTACCGCGAGATCGGGGAGGCTAAACCCTAGAAGCTAGCCTATGGTATGATTGTATGTTGTCCTACGGACTAAAGCCCTCCGGTTTATATAGACAACAGAGGGGGCTAGGGTTACACAAGGTCGGTTACAAAGGAGGAGATATACATATCCGTATTGCCTAACTTGCCTTCCATGCCAAGTAGAGTCCCATCCGGACACGAGACGAAGTCTTCAATCTTGTATCTTCATAGTCCAACAGTCCGGCCAAAGGATATAGTCCGGCTGTCCGGAGACCCCCTAATCTAGGACACCCTCACTGGGGCTAAAGATAAACATAGACCTGTGGTAGGCATGCCTGTTATTTCTGTTAAAATAGGAGATCATTGTTATCATGGCTTGTGTGATATGGGTGTTAGTGCTAGTGCAATACCTATTTCTCCATATCAAGAAATTATGCATGATATTGCACCCGCTGAGATAGAAGATATCAATGTTACCATTAAGCTTGCTAATAGAGATACTATTTCACCAATTGGGATTGTTAGAGACGTTGAAGTCTTGTGTGGGAAGGCTAAATATCCTGCTGATTTCCTTGTTCTTGGTTCCCCACAAGATAGCTTTTGTCCCATTATATTTGTTAGACCCTTCTTGAATACTGTTAATGCTAAGATAGATTGCAAGAAGGATGTTGTTACTATTGGTTTGGATGATATGTCTCATGAGTCTAATTTTTCTAAATTTCGTAGACAACCCCGTGATGAAGAATTGCCTAGTAAAGATGAAATAATTGGTCTTGCTTCTATTGTTGTGCCTCCTAATAATCCTTTAGAACAATATTCGCTAGACCATGAGAATGATATGTTTATGAATGAAATAAGGGAAATAGATGAAGTATTCTTTAAACACGGACCCATTCTGAAACACAATTTGCCTGTTGAAATCCTAGGGGATCCCCCTCCACCCAGGGTGATCCTGTGTTTGAGCTTAAACCATTGCCTGATACTCTTAAATATGCTTATCTTGATGAGAAGAAGATATATCCTGTTATTATTAGTCCTAACCTTTCAGAGAAGGAGGAAGAAAGATTATTGAAAACTCCGAAGAAGCACCGTGCTGCTATTGGATATACTCTTGATGATCGTAAGGGCATTAGTCGCACCCTATGTCAACACAAAATAAATTTGGAGAAAGACGCCAAACCAGTTATTAATCATCAACGACGGCTCAATCCTAAGATGAAAGAAGTGGTAAGAAAAGAAATACTAAAGCTCCTTGAGGCAGGTATAATCTATCCCGTTGCTGATAGTCAGTGGATAAGTCGTGTCCATTGTGTACCTAAGAAGGGAGGTATTACTGTTGTTCCTAATGATAAAGATGAATTGATTCCTCAAAGAATTATTACAAGTCATAGGATGGTAATTGATTTCCGCAAGTTAAATAAGGCTACTAAAAAAGATCATTACCATTTGCCTTTTATTGATCAAATGCTAGAAAGATTATCCAAACATACACATTTTTGCTTTCTAGATGGTTACTCTGGTTTCTCTCAAATACCTGTGTTAGCCGAGGATCAAGAAAAGACCACTTTTACTTGCCATTTCGGTACTTTTGCTTATAGACGTATGCCTTTTGGTTTATGTAATGCACCTGCTACCTTTCAAAGATGTATGATGGCTATATTCTTTGACTTTTCTAAAAAGATTTGCGAGGTATTCATGGATGATTTCTCCATTTATGGATCCTCTTTTGATGATTGCTTGAGCAACCTTGATCGAGTTTTGCAGAGATGTGAAGAAACTAATCTTGTTTCGAATTGGGAGAAATGCCACTTTATGGTTAATGAAGGCATTGTCTTGGGGCATAAAATTTCTGAAAGAGGTATTGAAGTGGATAAAGCCAAAGTTGATGCTATTGAAAAGATGCTGTATCCCAAGGACATCAAAGGTATAAGAAGTTTCCTTGGTCATGTCGGTTTTCATAAGAGGTTCATTAAGGACTTCTCAAAAAAATCTCGGCCTTTGACTAATCTATTACAAAAAGATATTCCTTTTGTCTTTGATGATGATTGTGTAGAAGCATTTGAAATACTTAAGAAAGCATTGATTTCTGCACCTATTGTTCAGCCACCTGATTGGAATTTACCCTTTGAAATTATGTGTGATGCTAGTGATTATGCTGTAGGTGCTGTTTTAGGGCAAAGAGTTGATACGAAATTAAATGTTATTCAATATGCTAGTAAAACTCTAGATAACGCCCAGAGAAATTATGCTACCACTGAAAAAGAATTTTTAGCAGTTGTTTTTGCTTGTGATAAGTTTAGACCTTATATTGTTGATTCTAAAGTAACTATTCACACTGATCATGCTGCTATTAAATACCTTATGAAAAAGAAAGATGCTAAACCTACACTTATTAGATGGGTTCTTCTGCTACAAGAATTTGATTTGCATATTATTTATAGAAAGGGAGCTGAGAACCCCATTGCAGATAACTTGTCTAGGTTAGAAAATGTTCTTGATGACCCACTACCTATTGATGATAGTTTTCCCGATGAACAATTAAATGTCATAAATGCTTCTCGTACTGCTCCATGGTATGCTGATTATGCTAATTACATTGTTGCTAAGTTTATACCACCTAGTTTCACATACCAGCAAAAGAAAAAGTTCTTCTATGATTTAAGGCATTACTTCTGGGATGACCCACATCTTTATAAAGAAGGAGTAGATGGTGTTATTAGACGTTGTGTACCTGAGCATGAACAGGAACAGATCCTATGCAAGTGTCACTCCGAAGCCTATGGAGGGCACCACGCTGGAGATAGAACTGCACATAAGGTATTGCAATCCGGTTTTTATTGGCCTACTCTCTTCAAGGATGCTCGTAAGTTTGTCTTGTCTTGTGATGAATGTCAAAGAATTGGTAATATTAGTAGATGTCAAGAAATGCCTATGAATTATTCACTTGTTATTGAACCATTTGATGTTTGGGGCTTTGATTATATGGGACATTTTCCTTCCTCCAATGGGTATACACATGTTTTAGTTGCCGTTGATTACGTTACTAAGTGGGTAGAAGCTATTCCAATTAGTAGTGCTGATCATAACACCTCTATTAAGATGCTTAAAGAAGTTATTTTTCCGAGGTTTGGAGTCCCTAGATATTTAATGACTCATGGTGGTTCACATTTTATTCATGGTGCCTTTCGTAAAATGCTTGGTAAGTATGATGTTAATCATAGAATTGCATCTCCTTATCACCCTCAGTCTAGTGGTCAAGTAGAATTGAGTAATAGAGAGCTCAAATTAGTTTTGCAAAAGACTGTTAATAGATCCAGGAAGAATTGGTCAAAGAAACTTGATGATGCATTATGGGCTTATAGAACTGCATATAAAAATCCTATGGGTATGTCTCCGTATAAAATGGTTTATGGAAAAGCATGTCACTTACCTCTCGAACTAGAACATAAGGCATATTGGGCTATTAAAGAGCTCAATTATGATTTTAAACTTGCCGGTGAGAAGAGGTTATTTGACATTAGCTCACTTGATGAATAGAGAACCCAAGCCTATGAGAATGCCAAACTGTTTAAAGAAAAAGTTAAAAGATGGCATGCCAAAAGGATACAAAAGCGTGAGTTTAATGTAGGTGATTGTGTATTGCTATACAACTCCCGTTTAAGATTTTTTGCAGGAAAACTTCTCTCTAAATGGGAATGTCCTTACGTTATCGAGGAGGTCTATCGTTCCGGTGCCATAAAAATCAACAACTTCGAAGGCACAAATCCGAGGGTGGTGAACGGCCAAAGAATCAAACATTATATCTCAGGTAATCCTATAAATGTTGAAACTAATGTTATTGAAACCATAACCCCGGAGGAATACATAAGGGACACTTTCCGGAATGTTTCAGACTCCGAAAAGGAACAGGTATGTAGTACGGTAAGTAAACCGACTCCAAAACAGTTCTAATGGCAATTTTTCTCCGTTTTGGAATATTTAGAAAAATTGGAAAATAAGAAGCAGTCCGGGAAGGACACGAGGCTTCCATAAGGGTGGGAGGCGCACCCTACCCCCTGGGCACCCCCCTGCCTCATGGGCACCTCGTGTGCTCTCCGGACTCCGTTTTCTTGCATGATACATATTTTGGTTGGTAAATATTCATTATATAATCTCCCAAAGGTTTTGACCATAGTATCACGCAAATATCTCTTGTCTTTGTTTCGAGCTGTCCTACTGCAGATTTGAGCAACATGTCATCCCAGGATTCTGAAGGAGAAAGCTATGTGGCTGATTACCTTGCAGATCCTAAAGTTTATGGGGATGTGGAGCATTGTGTTTGGACTATGGAAGAAGAAGAGGACTTTGAACCCAAGGGAAAGGAGGAGACGAGCTCAGATGAAGATGAAGTCCCATTACCTCAACCTAGGGACATGCATGTGGAGTTCAAAAAGTCAAGCCTCCCTGATAGAGCAAAGAAACTTAAGTTCGAATTTACCCCTTTTTGCCTCTTGCAGGAAAACAAGCATGAATTATGCAAAAATTATTAAGCTTGGAGCAGGAGATTGATGACCCGAGGGATCAAAATTCTGTCCTCAAGCGCAAATTAAGGAAGAAGCCTACGCCATCAACAAAACCATTATCTTCTTCACCGACAAAGAAAGCAACATAAACACATGGGTATGGGCACTCCCCTTGGCAACTGCCAAGCTTGGGGGAGTGCCCCGGTATTGTATCACCATCACAACTTTTATCTTTACCATTTTTCTTAGTTCGATCCTTTTTGATAATATCTTGATCTAGTAGAATAAAGTTTTAGTATGATCTAGTTGTGAGCTTTCCTTTATGATCCTTCTGTGTAATCGAGTCCGTGAGCTATATATGATAAAGATTAGTGTTGAATCAAGGGCTTGATTATCTTACTATGATCTTGAGGGAATAAAATAAAAGAGAAAGAATAAAAAGAAATAAAGAGATCATATGAATCTTATGGAGAGTAATGAGCTCACATATAAAGAGTATGATGAATAAAAGTTGTTGAGAGTTGACAAACATAGTTTTGGTCATCGTTGCAATTAATAGGAAGTAATAAAGAAAGAGAGGTCTTCACATATAAATACACTATCTTGGGCATCTTTTATGATTGTGAGCACTCATTAAAATATGACATGCTAAAGAGTTGACGTTGGACAAGGAAGACAACATAATGGGTTATGTTTTCTTACATCTGAGATAAATTATATTGTCATGGACCATACAACATGTTGAGCTTGCCTTTCCCTCTCATGCTAGCCAATTCTTTGCACCAAGTAGAAATACTACTTGTGCTTCCAAATACCCTTAAACCCAGTTTTTCCATGAGAGTCCACCATATCTACCTATGGATTGAGTAAGATCCTTCAAGTAAGTTGTCATCGGTGCAAGCAATAAAAAGTGCTCTCTAAATATGTATGACTTATTAGTGTGGGGGAAAATAAGCTTTATACGATCTTGTGATGTGGAAGAAATAAAAGTGATGGACTGCATAATAAAGGTCCATACAACAAGTGGCAATATAAAGTGACATTCTTTCGCATTAAGATTTTGTGCATCCAACCTTGAAAGCGCATGACAACCTCTGCTTCCCTCTGCGAAGGGCCTATCTTTTACTTTTATCTTCTACCTTATGCAAGAGTCATGGTGATATTCACCTTTCCTTTTTACATTTTATCCTGTGGCAAGCACAATGTGTTGGGAAGATCCTGATATATATAGCTAATTGGACGTGAGTTTTCATGAAGTATTATTGTTGACATTATCTTTGAGGTAAAACCTTGGGAGGCAAAACTATAAGCCCCTATCTTTCTCTGTGTCCGACTAAAACTCCATACCCATAAGTATTGCGTGAGTGTTAGCAATTGTGAAAGACTAAATGATAGTTGAGTATGTGGACTTGCTGAAAAGCTCTTATATTGACTCTTTCCTATGTTATGATAAATTGCAATTGCTTCAATGACTGAGATTATAGTTTGTTAGTTTTCAATGAAGTTTATGATTCATACTTGCAATTGTGATTGAATTGTTAGTTTAGCATAAGAGATCATATGACAATAATTATATAAGTTGTTGTTCTAAGAATGATCATGATGCCCTCATGTCCGTATTTTATTTTTATCGACACCTCTATCTCTAAACATGTGGACATATTTTTCGATTTCGACTTCCGCTTGAGGACAAGCGAGGTCTAAGCTTGGGGGAGTTGATACATCCATTTTGCATCATGCTTTTATATCAATATTTATTGCATTATGGGATGTTACTACACATTATGTCACAATACTTATGCCTATTCTTTCTTATTTTACAAGGTTTACATAAAGAGGGACAATGCCGACAGCTGGAACTCTGGGCTGGAAAAGGAGCAAATATTAGAGACCTATTCTACACAGCTCCAAAAGTCCTGAAACTTCACGGAAGTTATTTCCAGAATATATAAAAAATACTGAGCGCAAGAAGTACCAGAGGGGGCCACTCACCATCCACGAGGGTGGGGGGCGCGCCCTACCCCCTGGGTGCGCCCCTACCTCGTGGGCCCCCTGGTGGCCCTTCGATGCCCATCTTCTGCTATATGGAGTCTTTCATCAAGGAAAAAATAATAAGCAAGCTTTCGGGACGAGACTCCACCGCCACGAGGCAGAACCTTGGCGGAACCAATCTAGGGCTCCGGCGGAGCTGTTCTGCCGGGGACACTTCCCTCCGGGAGGGGGAAATCAACACCATTGTCATCACCAATGATCCTCTCATCGGGAGGGGGTCAATCTCCATCAACATCTTCACCAGCACCATCTCATGTCAAACCCTAGTTCATCTCTTGTATCCAATCTTTTGATCCAAACCTCAGATTGGTACATGTGGGTTGCTAGTAGTGTTGATTACTCCTTGTAGTTGGTGCTAGTTGGTTTACTTGGTGGAAGATCATATGTTCAGATCCTATATGCATATTAATACCCTGTGATTATGAACATGAATATGCTTTGTGAGTAGTTACGTTTGTTCCTGAGGACATGGGAGAAGTCTTGCTTTTAGTAGTCATGTGAATTTGGTATTCGTTCGATATTTTGATGAGATGTATGTTGTCATCCCTCTAGTGGTGTCATGTGAACGTCGACTACATAAAACTTCACCATTGTTTGGGCCTAGAGGGAGGCATTGGGAAGTAATAAGTAGATGATGGGTTGCCAGAGTGACAGAAGCTTAAACCATAGTTTCTGTGTTGCTTCGTAAGGGGCTGATTTGGATCCATATGTTTCATGCTATGGTTAGGTTTACCTTAATACTTCTGTTGTAGTTGCGGATGCTTGCAATAGGGGTTAATCATAAGTGGGATGCTTGTCCAAGTAAGGACAGCACCCAAGCACCGGTCCACCCACATATCAAATTATCAAAGTACCAAACGTGAATCATATGATCGTGATGAAAACTAGCTTGACGATAATTGCCATGTGTCCTCAGAAGCGCTTTCCTTCATATAAGAGTTTGTCCAGGCGGAAGTGCCTTTTTACACCAGGAGCAAATGCTCCTGGTATGAATAGTAAAATTAAAAAATAGAAAAAATGTTCAAAAAATTCTAAATTTTTTTGTGACATACTTTCACAAATGTTTGTTGTGCACGCAAAAATTTATTGCGAAATCACATTGGTGGAAGGCGTGCCAAAAAAACAAAATCAGAGCTCTAAAATGCTTTTGTAAGTAACATTTTCAGAGCATCGATTTTGTTTTTTTACCATGCCTTCCACCAATGTGATTTTGCAATGAAATTTTGCAGGCACAACAAACATTTGTGAAAGTACGGCACAAAAAAATTTCAGATTTTTTTGAATTATTTTTGAATTTATTTGATTTTACTGTTCACACCAGGAGCATTTGCTCCTGGGTGTAGAAACTCCACGTCCTTGTCCAGGCTTGTCCTTTGCTACAAAAAGGATTGGGCCATCTTACTGCACCTTATTTACTTTATTTACTTGTTGCTCGTTATCAATTACCTTATCACAAAATTATCTGTTACCGATAATTTTAGTGCTTGCAAAGAATACCTTGCTGAAAACCGCTTATCATTTCCTTCTGCTCCTCGTTGGGTTCGACACTCTTACTTATCGAAAGGACTACGATAGATCCCCTATACTTGTGGGTCATCAGATAATAGCATGAAACAAACATATATCTATGTAGGATGGTCACTGTATGGTCTATATCATTCTAGTTTATGCTGCCAAATCAAGATAGATACGGTTCGAATCATATCTATTTAAGACAAAGCAGCATAGACATAATATAAGTGTGGGAAACTACACAACAATAACAACACTTGTAATGTGCATGGCATGAGAACATAACTGTTTATTCAATTGAAACTGAAATCCTCATAGAGCAAGTTACAACATCAAACACGTTAAAGAAACAGGTTTAAGACATACCTGTTGCGCCATTGGAGTTTCAATTGCATCCTTCAAATTTGAAATTAGTTGGTATGAGTAAATACAATGATGCAAGAGAAAAGTAGTATGAACCATAGCTATGGAACCTGACCTAAGAACAATTCTTCTTCTGCTTTAAGCGTTGACTTGGGGTTTGGAGTGGTGGTCCTCATGCTTTGGGCACTGCAGTTGCCTTACTAACTGCACGTGTTTGGGTGCTATGTGGTGGAGACGGTGCTGTGTCAACGGGAACTAGGTTACTATCTGCTAGGGTTGGGGTTAGAAGGGGTGTAGCTGGTTCTCTGTCCAACCGGGTAGGGGTACAATCTGCGTGAGTCTGGGTTATGTGTGGTGGGGCTGGTTCTTGGGCAAGTACAACCGTGGTTCTATCTCCATCGACAGGTAGCACGATCTTTTCTGAAGACCGTGTTTTTACTCCCACGGATACTTCCATCACCCCCTCCAATTGAAATGGCTGATAAACAAGAAAAGTAATTGAATGTACATACATTGTAAGATAGACAGGTGCAATGGATAGTAGGGAAGAAAACAGGACATGAAATAATTCACATTTATGTTGTCTAACCAAACAGAATAGCAGGACATAATTTCACATATATGATGGCTAATTAAACAGGATAGCATGACACAATTTCACATGTATGATGGCTATCTAAATAGGATAGAATGACATACTTCAAAATATGATGACTATGTAAACAAGATGACATGATATAACTATACGATGTGTCTAGTAAAGTGGTTGGCATGCCATAAATCACAAACATGCCGTCGATGGAAACATGATGGCATGATATAATTCACGGATAGAATGACATAATTCAAAATATGATGACTATGTGAACATGATGAGATGATATAACTATATTATGTCTTTAGAAAATGGGTTGAAATGCCATAATTCAGATACATGCTGTCTATGTAAACATCATGGCATGATATAATTCAAATATATGATTTATATACTAAGGAAGTGAGCAGAGGGCAATCACATATATGATGTGTCAACTAAGGAGATGGCATTCAATATCGTGTATATGATGTAAAAACTAAGCATTGCAATACAACATATGCATGATATGAGTAATATAACCCTGCCAAGTTTGAGCATACACCTCAGGGGGATAATAGGACTGGTCATCTGCCTCTGAATCCTCCTCTGTAGAGCTATCTGTAACCAACAAGATATCCACTTCAGCAGGTAGCATTGTCTGCTCTAAAGACCTTGTTTTCACTCCAGATTTCTCCATCACTAATTCAAATGGCTGATGCACAGGAAGAGCAGTTGAATATACAAACATTGTCGACAAAAGCAATGAGAAATACAAAAAAAGGACGGCATGATATAATTCACATATATGACGCTTGGCTAAACAGCATGGCATTGCATAATTCACAAATATAATGCCTTGCAACAAGATAGCATTGCATAATTCACATATATAATGTGTTGCAACAAGATGGCATTGCATAATTCACATATGAGAAATAATTTGCTACCCATGGTGGTAGCTACGCGCGGCCCCGAGTTTTATCTTTAATTATTTTGATAAATTATTTTGGACTATCAAAAATAACTCTATAATGAAAATATAGTGACTTTGGACCAGTCGGGCAAGTAAACAGGCAATTATGCCAAAAAGGCAAGCAAAAAGACGGAGAGAACTGAGAAAAGTCCCTTTCTACACAAAGAAAAGGCACATGTGTCAAAAAGGTAATAAAAAAGACCAACAGAAGTGAGAAAAGGTCATTTCTATACAACAAAAAATGCACTTGTGCCAATGCCATAAGAAACCCGACACCTCATATATCAAAAAAGGCACTTATGACAAAGAGTGTGTAGTTTCCACCATGCGTGTGTAGCTACCACCGTGCATAGGAAATTGCCTCTCATTCACATATATGGTAATTAGGCACTAAATAGGTGGCATTCACACAAAGCATGTCTAAACTAAGCAAATGACAGAGGAATGCAAGACACCATACGCACGATATGAGCAACATAACCCTGCCAAGTTAGAGCATGCACCTCGGGGGTGGGGGGATAGGATTGGTCATCTGTCTCTGAATCCTCCTCTGAGGAGCTATTGTTACCAGCAAGACATGCGCTTTGTCAGATAGCACTGTCTGCTCTGAAGACCTTGTTTCCACTCTAGATTTTTCCATGACCGTGCCGAATGGCTGATGCACAGGAAGAGTAATTGAATGTACTAAAATTGTTGGCAAATTTAACACGTAATAAAAAATGATGTCATGATATAATTCACATATCACTACAAAAAAATACACTTCCGTGATGATACATGTTTGTCACAATAGGTCAAGTTTCCTGTCATGCATGTACATCCATGACAAATTTATGAAAGAATCAAGATAGTCATACCTGTGCTGTCGTAGAAGTGTTCCATGACATTACCAAAATTGTCATCACGGAAGTCTCCACTTCCATGACGATAAATCACACGTCACAGAAGTGCTTTCGTCAAGGGTGACCGACACGTGGCATCCACCGTAACGGAACGCCGTTAAGCTATCGGGTCCGGTTTTGGATCCGATAACCCGTTAACAGCCCTAACTAATGGGGATTTTCCACGTGTAAAATCATCATTGGCTGGAGGAAACATGTGTCGGCTCACCATTGGGACAGATGTCATCCACTCATTGGACCAAAAGCGCCTACGATACGTCGACACGTGGCATGGCCCAACAGAGGCCCATTCCTGTGAAAAGGCCGGCCCGTTTGACTTGGTCAAAAAGGTGGCGGGCCGGCCCACGGCAAGCCTGTTAATGGCTTGTTCGCATATAGCCCATTTACAGCCCGCTAACCCAGGGCCCATTTATGGCCTATCCGAATTAGGCCCAGTAGCGTCATCTGGGCCGTCCAATATAATTCCAGCCCATTTTAACTTCCGAGCCATGTATGGCCCATGACGTCTTTTGGCCCAGATGAGGCCCTTAGTAACCCTTGGCCCATTAATGGCCCATGGTAAAACTGGCCCATAATGAATAGTGTATCACTTTATACCCATTAACGACCCATTATTCTGTTGGGCCGTTTCCAGCCCATGTTATCTTTCGGCCTTCTCAGGGCCCATTTATTCTTGGGCTCATTTCCAGCATTCGGTTACTTACGGCCCGTTACTGTCATTTTCTGCTTGTGGGCCAAATTCAACTCATGCTTACAGTCGGCCCGTTTGTGGCCCGTTAATACGTTGGGCCGTTTTCATAGCGTCATCAAATACGACCGATTAACGACGGCCCATTATGGTCGGCCCATGAACGAACGATTCCAACTCTAGCCCATTTATGTCCATAAAGCGGTATGTTATTGGCCCATGTTTGGGAAATCGATCATACGTCCCGTATAAGGCCCATTGATGATACGGCCCATAGAAGGCCCAGTGATGATACAGCCTGTAGAAGGCCCATTGTTTCTACGGCCCGTAGAAGGCCCAGTGTCACTATAGTAAATATGTAGCCCATGGTTATTGTGGCCTAGTTCTAAAAAATAGGTTATTGCGGCCACTAGCAAACCGAGGAAGAACAGCACTGACTACAAGCAAACAAATAAACAAGACAACAAGGAAATAAATAAGCAAGCAACTTACGCTAGGCTATCATGACTATTACACATATTACATCCATTGGGCATCAAAGTTCACCACCAGTGCAAATATAGGGAACAAAGCAGCATATCATATACATTGGTTGTCAAAGTTGGCGACGAGTGCTAATAAAGGCCGCAGCAAAACAAGTCCAGAACTGAAACCACTTCAGAAGATCTCAAGAAACAATATCCTGGGTACCAATAATGCTGGCAAGATGCTTAGAAAGCTTATTAACTTTCTCTTGTTTGACGCTTAAATCCTCCAGCGCTTGCTGTTGCACCAGAAAGTATGCATCTGAATTCTGCAGGGACTTCCTTAGTCCTTCAGCTTCCTGTCGCAACACATCTGATCGATGTCTTTCAACTTGAAGCTGAGACTAAAGAAGACGAACTGATTCAGGCAGCGAGTTTGAAGAGCTTGTGACAACAGTAGTGGCCAGTAACTCGGACACTACATCAAGACAAGACTTCTGGGTTCTCTCACTGTCGTCAAGGTAGTTTTTATCAGCTTTCTTGGAGACCAACAGGGATGTCTCGCTATCTTGAACCTTATCTGCATTACTTCCTTCACCATTGCATAACGGGGTATTGTTCTCCAATATTTTGTCTGCATTCTAAAAGGGAAACAAGCAGACACGTCTCATGTTTACCATGTTGTATATGAAACTCATTTTGGTTAATCAGTTTAGTAGTAAAGTGCATAGGATAACATCATGAAACAAACATATATCTATGTACCATGGTCACTTTATGGTCTATATCATTCTAGTTTTTGTTGCCAAATCAAGATAGAGACACATTTCAAATAATATTTGTTCAAGACAAAGAGAATAGACAGAATATAAGTGTGGGAAACTATAGAGACACTTGTAATGTGCATGACATGAGAACATAACTGTTTATTCAATTGAAACTGAAATCAATATAGAGCAAGTTACAAAAGCAAACCAGTTAAAGAAACAAGTTTAAAACATACCTTTTGCGCCATTGGAGTTTCAATTCCATCCTTCAAATTTGAAAATAGTTGGTCTGAGTAAATACAGTGATGCAAGAGCAAAGGAGTATGAACCATAGCTACAAAACCTGACCTGAGAACATTTCTTCTTCTCCTTTAAGCGTTGAGTTGGGATTCAGAGTGGTGGTCCTCGTGCTTTGGGCACTACAGTTCCCTTACTAACTGCTCGTGTTTGGGTGCTCTATGGTGGAGACGATGTTGTGTCAATTGGAACTGGGTTACTATCTACTGGGGTTGGGGTTAGAAGGGGTGTAGCTGGTTCTCTGTCCAATTGGGTAGGGGTACAATCTGCGAGAGTCTGGGTTATGTGTGGTGGGGCTGGTTCTTGGGCAAGTACATCCGTGGTTCTATCTGCATCAACTGGTAGCACTGTCTTTTCTGAAGACCATGTTGTTACTCGCTTAGATACTGCCATCACCCTCTCCAATTCAAATGGCTGATAAACAAGAAAAGTAATTGAATGTACATACATTGATGATAGACAGGTGCAATGGATAGTGGGAATAAAAGAGGGCATGAAATAATTCACATTTATGTTTTCTAACCAAACATGATAGCATGACACAATTTCACATATATGATGGCTAACTAAACAGGATAGCATGATACAATTTCACATTATGATGGCTAACTAAAAAAGATGGAAAGACATAGTTCAAAATATGATGACTATGTAAACAGGATGACATGATATAACTATATAATGTGTTTATTAAATAGGTTGGCATGCCATAATTCACATACATGCCGCCTATGGAAACATGATAGCATGATATAATTCCCGGATAGAATGACATAATTCAAAATATGATGACTGTAAACACTAAACAGGATGAGATGATATAACTATATGATGTCTTTATTAAATGGGTTGCCATGCCATAATTCAGATAGATGTTGTGCATGTAAACATGATGGCATGATATAATTCAAATATATGATTTATATAGTAAGCAAGTAAGCAGATGGCAATCCATATATGATGTAAAAACTAAGCAATGCAGGACAACATGCATGACATGGGTAATATAACCCTGCCAAGTTTGAGCATAGACCTCAGGGGGGAAATAGGACTGGTCATCAGTCTCTGAATCCTCCTCTGAGGAGCTCTCTGTATCCAGCAAGATGTCTGCTTCAGCAGGTAGCATTGTCTTCTCTGAATACCTTGTTTTCACTCTAGATACTTCCATCACCGCTTCAAACGGCTGATGCACAGGAAGAGTAGTTGAATATACAAACGTTGTCGACAAATGGAACACGTAATACAAAAAAATGATAGCATGATATAATTCACATACATGATGATTGGCTCAACATCATGGCATTGCATAATTCACATATATAATGCCTTTGCAACAAGATAGCATTGCATAATTCACATATATAATGTCTTGCAACAAGATAGCATTGCATAATTCACATATATGGTAATTAGACACTAAACAGGTGGCATTCACACAAAGCATGTCTAAACTAATCAAATGACACCGCAATGCAAGACACCATACGCACGATATGAGCAACATAACCCTGCCAAGTTAATTAGAGCATACACCTCGGGGGGGATAGGACTGGTCATCTGTCTCTGAATCCTCCTCTGAGGAGCTATCCGTAACCAGAAAGATATGCGCTTCGTCAGATAGCTTAGTCTGCTCTGAAGACCTTGTTTTTGCTCCAGAATTTTCCATCACCGTGTCAAATGGCTGATGCAGACGAAGAGTAGTTGAATGTACTAACATTATTGATAAATGTAATACGTAACGAAGAAAAAGGATGGCCTAATATAATTCACATATAAGATGACTGGCTAAGCAGGATGGCATTGCAAAATTCATATATATGATGCCTAGCTAAACAAGATGGCATTGCATAATTCACATAAACGATGAATAAACTAAACATATGGCATTCACACAAAGCATGTCTAAACTAAGCAGTTGACATATTTGATGTATAAAGTAAGCAATGCAAGGCACCATATGCATGATATAACCAACATCAGCATGCCAAGTTGGAGCGAAGACCTCATGGGGTAAATAGGAGTGGTCTTCTGCTTCTGAATCCCCCTCAGAACAGTTATCTTCCTCTTGATTACGATCTGAAATGGGTGGAGGGGGGTCTACCTTTGCGCCCACCATGGAGCGATGTTTGCATGAAATTTTATTGCCACACAAGGCTCGTCTCTTTTGCTCTACATGTTCAGTTCCATTGTGTACAATAACTGACATGCATAGGAATAAAACATAGTGAGATTATGTAAGGAGTGCATGCACAAATCCAGAGTGATGGTTCCTTTCAAGCACTGGCGATTCCAGTAGGCAGGCTTGAGCAAGGAAAAGCCTACACTAAAAATGTTTTTGTGCTAGTTCTATTACTTTGGACCCAGGCCACTACCCTACTAGCTCAACTCCCAGGGCCATCGACAAATGCACAACTCAAACGCGCAGAGATAAATAATGATGGCGTTCAAGAGAGTCCATCACGGATAGCTAAGTTGCCTGGTACCTCACTGCTTGTCATATAGTAGGATAAAATGATCGTATTTCCCGTTACTCCGTGTGCTCAGTGGACAATATATATGACATGTAGAGTAAAAAAGATATGCAACAAGTGTACAACCTCTTTGGCGAAGCCATGTCGATCTCAGCGTGATTGGGTTGGCCGGTGAGGATGCTCCGGCTGACTTGGCTGTCGGAGGAGGGGAAGAAGATCTTAGGTGTCTGGAGATGGAGCCCGAGGTACTGCTCCACTATGATGGAGGGTTTCATCGTTGGAGCAGCTCCGGTGAGTTGTACGATGCCGAGGCTGAAGCAGGACAAGAGAGACAATGTTAACCTGAGTGGAATTCTAATAGCATCTCCAATAGATGATGAAAATACATAACCACAAACTGCTAGATGTATACATCAGCCGCTCATCTCTGAACTTAACTGTCGAAACTGAATTTAACTGTCGAAACTGAACTTAACTGTCGAAACTGAATTTTGCTGTCGAAACTGAATTTTACTGTCGACACTGAACACACTAGAGGTGAGGCTACACGTCGGTCGACTGACTTTTTCATCTCTGGTCAGTCGATTTTGCAGCCGTTGGATATGAAATCAAGGGTTTGCAGTTCATCTTCAACTTCCACCCCCCTGAGCCGCCAGCCACCACCGGCCAAACAACCGCCCCTCCGCCCGCGGCCGGCTGTGCGCCGCCCCGCCCGCCCCGAAAACACTCCCCACCGCCGGTCCGCCGCCGCCCTGGCCATCCCTGTAGCCCCCTCTGTGCCGAGATTTTTCTCCGGCGATCCCCACGCCACCGCCCCACCACCGCTGGCGACCACCACCCCTACCCTGAACCCTAAGATAGATAGTGGGTACCTCTCCGGCGAGCCCCCTCCTTGCTGCGGCTGGTTCTTCCTTAACTCCGGTGAGCCCCCCCTGAAAACCGACTGACCCAAAAGACACTTCAGTCGACTGAAGTGTAGCTAAATTGGAGCAGCATCGCAAGCAAGAGCAAGAGCGAGAGCAACATCGCGAGCAAGAGCAAGAGCAAGAGCAGACCAGGCAGGGGACCGAGAGCAAGAGTAGAGCAGTAGCGCGAGCTAGAGCTAAAGCAGCAGCAGCTCCTACTGATGTGGACGCCGCCGCCGAGGGAGCGACACCATGGAGGAAGTGGCCGGCGACGCCGCCATGGATGGAGCCGCGCCGTGTCGGCTCGGGACCGAGCGCCGGCAGCACCATGAGATCGAATCGAGAAGAAAATGCAGCGATTAATGTACAACCTCTTTGGTGGCGCCGATTAGGCCGCAGCTTCATTCTAGGAAACAGTGATGATGATGCTCTTCCGATGGTGCAGGTGAAGGCGATGGTGTGGGAATGAAGGTGGCGTGAAAGACGAGGGGAACATCGGGGAAGCTCCTTGGAGGTGGAGGACGGGGTGGATGAACCGGCGGGATGACCAGATCGACGATGGGTCCTCATCCGGTACGATGGATGAGGGACGTCGAGGTGTTGCTGTGGATGACGTCGTCGGGGAAGAGGCTCCGGCTGGGTGGCTGACGGAGGAGGGTGTGGGGCTTCGCGGGTTTTCCTGGCCTTGGTGTACGAATGGGTGGGCGGATGGGATGGGAGTGGGGAACCATGGCTTAGGGACGCGCTTGTCCGAAATGTGGGGTAAGTTACGAAAGTACCCCCACCGAATTGAGGCGGTTCTTTCGGTTCAGGGGTATCACGGGCATTTCGCGTGTCGAGATTTCATAGGAGGTGGGAGTTTTCGCGCGCATTGTAATTTTGGAATAGCAAGGCGCGGGTTGAGATGGAGGGAGTTGTCGGAGCACAACGAGACAAAGATATATCTTAAATATTTCAGGCTAACAAGGAGCGGGTTGAAATTTTCGGACAAGCCTAACATGTACTGTACCAAATCAATTCTCACTACAAATGTCATTCAAAACTTTGAATTCATGTTATGTTCAATTAAAATATTTCACTACATGTATAATGCATGCAACCTAGTACTCAAATGAACATTTTAGTGCATTCCAAACGTATATACTACCGCTTCAATTTGAACTAAATTTGAATTCGTTTCTCTATTTGAATAAGATCTACAATAATGATTGTTGTTAAGTCAAAGCATTTGAATTCGTTTCTATGTTTTAATAAGATCTACAATCGTCATTATTGTCAAGTTAAACCATCGTTTGTGTATTATCTTCACAGCACACCACATGATTAGTCTCGAGTTACATATGAACTATGTGTACTATATGAACTCAAACTCGATTTTTTGAATCCACTTTATGTTGATTTCAAATCATAGTACATTTCAAGCTCTAGCTAGATCTTCACAAACTAAACCATGTCTCATATGTATAATGTGTTTATCACATTATGTATGGTGCCCCGCCCCCTACGCCTACAAGTATTTATATGTGAGTTGCAAACACCACACATTACCACAAATTCAAATAAAATGTGAGAATGTTTGATATATAGTATTGTTTAGATTGTTTGATATTTAGTTGTAAGCTGCAAACGCCACACATTATCACAAATTCAAATAAAATATGAGATTGTTTGATGTATAGTATGGTTTAGATTGTTCGTCATTTAGTTGTGAGTTGCAAATGCCATGCATTATCACATTATGGTATAACATGTGCAAAAACACAACACGCGTATCACCGCTATATTCATGCATGCATATGTTTAAAACACTATGACCTCCTGTTCAAATATATGAATCCACTTTCATATCAAATTATGATCTTTGTTAGTCTCTTACAACTACACAATCCTCTAACCTTTGTAGCTACCACTAACTTTCTCTCGTGCATGCACACGCCCTCCCCCTCCCTCAGCATTCTATCCGTCACGCACATTCATTTTTTTCTTTAGGTCGTTCTCCCACAGTCTCCACAACTCCTTTCCAACACACACCGATCGATAAACCTCTCCAGCGATGTCTGCCTACAACATACACACGCACCTTCAATCTCCTCCTTTATGTGTCCTTGCCTCGTGTCTCTCATACGGTCCCACACACGTGTAAACTCTCGCCCCTTTTTTCATCGATCTCACAACCGCACACTCCTCCCCCTATCTAGCTAGTAGCTGGGCCTCTCGCACCACCTCCTAGCTCCATTCTCTTTGTCTATCCGTCTCGCCAGGCCTTATTTGCCTCTAACAAATGGACGTACACCGACTGATCTCCCGCTATACATATAGCTAGCTAGGTCCTTATAACTCGTTTTTCCCCACGCGTTGATCGATCTACCTCATTACTTGTGTCTCTCCCTTCCTTCGACAAACAACAATTGATCTACCGATCTAGTTAGGTTTGCTTACCAAACACATGGTTCCCCTTCATCATTCATGGATGTGTCCCGATAGATCTATCACGCACAGGCACACACAGAAACACATCCCCACTCTTATTGATAATATTGCAGTTCCACCCTCAGTTTGTCTAGTAGGCCTCTCCCACCATCTTCAAGAAGCAACTCCATCACCCATCCAACACTCTACCCCTCTCCCTCCCTCTCTCTCTCCTCTCTCTCTGTCCCATCCTATTTCCCGTCCTTCAGTTATGTATGGACGTCGACCAATCTCCCTCAAGACATAGCTGGGTCTCTCCTTCTCAACACATATATGAGTCGTTCTACCTCTATAGTTAGGCCTCTGCCTACCCCTCCCCCCTTCCCTCCCCCCCACACACATCGATACATCGAGCGCTCTAGTCATGTCTCCCTGCTACACACAAACTTGACCTGTGCCCTCTGACGTTCCGGTGGCTAGGTCAGTCGCCCTATATCTTTGACTTGCACACACACACAATTTCGATGGCTCTCTTCATCGATCTCACACCCACCCACTTGATCCTCTCTTCGACTCTATCGATATCTATGACCCCTCCCTCTCTTCTCGTGGATCGCCCGACCCTCTATATATGATATGGATAGGCCTCCATTTCACACACATTGCATGCAAAATTTTGTTTGAGATGTCATCAACACATATTCCCACAAATACATTCACGAAATCAACCTCCCCCCAAAACAAAAATCACTCACGAACGCACAAGCCATTTGTCTAGGTTTGTATCTCTCACACACACCCACGTAGGTGGGGGACGGTACACGGTGGAGCTCATTTCTGTATGAAAAGGCAGCCCACGTGGTAACTTGACACGTGTACTGGTTGTCCACTAGATGGAGGGAGGATCGTCTACCATGGGTGAACAAACAAATTGCGACTTGACGCGTTATGTTAAAAAATAGGCAAACCATGTGGGGCCTACCTTAGAGGCAAGGCTCTATACACTGGAGTACTTTTGATGTGTCCCGTCAACTCGCAGAACGAGGAGAAGCATTCTTAGTACGGCATCTCCCCTGCCCACGGGCGCGGTGGCTCGCAGGATGAGGTGAAGCTTGCTTACTACGCCTTACGCCCGCTCCCTCGCCCACACGCACGGTGGCTCGCAAGACGAGGAGAAAATTTTACTAGTACTCCCTCCGTTTACTCCTCGTCCCTACCTTGGTTAGAGAGATTATCATATTGTTTGGAATATATGTCCTTTAGTAGATTTCAATATGAACTACTAGTACATACTCCAAACACTGATGTATATAGACATATTTTAGAGTGTAGATTCACTCATTTTGCTCCGTATGTAGCATAAAGTTGAGACACTTATTTTGGAACGGACGTTATAGTACGCACTTTCCCATGCCCCTCGACCCTCTCCACGTGGTGGACGTGCATCAATTCATTCAGTCTCATATAGCCAGAACGATATATACTGCTGTACCATTATTGCTCGACTTCCCGAAGAGGCAAAGAGCCAATCGCAAGGTTAATAGTTTGGAGATGCCAAGCGCAAGATTTATAGGAGAACGAGTAGTAGGTGCCGCGTCATTTATAAATAAAGTTTTTTTCTTCAGTGGCACATACGCAATATAAATAGGTTCATATGGAGAGAAAAGGAAACTGCTCTAGTATATACATAGGCAGGACAAGCCTACACGGTTGCTTGCTAGGGTTGCTCTCTTCAGTTTTCACACTCTCTCGCACAAAGCCACCGTGGCCACATCTCTAAAATCCTGGCGGATCACGTCCGCAGGGGGAAGGGGTGTATGCTTAGTGTAGATGCGGTCACCGTCTCCGACGGCGAAAACCCACTGTCGGCACGTCCCGATCAGGGGTCCCCGCCATTCTCTCTCACAAAGCTGGTGAGGTTTCCTTCATCCATTGCTCACTGCCGTGAAGTGGGTAGTTGCCTCCTCCCGCCGCCCTCCTCTAGGTTGAGATACGTCCCGACATCCTTCAGGTACAACACCCTTTACAGCCGGCTTGCACCACTGTTCTAGCTGCCCACATCACTCCATGTGGATATTTCTCTACTTCTTTTCCCCGCACATACCTCTACTGGCTTCTACGTACTGTATTTGTGATGAGTTTATGTCTCATCAACTAGTCCCAGTAATCTTATTCTAATCACGCTTCTTCAATTTCTTTGCCACAGAGATGCTCGTCTCGATTTTGGTGAAACTGCACAAAATGATCCGATGGTCAAAGGGTTATGAACTTCATTTCTTAGGAAGCACCAACGTTGCCAGAAAATGAAAGCCTGGTTAGGGTTTACGGTTCAAGGGCTAGGGACTGCATGGATCGTTTTTTTCTTTAGCTGTCTCTGTTTGAATGGCTAGGGACTGCATGAGTAGTAGTAGTACTGTACGGCTTATGCCCGCTCCCTCGCCCACGCGCGCGGTGGCTTGCGGGACGAGGAGAAAATTTTACTACTCCCTCCGTTTACTCCTCGTCCCTACTACCTTGGTTAGAGAGAGTATCATATTGTTTGGAATATATATGTCCTTTAGTAGATTTCAATATGAACTACTAGTACATACTCCAAACACTGATGTATATAGACGTATTTTAGAGTGTAGATTCACTCATTTTGCTCCGTATGTAGCATAAAGTTGAGACACTTATTTTGGAACGGAGGGAGTACATATTTGCTATGATCTATCAATCATTGAGATGCAATAGCATGCATGTTAGTCTCCTTTGTATTTGATGAAATGTTGCAATGTGCAACCTTGGACGCAAGATACATGTAACAGAAGCTGGAAGCTTCATAGCATTGTACTATCTCGCTGATAAATTACAGTACGTACTATACAAGTACTTCCTCTGTTCCTAAATATAAGTCTTTGTAGAGATTTCATCATGAACCACATATGGATGTACATAGATGCATATTAAGTGTAGATTCATTCATTTTGTTCCATATGTAGTCCACCTAGTGAAATCTCTACAAAGACTTATATTTAGGAACGACGGGAGTACTATGTAAAGAGTTAGGTGTCGCACAATGTCCAGAAAATATGGTGATAGTGTGAGGTGGGCCATGTAATCACTGAGCCTGCCTGTTTTCACTGCTCTTGCACTCCTCCGCTGTAAGAATGGAGAAAGTTGTAATCTAGTAGTACCTCCTTTCGCCGAAAGCGTGGGACATCCAGCAGTCCTACCACCTCAGTAATAATGACAAATGAGCCATCAAATCACATAGACCCATCAGTAAGTTGGACGGACGAAGCAACCATCACTCTTGAATCTGCTTCTCCCTTCAACGCAGGCGCCAGTGAGAGGTCGCGTCCGCTCTGCCCGGGCATGAATGCGGCACTGACCGTTTTGGGCGGGAAGCGTGCGCGGGCGATGGAGGGGCTTTGGGTGGGCCAGTTTGCTCAGGAGCGGGCGTGGCAGCTGTTCGCCTGTCCCTACCGGATGCCCGAAAACGAGAGGATGCACCGACTCTGGCGGCTAAAATCGTACACTACACACCATCTGTCTGTAGGATTAGGTCGATCTGTCGCTCTCTCTAACACACACACACACACGCACACACAGGTTCATAGAATAGGAAAATCGTGTGAGTGCGAAGCCACAGGAAGTGAGATACAAATGGAGTACGTACAAGAAGAGAAGAGGTGATGAATATTCCATCAAACCTGGACCGAGGAGTAGTACTCCCTTCGTCTAGGTGTTAAGTCATCCTGCGGAAATCAGATATTCCCAAAATGTTTAGGCGTTGTCCATTAACTTCGCATCTCAATCCCCTCCTGGCCTTGTTGCTAGCGAGCGTTGTTACTTAGGGAGCGTTTGGATCCTTAGCAAGAACAACTTATAGCATACCCGGGCAAGGTTAGGCATTTGTAACTGTTAAAATATGTTAGCTTTTGTGGGCCAGCTAGCTTGGGTGGGCTAGAAAAACCTTGCTAGCTCAGGAGAGCCAGATCGGCTCGCTTCCGACGGCAAACTTCGCGTAGTAGTAACATAGACTAGTAACATATGCATGTTGTACTAGTCCAAGTTACTCACCACTATGACCAGCCTAAGCAATGTAACAAAATGCTCCTTACTCTGCCTTGTTATCTCCCCCGGAAACCCAATGCATGGAGCGCAACTACGCATTGATCAGTCAAGAAATCAAAGTCGGTTTGCATGCGAGTTAATATGTGGCCCTGCATGGTAGCAAAAACGGCATCTCTTAGTTGTTTGGATTAATTGTTGCGTTTAGAGATAGAAATCTGGGCTTTGATTGGAGGAATGACCGGTCAAGTTTCTCCTTCTCCTCCAATCTGCTTGCACCTTGGTCCCGCTGCACCTTCTAACGTGACTTATTACACCTAGACGGAGGGAGTCGTACGAGATATGGTGGCACACTGACTTAGGTCGAATACAAGTGCCCAAAATTGTGTGCATGTTATAATAAGGATTCACTTAAAATAGTACGTGAGAGAACAGAGGCATCAATTGGACAGTGTTCTCGAGCAGTAGCAAGATGTGTGAGGTAAAATACACCGCTGGCGCTTTTAATTTTTCTTATTAATTTGTTTGTTTCACCCTCTGACTGGTGGGACCCAACGTACTACATGGAGAGAGGTAAGGTGACTAAGGCTGCATTATTTCTGCACCACTGTGGATAGTCTTACCACCAAAGCCACATGACACGATTATGATTTAAATCCCAATGACTCTCACACACACAAAGAACACGGCATGCTTGTCACACGAATGCAGGAATGTATAAAAGGTTATTTTCCTCTCGTTGAACATAACGGGAGGGTTGTGTTGCTGGTTAGCCTGTTCGCTCATCAAACTTGAGGTCTCGGGTTCGATAACTACACTTGAGCATAATTCGTGCCAGGAGGATTCTTTGACTGGTCAAAATGGATGGATACGGAGCTATACGATCTCGTAGTGACCGTATAATCACCTCATCACGTATAAGCTGCAGCCTCGGCGCTTGTTTTCTAGGTTGCACTCTTCACACTCTCTCCAGTATATATATACACGCTGGAGCCTCAATGCTTGTAGTTGCTCTCTTCACACTCTCTCACCCTCTCCAGATCTAAACAAGACTTCGTTGGCCTCTCTCTATCCCCTCACTGCTGGTCTGCTTGTAGTTGCTCTCTTCACACTCTCTCACCCTCTCCAGATCTAAACAAGACTTCGTTGGCCTCTCTCTCCCCTCACTGCTGGTCAAAGAGCCGACAGGATCCGTTCACGGGGAATCGAAGGAGGCTTAACGCTGTCGCCGTCGGTGAGGGAGGAGGGAATCCACTACCGGCGCAGCTGTTCACTTTCACCCAGCGGCGGCGCGGGAGGGCCTCCAACCCCTTCTTCTTCGCCGCCGTACATAGTGTGGGTCGAACAGCCTCCGGTCGCCCACCGAACCACACCCCAAGAACCTTAAGGTATAATTTACTTATTCCACATGCATTGCTCTAGCTGCATGTGGGCTTTTTCTGCTTCTGCACTCGAATCTAGGTGTTGGATTAAATAGGAAAGTAGTGGGGAAAGTTGTATACCATGAATCTAGGACGTGGTTCAAAGAGGAAAGGAATGGGGGAAAGTAGTGGGAAAAGTTGTATAGCATGAATCTAGGACGTGGTTCAAAAAGGAAAGGAATGGGGAAAGTTGTATCTCATGAATCTAAGACGTGGTTCAAAGAGGACATGAATCGGGGAAAGTTGTGGGGAAAGTTGTATAGCATAAATCTAGGACGTGGTTCATAGAGGAAAGGAAGTGGGGAAAGTACAAGTACAGACTGGCTATCCAGCACCTACGTTGGTCAAAAAGGGAAAACAATGACAAACACAGTACGCACATCTGTAATGAACTGATCTTTTGTTTCGGGGGACAAGGCTGTAGAGTTTGAGCAGGACTAGATTTGCTGCGCTCACATAGGGAAAGGTGTCTAAAGATAGCAAAACCGGGACCAACAGAAATATGCTCCTTGGTTGTTTGTTATTTGTTGCAACAGACTGTGTATCACCCAGTACATCGGTAGATGCACATGGTGCTGGTGCGTCCACTATCCCGTGCAACTCTTCAGTTGTTGTTAATCTAAGGCCCTGTTTGGTTTAAAACTCCCTAGTCCCTACCTGCTTGGTTCCAGGGACTAAACATGGACTAGAGGTTATTAAATGACATGCTAAAAGACCATGTTACCCCTATTAATGAACTAATAGAGACATGGTGCGATGCGTGGCAGGGGCAACTATTGGAAAAAGTCCCAAAAAGACTCTCCCTCGGGGTCTTCTTTCTTTAGTCCCAAATGCCCACTTTTAGTCCCTAAAAGTCCCTCCTGTTTGGTTTAGATGGGACTGGCACGGAGTTTTTTTAGTCCCTCCACCAAAATGTCCCTGTAAACAAGCACCCTCTAATAATGCCGCTGGAAAATTGATGCAATGCCACAGTTAAAAGCAAATTACATGTTTAACGAATTTTATTGTTAATATAATCTCTTTGTTAATATTAATCAATGCCACCATTTGAGAAATGCTACTGTCTTGCTTTCTTTCCCATTTAGGTAAGGTAGATGCTTCTTTTTGTTGGCTTCTATGTCATCCACCTTTATTAACCACTAGTTGTTTCCTTTGCACCTCTGTGTAAACAGGGTTATCTACTTCACCTCGTTGCCATTGTGACCTTTTGTTGCACTGCACAAAACACTTTTGTTTTAAGAGTGTTTTGTGTAGTTCAACCAAAATGTCACACCGACAACGTTGATTTATTGCTTGATCTTAGTGGAACTCCACAAGAGGAGACCTTACTTCCTACCCGTGTTGGCAAATTTGGTTTAGATCTTCTTCTTGTGAGTTGTTTGAATTCTGCGTCATCAGAGGTCAGTAGTAGCCTTCTTTCACATGATTCCGCAGTGTGCTTTCATATGTTGTGCTACTTGTACGGTAATGTTGCTTGATTTTAGTGAACTGCACAAATGGAGACAAGACTTCCAATCCGTATGTGCACCGCAATATCCCATTGAGGTAAGATAAGGATATTTCACAACTGTTGGCCTGTATTTTGCCACTTTCATCAAAAAATTAATGTCATTGTTTAGTGCTATACTTGTGCAACCTAATTGACATGCCAAATCTTACATTGAAGGCGAAGCTTGTCTGTTATTGAACCAAGTGATGAAGGGGAAGAACAAGTGGAAGAAAAACAAAAATCAACTCCTGGTGCTGTAATGAAGCACTGGAACTATGATGACACAAGTAATGATATAGTTTTGCATCTTAATTTATTGCTATGGCTGGAACGATCAATTGTTTTGCCACTGATTTGATGCCACTCTTAATGTAATATGTAATTATCCCTAGTTGTGCAAACAGGGATCTTCTTTGAAGATACCATATATTTTAGTGGAACTGCACAAGAAGATGTTGGAAACATTAATCTAATCGAGGAGTATATAGTAGGCATGGCCACCACAGTAGATAGCAACAGATGGTTTCGGAGAAGTGCTTCATCTATATGCTCTACACAATAAGCCTCCTGACAAAGGTTGGTACTCGCCCACTGATTTCATCCATATGATTGAGCTTTGTCATCTCTATTGGTGTTGTGCTATTGTTTAGATACTGTCATCAAAAAGTGGTATTGTCCTTGAGAAGTGCTTCATCTGTGATGTTTTAAATATTTCCTTTCCTTTTTTGAGCAAACAGGGATGCTAGCATTTAGTTATCCTCTTGTATTTGCACAACAGGATCATCCTCCTCTGAAGAAGAATATGGAGTACGTGAAGTGACTAGTTCCGATTATGCCAGGATGAAGAAGCCCTGTCTATCTTCTCATTAGAAGGAGCAGTTGAAGGATGGTTACATTACCCCCACAAGACCAAACTAACTTCAGCTCAGAAGGACTGACAAATCTCCATTTTCTTGCTGTGATGCGTGAGTACAATGTTCTTCTAGGATTCTTTCCGGTGAGTTCCATTTTTGAAAAGTGTGCTCTACATGGACCATGTCGGTGCCTATTTAAACTGTCAATTCATAGTACAATTTGCTTTATACTAATCAATTTTTTTGTATTTGTGCAAACAGGGTGCTCAGCTTGATTTCAATGGGAACTGCACAAAATGTTCATGAATACATCGAATCATTCATTTCCACCACAAGAAAGGAGGTGCCGATAAGTTCAAGGTGTTGCAACATATAAGGGCAAAATCATACAAGCTACGCGCGAATTTGGTTGATTTTGGTGGAACTGCACAAAAAGAATAGCTGGTTTATTTAGCACGAGGTGCCATTTCAATGTCCGAATTGATGGCAAACCCTGCCCATTCCGCAATCGTAGGCATTTGATAATTTGGAATGAGAAAACCTTGTCAAATTTTGCTCATTGATTTTAGCAAGAAGACATGCGTTTGATATTTTCGAATGGGACGCCCTTTGCTGTCGGCAGCGTCGATCCATTTTTCTTTATTCTTTAGTTGTGAAGTAAATATTGGATCTGACATGTGAATCGCTGAGATCCATAATCATCAATTGTTTTGAATGTTCTCTATGAATTGTTAGGCCTATGTGTTTGATTGCAATGTACAGGAACGCTAAAAAGTTGCTCAAACTCTTTGTACTCCTTCTGTTCCTTTTTACTTTGCACATTGTGAAAGTGCATACTTTTTTCTATAAGATTGGTCAAAGTAGAGATATTTTGACGGCAGACAAAACTTGTATGCAGACTAGAAAGGACGGGAGGGAGTACATGTGAAACTGCTGCAAACGAGGTGATCACCCTGGGAATAATGCTAGTACGTATTGTTTTGCATGTTCATCCAATGCCAGTGATACTAGAATTCGAACTAATCGAAATAAATTCATTCATACATGGTCAGATTTCATATAAACATGCCAGATTTCATTACATTTCATACATTCTTCAACTAAAAAGGGGTGCACTGGAGGTATAATTAATTAACCGAAGCTACCCACATGTGTCCTGCTGAGCCGAACAGAAGCTTCAGTGACTTAACTGCACATGCAGTTGCGTAACTGACATGTGGCCCATATGATCATTGGGCCCACGTGTCAGTCAGCCAACTACACCAGCAGTTAAGTAGAAGCAGCGTCCTTCTCCAACATAGCTCTCCGACTCCACGTCGCCACCAAGAAGCTAACCGGCCGTCAGTGGTCAACCTGCCTAGCTTGGCTTCAATCGAGGGTAGCAGCGGTGGCCTTACTTGGACCCGAGCGGCAGCGACCTACCGTGTTCTACTCTTCCTCATTTTCTATGTGGCGCGGCCTCGCTGGCAGCGAGGTGGGGCCTCGGCGGAGCCGGCGATGTCCTCTGTCTCGTTGCCGGCGGGCGGCGCCTCGGCGGAGCAGGGGAAATCCCCCCTCGTTGCCGGCAGGGTGGGGCCCCGGCGGAGCCAGCGGTGTCCTCTACCTCGTTGTTGGCGCCGCGGGGCCTCGGCGGAGCAGGGCCTGGTCGACGCCAACGGAGCGGGGACTCATCGGAGCCGGCATTATCCTCTGCCTCGTCCTTGGTCTCGCCAAACAGTGCCTCGCCCGCTTCATCGCCCTCTTTATAGGTGGGCGCAGCCTCCGCCACCCGCATGCGGTACCGCCAGCGCACGAGGCGGCCCTCGCGGGCGGAGCGGTACGAGTCGAGCAGCGCTTCCTGCTCCACCCGCTCCGCGGCGATCCGCTCCTCCGCCTACAGGTGCTCCTGGAGGTGATGGTGGTTGTAGGCGGCGTCGGCCTGTGCCTCCCGGAACTGCTCCTCACGCTTCTGCCTCACCGTGTCCATATATTGGGAACGGGCCTCGCCGATGGTCATGGTGCAATGCACCGACGAGGATGGAGCGGAAGAGGGGGTTGGCGCTGGATCGTCGACTACCATGTTCTCCATTGGGACGTCGTCGTCCTCCGGCTGCCAGCCAGCCAGCCAGTCAGCAGCAATGGCTGCCATCTCCTTGTGGTTCGTCGTCCGCCCGTCCCGAAGAGCGCTGGAGCGCGAGGAAGCTATGGTGGGCAGTAGTGGTGTGGACTGGAGAATAGGAACGGATGTGGATGACTACGGCTATGGCCGGCGCAACTGTTTATATAGCAATGGTGGGCGGTGGAGGGACGGACGTGTGGCGCCGGAGTATGATACGTCCATTTTGCATCATGCTTTTATATCAATATTTATTACATTATGGGCTGTTATTACACATTATGTGATAATACTTATACCTATTCTCTCTTATTTTACAAGGTTTATATAAAGAGGGAGAATGCCGGCAGCTGGGATTCTGGGCTGGAAAAGGAGCAAATATTAGAGACCTATTCTGCACAGCTCCAAAAGTCATGAAACTTCATGGAAGATGTTTTCCAAATATATAAAAAATACTAAGAGCAAGAACTTCACCAGGGGGCCACACCCTGCCCATGAGGGTGGGGGCACGCCCTACCCCCTCAGCGCGCCCCCTACCTCGTGGGCCCCCTGGTGGCCATCTTCTGCTATATGGAGTCTTCCTATGGAAAAAAATCATAAGCCATCTTCTCGGACGAAACTCCGCCGCCACGAGGCGGAACCTTGGCAGAACCAATCTAGGGCTCTGCCGGAGCTGTTCTGCCGGGGAAACTTCCCTCCCGGAGGGGGAAATCATCGCCATCGTCATCACTAACGCTCCTCTCATCAGGAGAGGGCAATCTCCATCAACATCTTCATCAGCACCATCTCATCTCAAAACCCTAGTTCATCTCTTGTATCCAATTCTTGTCTCCAAGTCCGGGATTGGTGCTAGTAGGTTGCTAGTAGTGTTAATTACTCCTTGTAGTTGATGCTAGTTGGTTCAATTGGTGGAAGATCATATGTTTAGATCCTATATTCATATTAATACCCCTCTGATTATGAACATGTTTATGCTTTGTGAGTAGTTACTTTTGTTCCTGAGGACATGGGAGAAGTCTTGCTATTAGTAGTCATGTGAATTTGGTATTCGTTCGATATTTTGATGAGATGTACGTTGTCTCTCCTCTAGTGGTGTTATGTGAACGTCGACTACATGACACTTCACCATTATTTGGGCCTAGAGGAAGGCATTGGGAAGTAATAAGTAGATGATGGGTTGCTAGAGTGACAGAAGCTTAAACCCTAGTTTATGCGTTGCTTCGTAAGGGGCTGATTTGGATCCATATGTTCCATGCTATGGTTAGGTTTACCTTAATACTTTTGTTGTAGTTGCGGATGCTTGCAATAGAGGTTAATCGTAAGTGGGATGCTTGTCCAAGTAAGGGCAGCACCCAAGCACCGGTGCACGCACATACCAAATTATCAAAGTACCGAACGCGAATCATATGAACGTGATGAAAACTAGCTTGACGATATTCCCATGTGTCCTCGGGAGCGCTTTGCATCATATAAGAGTTTGTCCAGGCTTGTCCTTTGCTACAAAATGGATTGGGCCACCTTGCAGCACCTTATTTACTTTTTTTACTTGTTGCTTGTTACAAATTATCTTATCACAAAACTATCTGTTACCACTTATTTCAGTACTTGCAGAGAATACGTTGATGGAAACCGCTTATCATATCCTTTTGCTCCTCGTTGGGTTCGACACTCTTACTTATCGAAAGGACTACGATAGATCCCCTATACTTGTGGGTCATCAAGGCTCTTTTCTGGCGCTGTTGCCGGGGAGTGAAGTGCCTTTGGTAGGTGGAATTTGGTGTCACTTGTTACCATGGATAGTAATCCTCTGAGGGGCTTGTTAGGGGTATCTTCTCCCCGACCAGTAGAGCAAAGAGTTGCTCCTCAACCTACTGAACCTACTGAAAATGAAAATGAAAATGCTTGCTTTGAAGTTCCTTCGGGTATGATAGAAAAACTGCTAGCTAATCCTTTTTAGGAGATGGAACAAAACATCCTGATGAACATCTCATATATGTGGATGAAGTTTGTGGATTATTTAAGCTTGCAGGTGTACCTGGAGATGTTGTTAAGAAGAAGGTCTTCCCCTTATCTTTGAGGGGAGATGCATCGACATGGTATAGGCTATGTGATGATATGAGGTCTTGGAATTACAAACGGTTGAAATTGGAATTTCATCAGAAGTTTTATCCTATGCATCTTGTTCATTGTGATCGCAATTACATATATAATTTTTGGCCTCGCAAAGGAGAAAGCATCGCTCAAGCTTGGCGGAGGCTTAAATCAATGTTATATTCATGCCCCAATTATGAGCTCTCAAGAGAAATTATTATTCAAAATTTTTATGCTCGGCTTTCTGGTAACAATCGCACCATGCTTGATACTTCTTGTGTTGGCTCTTTTATGATGAAGACTATTGAATTCAAATGGAATTTGTTGGAAAGAATTAAATGCAACTCTGAAGATTGGGACCTCGACAATGGTAAGGAGTCAGGTATGACACCTAGTTTTGATTGTGTTTAATCTTTTATGGATACCGATATTTTTCGTAAATTTAGCACTAAATATGGACTTGACTCTGAGATAGTAGCTTCTTTCTGTGAATCTTTTGCTGCCTATGTTGATCTCCCCAAGGAGAAGTGGTTTAAATATCATCCTCTCATAGAAGTAAAAGTAGCTGCACCTATTAAAGTTGAAGAAAAGACTATCACTTATAATGATCCTATTGTTCCTACTTCTTATGTTAAGAAACCAGTTTTCCCTGTTAGGATAAAGGATCATGCTAAAGCTTATACTGTGGTTCGTAAAAGCAATATTAAAACATATACACCTCCTGAGCAAGTTAAAGTTGAACCTAATATTGCTATCGTTAAAGATCTCTTGTCTGATAATATTGATGGGCATGTTATTTATTTCTGTGATGAAACTGCTAGAATAGCTAAACCCCGTGATAAAGATAAACCTAGACCTGTGGTAGGCATGCATGTTATTTCTGTTAAAATAGGAGATCATTGTTATCATGGCTTATGTGATATGGGTGCTAGTGCTAGTGCAATACCTTATTCCTTATACAAAGAAGTTATGCATGATATGGCACCTGCTGAGATGGAAGATATTGATGTCACAATTAAACTTGCCAATAGAGATACTATTTCACCAATGGGAATTGTTAGAGATGTTGAAGTCTTGTGTGGGAAAACTAAATATCCTGCTGATTTTATTGTTCTTGGTTCCCCACAAGATAGCTTTTGTCCCATTATATTTGGTAGACCCTTCTTAAGTACTGTTAATGCTACCATAGATTACAAAAGAGATGTTATTACTATCGGTTTAGATGATATGACTCATGAATTTAATTTTTCTAAACTTAGTAGACAACACCGTGAAGAAGAATTACCTAGTAAGGATGAAATTATTGGTCTTGCTTCTATTGCCGTACCTCCTAATGATCCTTTAGAACAATACTTGCTAGACCATGAAAATGATATGTTTATGAATGAAAGAAGGGAATTAGATGAAGTATTCTTTAAACAGGAACCTATTCTGAAAAACAATTTACCTATTGAAAGCCTAGGGGGTCCTCCTCCACCCAAGGGTGATCCCGTGTTTGAGCTTAAACCGTTACCTGATACTCTTAAATATGCTTATCTTGATGAGAAAGAGATATATCCTGTTATTATTAGTGCTAACCTTTCAGAGCATGAGGAAGAGAGATTATTGAAAACTCTGAAGAAGCACCGCGCTGCTATTGGGTATAATCTTGATGATCTTAAGGGCA
The DNA here is from genome assembly GCF_056163025.1 of Triticum urartu. Classification (NCBI taxonomy): domain Eukaryota; kingdom Viridiplantae; phylum Streptophyta; class Magnoliopsida; order Poales; family Poaceae; genus Triticum; species Triticum urartu. The sequence goes on from NC_141875.1 coordinate 485,673,811, forward strand.
TTAGTCCCACTCGACGTCAACATAAAATTAATTTGGAACAAGATGCTAAACCAGTTCGTGACCATCAACGCCATCTGAATCCTAAAATGAAAGAAGTGGTAAGAAAGGAGATACTAAAGCTCCTTGAGGCATGTATAATTTATCCCATTGCTGATAGTCAATGGGTAAGCCCTGTCCATTGTGTCCCTAAGAAGGGAGGTATTACTGTTGTTCCTAATGATAAGGATGAATTGATTCCTCAAAGTATTATTACAGGTTATAGGATGGTAATTGATTTCCGCAAATTAAATAAGGCTACTAAAAAAGATCATTACCCCTTACCTTTTATCGATCAAATGCTAGAAAGATTGTCCAAACATACACATTTTTGCTTTCTAGATGGTTATTCTGGTTTCTCTCAAATACCCGTGTCAGCCAAAGATCAATCAAAGACTACTTTTACATGCCCTTTTGGTACTTTTGCTTATAGAAGTATGCCTTTTGGTTTATGTAATGCACCTGCTACCTTTAAAAGATGCTTGATGGCTATATTCTCTGACTTTTGTGAAAAGATTTGTGAGGTTTTCATGGATGACTTTTCCGTCTATGGGTCTTCTTTTGATGATTGCTTGAGCAACCTTGATTGAGTTTTGCAGAGATGTGAAGAAACTAATCTTGTTTTGAATTGGGAGAAATGCCACTTTATGGTTAATGAAGGCATTGTCTTGGGGCATAAAATTTCTGAAAGAGGTATTGAAGTGGATAAAGCCAAAGTTGATGCTATTGAAAAGATGCCGTATCCCAAGGACATCAAAGGTATAAGAAGTTTCCTTGGTCATGTTGGTTTTCATAAGAGGTTCATTAAGGACTTCTCAAAAAATTCTCGGCCTCTGACTAATCTATTACAAAAAGATATTCCTTTTGTCTTTGATGACGATTGTGTAGAAGCATTTGAAATACTTAAGAAAGCATTGATGTCTGCACCTATTGTTCAGCCACCTGATTGGAATTTACCCTTTGAAATTATGTGTGATGCTAGTGATTATGCTGTAGGTGCTGTTTTAGGGCTAAGAGTTGATACGAAATTAAATGTTATTCAATATGCTAGTAAAACTCTAGATAATGCCCAGAGAAATTATGCTACCACTGAAAAAGAATTTTTAGCAGTTGTTTTTTCTTGTGATAAGTTTAGACCTTATATTGTTGATTCTAAAGTAACTATTCACACTGATCATGCTGCTATTAAATACCTTATGGAAAAGAAAGATGCTAAACCTAGACTTATTAGATGGGTTCTCTTGCTACAAGAATTTGATTTTCATATTGTTGATAGAAACAGAGCTGAGAACCCCGTTGCAGACAACTTGTCTAGGTTAGAAAATGTGCTTGATGACACACTACCTATTGATGATAGCTTTCCTGATGAGCAATTAAATGTCATAAACGCTTCTCATGCTGCTCCATGATATGCTGATTATGCTAATTACATTGTTGCTAAGTTTATACCACCTAGTTTCACATACCAGCAAAATTAAAAGTTCTTCTATGATTTGAGGCATTACTTTTGGGATGACCCACATCTTTATAAAGAAGGAGTAGATGGTGTTATTAGACGTTGTGTACCTGAGCATGAACAGGAACATATCCTACGCAAGTGTCACTCCGAAGCTTATGGAGGACACCATGCTGGAGATAGAACTGCACATAAGGTACTGCAATCTGGTTTTTATTGGTCTACTCTCTTCAAGGATGCCCGTAAGTTTGTCTTATCTTGTGATGAATGTCAAAGAATTGGTAATATTAGTAGACGTCAAGAAATGCCTATGAATTATTCACTTGTTATTGAACCATTTGATGTTTGGGGCTTTGACTATATGGGACCTTTTCCTTCCTCTAATGGTTATACACATATTTTAGTTGCTGTTGATTATGTTACTAAGTGGGTAGAAGCTATTCCAACTAGTAGTGATGATCATAACACTTCTATTAAAATGCTTAAAGAAGTTATTTTTCCAAGATTTGGAGTCCCTAGATATTTAATGACTGATGGTGGTTCACACTTTATTCATGGTGCTTTCTGTGAAATGCGTGCTAAATATGATGTTAATCTTAGAATTGCATCTCCTTATCACCCTTAGTCTAGTGTTCAAGTAGAATTGAGTAATAGAACTCAAATTAATTTTGCAAAAGACTGTTAATAGGTCTAGAAAGAATTGGTCCAAGAAACTTGATGATGCATTATGGTCCTATAGAACTGCATATAAAAATCCTCTGGGTATGTCTTCGTATAAAATGGTCTATGGAAAAGCATGTCACTTACCTCTCGAACTAGAACACAAGGCTTATTGGGCTATTAAAGAACTTAATTATGATTTTAAACTTGCCAGTGAGAAGAGGTTATTTGATATTAGCTCACTTAATGAATGGAGAACCCAAGCCTACGAAAATGCCAAGTTGTTTAAAGAAAAATTTAAAAGATGGCATGACAAAAGGATACAAAAGCGTGAGTTTAATGTAGGTGATTATGTATTTCTATACAACTCTCTTTTAAGATTTTTTGCAGGAAAACTTCTCTATAAATGGGAAGGTCCTTACGTTATCGAGGAGGTCTACCATTCCGGTGCCATAAAAATCAACAACTTTGAAGGTACCAATCCGAAGGTGGTGAACGGTTAAAGAATTAAACACTATATCTCAGGTAATCCCATAAATGTTGAAACTAATGTTATTGAAACCGTAACCCCAGAGGAATACATAAGGGACACTTTCCGGAACGTTTCAGACTCCGAAAAGGAATAGGTATGTGGTACGGTAAGTAAACCGACTCCAAAACAGTTTTTAAGGAAATATTTCTCCGTTTTGGAATATTTATAAAAATAGAAAAATATGCAGCAGTCCGGGAAGGACACGAGGGCTCCACGAGGGTGGAGGGCGCGCCCTACCCCCTGGGCGCGCTCCCTACCTCGTGGGCACCTCGTGTGCTCTCCGGACTCCGTTTTCATACACGACACATATTTTGGTCGGTAAAAATTCATTATATAATCTCCCGGGGGTTTTGACTCCCGTATCACGCAAAAATCTCCTGTCTTTGTTTCGAGCTGTTTTTCTGACAGATCCAGGTCGTCATGTCGTCTTCAAGTGCCCCCAAGGACCAGTTCTTCGAGAAGGTCATCAACCCCTACCTCGCAGAAGTGCTGCAACACCCTCAAACCATAGAGATGCGTGAGGGGTTGTTGCACATCCGCGATGCTGAGGGACCAAGGAAGACCAGAAGCACGGAGGCCAGGCTCGAGGCATTGGAGCAAGAAGTTTTCAAGTGTCAGGAGATGGTGGAGCGTGGACTTGATTCCAATCACATTATGATCACGGAGTTCACCAACAACCACAAGTTGGACGTCAAGGACATTGGGGAGGCCATCTTCAAGCTTCATGAGAAAATCGAGCACCTCAAAGCCCAGATTTATGATCTGCAAAACCAAAAGTGTGAGTATGAATATAGATTCAAGAGGATGAGTTTGGCTGCAGATTTAAGGTTTCAGGAGACTCAATCATCCTTCTATGATGGTGAGCCTATGCCCTAGAAGAAGGACGACAAGCCTACACCATCAACAAAATCACCACCGTCTCCACCAACAAAGAAGAATTGAGTATCTAGTATGGGAAATCCACTTGGCAACTGCCAAGCTTGGGGAGTGCCCCGGTATCGTATCACCATCACTTTTATCTTTACTGTTTTTCTTAGTTCGATCCTTTTGGTAATATCTTGATCTAGTAGAATAAAAGTTCTTAGTATGATCTAGTTGTGAGTTTTGCTTTATTATCCTTCTATGTAATTGAGTCTGTGAGCTATATAATAAAGATTAGTGTTGAGTCAAGGGCTTGATTATTTTGCCATGATCCTAAGTGAATAAAAGAAAAGAGAAAGAAATAAAAAGAAACAAAGAGATCATGTGAGTCTTATGGAGAGTAATGAGTTCACATAGAAAGAGTATGATGAATAAAAGTTGTTGAGAGTTGACAAACACAGTTTTGGTCATCGTTGCAATTAATAGGAAGTAATAAAGAAAGAGAGGTCTTCACATATATATATATACTATCTTGGACATCTTTTAAGATTGTGAGCACTCATTAAAATATGACATGCTAAAGAGTTGACATTGGACAAGGAAGACAACATAATGGGTTATGTTTTCTTACATCTGAGATGAATTATATTGTCTTGGATCTTCCAACATGATGAGCTTGCCTTTCCCCCTCATGCTAGCCAAATTCATCGCACCAAGTAGAGATACTACTTGTGCTTCCAAATACCCTTAAACCAGTATTGCCATAAGAGTCCACCATATCTACCTATGGATTGAGTAAGATCCATCAAGTAAGTTGTCATCGGTGCAAGCAATAAAAATTGCTCTCTAAATATGTATGATTGATTGGTGTGGAGGAAATAAGCTTTGTACGATCATGTGATATGGAAGTAATAAAAGCGACAGACTGCATAATAAAGGTCCATATCACAAGTGGCAACATAAAGTGACGTTCTTTCACATTATGATTTTGTGCATCCAACCATAAAAGCGCATGACAACCTCTGCTTCCCTCTGCGAAGGGCATATCTTTTACATTTATCTCCTACATTGCATAAGAGTCGTGGTGATTTTCACCCTTCCTTTTTACATTTTATCCTTTGGAAAGCACAGTATGTTGGAAAGATACTGGTATATATGGCTAATTGGATGTGAGTTTTCATGAACTATTACTATTGACATTACCCTTGAGGTAAAACGTTGGGAGACAAAACTATAAGCCCCTATCTTTCTATGTGTATGATTAAAACTCCATACCCATAAGTATCGCGTGAGTGCCAGCAATTGTGAAAGATTATATGATAGTTGAGTATGTGGACTTGCTGAAAAGCTCTTATACATTGACTCTTTTCTATGTTATGATAAATTGCAATTGCTTCAATGACTGAGATTATAGTTTGTTAGTTTTCAACGAAGTTTACGATTCATACTTGATATTGTGATTGAATTATTACTCTAGCATTGGAGATTATATGACAAGAATTATATAAGTTGTTGTTCTAAGAATGATCATGATGCCCTCATGTCCGTATTTTATTTTTATCGACACCTCTATCTCTAAACATGCAGACATATTTTTCGATTTCGGCTTTTCGCTTGAGGACAAGCGAGGTCTAAGCTTGGGGGATTTGATACGTCCATTTTGCATCATGCTTTTATATCAATATTTATTACATTATGGGCTGTTCTTACACATTATGTCACAATACTTATGCCTATTCTCTCTTATTTTACAAGGTTTATATAAAGAGGGAGAATGCCGGCAGCTGGGATTCTGGGCTGGAAAAGGAGAAAATATTAGAGACCTATTCTGCACAGCTCCAAAAGTCCTGAAACTTCACGGTAGATGTTTTCCAAATATATAAAAAATACTGAGAGCAAGAACTTCACCAGGGGGGCACACCCTGCCCATGAGGGTGGGGGCGCGCCCTACCCCCTCAGCGCGCCCCCTACCTCGTGGGCCCCCTGGTGGCCCTCCGGTGGCCATCTTCTGCTATATGGAGTCTTTCAATGGGAAAAAAATCATAAGCCATCTTCTCGGACGAAACTACGCCGCCACGAGGCAAAACCTTGGTGGAACCAATCTAGGGCTCTGTCGGAGCTGTTCTGCCGGGGAAACTTCCCTCCCGGAGGGGGAAATCATCGCCATCGTCATCACCAACGCTCCTCTCATCGGGAGAGGGAAATCTCCATCAACATCTTCATCAGCACCATCTCATCTCAAAACCCTAGTTCATCTCTTGTATCCAATTCTTGTCTCCAAGTCCGGGATTGGTGCTAGTAGGTTGCTAGTAGTGTTAATTACTCCTTGTAGTTGATGCTAGTTGGTTCAATTGGTGGAAGATCATATGTTCAGATCCTATATGCATATTAATACCCCTCTGATTATGAACATGTTTATGCTTCGTGAGTAGTTACTTTTGTTCCTGAGAACATGGGAGAAGTCTTGCTATTAGTAGTCATGTGAATTTGGTATTCGTTTGATATTTTGATGAGATGTACGTTGTCTCTCCTCTAGTGGTGTTATGTGAGTCGACTACATGACACTTCACCATTATTTGGGCCTAGAGGAAGGCATTGGGAAGTAATAAGTAGATGATGGGTTGCTAGAGTGACAGAAGCTTAAACCCTAGTTTATGCGTTGCTTCGTAAGGGGCTGATTTGGATCCATATGTTTCATGCTATGGTTAGGTTTACCTTAATACTTTTGTTGTAGTTGCGGATGCTTGCAATAGAGGTTAATCATAAGTGGGATGCTTGTCCAAGTAAGGGTAGCACCCAAGCACCGGTGCACGCACATACGAAATTATCAAAGTACCGAACGCGAATCATATGAACGTGATGAAAACTAGCTTGACGAGATTCCCATGTGTCCTCGGGAGCGCTTTACATCATATAAGAGTTTGTCCAGGCTTGTCCTTTGCTACAAAAAGGATTGGGCCACCTTGCTGCACCTTATTTACTTTTGTTACTTGTTGCTCGTTACAAATTATCTTATCACAAAACTATCTGTTACCACTTATTTCAGTAGTTGCAGAGAATGCCTTGCTGGAAACCGCTTATCATTTCCTTCTGCTCCTCGTTGGGTTCGACACTCTTACTTATCAAAAGGACTAAGATGGATCCCCTATACTTGTGGGTCATCAGAGTAGACGCCTCGACAACCATGTATCATTAATGTGGGCGGCAGAAGGACGGACAGACGTTACTTGTGTCGTTGGAAGGCGGAGCAATCGCATGCACCGGGAAGCGGGGCGGGCGGCGCTGACCGTTTCGGGCGGAAAGCGCGTGCGGGCGAGGGAGGCGATCTGGGTGGGCCAGGGCAGTCACACTCGTGCTTGGCAGCGGGTCGGTCCAGCAGCCGGACATGCTGGCTCGCCAGCTACCTCGCCGAGCTGACAACTGGGTCCACAACAGCTGCAAGGAAGTGCCTCCTTATTATGTGAAAAATAATTATTCCTCCACCTGACATCGGGGCCCACCGAACGGGCCACCGTATTTGGTGAATAAAATGTTTCCCCCCTGACTGCTAGGACCCACCGGATGGGCCAACGTATTTCGCGAAAAAAAACATTCCCCCCGTTATCAACTTGGACCCACCGGAGGTGCCTCCTTATTATGCACAAAAAAATGAATACCCCCCTGCTAATTGTGACCCACCTTGGTGGGAGGCTAACTTGTGGGCCTACTAAGTTGACGGGGACGGAGTGCTTTGTCAACTTAGTCAATATGAACGATTCTAGCTCTAGTGACCGTACAATGTTCATCCAACGGCCGTAGTGCTTCTTCAGCCTCTGGTCTTGTTGCTCCAGCCGCGCAAAGCAGCACCGGTCGTGCCGCATGCTCCTGCCTCCCGTGGCCGGCTGTGCTGCTCCGGAGGCCTCACTGCCCCCTACTATTCCCACCGCTGGCCAGGCCATCCCTCTACTCACCCACACCCCCTGTTATTCTGCGGCGACGGCAGCCTCAGACCGCAGCGAACCAGTGAACCCTCGTACTCCTCTACGCGTGGGCATCCACTGCCACGTCTTCCCCAGCTCCACGTCGTCCCCTTCCTAGGTCTCACCGTCGTCCACCGCCCTGGTGCTCTCGGTGCGGCGTGGTCAATGTGGTCAAGGAACGGCTTCCATCAGATGTGGACTGTACATGGAGAGGCTGACAGCTGGGTCCACGGCCGCAGCAAGATAGTGCTTCCTTATTACGCGCAAAATAATTATTCCTCCACCTCACAGCGGGGACCCACCAGACGGGCCACTGTATTTCGTGAAAAAATGTTTCCCCCTGACTGCTGGGACCCACCAGCTACATCTTCGCACGCAAGGAAGTGCATCCGAGCAAAAATAAAAAAAATGATTCGCCCCCCTGACTGCTGGGACCCACCAGCTACATCTTCACACACAAGGAAGTGCCTGACAGTCAGGACCCACCTGGTCGAAGCGTACGTAGCGTTGTCATTCTGGTCGCGAACGTGTACGTACATACTGGTCGATGTAGAGGCGCGCACGTGTCATAGTAGAGGTGCGCACGTAGCATGTACACGTACGTACAACGACCAGTGTGCAAGAAAGAAAATACGACCACGTACGTACATACGGGCAGGGTCTCGAACGCCTACTCGCGCATACGTAGGGCCAGGGCTCGTATACATGGCTGGATCGAAACGGAGAAACAACGTCGTCGTCGTGTTCATGGGGAGCCAACCGGTTGGGTCGGAACGGAATGCATCATCATGTTCATCGGGAGGGCTTGGACGGAACAACCGATGGAAACGAGGCCTGGCGTACCGCAGAACGAAGGGAACAGCCTTGTGTTCGACCGGCCACGTTCGAAACAGGATCCTGTTCATCGGGAGGGGTCTAGCGTACCGCAAAACGGAGGAAACGGACCTCCTACGGTCGAAAGGGGGTCCTGTTGACCGGGAGGGGGTGTGGCGTACCACAAAATGGAGGAAACGGACTTGTGTTGGAGCGCTACGGTCGAAACGGGGGTCCTGTTAATCGGGAGGGGTGTGGCGTACCGCAAAACGGGACTCCAAGGGATACTGTTCATCTCCACTGTCGACCCCCTCCAGCCTCCACAGGCTACTGTTCATCCACCGTCGACCTCCTCCAGCCTCCAGCTGTGACTGTTCATCCACGGGCTCCTGTTCATCCATCCTCCACCGCGCGCTACTCCACCGGCTACTGTTCAACCAGCCCTCTCCACGGGCTCCTATTCAACCACCCCTCCACGGGCTAGTGTTCATCCAGCCCTCCACCATATACTGTTCATCCTGACCTCCACGTGGTGGTCCTGTTCATCCTGCCCTCCACGGGGTCCTGTTCATCCAGCCCCAACGGGCTCAATCGATCGGGGTCCTGTTCTTCCAGAGGCAACACCACGGGGTCATGTTCATCCACCCCCACCGGGAACTGTTCATCCACCCCCCCCCCCCGCCGCAACGCTCACTGTTCATCCAGAGGCAACATCGATCGGCTTCAGTTAGCAGCAGTATCGAAGGAATCGCTTGATCGGGTTCAGTTAACAGCCATCGATCGATCGCTCGGGTTCAGTAACGCGTAGCCTGTAGTGCAATCGCTCGAGTTCATTAAGATCCCAACGCCTCGCTCGGGTTCAGTTAGAACGCCTCGCACCCACGCGCGTGCGTGTATGAGAGAAACACGCACCGCTCGGTCCCGACCACCCACCGTAACCGGGAACACCCCGATATTTTCCTCGCCCTCGCTTCTACCACGGTTTTTTCCGTCATGGACAGCCCAAAGAATGTCATGCAGCTGCGTCTTCGGCCCACCCAGGACGAAAAGCCCATTTTCTGTCATGATTTTTTGTCATAGAAGTAGGACTCCACCACATCTATGATGATACCGGGTTTTGTCACAATTATCGTCATAGAAGTGTCATAAGCATGACAGAAAAAAATTCATTCGGCCCAAAATGTCACAGATGTGTCTTTTTTTGTAGTGTATAAGATGACTGGCTAACCAGGGTGGCATTGCAAAATTCACATATATGATGCCTTGCTAAACAAGATGGCATTGCATGATTCACATATACGATAAAGAAACTAAACAGATGGCATTGACACAAAGCATGTCTAAACTAAGCAGATGACATCTTTGATGTATACAGTAAGCAATGCAAGGCACCATATGCATGATATTACCAACATCAGTATGCCAAGTTAGAGCGAAGACCTCATGGGGTAAATAGGAGTGGTCTTCTGCTTCTGAATCCCCCTCAGAACGATTATCTTCCTCTTGATTATGATCCTAAATGGGTGGAGGGGGGCTGCCTTTGCGCTCACCATGGAGCGACGTCTGCATGAAATTTTATTGCCACGCAAGGCTCGTCTCTTTTGCTCTACATGTTCAGTTCCATTGTGTACAATAACTGACATGCATAGGAATAAAACATACTGAGATTATGTAAGGAGTGCATGCACAAATACAGAGTGATGGTAGCAAACTGTGGATAGACCCAAAACCAATGATAGCAGGCAGATAATAGCTTTACTTAAAAAATACAGATAATGGCTCCTTTAATGTTTGTTTGCACCCAACATGAAACTCATAGTAGACACCCGAGATTAACCAGATAGTAGACAGATAGTACTGATTGCTGCCCCAATATGTACCCCACAACCATTTAAAAAATCAAGTTTCGGCATAAGTTTGGACCTGACTCGGAGTCTAATAGGTGAACACGACGATAAAGTAGCATGTCATCATATTAAGCAATGCATAACATAAGCAGACACGGAAGAGTGCGACCACTCTTGTGGACCCGTGTAGTCCTCAAGGTCATCCGCTTAGTTGATGATGGTAATGCAGTTGTCGTGGCTGCCGGCGGCGGGGAAGAAGATCTAAGGCGGCGAAAGACAGTTTGGAGAGCAGATCCCTGATGTGGTGAACCCTTCCGTCGTTGGAGCAGCTGAGCTGGGGTGGAACACAACACCGCAGGAGCAGGACAAACCACACAAGGTTTTCTTTGTCACATATCTGTAACAGAAGTAATTGTGTAAGGGCTTGTTTGAATTTGAGGATTCTAATAATGCAGGGATAGGAAATAGATAGGAATAGGATAGGAATACACGTGCAAAACAGAGAATTTAAAAACACATGATTTCTGCCAATCTGGGTGTTTGGTTCACAAGAATTGGAAGATCACGGGATGCAAAGAAGCATGGTGAGATTAAGTCAAACCACAAGAAAATGTATGGTTATAATGCTATTATGCTACTATCTCTTAGTCTTGTGCTTCATGAATAGGAATTTGAAAAGGAGGACAAGTGGAAATTAAAATTCCTACGGTTTTTCTTTCAAGGAGACACTAAAGGAACAAATCCTACAGTTTTCCTTTGCTCCATTCCTTTGCACCAAATTCATGAAAAGTAGTACCATACGAAACTTTCCAATTCCTATGTTTTTCATTCACTTTTCCTTTCAAGCACTGGCGATTCTAGTAGGCAGGCTTGAGCAAGGAAAAGCCTACACTAAAAAATGTTTTTGTGCTACTTCTATTACTTTGGACCCAGACCACTGCCCTACTAGCTCAACTCCCAGGGCCATCAACAAATGCACAGCTCAAACGCGCAGAGATAAATAATGATGGCATTCAAGAGAGTCCATCATGGATAGCTAAGTTGCCTCGTACCTCACTGCTTGTCATATAGTAGGATAAAATAATATATTTCTCGTTACTCTGTGTGCTCAGTGGACAATATATATAACATGTAGAGTAAAAAATATATGCAACAAGTGTACAACCTCTTTGGCAAAGCCATGTCGGTCTCAGCGTGATTGGGTTGGCTGGTGAGGATGCTCCGGCTGACTTGGCTATCGGAGGAGGGGAAGAAGATCTTAGGCGTCTGGAGATGGAGCCCGAGGTACTGCTCCACTGTGATGGAGGGTTTCGTCGTTGGAGCAGCTCCGGTGAGTTGTATGACACCGAGGCTAAAGCAGGACAAGAGAGACAACGTTAACCTGAGTGGAATTCTAATAGCATCTCCAATAGATGACGTAAAATACATAACCACAAAGTGTTAAATGTAAAATACATCAGCCGATCATCTCTGAACTTAACTACCGAAACTGAATTTAACTGTCAAAACTGAACTTGACTGTCGAAACTGAATTTTGCTGTCAAAATTGAACGCACTAGAGGTGAGGCTACACGTCAGTCGACTGACTTTTTCATATCTGGTCAGTCGATTTTGCAGCCGTTGGATACGAAATTAAGGGCCTATAGTTCATCTTGAGCCTCCACCCCCCCTGAGCCGCCAGCCACCATCGGCCAAACAGCCGCCCACGGCTAGCGGTGCGCCGCCCCGCCCGCCCCGAAAACACTCCCCACCGTCGGTCCACCACCGCCCCGGCCATCCGCCTAGCCCCCCCCCCCCCCCGTGCCGAGCTTTTTCTCTGGTGATCCGCATGCCACTGCCCCACCACCGCCCGCGGCCACCGCCCCCACCCTGAACCCTAAGATAGATAGTGGGGTACCTCTCCGGCAAGCCCCCCTCCCTGCTACGGCTGGTTCTTCCTTAACTCCGGCGAGCCCCCCCCCTTACTCCCTGAAAATCGACTGACCCAAAAGTCGATTCAGTTGACTGAAGTGTAGCTAAATCGGAGCAGCATCACAAGCAAGAGCAAGAGCGAGAGCAGCAGCGCGAGCAAGAGCAAGATCAGACAAGGTAGGGGACCGAGAGCAAGAGCAGAGCAGCAGCGCAAGCGAGAGATAAAGCAGTAGCAGCTCCTACTGATGTGGACGTCGCCGCCGAGGGAGCGATGCTGTGGAGGAAGTGGCCGACGACGCCGCCGTGGATGGAGCCGCGCCGTGTCGGCTCGGGACCGAGCGCCGGCAGCACCGTGAGATCGAATCAAGAAGAAAATGCGGCGATTAGTGTACAACCTCTTTGGTGGTGCCGATTAGGCCGCAACTTCATCCGAGGAAACGGTGATGATGATGCTCTTGCGGTGGTGCAGGTGAAGATGGCGGTGTGGGAATGGACGTGGCGCGAAAGACGAGGGGAACGTCGGGGCATCTCCTTGGAGGTGGAGGACGGAGTGGCTGAACCGGCAGGACGACCTGATCGACGACGGATCCTCATCCGGTAGGGTGGATGAGGGACGTCGAGGTGTTGCTGTGGATGAAGTCGTCGGGGAAGAGGCTCCGGCTGGGTGGCGGACGGAGGAGGGTGTGGGGCTTCGCGGGTTTTCCCGGCCTCGGTGTACGAATGGGTGGGCAGATGGGATGGGAGTGGGGAACCATGGCTTAGGGACGCGCTTGTCTGAAATGTGGGGTAAATTACGAAAGTACTCCCACCGATTTGAGGCGGTTCTTTCGGTTCAGGGGTATCACGGGCATTTCGCGTGTCGGGATTTCACAGGAGGTGGGAGTTTTCGCGCTCGTTGTAATTTTGGAATAGTAAGGCGCGAGTCGAGATGGAGGGAGTTGTCGGAGCACAACGAGACAAAGATTTATCTTAAATATTTCGGGGTAATAAGGCGCGGGTTGAAAAGGCGGAAGTTTCGCAGCACGATAGACAGAGACGCTAGCTTGAAATTTTGGCATAACAAGGCGCGGCTTGAAATTTCGGGAGAACAAGCTTAACGTGTACCAAAAAAAGACAATTTAGACTAGTATGATATACTACGTACAATGTGTTTAACACGCACAGCACACACAGAGACACCATTTAGACTAGTAAGGTACACGTGCATTGTACGCATGAGATTTGGCAACCAAATTATGAATAAATACCACATTATAGCATGTAAGCTTTGAGTCATATATGCATGATGTAGATGTTCGTTTAATTCTTATAGTTCACTTCATTCAAAATCATCTAGTTTTTATAAGAAAGCTAATCTATTTTAAGATTCATGAAATTGTGCGTTGTAAGGCATAAAGTAAAAACAAATCATGTAGAAAAACATTTGGACAATTCTGATACGGAAGATTCTAAAACAAAGAAGTGCTTGTGTTTTGAGATTTGTGCATTATGCTTAAGTTCAACCATAGAGTCTTCTAGATTGTACATGTGGCAAAATCTGGTGGAATCTAGATGATATCCAATGGCCAGTAGTGGTCAAATTTGCCAGCTCTGCACCATCGGATTGGCCTCATCCAATGGCCATCTTTCAAAGTTAAAGTTATTCGCACACTATATAAAAAATAAAAAATATGATATATATAGGGGTATAGATATAGATATGTGATGCGAAAGCCACCCATCATCTCCAATTGGAATAGTGTGTCTATGCACGGATGCAATGTGGCCAAACGATGTCTGCCATCGGTATCTCAAATTTAAACCAGTCTGACCTTGTTCAATGTGTATACATTACAACATGCTCGTTTTCAAACCACACTGCGCAGATCTCCGTTATATTCATGCATGCATGGGTTTCAAATATCATGATCTCTTATTCAAATATTTGAATTCAACTTTACATTGATTATGACCTCACCTAGTCTTTTGCACCCACACATTGGTCTTCTTGTTATAATTGTACCACTAACTTTCTCTCGTGCATGCATGCACACACTACCAGTCGGCATTATCCATCGCACACATGCAATCTTTTTCTTCAGGTCGTTCTCCCATGTGTTCGCATACGAACACGTCACCGTGTACCCTCGACGCCGGGGGTGATGCACCGCAGCTCACGTCGAAGGAGACCCGCCGGAAGCGCGGTACGCAAGTCAATCCGGCGGGCGCTTTTGAGGACCTGAAACCCCACACGCCCGGGAGGGACCCCGTCAGGGCGCACGGCGGCTATGGGCTGCCCTAGGTCGGCCTGACCGCCCCTAGGGCCTCGAGATTCGCCGCCCTGCAAATGAAGAACGAACGAAGAACGAGGAAGAAGAAGAACAAAAGAGAGAGATAAAGGTAAAGGTAAAAAGTGGTATATGATTTGATCGATTGTGTGTTGTTCAATCGGCCTTCAGCCCTTACATATATATGAGGCGGATGGACTTCCCGTACAAGAAAAGGACTCAAATCACGTCCAAATCATCAAAAGTTACCCTAACTCGGACTACGAGGGCCGGAACTTCCGGTTTGGCCCGGAACTTCCGGGCTGAAATTATATTAAGTAGCCCTCTTGGACTGAATCTGCAGGCCGCATACTACTTCGGATGACTATGGTCCCAAAAGCAAAGTTGTAGATCTTGCAATGGAGAAAAATTCTTCAGTTGATCACTTTTTCATCCGAGGTCAGCTTGATGTCGAAATCGGCCCCGCAAATCTGCAAAAAATGTTAAAATTCCAGTTTTCGGGGCGCATTGCGTGCAAACTTTCGGTTTAGCCCGGAACCTCCCCGGAAGTTTTGCCCGGAACTTCCGGGGCAAACTTATGCAGCACACTGTTTTGGCTCTAATTTTTGCATATGAACTCCGATTTAGATGTTTTTTATATCGAAATCGATCGTCTCGACGAGACGAAGACAATCCGTGTAGAAACATTTCTCATATGGGGCCATCTTGGGGGCGTAATCAGCTGAATAGTGTTCTGAATATAAAATCTGAGTACTTCAAACACAACTTCGGCCTTAGAGATGAGACCGGATGGCTATGGCCCAAATATGAAAGTTTCTCCTTTTGACGATACGGAACTTTCTCACTTTGAGCACTTCTCCATTTGAGGCCATCTTGATTAAGTTCTTGGCCATGTCAAAATCTGGTGTCAACACCATGAAGGCACACACACACATCCCCCTCTCCATCATATCGGACATTCTTTATCTCTCACGTGCATGCGCAACGATCGATGTTCCTCTATGTGTGTGTGTGTGTATAGCTAGGTCTTTCATAGTTTTCCACATAAACCGATCAATCTATATATCTAGTGAGGTCTCACCCTCTTTCCCACGTCCACATCGATCAATCTATACCTCTCTATATAGGATTACATATATAGCTAATACACCCACATTAATTATATATCCAATGCCCCCCCTCTCATCATCCATGCCTTCCGCTTCACCTCTCAAACGCGCGCACAATGGCGAAGACAGGGGGCAGCAAGGGCCCTGCCCCCCCTAACATCACTATATATCGAGGCTAATATGAATGTGATCATTAGTCAATTGCTGGTAAAAATGGTTTAAGTTGATGAATTGGACCTCCTCGTAAAGGATTAGCTATGCTTGGCCCCCTAGCGCATGGGACATTTTTCATGGCTCCGCCACTGCGCGCAACAGCGCACGTTCTCGCCCCCTCTCTCTAAATATCGATCTCGCAGTTGTACACTCCTTCATAGTCTCCCTCCACTCGGCCCCTCGCACCATCTTCTAGCCCCCCACTGGATTTTGCCACATGTACAATCTAGCAGACTCCATGGTTGAACTTAAGCATAATGCACAAATCTCAAAACAACAGTGGTTCTCCTTTGTTCTAGAATCTTCCGTATCATAACTACCCAAACTTTTTTTCTAGTTGAATTGCTATTATTTGTTTTTACTTTATGCTTTACAATGCACAACTCCATGAATCATAAAATAGATTAAGGGCTTCTTTGATTCAAAGGATTCTCAAAGGAACTTTGGAGGATTCTAATCCTTAGGAATTTTTCCTATCTTGGTTGTTTGATTCATAGGGTTGTAAACCATAGGAATTTTTCCATATGATTCATTTGCACTAGATTTCATAGGAAACATCCCATCCACTCAAACCTCTTTGGAAGAATTCTGCATTTTTTCTATGCACAATCAAACACTCGTACAATCCTGTAGGATTCAAGACGACATTCCACTCTAATCCCATGTTCTTCCTATTCCCGCGTTTTGGAAATCCTATGAATCAAAGAGGCCCTAGGGTTTTTATAAGAATTAATTGATTTTGAATGAGATGAACTATAAGAATTAAATGAAGGTCTACATCAGGCATATATGACTCAGAGCTTACATGCTATAGTGTGGTATTTATTCATAATTTGGTTGCAAAATCTGACACGTGCAATGCACGTGTACCTTACTAGTACTTCGAGTATGTGCAAAACACAATGGCACGCTACACAGTCTCTCTCTTACAGATCATGAAGCCACGTGGCACATGTGGAGGCGTTGTCGCGACATCCTTGTGTGGATTGATCACAGTGACATGCTGCTGGTTCCAGAAGAATGTACTCGTCCTCCCTAAGCCACACTGGCGGTACATGCACGAAGGAAGATGTGCACGCACGCCACACATGCACTCATTCCCTCGTACGCACACGCAGGTACACGGGCAGATGCAATTTTGTACCAAGTTCCACCCCATGTGATAATTTGACGTGTGTAAAGTACTTGACTTCATTGATGGTCAATTAATACAGCACATGCAAATTGAGTGGACGTGAGGGCAGAAGAAAGACATCACTACCCCACTGCGCGCATGCGAGTAGTGAAATCATGAGTTTCTAGTAGTACTTCCATTGGTCTCCTTCGTATTTTGTGCCAATTTTTGACAGTAACATAATATTTATGCATCTGAGCAGTGTAGTCTACTTGAAATTTATGTTCCACTAAACTCACTCGGAGCCGTTTCGGGCCTCGAAACCAAAACCCATCAATTTATCTTTACCTTGTTCCCATCACATTCGAAAGTACTAGTGCTACAATTAAGTGCAAGCCTGCTCACACCTACTAGTACGTACCAAATCTGAACGTGTTCCCACTATGCAGGTATTAGTACTAGTGCTAGTACATAGGTTATAAAAAGGGGAACTACCTAACCGAAAATTACTCTACCTTTCCTCCTCATAAGTGCTTCTTCTTCGTCCGTCCTTGCCATGTCCGGTGCGCAGAGCTCTCGGTCGAGAACTACTCGTAACAAGGGAGCGGCAACCAAGGCTGCGGAAAAAAAGAGAGGGCTCGCCACCATGCAGAGACCTCGAAAGATCTCTCACGGGCTAGCGATGGCTCCCAGGAGCGCCCTAGCCGCGGAGGCGAACATGCCGAGCTGACGGCGCTAGAGTCGTTATCCCTCGACGGCATGCCCGATCAGCTCAATAAGCACCTCAATAAGTAGAAGGAGTTCATCCACGGCTTGGTGGAGCTGTTGAAGGAGAGCCTCGACGACATGCCCACTAAGCTCAATAAGCAGGGGGAGTTGACCCCCGGCTTGGTGATGCTACTGAAGAAGAGCATTGCCTCGGAGAAGAAGGCGACCGGCGAAATCCTGCAACTTCAGGAGGACAAGGCGAAGCTCTGCCACGAGCTCGACCTGCTGAAAGAGAAGAACACCAACTAGAAGAAGCTGCATGAGAGTAGTAGATCCTTGATGAAGATGCTGCAGGCCCTCGTCATGGAACAGAAGGAGGAGTTGGCGAAGCTCCGCATCGAGCACCCGTTGTGTTCAAGGTACGTAATGCGGCCATGGAACAGATGATGAAGGCTCGCGTCGAGAAATCCCGCGTCATGGACATAATGAAGAAGATGGTGGAGGAGATGCGCAAGGAGATGGAGGTCATGGAGGCGATGAAGAAGAAGTTATTACTCCGCGGCGAATTAGATCATTTGGGGTGATAATCTTCCTTCTTCTTTTGCTCATGTGTTTCTTCTTTTTCTTCGGGTGTTTCGCCGCACGTGTCATGTTCGCTGCGAGGCATGAATAGAACAATGCTAACAATGAGATGACTAGCAAATTAGATCATTTTTTATCGCCATATGGCACTGGGCTGCCGTGTTTCGTGCTCCTCTGTCGTAGTACTACTCCAGTGGAAAACTTGAGTATACCGCACGGTTCTTTGCTCCTCGTCAGGTCGTCGGCACATTTATACGAGCAGTCAAATCACAAGGCCCCGCCTTCCAGCAGTAATGAGCCGTCAAATCACAAAGGCCCTTGCCTCTCATGAAAAGGACCAAGCTAGACTACCCCGCCCTCTAGCCTTTTAAAAATATATACATTTGTACAGTAGTAGTATCGATGGATTGCGCCATGGAGCAAAACTAACAAGATTAAATTAAAGAAAAAGGCGGTACATATAGAGAGCGCTAGTCGCCAAATTATGCATATACTATATGATACTACCCACTATGAAGGTACTAGTAACATAGACTAGTAACTAGTCTATGTTACTCTCCACTATGACCAGCCAGAGTCGAGGCGCGGATACCAACGAGGGCCTGGTTGTGTCTATACTTGAACAACTCATCCGACTGCATGCGCACCAGGCAGACGAAGCTCGTGTCGTGTTGGTGCCGTGAGCGGCCCGCACATTAACCAAAACCCCGCGCCTCCATCTTAGCCTCCGCGTTTTAAACTTCTCAATCTCAAGGCCAAGGAGCAATGTGAAACCTATGATAGAGCCAATCGGATGGTTGAGAACACTGCAATTCATAGCTACAGATGCGTGTGTGAGAGAGGACGAGTGCGTGCGTGCACCTCTTCTCAGAGTACAAGTGTATGTGGGTGGCATCGACCTAGGGAGCAGTGATGGTGCATGCGAGAAGTCCCAAGAGATAGGTGTAATGTGTCTGGAAAAAAAAGACTAGTCTATAGCTCTCCACGAGGCTATTCATGTCGAATGCCAAGCGTAAGATATGTATCTGACGGTGCCAGTTTTTGCACGTACACAGCAGTAGAAAAAGAACTAGTACCATGGCATATGCTACACCACGGCCGAGAAAACGTGCCGACGTTATGCCATCCGGGAATAGTGCTGCACTTCAAAACTAGAACCGTCAATAAACTTTGAGCGCGTCTCGTCACATTCCAAATTACTACTACCACCTAATACGTCTCCGTCGTATCTACTTTTCCAAACACTTTTGCCCTTGTTTTGGACTCTAACTTGCATGATTTGAATGGAACTAACCCGGACTGACGCTGTTTTCAGTAGAATTGCCATGGTGTTATTTTTGTGCAGAAATAAAAGTTCTCGGAATGACCTAAAAATCAACGGAGATTATTTTTGGAATATATAAAAATTACTGGAAGAAGAATCCACGTCAGGGGGCCAACACCCTGTCCACGAGGGTGGGGGCACGCCTACCCCCTGGGCGCGCCCCCTGCCTCATGGGCCACCTGACGCTCCATAGACCTGAACTCCAACTCCATATATTTGTGTTCAGGGAGAAAAAATTAGAGAGAATGATTCATCACGTTTTATGATATGGAGCCGCCGCCAAGCCCTAAACTCTCTCAGGAGAGCTGATCTGGAGTCCGTTCGGGGCTCCGGAGAGGGGAATCCGTCGCCATCGTCATCATCAACCTTCCTCCATCACCAATTTCATGATGCTCACCGCCGTGCGTGAGTAATTCCATCGTAGGCTTGCTGGACGGTGATTGGTTGGCTGAGATTTATCATGTAATTGAGTTAGTTTTGTTAGGATTTGATCCCTAGTATCCACTATGTTCTGAGATTGATGTTGCTATGACTTTGCTATGCTTAATGCTTGTCACTAGGGCCCGAGTGCCATGATTTCAGATCTGAACCTATTATGTTTTCATCAATATATGAGAGTTCTTGATCCTATCTTGCAAGTCTATAGTCACCTATTATGTGTTATGATCCGTTAACCCCGAAGTGACAATAATCGGGATCATTACCGGTGATGACCGTAGTTTGAGGACTTCATGTATTCACTATGTGTAATGCTTTGGTCTGGTACTCTATTAAAAGGAGGCCTTAATATCTCTTAGTTTCCAATAGTACCCCGCTACCACGGGAGGGTAGGACAAAATATGTCATGCAAGTTCTTTTCCATAAGCACGTATGACTATACTCGGAATACATGCCTACATTACATTGATGAACTGGAGCTAGTTCTGTGTCACCCTATGTTATAACTTTTACATGATCAATCGCATCCGGCATAATTCTCCATCACCGATCCAATGCCTACGAGCTTTCCATATATTGTTCTTCGCTTATTTACTTTTCCGTTGCTACTGTTACCATCACTATAAAACCCAAAATATTACTTTTGCTACCATTACTTTTTGCCACCGTTACCACTACTATCATATTACTTTGCTACTAAGCACTTTGTTGCAGATATTAAGTTATCCAGGTGTGGTTGAATTGACAACTCAGCTGCAAATACTTGAGAATATTCTTCGGCTCCCCTTGTGTCGAATCAATAAATTTGGGTTGAATACTCTACCCTCGAAAACTGTTGCAATGCCCTATACTTGTGGGTTATCAAGACTATTTTCTGGCGCCGTTGCCGGGGAGCATAGCTCTATTCTTTGAGTCACTTGAGATTTATATCTGCTGGTCACTATGAAGAACTTGAAAGATCAAAGAACCAAGATTTTTCCCTCAACTACGAGGGGAGGTAAGGAACTGCCATCTAGCTCTGCACTTGATTCACCTTCTGTTTTCAGTAAACTTGCAACACCTACACATGCTATTGATTCTGATAGGTCGCATGTTATTGATGATGCCACTTCTGCTTTGCATGATATTTATGATGAAACTACTTCTGTGCTTGATACTACTGTGCCACTAGGTGAATTTCTTGATGAAAAACTTGCTAGGGCTAGAGAGAATGAAATTATTGAAACTGATAGTATTGATGAAAGTGATAATGAAGATTCTCCCCTAGATATGAATTTCCTGTTGTTCTTGAGGGTTATGTTATGGATGAAGAAACTGCTAGAGATTTCTTAGCTTGCAATGATAGATGTGATCTTAAGAAATTATTAGCTAAGCTTAAAGAAAAGTCTTTGAATGCTAGAATGAAGTATGACCCTGCTTTCGCTACTTCACCTATCTTTGTTACTGATAAGGATTATGATTTCTCTGTCGACCGTGAGATAATTACTTTGGTTGAATCTGATCCTTTTTATGGCTATGAATCTGAAACTGTTGTGGCACATCTCACTAAATTAAATGATATAGCCACCCTATTCACTAAGGATGAGAAAACTCGCTACTATTATATCCTTAAGTTATTCCCGTTCTCATTGAAGGGTGATGCTAAAACATGGTTTAATTCTCTTGATCCTGGTTGTGTGCGTAGTCCCCGGGATATGATTTATTACTTCTCTGCTAAATATTTCACTGCTCATAAGAAACAAGCTGCTTTAAGGGAAATGTATAATTTTGTGCAAATTGAAGAAGAGTCTTCCACAAGCTTGGGGGAGGCTTCTCCGGTTACTTAATGCTTTGCTTGATCATCCTCTTAAGAAAAATGAAATACTTGATATCTTTTATAATGGACTAACCGATGCTTCCAGAGATTACCTGGATAGTTGTGCTGGTTGTGTTTTCAGGGAAAGAGCTGTTGATCAAGCTGAATTGCTATTGAATAATATGTTGCCTAATGAAAATAATTGGACACTTCCTGAGCCAACTCCTAAGCCAAATACGAAGAAAAGGGGTATTCTATTTCTCAGTCCTGAAGATATGCAAGAGGCAAAGAAATCTATGAAAGAAAAAGGTATTAAAGCTGAAGATGTTAAGAATTTACCTCCTGTTGAAGAAATACATGGTCTTAATTCACCACCTATTGAAGAAATACATGGTCTTGACAACCCGACATAGGTAGTAAAGGTAAATTCTCTCTATAGATATGACAAGGCTGAAATCCCACCTACTAAGTTTTCTAGCCAATGCTTAGATGAGTTTGATAATTTTATTGTTAAACAAGAAGACTTCAATGCTTATGTTGGTAGGCAATTGAAACTTAATGCTTATATGATTGAACACTTGAGTGATTATATGGCTAGTGTTAAAGGTGAACTTAAACTTATTAGTAAACATGCTTCTATGGTCACCACTCAAGTAGAACAAGTACTTAAAGCTCAGAATGATTTGATCAATGAATTAAAAAATAAGAATGATAATGTTGTTAGAGTTATGACTAGAGGGGGTAAGATGACTCAGGAACCTTTGTATCCTGAGGGCCACCCCAAGAGAATTGATTAAGATTCTCATAGAGCTAATGTTGATACACCTAGTCCTTCTAAAAGGAAGAAAAAGAAAAATGATAGGACTTTGCATGCTTCTAGTGAACCTGTTGTTGACACACCTGGGAATCCCAATGATATTTCTATTTCTAATACTAAAACACAATCTGGTAATGAACATGAACCTAGTGATAATGTTAATGATGATGTTCATGTTGATGATCAACCTAGTAATGATAATGATGTAGAGATTGAACCTGCTGTTGATCTTGATAACCCACAATCAAAGAATCAACGTTATGATAAGAGAGACTTTGTTGCTAGGAAGCACAGTAAAGAAAGAGAACCATGGGTTCAGAAACCCATGCCCTTTCCTCCTAAACCATCCAAGAAAAAGGATGATGAGGATTTTGAGCGCTTTGCTGAAATGATTAGACCTATCTTTTTGCGTATGCGTTTGACTGATTTGCCTAAAATGAATCCTTATGCTAAGTACATGAAAGATATTGTTACAAATAAAAGAAAGATACCAAATGCTAAAATTTCCACCATGCTTGCGAATTATACCTTTAAGGGTGGAATACCTAAGAAACTTGGACACCCCGGAGTACCAACTATACCATGCTCCATTAAAAGAAACTATGTTAAAACTGCTTTATGTGATCTTGGAGCCGGTGTTAGTGTTATGCCTCTCTCTTTATACCGTAGACTTGATTTGAATAAGTTGACACCTACGGAAATATCTTTGCAAATGGCTGACAAATCAACTGCTATACCTGTTGGTATTTTTGACGATGTGCCTGTAATGGTTGCAAACGTTACTATTTTAACGGACTTTGTTATTCTTGATATTCCCGAGGATGATAGTATGTCTATTATTCTTGGAAGACCCTTTTTGAATATTGCAGGGGCTGTTATTGATTGAAACAAAGGCAATGTCACTTTTCATGTTAATGGTAATGAGCACATGGTACACTTCCCGAGGAAACAACCTCAAGTCCACAGTATCAATTCTATTGGAAAATTTTCATCGATTATTTTTGGAGGTTTTGAATTTCCTCTTCCTACTGTAAAGAAGAAATATGATATTCTTATTGTTGGGGACGTGCATATCCCCGTTGAGGTAATCTAGTGTTATTCGAAAATTCTCTGGTTTCATGCAATTCGGAATGAGTTTGTTAACAAGACTTGATCAACCTTGTTAGTGGATTCCTTTTGATGAACATGAGATGGATGAATTTAGAAAACACAACTCTATGAACCCTCTTTTTACTTTCTGTTATTTATATTAAATAAATCAAAAATAGTAATTTCTGTTTGTTTTCTGAATTATCCTTGCGATAAAAAATATCCCAAAAATAAAAGTTCTTCAAATGACATGAAAATTTGATATGATTTTTTCAGAATATTTGAGAATATCTGGAAGTGAGAACACATCAGGGGGAGCCAGCACCTGGCCACGAGGGTCCAGGGCGCGCCCTACCCCCTAGGCGCGCCCCCTGCCTCGTGGGCCCCTGGTGGCTCCCTCCACTTATTTCAGCCACCACACACTCCTTCTTCCTACAAAAAAATCACCAACCAGCTCAAGCATAAGTTCTAGCTCATCTTGCTGCCATTTTCGATCTCCTAGCTCAAAGCTCCATTCACAAAACTGCTTTGGGGGATTGTTCTTTGGTATGTGACTCCTCCAATGGTCCAATTAGTTTTCATTCTAGTGCTTTATTTATTGCAAATTTTTGCTGCTTAGGTGACCCTGTTCTTGAGCTTGCATGTCAAATTTATGTGGTCAAAAGTAGTTTTAATGCATGATATGGCCTCTAGGCACTTGTAGGAGTAGTTGCTATCAATTTTGTTGAGTTTGGTTCACTTTTATTTTGAGTTACTAAAAATTTCAGAAATTTTCAGAAAAAAGATGAAGAGATTTTTGAGGGGCTCATCGAGCCGAAGCTCGAAGGAAGAAAACAAGAAGCCCAAGTATAATCTCCCTCGTACTGCGGAGGTTCGGTCGTGTGCATGGCCTTGTGATGAGTTCTTGAAAGAAGCCGAGATTCATGAAGATTTTTATTATTTGGCTGAGAATGCAGGCCTCACCGCCTTCCTCCACGACCGGCATGAACAGTATCTCTTACTCACCAATACTTTTGTGCAAATTTTTCATTTCCATGCTAGGAGCTCACCACCTTCGGTGGAATTTTATTTATATGATGAGCATAAGGAAATGACACTTCATGATTTTTGCCGGGTTTGTTTGATACCCTTTGAGGGCAGCATAGAGGAACCACATCGTGATGATGTGGAGGGATTTATTGATATGATTGCTGTAGGGGAAACGAGGAAAGTTTCCGATGCGAGAATCACTAGCATACATTTTCCTGTTATGCGTTACTTTTCAATATTAGCTACTAGATGCATAATTGGTCACGGGAACTGTGGGAACCTTGGTGCTCCTAATATTGCTATTTTGCGCCATGCCTTGTTTCATGATACTACTTTCAGCTTAGGCGCTATTGTTGCTAGACGGTTAAATTTGAACCGTACCAAGGGCCCCATCCTCAGAGGCATCTTCGCCTCACGCCTTGCTGCATACTTTAACATACCTATTAGGAATTATGAGAAAGAGGAAAAGTTGCTACCTAATATTTTTCTAGATTATAAGAGCATGGTAGCACATGATTTTATTGTTAAGAATAAGAAGATGCTTAACTATAGACTGATTTTTGGTAAGAATAACTTTGAGACTATCACCTTGCCTGCTCCCTCTTTGTTTAACATATTTTCAGACAAGTGCCTTGTTTGGCCGGTGGATGTTTATGCATACTGGAGCGTGACACCAGCTCTAGAGCCTGAGCCGGAACCACCCCAGGACCCTTATCGACAATCTATTTATCAATGGAATCCGGAGGAGATCGCCAACTAGTGGCACCCAGAGGACACTCCTCCTTACACCGGAGAGGGCCATTTTGATCCATGGGCATAGACCAACTTAGGCCAAAAGCCTAAGCTTGGGGGACTATGTATTTCTCACCGACATTACATTCATGTTCACACACTCATGCCAGTTGTCGGTGCTCATACTTTTTCATTGTATCATCCATGCTAGTTTATTTCCTTTTTAGCTTTCTTCTTGTGTGCCTTATAAACCTTAAGAAAAACCAAAAAAATTAGTTGTAGCTTTTAGCTAGTTTACTTTCCATGCTTGTAGTAGTAGTAATTAAAAATAAAACCCAAAAAGATTTTTTGTTCTTGTTTTGCTTGTTGGGAGCTTTCCCGTGTAAATAGTTTTATTTCTTTCTTGTTCTTTGGGGGTCGAGAGGAGAAGACCATGATGAAATTGTTGAGTGGCTCTTATACGCATTATTGTTGATCTAACAAAGAGCCCATATTACCTTGTCTTCTCCCTTGAATTGAATGCTTGCAGATTCCAGCTTAGTCCAATGCATGTGCACTATTATTATTATCCACACTATTCGGTCGTGCAAGTGAAAGGCAATAATGACGATATATGATGAACTGATTGAGATGAGAAAAGCTGGTATGAACTCGACCTCTCTTGTTTTTGTAAATATGATTAGTTCATTGTTCCTGATCAAGCCTATTATGAAAGAAACATGTTTGCAATGACAATTAGAGATTATAGTTGCTTATGCCATGCTTAATTAGCAAGGAGTTAATAATGGTTTACCTTGCGTGCCAACATGCTATTAAAATGGTTATGATGTGGTATGATGGGGTGGTATCCTCCTTTGAATGATTCAAGTGGCTTGACTTGGCACATGTTCACACATGTAGTTCAAACAAAATCAACATAGCCTCAACGATATTTATGTTCATGGTGCATTATATCCTACTCATGCTTGCATTCAGTATTGATTAATTTTAATGCATGTTCATGACTGTTGTTGCTCTCTAGTTGGCCGCTTCCCAGTCTTTTTCTAGCCTTCACTTGTATTAAGTGAGAATACTGCTTGTGCATCCAATTCCATAAACCCCAAAGTTATTCCATATGAGTCCACCATACCTACCTATATATGGTATCTACCTGTCGTTCCAAGTAAATTTGTATGTGCCAAACTCTAAACCTTCAAATAAACATTCTGTTTTGTATGCTCGAATAGGTCATGTATCAACTAGAGTTGTCTGTATCTTCCATGCTAGGCGGGTTATTCTCAAGAGGAGTGGACTCCGCTCCTCACTCAAGAGAAAATGGCTGGTCACCGGGATGCCCAGTCCCATGCTCAAATCAAATCAAAATAATTGCAAACAAAACTCCCCCAGGATTGTTGCTAGTTGGAGGCACCCGTTGTTTCGGGCAAGCCATGGATTGATGCTTGTTGGTGGTGGGGAGTATAAGCTTTACCATTCTGCTTGGGAAC
Source organism: Triticum urartu (assembly GCF_056163025.1). Taxonomy (NCBI): domain Eukaryota; kingdom Viridiplantae; phylum Streptophyta; class Magnoliopsida; order Poales; family Poaceae; genus Triticum; species Triticum urartu. Next base: position 485,700,587 of record NC_141875.1, read on the forward strand.
CGCCTATAATGTGTGTAGCATGGAAGATATCGAGATCTCTCGGTTGTTATGTTGACAATGAAAGTATACCACTCAAAATATTATTCATATCTATTTCAAAACTGAGCTCTGGCACCTCTACAAATCCCTGCGTCCCTCTGCGAAGGGCCTATCTATTTACTTTTATGTTGAGTCATCATCCTCTTATTAAAAAGCACCAGTTGAAGAGCGCCGATGTCATTTGCATTCATTACTATTAGTTTACATTGAGTATGACTTGACTGGATCTCTTTTACCATGAATTACAATGTCTAGTTAGTCCTTGATCTTTAAAAGTGCTCTGCATTTATGTTTTGCGGCCTCAGAAAGGGCTAGCGAGATACCACCTTGTTATATCATATCATGATTGTTTTGAGAAGATGTTGGCATCCGAGATTTATTATTATTGCTCGCTGGTTGATTATGCCATTGATATGAGTAGACATGAGGCCTAAATGTTATTGTGAATATGGTTAGTTCATAATATTTGCTGAAAACTTGAATGCTGGCTTTACATATTTGAAACAACAAGAGCAAACAGAGTTTGTAAAAGTTTTTTTATCACTTTCAGTTTATCAACTGAATTGCTTGAGGACAGGCAAAGGTTTAAGCTTGTGGGAGTTGATACGTCTCCGTCGTATCTACTTTTCCAAACACTTTTTCCCTTGTTTTGGACTCTAACTTGCATGGTTTGAATGGAACTAACCCGGACTGACGCTGTTTTCAGCAGAATTGCCATGGTGTTATTTTTGCGCAGAAATAAAAGTTCTCGGAATGACCTGAAAATCAATGGAGATTATTTTTGGAATATATAAAAAATACTGGAAGAAGAATCCACATCAGGGGGCCCACACCCTGTCCATGAGGGTGGGGGCGCGCCTACCCCCTGGGCGCGCCCCTGCCTCGTGGGCCCCCTGACGCTCCACTGACCTCAACTCCAACTCCATATATTCGTGTTTGGGGAGAAAAAAATCAGAGAGAAGGATTCATTGCATTTTACGATACGGAGCCGCCGCCAAGCCCTAAACTCTCTCGGGAGATATGATTTGGAGTCCGTTCGGGGCTCCAGAGAGGGGAATCCGTCGCCATCGTCATCATCAACCTTGCTCCATCACCAATTTCATGATGCTCACCGCCGTGCGTGAGTAATTCCATCGTAGGCTTGCTGGACGGTGATGGATTGGATGAGATTTATCATGTAATCAAGTTAGTTTTGTTAGGGTTTGATCCCTAGTATCCACTATGTTCTGAGATTGATGTTGCTATGACTTTGCTATGCTTAATGCTTGTCACTAGGGCCCGAGTGCCATGATTTCAGATCTGAACCTATTATGTTTTCATCAATATATGAGAGTTCTTGATCCTATCTTGCAAGTCTATAGTCACCTATTATGTGTTATGATCCGTTAACCCCGAAGTGACAATAATCGGGATCATTACCGGTGATGACCGTAGTTTGAGGAGTTCATGTATTCACTATGTGTTAATGCTTTGGTCCGGTACTCTATTAAAAGGAGGCCTTAATATCCCTTAGTTTCCAATAGGACCCCGCTGCCACGGGAGGGTAGGACAAAAGATGTCATGCAAGTTCTTTTCCATAAGCACATATGACTCTATTCGGAATAAATGCCTACATTACATTGATGAACTGGAGCTAGTTCTGTGTCACCCTATGTTATAACTGTTACATGATCGATTGCATCCGACATAATTCTCCATCACCGATCCAATGCCTACGAGCTTTCCATATATTGTTCTTCGCTCATTTACTTTTCCGTTGCTACTGTTACCATCACTATAAAACCTAAAAATATTACTTTTGCTACCATTACTTTTTGCCACCGTTACCACTACTATCATATTACTTTGCTACTAAACACTTTACTGCAGATATTAAGTTATCCAGGTGTGGTTGAATTGACAACTCAGCTGCAAATACTTGAGAATATTCTTTGGCTCCCCTTGTGTCGAATCAATAAATTTGGGTTGAATACTCTACCCTCGAAAACTGTTGCGATCCCCTCGTACTCAAATAGCTACCCTGCACGGTGCCTCCTAGCTAATAAAAAAGGGGACGCGTGGCGACACGTAAATGGTAAAAAGAACGCCCACGGTTTCAATAATACTTGTGTTTCCGATTGTAACGTGACAATACTTGTTCCAAAATGACTTTGTTGATTGTTAATGTGTGCGCCTTCGCAAATCAGACTGCAAAATTAGCACAACATGTTGGTGCCATGTCATGACCCCAAGCCAAGTTTCATGATTTTCATGCGTGTTTCAGATTTACAGGAATTAAAAAACCAAGTTTCTTAATGTTTCCAGCCGAGCCATGACACCCAGATGTTTGAATTTCATTCCCATTTCTGGCATGGGACCTAGAAATTTACCCGAGGACACACATGTGATTTTTCAACTAGCTTTGGTGCGCTGGAGCATGTGCTTGTATTTAAAATTTGAATTATGCATACAAAGGTGACACGTTCCCTCTCAGAACCACGAGCCTTCTTGAGAGAAGCTCCGGTTTGCAAGAAACTTATACCAAAACTTGTTCCTATTCTGCAAAAAATTTACCACAACATGGTAGTACCATGACATGACACCATGCCAAGTTTCATGATTTTTAGGCGTGTTTTGGATTTACAAGAATTTTAAAACCAAGCTTCTCAATGTTCTCAGCCGAACCATGATGCCCAGATGTTTGAATTTCATTCCCATTTCTTGCATGGGACCTAGAAATTCACCCGAGGACACACATGTGATTTTTCAATCAACTTTGGTGCACGGGAGCATGTGCTTGTAGTTCAAATTTGAATTATGCACATTAAATGACCAGAAACTCAATTAATGTATAAAAAAGGCCAAACGAACCCGGAATAATTCCAAAATTTAACAAGGCACTTATATAGTTCTATGTTGCCTCTGTAAAGAAAATCTGGGGGGAGGCAGCGTATATTCTTTTGCACACAAAGGTATAAAGAAATAAATAAATTAGCATGCCTATTTAATTCTTGGGTTCTTATTAATTATGCCACTAGTTGTGTATCACTTCTCAGTTTTGCCATTAGAAGTTACAACTACTCAAAAAATGCCATTGATCCATGAGATGCCTGCTCAAAAATGCAATTAGATATCTAAAAAATGCCATCGTTAAGTTAGATGTTTGCTCAGAAATGTCATTAGACATTGTTATTTTCACGTCAAACCCGTTGACCATGTTACATGACAAAAATAAGCCGATTCTCACAATGATAAGTTAATGGTGTCCAACACAACACACCCCTCAAATAAAACTAAGCACCCTGGAATTCTTTGACCAAACTAAGCACCCTGAAATTCTTTGACAACTAAACTGCTGGCTATATGATGTTGGCCATATATATTATATGTATATAATGTGAAGAAACGACTGGTAGTACTATACCAACTAAAAGATAAAATGTACTAAATATAACGAGAAGAAATGTAACATAGTTCTGCTGGGGGCTCAGCACAACACACCCCTCAAATAAAACTAAGCACACTAGAAATTAAACTAATCAACTAATCCAGTAGACACTGCATTAGAACCACCATGAGCAACGACACTGCCACCTTACTCAGAGTCCTCGTCTACGTCCTCGACTTCGTCCTTGTCCCTCTTCCTCCTGGGCGATACTTCTTTGCTTGAACCGCACACTTGGCTCTTGCTCTTCATCCAACCCTTGTAGATATTGAAACAAAGGTAGCCATTCATTGCAGCGTAGTGGATGTGGTCTATATCTAGTACAGTCCACTGCCATGCACGATGAAACGTGTGCGGAGGTTTCTTCAGTTCACCGTACGAAGGATGAACCATGGCTCCTACCAGGGTTAGCATTGAAGGCTGATCACGGGAGGGCACCAGCCCTTCCTTCTGGAGGTCGAAGGGGTCGCCTACAACAAGGCCTATCCGACCCAGGATTTCCTTATCATTCCTAAAGTCTACAGTAACGAATTTGACTCGGCCGCCCTTGAGGAACTTCTTAAATTCCTCACACTCAACGTCGGCATGGCATCTGTAGTAGACCAAGCACAAGTCATGCATGCAAACCTAGATCACGACGGGCTTCTTCTTCTCTACCTCCTTTAGATTCTTCTCGCTTCCCAGGACTGTGGTGTACTCAACATCTAGCCCAGCGACCCACTCATCATTTGAGTTTCTGAACATGTGTTTGAAGCGAGCAAGGCATTCTTTCACCGTTGCGGAAGAACGGGTGTAGATGACATCGAACTCATCGCCGGTGATGGTTCTAACCTTGTACTCACCACTGATCATGGAGATTTGGGACACCATGGATTTGGGAGGAGGGTTAGGATTCGTGGAACTACCGTAATGTGAAAGGACGGGACGACTAGAAGCGGTTTATTGATTGTAAAAATGTTGAGTGGGGGCGCGTGCGAATGGCAGGGTAGTGGCTTGCCTCATGGATAAATGGATTCATGCACAGTACTATGGGGGCCCAATTAGATGTCATGTCTACTTGACACCCAATTAAATGGCTTTCGATGTCATGTCAAGCGTCGGGAAAATTATAGGTGATATGAAGCTTTCCATTCTCCCATGATACGGGCTTCCGAGAGCCCTTGGATCTGAGATCAAACGGTTGCATGGCGTGATTCTAGACCTATGGGTGAATATCTTATCCTGGAGGGTTATTTTGCAAATTTTCAGCAACTTAGCATGCGACCGTTCGATCTCAGATCCAAGGGCTACCAGCAGCCCGTATCATGGTTGCGCCTACCACGACCGTCGCCTCGCTCGCGCGGTCGCGCCCTTGGAGATTTAACATAGTGCGTTAGGCTATCTGATGTTGGCATGTCATACATAGTCAAGGTTAGCTATAAGGTTGGCTATAAGAGTATTTTTTTTGTTTACTTCTCTCTATCTCTTTCTTCGTAGTATTTATTGCATTTGCCAAGGAGTGACCTCTTCCAATGAAATGGTGCTTAGATGAGGTGTTGTGGGCATTAAATGGCTTAGCAACTCAAGTCCCCAATGCATAGGTGCTTAGTTCTTTGTTGCTAAGTTTGCTTCATCTAGGTACACGCGCTTATCACCGTTTCTTCCTGGGGTCACCAAACTAGTCTCTCTCTTCTTTATTAACTTGCCACATCAGACTTTATGCCTATGCGAAAGGCTTAGCACCTGTAGGATCAAGTACAATAGTGGGCTATAAGCCTGCTTTACATGGCATTTTTGCATATGTGGGGGAAAGAGGCAAGGAAAAAGTGGAGGAGTGGGCTCTCAAGCAAGAGCCAGCCTCTACATGGTGGAGCATCGGGAGAGGCACCTGTATGGAGGTGGTCAGGAATCGGGAGACTCACATCGGTCATAGCGCCGCAATTAAAATGATAATGGCAAGTCAAATCACCGGGCCCCACCTGTCCAGCAGTAACTCACTGTCAAATCACACAGCCCTACGTCGCAGCAGCCTACTCCCTCATCTTCTCGCGTCTCTGTCGAACCAACTAGGCGGAACTGCCCCACCTACCACGCGGGAAAGCCCCGCCCTTGACTTTTAAATAGTACAGTATACTAATTTTGTATCCATGGATTCCGCCATGGAGCAAAGCCTCAAGAAAACGGCGGTACACATGTACGGAGTATACAACACGCCTGTCGCGTTCGCATCGCACCCCAGATGGTCGGTCGGTCTGGCACACCGCTCTCCGAATGGAATGTGTGTCATATTGCGTTTGCACACACAATTGAGAACCAACCATAGGCACACTCCCCGTCCCCGCAAGTCGGGTGAGTTAATAGAAGAGAGAGACGAGCGATAGTACTACTAGAGAAGTGTTGTAGGAGTACATACGTTGGTACTTGGACGATCCCTTCAAGACACGGAAGATCAGTTCGTCCATGCATGTGACCAGACTCCAGCAGACACGCCTGGATTGGCTATCGTCTAAATATCGTGCAGGCTGTGTTGTACATGGTTGTAGTTCTGGTGAGAAATCTAAAAAAGGTTTCTTGTCATCTCACAAAATTAGGTGTCATGGGCTTCGGATCACTGCGAGGGTTAAACAGCGACAACAGAGTTGGGTTAGTCATTGGGGGCACATGCACGAAGACTACTCGGATACCATCTAGGTCAAGCTGAAGGAAATATGCCCTAGAGGCAATAATAAAGTTATTATTTATTTCCTTATATCATGATAAATGTTTATTATTCATGCTAGAATTGTATTAACCGGAAACATAATACATGTGTGAATACATAGACAAACGGAGTGTCACTAGTATGCCTCTACTTAACCAGCTCGTTGATCAAAGATGGTTATGTTTCCTAACCATAGACATGAGTTGTCATTTGATTAACGGGATCACATCATTAGGAGAATGATGTGATTGACTTGACCCATTCCGTTAGCTTAGCATTTGATCGTTTAGTTTGTTGCTATTGTTTTCTTCATGACTTATACATATTCCTATGACTATGAGATTATGCAACTCCCGTTTACTGGAGGAACACTTCATGTGCTACCAAACGTCACAACATAACTGGGTGATTATAAAGGTGCTCTACAGGTGTCTCCGAAGGTACTTGTTGGGTTGGCGTATTTCGAGATTAGGATTTGTCACTCCGATTGTCGGAGAGGTATCTCTGGGCCCTCTCGGTAATGCACATCACATAAGCCTTGCAAGCATTGCAACTAATGAGTTAGTTGCGGGATGATGTATTACGGAATGAGTAAAGAGACTTGCCGGTAACGAGATTGAACTAGGTATTGAGATACCGACGATCGAATCTCGGGCAAGTAACATACCGATGACAAAGGGAACAACATATGTTGTTATGCGGTCTGACTGATAAAAGATCTTCGTAGAATATGTGGGAGGCAATATGAACATCCAGGTTCCGCTATTGGTTATTGACCGGAGACATGTCTCGGTCATGTCTACATAGTTCTCGAACCCGTAGGGTCCGCACACTTAACGTTTCGATGACAGTTATATTATGAGTTTATATGTTTTGATGTACCGAAGGTTGTTCGGAGTCCCGGATGTGATCACAGACATGACAAGGAGTCTCGAAATGGTTGAGACATGAATATTGATATATTGGAAGCCTATGTTTGGATATCGGAAGTGTTCCGGGTGAAATCGGGATTTTACCGGAGTACCGGGGGGTTACCGAAAACCCCGGGAGCTCAATGGGCCTTGGTGGAAATAGAGGGAAGCAAGGGGAGTGTGGGGCGCACCCCCCAAGGCCCAAACCGAATTGGTTTAGGGCAAGGGGGCCGGCCCCCTCTTTCCTTCTTCCCCTCTCTCTTTCCTTCTCTCGAATCATATTCCAACTAGGAAAGGGGGGGGGAGTCCTACTCCCGGTGGGAGTAGGACTCCTCCTGGCGTGCCCTCTCCCTGGCCGGACGCACCCCCCCTTGCTCCTTTATATACGGGGGCAGGGGGCACCCCATAGACACAACAATTGATCGTTTGATCTTTTAGCCGTGTGCGGTCCCCCCTCCACCATAGTCCACCTCGATAATACTGTAGCGGTGCTTAGGCGAAGCCCTGTGTCGGTAGAACATCATCATCGTCACCACACCGTCATGCTGACGAAACTCTCCCTCAACACTCGGCTGGATCGGAGTTCGAGGGACGTCATCGGGCTGAACGTGTGCTGAACTCGGAGGTGCCGTGTGTTTGGTACTTGATCGGTCGGATCGTGAAGACGTACGACTACATCAACTGCGTTGTGCTAACGCTTCCGCTTTCGGTCTACAAGGGTATGTGGACACACTCTCCCCTCTTGTTGCTATGCATCACCATGATCTTGCGTGTGCATAGGAATTTTTTTGAAATTACTACGTTCCCCAACAGTGGTATCAGAGCCAGGTTTTATGCGTTGATGTAATATGCACGAGTAGAACACAAGTGAGTTGTTGGCGATATAAGTTATAGTGCTTACTAGCATGTCACACTTTGGTTCGGCGGTATTGTTGGATGAAGCGGCCCGGACCGACATTACGCGTACGCTTACGCGAGACTGGTTTTACCGCCGTGCTATGCACACAGGTGACTAGCGGGTGTCAGTTTCTCCAACTTTAGTTGAACCAAGTGTGGCTACGCCCGGTCCTTGCGACGGTTAAAACAGAACCAACTTGACAAACTATCGTTGTGGTTTTGATGCGTAGGTAAGAACGGTTCTTGCTCAGCCCGTAGCAGCCACGCAAAACTTGCAACAACAAAGTAGAGGACATCTAACTTGTTTTTGCAGGGCATGTTGTGATGTGATATGGTCAAGACGTGATGAGATATAAGTTGTTGTATGAGATGATCATGTTTTGTTGAAGTTATCGGCAACTGGCAAAAGCCTTATGGTTGTCTCTCTATTGCATAAGATGCAAGCGCCAAATAATTGCTTTACTTTATCGCTATGCGATAGCAATAGTTGCAAGAGCAATAGTTGGCGAGACGACCATGTGAAGACACATTGATATAGATCAAGATGATGGAGATCATGGTGTCATGCCGGTGACGATGGAGATCATGACGATGCTTTGGAGATGGAGATCAAAGGAACAAGATGATGATGGCCATATCATGTCACATATTATGATTGCATGTGATGTTTATCTTTTATACATCTTATTTTGCTTAGTTCGGCGGTAGCTTTATAAGATGATCTCTCACTAAATTATCAAGGTATAAGTGTTCTCCCTGAGTATGCACCGTTGCGAAAGTTCTTCGTGCTGAGACACCACGTGATGATCGGGTGTGATAGGCTCTACGTTCAAATACAACGGGTGCAAAACAGTTGCACACGCGGAATACTCAGGTTATACTTGACGAGCCTAGCATATAACAGATATGGCCTCGGAACACGGAGACCGAAAGGTCGAGCATGAATCATATAGTAGATATGATCAACATAGTGATGTTCACCATTGAAACTACTCCATCTCACGTGATGATCGGACATGGTTTAGTTGATATGGATCACGTGATCACTTAGAGGATTAGAGGGATGTCTATCTAAGTGGGAGTTCTTAAGTAATATGATTAATTGAACTTTAATTTATCATGAACTTAGTCTTGGTAGTATTTGCATATCTATGTTGTAGATCAATAGCTCGCATTGTTGCTTCCCTATGTTTTATATATGTTCCTAGAGAAAACTAAGTTGAAAGATGTTAGTAGCAATGATGCGGATTGGATCCGTGATCTGAGGTTTATCCTCATTGATGCACAGAACAATTATGTCCTTGATGCACCGCTAGGTGACAGACCTATTGCAGGAGCAGATGCAGACGTTATGAACGTTTGGCTAGCTCAATATGATGACTACTTTATAGTTTACTGCACCATGCTTAACGGCTTAGAATCGGGACTTCAAAGACGTTTTGAACATCATGGACCATATGAGATGTTCCAGGAGTTGAAGTTAATATTTCAAGCAAATACCCGAGTTGAGAGATATGAAGTCTCCAACAAGTTCTATAGCTAAAAGATGGAGGAGAATAGCTCAAGCAGTGAGCATGTGCTCAGATTGTCTGGGTACTACAATCGCTTGAATCAAGTGGGAGTTAATCTTCCAGATAAAATAGTGATTGGCAGAATTCTCTAGTCACCATCACCAAGTTAGTAGAACTTCGTGATGAACTATAATATGCAAGGGATGACGAAAGTAATTCCCAAGCTCTTCGTGATGCTGAAATCGACGAAGGTAGAAATCAAGAAAAACATCAAGTGTTGATGGTTAACAAGACCACTAGTTTCAAGAAAAGGGCAAAGGGAAGAAGGGGAACTTCAAGAAGAATGGCAAGCAAGTTGCTGCTCAAGTGAAGAATCCCAAGTCTGGACCTAAACCTGAGACTGAGTGCTTCTACTGCAAAGGGACTGGTCACTGGAAGCGGAACTGCCCCAAGTATTTGGTGGATAAGAAGGATGGCAAAGTGAATAAAGCTATATTTGATATACATGATATTGATGTGTACTTTACTAGTGTTTATAGTAACCCCTCGGTATTTGATACTGGTTCAGTTGCTAAGAGTAGTAACTCGAAACGGGAGTTGCAGAATGAACGGAAACTATTTAAGGGCGAGGTGACGATGTGTGTTGGAAGTAGTTCCAAGATTGATATGATCATCATCGCACACTGCCTATACTTTCGGGATTAGTGTTGAACCTAAATAAGTATTATTTGGTTTTTGCGTTGAGCATGAATATGATTTGATCATGTTTATTGCAATACGGTTATTCATTTAAGTTAGAGAATAATTGTTGTTCTGGTTACATGAATAAAACCTTCTATGGTCATACACCCAACGAAAATGGTTTGTTGGATCTCGATCGTAGTGATACACATATTCATAATATTGAAGCCAAAAGATGCAAAGTTAATAATGATAGTGCAACTTATTTGTGGCACTACCGTTTAGGTCATATTGGTATAAAGCGCATGAAGAAACTCCATACTCATGGAATTTTGGAATCACTTGATTATGAATCACTTGATGCTTGCGAACCATGCCTTATGGGCAAGATGACTAAAACTCCGTTCTCCGGAACAATGGAGCAAGCAACTGACTTATTGGAAATAATACATACTGATGTATACGGTCCGATGAGTGTTGAGGCTCGCGGCGGGTACCATTATTTTCTGACCTTCACAGATGATTTGAGCAGATATGGGTATATCTACTTAATGAAACATAAGTCTGAAACATTTGAAAAGTTCAAAGAATTTCAGAGTGAAGTAGAAAATCATTGTAATAAGAAAATAAAGTTTCTATGATCAGATCGTGGAGGAAAATATTTGAGTTATGAGTTTGGTCTTCATTTGAAACAATGCGGAATAATTTCGCAACTCACGCCACCCGGAACACCACAACATAATGGTGTGTCCGAACGTCGTAATCGTACTTTACTAGATATGGTGCGATCTATGATGTCTCTTACTGACTTACCGCTATCATTTTGGGGTTATGCATTAGAGACAGCTTTCACGTTAAATAGGGCACCATCTAAATCCGTTGAGACGATACCGTATGAACTATGGTTTGGAAAGAAACCTAAGCTGTCGTTTCTTAAAGTTTGAGGTTGCAATGCTTATGTGAAAAGGTTTCAACCTGATAAGCTCAAACCCAAATCGGAGAAGTGCGTCTTCATAGGATACCCAAAAGAAAATGTTGGGTACACCTTCTATCACAGATCCGAAGGCAAGATATTCATTGCTGAGAATGGATCCTTTCTAGAGAAGGAGTTTCTCTCGAAAGAAGTGAGTGGGAGGAAAGTAGAACTTGATGAGGTAACTGTACCTGCTCCCTTATTGGAAAGTAGTTCATCACAGAAATCTGTTCCTGTGACTACTACACCAATTAGTGAGGAAGCTAATGATGATGATCATGTAACTTCAGATCAAGTTACTACCGAACCTCGTACGAAAACCAGAGTAAGATCTGCACCAGAGTGGTACGGTAATCCTGTTCTGGAGGTCATGTTACTTGACCAAGATGAACCTACGAACTATGAGGAAGTGATGATGAGCCCAGATTCCGCGAAATGGCTTGAGGCCATGAAATCTGAGATGAGATCCATGTATGAGAACAAAGTATGGACTTTGATTGACTTGCCTAGTGATTGGAGAGCCATTGAGATTAAATGGATCTTCAAGAGGAAGACAGACGCTGATAGTAGTGTTACTATCTACAAAGCTAGAATTGTCGCAAAAAGGTTTTCGACAAGTTCAAGGTGTTGACTACAATGAGATTTTCTCAATCGTAGAGATGCTTAAGTCTATCCAAATCATGTTAGCAATTGCCGCATTTTATGAAATCTGGCAAATGGATAAACAAAACTGCATTCCATAATGGATTTATTAAAGAAGAGTTGTATATGATGCAACCAGAAGGTTTTGTCAATCCTAAAGGTGCTAACAAAATATGCAAGCTCCAGCGATCCATCTATGGACTGGTGCAAGCATCTCGGAGTTGGAATATACGCTTTGATAAGTTGATCAAAGGATATAGTTTTATACAGACTTGCGGTGAAGCATGTATTTACAAGAAAGTGAGTGGGAGCACTACAGCATTTCTGATAAGTATATGTGTATGACATATTGTTGATCGGAAATAATGTAGAATTATTCTGCAAAGCATAAAGGAGTGTTTGAAAGGAGTTTTTCAAAGAAAGACCTCGGTCAAGCTGCATACATATTGAGCATGAAGATCTATAGAGATAGATCAAGATGCTTGATAAGTTTTTCAATGAGTACATACCTTGACAAGATTTTGAAGTAGTTCAAAATGGAACAGTCAAAGAAAGAGTTCTTACCTATGTTACAAGGTGTGAAATTGAGTAAGACTCAAAGCCCGACCACGGCAGAAGATAGAAAGAGAATGAAAGTCATTCCCTATGCCTCAGCCATAGGTTCTATAAAGTATGCCATGATGTGTACCAGATCTATTGTATACCCTACACTTTTTTTGGCAAGGGAGTACAATAGTGATCTAGGAGTAGATCACTGGACAGCGGTCAAAATTATCCTTAGTGGAATAAGGATATGTTTCTCAATTATGGAGGTGACAAAAAGGTTCATCGTAAAGGGTTACGTCGATGCAAATTTTGACACTGATCCAGATGACTCTAAATCTCAATCTGGATACATATTGAAAGTGGGAGCAATTAGCTAAAGTAGCTCCATGCAGAGCATTGTAGACATAGAAATTTGCAAAATACATACGGATCTGAATATGGCAGACCCGTTGACTAAACTTCTCTCACAAGCAAAACATGATCATACCTTAGTACTCTTTGGGTGTTAATCACATAGCGATGTGAACTAGATTATTGACTATAGTAAACCCTTTGGGTGTTGGTCACATGTCGATGTGAACTATAGGTGTTAATCACATGGTGATGTGAACTATTGGTATTAAATCACATGGCGATGTGAACTAGATTATTGACTCTAGTGCAAGTGGGAGACTGAAGGAAATATGCCCTAGAGGCAATAATAAAGTTATAATTTATTTCCTTATATCATGATAAATGTTTATTATTCATTCTAGAATTGTATTAACCGGAAACATAATACATGTGTGAATACATAGAAAAACAGAGTGTCACTAGTATGCCTCTACTTAACTAGCTCGTTGATCAAAGATGGTTATGTTTCCTAACCATAGACATGAGTTGTCATTTGATTAACGGGGTCACTTCATTAGGAGAATGATGTGATTGACTTGACCCATTCCGTTAGCTTAGCACTTGATCGTTTAGTTTGTTGCTATTGCTTTCTTCATGACTTATACATGTTCCTATGACTATGAGATTATGCAACTCCTGTTTACCGGAGGAACACTTTGTGTGCTACCAAACGTCACAACGTAACTGGGTGATTATAAAGGTGCTCTACAGGTGTCTCCAAAGGTACTTGTTGGGTTGGCGTATTTCGAGATTAGGATTTGTCACTCCGATTGTCGGAGAGGTATCTCTGGGCCCTCTCGGTAATGCACATCACATAAGCCTTGCAAGCATTGCAACTAATGAGTTAGTTGCGGGATGATGTATTACGGAATGAGTAAAGAGACTTGACGGTAATGAGATTGAACTAGGTATTGAGATACCGACGATCGAATCTCGGGCAAGTAACATACCGATGACAAAGGGAACAACGTATGTTGTTATGCGGTCTGACCGATAAAAGATCTTTGTAGAATATGTGGGAGGCAATATGAACATCCAGGTTCCACTATTGGTTATTGACCGGAGACATGTCTCGGTCATGTCTACATAGTTCTCGAACCCGTAGGGTCCGCACGCTTAACGTTTCGATGACAGTTATATTATGAGTTTATATCTTTTGATGTACCGAAGGTTGTTCAGAGTCCCGGATGTGATCACGGACATGACAAGGAGTCTCGAAATGGTCGAGACATGAAGATTGATATATTGGAAGCCTATGTTTGGATATCAGAAGTGTTCCGGGTGAAATCGGGATTTTACCAGAGTACGGGGAGGTTACCGAAACCCCCGGGAGCTTAATGGGCCTACATGGGCCTTGGTGGAAATAGAGGGAAGCAAGGGGAGTGTGGGGCGCCCCCCTCCCCAAGGCCCAAACCAAATTGATTTAGGTCAAGGGGGGTCGGCCCCCTCTTTCCTTCTTCCCCTCTCTCTTTCCTTCTCCCGAATCCTATTCCAACTAGGAAAGGGGGGGAGTCCTACTCCCGGTGGGAGTAGGACTCCTCCTGGCGCGCCCTCTCCCTGGCCGGCCGCACCCCCCCTTGCTCCTTTATATACAGGGGCAGGGGGCCCCCATAGACACAACAATTAATCGTTTGATCTTTTAGCCATGTGCGGTGCCCCCTCCACCATAGTCCACCTCGATAATACTGTAGCGGTGCTTAGGCGAAGCCCTGCTTCGGTAGAACATCATCATCGTCACCACGCCGTCGTGCTGATGAAACTCTCCCTCAACACTCGGCTGGATTGGAGTTCGAGGGACGTCATCGGGCTAAACGTGTGCTGAACTCGGAGGTGTCATGCGTTCGGTACTTGATCGGTTGGATCATGAAGACGTACGACTACATCAACTGCGTTGTGCTAATGCTTCCACTTTCGGTCTACGAGGGTACGTGGACACACTCTCCCCTCTCGTTGCTATGCATCACCATGATCTTGCGTGTGCGTAGGAATTTTTTTGAAATTACTATGTTCCCCAACACAAGCTGGCTATGTTAATTAGGACATCTATCGACGGACCCCTTTTCTACGAGTTTATCTTTAATTTGAGCTTCGATCCTCGTCTAGTTTTTCCGTCGGGATTCATCTTGTCTCCTTTGGGCAGTGATGTTATGATTTCTTGTCATATGGCATTTTTTCGTGTTATATGTTATATTTCGGTGCTTCAGATCAAAATGACGACAACTGCGCCTCCGGGGCACATGCATGAAGAGTTCTCGACAGTCATTGCCGAGGTCAAGCCGGCTCCAGCCGGTAGATAAAAGAAAACTACTACTCCACTATATAGGCAGGAGCCTCCACGCTTGCTTGCTAGTGTTGCTCTCTTCACATTGTCTCGTCCTCTCGAGATCTAAACGCGATAGCGGTGGCCACAATCTCTCTCTCTACTCACCGCTGGTCACAGATCCAGCCGGATCCTCTCCGCCGGGGAAGATGAGAAGGTGCAACGTTCACGCGGTCATCCTTGGCGATGGCTCTTACCTACTGTCGACATGTCCCGATCAGCGTGCCTTGCCGTTCTCTCCCAAGCATCGCTGGCGAGGGAGGGCCTCCCACCCCTTCTTCCTCGTTGCCGTAGTGTGGGCAGATCCGGCCTCCCGCCGCCCACCTAGCGACATCCCGGCGACCCTCAGGTATAACTTCCTTCGAAACCGGCCTTGCTCTACTTCCTGAGCTCCTGACGTCGCTGCATTTGTATCTTTTACTATTTCTCAGGCCCCTCGTAGATAGGATCGATCGGCTGTTCGAAAACCACCTAATTTTTTACTGTTAAGAGGTAAAAACTAGTTCATGCACTCGAATCTAGTACTACTTGGTTCAAACAAGGAATAAAGAGGGTGGGGGTGGGGGAAGATTTGTCACCTGAATCTAGGACTTGGTCGAAAGAGGAAATAATGGGGGCGAAAAGTAGCAGAGACTGGCTATCCAACTGGTCTCTAGGTCTAATAGGGAAATAAAGGGAACGCGGTACAAACTCAATATAAACCCGATCTGTTGGTTGAAAAAGGAAAGAAAGTGGGGACTGGGGGACAAGTCAACAGAGTAGGTCTAGCACTAGATGTGCTAGCCTCACACAGTATAAGGTGGCTATATATCGAACAAAAATGGGACCAACCCAGATATCCTCTTCTGATGTTTGTTGCCCCGAACTGCTCTTATGTAATGCCACTGGTAAAATGTAGCAGTCACACTGTTAAAAGTAAGGACACGTTAAACCAATGTTGTTTTCAATGTAATGCCTCCATTAATATGAATCAATGGCACTTTTTTCATGTCCTGCTAAATTTCCCATTAAGATAAGTTGCTTCTTTTCGTTAGAGATGCAACTGTCCTGGTCCGCCTACTCTCCCGTGCCCAAATACCGACTCTGTAGCAGTTGTTAATGTAATGTTGCTGGTAAAATGAAGCAATGGCACCATTAAAGTAATGTCGTATTTAACGGTTGTCATAGTTAATCCTAATGCCCACACTAATATCTAGCAATGCTACTAGAAATTGCTACTGTCCTTGTGCGATTGCCATTCAGATAAGGAACATGCTTTTTTTAATTTGATGCATGTTTCATCACTTGTTAGTCACCCTCCTTTCCACCTTTTTTGTGCAAACAGAGATATACATTTCACGCTTGATCTTAGTTGAACTGCACAAATGATATCCAAATTATAGTTGAACATTCCAGGAGCTTCACGACCAACCTTGATGTTGCTCAATTTTATTGCAACTAATGAAGAAGAAGCTCTGTGGGTTTCGTTTTCTGATGGAAATGGAACCAGGGTTGGAGCCCTTTTCTTAAAAAAAGAAGAAGTTGCTAGCTCATGGGACATTGCTTCTTTTTAGGTGAACTACACCAAAAGGTTCCATGAATTGAATCATCCATGTTGGTGACTGGTGTCATCCCTTCTATGATGGCGTTGACTGCAGATATGGTTCCCATCACGAGGTATGTTCCTTTTTGGTCGGACATTTTGCCAAAGATCCTGCTCTTGTGCTATTGTTTTGGCACTGCCATGATAAAGCAGTAATGTTATTATTTTGCACCTTAATCTAGTGGCACTATTAATTTGAGGCAATGATTTGACACCGCTAGTGCCACTATTTTTTATATATTGAAAGAGGGGGTTCCCTCCGATTTCATTAAAGAAACCCAACCATAGAGAACCATTATCTGACAACATCTTAGTGTAAACGGGCAGTTATGCAACTACTACTAGAACGGACTGAGTACTAGCAGGAGAAAAGTTTGCCACATAAGCTAGGCAGGTAGGGGGACGCAGCACCAGCTCGACCAAGTTTGGATTATAGCCCAAATGCTACCACAGAAATATCAGGGGGAAGATAGGGACTTAAAGAGCCAGCTTCAGCATCCCAGTCTAAGCACCCCGGGCCTTCATCCTTGCGACGCACGGTACACCTCGTTTGCCACCTGCTCGACCCTAGTGTCACTGATAAAATGAAGTAATAATACATTTAAAATAGAGCGAGTGTCCTCTCTACCATTTCATTTCCAATGTAGATAAAGAAAGTGCTTCTCTTTGTTAATGTATGTTTCATCAACTAGTCCCATTGTTAATGTTTAAGCGTTTCTGCAAACTGGGGTGCTTAATTTTAGTTGATCTGCACAAAAATAGAGATTTGAATGTCTCAAGGACCCTCCTTGTACTACCGCTATATACTGATGTTCATCACTGGCAGAAGGTGTATCGGGGACACTTGGGACGATTTCCAGTATGAGGCATGGCGTACGTATGAGGCGTCGCAGGGCCCATCTCGCCCTTGCAGCATGGCATACTATGATACTATCACAATATTTTCTTCTATTTATTTTGCGTGTTTCATCAACTAGTGCCTCTATAATGTAATCACACTTTTTCATTATCTGTGCAAACAGGGTTATTCAGCTGCATTTTGGTGGAACTGCACAAATGTACGGATGGAACCGGCATATATGCAGAGTGCGAGGTGTGCCAAGTAAAAATTACCGACACCAACCATGCCCCATGCACGCATTGCCATCCATCACCACCAGTGGGATGTGTGGCGCTCTCTGTGGACGGATCTTTCTCGGCAGCAAATCCTCTAACCAAATACTAGTAGCTTATATTGGCAGTTTTCTAGGGAGTACTCTTTTCTGAAAGAAGCACCAATCTATTTTTCTTTATTTGTACACAGTGTCACATGACCCAAAGGTCAAGAGCTATTTAAGGGTGATTGGCGTAGTACTCGGAGACTGATTGTAAGCATGATTTTCATTAGCTGTCATACTGATTGTAAGCATGAGCAGGTGGAAGATTAGGTTAGTGTGAAGCTTACCTTAAACCCTACCGCCACCGTTGAAATGAGGCAAGCATCGAGGGAACTGTGGAGAATGGAGGGGAAGCGACGTCGCGCCATCCGGCCTCCTCTTGCGGTGGGAGAACGAATACTCTTGTGGCTCCGGCTAGCTCTGCACCCTCACGAACGGCACACCGTACTCGATTGATTCGTTATCCTCTGGGTGCTCAACCTTCGACCTGTACGCCCACCACCTCCACCTGACTTTCGCCTTGGGCGAATCTGTCTGCTCCATCGCCCAAAGGAGATACTCAATGAACTCGAAGGACTGCGGCATGACTGCCGCCGAGGAGTACATGTACATCGTCGTCGTCTCGCTCTTTCGCATACATTGCCACATGGCCCTCACCATCCTCGAAATCTCCCACTCATTGTCAAACCAAGTAAGGATCTCCTTCAACATGGCTAACTTTGCCTGGTCGCCGCCGGTGATCTGCCTGATTCGCTGCTGCATCCTCTCCATAAATGTCCTTCTGAGTGGTCCGGTGCTAGCTTTGGAAGATGGGAGGAGATACGTGGTCTTGCAATAGAGAAGAGGGAGAGGCGAGATGGTGGTTTTGGAATGGAAATGATGGAGAGGAGAGGATGTGGTTTTGCAATGGAGAAGAGGGAGAGGAGAGGAGGTGGTTTTGCAATGGAGAAGAGGGAGAGGCGAGACGGTGGTTTTTGAATGGAGATGATGGAGAGGAGAGGAGGTGATTTTGCAATGGAGAAGAGGGAGAGGAGCATGCGGCAGTGATTTAGGATTGGACAAGAGGGCCGGCGCGCTGTGACTGGATCAAAATCAAAATCAATTTACCCTTCAATTAAGAAAGTGACCCCAGATTAACTAGTCTCCCTTTTATCCTGGGTCATAATTGACCATGATTTTCGAAAATAAAATATATGTTATACGTTGCAAAAATAATATAATTTGAAAGTACATTCAGATACGAACCAAACGATACAATTTTTGGTGACATGCATTCACATTTTGCTTGTCAAATACAGTACGTGGTCAAACTTTGACCCAAAATATGCAAAACAAAAAAATACTTCCAAGACCAGCGCCGCTCTTCCGCTCTTCTCCTCCTCAACCACCGCCGCTCCTATCATGTTCCAATCTAAATCCAGCGTCGCTCCTCTCCTCTTCCATTTCAAAACCACCACCCCTCCTCTCCTGTTCCAATCCAAAACCAGCGTCGCTCCTCTCCCGTTCTAATCCAAAACCAGCGCTGCTCCTCTCCTCTTCCATTCAAAAACCACCGCCGGCGAGTGAAGGTGCTGTGGAGAAGTAGATCGATGGAGGAGTACAACCGATATGTGAGGATCACAGATGGCGACCCTGTGAAGCTAGCTAGGATGTTGGAGATACAGTCTTGGTTTGACAACAAGGACCAACTAGCGGCGACGGTGACATCCATGGCCAAATATCTGCAACAAAGCGAAAAGGCGGCGATACTGATACGTCTCCAACATATCTATAATTTTTGATTGCTCCATGCTATATTATCTACTGTTTTGGACATTATTGGGCTTTATTATCCACTTTTATATTATTTTTGGGACTAACCTATTAACCAGAGGCCCAGCCCAGAATTGTTGTTTTTTTGCCTGTTTTAGGGTTTCGGAGAAAAGGAATATCAAATGGAGTCCAAACGGAATGAAACCTTCGGGAACGTGATTTTCTCAAAGAACAAGACCCGGGAGACTTGGACCCTATGTCAAGACAAAAAAGAGGAGGCCACGAGGTAGGGGGCGCACCCTCCACCCTCGTGGGCCCCCTGTTGCTCCACCGACGTACTCCTTCCTCCTATATATACCTACGTACCCCCAAACGATCAGATACGGAGCCAAAACCCTAATTCCACTGCCGTAACTTTCTGTATCCATGAGATCCCACCTTGGGGCCTGTTTCGGAGCTCCGTTGGAAGGGGCATCGATCACGGAGGGCTTCTACATCACCACCATAGCCCCTCCGATGAAGTGTGAGTAGTTTACCTCAGACCTACGGGTCCATAGTTAGTAGCTAGATGGCTTCTTCTCTCTTTTTGGATCTCAATACAATGTTCTCCCCCTCTCTTGTGGAGAACTATTCGATGTAATCTTCTTTTTGCGGTGTGTTTGTTGAGACCGATGAATTGTGGGTTTATGATCAAGTCTATCTATGAATAATATTTGAATCTTCTCTGAATTCTTTTATGTATGATTGGTTATCTTTGCAAGTCTCTTTGAATTATCAGTTTGGTTTGGCCTACTAGATTGATCTTTCTTGCAATGGGAGAAGTGCTTAGCTTTGGGTTCAATATTGCGGTGTCCTTTCCCAGTGACAGTAGGGGCAGCAAGGCACGTATTGTATTGTTGCCATCGAGGATAACAAGATGGGGTTTTCTTCATATTGCATGAGTCTATCCCTCTACATCATGTCATCTTGCTTAAGGCGTTACTCTGTTTTTAACTTAATACTCTAGATGCATGCTGGATAGCGGTCGATGAGTGGAGTAATAGTAGTAGATGCAGGCAGGAGTCGGTCTACTTGTCTCGGACGTGATGCCTATATACATGATCATACCTAGATATTCTCATAACTATGCTCAATTCTGTCAATTGCTCAACAGTAATTTGTTCATCCACCGTAGAATACTTATGCTCTCGAGAGAAGCCACTAGTGAAACCTATGGCCCCCGGGTCTATCTTCATCATATTAATCTCCTACTACTTAGTTATTTCCTTTGCTATTTCCTTTGCCTTTATTTTACTTTGCATATTTATCACAAAAATACCAAAAATATTATCTTATCATATCTATCAGATCTCACTCTTGTAAGTGGCCTTATAGGGATTGACAACCCATATTTGCGTTGGTTGCGAGGATTTATTTGTTTTGTGCAGGTACGAGGGAGTCGCGCGTAGCCTCCTACTTGATTGATACCTTGGTTCTCAAAAACTGAGGGAAATACTTATGCTACTTTGCTACATCATCCCTTCCTCTTCGGGGAAAACCAATGCAGTGCTCAAGAGGTAGCAGATACTCCCGAAGGGAGTCGCGCGGGAGTACATAGAGCTGCTCCTCTGGGCCATGGAGCAAACAGATTCACCGAATCCGATCGTGAGGGAGCGGTGGTGGGAGTATCGATCCCAGATGGAGCATCCACCAGAGATTGAAGGATCGAACATCTACAGGGTGCCGTTTGTGAGGGTGTCGTGTCAGAGCGAGCCGGTGGAGTCTTCGTCGACCGAACCAAACTACAAGAGGATAAAAAAGTTGGCCCGACGACGCTTCCCCGCCATCCTCTCCCTCGCCGTTCACATCGTCTGACGGGGCAGCTGTATGCCGCCGAGGAATAGGAGGGACTGCCCCCCCCCCTAGCTCAATAGTCGGGCAGGTTGTGAATTGTCAGGAGGAGCTTAGGGTTGTCAGTATTTGCAGGTTGTGAATTGTGTTTTGTGTTGTGTACTTTGAGAGTACTTTCAGATATGGATGTCTTTTGAATTTCATATTTGCAGTATTGAGCATATGAAGTATTTTTTGAATTCTAGAGATCTATTTTTAGCACTCAAAAAATGTAGTTTCATAGGAGTATAAAAGTGCAGACAATGTGATTCTCAGAGAAGAAACTGCAAGTTTCAGTTTCAGATAAGAAACTCTAAGTTCAGTTTCAGATAAGAAACTGTAACTTTCAGAGGCACAACATTTATATTAACACGGCCTTTTCAAATAGTGTTAACATCATGTTGGAAGTTTTATTCATGGTCGAAACTGGAACTACCAGCCAGTTAACATCATGTTGATCAACATTCATGCATAGCACATCTTCATATGATGCACAGTCAAAAAGATATGCTATTTTCAAAATTCCCACACTATGTCGAGTGTGCAAAAAACAAAGAAAATGAGGGACGAAGTTTTGGCAAGTGTTGGACGTGGTGTGCGTAGATGACAATTGGGACCCACATGTCAATAAAGGCAGAGGCAAAAAATTTGGAGATATTTTCTCTGCATAGGTGGAATCGAACCCGGGCGGAACAGTTGTCGGGTAGTGTCACTCGACCACTAGGCTAGTTCAGTTGTTTCGTTACTAATAAGGCACTTCCTCAGGTGGTCGGATCTCCTCCTGCGCCTTTGTGCGCTCGCCGCGACGCCGCTGTCTGCCGTTGTGAACATGCTGAACAAACGAGAGGAATCTGGAGAGAACTGTACGTGGAGAGGCAGACAGTCGGGACCCACCAGGTTTATGGCCGTACACAAGCAAGTGCCTCATCAAAAAATACTTCCTCCTAATTCTATACTGACGTTGTGGCCCATGGGTTTGTCAACATAGTTACATTTTTTTAGGTGCTTCAACGTAGTTACTATAGGAGATAAATTCACAACGAAGCCGGGGAGCTGGCAGGTATCATTTATTATCACTAGGGCAGCAAGTATCAGCTGGGTTTTGGGCTGCCCCGTCTAGCCTTTCTTTTTTAACATGCGCAGACCATGACCTCTGATGGGAGGTTCACAAGCCTGTTTGTATTTTTTTGAGGGCCGTCATATATCGACTGGCCTATGGAACTCCCATCCGAGGTTTTATTTTTCTTGAAACATCGGCAGCCCAATTTATGTATTTTTTAAAAGAAAACGCACAGGTCTGTTCTATTTTTCTACATAAGAATAGGAATGCCTGGTCCAACTTATGTTTCCCTTCTAACTCTATTATATATATTTAAATTATTTTATATGTTATTATATATTATTGCTATTGTCATCATATATTTAACAGATACCTACATATGTAAGAAAGCAATATCCAACATCTTATTAACTTATAAAAATAATTTCTTAACAATAAAATCCTGGAAATTTTTGGCAACGAAAATCCTAATGATTGTGTACAAAAGCTTGGTAAGATTTAAGGACCAATATAATAATAAATTACTTATTATTTAAATATATATATAACAAAATGCCCAGCCCCTGTTTATTTTTTGATAACATTGTTGCGCCCACCCTAACATTATAATTAGAATCAGCCCAACAAAATCGTGTATTTCGAGAAAGTGTAAATGGTCTGTAATTTTTTAGGAAAAACATAAATGGGCCACATGGACTCTACATTATTTGTTCACCCAACCCATCTCATGGACTGTAATTCAAAAAAAGAGATCAAATTGACTATACATTCTATCCCGAAAAAAAACTGTAAATTCTGAAAAAATGGGTTGAATACGTGCCACATCTTTGGAGGCTAAAATGTGGGTCAATAAGTCGAAGCCAATGCAAGTCGTTGTCAACTTAGTCAACAAATAATTCTGACATCGTTAGCCATTGGATTTACATCCAACGACCGGCATACATCTTCAATCTCTCGTCTTCTTCCTCCAGCGCTGCCGGGACCACCTGCTCATGTCTCCTGCTGCTAGCAGCTCTGCTTAGCATGCTTCGCTGTGAAGCGCTACTCCACCGTTGGCCAGGCCATCCCTCCACCCCTCCACACCTCCTGTTCTTCTCCACCGACTGCCGAACCACACCGCACCTGAATCAGTTAACCCTCGTACACCTCTCTGTCTGCGACTCTACTCCCGCGTCTTCCCATCTCTGGCTCGTTGCTGTCCGGGGCCTCGCCATCGTCCACCACCTTGGATGCGCTCGGCATGGAGTGGTCAACATGGTCAACGAACGACACCATCAGAAGTAGACTGTGCGTGGAGAGGCTGGCAGCTGGGTCCACGGCCGCACGCAAGGAAATGCCTCCTTAGTACGCGCAAAATAATGATTCCTCCACCTGACAGCTGGGACCCCCCGGAAGGGCCTCTATATTTCGCAAAAAAACATTCCCACCGCTGACAGGTCAGTCCCACCAGCTATATCTTCGCACGCAAGGAAGTGCCTCCATATTACGCACAAAAAAAATGAATACCCCTTGCTAGCTGGGACCCATAATAGTGGGAGGTTGACTTGTGGGCCAACTAAGTTGACGGGGACGGAGGGCTTTGTCAACTTAGTCAATATGAACGATTCTAGCTCTAGTGACCGTACGATGTCCATCCAACGGCTATAGTGCTTCTTCAACCTCTGGTCTTCTTGCTCCAGTCGCCCAAACCAGCGCCGGTCGTGCCTCGTGCTCCTGCCTCCCGTGGCCAGCTGCGATGCCGCGGAGGCCTCACCGCCCCTACTACTCCCACCGCTGGCCAGGCCATCCCTCTACTCACCCACACCCCCTATTATTCTGCGACGACGGCAGCCTCACACCGCAGCGAACCCGTAAACCCTCATACTCCTCTACGCGTGGGCATACACTGCCGCGTCTTCCTCGGCTCCGCGTCGTCCCCTTCCTAGGCCTCACCGTCGTCCACCGCCCTGGTGCTCTTGGCGCGGTGTGGTCAACATGGTCAAGGAACAGCTTCCATCGGACGTGGACTGTACGTGGAGAGGTTGACAGCTGGGTCCACGGCCGCAGCAAAGAAGTGCCTCCTTATTACGCGGAAAATAATGATTCCTCCACCTCACAGCAGGGACCCACCGGACGGGCAACCGTATTTCACGAAAAAAACGTTTCCCCCCTGACTGCTAGGACCTACCAGCGACATCTTCGCACGCAAGGAAGTGCGTCTGGGCAAAAAAATGATTCGCCCCCCTGACTGCTGGGACCCACCAGCTACATCTTCGCACGCAAGGAAGTGCCTGACAGTCGGGACCCACCTAGTCGAAGCGTATGTAGCATTGTCATTCTGGTCGCGAATGTGTACGTACATAGTGGTCGATGTAGAGGCGCGCACGTGTCGTAGTAGAGGCGCGCGCACGTGGCATGTACACGTACGTACAGCGGCCAGTGTGCAAGAAAGAAAATACAACCACGTACGTACATACGGGCGGGTCTTGAACGCCTACTCGCACATACATACGGCCAGGGCTCGTGTACATGGCTGGGTCGGAACGGAGAAACAGCGTCGTCGTTGCCCGCAAAAAAACAACGTCGTTGTCATGTTCATGGGGAGGCAACGGAATGCGTCGTGTTCATCGGGAGGCAACGAAATGCGTGGGAGCCAACCGGCTTGGACGGAATAGCTGATGGAAACAAGGCCTGGCGTACCGCAGAATGGAGGAAACGGCCTTGTGTTCGACCGGCCACGTTCGAAACGGGATCCTGTTCATCGGGAGGGGTCTGGCGTACTGCAAAACAGAGGAAACAGACTTGTGTTGGAGCGCTACAGTCGAATCGGGGGTCCTGTTCATCGGGAGGGGTGTGGCGTACCGCAAAACGGGACTCCACGGGATACTATTCATCTCCACCGTTGACCCCCTCCAGCCTCCACAGGCTAATGTTCATCCGCCGTCGACCTCCTCCAGCCTCCACCTGCGACTGTTCATCCACGGGCTCCTGTTCGTCCAGCCTCCACCACGCGCTACTCCACCGGCTACTGTTCAACCAGCCCTCTCCATGGGCTCCTGTTCAACCACCCCTCCACGGGCTACTGTTCAACCAGCCCTCTCCATGGGCTCCTGTTCAACCACCCCTCCACGGGCTACTGTTCACCCAGCCCTCCACCGTCTACTGTTCATCCAGCCCTCCACGGGGTCGTCCTATTCATCCAGCCCCAACCGGTTCGATCGATCGGGGTCCCGTTCATCCAGAGGCAACACCACAGAGTCCTGTTCATCCACCCCCACCGGGAACTATTCATCCAAACCCCCCAGCAACGCTCACTGTTCATCCAAAGGCAGCATCGATCAGTTTCAGTTAGCAGCAGTAGTGAAGGAATCGCTCGATCGGGTTTAGTTAATAGCCATCGATCGATCGCTCAGGTTCAGTAACGCATAGCCTGTAGTGCAATCACTCGGGTTCAGTAGGCGAACGCCTCGCTCGGGTTCAGTTAGAGCCCAATGCCTCTCACCCACGCGTGTGCGTCTATGAGAGAAATGCGCAAACCTCCGTGCATCGCTCGGCCCCGACCACCCACCGTAACCGGGAACACCCCGATATTTTCCTCGCCCTCGCTTCTACCACAGTTTTTTCATCATGGATGGCCCAAAGAATGTCATGCAGCCGCGTCTCTGGCCCGCCCAGGATGAGAAGCCCATTTTCTGTCATGATTTTTTCTCATGGAAGTAGGAGCCCACCACATCTATGATGATACCGGGTTTTGTCACAATTATCGTCATAGAACTGTCATAAGTATGACAGAATTTTTTTTGTTCAGCCCAAAATGTCACGGATGTGTCTTTTTTGTAGTGTATGGTGCGATCTATGATGTCTCTTACTGATTTACCACTATCGTTTTTGGGTTATGCTTTAGAGATGGCTGCATTCACGTTAAATAGGGCACCATCTAAATCCGTTGAGACGATGCCTTATGAACTTTGGTTTGGCAAGAAACCGAAGTTGTCGTTTCTTAAAGTCTGGGCCTATGATGCTTATGTGAAAAAGCTTCAACCTGATAAGCTCGAACCTAAATCGGAGAAATGTGTCTTCATAGGATACCCAAAGGAGACTGTTGGGTACACCTTATATCACAGATCCGAAGGCAAGACATTCGTTGCTAAGAATGGATCCTTTTTAGAGAAGGAGTTTCTCTCTAAAGAAGTGAGTGGGAGGAAAGTAGAACTTGATGAGGTAACTGTACCTGCTCCCTTATTGGAAAGTAGTTCATCACAGAAATCTATTCCTGTGACTCCTACACCAATTAGTGAGGAAGCTAATGATGATGATCATGTAACTTCAGATCAAGTTACTACCGAACCTCGTAGGTCAACAAGAGTAAGATACGCATCAGAGTGGTATGGTAATCCTGCTCTGGAGGTCATGTTACTTGACCATGACGAACCTACAAACTATGAGGAAGCGATGATGAGCCCAGATTCCGCAAAATGGCTTGAGGCCATGAAATCTGAGATGGGATCCATGTATGAGAACAAAGTATGGACTTTGGTTGACTTGCCCGATGATCGGCAAGCCATCGAGAATAAATGGATCTTCAAGAAGAAGACATTACGCTGACGGTAATGCTACTGTCTACAAAGCTCGACTTGTTCCGAAAGGTTTTTGACAAGTTCAAGGAGTTGACTACGATGAGACTTTCTCACCTGTAGCGATGGTTAAGTCCGTCTGAATCATGTTAGCAATTGCCGCATTTTATGATTATGAAATTTGGCAAATGGATGTAAAGACTGCATTCCTGAATGGATTTCTGTAAGAAGAGTTGTATATTATGCAACCTGAAGGTTTTATCAATCCAAAGGATGCTAACAAAGTGTATAAGCTCCAACGATCCATCTATGGACTGGTGCAAGCATCTCGGAGTTGGAATAAACGTTTTGATAGTGTGATCAAAGCATATGGTTTTATACAGACTTTGGGAGAAGCATGTATTTACAAGAAAGTGAGTGGGAGCTCTGTAGCATTTCTAATATTATATGTGGATGACATATTGTTGATTGGAAATGATATAGAATTTCTGGATAGCATAAAAGGATATTTGAATAAGAGTTTTTCAATAAAAGACCTCGGTGAAGTTGCTTATATATTGGGCATCAAGATCTATAGAGATAGATCAAGACGCTTAATTGGACTTTCACAAAGCACATACCTTGATAAAGTTTTGAAGAAGTTCAAAATGGATCAAGCAAAGAAAGGGTTCTTGCCTGTGTTACAAGGTGTGAAGTTGAGTCAGACTCAATGCCCGACCACTGCAGAAGATAGAGAGAAAATGAAAGGTGTTACCTATGCTTCAGCCATAGGCTCTATCATGTATGCAATGTTGTGTACCAGACCTGATGTGTGCCTTACTATTATTTTAGCAGGGATGTGCCAAAGTAATCCAGGAGTGGATCACTGGACAGCGGGCAAGAACATCCTGAAATACCTGAAAATGACTAAGGATATGTTTCTCATTTATGGGGGTGACAAAGTGTTGGGGAACGTTGCAGAAAACAAAATTTTTCCTACGGTTTCACCAAGATCCATCTAGGAGTTCATCTAGCAACGAGTGATTAGATGCATCTACGTACCTTGTAGATCGCGAGCGGAAGCGTTCAAAGAACGGGGATGATGTAGTCGAACATGACGTGATTCAAATCACCGATGATCTTAGCACCGAACGGACGGTGCCTCCGCGTTCAACACACGTACGGAACGGATGACGTCTCCTCCTTTCTTGATCCAGCAAGGGGGGAGGATAGGTTGATGAAGATCCAGCAGCACGACGGCGTGGTGGTGGATGCAGGGCG
This sequence comes from Triticum urartu, assembly GCF_056163025.1. NCBI lineage: Eukaryota > Viridiplantae > Streptophyta > Magnoliopsida > Poales > Poaceae > Triticum > Triticum urartu. The sequence goes on from NC_141875.1 coordinate 485,728,837, forward strand.
TCACAGTAGCAGGGCTTCGCCTATACTACGAGAGAGAGACGTAACGGGGAGAGAGGGAAGCACCAAAGGCTGAGGTATGAAGTCCCTCCTCTCCCCCACTATATATAGGAGGGCCAAGGGGGGGTGGTGCGCAGCCTAGGAGATCCAATCTCCTAGGTGCGGCGGCCAGGGGAGGTTTCCCTCCCCCCCAAGGCACTCAGGGGTGCCTTCCACTAGTGGGACTCCTCCCCCATGGAAACCCTAGGCGCATGGGCCTATAGGGGCTGGTGCCCTTGGCCCATATAGGCCAAGGCGCACCCCCTACAGCCCATGTGGCCCCCTGGCATAGGTGGCCCCACCCGGTGGGCCCCCGGGACCCCTCCGGTGGTCCCGGTACAATACCGATAACCCCGAAACTTGTCCCGATGGCCGAAACAGCACTTCCTATATATAATTCTTTACCTCCGGACCATTCCGGAACTCCTCGTGACGTCCGGGATCTCATCCGGGACTCTGAACAACATTCGGGTTACTGCATACACATATCTTCATAACCCTAGCGTCACCGAGCCTTAAGTGTGTAGACCCTACGGGTTCGGGAGACAAGCAGACATGACCGAGACGACTCTCCGGTCAATAACCAACAGCGGGATCTGGATACCCATGATGGCTCCCACATGCTCCACGATGATCTCATCGGATGAACCACGATGTCGAGGATTAATCAACCCCGTATACAATTCCCTTTGTCAATCGGTATGTTACTTGCGCGAGACTCGATCGTTGGTATCCCAATACCTTGTTCAATCTCGTTACCGGCAAGTCACTTTACTCGTACCGTAATGCATGATCCCGTGATCAACCACTTGGTCACCTTGAGCTCATAATGATGATGCATTACCGAGTGGGCCCAGTGATACCTCTCCGTTATCCAGAGTGACAAATCCCAGTCTCGATCCGTGTCAACCCAACAGACACTTTGGGAGATACCTGTAATGCACCTTTATAGTCACCCAGTTACGTTGTGACGTTTGATACACCCAAAGCACTCCTATGGTATCCGGGAGTTACACGATCTCATGGTCAAAGGAAAAGATACTTGACATTGGAAAAGCTCTAGCAAACGAACTACACGATCTTTGTACTATGCTTAGGATTGGGTCTTGTCCATCACATCATTCTCCTAATGATGTGATCCCGTTATCAATGACATCCAATGTCCATAGCCAGGAAATCATGACTATCTGTTGATCAACAAGCTAGTCAACTAGAGGCTTACTAGGGACATATTATGGTCTATGTATTCACACGTGTATTACGATTTCCGGATAATACAGTTATAGCATGAATAAAGACAATTATCATGAACAAAGAAATATAATAATAATGCTTTTATTATTGCCTCTAGGGCATATTTCCAACAGTCTCCCACTTGCACTAGAGTCAATAATCTAGTTACATTGTGATGAATCGAACACCCATGGAATTCTGGTGTTGATCATGTTTTTCCCTAGGGAGAGGTTTAGTCAACGGATCTGCTATATTCAGGTCCGTATGTACTTTACAAATCTCTATGTCTCCATCTTGAACATTTTCACGAATGGAGTTGAAGCGACGCTTGATGTGCCTTGTCTTCTTGTGAAACCTGGGCTCCTTGGCAAGTGCAATAGCTCTAGTGTTGTCACAAAAGAGTTTGATTGGCCCCGACGCATTGGGTATGACTCCTAGGTCGGTGATGAACTCCTTCACCCATATTGCTTCATGTGCTGCCTCCGAGGCTGCCATGTACTCCGCTTCACATGTAGATCCCGCCACGACGCTCTGTTTGCAGCTGCACCAGCTCACTGCTCCACCATTCAACATATACACGTATCCGGTTTGTGACTTAGAGTCATCCAGATCTGTGTCGAAGCTAGCGTCGACGTAACCCTTTACGACGAGCTCTTCGTCACCTCCATAAACGAGAAACATTTTCTTAGTCCTTTTCAGGTACTTCAGGATATTCTTGACCGCTGTCCAGTGTTCCTTGCCGGGATTACTTTGGTACCTTCCTACCAAACTTACGGCAAGGTTTACATCAGGTCTGGTACACAGCATGGCATACATAATAGAACCTATGGCTGAGGCATAGGGGATGACACTCATCTCTTCTATCTCTTATGCCGTGGTCGGACATTGAGCTGAGCTCAATTTCATACCTTGCAAAATAGGCAAGAACCCTTTCTTGGACTGATCCATTTTGAACTTCTTCAAAATCTTATCAAGGTATGTGCTTTGTGAAAGACCTATGAGGCATCTTGATCTATCTCTGTAGATCTTGATGCCTAATATATAAGCAGCTTCTCCAAGGTCCTTCATTGAAAAACTTTTATTCAAGTAGGCCTTGATGCTGTCCAAGAGTTCTATATCATTTCCCATCAAAAGTATGTCATCTACATATAGTATGAGAAATGCTACAGAGCTCCCACTCACTTTCTTGTAAACGCAGGCTTCTCCATAAGTCTGCGTAAACCCAAATGCTTTGATCATCTCATCAAAGCGAATGTTCCAACTCCGAGATGCTTGCACTAGCCCATAAATCGAGCGTTGGAGCTTGCACACCTTGTCAGCATTCTTAGGATCGACAAAACCTTCCGGCTGCATCATATACAATTCTTCCTTAAGGAAACCATTAAGGAATGCCGTTTTGACGTCCATTTGCCATATTTCATAATCGTAGAATGCGGCAACTGCTAACATGATTCGGACGGACTTCAGCTTCGCTACCGGTGAGAAAGTCTCATCGTAGTCAACCCCTTGAACTTGTCGATAACCCTTAGCGACAAGTCGAGCTTTATAGATGGTCACATTACCATCCGCGTCTGTCTTCTTCTTAAAGATCCATTTATTTTCTATGGCTCGCTGTTCAATGGGCAAGTCAGTCAAAGTCCATACTTCGTTTTCATACATGGATCCTATCTCGGATTTCATGGCTTCTAGCCATTTGTCGGAATCCGGGCCCGCCATCGCTTCTTCATAGTTCGAAGGTTCACCGTTGTCTAACAACATGATTTCCAAGACAGGGTTGCCGTACCACTCTGGTGCGGAACGTGTCCTTGTGGACCTTCGAATTTCAGTAGGAGCTTGATCAGAAGTATCTTGATCATCATTAATAACTTCCTCTCTAGTCGGTGCAGGTGCCTCAGGAACATTTTCTTGAGTTGCGCCATTTACCGGTTCAAGAGGCAATACTTCATCAAGTTCTACTTTCCTCCCACTTACTTCTTTCGAGAGAAACTCTTTCTCTAGAAAGGATCCATTCCTGGCAACAAAGATCTTGCCTTCGGATCTGAGGTAGAAGGTATACCCATAAGTTTCTTTAGGGTATCCTATGAAGACGCATTTTTCCGACTTGGGTTCGAGCTTTTCAGGTTGAAGTTTCTTGACATAAGCATCGCATCCCCAAACTTTTAGAAACGACAGCTTAGGTTTCTTCCCAAACCATAATTCATACGGTGTCGTCTCAACGGATTTCGACGGTGCCCTATTTAAAGTGAATGTGGCAGTCTCTAAAGCATAGCCCCAAAAAGATAGCGGTAAATCGGCAAGAGACATCATAGATCGCACCATATCTAATAAAGTGCGATTACGACGTTCGGACACACCATTACGCTGAGGTGTTCCAGGCGGCGTGAGTTGTGAAACTATTCCACATTTTCTTAAGTGTGTGCCAAATTCGTGACTCAAGTATTCTCCTCCACGATCTGATCGTAGAAACTTGATTTTTCTGTCACGTTGATTCTCAACTTCACTCTGAAATTCCTTGAACTTTTCAAAGGTTTCAGACTTGTGTTTCATTAAGTAGACATACCCATATCTACTTAAGTCATCAGTGAGGGTGAGAACATAACGATAGCCACCGCGAGCCTCAACACTCATTGGACCGCACACATCAGTATGTATGATTTCCAACAAGTTGGTTGCTCGCTCCATTGTTCCTGAGAACGGAGTCTTGGTCATTTTACCCATGAGGCATGGTTCGCACGTGTCAAATGATTCATAATCAAGAGACTCTAAAAGTCCATCTGCATGGAGCTTCTTCATGCGTTTGACACCTATGTGACCAAGGCGGCAGTGCCACAAGTATGTGGGACTATCATTATCAACTTTACATCTTTTGGTATTCACACTATGAATATGTGTAGTAATACGCTCGAGATTCATTAAGAATAAACCATTGACTATCGGAGCATGACCATAAAACATATCTCTCATATAAATAGAACAACCATTATTCTCGGATTTAAATGAGTAGCCATCTCGTATTAAACGAGATCCTGATACAATGTTCATGCTCAAACATGGCACTAAATAACAATTATTGAGGTTTATCACTAATCCCGTAGGTAAATGTAGAGGTAGCGTGCCGACGGCGATCACATCGACCTTGGAACCATTCCCGACGCGCATCGTCACCTCGTCCTTCTCCAGTTTTCGTTTATTCCCCAGCTCCTGCGGTGAGTTACAAATATGAGAAACAGCACCGGTATCAAATACCCAGGAGTTACTACGAGTACTGGTAAGGTACACATCAATCACATGTATATCAAATATACCTTTGGTGTTGCCGGCCTTCTTATCCGCTAAGTATTTGGGGCAGTTCCGCTTCCAGTGACCCTTCCCTTCGCAATAAAAGCACTCTGTCTCAGGCTTGGGTCCATTCTTTGACTTCTTCCCGACAGCTTGCTTGCCGGGCGCAGCAACTTCCTTGCCGTCCTTCTTGAAGTTCTTTTTACCCTTGCCCTTTTTGAACTTAGTGGTTTTATTCATCATCAACACTTGATGTTCCTTCTTGACTTCTACCTCTGCTGATTTCAGCATTGCAAATACTTCAGGAATGGTCTTTACCATCCCCTGCATATTGAAGTTCATCACAAAGCTCTTGTAGCTTGGTGGAAGCGACTGGAGGATTCTGTCAATGACCGCGTCATCCGGGAGATTAACTCCCAGCTGAGTCAAGCGGTTATGTAACCCAGACATAGTGAGTATGTGCTCACTGACAGAACTATTTTCCTCCATCTTACAGCTAAAGAACTTATCGGAGACTTCATATCTCTCGATCCGGGCATGAGCTTGAAAAACCATTTTTAGCTCTTCGAACATCTCATATGCTCCATGTCTCTCAAAATGCTTTTGGAGCCCCGGTTCTAAGCTGTAAAGCATGCCACACTGAACGAGGGAGTAGTCATCAGTACGTGTCTGCCAAGCGTTCATAGCGTCTTAGTTTTGTGGGACGGGTGGATCACCTAGCGGTGCTTGTAGGACATAATCTTTCTTGGCAGCTATGAGGATGATCCTCAGGTTCCGGACCCAGTCCGTATAGTTGCTGCCATCGTCTTTCAGCTTGGTTTTCTCTAGGAACGCGTTGAAATTGAATAGAACGTTGGCCATTTGATCTACAAGACATATTGTAAAGGTTTTAGACTAAGTTCATGATAATTAAGTTCATCTAATCAAATTATTAATGAACTCCCACTCAGATTAGACATCCCTCTAGTCATCTAAGTGTTACACGATCCGAGTCGACTAGGCCATGTCCGATTAACACGTGAGACGGACTAGTCATCGCCGGTGAACATCTTCATGTTGATCATATCTTCCATATGACTCGTGTTCGACCTTTCGGTCTCTGTGTTCCGAGGCCATGTCTTCACATGCTAGGCTCGTCAAGTTAACCCTAAGTGTTTTTGCATGTGTAAAACTTCTTACACCCGTTGTATGTGAACGTAAGGATCTATCACACCCGATTAACACGTGATGCTTCGAAATGACGAACTGTAGCAACGGTGCACAGTTAGGGGAGAACACTTCTTGAAATTGTTGTAAGGGATCATCTTATTTACTACCGTCGTACTAAGTAAACAAGATGCAAAACATGATAAACATCACATGCAATCAAATAATAATAGTGACATGATATGGCCAATATCACATAGCTCCTTTGATCTCCATCTTGGGGCTCCATGATCATCCTGTCACCGTCATACTCATCGACATGTAAGTTGTGATTCCTATTACAATAGTATGAACATCTCATACATCACATATGGATCATTCATCATTCATCACAACTTTGGCCATATCACATCACATAGCATACCCTGCAAAAACAAGTAAGACGTCCTCTAATTGTTGTTTGCATGTTTTACGTGGCTGCTATGGGTTTCTAGCAAGAACGTTTCTTACCTACGCAAAGACCACAACGTGATATGCCAATTGTTATTTACCCTTCATAAGGACCCTTTTCATCGAATCCGATCCGACTAAAGTAGGAGAGACAGACACCCGCTGGCCACCTTATGCAACTAGTGCATGTCAGTCGGTGGAACCTGTCTCACGTAAGAGTACGTGTAAGGTCGGTCCGGGCCGCTTCATCCCACGATGCCGCCGAATCAAGATAAGACTAGTAACGGCAAGCATATTGAACAAAATCAACGCCCACAACTACTTTGTGTTCTACTCGTGCAAGAGAACTACGCATAGACCTAGCTCATGATGCCACTGTTGGGGAACGTTGCAGAAAACAAAAATTTTCCTACGGTTTCACCAGGATCCATCTAGGAGTTCATCTAGCAACGAGTGATTAGATGCATCTACGTACCTTGTAGATCGCGAGCGGAAGCGTTCAAAGAACAGGGATGATGTAGTCGAACACGACGTGATTCAAATCACCGATGATCTTAGCACCGAACGGACGGTGCCTCCGCGTTCAACACACGTACGGAACGGATGACGTCTCCTCCTTTCTTGATCCAGCAAGGGGGGAGGAGAGGTTGATGAAGATCCAGCAGCACGACGGCGTGGTGGTGGATGCAGGGCGTCACAGTAGCAGGGCTTCGCCTATACTACGAGAGAGAGACGTAACGGGGAGAGAGGGAAGCACCAAAGGCTGAGGTATGAAGTCCCTCCTCTCCCCCACTATATATAGGAGGGCCAAGGGGGGGTGGTGCGCAGCCTAGGAGATCCAATCTCCTAGGTGCGGCGGCCAGGGGAGGTTTCCCTCCCCCCCAAGGCACTCAGGGGTGCCTTCCACTAGTGGGACTCCTCCCCCATGGAAACCCTAGGCGCATGGGCCTATAGGGGCTGGTGCCCTTGGCCCATATAGGCCAAGGCGCACCCCCTACAGCCCATGTGGCCCCCTGGCATAGGTGGCCCCACCCGGTGGGCCCCCGGGACCCCTCCGGTGGTCCCGGTACAATACCGATAACCCCGAAACTTGTCCCGATGGCCGAAACAGCACTTCCTATATATAATTCTTTACCTCCGGACCATTCCGGAACTCCTCGTGACGTCCGGGATCTCATCCGGGACTCTGAACAACATTCGGGTTACTGCATACACATATCTTCATAACCCTAGCGTCACCGAACCTTAAGTGTGTAGACCCTACGGGTTCGGGAGACAAGCAGACATGACCGAGACGACTCTCCGGTCAATAACCAATAGCGGGATCTGGATACCCATGATGGCTCCCACATGCTCCACGATGATCTCATCGGATGAACCACGATGTCGAGGATTAATCAACCCCGTATACAATTCCCTTTGTCAATCGGTATGTTACTTGCGCGAGACTCGATCGTTGGTATCCCAATACCTTGTTCAATCTCGTTACCGGCAAGTCACTTTACTCGTACCATAATGCATGATCCCGTGATCAACCACTTGGTCACCTTGAGCTCATAATGATGATGCATTACCGAGTGGGCCCAGTGATACCTCTCCGTTATCCAGAGTGACAAATCCCAGTCTCGATCCGTGTCAACCCAACAGACACTTTGGGAGATACCTGTAATGCACCTTTATAGTCACCCAGTTACGTTGTGACGTTTGATACACCCAAAGCACTCCTATGGTATCCGGGAGTTACACGATCTCATGGTCAAAGGAAAAGATACTTGACATTGGAAAAGCTCTAGCAAACGAACTACACGATCTTTGTACTATGCTTAGGATTGGGTCTTGTCCATCACATCATTCTCCTAATGATGTGATCCCGTTATCAATGACATCCAATGTCCATAGCCAGGAAATCATGACTATCTGTTGATCAACGAGCTAGTCAACTAGAGGCTTACTAGGGACATATTATGGTCTATGTATTCACACGTGTATTACGATTTCCGGATAATACAGTTATAGCATGAATAAAGACAATTATCATGAACAAAGAAATATAATAATAATGCTTTTATTATTGCCTCTAGGGCATATTTCCAACACAAAGAGCTCGTTGTAAATGGTTACGTCGATGCAAGCTTTGACACTGATCCGGATGACTCTAAGTCACAAACCAGATACATGTTTATATTGAACAGTGGAGCTGTCAGTTGGTGCAGTTCTAAGCAAAGCGTCGTGGTGGGATCTACATGCGAAGCGGAGTACATAGCTGCTTCGGAAGCAGTAAATGAAGGAGTCTGGATGAAGGAGTTCATATCCGATCTAGGTGCCATACCTAGTGCATCGGGTCCAATGAAAATCTTTTGTGACAACACTGGTGCAATTGCCTTGGCAAAGGAATTCAGATTTCACAAAAAAAAATCAAGCACATCAAGAGGCGCTTCAATTCCATCCGCGATCAAGTCAAGGAGGGAGACATAGAGATTTCCAAGATACATACGGATCTGAATGTTGCATACCCGTTAACTAAGCCTCTCTCACTAGCAAAACATGATCAACACCAAGACTCCATGGGTGTTAGAATCATTACTGTGTAATCTAGATTATTGACTCTAGTGCAAGTGGGAGACTGCAGGAAATATGCCCTAGAGGCAATAATAAAGTTGTTATTTATATTTCCTTATATCATGATAAATGTTTATTATTCATGCTAGAATTGTATTAACCGGAAACATAGTACATGTGTGAATACATAGACAAACAAAGTGTCACTAGTATGCCTCTACTTGACTAGCTCGTTGAATCAAAGATGGTTAAGTTTCCTAGCCATAGACATGAGTTGTCATTTGATTAACGGGATCACATCATTAGAGAATGATGTGATTGACATGACCCATTCCGTTAGCTTAGCATTTGATCGTTTAGTATATTGCTATTGCTTTCTTCATGACTTATACATGTTTCTATGACTATGAGATTATGCAACTCCCGAATAGCGGAGGAACACTTTATGAGCTAACAAACGTCACAATGTAAGTGGGTGATTATAAAGGTGCTCTACAGGTCTCTCCAATGGTACTTGTTGAGTTGGCATAGATCAAGATTAGGATTTGTCACTCCAATTGTTGGAGAGGTATCTCTGGGCCCTCTCGGTAATGCACATCACTATAAGCCTTGCAAGCAATGCAACTAATGAGTTAGTTGCGGGATGATGTATTACGGAACGAGTAAAGAGACTTGCCGGTAAGGAGATTGAACTAGGTATTGAGATACCGACGATCGAACCTCGGGCAAGTAACATACCGATGACAAAGGGAACAACGTATGTTGTTATGCGGTTTGACCGATAAAGATCTTCGTAGAATATGTAGGAACCAATAGGAGCATCCAGGTTCCACTATTGGTTATTGACCGGAGATGAGTCTCAACCATGTCTACATAGTTCTCGAACTCGTAGGGTCCGCACGCTTACCGTTCGGTGATGATCGGTATTATGAGTTTATGTGTTTTGATGTACCGAAGGTAGTTCGGAATCCCGGATGTGATCACGGACATGACGAGGAGTCCCGAAATGGTCGATACATAAAGATTGATATATTCGACGGCTACATTCAGACACTGGAAGGGTTTCGAGTGATCTCGGAGAAAACCGGAGTGTCAGAGGGGTTACCGGAACCCCCCGAGGAGTAATGGGCCCTAGTGGAGAGAAAGAGGGGCCGGCCAGGGCAGGCCGCACGCCCCCTCCCCTTGAGTCCGAATAGGAAAAGGAAGGGGGGCGGCGCCCCCCTTGCCTTTCCCCTCTCCCACTCCTTCCTTCCCCCTCCTAGTGGGACTAGGAAAGGGGAGTCCTACTCCCACTAGGAGGAGGACTCATCCTCTTGGTACGCCGTCCTAGGGCCGGCCGGCCTCCCCCCTTGCTACTTTAAATACGGGGGCAGGGGCACCCCATGACACACAAGTTGATCATTGATCTTTTAGCCGTGTGCGGTGCCCCCCTCCACCATAATCCACCTCGATCATATTGTAGAGGTGCTTAGGCGAAGCCCTGCGTCGGTAGCTTCATCAACACCGTCATCACGTCGCCGTGCTGACGGAACTCTCCCTCGAAGCTCTACTGGATCGTGAGTTCACGGGACGTCACCGAGCTGAACGTGTGCAGATAGCGGAGGTGTCGTACGTTCGGTACTAGGATCGGTCGATCGTGAAGACGTACGACTACATCAACCGCGTTGTCATAACGCTTTCGCTTACGGTCTACGAGGGTACGTGGACAACACTCTCACCTCTCGTTGCTATGCATCAACATGATCTTGCGTGTGCGTGGGATTTTTTTTGAAATTACTGCGTTCCCCAACAATGGCAACTCCACATCAACATGGCAAAGTGCGGCCACCCTGATCGAGGAGATCGCAACGGAGGAAGACGAAGAGGCGCCAACGCCGTGGTGGATGTGAATGCTGCCAAACATTGGCAACTCCGTGTCTTTTGTGTCGGGACACAATGACTACGAGGTTGGACTGCCCGGTTTGATCATCGACCTGACCTCCACTGACGACGTCGATGGCCAGGCGACGATCTCTAACGGAGAGTACGACGTGGAGTCGTGGAACACGGACATGCGCACGTCCGGTGAAGAGTAGACCAAGGCCGGTTTTACTTTTCTATGTGAAAAAGCTCAATATTAGTGAAAATGTGGTGTCCGTTTTAATTTGATGCATCACGTTCGATGGCCATCCCCGTCATCGCCCGAGCACCACTCCGCCGGATGTAGCAAAACAATCCATCAGTTCCAGCTTCTAGTTTGCTGGTTGCAGCAAACTCTGCATCGTAGTTCGCCATTGTGGCAGTGCCTCGTGCCGATTGCAGCAAAATAGTTGGCCCGTTCCAACATATGGTGGTGCTGTTGGTAGCAAACGAGATTGCCGGTTGTAGCTCCTCATGCTGCAGGTTCCAGCAGCGACATCGGCGGCTTGTAGCACTCACGATGGCTGGTTCCAGCATTTGCGAGGGCGGATTGTGGCAGCCGTGGTGGCCGGTTCCAACACCAGTGTTTGTCAATTCCAGCACCGTGGGCGTTCGAGCACCCGCAGTGGTCGTTTCTAGCAAAACCGCGAGGCCGGTTCCAGCACCTCCATGACCGGATGTAGCTTTTGCAGGAGCCGCCCCCAGCAAACCTCTCCATTGACGTCACTAGCAACTCGTCCATGGCGCAAAAAAAATCCCCTTCCTAAATGGCTCGAATTCGGCCATGGCCTGCGCTAAGCAGATAAATCTGGCCATGGAGCTTGCAGCAGCAAGGCACCTCCGCACAGTGATCTATTTTGGGCGGTCCTCGCCGTGGTTTGCTGCGAGGGAGAAGCATGGCGCCGGCGCAAAACAGGGACAAAGTAGCGCTCCAGCTCTAAGCGTTTTCCTTTCCAAAACTAGTTAAATCAATGACGACCCTTCAGGGATTCATATGTAGGGGAGTTTTTTTTTTGTGGGGAAGCTGCTGAAAATGCTCTGAGCACCACAAATAAGCTGATGCAACAATTTGTACCTTGAACCAAACAAGATGGGGCCAATTTACCACTGAACTAGAAAATGATAAATTGATTAAACTGGTACTACCATACATCCATCATCTCTGGAGCTAATATCGCGACCAGTCGCGCGCCTATCTCGCCTGAACGGCCAAGCTCCGGGGTTCCAGCAGCCCGATATGTGCACGAGCATGTCCTCCCGCATCTTGGACCAGTCGCGCGGCAGAACGATATGCGCATGAGCACGTCTCCCGCTTCCTCGGGCGAGCTGGGAAACGGCGAGCCGCAGACCCGAATTGTTTCGCTTCGCTTGCCGGATGGAATTTGGGGCGGCTTCTACCGTCGGCTTACGTGCTGACGGCCGGATTGTTTCCCAGATCTAGATGGATAGAGACTGGAGGATTCCTGTTTATGCAAATTTTAGTAGCGACTATTGTTCAGGTGCAGATTGTTCGGTTCCCATTGCCCAAACAACATCAACAATTCTGAACATATGATTAAGCAGAGAGAAAGGTAAACAGAGCTGCGTACTTTTCATTCATATAATAACTTAGAGAACACATGATACATCCATTGCACATACTAAAAACTACAGCACGGCTAGATCATGGCACGATGAGGCCTCAAGGGACCAAGCAGGAGCGAGAGGGCGCCTACGCGCGCTCCCCGCGGATGCGGCGGGCGAGCTGGATGTCCTTGGGCATGATGGTGACGCGCTTGGCGTGGATGGCGCAGAGGTTGGTGTCCTCGAAGAGCCCCACGAGGTAGGCCTCGGCGGCCTCCTGCAGGGCGGAGACGGCGGAGCTCTGGAAGCGGAGGTCGGTCTTGAAGTCCTGCGCGATCTCCCGGACGAGGCGCTGGAAGGGCAGCTTGCGGATGAGCAGCTCCGTGCTCTTCTGGTACTTGCGGATCTCGCGGAGCGCGACGGTGCCGGGGCGGAAGCGGTGGGGCTTCTTCACGCCGCCCGTCGCCGGCGCCGACTTGCGCGCCGCCTTGGTCGCCAGCTGCTTCCGCGGGGCCTTGCCGCCGGTTGACTTGCGCGCGGTCTGCTTCGTGCGGGCCATTTGCGGATCCGGGGCGAGGGAAGGCTGGGGAGTTTGCTGCGTGCTGGCGAGAGAGTTGTTCGGCGCGGTGGTCTGAGGATCTTGGGAGGGGTTCGCCGGGGTTAAGTAGGGGCGCGGAATTGGCCGGCGGGCGCGGCGCGGCGCGTAGCTTGAAATTTTGGGGATTTTGGGAAGCCTCATCGCGCCACGGCACCGGAGGAACGCGGGCCTGGGTCAGCCGCTGGATTAGGGAGCGTTGGACGGTGGCGATGTGCGCTAGGAGGTTGGCCATGGATCGCGATCCGTGTGACTAACCATGTGTTGTTTGCTCTCTTGGCGTGCCAGTCGTCGGATCGCCATCCATGAGCCCGTGAGTATATCTGGCCATGGGCCGGGCCGAGCCGTGCCGGGCCTAAAAAAGCCCATGACAGAAAACTGAGGCCCAGGCCCTTCCAGGCCTTACCATCGGACCTACTTTTCAAGCCCAAACCCGGCCCATCTCGTAAAAAGCCCTGAAAAGCCCTTAGGGCTTGGGGCTGTGGGCCGGGCCTCTTTCTTAAAATGTCAATATGTCAAGCCCAAGCCTGTCCAAGCCCTGTTAATGGGCTCAAAACTCAGGCCCAAGCCCGGCCCATGGACAAGCCCATCGGGCCTAGGTCCTGGATTTTAGGGCCGGGCCTGGGTGGGCCGACAGGGCCGGGCCTGAGATGGCCAGGACTACCCGTGAGCAGTGCTTGGCTAGCACTAGCAATGCGAGAGCTCACTAGAGGATGGTTAAGGAAAACGTTTTTTTTTTCAGCACTTATTTCCGATCCAAGGGAGTAGTATTATTTTTTTTGCGTGTGGAGGGAGTAGTATTTTCCATACGACTAATTTCAATTTGTTTCACTCAAATTTCTTGCGGTCCGATCACCTATTGTGATTCCTGCTGAATTATTTAGTTGGTCTTCTCCACCTTCATTCTAATTTCTTGACGTTCGATTGCAATGACTATATCTTTTTGCCTTTATTCTAACTTTGTATGTTGGGTTACACTTTCCCTTCAAACCATATAAAATGTTTTGCCTCTGGTCTTAATTTTGGGGTATGTCTATGTTTGCGACTTCTTGCTTCATTTGTGTCCTGAATTTATGCACTTTTTATGATTCATTCTTGTTATCCAAGAATTACTATTGTTAGTTTTTACTTTTACAGTTTTGTGGTACAAAAGCTACCGTTTATATTTTACCGTAATCAACTTGAGTTGTTATTCCCTGCACACACAAAATGAGTTGCTATTGAAATTATTTTCATATTAGTCTAGAATTTTGATGATTCATTCTTGCTCTCCCAGAATTACTACTGTCTTTTTTTATGGTAGAATTATTAGTGTCAGTGTTAGTCTTACAGTTCCACAGACAAGAATTACAATTTATTACGTTTTGTATACAACAGCTTGAAAAACAATATTATATTATGGGACAGAGGGAGTAGTTCTTTGCATTTTTTTTGAGGGAGTAGTTCTTTGCATGTTAGTCTAGCCTTCCTAAAATAGTTGGGTTGAACTTTTTTTTAGTTATGTTGATTTTGCTTTTAGTGAAAATGATAATTCGGTTGCATACATATAAATGCCATGTTTTTACGCTTAAAATGTTGGTTGAAGGTCAATTAAATTTCACCTGAAATGTGATGCTGCCTTAATCAAAGCTTGTTTCTGTCCTCGTAATTATGGAAAGTTGGAATCTATTTGGTTTCCTTGCCTGTTCGCTTTGCTGGGTGAGGCTAGCCTTGCCGACGGAGGCTAGCCAAATTGGCTCGCCCACTCGATTGAAGGAAAAGCCAGAAATCACAGGCAACGAGGTACGATCGCCCACGAACCAAATAATTGGCTTTCTTGATAGGCTGGGCAAGGCAAGTGCTTGCCAAAGAACCAAACAGGCCCTTAATTGTTGCAACATCCTGAAGCACTTTCTTTGACCGGGCAAACTCCAAAGTGGCTACAGTAGCAAATCAAAGTGCAAAAACAATCTTTTTTTTCTCAAAAGAAAATGCAAAAAATGGCTTCCTTGCTAGGCTGGGCAAGTCAAGCGCTTGCCAAAGAACCAAACAGGCCCTTAATTGTTGCAACATCCTAAAGCACTTTCTTTGACCGGGCAAACTCCAAAGTGGCTACAGTAGCAAATCAAAGTGCAAAAACAATCTTTTTTCTCAAAATAAATGCAAAAAGTTCCGTCGCCGGGACTTGAACCCGGGTCTCTCGGGTGAGAGCCGAGTATCCTAACCACCTAGACTACGACGGATTGTGCTCTATTTGAGCTACTAATATATAAATACATATGCGTTCAGAATGGAAATGGACTACACAAATACGTAGTCCATGATTGCCAAACCTATTGTACTTCCGTCTATGTTTTTTGTTCATTGACATTAATCAGGGGCTTGCCTGAATCGTCCGATTAGTCTTTTACTAGTACACTCTTAGCTACAAACAGAAACATACTATCGGCAATAATTTAAAGCCGATAGTAACTAAGATGAACGGATGCACTTTCATGATGGCACAAGAAAAAAGCGCAAGAGAATGTGGCAAAAAGAAAAAACTACTGCGATACAAAGTGTGTGCCTCATCACCGAATGCGTATACAATGAAATGCGTCGGATGATTGCCCCTAGAACGTAATCAGACAATTCACAAAAACACTAATTTGAAAACAAACTTAGCACACAGAGTGACATAGGAAGAAAAATGAGATGCCAGTTTCTTTTAATAGATAGCAAAACTTGGTATACATCGAATTTACACGTTTAGGATATATTTAAGCTGTAAGAAACAAGAGGACGGTGGTGCTTGCTTGGCAGAAGTGGTCTCAGAAAGATCAGAAATCCCAAGCTCAACCACTTAGTCAAGATATCCATTTCAGAATGTACACTCAGCACTCAACTACCAGAGATAGGAGTCCTCTCTTCGTCTATGTCAATGACCAGCAGATGGTCTTTCTTCGCGCCATTTGGTCCTTCTTTATATAGCGTGGGCAAATACGCATGGTATGCTGGTAGGTAGCGCGATACAAAATCCATAACCTGCAAGAATTGCCAAATTTCATGACTCCAAAGTCAACAGCATAGGAGAGAACAGTCATGAATGGATAAATGAAACACGATGCAGAGGACAACTTCGATGCTTGGTTCACTGAAGAGGTTGAATAAGTCAATCAAGTGTGATTTGATAGACAGGTCAAAAAAAAGTATGATTTCGTAGCCACTATGGTGTGAAATTTTGGCACTGATTTGTAAATACTTTTGCATCTTGGTATTTTTGTTTGCTCAATTGTCCTGCTTTATTTTATTCAGAAGACAGGCTTTTGTCTGTCCTGATTTGAGAGATGCACTATCCAGTTTGGTCACAGCTCATAGCTAAGAACTCAGAAAGAGCTGTTCCTTGACAACTGGTGCCAACAAGGATGTGTTCATCACTCGATGCAGAGATCATGGGGGTTTCCCTCTTTTGGAAAGAAAAGTAGGGCACCGACAAATGATCCAACTGGAAAGGAAGGTCAGTGTAATGGACGAATCAGCTACTATATGAGAAACACACCTCCTCGTCAGACATTCCTGCTTTACCATCAGCTCTCATAGCTACCTCTGCCTGCGATTAAAATAAAAGCATCAGAAAATATCAATTTACTGTTCTGTTGTGCACACTGTAGGATCACTAGTCAGATAAGTCCAATAACGACCTGTAGTCTCCACTGAAACACACAGTTAGGCTCCTTAATTTTTATGACAATCCATGACTCAATGAATCTGTCCCACGCGTCATAGTATGCTTCTAAGTTCTTATTAACCACCTCAAGCTGAAGAAGGAAATAGGTTCAAGTCATATTAACGTAGCACAAACAAACCAAATAATGTTATGATCCCAGGAAATCACCTGAGGATCCACTGCTGTTACAACTTCATTTGGAAGAGGTTTAAACCCAAGCATCCATCCTTCAAAGAGAACAACCTACGACAAGAAAGCAGGCATGCGAGAAGTTGAAAAGCACATGTCTCAACTCAAAATGTTATTCAGCTAAACATGAAATTACCTCTGTGGGCCCTTCAACCTCTGGCCATGTCGAAGGGTCAGCCCGGTCACCTCTTCCACCAAAAGCGGACTACATGGATATCTGAGGTATATCATTCGGCTACTCAAATATAAACTCAGGTACGCTAAGATAACTGCAACCTTTTACCTTGTCATACCGTGGAAGCTTCATCTTCGTACCTAAATGTTGTTAAAAACAACAGTAATTTCAGTGACAATATATATGAATCTATGATGCATTTCTTTAAAAAAATTAGGATGCAGCACCCTTAATAATCCAAAGAATACAGAAAATAGACTGCGCAAATGACCATGAAATAGAAACACAAAGGATTTGGACAAGATACAGATACTTGTTCACAACCGGTACCTTCCTTTGTCAGTTTGATCAGTGACTCAAGTGTGTCAATTGAGAATTGGAGATCGTGGCTTCCGGCATTTCCACGAAACTGTAAAGTTTTAGGCAGGTACTCTCAGTTCATGTTAAACAGCATCTAAAACAGAGGTAGTACAGTGGGCTAATCGGGGTGTTCTTGTACCTCTAAAAGAGCATTTCCAGCATGTGTTTCCCTCAGTTTACCCTGCACATATGTATTCATCGATCATCACTGATATTTCAACAGATATGCAGAAAAAAGCAATGTAATCCCCAATACAGAATTTAATTGCTCCGTATCTGAATATTCATGCCTGTTCTGCTGCAGTCAAATAGAAGTCATCGATAGACAATGTGGCAGAATTCCTGAGGCACACAATAGTTTGGCTCTTAAATTTCATTCATAGAGGCAAAGAGAACACATGGTAATCAACATGATGAGAAGGACTCACCTACCAGAAACCCGAAAAAGATAATCAAGAGCGAAAACAAGAGTTGTCTTCCCGCTGCCTTGGGGAGCGCTGACTCCAATCTACAAAACAGAAAGATGATCCATTTATGAAACACGGATGAGCAGAACAACATTTTTGAGTACCTAAATCTATTCATTCTTCTAACTTGATATATATACTCTGGTATCATATTGATAAGTTTTCTGAATTTGTGGTACTCTTGATTTATCGATCACACAAGAACCACTTTCATGGTAGTGGACATTGGACAGCATATGCTTCTGATGATATTTGTTTGGCTAAAGGCAAATGCAGTAGCATCTGGCGTGTCTGATGCAAGAACCACTTTCATGGTACTCTGGTATGATGGTATCATTTTGGTACGTTTTCTGAATTTGTGGTAACTTTGATATATGCTTCTGATGATATTTGTTTTTGCTAAAGGCAAATGCAGTAGCATCTGGCGTGTGTGATGCAAGAAATAATTCACAAGAATATGTGCTCTGTCTATCTAACCGGAAAATGCCACCAGAGATTTGGATGCTCTCGACACTAGAGGACACGGTTATACTATGAACTAATGAGGTGAAAACTGAAAAGAGCTAAGTAGCATTGAATCAAATACATACCACTAATGGCGGGATCTCGTCGCCGTCGTTGTACTTGGACCTGTGGTCGGCGACCTGGTCCTCGCACCAGAGAAAGACGGGTATGTAGAAGTGGTATATCCGCGACTTCTCGGCGTCCGTCAGCCGGAGCTCGTCGATGCGGAACAACCGGCTCACCTGCGAGCCGCACCACAGCCACCGGTCGATGGACTCGGCGATCTTCTCCCGGGTGTAGCCGATCCTGTCCACCAGCGGCCCGCTGCAGATGAACTCGTACAGGTCCTTGACGGCCGAGATGAGCGCCGGGGACGAGGCGGGAGCGCCGCGCGCCGGCGTCAGCGACCGCCCGCCCGCCGGGCCGTGATCCGGGCATGCGAGAAAAGCTGGCGACAAGAAACAAGAAACTTGATCGTGTCAGCGGAAGCCGCAAATTGCAGGAGATATCTTACTACCACAAGTCATCGTGAGCAAGCAATCGCCTTCCGTTGTGAGGAGAGAAAGATTACCATCCATGCAGTTTCAAGGACCTGAATGAGAACGATTGAACTAACAACAGACCAAATGCTGTATCGGGCAGAGAGAGGGGACACTTTGTACGCGTCGTTAATTAATTTAAAAAATTCAAACGAACCAAAGAATCGCATCCACCGTCCAAGCGTTCTTATCCGTTTCGCTGAAGTTGCGCAAGCACCGGACAAGATGGACAATAAACAAAACAAGCACGGCAAAAGCCAACAGTGCGTGGCAAGTGGCAACACGGCACGAACCGAGCAAACACAGACGACGGATTCCACCGAACGCACTGCTGGCCAACCGTCTCTCCTGTGAAAAGGAAAATGGCTGGGAGCGCCGGCCTAACCTTTTCTTGATGGGGTGGCGGCGGTCACGGTGAGTGAGCAAAGGGCCGCGGCCTTGGGATGGTAAGCTTTGGCGAGGAGGGGCGGTGGCGCGGATGAGGAGACCGCGGCCGACGCGGAGAGCGGCGGCGGGGCGGCGTGGAGCGGCGTCATCTTTCCTGGTCCCGAGCAGACGACACGAAACGAGACGAGGCTGGACTGACGTGCCTGGAGAGTGCAAGATTTTGGGGCGGAGGAGCGGAGGGGATTTTTCAGGATTGGGCGCGGAGTGCAGCCGGCCTCTCGATGCAGTGCGTGCAGGGCGGCACGCCAGCGGTCGCTTTCCAAAGCCAAATGAGATTCACATTTCTCTTTATTTTCCCTCTAACTTGCTCAAAATTTTCAGAAAGCCAAGACCCAAATTCAGTCATAGGAGCTCTTTGTTTTAAGACTTTGTTGGTTGTTAAATGTGTGTGTCTTCGCAAATTGGACAAGAAAAATACCACAACATGTTGACGCCATGTCATGACATCATTGTCAAGTCTCGTGATTTTCAAACGAGTTTAGGATTTACATGAATTTAAAAACCAAATTTCTCAATGTTTGCGGCCGATCTATCACATTCAGAAGTTTAAAATTCATTCTCATTTCTTGCATCAGACCTAAACATTTTCATTACACGTCAATATTAATAAGAAGTTTGGTTGTGGCACGGATCATGCATGGTACCTACGAAAGTTATGAATTTGATGCGAAAGGTAAGAAAATTACAGTATACATGGAATTGACACAAAAATAAAGATGCATACAGATCCATTAACGGCATCCCCTCGCCCTAGTGCGTCCGGCCACCAACCGACGGGTGAGGAGCAGCGGCCTTGGCGGGGAGGTCAACGTGATTTTGAACAATGACGTCCAAGGTTGCCCTGCAATCAAAGAAGGCCACTGTCCTATCGACCCCCTCTGGCACGTAGTGGTCCTTGTGGACGATTTGCTCGTAGATGTGCGTGATTATGTCGATGGTGTCTTGTTGCGCGAGGCACTGCACGGCGAGCGCGACCTCCAGGTGGACATTCTCCGGTGCGACGGCGGTCGGTCAAAGGGCCACCAGTGCGTCGAAGAGGTTGTCATCATAGAAGCTGGTGAATCTGGCGGGCATCGTAGAGCCTAGGTGCGTGGGCTGTAGGCATACGTCAAGGTCGTCCGCGACCTTCTTGACAACGATGAACTTGTCGAGAAAGCCGGCGAGGGCCTCGTCGAACAAGGAGACGAAGTTGTCGTTCAAGAGGCATCTCGCCCTAGCGGCCTCAAGCACGACCTCGAGACGTTCCTCGGTGTCGGGCCGCATGCCGAGTTGTGGACCATATGGCACAGCCGACCCATGCTCGCGCTCATCGCCTCCATGGGTCTAACTTCTGGTCAATTGATTTTGCGATCAGAGTGATCATTCTTGCCCTTGGTTAGGGTGCGTAGGATTTCGTAGATGGATTGGACTGGTGGAAAACCTTTATATGAGAAGTGCAGACCGCGTTTCATTCACGTGTGTGTTGGCCATCTACTCCTTGGTCCTTACTCCCTGTGTATCGGTGCATTATAGTCATCTTAGGATGTGCACCGAGATCAAGTTGGGGAAAAATGAGAGAAATTGATTTATTTGGTAATTAATGTCATTGCATGAATTGAGTTGACAACTACATGTTATGTTAAGTAGTCTCAAGTCATTGAATCAGGCCCCACGTCTCCTATTGGCTGATATCTTTTTTTTGTGGCAAAAAATAGGGAACGAGGTGGGTAGTTAATGCACCGCGTTTTAAGAGTTTTTGGATTATTTTGTTTTCGTAACGTGACTAATGCACCAGTTCGAAGGGAATACAAGTAGTAGTCTATGAGATTTCAGATTTGAGCCCTCTATTGGAAGGGAGAGTGTATAATATCACCAAAAACTACATTCAAAACTGAATAAAACATTACTCCATGTTTTTATTTATGGAGGGAGTAGTATATTTTTTGTGACATGCATTACTTGATATTGCTAGTCAAATACTAAATCCAGACGGAGGTGGTAGTACTATTAAATCCAAATGGTGGTGGTAGTAGTACTGCCAATGTACTACCTGTTGGTTAAATTATTACGTGATGCTCCTCACAGTGAAGTGACAAGACCCTCGCCGGAGATGACACATGAGTGTAGGCGGCGTGTTCGGGTTACCAAAGTTAGCCTCACCGTGTGCAGTCACTATCATCAAGGCTGGGCTACCCTGCTTACAACTAATTTCCCCTACGTTGCCACGAGCAAGGCTGAAACTGATATTACAAATGCTAAGAGTAATGTTGCACCTACGAAGAGAGAATTATTAGGAAGTTTATGTAAGAACTTTCGTTACTTTAGGTGGATGCAACATTATCGTACAAACTAAAATCCACCGCCCCTGACAAGTCACTAACGAGCAAATGAACTTTTGAGTCTCTTGTCACTTGATCTTTTCAAAACAAATTCAGCTTCTGCAAAGCCTTTGTCATTCAGCTCCAGACGCTTGCGGTGATCAGGACACCATTCATTGTTGTGCCAGAGAACGCCAAACCTCATCACCTTGAGCACACTTGCCTTCAGAACAAAGAACCTGGCCAATTTAATCTCAAATGCGATGCCTCGATAGTCGATCAAATCAATTTCTGTAAGGTGGAGATCAAGGCATTCGATGAGATTGTTATATTGCAGCACATTTTTCACTTTCAAGTCTTTTTTTATCAGCAAAAGAAAATAACATATTAGAGCAACTATCTATATAATATTGCAGTGTCATCAAGAGCTACCAATATAATTCGCTCATATGATAGGGTTGGCTCTAAGCCTAGTGATAATTTTCACTCTCTCTATCTCTTTCTCTTTTCTCTCATTTACTCATTTTATTTAGGAGCACGTGAAGAGGTTGGACATGTGTTGCATCTATACTTTCCTCTAATGAACCATAGGATAGGAGTACTCTAGTACTTCATTTTATTCAGTTGTGGGTCCAACTTTAAAACTATACTAGAGGCAACACACTACGAAGTTTTCATATAAACTTAGAGGCATGTCAGTGGGTCCCAGGTTAGAGGCAAACTTGCCTGTGGATGCTCTTACAACCCACTTCCAACTATGACTAGCCTTGGCTACAACAACAAAAAAGGGCTTATAGCCCACTATTGTACTACCTCTGTCATAGTTTATAGGTCTGATACGTCCATTTTGCATCATGCTTTTATATCAATATTTATTGCATTATGGGCTGTTATTACACATTATGTCACGATACTTATGCCTATTCTCTCTTATTTTACAAGGTTTACATAAAGAGGGAGAATGCCGGCAACTGGGATTCTGGGCTGGAAAAGGAGAAAATATTATAGACCTATTCTGCACAGCTCCAAAAGTCCTGAAACTTCACGGAAGTTATTTTCAGAATATATAAAAAATACTGAGCGCAAGAAGTACCAGAGGGGGGCCACTCACCAGCCACGAAGGTGGGGGCGCGCCCTACCCCCTGGGCGCACCCCCCTGCCTCGTGGACCCCCTGGTGGCCCTCCGATGCCCATCTTCTGCTATATGGAGTCTTTCATTGAGAAAAAAAATCATAAACAAGCTTTCGGGACGAGACTCCGCCGCCACGAGGCGGAACCTTGGCGGAACCAATCTAGGGCTCCGGCGGAGCTGTTCTGCCGAGGACACTTCCCTCCGGGAGGGGGAAATCATCGCCATCGTCATCACCAACGCTCCTCTCATTAGGAGGGGCCCAATCTCCATCAACATCTTCACCAGCACCATCTCCTCTCAAACCCTAGTTCATCTCTTGTAACCAATTATTGTCTCTAAGTCTGGGATTGGTACCTGTGGGTTGCTAGTAGTGCTGATTACTCCTTGTAGTTGATGCTAGTTGGTTTATTTGGTGGAAGATAATATGTTCAGATCCTATATGCATATTAATACCCCTCTTATTATGAACATGAATATGCTTTGTGAGTAGTTACGTTTGTTCCTGAGGACATGGGAGAAGTCTTGTTATTAGTAGTCATGTGAATTTGGTATTCGTTCGATATTTTGATGAGATGTATGTTGTCTTTCCTCCAGTGGTGTTATGTGAACGTCGACTACATGACACTTCACCATTATTTGGGCCTAGAGGAAGGCATTGGGAAGTAATAAGTAGATGATGGGTTGCTAGAGTGACAGAAGCTTAAACCCTAGTTTACGCGTTGCTTCGTAAGGGGCTGATTTGGATCCATATGTTTCATGCTATGGTTAGGTTTACCTTAATACTTCTGTTGTAGTTGCAGATGCTTGCAATAGGGGTTAATCATAATTGGGATGCTTGTCCAAGTAAGGACAGTACCAAAGCACCGGTCCACCCACATATCAAATTATCAAAGTACCAAACGCGAATCATATGAACGTGATGAAAACTAGCTTGACGATAATTCGCATGTGTCGTCAGGAGCGCTTTTCTCTATATAAGAATTTGTCCAGGCTTGTACTTTGCTACAAAAAGGATTGGTCCACCTTGCTGCACTTTATTTACTTTTGTTACTTGTATTTTGTTACAAATTATCTTATCACAAAACTATCTGTCACCTATAATTTCAGTGCTTGCAGAGAATACCTTGCTGAAAACTGCTTATCATTTCCTTCTGCTCCTCGTTGGGTTCGACACTCTTACTTACTGAAAGGACTACGATAGATCCCCTATACTTGTGGGTCATCAAGACTCTTTTCTGGCGCCGTTGCCGTGGAGTGAAGCGCCTTTGGTAGGTGGAATTTGGTAAGGGAAAATTTATATAGTGTGCTGACATTTACTGTCACTTGTTACTATGGAAAGTAATCCTATGAGGGGCTTGTTCGGGGTATCTTCACCCCGACCAGTAGAGCAAAGAGTTGCTCCTCAACCTACTGAACCTATTGAAAATGAAAATGTCTACTTTGAAATTCCTTTGAGTATGCTAATCCTTTTGCAGGAGATGGAACATTACATCCTGATGAGCACCTAATATATGTGGATGAAGTTTGTGGATTATTTAAGCTTGCAGGTATGCCCAATGATGTTATCAAGAAGAAGGTCTTCCCTTTATCTTTGAAGGGAGACACATTGACATGGTATAGGCTATGTGATGATATGGGATCATGAAACTACAAACGATTGAAATTGGAATTTCATTAGAAGTTTTATCCTATGCATCTTGTTCATCGTGGTCATAATTATATATATAATTTTTTGCCTCGCGAAGGAGAAAGCATCGTTCAAGCTTGGGGGAGGCTTAAATCAATGTTATATTCATGCCCCAATCATGAGCTCTCAAGAGAAATGATTATTCAAAATTTTTATGCTCGGCTTTCTGACAACAATCGCACCATGCTCGATACTTCTTGAGCTGGCTCTTTTATGATGAAGACTATTGAATTCAAATGGGATTTATTGGAAAGAATTAAACGCAACTCTGAAGATTGGGATCTCGACGAAGGTAAGGAGTCAGGTATGACACCTAAGTTTGATTATGTTAAATCTTTTATGGATACCGATGTTTTCCGTAAATTTAGCACTAAATATGGACTTGACTCTGAGATAATAGCTTCTTTCTGTGAATCTTTTGCTACTCATGTAGATCTCCCTAAGGAGAAGTGGTTTAAATATCATCCTCCCATAGAAGTAAAAGTAGCTGCACCTAATAAAGTTGAAGAAAAGACTATTATTTATAATGATCCTATTGTTCCTACTGCTTATGTTGAGAAACCACCTTTTCCTGTTAGGATAAATGATCATGCTAAAGCTTCAACTGTGGTTCGTAAAGGCAATATTAGAACCTATACACCTCCTGAGCAAGTTAAAGTTGAGCCTAATATTGCTATTGTTAAGGATCTCTTTGTTGATAATATTGATGGGCATGTTATTTATTTCTGTGATGAAACTGCTAGAATTGCTAAACCTTGTGCTAAAGATAAACATAGACCTGTGGTAGGCATGCCTGTTGATACGTTTCCAACGTATCTATAATTTTTGATTGTTCCATGCTAAATTATATTCTGTTTTGGACATTATTGGGCTTTATTATACACTTTTATATTATTTTTGGGACTAACCTATTAACCGGAGGCCCAACCCAGAATTGCTGTTTTTTGCCTATTTCAGAGTTTTGCAGGAAAGGAATATCAAACGGAGTCCAAACAGAATGAAACCTTCGGGG
Organism: Triticum urartu; assembly: GCF_056163025.1. Lineage (NCBI taxonomy): Eukaryota > Viridiplantae > Streptophyta > Magnoliopsida > Poales > Poaceae > Triticum > Triticum urartu. The sequence goes on from NC_141875.1 coordinate 485,754,091, forward strand.
ACATGATTTTCGGAACGAACGTGATCCAGAGGACTTGGACCCTACGTCAAGACATCAACCAGAGGGCACGAGGTAGGGGGGCGCGCCTACCCCCCCAGGCGCGCCCTCCACCCTCGTGGGCCCCCTGTTGCTCCACCAACGTACTCCGTCCTCCTATATATACCTGCGTAACCCCAAACTACCAGATACGGAGCCAAAACCCTAATTCCACCGCCGTAACTTTTTGTATCCATGAGATTCCATCTTGGGGCCTTTTTCGAAGCTCCGCTGGAGGGGGCATCGATCACGGAGGGCTTCTACATCAACACCATAGCCCCTCCGATGAAGTGTGAGTAGTTTACCTCAGACCTTCGGGTCCATAGTTATTAGCTAGATGGCTTCTTCTCTCTTTTTGGATCTCAATACAAAGTTCTCCCCCTCTCTTGTGGAGATCTATTTGATGTAATCTTCTTTTGCGGTGTGTTTGTTGAGACCGATGAATTGTGGGTTTATGATCAAGTTTATCTATGAACAATATTTGAATCTTCTTTGAATTCTTCTATGTATGATTGGTTATCTTTGCAAGTCTCTTCAAATTATCAGTTTGGTTTGGCCTACTAGATTGATCTTTCTTGCAATGGGAGAAGTGCTTAGCTTTGGGTTCAATCTTGCGGTGTCCTTTCCCAGTGACAGTAGGGGCAGCAAGGCACGTATTGTATTGTTGCCATCGAGGATAACAAGATGGGGTTTATATCATATTGCATGAGTTTATCCCTCTACATCATGTCATGTTGCTTAAAGCGTTACACTGTTCTCTTGAACTTAATAATCTAGATGCATGCTGGATAGCGGTCGATGTGTGGAGTAATAGTAGTGGATGCAGGCAGGAGTCGGTCTACTTTTCTTGGACGTGATGCCTATATACATGATCATACCTAGATATTCTCATAACTATGCTCAATTCTATCAATTGCTCAACAGTAATCTGTTCACCCACCGTAAATACTTATGCTCTTGAGAGAAGCCACTAGTGAAACCTATGGCCCCTAGGTCTATTTTCCATCATATTAATCTTCCAACACTTAGTTATTTTTATTGCTTTTTATTTTACTTTGCATCTTTATCATAAAAATACGAAAAAAATTATCTTATCATATCTATCAGATCTCACTCTCGTAAGTGACATATAGGGATTGACAACCCCTTATCGCGTTGGTTGCGAGGATTTATTTGTTTGTGTATGTGCGAGGGACTTGTGCACGGCCTCCTAATGGATTGATACCTTGGTTATCAAAAACTGAGGGAAATACTTACGCTACTTTGCTGCATCACCCTTTCCTCTTCAAGGGAAAACCAACGCAGTGCTCAAGAGGTAGCAAGAAGGATTTCTGGCGCCGTTATCGGGGAGGTTCGCGCAAGACAAGTCGAGATTTGACTCCCGACAACGAGTCATTTGTGGCGCCGTTGCAAGTCAAGACATACCAAGTACCCATCACAAACCCTTATCTCCTACATTACACTATCTGCCATTTGCCTCTCGTTTTCCTCTCCCCCGGGTCTATTTTCCATCATATTAATCTTCCAACACTTAGTAATTTTTATTGCCTTTTATTTTACTTTGCATGTTTATCATAAAAATACCAAAAATATTATCTTATCATATCTATCACATCTCACTCTCTGTCGGTGTGGAATGACACCTATGGGATAACGAGAATTCCTACTACGGTTAGCGGGGTGCGGGGTCGTGGGAAGAGCGGATCTAACAGGTAGCCCATAGTTTGTTTATCCAGGTTCGGGCCGCAAGGATGCGTAAAACCCTACTCCTGCTTTGGTGGATTGTATATCGGTGTTCTTAAGCTAGCTATGGGGCGTGAGGAGCTCCAAAAAGCCGAATCCCTCCCCTGGTCGCCTCGGGCCTCCTTTTATAGAAAAAGGGGTTGCCACAGTGGCACACAGGAGGTGGAAAGGGAACAGTGATGCGAGGTTATCCCTCGCATTACATGACAAGGCGCATTTAATGCGTCTTGCTTAGGTGTCCTTGCTTTATCGGGGACGGGGGAGAGATCTGCCTCATCCATCGCTGCTCCTTTTTGTGTCGACACGCGCCCTGGCCAGCGACGTCTGAGATGCCACGTAGGTAGGCAGGCAGCTGAGGTGGCGTAGTGGTGGGTCTTCACGAAGATTTGCATGCCGCCACACAGGTGCCTGCTTAGCTGGTTGGGTCGGCAGCTGCATGCATGCGGTGGTGGAAGTTTAGTCGGCGTGGGCCTGATGGTGGCCCTGCGGGTGTCCTCGGCAAGGGCCTTGCCGGGGCCCCGGCAAGGGTCTTGCTGAGGCACCTGCCGTCATCCCCGGCAAGGCGCTTGCTGGGGGCCTTGTGGTCTTCCTCGGCTGGGATCTCGCCAAGGGTTGTCGTCTCCTTAGTGTGTATCTGGTCTTGAATGTCTTCACAAAGATCTGCATGTCGCCACGGGGATGTCTCCCGAATCCTTGCCCTTTGGGGGCAGTGGACTCAAGGGTGATTTGCTCCGTAGGCGCGGGACGAGTCGCCGCGGCAAGGGTCTTGTCGGGGATGCTAGAACTGTCCCCCGGCAAGGATCTTGCCGGGGGAGTCCGCTTCGTCCCCTTTGCTCTTCGTGGTCTTGGCCTTGGCGTTGTTCTAGTTCTCTTGAGCTTCGGTCTTACCCTGGCTCACCTTCCTTGCCTTGCTTGGTGTGGTGGTGCCCGTGGCTCGGACTGCCCGTGCACAGTTATAGGGGTACAAAAAGTGTACCCCTCTTTTTGTACACCGACAGGAGCCCCCGGGCCTGGTCCACACATAAGCGCAACTTGTTGTTTGGGCTAGGCCCAAAAACGGTGCGCGGGCAGGCGGGGCGGTTTTTACCGCGGTAATGTTCTTCGCGCGCCGCGCTTCCCACGACTCCCGCGCGTGGCGCGGCATGGGGAGGTGTGCGTGACGTGGGCAGCATGCGTGGGGTTGGTTCCCGCAGGCATGCGTCACGTCGTAGTAAAGGGGGCGGTTCGCGCCTTCCCCATAAACGGAGGGAGGCGTGGAGGCGTAGCCCATTTACTGAATGGGGCCGAGGCGCGGTCCTCGAGGCGTCCACTCCCCACGATCACGGGGTGGGGAGAGATCGCCTCACCCGTCCCCTCGGTTTTGCACGTTCGCCACGTGTCTCCCATGCGCTTGGGGTGGAAAACGGTGGAGGCGGGAAACCGGGCCGTCGCTGGTTGGGGCAGCAGGTCGGCCCTGGCTCCCTGCGCCTCCCGTGTCTTGATTGGCCGAGCGGGGCGGCCAAGCCCCAACCCCGATCCTTTATAAAGAGTGGGAGGGGGGATGGCGTCCCGCATTCTTTCATCATCTTCTTCCTTCAGCTTCTGCTCCTCCCTTCCATCCGTCATGGAGAGAGGGAACCCCGGTCCTTCAACAGTGGCGGCAAGGGTCGCCGCTCGACAACGCGTCCCTCCTTCTCCTGCTCCTGCGGTGGCAGAGCCAGCCGCGAGGGAAAGGGGGAGGGGGCGAGGCCGGGGCGCTCGGGGAAGAGGAGGACGGGGTGGCGCGCCGGTCTCGCCTCTGCCAGTAGCTCCTCCTCCAATGGAGGGCCATGTTGGGGATGACCCTTGTGAGTTCTTCGTCAGGCTGCGCCGGCCTCCGCGCCGTCGCCTTCGTCTCCCGACTCCATTTGCGCGGGAGATGGAGTTGGATCCGCCGGAGTCGTTGTGGCTGCACATGAGGGGCTGCGGGATCAGTGGCCCGTGGGCCCGCGTCGATTTCCCCGCCCCTCACGTGATGTATCTCCGTCGGGGATGGAAGACGTTTGCCCATATCCACCGCTTGACGGAGGGTCTCACTCTCCATTTTAAGCTGATGGAGGGTGGCCTTCTCTCCGTCAAGGTCTTCGGGTGCTTTGGGACCCGTGCAAGGTGCTGCGTGGAGATCTCTTCTGATAGTGAAGACTCCTCTTCGGGCGGGAGTGACGAGGAGGACAGCGGCAACGATGACGAGGGTAGTAGGTGTTGGGGAACGTTGCAGAAAACAAAAATTTGATCCAAATCACCAGAGATCCTAGCGCCGAACGGACGGCACCTCCGCGTTCAATACACGTACGGTCAGCGTAACGTCTCCTTCTTCTTGATCCAGCAAGGGGGAAGGAGAGGTTGAGGAAGATGGCTCCAACAGCAGCACGACGGCGTGGTGGTGGTGGAGCTGCAGTACTTCGGCAGGGCTTCGCCAAGCACTATGGAGGAGGAGGAGGTGTTGGAGAGGGAGAGGGAGGCACCAAAGGCATGGTTAAGAAGTCCTCCATCTCCCCACTATATATAGGAGGGCCAAGGGGGGGCGCCGGCCCTAGGAGATCCAATCTCCTAGGGGGGTGCGGCCAAGGGGAGGAATCCCTCCTTCCCAAGGCACCTAGGAGGTGCCTTCCCCTCCTAGGACTCTTCCTTTAGGGTTTCCCCCACCCTAGGCGCATGGGCCCTAGGGGGAAGTGGTGCCCCAGCCCACTTTGGGCTGGATCCCTTCCCACTTCAGCCCATGGGGTCCTCCGGGATAGGTGGCCCCACCCGGTGGACCCCTGGGACCCTTCCGGTGGTCCCGGTACAATACCGGTGACCCCGAAACTTGTCTCGATGGCCGAAATAGCACTTCCTATATATAATTCTTTACCTCCGGACCATTCCGGAACTCCTCGTGACGTCCGGGATCTCATCCGGGACTCCGAACAACATTCGGGTTACTGCATATACATATCCCTACAACCCTAGCGTCACCGAACCTTAAGTGTGTAGACCCTACGGGTTCGGGAGACATGTAGACATGACCGAGATCGCTCTCCGGTCAATAACCAACAGCAGGATCTGGATACCCATGTTGGCTCCCACATGCTCCTTGATGATCTCATCGGATGAACCACGATGTCGAGGATTCAAGCAACCCCGTATACAATTCCCTTTGTCAATCGGTATGTTACTTGCCCGAGATCTGATCGTCGGTATCCCAATACCTCGTTCAATCTCATTACCGGCAAGTCACTTTACTCGTACTGTAATGCATGATTCCGTGACCAGACACTTGGTCACTTTGAGCTCATTATGATGATGCATTACCGAGTGGGCCCAGTGATACCTCTCCGTCATACGGAGTGACAAATCCCAGTCTTGATCCGTGTCAACCCAACAGACACTTTCGGAGATACCCGTAGTATACCTTTATAGTCACCCAATTACGTTGTGACGTTTGGCACACCCAAAGCACTCCTACGGTATCTGGGAGTTACACGATCTCATGGTCTAAGGAAAAGATACTTGACATTGGAAAACTCTAGCAAACGAACTATACGATCTTGTGCTATGTTTAGGATTGGGTCTTGTCCATCACATCATTCTCCTAATGATGTGATCTCGTTATCAATGACATCCAATGTCCATAGTCAGAAACCATGACTATCCGTTGATCAACAAGCTAGTCAACTAGAGGCTTACTAGGGACATGTTGGTGTCTATTATTCACACATGTATTACGATTTTCGGATAACACAATTATAGCATGAATAAAGACAATTATCATGAACAAGGAAATATAATAATAATGCTTTTATTATTGCCTCCAGGGCATATTTCCAATAGTCTCCCACTTGCACTAGAGTCAATAATCTAGTTACATTGTGATGAATCGAACACCCATGGAATTCTGGTGTTGATCATGTTTTGCTCTAGGGAGAGGTTTAGTCAACGGATCTGCTACATTCAGGTCCGTGTGTACTTTACAAATATCTATGTCTCCATTTTGAACATTTTCACGAATGGAGTTGAAGTGACGCTTGATGTGCCTTGTCTTCTTGTGAAACCTGGGCTCCTTGGCAAGAGCAATAGCTCCAGTGTTGTCACAGAAGAGCTTGATCGGCCCCGACGCATTGGGTATGACTCCTAGGTCGGTGATGAACTCCTTCACCCAAATTGCTTCATGTGCTGCTTCCGAGGCTGCCATGTACTCTGCTTCACATGTAGATCCCGCCACGATGCTCTGCTTGCAACTGCACCAGCTTACTGCCCCACCATTCAAAATATACACGTATCCGGTTTGTGACTTTGAGTCATCCAGATCTGTGTCGAAGCTAGCGTCGACGTAACCCTTTACGACGAGCTCTTCGTCACCTCCATAAACGAGAAACATTTCCTTAGTCCTTTTTAGGTACTTCAGGATATTCTTGACCGCTGTCCAGTGTTCCTTGCCGGGATTACTTTGGTACCTTCCTACCAAACTTACAGCAAGGTTTACATCAGGTCTGGTACACAGCATGGCATACATAATAGAACCTATGGCTGAGGCATAGGGGATGACACTCATCTCTTCTATATCTTCTGCCGTGGACGGACATTGAGCTGAGCTCAATTTCACACCTTGCAACACAGGCAAGAACCCCTTCTTAGACTGATCCATATTGAACTTCTTCAATATCTTATCAAGGTATGTGCTTTGTGAAAGACCTATGAGGCGTCTTGATCTATCTCTGTAGATCTTGATGCCTAATATATAAGCAGCTTCTCCAAGGTCCTTCATTGAAAAACTCTTATTCAAGTAGGCCTTAATGCTATCCAAAAGTTCTATATCATTTCCCATCAAAAGTATGTCATCTACATACAATATGAGAAATGCTACAGAGCTCCCACTCACTTTCTTGTAAACGCAGGCTTCTCCATAAGTCTGCGTAAACCCAAACGATTTGATCATCTCATCAAAGCGAATGTTCCAACTCCGAGATGCTTGCACCAGCCCATAAATCGAGCGTTGGAGCTTGCACACCTTGTCAGCATTCTCAGGATCGACAAAACCTTCCGGCTGCATCATATACAATTCTTCCTTAAGGAAACCATTAAGGAATGCCATTTTGACGTCCATTTGCCATATCTCATAATCGTAGAAAGCGGAAATTGCTAACATGATTCGGACGGACTTTAGCTTCGCTACCGGTGAGAAAGTCTCATCGTAGTCAACCCCTTGAACTTGTCGATAACCCTTAGCGACAAGCCGAGCTTTATAGATGGTCACATTACCATCCGCGTCTGTCTTCTTCTTAAAGATCCATTTATTTTCTATGGCTCACCGCTCTACGGGCAAGTCAGTCAAAGTCCATACTTCGTTTTCATACATGGATCCTATCTGGATTTCATGGCTTCTAGCCATTTGTCGGAATCCGGGCCCGCCATCGCTTCTTCATAGTTCGAAGGTTCACCGTTGTCTAACAACATGATTTCCAAGACAGGGTTGCCGTACCACTCTGGTGCGGAACGTGTCCTTGTGGACCTTCGAATTTCAGTAGGAGCTTGATCAGAAGTATCTTGATCATCATCATTAACTTCCTCTCTTGTCGGTGCAGGCACCTCAGAAACATTTTCTTGAGTTGCGCCATTTTCCGGTTCAAGAGGTAATACTTCATCAAGGTCTACTTTCCTCCCACTTACTTCTTTCGAGAGAAACTCTTTCTCTAGAAAGGACCCATTCTTGGCAACAAAGATCTTGCCTTCGGATCTGAGGTAGAAGGTATACCCAATAGTTTCTTTAGGGTATCCTATGAAGACGCATTTTTCCGATTTGGGTTCGAGCTTTTCAGGTTGAAGTTTCTTGACATAAGCATCGCATCCCCAAACTTTTAGAAACGACAGCTTAGGTTTCTTCCCAAACCATAATTCAAACGGTGTCGTCTCAACGGATTTCGACGAAGCCCTATTTAAAGTGAATGCGGCAGTCTCTAAAGCATAGCCCCAAAAAGATAACGGTAAATCGGCAAGAGACATCATAGATCGCACCATATCCAATAGAGTGCGATTACGACGTTCGAACACACCATTACGCTGAGGTGTTCCAGGCGGCGTGAGTTGTGAAACTATTCCACATTTTCTTAAGTGTGTGCCAAACTCGTGACTCAAGTATTCTTCTCCACGATCTGATCGTAGGAACTTGATTTTCCTGTCACGTTGATTCTCAACCTCACTCTGAAATTCCTTGAACTTTTCAAAGGTCTCAGACTTGTGTTTCATTAAGTAGACATACCCATATCTACTCAAGTCATCAGTGAGGGTGAGAACATAACGATAGCCACCGCGAGCCTCAACGCTCATTGGACCGCAGATGGTTCCAACAGCAGCACGACGGCGTGGTGGTGGTGGAGCTCAGTACTTCGGCAGGGCTTCGCCAAGCACTATGGAGGAGGAGGAGGTGTTGGAGAGGGAGAGGGAGGCACCAAAGGCATGGTTAAGAAGTCCTCCATCTCCCCACTATATATAGGAGGGCCAAGGGGGGGGCGCCGGCCCTAGGAGATCCAATCTCCTAGGGGGGTGCGGCCAAGGGGAGGAATCCCTCCTCCCCAAGGCACCTAGGAGGTGCCTTCCCCTCCTAGGACTCTTCCTTTAGGGTTTCCCCCACCCTAGGCGCATGGGCCCTAGGGGGAAGTGGCGCCCCAGCCCACTTTGGGCTGGATCCCTTCCCACTTCAGCCCATGGGGCCCTCCGGGATAGGTGGCCCCACCCGGTGGACCCCCGGGACCCTTCCGGTGGTCCCGGTACAATACCGGTGACCCCGAAACTTGTCCCGATGGCCGAAATAGCACTTCCTATATATAATTCTTTACCTCCGGACCATTCCGGAACTCCTCATGACGTCCGGGATCTCATCCGGGACTCCGAACAACATTCGGGTTACTGCATATACATATCCCTACAACCCTAGCGTCACCGAACCTTAAGTGTGTAGACCCTACGGGTTCGGGAGACATGTAGACATGACCGAGATCGCTCTCCGATCAATAACCAACAGCGGGATCTGGATACCCATGTTGGCTCCCACATGCTCTTTGATGATCTCATCGGATGAACCACGATGTCGAGGATTCAAGCAACCCCGTATACAATTCCCTTTGTCAATCGGTATGTTACTTGCCCGAGATCTGATCGTCGGTATCCCAATACCTCGTTCAATCTCGTTACCGGCAAGTCACTTTACTCGTACCGTAATGCATGATCCCGTGACCAGACACTTGGTCACTTTGAGCTCATTATGATGATGCATTACCGAGTGGGCCCAATGATACCTCTCCGTCATACGGAGTGACAAATCCCAGTCTTGATCCGTGTCAACCCAACAGACACTTTTGGAGATACCCGTAGTATACCTTTATAGTCACCCAGTTACGTTGTGATGTTTGGCACACCCAAAGCACTCCTACGGTATTCGGGAGTTACACGATCTCATGGTCTAAGGAAAAGATACTTGACATTGGAAAACTCTAGCAAACGAACTATATGATCTTGTGCTATGTTTAGGATTGGGTCTTGTCCATCACATCATTCTCCTAATGATGTGATCTCGTTATCAATGACATCCAATGTCCATAATCAGGAAACCATGACTATCCGTTGATCAACGAGCTAGTCAACTAGAGGCTTACTAGGGACATGTTGGTGTCTATTATTCACACATGTATTATGATTTCCGGATAACACAATTATAGCATGAATAAAGACAATTATCATGAACAAGGAAATATAATAATAATGCTTTTATTATTGCCTCTAGGGCATATTTCCAACAGTAGGCGGCAGGATGATGGGTCCGATTAGGTGTCGGGTGCCGCTCTGTGCGGCATCGGCGACCCCATCATCCGCGTCGCCGGCTCCCTGAACTTCTCGGGGTCGTCTCCTTGGGCGGCTGGCGTTGGGAGGCTGCGGAAGAGGAAGAGGGCGGGCGTCAAGGCCGTCAAGTCGGAGTACGCGGGCACCGACGCCTTCGACGCATGCTGACGTCCTACCGCCTCGTCTTCGAGCTCTGCTTCCGGCGCCGCCATCACCATCCAGCCTTTGGACGGCTACCAAGATGTTCTCTTGGTGTCTTCTGCCACCCGTAGCTCGCCTAGGCGCTCCTTTTGTCTCTTTCACCTCCTTGACCTGCCTCCTGAGGAGAGGGACAAGAAAGGGATTACAGGCACCTTATCTCTTTTTAGTTTGTAAGCCTTCGGGCCTTTGTTGAATTTAAAACTTGTAATCCCATCATTCATGTTTTTCATTCCCTATGGACTGTACCTGAGTGGAATGTTTTTAATGAAGAAGGGATGCTTGCCGGGTCATTTGTTTGCGGGTGGAACCCACGACAAGGAGTAAATCCTTGATATCTTCAAGATAAACATTTCCTTGCCCGGCAACAGGCCTTGCCGTCTCCCCACTTCGCTCGACCTTCCTCACGCCTTTGGCGGAGGCAGGGATGAGGCGGGTCCAGGCTCCTTGTTTCATCCTTTCGCTGCCGCGACTACGACCAAACTTGGCCCCAGGAACGAGCCCTAGGGCCTAGAGTTATGGGAGCACGGTAGCTTAGGGGAAAACGAGGTTTCACATACCTCAGTCCATAATGGAATGCATGATAAGGGATGAAGAACTTATCTGAAGCTGCAGCCCCCGGCAACCCTAGTTCGCCGTGGGTGAATCTTTGCTCTTGCAGCCCCCGGCAATACTGGCTTGCTGGGGGCTAGATGCTGGTCTCTTCATCTTCTTTTCCTCCCCAAGTGGTTTGACACGGATATCCGTGTGTCCTGTGAACCAAAGAAGACAAAAGAAAGACAAGGAGACGCACACTCGACCTCTAAGCTAGGGGTTAGTTGCCGCTAAGCACTATCAACCCTAACCAAGGACGAGACTCGATCTAGCATGCATGCTATAACTCAGGGCACCGGCGCTTCATTTACTTATGCTTAGGGTCTGCGCCTGGCTTTGTACAAAGGGTTACATGCGTCATCGGCAATGCTCGTACAAAAGGTGGCTTGCCGGGGGGCCCGGCAAGCCGCGCCTTACGGGTAAAACTTGCGAAGATGCTCAATGTTCCAGGAGTTACTCACCGGAACGGCATCTTCAGTCTCCAGGCGGACTGCGCCGGGCCTGGTGACTCGTATTACCCGATAAGGGCCTTCCCACTTCAGCGTCAACTTGTTGGAATTTTTGGCCGATTGAACGTGCCGAAGAATAAGGTCGCCTTCCTCAAAGCTTCGGGCATGAACCTTGCGGCTATGGTAGCGGCGCAAGGCTTGCTGGTAGCGCGCTGCTCTCACAGCCGCCCGAAGACGATCTTCCTCAAGGAGCGTTGCATCATCTTGGCGCAGTTGCTCTTGCTCAAGCTCATCATAAGCGAGTACTCGAGGTGACTCGTATATGAGTTCAGTGGGGAGAACTGCTTCTGCCCCGTAAACCAGGGCAAAGGGTGTCTGGCCGGTGGCTCGATTTGGTGTCGTTCTGATTGACCAAAGAACCGCCGGCAATTCATCAATCCAGCGCCTTCCACTCTTATGCAGCTTGTCAAAGGTCTTTGTCCTTAAGCCTCGCAACACTTCAGCGTTTGCCCTCTCAGCTTGACCATTGCTTCGTGGGTGGGCAACGGAAGCGAAACAGACTTTGCTGCCGAGGTCTTGGGTATATTGCATGAAGGTGCGGCTTGTGAACTGTGTACCGTTGTCGGTGATGACCCTGTTGGGTACACCAAAACGGCACACTAGTCCCTTGAAGAATTTGACGGCTGACTGAGCTGTGACCTTCCTCACTGCTTCCACCTCTGGCCACTTTGTGAACTTGTCGATTGCGATGTACAAGTACTCAAAGCCCCCGACAGCGCGGGGGAAAGGGCCCAGTATGTCGAGCCCCCAGACCGAGAAGGGCCAGGAGAGAGGAATGGTTTGAAGGGCTTGAGCTGGCTGATGAAGTTTCTTTGAATGGAACTGACACGCTTCACACCTGGTGACTAGTGTCGTCGCATCCTGGAGGGCGGTGGGCCAGAAGAAGCCTTGCCGAAACGCTTTGCCGGCAAGGGCCCTTGACCCGATGTGGGATCCACATATGCCTCCATGTATCTCCGCCAACAACCCCAGTCCTTCCTCTCGAGGGATACACTTCAATTTCACGCCGTTCGGCCTCTTTCTGTACAGGACGTCATCGACGAACTGGTACATAGTAGAGCGACGGGCTACTTTTTCCGCTTCTTCCCGCTCCTTAGGAAGTTCCCCTGTTTGGAGGAATCAGACGGTATGCTGTGCCCATGCTGGAGCCTGGGGCTCGACGGCGAGGACTAAAGGCTTTTCCTCCGCTACAGGAGCGGCTGTCTCGACGGCAAGAGCTTGATGCTCCGCCGGAGCTAGCCGTCCCGTGGCGGGCTCAGTATCTCCGGCAACATCCTTGTCGGCGGCTCCGGGGAGCTCGGCGGGAAAGTACTTGCCGGGCCCTGATTTCCTCCTCTTGTTTTGCTCTGTTGATGGATCAACGGGTGGCTGAGTTAGCTGAAGCACAAAGGTACCTGGTTCCACAGGTAGCTTGAGGGCAGCGCGTTTTGACAGGTAATTGGCGATATCATTCTCCGCTCGGGGAACGTATTCTGCCTGTATATCGTCAAAATGCTCTTCCAGCTTTCTCACTTCATCGACGTAGGCCTTCATCAACGGGCTCTGGTAATCCTTGTTGACTTGCTTGATGACAAGTTGCGAGTCGCCTCTGACGATGAGTTTCTTGATTCCGAGGTCCGCCGCGATCCTAAGACCGGCAAGCAACCCTTCGTACTCAGCTGTATTGTTTGTTGACACCTCCCTAGGGAAGTGCATCTGGATCACGTACTTGAGGTGCTCTCCGGTGGGCGCGACAAGCAGTACGCCAGCCCCGGCGCCCTGTAAGGAGAAAGCTCCATCAAAGTACATGATCCAGTCGCAACTTGCCTCCTTGCCGGGGAGAGCAGTCTCTTGGGCTTCTTCGTCAGGCGTCGCGGTCCATTCCGCAACGAACTCCGCCAGGACTCGGCTTTGAATCGTCGAGGTACTCTCAAACTTGAGGCCAAAGCTGGACAGTTCCAGTGCCCACTCTACGATCCTTCCCGTTGTGTCTGGATTGTGCAATATCCGTTGCAGAGGGAGGCGAGTGACGACAGTGATTTCGTGCGCCTGGAAGTAGTGACGCAGCTTCCTCGAGGCCATAAGAAGGCCGAAGAGCAGTTTCTGCACACTGGAGCACCTTGATCTAGCCCCTGCAGAAGGGAGCTAACAAAGTAGACCGGGTGCTGCATCATCTTCTTCCTTGGCGGCACTCCAACCGGCTGCGTCGTCTCGGCATCGGTGGCATCGGGCTCCGTCGCTGCTATTACCTCATCATCAATTTCTCTCTGCGCCACTAGTGCGGCGCTGACCACCTGGTTCATTGCCGCCAGGTACAGCAACAGCGGTTCCTGTGGCCTAGGCGCAACTAGTATTGGCACGGAGGAGAGGTACCTCTTCAAATCTTGCAATGCTGCTTCGGCTTCTAGTGTCCACTCCATCGGAAAAAGGGAAGGGCGCGCTCAGCGGACTTGGAGATGAACCTGCTCATGGCGGCAATGCAACCGGCAAGCCGACGCACATCCTTGACTCGCTTGGGCGCTTCAATCCGCTCTATAGCTTTGATCTTGTCCGGATTGGCCTCTATCCCACACTGTGACACAAAGAACCCGAGAAGCTTGGCAGACAGGACGCCGAAGATGCACACATGGGGTGATGAATGCCGTTTTCTCTTCATCTTCCCTTGCCATGAAGATCTGGTGGTAGCCGGAGTAGGCATCAAGGAATGACAACAGATGACACCCAGCTGTGGAGTCAACAATCTAGTCAATGCGTAGCAATGGGAAGGGGTCTTTGGGACAAGCCTTATTAATATCTGTGTAATCAATACACAGCCTCCACTTCCCATTTGCCTTGCGCACTACCACCGGATTGGCCAACCACGTTGGATGGAGCACTCCTCTTACCAAACCCGCTGCTTCCAGTTTCCGGATCTCCCCTGTGATGAACTCTTGTCGTTCCAAAGCTTGCTTTCTGACCTTCTGCTTGACGGGCCGCGCATGAGGACAGACAGCAAGGTGGTGCTCAATCACCTTCCTGGGAATGCCGGGGATGTCGGATTCTTGCCAGGCAAACACATCGACATTCGCCCGCAGGAAGGTGACGAGCGCGTCTTCCTATTTGTCGCCAAGGGTGGAGCTTATGGTAAAAGCTCCTCCCGTGCCATCCTTCTTGACAGAAACCTTCTTGGTTCCCGGTGGTGTGGCCCTGGACTTCTTGTTTCTGTCGACGGAGCTCTCTGGCATGTCCTCGACGGGAGCGCTACACTCCGAAGAGGTGCGCTTGCCGGAGTGGGTGCCTGAGGTCTCATCGGTCTTCTTCTTTTGCCTTCCCGGGGCTCCAGTGGCAGGAGCAAACGCCTTGGCAGTGGCGGCTGCTGCAACTGCTTGTTGATAGAGTTGGTCAGCGCAAATTAGCGCATCCTTCTTGTCTGATGGGACGGTGATGATCGTCACAGGCCCCGACATCTTCAGGGTGTTGTAGGCGTAATGTGATGCCGCCATGAACTTGGCCAGCGCTGGGCGGCCAAGGATCCCGTTGTAAGGCAAGGGGATCTTGGCAACGTCAAACACAACCCTTTCTGTCCTGTAGTTCAGATCGCTCCCAAAAGTCACGGGCAACGTGACCTTTCCCTTAGGTTGACTTCTTCCCGGGTTGACCCCCTGAAACGTGCCCATCTCTTCGAGGTCTTCATCAGGAATCTGTAATTTCTCGATCACGGCAGGCGAGATTAAATTCAGACCAGCCCTGCCATCGACTAGCATCTTTGTCACCTTGAGGTTGCGTATCGTTGGTGAAACCAACAATGGCAAGCACCCGACTGCAGTAGTGAGATCAGGGTGATCCTCAGTGTCAAAAATGATAGGTGTGCTGGACCACTTCAGCGGCCTTTGGGCATCAAACGACGGTTCCGCCGCTGTAATCTCACGCGCCCACTGTTTAAGCTGGCAGTGAGAGGTATGCAGCGAGGCGCCGCCATCAACGCACATGGCCTCTGTAGCTTTATGAAATCCTTGGTCACCAGACTCATCGTCCTCTTCGTGATCATCGTCTTCTGGCTTTTTGTCACGGCCCCGGGCGGGCCTCTCCCGCTGTTTATCTTTGCCGCGACGGCCCGCCTGGCCGTCACGCTTCTTGCCGGACCCCTCAGCACTGTCCTGGCCTTTCTCCTTGTCCCGCCTCTCATATTCAGCCCTCTGCTTCTCAGCAAGGAGCTCAACCTGTTGGCAGTTCTGGAGATCATGGCCTTTGGTGCGATGGATCTTGCAGTATTGCTTGTCGGAGTTTCCTGGCTTCTCGGCAGCCGCCAAGGCCCGGCAGGCGACACATCTGGCAATTTCCTTGCCGGGGTCATCTGCCTTGGTCTTCTTGGCGGAGCCGGAGTCGCCAGATCCCTCGATGGCAAGCACAACTTTACCTTTCCGCTTCCTGTTGTGGCGCCGGCCTTTCTTCGCCGGGGCGGCAGTATCCTCATCTGAGGAGTCGGTTTCCACGCCGGCATCTTCACCGGGGTACTTCCTTCCCTCTTCAGCCCGGGCACATTTGTCAGCAAGAACATAGAGTTCTGCCACATCTTTCACCTTGTTCATTGTCAGTTCTTCGTGCATCTTGCGGTTACGCACGTTCTGATGGAACACGCTGATGATGGCGGCAGGGTGAACATCAGGGATATTGTACTGTACCCGGCTAAACCTCTATATATACTTGCGCAGACTCTCGCCTCCCTTCTGAGGAATGACATGCAGGTCGCTTTCTTGGCCATGGGCTTGGTGACCCCCAGTAAAGGCGCCCACAAACTCATGGCACAAATCCGACCAGGAGGAAATAGAGTCTACCGGCAAGTGCATCAACCACGACATGGCGTTGGTTTAAGAGCCAATGGAAAGTAATTAGCAAGCACCTTATCGTCGCGGGCTCCGGCGGCTTGCATCGCGATGGTGTAGATGCTGAGGAACTCAGACAGGTGAGTCTTGCCACTGTACTTTTTGCCAACGTCAGGTTTGAAGGTGCGGTGAGTGGGCCATTGGAACTGCCGCAACTCACGGGTAAAAGCCGGACAACCTATCTCGTAAGGTAGGCCTCCAGGGCTCTCCGGGGCCGGGTGGTTCACAGCAGGCTCTGCTCGCCTGTCTGACTGGTGGCACGCTCTGCGCCGGCGCTCGATAGTGGTTCGAGCATCTTCATGGGCTCGTTCCCGAAGAACTTGGCGCTGGTCATAGTGGGTCTGCGGGTCAGACGATGCTATGGAGATGGCGTCGCTCGCGATGTCGCGACGAGCCAGCGTCCGTGGTACCGGATGGGGAAGAGGTGAATGCACCGTGGTCGTGGCGCCGCCGGCTTTTCCGCCACTGGTCCGTGGGACTCCATCGGAGTGTCGACCCGGGGGCCCCACCGGACTTGGTTCGTCTTTGTTGGCCACCGCAACAAGGCTTTGGATAGTGGCTCTCCATTCGTTGAGTTTCCCCGTAGTGGGAGGAAAGTCGAGGAGCAACTGCGTGTGCACCAGGGCCTCTGCTGGCATCGGTGGCAGCGAAACCTGCACGGATCGCGACGCGCTTCGACTTCTGACCATGTCAGAAGGAGCTCTATCATGACCCCGCGGTCGCATGCCGTTTTCACCAGCGCCTCGGCGAGTGGGCAGGTCTTCTACGTCCCGGGGGTGGGGCTCGGGGCTCTTCCCGTGGTGACGCCCGGGATCTTCGGCATGATTACGCCGTTCGTCGCGCGCTGCCTGGGAGGAGCGCGCTGTTGACGCCGGCGTGGGAGTCTTGGAGGCCCTCGAGTCGCCTTCGGGCGGGGCGGCGATGACCTTGGAAGGCCCCGCTCCACCCACGAAGGACTTGGCTCCGCCTTTGGATTTGGCGACGTGTGGCCCGTTACCAGGCACACAAACATCGCCGCCTCCCAAACTCCGGCTGCTGGGATGGTGTTGGTGTTCGCGAGCAGCGCCCCAGGTCCTCTCTGCGACCGGTCCGCTGCTCGCCCGCGTCGGGACGGTCTGTCCGGCTTCTGACTGGCCAACCACCACCGTCTTCTTCTTCTTGGGTGCCATGATGACGAAGAAGCGTCGAACTAACTGCTAGAGCCGATTCTCACAACTGCGCCCCCTACCTGGCGCGCCAAAGATTGCCTTTTATTTTACTTTGCATGTTTATCATAAAAATACCAAAAATATTATCTTATCATATCTATCACATCTCACTCTCTGTCGGTGTGGAACGACACCTATGGGATAACGAGAATTCCTACTACGGTTAGCGGGGCGCGGGGTCGTGGGAAGAGCGGATCTAACAGGTAGCCCACAGTTTGTTTATCCAGGTTCGGGCCGCAAGGATGCGTAAAACCCTACTCCTGCTTTGGTGGATTGTATATCGGTGTTCTTGAGCTAGCTATGGGGCGTGAGGAGCTCCAAAAAGCCGAATCCCTCCCCTGGTCGCCTCGGGCCTCCTTTTATAGAAAAAGGGGTTGCCACAGTGGCACACAAGAGGTGGAAAGGGAACAGTGATGCGAGGTTATCCCTCGCATTACATGACAAGGCGCATTTAATGCGTCTTGCTTAGGTGTCCTTGCTTTATCGGGGACGGGGGAGAGATCTTCCTCGTCCGTCGCCGCTCCTTCTTGTGTCGACACACGCCCTGGCCAGCGACGCCTAAGATGCCACGTAGGTAGGCAGGCAGCTGAGGTGGCGCAGTGGTGGGTCTTCACAAAGATCTGCATGCCGCCACGCAGGTGCCTGCCCAGCTGATTGGGTCGGCAGCTGCATGCATGTGGTGGTGGAAGTTTAGTCGGCGTGGGCCTGATGGTGGCCCTGCGGGTGTCCTCGGCAAGGGCCTTGCCGGGGCCCCGGCAAGGGTCTTGCTGAGGCGCCTGCCGTCATCCCCGGCAAGGCGCTTGCCGGGGGCCTTGTGGTCTTCCTCGGCTGGGATCCCACCAAGGGTTGTCGTCTCCTTAGTGTGTATCCGGTCTTGAATGTCTTCACAAAGATCTGCATGTCGCCACGGGGATGTCCCCCGAATCCTTGCCCTTTGGGGGCAGTGGACTCAAGGGTGATTTGCTCCGTAGGCGCGGGACGAGTCGCCGCAGCAAGGGTCTTGCCGGGGCTGCTAGAACTGTCCCCCGGCAAGGATCTTGCCGGGGGAGTCCGCTTCGTCCCCTTTGCTCTTCGTGGTCTTGGCCTTGGCGTTGTTCTAGTTCTCTTGAGCTTCGGTCTTACCCTGGCTCACCTCCCTTGCCTTGCTTGGTGTGGTGGTGCCCGCGGCTCGGACTGCCCGTGCACAGTTATAGGGGTACAAAAAGTGTACCCCTCTTTTTGTACACCGACACTCTCGTAAGTGACCGTGTAGGGATTGACAACCCCTTATCGCGTTGGATGCGAGGATTTATTTGTTTGTGTAGGTGTGAGGGACTTGCGCGCGGCCTCCTACTGGATTGATACCTTGGTTCTAAAAAACTGGGGGAAATACTTACGCTACTTTACTGCACCACCCTTTCCTCTTCTAGGGAAAACCAACGCAGTGCTCAAGAGGTAGCACATGTTATTTCTGTTAAAATAGGAGATCATTGTTATCATGGCTTGTGTGATATGGGTGCTAGTGCGTGTGCAATACCTATTGACTTATACAAAGAAATTATGCATGATATTGCACCTGCTGAGTTAGAAGATATTGATGTCACAATTAAACTTGCCAATAGAGATACTATTTCACCAATTGGGATCGTTAGAGATGTTGAAGTCTTTTGTGGGAAAACTAAATATCCTCCTGATTTTCTTGTTCTTGGTTCCCCACAAGATAGCTTTTGTCCCATCATATTTGGTAGACCCTTCTTAAACACTGTTAATGCTAGGATAGACTACGAAAAGGATGTGGTTACTATTGGTTTGGGTGATATGTCTCATGAGTTCAACTTTTCTAATTTTCGTAGACAACACCGTGAAGAGGAATTGCCTAGTAAAGATGAAATTGTTGGTCTTGCTTCTATTGTTGTACCTCCTAGTGATCCTTTAGAACAATATTTGCTAGACCATGAAAATAATATATTTATGAATGAAAGAAGGGAAATAGATGAAGTGTTCTTTAAATAGGGACCTATTCTGAAACACAACTTGCATGTTGAAATCTTAGGGGATCCTCCTCCACCCAAGGGTGATCCTGTGTTTAAGCTTAAACCATTGCCTGATACTCTTAAATATGCTTATCTTGATGAAAAGAAGATATATCCTGTTATTATTAGCGCTAACTTTTCAGAGAAGGGGGAAGAAAAATTATTGAAAACTCTGAAGAAGCACCGTGATGCTATTGGATGTACTCTTGATGATCTTAAGGGCATTAGTCCCACTCTATGTCAACACAAAATTAATTTGGAAAAAGATGCCAAACCAGTTATTGATCAGCAACGATGACTGAATCCTAAGATGAAAGAAGTGGTAAGAAAATAAATACTAAAGCTCCTTGAGGTAGGTATAATTTATCCCGTTGCTGATAGTCAGTGGGTAAGTCCTGTCCATTGTGTTCCTAAGAAGGGAGGTATTACTGTCGTTCCTAATGATAAAGATGAGTTGATTCCGCAAAGAATTATTACAGGTTATAGGATGGTAATGATTTCCACAAATTAAATAAGGCTACTAAAAAAGATCATTACCCCTTACCTTTTATTGATCAAATGCTAGAAAGATTATCCAAACATACACATTTTTGCTTTCTAGATGGTTATTCTGGTTTCTCTCAAATACTTGTGTCAGCTGATGATCAATCTAAGACCACTTTTACTTGCCCTTTCGGTACTTTTGCTTATAGACGTATGCCTTTTGGTTTATGTAATGCACCTGCTACCTTTCAAAGATGCATGATGGCTATATTTTCTGATTTTTGTGAAAAGATATGTGAGGTATTCATGGATGATTTCTCCGTTTATGGATCCTCTTTTGATGATTGCTTAAGCAACCTTGATCGAGTTTTGCAGAGATGTGAAGAAACTAACCTTGTCTTGAATTGGGAGAAATGCCACTTTATGGTTAATGAAGGTATTGTCTTGGGGCACACAATTTCTGAAAGAGGCATTGAAGATGATAAAGCTAAAGTTGATGCTATTGAAAAGATGTCGTGTCCCAAGGACATTGATACGTCTCCAATGTATCTATAATTTTTGATTGCTCCATGCTATATTATCTACTGTTTTGGACTATATTGGGCTTTATTTTCCACTTTTATATTATTTTTGGGACTAACCTATTAACCGGAGGACAGCCCAGAATTGCTGTTTTTTGCCTATTTCAGTGTTTCGAAGAAACGGAATATCAAACAGAGTCCAAACAGATTGAAACCTTCAGGAACATGATTTTCTCACCGAACGTGATCCAGGAGACTTGGACCCTATGCCAAGGCATCAGAGAGGCGGTCACGAGGGTGGGGGGCGCCCCCCCTTAGGGCGCCCCCTGCCTCGTGGGCCCCTCGGAGCTCCACCGACGTACTTCTTCCTCCTATATATACCTACGTACCCCCAAACGATCAGAACAGGAGCCAAAAACCTAATTCCACCGCCGCAACTTTCTGTATCCATGAGATCCCATCTTGGGGCCTGTTCTGGAGCTCCGCCGGAGAGGGTCGTCATCACGGAGGGCTTCTACATCAGCATAGCCTCTCCAATGAAGTGTGAGTAGTTTACCTCAGACCTTCGGGTCCATAGTTAGTAGCTAGATGGCTTCTTCTCTCTTTTTGGATCTCAATACAAAGTTCTCCCCCTCTCTCGTGGAGATCTATTTGATGTAATCTTCTTTTTGCGGTGTGTTTGTTGAGACCGATGAATTGTGGGTTTATGACCAAGTCTATCTATGAATAATATTTGAATCTTCTCTGAATTCTTTTATGTATGATTGGTTATCTTTGCAAGTCTCTTTGAATTATCCGTTCGGTTTGGCCAACTAGATTGATAGTTCTTGTTGGGGAACGTAGCATAAATTCAAAATTTTCCTACGTGTCACCAAGATCTATCTATGGAGTCATCTAGCAACGAGGGAGGAGTGGATCTACATACCCTTGTAGATCGCGCGCGGAAGCGTTCAAGAGAACGGGGTTGATGGTGTCGTACTCGTCGTGATCCAAATCACCGATGATCCTAGCGCCGAACGGACGGCACCTCCGCGTTCAACACACGTACGGAGCAGCGACGTCTCCTCCTTCTTGATCCAGCAAGGGGGAAGGAGAGGTTGATGG
Organism: Triticum urartu; assembly: GCF_056163025.1. Taxonomy (NCBI): domain Eukaryota; kingdom Viridiplantae; phylum Streptophyta; class Magnoliopsida; order Poales; family Poaceae; genus Triticum; species Triticum urartu. Next base: position 485,775,170 of record NC_141875.1, read on the forward strand.
AGATCCAGCAGCACGACGGCGTGGTGGTGGAAGTAGCGGGATTCCAACAAGGCTTCGCCAAGCGCTGCGGGAGGAGGAATATGTGTCATGGGAGGGAGAGGGAGGCGCCAGGACTTAGGTTTGGTTGCCCTCCCTTCCCCCCACTATATATAGGGCCAAGGGAGAGGGGGGGGGGCGTAGTCTTGGCCCTTCCTCCAAGGAAGGGTGCGGCCAGGGAGGAGTCCCTCCTCCCCAAGGCACCTCGGAGGTGCCTTCCCCCTTTAGGACTCTTCCTTTCCCTCTTCTCTTGGCGCATGGGCCTCTTGGGGCTGGTGGCCTTGGCCCATGTAGGCCAAGGCGCACCCCCTACAGCCCATGTGGCCCCCGGGGCAGGTGGCCCCACCCGGTGGACCCCCGGGACCCTTCCGGTGGTCCTGGTACAATACCAGTGACCCCGAAACTTGTCCCGATGGCCGAAATAGCACTTCCTATATATAATTCTTTACCTCCGGACCATTCCGGAACTCCTCGTGACGTCCGGGATCTCATCCGGGACTCCGAACAACTTTCGGGTTACCGCATACTAATATCTCTATAACCCTAGCGTCACCGAACCTTAAGTGTGTAGACCCTACGGGTTCGGGAGACATGCAGACATGACCGAGATGACTCTCCGGTCAATAACCAACAGCGGGATCTGGATACCCATGTTGGCTCCCACATGTTCCACGATGATCTCATCGGATGAACCACGATGTCAAGGACTTAATCAATCCCGTATACAATTCCCTTTGTCTAGCGGTACGATACTTGCCCGAGATTCGATCGTCGGTATCTCGATACCTTGTTCAATCTCGTTACCGGCAAGTCTCTTTACTCGTTCCATAACACATCATCCCGTGATCAACTCCTTGATCACATTGTGCACATTATGATGATGTCCTACCGAGTGGGCCCAGAGATACCTCTCCGTTTACACGGAGTGACAAATCCCAGTCTCGATTCGTGCCAACCCAACAGACACTTTCGGAGATACCTGTAGTGTACCTTTATAGCCACCCAGTTACGTTGTGACGTTTGGCACACCCAAAGCACTCCTACGGTATCTGGGAGTTGCACAATCTCATGGTCTAAGGAAATGATACTTGACATTAGAAAAGCTTTAGCATACGAACTACATGATCTTGTGCTAGGCTTAGGATTGCATCTTTGTCCATCACATCATTCTCCTAATGATGTGATCCCGTTATCAATGACATCCAATGTCCATGGTCAGGAAACCGTAACCATCTATTGATCAACGAGCTAGTCAACTAGAGGCTTACTAGGGACATGGTGTTGTCTATGTATCCACACATGTATCTGAGTTTCCTATCAATACAATTCTAGCATGGATAATAAACGATTATCATGAACAAGGAAATATAATAATAACTAATTTATTATTGCCTCTAGGGCATATTTCCAACAGTCTCCCACTTGCACTAGAGTCAATAATCCAGTTCACATCGCTATGTGATTAACACTCAAGGTCACATCCCCATGTGACTAACACCCAAAGAGTTTACTAGAGTCAATAATCTAGTTCACATTACCATGTGATTAACACTCGATGAGTTCTGGGTTTGAACATGTTATGCTTGTGAGAGATGTTATAGTCAACGGGTCTGAATCTTTCAGATCCGTATGTACTTCGCAAATTTCTTATGTCATCTTGTAGATGCAACTACTACGCTACATTTGGAGCTATTCCAAATAACTGTTCTACTATACGAATCCATTTTACTACTCAGAATAATCTGGATTAGTGTCAAAGTTTGCATCGGCATAACCCTTTACGACGAACTCTTTTACCACCTCCATAATCGAGAAAATTCCTTAGTCCACTAGTTACTAAGGATAACTTTGACCGCTGTCCTATGATCCATTCTTAGATCACTCTTGTACCCCTTGACTGACTCATGGCAAGGCACATTTCAGGTGCGGTACACAGCATAGCATACTGTAGAGCCTATGTCTTAAGCATAGGGGACGACCTTCGTCCTTTCTCTCTATTCTGCCGTGGTCGAGCTTTAAGTCTTAACTTCATACCTTACAACTCAGGCAAGAACTCCTTCTTTGACTGATCCATCTTGAACACCTTCAAGATCATGTCAAGGTATGTGCTCATTTGAAAGTACCATTAAGCGTTTTGATCTATCCTTATAGATCTTGATGCTCAATGTTCAAGTAGCTTGATCCAGGCTTTCCATTGAAAAACACTTTCCAAATAACCCTATATGCTTTCCAGAAATTCTACGTCATTTCTGATCAACAATATGTCAACATATATTTATCAGAAATTCTATAGTGCTCCCACTCACCCTTTTGGAAATACAAGTTTCTCATAAACTTTGTATACACCCAAAATCTTTGATCATCTTATCAAAGCATACATTCCAATTCCGAGATGCTTACTCCAGTCCTTAGAAGGATTGCTGGAGCTTTGCATACTTATTAGCATCTTTCAGGAGTAACAAAACCTTCCGGTTGTATCACATACAACCTTTCCTCAAAAATCGTCGAGGAAACAATGGTTTTTGGCATCCTATCTGCAAGATTTCACAAATAATGCAGTAATTGCTAATATAATTCCAACAGACTCTTAGCATCGCTACGAGTGAGAAAGTCTCATCGCAGTCAACTCCTTGAACTTGTCGGAAAACATCTTAACGACAAGTCGAGCTTTCTTAATGGTGACATTTACCATCATTGTCCGTCTTCCTTTTAAAATCCATATGTACCTAACAGCCTTACGACCATCAAGTAGTTCCCCCAAAGTCTACACTTTGTTTTCATATATGGGTCCTCTCTCGGATTATATGGCCTCGAGCCATTTTGGAATCCAGGCCCACCATCGCTTTTCCATAGCTCGTAGGTTCATTGTTGTCTAGCAACATGACTTCCAAGACAGGATTACGTACCACTCTGAAGTAGTACGCATCCTTGTCATCCCACGAGGTTTGGTAGTGACTTGATCTGAAGTTTCATGATCACTATCATAAGCTTCCACTTCAATTGGTGTAGGTGCCACAGGAACAACTTCCTGTGCCCTGCCACACACTAGTTGAAGAGACGGTTCAATAACCTCATCAAGTCTCCACCATCCTCCCACTCAATTCTTTCGAGAGAAACTTTTCCTCGAGAAAGGACCCGATTCTAGAAACAATCCCTTATTGCTTTCGGATCTGAGACAGGAGGTATACCCAACTGTTTTGGGTGTCCTATGAAGATGCATTTATCCGCTTTGGGTTCGAGCTTATCAGCCTGAAACTTTTTCACATAAGCGTCGCAGCCCCAAACTTATAAGAAATGACAGCTTAGGTTTCTCTAAACCATAGTTCATATGGTGTCATCTCATCAGAATTACATGGTGCCCTATTTAAAGTGAATGTGGTTGTCTTTAATACCCAACCCATAAACTATCGTGGTAATTCGATAAGAGACATCATGGTATGCATCATATCCAATAGGGTGCAGTTATGATGTTCGGACACACCATCACACTACGGTGTTCCAGGCTGTATTAGTTGTGAAACAACTTCCACAATGTCTTAATTCTGTGCCAAACTCGTAATTCAGATATTCATCTCTATGATCATATCATAGATATTTTATCCTCTTGTCACGACGATCTTTCAACTTCACCCTGAAATTACTTGAACCTTTCAATAATTCAGACTCATGATTTATCAAGTAAATATACTCAACATCTACTCAAATCATCTGTGAAGTAAGAACATAACGATATCCACTTGTAACATCCCAAATTTTCAATTTGGAATGTTATACACTAGATCATCATGCATATCATATTTTCTTGCATTTTGGTTGATCCTAGAAATTTCCCGCAACTCAAGGATCCACGGAGAGAGTTGGAGATTTCGTTATTTTCATATTTGAGAGTTTTCTCGAATTTTAAAAAAAGTATCATTTGATTTATTTATTTCATCTTCAATAATTTTTCCGATATCAAAAATATAGGAGAGGGAATAATATGACTTTCCCAAAACTGAGGAAAAATGAAGATTTAATAAATAGATCAATTTTTGTTTTGCCGGAGTTTTGTTGCATTTTATTTGGATAGGGAAAAATGTGCGTTTTCAAAAATTGCATTTTACGCCCGGAGAAAAGTTCATTTTGTTCGGCTCATTTTTAGGAGTCGGGGAAAATTTACTTCAGTATTTTTGGAGTCCGTTTAGTTTTCTTTTTCTTTGCTTTTCTGCGCGCGGAATTATTTATAAAAAAACAAAAGGAGCCTCCCGCCAGGCTAGCCGGGCCAAAGGCCCAGCCAGCCGGCCGCCCCAGCCCCTGCGCGCGCGCCAGGCGCAGGCAGCGCCGCCGCCTCGCCTCGCCTCTAGGCCGAGTCCTAGTAGGACTCAAGGCCGGTAGCCCCCCCTTTTCCTTTATTCCGTTTTCCTTTTTCTTCTAGGACTCTTTTTCCTCTCTTTTTCTTGTCCCCTACCCCAAGTCTCCTCTCCCCTCACCAATATAAATACCCCAACACCCCCCTCTAAACCCATCAAACCAAACCTCAAGCCCCAAGCCGCACCCCACCCCACACCCGCGCCGCCGCACCTTGCCCACGCCGCCGCCGCCCTACGCCACGCCGCCGGAGCCTCTCGCCGGAGGTTGCCTGCGTCTCTTTTCCTCGGATCATTTTCTTCTAATCGTTCCGATTCTTTTCTTCTCCTCTGATTCGTTTTCTAGATCGGTTTTTCGTTTCGGTTTTCTTCTCCGAAACCCTAGATCGGTTTTGTTCTTCTTTCGGACCGTTCGTCTCAACGAACGTGATCACCGGATTCTTCTAGGTTAACAACGTCTGTTCGTATAACCGTTCTTCTTTTTCTTCTCGTCGGATTTATTCCGCGATCGCGATCTCAGATCCGATCTTCGTTCTAGTTTATCTTCTCGCTCGTTTATCGGAATCAGGTGATTCAAGCGCCTGGAGTTTCGTTTCGAAACCGCCGTTCCGTCTAATCAACTTAAACAAGTTTTTGCCCCAGTAAAATTTGACCTAGTTTCAACTTGCTAGAACCGAGTTGTTTTCTTCCGCCGTTTGTTTTCCGTTTCTTTGTTCGGTTCGTTCTTTATTTGCAACTGGAGTTCTTAAATTGAACTTTCTGGTTCGTTCTCTTGTTCGAGTTTTACCTGTGCATTAGATGAGTTCTTATTGTGTGCTTGTTGTTTGTCTGCGATAGATCACCCAGATTGCGCCGCCTATTACTTCGAAACCCTAGGTCTCGCGGATCATCAGCAAGGCAAGTAACACTTTGATCATACCTTTTCTACAACCCAGTTTTATTGCATTAGATCAATCCTCTCACATTGCATGATTAGGATCTAATTAAATTGTGGGATGGGAAGTAGATGAGGTAGTACCTATTACCTGTATTATTATGAAACCTTTGGGAATTACTTCTATGTTTGCTTATTATGCCATGCTATGCTAGTAGACGTGGATTGGGTGAGTGATATCCATGACAGATGTGAGTTGATAATTTTAATGGTTTATCTAAGGTGGCAACTTAAACACACATCTGGGTGGATTGAGGCACCTGATGTCTATCAGGACTTGCCTATTTTTTTTGGACCGCCACCCAGGCTCAAAGGGATCATAAGATCTTTCATGCTAGAAACTTCCGTGTGCAGCCACAAGCCATTATGGGCTCTGGCATAGTTGACTAAGTTGTGCGAACTCTTACGGGGTGGACTAGCAGATGTAGGGGTTGTAGGTGGTACGGTCTACCCCACATGTAAGGTGCTAGTGCTTCTGAAAGACTGTGTCTCGGTCATCCGTCTTCTCAAACACCATGTAGTGCGAGAAACCAAACGGAGGCGATCGAGTCTTGTGGGGAAAAGTGCGCAAACCTATGCAGAGTGTACAAACTAATCATGGTTAGCCGTGTCCCCGGTTATGGACAACTTGAGTATCTAGTACTTGAATATCATGTGAATCTCAACATGTTACTTCTAATTAGTGTTGTTGGGTTTTAATTGTTCACTTAATTGGGATCGGAATGCTGCCAACCATTCTCGATGTTTAACAACCACCATGATAGTTAAATAAATTTATTCCTTTGTACTAGGGAAAAATTGGCTTTACGCAAAACTGTAACCATAGAGCTTTCCACCAGCCATATATGCATATAGTATAGTTGTTTCATTCCATTACTCTCTATGTGTTACATTGCCAGCATATTCCATGTGCTGACCCGTTTTCGGGCTGCAACTTCTCATGTTGCAGAATTTTCAGACGACGAGTAAGTGCTTTTAGGTCGTGGTTCTATACTCAGCGATGCCGTTGGAGTTGATGGACCCATTTATCTTCCAAGTCTTCCGCTGTTATCGACACTAGATGGCCTTAAGCCATGTTTATTGTAATAAGTTCTCTTTGAGACAACGATGTAATAAGTGTGTGATTGCCACTCTGCTATAAATCCTTCGATGTACTGTGTGGTGTCAGCATTACTGATCCAGGGATGACACCTGAGCACAGAGCGCTTGATCCATTCGGATCGGGTCGCGACACCACTACATGCCTCAGCACTCATTGGACTGCACACATCAAAATGTATTTCTTCCAACAAGTTGCTTTCTAGTTCCATTTTACTGAAAACGAGGCTTTCAGTCATCTTGCCCATGTGGTATGATTTGCATGTCTCAAGTGATTCAAAATCAAGTGAGTCCAAACGGTCCATTTGCATGGAGTTTCTTCATGCATATACACCAATAGACATGGTTCGCATGTCTCAAACTTTTCAAAAACGAGTGAGCCAAAAGATCCATCAACATGGAGCTTCTTCATGCGTTTTATACCGATATGACTTACGTGGCAGTGCCACAAGTAGGTGGTACTATCATTACTATCTTTTGGCATGAACATGTGTATCACTACGATCGAGATTCAATAAACCATTCATTTTAGGTGTAAGACCATTGAAGGTATTATTCAAATAAACAGAGTAACCATTATTCTCTTTAAATGAATAACCATATTGCGATAGACATAATCCCATCATGTCTATGCTCAGCGCAAACACCAATCTCGATGGTAGAGGGAGCGTACGATATTTGATCATATCAACATTGGAAACACTTCCAACACATATCGTCAGCTCACCTTTAGCTAGTCTCCGTTTATTCCGTAGCTTTTATTTCGAGTTACTAATACTTAGCAACCGAACCGGTATCTAATACCCTGGTGCTACTAGGAGTACTAGTAAAGTACACATTAACATAATGTATATCCAATATACTTCTATCGACCTTGCTAGCCTCCTCATCTACCAAGTATCTAGGGTAATTCTGCTCCAGTGGCTGTTCCCCTTATTACAGAAGCACTTAGTCTCGGGTTTGGGTTCAACCTTGGGTTTCTTCACTAGAGAAGTAGCTGATTTGCCGTTTCATGAAGTATCCCTTCTTGCCCTTGCCCTTCTTGAAACTAGTGGTTTCACCAACCATCAACAATTGATGCTCCTTCTTGATTTCTACTTTTGTGGTGTCAAACATCGCGAATATCTCAAGGATCATCATATATGTCCCTGATATATTATAGTTCATCACGAAGCTCAAGCAGCTTGGTGGTAATGACTTCGGAGAACCATCACTATTTCATCTGGAAGATCAACTCCCACTCGATTCAAGCGATTGTTGTACTCAGACAACCTGAGCACAAGTTCAACAATTGAGCTTTTCTCCCTTAGTTTGCAGGCTAAGAAAATCGTCGGAGGTCTTATACCTCTTGACGTGGGCACGAGCCTGAAATCCCAATTTCAGCCCTCGAAACATCTCATATGTTTCGCGACGTTTCAAAAACGTCTTTGGTGCCTCAATTCTGAACCATTTAGCTGAACTATCATGTAGTTATCAAAATGTGTATGTCAGATGTTCGCAACATCCACAGACGACATTCGAGGTTCAGCACACTGAGCGGTGCATTAAGGACATAAGCCTTCTATGAAGCAATGAGGACAATCCTCAGTTTACGGACCTAGTCCGCATAATTGCTACTATCAACTTTCAACTAAATTTTCTCTAGGAACATAACTAAACAGTAGAACTGAAGCGCGAGCTATGACATAATTTGCGAAGACCTTTTGACTATGTTCAGGATAATTAAGTTCATCTTATGAACTCCCACTCAGATAGACATCCCTCTAGTCATCTAAGTGATTACATGATCCGAGTCAACTAGGCCGTGTCCGATCATCACGTGAGACGGACTAGTCAACATCGGTGAACATCTTCATGTTGATCGTATCTGCCATACGACTCATGCTCGACCTTTTGGTCTCTTGTGTTCGGAGGCCATGTCTGTACATGCTAGGCTCGTCAAGTCAACCTAAGTGTTTTGCGTGTGTAAATCTGGCTTACACCCGTTGTATGTGAACGTAAGAATCTATCACACCTGATCATCATGTGGTGCTTCGAAACGATGAACTTTCGCAACGGTGCACAGTTAGGGGGAACACTTTCTTGAAATTTTAATGAGGGATCATCTTATTTACTACCGTCGTTCTAAGCAAATAAGATGTATAAACATGATAAACATCACATGCAATCAAATAGTGACATGATATGGCCATCATCACTTTGCTCCTTTTGATCTCCATCTTCGGGGCTCCATGATCATCATCGTCACCGGCATGACACCGTGATCTCCATCATCATGATCTCCATCATCGTGTCTCCATGAAGTTGCCTCGCCAACTATTACTTCTACTACTACAGCTAACGGTTAGCAATAAAGTAAAGTAATTACATGACGTTTATGTTGACACGCAGGTCATAAATAAATTAAGACAACTCCTATGGCTCCTGCTGGTTGTCATACTCATCAACATGCAAGTCGTGATTCCTATTACAAGAACATGATCAATCTCATACATCACATATATCATTCATCACATCCTTTTGGCCATATCACATCACATAGCATACCCTGCAAAAACAAGTTAGACGTCCTCTAATTGTTGTTTGCATGTTTTACGTGGCTGCTATGGGTTTCTAGCAAGAACGTTTCTTACCTACGCAAGAACCACAACGTGATATGCCAATTGCTATTTACCCTTCATAAGGACCCTTTTCATCGAATCCGATCCGACTAAAGTGGGAGAGACAGACACCCGCTAGCCACCTTATGCACCTAGTGCATGTCAGTCGGTGGAACCAGTCTCACGTAAGAGTACGTGTAAGGTCGGCCCAGACCGCTTCATCCCACAATGCCACCGAATCAAGATTGGACTAGTAACGGTAAGCATATTGAACAAAATCAACGCCCACAACTACTTTGTGTTCTACTCGTGCATAGAAACTACGCAATAGACCTAGCTCATGATGCCACTATTGGGGAACGTAGCATAAATTCAAAATTTTCCTATGTGTCACCAAGATCTATCTATGGAGTCATCTAGCAACGAGGGAGGAGTGGATCTACATACCCTTGTAGATCGCGCGCGGAAGCGTTCAAGAGAACGGGGTTGATGGAGTCGTACTCGTCGTGATCCAAATCACCGATGATCCTAGCGCCGAACGGACGGCACCTCCGCGTTCAACACATGTACGGAGCAGCGACGTCTCCTCCTTCTTGATCCAGCAAGGGGGAAGGAGAGGTTGATGGAGATCCAGCAGCACGACGGCGTGGTGGTGGAAGTAGCGGGATTCCAACAGGGCTTCGCCAAGCGCTGCGGGAGGAGGAATATGTGTCATGGGAGGGAGAGGGAGGCGCCAGGACTTAGGTTTGGTTGCCCTCCCTTCCCCCCACTATATATAGGGCCAAGGGAGAGGGGGGGGGGGCGCAGTCTTGGCCCTTCCTCCAAGGAAGGGTGCGGCCAGGGAGGAGTCCCTCCTCCCCAAGGCACCTCGGAGGTGCCTTCCCCCTTTAGGACTCTTCCTTTCCCTCTTCTCTTGGCGCATGGGCCTCTTGGGGCTGGTGTCCTTGGCCCATATAGGCCAAGGCGCACCCCCTACAGCCCATGTGGCCCCCGGGGCAGGTGGCCCCACCCGGAGGACCCCCGGGACCCTTCCGGTGGTCCCGGTACAATACCGGTGACCCCGAAACTTGTCCCGATGGCCGAAATAGCACTTCCTATATATAATTCTTTACCTCCGGACCATTCCGGAACTCCTCGTGACGTCCGGGATCTCATCCGGGACTCCGAACAACTTTCGGGTTACCGCATACTAATATCTCTATAACCCTAGCGTCACCGAACCTTAAGTGTGTAGACCCTACGGGTTCGGGAGACATGCAGACATGACCGAGATGACTCTCCGGTCAATAACAAACAGTGGGATCTAGATACCCATGTTGGCTCCCACATGTTCCACGATGATCTCATCGGATGAACCACGATGTCAAGGACTTAATCAATCCCGTATACAATTCCCTTTGTCTAGCGGTACGATACTTGCCCGAGATTCGATCGTCGGTATCTCGATACCTTGTTCAATCTCGTTATCGGCAAGTCTCTTTACTCGTTCCGTAACACATCATCCTGTGATCAACTCCTTGATCACATTGTGCACATTATGATGATGTCCTACCGAGTGGGCCCAGAGATACCTCTCCGTTTACACGGAGTGAAAAATCCCAGTCTCGATTCGTGCCAACCCAACAGACACTTTCGGAGATACCTATAGTGTACCTTTATAGCCACCCAGTTACGTTGTGACGTTTGGCGCACCCAAAGCACTCCTACGGTATCCGGGAGTTGCACAATCTCATGGTCTAAGGAAATGATACTTGACATTAGAAAAGCTTTAGCATACGAACTACATGATCTTGTGCTAGGCTTAGGATTGGGTCTTTGTCCATCACATCATTCTCCTAATGATGTGATCCCGTTATCAATGACATCCAATGTCCATGGTCAGGAAACCGTAACCATCTATTGATCAACGAGCTAGTCAACTAGAGGCTTACTAGGGACATGGTGTTGTCTATGTATCCACACATGTATCTGAGTTTCCTATCAATACAATTCTAGCATGGATAATAAACGATTATCATGAACAAGGAAATATAATAATAACTAATTTATTATTGCCTCTAGGGCATATTTCCAACAGTTCTTGCCATGGGAGAAGTGCTTAGCTTTGGGTTCGATCTTGTGGTGTCCTTTCCCAGTGACAGAAGGGGCAGCAAGGCACATATTGTATCATTGCCATCGAGGATAACAAGATGGGGTTTATTTCATATTGCATGAATTTATCTCTCTACATCATGTCATCTTGGTTAAAGCGTTACTCTGTTTTTAACTTAATACTCTAGATGCATGCTGGATAGCGGTCGATGAGTGGAGTTATAGTAGTAGATGCAGAATCGTTTCGGTCTACTTGTCACGGACGTGATGCCTATATACATGATCATGCCTAGATATTCTCATAACTATGCTCAATTCTGTCAATTGCTCAACAGCAATTTGTTCACCCACCGTAGAATACTTATGCTCTTGAGAGAAGCCACTAGTGAAACCTATGGCCCCCGGGTCTATTCTCATCATATCAATCTCCATCACTTTAATCTTGCTTTGCTTTCTACTTTGCCTTTTACTTTTCACTTTGCATCTCTATACCAAAAATACCAAAAATATTATATCTATCAGATCTCACTCTCGTAAGTGACCGTGAAGGGATTGACAACCCCTAATCGTGTTGGTTGCGAGTAGCTATCGTTTTGTGCAGGTACGAGGGACTTGAGCGTGGCCTCCTACTGGATTGATACCTTGGTTCTCAAAAACTGAGGGAAATACTTACGCTACTCTGCTGCATCATCCTTTCCTCTTCGGGGAAATCCAACGCAAGCTCTAGAGGTAGCAAGAAGAATTTCTGGCGCCGTTGCCGGGGAGTCTACGCAAAAAAGTCAATATACTAAGTACCCATCACAATCCCTATCTCTCGCATTACATTAGTTGCCATTTGCCTCTCGTTTTCCTCTCCCCCACTTCACCCTTGCCATTTATTTCGCCCTCTCTTTCCCAATCTCCTTCTCTTCTCCGTTTGCCTCTTTTTCTGGCTTGCCTTTTTGTTTGCCCGTGTGTTGGATTGCTTGTTTGTCGCGATGGCTCATGATACTACCAAATTGTGTGACTTCACCAATACCACTAATAATGATTTCCTTAGCACTCCGATTGCTCCTCTTGCCAATATTGAATCTTGTGAAATCAATACTGCTTTGTTGAATCTTGTTATGAAAGATCAATTCGCCGGCCTTCCTAGTGAAGATGCCGCTACTCATCTGAATAGCTTCGTTGATTGATGTGATATGCAAAAGCAAAAAGATGTCGATAATGATGTCGTTAAATTGAAGCTATTTCCTTTTTGGCTTAGAGATCATGCTAAAGCTTGGTTTTTGTCTTTGCCTAAAAATAGTATTGATTCTTGGAACAAGTGCAAAGATGCTTTTATCTCTAAGTATTTCCCTCCCGCTAAGATCATCTCTCTTAGAAACGATATTATGAATTTTAAGCAACTTGATCATGAACATGTTGCACAAGATTGGGAGAGAATGAAATTAATGATACGTAATTGCCCTACTCATGGTTTGAACTTGTGGATGATTATACAAAATTTTTATGCCAGATTGAATTTTGCTTCTAGAAATATTTTAGATTCGGCCGCGGGAGGTACTTTTATGGAAATAACTTTAGGAGATGCTACTAAACTCCTAGATAATATTATGGTTAATTATTCTCAATGGCATACTGAAAGATCTTCTAATAAAAAAGTGCATGCGATAGAAGAAATCAATGTGTTGAGTGGAAAGATGGATGAACTTATGAAATTATTTGCTACTAAGAGTGTTTCTTCTGATCCTAATGATATGCCTTTGTCTACTTTGATTGAGAATAACAATGAATCTACGGATGTGAATTTTGTTGGTAGAAATAATTTTGGTAACAATGCTTATAGAGGGAATTTTAATCCTAGGCCATATCCTAGTAATCCTTATAATAATTATGGGAATTCCTACAACAACTCTTATGGAAATTATAATAAGATGGCCTCTGAATTTGAGAATAGTGTTAAAGAGTTTATGAATTCACAAAAGAATTTTAATGCTCTGCTTGAAGAGAAATTGCTTAAAGTTGATGATTTGGCTAGGAAAGTTGATTGAATTTCTCTTGAGGTTGATTCTTTAAAGCTTAGATCTATTCCTCCTAAGCATGATATCAATGAGTCTCTCAAAGCCATGAGAATTTCCATTGATGAGTGCAAGGAAATAACCGCTAGGATGCGTGCTTCCAAAGATGCCTTTATTAAAGCGTGTTCTTCCAATTCCTATGAAAATCAAGATGAAGATCTAAAAGTTATTGATGTGTCTCCTATCAAATCTTTGTTTTGCAATATGAATCTTGATGAAACTGAATATGATCTTCCTTTACCTAGAAGGCGTTCTAAAAATTCAGAGTATTTAGATCTTTATGATGAAATTGATGAAAGTGGGATTGAAAGAAATGAAAATCTAGATGTTGCTAAACCCACTATATTGGATTTCAAGGAATTTAATTATGAAAGTTGCTCTTTAATTGATTGTATTTCCTTGTTGCAGTCCGTGCTAAATTCTCCACATGCTTATAGTTAAAAGAAAGCCTTCACCGAACATATTGTTGATGCCTTGATGCAATCTTATGAAGAAAAACTTGAGTTGAAAGTTTCTATCCCTAGAAAACTATATGATGAGTGGGAACCAACTATTAAAATTAAAGTTAAAGATCATGAGTTTTATGCTTTGTGTGATTTGGGTGCTAGCGTCTCCACTATCCCCAAAACTTTGTGTGATTTGCTAGATTTCCGCGATTTTGATGATTGCTCTCTAAACTTGCATCTTGCGGATTCTACTATTGAGAAACCTATGGGAAGGATTAATGATGTTCTTATTGTTTCAAATAGGAATTATGTGCCCGTAGATTTCATTGTTCTTGATATAGATTGCAATCCTTCTTGCCCTATTATTCTTGGTAGACCTTTCCTTAGAAAGGTTGGTGCGATTATTGATATGAAGGAAGGGAATATTAGATTTAAATTTGCATTAAAAAAGGTCATGGAACACTTTCCAAGAAATAAAATAAAATTGCCATATGAAACTATCATGAGAGACACTTATGGATTGCCTACCAAAGATGGCAATTCCTAGATCTATCCTCGCTTTTATGCCTAGCTAGGGGCGTTAAACGATAGCGCTTGTTGGGAGACAACCCAATTTTATTTTTATCCTTGCTTTTTGCTCCTGTTTAGTAATAAATAAATTATTTAGCCTCTGTTTTGGTTGTTTTTTTGTGCTTAATTAGTGTTTGTGCCAAGTAGAACCGTTGGGAATACTTGGGGAAAGTCTTGTTGAACTTGCTGTAAAAAACAGAAACTTTAGCGCTCACGCGAACTGCTGTAATTTTTATTTGGAGAGTGCTATTTAGTTAATTATTATTGCAGATGATTAATAGATAAATTCCTCACGTCCAACAATTTATTTTAGAATTTTTGGGGTTCCAGATCTTGCGCTAGCTACAGATTACTACAGACTGTTCTGTTTTTGACAGATTCTGTTTTTCGTGTGTTGTTTTCTTATTTTGATGAATCTATGGCTAGTAAAATAGTTTATAATCCATAGAGAAGTTGGAATACAGTAGGTTTAACACCAATATAAATAAAGAATGAGTTAATTACAGTACCTTGAAGTGGTCTTTTGTTTTCTTTCGCTAACGGAGCTCACGAGTTTTCTACCTTAAGTTTTGTGTTGTGAAGTTTTCAAGTTTTGGGTAAGGATTTGATGGATTATGGAACAAGGAGTGGCAAGAGCCTAAGCTTGGGGATGCCCATGGCACCCCCAAGATAATCTAAGGACACCTAAAAGCCAAAGCTTGGGGATGCCCCGGAAGGCATCCCCTCTTTCGTCTACTTCTATCGGTAACTTTACTTGGAGCTATATTTTTATTCACCACAAGATATGTGTTTTGCTTGGAGCATCTTGTATTATTTGTGTCTTTGTTTGTTAGTGTGCCACAATCATCCTTGCTGTACACACCTTTTGAGAGAGCCATACATGAATTATAATTTGATAGAATGCTCTGTGTGCTTCACTTATATCTTTTGAGCTATGTAGTTTTGCTCCATGTGCTTCACTTATATCTTTTGAGCGTTATAAATTTTGCTCTATGTGCTTCAATTATATCTTTTGAGCTAAGTAGTTTTTCTCTATGTGCTTCACTTATATCTTTTGAGCGCTATAATTTTGCTCTATGTGCTTCACTTAGATCTTTTAGAGCACGGTGGTGGATTTGTTTTAAAGAAACTATTGATCTCTCATGCTTCACTTAAATTATTTTGAGAGTCTCTTAATAGCATGGTAATTTGCTTAATAATAATATGCTTGGTATTCAAGATTTGTGAAACTTTCTTTTGAGTGTGTTGAATACTAAGAAAAGATTGAAGCATGATAATTGTTTTGAGATATGGAGGTGATAATATTAAAGTCATGCTAGTTGAGTAGTTGTGAATTTAAAGAATACTTGTGTTGAAGCTTGTGATTCTCGTAGCATGCACGTATGGTGAACCGTTATGTGATGAAGTCGGAGCATGATTTATTTATTGATTGTCTTCCTTATGAGTGGCGGTCGGGGACGAGCGATGGTCTTTTCCTACCAATCTATCCCCCTAGGAGCATGCGCGTAATACTTTGCTTTGATAACTTGTAGATTTTTGCAATAAGTATATGAGTTCTTTATGACTAATGTTGAGTCCATGGATTATACGCACTCTCACCCTTCCACCTTTGCTAGCCTCTCTAATACCGCGCACCTTTCGCCGGTATCATACACCCACCATATACCTTCCTCAAAACAGCCACCATACCTACCTATTATGGAATTTCCATAGCCATTCTGAGATATATTGCCATGCAACTTTCCACCGTTCCGTTTATTATGACACACTCCATCATTGTCATAATGCATATCCCGGTACACCGCCAGAGGCATTCATATATAGTCATATTTTGTTCTAAGTATCAAGTTGTAATTGGTGAGTTGTAAGAAAAATAAAAGTGTGATGATCATCATTATTAGAGCATTGTCCCAGTGAGGAAAGGATGATGGAGACTATGATTCCCCCACAAGTCAGGATGAGACTCCGGACGAAAAATAAATAAAAGAGGCCAAAGAAGCCCCAAAAAAAGAGAAAGAAAAGAGGCCATAAAAAAGAGAAAAGGCCCAAATAAAAAAATGAGAGAAAAAGAGAGAAGGGACAATGTTACTATCCTTTTACCACACTTGTGCTTCAATGTAGCACCATGATCTTCATAATAGAGAGTCTCTCATGTTATCACTTTCATATACTAGTGGGAATCTTTCATTATAGAACTTGGCTTGTATATTCCAATGATGGGCTTCCTCAAATTGCCGTAGGTCTTCATGAGCAAGCAACTTGGATGCACACCCACTTAGTTTCTTTTTGAGCTTTCATATATTTATAGCTCTAGTGCACCCGTTGCATGGCAATCCCTACTCACTCACATTGATATCTATTGATGGGCATCTCCATAGCCCGTTGATACGCCTAGTTGATGTGAGACTATCTTCCCCTCTTTTTGTCTTCTCCACAACCACCATTCTATTCCACATATAGTGCTATATCCATGGCTCACGCTCATGTATTGCGTGAAGATTGAAAAAGTTTTGAGGATGTCAAAAGTATGAAACAATTGCTTGGCTTGTCATTGGGGTTGTGCATGATTTAAATATTTTGTGTGGTGAAGATAGAGCATAGCCAGACTATATGATTTTGTAGGGATAACTTTCTTTAGCCATGTTATTTTGAGAAGACATAATTGCTTTGTTAGTATGCTTGAAGTATTATTATTTTTATGTCAATATAAACTTTTGTCTTGAATCTTTCTAATCTGAATATTCATATCACAATTAAGAAGATTTGCATTGAAATTATGCCAAGTAGCACTCCGCATCAAAAATTCTCTTTTTATCATTTACCGACTCGAGGACGAGCAGGAATTAAGCTTGGGGATGCCTGATACGTCTCCAACATATCTATAATTTTTGATTGCTCCATGCTATATTATCTACTGTTTTGGACTATATTGGGCTCTATTTTCCACTTTTATATTATTTTTGGGACTAACCTATTAACCGGAGGCCCAGCCCAGAATTGCTGTTTTTTGCCTATTTCAGTGTTTCGAAGAAATGGAATATCAAACGGAGTCCAAACAGAATGAAACCTTTGGGAACGTGATTTTCTCAGCGAATGTGATCCAGGAGACTTGGACCCTACGCCAAGGCATCAGAGAGGCGGTCACGAGGGTGGGGGGCGCCCCCCCTTAGGGCGCGCCCCCCTGCCTCGTGGGCCCCTCGGAGCTCCACCGACGTACTTCTTCCTCCTATATATACCTACGTACCCCAAACGATCAGAATAGGAGCCAAAAACCTAATTCCACCGCCGCAACTTTCTCTATCCACGAGATCCCATCTTGGGGCCTGTTCCGGAGCTCCGCCGGAGAGGGCCGTCATCATGGAGGGCTTCTACATCATCATAGCCTCTCCGATGAAGTGTGAGTAGTTTACCTCAGACCTTCGGGTCCATAGTTAGTAGCTAGATGGCTTCTTCTCTCTTTTTGGATTTCAATACAAAGTTCTCCTCCTCTCTCGTGGAGATCTATTCGATGTAATCTTCTTTTTGCGGTGTGTTTGTTGAGACCGATGAATTGTGGGTTTATGATCAAGTCTATCTATGAATAATATTTGAATCTTCTCTGAATTCTTTTATGTATGATTGGTTATCTTTGCAAGTCTCTTCGAATTATCCGTTTGGTTTGGCCAACTAGATTGGTAGTTCTTTCCATGGGAGAAGTCCTTAGCTTTGGGTTCGATCTTGCGGTGTCCTTTCCCAGTGACAGAAGGGGCAGCATGGCACGTATTGTATCGTTGCTATCGAGGATAACAAGATGGGGTTTATTTCATATTGCATGAATTTATCTCTCTACATCATGTCATCTTGGTTAAAGCGTTACTCTGTTTTTAACTTAATACTCTAGATGCATGCTGGATAACGGTCGATGAGTGGAGTAATAGTAGTAGATGCAGAATCGTTTTGGTCTACTTTTCACGGACGTGATGCTTATATACATGATCATGCCTAGATATTCTCATAACTATGCTCAATTCTGTGAATTGCTCAACAGTAATTTGTTCACCCACCGTAGAATACTTATGCTCTTGAGAGAAGCCACTAGTGAAACCTATGGTCCCCGGGTCTATTCTCATCATACCAATCTCCATCACTTTAATCTTGCTTTGCTTTCTACTTTGCCTTTTACTTTTCACTTTGCATCTCTATACCAAAAATACCAAAAATATTATATCTATCAGATCTCACTCTCGTAAGTGACCGTGAAGGGATTGACAACCCCTAATCGCGTTGGTTGCGAGTAGCTATCGTTTTGTGCGGGTACGAGGGACTTGAGCGTGGCCTCCTACTGGATTGATACCTTGGTTCTCAAAAACTGAGGGAAATACTTACGCTACTCTGCTGCATCATCCTTTCCTCTTCGGGGAAATCCAACGCAAGCTCAAGGGGTAGCATACATCAAAGGTACAAGAAGTTTCCTTGGTCATGCCGGTTTTTATAGGAGGTTCATTAAGGACTTCTCAAAAATTTCTCGGCCTCTGACTAATTTATTACAAAAAGATATACTGTTCGTCTTTGATGATGATTGTGTAGAAGCATTTGAAATACTTAAGAAAGCATTGATCTCTGCACCTATTGTTCAACCACCTGATTGGAATTTACCTTCTGAAATTATGTGTGATGCTAGTGATTACGCTATGGGTGCTGTTCTAGGGCAAAGAGTTGATAAGAAATTAAATGTTATTCAATTTGCTAGTAAAACTCTATACAATGCCCAGAGAAATTATGCTACTACCGGAAAAGAATTCTTAGCAGTTGTATTTGCTTGTGATAAGTTCAGACCTTATATTGTTGATTCTAAAGTAACTATTCACACGGATCATGCTGCTATTAAATATCTTATGGAAAAGAAAGATGCTAAACCTAGACTTATTAGATGGGTTCTCTTGCTACAAGAATTTGATTTGCATATTATTGATAGAAAGGGAGCTCAGAACCGAGTTGCAGATAACTTGTCTAGGTTGGAAAATGTTCTCGATGACCCACTACCTATTAATGACAGCTTTCCCGATGAACAATTAAATGTCATAAATGCTTCTCATACTGCTCCATGGTATGCTGATTATGCTAATTACATTGTTGCTAATTTTTTACCACCTAGTTTCACATACCAGCAAAAGAAAAAGTTTTTCTATGATTTACGACATTACTTCTGGGATGACCCACACCATTATAAAGGAGTAGATGGTGTTATTAGACGTTGTGTACCTAAGCATGAACAGGAACATATCCTACGCAAGTGTCACTCCGAAGCTTATGGAGGACACCACGCCGGAGATAGAACTGCACATAAGGTATTGCAATCCGGTTTTTATTGGCCTACTCTCTTCAAGGATGCCCGTAAGTTTTTTTTATCTTGTGATGAATGTCAAAGAATTGGTAATATTAGTAGACGTCAAGAAATGCCTATGAATTATTCACTTGTTATTGAACCATTTGATGTTTGGGGCTTTGATTATATGGGACCGTTTCCTGCCTCTAATGGATATACACATATTTTAGTTGCTGTTGATTACATTACTAAGTGGGTAGAAGCTATTCCAACTAGTAGTGCTGATAATAACACCTCCATTAAGATGCTTAAAGAAGTTATTTTTCCGAGGTTTGGAGTCCCTAGATATTTAATGACTAATGGTGGTTCACATTTTATTCATAGTGCTTTCCGTAAAATGCTTGCTAAGTATGATGTTAACCATAGAATTGCATCTCCTTATCACCCACAGTCTAGTGGTCAAGTAGAATTGACTAATAGAGAACTCAAATTAATATTGCAAAAGACTGTTAATAGATCTAGAAAGAATTGGTCCAAGAAACTTGATGATGCATTATGGGCCTATAGAGCTGCATAATCCTATGGGTATGTCTCCGTATAAAATGGTTTATGGAAAAGCATGTCACTTACCTCTCGAACTAGAACATAAGGCTTATTGGGCTATTAAAGAGCTCAATTATGATTTCAAACTTGCCGGTGAGAAGAGGTTATTTGACATTAGCTCACTTGATGAATGGAGAACCCAAGCCTATGAGAATGCCAAATTGTCTAAAGAAAATGTTAAAAGATGGCATGACAAAAGAATACAAAAGCGCGAGTTTAATGTAGGTGATTATGTATTGCTATACAACTCTCGTTTAAGATTTTTTGCAGGAAAGCTTCTCTCTAAATGGGAAGGTCCTTACGTTATCGAGGAGGTCTATCGTTCCGGTGCCATAAAAATCAACAACTTCGAAGGCATAAATCTGTCAAAGAATCAAGCATTATATCTCAGCTAATCCTATAAATGTTGAAACCAATGTTATTGAAACCATAACCCCGGAGGAATACATAAGGGGCACTTTCCGAAACGTTTCAGACTCCAAAAAGGAATAGGTATGTGGTACGGTAAGTAAACCGACTCCAAAACAGTTCTAATGGCAATTTTTCTCCATTTTGGAATATTTAGAAAAATAGAAAAATAAGAAGCAGTCCGGGAAGGACACGAGGGCTCCATGAGGGTGGAAGGCGCGCCCCCCTACCTCGTGGGCACCTTGTGCGCTCTCCGGACTCTGTTTTCTTGCACGATACGTATTTTGGTCGGTAAAAATTCATTATATAATCTCCCGAAAATTTCCTATATCACGCAAATATCTCTTGTTTTTGTTTCGAGCTATTTCTGCTGCAGATTTAGAGCAAGATGTCTTCTCAAGAGTCGGTCGGGAAGAGCCGGGTGTCTCATCCGACACCGGGACCAAGATCAAACAGTGATGCTGGCCACTTTGGGCCATCAACGGAAGAAGAGATGGAGGCCGATTTGAAAAGGATAGATGCCATGGAAGAGGATCAAGAAGTTACTTCTCGTTTCTGATCTGGATTCACGATGGGGGAACTACAGAGCTCGACCATTCCAAACTCGGTCATTCCTTCTAATGTTAGATTTCTTTCTTATGAAAATATCAAACAGAGTGTTACTTGTTCTCCCGCAGCTATGCAACATCCATGGGTGAAAGGAGCTTTAGTCGTCACGGGCAAGCTTCGAAAGGAAATGATGGGCCTCAAGCAGCAAGTCAATAAACTTGAGGAAGAGAATCGTATCCTGAGGGGCATCGTCGCCAAGAATATCACCTCACCACCTACGAAGAGGGAGACATACTCACATGGGTATGGGCACTCCCCTTGGCAACTGCCAAGCTTGGGGGAGGTGCCCCGGTATCGTATCACCATCACACTCCTATCTTTACCATTTTTTCTTACTTAAATCCTTTTAGTAATATTTTAATCTAGTAAAATAAAGCTTTAGTATGATCTAGTTCTGAGTTTTGCTTTATGACCCCTTTATGTAATCGAGTTCGTGAGCTATATAATAAAGATTAGTGTTGAGTCAAGGGCTTGATTATTTTGCCATGATCTCGAGTGAATAAAAGAAAAGAGAAAAAGAATAAAAAGAAATAAAGAGATCATATTGATCTTATGGAGAGTAATGACTTCACATATAAATAGTATGATAAATAAAAGTTGTTGAGAGTTGACAAACATAGTTTTGGTCATCGTTGCAATTAATAGGAAGTAATAAATAAAGAGAGGTCTTCACATATAAATATACTATCTTGGACATCTTTCATGATTGTGAGCACTCATTAAAATATGACATGCTAAAGAGTTGACATTGGACAAGGAAGACAACATAATGGGTTATGTTTTCTTACATCTGAGATAAATTATATTGTCATGGATCATCCAACATGCTTGAGCTTGCCTTTCCCCCTCATGCTAGCCAAATTCTTTGCACCAAGTAGATATACTACTTGTGCTTCCAAATACCCTTAAACCCAGTTTTGCCACGAGAGTCCACCATATCTACCTATGGATTGAGTAAGATCCTTCAAGTAAGTTGTCATCGGTGCAAGCAATAAAAATTACGCTCTAAATATGTATGACTTATTGGTGTGGGAGAAAATAAGCTTTATACGATCTTGTGATGTGGAAGAAATAAAAGCGATGGACTGCATAATAAAGGTCCATATCACAAGTGGCAATATAAAGTGACGTTCTTTCGCATTAAGATTTTGTGCATCCAACCATAAAAGCGCATGACAACCTCTGCTTCCCCCTGCGAAGGGCCTATCTTTTACTTTTATCTCCTACCTTACATAAGAGTCATGGTGATCTTCACCTTTCCTTTTTACATTTTATCTTTTGGCAAGCACAATATGTTGGAAGATCCTGGTATATATGGCTAATTGGATGTGAGTTTTCATGAACTATTATTGTTGACATTACCCTTGAGGTAAAACGTTGGGAGGCAAAACTATAAGCCCCTATCTTTCTCTGTGTCCGATTAAAACTCCATACCCATAAGTATTACTTGAGTGTTAGCAATTGTGAAAGACTATATGATAGTTGAGTATGTGGACTTGCTGAAAAGCTCTTATATTGACTCTTTCCTATGTTATGATAAATTGCAATTGCTTCAATGACTGAGATTATAGTTTGTTAGTTTTCAATGAAGTTTATGATTCATACTTGAAATTGTGATTGAATTGTTACTCTAGCATACGAGATCATATGACAAGAATTATATAAGCTGCTGTTCTAAGAATGATCATGAGGCCCTCATGTCTGTATTTTATTTTTATCGACACCTCTATCTCTAAACATGTGGACATATTTTTCGATTTCGGCTTTTGCTTGAGGATAAGTGAGGTCTAAGCTTGGGGGAGTTGATACGTCCATTTTGCATCATGCTTTTATATCAATATTTATTGCATTATGGGCTGTTATTACACATTATGTCACGATACTTATGCCTATTCTCTCTTATTTTACAAGGTTTACATAAAGCGGGAGAATGCCGACAACTGAGATTCTGGGTTGGAAAAGGAGCAAACATTAGAGACCTATTCTGCACAGCTCCAAAAGTCCTGAAACTTAACGGAAGTTATTTTCAGAATATATAAAAAATACTGAGCGCAAGAAGTACCAGAGGGGGGCCACTCACCAGCCACGAGGGTGGGGGGCGCGCCCTACCCCCTGGGCGCGCCCCTGCCTCGTGGGCCCCCTGGTGGCCCTCCGATGCCCATCTTCTGCTATATGGAGTCTTTCGTTGAGAAAAAATAATCATAAGCAAGCTTTCGGGACGAGACCCCGCCGCCACGAGGCGGAACCTTGGCGGAATCAATCTAGGGCTCTGGTGGAGCTGTTCTGCCGAGGACACTTCCCTCTGGGAGGGGGAAATCATCGCCATCGTCATCACCAACGCTCCTCTCATTAGAAGGGGCCCAATCTCCATCAACATATTCACCAGCACCATCTCCTCTCAAACCCTAGTTCATCTCTTGTAACCAATTATTGTCTCTAAGTCTGGGATTGGTACCTGTGGGTTGCTAGTAGTGCTGATTACTCCTTGTAGTTGATGCTAGTTGGTTTATTTGGTGGAAGATAATATGTTCAGATCCTATATGCATATTAATACCCCTCTTATTGTGAACATGAATATGCTTTGTGAGTAGTTACGTTTGTTCCTGAGGACATGGGAGAAGTCTTGCTATTAGTAGTCATGTGAATTTGGTATTCGTTCGATATTTTGATGAGATGTATGTTGTCTTTCCTCTAATGGTGTTATGTGAACGTCGACTACATGACACTTCACCATTATTTGGGCCTAGAGGAAGGCATTGGGAAGTAATAAGTAGATGATGGGTTGCTAGAGTGACAGAAGCTTAAACCCTAGTTTACGCGTTGCTTCGTAAGGGGCTGATTTGGATCCATATGTTTCATGCTATGGTTAGGTTTACCTTAATACTTCTGTTGTAGTTGCGGATGCTTGCAATAGGGGTTAATCATAATTGGGATGCTTGTCCAAGTAAGGACAGTACCCAAGCACCGGTCCACCCACATATCAAATTATCAAAGTACCGAACGCGAATCATATGAACGTGATGAAAACTAGCTTGACGATAATTCGCATGTGTCGTCGGGAGCGCTTTTCTCTATATAAGAATTTGGCCAGGCTTGTCCTTTGCTACAAAAAGGATTGGTCCACCTTGCTGCACTTTATTTACTTTTGTTACTTGTTGCTCGTTACAAATTATCTTATCACAAAACTATCTGTCACCTATAATTTTAGTGCTTGCAGAGAATACCTTGCTGAAAACCGCTTATCATTTCCTTCTGCTCCTCGTTGGGTTCGACACTCTTACTTATTGAAAGGACTACGATAGACCCCCTATGCTTGTGGGTCATCAAGATCCGCTTCACATTTAGTGTAAAATTTTGACCATAGGTTTACTTAAGAAAATGTCAATGCATGTCACCAAAAATTATACCATTGTAAATTATGTTCAAATACGAATCCAACGATATAATTTTTAGTGACATGCATTAACATTTTGTTAGTTAAATCTATGATCAAAATTTGATACTACAAAATATGAAGGTGACTAGTAAACTGATAACCCACAAGTATAGGGGATCTATCGTAGTACTTTCAATAAGTAAGAGTGTCGAACCCAACGAGGAGCAGAAGGAAATGATAAGCGGTTTTCAGCAAGGTATTCTCTGCAAGTACTGAAATAAGTGGTAACAGATAGTTTTGTGATAGGATAAATTGTAACGAGCAACAAGTAACAAAAGTAAATAAAGTACAGCAGGGGGGCCCAATCCTTTTGTAGCAAAGGACAAGCCGGAACAAACTCTTATAATAGGAAAAGCGCTCCCGAGGACACATGGGAATATCATCAAGCTAGTTTTCATCACGTTCATATGATTCGCGTTCGATACTTTGATAATTTGATATGTGGGTGGACCGGTGCTTGGGTGCTATTCTTACTTGAACAAGCATCCCACTTATGATTAACCTCTATTGGAAGCATCCACAACTACAACAAAAGTATTAAGGTAAACCTAACCATAGCATGAAACATATGGATCCAAATCAGCCCCTTACGAAGCAACACATAAACTAGGGTTTAAGCTTCTGTCACTCTAGCAACCCATCATCTACTTATTACTTCCCAATGCCTTCCTCTAGGCCCAAATAATGGTGAAGTTTTATGTAGTCAACGTTCACATAACACCACTAGAGGCTAGACAACATACATCTTATCAAAATATCAAACGAATACCAAATTCACATAACTACTCATAGCAAGACTTCTCCCTTGTCCTCAGGAATGAACGTAATTACTCACAAAGATATTCATGTTCATAATCAGAGTGGTAATAATATGCATATAGGATCTGAACATATGATCTTCCACCAATTAAACCAACTAGCATCAACTACAAGGAGTAATGAACACTACTAGCAACCTACTAGCACCAATCCCGGACTTTGAGACAAGAATTGGATACAAGAGATGAACTAGGGTTTGGAGATGAGATGGTGCTGGTGAAGATGTTGATGGAGATTGCCCTCTCCCGATGAGAGGAGCGTTGGTGATGACGATGGGTGATGATTTCCCCCTCCGGGAGGGAAGTTTCCCCGGCAGAACAGCTCTATCGGAGCTCTAGATTGGATCCGCCA
Source organism: Triticum urartu (assembly GCF_056163025.1). Taxonomy (NCBI): domain Eukaryota; kingdom Viridiplantae; phylum Streptophyta; class Magnoliopsida; order Poales; family Poaceae; genus Triticum; species Triticum urartu. The sequence goes on from NC_141875.1 coordinate 485,800,882, forward strand.
AGGTTCCGCCTCGTGGCGGCGGAGTCTCATCCCAAAAAGTTCCTTCCTATTTTTTTCTCATCGAAAGACCTCATATAGGAGAAGATGGACGTCGGAGAGCCACCAGGGGGCCCATGAGGTAGGGGGGCGCGCCCTAGGGGGGGCGCCCCCCACCCTCATGAGAAGGGTGTGGGCCCCCTGGCCTTCATCTTTTGCGAGGATTTTTCTTTATTTATTTTAAGATGTTCCGTGGAGTTTCAGGACTTTTGGAGTTGCGCATAATAGGTCTCTAATATTTGCTCCTTTTCCAGCCCAGAATTCCAGCAGCCGGCATTCTCCCTCTTTATGTAAACCTTGTAAAATAAGGGAGAATAGCTATAAGTATTGTGACATAAAGTGAAATAATAGTCCATAATGCAATAAATATCGATATAAAAGCATGATGCAAAATGGACGTATCATAAACCAGGGCGGGCGTAGTACTTGCTCTTAGGCTAACCATAGTGTTACTAGTCTAAGTTACTTCCCACTATGACTAGCTTGGCTACAACAACAAAAAATGATGCAGATGATCACGTGAGAAAAAAATACTAAAAGCATTTCTTTCAGTATAGTGCCTAGATGCAGTTTGAACACTACATTTGTCATCGTAACTTGGGAAAATTACGAAAAAATTGAGCTCCATTGTGGTTCACATTTAATAGGAAAGGAGTTTCACCTCGATGAGTAGCTTCTTCATGCACGGAAAGCATCTAAGGAATCCAACAACTTGATCTAGATTGGGACCAATAGATTTTATTGCCAAGATCTTCACTGTGCGCACAGACTGGGTTAAGCTTGTGGGAATCATTTTCTGGATGATAGTAGAACATACATCAAGATTTTTTTTAAATGTGAATTTTCAGAAGAAGAAGAATGAGAATAAGAGTTTTGTACCTGAACGATCATGGATCCAATAACAAGTTCGGATAATTTGGCAGACAAGTAGGCCAACACTGTCAATTTTGGCGTGTCAATGACCCTGATTTTTGTTGGACCTTTGATAACCCACAAGTATAGGGGATCGCAACAGTTTTCGAGGGTAGAGTATTCAACCCAAATTTATTGATTCGACACAATTGGAGCCAAAGAATATTCTCAAGTATTAACAGTTGAGTTGTCAATTCAACCACACCTAAAAGACTTAATATCTGTAGCAAAGTATTTAGTAGCAAAGTAATATGGAAGTAACGGTAACGGTGGCAAAAGTAACAGTAGCAGTTTTGTAGTGATTGTAATAGTAGCAACGGAAAAGTAACTAAGCAAAGATCAATATGTGAAAAGCTCATAGGCAATGGATCAGTGATGGATAATTATGTCAGATGCGATTCCTCATGCAACAGTTATAACATAGGATGACACAGAACTAGCTCCAGTTCATCAATGTAATATAGGCATGTATTGCGAATATAGTCATACGTGCTTATGGAAAAGAACTTGCATGACATCTTTTGGCCTACCCTCCCATGGCAGCGGGGTCCTATCAAAAACTAAGGGATATTAAGGCCTCCTTTTAATAGAGTACCAGAACAAAGCATTAGCACTTAGTGAATACATGAACTCCTCAAACTATAGTCATCACCGGGAGTGGTCCCGATTATTGTCACTTCGGGGTTACCGGATCATAACACATAGTAGGTGACTATTGACTTGCAAAATAGGATCAAGAACTCACATATATTCATGAAAACATAATAGGTTCAGATCTGAAATCATGGCACTCGGGCCCTAGTGACAAGCATTAAGCACGGCAAAGTCATAGCAACATCAATCTCAGAACATAGTGGATACTAGGGATCAAACCCTAACAAAACTAACTCGATTACATGATAAATCTCATCCAACCCATCACCGTCCAGCAAGCCTACGATGGAATTACTCACGCACGGCGGTTAGCATCATGAAATTGGTGACAGAGGAAGGTTGATGATGACGATGGCGACGGATTCCCCTCTCCGGAGCCCCGAACGGACTCCAGATCAGCCCTCCCGAGAGATATTAGGGCTTGATGGCGGCTCCGTATCGTAAAACACGATGAATCCTTCTCCCTGATTTTTTTCTCCCCTTACGTGAATATATAGAGTTGGAGTTGAGGTCAGTGGAGTCTCAGGGGGCCCACGAGACAGGGGGCGTGCCCCAGGGGGTGGGCGCACCCCCACCCTCGTGGACAGGGTGTGAGCCCCCTGGTGTTGATTCTTTCGCCAGTATTTTTTATATATTCCAAAAATATTCTCCGTGAAGTTTCAGGTCATTCCGTGAACTTTTATTTCTGCACAAAAATAACACCATGGCAATTCTGCTTAAAACAGCGCCAGTCCGGGTTAGTTCCATTCAAATCATGCAAGTTAGAGTCCAAAACAAGGTCAAAAGTGTTTGGAAAAGTAGATACGATGGAGACATATCAACTCCCCCAAGCTTAAACCCTTGCTTGTCCTCAAGCAATTCAGTTGACAAACTGAAAGCGATAAAGAAAAACTTTTACAAACTCTGTTTGATCTTGTTTTTGTAAATATGTAAAGCTAGCATTCAAGTTTTCAGCAAATATTATGAACTAACCATATTCACAATAACATTTAGGTCTCATGTTTACTCATATCAATGGCATAATCAACTAGTGAGCAATAATAGTAAACCTCGGATGACAACACTTTCTCAAAACAATCATAATATGATATAACAAGATGGTATCTCGCTAGCCCTTTCTGAGACCGCAAAACATAAATGCAAAACACCTTTGAAGTTCAAGGACTGACTAAACATTGTAATTCATGGTAAAAGAGATCCAGTCATACTCAATGTAAAATAATAGTAATACATGCAAATGACAGCGGTGCTCTCCAACTGGTGCTTTTTGATAAGAGGGTGATGACTCAACATAAAAGTAAATAGATAGGCCCTTCTCAGAGGGTAGCAGGGATTTGTAGAGGTACCAGAGCTCGATTTTGAAATAGAGATGAATATTATTTTGAGTGGTATACTTTCATTGTCAACATAACAACCGAGAGATCTCGATATCTTCCATGCTACACACATTATAGGCGGTTCCCAAACAGAATGGTAAAGTTTATACCCCCCCTACCACAAACAAACATCAATCCATGGCTTGTCCGAAACAACGGGTGCCTCCAACTAACAAAAATCCTGGGGGAGTTTTGTTTGCAATTATTTTAATTTAAGCATGGGACTGGGCATCCCGGTAGCCATTTTCTCGTGAATGAGGAGCGGAGTCCACTCCTATTGAGAATAACCCACCTAACATGGAAGATATAGACAACCCTAGTTGATACATGAGCTATTCGAGCATACAAAACAGAATTTCATTTGAAGGTTTAGAGTTTGGCACATAAAAATTACTTGGAACGACAGGTAGGTGTCGGTGTACTAGAGTAGGGGTACCCTAGTATCCCGAACTTGTGCACGGACAGTCGCAGCATCCCGCGGCAAGGCTTGCCGGGTGACCGCCAAGGTCCTCCGTGGTTCCTTTGGAGCCATTCAAGAACAAAGTGTCCAAGCCAAGAAGACAAGACCCCGGCAAGAGGAGCTTGCCGGGAAGGCTAGCAAAAGCATCCAAAGACCCCGGCAAGAGGAGCTTGCCGGGAAGGCCGCCTAAGGCATTGCAAGGAACTTGCCGCGGCGCACCATGCGCCCCGGCAAGGCCGGGTGAGCGACAAGCTCCCGGACGCGACAAGACAACGACAGCGGCAAGGCGCTTGCCGTGGCAAGCCACCTCCCTGGGCCCGCGCTCCAGCACATCCACCAACGTGTCGCTCTGGGGCCATTCCAGGCGTACGTGGCGGGAGGCTGTGCAGCCAGCGGCGTGCGGTGGCAAGCGGCGCTGACAAGATCGCCATCGTGGCGAACGGTGGCGTCCCTGGCGGTCCCTTTTCGCACTGTTTAGGCGACACAGACAAGCATTTAAGGCCCTTGTCCCCTGCCGTCAGGGTTAGGTATGATACACTGTAACAGGTAGCTGTGCCTACCACAGCACCTTTCCATTTTTGCCCTTTACCTCCGTTGCCACCTGTCGGTAACCCCTTGAGCATATAAAAGGAGGCCCGTGTGCAACGTGGAGGGGGGTTAGCTAGTTCGAACTCTCACGCTCGGTCTTGTTAGCTGCGGGTGTGCACTGTAGCACTCCGCGCTCCCGAGCAAGAAATCAATACAAACCACAAAGCAGGAGTAGGGTTTTACGCATCCGTGTGGCCCGAACCTGGGTAAATCGCTCGCGTGCATCACCTCGATCCGCTCTTTGCACAATCTCCGCCCCCGCTGAACCGAAAGGGACCCGGTCCGCCGGTCCCATAAGTGCCCGTGGACCAGTACCCCGGCATCTTTGGCGCGCCAGGTAGGGGGCGTCGAAGTTGTGTGAACCAGATCCGGCGTTCTCGCGAGCTAGATCTTCATCATCTTCATCAACATGCCGCCGAAGAAGAAGGTTTCGGAGGCGGCAGCTCCGTCCGTGCCTTACCCACCACCGCCGGGACAAACGGCTGATGGGGCGGGTGCCGGCGGAAGAACGGGCGTGGACGAGGGAGCTCACGGTGCTGCCAGGTCCAAGGGCGAGGCTGCGCTGCCCATCGGCAGCGTAGCCGACTCCCACAACGACCGGGCACACTCCAAGACCTCGGCGTCCGTACATGCACCGCGCCTGTCTCAGGAGGCGCGGGACCGGCAGCGTCATGGTACTCACAGTACCATGCGTTTGCTAGACCAAGATCGGGCTGGTGGATCTCGGAGCGCTTGGGACCACCATGCACGCCAACATGCTGACACGAGCGAGGCACGGTCGCCTGGACAGGATATTGCTCCTTCTAACGTGGTTAGAAGTCCGAGCATATCCCGCTCCTCGCACCGTTCGCCACCACCGCCCGCCACTGCAGCCGAAGCTTTGGCGCGAGCTCAGCTGCTCCTAGACTACCCTCCAACGGCGGACAAGATCGACGATTGGAGGGCAACCATCCAGAGTCTCATCGGCTTCGCCAATGGCGACACTCCACGGCAACCGAGCACGTCGCAGCCGCGGCAAGCCAGCCAGGCGGGCGCCGGCGGAGACGACAAGACTGGTGGGGGTGCAACTACTGTGCACTCTCCGCCCCGAAGGCCGAGATCGCCGACTCGCCGGATCCACCTCGATAGCGACTCCACCGCGTCGTCAGATCCGCGAGTTCGTCGCGATCAGCGCCAAGTTCTTCAAGAACGTCAACAAGAAGACGCTCGTACTCGCATCGAGCGCCAAAGGGAAGCGCGACGTCAATCAGACCAACGCGTTGGGCCCTCTATCGACATGCATGCGCCAGGGGAACCAGGCGACTTGCCGTACGCGGTAGGTTGCCCTGCGTTCACTCGTGAGCTGCGGCAAGTCCAGTGGCCCAGCACAAAGAATTTCAAACCAGATGTACCAGAGAAGTACGACGGCAAGACGCATCCGTCGGAGTTCCTCAGCATCTACACCATCGCGGTGCAGGCTGCCGGGGGGCGGGACGACAAGATCCTTGCCAACTACTTCCCGCTAGTGCTCAAGCCTAACGTCAGGTCCTGGCTCATGCATTTGCCGGACAACTCCATATCCTCTTGGGCTGATCTATGCCATCAGTTTGTCGGCGCCTTTACAGGCGGCCACAAACCTCCTGGCCAAGAGAGTGACCTTCATCTGCTCGCCCAGAAGGAAGGAGAGCCCCTGCGCAAGTACATTCAGAGGTTCAGCCGTGTACAGTATAACATCCTAGACGTCCACCCCGCCGCGGTCATCAGCGCATTCCATCAGAACGTGCGTAACCGCAGGATGAGGGAGGAGATGGCGATGCGCAGGATCAGAGACGTCAGTGAGCTGTATGCCCTGGCCGACAAGTGTGCACGCGCTGAGGAAGGGAGGAAACTCCCTGGAGAGAAGACCGGAGCAGAAGGATCTGACAGTGAGGATGCTGCCCCGGCAAAGAAAAACCGGCGGCGGAACAGGAAGAAGAAAGGCAAAGAGGTGCTAGTCGTTGAGCAGTCCGGCAATGAAGGTGGCGCCAAGAAGGCCAAAGTTGGTAGCCCCGGCAAGGAGATTGCCATGTGCACCAACTGCCAGGCTGTGGCAGTCGCCGACAAGCAGGACGGCTCCGACAAGCAATACTGCAAGATTCACCGCACCAAGGGCCATGACCTCCAGAGCTGCAAGAAGGTCGAGCAGCTTGTCCAACAGCAAAAGGCTGAGTACGAGCGACGTGACAAGGAGAGGGCCCAAGGAGGTGCTGGAGAATCCAGCAAGAAGTGCACCGGCCGGGGAGGACGCCGCGGTAAGGCCAAGCAGCGGCAAGGAGACAGGCCTCCCCGCGGCCGCGACAACGATGAAGATGATGACGACGACGAAGACATGGATGATGTTGAGACCAGTGAACAGGAGTTTCAGAAAGCCACAGAGGTCTTGTGCGTTGACGGCGGTGCTTCTCTGCACACTTCACACCGCCAACTCAAGCAGTGGGTGCGGGAAGTCAATGCAGCGGAACCACCTGTCGAATCGCGCAAACTTCTGAAATGGTCCAGCACGCCTATCATCTTTGACATTGAGGACCACCCTGATCGCACAACTGCGGTCGGGTGCTTACCGATGTTGGTTTCACCAACTATCCGCAATCTCAAGGTCACCAAGATGTTAGTTGACGGCGGGGCCGGCTTGAACCTGATCTCCTCCGCTGTACTCCAGAAACTCCAAATCCCTGACAGTGAGCTCGAAGAGACCGGCACATTCCAAGGAATCAACCCGGGAAGGAGCAAGCCGAAGGGGAAAGTCACGCTACCCGTAACATTTGGCAGCGAGCTGAACTTCAGGACTGAGAGGGTCACATTTGACGTTGTCGATATTCCATTGCCTTACAATAGGATACTTGGCCGTTCAGCACTCGCCAAGTTCATGGCAGCCTCTCACTACGCATATAACATGCTGAAGATGCCAGGCCCGATAAGCGTCATCTCTGTCCCTGGCGACAAGAAAGATGCTCTTATCTGTGCCGACAAGATCTACCGGGAAGCAGCAGCCGCATCAGAGCGCGAGTCACTTGCCGCTGAAGCTCCCGGGGGGAAGAAGACCAAGTCCAGCAAGAGTTCTGGTGCCCACTCCGGCAAGCGCACCTCTTCGGAGTGCTGCGCTACCGTCGAGGACGCACCATCGAGCTCCACTGGCAAGTGTAAGAAGACGATGGCAGCTCCGCCAGAGACGAAAAAGGTGTCCGCCAAGGAGGACGGCACTGGTGGTACCTTCACCATCAGTGCCACTCTCGACCCTAAATAGGAAAGCGCGCTCGTTGCTTTCCTGCGGGCGAATGTCGACGTGTTTGCGTGGCAACCGTCTGACATCCCCGGTGTTCCCAGGAAAGTGATTGAGCACCACCTTGCCGTTTGTCCTCATGCGCGGCCCATCAAGCAGAAAGTTAGGAAACAAGCAGTGGAGCGCCAAGAGTTTATTGCAGAAGAGATCAAGAAATTGGAAGCAGTAGGCCTTGTCAGAGGAGTGCTCCATCCTACGTGGTTGGCCAATCCTGTAGTCGTGCGCAAGGCAAACGGGAAATGGAGACTTTGTATCGATTTTACCGATGTTAACAAAGCTTGTCCCAAAGACCCATTTCCTTTGCCGCGCATTGACCAGATTGTTGACTCCACAGCCGGATGTGATTTGCTTTCATTTCTTGACGCATATTCAGGATATCATCAGATCTTCATGGCAGAAGAGGATGAGGAGAAGACCGCATTTATTACTCCATGTGGCACGTACTGTTTCGTACGAATGCCTTTCGGATTAAAAAATGCTGGTTCAACATTTGCAAGAGTAGTCCATGTCGCCCTTGAGCCGCAAATACACAGAAATGTGGAAGCCTACATGGATGATATAGTGGTCAAGAGCAAGGACAGGGCAACTCTGATTCAAGATTTGGACGAAACCTTTGCAAATCTGCGCAAGATCAGCCTCAAGCTCAACCCAGAGAAGTGTGTGTTTGGAGTTCCTTCCGGCAAGCTTCTCGGGTTCTTCGTATCTCAGCGGGGGATTGAAGCCAATCCCGACAAGATCAAGGCCATTGAGCAGATTGAAGCACCCAAGCGTGTCAAGGACGTACAGAGACTTGCCGGTTGTGTGGCTGCTCTCAGCAGGTTTATCTCTCGGTCTGCTGAGCGCGCCCTGCCGTTTTTCAAATTATTGAAAAAGGCAGGCCCAATGAGATGGGCTCCGGAAGCGGAGGCTGCGCTGCAAGACCTGAAGAGATACCTGTCCTCCCCTCCAATACTTGTCGCACCTAAGCCACAAGAGAAGTTGCTGCTGTATATAGCGGCAACAAATCAAGTGGTGAGTGCTGCGTTAGTAGCAGAGAGGGAGGCAGATGACGAGCCCGCAACCACGGCAAGCACATCCGGCGACAAGCAGGGGGCTTCCCCGGCAAGCTCTGGTCCCGACAAAGATGGATCTGCGCAGATGCATGAGGAGACACAGAAGAAAATGGTGCAGCGCCCAGTTTACTTTGTCAGTTCCCTCCTGCAGGGGGCTAGGTCAAGGTATTCTGGTGTACAGAAATTGCTTTTCGGCCTTCTTATGGCCTCGAGAAAGCTGCGCCATTACTTCCAAGCACATGAGATTACAGTTGTCACTCGCTTTCCGCTGAAGAGGATATTACAGAATCCAGAAGCGACAGGCAGGATTGTTGAGTGGGCACTGGAACTGTCGAGCTTTGGCCTCAAGTTTGAGAGTACTTCAACTATCCAGAGCAGAGCATTGGCAGAATTTGTAGAAGAATGGACGCCAACACCAGATGAAGAAATTCCAGAAACAAGCATCCCCGACAAGGAAGCAAGCAAAGAGTGGCTGATGTACTTTGATGGTGCCTTTTCACTGCAAGGCGCCGGCGCTGGCGTGCTGCTTGTCGCACCCACCGGAGAGCACCTCAAGTACGCAGTCCAGATGCACTTTCCCAAGGAGCAAGCAACAAACAATACTGCAGAGTATGAAGGATTGCTTGCCGGTCTCAGGATCGCGGCAGACCTTGGGATCAAGAAGCTCATTGTCAGGGGTGACTCACAGCTTGTCGTCCGCCAAGTAAACAAAAATTATCAGAGTCCGTTGATGGAAGCTTACGTTGACGAAGTGAGAAAGCTAGAAGAGCACTTTGACGGCCTACAAATGGAACATGTTCCAAGAGCTCAGAACGCCATTGCTGATGGCCTGTCAAAGTGCGCCGCACTTAAGCTACCTGTGGAACCAGGGATCTTTGTGCTCAAGCTGGCTCAACCGTCCGTAACACCATCAACTGGATAGAGCAAGAAGAGGAAGTTGATTCCTGGTGACTACTTGCCGGCAGAGCTTCTCGAAGCCGCCGCCAAGAAGGTCCCTAAGATCAACGCCAAAGGCGCTGAGGAGCAGTCTGCTCCGGCAAGCCCTAGGGTTCGTTCCGTTGAAGCAGAAGCTCCCGATAAGTTTTGCTCCGGCAAGCTTGTCGGGGAACGACAAGCTCCGGCAGAGGTGCAGCTCCTCGCCGTAGAAGCGGATGTTCCCGCAGCAGCTGAGAACAACACTAAGAGCGCTGAGGAGCAAGATGCTCCGGCAAGCCCTAGGGTTTGTTCCGTTGAAGCAGAAGCTCCCGACAAGTTTTGCTCCGGCAAGCTTGTCGGGGAACGTCAAGCTCCGGCAGAGCCGCAGGTTCTTGCCGTAGAAGCGGATGTTCCCGCAGCGGCAGATTTGCCTTTAGTCCTTGTTGTCGAGCCACGAGCTCCAACATGGGCGCAGCAGATTGTCCGTTTCCTTCAGACAGGAGAACTTCCCGAAGAGCAAGAAGAAGCGGAAAGAGTAGCCCGGCAGTCAAGTATGTACCAGTTTGTTGACAAGACACTGTACAGAAGAAGACTGAACGGTGTGAAATTGAAGTGTATTCACCGAGAAGATGGACAAAAGCTGTTGGCAGAGATACATGGAGGCATATGTGGTCACCACATTTGCGCAAGAGCACTTGTCGGCAAAGCATTCCGGCAAGGTTTCTTCTGGCCAACAGCCCTCCAGGATGCAACTGCACAAGTAACCAAGTGTGAAGCGTGCTAGTTCCATTCCAAGCAGATACACCAACCAGCTCAAGCTCTCCAGACGATCCCTTTATCCTGGCCATTTTCGGTCTGGGGGCTCGACATCCTCGGCCCCTTTCCCCGAGCTGTCGGGGGCTTTGAGTACTTGTAAGTTGCAATCGACAAGTTCACAAAGTGGCCGGAAGTGGAACCAGTGAGGAAGGTGACCGCACAGTCAGCCGTCAAGTTCTTCAAGTCGATTGTTTGCCGCTTCGGGATCCCTAACAGGATAATCACCGACAACGGTACACAATTCACAAGCCGCACCTTCATGCAGTACGTCCAAGATCTTGGCGCCAAGGTCTGCTTCGCTTCTGTTGCTCACCCGAGAAGCAACGGTCAAGCAGAGAGGGAAAATGCTGAAGTGCTGCGCGGGCTCAAGACCAGAACTTTTGACAGGCTGCACAAGTGCGGAAGAAACTGGATCGAAGAGCTGCCGGTGGTTCTTTGGTCGATCAGGACGACACCAAATCGAGCCACTGGCCAGACACCTTTCGCTCTAGTCTATGGAGCGGAGGCAGTTATCCCCACGGAACTCGTATACGGGTCACCTCGAGTGCTCGCTTATGATGAGCTTGAGCAAGAGCAGCTGCGACAAGATGACGCGCTGCTCCTTGAGGAAGACCGTCTTCAGGCTGCTGTGCGAGCTGCTCGCTACCAGCAAGCTTTGTGCCGCTACCATAGCCGCAAAGTTAATGCCAGAAGTCTCGAGGAAGGCGACCTTGTTCTTCGGCGCGTTCAGTCCGCCAAGAATTCCAACAAGTTGACGCCGAAGTGGGAAGGCCCTTACCGAGTGAAACGAGTCACTAGGCCTGGCGCGGTCCACCTGGAGACCGAAGATGGAATTCCGGTGAGCAACTCCTGGAACATTGAGCATCTTCGTAAGTTTTACCCGTAAGGCGCGGTTGCCGGAACCTGTTCCGGCAACCACCTTTTGTACAAGTCTTGCCGCTGTTGCATGTAATCCTTCGTACAAAGCCGGGCGCAGACCCCGTGCATAAATAAAGCTCACGTGCTCCGCGCATTTTGTCGGTTTTATGCTTTCTATTTTTTGGAATATATGATCTGACACTTTGTGCAGCACCTACTCCACGGTAAGCACTAACGAGCCGTAAAGCTCCATATCTGTATTGCCTCTTCTTTCTTTTCAAAGGAAGATTCCCCTCGCCCACAAGTTTGCCCGGGGGGAGAGGAGAGGAGAATATGATGGTATGGACCAGGCGTCGTTCAAGAGAGTTTCGCCTTGCCGAGGAGCAAACAACAGAAAAGCTAAGTTGCCAAAGTTTGAGCAATCAAATTTTTTAATTTTTAAGTTATTTCCCTTGAACGACCGCACTTTGTATGGAAAACCTGTGCGCGGAGGAACCTACTCGTAGCTAGTTGCGCCCTTACTTTGATTCGAGTTTGCTCAATAAATTAAGTGAGCTGCTAGCGCCCTTACTTTGTTTCGAGTCCGCTCAACAAATTAAGTGAGCTGCTGGCGCCCTTACTTTGTTTCGAGTCCACTCGACAACATTAAGTGAGCTGCAACTAGTCGCGACAAGGTTTCTTGCCGGTAGCGGCACCGCCAGCAGGCTGCTGACATTCCGCACTCAGCGCTCGCGGCTAAAGTGCCTGCACCGGCAAGTTCCCTAAAAGCGTAGGGTAAAAGCATGCAAAGCAAAGAGTCAAGTAAAGGGAATAACATTGCAAATAATACCCAGAATAAAGTTATATTACAAAGACAGCTTGTCGCAGCTCTAATAGATTGTTTTCATGACAAGATAATCAGCGGCAAGGGAAGAAGAAATGGGCGGCCTAATCTACGCGATCGCCTTCAACCCTCTTGATCCCGCTCACCTTGTCCACAATGGGTGCGACAAGGGCTTTGAGCTCCTCCAGGTCAGCTTCTGGCGGCAAGGTCCTGAGGATGTTGGTGAGGCGGAGGCCCGGATTGCGGAAGGCCACCTTCATCAGCACTTTCTGGAGGGCCCCTGCGCGACTCGTCAGCCAGTTGCTTGGGGATCCTCTCCCGGTGTTGCTGAAGGGCCGTCGCCACGCCCTTGAAGAACAGAATGAGCTTGGCGCTGGGTTGGAGGTTGTCGTCGGAGGGATACCCAAGATCCTCCATCCCCAGTTGCGCCAGCTCCTTGTCGATGTCCGTGGCGGCGTTCACAAGGCTCTCCGTCCAGTGCGTCACGGTCTCCCTGAAGGCGTTCTAGGCGGTGGCAGCACTCTCCAACAGCTCCTTGTCGGCCTTGATTTCCTCCTTCAAGGCCGTCTCCCGCTCCTTGGCGCTGTCCAGAGTCTTGGTCAAAGTGGTTAGCTTCAACTCAAGATCCACGTTGGAGACCTTGGCGGCGCTGAGCTCCTTGCCCTTCTCGGAGAGATCGGCCTCCAACCGCGCCACCTTCGTCTTCAACTCCTCCTTGGCGGCCTCGGCGGCGGCGGCAGCGTCCTCCGCTTGTTTGAGGGCTCCGCTGAGCTTCTCCTCGCGCGAGGCAAGCTCCTCCTCGTGGGCGTTAAGATTGACCTTCCGCTGCGCCAGCTCGCCCTCCTCCGCGGCTAGCTTCACAGCGGCAAGTCGCTGGCGCTCTTCGGCTTCGGCCTTCTCGAGGAGAAAGGCCTTCTGCGCTTCAACGAGCCGCTCCCGCTCCTCCGCCAGGGATCGGAGGGCTTCCCGGTGGAAGCCCCCGAGCTCTTCCGCGCGCTTTTCAATGTCTGTTCCCGCCTTAGCGACAAGTGCCTCGCGGGACTCCAGCTTGGCCTGTCGCGCGCGGTAGAGCGACACCAACTTCCGCAGCAGCCGCTCTTCTTCGGGCTCGTTGCTGCTGCTTGGCGCGTCGACCAGCGTCAACCCCGCGGAGGCAAGCACTTCTCCGTCGAAGATCTCCCCCTCGACCGGCGCTCTGGAGCTTGATGCCCAGGGAAGATTGATGAAGATGTCGTCGCCGGCCTTCAAGTAGACGCCCGGCTGGGGCTCCCCGGAGCTTGGCGCTGCGGCTTTGGCGGACGGGTCGGCGGTCGGCGTAGCGCCTGGCGCTCCTGCGGCCTCTGGGCCGTCAGTACGATCGCCAGATCCCTCGCCAGTTGCCGCGTCGGCAGCCTTGCCGGCCCCTGCGCCAGCAGCATCGCCACCACCGGCTGCTTCGTCGGCGGCGACCTCGGTCTCCAACTGCTCCGCAGCGGATGGATCTGACGGCCAAAAAAGGGGGAAGAGTCAAACAAAATCCAGCAAAAACTCAAGAAAATCAGAAGAAGAAGAACCCAAGGGAAGTTTTGAAGCAAGAGGAGTACCTGCACCAGGTCCTGCAGTTGTGGTCTCCGCCGTCGGGGGGCCGCTGGCACTGTCCCTTGCCGGAGAGCCCTCCCTTGCCGGAGACTTCTCCCTTGCCGGAGAACCCTCTCTTGCCGGAGACTTCTCCCTTACCGGGAAGCCCTCCCTTGCCGGAGAATTCTCCCTTGTCGGGGGATTCTCCCTTGGCTCCTGGTGAGGCTGCTCGGCTCCTACACAAGTCAACAAGCAGATATCAGCAAAGACAAGTACCCAAACGCGCCTCGCAGCAGAAAGTAAATCGTACACTTACGCTGGGGGCTGCCCTGGAGGAAAGTCGCCGGGTCCGGCAAGCTTGTCTCGGGCGCGCTACCTGCTGTCGCAGTGGGCTCGTCCTCGACGATGATCACCGGGGCCTTGGCTCTCTTTGCTGCTCTCTGAGCCAGAGTCCTGAGAAGGAACAAATTCAAAGCAAAGCAAATGAGATACAAGACAAACAGCAAATTTGAAGAATTATAAGTACGACTAGAGAAGCTTACTCTTCTTCTTCTTCGTCGTCGGAGCTGAACGCGGAGAAGTCGAAATCCGGTGCGCGCCCGGCGTGAGGAGGTGGAGGGGTAGCTTCCCTTGGCTGCTTGGCGGGAGCGGTAGCGGTGGGCTGAGATGACCCCGCTCCGGCTGTCGGCGCGGCGTGTGTAGCGGCAGGGACTGAAGCGGCGGTCCGGCTAGACTCCGCCCCAATTGTCGTCGCAGCATGAGGCGCTCCCGCGGCAACGGTGTTTGCCGCGGTAGAGCGTGTCACGTGGCGCGGCGACTGTTGACCCGCTTGCCGCTCCGCCACTTCACAAGCCTTGCGGAGACGCCTTCTTGGCGGGGATGGAGGCCCTGCTTGCGGCGAGCTGCCTGAAGACGAGGAGGAAGAAGAGTCGATTTCCAACGAGCCGCTCATGTCCCTGGCGGGCTCGCTCGGCTCGGCGTCATGCCCGACAACCTCCTTCTTGCCGGCGGCTTCCCCTCGCTCGGCACGGCTTGCCGCTTCCGCTGCATCAGCCTCCTCCACAGTAAAACCGAACTCGCCCGCGGCTGCAGCTGCCGCTGCCTCCTCCATCCTGGTGGTGATGAGCGCCAACTCCGCATCCGTGGTGTCGCGGGTGAGGCCGTCCTTCTCGTCGGGGCGGACTGGCACTTCCACCAAGTCGTCGAAGAACTGCTGAACGACCTCGTCGGCAGGCTCCTACCAAGTTGGCACAATCCCGTGCGAGTCGCACTCCGGCATCATTGCACGGATGTGATCGAGCGAGGAATTGTTGCACAACGGCACGACGCCCCCCGGCAACCTGAACACCTCGGGATGTTGGGGGTCATATTTGAACAACTCTTGCAGCATTGCGTTGAGCTCCAGGACTGTGAAGTTATAGTTAAGGCCCGGCCGCAGCCTCATAATGTCTGCCGCGTTCTTGAACTCCCAAGTGGGCCTCCCCCGTTCCTGCAGGGGGGCGATGCGGCGGCGAAGGAAGTCTGCGCCAACAGCGCCAACAGTAAGCCCGGCAAGTCTGAGACGCAGGATCCTGGTGACGGCAATTCTCAGCCTGTCGTCTTCCGGGGCCATGTCGCTCCAATCGCTGCCGCGTGCTACTGGGGTTTTGCGCCGGGTGGTGAATGGCTGCGGATCCTCTTCGTCAATCCAACACCAATCCGCTCTCCACTCCTCCCACTTGCCGCGGAACTCTCCCTCCAGATAGGTCTCCTTCTTGCCAGCCCTTGAGATCCAGGCAATCCCGCCGGATAGAGGCTCTCCTCTCTCTACTCGGGGTATGAAGAAGTGGCGGAAGAGGGCTACGTTGGGAAGGACTCCGACAAAGTTTTCACAGAGGTGTGCGAAAACTGCCATGGTCAGGACGGCATTGGGGGTGAAGTCAAGGAGATGGAATCCGTACGTATTCATGATGTCGCAAAAGAAATCAGAGAAAGGCGGGCAGAGCCCGCAGTAGAAGAACAGAGCGAAGAAGGGATATCCGTTCGGAGCCTTCTTCCAAGCGATGGCGGGGAGTACCTTTGTGCACGGATGCGCGCGCGTCTCCGCCGACCAGAAGAGGTAGTACTTCTCCTTCAGCTCCTTTGCGGCAAGCTTGGGGGGGAAAACTGCCCGCTCCTTCCGCAGCGCCGCGAGCCGCTGCACCTCGGTCGACTTCACGGCCTTCCCCTTGTCGGCTTTAGGAGCCATGGCGGAAGCAGTGGAGGAGGCCGACGGCGTTGGTGATGCTGGCGGCAATGGGGGGGCGGGGCGCTGCTCTCTCTCTGCTCTGGGAAGGCGAGGGAGCGGCGGAGGTTTCTGAGATTGGAAACAGCAACGGACGAATGTGCGAACTGCCCCCATTTCCTCTGCTTATAAAGGGGGAGGGGGCGGACGTTCCGCATTTCCGAATAAAATAACCACCCATGATCTCGCCCACGACGCCGCATTCAACGCGTGCCGTTCGGGGAGGGCGCGGTGGATACGGAGTAAGATACGGCGTAACCTAGGCCGCGTGTGCCCGTGCCCTGTTTTGGGCCTGGCCCAATAGCGCTCGGCACCGTGTATGGCCCAGGCCCGGGGGCTCCTGTCGGTGTACTAGAGTAGGGGTACCCTAGTATCCCGAACTTGTGCACGGACAGTCACAGCATCCCGCGGCAAGGCTTGCCGGGTGACCGCCAAGGTCCTCCGTGGTTCCTTTGGAGCCATTCAAGAACAAAGTGTCCAAGCCAAGAAGACAAGACCCCGGCAAGAGGAGCTTGCCGGGAAGGCTAGCAAAAGCATCCAAAGACCCCGGCAAGAGGAGCTTGCCGGGAAGGCCGCCTAAGGCATTGCAAGGAACTTGCCGCGGCGCACCACCCGCCCCGGCAAGGCCGGGTGAGCGACAAGCTCCCGGACGCGACAAGACAACGACAGCGGCAAGGCGCTTGCCGCGGCAAGCCACCTCCCTGGGCCCGCGCTCCAGCACATCCACCAACGTGTCGCTCTGGGGCCATTCCAGGCGTACGTGGCGGGAGGCTGTGCAGCCAGCGGCGTGCGGTGGCAAGCGGCGCTGACAAGATCGCCATCGTGGCAAACGGTGGCGTCCCTGGCGGTCCCTTTTCGCACTGTTTAGGCGACACAGACGGGCATTTAAGGCCCTTGTCCCCTGCCGTCAGGGTTAGGTATGATACACTGTAACAGGTAGCTATGCCTACCACAGCACCTTTCCATTTTTGCCCTTTACCTCCGTTGCCACCTGTCGGTAACCCCTTGAGCATATAAAAGGAGGCCCGTGTGCAACGTGGAGGGGGGTTAGCTAGTTCGAACTCTCACGCTCGGTCTTGTTAGCTGCGGGTGTGCACTGTAGCACTCCGCGCTCCCGAGCAAGAAATCAATACAAACCACAAAGCAGGAGTAGGGTTTTACGCATCCGTGCGGCCCGAACCTGGGTAAATCGCTTGCGTGCATCACCTCGATCCGCTCTTTGCACAATCTCCGCCCCCGCTGAACCGAAAGGGACCCGGTCCGCCGGTCCCATAGGTGCCCGTGGACCAGTACCCCGGCAGTAGGTACCGCATATAGGAAGGTATGGTGGACTCATATGGAATAACCTTTGGGGTTTATGGAAGTGGATGCACAAGCAGTATTCCCGCGTAGTACAAGTGAAGGCTAGAAAGAGACTGGGAAGCGACCAGCTAGAGAGCGACAACAGTCATGAACATGCATTAAAATTAATCAACACTGAGTGCAAGCATGAGTAGGATATAATTCACCATGAACATAAATATTGTGGAGGCTATGTTGATTTTGTTTCAACTACATGTGTGAACATGTGCCAAGTCAAGCCACTCGAATCGTTCAAAGGAGGATACCACCCTATCATACCACATCACGACCATTTTAATAGCATGTTGGCATGCAAGGTAAACCATTATAAACTCCTAGCTAATTAAGCATGGCATGAGCAACTATAATCTCTAATTGTCATTGCAAACATGTTTCATTCATAATAGGCTGAATCAGGAATGATGAACTAATCATATTTACAAAAACAAGATAGGTCGAGTTCATACCAGCTTCTCTCATCTCAATCAGTCCATCATATATCGTCATTATTGCCTTTCACTTGCACAACCGAACAGTGTGGATAATAATAATAGTGCACGTGCATTGGACTAAGCTGGAATCTGCAAGCATTCAATACACAGGAGAAGACAAGGTAATATGGGCTCTTTGTTAGATCAAAATAATGCACATGAGAGCCACTCAACAATTTCATCATGGTCTTCTCCTCTCGACCCCAAAGAAAAGAAACAAAACTATTTACACGGGAAAGCTCCCAACAAGCAAAAGAAGAACAAGAAATCCTTTTGGGTTTTATTTTTAATTACTACTACTATAAGCATGGAAAGTAAACTAGCTAAAAGCTACAACTAATTTTTTTGGTTTTTATTAAGGTTTTTCAAACACACAAGAAGGATGCTAGAAAAGAAAATAAACTAGCATGGATATTACAATGAAAAAGTATGAGCACCGACAACTGGCATGAGTGTGTGAACATGAATGTAATGTCGGCGAGAAATAGGTACTCCCCCAAGCTTAGGCTTTTGGCCTAAGTTGGTCTATGGCCATGGCTCAAAGCCGTCCTCTTCGGTGTACGAAGGAGTGTCCTCTGGGTGCCACTGGTTGGCGATCTCCTCCGGATCCTACTGATAAACAGACTGTCCATAAGGATCAAGGGGTGGTACCTAGAGGCCATATCATGCATTAAAACTACTTTTGACCACATAAATGTCACATGCAAGCTCAAGAACAGGGTCACCTAAGCAGCAAAAATTTGCAATAAATAAAGCACTAGAACAAAAACTAATTGGACCATTGGAGGAGTCACATACCGAAGAACAATCCCCCAAAGCAGTTTTGTGAATGGAGCTTTGAGCGAGGATATCGAAAATGGCAGCAAAATGAGCTAGAACTTGGGTTTGAGCTGGTGGATGATTAAGACAAAGTGTGTGGGTGCAAGAATAAGTGTAGGGGGCCCATGTGGGGTCCACGAGGTAGGGGGCGCGCACCGGACCCTCGTGGCCAGGTGGTGAGGCCCCCTGGTGTGTTCTCAGTGCCAAATATTCTTAAATATTCTAGAAAAAATCATATAAAATTTTCAGGACATTTGGAGAACTTTTGTTTTCGAGGTATTTTTTATTGCAAGGAAAATTTAGAAAACAGACAGAAAATACTATTTTTGCTTTATTTAATCTAAATAACAGAAAGTAAAAGGAGGGTACAGAGAGTTGTGCTTTCTAACTTCATCCATCTCATGCTCATCAAAAGGAATCCACTAACAAGGTTGATCAAGTTTTGTTAACAAACTCTTTCCGAATCGCATCAAACCAGATAATTTTCAAATAACACTAAGGTACCTCAACGGGGATATGCACATCCCCAACAATAAGAATATCATATTTCTTCTTGACAGTAGGAAGAGGAAATTGAAAACCTCCAATAGTAATTGTTGAAGTTTTTCCTATAGAATTTATACTGTGGACTTGAGGTTATTTCCTCGGAAAGTGTACCATATGCTCATTACCATTAACATGAAAAGTGACATTGCCTTTGTTGCAATCAATAACAGCCCCTGCAGTATTCAAAAAGGGTCTACCAAGAATAATACACATACTATCGTCCTCGGGAATATCAAGAATAACGAAGTCCGTTAAAATAGTAATGTTTGCAACCACAACAGGTACATCCTCACAAATACCAACAGGTATAGGAGTGGATTTATCAGCCATTTGCAAAGATATTTCAGTAGGTGTCAACTTATTCAACTCAAGTCTACGATATAAAGAGAGAGGCATAACACTAACACCAGCTCCAAGATCACATAGAGCAGTTTTAACATAGTTTCTTTTAATGGAGCATGGTATAGTTGGTACTCCTGGACCTCCAAGTTTCTTTGGTATTCCACCCTTAAAAGTATAATTAGCAAGCATGGTGGAAATTTCAGCTTCCTATATCTTTCTTTTATTTGTGACAATATCTTTCATGCACTTAGCATAAGGATTCATTTTAAGCATATCAGTCAAACGCATATGCAAAAAGATAGGTCTAATCATTTCAGCAAATCGCTCAAAATCCTCATCATCCTTTTTCTTGGATGGTTTAGGAGGAAAAGGCATGGGTTTCTGAACCCATGGTTCTCTTTCTTTACCATGCTTCCTAGCAACGAAGTCTCTCTTATCATAACGTTGATTATTTGATTGTGGGTTATCAAGATCAACAGCAGGTTCAATCTCTACATCATTGTTATTGGGACTCCTCCTGGCGCGCCCCTCTCTAGGCCGGCCGCACCCCCTTGCTCCTTTATATACGAGGGCAGGGGGGCACCCCAGATAGACAACAATTGATCAATTGATCTTTTAGCCGTGTGCGGTGCCCCCCTCCACCATAGTCCACCTCGATAATACTGTAGCGGTGCTTAGGCGAAGCCCTGCGTCGGTAGAACATCATCATCGTCACCACGCTGTCGTGCTGACGAAACTCTCCCTCAACACTCAGCTGGATCGGAGTTTGAGGGACGTCATCGGGCTGAACGTGTGCTGAACTCGAAGGTGCCGTACGTTCGGTACTTCATCGGTCGGATCATGAAGACGTACGACTACATTAACCGCGTTGTGCTAACGCTTCCGCTTTTGGTCTACGAGGGTACGTGGACACACTCTCCCCTCTCGTTGCTATGCATCACCATGATCTTGCGTGTGCGTAGGAATTTTTTTGAAATTACTACGTTCCCCTACAATGGTAGGGTTACACAGAGTCGGTTACAAGGGAGGAGATCTACATATCCAAATTACCAAGCTTGCCTTCCACACAAAGGAGAGTCCCACCCGGACATGGGACGAAGTCTTCAATCTTGTATCTTCATAGTCCAACAGTCCGGCCAAAGGATATAGTCCGGCTGTCCGAGGACCCCCTAATCCAGAACTCCCTCAGCAACGACCAAGGTCCTCGTCGAACTCCCACTTGAGTTCGGTAGCATCACCTACACTGGCATCATCGGCACCTGCAACTATTTGGAAGTATCCGTGAGTCACGAGGACTCAGCAATCTCAAAACCCACGAGATCAAGACTATTTAAGCTTATGGGTAGCATGTGGTAATGAGGTGGAGTTGCAACAAGCACTAAGAAAATATGGTGGCTAACTTATGAGTACAAGAGTAAGATGAGAATCTACGCTACGGTCGTTAAACTACAAGTGATCAAGAAGTGATCCTGAAACTACTTACGTTCAAACATAACCCAAACCGTGTTCACTTCCCGGACTCCGCCGAAAAGAGACCATCACGGCTACACACGCGGTTGATTCATTTTAATTAAGTTAAGTGTCAAGTTCTCTACAACCGGATATTAACAAGTTCCCGTCTGCCACATAACCGCGGGCACGGCTCTCGAAAGTTTATACCCTACAGGGGTGTCCCAACTTAGCCCATCACAAGCTCTCACGATGAACGAAGGATATTCCTTCTCCCAGAACAACCCGATCAGACTCGAAATCC
Organism: Triticum urartu; assembly: GCF_056163025.1. Lineage (NCBI taxonomy): Eukaryota > Viridiplantae > Streptophyta > Magnoliopsida > Poales > Poaceae > Triticum > Triticum urartu. Next base: position 485,821,782 of record NC_141875.1, read on the forward strand.
CGATTATAAGACATTTCGACAATGGTAAAACAAGACTAGCAAGGCCGCCCAAATGTGCCGATAAATCCCGATAGGAGCTGCACATATCTTGTTCTCAGGGCACACCGGATAGGTCAAGCTACGAGTAAAACCAGCCCTCAAGTTTCCCCAGCCCTCAAGTTTCCCCAAGGTGGCCCCGCAGGCTGCCCGGTTCGGACCAACACTCACAAGAGCACTGGCTCAGGGGGGTTAAAATAAAGATGACCCTCGGGAGCGTGACTCCCATGGGAAAAGTATAGGTGGTTGTGAGGCAAATTGTAAAACCAAGGTTGGGCCTTGCTGGAGGAGTTTTATTCAAAGCAAACTCTCAACGGGGTCCCATAACCCCAATCGCGTTAGGAATGCAAAATCAAGGAACATAACACTGGTATGACGGAAACTAGGGCGGCAAGAGTGGAACCAAACACCAGGTATAAGGCCGAGCCTTCCACCCTTTACCAAGTATATAGATGCATTAAATTAAACAATACATAATATGATATCCCAAACATATCCATGTTCCAACATGGAACAACCTGCAAGGCACCTGCAACTAGCAACGCTATAAGAGGGGCTGAGCAAAAGCGGTAGCATAGCCAAACAACGGTTTGCTAGGAAAGTGGGTTAGAGGCTTGACATGGCAATATGGGAGGCATCATAAAGAAGTTGTAGGTAGCGCGCCATAGCGATAGAGCGAACAACTAGCAAGCAAAGATAGAAGTGATATCGAGGGTAATGGTCATCTTGCCTGAGATCCCGCAAGGAAGAAGAACCAGTCCATGAAGAAGACAAACGGACGAAGTCGAACGAAACCTCACAACTCCAGAACGAAAACCGAAGCTAATGAGAGAAGCAAACCGGAAAGAAGCAAGCAACATGGTAAACTCACAAGCATAAGCATGGCATGATGCACAACCAAGGATGATGCATGTTCGTTTTAAATATGCATGGCATGGCAAAGTGCACCAACAAAACTACAAGTTAAGTGGAGCTCAACATGTAATAAAATGCATGTTGATGAAACACCACATTCGGTTATTTAGTTCACTCCCGGTTAGGTACTCAACAAAAATTAAATGTTAGTTAACATGGCAAGAGGTGAGGCATAAGTAAACTAACTATTTAGGCAAGTTTAAATGAGGCCGGAAATAGCAAACAACAATTCCGGAAAATCTTCATGTGCATATTTTATATTTGGTACTGTTCTGCCCTAAAGCATATTTTATTGTTGTTAAACAGGAAAATAAAGTACAACATGTTAATCTATGCATTTTTCTACCCCAATTACATATAAAGTTTATTAAATTTGGAGCTATTGTTATTTAGTTATGAAAATAAAACATTTTAACATGGCATAAGAGCAAATTTAATCAATCAACATATTTAAACATTTTAAACATGGATAAAAGTTGCAAATTATGAAACTAGACAAAATTCTAAGCAGTTTTCAAGTTTAAAGTTTTTACATATGATGCATGGTTCATGAGTTATTATATGCATGAAGTAGAGGGACTAAACTGTAAAACAGGTTTTCTCTGGATAATTGATAAAATCGCCAGGGACACGAAAAAAACATGATGGGCCTAAACTGCTAGCCCAACAGAAGGGAAAAGAGGCGCTGGGGGTGGCCTCACCATGGACTGAGGCCCAGGTCGGTGGTGGCTCGGGGTAGGCCAGACACAGCAGGCCGACCAGGCCACGGGTGGCTGGGGCCCACCCAGTGGCCTAAGCAGGCGAGCGGGGCGGTTCGTCGTCTTCTCGAGCACCAGCTCGAGCAGGATGCAGGGGCGGCGACTGCCGCGACAAACGCCAGCGAGGGGCGGCGCGGAGAGGGTCGGCGAGGTCAGGAAGAGGCGGAACCAGCCGGGGCTCCCCAGATACGGCGAGAGGAGCCGACGGTTAGCTCGGAGCAGTGAGGTCCGACGCGAGCTCCCATGGGAAGCTCCGGGTCATTGCGGCGGCAGGATCCCTGGGGTGCTCTGGCGAGGTCCAGTCATCGAAGGCGGGCTGTGGAGCTCCTCCGGCGGGGAAGAGGCATGGGGCGATGAGGCTGGCGAGGAGGCAAAGCGCGGAACGAGGCGCGCCTGGCTCGGGCACGGGAGGAGGTGGCGGTTCGGGACAGCGGTGCGGGGATCAGCGGCTGGCGGCGGAGGAGCGGCCCGATCCGAGCCCGAGCGGGCCAGATCCGGGCTCCGCAGGCCCGCGCGGTGGGGAGGCTGGAAGGGCATGCGTGGCAGCGCCCGGTTGGTGTGGGGCACAGCTCAGGTGGCGGCGCGACCAATTGGGGCGCGCCAAGTGGCCGCGAGGAGGTGGAGGGCGCTGGAATTGAAGGAGAAGGAGGGAGGTGGCGGCGGCTGATGATTGGGGGGACGCGAAAATCGAGGAGGAGGGGAAGGAATGACCAAAAATGGCAAGGGGGAGGGTTTAAATAGGGAAAACTGGGGTTAGGGGGATTTTGGGGGCCTTCGAAGCCCTCCGATCATGATCCGACGGCTTCGGCGAGAGGGGGAGTTGGTTGGGCCTAGTGGGTGGTAGTGGGCTCTGCAGGAGAGTTCTCGGGCTAAGAGGAAAGAGAGAAGAGGGAGGCCCGGCGGCAGTTTCGGGGACCAAATGCCCGACAAATAAACCAACTATATTGCCGCTATATGTTTAACGGTTGGGCTATCAAACGAGCTCCGAATGCGACGAAACTTGACAGGCGGTCTATCTACACTATAATAAGACGCACGCCAACTTTCAACCCATTCTGAGAACATTTTCCGGCCACTTATAAAATAATACTTCGAAGGTGCCGCGGGCGCGTGCAAGTGTGTCTGGGCTCAGAACGGACAACGGGAGGAACGGGGAGACCGGGACGGACACGAGTTTTGAAATCCATGCAGATGCAGTGCAGATGATGACATGGCAAAATGCAACATGCAAGCGAAGACAAGGCAATGACGGCGAAAAACTGGAAGACACCTGGCGCAACGGTCTCGGTGCGTCACAACACTCCACTACTACAAGAGGATCTCGTCCCGAGATCTAAAGATGGCACCGAAGAGAAACGGAAGAGGAAGAGAAGAGGTAAACTAAGTTGCTTTTTGGACAAACGAGTGAAACCACGAACCTTGAGAGGTTGAACAAATTGAAATAAAGAATACAACAAAGATGAACAAAGTTGAAAACACTCCGTTAGAAAAGAGGAACAAGGAACATTACGAGAACCTTGTAGGTTGAAAGACATAAGAAAAGTGTTACAATGGACAAGAAGTACATGCAAGCACTCCGGTTCAAACAAGATGTACAATGAACGATAAAGATCAATTACGACAACACTCCGGTTGGAAATGGAAGGCATAGAATATGAACTTGGCAAAATGAAAGCACTTGGATGAGACTCCGATTAGAAGAGGAATGATAGACAAAACACTATAGTTAAACAAGATAGACAAGGAATAAGAATGATTTAATTTGGACATCACTCTGACTGTAAATGGAAGGAATTGAACATGAACTTGACAAGATGAGAGGATACTTGATGAAATCAACAACACACTGCCTCTAGAACTATTGAAATAATGGCACAATGGGTAAGAAAGATTTCAGACAGCACTCCGATTGAGAAGGGAGGCAAAACTTATAAGATGAGAGAACTTGAAGGGAGGACACAATACTCCGGTTAAATGGATAAGCATGAAAAGAAAACGATCCTCAATTCGAGATGATGAGTGAAGAGAGCAACCTCACAATGCCTCCGGAAGAAATAAAAGAATGGAATTAAAGGAATGGAGAAGAAAACAACATGTACTACCTCAAATGAATTTGAGAGATCATCCTTAAAAAGAAGGATTGAACGGAGTTGTTGAGGAATCAACAATGAAAATAACAAGCTTGTTGAGTGCTTATGGAAAACACCTCAAAACTTGAGGTGAAATCCTGCCACAAACGGAAACAATTGCTTTCTTTAGATCGACGAGGAGATGAAAAACTTATTCCGCAGAGAGGATAGGAGAAAACTTGGATCATAGATAAGCACCACAATAACAACATTCCTTAGGGAAGGTTGTAGGTGAAATATAGCCCAAGATAACTCCAACAAAGAGATTGATTGGTTGAAAAGATCTCTTGAGCTGACATAACACCACCTCAAAAGATAAGGTAGAACGAATTGCACTTGAATGTAAGATGAAGAATGCTTGAACTCCTCAAGACAAAACATGTGTTGAGCACCCTGTTTAAAATTTTGAGTATAGCTTGGCGGATCATAACTTCGAGAGAAATCTTGAAGAACAATTGAAGAATGAAAGGAATCCTTGACGAACCACCATATAGAACCTCCATGAAGAACTCCGGTAATAATAGGATGATAAAAAGAAAGAGAAGTTGAGAACATAAGGTGAAGCCTTGCGATGATTTAGATGGAGCTTCGCAATGAGATAATGCGGAAAACTTGGAACTTCGGAAAAGAAAAGGTGAAGCATCTAGAACCGCGAAATGTGACATGATGAACAACTCTAGAAAGAAGAAACTATATCACTTGGATGAAACAATAATAAGAATTACGTTATGCGTATCCTTCACCAATTTCAATTGATGACAAGCAACATATTTGGCATACTACCTATTCTCGTAGAAAGGATTACTAGAGATATAGCGTAAACTTGAGAAAAGTCTTCAATGAAGTAGGATTGAAACAACGAATAAATTGATATGATATCGAAGGAAGAGAAATCTTGAATGAACCACCGTAAGAATTAAAAAACGAACAAAGAAAATATAGCGAAACACCGAGAAGAATTAGAAAAGGAACGAGGATACTTGAGAGCATTTAGATACAAGCGAACGAATAGATCACGAGCTGATTAGAGAATACTTGAATGATGCACTGGTAAGATTTGGAGAACGAGAGCTGAAAGCTGGAATGAATAATTCTGAGATGATGGGCTCTGGAGAATCAAACTGAAAAGACTCCTGAATTGCTCCGGATGGGTGAAAAGAATTTTCACAATCGCAAACAATTATGAGAGGATGGAACCAAGGTTGAGCTACGCATCTTCAAGAGAACGGAGCAAGATTTGAGAAAAACTCTTCTTCAGTCTTCAAAACCTAAGAATGACGACGAGAAACACCACCATGAATTGTTGAGGCACTCCGGAACAATGAAGAATATAAATATCGAGCCAAAGATGAAAATAATTTGAAGCGATCTTGGAGAAGGCATTTGACTGATGGGAATTCATTCTTACGTCAAACTTTAAAAGATTTGAGAATAGCTCTGAAAAAATAGAAGAGTCGGGTAAGATTCTGGAAGAAGACCGGTGGGTTAGGGCCCACTCAAAAGAAACACCATTGGGAATGGTTGCTTGGAAGAGAGATTGCACCGGTTAAATTAAATGGCTTGAATGAGATAACAACCTCGAGATATCTTGAACGGATTAGGAATGAAAACACGAATCTCTTGAGATATCTTCATTACTCCAGAACAAATGAATGGCGAGAAGTGAATAAATAAGAGAGTCTTCGATAAGAACTTCCAACATGGAAAGCATGAAAAATGAGAGGAAGAGATATGATCAACTAAGAAGCTTGATTTTAGACCATCGGAGAGGAAAGAGAATGAAGAATGATGAAGTTGAAACTTCTGACCATCTTCATGACAATCACCGGATAAGAACATTGAAAGAAAAGAATGAAGAGTCTTCACAACCATAAGATGGATACTTGATTAAGAAATCTGAGTCCTTGAAGAAAAAGGGTGAGAGGGCGGGGAAAATAAAGACAACTTGGGACGGATGAAACAAACACCGATGATCGGATCCACTTGAAGAGGAGCATGCCAGTTGGAAAAGAATTAACATGACCATTCGACATGAATAAAAGGATACTCGATTAGCGACTTCAGACTCCATGAACAAAAAGGGCGGGAGGGTGGGAAAGAAAATAAATGGGGATGGGGAAACGACATGTTGACAAGATGAGAGTTGATCTTACAAGGATGAAGTGGATGGAATAACTTGAAGATGGAAGCACCGGTTGAAAAGGATTGACAAGACAATCTCGACAATCAAGAAGGATTAGTATCCATATAGAAATATGAGAACACCACTTGGAAAAAAGGTATGGAATCAACACTTGACATTGAAGCAACTCGAATACCACAAACCAAAACAAAACAAAGGATTGGCTTGCAAAATAAGCTGGAACAAACATATGATAGACCCCATGTCGTATCATGTGTGTGTTGGAAAGATATCCTACAAGATACTTGAATTCCCACCTATAAACTCCCAAAACTTTCTGGTTATGCAATCTGGTGTTGGGGATACAGGGGGCACAATATATATCACACAACTAACAAGCCCTACGCTCCAAATGTACCCATCCGTCAACACATAACCAAGAAAACTCCGGAAATCGTGTACCTCAACCTTCGAAAAGCATCCGTTATACGAGCTATGGCAATACTCCCGAACTCCCGCCCCAGTACTGGGTGGCGTCGAGGTTATCTCACCACTAACTGCATAAAAGAGATTTTCGATGTCGGCGAACTCAGGTATTCCAGAACTGCAACGATAAAATTGTGACGACAACACCTCGGAGCTCAACTTCCCGAGGCACTGCCACAACCCCTAAATGTCGGGAGGCACCAAGAACAATGTTCTCGTCACAAGAATATCAGAACGCTCCCAATATACCCGTGTGATCCTAAAAAAAATCATGAAATTTGAGGAGAGGAAAGTTAAAACATCTACGTCAGGAGACCTCACCAGAGCGACGAAGGGACTAAGGAGTAAAAAGGATCCTACTCTCCGATATATATAATCCTAAGACTCAAAAACATTTTTTTCTAGACTCAACAACGTGAGCGATTCAATCAAGCAGGGGGCTCCTAAGTCGGGGATGGCTCTGGTTACCAACTTGTAACGCCCATGATGCGGGTGTGTCCGGGGCGTTACAAGTTGGTATCAGAGCCGACCCTCGTGGTTACATGGATGTTTGCGGACAGGTTGTAACATCCACAATGCGGCTATATCTCCCACGTGTCGGGGCACGACTTAGAGGCATAGCCGCATGGTAGTTTTGTCGCAAGAGGGGTAATCTTCAAACAATCCCAGGTACTGAATAAGAAAGGGATAAAGAGTTATCCCCACTTCACACAATACATAAATAATTCATACACCATCCAAATACACTCAAATACCGACTACGGCCAAATCCAAATAAAAGGGAAGATACACCCCAAATGCTAGATCCCTGGTCGTCTCAACTGGGCTCCACCACTGATCATCGGGAAACGAAACATAGTAACAACCTAGATCCTCATCGAACTCCCACTTGAGTTCGGTAGCATCACCTGCACCGGTATCCTCGGCACCAGCAACTGTTTGGAAGTATCCGTGAGTCACGAGGATGTTGGGGATCGTTGCAGAAATTAAAACAATTCTACGCATCACCAAGATCAATCTATGGAGATACTAGCAACGAGAGAGAGGGGAGTGTATCTTCATACCCTTGAAGATCGCGAAAAGGAAGCGTTACAAGAATGCGGATGAAGGAGTCGTACTCGCAGCGATTCAGATCATGGTTGATTCCGATCTAAGCGCCGAACAACAGCGCCTCCGCGTTCAACACACGTGCAACACGGGGACATCTCCTCCTTCGTGATCCAGCAAGGGTGGAGGAGAAGTTGGGGAAGAACTCCGGTAGCATGACGGCGTAGTGGTGGAGCTCGCAGTTCTCCGGCAGGGCTTCACCAAGCTCGACGGAGGAGGATGGGTGTTGGAGAGGGGGAGGGTTGCACCTTGGATGAGGTCCTGCTGCCCTCCCTCCTCGCACCTATTTATAGGGCGAAGGGGGAAGGGGGCCGACCCCTCTAGATGAGATCTAGAGGGGGCGGCGGCCAAGGGGAGGGGGCTTGCCCCCCAAGCCAAGGGGGCACCCCCTTTAGGGTTTCCCCCCAAACCCTAGGCGCATGGGCCCTAGGGGGGATGGCGCCCATGTAACACCCCGGATGTAACTTTCCCTATTTGTACTTCAACTCTTGCTGTTTCTGGCGTTAAGTTATTTATTTCCTCGGGTTCAGGTCTTTGTCTCCGTGTGTTGTTATCATTGTCATGCATCTCATATCATGTCATCATGTGCATTGCATTTGTATACGTGTTCATCTCATGCATTCGAGCATTTTCCCCATTGTCCGTTTTGCATTCCGGCGCTTCATTCTCCTCCGGTGGTCATTTCTAGCTTTCTTTCGTGTGTGGGGATTAGACATTTCTGGATTGGACCGAGACTTGCCAAGCGGCCTTGGTTTACTACCGGTAGACTGCCTGTCAAGTTTCGTATCATTTGGACTTCGTTTGATACTCCAACGGTTAACCGAGGGACCGAAAAGGCCTCGTGTGTGTTGCAGCCCAACACCCCTCCATTTTGGCCCAAAAACCCACCAAACTCTGCTCCATCACCTAGAGCGTTCGATCACGATCGCGTGGCCGAAAACCGCACCTCATTTGGACTCTCCTAGCTCCACTTATGCCTATAAATAGACCCCCCCGAATTTCGGATCTCTCCCTCTCCCCGAAACCCTAATTTCATCTCCGCGCGCCGGACACGTCCGCCCGGCGCCAGACACGTCCGCCGCCGCCCCCCTCGTCCTCTGCCGCCGCCACATGGCAACCGGCCACCTCCCACCGCCACGGGCCCGAAGGCCCAAGGCCAGCCCCCGACGCCGCCACCGCGGGCCGCGCCCCACGCCGCCGTCCTCCGCCGCCTCCCGCCGTCCTCCATCACCGCCGCCTCGCCCGGCTGCCGCCGCCGCCTCGCCGGGCCGCCGCCGCCGCCCCGCGCGGGTCGCCGCCCCGCCGCCCGCTCCTCTCCGGCGACCGGAGCCCGGATCCGGCCGCCCCCTCCAACTCCGGCCGTCTACAGCTCCGGCGAGCTCGGATCCAGTTGTGCCTCGTTTTCCGTGCAGATATGAGATATTTTGGATCGGTTGACTTTCTCCTCCCGAAACCCTAATTTTATGCAAACTTTGACCGGTCATATCTCCGCATTCGTAGCTCCGATTTGGACATATAGTATATCAAAATGTTCGCCTCGACGAGTACATCATTTCATTCCATTGCATCATTTTTATTTGAGTTCATCTTGATGCCCGAAATGCTGTTAGAAGGAGGCTTCGTGAGTTAATTGTCAGATCTGCTAGTTCATCTTAGACATTTGTCATTTTTGCCATGATTTATGTGTGCATGCTATGCCCGTGAGTTCTACATATGTTTTGTTAAGGGTTTTGTCATCTATCCAGAGGTGCAACCCATGTATTTTTAGGATGTGTGTGGTGACTTGTGCAAGCTTGCAAAGTGAGGCACCCGGTAAATCTGTTTTCAGGGACTTGGTGATTTCACTAAGTCCTGGGATTGTTTAGTTCATGATGCCATATGTTCATGTTGTTTCCTAGTGATCGTGCCTCTTTTGAGGATGATCAGTAAGGGAGTTTTGTTAATATTGTAGTGCTCTATCCATCCATGTCTTTGTTTGCAATTATGGAGCACCCTAGCTTGAGTCAATCGAGCTCTACTTTTGCTTCGTTGCGAATCTGGGCAGATCGTCAACTTGTTTGCGATTTTGCCGATGTTATTGTGGTTGATCCGTGCATGCTATGCCATTGTTCTTGCCATGTATAGCTTGTATTTTGTGCCTTATTTATGGGTGTATGCTTGTCTTGCCATGACTTGCACCGTAGTGAGTGCATCGATCTCGTAAACATGCCTTCGTGAGTTATGTTTCAGCATGTCCCAGTTTTCACTAAGTCTGAAAACTGATTATGTTTTTTCTATGTTCGTGTGCTTGTTAGTATATTTTGTGATCCCTTTTGGCTCAAGGTCACTAAGGGACTTTTGTTAAGCTTGTTGAGTAGCTCCATGCCATGTCTTTCTTTGTCATGTTCAGGTCCTGTAGCATGTTGTTTTGTTGCTCCGAAGAGGGCTATATGATCTGAAATTCCAGACAAGTGTTAATTTCACCAAGTCTGAGATCTGTTATCCATTTGCGTTTTTTGCCATGCTTGTTTGAACCTGTTAATGGGTGATTTGGCCGTAGCTCAGTGCTAGACTTTTGTTAAGCATCTTGTGTGCATCCCTGCCATGTATTTTGTTGTCTTGTTTGGTGGCTGTAGCATGTTCATCTCATTGCATTTAGATGCCTACTTGCTGTAAATCGCAGACCGGTGACATTTTTGAATCGCTTGCCATTTCCAAACCGTAACTCCGATTCCGGCGTTCTTTATATGTTTTCAAGCGATTTCATCTCATCTTTCCAGTGGCACCCTTGGAATTCCAAGTTGAGGCCAGGTTCATGTATTTCCTATCATATCTTGCATTTTCGCATCCCGCATCGCATCCCGCATAGCATATCATCATTTCATCATATTGCTTGGTCTTGCACGTGGTTGATTGTATCCTTGTTGCTTGTTTGTCTTGTTGGGTAGATCCGGGAGACGATTTCGCTAACGAGGAGCCCGTTGAGTTTGCTTTTGAGGACCTAGTCAACTCTGACAACTGTGCAGGCAAGATGATCATACCCTCGAAATCACTACTATCTTTGCTATGCTAGTTTGCTCGCTCTTTTGCTATGCCAATGCTATGATGCCTACCTTTTGCTTGTCAGCCTCCCAATTGCCATGTCAAACCTCTAACCCACCATGTCCTAGCAAACCGTTGATTGGCTATGTTACCGCTTTGCTCAGCCCCTCTTATAGCGTTGCTAGTTGCGGGTGAAGATTGGAGGCCGTTCCTTGTTGGAACATATTTTATTTACTTGTTGGGATATCATTATATTGCTATGTTATCTTAATGCATCTATATACTTGGTAAAGGGTGGAAGGCTCGGCCTCTCGCCTAGTGTTTTGTTCCACTCTTGCCGCCCTAGTTTCCGTCATATCGGTGTTATGTTCCCGGATTTTGCGTTCCTTACGCGGTTGGGTTATAATGGGAACCCCTTGATATTTCGCCTTGATTAAAGCTTTTCCAGCAATGCCCAACATTGGTCTTACTATTCACCACCTAGCCTCTTTTTCCCTTGGGTTACCGGAGCCCAAGGGTCATCTTATTTTAACCCCCCCGGGCCAGTGCTCCCTCTGAGTGTTGGTCCGAACCGAGTAGACTGCGGGGCCACCTCGGGGCAACTTGAGGGTTGGTTTTACTCGTAGGATGTCTCATCTGAGTGTGCCCTGAGAAAGAGATATGTGCAGCTCCTATCGGGATTTGTTGGCACATTCGGGCGGTGTTGCTGGTCTAGTTTTAACCTGTCGAGATGTCTTGTTGTACCGGGATACCGAGTCTGATCGGAACGTCTCGGGTGGAGGTCTATTCCTTCGTTGACCGTGAGAGCTTGTCATGGGCTAAGTTGGGACTCCCCTGCAGGGATTGAACTTTCGAAAGCCGTGCCCGCGGTTATGGGCAGATGGGAATTTGTTAATGTCCGATTGTAGATAACTTGAACCTTAACTTAATTAAAATGAATCAACTGAGTGTGTTACCGTGATGGCCTCTTCTCGGCGGAGTCCGGGAAGTGGACACGGTGTTGCAGTAATGTTTGCGCAGGTTGCTCTCTAGTTTCTCGCTCGTGCTTTGCCTCCTCTTCTCGCTCTCTTTTGCGAATAAGTTAGCCACCATACTTGCTAGTCGCTTGCTGCAGCTCCACTCATATTTTACCTTGCCACACCTATAAGCTTAAATAGTCTTGATCGCGAGGGTGCGAGATTGCTGAGTCCCTGTGGCTCACAGATTACTATTACACCAGATGCAGGGCCCGATGATTCCGCTCCAGGAGACGCGTATGAGCTCAAGTGGGAGTTCGACGAAGAATCTCAACGATACTACGTTTCCTTTCCCGATGATCAGTAGTGGTGCCCAGTTGGGGGTGATTGGGACCGTGTCGCATGTTGGGTTCTCTTTCATTTTGGCGCCGTAGTCGGGCCATGAGTGTTTGGATGATGTAATGTTATTTGTGTACTTGATTGACGTGGCGAGTGTAAGCCAACTATGTTATCTCCCTTTTTGTTATTATATTACATGGGATGTTGTGAAGATTGCCTAACTTGCGACATATGCCTTCAATGCGATTATATCTCTAAGTCGTGCCTCGACACGTGGGAGCTATAGTCGCATCGAGGGTGTTATAGCCCATCCCACTTAGGGGCTGGTTCCCTTCCACATACAGCCCATATGTCCCTCCGAGGCAGGTGGACCCTCTCGGTGGACCCCCGGAACCCCTTCGGTGGTCCCGGTACAATACCGGCAAACCCCCGAATACTTCCGGTGACCGTATGATGACTTCCCATATATAAATGTTCACCTCTGGACCATTACGGAACTCCTCGTGACATCCGGGATCTCATCCGGGACTCTGAACAACATTCGGTAACCGCACACTAATTCCCATAACAACTCTAGCGTCACTGAACCTTAAGTGTGTAGACCCTACGGGTTCGGGAACCATGTAGACATGACCGAGACAACTCTATGACCAATAACCAACAGCGGGATTTGGATACCCATGTTGGATCCCACATGTTCCATGATGATCTCATCGGATGAACCATGATGTCGAGGATTCAATCAATCCCGTATACAATTCCCTTTGTCAATCAGTATGTTACTTGCCCGAGATTCGATCGTCGGTATCCCAATACCTCGTTCAATCTCGTTACCGGCAAGTCACTTTACTCATTCCGTAATGCATGATCCCATGACTAACTGCTTAGACACATTGAGCTCATTATGATGATGCATTACCGAGTGGGCCCAGAGATACCTCTCCGTCATACGGAGTGACAAATCCCAGTCTCGATTCATGCCAACCCAACAGACACTTTCGGAGATACCCGTTGTGCACCTTTATAGCCACCCAGTTACGTTGTGACGTTTATCACACCCAAAGCATTCCTACAGTATTCGGGAGTTGCACAATCTCATGGTCTAAGGAAAAGATACTTGACATTAGAAAAGCTTTAGCAGACGAACTACACGATCTTGTGCTATGCTTAGGATTGGGTCTTGTCCATCACATCATTCTCCTAATGATGTGATCCCGTTATTGTAAGTGCAACTAATGCCACCCCTAGTTGGTTTTGGAGTATTGACGACAAACCTGGTTGAGGGACTAATGTGTTTGTGAGAATTGCAGGATAACACAGGTAGAAGTCCCTCATTGATTCGGTTTTCCTACCGGAGATGACCCCTAAAAATGTATGGAGACATTGAAGTCAAAGGTGGTATGTGAAGACATTCACATTGAAGACTATGACAAGAGAAGACATTGCGTGAAGACTATGGAGCGCGAAGACTTAGTTGTTTCATCGTTCTTTTTCTTCTTTGTTGAGTCATAGGAACCACCGTACTATTAAGTGGGGTCCAAGTGAACCAGTCAGAATGACTGAAGTGATGCTTAACCAAAATCCTATGTCTTCAAGCGAAGACAATGAGAGCAAATCTTATCCAGAGATGGATAAGTCAGCTTTGCTTGTAGCCTAAGTAAAGTTGCCGTGTGTGTTTGAAATCTGACCGTTGGAACACGTGTCAATTCCTTAGTGACCCAGGGTCATTTCGAACAAATCAGGTTGGGTTGCCTAGTGGCTATAAATAGCCCACCCCCTACAACCATAAACGGTTGGCTGCTCAGAGTTAGTGTACGACTTTTGTCATTTGAGAGCAACCCACCTCGAAGCCTTTGAGAGAGAATTCCTTGCGAGGAAAAAGTCCTAAACACCTAGAGCCAAAGAGTGTTAGGCATCACTGAAGTCTTCCTGTCTGTGTGATCTGAAGACTTATTACACTTGAGGACTGTGAATCCTCCAGCCGATTAGGCGTCACGTTCTGAGCATCCAAGAGTCATTGTGGATCGCCGGTGAATGAAGTCTATGAAGGTTTGGAAGTCTACCTTGAAGACTTACCAGAGTGATTGGGCGAGGACTGGGTGTCCTTAGCTCAAGGGGAATAAGGTGAAGACGCGGTCTTCTGAGTTGAATCTCAGCCTGCCTAACCAGACGTACAGTTGTCACAGCAACTGGAACTGGTCCAACAAATCATTGTCTTCAACGAGTCACTGGTTCCATTCTTCCCATCTCTTTATTTGCAGATTGGTCCTTGTGAAGTCATTGCCTGTTTGCATTATCTATTTGCCTTCACTGTGTGACTGCTTGTTCTGTTTGGCTTCGTACTATCTTCCATCCTGATCTATACTGCCTAGCTGCTATTAGTCTTTGTGCCTTAATCTCATTGAATACTTGACTATGGCTTGCTTAGTGTAGTCTACCTTTCGCTGCATGGTAATAGGTTTGTTTCTATCGTTTGTCTTCGAAACTTCCATGTTTTGAAGACTTTCATAAAAATCGCCTATTCACCCCCCTCTAGTCGATCACTAGCACTTTCAATTGGTATCAGAGCAAGGTACTCCCTTGTCCTGTGTGATTCGGTTTAACCACCTGGAGTTTTAGCTATGTCGACTGCAGGGATAATCAAAGTCTCCACTGCGTGCCCAGTCTTCGATGGAACTGAATATCCCTACTAGAAGAATAAGATGCGCATGCATCTTGAAGCCATTGATGTCGACCTCTGGTATGTCGTCAAGAATGGCGTTCCCAAGGCTGGTGAAGGTGTCACCGCTGCTGATGTCAAGAAGTTCGTTCAACTGGACTCCACTACCAAGAACATCATCTGTGGTCATCTGACCAAAGGGCAGTATGGCTGTGTGAGTGCTATGGAAACATCTAAGCTAGTCTGGGACTGGCTTTCCAAGGTCAACGAAGGCATATCAACGCAGAGAGATCAAGGAATCAGCGTCCTTTGCAACCTCTTCAACCGCTTCAAGAGAAACGACAATGAGAATGTTTAGCTAATGTTTGATCGACTCACTGACATCACAAATGAGCTTCAAGCCCTCGGTGCTACTGAGATCACCAAGCATGAAGTCGTCAAGACACTCTTGAGATCACTTGATAGCTCGTTTGACACCCTAGCCCTGATGATTCAAGAATGCCCTGACTTCAAGACACTCGATCCGTCTGACATATTGGAAAGGCTCAACACACATGAGTTTCAGCTTTCTGAGAAAAGAGACATCTACGGTCCCAACTATGGGCGAACTCGTGCTTTGAAGGCAAAAGCTATTTCCTCATCTAAAGAAGAATCTGATTGCAGTTCTGATGATCCTAAAGACATTGGAAAGGAACTTGCTATGCTTGTGAAGAAGTTCCAGAAATTCACCAAGAAGAAAGGCTTCAGAAAGTCCTCACGATCTAGCTCAAAAATGATGAAGCTTCTGCTCATGACTACAAGAAGAGAACATGCCACAAGTGCAAGAAACCTGGCCACTACATCTCTGAGTGTCCGCAGTGGGACAATGAGAACAACAACAAGAAGAAGAGCAAGGAATATGATTCTGACGACAAGAAGAAGAAGAAATACTCAAAGTCTTCTTCCAAGTCTTCATCAAAGACTTCATCACACAAGAAGAGCTCATCTGGCAAGGCTCGTGCGTTTGTTGGCAAGGAAATGGATTCAGAGGAGGAGTCTGCTTCTGAGGAGGCGGAGGTGGAGTCTGAGGAGGAGTCCGATTCTGGCATTGCAAGTCTGGCTACAGCCTACATTGCCAAGTCTTCAACATCGAAGACAATGACTCCATCACCGACACCGATGCTAATGACCAGGACGACTCCGCTCCCACCTACTGCTTCATGGCACGCGGTGCCAAGGTAAACTCACGCACTACTCACTATCAAACATCCAGTGAAGATGACTCTGATTGTGGTTCCAAACCCAGCTACAAAGCACTTGCTAAAATTGCAACTGAACAATAGAGAGCTATGGAACATATTCAAAAAATGTTAGACAAAAGCGATGACCTGTTAGACGCTGAAATGACTCGATCTCAGTCCTTAATTGAAGACATAAAAATCTTCATGTTAAGTATGAGGAACTTGAAATTCGTCATGAAACGCTCTCAACAACTCATGAAAAGCTTTCCTATGATCATCTTCAAAGAAAGCAAGATCTTGAGAAATTGAGAGCGGCTCATGAAGATCTTCAAAAGGAAAATGAGTCACTTCGTGCCAAATAGATCAGTTCCGCTCAGGAAGGATTTGAACCTCCATGTCTTAAATGCATTGAGCGTGACAACGCTACTTCTGTTACTGGATGTTCTACTGCTTCTACTGTTGCAATATCTTCAACTGTTGATGTGGTAACTAACCCCTCTGCTAAGGATGCCACTCCTATTGCTGATGAAAATGCTAGGTTGAAGACATTGCTTGAAACAGGGATGTACAAAAGTCTCAAAGGACATCAGACACTATGTGATGTCCTCAAAAGGCAGATCCTGAACCGAAACCCTAGGAAAGAGGGTCTTGGGTTCGAAAGGAAAATGAATGCTGATGGCTCTTACTGGAAACCTGAGCAGTACCCCAAAACCACATGGGTTGCCGCAAAGGAATCTTCAGTGGATCCATCCACCCTATCTGGCTTCACTTGTGCTAATCCCATTGTTATTGATGAATCCTATGATGCAAACTATAAACTGTTTAAGAATCAGAATGGTGAAGTGTTTGCCTGGTATATTGGTACTAACTGCAGGAATGGGCCACCTATGAAGAAAGTCTGGGTGCCGAAAAGGTGTCTGGAGAATCTTCCTGTGAATGTTATCATGACAGCACAAGTGAAGAAGACAAACCCCAGACCACAGGCTTCATATGGTCCAAAGGCTTCATACAGACAGAGGACTCACCAGAGTCGCACTAACGCAAATATTTTGTAGGGAAACCATACTCAGGCCTATGAATATGAGCGCGTTTCGTCAAACCGCCATGTTCATAAGACCAAGAACTACTCTGCTTATTCTTATGAGTACTATTGCCCTCCTGCAAGACTATTTGCTAGGGCTACAAAGCCAAAGTTCTCAGATGCTGCACTTAGACTCATTGCTTCGAAGCCACCCTTGAAGATGTGGGTGGCTAAGAAAGCTTAACTCTCTTTTGCAGGGAAGGGTCTCCAGCCAAAAATCAAATTCGTCTGAAGCTATTGCTGGGGACCTTAAACATCTTGTTGGGCGCAAGATCAAATGCCCAAATGGTCTTATTATGTATTTTGTTCCTGAGTCGCTTGCTACTTGCCCTATCAGTCCTAACCTCGATCTAAGCTTTCATAATCCACTTGCTCGTCAAATGTTTATGCTTCACAATTCTCTTCGTGAAGCCTATCTCCCTAACTGCACTGTAGGGTATGACACCAGCTGCTTCAGAAAGGATTATTGATAGTGGGTGTACTAATCACATGACTGGCAAGCGAAGTCTTCTCATGGACTCAACTTTACGTCCATTTGACAAGAGTCACATCACATTTGCTGATATGGGTAAAAGCAAGGTATTGGGTCTAGGTAGAGTTGCAATCTCAAGGGATCAACACATGGATAAAGTGATGCTTGTTGAATCCCTTGGTTTCAACTTAATGTATGTCTCAATGCTTTGCGATTTAAACATGATTTCGATATTTGGAAAATATCATTGCCTTGTTCTAATGGAATCTGACAAGTCTCTAGTCTTTGAAGGGTATCGGAAAGATGATTTGTACGTGGTAGATTTCTCAGCAGGACCATAGCTTGCCGTATGTCTTCTAGCAAAAGCTTCAGAATGCTGGCTCTGGCATCGGAGGCTAGGGCATGCTGGCATGAGGAACTTGCACACTCTTGCAAAGAAGAAGCATGTAATAGGCATTGAGGGCGTCAAGTTCAAGAAAGATCACCTATGCGGTGCCTGTGAAGCTGGAAAGATGACGAGGGCCAAGCATCCCTCGAAGACAATCATGACAACGACTCAACCCTTCGAACTGCTACACATGGACCTCTTCGGTCCCACTCACTACTCAACTCTTACTACCACTGCTTGTCTCTATGGCTTTGTCATTGTTCATGCTTATTCAAGATATACATGGGTGCATATAATCCTCTACAAGACTGAAGTGCGGGATGTCTTTAGACGCTTCGCCAATCGAGCCATGAACAACTATGGCGTCAAGATCAAGCACATCAGAAGTGACAATGGCACTGAATTCAAGAACACTGGCCTCGACACTTATCTTGATACTTTGGGCATCACTCATGAGTTCTCAGCTCCGTACACGCCGTAGCAGAATGGCATCGTGGAACGCAAGAACAGAACACTTATTGAGATGGCCCGAACGATGCTCGATGAATACAAGACTCCAAGAAAGTTCTGGCCTGAAGCCATTGATACTGTATGCCATATTATCAACCGTGTTTATCTTCACAAGCTTCTAAACAAAACATCCTATGAGCTCCTCACTGGTAAGAAGCCAAACGTCAGTTACTTTAGAGTATTTGGTGCCAGGTGCTGGATCAAGGATCCACATCACACTTCAAAATTTTCACCGAAAGCACATGAAGGTTTTATGCTTGGATACGGAAAGGATTCACACTCCTACAGAGTATTGAACCTCTTTCACTATAAAGTGGTTGAAACTGTGGATGTGCGGTTTGATGAGACTAACGGCTCGCAAAGAGAGCACCTGCCAAATGTGCTAGATGAAGTTCCATCCAATGAAACCATCAAGCTTATGGGAACTGGAGAAATCATACCGTCTGAAGCTCAGCCTGAAGAGGAACTCATCATCTCTGCACCTGATCAACCTGAAGACAATGCTCAGCCTGAAGACAATCCTTCTAACGATGACAATGATCAGCAAGAGCAAAATCTTCGTCCTGTTCATCCTCGTGTTGCAAATGAAGTACAGATTGAGAGAATAATTGACAGCATCAATGCACCTGGTCCACTCACTCATTCAAGGGCAACACAACTAGCAAATTTCGGTGGACACTTCGCATTCGTCTCAATATCTGAACCCAAGAAAGTTGATGAAGCCTTCAAGGAGCCTGAGTGGATTCAAGCAATGCAAGAAGATCTTCAACAATTTGAGCTGAATAATGTGTGGGAACTGGTCAAGCGTCCTGATCCTTGTAAGCACAATATCATAGGCACTAAATGGATATATCGCAACAAGCAAGATGAGCATGGTCAAGTTGTCAGAAACAAAGCTCGTCTCGTTGCTCAAGGATACACTCAAGTTGAAGGAATTAACTTCGATGAAACATTTGCTCCTGTGGCTAGGCTTGAAGCTATACGCATACTGCTGGCCTATGCAAATCATCATAACATTCTTATGTATCAAATGGATGTGAAGAGCGCTTTTCTCAATGGCAAGATTGAAGAAGAAGTGTATGTTGCACAACCGCCTGGCTTTGAAGATCCAAAACATCCTGACATGGTTTATAAGCTCAACAAGGCACTGTATGGCCTCAAACAAGCCCCTCGTGCTTGGTATGACACACTCAAGGACTTCCTGAAGAGCAAAGGCTTCAAACCTGGTTCTTTGGATCCCACACTCTTCATGAAGACATATGATGGTGAACTGTTTGTGTGCCAAATATATGTGGATGACATTATCTTCGGCTGCACCAACCAGAAATACAGTGATGAGTTTGGATATATGATGCAAGAGCAATATTAGATGTCCATGATGGGTGAACCGAAGTTCTTCCTTGGTCTTCAAATACGACAGCAACGCAACGGCATCTTCACATCTCAAGAGAAATACCTCAAAGATTGCCTGAAGAAGTTTGGAATGCAAGACTGCAAAGGTTACACGACACCAATGCCAGCTAAACACCATCTGGGTCCCGACGACAATGGTAAAGAATTCGATCAAAAGGTATACCGCTCCATGATTGGTTCTTTGCTTTATTTATGTGCATCTAGGCCAGATATCATGCTTAGTGTTTGCATGTGTGCCCGATTCCAAGCGGCACCAAAGGAATCACATCACTTAGCTGTGAAGCGAATTCTTCGATATTTGGCTCACACCCCAACACTAGGATTATGGTATCCAAAGGGCTCAGAGTTTGATCTAGTTGGATTCTCGGATGCTGATTATGCTGGTGACAAGGTGGATCGCAAGTCTACATCAGGCACATGTCACTTTCTGGGACGATCACTTGTATGTTGGCCTTCAAAGAAGCAGAACTGTGTATCTCTCTCCACTGCTGAATCTGAATACATTGCTGCTGGATCTTGCTGCGCTCAGCTTCTATGGATGAAGCAAGCACTCAAAGACTATGGCATTCATCTGAAGCAAGTGCCACTCTACCGCGACAACGAAAGCGCCATCAAGATTGCTAACAACCCAGTTCAGCACTCGAAGACAAAGCACATTGAAATTCATCATCACTTTCTCAGAGATCATGTCATGAAGGAAGATATTGATATCATACACGTCAACACTGAAGAGCAACTGGCAGATATCTTCACAAAGCCCCTGGATGAGAAGAGGTTTTGCAAGTTACGGTGTGAGCTAAATATCTTGGAATCCTCAAATGTCCTGTGATCAGGCACACATCCTAACACTTATGCATGTTGATGACTTAGATGTGCAACACACGAAGTAAAGTATGTCTTCAATCAATGAAGACTTACATTCTGAGTGTGAATACATTAACGTGGAATTTGACTTCGGAGCGCCACGATAATTGTGCGCCGTGTCTGGGTCTAATACTTCCTATACGGTGGGTAACGCCACCACCAAATTCTTCCCTTAGAAGTGTTTTTCACATGGCATTACATTTGCGAAGTCTTCGCATTTTGTTTGTCTTCAATGTTAACATGGCCTCATGTTTATCTTCAATATACTGATTTAGTTTCTGTCCTCTACAGCATTCACTTATAGCTATGTCTTCACGTTGAATCTTTTGAACTAAGTGAATGTGATCGGACCCTGACCTTTCTATGCTTCCGTCTTAAGTCTCTCTATCCAAATCATATGCATTCTATTGAAATTGTCAAAACGTCTTCTCTGCGTCCTTGTCAGCAGAAGACACAAAGACAAACATTAATCTGTTTTCAATGCTCAATTCTTTTTGCCTGAAACCCGGAGAAGTGGGAACGACCACCCGACTATCCAGGCGTGCGTGGGAACATGGAACAACCTCCAATGTGTTGCACGATTGCCACGTGTCCTTTAGATGTGAACCGCCAGGGGCACCTGCGTAATAACGCTGTGCCGTCCATGTCTCTATAAATACACGCCTCACCCCAGTCATTATCTCTTCTTCGACTCTCGCACAAACCCTAGCGCCACCACTAGCACTCGACGACGCCGGCGACGAAGCGCTTAGCTGCCGCGACCTCACCGACGCCATCCTCACGCCGGCCGCGGACATCGTCTTCTCCGCCGTCGCCGTAGGTGTCCTCCGTCGCCAAGTTAGGGCACGGAGGATCGAACTGCTCGGCCTCCTCTCCCACTCCGTCTAGCAGTTCCTCGTGTGGTAAATAAAACCTCCTTTTTATAGTATTTTTGATCCGATAGATTCATCCTTTTCAACCATAAGTGGCTTCTGTTCCCACAAGTTGGATCTATCTCATTCTGCATCTCATAGCATGCCTAGTATGTTCACTTATGCTTCACAAAGTAGTTAGATTCCTCACTTGTACTTATTCGTGGATTCGTACAAATCTGGAACCAACTCTCTACATATGAGTGAATGTCTTCGCACTATGAGGTCAATGTCTTGTAAACTGATTTATCTTCAAAATCTTCTGAGAATGCATATGACCTCTTCCCCTTCCCTCGCACCTTTAATGCTATCATAGGTACATGTCCATGGGAGAATAGTCTGCATTCATTTGCAGAGTTCTTACAGCATCATATAAATTCTCCTGAAGCCAGTTCTTGTCTGACCAGTAGCCGGAAGACTTTGACAGTGTTGAAGCCTTTCAGTCTAAACTTCATGGCAATAGAGAAATCTGCAAGGAAGGGTGGCAGGCAGCACCGTGGAAACACCTCAAGAGATTTGCCTCCTGACCTCTATGAGCTGTACAAGACAGATCCAGAGGAGGACTACAATCAGCGGAAAACCTGAATCTAATGGATTCAAAGATATTGGGTAGAATAATGGTACAAGTACAGGTTCGTGACCTAGGAATATGCTGAGAAGAATGCCATGAAGCGACCCTGGGGAGACATCTTGTACAGAAATCTTCAACCCAGGTCCAGAGCTGAAGCCATTGAGCAAGGCTTCTATCCTTGCATGGTCCGTGGACCACAGCCTGCAGATGTAGACCCATCTTCATTGCTATGGTGTCGTGACGACAATTTCTCCAAGCACAACTTCCAGTTTGCCAAGAACTCGGCCAAAGAAAACAAGAAGTCGTGGGGATTAGACTTCAATCCAGGCCCCTCTGCTCCTCGTGCCGATGGCTCACGCGAAGCTGAACCCAATCTTGTTGGGCCCTTCTATAACTTAGAAGGTCTCATCACTCACATAAAGGTTCAAGGGGCAGTCGTGGATCAACCTGCAGACGACGCTGATTCTGACGAAGCGCCTGCACCACCGAAGCCAAAGAAGCTGAAGAAACCTAAAGCTTCAAAGCCTTCCCCTGCACCAAAGGTTTCATGGGCGAAGCCTTTGGCCACTGCACCTCCTCAATCTAGTGTGCAGTCTGAAGATTTTCATGCATCTCCAAGCCCGCCAAAGTGAAGAAGCCCATGCAACTCACTGATCAAGCACTGACCCCTGTTGCTGTTTTGCGAAATGAAAATGACGCCATTGATCTGTCCAGTGATGATAGTCTTGGTGATGACGCTCTTGAGTAGTTGATCAAGAGCAAGCAAGAGGCGGAAATCTTCAATGACCTTCCTCTCTTTGATGTGGAAATCTTAAACAAGTTCATTGATGAGTGGTTCGACAGCCCAAATGTCAGGTTTGATGATCTTCAGCTTCCAATTAGCCTCAACGTCGCCTTCCACAGAGCCATTGCTCCTGAGCTGGCTCTAGCTCAGAAAATTGTTGAGCTGAAGCATAAGATCGATTATGAAAAGGCTCAGTTGAAGAAGCACATGGACAGGCTCAATGTTGAAGACATTCAAAACTTCAAGGTAATGATGCATGAGCTCAAGGAAGCATTCCACAAGAAACGCGAAGAAGCCAAAGGTTCTTGTGAGCGCATGAAGGATCTTGCTACCAAATGCGTTCAAGGATACAATGAAGCTGAAAAGCGCAAGGCTTTGGGGCGACCAAGCATCGACCCCAGAATGGCGCCAAGAAGAAGAAGAAGCAAGTTGTGGCAGAACCAGAAGCATCAAGGCAGGAAGATCCTCGCATTGTCTTCCCAGCCAGTATGACAGGCTCGAAGCCTAAGGTCCCCACAGTGGCTTCAGAACTCAAGAAAACAAGGGCAGCTGAAGCCGAAGCCAGAAAACGCAAGACCAAAGCCACCAATGATGATGCTCCCCAACCAAGAAACGGAAGACCAAGAAGAGAGATCGGGCTGCTCCCACAGAGCCCCTTGAGGTTGAGGCAATCTCTGTGGCTCGTCCTGTGTCTGAACATCGAGAGCGCCAGTTGATAGTTCATGGGCCTGCTTCCACAGAGGCTCCTGGAGCTGAAGATAATCCAGCTGTTGACCCCACCGCAGCTGAAGACGTTGGTCCTCACAAAAATGTTGAAGATGATGAAGTCCTTCCTCAGATCGAGCGCAATTTGGTATCATCGCCTGTGCTCACGCACAACGAGCTCATCAGCATTGGTCATCCTCTGACGCCAACTGCTCAAGATGCATCATGGGCTGATCACCCACAACAACAAGACACCCCAAGTGCTCCCCAACCACAAGATGACGATGACTTTGAGGCCCAGCCGACTCCATCTCCACAAGCATCGCTAGCATTCCGCAGGCATCGCAAAGGATCAAGGCCCCAAGTCACTCCAACTGTAAACGTCTCTGAGTCTGAAGCCAAAACGGCTGAAGTTATTCCGGCTGCATCAGCCGATGAAGCAGAAGAACCAAGAGTTGAAGTAGAAAGAGTTGCTACACCCCCATCCCACCAAGATGTTGTTCTCGAGGAGAACGTGTCCGACCCTCTAGCTCCTGAAGTGGAGGTTAACAATACTGAGGCGGCCACCAACATCAACACTGAAGCCAATGACGTTGTCATGGCTGAAGCTAATGTGGCGCCTGAAGCTAATGCGGTGCCAGAAGTGCATGCACCTGAAGCCACTGCAGCGCCCGAAGCCAATACTGAAGCACCTAAAGCCAATGTGGCCCCTGAAGCCCATGTCAACGATAATGCCAATGCTCCTGTACCCCCTCCAAGACCTCACACAATTGAGCTGGCATTTGATTGTGGTCAGCCTGTTATGGTCCGATGGCCCATTCTGGTTCCTCCACCTGCTGCGGGTCCACAATTTGACTATCATGTCGAGCACAGACCTCATGTCCAGAAGCCCAAGCCAAGACTTCCAAGATTCACAGGCACTGCAACCTCTCCTGGGGTCTTCAATGTGAATGGCTTCATGGCACATAACACCTTTTTCAACAGCGCCAAGAATCCTTACACCAAACCCCGTATTTCCTCGGATTGGTTCTGGAGCTATCAGTAGCGCAGCTACTATTCCTATATCTTATACAATCAAGGGCGCATATTTCCCCATATGTGTCTTGATACTGAAGCTATAGCTGGCCTGCCCTGTCTAGAAGAAGCGTTGGATTGCTTCAGAGACGCTGGACTCCTGCAGTTTGTCACAGACAAGGAACACTGGAATGAAGAGCTTCTGTTACAGTTCTATGCAACTCTTCACATTCACGGCTACAATAGGGATCCAAAGACTTAGGTCCTTGAGTGAATGACAGGCAATGTCCATCATGAAGCCAAAGCTCTTGATATCATTGAGCTCATAGGCCTACCCACTCCTGGTGAATATTATGAACCAGGTTGTCAACAACACCAGAATGCTTTGGAGAGCATTTTTCAGAAGCCAGAACCCAACATGAGCCAAATGTTGAGCATGATGAAGCCTTTGCCTCACGACGCTGACTACCCATCTGAATTCTTTGTTGAAGACCTAGAGTATCTGCCTCGCACCATTTATCATATCATCAAAAAAACTCTATGGCCTGTCAAAGGACATTCATCTGCAGCGAAGCTTGAAGGAACAATGAAGACTTTGGTTTTATATATCTTCAATGGCATTAGCTTCAATGCTCAAGACTTTTTCATCAGACAATTGGCTGCATCTGGCTCCGACATTTTTGGGTTGAAGTTCTATGCTCCATGGGTAATGCGTCTTATCAAGCTTCACTCTGCCATCAACTATCAGCCGTCTGCGCGCAATCATCTTGTATTCTTGCCAGAGGTTGATCTGTCTGTTGAAGCTATTTACCCAGAGCCTGCTAAGGATCCCATTTATCTTCACAATGCTGATCGTCAAACCTTCACCCAGCCCATTGAAGGAGTTCAGGCAGTCTCGCGTGTTTATCCCTTGGCTAGCAATACACGTGCCCCTCGCGCTCAAACTGATGCCACTGGAAGCACCATTGCCCAAAGGCCTCAGAAGCGATCTCGTGTTCTCAATGACCGAGAGCTTCTCGTCGCGCTACACCAGAAACAGGACAAGCATCACAACTGGCTTAAGCATCAGACACAAAGCCTCTTGGTGGATGTCAACCGCATTCACAATCTTGCCACCAAGAATGCCTTTGTTACTCATAAACCTGTCGGAGGTCTTGGAAGAGTTTGATATTGCTTAGTGCTGAAGCTGATCTGCAGGACGATGGTTTCACCGAAAGATTCAAGTTTGACTCAACTCCTCCAAGGAATGCTCACTTGCGTCGGACTCCCTCACTTGAAGACTCTGACTTTCGTCCTCAGCTGCGATAGTGAATGCCAGAGTCATCAATGACCAAGATGATGCAACTTCACCTCCTCCAACTTCAGCACGTGTCGACACTACACCAAGTTCTTCTGCACCACTGGACCTCAACGATGACCCTGCTGCCTCGCCTGCACCTCATGGGAACGAGTAGGCGCTCTATGTCTTCAAACCTTTTTGGTCCTTACTGACAAAAGGGGGAGAAGCATATGAGTTGATAGTCTTCAAGCGGGTCCATATGGGTGGTTGCTTTACTTTTTGCTACTTTTGCCAAGTGCTTACAACTCTCGCTTTTTGATACATTTGGTTCTTTGAGTTGTAACACTTAAACTCGATGGTCATCTGCTACTTATTTGCTATTCTGTGATGCGATGATAAATCCCGCATGTGCGATGATAACTTCCACACTTAGGTCATTTTGCAGACGTCCATTTTTCATTATGCATGTCATTATCTTCGTTATATCAAATCATGCATGATGAATTGTCATCATAAGTTGAGGAGGATCTCCACAAGTACAACCTGCCATGTGCATTTGCATTGCAAAAGCAAATTACTTATATGCACATCTTCAGGGGGAGCCTTTGCCACTTATGAAGACAATACACTATCCATTACAATTTCACATATTTTATTCCCTGTTGAAAACTTCAACCAGTCTGTCATCAATCACCAAAAAGGGGGATATTGTAAGTGCATCTAGTGCCACCCCTAGTTGGTTTTGGAGTATTGATGACAAACCTGGTTGAGGGACTAATGTGTTTGTGAGAATTGCAGGATAACACAGGTAGAAGTCCCTCATTGATTCGGTTTTCCTACCGGAGATGACCCCTAAAAATGTATGGAGACATTGAAGTCAAAGGTGGTATGTGAAGACGTTCACATTGAAGACTATGACAAGAGAAGACATTGCATGAAGACTATGGAGCGCGAAGACTTAGTTGTTTCGTCGTTCTTTTTCTTCTTTGTTGAGTCATAGGAACCACCGTACTGTTAAGTGGGGTCCAAGTGAACTAGTCAGAATGACTGAAGTGATGTTTAACCAAAATCCTATGTCTTCGAGCAAAGACAATGAGAGAAAATCTTATCCAGAGCTGGATAAGTCAGCTTTGCTAGTAGCCCAAGTAAAGTTGCCGTGTGTGTTTGAAATCTGACCGTTGGAACATGTGTCAGTTCCTTAGTGACCCAGGGTCATTTCGGACAAATCAGGTCGGGTTGCCTAGTGGCTATAAATAGCCCACCCCCTACAACCATAAACGGTTGGCTGCTCAGAGTTAGTGTACGGCTTTTGTCGTTTGAGAGCAACCCACGTCGAAGCCTTTGAGAGAGAATTCCTTGCGAGGACAAAGCCCTAAACACCCAGAGCCAAAAGAGTGTTAGGCATCACTGAAGTCTTCCTGTCTGTGTGATCTGAAGACTTATTACACTTGAGGACTGTGAATCCTCCAGCCGGTTAGGCGTCACGTTCTGAGCATCCAAGAGTCATTGTGGATCGCCGGTGAACGAAGTCTGTGGAGGTTTGGAAGTCTACCTTGAAGACTTACCAGAGTGATTGGGCGAGGACTGGGTGTCCTTATCTCAAGGGGAATAAGGTGAAGACGCGGTCTTCTGAGTTGAATCTCAGCCTCCCTAACCAGACATACAGTTGTCACAACAACTGGAACTGGTCCAACAAATCATTGTCTTCAACGAGTCACTGGTTCCATTCTTCCCATCTCTTTATTTGCAGATTGGTCCTTGTGAAGTCATTGCCTGTTTGCATTATCTATTTGCCTTCACTGTGTGACTGCTTGTTCTGTTTGGCTTCGTACTATCTTCCATCCTTATCTATACTGCCTAGCCGCTATTAGTCTTTGTGCCTTCATCTCATTGAATACTTGACTATGGCTTGCTTAGTGTAGTCTACCTTCCGCTGCATGGTAATAGGTTTGTTTGTATCGTTTGTCTTCGAAATTTCCATGTTTTGAAGACTTTCATAAAAATCGACTATTCACCCCCCCTCTAGTCGATCACTAGCACTTTCAGTTATCAATGACATCCAATGTCCATGATCAGGAAACCGTAACCATCTATTGATCAACGAGCTAGTCAACTCTTGGCTCACTAGGGACATGTTGTGGTCTATGTATTCACACATGTATTACGATTTCCGGATAACACAATTATAGCATGAACAATAGACAATTATCATGAACAAGGAAATATAATAATAACCATTTTATTATTGCCTCTAGGGCATATTTCCAATAGTCTCCCACTTGCACTAGAGTCAATAATCTAGTTACATTATGATGAATCGAACACCCATAGAGTTCTGGTGTTGATCATGTTTTGCTCGTGGAAGAGGTTTAGTCAACGGATCTATGACATTCAGGTCTGTATGCACTTTACAAATATCTATGTCTCTATTTTGAACATTTTCACGAATGGAGTTGAAGCAACGCTTGATATGCCTGGTCTTCTTGTGAATCCTGGGCTCCTTGGCAAGGGAAATAGCTCTAGTGTTGTCACAGAAGAGAGTCATTGGGCCTGACGCATTGGGAATAACTCCTAGGTCGGTACTGAACTCCTTCATCCAGATTGCTTCATGTGCTGCCTCCTGAAGGAAATATGCCCTAGGCACGATAATAAAGTTATTATTTATTTCCTTATATCATGATAAATGTTTATTATTCATGCTAGAATTGTATTAACTGAAAAGTTAGTGCATGTGTGAATACATAGACAAACAGAGTGTCACTAGTTTGCCTCTACTTGACTAGCTCATTGAATAAATGATGGTTATGTTTCCTAACCATAGACATGAGTTGTCATTTGATTAACGGGATCACAACATTAGAGAATGATGTCATTGACTTGACCCATCCGTTAGCTTAGCACGATGATCGTTTAGTTTGTTGCTATTGCTTTCTTCATGACTTATACATGTTCCTATGACTATGAGATTATGCAACTCCCGATTACCGGAGGAACACTTTGTGTGCTACCAAACGTCACATTGTACCTGGGTGATTATAAAGGTGCTCTATAGGTGTCTCCGATGGTACTTGTTGAGTTGGCATAGATCAAGAATAGGATTTGTCACTCCGATTGTCGGAGAGGTATCTCTGGGCCCTCTCGGTAATGCACATCACTATAAGCCTTGCAAGCAATGCAACTAATGAGTTAGTTGCGGGCTGATGCATTACGGTACAAGTAAAGAGACTTGCTGGTAACGAGATTGAACTAGGTATTGAGATACCGACGATCAAATCTCGAGCAAGTAACATACCGATGACAAAGGGAACAATGTATGTTGTTATGCGGTTTGACCGATAAAGATCTTCGTAGAATATGTAGGAGTCAATATGAGCATCCAGGTTCCGCTATTGGTTATTGACCGGAGACATGTCTCAGTCATGTCTACATAGTTCTTGAACCCGTAGGGTCCACATGCTTAACGTTCGGTGACGATCGGTATTATGAGTTTATGTGATTTGATGTATCGAAGGTAGTTCGGAGTCCCGAATGAGATCAAGGACATGGCGAGGAGTCTCGAAATGGTCGAGACATAAAGATCATATATTGGACAACTATATTCGGACATCGGAAAGGTTCCGAGTGATTCGGGCATTTTTCGGAGTACCTGGGAGTTATGGGAATACAGGGAAGAAGTATTGGGCCTCATGGGCCAAGTGGTGGAAGAGAGGAGGCAGGGCGTGCGGCCCCCTAGCCCAAACCGAATTGGACTAGGGGGGAAGCCCCCCTTTCCTCCCTCTCCTTCCTTCTCCCCTTCCCCCTTCCTTTCCTCCTCCTAGTAGGAGTAGGAAAGGGGAGTCCTACTACTACTAGGAGGAGGACTCCTCCTGCTGGCGCGCCCTAGGAGGGCCGGCCGGCCTCCCCCCTTGCTCCTTTATATATGGGGGCAGGGGGCACCTCTAGATGCACAAGTTGATCATTGATCCCTTAGCCGTGTGTGGTGCCCCCCTCCACCATAATCCACCTCGATCATATCGTAGCGGTGCTTAGGCGAAGCCCTGTGTCGAGCAACATCATCACCATCATCACGCCGTCGTGCTGACGGAACTCTCCTGTGAAGCTCTACTGGATCGGAGTTCATGGGACGTCATCGAGCTGAACATGTGCTGAACTCGGAGGTGCTGTGCGTTCGGTACTTGGATCGGTCGGATCGTGAAGACGTTCGACTACATCAACCACGTTCTCATAACGCTTCCGCTTATGGTCTACGAGGGTATGTGGATGATACTCTTCCCTCTCGTTGCTATGCACCACCATGATCTTGCGTGCGCGTAGGATTTTTTTTGAAATTACTACGTTCCCCAACACCTCTGAGGCTGCCATGTACTCCGCTTCACATGTAGATCCCGCCACGACGCTTTGCTTGCAGCTGCACCAGCTGACTGCCCCACCATTCAAAATATACACGTATCCGGTTTGTGACTTGGGGTCATCCAGATCGGTGTCGAAGCTAGCATCGATGTAACCCTTTATGACGAGCTCTTCGGCACCTCCATAAACGAGAAACATATCCTTAGTCCTTTTCAGGTACTTCAGGATATTCTTGACCATTGTCCAGTGTTCCATGCCGGGATTAATTTGGTACCTTCCTACCAAACTTACGGCAAGGTTCACATCAGGTCTGGTACACAACCTGGCATACATAATAGATCCTTTGGCCGAGGCATAGGGGATGACACTCATCTTTTCTCTATCTTCTGCCGTGGTCGGGCATTGAGCCGTGCTCAATCTCACACCTTGCAATACAAGCAAGAACCCCTTCTTGGACTGATCCATATTGAACTTCTTCAATATCTTATCAAGCTATGTGCTTTGCGAAAGACCAATGAGGCGTGTCGATCTATCTCTATAAATCTTGATGCCTAATATGTAAGCAGCTTCTCCAAGGTCCTTCATTGAAAAACACTTATTCAAGTAGGCCTTTATGCTTTCCAAGAATTCTATATCATTTCCCATTAATAGTATGTCATCCACATATAATATGAGAAATGCTACAGAGCTCCCACTCACTTGCTTGTAAACACAGGCTTCTCCATAAGACTGTGTAAACCCAAACGCTTCGATCATCTCATCAAAGCGAATGTTCCAACTCCGAGATGCTTGCACCAGCCATAGATTGAGCGCTGGAGCTTGCATACCTTGTCAGCATTCTTAGGATCAACAAAACCTTCCGGTTGCATCATATAAAATTAAGGAGCCTTCAATGTGAATATCTTTACATACCACCATTATCTTCAATGTCTTCACACATTTTTAGGGGTCATCTCCGGTAGGTAAACCGAATCAATGAGGGACTACTACCTGTGTTATCCTGCAATTCTCACAAGCACATTAGTCCCTCAACCAGGTTTGTCGTCAATACTCCAAAACCAACTAGGGGTGGCACTAGATGCACTTACAATCTCCCCCTTTTTGGTGATTGATGACAAACTGATTGAAGTTTTCAACCGGGATAAAACTATATGAAATTGTAAGGATTGAGGTATTGTCTTCATAAGTAGCAAAAGGCTCCCCCTGAAGATGTGCATATATGTATTTTGCTTTTGGAATGCAAATGCACATGGCAGGTTGTACTTGTGGAGATCCGCTTCAACTTATGAAGGCAATTTATCATGCATGATAAGATATAACGAAGATAATGACATGCATAATGAAAAATGGACGTCTGCAATATGACTTCGTGCGGGATTTATCATCGCACATGCGGAATTTATCGTCTCATCACAGAATAGCAGAAAAAGTAGCAGACGACCATTAAGTTTAAGTGTTACAACTCAAAGAACCAAATGTATCAAAAGCGAGAGTTGTAAGCACTTGGCAAAAGTATAGCAACCACCCATATGGACCCGCTTGAAGACTATCAACTCATATGTTTCTCCCCCTTTTGTCAGTAAGGACCAAAAAGGTTTGAAGACATAGAGCCTCTACTCGTTCCCATGAGGAGTAGGTGAAGCAGCAGGGTCGTCGTTAAGGTTTGGTGGTGCAGAAGAACTTTGTGCAGTGTTGATACACGCCGAAGTTGGAGGTGGTGAAGTGGCATCATCTTGGTCATCAATGACTCTGGCATTAATAGTTGCAGCTGATGAGGAATATTCAGAGTCTTCAAGTGAGGGAGTCCGACGCAAGTGAGTGTTCCGGGGAGGAGTGGAATCAAACTTGAATCTCTCCGTCAGAGCTCAGCAAAGTCAGACTCTTCCACGACCGGCGACAAGTTTCATGAGTGATAAATGCGTTCTTGGTGGCAAGGTTGCAAATGCGATTAACATCCACCGAGAGGCTCTGCATCTGACGCTTTAGCCAGTCATGATGCTTATCCTATTTTTGATGCAGCGCGACGAGAAGCTCTCGGTCATTGAGAACACGAGATCGCTTCCGAGGCCTTTGGGCAATTGTGCTTTCAATGGCTACAATATGGGCACGAGGGGCATGTGTATTTCCAGCCAAAGGATAAACACGAGTTGCAGCAAGAACTCCTTCAATGGTTTGAGTGAAACTTTGACAATCGACATTGTGAAGATAAATTGGCTCCTTGGCAGGCTCTAGCTATATGGCTTCGACGAACAGATCAACCTCTGGCAGGAAGACGAGATGATTACGTGCAGAGGGCTGATAGTTGACTGAGGAGTGAAGCTTGATGAGGCGCATTACCCATGGAGCATAGAACTTCAGACGAAATATATCGGAGCCAGATGCAGCCAATTGCCTGATGAAGAAGTCTTGAACATTGAAGCTGATGCCATTGAAGATATAGAAAACCAATGTCTTCATTGCTCCTTCAAGCTTTGCTGCAGGAGAATGTCCTTTGACAGGCCAGAGAGTTCGCCTGATAATATGATATATAGTGCGGGGCAGATACTCTAGGGGCGTGTTTGGTTACATTGCCAATTCAGCCTGGCCCGGCGAGCCTGGCTCTATTGAGCCGGTTTGAGGGGATGCAGGCCAAAAAAATCCAGATGCACATAGTTTGGTTGCCTGCATGCCCCTAGTTTCCTGAGACAACCATTTTGGACCCAGTGTTTGGTTGCCCGCTTTGCATTAGGTGCACATATGACATGGTGTTTGGTTGCAACCTGCATGAGGTGTTGTCACCACTTATATCTAGTGGTGACCTTACCACACACAATCTGAACATAGTGCCAGCTAGTTAAAAAAATGACAGTTCATCCTAACTACAATCAAATGACAGATCAAATTATTAAGAGCCATTGGCTAAATAAGGGGATAGTTCATCAGTGTTGCTGCTTCATCTTCCTCTTCTGCTGCTACTGTTGCTTCTTCTTCCTCTTCTTCTGTGCTTCTACTGCTGCTGTTTCTTCTTCCTCTTCTTCAAATCCTGCACTGACCTCTGTTAAACCACATTGCCTCTGCCCACTCCAACCTTTTGTTCTTCCAACCATCATTGTCAAATGCCTCCACACCATGGCCAGAGCTAACAACATCGTCAGTCTCGACCTCTTCCTCCTCATGCACGTGTTAATCAAAGCCCCACTAGAGGATCCAGTTATGCAGAATGCAACAATCAAGAACTAGCTTAACTTGAGTGGAGTATGGGTGGAATGGCTTCTGATCCAGGATCTTAAACCTATTCTTCAGAGCTCCAAATGCCCTCTCAACAGTTACTCTAAGGCTGGAGTGTCTGAGATTAAATAGCTCCTGTGCAATCCTAGGAAAGTTCCTACCAGAGAACTCGTTGAGATGGTACCTTGTTTTTTCTGAAGGGTGGAAGAATACCCGGCCGACATGCATAGCCAGCATCTCCAAGGTAGAACTTGCCGTCGGGGATGTTGATCCCATCAGGTCGACTCATGCTGTCGGTGGGAATGTTTGCATCATGCGCTGACCCCTCCCAGCCAGCCAGCACATATGTGAACTTCAGATCAAAGTCAATAGCAGCAAGCACATTCTGGCTTGTGTAGTGCTTCCTCCCCCTGTATGCTGCAGACTGTGACCTAGGAACTCTGGCAGTGACATGAGTATCATCTATTGCCCCAATGCAGTCCTGAAAATGGCATCACTAGCTTGTGTTAGTGCTGAACTTGAACAATACAAGCATACCAAGCCATGAAAAGTGTATATTGTCAATGCTCACCTTGAAGTATGGATACCATCTTGGGCTTCCGCGAATCTTGGGTGGAGTCTGGCCATATGGTCTCTTGATCATCTCTCCTCTAAGATCCTCGATAGCATAAAGCACCTGCTTGGGTGGAGTCTGGCCAGATGGTCTCCATTGATCTCCTGAACGTGTTGTGAATGACCCTGAACCTTTGGTTATGGCCAACAACATGGAGGAACATGGCCACTTGCTCTTCGACACTGGTGTTGATGCTATCTTGTAACAGGCCCCTGCCCCCGAAGGTCTCGACAAGCCTGGCAAATGGTTCTCTTTTCATTCTAAGCATCCACAGAGCCTCGACGTCATTGCAGTTGTAGATGTAGTTCAGATTTTTGATCCTCTCCTGTTCTCGGGGAAACAATGGACCATAGCGGATCAACGGTCTCCCAGCACGACGAATAGCTCTCTGGTGCATGAACATGACCCATGCCTGAATCACACTAATCAGTGCTGCTGCCTGGATTATCAGCCTCATCCGTGCGTCCATAACCTAGTCAACATCGACGGTTCATTCAGTGGGAAATCGACCCTACACCTAGCTTAAAGGCCTAACCACTAAGCTAACAAAGGGGGAGGGGGTGCTGCTTACTGGCATCGGAGACGAGGACGGCGCAGGGGGAGCCATGGCACAGAGTAGGTCGACCAGACGGTGGCCAACAGCAAGGGGAGCACCAGATCAGCCGCAAACGCCGCCGCCTCTTCTGCCGCCGCTGCCTATAGCGCAGATCTGAAATCGCAACCGCCGCCGGTGGTGAGGCAGTGGAGAAGAAAGGGGGGCACTGTCTATGGGTGAGTGAGTGAAAGGGGGGTGAGGCTAATTTGGCGCCGGGACAACGCGCCAGATTTCCATCTCTCGCTATCCCCCTCGCCCGCGCCTCGCTCCCGCCTAGCGACCTCGCGCCGCACTCAGCCTGGCTCGCGAGAAACTGTCGATCCGAGGGTTTCCAGCGAGCCAGGCTTTGGGCTGCTTTGAGAAGCGTGCGATGCAGGCCCAACAGGAAAACCAGGCAACCAAACAGGCCTCTCCCTTACTGCGCGGGCCTGATTGGGCTCGGTGCGGGCAACCAAACACGCCCTAGGTCTTCAACAAAGAACTCCTTTGGATATTCAGCATCTTGTGGTAGTGGCTTCATCATGCTCAGCATTTGGCTCATGTTTGGCTCTAGCTTCTGGAAGATGCTTTCCAAAACATTTTGGTGCAGCTGACAACCTAGTTCATAGTGTTCACTAGGAGTGGGCAGGGCAGTAAGCTCAATGACATCTTGGGCTTTGGCTTCATGGTGTACATCGCCTGTCGTGCACTCAAGGACCCAAGTCTTCGGATCCCTGTAGTAGCAGCGAATGTGAAGAGTTGCATAGAATTGCAGCAGAAGCTCTTCATTCCAATCCTCTTTATCAATCACAAACTGTAGAAGGCCAGCAGCTCTGAAGCAGTCAAGAGCTTCTTCCAGACAAGTCAGTCCAGCAATGGCTTCGCAGTCTAGACGCATATGAGGAAAAATGCGCCCCCGATTGTATAGTATGCAGGAATAGTAACTGCGCTGCTGATAACTCCAGAACCTATCAGATGATATTCTTGGCTTAGAATATGGGTTCTTGGCACTATCAAAGAAGGTGTTGTGTGCTATGAAGCCATTCACATTAAACGATCCTGGTGAAGCTGCAGTACCTGGAAACCTTGGCAGCCTTGATTTTGGCTTCTGGACCTGAGGCCTGTGCTCCACATGATAGTCAAATTAAGGTCCGGGAGCAGGCGGAGGAACCAGAATGGGCCAGCGGACGGTAACAAGCTGACCACGATCGTATGCTTGCTCAATGGTGTGAGGTCTTGGAGGTGGTAAAGGAGCAAAGGCATTGTCTTCGGGCTGCAGATTTGCTTCAGGTGTAGCATTAGCTTCAGGTGCATTCACTTCTGGCACCACATTAGCTTCGGCCATGACAATGCCATTGGCTTCAATATTGGTGTTGGTGGCCGCCTCATTATTATCAACCTCCAGTCGAGTAGCTGGAGGGTCAGGCACGTTCTCCTCGAGAACAACTTCTTGGTTGGACGGGGGTGTAGCAACACGTTCTTCTTCTTCTCTCGGTCCTTCTTGTTCATCGGCTGATGCAGCCGGAATGTCTTCAGCGGCTTTTGCTTCGGACTCGGAGACAGTCACATTTGGAGTGGCGTCAGGGAACACTTGTCATGCCACTGAGTTATGTTGCTCTTCTCATTCTGGAACGCTCGACAAAGTGACTTGTGGCCTTGGTCCTTTGCTAAGCCTGTGGAGTGCGGGCGACGCCTTTGTAGAGGGAGTCGGCTGGACCACAAAGTCATCATCTTCAGGCACCTAAGTGGTGGCATGAGGTGGGGGAGTACTTAGGGATTCTTGACGGGGGGAGTCTTGAGGGTGATCAGCCCATGAATCATCCTGAGCAATTGGCGTCAAAGGACGACCAATGCTGATGAGCTCGCTATTTGTGAGAACAGGCGATGATACCATGTTGTGCTCGATCTAAGGAAGGACTTCATCATCTTCTACATTGTCTTGGGGACCAATGTCTTCAGCTGCGGTGGGGTCGACAGCTGGATCTTCTTCAGCTTCAGGAGCCTCTGTGGTAGCAGGCTCATGAACAATTAACTGACGCTCATGGTGTTTGGATGCAGGACGAGCAACAGAGATTGGTTCGACGACAAGGGGCTCTATGGGAGCAGCCCGATCTTTCTTCTTTGTCTTCCTCTTCTTGGTCGGTGGAGCATCATCAGTGGTGTTCTTGGTCTTGCGCTTTCGGGCTTCGGCTTCAGCTGCCCTTATTTTCTTTAGTTCTGAAGCAGCTGTGGGGACCTTAGGCTTCGAGCCTGTCATACAGGCAGGGAAGACAATGCGAGGTTCTTCCTGCCTTGATGCTTCATCTTGGGCCACAACAGACTTCTTCTTCTTGGCAGCCATTCTGGGGTCGATGCCAGGGCGCCCCAGAGCCTTGCGCTTTTCTGCTTCATTGTGAGCTTGAACACTTTTCTCAGCAAAATACTTCATTCTCTCTCTTGAACCTTTTGCTTCCTGGTGTTTCTGGTGAAACTGCTCCTTGAGCTCATGCGGCGTCTGCTTGAAGCTTTGAACATCAGCCACGTTGAGGTTTGCCATGTTCCGCTTGAACTGAGCTTTCTCATTATCAATCTTGTTCTTCAGTTCAACAATCTTCTAAGCCAGAGCCAGCTCAGTAGCAATGGCACTATGGAAGGAGACACTGGTGCCAATTGGAAGCTCAAGATCATCGAGGTTGATGCTGGGGTTCTCAAACCATTCATCAATGAAATTGTTTAGGATGTCCACGTCAAAAAGGGGTAGATCATTGAAGATCTCCGCCTCTTCCTTACTCTTTATCAATAGCTTGAGAGCATCATCGCCAAGATCATCATCGCTAGACAGATCAATGGTGGCTTCTTCATTTTGCAGGATATCACTCGGGGTCAGTTCTTGTCCAGAGCGCTGGATGGGCTTCATCTTCTTTGAAGACATTTCGGTCTTCTTAGAGATGCGAGAAAGATCCTCAGACTGCACACTTGCTTCAGGTGGTGCAGTGGCCAGTGGCTTCGCACGCGAAGCTTTTGGTGCAGTGGAGGGCTTTGAAGCCTTTGGTTTCCTCTACTTCTGTGGCTTGGGAGGAGCAAGCGCTTCATCAGAATCAGCGTCGTCTGCAGAGTGCTCCACGATGGCCCCCTGAACAACAATGTGAGTGAGGAGACCGTCGAGGTTGTAGAAAGGCCCGATGATATTGGGTTCGGCATCACGAGTGCCATCAGCCCGAGGAGCAGATGGACCAGGGTTGAAGTCGAGACCAAGGTCCTTCTTGTTTTTCTTGGCAGACTCCTTTGCAAACTAAAAGTTGCGCTTGAATAGATTGTCTTCACGACACCATAGCAGACTGGATGGGTCGGCATTTGCAGGCTGAGGTCCACGGACCATGCAAGGGTAGAAGCCTTGAGCGATGGCTTCGGACTTGGACTTGGGCTGAAGACCTTTGTATACAATATCTCCCCAAGGGCCCTTGATGGCATTCTTTTCAGCATATTCGTCAATGACAAATTTGTACTTGAACCATTCCTCTGCCCAATGTCTTTGAATCCATTGGATTCGATTCTTGCGTTCCCCATAGGTCTCTTCAGGATTTGACTCGTATAGTTCATAGATCTGGGGTCAGGTCCTTAGCTGTGTTCCCACAGCGCTGTCGCCGCCCTTCCTGACTGATTTCTCTGTTGCCATGAAGTTCAGACTGAATGGCTTCAGAACTTGCAAAGGCTTCTGTCTGCTGGTCAGACAGGAACTGGCTTCGGGAGAATTGATGTGACGCTGTAAGAACTCTGCAAATGAATGCAGACTATGAGAACCAAGGGATTCTCCCACGAACATGTACCTGTGACAGCATTAGAGATGCGAGGGAAGGGGAAGAGGTCATATGCATTCTTAGAAGATTTTGAAGATAAATCAGTTTAGAAGACATTGACCTCATAGCGTGAAGACATTCACTTATATGATGAGAGTTGGTTCCAGATTTGTACGAATCCAAGAATAAGTACAAGTGAGGAATCTAACTGTGTGTGAAGCATAAGTGAATATACTAGGCATCTTATGAGATGCAGAATAGGATAGATCCAAATTTGTAGGGACAGAAACCACTTGTGGTTGAAAAGGATGAATCTATCAGATCAAAAAGACAATAAAAAGAGAGTTTTCATATACCACACTATGAATTGCTAGACTGAGTATAAGATGAGGCCGAGCAGTTCGATCTTCCGTGCCCTAACTTGGCGATGAAGGACGCCTACGGCGGCGGCGGAGAAGACGATGTCCGCGGCCGGCGTGAGGACGGGGTCGGTGAGGTCGTGACAACTAAGCGCTTCGTCACCGGCGTCGTCGAGAGCTAGCGGTGGCGCTAGGGTTTGTCTAAGGTGGAGAGGTGGAAGAAAGATTTTGACCGCGATGTGATGTGCATTTATAGGGAGAGGGACAACACAACGCAATTACACAGGTGCCCCTGGCGGTTCACATCTGAGGGACATGTGGCGAACATGCAACACATTGGAAGTTGTTCCATGTTCCCACGCACGCCTGGATTGTCGGGTGGTTGTTCCTGCTTCTCCGGGTTTCAGGCAATAAGGATTGAGCATTTAAAACAGATTTAATGTTTGTCTCTATATCTTCTACTGACAAGGATGCAGAGAAGACACTCGACGGTTTCAACAGAATGCATATGATTTGGATAGATAGATTTGAGAGGGAAGCATAGAGAGGTTAGGGTCCGATCACATTCACTTAGTTCAAAAGATTCAAACGAGAAGACATAGCTATAAGTGAATGGTGTAGAGGACAGAACACTAACATATGTATATATATCAGAATAAGACCAAATCAACATTGTGTAGATAAACATGAAGTCATGTCAATATTGAAGACAAACCAAATGCGAAGACTTTGCAAATGTAACGCCAACAGAAAACACTCCAAACAAAAGTTTGGTGGTGGCGTTACCCACCGTATAGGAAGTATTAGACCCAGACACGGCGCACAATTATTGTGGCGCTCCAAAGTCAAATTGCGTGTTAATGTATTCATACTTAGAGTGTAAGTCTTCATTTATTGAAGATATACGTTACTTTGTGTGTTGCACATCTAAGTCATCAACATGCATAAGTGTTAGGATGTGTGCCTAATCACGGGACATTTTAGGATTCCAAGATATTTAGCTCACACCGCAACTTGCAAAACCTTTTCTCATCCAAGGGCTTTGTGAAGATATCTGCCAGTTGCTCTTCATTGTTGACATGAATGATATCAATATCTTCCTTGATGACATGATCTCTGAGAAACTGATGACGAATTTCAATGTGCTTTGTCTTTGAGTGCTGAACTGGGTTGTTGGCAATCTTGATGGCGCTTTCATTGTCGCAGTAGAGTGGTACTTGCTTCATATGGATGCCATAGTCTTTGAGTGTTTGCTTCATCCATAGAAGCTGAGCGCGGCAAGATCTAGCAACAATGTATTCAGATTCAGCAGTGGAGAGAGATACACAGTTATGCTTCTTTGAAGACCAACAAACAAGTGATCGCCCTAGAAATTGACATGTGCCTGATGTAGACTTGTGATCAACCTTGTCACCAGCATAATCAGCATCCGAGAATCCAACTAGATCGAACTTTGAGCCCTTTGGATACCATAATCCTAATGTTGGGGTGTAAGCCAAATATCGAAGAATTCGCTTCACAGCTAGGTGATGCGATTCCTTTGGTGCCGCTTGGAATCGGGCACACATGCAAACATTAAGCATTATATCTGGCCTAGATGCACATAAATAAAGTAAAGAACCAATCATGGAGTGGTATACCTTTTGATCGAACTCTTTACCATTGGCGTCAGGACCCAAATGACTTTTGGTTGGCATTGGCATCGTGTAACCTTTGCAATCTTGCATTCCAAACTTCTCCAGGCAGTCTTTGAGATATTTCTCTTGAGATATGAAGATGTCATTGCTTTGCTAACGAATTTGAATACCAAGGAAGAACTTCAGCTCACCCATCACGGACATCTGATATTGCTCTTGCATCATGTGACCAAACTCATCACCGTATTTCTGGTTAGTGCAGCCAAAGATAATGGCATCCACATATATTTGGCACACAAACAGTTCACCATCATATGTCTTCGTGAAGAGTGTGGGATCCAGGGAACCAGGTTTGAAGCCTTTGCTCTTCAGAAAACATTTGAGTGTGTCATACCAAGCACGAGGGGCTTGTTTGAGGCCATACAGTGCCTTATTGAGCTTGTATACCATATCAGGATGTTTTGGATCTTCAAAGCCAGGCGGTTGTGCGACATACACCTCTTCTTAAATCTTGCCATTGAGAAAGACACTCTTCACATCCATTTGATACAGAAGGATGTTATGATGATTTGCATAGGCTAGCAGTATGCGAATGGCTTCAAGCCTAGCCACGGGAGCAAATGTTTCATCGAAGTCAATCCCTTCAACTTGAGTGTATCCTTGAGCAATGAGACGAGACTTGTTTCTGACAACTTGACCATGCTCATCTTGCTTGTTGCGATATATCCATTTAGTGCCTATGATATTGTGTTTACGAGGATTAGGACGCTTGACCAATTCCCACACATTATTTAGCTCGAACTATTGAAGCTCTTCGTGCATAGCTTGAATCCATCCAGGTTCCATGAAGGCTTCAGCAACTTTCTTGGGTTCAGATATTGAGACAAATGCAAAGTGCCCACAGAAATTTGCTAGCTGTGTTGCTCTTGAATGAGTGAGTGGACCAGGTGCATTGATGCTATCAATTATCAATCTGTACTTCATTTGCAACACGAGGATGAACTGGACGAAGATTTTGCTCTTGTTGATCATTGTCATCATTAGGAGGATTGTCTTCAGGATGAGCATTGTCTTCATGTTGATTAGCTGCAGAAATGATAAGTTCCTATTCAGCCTGAGCTTTAGACGGTATGATTTCTCCAGTTCCCATAAGCTTGATGGATTCACTAGGTGGAATTTCATCTAGCACATTTGGCAGGTGCTCTCTTTGTGAGCCGTTAGTCTCATTGAACCGCACACCCACAGTTTCAACCACTTTATAGTGAAAGAGGTTGAAGACTTTGTAGGAGTGCAAATCCTTTCCGTAACCAAGCATAAAACCTTCATGTGCTTTCGGTGCAAATTTTTAAGTGTGATGTGGATCCTTGATCCAGCACCTAGCACCAAATACTCTGAAGTAACTGACATTTGGCTTCTTACCAGTAAGGAGTTCATAGCATGTCTTCTTCAGAAGCTTGTGAAGATAAACACAGTTGATGACATGGCATGCAGTATCAATGGCTTCAGGCCAGAACTTTCTTGGAGTCTTGTATTCATCAAGCATCGTCTGAGCCATCTCAATGAGTGTTCTGTTTTTGCGCTCCATGATGCCATTCTGCTGCGGCGTGTACGGAGCTGAGAACTCATGAGTGATGCCCAATGTATCAAGATAAGTGTCGAGGCCGGTGTTCTTGAATTCTATGCCATTGTCACTTCTGATATGCTTGATCTTGACGCCATAGTTGTTCATGGCACGGTTGGTGAAGCGTTTGAAGACATCCTGCACTTCAGTCTTGTAGAGGATTGTGTGCACCCATGTATATCTTGAATAATCATCAACAATGACGAAGCCATAGAGACAAGCAGTAATAGTGAGAGTAGAGTAATGAGTAGGGCCGAATGGGTCCATGTGTAGCAGTTCGAAGGGTTGATGTCATGATTGTCTTCGAGGGATGCTTGGCCGTCATCATCTTTCCAGCTTCGTAGGCACCGCATAAGTGATCCTTCTTGAACTTGACGCCCTCGATGCCTATGACGTGCTTCTTCTTTGCGAGAGTATGCAAGTTCCTCATGCTAGCATGCCCTAGCCTCCGATGCCAGAGCCAACACTCTGATGATTTTGCAAGAAGACATACGGCAAGTTGTGGTCTTGCTGAGAAATCTGCCATGTACAAATCATCTTTCCGATACCCTTCAAAGACTAGAGACTTGTCAGATTCCATTAGAAAAAGGCAACGATATTTTCCAAATATCACAATCTTGTTAAAATCGCAAAGTATCAAGAAAGACATTAAGTTGAAGCCAAGGGATTCAACAAGCATCACTTTATCCATGTGCTGATCCTTTGAGATTGCAACTCTACCTAGACCCAATACCTTGCTTTTACCAGTGTGAGCAAATGTGATGTGACTCTTGTTAGATGGGCGTAAGGTCGAGTCCATGAGAAGACTTCGATCGACAGTCATGTGGTTAGTGCATCCACTATCAATAATCCATTATGAAGTAGCTGGTGTCATACCCTACAGTGCAGTTAGGGGGATAGATTTCACGAAGAGTATTGTGAAGCAGACGAGCAAGTGGATTATGAAAGCTTAGATCGAGGTTATGACTGATAGGATGAATAGCAAGCGACTCAGGAACGAAATACATAATAAGACCATTTGGGCATTTTATCTTGCGCCCCACAAGATGTTTTAGGTCCCCAACAGTAGCTTCTGACGCCTTTGATTTCTGTCTGGAGACCTTTCCTTGCAAAAGAGAGTTAAGTTTTCTTAACCACCCACATCTTCAGGGGTGGCTTCGAAGCAATGAATCTAAGTGCAGCATCTGAGAACTTTGGCTTTGGAGCCCTAGCAAATAGTCTTGTAGGAGGTGAATAATACTCATAAGAATAAGCAGAGTAGTTCTTGGTCTTATGAACATGGCGATTTGATGAAACACGTTCATATTCATAGGCCTGAGTATGGTTTCCCTACAAAACATTTGTGTTAGGGCGACTCTGGCGAGTCCTCTGTCTGTATGAAGCCTTTGGACCATATGAAGCCTTTGGTCTGGGGTTTGTCTTCTTCCCTTGTGGTGTCATGACGACATTCACAGGAAGATTCTCCAGACACCTTTTGGGCACCCAGATTTCCTTCATAGGTGGCCCATTCCTGCAGTTAGTACCAATATACCTAGCAAACACTTCACCATTCTAATTCTTAAAAAGTTTATAGTTTGCATCAAAGGATCCATCAATGATAACAGGGTTAGCACAAGTGAAGCCAGATAGGGTTGATGGATCCACTGAAGGTTCGGTTGCAGCAACCCATGTGGTTTTGGGGTACTGCTCAGGCTTCCAGTAAGAACCACCAACAATCATTTTCCTCTCGAACCCAACACCCTCTTTCCTAGGGTTTTGATTCAGAATCTGCTTTTTGAGGACATCACGTAGTGTCTGATGCCCTTTGAGACTTTTGTACATCCCTATCTCAAGCAATGTCTTCAACCTAGCATTTTCATCAGCAATAGCAATGGCATCCTCAACAGAGGGGTTAGTTACCACATCAATAGTTGAAGATATTGCAACAGTAGCAGCAGTAGAACATTCAGGAATAGAAGTGGCGTTATCACGCTCAAGGTATTTTAGACATGGTGGTTCAAATCCTTCCTGAGTGGGACTGATCTGTTGAGCACGAAGTGACTCATTTTCTTTTTGAAGATCTTTAAGAACTGCTCTCAATTTCTCAAGTTCTTACTTCCTTTGAAGATAATCATAGGAAAGCTTTTCATGAGTTGTTGAGAGCATTTCATGATGACTTTCAAGTTCCTCATACTTAACATGAATATTTTTTATGTCTTCAATTAAGGACTGAGATCGGGTCATTTCCACGTCCAACAGGTCATCGCTTTTGTCTAATAGTTTTGAATATGCTCCATAGCTTTCTGTTGTTCAGTTGCAATTTTAGCAAGTGTTTTGTAGCTGGGTTAGGATTCACAATCAGAGTCATCTTCACTTGATGTTTGAAAGTAAGCATCGCGTGAGTTTACCTTGGCACCACGTGCCATGAAGCAATAGGTGGGAGCGGAGTCGTCCTTGTCATTAGCATCAGCATAGGTGACGGAGCCATTGCCTTCAGTGTTGAAGATGGACTTGGCAATGTACGCTATAGCCAGACTTGCAACGCCAGAGTCGGACTCCTCCTCAGACTCCACCTCCGCCTCCTCAGAAGTAGACTCCTCCTCTAAATCCATCTCCTTGCCAACAAAAGCACGAGCCTTGCCAGATGAGCTCTTCTTGTGTGATGAAGACTCTGATGAAGACTTGGAAGAAGACTTTGAGGATTTCTTCTTCTTCTTGTCATCAGAATCATATTCCTTGATTTTTCTTCTTCTTGTTGTTTTCATTGTCCCACTGCGGACACTAGGAGATGTAGTGACCAGGTTTCTTGCACTTGTGGCATGTTCTCTTCTTGTGGTCATGAGTAGAAGCTTCATCATTTCTTGAGCTAGATCGTGAAGACTTTCTGAAGCCT
This sequence comes from Triticum urartu, assembly GCF_056163025.1. Classification (NCBI taxonomy): domain Eukaryota; kingdom Viridiplantae; phylum Streptophyta; class Magnoliopsida; order Poales; family Poaceae; genus Triticum; species Triticum urartu. Next base: position 485,866,531 of record NC_141875.1, read on the forward strand.
TTCTTCTTGGTGAATTTCTGGAACTTCTTCACAAGCATAGCAAGCTCCTTTCCAATGTCTTCAGGATCACCAGACCTGCAGTCAGATTCTTCTTCAGATGAGGAAACAACCTTTGCCTTCAAAGCGCGAGTTCGACCATAGTTGGGACCATAGATATCTCTTTTCTCAGATAGCTGAAACTCATGTGTGTTGAGCCTCTCAAGTATGCAGACGGATCGAATGTCTTGAAGTCGGGGCGTTCTTGAATCATCAGGGCTAGGGTGACGAACGAGATGTCAAGTGATCTCAGGAGTGTCTTGACGATTTCATGCTTGGTGATCTCAGTGGCGTCAAGAGCATGAAGCTCATTTGTGATGTCAGTGAGGCGATCAAACGTGAGCTGAACATTCTCATTGTCGTTTCTCTTGAAGCGGTTGAAGTGGTTGCGAAGGACACTGATCCTTTGATCTCTCTGGGTTGAGACGCCTTCGTTGACCTTGGAGAGCTAGGCCCAGACTAGCTTCGACGTTTCAGAGCACTCACACGGCCATACTGTCCTTTGGTCAGATGACCACAGATAATGTTCTTGGCAGTAGAATCCAGTTGAAAGAACTTCTTGATATCAGCAGGGGTGACACCTTCACCGGTCTTGGGAAGACCGTTCTTGATGACATACCATAGATCGACATCAATGGCTTGAAGATGCATGCGCATCTTATTCTTCTAGTAGGGGTAATCAGTGCCATCGAAGACAAGGCACGCAGCTGAGACTTTCATTATCCCTGGAGTCAACATAGCTAAAACTCCAGGTGGTTAAACCGAATCACATAGAACAAGGGAGTACCTTGCTCTGATACCAATAGAAAGTGCTAGTTATTGACTAGAGGGGGGTGAATAGGTGATTTTTATGGAAGTCTTCAAAACATGGAAGTTTCAAAGACAAACGATAGAAATGAACCTATTAACAGGCAGCGGAAGGTAGACTACACTAGGCAAGCCATAGTCAAGCATTCAATGAAGTGAAAGCATGAAGACTATTAGCAGCTAGGCAGTATGGATCAGGATGGAAGATAGTATGAAGCCAATCAGAACAAGTAGTCACACAGTGAAGTCAAACAGATAATGCAATCAGGCAATGACTTCACGGAGACAAACTGTAAGTAAAGAGAAGGAAGAGATAGAACCAGTTGCTTGATGAAGACAAAGGATTTGTTGGACCAGTTCCAGTTGCTGTGACAACTGTACGTCTGGTTAGGGAGGCTGAGATTCAACTCAGAAGACCGCGTCTTCACCTTGTTCCCCTTGAGTTAAGGACACATAGTCCTCACCCAATCACTCTGGTAAGTCTTCAAGGTAGAGTTCCAAACCTTCACAGATTTCGTTCACCGGCGATCCACAATGACTATTGGATGCTCAGAACGCGACACCTAACCGGCTGGAGGATTCACAGTCCTCAAGTGTATTAAGTCTTCAGATCACGCAGACAGAAAGACTTCAGTGATGCCAAACACTCTTTGGGCTCTAGGTGTTTTGGGCTTTGTCCTCGCAAGGATTTCTCTCTCTCTCTCTCTCTCTCTCTCTCAAAAGCTTCGGAGGTGGGTTGCTCTCAAACGACAAAAGCCGTGCACTAACTCTAAGCAGCCACCAATTTATGGTGTCGGAGGTGGGTTGCTCTCAAACGACAAAAGCCGTGCACTAACTCTGAGCAGCCACTAGGCAACCCGACTTGATTTCCCCGAAATGATCCTGGGTCACTAAGGAACTGACACGTGTTCCAACGATCAGATTTCAAACACACGCGGCAGCTTGACTTGAGCTACAAGTAAAGCTGACTCATCCAGCTCTAGATAAGATTTTCTCTCATTGTCTTCGCTTGAAGACATAGGATTTGGTTGAGCATCACTTTAGTCACTCTGACTTTGTTCACTTGGACCCCACTTAACAGTACGGTGGTTCCTATGACTCAACAAAGAAGAAAATGAAACTGCGAAACAACTATGTCTTCGCGCTCCAAATACTTCATGCGATGTCTTCTCATGTCATAGTCTTCAATGTGAATATCTTCACATACCACCATTATCTTCAATGTCTTCACACATTTTTAGGGGTCATCTCCGGTAGGTAAACCTAATCAATGAGGGACTACTACCTGTGTTATCCTGCAATTCCCACAAACACATTAGTCCCTCGACCAGGTTTGTCGTCAATACTCGAAAACCAACTAGGGGTGGCACTATATGCACTTACATTGTGTTTCATTAAGTAGACATACCCATATCTACTTAAGTCATCAATGAGGGTGAGAACATAACGATAGCCACCGCGAGCCTCAACGCTCATTGGACCGCACACATCAGTATGTATGATTTCCAATAAGTTGGTTGCTCGCTCCATTGTTTCAGAGAGCGGAGTCTTGGTCATTTTGCCCACGAGGCATGGTTCGCACGTGTCAAATGATTCATAATCAAGAGACTCCCAAAGTCCATCTGCATGGAGCTTCTTCATGCGTTTGACACCAATGTGACCAAGGCGGTAGTGCCACAAGTATGTGGGACTATCATTATCAACCTTACATCTTTTGGCATTCACACTATGAATATGTGTAACATCACGTTCGATATTCAATAAGAATAAACCATTGACCAACGGGGCATGACCATAAAACATATCTCTCATATAAATAGAACAACCATTATTCTCAGATTTAAATGAGTAGCCATCTCGCATTAAACAAGATCCAGATACAATGTTCATGCTCAAAGCTGGCACTAAATAACAATTATTGAGGTTTAAAACTAATCCCGTAGGTAAATATAGAGGTAGCGTGCCGACGGCGATCACATCGACCTTGGAACCATTCCCGACGTGCATCATCACCTCGTCCTTTGCCAGTCTCCGCTTATTCCACAGCTCCTGTTTTGAGTTACAAATATGAGCAACCGCACCGGTATCAAATACCCAGGAGCTACCACGAATGCTAGTAAGGTACACATCAATAACATGTATATCATATATACCTTTGGTATTGCCGGCCTTCTTATCCGCTAAGTACTTGGGGCAGTTCCACTTCCAGTGACCGTTTCCCTTGCAATAAAAGCACTCAGTCTCCGGCTTAGGGCCATTCTTTGGCTTCTTCCCGACAACTGGCTTACCGGGCGCGACAACTCCCTTTCCGTCCTTCTTGAAGTTCTTCTTACCCTTGCCTTTCTTGAAACTAGTGGTTTTATTGACCATCAACACTTGATGTTCCTTTTGATCTCCACCTCCGCCAATTTCAGCATTGAATATACCTCAGGAATGGTTTTCTCCATCCCCTGCATATTTAAATTCATCACAAAGCTCTTGTAGCTAGGTGGGAGCGACTGAAGGATTCTGTCAACGACTGCGTCATCCGGGAGATTAACTCCCATCTGAGACAACCGGTTGTGCAACCCAGACATTTTGAGTATGTGCTCGCTGACAGAACTATTCTCCTCCATTTTACAACTGTAGAACTTGTCGGAGACTTCATATCTCTCGACTCGGGCATGAGCTTGGAAAACCATTTCAGCTGTTGGAACATCGCATATGCTCCATACTGCTCAAAACGCTTTTGGAGCCCCGATTCTAAGCTGTAAACCATGCCGCACTGAACCAGGGAGTAATCATCACTACGCGACTGCCAAGCATTCAGAACGTCTTGAGTTGCTGGGAAAATAGGTGCTTCACCTAGAGGTGCTTCAAGGACATATGCTTTCTTGGCAGCTATGAGGATGATCCTCAAGTTACGGACCCAGTCCGTATAGTTGCTACCATCGTCTTTCAGCTTGGTTTTCTCTAGGAACGCGTTGAAGTTGAGGGCAACATTAGCGTGGGCCATTTGATCTACAAGACATATTGTAAAGATATTTAGACTAAGTTCATGATAATTAAGTTCATCTAATCAAATTATTTAATGAACTCCCACTCAGATAGACATCCCTCTAGTCATCTAAGTGATACATGATCCGAATCGACTAGGCTGTGTCCGATCATCATGTGAGACGGACTAGTCATCAATGGTGAACATCTCCATGTTGATCGTATCTACTATACGACTCATGTTCGACCTTTAGGTCTGTCGTGTTCCGAGGCCATGTCTGTACATGCTAGGCTCCTCAAGTCAACCTAAGTGTTTTGCATGTGTAAATCTAGCTTACACCCGTTGTATTCGAATGTTAGAATCTATCACACCCGATCATCACTGGTGCTTCGAAACAACAACCTTCGCAACGGTGCACAATTAGGGGGAACACTTTCTTGAAATTTTAGCGAGGGGTCATCTTATTTAAGCTACCGTTGTTCTAAGCAAATAAGATGTATAAACATGATAAACATCACATGCAATCAAATAGTGACATGATATGGCCAATATCATTTTGCTCCTTTTGATCTCCATCTTCGGGGCGCCATGATCATCATCGTCACCGGCATGACACCATGATCATCTCCATCATCGTGTCTTCATGAAGTTGTCTCGCCAATTGTTACTTCTAGTACTATGGCTAACAGTTAGCAATAAAGTAAAGTAATTACATGGCGTTACCATTGACACGCATGTCATATAATAAATTAAGACAACTCCTATGGCTCCTGTCGATTGTCGTACTCATCGACATGCAAGTCATGATTCCTATTACAAGAACATGATCAATCTCATACATCACATATATCATTCATCACATCCTTTTGGCCATATCACATCACACGGCATATGCTGCAAGAACAAGTTAGACGTCCTCTAATTGTTGTTGCAAGTTTTTACGTGGCTGTTATAGGTTTCTAGCAAGAACGTTTCTTACCTACGCCAAAACCACAACGTGATATGCCAATTTCTATTTACCCTTCATAAGGACCCTTTTTCGAATCCGATCCGACTAAAGTGGGAGAGACAGACACCCGCCAGCCACCTTATGCATCAAGTGCATGTCAGTCGGTGGAACAACGGTGCCTCCATGTTCAACACACGTGCAGCACGGGGACGTCTCCTCCTTATTAATCTAGCAAGGGGGGAAGGAGAAGTTGGGGAAGAACTCCGGCAGCACGACGGCGTGGTGGTGGAGCTCACAGTTCTCCGGCAGGGCTTCGCCAAGCTCAACGGAGGAGGAGGGGGTGTTGGAGAGGGGGAGGGTTGCACCTTGGATGAGGTCCTGCTTCTCTCCCTCCTCCCACCTATTTATAGGGCGAATGCGGAAGGGGGCCGGCCCCTCTAGATGAGATCTAGAGGGGGGCGGTCGCCAAGGGGAGGGGGCTTGCCCTCCAAGCCAAGAGGGGCGCCCCCTTTAGGGTTCCCCCAAACCCTAGGTGCATGGGCCCTAGGGGGGATGGTTCCCAGCCCACTTAGGGGCTGGTTCCCTTCCACATACAGCCCATATGGCCCTCCGGGGCAGGTGGACCCCTGGAACCCCTTCGGTGGTCCCGGTACAATACCGGCAAACCCCCGAATACTTCTGGTGACCATATGATGACTTCCCATATATAAATCTTCACCTCTGGACCATTCTGGAACTCCTCCTGACGTCCGGAATCTCATCTGGGACTCCGAACAACATTCGGTAACCGCATACTAACTCCCATAACAACTCTAGCGTCACCGAACCTTAAGTGTGTAGACCCTATGGGTTCGGGAACCATGTAGACATGATCGAGACATCTCTCTGACCAATAACCAACAATGGGATCTGGATACCCATGTTGGCTCCCACATGTTCCACGATGATCTCATCAGATGAACCACAATGTCGAGGATTCAATCAATCCTGTATACAATTCCCTTTGTCAATCGGTACGTTACTTGCCCGAGATTCGATCGTCGGTATCCCAATACCTCGTTCAATCTCGTTACCGGCAAGTCACTTTACTCGTTCCGTAATGCATGATCCCGTGACTAACTGCTTAGACACATTGATCTCATTATGATGATGCATTACCGAGTAGGCCCAGAGATACCTCTCCGTCATACGGAGTGACAAATCCCAGTCTCGATTCGTGCCAACCCAACAAACACTTTCGAAGATACCTGTAGTGCACCTTTATAGCCACCCAGTTACTTTGTGACGTTTGGCACACCCAAAGAATTCCTACAGTATCCGGGAGTTGCACAATCTCTTGGTCTAAGGAAAAGATACTTGACATTAGAAAAGCTTTAGCAGACGAACTACACGATCTTGTGCTATGCTTAGGATTGGGTCTTGTCCATCACATCATTCTCCTAATGATCTGATCCCATTATCAATGACATCCAATGTCCATGGTCAGGAAACCATAACCATCTATTGATCAACAAGCTAGTCAACTAGAGGCTCACTAGGGACATGTTTTGGTCTATGTATTCACACATGTATTACGATTTCCGGATAACACAATTATAGCATGAACAATAGACAATTATCATGAACAAGGAAATATAATAATAACCATTTTATTATTACCTCTATGGCATATTTCCAACAGAGATCTCAGCAATCTCACACCCGCGAGATCAAGACTATTTAAGCTTATGGGTAGGAGAAGGTAGTGAGGTGGAGCTGCAGCAAGCACTAAGCATATATGGTGGCTAACATACGCAAATAAGAGCGAGAAGAGAAGCAACGCAATGGTCGAGAAGCTAGAAGTGATCAAGAAGTGATCCTGAAGCTACTTACGTTCAAGCATAACACAAGACCGTGTTCACTTCCCGGACTCCGCCGAAAAGGGACCATCACGGCTACACACGCGGTTGATGCATTTTAATTAAGTCAAGTGTCAAGTTCTCTACAACCGGATATTAACAAAATCCCATCTGCCACATAACCATAGGCACGGCTCTTGAAAGTTTATACCCTGCAAGGGTGTCCCAACTTAGCCCATCACAAGCTCTCATGGTCAACGAAGGATATTCCTTCTCCCAGGAAGACCCGATCAGTCTCGGAATCCCGGTTACAAGACATTTCGACAATGGTAAAACAAGACCAGCAAAGCCACCCGATGTGCCGACAAATCCCAATAGGAGTCACACGTATCTCGTTCTCAGGGCACACCGAATGGGCAAGACATCGTGTTGGCATAAACCCTGGTTGCCCAGGGGGCGCCAGACATCGCCCAGTTTGGACCAACACTCAGAGGAGCACTGGCCCGGGGGTTTAAAATAAAGATGACCCTTGAGTCCGCGGAACCCAAGGGAAAAAGGCTTAGGTGGCAAATGGTAAAACCAAGGTTGGGCCTTGCTGGAGGAGTTTTATTCAAGGTGAACTATGAAGGGGGTCCCATAAATCCCCAACCGCGTAAGGAACGCAAAATCAAGGAACATAACACCGGTATGACAGAAACTAGGGCGGCAAGAGTGGAACAAAACACCAGGCAAAAGGCCGAGCTTTCCACCCTTTACCAAGTATATAGATGCATTAATTAAAATAAGAGATATTACAATATCCCAACATATCCATGTTCCAACATGGAACAAACTTCAGCTTCACCTGCAACTAACAACACTATAAGAGGGGTTGAGCGAAAGCGATAACATAGCCAAACAATGGTTTGCTAGACAGGTGGGTTAGAGGCTTGACATGGTAATATGGGAGGCATGATAAACAAGTGGTAGGTAGCGCGACATAGCGATAGTGCGAACAACTAGCAAGCAAAGATAGAAGTGATATCAAGGGTATGGTCATCTTGCCTACAAAGTTCTCAGAGTTGTCGAAAGCTTGATCCTCGTTAGCGTACTCAACAGGTTCCTCATTCATGTACTCGTCTCCCAGCTCTACCCAAAGCAAGAACACAAGCAATGGAACAACAATCAATCACGGTGCAATGCACAAGCAACATGATGCAATACATGGCATGATATGCAAGATATGATATGCAATGCATATGCGTGCTCCAGAAGGGAAAGAATGATCAAGGCATCAACTTGGCAAACCAAGTATGCCGCTGGAAAGATGAGGTGATTTCGGTCGAAATCGATATAAGGATCACCGGAACGGATGCACGGTTTGCAAATGACAAGCAAAACAAGGATGACGCAAAACTGCGATTAACAGCATGATGCCACTTAGAATGCAACAAGAAACTAAGCTATTGCACTCCAACATAGTAACAAAGCACATGGTAGTGATGTACAAGAGATGCTTGACAAAACATGAACACTGAGCTACGGCTAAATCACACTAGAGAAGGTTCAAACAAGCATGGCAAAAGTGCAAAAGATATTAGCTTCACAAACTTAGTGAAAAATACTAACATGTCAAAACAACATCAGGAAGCACTATTTAGAGCTAGCAAACAACATGCTGCGGGAACATATCATAGCAAATAAAGGCATGACATGATTCTACTAAAAGCATAGATAAAAAGTCCCTTACTGAACATGAGCCAAAAAGGCACAGAAGATATGATGGCACCCATGTAAACATAGCAAGTTTTATTAACAGTTTCAGACTTGGAAGAAAAACAGAGCATGGTATAAACAGATTCGTGATAGCAACTTTGTGAGCTCAAGCCACTCAGTACAAAGCATTAAATGACAACATAAGCATATCAATAGCAATATGACATGTTCGTGAAGCTAACCACGGCAAGAGCAAGTTAATAGGATAGATGGATCACGAGCAAAAACCATGGCAATATTGATTAACATGTTAACAATCTGCCAGGAATAATTTATAGCAAAAGTAGAGCAAGCAAAAGATATGCTAGAGCACTCCATAATTGCAACCAGGGGCATGAATGGATAGAGCATAACCACATGTTCAAAACATCCTTACTGAAGTATCCCAAAATAAGCATGTATCTCATGGTAGCATCAAGTTTACATGGCATCAAAATAACAGCAGGAAAAGGACTTAGCAAAAACCTAAGTCCTTGAAAACAGCAACATTATGAAGCCTACTTTGCATGCTTGTGCTAGTCACCACATAGATCATAAAAATATAAGGCTTGCACCTCTGTAAATATGGCATGATGTAGTTCAAAACACATGTAGACCTCATGCTCATAGAATGCACACATCAAATGCAACAAAAATGACAAATCACCATGATCTGATAAGTACCTACAGTTAACATTCTATAGCATTCTTGCAACAATGAAAATGGCATCATGATGTACAGTAACATGAATGTAAATGCTGCTAACATTAAGAGCTCAAGAAGATGAACATTTCGACATATCACATGCATGATTTGGAGCCACGGCCACCGAGATATGATGTGATGAAGAAGGCATAAAAACATTAGGACTTAGGAAAAATTCGGGGTCAACCTCACTGGATCTGGATCTAGGGTTTCTGGTGGCGCGGTTCCCGAGGCGGATCAGAGTTCATCGGAGTTGGTCGGGGAGACGTTTCCGGCGAGGGAGATGAAGAAGTCCGGCGCGGGGGTCGGCGGATCCGGCGGAGGAGGGAGGTGCGGTGCACATGGCGACGAGGCACGACGCAGCAGCGTCGGGCGGCGCCGTGCTTTGGCGTGGGGGCGCGGTGCTCGGCGTGCGGCGGTCGGCGCGGAGGACGGCGGCAAAGCGAAGAATGGAGGCGAGGCATGCGGCGGCGCTGGGAGGCGGGCGCGACCGGGCGGGGGCGGGCGAGGCGCGGGCCGGCGGCGGCGGACGCCACGTGGCGGCCTGTGAGTGGAGGGAAGCGGTGGCGCGGACGTGTCTGGCATGGTCCGGACGCGTTCGACGGCGAGGAGGAGCGGGGCTAGGGTTTTGGACCCGGAATTTTGAAGGGATGCACATATTTATAGGTAGATGGAGGTAGGAGTGTCCAAATGGGGTGCGGTTTTCGCCCACACGATCATGATTCGATGGCGGAGAACATGGAGGTGGTTTAGATGGGGTTATTGGGCTGTTTTGGAGGGGTGTTGGGCTGCAACACAAAAGAGGCTTTTGTGGTTACCCGGTTAACCGTTGGGGCATCAAACAGACTCCAAATAGAACGAAATTTGACAGGCGGTCTACCGGTGATGTACCAAGGCCACTTGACAAATCTCGGCCCATTCCGAGAATGTTTAACTCCCGATCACAAAAAGAGACAGGAGGGGTGCGCCGGTGCATGTGGGAGTGTCGGATTGTGAAACGGACAATGGGGAAAATGCTCGGATGCATGAGATGAACACGTATGCAAATGCGATGCACATGATGACATGATATGAAAATGCATGACTTGAACAAAATGCAAAATGAAGACAAAACCCAACGACGAAGGGAATCTCATAACTTAAAGCCGAAAATGGCAAGAGTCGGAGTTACAAATATGGAAAGTTACATCCGGGATGTTACACAGGTGCGCGGTCATGTTCTTCGTGACGTTTGTGACCCGTCATGGCACACGGCATGGCACATGTACCGGACTGGATGCACAGACATATGTGCCAAGAGGGAACATTCCAGTGGCCCGACGAGGACGTCGGTTCCTCTGCGTGGGGGTGTATATGATAGCGTGGCTTATTAGGGATGATAGACTACTCATATCAATAAGGAATTCCATCTTTTCCGGGAGCCCATTCAGAAAGAACTCCAAGTTAAGTGTGCTCAGCTTGGAGTAATTTGAGGATGGGTGACCAACCGGGAAGTTGCTCCCGGGTGCGCACGAGTGAGGACAAAGTGCACAGAAAAGACTAGTATTGATTTGTGGGGCCAGTCTAGATCTCGCCAGGAGTAACAACCACCGGCGGGTGTGTCCAGGGCGTTACAATGGCTAATCCCAATGTTGGACAAAGATTCTATGGGAACGGTGTCACCGTTGTAAATGTTGTGCAAATTGATGTTGGTACCCTCCCGTACATATTGAAGCGAATCTCCACTAGCACGAAGCATAACCTGTGAAATAGTGGGCAGCGGGGGAATTAGGAAATGGACACAGAAGTAGTATTTAGAATGCATTTACTACGTGATCAAACTCATCACTTACCTGCTCATTGGCCAAAATCCGAGTGCCCCTCAATGTCGGCATATCAAGGGGCGTCAGCTTGCAACTACGACCACGCCGCACTGGAGAGACCCCCAAGGTCCAACGAAACATCCTCGTGTGTTGCACGTAACATCAAGATGCATTTGTATGAGTAGTTTATCTTGTGAGAGAAAATAATGAACGAGGGAAGGCCTTATTTGCAAATGTGGAGAGGGGTGTGGGTATCTTTTTGCAAAATTTCCATAGTTTTCTTTCTATCCGTCAGATATAAATCGGAGGGACTATATTGCAGGATGGCAGGCACACCATCATCACCAACTCTGTTTTTTATAAGAGTAGTAGAAGTAGTAGAAGAGAGATAGATAGATAGATAGATAGATAGATAGATAGATTATTATTAGTATAAGAGTAGAGATAGAGATTAGGGAGCTGGCGGGCGGTTCGTTGTACGACACATTCGCGTCCATCCACTAGCCTGAAATTAAAGCACGCACAACATTTACAATGACTGGGGTTAGTTGTTTTCCAGGCACATGGACCAACGTGGACTAGCGGACCTGGTCGCCCTTTTTTGAGCACGCCTTCAACAAGTACGTGCATGACATGCGTGCATGCAAATCTTGCGTGACCAAACCGTGCGAAGCGGAGCGGTAGGCTGTCGAACTGCAGCCTGCATGTTGCAGCCATGTCATCCACACGCAACCTAAAGGCCAATTCATACTCCGCTAGACTATACCATACAACTATGCATTGTTTGGCATGAACATTCCTTGGAGCTCGTGCTACAATAGGCGTACTCCATAGCCCGCTTCCCTTCTCCTTCCTCTTCCACCGCCCGCGCACGTCCACAGGAAGCGACCGGTCAACCCTTATATAGGAGTGCTAGCACAAAAATATGCATGCATGACCACTAAAATTTCCTTTCTCTTATCTCTATGAAATAAATGTGGTGTGAAACTCAAATTCCTTTAAGTTTGGGTATAATGGAAATCATCGTCCTCCTCCGGCTCCGCTTCACCCGCATCGTCGTCCTCCTGTTTCGGCTCTGCATTGTCGTTCTCCTCCTCCGGCTCTGTGTGCTGCTCCGCCTCCAATGCCTCCTCGTCCGGCTCCGGCTAGTCCGGACTCCGGAGGCAGGGCGGCTGCGATCCGAGCTTCGTGCCGCCTCCAGATTAAAGTGTCGCTCCGATGGAAGTATGGCGTATGTCATTACCTTCGGCCGGGTCATGGCTATCGGGCGACGACGATAAGAGAAGAGGCGACGGGAGAGGAATGAATGCAGCTACTGTTTGGGTTCGTCGTCCGTCTTAAATAAATGCGCACCATCACGTGTACCCGCGGGTGAACAAATTGTAACATACGGGTCTGCTTAAGGGAGCGTCATGTAACTGGTGTGTGTGTGAGAGATTCTGAGAGACAGAGTGCGTGTGTGCGACTCTACTCTTCGGACATGTACTCAACCTTTTGCATCGGGATATAAGTATAATGGTATTACACTTTAGCTAGTGATTTACGTGGCCACGTTAACGTGGTTATGTAAAAAATGTCACTTCCTGCTCATGATTTGTGTTATATAATTATGAGAAGTTTGCTAACTACTAAAGTAAAGTGGAATTTTTCCATGTTATACAAGTAAATTAAGGTGATTGTTTATCATACTGGTAAGGTTGGACGAAGGGTGGTAGGAACAAATGCTCCGCCTAGGGCATGTGTGTGTGAGATGGAGTCTTAGTGTGTGTGTGTGTGGGTGGGTGGGTGGGTGTGTGCGTGTGTGTGTGTGTGTGTGAAGCGGAGTCTTCGGTGGCCAAAGTAATTTAAGTGTGCATGGCTTCATCGTAGAGAGGTGATGTGTATGGCAGAGGCCACCAACGAGGGGGTGCGAGAGAGAAAAGGCCCGTAGAGAGGGAAGAAGGTGTGTGCGCGTGAGAGGAGTCGACATTGAGAGAACGTGTTTGTTCGAGAGACACCGAGGAAGACTACTACTATATATCGATGGTGCATGTAGGTAGGAATTAAATGAAGGGATGGTCTTATTGGTTTCGGGGATATAGGGGAAGAGTGAGAGAGGGGAGGGTAGCTAGAAGGAGATTGTTAAGTGTGAGTGTGTGTTTTACCCATCTAGGCGGAAGTTATGTGCACACAAGAAGAGAACAATTTGATGTGGGGTTAGGGCTGAGGGTAATTAACTACGTATGGAGACATACGAGACCTTGAACGTGCATGTGCGAGAGGTATACATGTATATGTGGGATGTGTGTGTGTGTGCGCGCGCGCATGATCGAGATAAAATAAAGAAGACATAAGTCATAAGATCAACGACATGGGAGAGACGGATCGGTATGACAATATGCATGCATGTGAGAGTGCAGGAAAGAAGGGCCGATAATTGAGCATGTGTTTTGTCTTTAAGAGATAGTGGCGTGGGATGGAGCATGCATCTATGGCGAGCAAAGGGAGCGAGACACAACGATTGTGCAAAAGAGATCAACCTATAGATGCATGTATGGAGAGACAGATATAGTGTGTGTGATAGGAAGCAAGAGTGCGTGCGAGAAAGAAATGTTGACGGAGAAACCACAGATAGATAGAGAGATAGAGATGCTAGCTAGAGGGGCATCGGCTAGTTTGAGTGTTGGAGGTGACCGCCGAGTGCTTCAGAGGGTGAAGTTATGTGTGTGTGAGAGAAATATAAAAAGAGGGCACATGACTGCATGTAGAGAGAAGCATATATGGTGTGCATGATAGGAAGCAAGAGTGAGGGCGATAAAGAAGGTTGATGGAGAAACAGATAAATAGAAAGATAAAGATGCTAGCTAGTGTGTGTGTGTGTGTGTTAGAGATAAGAGTCGAGTGGATCACAAGGCTGAGTTATGTGTGTGGGTGTGAGAGAGATAGAGAGAGGGTTCATGTGAGTCACATACAAACAAATATCAGGGAGAAATGAGATCCCAAGAGACGGAGTTCTGTGTCTGCGAGAGAGAAAGATATTTCACAACGAGAGTGATAGCTAGAGAGACCTATCAGGGAATGCGAGATAACTCTAGGGAGAGAGAGTGTGTGTGAGCGACATATAAGAGAATGGTGGAGAGATATGAGACCCTGGGAGACAGAGTTTGTGTTTGTGTGTGAGAAAGAGATATTTAAGAGGAAGAGTCGTAGCTTCTCATACCTAAGGAGTGAAGACATCTCTCTGTGAGAAGGGGTGTGCGAGTGGCACACAGGGGAATAGTAGAGAGAAATGAAACCCCGGGAGACGAAGTTTGTGTTCGTGTGAGAGAAAGATATTTCACATGGAGAATCATAGTTAGAGACACATAGCAGGGAGAGGGATATACTTAGAGAGAGATAGAGTGATGAAGGTTGAGTGAGAGAGTACCGTCAGTGTGTTACAAAGATAAAAGATCATTGTCGACATACAAGTAGCACGAGAGATACCCGAGAGACGATGAACGCATATAGGTCTAGAGAGATACTCCTATATAAGCATGAGCGATAGCTATATGAGACGAATATCTGGATTAAAGGGGATTCAAATATTTAAACTAGAGATCACGACATCGATAATATCATAACAAAAATTGGTGTATCAAACATGCATATTCATTTGAATTTGGGGACACGTGTAATGTTATATAGTTTATCCATATTAGTTATCCATAGATTCTTTAATTAGAGACAATGCATGGTTTATATGCAATTAATGTCTAAACGTAATTACACTATATGTTGCGTGTGTGAAACACATTATACATGTTTGAGAAGTAAAAAACTGCATGAAACACACATTAATTGGAGACAGATAGCGAGGAATGCATACATTGGATTTCAACATAAAGTGGTTTCAAATGTTTGAAAATCCAAATTAAGATGGATCCAACCTTATGAATCTGAGATCATGCCATTTGTAAACCATATTTATGTACAAAGGGTGTTGTGCTTTTGAAAGTATATATACAAAATGATGTATATAGAATTTTATTCCAATCGAAAATGGATCCTGCCTGAACAAAAATAGAATACAAGCTGGATTCAAATTGAGTTGGCACGGTAAACATGCACTCTTGCCCTGCAAAAATTTGAACGAAGCGGAGAAAGTCGCAGTAACCGCACGAAACCAAAATATGCGAGATGGAAATTACTACCTATCCCTGACACACAAAGCCTATCGGCTCAATTTCTATAGGTTTCGATAGGGGTAGGTTTGTAATTTCACTCAAACGTGACATAATCGCCTCTCACCCGGATTCATACACGGTGGGTGCCAAAACACAATGTCTCCTCGGCCGAAATCGCCTCCCTCCCCAATTCATACACGGTGGGCGCCAAAACCAGCTCTCGTCGGCCGAAATCTCCTTCGGCAAATATTCGGTGTATGCAAGATTACCGTCGTGATTTAGGAAATTTTAAACGGGGGCTAAGTTTGTAAATTTCCTCGCATTTGAGACAAGCGCTCCATGAAGACATGGTTCCCCCTCCCTCTCTCCCTCCATTTCCCCATTCGTACTCTGTGGGTGAGCCACGAGGGGCCCACGAGGGTGGAGGGCGCGCCCAGGGGGGTGGGTGTGCCCCCCTACCTCGTGGCCTCCTAGAAGGTTCCCTTATGTGCACTTCAAGTCTTCTGGGCTTCTTTCCTTCAAAAAATGAGTTCCGTGAAGTTTCAGGTCAATTGGACTCCGTTTGATTTTCCTTTTCTTCGAAACCCTAAAACAAGGTAAATACAGAAACTGGTACTGGGCTCTGGGTTAATAGGTTAGTCCCAAAAATGATATAAAATTGTATAATAAAGCCCATAAACATCCAAAATAGTAGATAATATAGCATGGATCAATAAAAAATTATAGATACGTTGGAGACGTATCAGCATCCCCAAGCTTAATTCCTGCTCGTCCTCGAGTACGTAAATGATAAAAACAATTTTTTTGATGCGGAGTGCTACTTGGCATAATTTCAGTTTAATTCTTCTTAATTGTGGCATGAATGTTTAGATCCAAAAGATTCAAGACAAAAGTTTATATTGACATAAAAATAATAATACTTCAAGCATACTAACTAAGCAATTATGTCTTCTCAAAATAACATGGCCAAAGAAAGCTATTCCTACAAAATCATATAGTCTGGCTATGCTCCATCTTCACCACACAAAATATTTAAATCATGCACAACCCTGATGACAAGCCAAGCAATTGTTTCATACTCTTGATGTCCTCAAACTTTTTCAATCTTCACGCAATACATGAGCGTGAGCCATGGATATAGCACTATAGGTGGAATGAATGGTGGTTGTGGAGAAGACAAAAAGGAGAAGATAGTCTCACATCAACTAGGCATATCAACGGGCTATGGAGATGCCCATCAATAGATATCAATGTGAGTGAGTAGGGATTGCCATGCAACGGATGCACTAGAGCTATAAGTATATGAAAGCTCAACAAAAGAAACTAGTGGGTGTGCATCCAACTTGCTTGCTCACGAAGACCTAAGGCATTTTGAGGAAGCCCATCATTGGAATATACAAGCCAAGTTCTATAATGAAAAATTCCCACTAGTATATGAAAGTGACAACATAGGAGACTCTCTATCATGAAGATCATGGTACTACTTTGAAGCACAAGTGTGGTAAAATGATAGTAGCATTGCCCCTTCTCTCTTTTTCTCTCATTTTTTTATTTTTTATTTGGGCCTTCTCTTTTTTTATGGCCTCTTTCTCTTTTTTTATTTGGGCTTCTTTGGCCTCTTTTATTTATTTTTCGTCCGGAGTCTCATCCTGACTTGTGGGGGAATCATAGTCTCCATCATCCTTTCCTCACTGGGACAATGCTCTAATAATGATGATCATCACACTTTTATTTACTTACAATTCAAGAATTACAACTCGATACTTAGGACAAGAGATGACTCTATATGAATGCCTCCGGCGGTGTACCGGGATGTGCAATGATGCATGAGTGACATGTATGAAAGAATTATGAATGGTGGCCTTGCCACAAATATGATGTCAACTACATGATCATGCAAAGCAATATGACAATGATGAAGCGTGTCATAATAAACGGAACGGTGTAAAGTTGCATGGCAATATATCTCGGAATGGCTATGGAAATTCCATAATAGGTAGGTATGGTGGCTGTTTTGAGGAAGGTATATGGTGGGTTTATGGTACCGGCGAAAGTTGCGCGGTACTGGAGAGGCTAGCAATGGTGGAAGGGTGAGAGTGCGTATAATCCATGGACTCAACATTAGTCATAAAGAACTCACATACTTATTGTAAAAATCTATTAGTTATCGAAGCAAAGTATTACGCGCATGCTCCTAGGGGGATAGATTGGTAGGAAAAGACCATCGCTCGTCCCCGACCGCCACTCATAAGGAAGACAATCAATAAATAAATCATGCTCCAACTTCATCACATAACGGTTCACCATACGTGCATGCTACGGGAATCAAAAACTTCAACACAAGTATTTCTCAAATTCACAACTACTCAACTAGCATGACTCTAATATCACCATCTCCATATCTCAAAACAATCATCAAGCATCAAACTTCTCTTAGTATTCAAAACACTCATAAGAAAGTTTTTACTAATCTTGTATACCTAGCATATTAGGATTTTAAGCAAATTACCATGCTATTAAGACTCTCAAAATAATATAAGTGAAGCATTAGAGTTCATCTATTTCTTGCCACCATGCTCTAAAAGATATAATTGAAGTACTAGAGCAAACAACAAACTACTCCGAAAGATATAAGTGAAGATCAATGAGTAGTTGAATAATTATGCAACTATGTGAAGACTCTCTAACATTTAAGAATTTCAGATCTTTGTATTTTATTCAAACATCAAGCAAAACTAAATAAAATAAAATGACGCTCCAAGCAAAACACATATCATGTGGTAAATAAAAATATAGCTCCAAGTAAAGTTACCGATGAACGAAGACGAAAGAGGGGATGCCTTCCGGGGCATCCCCAAGCTTAGGCTCTTGGTTGTCCTTGAATATTACCTTGAGGTGCCTTGGGCATCCCCAAGCTTAGTCTCTTGCCACTCCTTATACCATAGTCCATCGAATCTTTACCCAAAACTTGAAAACTTCACAACACAAAACTTAAAGTAGAAAACTCGTAAGCTCCGTTAGTATAAGAAAATAAAACACCACTTCAAGGTACTGTAATGAACTCATTCTTTATTTATATTGGTGTTAAACCTACTGTATTATAACTTCTCTATGGTTTATAAACTCTTTTACTAGCCATATATTCATTAAAATAAGCAAACAACACACGAAAAACAGAATCTGCAAAAACAGAACGGTCTGTAGTAATCTGGATCAAACGTATAATTATGGAACTCATAAAATTCTCAAATAAATTGCTGGACCTGAGGAATTTATCTATTAATCATCTGCAAAAATAATTAACTAAATATCACTCTCCAAATAAAAATGGCAGCAATTCTCGTGAGCGCTAAAGTTTCTGTTTTTTACAGCATGATCAACAAGACTTCTCCCAAGTCTTCCCAAAGGTTCTACTTGGCACAAACACTAATTAAAAGCATAAAACAACATCTAAACAGAGGCTATATGCATTATTTATTACTAAACAGGAGCAAAAAGCAAGGAACAAAAGTAAAGTTGGGTTGCCTCCCAACAAGCGCTATCGTTTAACGCCCCTAGCTAGGCATGATGATTTCAATGATGCTCACATAAAAGATAAGAATTGAAACATAAAGAGAGCAGCATGAAGAATATGACTAGCACATTTAAGTCTAACCCACTTCCTATGCATAGGGATTTGTGAGCAAATAACTTATGGGAACAATAATCAACTAGCATAGGAGGGCAAAACAAGCATAACTTCAAAACTTTAAGCACATAGAGAGGAAACTTGATATTATTGCAATTCCTACAAGCATATGTTCCTCCCTCATAATAATTTTCAGTAGCATCATGAATTAATTCAAAAATATAACCACATAAAGCATTCTTTTCATGATCTACAAGCATAGAAATTTTATTACTCTCCACATAAGCAAAATTCTTTTTATGAATAATAGTGGGAGCAAACTCAACAAAATAACTATCATGTGTGGCATAATCCAATTGAAAACTAAAATCATGATGAAAAGTTTCATGGATATCATTATTATTTATAGAATACAAGTCATCACAATAATCATCATAGATAGCAACTTTGTTCTCATAATCAATTGGAACCTCTTCCGAAATAGTGGATTCATCACAAAATAAAGTCATGACCTCTCCAATTCCACTTTCATCAATATAATCATAATAAATAGGAGGCATGCTTTCATCATAATAAATTTGCTCATCAAAGCTTGGGGGACAAAAAGTATCATCTTCATCAAACATAGCTTCCCCAAGCTTGTGGCTTTGCATATCATTAGCATCATGGATATTCAAGGAATTCATACTAACAACATTGCAATCATGCTCATCATTCAAATATTTAGTGCCAAACATTCTAATGCATTCTTCCTCTAGCACTTGAGCACAATTATCGGAATCCTTATTTTCATGATAGACATTAAAAAGATGAAGCATATGAGCACTACAAAAAAAAGACACATCCGTGACATTTTGGGCCGAACGAAATTTTTTTCTGTCATACATATGACACTTCTATGACGATAATTGTGACAAAACCCGGTATCATCATAGATGTGGTGGGCTCCTACTTCTATGACAAAAAATCATGACAGAAAGTGGGCTTTTCGTCCTGGGCGGGCCGGAGACGCAGCTGCATGACATTCTTTAGGCCGTCCATGACGGAAAAAACCGTGGTAGAAGCAAGGGCGAGGAAAATTTCGGGGAGTTCCTGGTTACGGTGGGAGGTCGGGGGCCGAGCGATGCGCGTTTCTCTCGTACACGTACGCGCGTGTGTGTGAGGCATTGGCTCTAACTGAACCCGAGCGAGGCGTTGGGCTCTAACTGAACCCGAGCGATTGCACTGCAGGCTACGCGTTACTGAACCCGAGCGATCGATCGATAGCTGTTAACTGAACCCGATCGAGCGATTCCTTCGCTACTGCTGCTAACTGAAGCCGATCGATGCTGCCTCTGGATGAACAGTGTCAGGACCCCGATTCCAAGTCACATCGATCTAGCCGGTAACACCTCATATCACATTGCGGCCTCACGCACGGTATCCCCACGGGTGTCGCCTTACCATGGCCCGGGACCGTTTGCGCCTTTTGGCTCACGTATATGATAGTGTCACTAGCATCCATATGACAGAGAACCCGAGCTGACATGGCTAGTCGTGAACCCAAAGCGGCACAGACCTATGGAGACAGGCATACATGAATCACATCGAGCATGTCGGTCATCAGCGTGTGAATCCGGGCTGTAGCACTGGGCTAACAGGACTCCGGGAAACCCGGGCTGTAGCAGGCTAGACAGGACTCCGGAAATCACCGCATGACATTTCCACGAAGGGACAGACATAGGAACGAAGTGAGACACATGTCGGCCAGTCAAGTGTCCTGAGCAGTAGTGTAACACCCTCGATGCGACTATAGCTCCCACGTGTCGAGGCACGACTTAGAGACATAATCGCATTGAAGGCATATGTCGCAAGTTAGGCAATCTTCACAACATCCCATGTAATATGAATAATAAAGGGGAGATAACATAGTTGGCTTACACTCGCCACGTCAATCAAGTACATAAATAACATTACATCATCCAAACACTCATGGCCCGACTACGGCGCCAAAATGAAAGAGAACCCAACATGCGACAACGGTCCCATTCACCCCCAACTGGGCACCACTACTGATCATCGGGAAAGGAAACATAGTATCGTTGAGAGTCTTCGTCGAACTGCCACTTGAGCTCATACGCGTCTCCTGGAGCGGAATCATCAGGCCCTGCATCTGGTGTAATAGTAATCTGTGAGCCACAGGGACTCAGCAATCTCGCACCCTCGCGATCAAGACTATTCAAGCTTATAGGTAAGGCAAGGTAAAATATGAGCGGAGCTGCAGCAAGCGACTAGCAAGTATGGTGGCTAACTTATTCGCAAAAGAGAGCGAGAAGAGGAGGCAAGGCACGAGCGAGAAGCTAGAGAACAACCTGCGCAAACATTACTCCAACACCGTGTCCACTTCCTGGACTCCGCCGAGAAGAGGCCATCACGGCAACACACTCAGTTGATTCATTTTAATTTAATTTAGGTTCAAGTTATCTACAACCGGACATTAACAAATTCCCATCTCCCATAACCGCGGGCACGGATTTCAAAAGTTCAATCCCTGCAGGGGAGTCCCAACTTAGCCCATGACAAGCTCTCACGGTCAACGAAGGAATAGACCTCCTCCCAAGACGTTCCGATCAGACTCGGTATCTCGGTAACTCAAGACACTTCGAGAGGTTAAAACAAGACCAGCAACACCGCCCGAATGTGCCGACAAATCCCGATAGGAGCTGCACATATCTCTTTCTCAGGGCACACTCAGATGAGACATCCTACGAGTAAAACCAACCCTCAAGTTGCCCCGAGGTGGCACCGCAGTCTACTCGGTCGGACCAACACTCAGAGGAGCACTGGCCCGGGGGGGGGGTTAAAAATAAGATGACCCTTGGGCTCCGGTAACCCAAGGTAAAAAGAGGCTAGGTGGCGAATGGTAAAACCAAGGTTGGGCATTGCTGGAAAAGCTTTAATCAAGGCGAACTATCAAGGGGTTCCCATTATAACCCAACCGCGTAAGGAACGCAAAATCCGGGAACATAACACCGATATGACGGAAACTAGGGCGGCAAGAGTGGAACAAAACACTAGGCGAGAGGCCGAGCCTTCCACCCTTTACCAAGTATATAGATGCATTATGATACATAGCAATATAATGATATCCGAACAAGTAAAAAAATGTTCCAACAAGGAATGGCCTCCGATCTTCACCTGCAACTAGCAACACTATAAGAGGGGCTGAGCAAAGCGGTAACATAGCCAATCAACGGTTTGCTAGGACATGGTGGGTTAGAGGTTCAACATGGCAATTGGGAGGCTGACAAGCAAAAGGTCGGCATCGTAGCATTGGCATAGCAAAAGAGAGAGCAAACTAGCATAGCAAAGATAGTAGTGATTTCGAGGGTATGATCATCTTGCCTGCACAGTTGTCAGAGTTGACTAGATCCTCAAGAGCAAACTCAACGGGCTCCTTATTAGCGAACTCGTCTCCCGGCTCTACCCAAACAAGACAAACAAGCAACAAGGACACAATCAACCACGTGCAAGAACAAGCAATATGATGAAATGATGATATGTTATGCGGGATGCGATGCGGGATGCAAAATGCAAGATATGACAGGAAATGCATGAAACTGGCCTCAACTTGGAAATCCAAGTGTGCCACTGGAAAGATGGGATGAAATCGCTTGAAAACGATATAAAGATCATCGGAATCGGAGTTACGGTTTGGAAATGGCAAGCGATTTAAGAATGACATCGGTCTGCGATTTACGGCAAGTAGGCCTCTAAATGCAACGAAATGAACATGCTACGGCACCCAAACATGACAAAAAAAACATGGCAGGGACGCACACAAGATGCTTAACAAAAGACTACCACTGAGCCACGGCCAATTCATCCATTATGAGGTTCAAACAAGCATGGCAAAAACGCAAATGCAAAACAGATTTTAGACTTAGTGAAATTAACACTTGTCTGGAATTTCAGATCATATAGCCCTCTTCGGAGCAACAAAACAACATGCTACAGGACCTGAACATGACAAAGAAAGAAATGGCATGGAGCTACTCAACAAGCTTAACAAAAGTACCTTAGTGACCTTGAGACAAAAGGGATCACAAAATATACTAACAAGCTCACGAACATAGCAAAAACATAATCAGTTTTCAAACTTAGTGAAAACTGAGACATGCTGAAATATAACTCACGAAGGCATGTTTACGAGCTCGATGCACTCACCACGGTTCAAGTCATGGCAAGACAAGCATACATCCTTTAATAAGGTACAAAATAAAAGCTAGACATGGCAAGAACAATAGCATAGCATGCACGGATCAACTATAATAACATCGGCAAAATCGCAAACAAGTTGACGATCTGCCCAGATTCGCAACGAAGCAAAAGTAGAGCTTGATTGACTCAAGTTAGGTTGCTCCATAATTGCAAACAAAGACATGGATGGATAGATCACTACAAGATTAACAAAACTCCCTTACTGATCATCCTCAAAAGAGGCACGGATCACTAGGAAATAGCATGAACATATGGCATCGTGAACTAAACAATCCCAGGACTTACTGAAATTACTAAGTCCCTGAAAACAGAATTAGCAAGTGCACCACTTTGCAAGCTTGCAAAAGTCACCACACACATCCTAAAAATACATGGGTTGCACCTCTGGATAGATGACAAAACCCTGAACAAAACATATGAAGAACTCACGGGCATATCATGCACACAATAATCATGGCAAAAATGACAAAAGTGCTAAACGGAGTAGCAGATCTGACAATTAACTCAAGTATCTCTCTTCTAACAGCATTTCGGGCATCAAGATGAGCTCAAATGAAAATGATGCAATGGAATGAAATGATGTACTCGTCGGGACGAACATTTTGATATGCTATATGCCCAAATCGGAGCTACGGATGCAAAGATACGGGACCCCGAACAGAGGCACTTGGATCTGCAGATTTCAGGACTTAGGAAAATAAAAATGACCTAGATCTAGGGTTACTGTAGCCGACGCGGATCTGGCTCGGGGTGCGCCTCCCGATGCTGGATCCGGTGAGGCCGCTTGTCGGCGGGGAGGAGAAAGGGGCTGTGACGCCCGGGTAATTTGGCTACAGTAATCCCACGTTAATGATGCCACGTCACCTCAATTATTGTTGCTAATCTCGCGTTAGTTCGAAACCGGTTCGAACTCAAATTCAAAATCAAGCAAACAATAAAATATTTTCAAAAATTAAAACTAAAATGTTGGGGTGTTGCCAAATAATGCATGGGTAATTATTGTGGAGAAACCACAATTTTATAAAAGGATTAAGTGCACTAAAATATTTAAACAGCAGCAAAACATTAAGCTAACTACCCTTTTCAATTTGATAAAATATTAAACTATTTGTTTTATTGCCAAAAACTTATAGGGCAGTGGCATACTTACTAAAACTAAATTAGGGACCAGTGGTGTAGTTTATAAAACCAAATTCAAAAGGAAACTAAAATAAAACAGTAAAGCAGAAATATAAAATAAAACAAAAATAAATAAAGAGAAAGCACTCACCCCCCCGGGGCTCCGGCCCAGCACGCCACCGGCCCAACTGGGCCACGACCCACCAGGCTGGCCCAACCGGCCACCCTCACTCCCCATATTCCCCACGCCCGTAACCCTAACCCCTCTCCCAGTCGCCCCACCTCCCCTACTCGCTCCACTCCTCCTCTGTCCCCCTCCCCGATCCAGATCGGATCGGGGGCGTTCGCCGCCGCCGCCCGGAATCCCCACCGGAGACGCCCCGCCACCCGCCATCGTCGGTGCCGCCTCCCCTTCTGCGTCACTCGTCCCCGACCTCCTCCTCCTCAACCGCGGACCCCAAGCTCAACGCTGCCCCGAACCGCCATCAGCGAGCGCCATTCGCCGGAGCTCCTCCGTCGTCGCCGGATCTCGCGTCCTCCTCCACAAGCCACGTCGACCCCCTTCTCGGCAACGCTGTGAGCCGCCCCTGTTTCCTTCTTTTCCCGCGTTCGCCGTCTTCCATGCCCCTTCGCCTCGCATCGCGTCCGTGAATCCTCCGCAGCCTCGCTGGCTGCTTGGCCGCCGCAAGCCGCGCGACGCGCCGGCTCTGCCTGCTGTTTGCCGCTGCTGCCCTCACGCCCTGCCGGCGCACGTGCCACCCCGCGTGCGCCCATCCGCCTGAGCCGCGCCTAGCCTCGTCCGCGCACAGACGCGCCTCTGCCGCTGCTCTGCATCACCCCATCAACGCCCGAACGCGCCGCCGCGTGTATGTCGCCCCGCTTGCCTCCTCTGCTCAGGACCGCCCACGGCCACCCCGTCGGCCACCGCGGCCATCAGCACCCTGGCCGCTGGCCCCGCCCCGCAGCACTCCCCGCCGGCGAGCGCGCGCCCTGGCGCCCGTTGCCCGCAACCGCGCCCTGCGGGCTGGCGCCCGCTCCCGTTTCTACCGACCCGTTAAGGCTCCCTGGTGCCGATGACAAACGGGGCCCATGCCCTGGAACGTTTAAAAAAAAGATTAGAAAAAAAGATAAATAAATAAATAAAATTAATTAATTAATTAAGGAATTAATTAAGTTAATTAATCCTACTTAATTAATCTAATTAACCTGCTAATTAATCTAACTAAACAGTTAGATAGTTATTTAGGCAATGACATGCGGGACCCATATGTCAGGTTGACCAGGTCAACTGCTGACGTCATGCTGACGTCATGATGACATCAGCGAACACTGTTCTGGATAATGTTAAGTTTAAATAATTAAATAAATCCTAAAAATGATTTAAATCTTTTAAAATTAATAGAAAATAAACCGTAGCTCAGATGGAAAAACTTTGTACATGAAAGTTGCTCAGAACGACGAGACGAATCCGGATACGCAGCCCGTTTATCCACCACACATCCCTAGCATAGTGAACCTGCAACATTTCACCTCCGGTTCGTCTGTCCGAAAATGCGAAACACCGGGGATACTTTCCCGGATGTTATCCCCCTTCACCGGTATCACCTAATACCGCGTTAGGGCACCCCTAGCACCGTTACTTGCCTTGTCATGCATCGTTATGCATCTGTTTGCATTATATTTATTGTTTCTTCCCCCCTCTTCTTCCGCTAGACACCGAGACCGACGCCGCTGCTACCCAGTACGACTACGGAGTTGACGACCCCTCTCTCTTGCCAGAGCAACCAGGCAAGCCCCCCCTTTGATCACCAGATATCGCCTACTCTTCTCTATACTGCTTGCATTAGAGTAGTGTAGCATGTTACTGCTTCCCGTTAATCCTATCCTGATGCATAGCCTATCCTTGCTACTACTGTTGTTACCTTTACCTGCAATCCTAATGCTTAGTATAGGATGCTAGTTTATCATCAGTGGCCCTACATCCTTGTCCGTCTGCCATGCTATACTATCGGGCCGTGATCACTCGGGAGTTGATCACGGGTATATACTATATACTTTATACATGATACATGTGGTGACTAAAGACGGGTCGGCTTGAGGAGCACCAGCGAGTGGAGTTTTGAGGCGGAGCGGCAGGGCAGGTTCCGACCACCTAGGAGAGAGGTGGGCCTGGCCCTGGTCGGCGTTCGTGGATACTTAACACGCTTAACGAGATCTGGGTATTTGATCTGAGTCTGGCCATTTGGTCTCTACGCACTAACCACCTACGCGGGAGTAGTTATGGGTATCCCGGCGTCGTGGTATCAACCGAAGCCTTCGTGACGTCAGCGACTGAGTGGCGCGCGCCGGATTGGACTGGAAGGCCACTAGGCTAGGTCTGCTTTCGGCCGCGTTCGCAACATGCAGGTGTGCTAAGGGCGATGGGCCCAAACCCCTGGGCGCTTAGGTTTAGACCGGCGTCCTGACCTCTCTGTTGGTCTAGGTGGGGCTGCGACGTGTTGATCTCCCGAGGCCGGGCATGACCCAGGAAAGTGTGTCCGGCCAAATGGGATCGAGCGTGTTGGGGTATGTGGTGCACCCCTACAGGGAAGTTAATCTATTCGAATAGCCGTGATCTTCGGTAACAGGACGACTTGGAGTTGTACCTTGACCTTATGACAACTAGAACCGGATACTTAATAAAACACACCCTTCCAAGTGCCAGATACAACCGGTGATCGCTCTCTCACAGGGCGACCAGGGGAGGATCATCGGTTAGGATTATGCTATACGATGCTGCTTGGAGGACTTCAGTCTACTCTCTTCTACATGATGCAAGACGGAGGCTGCCAGAAGCGTAGTCTTCGAAAGGACTAGCTATCCCCCCCTTATTCCGGCTTTCTGCAGTTCAGTCCACATATAATATCCTTATTCCAGTTGATACCAATGCATACATATGTAGTGTAGCTCCTTGCTTGCGAGTACTTTGGATGAGTACTCACGGTTGTTTTCTCCCTCTTTCCCCCCTATCCCTTCTACCTAGTTGTCGCAACCAGATGTTGGAGCCCAGGAGCCAGACGCCACCGTCGACGACGACCCCTACTACACCGGAGGTGCCTACTACTACGTGATGCCTGCTGACGACGACCAGGAGTAGTTAGGAGGATTCCAGGCAGGAGGCCTGCGCCTCTTTCGATCTGTATCCCAGTTTGTGCTAGCCTTCTTAAGGCAAACTTGTTTAACTTATGTCTGTACTCAGATATTGTTGCTTCCGCTGACTCGTCTATGATCGAGCTCTTGTATTCGAGCCCTCGAGGCCCCTGGCTTGTAATATGATGCTTGTATGACTTATTTTATTTGTAGAGTTGTGTTGTGATATCTTCCCGTGAGTCCCTGATCTTGATCGTACATGTTTGCGTGTATGATTAGTGTACGATTAAATCGGGGGCGTCACAGGGGCCGGGGCCGGCCGGAGTAGGAGGGAGAGGAGGCCGGCCGGAGTCAGGGCGTCGCCGGCGACCTCCTACGGCGGCGGCGACGGCGGCGGCCCGCGGCGAGGCGAGATGGCAGGCGGCCCCGGGCGGCGGTGGCTGCCGGCGGACGGAGCGAGGAGGCGGCGGAGCGGCGCGGGTGGCGGCGGGCGACCGGGCGGGTGGCGGAGCTGGTGCGAGGCGGCGGCGGGCGGCGATGTGGGCCGCGGGGGCCGGAGTCGGGCTCCCAGGCCGCGGCGGCGGCGGGGACAGGCGAGGCCACGTGGTAGGCGGTGGTAGGCGGCGGCGGATCCGGACGTGTGCGGTCAGGCGGCGGACATGTCCGTCGATGGCGGGGCGATTTAGGGTTTCGGAGAGGGAGAGAGATCCGAATTTCGGGGGGCCTTTATATAGGCATAGAGGGAGCTAGGAGAGTCCAAATGAGGTGCGGTTTTCGGCCATGCGATCATGATCGAACGCTCTAGGAGATGGAGCATAGTTTGGTGGGTTTTGGGCCAAATTGAAGGGGTGTTGGGCTGCAACACACACGAGGCCTTTTCGGTCCCTCGGTTAACCGTTGGAGTATCAAACGAAGTCCAAATGGTACGAAACTTGACAGACGGTCTACCGGTAGTAAACCAAGGCTGCTTGGCAAGTCTCGGTCCAATCCGGAAATGTTTAATCCCCACACACGAAAGAAAACTAGAAATGACCACCGGAGGAGAACGAAGCGCCGGAATGCAAAACGGACAACGGGGAAAATGCTCGAATGCATGAGATGAGCACGTATGCAAATGCAATGCACATGATGACATGATATGAGATGCAAGACAACGATAACAACACACGGAGACAAAACCCGAACTCGAGGAGATAAATAACTTAACGCCGGAAACGGCAAGAGTTGAAGTACAAATTGGGAAAGTTACATCCGGGGTGTTACAAGTAGTGCTAGGCTAGCAGGACTCCGGTGAACCGGGCTGTAGCAGACTACTATTCGGGTAAGTTCCTTTCTCTCTCCTTTTTATGTTTTTTATTTATTCTATTATTTCTGTAACTTCAGGGCTTTATTAAAAATGCCAGGGCATTTCCAAAAATCATAAAATTAATCATGGCTACTGCTTAGAATATATCGAACATCAAACATTTTAGTTTATGATTATTTGAGCATTTAAAATATTTTATAGCATTTAAATGCCCAAATGCAATACTATAAGAATTAATCCAATGACCTTAAGATGTCCTAGAAAAATGTGCACCATTTTTGTCAAAGGTTTTAACCCAAAACAAAAAGGGTGGGCTTTTTTTAGAAGGGCATTTCAGGTTCATTGAAAAAGTTTTTAGTAAACCCTAGTTGTTCCAGGGGGGTGCTGGGGGTTCTGTCATCCCCATTTCAGTTTTCTCGGAATTTAAACATGATGCACATGTTCAACCAATCCTAATGCATGACTAACACAGGGATGTGACAACTCACCCCCACTCAAAAGAATCTCGTCCCGAGATTTAGGATCCTCCGGGAAGAAGGTGGGGTACTCGAGTCGAAGACGATCCTCCCTTTCCCAAGTGGCTTCTTTCTCGGAATGGTGTGACCATTGAACCTTGAGGAACTTGATATTATGGCATCGAGTGGTACGCTCGGCTTGATCAAGGATACGAACGGGATATTCCCGATATGAGAGGTTATCTTGTAGATCAAGCGTTTCGTGGTCCACTCGACGGATAGGATCAGCGAAGCAACGCCTGAGTTGAGAAACATGGAAGACATCATGAACTCTGGAAAGATGCGAAGGTAGTTCCAATTGGTAGGCAACTTCTCCTCGTTTGGCAAGAATGCGAAAAGGTCCAATGTAACGAGGAGCCAATTTGCCTTTGATACCGAAAAGATGGGTTCCCTTTAACGGAGTAACCCGAAGGTAAGCCTTCTCGCCGAGTTCATAAGTCATGAGCTTATGTTTACGATCATATTGGCTCTTTTGACGAGATTGGGCTGTTTTCAATTTCTCACGAATAACGCGAACCTGCTCCTCTCCTTCCTGAATCATATCCGGGCCAAAGAGTTGTGTTTCCCCGGTTTCTAACCAGTTAAGAGGCGTTCGACATTTTCATCCATAGAGAACTTCGAAAGGAGCTTTGCCCAAGCTAGCTTGATAACTATTGTTATAAGCAAACTCCGCGAATGGAAGGCATATCTCCCAACCCATTCCGAATGAGATGACAGAAGCTCGGAGCATATCTTCCAGAATTTGATTGACTCGCTCTACTTGACCACTTGATTGAGGATGGAAGGCGGTGCTAAAAGAGAGATGAGTTCCCATAGCATTTTGGAAACTTTCCCAAAATCGAGAGGTGATGAGACTCCCACGGTCTGAGTTAATTTCCAATGGGACACCATGAAGAGACACTATTCGGGAGATGTATAAATCAGCTAGCTGGCTAGCGGTGATACTCTCACGAACAGGTAGGAAATGGGCTACTTTGGAAAGACGGTCGATCACGACAAAGATGGCATTATTCCCTCTCTTGGTTCTGGGAAACCCAGTAATGAAATCCATACTGATTTTATCCCATTTCCACTCAGGAATAGCCAAAGGTTGAAGGGTGCCAGCAGGCCGTTGATGCTCTGCTTTAACATGACAACAAACGTCGCAATTAGCAATGTATTGAGCAATTTCCCTCTTCATCCTAGTCCACCAAAACCTCTGGCGTAGGTCTTGATACATTTTAGTACTACCGAGATGAATGGTGAGAGGGGATTCATGAGCTTCCTTAAGGATCATCTGCCTCAGGTTTCGTGCCTTGGGAACCACTAAGCGGTTTCCAAAGTATACGACACCTTGATCATCAACGGAGAAACAATTCGCGACTCCTTTCTTAATGTTTCTCCTAATACGGGAGATTCCTAGATCTACCTTCTGTGCCTTGATGATCTGATCCGTAAGGGTAGGTTTCGCCACCAGGGTGGATAGGAATCCTTGAGGAACAATGTGAAGATTGAGCTTACGAAATTCCTCGTGGAGAAGTGGTTGACTTTGTTGTAACATTAGGTTGTTACAATAAGATTTACGACTTAGCGCATCAGCCATGACATTGGCTTTGCCCGGGGTGTAAGTTATTCCTAAGTCGTAATCCGAGATCAACTCGACCCAACGTCTTTGCTTGAGATTCAAATCCGGTTGGGTGAAGATATATTTCAAACTTTGGTGATCGGTGAAGATCTCGCAACGATTACCGAGGAGGTAATGTCGCCAAGTTTTGAGTGCATGGACTACAGCTGCAAGCTCTAGATCATGTGTGGGATAGTTTTCCTCATGTGGGTGTAATTGCCGTGAAGCATAGGCAATTACCTGACGATCTTGCATGAGTATGCAACCTAGTCCTTGTCGCGAGGCATCGCAATAGATAATAAAGTCCTTGGAGAAATCTGGTGGTACCAGTACGGGAGCAGATGTCAGGCGTCTTTTCAGTTCTTGAAAGCTGAACTCGCATTGTGGGGTCCACTCGAACTTTTTATCTTTCTTGAGGAGTTCAGTTAGAGGTTTAGCAACCTTGGAGAAATTCTCGACGAAGCAGCGGCAATAGCTCGCTAAGCCAAGGAAGCTCCGAACTTGCTTTACCGTCTCAGGTGGAGTCCAATCAAGGACGGCTTGAACTCGCTCGGGATTGACAACAATACCCTTACCAGATATTACATGGCCTAGATAGGTCACTTCTGGCAACCAAAATTCACAGTTGGAGAATTTGGCATGAAGGCGATGCTCTCGAAGTTTCGTCAATACCAGCCTTAGATGTTCGGCATGTTCCTCTTCATTCTTGGAGTAGATGAGTATGTCATCAAGGTATACTACGACGAATTTATCCAATTACTCCATGAAGACCGAGTTCATTAACCGAGAGAAGGTGGCTGGGGCATTGGTTAAACCGAAGGACATAACGGTGTACTCGTATTGGCCATAACGAGTAACAAAGACCATTTTGGGAATGTCCCCGTTTCTGATTTTGATTTGATGGTAGCCCAACCTCAAATCCATCTTGGAAAAGACTGAGGATCGAGCGAGCTGATCATACAGATCGTTGATCCTGGGAAGCGGATACTTGTTCTTGATGGTGACCAAGTTGACAGGTCAGTAATCTACAACCATCCGATACATTACATCCTTCTTCTTGACGAAGAGGACGGGGCAAGCCCAAGAAGAGGAACTAGGACGGATGAAACCCTTTTTCAAGGACTCATCGAGTTGGTTCTTAAGCTCAGCTAGTTCTAAGGGTGCCATCTTATAGGGTCTTCTAGAAATTGGAACGGTTCCTGGAACAAGGTCTATCACAAACTCGACATCCCTGTCAGGTGGAACACCTGGCAGTTCTTCTGGAAAGATATCCGGAAAGTCTCGGACTACCAGAATATCCTTAAGGTCTGGAAGGGGATTGGCATTTAGGGAGTAAAGCTGGCGCTTGGCCACTCGAGTTAAGACATTGACTGTCTTGCCCGATGGGTGAGTAAGTTGAATGGTTCTAGATGCACAATCAATCTTAGCATAATGAGCTGACATCCAGTCCATACCCAAGATGATGTTAATGTCCGAGGACTTAAGAGCTATTAAGGATGCAAGGAAGACAAGTCTATCAACAAGAATTTCGTTCCCATGGCTTACTCTAGAAGTTTGCCATTTGGAACCCGGAGTTTGAATTACCTTGGAAGTGGGCATGTCACAGAATGTTGTGTTATGCAATCGAGCATAGTTCTCGGATATGAATGAATGAGATGCTCCAGTATCAAAAAGAACAGATGCCAGATGGCAATTAACAAGGAGCGTACCAAGGACGACGTTAGGATCCTCATGAGACTCCTCGGCTGATACATAGTTGACATGGCCACGTGCAGTGGTGGCCGGCTTGGCGTAGAATGTCTTTCCCGCTGGCTTACCACGGCCAACAGACTTTCCAGACTGATTGGGGTTGTTGTTCTGGGGACACTCTCGACTATAGTGACCCGGCTCTCCACACTTGAAACATGTCACAACATTGGGGCGTGGAGCAGCATTAGCAGCGGGGCCACCATAGGGCTTGGGTGGTGCAAACTGCTGGTTGGGGCGAGGCGCCTCAAAGGATGGCCTCGGAATGAACCTGGGTGGCAGTGCCGTGCTTGGAATCCACACCCGGCGCTTCTGAGATCGAGAGCCGGATGAAGAGCCAAAATCACGAGAGTGCTTGCGTGAAGCGTCATAGTCAGACTGGCCTGTCTCAGCACTGATGGCTTTATTGACCAACTTCTGAAAGGAGGTGCACTCGTGCAGACGAAGATCATGGCGAAGCTCAGGGCTAAGTCCCTTGCGGAACCTTGCCTGCTTCTTAGCGTCGGTGGATACCTCTTCTGGAGCATATCATGCCAGATTCCCAAATTCACGGCTATATGCATCCACAGTCAGTCTTCCTTGGGTGAAATTGCAGAACTCTCCCCTCTTGCGATCTATGAGACCTTCCGGAATGTGATGCTCACGGAAAGCCTCACTGAATTCAGCCCAAGTAGTGATTTGGCCGACCGGGCGCATAGCTTCAAAATTTTCCCACCAAAGGCTAGCAGGGCCTTCGAGGTGATAGGCAGCATAAGTAACCTTATCAGCTTCGGCTACGTTGGCAGAACGTAGCTTGTGGGTGATGCTGCGAAACCAGTCATCCGCGTCGAGGGGCTCGACGGAATGATTAAACTTTGGTGGGTACAACTTGATGAAGTCATTGATTGACACCAAGTCATTTCACTGATGGCGTGCAGTGTTCTGCTCAATCCGCTCCAGCAAGCGGTTAGTCTCACACTTGTTTCTTTCCGCCTCCAGCATCACTTCGGCCAGAGAAGGTGGGTGAGGCAGATTTTCACCCCTAGCTGCACTGGCTTCCCCCTGCTACGGGGCAGCAGGGTTGCTGCGGGTGTTGACCATCCTAGGAGAAAACAAGACAACGGTTTAGATAAGGATGGCACAAACTTAGCAAGGAAGTGCAGAATGTAATGGATAACATGGAATGCTAAGATGTTCATTGCACGACATGGTAATATAGAAACTGCCATATATATACCATTGGTCATACACACCGTACATAGTTTAGTACAAGCCCAGGCTAGAGTACAACTACGGTGAAAGACATTACATCTCATCGGAGGCATTCCAAGCTCCTATACATTATTTTTCTACACCTCCGGAGTGTGATACACACCAAGTCGTATCCCACGATCACGCAGGACTGTGGAGAATACAACTACTACAATACTAGTGAAACTACTACTAGCTCAAACGGCTCCGTAGTAATCCTCATAGAAGTCGCCACCAAAGCCTGGAAGTGGAACATGATCATCTGGGAACAGACAGTCCTGCGGAGCCTGCGGACCATAGGGACTCGGATGTGGCCTTGGTCCCACAGGTGGTGGCAGACGGGGACCACGAGGAGGGGTGATGCCTCCTACATCGCGCCACTCCATACAATCTGGCAATCCAAACCGTACAGGGTACAGATCCCTCAGATCCATGTATCCTGCCTATACCGCCGGTGCAGACCGAGTCAAAGTGGCCCAATGATCAGCACGAGAGTTAAAAAGCTCCATACGCAAGGCCCGATTTTCGTGGTCCTTATCCTCGAGCATCTCGGCAGTGGTGCAGAGTAGTGACTCCTCATGTGTGGGGTCAGCATAAATAGCCTGGAGATACCCTTGCGCTCCCGGAAGTGAAGTTGGCATATAACAGAAGTCGCTGTTCCAAAGCAGCCCAGTCCGGACTCGCATGATGGTCATCATGGAATAGGCAGCATCCTGCACAACCATCTCAACAGTAACCCCGAGTCCATAGGTACAGTGAAGGGGCTCAGTGGCTCCAGGATAAGAGGGATATATCCTGACGGTACAGAGGTACTGGCACTGGTTGAAGTCTCGGAATTGCTCTTCGACAGCGTATTCCGGATACCAACAGTAACCCGTCTCGATCATTACCCGGACTAACATAGCAGTATGACCGGGCACATCGAGGCACCGGGTCAGGCGAACCACTTGGTTTTGAGCACGAGTGGCCATCTGAAAGCGCAACCACAATGCAAAGACATTAGAATTTCTAGGGAAAAATCGGATAGCATAACAGCTGTAAATGCTCAGAAAAGGATTTGAGACATCCACAACAGTTTGCAATACCACTCAACAACATCATATCAAGGTTTTGATTCAACTGGCAACATACTAAAAGTAGTAGAAACTGTACTGAGGCTTGTAACAACAATCCTATAAGCTACTACGGATTAGTAACACGTGAACCTGATAGAAGAAGAGAGCCTAGTCCTTAACCCACGTTGAATGAGAAGAGAATGACTCAGATCAGAGGGCATAAGGTAAAGGAGTAAAAAGAGCCTTACGTTCCCTCCCACAAACAATTCCCCTACATATAACTAAAGCACTTCTAGACTCGACATCGACCAGTTTGGCTCAACGAACCTACAGGCAGTCCGGCTTTGATGCCAACGCTGTCAGGACCCCGATTCCAAGTCACATCGATCTAGCCGATAACACCTCATATCACATTGCGGCCTCACGCACGGTATCCCCACGGGTGTCGCCTTACCATGGCCTTCGACCGTTTGTGCCTTTTGGCTCACGTATATGATAGTGTCGCTAGCATCCATATGACAGAGAACCCGGGCCGAGATGGCTAGTCGTGAACCCAAAGCGGCACAAACCTATGGAGACAGGCATACATGAATCACATCGAGCATGTCAGTCATCAGCGTGTGAATCCGGGCTGTAGCACTGGGCTAACAGGACTCCGGGAAACCCGGGTTGTAGCAGGCTAGACAGGACTCCGGAAATCATCGCATGACATTTCCCCGAAGGGACAGACATAGGAACGAAGTGAGACACGTGCCGGCCAGTCAAGTGTCCTGAGCAGTAGTGCTAGGCTAGCAGGACTCCGGTGAACCGGGCTGTAGCGGACTACTATGGCTCGAGGAACACTAGACTACATTGCCTCATAAGAAAGGCTGCTAAGGATAAACAACTAGATTGTCAGATCCCACTCATACCAAGCATTTCAATGATACACACAATATGCCTGATATGAGTACATACAACATGGCATCACAACAAAACTCTACAACTCAAGCACTTTATTTAAAAAGGCTCCGAGGAGCCATACATAACATATTCATACAGGTAGGGGTCACACGACCCGACACTCAAGTCATACAATCATACAAGCACATGCGGAAGCAACTAGTCTGAGTACAGACACTAGAAAGAAAGAAGGCTTCTCGAAGCCTGTCTATCTACATAGGGCCGTCCATGGCCAGGATCACCACCTAGGTGGCTAGTCACTCGTCGACATCAAGGTCTACGTAGGACCCATCGGAGGGGGCGGTGTTGTCGTCTGAAAACAGTAATTAAGCAAACATGAGTACAAGGGTACTCAACAAGTCTTACATCAGAACCTACTATGCATGCTCATTCTAAAGAAGGTGGTGGGGTTATTGCAGCAAGCCAGCTTTGACTCTTGGCTAAGCTATCCTACGAGACTCCACTAGTAAAATAGTTTTCGCACACGAGTCCACTACTCACCAACATAATACTCCACCGGGGATCCTCCCTCGTCATCCTACGAGAGGGCCATCCTCGGTACTCACACTTATCTTGAGTCTTTTAGTAGTATCCATTAACTTGTCTATGAACTGTATAGGCAACCAAGTAGTCCTTTACCGTGGACGCAGCTATTCGAATAGATGATGTTAACCCTGTAGGGGTGTACTTCTTCATACACGATTTCACCACTTACCGTCGTTTACTCGACATGTACTCGGCAACCTTCAAGCAGAAGCCCAACGAGGGTGTCGGCCATGGCCTACCTAAACACTCAAGCCTCTAGTCCAGGTTTATCGCCTATCCAGGTTCCATCCGCTGGGAGTCCGGCCGAGGTTTCCACATACGGCCCCGAACGATGTGAACAGGGTTCCCGAGACACCAAAGGGTGACTCGGTACACCGTGCCATGGTGTATCTACCACAACATAGCCCACCCCTAGGGTCAGCGCTACGCACGGCCGCCAACACATAACCTACAAACACCAGAAACTAATTGCAACTCCTGGATGGAGTACTAGGGTGAATAAGAAGCCGAGAGGGTCCATTGGTTTCGGGCCCAACGTATGGTAGTAACTGAATCTTAAATCACACTTACAGATCTCACTTCTTATGGACGGCCTCAATGAAACAACCCACCATGTACTCCTACATGGCCATCGATACCTTTACCAAATCATGTTCAACACATCCCTCACATTACCGACATAATCATTTCACTCTAGCCCATCACCCAGATGAACCAGACCTAACACAACTCTAAGCATAGCAGGCATAGCAAGGTAGGAAACATATACATGGCTCAATCAACTCCTACACATGCTAGTGGGTTTCATCTAGTTACTGTGGCAATGACAGGTCATGCAGAGGATAAGGGTTCAACTACCGTAGCACACAGCAGTTTGAATCGCGTTGTCTTAATGCAGTAAACAAGAGCAGAAGCGAGAACATGGGTTTGTATCGGAATGATCAATGGGTTGCTTGCCTGATGTAGTGGTAGTAGGGTACTGCCCTTCAGACGGATACTCGGGGTTATCCTCAGAGGCAGAACCTACCACGAAAGACACACCGAAACATAATCAACACATGACAATATGCAACAATATGATGCATGATATGACATGGCAAAATGAATGTGTCTTGGCCTAATGCAAGCTAAAACAGAAAGGAATGAACTCATTTAAATCAAAGATTCAAATGGCAGTTCATATAACATAGCCTTATTAGTGCATTATCTTATTTTTCTTAAACAGCAAGGTTAACTTGTTTTGTCATGCATGAAACCATTACATATGGATAGATTGAATTTTTATGATCATTTTTCATATATAATTTGTTTGATTTGGAGCTACGGTTGATTTTCTATGATTTTTAGAAGTTTTGGCTATTTTCTGGAATTTCCTATTAAAGAATAAATCCAGAAAAGGATTTACTTCATCAGCATTGCGTCAGAGTGACGTCACGGGTCAACGGGCCGGTCCAGGTCAAACCTGACCAGTACGATCCGCGTATCAGTAGTTAATTAACTAACTAATTTTTGATTAGTGCTAATCTAAGTTAATTAGCTGGGCGGTCCAACGTGTCAGAGACTTAGGGGAGGTCAACCTGGGCCCACACGGGGTCAAACAAGGTCAAACTCGCCGGCGTTTAGCCGCCGGCGAGGCCAGACGCGGCGGAGCAGCGTGGGTTTTGCACTCCGGCGACCAAAAGGACGGCGGAGACCATCTACGTGATGCGGGGAGTGAGCCGCGTCGAGTGGTGACAGTGGGTGGAGCTGGGGTGGCCGGAAACGGCGGCGGCGATGAGCGTTGCGGCTGCCGGAGTTCGGGCGAGGTCGAACTAGTCGCTAGCAGGCACGGCGAGGGGCGTGCGGGGGTGCTACGGGCTCCTGCGAGTGCGTTGAAGAGGATGGCATGCTCGGTTGCGACCCAACGTGGCTGTGGCCACGACGGCGACGTGCGGTGGCGGGGCGAGCTTCGGCCACGGTGGTTAGTAAGGCTAGAGGAGGAAATAGACAGCGGGGAACGAGGGGTTCGGTAGAGGAGCTCACGACGGTTGCAGAACGCGTCTCAGCGGGCTCGGGGGAGGTCGGACGATGTTGGGGCGTTGCCGGCGATCTCGGTTGCTCGAGGTAGAAGACGACTGCGGTGATGACGTTTGGGGGCGTCCGGGGCGGTGTGGCTCGACGAAGAGGACGAGGGCGATGAGGCGGGGCTTTTGGACGGGTCAGTGAGGCGAGGGGAGCATGGTGGTCACGGTGGCGGCGAACGGCGATGATGGCTTCGCCCTGCTTCGGGAGAGAGAGCGAGAGAGGCGAGACAAGGGAGAGTGGAGCGGTCGAGGGGTCCAGGGGGTCTGCGTGGCACTCGTAGACGGTGTCCGGGCGTCGGCAGAAGCAGGAGGTGGCCGGCGTGTGGCTGCGGGCGCCGGCCACGCGCCTCTCGTCCTCCTCGCGAGAGGAGGAGGATGACTGGCGTGAGCCAGTGGACTGGGCCGAGTTGGGCCAGGCCAGGGCGACAGGTAAGTTCCTTTCTCTCTCCTTTTTCTGTTTTTTATTTATTCTATTATTTCTGTAACTTCAGGGCTTTATTAAAAATGCCAGGGCATTTCCAAAAATCATAAAATTAATCATGGCTACTGCTTAGAATATATCCAACACCAAACATTTTAGTTTATCATTATTTGAGGATTTAAAATATTTTATAGCATTTCAATGCCCAAATGCAATACTATAAGAATTAATCCAATGACCTTAAGATGTCCTAGAAAAATGTGCACCATTTTTGTCAAAGGTTTTAACCCAAAACAAAAAGGGTGGGCTTTTTTTTAGAAGGGCATTTCAGGTTCATTGAAAAAGTTTTTAGTAAACCCTAGTTGTTCCAGGGGGGTGCTGGGGGTTCTGTCATCCCCATTTCAGTTTTCTAGGAATTTAAGCATGATGCACATGTTCAACAAATCCTAATGCATGACTAACACAGGGATGTGACAAACAGTGAGCGTTGCAGGGGGGTGGATGAACAGTTCCCGATGGGGGTGGTTGAACAGGACCCCCTGGTGTTGCCTCTGGATGAACAGGACCCCGATCGATCGAGCCGGTTGGGGCTGGATGAACAGGACCCCGTGGAGGGCTGGATGAACAGGACCACCCCGTGGAGGGCAGGATGAACAGTAGACGGTGGAGGGCAGGATGAACAGTAGCCCGTGGAGGGTGGTTGAACAGGAGCCCGTGGAGAGGGCTGGTGGAACAGTAGCCAGTGGAGTAGCGCGCGGTGGAGGCTGGATGAACAGGAGCCTGTGGATGAACAGTCGCAAGTGGAGGCTGGAGGAGGTCGACGGTGGATGAACAGTAGCTCGTGGAGGCTGGAGGGGGTCGATGATGGAGATGAACAGTATCCCGTGGAGTCCCGTTTTGCGGTACGCCACACCCCTGCCAATGAACAGGACCCCCGTTTCGACCGTAGCGCTCCAACACAAGTCCGTTTCATCCGTTTTGCGGTATGCCACACCCCTCCCAATCAACAGGACCCCCATTTCGACCGTAGGAGGTCCGTTTCCTCTGTTTTGCGGTACGCCAGACCCCTCCCGATCAACAGGATCCCGTTTTGAACGTGGCCGGTCGAACACAAGGCCGTTTCCTCCGTTCTACGGTACGCCAGGCCTCGTTTCCATCGCCTTTTCCGTCCAAGCCCTCCCGATGAACACGACGCATTCCGTTGCCTCCCCATGAACACGACGCATTTCGTTGCCTCCCCATGAACACGACGCATTTCGTTGCCTCCCAAGGAACACGACGACGACGCTGTTTCTCCGTTCCGACCCAGCCATGTACACGAGCCCTAGCCGTACGTATGCGCGAGTAGGCATTCGAGACCCCGCCCGTATGTACACATATGTGGCCGTATTTTCTTTCTTGCACCCTGGCTGATGTATGTATGTCTACATGCTACGTGTGCGCCTCTACATCGACCAATATATATGTACGTACACGTTCGCGACCAGAATGACAACGCTACATTCGCTTCGACCAGGTGGGTCCCGACTGTCAGGCACTTCCTTGCGTGCGAAGATGTAGCTGGTGGGTCCCAGTAGTCAGGGGCAAACGTTTTTTTCGTGGAATATGGTGGCCCGTCCGGTGGGTCCCCGCTGTCAGGTGGAGGTATAATTTTTTTGCGCGTAATAAGGAGGCACTTCCTTGCTGCAGCCATGGACCCAGCTGTCAGTGTCTCCACGCACAGTACTCTTCCGATGGAAGTCGGTCGTTGACCACATTGACCACGCCGCGCCGAGAGCACCACGGCGGTGGATGACTGTGAGGCCTAGGAAGGGGACGACGCGGAGCCGGGGAAGACGCGGCAGTGGAAGCCCGCGCCGAGAGGAGTACGAGGGTTCACTGGTTCGGCTGTGGTGTGAGGCCTGGCCAGCGGTGGGAATAGTAGGGGGCGGTGAGGCCTTTGCGGTAGCAGAGCCGGCCACGGGAGGCAGGAGCATGCGGCACGACCAGCGCTGCTTTGGGCGGCTGCAGCAAGAATACAAGAGGTTAAAGAAGCACTACGGCCGTTGGATGGACATCGTACGATCACTTGAGCTAGAATCATTCATATTGACTAAGTTGACAAAGCCCTTCGTCCCCGTCAACTTAGTTGGCCCACAAGTCAGCCTCCCACCAAGGTGGGTCCCAGCTAGCCGGGGGAGTATTCATTTTTTGTGCGTAATAAGGAGGCACTTTTGGTGGGTCCGAGCTGACAGCGGGGGAAACATTTTTTTCACGAAATACGGTGGCCCGTCCGGTGGGTCCCAGCAGTCAGGGGGAAACGATTTTTTTCGCAAAATACTGGTGGCCCGTCGGGTGGGTCCCCGCTGTCAGGTGGAGGAATAATTATTTTGCGCGTAATAAGGAGGCACTTCCTTGCTGCGGCCGTGGAACCAGCTGTCAGCGTATCCACGCATAGTACTCTTCCGATGGAAGTCGGTCGTTGACCACATTCACCACGCCGCGCCGAGAGCACCACGGCGGTGGACGACGGCGAGGCCTAGGAAGGGGACGACGCGGAGCCGGGGAAGACGCGGCAGTGGAAGCCCGCGCGGAGAGGAGTACAAGGGTTCACTGGTTCGGCAGCGGTGTGAGGCTGCTGTCGCTGCAGGGCCTGGCCAGCGGTGGGAATAGTAGGGGGCGGTGAGGCCTCCGCGGCAGCACAGCCGGCCACGGGAGGCAGGAGCATGCGGCACGACCGGCGCTGCTTTGGGCGGCTGGAGCAAGAAGACGAGAGGTTGAAGAAGCACTACGGCCGTTGGATGGACATCGTACGGTCACTGGAGCTAGAATCATTCATATTGACTAAGTTGACAAAGCCCTTCGTCCCCGTCAACTTAGTAGGCCCACAAGTCAGCCTCCCACCAAGGTGGGTCCCAGCTAGCCGGGGGAGTATTCATTTTTTTATGCGTAATAAGGAGGCACTTTTGGTGGGTCCGAGCTGACAGCGGGGGAATGTTTTTTTCACGAAATACGGTGGCCCATCCGGTGGGTCCCAGCAGTCAGGGGGAAACGATTTTTTTTGCAAAATACTGGTGGCCCGTCCGGTAGGTCCCCGCTATCAGGTGGAGGAATAATTATTTTCCGCATAATAAGGAGGCACTTCCTTGCGGCTGCCGTGGACCCAGCTGTCAGCCTCTCCACGTACAATACTCTTTCGATGGAAGTCGGTCGTTGACCACATTGACCACGCCGCACCGAGAGCACCACGGCGGTGGACGACGGCGAGGCATAGGAAGGGGACGACGCGGAGCCGGGGAAGACGCGGTAGTTGATGCCCACGCGGAGAGGAGTACAAGCGTTCACCGGTTCGGCTGCGGTGTGAGGCTCCCGTCGCCGCAGAATAACAGGGGGTGTGGGTGAGTAGAGGGATGCCCTGGCCAGCGGTGGGAGTAATAGGGGGCGTTGAGGCCTGCGCGGCAGCTGTCGGATTTCGGGTTCCGGCAGACCCTTGAGGTTCGAACACTGGGGTGCGCGCGGAGATCTCTTCCCTACCGATCTACGTCCGATCCTCTCGTGCAAACTAAGATGAAAATGATGAACAACACAAGATACACGAGGTTTATACTAGTTCGGGCCACCGTTGTGGTGTAATACCCTACTCTAGTGTGTGGTGTGGTGGATTGCCTCAGGGGCTGATGATGAATAGTACAAGGGAAGAACAGCCTCGCGAGAGGTGTTCTTGAGCTGGTGCAATGAACTGCTTGGGTGAGTTCCGTCGCCTCTCTTTCTTCTGGGTGTCCCCCCTTCCTTTGTGGAGGCTAGCTCTATTTATAGGGGCCCTGGGCCTCTCCCTGAATAATTGAGCGGGAAGGGCGCCAACAATTGGCCATTTTGAAGGGGAACATCTAGTACAAGTTATCCTGA
The DNA here is from genome assembly GCF_056163025.1 of Triticum urartu. Lineage (NCBI taxonomy): Eukaryota > Viridiplantae > Streptophyta > Magnoliopsida > Poales > Poaceae > Triticum > Triticum urartu. Next base: position 485,908,973 of record NC_141875.1, read on the forward strand.
CCAAAGGTGGTCTTCGGCTGCCAAAAGTACTGGTGATGACGCCGTCTTGGGCTCCATGGTGACATCCGTCCTGCCGCTCTACTGGTCTTGGTCTCGTTGCATCGGAATGGCAACCTTTGCCTGATGCCTTGGCCTGTGCTTGCCCCCTTTGCACCAAAGGGGAAACAAGGACCCTGTGCAGGCCGGCGCCCGCCTGGCGCCCGCCTGGCCTTGATCGTCATGGCTTGCATCACGGGATCCTCGCGAGGTACCCTTGCATTGATCTCTCCGCCTCCTTGCGAGCCTGCCTGATGAGGCCGCTTCTTAGGAAGCTTCCTGTCGTCCGCCCCGCGAGGCTTGGCCCCTTGCGAGGGTCTTGAGCTTGAGCTGATGAAGATGGGCCGCGCTGGGCCCCCACTTGAGCCACGCCACAGGCCACAGGCAGGCAAGTCTGGGGACCCCCATTCCTAGAACACCGATAGTAGCCCCCGGGCCAAGGCGCGCGCGTGCTTGGCTTAGCAGAGAAGCGAAGGGGCAAGCGCGAAGCGCCGCGGGCCCTAACAGCCTGCGGCCTTGGGCGCCGCGTGGCGGTTGATTGGACGTGGGCGTCTGCACTTCCCACGATGCCTCCGCAACTGCACGACTGACAAAAGGGGGTGCCCGGGCCAGGCTTACTTGCCCTGCTCTCGTCCGTCTTGCCCTAGATCCCCTTTCTCGCTTTCCTCCTTCTTGCTCTTGAAATCCTCCAGATCCGTCTCAATCCTTCGCATTCGGCACGCCATGGCGACTCGCAAGTCCCCGGTTGATGCTTGGTACTCGCCGGCCCTGGATTCCCCGAATTTGTCGGAGAAGAACCTCGCCCTCGCGCGCCTGATGACGGTGACGCAAGGCAGTGAGGGGGCGACTGTGCTCAAGGTCGACTCCGACCAGCCTGAGCGCAAGGGGAGCACCTTCTACCCGTTCTTCGTGAGCGCCATTGTCGCCGGTCTCGTGCCTCCTTTCTCTGAGTTCTTCTATGCCGTCCTCCGCCAATACAACTTGCAGGCCCTGCATCTCCACCCCAACTCTGTCCTTCTCCTGGCGATTTTCGCCTACTATTGCGAGGCCCATGTTGGTGTGAAGCCCTCGGTGGCCTTGCTATGCCACTTTTTCTCCCTCCGGGTTTCCGGCGCTCAAGTCTCCGCATGCGCGAGCTTCATTGCATACTCCAGCTCTAGCGCCATCTCGAAGCCTGGGAAGAGGATTGAAGGCTACCGGTGCAAGTGGGTTATGATGGATGTCGGGCGCCTCCATCCTCGGCTGGTATTGCCCACGGGGCAACCTAAGTCCGTTGACGCATGATCCCGCGCGGAGCTCGTCGACCCTCGCGCGAAGGCGGTGTTGAGGAGGATGAACGCGGACCTGAGGCCAAGCAACTTGGGGGCGGCGAAGCTGACCGGGGCCACGCTTCTGAGGGAGTTCTTGGAGCACCGGGTGGCTCCGCTCCAGGAGCACTCGCTCCCACTGTGGAGGCATGGAGGAGCAGAGGCCGCCCTGCGCCTGAGCTCCAAGGCCCTGACCGACGAGGATCTGACTGCGGCCCTCCATTCCTTGGTTGGGGGAGACGTGTCGAGCCCTGTGGGCGCCCCCGTCCCCCTGTTCCTTCGTGACGATTGGGAGCAGGTGGTGAACACTATGCCCACCTTCAACGGTGAGGGGCTGGTGCCCGCGGCAGCTCCCAAAGATCTGACGGTGTTGGCGATGGTGAACTTGTCCTCCGACAGCTCCAGTTGGGGAAGAAGAGGCGGAGGAGGAAGCGTACGACTTGGAGAAGACTGGCGAGGATTGGGGGGAGTCCTTCCCTCGGTGCAGGTCCCAGGCCCTCCGCTCCATGCCGGACGACGACGAGGCCAGCGCTAGGCGAGGAAGGGAGGGCTCTTCCTCGGTCACGAGGAAGGGCAGGTCGAGCCTGGTTCGCTCAGAGTCTGCTCTGGTCCCTGGAGGGGTCCAAGGCCAGCTCCATCCCTCATGACGCGCCTTCTGCTTCCGGGCCCTCCAAGGCTGACCCCCGCTGCAGGCTCTCGGGCTTCAAGTTTGGCCGGAGGTTGCTTGAGTCCATGGACGACGTCCAGTAAGTGCTCGATTCATGCTCTGCTTGGTTTCTGCTGCCGAGGCTTGACGTTTGCGCTCTTTTACCAGGCCGTCACCTGCTGCCAAGAGGTTGAAGGAGGCTTCTGCGGCCCCGCTTGGGGCGAATACGTCTGCCGGGGCGACGCCTTCGGCTGTTGGGGGAGAGGACGGTGAGGCCCGTGCCTCTCTGACCCAACCGCCCTCGCGAAGCCAACTGGGGCACCCCGGCGAGGAGTCAGCCCCCGCGGCCCCGCTGGACCTGGAGTCGACTGTGCCCGACGCTGCGGCCGTGGCGGCCAAGGCTCAGGAGGTCCCTTCCTGCCAAGCCATGGTCACGCTGCCATCTTCTCTGCCTGCTCCCCAGGTTCTTGTGTCTTCTGCTCCCTCCGCCGCTATCTTGGACCAGGTCTCCAATGATCTGAGCTAACTGCGGGAGGATCTCCTGAGCGCGGACCCTCGTCTGGTGGCCAGGCGTCTGGAGTTGGCCTTTGGCTGGGCCCGTTCTGCTGCTTCCGTCCGAGCGGTGCTGATCCAGGCCGTGTCGTCCTCCGACGAGGAGAAGCGGGCCGCTGACCAAGCCAAGGCCACTCGCGATGCTACCCTGGGCGACGCTGCAAATGCCCAGGGCCGCTGCAAGACACTTGAGGCCAAGCTGCAAGGCCTGCGCGACGAGCTCGCCAAGGAGGTGCACAGCCGCTGGGAGAAGGAGAAGGAGATGAAGGCCAGGGAGGCCGCCACCAAGGACCGGAACGCCAAGCTTTATGACCGCCACAGCCGACTGGAGACGCTGGAGCGGTCGCTGAAGGCGGAGAGGACCGAGCTGGACGCCAAGGCGAAGGTCCTGACGGAGGACCGGGTGGCCTTCGCGGAGCTGGAGAAGAGGGCTCGTGGCATACTGAAGACGTTGTATGAGAGCGGCCTGGAGGAACCGTTGGCTGGTGAGGAGGACGGCCCCGCCAAGCTGCTCCCCTTCCTGGTTGATGTGCTTGAGGACGTCGCGGACGGCCTTGGCCCCACAGTCGAGGCCGAGGCGTGTGCCCTGTCTTCTGCGGCGCTGACGCGTGTCCTCAGCCATGTCTACCTGCGCGACCCCAACGTCGACTTCGACAACCTGCTGGAGCCCGTGAGCGGCGACTGTGCCGCTGCCGCCGCTGAGGCCGTGAGGGGCCGAGCCGAGGTTTTGCTGGGGAAGTTCCACTCCCCCAGCGTCCTGCCCGGGCGCGGTGCCGCCGGCCTTGCGAGCTCAAGAGGCGAAGCCGTCCAGCGTGACTCCACCACCGGTGACGGCATTTCTGGAGAGTGATCCCTTCACGACTTCCATCCTGTTTTATTCTTGCATATGCACCATGCCTCGCGGAGGCGTTAAAACTTGTGCTTGGCGTTGTGGAACAATCTTATGGCTTGTAATATTTGCTTTGAATTTCCTGGAATTTGCATTTTCCTCTCCTACTTGCTTACGCTCTACGTCGGCAGGGCCCGGCCCCACGCGTACCTCACCCAGCGTTAGCCCCGACCGGAAACCAAGGACGGGACTAAGGAGTGAGGGGCTACGTGGCAAGTTAGGCTCCTGAGTCGCGATGCTCAGGAGTCCCCCTTGACGCGCGAGCAACAAGTAGGGAAGGGGGGAGCGAGGAGTGGATTGATCGTTCTACATCGGCAGGGCCCGGCCCCGCGCGTACCTCACCCAGCGTTAGCCCCGACCGGAAACCAAGGACGGGACTAAGGAGTGAGGGGCTACGTGGCAAGTTAGGCTCCTGAGTCGCGATGCTCAGGAGTCCCCCTAGACGCTCAAATGGGTTTCGTACCTTGGCTCCGCTCGGGGAGTGGCGCGCGACGACCAGGTCCAAGGGACCTGGCTGGGTGGCGTGCACTCGGGCGAGGCCCGGGCGTAGCCCCCGTGTCCAGCCCCCTCGCGCGGCACTCCCGAGGGGAGGCGTTGCGATGGTGCCGGACACTGAGCTCTAGGCTCCCTGAGGTTGGTACGGTCGTGGGACTCCCTCAGTTGTTTATCACCAGCGCGGAGCATAGCGCTTCCGTATCTGTACGGGCATAGCCGCTCCTCGGCACTGTCATCAGCCAGCGCGGAGCATGGTGCTTCTACTGGTGCGTGGGAGGGGGCTCCCCTCCGGGAGGAGCCCCCGGGGCGTGTACAGCCCCGCCCTAACACGTGGCCGGCACGGTAGGGCTAGGAGAGGTGTATCTGGGCACCCGTGAGCCAGTGCGGGACTCACGAGGCCCTATCTTGAGGTGGGTTGCGCCTGGCTCTGGACCTTTATCAATTGGTGTGTTCCTGCAGGGTTGTTAGAATGCAAATGCTCTACGTCTTTAGGTCCCGGCCCTCGAGCGAGCTCAGCCGCCACTGGTATGACAGGTCACGATGCCGTGGGTCAAGGCCAGGGGGTGAGGGCTGGAGAGCCAGTAGGAGCCCATGAGTCGCGATGCTCAGGTACCCCCCTTTTAACGTGCAAGCGCTTTGCATGATGACAAGCGGTAGGTGGTAATTATGGGAATCAGATTAAGCGTGAAAGAACAACTTCACCCTAAGGTAAATGCTGGAAAGGCAACTGCCACTGGGTCGGGCCCGAGCAGCATGGGGATGATGCAGCCCAAGGGGCGCCCCCAACAAGGTAAGTAAAGAGCATAACCAAAATGGATACATGCCGCGGGGATGGACCCACGCGGCCTGGGAATGGTGCAGCCCTGTGGGCGCTCCCAGCTGAAAGTAGAACTCTGAAAGATGTCACCTGGTGCTGTTGAAGATGAAGCGATGCTGAGGAAGTGAGCGATGCGCGGTGAAGACGTCGGCCCTCATGAGCCCCCAGGCCCAAGGGCCTCTGGAGGCTCCGGTGGCACGTGCAGGTCTTCGGGGACCATCGCCACCTCCGCCAGGACCGCGCGATGCCTGCCCTCCTGAGCCTCTAGAATGCTCCTCAACAGGCGCTGATGTGCGGCTACCATGCTCGGCAGGCCGAAGGGCATGCAAACGTAGCTGTGAGGTGGTCCCTCGCAGCTCCCTACGGCCGAAGGCCATAGGCGCTCCTGGGACGCAGCTCGGTTGAGCCCTGGTACGTCGACGCAGACGCGCAGTCCTCCATCCTCGCCTGGATGTGGGGCCACGACAGGTAAGCGGCGGCTGCCGCGCATGACTCTGGACTCTTGTAGCTCATGGGTGTTCCTTGTGATGAACTTCTGGGGGTTTGGTCTCCTTTGACTTGTACCTTCCTGAGGGAAGCGTGCTTGAAAGCACCCCTCCAAGTGGTGCCCGAGCGCCTCCCCCATGACCTTGGCAAGGTCGGCGGCTCTCTAAGAGAGAGCCCCCGAGCCCTGCCTGAGGAGGGCGCCGGGCACGCCTTCCTATGCGTGAGGGGGTGGCGCTCCCTGATCGGGCGCGAATCCTGACGCGATACCTCCGGAGGTGCCTGCCTCCTTGTGGCTCGGGCCAGGTGAGGTCTTCTTCTTCTTGAGGGTCGCCTCGGGAAGCCTCCCGCTCCCGTGATCTGGGTCTTCGATTGCTGCAGCTTGGAACGCACGCTCAAGCGAGCACACTGCGTCCCTTTCTTCACAAGGTACGGTGATGACTCCACCGCTTCCTGGCATCTTTAGGACATTGTAACCATGGTGAGTCACTTCCATAAACTTGGCTAGGGCTGGGTACCCCAAGGATGGCGTTGTACGGCAGGCGGACATGAGCGACGTCGAAATCGATGAGCTCGGTGCGGTAGTTGTTGCGTTTCCCGAAGGTGACCGGAAGGCGAACCTGCCCGATTGGAACAGTGGAACCATCGGTGACTCCTGAGAAAGGCTTGGTCGGCTGAAGCTGGTCATACGGCACTTGGAGATTGTCAAACATCTCGACGGACAGGACGTTGAGTCCTGCTCCGCCATCGATGAGGGTCCTCGTGACCTGCACGTTGCTGATGACTGGGGAGCAAAGCATTGGGAGGACTCCGGCCGTTGCCGCACACTTGAGTTGGTTCGCGGAACTGAATGTGATCACGCACGAAGACCACCTGAGAGGGCGCGTGGCCTCAAGCTTGGGAAGGACTGCATTCACCTCGCGAGCAAACTGCTTGAAGATGCGCTGTGAGGCTGGGGCCTGGGCACCACCCAAGATGCAAGCAATTGCACGCGGCTCTTGGAAGCCCCCAGCCCCATCGTCTTGGTGTTGGTCTTTGTTCCTCCTTGGTGGAGGCGGTAGAGGAGGGAGGCCCACGTTATCGTGCGGGTGGCCCTCACGAGGCTGGTCCCTCTAGCCTCCCTCGTGAGGATGGTCCTGCCAGTGGTCCTCGCGAGGGCGGTCACGCCATCCCTAGCGAAGGCCACGGTCTTCCCATCGTCCGCCGCCTCTTCCTCCTCCTCGGCCATAGCCCCTGTCGTTGCGCTCTGGGCATCGGCTGATTCGCCCATCTCGCACAGCTCTGAGCTCTTGACATTCGTTGGTGTTGTGGGTGTGGAGGTCGTGGTACACGTAGTACCGTCCGCCCTTGGATGACTCGGGCTGGTCCCTGCCTCGGTTGGTGTCTGGTTCCGCTGCTAGCACGGCAGCCCCCTTGCGCTTCACGTCTTTGGCCTTGGGCTTCTTTTCTTCCGGGTCGGCTGCCGGGAGCTCGAGGAGGGAGAGACGCCCTTCCTCAGCCCTGGCGCACTTGGTCGCCAAGTTGAACAGCTCCAGGGATGTGCACAGGTCTTCATGGATTGCTAGCTCTTCCTTCGTCTTGACGTCGCGTACGCCGTCGGAGAAGGCTGAGATGATAGCTTCTTCAGTCACCTTGGGGATCTTGAGGCGAGCGTAGTTGAAGCACTGGATGTACTTCTGCAGGGTTTCTCCTGGCTGTTGCTTGATGCGGCGCAGGTCGCTCACGGCCGGGGGCCGGTCGCGTGTGCCCTGGAAGTTGGTGATGAAGCGGGTGCGCATCTCGCTCCAGGAGGAGATCGTGCCGGGAGCCAGGTTCAGGAGCCAGGTGCGGGCGCCGTCCTTGAGCGCCATGGGGAACCAATTCACCATGACCTTTTCATCTCCGTTGGCGGCTACGATGTCCAGCTCGTAGAGCTGCAGGAACTCCGCGGGGTCCGCTGTGCCATCGTAGCGGCTACGAGGTCAGGCTTGAACTTGCCTGGCCATGTGACGCCGCGCAGCTCGGGGGTGAAGGCGAGGCAGCCCACCGTGGCCACCGGCGCCCTTTGCTGATGCTGGACTTGTTCTTGCGGGTCACCACGCACCGCCACTGGGAGCAGCGTGGGGTCTCATCGTAGAGGCGCTGGGGCGCGATCTTGGCGTGCCGGCGCTGGGAGCGCGCGAGCACCTTCCAGGGGACGTGGGATCTCTTGGCAGCTCCCTTCTTGCTGCGCAGGCGCTGGACGTGGAGGGTCCCGCCCTGGGGCTGCGCGCCTTGGAGCCAAGGCACCTTCTTGGGGAGGAGGCGGCGGAGGCGCCTCCTGATCCTCGCCCCCTGCACGGGATGGAGGGCGAAGCAGCGAGAGGGACCGCAAGGGGGAGCCCCCTGCGGCACTGACGAGCTCGGTGATGCGGGCGAGCCAGTCCTCATAGAGGTCGTCGACGGGGCGATAGTGCAGGAGCTCCCACGCCAAGAGCAATGAGGCGTGCGCATCCATGGGTGCGCGACGGGCGTGGGACGACGAGCCAGCTGGAGTCAGTGACGGGGTGGCGGTGCGGCCATCCGCCGCACCGAAGGATGCTCGGATGAGGCCTGCTGCTTGTTCCCCGCCGGGCCGGTGGCGGCGTTGGCGGCGGGCAACGGGGAACGACGTGGGAGGCCGCCGACGGGCGCCGTCTGGGCGACGCGAGTGGCGCGAGAAGCCTGGCGCTCGGCGCGAGCCCGACGAGCGTCAGCCATGGACACGACGGAAGATCACACGCGAACAGCGGAAGAAAGATTCCGGCGCACCCCTACCTGGCGCGCCAAATGTCGGATTTCGGGTTCCGACAGACCCTTGAGGTTTGAACACTGGGGTGCACGCGGAGATCTCTCCCCTACCGATCTACGTCCGATCCTCTCGTGCAAACTAAGATGAAAATGATGAACAACACAAGAGACACGAGGTTTATACTGGTTCGGGCCACCATTGTGGTGTAATACCCTACTCCAGTGTGTGGTGTGGTGGATTGCCTCAGGGGCTGATGATGAATAGTACAAGGGAAGAACAGCCTCGCGAGAGGTGTTCTTGAGCTGGTGCGATGAACTGCTTGGGTGAGTTCCGTCGCCTCTCTTTCTTCTGGGTGTCCCCCCTTCCTTTGTGGAGGCTAGCTGAGGGAGTCCTGGATTAGGGGGTCTCCGGACAGCCGGACTATCTCCATTGGCCGGACTGTTAGACTATGAAGATACAAGATTGAAGACTTCGTCTCGTGTCCGGACGGGACTCTACTTGGTGTGGAAGGCAAGCTAGGCTTTTGAACACTGTGATCAGCAAGCAGCAAGCGGGGGAGAGTCAAGTCAAGTACAACACAGGACTGACGGGGTGGGGCGCGCCAAAGCAACCCGGGACCCCGGAGGGGTCACTACAAAAGCGCTGGCGCCTTCTTTTGCAATACGTATATGGATATCTCCTCCTTTTTAACCAACCTTGTGTAACCCTAACCCTCTCCGGTGTCTATATAAACCGAGGGGTTTTAGTCCGTAGGACAACAATCACAACATACAATCATACCATAGGCCAGCTTCTAGGCTTTAGCCTCTCTGATCTCGTGGTAGATCTACTCTTGTAACATCCATATCTTCAATATTAATCAAACAGGACGTAGGGTTTTACCTCCATCAAGAGGGCCCGAACCTGGGTAAAACTTCGTGTCCCTTGCCTCCTGTTACCATCCGGCCTACACGCACAGTTCGGGACCCCCTACCCGAGATCCACCGGTTTTGACACCGACATTGGTGCTTTCATTGAGAGTTCCTCTGTGTCGTCGCCGTTAGGCTTGATGGCTCCTACTATCATCGATAGCGATGCGGTCCAGGGTGAGACTTTTCTCCCCGGACAGATCTTCGTATTCAGCGGCTTTGCACTGCGGACTAATTCGCTTGGCCATCTGGAGCAGATTGAAAGCTACGCCCCTGGCCATCAGGTCAGATTTGGAAGTTTGAATTACACGGCCAACATCCGTGGGGACTTGATCTTCGACGGATTCGAGCCACAGTCGAGCGCGCTTCACTGTCGCGATGGGTATGACCTAGCTCTGCCGCCGAGCAGTATCCCAAAAGCCACGTCTGCATCAGCTCCGACCCTTAGTTCGGAGCCAACTGCACCAATTGAGGACGGGTGGTTAGACACCGCCTTAGGGGCTGCAGTCTCAACGGCGATCGAGCCGAACACCAGCATAATCCTCTGCGCAGCCCGTGACTCCAAGGTGCCGGACTCCTTTTCTGACTCTGAACCGCCTGCGCCCCCGCCAATCGAATCCGATTGGGCACCGATCATGGAATTCACCGCCGCAGATACCTTTCAGCACTCGCCCTTTGCCGACATTCTAAATTCACTAAGGTCTCTCTCTTTGTCAGGAGAGCCCTGGCCGGATTATGGCCAACATGATTGGGATGCAGACGACAAAATTCGACGCCCACCCACCACCCACTTAATAGCCACTGTCGATGACTCAACCGACATGCTCGACTTCGACTCCGCAGACATCGACGGTATGGACGACGATGCGGGAGGCGAAGAGGAACCACTGCCCACAGGGCGCTGGACGTCCAATTCATCATATGACGTATACATGGTGGACACACCAAAGGAAGACGACGAGGAATGGAAGGACGCACCGAAGGCTTATTCCCTCGAGAAGCAGTCAAAGCGGCGGCGCAAGCGCCGCCCCAAATCATGCCTTGCTAGAAATAACGATAACACAGACCCAGCGTTGGAGTAGGGCGAACCACTGCCGGACCACGGCAATACGGAGAATCAAACCAAACAAACCAATTCTGTCAAAGATAATAGTCCGGATGACACAACGCCGGACAGGCACCCGGAGCAGCAGAATGCCCGTCAAAGGCTTGTTGCCACCGCGAGGAGTCTGAAAAAGCAGCAGCAAAGGCTCAAGGCTGCACAGGACACACTCCAAATCAGATGGAGTAAAGTACTCAACACAGCAGCGAAGTACAGCGACAATCGCCCCACCAAGAGCTACCCAAAGCGGAAGTTGCTACCTGAATTCGATGAGGAGGCCTCAGACCCCTCACAACCAAAAATCAAAACAGCCACCTGGACGGATAGACGACCTCACGACCAACATAGAGCGGCAAACAATGCCACCCACAAGACAATACGCGATTCACGCGAGGGCTTGCACCAAAAGGACAGCGCAACCAGATCCATCTATGGACCACGCAAGCGCGCCCCAGCGTCTGGATCGAGGACTATATCCTCCACATCCATATGGCTCGAGGAGATGATCTCCACGCCATCAAGTACTTACCGCTCAAACTCAAAAGGCCAGCTCGTCATTGGCTTAAAGGCCTCCCTGAAAACTCCATTGGAAGCTAGGCAGAGCTCGAAGACGCTTCTCGGGCAAACTTTCAAGGGACTTATGTCCGACCTCCGGATGCGGATGATTTGAGTCATATAACCCAACAGCCCGGAGAGTCAGCCCGAAAGCTTTGGAACATGTTTCTTACTAAAAAGAACCAAATTGTCGACTGCCCGGACGCCGAAGCCTTGGCAGCTTTTAAGCACAGCGTCCGTGACGAATGGCTTGCCCGACACCTCGGCCAAGAAATCCGAGAACAATGGCAGCATTAACAAGCCTCATGACCCGCTTTTGCACGGGTGAAGACAGCTGGCTAGCCCGATGCAGCTCCAGCGACCCCAGTACATTTGAAGTTAGAGATGGAAACGGGAAATCACGGCGCAACAACAATAACAAACGCCGGAATAAAAGAGACAGCACGAAGAGCACGGCAGTAAACGCCAGATTCAAAAGCTCTCGGCCAAGTCAGCAAAAGCCGCCCCCTAAAGGCTCCAGAGACGAACTGTCCAGCCTAAACAAAATTCTGGACCAAATATGTAGGTCCATAGCACCCCTGGCAAACCAGCCAATCATACCCACAGAGACTGTCGGGTCTTCAAGCAGTCCGGCAAGCTCAACGCCGTACACAAGGGGGAGGATACACAAAGCGAAGATGAGGATGAGCCTCTCAAGGAAAACACTGGGGAACAAAAGAAATTACCACCAGAAGTCAAAACAGTAAACGTGTTACACATGATCAATGGCAGAAACAAAACGGCACTCCCAGAAAAATACGCCTGAAGGCCTATCACCGTGGAGTCCTGCCACTGGTCGTCTCAACCGATCACTTTCGACCATCGTGATTACTCAGCAAGTGTCCAGCGTGCAGGATGGGCAGCCCTGGTATTAAACCCAATAATTGACGGATACCACTTCACACGAGTCCTGATGGACGGTGGCAGCAATCTAAACCTGATATACCAAGATACAATCCGCGAAATGGGGATAGACCCAACAAAAATTTGCCATAGCAATATTACCTTTAAAGGAGTAACGCCAGGCCCAGGGGCTCATTGCACGGGCTCCCTGCTACTAAAAGTTATATTCGGCTTCCCCGATAACTTCCGTAGCGAACATTTAACCTTCCACATCGCTCCGTTTCAAAGTGGCTATCAAGCACTACTCAGACGCGAAGCTTTTGCTCGCTTTAACGCAATACCACACTACGCTTCCCTCACACTCAAGATTCCCGGTCCACGTGGCATCATTACAGTGAACGGAAGTATTAAGCGATCTCTGCGCGCCGAAGAGCGTGTGACTGCCCTGGCAGCCGCAAACTAAAAACGGCCTCACCAACTAAAGCATTTAGCAGGTCATCACGACCTCGGACACGATTAGACGAGTATGGCGCAGCCATATGCAATTTATACCGGATCAATGATCACACCCCTATTACAACTACATGGGGCTCAACGTGCGCAGACAAGCGGCAATTCTTACTTACCTTGAATTATACATGATTTCTTTAAAAAACTATCTTTTTGCACGACAGCTTTTTCACCTAAGCTCCTCTCTTTTACAAATTATCATCATGCTACACCCGTCCAGGATATGGCACAACGGAGACACAGGCGCAGGCGTGCAACAGTGACCCGCTCCAAGGATTCTTTTCAGATTAAGACCCTGCATAAACCTTTTTTACTGTCTCTTGTTGATACATATCCACCGCATTATCAGCACAGTTGAGAAGTATGCTGGCGTCTTGGCATGTGGCCACGTCAGAATAATGCACGTACTTGGACACAAGGGACTTCTTACGAAGGGCACTATTTGGGCACGGTTTATACCATAAAGACCGAATACCTTAGGGAGTGTTCGGCGTCGCGAGTTTGGCCTTATATGCATCAGCTCCGAATCATTGTCTTTGGTCAAATGTTGGGTTTTCCCGGCTCCTGTGTTTTGGTGCCTTATGTTCCGCTTTACCGGCTAAGGTAGCACCAGGAGAACTACTACGATTGTGCCCTGGTTCATCCGGACGAGCACCTCAGTAGAGAAAGCCGAAAACTGACAATCATGATATAGCGTGAGACTGGTCAACCACTCGGTGACCTATCGGAATGTTAGAATTCCTCCGCCTTAACGAAGGGCCGTTTCCCGGCCAGGCATGTACGCACCCCGCGATCGGGAGAGTGTGGAGCCACCAGGGGCTATCTAGTAGCCCCACTGTCAAACTCCTATGGCTAAGTGAAAGTGTTAAAGCATTATAGTCTGGTTGCCTCGCTCGCTACGCTATCACCTCCTTAATAGGACCAAGACGTTGGGTTAAGTGTGAACACGCGTTTTTTGTGAGCACCCCCGCATTTTATGCGTGGGGGTTGAAGCCGACGATTGCAATCTTTTAGGTTGTACACAAGTATACATAAACGGCCGCATAGGAGGCATCATACTACTTTCAGGCAAAAGTATAAAAATAACCTTATAAAAAATTCATAAAAGCATTGTGCTTACAATGAGAATACATATCACTCAAACATAATATTTTTCGAGCACTGGGCCTCTATCAAACGAGCACCCTCGAGAACCTCCTCGAAATAGTGTTCGGCAGCCACCCGGCCTATGGCCGAACCCTGCGCCGCAAGAGTGGTAGCGTTCATCTCCGCCCAGTATGCTTTAACACGGGCAAGGGCCATCCGCGAGCCTCCTATGCACGCCGACCTCTTCATCGCATTAATGCGCGGCACCGCATCAAGGAACTGCTGCACTAAGCTGAAATAGTTGTTCGGCTTTGGCCTTTCCGGCCATAGCTGATCCACAATGGACCTCATGGTGAGTCCGGACAACCTATTCAGTTCGGCCCATTCGGCTAGTTGGTCAGTCAATGAAAGCGGACGCTCTGGAACGTGGAATTGCGTCTAGAACAGCTTGTCCACTTCACGATTTGTCTGACCTTGGAAGTACTTGGCTGCATCGGCAGCGCTCGCCGCCAAATCCATATACGCATCTGCCGAACTCCACAGCCGATCCAGAGGGGCATACCGGGGATCTCCGAACTTCCTCCGTAACATGAAGGGTTTCCCAGCCACAATATCCCCGGCTTCCCGCAGCTCCTCCTTCTTCGCTCTCATAGCAGAACGGGAGTCTTTGTCTGCCGCCGCGGCCTTCTCAAGGTCCGTTGCCTTTGCTCGATTTTCTTTCTCAAGGATTTGGCAATGGTCGGCAGTGTCTTTTAATTCTACAGCCATCTTGGCCATCTTCTCCTAGCTCTCGCAATGTGCGGCCTTCTCAGCTTTCAACTCTTCGATCGCCTTCAAAGCAACCACATTACTAATCCTCGCTTGTTCCTTGGCTCGGGCAAGTTCCGCCCGCAAGGCTTCCACGGTGGTAGCTCCATCTGCAGTCACAAGATATTACAGATACTGGCATTATGCTGCTCTTACTATGTGGCGTTCACCGGATAATAACACTTACCCTGTGCCTCGTCAAGCCTCTTGTTAACAAGCTCGATGTCGGTGTCTGCCGCATCCAGTTGCCATTTTAATTGGGCAAACTCCCTAGCCCGGCTAGCCACCGGAGCTTCCACCACCTGCACATAGAGGCAGTTTGGTTATTGCCTGGGAATATGATCCCCTGTTCACCGCCGTTCTCGACGACAACCAGAGTCTCAGGGGCTACTATCTACACAGGGCACACCTAACATGTGCAGTACTATCACATATTATCTCACATACCTCAAAGCCTGTCAATAGACTCATAAAGGCTTCATGTAATCCGCTTTTAGCGGACGAGATTCTCTCCATCACCGTACCCATCAGCGTACGGTGCTCTTCTGAGATGGCCGCTCGCCCTACTAACTCCCTCAGAACATCCGACTGCACACAAGACGGTGCCGGACTCTTTCGTATGCTCTCTTCGGGAGCCGGACACTGGGGACTTTGGGGGTCTACGGGATTATCTTCTGGCCTCACCGGATCCGGAGAGGCCCTTCGCGACGACACTTCGGGGTCGCCCGCTTCTGGAGCGGAGGAGTCCGGGGGAGGTGTTTCACTCTCCATCATCTCTGGAAGAAGATCCCCCGAAGACGAGCTCATTTGAGAGGGGCTGAGGCCCGAACTGCAAGATAGATGCGATGGTTATTTTCTCAGAGGAAAAAGATAGCATACCCTTACTATTAAAATATTTTGGATCGCTTACGACTCGTTGGAGGGCTGATCCCCCCGCGGACTCTGTGCGGCAAAAACACCCCCCAAGGCAGGACCCTCAGTGGGAGACCTCTTCTCCCGTTTGGAGGCTTCGGCTTCTAGATCCTCAGAAGCAGTCCTTTTCCTCCCCCAACCGTCCTCCTTCGTGGAGACGCTCGTTCCCTTGGTTGGAGCGGATAGCGATGGGGGCCCGCGTCCGCCCGTATTATCTCCCTCGGTATCTTCCTTCAAGGGCTCCGGGCAAGGTGCGACCTCGAGCATCTTCTCCAATACCAGATTTTCCAAACCCTCGGGGAGGGGGGCCAAACACCGAATCATCTTCGCCTTTGTTAGCCAGTCCTGGTCAAAAAGCGAACTCTCAGAAATAACTTCGAATAAAAGACAGCGTGTTCGGCTAGGGGATTTCTTACTTGTTCGGCGGCGCGGTTACTGCTCAGGCCCACGTCCTCGGTGATATCTGGACATTCCACTTGAGGTCTCAAGAATGACTTGTACATCTCCTCATGCGTCAGGCCGAGGAAACTTTGAATGGCACGTGGTCCCTCTGGGTTGAACTCCCACAAGCGCAGGGGCCGGCGTTTGCAAGGTTGGACTTGACGAACCAGCATAACTTGTATTACCGCAACCAAATTAAAATCTCCCTCGAACAGATCTCGGATGCGGCTTTGCAGTATAGGCACATCCTTGGCTGGACCCCAGCTCAGACCCCTGCTAATCCATGACATCAGTTCTGGTGGGGGGCCGGGCGGAAAGCGGGGGCAGCCGCCCACTTGGCACTTCTGGGATCCGTGACGTAAAACCACTCCTGTTGCCATAATTCGGACACCTCTGGAAAGGAACCTTTCGGCCATGGAGCTCCTGCCATCTTGCCTATTGATGCACCTCCGCACGCTACATGTTGCCCCTCGATCATCTTGGGTTGTACTTCAAAGGTCTTGAGCCACAGGCCGAAGTGAGGGGTCACATGGAGGAAGGCCTCACACACGACAATAAATGTCGTGATGTGGACAAAGGATTCCGGAGCTAGATCGTGGAAATCTAGCCCGTAATAGAACATCAAGCCCCTGACGAAGGGATCCAGAGTGAGGCCTAGACCTCAGAGGAAGTGGGAGACGAACACAACATTCTCGTTGGGTTCGGGAGTAGGGACGACCTTCCCTCGAGCAGGCAGCCGATGCGGAACCTCGGCGGTCAGGTATCTGGCCTCCCTCAACTTCTTAATGTCCTCTTTCATCATGGAGGAGGGCATCCATCGGCCTTGAAGGCTGGATCCGGACATGATTGAAGATCCAGAGCACCTAACTTGGGCTTTGGGTGTTAGAACTCGAGGCGGGGGAAGGGTTTGGTTGAGCACGAGAGGGAAAAAGCGAAAACCTTGTCCCCTTATAAAGAGGGTGAATATCAAGCGTCCTCTCGGTAGCCGTTTGGGACTTGCCTATAATCTAGGAGTCCTAGACACGGTTGGGTTGCCCACGACCGCATTAATGAGAATCCCGTAATTAGGGGAACACGAACTCTGCTTCGGCAAGGCGTGTCAAGAAACCGCCCCGCGTTATGTGTGGAGCTGGTTAAGAGAAACGGTTCGAATAATCACCGGGCAATGACATGACGTCATGCTGTCAAAACAAGCCAGCAAATTAGATCTGCGAAAAAATTATTCTCTCTGCGGTGGAATGTGGAACTTATTTTGCAGGGTCGGACACTATCCTTGTATTCAAATTCTTCTGTGATGTATTCGGAGAAGGAACCAGCCTTGCAATGCCGAAGACAACTGCGCACCGGACTCATCGTCATTGAAGCCTGGTTCAGGGGCTACTGAGGGAGTCCTAGATTAGGGGGTCTCCAGACAGCCGGACTATCTCCATTGGCCGGACTGTTAGACTATGAAGATACAAGATTGAAGACTTCGTCTCGTGTCCGGACGGGACTCTACTTGGCGTGGAAGGCAAGCTAGGCAATACGTATATGGATATCTCCTCCTTTGTAACCGACCTTGTGTAACCCTAACCCTCTCCGGTGTCTATATAAACCGAGGGGTTTTAGTCCGTAGGACAACAATCACAACATACAATCATACCATAGGCTAGCTTCTAGGGTTTAGCCTCTCTGATCTCGTGGTAGATCTACTCTTGTAACATCCATATCTTCAATATTAATCAAGCAGGACATAGGGTTTTACCTCCATCAAGAGGGCCCGAACCTGGGTAAAACTTCGTGTCCCTTGCCTCCTGTTACCATCCGGCCTAGACGCACAGTTCGGGACCCCCTACCCGAGATCCGCCGGTTTTGACACCGACACTAGCTCTATTATAGGGGCCCTGGGCCTCTCCCCGAATAATTGAGTGGGAAGGGCGCCAACAATTTGCCATTTTGAAGGGGAACATCTAGTACAAGTTATCCTGACCAAAGGTGGTCTTCGGCTGCCAAAAGTACTGGTGATGACGCCGTCTTGGGCTCCATGGTGACATCCGTCCTGCCGCTCTGCTGGTCTTGGTCTCGTTGCACCGAAATGGCAACCTTTGCCTGATGCCTTGGCATGTGCTTGCCCCCTTTGCACCAAAGGGGAAACAAGGACCCTGTGCAGGCCGGCGCCCGCCTGGCGCCCGCCTGGCCTTGATCGTCATGGCTTGCGTCACGAGATCCTCGCGAGGTACCCTTGCATTGATCTCTCTGCCTCCTCGTGAGCCTGCCTGATGAGGCCGCTTCTGAGGAAGCTTCCTGTCGTCCGCCCCGCGAGGCTTGGCCCCTCGCGAGGGTCTTGAGCTTGAGCTGATGAAGATGGGCCGCGCTGGGCCCCCGCTTGAGCCACGCCGTAGGCCGCAGGCAGGCAAGTCTGGGGACCCCCATTCCCAGAACACCGACAGCAGCACGGCCGACCACGGGAGGTGGGAGTAGGCGGTCCCGCTGGCGCTGCTTTGGCGGCCGGAGCAAGAAGATCAGAGATTGAAGAAACACAGCGGCCGTTGGATTGACATCCAACGGTTATGTCTGCTTGAATCGTTTGTTGACGTATATAATAACTAAAAAATCTTGCATACGCGTCAACTAAATAGGCCCACAAGTCAGACCACTCCCTCTTTTTTTAATAATTTATATATAGCTCATGGCAACTTCTTATGAAATTTATTGCAGTCGTTTTTTTGGTTGGCCAGGGCCAATTTCGCATATTTCTATGGGTTCCAAACTATTTTTAATACCGAAATGTCCAGCCAGATTTAAAGTACTTTGAAGATATATTTAAATTAGGTTAATGCCCAGTGAAATAGGAATCTGAAAATGTAATAAAATTCAGAAATTATAAAGTAATTGTCAATTTGTCATCTGTTTTTATATTTACAACCCATTTCATATTACTTTCAAGATTTGCAGGCATCTTGAAAGAGTTGCAGCCCATCAGGGCGTAGAAAAATAAGTAGGCCTGGATTGGGTATTCTTCAAAAAAAATAAACTGGGCTCATTTTCACAAAGAAAAAATAGCTGGGCTGGTCACATGGTGAACATAAAATATAAGCTGGGCTAGACGGGCCACAGCCCAGTTCAAACCCTGCTCCGTCTCAACAATACCAAACAAAAAAATACTGCTCGAGTAGCTACGTCCCAGGTGTCAGCCGATCTTGTGTTGTTCTCTTGTCTATTGACTATATACGCTCCCAATGTCGTGGGTCCCAGATGTCAGGAAAACACTAGGAGGAAGCATTTTATTTTTCCAAACGCTGATGTGGTGGGCCCCTACTGTCATCCTCGCCACGTACTTCTGCCGATTCCTGTTGTTTGTTGACCATGTTGACAACGTGAGAGGGCGGCGCCGCGGCAAGCGCACCAAAGCGCGCAGAGGACGTCGGCGTTAACGATTTAGGAGACGGTGGGGCGGCGATGCGTGCGCTGAGGCGCAGCCAGCCGTGGGAGGCGGAAGCAGGCGGCCCCGCCGGCGCTGGTTTGGTTTTGGCGGCTGAAGGAAGACAGGACTGAAGAAACACGACAGACCGTAAAAGCAGTAGGAGTACTTAACAACCTTAACTGAAACTAGCAGGGGCACTTGACAACCAAAGCTGAAAGTAGTATGAGTACTTATACAGGTTCAACCGTACAAAGCACACCTCGAACAGTGCTACTTTGCCTACAGTTAACCAAGGGTGAGGCCGCCAAGCCCCAGGACAAGGCCCAGGCGCCACCCCGTGCATCCACAACCTTCTGAAAGCGGCTTCATCTCGCAACATGGTCAATAAACAGGATATTCGCTTTAGAGCCATGGAAAAGCATGAACATAATCTTATGTCCTATTCTCCAAGATGGACGGGCCTTCATTATTTGAGACCACCCATGAATAAGTATCTTTTCACCTCCAAGGGGAAATGAGTAGGTCGACATAAACATCATGTGTTGACCAAGGGCAAGTCTGACCCGACCATGGTCAGGCATCTGTATAGGAACAATAGAACTCGACAGTTCCTGTTTCAAGAAGATCACAGCTGTAAAACTATGTATAAGCAATAATTTATGAACAACATATATAACAGAAAACAGCTCGTACCATAAGTTTCTCGACATAGTTGGACCTGTTCAACGAGTGCAGCAGTGGCACACATGTCCCACGTGGCCTTCCACCATTGAAACGCCCCACAAGGACCTCAAGACGATCAATAAAGTGTAGGAACTTGTGGATGTCGATCCAGTCAACTTCAGTGCCATTAGTAACAGCCGAGTTATTACAGAGTAACAAACGAGCAGACTGCTTAACTCTGAAAAAACCTACACGTGCCACCAATTATAAGAAAATATTAGTTAGAAGTAGCATCTTCGTGAGATATTCGTTGCTACTTCTAAAGTTAAATTGTGATTAGTTAGACAGAATAGGTGGATTAAGAAGTAATCGAGGCAACAAGCAAGAACCAGATACAAAACTAACATGGATGAACAATTGGAACGACGTCGGGGTGGAAGATCGCAGTGAAGATGAGACCAGGTTCTGCTATTTCCTTCAACATTCGTGCGCCAACTTTCAGTCTGTAACACTTGAGAAAGTTTATCCAAGTTCGGCCATAAAAAAGCAGCGATCTTCTTGGTTCATGAACCCAACTCGGAACTTATATCCATGGCTTGTCTTCACTGTGACCATTAAACTAGTGTATTCAGTTATGGCAAGGCCGAGCATCTTGAGTACATGTGTTCTGGTAGAGCAAATAATATACTGCAGGAAAAATAATATGAGAACACAGCATGTTCAAAAAAAACCCACCCTCCCAGATAGAAAAGAGGATTCTAGGAACATACTGTGCGCGTTTCAAAATGATGTGTTAGGATGAGAAGGAACAAGTGTGGCGTCTCGCCGAGGGCGCAGAAACCTGTAGGGTACTCGCACTTTGGGCACTGCAAATGAAACACACTAGATTCAGTAGGAAGAAAAATGCATCAACGGCGGTGGCTGCCATCCTAGGATTACCTGCGACCAAGGGACTTGGGTTTATCGGGGATGGATGAAGAATTCGTACCTGGTTCTCCATGAGAAAACCCTATGCAATCGCCGAGAGGGGGTTTTCTCTGAACAAGCAGACGAGGGAGAAGGGGATTCAGGCCCAGTGAAATATTGCCGCTTTGTCCGTCTAGCTTACTGCTAAAGCTGGAAAGGGGGGTTGTGATTTGACGGCACATTGGGCATTACTGCGGCGCTACGACCAGGGTGTGTCTACCGTGAAGTTGTGCACTCTAATTTGTGCATATGGCACGTGGACCCCGTTGCCGGTTGCCCCACATATCAGCGAAAGGAAGTAGAAAGACAGGAGTAACTAGTTACACATAAATATATATTTTGACAGAGAGATACTCCCTCTGTAAAGAAATATACAAATCTTTTATATCATAGGCTCACCTTGCCGAGAAATATACTCCCTCTGCAACGCACGGGCATTATGGGGGTTCAGCTGAGAATATAATACTCATATGTTTTTTTGAGGGATAAAAGTTGCTTTATTGAAGATTAATAGTCATAGTATACAAATAATTTTGGGGGTTCCTGTGAGCCAAAGATGGCGTCCACAGGGCAAAGAAGTAGCAGCTTTTGCGAGCACATGCGCTTCAACATTACACTCGCGTTTTTCATGTATGATCTCCATCGTTTGGAACATATTCTTCTTCATCTTGATCTCGTCCATAATAACTTTGTTGGGCCCCAAGTATGCCTCTCCGATATGCTTGACTGTTGCTGAACAATCGGTGTTAATCTGAACTTGTTGCAGGTTTAATTCAAGAGCCAGAGATAGCCCCTCGCAACATGCCATTGCCTCTAGGATCTCTGGATCAGTAACACTTTCGCACACCAGTGCCGATGCTCCAAGGAAGAAGCATGTATGATCCCGGCTCACAACTGCCAGGGCTCCCCTTTCACCATTGCGAGATAACGCATCATCAACATTCATCTTCGCCCAACCCACAGCAGGAGGAGGACGCCACTTCTGCACTGAGCTAGTGCTTCTCGAAACCAGGTTCTGGAATTTGGGCCGCAGGCCGACCCTGCATGTTTGGGGGGCATGTGTTCTACCTCAGCGCTTTTCATATTGCAAGCGATCGGTACGGCGCTGGTTTTAGATGTTGTCGCAAGGCGAATACACAAAATTGAATAAAGCACGGCAGCTGTTGGGATGAAATCGAATGACAGTTCCTAACTAGCCATCAGAGTTGCAATTCTATCAACGATATACATGTGATAAATAATACTATCGTACTACTTATACACACAGGACACTTGTTTCACCATGCCAGATTATTACATCAAAATCTCTCGGAGGATAGATCAGTTAGGCAGTTGCCTGCTGCTACTGAAGAATTTCAAAGTTGATTTGGACCAGCTCTCCTTGTCGAGAAAGTTCGATTTTGACATCATCCCCTACCACAAGATATGATTTAGATTTGAACCTTGACCATCCTTTAGCATCAATCATCATGCGACCATCCTTTGTACTTACGATATATTGAGCAGGTTCATTCACACCAAGGCTGCGCCTGGTAAGAGAAACTTGGTCGCGGTCGCCCGGATTGTTGAACGACTCCCTCGTTGCTCTAGGAATTCTCTGTTTGCAAACAAGAAGACATACCCAAACAGTTAGATCAACACAGTGAATCATGTGAAACAACATGGAAAGAAAAAAGAACGAAGCGTTTGGGCGGCCAATGCTTACCAAGAAGGTGGACATGTCAGTTTTTGTAAGGACTTTGGTATATGAAGTGCGAACTGCAGCCCAGTCTGTTGCCGGTGCAACTGCACGGGCCAGAGCAGATGCAAGTGCAAGTGTTGGTGCAGGTGCCGAAGCCGCCGCTGCTGCCGGAGATGGTGCTCCTTGTAGAGCTGGTGCCGGTGTCGATGCCCGATCCTCTGGTAGATCAGACTGATCCGCTGACGCGGTCGGTGCCCAATCCTCAGCTGGATCAGACTGAGCTGTTGCCGCTGTCAGTGCTAGAGCAACTGTCGGTGCTCGATCTATGCGAGACAGCGGCGATCGTGTCTGGTCTGCTATGATCAGCTTTCTAACTTGACTAGGATCCGTGACCGTGATCCAGTTTTTTTCTTCATTTCTTTTAAACGCGAGAAGGACTAATTGTGGCGTTTTTGTTAAACCAAACTGCAGTTCATCATAGGGATTCAGCTTGTACTCAGACAACAGACTGATCCAATTTTTTCCAGTAATATAAGTGATGGACAGTGCCTTCGTTACTGACACGACATAAGAAGTGAAACCTGCAAAATAGCCATCGTAGAGCAAACCAAACGGTTTATTCTCTGATGAATGTCACATGGCAAAACCTGCATCGTAAAATTGCAGGAAAAGAAAGAAAACATGACATTAAATCAATAAAATTTAGACAGTAAATCAATAAGATTTACTTGATGTGACATGAGTGAATCCTTACCAGGAAATCACTATGTTGAAGTACTAAATAGAAGATTGATCGTTCAACTACGCATGGCATGTAGGGGCCCCGCCTACTCCCACAAGCAGGACAGTCCAAAGGTCGTGACAAATCGTATGGACCGAACATCCATGGGGCTGGAAATCCTGGTGGGTGCGATAAACCCTGCAATGCATACAGATATTGGAGTGTAACCATAATTGATAAACCGTCCTCACAAAAAATATGATATGGATACTTCAAAATATACAGACTGAATTGAGTGGACAGACATTAACATAGACCGTTCTCAGGACTGACCACACACCAAAAGCGGCAGTACTAATAAACAATACAGGGTTCACAAACACAAATCAAGTACTGAACAATAGTACTTACTACAGACAAGCAAAGTTGCACTAACTAAACTCTGCAGACTATTTTTTGCCACCGACCTACGGGATGAACCCCGCATAACTGACTAGGCCATGGACTTCGTGTGAGATGTCTACATGCACCATCACCATCTTGTCAACCTTGGAGAACCTAACAGAGTGGTCTTTCCACTCATAAACATGATGATGAAGACAGGCCGCATCAGATTTGTTGGGAAGCTTTACAAGAACCACACCCTTCGTAATCGAAGGCGCAACCAAGAAATTGTTGTGGTCAAGTACAGCCTCGAGAACACGCCTGACAACAATGCTATAGGAAAACACTAGTTCAGGACACATGGCGACAAGGGCATAGCAGCTGGATAGTTTAGCAGTAGGACTCATCATCAGGTCTTCCAGTTCACACAGCATGACTTTGAGAACTTCATCTCCACCGCGGACCTGGTTCTAATTCAAACAGAAACCATATTTTATTACTCCCTCCGTTCATAAATATAAGATGATTTTCGATATTATACTCCATATATGACTACATATACGCACAGAAATGAGTGAACAAAGACACTAGAACATGTCTTCAAAGGCATGAGAGCAGAGGGGTTACATGCAATATCCATAACACAAGTTACGGAGGCAAATATACCCTCTTAAAAGGTAGCATTGATGTTCATAAAGTACTCCCTCCGTCCCAAAATTCTTGTCTTAGATTTGTCTAGATACGGATGTATCAAGTCACATTTTAGTATTAGATACATCCGTATCTAGTAAAATCTAAGACAAGAAATTTGGGAAAGAGGGAGTAGTTGAAAGTAATCTATAAGAAATCAGTGTCAACCTCTCGCATGTTTTGGTCAAAAGAGGAATTTAGAACCGTCATTTGGCACACAAAAATCACATGCAAGATCACCCAGAAAGTTGTACTACTAGTACTAGTACTGCGTGTTAGATGAAAAAACACGATCAAGATCGAGAAAAAGATCGTCAAGAAGAGATATTACCTAGACTTGCTTAATGAGGGATCCCGGAGAGGGGGGCTTGGACAGGGCGATGGCTTTGAGCTTGTCTGCGGTAGTCTCGGCGGGGTGCTTGAGCTTCTTCGTACCATGAGCCTCGACGGTTTTGGCCGGAGCCATAGACATCACTTCGGTCGGTGCTCCAGCGTCCATCAAGAAACTGTCAAATAGAAATAAAATAAAAGAAACCATAATCGCAAACCCAAAAGAAGAAAAGAGAGGGAGTTATTGGATCAGTCTCGGGGTTGCAAGACCGGGCCTTGGCCAGAATCAACACCATTGATGTGCTCACCTTTCCTTCTTTGGGAGAGAAGAACAATGGCAGAAGCAGGTCGGGGTTTTCTTGAAGAAATGAGGAAAAAGATGAGGCAGAAGCGAGGGTTGGGTAGAGAGGAAGCTGAGAGAGAAGAGTGAAATGATGGTTGCTTTGTCCGTCCAACTTACCGCTTGAAAGGAGGGGGTTTTGTGATTTGACGGCTCATTGGGAATTACTGCGGCGCTTCGATCGGGGTAGTCTACCGTCACTCTACAACGGAGTAATTTAGTGCATGGCTGGTGGACCCCGATGCTGGTTGTCCCACACGTTGGCGAAAGTGAGTAAGTTAGTGCATGGCTGGAGGAGGATCTGCATGGTAGAGCGTGTCCACTGTTTTCTAGAAGAAAAAAATGATTACAGCAAGCGTTTCCACTCTTACGACGGAGGAGTACGAAACACGGCAGCCACTTGAACATACACAGTGCTCCTACTACTAGGCATGTGCAGTGGTTCATACGTCAGTACTACACAATCTTGTTGCTAGTGTAGTAAGATATGACGATAACAAATGATGTTGTGCGCATGTCAACTACTCCTATATGTAACATAGTACCGCTTTTTCGACTGTCTGATCGAGAATGGACGGTGAGATCAATGTTAACAGAACTAGGTCCATAGCGCACGGAGAGTACGGTGCTACAGTACTCCATGAAACATGAACCATATGAAGCACGAATAGTTTTAGGCAGGGTGTATGAAGGGTGCACGGGATGGGAGCAAAAGTTCCCTTCTCAACCCACTTTTGGGTGTTTGGCAGAGTGCATGAAGGGTGCATGAGTCCACACTAGTAGGTTGACAAAAATACACGAAGAGGAAACAACTATATTGAGATGAGAATGCAACCAAACACACCCACACGCTTTGTGCTACAGTGACTGATCTGCACCGTCTGAGTTTGATCCAACGGTCATGTTGCGCCGAGACATGGACATGCCCATGCAGAGGGCGCCTAAACACCACCGAAGTCCCTCTACTTCTCGAGGCGCACGACGTTGGTGATGCAGGGTGCAACCGCCCGCTCCCGGTCGACGGGAGCCAGCTCGTCAAAGACGGTGTCCAATGGCACGAATGGATTCTGGTGACGGAGCCCTGAAAGGATTCGCCCGGCAACGGCGATGGCAGCCCGCAACCCCTCCTTTTCTAGCTCATCCCCCACCATCGCGCGAAGATGACTCAGCTCCTCGGAGATATAGGTGAAGAAGGAGACCAGGTCAGGAAGCCGCAGCTCGTTGAAGTCGGCCGGGTGGTCGAACGGGTTTAGCCCGACGGCCGGCATCGTCACGCTGGCACGACGGTACGCATCGCACAGCCGCAACACGTGCATGGCAACTTCATTCACCAAGTGGCTGAGGTGATCCTGGACCTCGTCACGATCGGCCCGCTCGCGCTCCAGCCGGCTCCCCTGACGGCCTATCGTATCTCCCGCTTTCTACAGCAACGCCGCCGACGCCTCGAGCATCTTTGTGGTGGACGCCTGCCGCTTTTGAAGGTCCGTGAACTCCCACACATAACGGAGGAGCATGGCACTCCTCTCCTCCTTGAGCTCACGGAGCTCCACGTCCTTGGCCCTGAGCTCCGCATCCTTGGCATGGAGCTCCTGTGTCAGGAGCCTCACCTCGGACTTCGTGATCTGCTGCGCCGCCATGGCACCAGGTAGAAGCAATGGGGAGAGGATGCAAAGGGGGCGAAACGGCTGAAAGGCAATGCAATCTACGAGAAGGCGGAGGGAGCGGGGAATCTTTTGGTTTTCACCACGGTAAAACACCAGTCGACGACTTCTCACATCAGGGAGCAGTGGGTACAGGCAGAGTCATCGTGACTAATTGCTTCCGCGCCTGCTCTCGTCAATCAAAAAATTAAAAATCCTACCGCGCCTGCTCCCGTCAATCAAAAAATTAAAAATTCTGCCGCACCCAAACACCAGAGCAACGCCGCGGTGGATATTTAAATTTACCTGCCGGCAAGTAGATAAAAAAAGGGGTGAAAAAACAAATGTGGCGGCGGCCTAGCTAATCGGTCGAAATAGCCCAACTAGCTAGCCACCGTGCTTCACTGATGTACTCAGCGGGAAAGGTGGTCTTTCGTGATTTGATGACTCATTTACTTGCTTCGGTGCTACGACCGAGCAGGACCCAGAAAACGCGCGGTAGGGCGTCCCACGTCAGGAAGAATATATGCGTGCACCACCCGGGAGGACCCCGAAACCGCGCGGTAGGGTGTGCCACGTCTCGGCACAGAGGAAAAATGTGCGTGTAAAAATATATTGTATCAGACGTAGTAGAGTACCTATGGTTCGACCTCGGGACCCAGCCAGTCGGTTGAAAACACCCCACTAGCCACACAGCTTCATCATGCAAATGTGGCACGGAGGATAGATGTGGTTAGTGATACGTCTCCGTCGTATCTACTTTTCCAAACACTTTTGCCCTTGTTTTGGACTCTAACTTGTATGATTTGAATGGAACTAACCTGGACTGGCGCTGTTTTCAGCAGAATTACCATGGTGTTGTTTTATGTGCAGAAACAAATATTCTCGGAATGACCTGAAACTCCACGGGAGGTCTTAGAAAAAATAATAATAAATCCTCGCCAAATATGAAGACCAGGGGGCCCACACCCTTCTCACGAGGGTGGGGCCCCCCCCTAGGGCGCGTACCCTACCTCGTGGGCCCCCTGTTGCGTCTCCTACTCCAACTCCACCTCCATATATTGAGTTTCGATGAGAAAAAAATCAGGGAGAAGAAATCATCGCGTTTTACGATATGGAGCCACCGCCAAGCCCTAAAACCTCTCGGGAGGGCTGATTTGGAGTCCGTTCGGGGCTCCGGAGAGGGGGATTCGTCACCGTCGTCATCATCAACCATCCTCCATCACCAATTTCATGATGCTCACCACCGTGCGTGAGTAATTCCATCGTAGGCTTGCTGGACGGTGATGGGTTGGATGAGATTTATCATGTAATTGAGTTAGTTTTGTTAGGGTTTGATCTCTAGTATCCATTAGGTTCTGAGATTGATGTTGCTATGACTTTGCTATGCTTAATGCTTGTCACTAGGGCCCGAGAGCCATGATTTCAGATCTGAACCTATTATGTTTTCATGAATATATGTGAGTTCTTGATCCTATCTTGCAAGTCTATAGTCACCTACTATGTGTTATGATCCGGCAACCCCGAAGTGACAATAATCGGGACCACTCCCGATGATGACCATAGTTTGAGGAGTTCATGTATTCACTATGTGCTAATGCTTTATTCTGGTTCTCTATTAAAAGGAGGCCTTAATATCCATAAGTTTCCAATAGGACCCCGCTGCCACGGGAGGGTAGGACAAAAGATGTCATGCAAGTTCTTTTCCATAAGCACGTATGACTATATACGAAATACATGCCTACATTACATTGACAAGTTGGAGCTAGTTCTGTGTCACCCTATGTTATGAGTGTTACATGATGAACCGCATCCGGCATAATTATCCATCACTGATCCGGTGCCTACGAGTTTTCCATATACTGGTTCTCGCTTATTTACTTTCCCGCTTCTACTATCACAATCACTACAAAATACCAAAAACATTACTTTTGCTGTCTTTACTTTTGTTGCCGCTACCACCACTATCATATTACTTTGCTACTAAACACTTTGCTGCAGATACTAAGTTTCCAGGTGTGGTTGAATTGACAACTCTGCTGCTAATACTTGAGAATTTTCTTTGGCTCCCCTTGTGTCGAATCAATAAATTTGGGTTGAATACTCTACCCTCGAAAGCTATTGCGATCCCCTATACTTGTGGGTTATCAAGACTACTTTCTGGCGCCGTTGCCGGGGAGCATAGCTCTATTCTTAGAGTCACTTGGGATTTATATCTGCTTATCATTATGAAGAACTTGAAAGATCCGAAAACCAAGATCTATCGCTCAACTACGAGGGGAGGTAAGGAACTGCCATCTAGCTCTGCGCTTGATTCACCTTCTATTATGAGTAAGCTAGCGACACCTACACCTGCTTCTGCTATTCGTTCTGATATGCCGCATGTTATTGATGATGCCACTTCTGCTATGCATGATACTTATGATGAAACTGCTTCTATGTCTGATACTACTGTGCCCCTTGGTGAATTTCTTGATGAAAAAATTGCTAGGGCTAGAGAAAAAGAAATTATTGAATCTGAATACGATGATGACAGTGATGATGAAAATATGCATGTTATCCCTGAGGGCTATCTTTCTGATATGGAATCTTCTGCCGCTATTTTCGCTTGCAAGGATAGATATGAGCTTAAGAGGTTATTAATTAAATGGAACAAAGAATCACTTAGAGATAGAATGAAACCCGACCCTGCTTTTGCTACTTCACCTATATGTGTTCTTGATAAGGATTATGAATTCTCTGTTGATCCTGATATAATTACTTTGGTTGAATCTGATCCGTTTTATGGTTATGGATCTGAAACTGTTGTGGCACATGTTACTAAGTTAGATAATATAGCTGCCCTGTTTACTAATATGAGAGATCGCGTTACTTTTATATACTCAAAATATTTCCGTTCTCATTAAAGGGTGATGCTAAGATATGGTTCAATTCTCTTGATCCTGGTTGTGTGTGTAGTCCCCGGGATATGATTTATTACTTCTCTGCTAAATATTTCCCTGCTCATAAGAAACAAACTGCTTTGAGCGAAATATACAACTTTGTGCAAATTAAAGAAGAGAGTCTCCCGCAAGCTTGGGGGAGGCTTCTCAAGTTACTTAATGCTTTGCCTGATCATCCTCTTAAGAAACCTGAAATACTTGATATCTTTTATAATGGACTAACCGATGCTTCCAGAGATTACCTGGATAGTTGTGATGGTTCTATTTTCAGGGAAAGAACACCGGATGAAGCTGAAATTCTATTGAATAATATGTTGACAAATGAAAATAATTGGGCACCTCCTGAGCCACCTCTTGAGCCAGCTCCTGCTCCAATTACTAAGCTTATTCCTAAACCAACTCCGAAGAAGAGAGGTGTTCTATTTCTCAGTCCCGAAGATATGCAAGAGGCAAAGAAATCTATGAAAGAGAAAGGTATTAAAGCTGAAGACGTTGAGAATTTACCTCCTATTGAAGAAATACATGGTCTTAATTTACCACCTATTGAAGAAACATATGATCTCAATTCTTTATTTGTTGAAGAACCTCCTGACTCCTATATCCCGACACAGGTAGTACAGGTAAATTTTCTCTATAGATATGATAAAGCTGAAGTTCCTCCTACTAAAATTACTAGTCATTGCTTGGATGAGTTTGATAACTTTATGTATAAGCAAGACGACTTCAATGCTTATTTTGGTAGACAATTAAAAGAAAATGCTTATATAATTAGACCCTTGGGTGATTATATGGCTGATATTAAAGGTGAACTTAAACTTGTTAGCAAACATGCTTCTATGGTTACCAGTCAAGTAGAACAAGTACTTAAAGCTCAAAAAGAAGTGCTTGATGAAATTAATAGTAAGAAAAATGATTATGCTGTTAGAGTGGCTACTAGAACTGGTAGAATGACTCAGGAACCTTTGTATCCCGAAGGCCACCCTAAGAGAATTGAGCAAGATTCTCAGAGAAATAATATTGATGTTCCTAGTTCTTCTAAAAAAGAAGAAAAAGAAAAATGATAGAACTGTGCAAACTTCTAGTGAACCTATTGCTGAACCACCTGATAATCCAAATGATATATCTATGTCTGATGCTGAAACACAATCTGGTAATGAGCATGAACCTAATAAAAATATTAATGCTGATGTTCATGATGATGCTCAACCTAGTAATGATAATGACGTAGAAATTGAACATGTTGTTGATCTTGATAACCCACAATCAAAGAATCAACGTTATGATAAAAGAGACTTTGTTGCTAGGAAACATGGTAAAGAAAGGGAACCTTGGGTTCAGAAACCCATGCCTTTTCCTCCAAAACCATCCAAGAAAAAGGATGATGAGGATTTTGAGCGCTTTGCTGAAATGATTAGGCTTATCTTTTTGCGTATGCGATTAACTGATGTGCTCAAAACAAATCCTTATGCTAAATATATGAAGGATATCATTACTAATAAAAGAAAGATACCGGAAGCTGAGATTTCCACCATGCTTGCTAATTATACTTTTAAGGGTGGAATACCAAAGAAACTTGGAGATCCCGGAGTACCTACTATACCTTGCTCCATTAAAAGAAATTATATTAAAACTGCTTTATGTGATCTTGGAGACAGTGTGGGTGTTATGCCTCTCTCTTTATATTGAAGACTTGCCTTGAATAAGCTGACACCTACCAAAATATCTTTTCAAATGGCTGATAAATCAACTGCTATACCTGTCGGTATTTATGAGGATGTGCCTGTTGTGGTTGCAAACGTTACTATTTTAACGGACTTTGTTATTCTTGATATTCCCGAGGATGATAGTATGTCTATTATTCTTGGAAGACCTTTTCTTAATACTGCAGGGGCTGTTATTGATTGCAACAAAGGCAATGTCACTTTTCATGTTAATGGTAATGAGCATACAGTACACTTTCCGAGGAAACCACCTCAAGTTCATAGTATCAACTCCATTAGAAAAATTCCATCGATTATAATTGGAGGTTTTGAATTTCCTCTTCCTACTCTCAAGAAGAAATATGATATACTTATTATAGGGGATGTGCATATCCCCATTGAGGTAACTTAGTGTTATTCAAAATTTCTCCGGTTCCATGATTATCGGAATGAGTTTGTTAACAAGACTTGATCAACCTTGTTAGTGGATTCTTTTTTATGACCATGAGATGGATGAAACTAGAAACACAAACTTCTGTACCCACTCTATATTTTCTGTTATTTATATTAAATAAAGTAAAAATAGTATTTTCTGTCTGTTATCTGATTGTCTGTGCAATATAAAAATATCTCGAAAATAAAAGTCCTCAGAATGACATGCCAATTTAATATGATTTTTTTCAGGAATATTTGAGGATTTACTGTGCAAAAATTACCGCGGGAGGAGCTGCCACCTGGCCACGAGGGTGGTGGGCACGCCCCCCTGCCTCGTGGGCCCATGGTGGCCCTCCTCCACTTATCCCAGCACCCATCTTCTTCCTCTATCTCACACAAACCCGAAAAACCAACTCAAGCACGAGTTCCAGCCACTTTTGTTGTGATTTTCGATCTCCTTGCTCAAAGCACCTCTCGCAAAACTGCTTGTGAGATTGTTCCTTGGTATGTGACTCCTCCATTGGTCCAATTAGTTTTTGTTCTAGTGCTTTATTCATTGCAAATTTGTGCTGCATAGGTGACCATGTTCTTGAGCTTGCATGTCAAATTTATATGGTTCCAAGTAGTTTTGATGCATGATATAGGCTCTAGGCACTTGTGGGAGTAGTTGCTGTCAGTTTTATTGAGTTTCATTTACTTTTATTTTGAAGTTACTAAAAAATTCAGAATTTTTCAGAAAATGATGAGGAGATTATAGAGGGGCTCATCGAGCCAAAGCTCGAAGGAAAAGGCACCGAAGCCTAAGTATAATCTGCCTCACACCGCGGAGATTCGGGCATGTGAATGGCCTTCTGATGATTTCTTGAGAGCAGCCGGTATCTATGAAGATTTTCATGAATTGGCTCACAATGCAGGACTCACCGCTTTCCTCCACGACCAATGCGATCAGTATCTCTTACTCACAAATACCTTTGTGCAAAACTTTCAATTTCATTCTAGGAACTCACCACCCACGGTGGAGTTCCATTTATATGATGAGCATTAGGAGATGTCAGTTTATGATTTCTGTCGGATTTGTTTAGTCCCCTTTGAGGGCAAGACATAAGAACCACATCATGATGATGTGGAGGGATTTATTAATAATATCACTGTAGGAGAAACCAGGAAGGTTTCCGATGCACGAATCACTAGCATACATTTTCCTGTTTTACGCTATTTTGCATTATTTGCTAGTCGTTGTTTAATTGGACGCAGAAACTGTGGAAACCTTAGTATCCCTGATTTAATTATTCTACTCCAAGATTTATATAGTGATAACACTTTCAGTATGGGCGGTATTATTGCTAGACGGTTAAATATGAACTATACTAAGGGCCCCATCTTTGGAGGCATTTATGCTACACGCCTAGCCGCACATTTTAACATACCTATTAGGCATGCTGAGAAGGAAGAAAAGGTGCTGCCCCATGTTTATCTAGATCATAAAAGTATGGTGGCACATGATTTTATTGTTAAGAATAGGGCAGGAGAGCTTAAATATCAATTGTTCTTTAATACACATCATCCTGAGACCATTACCATGCCTGCTCCTTCTTTGTTTGATTTGACTGCAGGCACGTACCTTGTTCCGTTGATGGCTATTCATGCCTACCGGGACCCTGCACCAGCCGAGGAGCCAGAACCAGAACCACAATTTGATCCTTCACGACAGTATAACTATCAGTGGGATCCGGAGATGATTGCCAGCCAGTGGCAATCGGAGCCTTCTTCTTCCTCATCACAGTACGACCCCAACAACTATTATTATGGATATCCGCCAGGCCAGCCGTGGCCATAGACCAACTTAGGCCAAAAGCCTAAGCTTGGGGGAGTATGTATTTCTCACCGACATTACATTTATGTTCACACACACTCATTGCTAGATGTCGGTGCTCATACTTTTTCACTGTAATATCCATGCTAGTTTATTTTATTTTCCATGCTTTCTTCTTGTGTGTTCGCTAAACCTTAAGAAAAACCAAAAAAAATTAGTAATAGTTTATTTTTTTGCTGTAGTAGTAATAATTAAAAAGAAAACCCAAAAATATTTCTTGTTTTTCTTTTGCTTGTTGGGAGCTTTCCCGTGTAAATAGTTTTATTTCTTTTTCTTTTCTTTGGGGGTCAGTAGGAGAAGACCATAATTAAATCGTTGAAGTGGCTCTTATATGCATCATTGTTGATTTAACCAAGGAGTCCTTGTCTTCTCCTGTTTATTGAATGCTGCGCAGATTCTAGCTTAGTCCAATGCACGTGCACTCTTATTATTATTCACACCATTCGGTCGTGCAAGTGAAAGGCAATTATGATGATATATGATGGACTGACTGAGATGAGAAAAGCTGGTATGAACTCGACCTCTTTTGTTTTTGTAAATATGATGAGTCCCGCGTTCTTGATTCAGTTTATTATGAATAAACATGTTTGCAATGACAACTAGAGATCGTAGTTGCTTGTGCCATGCTTAATTAGCTATGAGTTATAATGATTTACCTTGTGTGCCAACATGCTATTAAGATGATTATGATGTGGTATGATGGGGTGGTATCCTCCTTTGAATGATTTAAGTGACTTGACTTGGCACATGTTCACGCATGTAGTTGAAACAAATCAACATAGCCTTCACGATATTTATGTTCATGGTGGATTATATCCTACTCATGCTTGCATCCAATTTTTATTAATTTTAATGCATGTACATGGCTGTTGTCGCTCTCTAGTTGGTCGCTTCCCAGTCTTTTGCTAGCCTTCACCTGTACTAAGCGGGAATACTGCTTGTGCATCCAATCCTTTAAACCCCAAAGTTATTCCAGATGAGTCCACTATACCTTCCTATATGCGGTATCTACCTGCCGTTCCAAGTAAATTTGTATGTGCCAAACTCTAAACCTTCAAATAAACATTCTGTTTTGTATGCTCGAATAGCTCATGTATCAACCAAGGTTGTCCTTATCTTCCGTGTTAGGCGGGTTATTCTCAAGAGGAGTGGACTCCGCTCCTCACTCACGAGAAAATGGCTGGTCACCGGGATGCCCAGTCCCATGCTTTATGCAAACTAAATCAAAATTAATTGCAAACAAAACTCCCCCTGGGACTTGATGTATGTTGGAGGCACTCGTTGTTTCGAGAAAGCCATGGATTGATGTTTGTTGGTGGAGGGGGAGTATAAACTTTACCATTCTGTTTGGGAACCGCCTATAATGTGTTTAGCATGGAAGATATCGCCATTTCTTAGTTGTTACGTTGACAATGAAAGTATACCGCTCAAAATACAATTTATCTCTATTGCAAAACCGAGCTCTGGCACCTCTACAAATCCCTGCTTCCCTCTGCGAAGGGCCTATCCATTTACTTTTATGTTGAGTCATCACCCTCTTATTAAAAAGCACTAGATGGAGAGCACAGCTATCATTTGCATTCGTTACTATTAATCTATGTTGGGTATGACTATGATTGGATCTCTTTTACCATGAATTACAATGTCTAGTCAGTCCTTGATCTTTAAAGGTGCTCTGCATTTATGTTTTGCGGTCTCAGAAAGGGCTAGCGAGATACCATCTTGTTATATCATATTATGATTGTTTTGAGAAAGTGTTGTCATCCGAGATTTATTATTATGACTTGCTAGTTGATTATGCTATTGATATGAGTGATTATGAGACCTGAGAATTATTGCAAATGTGGTTAGTTATGATCTATGCTGAAAACTTGAATACTGGCTTGACATAGTTACAACAACAAGAGCAAACAGAGTTTGTAAAAGTTTTTCTTTCTTTCTTTCAGTTTGTCAACTGAATTGCTTGAGGACAAGCAAGGGTTTAAGCTTGGGGGAGTTGATACGTCTCCGTCGTATCTACTTTTACAAACACTTTTGCCCTTGTTTTGGACTCTAACTTGTATGATTTGAATGGAACTAACCCGGACTGACGCTATTTTCAGCAGAATTACCATGGTGTTGTTTTATGTGCAGAAAACAAATATTCTCGGAATGACCTGAAACTCCACGGGAGGTCTTAGAAAAAATAATAAAAAATCCTCGCCAAATATGAAGACCAGTGGGCCCACACCCTTCTCACGAGGGTGGGGGGCGCTCCCCCCCCTAGGGTGCGCCCCCCTACCTTGTGGCCCCCCTGTTGCGTCTCCGACTCCAACTCCACCTCCATATATTGAGTTTCGATGAGCAAAAAATCAGGGAGAAGAAATCATTGTGTTTTACGATACGGAGCCGCCGCCAAGCCCTAAAACCTCTCGGGAGGGCTGATCTGGAGTCCGTTCGGGGCTCCGGAGAGGTGGATTCGTCGTCGTCGTCATCATCAACCATCCTCCATCACCAATTTCATGATGCTCACCGCCGTGCGTGAGTAATTCCATCATAGGCTTGCTGGACGGTGATGGGTTGGATGAGATTTATCATGTAATCGAGTTAGTTTTGTTAGGGTTTGATCCCTGGTATCCACTATGTTCTGAGATTGATGTTGCTATGACTTTGCTATGCTTAATGCTTGTCACTAGGGCCTGAGTGCCATGATTTCAGATCTGAACCTATTATGTTTTCATGAATATATGTGAGTTCTTGATCCTATCTTGCAAGTCTATAGTCACCTACTATGTTTTATGATCCGGCAACCCCGAAGTGACAATAATCGGGACCACTCCCGGTGATGACCATAGTTTGAGGAGTTCATGTATTCACTATGTGCTAATGCTTTGTTCCGGTTCTCTATTAAAAGGAGGCCTTAATATCCCTAAGTTTCCAATAGGACCCCGCTGCCACGGGAGGGTAGGACAAAAGATGTCATGCAAGTTCTTTTCCATAAGCACGTATGACTATATACGGAATACATGCCTACATTACATTGACGAATTGGAGCTAGTTCTGTGTCACCCTATGTTATGAGTGTTACATGATGAACCGCATCCGGCATAATTATCCATCACTGATCCGGTGCCTACGAGTTTTCCATATACTGGTTCTCGCTTATTTACTT
Organism: Triticum urartu; assembly: GCF_056163025.1. NCBI lineage: Eukaryota > Viridiplantae > Streptophyta > Magnoliopsida > Poales > Poaceae > Triticum > Triticum urartu. The sequence goes on from NC_141875.1 coordinate 485,945,069, forward strand.
TCCCGCTTCTACTATCACAATCACTACAAAATACCAAAAACATTACTTTTGTTGTCTTTACTTTTGTTGCCGCTACCACCACTATCATATTACTTTGCTACTAAACACTTTGTTGCAGATACTAAGTTTCCAGGTGTGGTTGAATTAACAACTCAGCTGCTAATACTTGAGAATATTCTTTGGCTCCCCTTGTGTCGAATCAATAAATTTGGGTTGAATACTCTACCCTCGAAAGCTGTTGCGATCCCCTATACTTGTGGGTTATCAGTTAGCTCTGTCTCGACCAGCCACAATGTCTCTTGTTCTAGGTGATTCTTATATTTTCCAAGTTTTTTTTAGTTGTAATAATACCACGGCAAGCTAGCGCCGCTCTTCGTGTGTGCCCGTGCAAAGGTTAGACGATGGAGAGAAGAGAGATTGAGATTGCAGACCTGGGACCCACCAGTAAGTGAGATAATGGTCATGCACGTGTTGACGAGGCACTCCCTCTACTCTACTCAACGCAAGTACTGTATAAAATCAAGTTATGGGACAAAGCCAACAACCGTTCGTTTTTTCAGGCTATCGACTTACGCTTTGTAGTCCAGGTTGCCAATTCGAATCTCGTCTTTCAGATTTGTTAGTTTTAGGTCCAAATTTGATTGATGACAAGTGGGACCCCCGTGTGTTGTTCCGATATTTCAGTGTAGGATGGTTTTTTTGAACAAACACTTTGCGCGGTTAGACAAGTAACGGCACGAGTTACACGTTTTTTGCAAGTTTACGAACAAAAATGATAGCGGCATAGAATATGACATCCACCCCGCAGCTTAGATACTATGGTGATACGAGTTTTTACACCATTGGAAGTGAGATCCAATGGCTTGGGAGTAGTCTTTGTAATTATGCGCAATTTCCAAACTCTCCAAAGGTTTTTTTGCAAATAAAACATTCAGGCCTCGTGTGTGCTGCTGCATCTTCGATCCAACGGCTCCCCGGTGCTCATATTAGGTGCTCCCCGTAGCTTAATTACCCGCTACGGTGATTGGAGTAGTTGTGGGCCGAATGCTATGAAAATATAATCTAAACCGACCGGAATAAATGCCTACACAAATTAATCCAAGGTTGGAGTGTCCCTCGCAATGTAAATAGCTCCGGCTTTGCGAGGGATGGAGAGGTAGTAGCTTCAACGCGTGGAAGATACGGTGTGAGAAAGCAAGGTCAATCGAGAGACATATAGATAGAGAGACAAAGTGAGTGTGGTCCGACATTCATTGAACAAATATATATGCTCTGGAGAGATATTGTCCGATTGAGATTTTTGGCAAGGGTGAGGGCTGTAAGATAGAGCTTGAGAGATGATCCAGTCACAGACGTGTAGATATATTTTGTGCGTGGGAGGAAGCAAGGTCAACCGATCACATAGGGTCGTCGTGCGATCGAAAGAGCGAGATGGGTTGGAGAGAGTGACCTAGATAGACGATGTGCGTGAGAGAGTATACAATGTGAATAGGTCGAATTGGGCTCAACATGGTGATATATCGCTTTTGTCTGAGAAAGAGCGAGGTCAATCGAGACATATGGAGAGAGAGAGAGATTGAGTGAGCGTGGCCCACCATGAGGTCGAAAGAGTGGTGGAGGCTTGGATGGACTGACCTAGATAGACAATCTGCGTGAGAGAGTATAGAGTGTGTCGATCGAGGCCCGAATAGGGAGATATATCATTTGTGTGTGAAAGAAAACGAGGTTAAACGAGACTCGGATAAAGAGAGTGATATTGAGCGAGTGTGGCCCGCCGTGTGGAAGAAAGAGTGAGACAGTCTCAAGGGAGTGACCTAGATATACAATGTGCATGTGTGCACATGCACGAGAGGTTGGGGGCTAGATAGGCAATACATGTATTTAGCGTGAGAGGGTGAGAGGGAGAGGGGGGAGAGAGAGAGAGAGCTCGGCATGGGGTGCAATGGCGGGTGTGTAAGGTAAATACATTTGGTAACAGAGTGGAAAAAGGGGTTGTGTAGTTGAGAGACTTAGAGATCGAAACATGGAGAGAAAGAATGAACGTGTGTTGGAAACCAATAGCTTCCTAAGGTGGTTAGGAGAGGGAGATTGACCGATACAGGAAGTATGTAGCGTTTGTGCAGGGGGGCTAAAAACAACATTTGAATGTACATAGTACGAGACATAATATCGATGTTTCAATTTGGTGTACATTATAAGATTTGAACCGAGGACCAGGCATACGGGTAATAATTTCAAATTCGTGCCATACTAAGTTTCGAAAAGTTGACATTGACTCAGTTTGTTGTGCTATTTTGTAGGTCATATGTTACACGGATAAGCCAGGAAACAGACAGAAAAATACTATTTTTACTTTATTTCTACTAAATAGCAGAAAATATAGAGGGTACAGAAGTTTGTGCTTCTAGTTTCATCCATCTCATGCTCATCAAAAAGAATCCACTAACAAGGTTGACCAAGTCTTGTTAACAAACTCATTTCGATAATCATGAAACCGGAGAAATTTCGAATAACACTAAGTTACCTCAACGGGGATATGCACATACCCTATAATAAGTATATCATATTTCTTTTTGACAGTAGGAAGAGGAAATTCAAAACCTCCAATTATAATCGATGGAATTTTTCCAATGGAGTTGATACTATGAACTTGAGGTTGTTTCCTCAGAAAGTGTACCGTATGCTCATTACCATTAACATGAAAAGTGACATTGCCTTTGTTGCAATCAATAACAGCCCCTGCAGTATTAAGAAAAGGTCTTCCAAGAATAATAGACATACTATCATCCTCAGGAATATCTAGAATAACAAAGTCCATTAAAATAGTAACGTTTGCATCCACAACAGGCACATCCTCACAAATACCGACAGGTATAGCAGTTGATTTATCAGCCATTTGCAAAGATATTTCGGTAGGTGTCAGCTTATTCAAGTCAAGTCTACGATATAAAGAGAGAGGCATAACACTAACACCGGCTCCAAGATCACATAAAGCAGTTTTAATATAATTTCTTTTAATGGAGCAAGGTATGGTAGGTACTCCGGGATCTCCAAGTTTCTTTGGTATTCCATCCTTAAAAGTATAATTAGCAAGCATGGTGGAAATCTCAGCTTCCGGTATCTTTCTTTTATTAGTAATGATATCCTTCATATATTTAGCATAAGGATTTGTTTTGAGCACATCAGTTGATCGCATACGAAAAAAGATAGGCCTAATCATTTCAGCAAAGCGCTCAAAATCCTCATCATCCTTTTTCTTGGATGGTTTTGGAGGAAAAGGCATGGGTTTCTGAACCCAAGGTTCCCTTTCTTTACCATGTTTCCTAGCAACAAAGTATCTTTTATCATAACGTTGATTCTTTGATTGTGGGTTATCAAGATCAACAGTAGGTTCAATTTCTACATCATTGTCATTACTAGGTTGAGCATCATCATGAACACCATCATTAATATTTTCATTAGGTTCATGTTCATTACCAGATTGTGTTTCAGCATCAGACATAGATATATCATTTGGATTATCAGGTGGTTCAGCAATAGGTTCACTAGAAGTTTGCATAGTTCTATCATTTTTCTTTTTCTTCTTTTTAGAAGAACTAGAAACATCAATATTATTTCTCTGAGAATCTTGCTCAATTCTCTTAGGGTGGCCTTCAGGATACAAAGGTTCCTGAGTCATTCTACCAGTTCTAGTACCACTCTAACAGCATAATCATTTTTCTTACTATTCATTTCATCAAGCACTTCTTTTTGAGCTTTAAGCACTTGTTCTACTTGCGTGGTAACCATAGAAGCATGTTTGCTAACAAGTTTAAGTTCACCTCTAATATTAGCCATATAATCACCCAAGCGTCTAATCATATAACCATTTTATTTTAATTGTCTACCAAAATAAGCATTGAAGTCGTCTTGCTTAAACATAAAGTTATCAAACTCATCCAAGCACTGACTAGCAATTTTAGTAGGAGGAACTTCAGCTTTATCATATCTATAGAGAGAATTTACCTTTACTACCTGTGTCGGGATATCGGGATCAGGAGGTTCTTCAATAAATAAAGAATTGAGATCATAAGTTTCTTCAACAGGCGGTGAATTAAGACCATGTATTTCTTCAATAGGAGGTAAATTCTTAACGTCTTCAGCTTTAATACCTTTCTCTTTCATAGATTTCTTTGCCTCTTGCATATCTTCGGGACTGGGAAATAGAACACCTCTCTTCTTCGGAGTTGTTTAGGAATAGGCTCAGTAATTGGAGCAGGAGCTGGCTCGGGAGGTGCCCAATTATTTTCATTTGTCAACATATTATTCAATAGAATTTCAGCTTCATCCGGTGTTCTTTCCCTGAAAAGAGAACCAGCACAACTATCCAGGTAATCTCTGGAAGCATCGGTTAGCCCATTATAAAAGATATCAAGTATTTCGGGTTTCTTAAGAGGATGATCAGGCAAAGCATTAAGTAACTTGAGAAGCCTCCCCCAAGCTTGTGGGAGACTCTCTTCTTTAATTTGCACAAAGTTGTATATTTCCCTCAAAGCAGCTTGTTTCTTATGAGCAGGGAAATATTTAGCAGAGAAGTAATAAATCATATCTTGGGGACTACGCACACAACCAGGATCAAGAGAATTAAACCATATCTTAGCATCACCCTTTAATGAGAACGGAAATATTTTGAGTATATAGAGGTAACGCGATCTCTCATCATTAGTGAACAGGGCAGCTATATCATTTAACTTAGTAAGATGTGCCACAATAGTTTCAGATTCATAGCCATAAAATGGATCAGATTCAACCAAAGTAACTATATCAGGATCAACAGAGAATTCATAATCCTTATCAGGAACACAAATAGGTGAAGTAGCAAAAGCAGGGTCGGGTTTCATTTTATCTCTAAGTGATTCTTTGTTCCATTTAAATAATAACCTCTTGAGCTCATATCTATCTTTGCAAGCTAAAATAGCGGTAGAAGATTCCATATCAAAAAGATAGCCCTCAGGAATAACAGGCATATTTTCATCATCACTTTCATCATCATATTCAGATTCAATAGTTTCTTTTTCTCTAGCCCTAGCAATTTGTTCATCAAGAAATTCACCAAGGGGCACAGTAGTATCAGGCATAGAAATAGTTCCATCATAAGTATCATGCATAGCAGAAGTGGCATCATCAATAACATGCGACATATCGGAACGAATAGCAGAAGAAGGTTTAGGTGTCGCTAGCCTACTCATAATAGAAGGTGAATCAAGTGCGGAGCTAGATGGCAGTTCCTTGCCTCCCCTCGTAGTTGAGGGATAGATCTTGGTTTTTGGATCTCTCAAGTTCTTCATAATGATAAGCAGATATAAATCCCAAGTGACTCAAAGAATAGAGCTATGCTCCCCGGCAACGGCGCCAGAAATTAGTCTTGATAACCCACAAGTATAGGGGATCACAACAGCTTTCGAGGGTAGAGTATTCAACCCAAATTTATTGATTCGACACAAGGGGAGCCAAAGAATATTCTCAAGTATTAGTAGCTGAGTTGTCAATTCAACCACACCTGGAAACTTAGTATCTGCAGCAAAGTGTTTAGTAGCAAAGTAATATGATAGTGGTGGTAGCGGCAACAAAAGTAAAGACAGCAAAAGTAATGTTTTTGGTATTTTGTAGTGATTGTAACAGTAGCAGCGCGAAAGTAAATAAGCGAGAACCAGTATATGGAAAACTCGTAGGCACCAGATCAGTGATGGATAATTATGCCGGATGCGGTTCATCATGTAACAGTCATAACATAGGGTGACACAGAACTAGCTCCAATTCATCAATGTAATGTATGCATGTATTCCGTATATAGTCATACGTGCTTATGTAAAAGAACTTGCATGACATCTTTTGTCCTACCCTCCCGTGGCAGCGGGGTCCTATTGGAAACTAAGGGATATTAAGGCCTCCTTTTAATAGAGAACCGGAACAAAGCATTAGCACATAGTGAATACATGAACTCCTCAAACTATGGTCATCACCGAGAGTGGTCCCGATTATTGTCACTTCAGGGTTGTCGGATCATAACACATAGTAGGTGACTATAGACTTGCAAGATAGGATCAAGAACTCACATATATTCATGAAAACATAATAGGTTCAGATCTGAAATCATGGCACTCGAGCCCTAGTGACAAGCATTAAGCATAGCAAAGTCATAGCAACATCAATCTCAGAACATAGTGGATACTAGGGATCAAACCCTAACAAAACTAACTCAATTACATGATAAATCTCATCCAACCCATCACTGCCCAGCAAGCCTACGATGGAATTACTCACGCACGGCGGTGAGCATCATGAAATTGGTGATGGAGAATGGTTGATGATGACGACAGCGACGGATCCCCCTCTCCGGAGCCCCGAACGGACTCCAGATCAGCCCTCCCGAGAGGTTTTAGGGCTTGGTGGCGGCTCCGTATTGTAAAACGCCATGATTTCTTCTCTCTGATTTTTTTCTCTCCGAAAGCAAATATATAGAGTTGGAGTTGGCGTCGGAGGGCATCCAGGGGGCCCACGAGGTAGGGGGGCACGCCCCCCACCCTCGTGGACAGGGTGTGGGCCCCCTGGTCTTCATCTTTGGCGAGGATTTTTTATTATTTTTTTCTAAGATGTTCCGTGGAGTTTCAAGTCATTCCGAGAATATTTGTTTTCTGCACATAAAATAACACCATGGCAATTCTGCTAAAAACAGCATCAGTCCGGGTTAGTTCCATTCAAATCATACAAGTTAGAGTCCAAAACAAGGGCAAAAGTGTTTGGAAAAGTAGATACGATGGAGATGTATCACAGCCCTGCAAAATCTCTCTTCTCCACCGTCCCCTTCCACGCCCAGATTGCTCAAATCCCTAATTCGCCGCCAACCCTCGAATCGCCCCTCGTCTCGTCTCTTTCCCCACCGTTCCCCACCTCTATGTCGGACGACGATGACGAAGACGACGGTCGCGCTTCACCACCGCACCGGAGCTACCTCATCTACGCCCTCGTCCACCGCACCGGGTGGTCCACCGACAACGTCGGCCGCCGCAACAGACGTATCTCACAGACACCGAGTTCCACCGCATCAGGTGCGCTTCACCGACGCCGTCTCCCAGCTCACCGGGGCTACTTCACCGAGCACATCGTCGCACCTCCGCCCCCCGAGGTCGTTGGGGCTTCACCAACGGTCTCGTCTACCGCATCGTAGCGCTCTGCTGCCACTCAAGATCTGCATCCGTGTGCGGCCAGCCAGTGCATCACCCTCAACGGCTCTGAAGTGACCCGCACTCTAGCTAGGCGAGCATGCCCAAACATCGGCCCGAACTAGGTATCCACACATCACTCCCTTGTGCACTGTTCCGACGATGTTTGGATATCCTTTCACTGCTCTCTTAGCTTACACGCCTATGCAACTCTGACCTTAGCTCTTATTTCTTCTGGAGATATCATCTGAAACAAGCAAATCCATATTTTAGCGAAGCATGACGGCGCTACAGGATTTGGTACATATCCTGCACACTCGTATAACCTTGTAAGTATCTGTCCTCCGGTACAACATCAAGGTTGATTCCTCTTATTTGATCAACCATTCACCATGTCAAAAATGCAGAGGGGGATGCAAGGAGCACAAGGCCTACACATCCAAGCAAGTGGTAACATGGACTTGTACATGGAACATCCCAAGCGCAAGCAGAGCTGCAGTGAGCCTGTACAACGAGCTAGCATAAGTCCCTGCATTTCATTTAATTCATACTGGCATTCGTGTATGATTTGTGTGCAGTGGCTGATCCACGAATTAAAGTTACCAGGGGTGAACATTTAACTTAAAAAATACGAAGGCACTTGCACTCCGGAAATCAACATAACTTGAGAAATGTGAAGCTACATGCACTTTGAAAACCAGCTAATGATCCAAAGTAGTTCAGATTATAAACACTAAATGATGCAAGCACCAAAAAACACAAAATGCAACATGGTGTACAAGGACTACAAACATGGTCTGTACCTGCTTGAATTATTCGTTCTCTGGCTGAAAATATCGAAGTGTAATTGCACGTAGAACCAGTGCGCAAACTGCATATCAATATATCTATCCTGCACAAGTATGTCAATAGTTTCAAACAACATATTAGAAAAGTATTTATGCTATGTTGTCATGATACGGGGACTTTCTGGTAGATGGCCTCGACGTTTCCTCAAGCTATGAAAATGCACTATAATTTGCTTGTCATCAATGCCTGCAAATCTCTGTCTCTCTCAACATAGTAGATCATCATTAGACACTAAATCCTTCAATGAGCTTGCAAAATGCTTGCATTAGATCCCTCATTAGACACTATATGTTCATCACCAGGAGCATGTAAAATGTTTGCATCAAATCCTTCATTAGCAGTCTGTTCATCAGACACTTCAGGCTCAAGAACAACATGAGCTTGTATGTTTGCACCGGAAACTTGATTAGATACATCAGATTCAGTCAGTTCAGTATTGATGGGGGAGTTATAAAATAAGTAGAAATTGGTTTCATTTTCTCATAGATTCCCTACATACAAGCAGTTTTACAACACCGTCAGGTTTAACTATTGGCCAGAAATTGAAGAGTTGAATTAGATATAATCAGGGATGTGATGTACCTGCTTGTTGCGCATGCTACTCTTGCAAGCTGCGACTGTCTGTTTGTGCAAGCTCGATGCCATGCCCGTGCTGCCGCCGCTGCCTCCCACGCAGGCTACACCCAGGATTGGATCTTCATCTTCTTGTCCTTCCGTTCGCTTGAAGCCCGGTGACCGCCCTCCAACGAGGGCGCGAGGAAGTGATATGTCGGTCTGTCCAGCGGCGGCTAGGTTAGGAGGGAACCAGACTGGAGGCTGGAGCGAATGAATTGGGATTTTTCCTGTTGTGGATTGATATGGGAGGCGCTCGTTTGGGCCGCAAGCCTGCTATAGGGCCTGCCTTGCACTTATGTTATTGGCCCATCCAAATTGAAACATTTTTCTTCATTTTTTATATTGCCTGCTCGTGCATTGGGACGAACAAAACTAGCGTGGGCCAACCTGGACAACTCAAAGTAGGTTCACACTTTCCAGCCACCTGAGGCGGCCGCCCATACTAGCCCCTATGGTGGCATCGCCCCTTTTTGCGTGTATGATTGGATAGTGAAAAATATTCTAGTGGCTCTTTTGATTTACCCATAGAATGGTTGAATTGCTTGTTTCTATGAACTGAGTTCGCCAATAATGTGAAGGATACCAGTCTTTTCATCCTATTATAGATTACTTAGATCTCGATATGCCAAAAGTAATCGCATGAAATATACAGTAAAAGCCAGTGTGATGTGTTTGGCTACAACTAGTCAGACTACACGTCCTCATATAGCATATCAAGGACGCACCATCTTACCAGATTAACCATTCGACTTACCCATGCAGTGTGGGAAGAAAGAAGTATTGGGACTGCGTATCCAAGCAATTGATGCCATGGACTCCTTCGTACAACCTTGTAAGCGAAAAAGAAGTTGCAGTGTGCCTATACAAAGAACTAGCGTAAGTTCAGTTACCTGCTCGGAATTTTAGTTAGCCACTTATTGCAAAATTGTTCAATTACGTTGCTTGGCTTAATTTAGTTTGCTACTGATTACATAATGGCACAGCCTGTTAATCATATTGTAGATTGCGCCTATCTATGTGTTTGATACTTACTGTTAAGAATTACCTGTTTGCCTTAACTTAAATATCTACTTGTTTGTTTAACTGCTTTGCTGCTGCAACAGCGGGTTACAATAATGTTAATAACTACTTTTCAGCATCCAATTGAAACTCTTTAATTCCTTGTTTGTTTAACTGGTTTGCTGTTATAACTCCCAGTTGAGATGTTTTGCTAACTTCAACTTTTCTGAATCCAATCAGAACTTTAATGGCAAAACAGGTTAGCCCAAGATCAAAGAGCGAGGTCCCCATGGACGTTGCATCATCCCACAGCAGTGGCACCGGCCCAATCGTGCATTATGAATTGCCAACTGCTGATGCTCTAGAGGCTAAACTAGTGGTAGAAAGAGATTCTGCTTCTGCACTTAGAGATGAAGTTGACATGTTGAGGAAGCAAATAGCACAATCACAAGCAGTACTCAAGACAACCATTAAATATTTGGTGGATTTCAAAACTAAGCAAGCTGAGACTGACCAGATTGTTAAGGTCCTGAAGGAAAAAAGGAAATTAAATTCCTACTTGGTAAATCATAGGTGAAATGTTCTTTCCATAGTTGAATAACCTTTGTGTTGTCTGTTCATGTAATCAATCAAACCATTTGTTTTAGAAATCATGTAATAATTGTTTTTTTTTGTTTGTAATTTTATTTGAGCACAAGTATGTATTAATTGATAAGACTCGGAGACATTTCATTTGGATTGTTGTGCCAGACCTACAAATATGCCAATCGGGCTGAATGTGCATTCAGCAATAGTAGTATAGATGGACCATAAGTGGCACGCATCGGAAAGGGCCAAGATGCTGGCTAAAAAAAGGATGTTGTTGTAGCCAAAAAAAGTACAGCGGCCTGGCTTATGTATGTTAGTTGATATTATTGATCCATATACTCTATAAGTGTTTATATGTCTGTTAGTTCCGTACATTCTTGGTTGATTGACTCGATATTTGAATCTTGATACATCGCTTGTGTACATATCTAAATGGGAGTACACATTATGTTGCGTGTGACATTTGAGTTGGACATGAAGTGTTCCAAATATTCGAATTCACCTTAAACTGGATTCTAGTTTCTGAATTTGAGTATCGACATTTGTAAACCATATTCATATATGACAGTGGAATACATCTTTGTCGTCCTTTCGAAGATATATAAAAACACATAGAATGATTTATAAATATTCATATAGGAATACAAAATGGATTCGGATTTAGTTGCCAGGGTAAACGTGGATGCTTATTGTCCCAAAATTCGAAAGAAACAGCAAAATGTCCACTCCCACATCGGCTGCCCGAAGCCAAGTGTTTGGGAGATGGAAATTACTGTCTACCCATTACACGGACAATACATCGGCCCGATTTCCACTGCTCTAAATAGGGGTAGGTTAGTAACTTCAATTAGACGTGACACGACTACCTCTGAGCCCATTCTGACATGGTGGGCGTCAAACATGGGCGGCAAAACTCATTTGATTCAAGCTCATCCGAAAGACCTCTGTTTCTCCCTCCATTCCCCATTCATACACGGTGAGAGGCAAAACACCCTCTCCTCGTCCGAAATAGATGTAGGCTAATATTTTAAATAGGGGCAGATGTGTAACTTCCATCAGACGTGACACAACCGCCCTACCTGTCAGCCCCGTTCATACACCGTGGGCGGCAAAACACCCTCTCCTCGCCCGAAATAGTTACCGGCAAATATTTGGGAGATGCGAGATTACCGTCCTATCCCCAACCGACGAGACGTCCAAATTTGAAACGGGGGATAAGTTCATAACTTTCCCATATTTCAGACAAGCGCGTCCCAAAAACATGGTTCCCCGTACCTCTCCCTCCATTTTCCCATTCATACACCGTCCGCGCTAGAACACCCCATTCCCACACCAGCCTCCGTCCGCCACCCCATCCATCGCCGCCATCCTGCACCACATCCATCGCCACCGTCCTCCACCATGCTGAAGCGCCTACCAAGACCGCGTCGTCCACTGCTAGAGATGGACGTTTCTCATCCACGGCGATGGACCAATAGCCTTGCATCGCGTCCTCTCGCTTCGTCGGTGCCGTCGTCCTCTTTATCGGGGCCACTCACACGACCTTCTCTTCCGCCGCAACGGGACTTATCCCCCGATGCACCCGTCTACCGTCGCAGATCTGCTTCAATGCCACTGACAGCCATCGCACCCCCGATGCGTACACGGCGCCACAAGAGAGGTGGTACTTCATATCTCCTCAACTTTTTGATCTCAACCAGAAAATAGATCTTAACTTGGTTACTCTACTTTCTTTTCAGCTCTTAGAATTTAGTTCTTAGTTCGAAGCAAACAATGGATGCTAAATATCATTTCTTCGGTTTGTAGCTTCAAATCTGCCATGGCACAGCCATAATACGGTTTAATTGATCATGCTTAGGGTTTAATTGATCATGTTGGTTCCGTGGTGGTTTCTTTAATAGAAATCAGAGGGGAAACCCTCTTTTGCTAAAAAATATATGCTTAGAGTTTCCCCCTTTTATGATCACTATACGATCAGAATACATGCTTCGTGTCATAATAACACTGCTCCACCCATCAAGCTAAACAAGCTTAGTTGTTCAAATACGAATATGATATTATTAAAACAGAGTGGTTTAATCGGTCAGCTAAATGTTCCTAAATTAGTTTCGAAAATGCATGTTCGTCGCTCGGGTGTGTATCTCTATGTGTGGTCTGGTCAGCATGGTTGGGGAGGTGAACTTTGCATATGCAGGGGTTTATAGGGAGACACTCTCTGAGTTGAAACCGCAATGCATTCCATAGATAATCTGACTACTTTTTATGTTTTCATGAATCTCAGATTCTGAACAGCATCATAATGATTATGAGCTTGCGCGCATGAAAAGAATAAAGCAGAACAATGCCATGGTTGTCAAACTTGGCATTAAGGGACTGAAATCAAGTCTGGATGCAATGCAATGCAAACACTCTCCACCTACAGATTCATGCTCAGAATATGATCCTAACAGTGATTTTGAGCTAGAGGGAGACCTAAGTCAATGTAGCTCCCTAGTGGAGGAGTCAGAGGAAGATTCCCTATCTTATTCACCCATCAAGGTACTTGCTCTAACTTTCCAAGGTTACATTGCTCGCACATATCTTGCAACTGATGCTTTGCATTGCTTCTAGTTTGTTGAACTGCCATTAGCTTAGTTTACACATTGTGTATGTGAATACGCCCTGCCTATCCATTTTCAGTACATATTCCATCTGTCATCATACCATATTTATCCATTCAAATGTCGTTCTTGTGTATCAGGCGTTCAAAAGGAAGAGGGCAATTGCTAATCATGGAGGAGCACAAGCAAAGTATTTGGAAAAGGTAGTGGCACCTGATAAATCAAATAGCCCATTAGGTGTAGTTGCAATATCACCTGACCCACAAAATACCCCAACTCTAGCAGACTCTAGCCCTACTACACTGGTCATTTCTGATGCCCCAACTCAGTAGACCCCAACTACAGCAAACAGTATGATTATGCCAGTTGACATAGCACCAGCTGTACGACGCAAAACCCCCATTCCAGCAAAGAGTACACCAAATCCAGTTGCCAAATCCATTTTCGAACCAGAGAGAGCCCCAATTGCAGCAAATAGGACCCCTGTTTCATTTCTTCCCAGTTTAGAAGACGAAGCTTATGTTGTTGTCAGGAACTTTGTGCGCATCTTTCCTTCATGGAAAGATTATACCGCAGACACAGAACAATTTCCAATCTTCCTCCGCAACTTACGCGTAAGTAATGTACTAATGTTATTCATGGTCATTATTGCATATGTTTCTGCTGACAGAAGACACAAGATTTCATTCTTTTAAATAGGCGAGGCGCAAACTGGATTGTGATGACGAGCAAGGGTTGGTTGCGCTTTTCAAGCACTCGTTGATGAAGTATCGTTCCTACCTGAGGCAAGCGCACTTCAATAGCAAGCCTCTGAATATAATTTCTGTAAAGTCTCCGGTGCTACATTTATCCGACGGTGACTGGAATAATCTTGTTACACATTGGTCTCAGCTGCAGCGTAAGGTACTGTCTATGATATCACATCACAATTTGAACTACATTTCTGCATTTGCCTTAATGTCTCACTTGTACGAAAACTGTTAGCAGAAGAACATTCGTTCTCAAGGGACCACCGAATCTCGCAACTATACTGCACACTGCATTGCTCTTGTGAGTACCTCTTGCCCTGTGTGACCATACTTACTTTCATAGCTGTTTGATTATGTAGCATCACTGCACATGTTAGCCTCGTAATCGTCCATTTGGTGGACATTATAAGATCCGTATGGACTCTTACATAAATTTAGAATCAACCCAATGCTTTTGAAGAGGTTTATCTCTGCAGTCCTCTTGTAAGGACTGAACGTGGTCTATCACTGTACTTACATTAACAGCTACTCCCTCCGTCCCATAATATAAGAACGTTTTGTACAGTACACCAGTGTTCAAAACACTCTTGTATTATGGGAAGAGGGATTGGTTCATTTTGTAGCACTTTGCATCTTATCTCCCTCGCCCACCATTTACTAAAAAAGATCAGATATATATTTAATCTTACCAACAAGTAGAATACACAGACAATGCTAGTGCAGAAGTGTAGCCCATTGCTCTTGTCAGTACATTTTGTCCTGTAACGCTTGTACTTCCAGGGATTGGTAGTTGATTATGTAGCATCAATCTGCATCTTATCTTCATTATCCTCTATCCCTTCCAGTATTATCATATCTATAATTACTCTCTACAAAATGTAGAGTATAGGCAATGCTTATGAAGAAGATTATGTGCTGAAATTCTTGAGTTATCCTTCCCTTGCCATGGAGAAGGGCATTATAAAGCCGGTGTTAACTGTTAATGTAAGTCAGTCCTTCTAAAGCCTTTATCCTCAACTGCTGTTTAATTTGCTCATACTCCCTATCGTTTACTGCTGTTTAGTTTGCTGTTTCTACCAAAATGCATGTTCATAAGAACCGTAAGTTCTAAGTTTTACTTGTAAAACCAAATTCCTTATTCATACCATGCACATTACTTAATACTCCCTATATGTATGCTTGTTTTTGTGGATCTATAATCTAGTGTGTGGTGAAGCAGCCCACGTTTGCACCTTGTCATCTCCTGTTTTATCTTACTGATGTGGCTGATGATATGAACAACATGCCATGCACATTATCCAAAATAGATACAATGATTTTCTTTGCCCTTCATCTATGCTTGTTATGTTGACATGGTAATCCAGTAGTGTGGTGAAGCTCCCCGCATTATGAACAATGCCAAATTATGCTAGTGATATTTTGAACATACTCTTTATTTTCTAATTTGAAATTGGATAGAATTGACAGAACAGTTATCATCTTTGTTTATACACGTGCAAAACCTGTCATCTCTCTGCTTTGTTTCAGGGTGATATGCCTGATGGCATGCACAAGTCCGCTGAAGGCTGTGAGACAAACCCAACATTTATTGCAGCAAATAAGGCAAAACATCTTGAAGATAGCGAGACAACCCCAAAGTCTTGTCTTGATGCAGTGTTCAAGTTACTTGAGACTAACAGTCAGACAAGCTCACAGAATTCGTTGTCTGAATCAGTTCGACTTCTTCAGTCCCAAGTTCTAGCAGAAAGGCATTCTGCAACTCAACTTCGACTTGAAGTCCTATCTCTAAGAAAGATTGCGGAGAACACCAATGAGAACCTCATCGCTAAACAGCTACACCTAGAAGCTATGACCGACATGCTAGGCCGGTCTCACAGCCTTGCTCAGCAGCTTGCGCAGCAGTTCCCCCCAAGGCCAACCTTTCTTGAACTGTCTTGGAAGTGGTCTCGGTTCAGTATTATTTTGTTACGCTGCAATGGTGCCTAGTTTTTGTAATATGCTTCTTCGTTGCGCTTTATGATCACTGGTGGTGAGCTTTGATGCCCAGTGGATGTAATATACCTTAAATCCTTTATTGTGTAGTGTAGGTTTATTCTTAGTTACTATGCCGTAATTTCTTTATTGTATAGAGTAGGTTTGTTCTTAATTCCTACTAGTTACGCAGCAGCCCGAAATGAACCCCGGCCCATGATTGTGCAAATCAAATCACGGGCTTTTAACAGGCCAAAATTGTCTGGGTCCTTGTTTGGCCCAATCAGATATCGGCTACGAGCAGGCCGGATGCAAACCGGGCCGTAGTTAGGCCCAACTATATGACGGGATTTTAACAGGCCGAAATTAATATAGGGCCGAAATGTTAAACGGGCCCTTAACAGGCCAAAACTAGTATCAGGCCGAATTACTAAGTGGGCCTTTAGCAAGTGCGCCCAAAAGCATAGTGTCCAGTTGACGGGTCGAATCTGATATGGGCCATAATTGAGCCCAAAGCCTCTTAAAGGGCCGGACCTGATTTGGGCCGTAATTTGGCCTAGAACGTGGTAGGCTTTTAACGGGCCGGATCTCATATGGGCCACTATTAGGCCCAGAGCGTGGCAGGCCATTAATGGACCGGATCAAATATGGGCCGGCATTTGGCCCAAAACATGGCAGCCAATTAATGGGCCGGCCTACTAGGGTCCTCAAAATCTTGTGGGCCTACAGCTGGGCCGGCCCATTAATGTCGGTGAAATCTCGTGGGCCTTTAGCTAGGCCGGCCCATTATGACCCGCAAGAATCTTGTGGGCCTTTACCTGGGCCGGCCCATTATGGCACAAAAAAAATCTTGTGGGCCTTTACCTGGGCCGACCCATTATGGCCCGCAAAATCTTGTGGGCCTTTAGCTGGGCCAGCCCATTATGGTCCGCAAAATCTCGTGGACCTTTAGCTGGGCCGGCCCATTATGGTCCGCAAAATCTTGTGGGCCTCTAGTTGGGCCGGCCCATTTAAACTTGTTGGGCCGTGACACGTGTCGATATATCATAGGCGCCTTCTGTCCAGTGAGTGGATGACATCTGTCCCGACGATGAGCCGACACGTGTTTCCTCTAGCCAATGATGATTTTACACGTGGAAGATCCCCATTGGTCGGGGCTGTTAACGGGTTATCGGATCCAAAACCCGACCCGATAGCTTAACGGCGTTCCGTTACGGTGGATGCCACGTGTCGGTCACCCTTGACGAAAGCACTTCTGTGACGCGCGATATATCGTCATGGAAGTGGACACTTCCGTGATGATAATTTTGGTAATGTCATGGAACACTTCTACGACAGCATAGGTATGACTATCTTGATTCTGTCATAAATTTTTCATGGAGGTACATGCATGACAAAAAAAGTGACCTACTATGACAAACACGTATCATCACGGAAGTGTATTTTTCTGTAGTGGAGGTAACCTTAATTCCGTTTTTTGTAATTTTCTTTTATAGACTAAACTAGTGATAAAACAAGAAACTAAAAGACTCGATTGCAAGATCTAAAGATATACCTTCAAGCGCTAACATCCCCGGCAATGGCGCCAGAAAATAGCTTGATGTCTACTACACAACCTTCTTCTTGTAGACGTTGTTGGGCCTCCAAGTGCAGAGGTTTGTAGGAAAGTAGCAAATTTCCCTCAAGTGGATGACCTAAGGTTTATCAATCCGTTGGAGGCGTAGGATGAAGATGGTCTCTCTCAAGCAACCCTGCAACCAAATAACAAAGAGTCTCTTGTGTCCCCAACACACCCAATACAATGGTAAATTGTATAGGTGCACTAGTTCGGCGAAGAGATGGTGATACAAGTGGTATATGGATAGTAGATAAGGGTATTTGTAATCTGAAATTATAAAAACAGCAAGATAACTAATGATAAAAGTGAGCGTAAATGGTATTGCAATGCGTGGAAACAAGGCCTAGGGTTCATACTTTCGCTAGTGCAACTTCCCTCAACAATAATAACATAATTGGATCGCATAACTATCCCTCAACATGCAACAAAGAGTCACTCCAAAGTCACTAATAGCGGAGAACAAACGAAGAGATTATGGTAGGGTACGAAACCACCTCAAAGTTATTCTTTCCAATCAATCCGTTGGGCTATTCCTATAAGTGTCACAAACAGCCCTAGAGTTCGTACTAGAATAACACCTTAAGACACAAATCAACCAAAACCCTAATGTCACCTAGATACTCCAATGTCACCTCAAGTATCCGTGGGTATGATTATACGATATGCGTCACACAATCTTAGATTCATCTATTCAACCAACACAAAGGACCTCAAAGAGTGCCCCAAAGTTTCTACCGGAGAATCACGACGAAAACGTGTGCCAACCCCTATGCATAGGTTCATGGGCGGAACCCGCAAGTTGATCACCAAAACATACATCAAGTGAATCACGTGGTATCCCATTGTCACCACAGATACACACGGCAAGACATACATCAAGTGTTCTCAAATCTTTAAAGACTCAATCCGATAAGATAACTTCAAAGGGGAAACTCAATTCATTACAAGAGAGTAGAGGGGGAGGAGAAACATAAGATCCAGCTATAATAGCAAAACTCGCGATACATCAAGATCGTATCATCTCAAGAACACGAGAGAGAGAGAGAGAGATCTCAAACACATAGCTACTGATACCTACCCTCAGCCCCGAGGGAGAACTACTCCCTCCTCGTCATGGAGAGCACCGGGATGATGAAGATGGCCACCGGAGAAGGATTACCCCTCCAGCAGGGTGCCGGAACGGGTCTAGATTGGCTTTTGGTGGCTACGGAGGCTTATGGCGGCGGAACTCCCGATCTATTGTGTTCCCGGATGTTTTTAGGGTATATGGAGATATATAGGCGGAAGAAGTACGTCAGGGGAGCCACGAGGGGCCCACGAGGGTGGAGGGCGCGCCCAGGGGGGTGGGCGCCCCCCCTACCTCGTGGCCTCCTCGAAGGTTCCCTTACGTGCACTTCAAGTCTTCTGGGCTTCTTTCCTTCCAAAAATGAGTTCCATGAAGTTTCAGGTCAACTAGACTCCGTTTGATTTTCCTTTTCTTCGAAACCCTAAAACAAGGTAAAAACAGAAACTGGCACTGGGCTCTGGGTTAATAGGTTAGTCCCAAAAATGATATAAAAGTGTATAATAAAGCCCATAAACATCCAAAACAGTAGATAATATAGCATGGAGCAATCAAAAATTATAGATACATTGGAGACGTACCAGGGCGCCAGAACAACCTCTCCACCCCACCCTCCTCCATCCGCCACCCCATCCACCGCCGTCCTCCTCCACCATGCCGGAACTGGACCCCGACGCCATCGTCCATTACAAGAGATCGACTTCTCTCATCCACGGCTTCGGACCGGGATCCTTGCATCCCGTCCTCTCGCTTCATCCCCGCCGTCGCCCACCTTGCCGGCACCACTCCTACGACCGTCTCGTCCACCGCACCAGGATATTTCCCCCACCGCCATCGTCTACCCTCCTAGATCTGCTTCCACGCCGTCGATAGCCATCGCTACTGCAGCACCGTCAAATTCTCAGCAGATGCATACACGGCGCCGCACCAGAGGCGGTACTCTTTCGTATCTGCTCAACTTATTTATCGTAGCAAGAAAATAGATCGCCACTGCTTTTCTCTGATTTCTTGTCCATCACTTACTTGTTAGTTGAAAGCCCACATTGGTTGCGAAGTTGCCTTTGTCCAGTTTGCACCTTTAGATCCGCCATGGCACGCTCAACACTATACTCACAATGCTTATGGTTTTCCACTTTTATATTCCACACTACTTAAATGACAGTAGACTAAATTTCAAAATTGGGTCAGTCGATTTTTGAGACCTCACCGAAGTTTGCCGGTGGGAAGGAAGGGGCTCGTCGGAGGGCTGCCCCATTATCTATCTTAGGGTTTTGGGTGGGGACAGTGGTTGTGGGGGGCTGTCGTTGGGCTATGGTGGGGCCTCGCCAGAGGCAAAACTCGAGGGATGGCTGGGGGCGGCGGAAGATCAGAGGTGGTGGGCGGTTCAGGGGAGGGCGAGGGCCGGTGGTTCGGCCGGTGACCCGTGCGGTGGTCTTTAGGGGAAGAATAAGAGGCAAGGAAGAAGAAGGGTTAGGAGACGTAGGATCTTCATCCAACCGCCTGAAATGGTCGACTGACCCAAATGATGAAAGTCGGGCGACTTGCATGTAGACATTCCCATATATTCAGTACTATTATCATAGGTGCTTCGAGACGTACGTGCAAGCAGTGCTCCTCCACCCATAAAGCTAAACAACATGCCACTCATAATTCCAAACTTAGTTGCTCAAATACGAATCTTGATGATGACATGTACTAAAACTGAGAATGTTTAATTGATCAGTTAATGTTCCTACTTTACTTTCAAAAAGCACATGCGCCACATATCGAGGGACAGCAGGGAGTTGCATTCTTTATGCACTCTGGTTCATCATGTGTGGCCAACCAACATTTTATTATCCAAAATCTGCTTGCTCTTCTTGAGCATGCTCCTCTTCTGTTCTTCCTTTCTAAGTACTCTCTTCGTACCTAAGTATAAGTCTTTGTAGAGATTCCTCCATGGACTACATACGGAGCAAAATGAGTGAATCTAAACTCTAAAATGTATCTATATACATCCATATGTGATCCATAGTGGAATCTCTACAAAGATTTGTATTTAGGAACAGAGGGAGTATAATAGTTGTATAGTATGTTCTTTGTAGTGAAGAGGAGCAGGGACATTTGCAGTGTACAGGTATATTCGTTTGCTTGTCATGGATGCTTTCAACTCTTCGTGTTGGTCTTCATATCGATTGTCATGGACACTTTCAACTCTTCGTATTCGATCATATGTGTCGCCTTTGAGAGCTAGACTAATAGTAATAGTATTGCGCCTTCAGTTGTAGGGAGCTGGTATGCGAAGCCTTTCTTGTCGTACCGGCAATACTAGCACATATATTCTAGCAAGTTCCACTGCCCTGATTTTACTCCTGGTGCTTAGAGTTTTCCCATTATATCTACACTACAATCTGTGTAGGTGCTTTGTGTCCTACTAGCAGTTTTCCACCCTTTAAAGCTAAATAACACACCAATCATACGTCCTAAGGTTCTTCAAATACAAATGTGATATGATACTGACATTAGCTAACAGACACACATTTAATTGGTTAGCTAATGCTCTCAATTGAGTTTCCAAATGCATGCGGCCACATATAGAGAGACATCATGGAATTGCATTTCTTTGGGCGCTCTGATTCATCATGGGTGGGCAACCAACATTGTACAGAAAGAAGGGGAATCTCAATAATATGCTTCCCCTTCTATTCTTTAACATGTTCCTCTTCTGTTCTTCTTTAGTAAGCACAGTATGTTCCTTGTCAGGAAGGGGAGCAGGGACATCTGCAGTCGACAGCTCTATTGGGCCGGTTCTGCTAAATGATTTCGCACTTTGAGTTGGTCTGCCATAATACACCGGAAATGGTGGGAGCCGCGCGGTCTTTGATAGACTAAACTAATAGTAACAGTTGTGCGCCTTCAGATGAATAGAGCTGGCATGTAGGTGATCGATAGGCTGCATATTAGTAGCGGTAAAACCTTGTGTTTTCCCGCCAGTTCCGCTTTCCCGATTTATTTATGGTGGTTATGGTGTACCCCTATTATCTACACTACAATTTACCTACTGGCTCTGCGCTCTCATTATCATGGTTTGGCAATAAACTTTCTATATGGTATATTATGAACCTATCATCTGCCAACTATCCTTACATCTGGGGCTCCCAACAAGGAGCCTATTTTTTGTGTAGTTGTGCCAGATTATATTAATCTACTCACCATATTACAGCACACATGGGCTCTCTCATCAGAATCCAGTGGTAGCACACAAGGGTTTATAGGGAGCCTCTATTATATTACAATATCCTCTGCATTACATAGATAATCTCACTACTATTTGTGTTTTCATGCTTTACAGATATTGTACATAATCACAATGAATATAAGAATGCGCACATCAGAAGAATATTCCAGAATAGTTCAATGGGTAACAAACTTGCCATCAAGGGATTGAGGTCCATTGTGGATGTAATGAAACCCACATGCTCCCGGCCTATAGATTCGTATTCAGAATATGAACCTATTGACTATTCTGAGCTCAAGGAGTCAAAGGCATATGGCCTATCCTGTTCACCCAATAAAGTGTATGTTCTAATTTGGCAAGGTTTTATTGGTTGCACATATCTTGTATAAGGTGTCTTGCATTTCTTTTGCTTCGTTGCACCGCCATCTGCTTATTTTACTCATGATATATGTGAAGATGCCATGCCCATCCATTATCAACACCTATTCCATTTGTGGGCATACCATGTTTTTTCATTCAAATGATGTTCTTGTGTTTTAGACATCCAAAAGTAAGAGGGTGATTGCAGAACCTGAAGGAGTACAAGCAAAGTCCTTGAAAAGGTGGTGCTACGGAAGAAATCACATAGCACCCGACATATATTGGCGATAGAACCAGCACCGCAAAACCTAGGATATCGCAACTATGCTGGTCGCTGCTTTGCTCTTGTGAGTACCTATTGTCCTATCGATGTCCTTACATTCATACCTGGTGGATTATGTGACATCATTGTACATTATAGCTTGCTTATCCACTGTTCGCTCCAAATTATCAGATCTATATTAATGCTTAAATTAATGTAGAATAAACCCAATTCTTATGAAGAAATTTAGTTCTGCATTTTCTTGTAAGTATCTGATGTTCTTCATCACTGTACCTATATTTGTCAGCTAGTTCTTCATGTACAATTTGTAGCTTATTTTCCCTTGTCCTCCATTTTTCTACACATCAGATCTACATTTACTCTTGCCAAAATATTGAATAAAACCAATGTTACTGAAGAAGTTTAGCTCCACATTGGTCTTGTCAGTGCCTTCTGCCTGTATGTTGTATTTACATTTGTACTCTGCATCTTAAGTTAAATAATCACCATTTGTTCCTATATTTTCACATCTATATTTACTCTTAACAAAATGTAGAATAAAGGCAATGCTCTTGAAGAAGAGTGTGTAGTAAACTTCTTGAATCCCCCCCCCATCAATATGGACAAGGGCTTTATAGAGTCTGTCTTCACTACTAATGTAAGTTTGTCCTCCTCGAGCATTCAAACTATGAACAATGGTCTGGTGAAGCTGTTCGCTCCTGTACAATGCCATTTCCCACCGTCTTAACTATGAACAATGCATATTGTGTTAATGCTATTTTAAACTGTGTCTCTTTATTTCTGACAAAGAAATGAGATGAATTGATAGCATTGATGCTTATACATGCAAAACCTGTTATCTACCTACTTGTTTCTCTTTCAGGGTGACAACACTGTTGCTAGGAAGAACTGCCACAATGATAGTGAGACGAACCCGTTGTTTGTCCCTCTAACATATATTCCAGATAAGAAGGCAACACATCTTGAGGATAGGGATACAACCACAAAGTCATATCTTGTTGTAGTGTTGAACTTACTCAGTGACACAAGCTCGACGAAGTCGCCGCCTGAATATGTTTGACTTCTTCAGTCTGAAATTCAAGCAGAAAGACATGCTTCCGCTCAAATCCGACTGGAACTCCAATCTCTATGCTAGATTAACCATAAGTAGAAGACATCTATTAATGCCATGTAGCTTAAGTTGGTGGATATAAGCGTCAAAGAAGCGCAGTCTCATCAGGTTGCTAAGCTGCTTGCGCTGCAGCTCCTGGGCCAGGCTAACCTTTCTTGAACTGTGTTGAAGTGATGTCGGTTCTGTCTATTATTGTGTCGGCCTGTTAACTTCCACTAGTGGCGAACTATTAACTTCCACTGGTGGCGACCTACCCAGTTTATGGAATCTGCTGTCTGGTCGCCCTTTATTATTATCACTGGCGGCGAACTTTGACGCCTAGGGGATGTAATATGTTGTAATTTCTTTGTTGTATAGTCTAGGTTTATTCTTCGTCACGATGTTGTAATTTATTTGCTGTTTATGTTGTCGTCGCTCTGAGAAAAGGTCGTAATCTTTAATCGGTGCGTAATGAGCCAATAGGTTGGGTTTTAAGATAATAATTTCTGTACTAAAACTGGTTGGTCGCTAATCGCTAGTACGGGCCGAACCGTGGGCCTACAATCATCTTGGGCCATTAGTTAGGTCTAGTTTTAATCTGGCCCACTATTAGTTTCAGGCCTTTAAAAGGCAGAGTAAACCGCTTGCCTTAATTGGGCCGGAAAATAAATAGGCTTTTAAAAGATTGAAAACTAGATTCAGCCTTAATTGTGGCGAACAAATCACGGGCCGACAGCACATTGTAATATAAATCGGCCCATTATTGGCCCATTCGGGTGACGGGCCATTAACAGGGTGAAATGTTTTTGGGCCTTGGCTGACCCAATTACATGACAGACGGGAAGTAGGCCAGATGTATAACGGGCCTAAATTAGGCCCAACACTCTCAAGGGTCTTTAACGGGCCGATAGGCAGTTTGGGCTAGAATGTATCCACAAAGACTATGCGTCGTTAAGAGACCGAAAGTAACTACGGACCATAATTAGACCTAGGTGCAACTCGGGCCTTTAAATGGGCGAAAGTGAAATCGGGTCGAAAGAGGCCCATATGTAGACAGGGCCGCTGAGAGGCCGAAACTAATATCGGGCCAAACTGTTAAACGGGCCATTAAGAGGCCGAAGAGAAAATCAAGCCGCCAATGGGCCCAATGGCACAGTAGCTGCTAAAAAGGCCATATCTATTATGGGTCGTAATTTGGCCCAAGAAATGAAAGTCAGTTAACGAGCCGGATCAGGTATGGACGGTAATTTGGCCCAAACTATTGCAGGCTGTTAACGGGTCGGGTCTGATATGGGCCGTAAACTAGCCTAGAATATTGTTGTCATTTAACGGCCCGTATCTGATGTGGGCTATAATTTGGTCAATAAAATGTTAGGTTGTTAACAGGCCGGCCCATTAGATCTGACGAAATCTTGTGGGCCTGTTCCTGGGCCAGCTTTTAAACCTATATGGGCCTCTATTGGGTCATCCCACGTGTCAATGTTTCATTGGCGGTTCTTGTCAAATGGACGGTTGACATCTGTCCCAACGTTGAGCCGACACGTGGATCGTCGATGAATGAGAATTTTACACGTGGAAAATCACCATTGGTCAGGGCTGTTAACGGGTTATCAGATCCAAACCGGAACCCGATAGCTTAACAGCGATCTGTTACGGTGGATGCCACGTGTCAGTTACCCTTGATGAAAGCACTTCTATGACACGCGATTTATCGTCATGGAAGTGGACACTTTTGTGATGATAATTTTGCTAATGTCATGGAAAACTTCTACGACAGCACATGTATGACTATCTTGATTTTGTCATAAAATCGTCATGGATGTACATGCATGACAGAAAACGTGACCTACTGTAACAAACACGTATCAACACGGAAGTGTATTTTTTTGTAGTGTCAATCTCAGAACATAGTGGATACTAAGGATCAAACCCTAACAAAACTAACTTGATTACATGATAAATCTCATCCAACCCATCACCGTCCAGCAAGCTTACGATGGAATTACTCACACAAGGCGGTGAGTGCTACTTCTTAAGCTTGCGTTGGTTTTTCCCTTGAAGAGGAAAGGGTGATGCAGCAAAGTAGAGATAACTATTTCCCTCAGTTTGAGAACCAAGGTATCAATCCGGTAGGAGACAACACACAAATCACCGAATACCTCCACAAACAATCAAACAACTTGCACCCAACGCGATAAAGGGGTTTTCAATCCCTTCACGGCTACTTGCAAAAGTGAGATCTAATAGAGATAGATAAACGATAAAGTGAATATTTTTGGTATTTTTGGTTTACAGATCAAAAAGTAAAAGATTGCAAAATAGTAGATCAGAAACTTATATGATGGAAAATAGACCCGGGGCCATAGGTTTCACTAGAGGTTTCTCTCAAGATAGTAAATAATATGGTGGGTAAACAAATTATGCCAAGCAATTGATAGAAAAGCGCAAAGTTATGACGATATCTAAGGCAATGATCATGAATATAGGCATCATGTCCGTGCCAAGTAGACCGAAATGATTCTACATCTACTACTATTACTCCACACATCGACCGCTATCCAGCATGCATCTAGAGTATTAAGTTCATAAAGAACGGAGTAGTGCATTAAGTAAGATGACATGATGTAGAGGAATTAACTCAAGCAATATGATGAAGACCCCATATTTCTATCTTCGATGGCCACAATACAATGCGTGCCTTGCTACCCCTATTGTCACTGGGAAAGGACACCGCAAGATTGAACCCAAAGCCAAGCACTTCTTCCATTGCAAGAAAAACCAATCTAGTTGGCCAAACCAAACGGATAGTTCGAAGAGAATTACAAAGATATCAAATCATGCATATAATAATTCAGAGAAGATTCAAATAATATTCATAGATAAGCTGATCACAAATCCACAATTCATCGGATCTCGGCAAACACAACGCAAAAAAGTATTACATCTAATAGATCTCCAAGAACATCGAGGAGAACATGGTATCGAGAATCAAAGAGAGAGAAGAAGCCATCTAGCTACTAGCTATGGACACGTAGGTCTGTGGTAGACTACTCACGCTTCATCGGAAGGGCAATAGAGTTGATGTAGAAGCCCTCCATGATCGAATGCCCCTCCGGCAGGGTGCCGGAAAAGGTCCCTAGATGGGATCTCACGGGTACAAAAGGTTGCGGCGGTGGAAAAGTGTTTTCGTGGATGCCTCTGGTGGTTTGGGGATATTTGGGAATATATAGGCGAAAGAATTGGGTCACGAGGTGCACAGGGGGCCCACAAGGGTGGGGGTGCCCCCTCCGTCCCTATGGCCACCTCGTGGCTCCTCCGACTTCATCTCCAAGTCTCCTGGTTGTCTTCTGGTCCAAGAAAAATCATTGTGAAGGTTTTATTCCATTTGGACTCTGTTTGGTATTCCTTTTTTGTGAAAATCAAAAACAGGGAAAAACAGGAACTGGCACTGGGCTCTAGGTTAATAGGTTAGTCCCAAAAATAATATAAAATAACATATCAATGCATATAAAACATCCAAAATAGATAATATAATAGCATGGAACAATCAAAAATTATAGATACGTTGGAGACGTATCAAGCATCCCCAAGCTTAATTCCTGCTCGTCCTCGAGTAGGTAAATGACAAAAACAAAATTTTTAATGTGGAATGCTACCTAACATATTTATCCATGTAATTTTCTTTATTGTGGCATGAATGTTCAGATCCATAAGACGAAAAACAAAAAGTTTAATATTGACATAAAAACAATAATACTTCAAGCATACTAACAAGGCAATTATGTCTTCTCAAAATAACATGGCCAAAGAAAGCTTATCCCTACAAAATCATATAGTCTGGCTATGCTCCATCTTCATCACACAAAATATTCAAATCATGCACAACCCCGATGATAAGCCAAGCAATTGTTTCATACTTTTGATTTTCTCAAACCTTTTCAACTTTCACACAATATATGAGCGTGAGCCATGGACATAACACTATAGGTGGAATAGAATATGTTGGTTGTGGAGAAGACAAAAAAGAGGGAGATAGTCTCACATCAACTAGGCGTATCAACGGGCTATGGAGATGTCCATCAACATATATCAATGTGAGTGAGTATGGATTGTCATGCAACGGATGCACTAGAGCTATAAGTTATGAAAGCTCAAAAAGAAAACTAAGTGGGTGTGCATCCAACTTGCTTGCTCATGAAGACCTAGGGCAATTTGAGGAAGCCCATCGTTGGAATATACAAGCCAAGTTCTATAATGAAAAATTCCCACTAGTATATGAAAGTGACAACATAGGAGACTCTCTATCGAGAAGATCATGGTGCTACTTTGAAGCACAAGTGTGGAAAAAGGACAGTAACATTGCCCCTTCTCTCTTGTTCTCTTTTTTTGTTTGGCTTCTTTGGCCTCCTTTTTATATTTTTCCTCACACGGGACAATGTTGTAATAATGAAGGTCATCACACTTTTATTTACTTACAACTCAAGAATTACAAATCGATACTTAGAGCAAAATATGACTCTATATGAATGCCATTGGCGGTGTACCGAGATGTGCAATGACTCAAGAGCGACATGTATAAAAAATGATGAAAGGTGGCTTTGCCACAAATACGATGTCAACTACATGATCATGCAAAGAAATATGACAATGATGGAACGTGTCATAATAAAACGGAACGGTGAAAAATTGCATGGCAATATATCTCGGAATGGCTATGGAAATGCCATAATATGTAGGTATGGTGGCTATTTTGAGGAAGGTGTATGGTACCAGCGAAAGTTGCGCGGTACTAGAGAGGCTAGCAATGGTGGAACGGTGCGAGTGCGTATAATCCATGGACTCAACATTAGTCATAAAGAACTCACATACTTATTGCAAAAATCTATTAGTCATCGAAACAAAGTACTATGCGCATGCTCCTAGGGGGATAGATTGGTAGAAAAGACCATCGCTCGTCCCCAACCGCCACTCATAAGGAAGACAATCAAAAAATATCTCATGCTCCAACTCCGTTACATAACGGTTCACCATACGTGCATGCTACGGGACTCACAAACCTCAACACAAGTATTTCTCAAATTCACAACTACTCACTAGCATGACTCTAATATCACCATCTTCATATCTCAAAACAATCATAAGGAATCAAACTTCTCATAGTATTCAATGCACTTTTATATGATCTTTATTATATCCCTCTTGGATGCCTATCATATTAGGACTAAATCTATAACCAAAGAAAATTACCATGCCGTGCTCTAGAAAGATATAAGTGAAGCACTAGAGCAAAATTGCCTAGCTCAAAAGATATAAGTGAAGCACATAGAGTATTCTAATAAATCACGATTCATGTGTGTCCCTCTCAACAGGTGTGTACATCAAGTATGATTGTGGAAAACTAAAAATCAAAGACTCAAATCATATAAGACGCTCCAAGCAAAACACATATCATGTGGTGAATAAAAATATAGCCTCAAGTAAAGTTACCGATAGACGAAGGCAAAAGAGGGGATGCCATCCAGGGCATCCCCAAGCTTAGGCTCTTGGTTTTCCTTGAATATTATCTTGGGGTGCCTTGGTCATCCCCAAGCTTAGGCTCTTGCCACTCCTTATTCCATAGTCCATCAAATCCTTACCCAAAACTTGAAAACTTCACAACACAAAACTCAACAGAAAATCTCATAAGCTCCGTTAGTATAAGAAAATAAATCACCACATTTGGTACTGTTGTCAGCTCATTCTTTATTTATATTGGTGTAATACCTACTGTATGCCAACTTTTCCATGGTTCATAACCCTGATACTACCCATAGATTCATCCAAATAAGCAAACACCACACAGAAAACAGAATCTGTCAAAAACAGAATGGTCTGTAGTAATCTGTAAATCTCAAATACTTCTGTAACTGAAAAAATTCTTAAAAATTAGAAAAACCTGAGAAATTTGTTTATAAATATTCTGCAAAAAGAATCAATATTTTATCATGCTTCTGTTAAAAACAAGAACTGTTTTCCTGAGCGCAAAAGTTTCTGTTTTCAGCAAGATCAAATCAACTATCACCGTAAGCCATCCCAAAGGTCTTACTTGGCACAAACACTAATTAAAACACAAAACCACATCTAACCAGAGGCTAGATGAATTATTTATTGCAAAACAGAAGCAAAAATCAAAAAACAAAGAATAAAATTGGGTTGCCTCTCAATAAGCGCTATTGTTTAACGCCCTTAGCTAGGCATAAAAACACGAATAGATCTAGGTATTGTCATCTTTGGTTTTTATCTTTTTAATGGAGTTTTGCTCAAATCCAGGAGGTTCTTTGTGTTTCTCCTCATATTTAGAAATCTTTATATCTAAAGCATCCAACCGCTTATTGCAAAGAGTAGTCAACATATTCATGTGGTGGAGGTTTCCACTAACACTTTTGAGGGGTTCAAGAGAATTTGCAAAATTTTTGTTACTTCACATAGTTTCTCAAAAACTTGTGTTCCCTCTTGAGTGTGATGTAATCCCTTTTTTGGGGGTAATATTCCCACTATTCCTTCTATTATCTCATAAGCAATTTTGGGATCAATTTCAATAAAATTCCCTTTAGCAGTGAAATCCAAAAGTTGCCTCTGGGACATGGTTAGCCCAACATAAAAATTACGAAGTAAAATCTTAAAATCCCCCTCTATAGTGCAATTGCGATAGGACTCTATCATCCTATACCAAGCATCCTCTAAATTTTCTCATTATCTTTGTTTGAAATGAAGAACCTCAAAGTCACGAGACAAAGGAGGGGTAAAAGTGCTAGCCATGAGAGCAAGACAAGCGATCTAACGTACAAGCAAACAAAGAAGACGAACGGAAGAGGGGCGAAGAAAAGGCAAATCTTTTCGAAAATCATTTTATAAGTGGGGGAGAGGAAAACAAGAGGATAATGGTGAATAATGTAATGCAAGAGATGAGAGTTTATGATCGGTACTTGGTATGTCTTGACTTGGCGTAGATCTCCCCGGCAACAGCGCCAGAAATTCTCCCTCCTACGTCTTAAGCTTGCATTGGTTTTTCCCTTGAAGAGGAAAGGGTGATGTAGCAAAGTAGAGATAAGTATTTCCCTTAGTTTGAGAACCAAGGTATCAATCTAGTAGGAGACAATGCACAAATCACCGAATACCTGCACAAACAATCAAACAACTTGCACCCAACGCGATAAAGGGGTTGCCAGTCCCTTCACAGTTACTTGCAAAAGTGAGATCCGATAGAGATAGATAAACGATAAAGTAAATATTTTTGATATTTTTGGTTTATAGATTGGAAAGTAAAAGATTGCAAAATAGTAGATCGGAAACTTATATGATGGAAAATAGACTCGGGGGCCATAGGTTTCATTGGAGGCTTCTCTCAAGATAGCAAATAATACGATGGGTGAACAAATTACTGTCGAGCAATTGATAGAAAAGAGCAAAGTTATGACAATGTCTAAGGCAATGATCATGAATATAGGCATCACGTCCGTGTCAAGTAGACCGAAACGATTCTGCATCCACTACTATTACTCCACACGTCGACCGACTCCTGCCTGCATCTAGAGTATTAAGTTCATGAATACCAGAGTAACGCATTAAGTAAGATGACATGATGTAGAGGAATAAACTCAAGCAATATGATGTAAAACCCATCTTTGTATCCTCGATGGCAACAATACAATATGTGTCTTGCTACCCCTATTGTCACTGGGAAAGGACACCACAAGATTGAACCCAAAGCTAAGCACTTCTCCCATTGCAAGAAAAAACAATCTACTTTGCCAAACCAAACCGATAGTTCGAAGAGAATTACAAAGATATCAAATCATGCATAAAAGAATTCAGAGAAGATTCAAATAATATTCATAGATAAGCTGATCATAAATCCATAATTCATCGGATCTCGACAAACACACCGCAAAAGAAGATTACATTGGATAGACCTCCAAGAACATCGAGGAGAACATGGTATTGAGAATCAAAGAGAGAGAAGAAGTCATCTGGCTACTAGCTATCGACCCTTAGGTCTGTGGTAAACTACTCACGCTTCATCGGAAGGGCAATAGAGTTGATGTAGAAGCCCTTCGTGATAGAATCCCCCTCCGGCAGGGTGTTGGAAATGATCCCTGGATCGGATCTCACGAGTACATAAGGTTGCGGCGGTGGAAAAGTGTTTTCGTGGATACTTCTGGTGGTTTGGGAATATTTGGGAATATATAGGCTGAAGAATTAGGTCAGGGGAGTCATGGAGGCCCAGAAGACAGGGGGGCGCGCCCTACCCCTAGGCCCACCCTCCACCCTTGTGGCCGCCTCATGGCTCCTCCGACTTGATCTCCAAGTCTCCTGGGTGTCTTCTAGTCCAAGAAAAATCATCGCGAAGGTTTCATTCCGTTTGGACTCCGTTTGGTATTCCTTTTCTGTGAAACTCTAAAACAAGGAAAAAACAGAAACTGGCACTGGCACTGGGCTCTAGGTTAATAGGTTAGTCCCAAAAATAATATAAAATAGCATGTTAATGCATATAAAACATCCAAAACAGATAATATAATAGCATGGAACAATCAAAAATTATAGACACGTTGGAGATGTATCACTTCTTTTTGGTTTTACTTTCTAATTTATTTAGTTGTAGTATTAAAAGAAAACCCCAAAAAGATTTCTCAATTCTTCTTTTGCTTCTTGGGAGCTTTCCCGTGTAAATAGTTTTTCTCGTATTTGTTTTCCTTCTTTAATTTGCTTTCTTCAAGAAAACTAAAAACTACAAAAATATTTTAGTGTGTTTCTCTGAAATTCTTTTCTTTTATTGAGTCATACCAAGGGGAAGACCATGATGAAAATGTTGAGTGGATCTCATATGCATTATTGTTGATCTAACAAAGAACCCAAATTACCTTGTCTTCTCCTTTTAAATAAAATGCTTGCAGATTCCAGCTTAGTCCACGGCACTCTTGCACTATTATTTTCATAATCATTCGGCCTTGCAAGTGAAAGGCAATAATGACGATATTTGATGAAGTGACTCTGGCAGAGAAAAGCGGGTATGAACTTAACTTGTTTTTGTTTTTGTAAATATGTTTAACTCAGTATCCATGATTCAACATATTATGATCAAACATGTTTGCAATGACAATTAGATATTATAGTTTCTCATGCCATGCTTAAGTAGCTAGGATTGGATAATGATATATCTTAGGTGTCAACGTGCATTAAAATGATTGTGATGTAGTATGATGATATGGTATCCTCCTCTGAATCTTTCAAGTGGATTGACTTGGCACATGTTCACGCATGTAGTTGAATCAAAACCAACATAGCCTCCATGATATATATGTTCATGGTGTTTATATCCTACTCATGCTAGTATTCAATGTCGATTATTCATAATGCATGCTCATGACCATTTTCACTCTCTAGCTGGCCGCTTCTCAATCTATTTGCTAGCCTTCGCCTGTACTAAGCGGAAATACTGCTTGTGCATCAAAATCCTTAAACCAAAGTTATTCCAGATGAGTCCACTATATCTACCTATATGCGGTATTACCCTGCCATTCCAAGTAAATTTGCATGTGCCTCCTCTAAAATTTCAAATGAACATCTGTTTTGTGCTTGGACCGCTCATGGAGCGACAGGGGGCGGTCAGTATCTTCCATGCTAAGCGGGTTATTCTCATGATGAGTGTTTATTCACTCGTCCTTGCACGAGAGGGGCCGGTAATAAGAATGCCCAGTCCCGAAATAAAAAATTGCAAATAATTAAACAAAACTCCCCCAGGATTGTTGTTGGTATGGACGGCGCCCGTGCATTCGGCTAGCCATGGCTTGTGTTTGTTGATGGAGGGGAGTAAACTTTACTTTTATCGCTTGGGAACCGCCGCTAATTTTTTTGCATGGAAGATATTGATAACTCTTTGTCGTAACGTTGACACGAAGGGTGCACCTCCCAAAATTATATTTATCTCTGATTTAAGCTTTGAGCTCCGGCACCTCTGCAAATCACTGCTTCCCTCTGCGAAGGGACTATCTATTTAAGTTTATGTTGAGTCATCACCTTCTCAAACAAGCGCCACACCCGAGAGCACTATTGGCATCCTCATGCATTGTGTTTATTTAATGTTGAATGCATCATGACTGGATCTCTTCTACCATGAATTACAATGTTTAGTCGCTACCTGAACTTTGGAGGTGCTTTGCATTTACGTTTTGCAGTCTCGGAAAGGGCTAGCGAGATACCACTATTGTCATATTATATCATGATTGTTTTGACAAAGTATTGGCATTTGAGATATTTTATTATTGCTAGCTAGTTGATTATGCCATTGATATGAGTTATTATAATTATTAAGAGTTATTGTTGACATGGGTAGTCATGATCTTTGCTGAAAACCTGGGTGCTACTTAAGCATATATATATGTAAATAAGAACACAAGACTTCGTAAAGTTTTTCTTTATCACTTTCAGTTTGTCAACTGAATTGCTTGAGGACAAGCAATGGGTTAAGCTTGGGGGAGTTGATACGTCTCCATCGTATCTACTTTTCGTAACGCTATTTCTCTTGTTTTGGACTCTAATTTGCATGATTTGAATGAAACTAACCCGGACTGACGTTGTTTTCAGCAGAACTACCATGGTGTTATTTTTGTGTAGAAATAAAAGTTCTCTGAATTGGACGAAACTTTTTGGAGAATTATTTTAGAATAAATAAAAAACACTGGAACCAAGACCCACTAGAGGGGGTTCCCTGGCTGCCCACAAGACACCAGGCGCGCCTCCCCCCTCTGGCGCACCCTGGTGGGTGGTGGGGCCCTCGAGGCTCCGCTGACCCTAATCTTGACGCTATAAATCCTATTTTCAGAGAAAAAATGAGGGAGGAAGTTTAATCGTGTTTTACGATATGGAGCCGCCGCTACCTCCTGTTCTTCATCGGGAGGCCAGATCTGGAGCCCGTTCGGGGCTCTGGAGAGGGGAATCTTCGGTTTCGTCATCACCAACCCTCCTTCATCACCAATTCCATGATGCTCCCACCGAGAGTGAGTAATTCCTTCGTAGGCTCGCTAGTCAGTGAGGAGTTGGATAAGATTCATCATGTAATCGAGTTAGTTTGTTAGGGCTTGATCCCTAGTATCCACTATGTTTTGAGATTGATGTTGCTATGACTTTGCTATGCTTAATGCTTGTCACTAGGGCCCGAGTGCCAAAGATCTGAACCGTTTATGTTTTCACCATTATATTTATGTTCTAGATCCGATCTTGCAAGTCATTTGCACCTATTACGTGTTATGATCCGTAAACCCACGGTGACAATAATTGGGATACTTTTCGGTGATGACCATAGTTTGAGGAGTTCATGTATTCACTATGTGTTAATGCTTTGTTCTGGTTCTCTATTAAAAGGAAGCCTTAATATCCCTTAGTTTCCTTATGGACCCCGTTGTCGATGTCAAAACCGGCGGATCTTGGGTAGGGGGTCCCGAACTGTGCGTCTAAGGTCGATGGTAACAGGAGACAGGGGACACAATGTTTACCCAGGTTCGGGCCCTCTCTATGGAAGTAATACCCTACTTCCTGCTTGATTGATCTTGATGAATATGAGTATTACAAGAGTTGATCTACCATGAGATCGTAATGGCTAAACCCTAAAAATCTAGCCTGTCTGACTATGATTATGAGGATATATCTGTCTACGGACCTAGCCCTCCGGTTTATATAGATACCGGAGGGATCTAGGGTTACATTAGGTCGGTTACAGAGAAAGGAATCTTCATATTTAGATGCCAAGCTTGCCTTCCACGCCAAGGAGAGTCCCATCCGGACACGGGTAAAGTCTTCGGTATTTTGTATCTTCACAGCACATCAATCCGGCACATGTCTAATAGGTCGGACGCCCGAGGACCCCTTAGTCCAGGAATCCCTCATTTGCCCCTGAACCAGGCTTCAATGACGAGGTGTCCGGCACGCAGATTGTCTTCGGCATTGCAAGGCGGGTTCTCCTTTCCGAATACTCGAAGATATTCTTCGGAAATAATGAACGTGTCCGGATCTGCAACACAAGTACCATACACAACCACAGGGAATATAATATTGCACGAGTCCAATCCGCTAACAATTTTTTGTAATGTGACATCACGTCTGCTTGGTCATCATTTCGAACCATTTTCCGTCTGTCGTTCCACGTTTCAAGATGCAGTTTTCATTAGCACGTCTTGTCGAAGCAGAGATCGTGTCCCCTTATTGCGGGATTCTCATCAATATGAGCGTGGGTAATATAACCGTGCCGTTTACACAGCCCTTGGGAACAGGCGATTTTTAAGGCTAGTGGGGAGGTGCTTGATATTCACTTCCTTTATAAGGAGATAAGGACTCCCTTTTTTCACCCATGCCTTCTCTCTTTCTCTGCCCTTCCATTCTCGAGCTCCGGTGCCCAAGTCCTCATTATTCCCGCCTCAAGGAAGCACTCGGCCATGTCCGGATCTGGAGGGCAAGGCAAGTGGATGGCCTCCTCCGTTAGGGAGAAGGAGATCACCAGGCTTCGGGAGGCCGGGTATCTAGCGAAAGAAATCGCCCACCGGCTTCCAGCCAAGGGGCAAATCGTCCCCACCCCGAAGCCCAATGAGAGGGTGGTGTTCATCCCTCATTTCATCCACGGGTTAGGGTTTCCTCTCCACCCTTCCGTCCGCGGGTTTATGTTCTATTACGGGCTAGATTTCCATGACCTAGCCCCGAACTCTTTCCTCAACATATCGGCATTCATCGTCGTGTGTGAGGCCTTCCTCCGCATCCAACCCCACTTTGGACTATGGCTCAAAATCTTCAACGTGAACCTGAAGGTGGTGGATGGCCAGCACGCGGAGTGCAGAGGCGCCATGGTGAGCAAGATGCCCAATGTCACATGGCCCAAAGGTTCTTTTGTGGAGACCGTCAAGGAGTGGCAGAAATTGTGGTTTTACATCACAGATCCCCGCGACGCCACCTGGGTAGCGGCTTCCGGATTCAACCCCGGAGCTCCAATGTGGCTCACTTCCTGGATAGAGAAGGGCCCAAATTGGTCTTCCTCAGACGAACTAATAGCACTGCAAACGTGCATCCAAAGCATGGTGGATAAAAACATCAAACTCGTCAACGTAATCCAGGTGATGCTGATTCGCCGGATCCTCCCATGCCAAAGCCGAATCTGCCCTTTATGGGAATTCGATCCGAAGAAGCACCAAAACTTGGAAAGGCTCTTCAGAACCACTCACGAAGATGCCTGGAAGTTGCTCTTTGAAGGCAACGAGACACCGCCAGCCATGGACTCGGACCGCGAGCACGATATCAGCCATCATGCCAATGCAGTAAGTCCTTCACGTCTCAAGGCGCATCCTCTACTTGCTTGTTTCAAGGAGGATATATAAACTTTATTTTTTCAGATATGGACAG
This sequence comes from Triticum urartu, assembly GCF_056163025.1. NCBI lineage: Eukaryota > Viridiplantae > Streptophyta > Magnoliopsida > Poales > Poaceae > Triticum > Triticum urartu. The sequence goes on from NC_141875.1 coordinate 485,981,695, forward strand.
AGAGAGCGGAGCGGATTCAATGTTCGTCTCCGCTGCCCGAGGAACCAGTCATCGCGCTCCTGCGAAGATGCTGGTGTCGGCGCCCTATAAGCCGCCGGAGAAGAAGGCCAAGGGGGTCCGGAGTGGCCCCCGCCGCAAGGGAGCTTCGGACGTATCGTCCGAAGACAAGACTCACTCTTCCGCCGCCGAAGACGATGACGATGAGGAGGAAGAAAGCACCTCTCCCCCTGATGGGGGGGAGGAAGAAGAGGACGGCCTCCACAAATATGGAGGCAGAGGCGCCCAAGAGGGGGAAGGGTCTCCTTGCGGATAACTCTGCATGGGACGTCGACAACAGCCCGAAGCGACGCCCCTGAAACAAGCCTCTAGCCGCGTCATAAGTATTAAAAACCCGCATATGTCCATGCATCCTGATGTAGGGTAGAACCCTAGTGGCCCGATCTTTCACGAAAGGAGTGGATCCCGTGAAGAACACGAAGAACACGAGGGGAATCATGAGGAACACAAGGGGAAATACGAGAGAATCACTAAAACCAACAAGAATGATCACACATGTGCTAGATCCTCGAGAACAAAGGGGAAGATACACGATCCAAAGTCAACAACGGACGACACAAGAGGTAACGGTCTTCTCCATGAGGAGGTCTTGAGGGGGCCGCCCAAGAGGGGGTCTTGATGATCTTCTCCGCAAGGAGGTCTTGAATCCAAGGTGGATCTTCTTCGAAGAGGGGCCGCGGTCTCTCTCAAGGAGTAGATCCAATATGGATGAGCGAAGCTCTATCTCACAAATGAGCTAACACAATGCTAACCCTAAAACGTAGGTGGAGGGGGAGTATATATAGTCTAAGGGGTGAAGGGGTACATGGGCCACGGCCCAGATGCGCTGCACGCAGGCAGGGGGCCGGATGTCCGGGCCTTCCCGAGACGCCAGATGTCCGGGCGCTGGGGCCGGATGTCAGGGCTGGCAGGGTCCAACCTTGTTGCTCTCTGGAATGGCGGGGTCCGGATTTCCGGGCTAGAGGCCGGATGTCCGGGGGCTCGGGACGCGCCGGATGTCCGGGCTAGTCGCCGGATGTCTGGGCCCTGTAGACTTGGCCGCTGGCTCCTTGCTTCTGGTGGCACGTCCAGGGGCCGGATGTCCGGGTTGGGAGCCGGATGTCCGGGGGCTCGGGAACGGCCGGATGTCCGGGGCATGGGAGCTGTTCTCTGTCTTCTTCCGTCGTCGCTTCCATGCTTCCCTCGCGGATGGTGTAGTTGTTCCTTGGCGCTTGCACTCCTCCTCGTCATCCGTAGTGTTCCGACAATACCTATGCATGCACACGAGAGGGGTGTCAAGTAGTATACCATCCTCGAAGGGGTCAAGTGAGCACGTGTAAAGGAGATGATTCACCTTTATGTATGTGAAGTAGATGTCGCACGTGTCACTTGCCAAACGGACTCTTGACATGGTGATGTCCATAGGATGCTCCGCATCATCTCCCCTCCCTTGGGAAAGATCTGACCTCGGATCAAAATCCAAATCACCATGGGAAAGAGATGGCATCGCCATGTAGGAGTGGTCGATCACCAAGTTCTCGTCATCTTGAAGCTCGAAATGGGCACTCTCCAATGTCGCACCATCTTGGGATTCCTTCAAAAGTAGCAAAGACAACAAACACTTGGAAAAACAAATGTGGTTAGCGTTAGTGCAAAACCAAGCATCCAAGAGGTGATTCACCAAACAAGTGTCGTCATCATGCAAAGCATATGGTGTGACAAAGCATTGTGACATGAGATTAAAGCATATCAATCGAGCACAAGCAAAGAAATCATGGGGACAATCATGTGAATGTGAGGTAGTGATGCACATATGTGTGACAAGAGAAGAAGCATCTACCTCAAGTTCATAGCAAGCATGGGCAAATTGCTCAATGAAAGGTCTATGGTAGGCATAAGAAGCATTCACAACACCAAAAAAAAATGAAGTGTCTAAACACATGGGTCAAGTGCAAGACAATCCAAGCATAATGTGCATTGGGTGTAGTGAATATCGTGTGGCACTCAACACAATGGAAATAGCAATTGTTCATCATGTGTGAGGCAATCAGGGCAAGCATGTAGTAATCAATGGGACATGGCATATGTGAAGTGATGACATTGTTGCAACCAAACATGTGATAGGAGCAAGTAATGCAAGAATTGGATGCAACACACAAGGCATATATATCATGATGCATGGAATTGTGAAAATGACAAGTGGAAGCAAGATCTCTAACATGTGCGCAAGCAAGGGGTCCAAGATGACAAATAAGTCGCATGGTGCAAGCAACACAAGTAGTATGATCCACAATATGCATGCTCATGGTTTGGGGGTTCGCAAAAGAGAAGGATATCACCTTGAAAGCATGTTCTTGTGCGTCCTTCACAATGCCGAAGTACAAGCAAGTGCAATGTAGAATTGTCGTGGTAGAAGGTGGTTCGCTCTCAAGAGCTCGGATTGTCAACTCACGTGACGTGGAAGTTGACACGAAGTCCAAGTATCCTACACATGCACACAACAAAAGAAAGAACGTATGCGCATGGTAGATAAACACATCATCCATCATGATGGTTCTCTTCTCTCTCACATAACCATTAGAAGCACAAGTGCGTGAAGAATATGATGCAACAATGGCAATATTCATGGCACTAGGTATATGGTGCAAAGAGGTAAGACAAGCATGCTTCATAAGGAATATGTCAAAATCTCCAAATATATGTGAGAATGCTATGGGGGCAGACTCATTATCAAGACTAAAGGCATAATTGCACTCAATACATGGCAAATCATCTAGCATGAGAGAGGCAACATATGGAGAGATATGACAAGAAGCAATAACAATCATGTTGTGCAAACTAGTGGAGCGAAGATGCAACACACTATAGGAAATCATGGCAATGATGTCATGTGAGTAAATAATAAGCATAGGCAATGCACATGACATATCGCAAGCACGAACACAAAGCAAGATCATAGTATCATAGGCATGGGGCACAAAGCAAACATGGCAATAACAAGCAATGTCTCCACCAAGCTTGCAAATACACATACAAGTATGAGAATCAATCATCATGTGTAATGCAAAGCATGGGTCACGAATGCATGGCAAAGGCATAGTAATGAGCATATCATGCAAAGTGAGCATGGCAAGATGGGCATATAATATGTAATGGACAATAACCCATAGCCAAGTGAGGGTCATGTAGAAGGAATGCGCGAAGACTTCGCGTGAAGAGAGCGGTGGGAAAGTCAATCCATGGGATTCCAAGTCATCATTGCTCTCTAGAGCTCGTTTTGTCAACTCGTGGGATTGCGAGGTTGACAAGAATTCGTGGGTACCTACACAAAAGAGACACAAACGAAAGAGATTGTGTGTGTGGTAAATGTACACATCATCCATCATGATGTGTATGTGCACGTGAGAGTTAGCACAAGATAAGCATCGCTCAAAGAAATTTGATGCATGGTATAAGAACATGTCATCCATCATGAAAGAATAGTTATTGTGTATGACACGATGGGGATGCAAATTGAGCATACAAGTATAAGGATCATGCAATGGATGGGAGTGATCAAAATCTCCTAAAATGTATGAGGAAACTATGGGGGTCTCCTCATGAGCAATATTGGAAAGATCATATGGAGAAAATTGACAACATCCAAAACAATGCATATCCGAAGCTAGGTGTTCATGGCCTGGCATATGAGATAAATGATGCAATGGGAGCATATCAATATCATCACAAGAAAAACTGATGCCAATAACCATGGGCTTGTCATCTATGCCATAAGTGCAAATTGGGTTAATCTTAATGGCATATGCATAGTCACTATGAAGAGATTGCAAATATGACATGTGGTCGATCTCATGCATAGCATATGACAAGTCAAGCGGATTGGCAAACATGATGTGACCGAGAGAATTGTCACAAGAAATCCTATGTAACATGGCATCACAACTAAGAGACTCCACATGGCAATCATCATAGTCATCATAAATGGGTAAATCATCGCATGGGGAAATCATACTAGCATGAAGCATGTCAATAGGGGGATCAACATCATGAAAGCAATCAATGTCAATAATGTCTACTAGTGGGACTAGAGCATCACCGTCACCTATGTTACCGTTTTCATTCCACTCAAGTGGTGTAGGTGAGGTGGGAAAGACCAAATGGTGGTCATCTTCATCTTGATGGAACCATGTGGCGGGTGCATCATATTCCACCATGGCCATCGTCTTGTCCAAGGGGAGGACGAAGTCATCACGAATCGGCGCATCATCATATAAGGTACCTAGCACCAAATGAGAAGGCACAATAGAGGTAGAGGTCAAGTCGTTAGTGTTGAAAGTGGCCTCACATGACCTATCAACTATCTCACTCTCTCTATGTGGTGGTTCACTCACTCCCTCAAAATAGGTGCACTCAAACTCACATACGGTGGAGTCACTCATCTCACTCAAGTGGTGGGGGTTGTGGCTCTCCTCACATGGGAATTGTGGCAACACATATATGTGGCTAGTGGTGAAGTCACTCTCGCTCTCAATATGGTGGCACAAGTCACTCAAGTCATCATACGTCGCCGTGTTCGAAGGGAAAATACCATGCTCAACCATCTCGTTGTTGTCGCCGTGGATGAAGGCCGAAGATGGCACATCATCACTCTCACCTCCTAAGATGGAAGCATCCTCCGTGCTCGTCACCATGTCGCATGCCTCCCAAGCATGTTCCTTGATTGGCTCCATAGTCGTAGTCGTCGCCGCACCGTCTTGAAAAAGAGTCATGGAGGACTCGGCATCATCAATGCCACAAAGAGGGATGGCAGTGAAGTCGAACTTGGGAGCATCGTCTTGGAGTTCGTAGGGCTTGGACATCTTGGTGGTACTATCCTCATGCTCGTTCTCATGGAGCTTGATCATTGTGAAGTGAGCTTGGGGTGGAGAAGCTTTGGCCTTCATGAGTTCTTATTCTGCCTTGAGAGCACCAATGTAGTTGCCGTCGAGGGACTTGTAGTTCTCGAGGAAGATCGTCTTAGAGATGTCGTTGTGCAATCCCATCATGAAGTGGAACTTCATCGAAATGGGGTCGTCCACGCCGGCTCGTCGCAAGGCAATCTTCATCTCCTTGAAGTACTCGTCGATGGACTTGGATCCTTGGATGGTGTTCTCCAATTGGCGTTGAAGTTGTTCCGTGTAGGTTGGAGGCACAAACTCCCGCCGCAAATCTCTCTTTGTCTTGGGCAAACTCATGTCGTAGGTCTCCGAAGGTGCGTGAAGCTACCATGTGGACACGTAGTCGTGGAAGTTCCTTGTGGCGCACTTCACTTGATCTTCGAGAGGAACTTGATGTAGCTTGAAGTAGTCGTCCATCAAACGCTCCCACTCGAGATACTCCTCGGGTTCTAGAGTCCCATAGAAAGGAATCTCATGGTCGATGTCGAGGTCGTAGTAGCTCATGGAAGTCATGGACTTGAGCTTGGGGAGCTTCTCTTGAGCGTAGTCTTGAGGTGCTTGTTGGCGAAGATGCCTTGAAGCCACTTGGCGAAGATGCCAAGGGAGATGGTGAAGTCGTTGAGCGATTGTTGGTGTTGAGCTCTTGACCTTCACGTTCATGGTGGTGATGGTGTCAATGCCGATGTGACCTTGCCGGAGATGGTAGCTCGGAGGCATGTGCTCTTGAGCGTCTTCTCGAAGATGAGGAAGACCGCTTGTAGGACTTGATGAGGGCTTTGATCTCCTCCATTTGAGCTTGCATCTTGGCGTCGGTGGAGTTGTTCGCGGCATCGAACTCGTTGTTGTTGTTGCAGACCGAAGATGAAATGCCTTGCCTATCCATCACTCCAAGAGAAAAATGTGAGTGGTAGAAAGAGAAGAACGAATACCATATGTACCTTAACCGAAGTTGAAAGTGGATCAATGATCACTCCAATGTGGACAAGGAAATAGCACAATTGGTACCAATTTTTGTTGGTTTCTCACACCTACACAAATAAGGCTTATGGTGGAGCTCGGTGAGGATAGTGGCACAAAAAATTTAATGCAAAATGTTAGCAAGAGTCAATAATCTTGAAAGAGATTCACAAATTCGCAAGTGAAACAAGTAGACCAATAGCAATATGTGGCACACAAAAACACACACACACGGATAGATAAATGGGGTCGTGCAACCAAGGATGAGCTCAAAATGTGGAATCCACGGAAAACGCTCGTGTTGCACAACTCAAGAGAGACGCTAGCATGATTGCTCTATAGGCGGATATGACACTTGTGCACAACCTAGAAGATGCAAAATAGATAAACTTTCTATCCCAAGTATGCTATGTGTATGATGTTCCGATGGTATGATCCAAGATGATCGGATATGACAATGTGGTATGATGCTATGGCTATTGCTTACAAGCTCTTTGCTCTCCTTTTCTTTTGCTTAAAATCTTATTCTCTATTTTTTTGTATGGCCACTTTGCGAAATGCACAACCCAAGATAGCTATTGTGTATATGCAGGAACAAACTTGAGGCACAAGGGATGATATGATACCGATATGATATGGTATGTATGCAATGTATGGTGTAGATCACTAATGTGCACAAGTAACGTTGTCGGCAATACTCAAATGGCTAGTCTCGATAGGTAATTGACGCAAAATGGGCTAGGGGTTATCAATGCAATTGCAAGGGAATATACAATGGAGGGATACCACAATACCGAGATGATATGGAGGTCACCGTCCTTGGCGATGATGAGTGGCGGTGATCTTGATGGAGATACCAAGTGATAGAGACTCGTCCCTAAGTAGCCGAAACACCTTAGGAAACGAAAAAACCGCAAACTCAAAATCTCAAATGTCAAATGGTGGTATCGGGATGTGATGGTGGTTGCGGAAGCTCAATGGGTTTTGCGAGTAGGCAATGCGGAAGTGGAGGGTAAGGTGGTGTACTATACACGGTGTCGGAGTTGAAAGCACGGTCCCTAAGTAGCCGAAACACCTTAGGAGACACAACTCACAACACAAACAAACTTGGGTTAAGTTGGGGTGGTGGAAGTGTATGGTGGGCAAGCCTATGCGGAAGTTATGGTGGTGGTGGTGGTTGATGAAGAAGCAATCGTCCCTAAGTAGACTAAACACCTTAGGAGACTCGAATCACTACTCAAGCAACCACAAATTCTATAAGGAACAAAATTGGTTAGATTGCGTAAGTCGGAGGTGGTTATGCGGAGGTTGTGGTGGAAGCCCTAGGAAAAGATGCCAAAGTTCCAAAAATTTGATGGAGTCAAATGGTGATGGTAGTATTTTTGTGGGAAGGGGGATGTCAAGAGCTTTTCAACGAGCTAAAGAACGTCAAAAACGGACTCCGAATGAATTAGTTATGGACAAAACAGTGAAACGGGGAAGCTGAAATGTACAGGGGCCTGACATCCGGGGGTGGGGGGCGGATATCTGGGGGCTGATGTACAGAACCGTGCGGGTTTTATGCTCCAGGAGCCGGATGTCCGGCTTGGGGCCCGGATGTCTGGCCCGATGGCCCGGATGTCCGGCACGACGATTCTAGATCTCGTTTGGGACATCAAAACTCGATTTGGGGCGGAAATAGATGATTTTGGGGGCAAAATTGATGGGATTTCGTGGATGGAAAGTGGGGAAACTTGGGGATATGCTAGATCCACTCGAAACCAAGCAAATCCATGGATCAAAATCAACAAAACTTCGTCAAACCAACAAATCACAAAAAAAATTGGGGGCTACTTTTGGTGGGGATTTTCGAATTTAGGACGAAATCAACAAAATTAAGCTAGCAACACAACGGGGAGGCTCCGAAATCGTGATCAACGTGGCTCTAGATACCAAGATGATGGTATCAAGAGATAAGCTGGCTCTGATCCAAGATGATGTAGGGTATAACCCTAGTGGCCCGATCTTTCATGAAAGGAGCGGATCCCACGAAGAACACGAAGAACACGAGGGGAATCACGAGGAGAAACACGAGGGGAAATACGAGAGAATCACTAAAACCAACAAGAATGATCACACATGTGCTAGATCCTTGAGAACAAAGGGGAAGATACACGATCCAAAGTCAACAACGGACGATACAAGAGGTAACGGTCTTCTCCGTGAGGAGGTCTTGAGGGGGGTGCCCAAGAGGGGGTCTTGATGATCTTCTCCGCAAGGAGGTCTTGAATCCAAGGTGGATCTTCTCCGAAGAGGGGCCGTGGTCTCTCTCAAGGAGTAGATCCGATATGGATGAGCGAAGCTCTATCTCACAAATGAGCTAACACAACGCTAACCCTAAAACGTAGGTGGAGGGGGAGTATATATAGTCTAAGGGGCAAAGGGGTACATGGGCCACGGCCCAGATGCGCTGCATGCAGGCAGGGGGGCCGGATGTCCGGGCCTTCCCGAGACGCCGGATGTCCGGGCGCTGGGGCCGGATGTCCGGGCTGGCAGGGTCCAACCTTGTTGCTCTCTAGAATGGCGGGGTCCGGATCTACGGGCTGGAGGCCGGATGTCCGGGGGCTCGGGACGCACCGGATGTCCGGGCTGGTTGCCGGATGTCCGGGCCCTATAGACTTGGTCGCTAGCTCCTTGCTTCTGGTGGCACGTCCAGGGGCCGGATGTCCGGGCTGGGAGCCGGATGTCCGGGGCCTCGGGAACGGCCGGATGTCCGGGCTGGCAAGGCCGGATGTCCGGGGCCTGGGAGCTGTTCTCCGTCTTCTTCCGTCGTCGCTTCCATGCTTCCCTCGCGGATGGTGTAGTTGTTCCTTGGCGCTTGCACTCCTCCTCGTCATCCGTAGTGTTCCGACAATACCTATGCATGCACACGAGAGGGGTGTCAAGTAGTATACCATCCTCGAAGGGGTCAAGTGAGCACGTGTAAAGGAGATGATTCACCTTTATGTATGTGAAGTAGATGTCGCACGTGTCACTTGCCAAACTGACTCTTGACATGGTGATGTCCATAGGATGCTCCACATCACATCCGGACTCTCTTGCTTCATGGTATTAATATGTTTAAATGATGCCATTGCAGTCCGGCCCACGACAGCTCCCGGCGATCCTCATCAAGAGGTTCGTTAGATTCGAAGGCGATGGCCAGCAAGTCATCGCCGGCCGCTCACTCTCCCCCGGCCAAGGGCGACGACGAGGTGTTGTCCCAAAGGACCTTCCTAGGCCAGGGAGAGGTTCAGGAGGCCGCCAGGGTGACGCCAGAGGGCGGAACCTCGGCTGCCGGACACATGGGGGAGCAGACCCCCATGGCGACTAGGGATGGGGGCCTTGCTCAACTCGGCCCCCAGCTGAATACAAGTCTGGAGACCTATACGGCTCCGGAATCCGGCGACCAACCTCCTCCAAAAGAAGGGGGTGTGCCTATTCCGCCGGTGACCTCTGTCCAACCAGAGGCACCGGATAATCTGTTGGAAGCACTACGAGGTCCTTCCACTGTGGATGAACACCGTATCCTTATGGGTACGGTGATTGAGAGGGTTCAGTCCGTCAAAAGCGGACTGGCCGAAGCCTGCGGCAACCTGCTGACATGCTTTGAGGTAAGCGACGCAAAAATAAAAAGTCCTAATATAGACAGTAGCCCCTGAGACACTGTCTGGTGTTCGGAAAGAAGAGCCGGACAGAGGATCAATTTATTTTCGCTGGAAACTAACTAAATATGTCTTATATGAATAAGAAGGCGTCGTTGCTGGTCACGACCTCACACACTGCCGAAGTCTCTGGACTAAAGTAGAGACTAGAGCGGGCCGAGGAGGAGCTTGTGAAGGAAAATGCCCTAGAGGCAATAATAAAGTTATTATTTATTTCCTTATATCATGATAAATGTTTATTATTCATGCTAGAATTGTATTAACAGGAAACATAATACATGTGTGAATACATAGACAAACAGAGTGTCACTAGTATGCCTCTACTTGACTAGCTCGTTAATCGAAGATGGTTATGTTTCCTAACCATAAACAAAAGAGTTGTTATTTGATTAACGGGATCACATCATTAGGAGAATGATGTGATTGACATGACCCATTCCATTAGCTTAGCACCCGATCATTTAGTATGTTGCTATTGCTTTCTTCATGACTTATACATGTTCCTATGACTATGTGATTATGCAACTCCCGTTTGCCGGAGGAACACTTTGTGTGCTACCAAACGTCACAACGTAACTGGGTGATTATAAAGGAGCTCTACAGGTGTCTCCAAAGGTACATGTTGGGTTGGCATATTTCGAGATTAGGATTTGTCACTCCGATTGTCGGAGAGGTATCTCTGGGCCCTCCCGGTAATGCACATCACATAAGCCTTGCAAGCATTGCAACTAATGAGTTAGTTGTGAGATGATGTATTACGTAACGAGTAAAGAGACTTGCCGGTAGAGAGATTGAACTAGGTATTAAGATACCGACGATCGAATCTCGGGCAAGTAACATACCGATGACAAAGGGAACAACGTATGTTGTTATGCGGTCTGACCAATAAAGATCTTCGTAGAATATGTAGGAGCCAATATGGGCATCTAGTTCCCGCTATTGGTTATTGACCGGAGACGTGTCTCGGTCATGTCTACATTGTTCTCGAACCCGTAGGGTCCGCACGCTTAAGGTTACGATGACAGTTATATTATGAGTTTATGCATTTTGATGTACCGAAGGTTGTCCGGAGTCCCGGATGTGATCACGGACATGACGAGGAGTCTCGAAATGGTCGAGACATAAATATTGATATATTGGAAGCCTATGTTTGGATATCGGAAGTGTTCCGGGTGAAATCGGGATTTTACCGGAGTACCGGGAGGTTACCGGAACCCCCCGGGAGCTATATGGGCCTTAATGGGCCATAGTGGAAGAAGAGGAGAGGCAGCCGGGGCTTGGGCCGCGCGCCCCTCCCCCCTAGTCCGAATAGGACAAGGAGAGAGGGGGTCGGCGCCCTCCTCCTTCTCTCTCTCTCTTTTCCACCTCATGAATCCTATTCCAACTAGGATTGGGGGAGAAGTCCTATTCCCGGAGGGAGTAGGACTCCTCCTGGCGCGCCATATGTGGCCGGCCGGCCTCCCCCTCTTGGTCCTTTATATACGGAGGCAGGGGCACCCCAGAGAAACACAAGTTGATACACGTGATCTATTCCTTAGCCGTGTGCGGCGCCCCCAGCCACCATAGTCCTCGATAATATTGTAGCGGTGCTTAGGTGAAGCCCTGCAGCAGTAGTACGTCAAGATCGTCACCACGCCGTCGTGCTGACGGAACTCTTCCCCGACACTTTGCTGGATCGGAGTCCGGGGATCGTCATCGAGCTAAACGTGTGCTAGAACTCGGAGGTGTCGTAGTTTCGATGCTTGATCGGTCGGATCGTGAAGACGTACGACTACATCAACCAAACGCTTCCATTGTCGATCTACTAGGTATGTAGATCATGCTCCCCCTCTCGTTGCTATGCATCACATGATCTTGCGTGTGCGTAGGAAATTTTTTGAAATTACTACGAAACCCAACAGCTCGGCCAAGTGAGGAAGCAGCTAGAAGACAAGCAAGGTATGTAATGACTTGATGTATATTCGGAAAGAATAAATGAAGCGTATTGACCGTAGTGCCATGATATGTGTAGGAGCGGCGACCGAGGTCAAGGTTCTTAAACAGGCCCTGGCCGAGGCCGAGGAGAGAGCTGCCAAGAAAAAAGCCGCCCGTGAGAAGCACGAGGCCAGGCTTGATGAGGTCCAGCAAGAGCTCCAGGATGCCGTGAGGAAGTGTGAATCCATGGAGCGCGACGTTTCGGCTCGAGAGACCGAACTCGCCAAGGCTCGCCAAAGCGCAGAAGAGGCCTGGGTTGAGGCCCAGGGCGCCCTCCAGGAGATCCAAGAGGCCAAGAAAGTCGCGGCGGGTAAGGCGTTTAGTATGCAAAGCAAATATGTGAAGAAGAAGTATCTCTTACTATCAGGTTCGGAGTTCTCTAGGGGCGTTTGCAGATCTGCCACGCAGTGTGTCTGATGCTGCGGAGTTCTTCCGAGCCGAAGAAGGGAGCTATACCGAGAAGCTGTTCTGGTCGCAATATCTTGCGCCAGAACATCCATTGCCCTTTAGCGATCAGCTAAAACAGCTGGTCGAGGTGCATAGGGTGGCCGAACTGGCTATGAAGGATTTGATAATCCGGCTGTGGCCTGCCGAAGCTATGCCCGGTAGCTACTTCGGGCTCGTGAAGCGGCTGGTGAGTGCCTGTCCTCGGCTGGATGTCGTCAGGCGGTCGGTCTGCATCAAGGGCGCGTGCATGGCCTTCGCCCGCGTCAAGGTGTGGTGGGTGAAGATGAACGTCGTCAAGCTTACGACCGGGGAACCGCCAGAGGGCAAGGAGCACCACATGCCCGAGCAGTATTTTGAAGATGTCCTGGAGGGGTCTCATATTGTGGCGATGCAATGTGCGCAAGATATTATTTTTGAATGAATACATTCATGTTGTCTCTGCCTTGTATGATGAAACAAAGTCGTTATGTAATATAATGTTTGTTATTTAAAAAAAATCACCTCATGTGCGGCCGTGTTGTGTGAAATCTGAGAGTTGGCCAGTCGTCGGCTTCTGGCCCCACGTAGGTAGTACGGGGGTGTTCGGGATGTAATCTAAACACTCTTGATCCAATTGTTTGGTCCTTGAAGGGGGTGTTTAGCGTGACGAACCAGGCAATCGGACTATGCGGCTTTAGCACCCTCACTTAGCCATAGGAGTTTGACAATAAAAATATAGGCGCAGCCCCTAGTATCCGAACTAAGATGCTGTAAACACCTGATCGGGTAAGTACCGATCCCTCGCGTAATGCGGAAAAAAATCTATAAGGATTTGAGACCTCCGAAGAGCAGACCGGCTCTCGCCGCATCATGACAGTCAATTTTCGGCTTTCTCTACTGAGGTGCTCATCCGGGTAAACTAGGGCACAATCGCAGTAGTTCCTTTACTACCCTAGCCGATATAGCGGAACGTAAGGTAGCAAGCACAGGAGCGGGCAACCCAACTATTGACCAAAGACATGATTCAGAGCCAATGCATATAGTACTAAATTCGGGGTGCCGAACTATACAGTAAAAAGTGTTCGGACTTTGTTGCCGTGTTGTGGGGCGCTTATGAAGCCCCTGGCAAACTGAAATGTACCAAAGTGTACGAGTGCTATTTGATAAATTTATCAAAAAAGAAAAAGAAGAAAAGGTAGTAAGCTAGAGCCGTAAAATTTGGGCCGCAAATTGTTTCCATTATAATTTCATTGGTGCATTAAAGCGCATTTTGAAGGAAATATGCCCTAGAGGCAATAATGAAGTTATTATTTATTTCCTTATATCATGATAAATGTTTATTTTCATGCTAGAATTGTATTAACCGGAAACATGATACATGTGTGAATACATAGACAAACAGAGTGTCACTAGTATGCCTCTACTTGACTAGCTCGTTAATCAAAGATGGTTATGTTTCCTAGACATAGACAAAGAGTTGTCATTTGATTAACGGGATCACATCATTAGGAGAATGATGTGATTGACTTGACCCGTTCCGTTAGCTTAGCACTTGATTGTTTAGTTTGTTGCTATTGATTTCTTCATGACTTATACGTGTTCCTATGACTATGAGATTATGCGACTCCCGTTTACCGGAGGAACACTTTGTGTGCTACCAAACGTCACAACGTAACTGGGTGATTATAAAGGTGCTCTACAAGTGTCTCTGAAGGTACTTGTTGGGTTGGCGTATTTCGAGATTAGGATTTGTCACTCCGATTGTCGGAGAGGAATCTCTGGGCCCACTCGGTAATGCACATCACTTAAGCCTTGCAAGCATTGCAACTAATGATTTAGTTGCGGGATGATGTATTACGGAATGATTAAAGAGACTTGCCGGTAACAAGATTGAACTAGGTATTGAGATACCGATGATCGAATCTCGGGCAAGTAACATACCGATGACAAAGGGAACAACGTATGTTGTTATGCGGTTTGACCGATAAAGATCTTCGTAGAATATGTAGGAGCCAATATGAGCATCCAAGTTCCGCTATTGGTTATTGACCGGAGACGTGTCATGTCTACATAGTTCTCAAACCCGTAGGGTCCGCACACTTAAAGTTTGATGACAGTTATATTATGAGTTTATATGTTTTGATGTACCGAAGGTAGTTTGGAGTCCCGGATGTGATCACAGACATGACGAGGAGTCTCGAAATGGTCGAGATGTAAAGATTGATATATTGGACGACTATGTTTGGACACCGGAAAGCTTCCGGAAGGTTTCAGACATTTATCGGAGTACCGGGGGTTACCGGAACCCCCCTCCCCCGGGAACTAATGGGCCTTGTTGGGCCCTAGTGGAGAGAGAGAGGGGCCGGCCAGGGCAAGAGGCACGCCCCCTCCCTTGAGTCCGAATAGGACAAGGAAGGGGGGCGGCACCCCCCTTGCCTTTCCCCTCTCCCACTCCTTCCTCCCCCTCCTTCTTGGACTAGGAAAGGGAGGGGCAAAACCTACTTGGAGTAGGTTTCCCCCCTCCTAGGGTGCGCCACGCCCTTGGTTGGCCCTCTCCTCCTCCCCCCTTTATATATGGAGGAGGGGGCACCCCATAGACACACCAATTGATCTCTTGATCTCTTAGCCATGTGCGGTGCCCCCCTCCACCATAATCCACCTCGATCATATCTTAGTGGTGCTTAGGCGAAGCCCTGCGTCGGTAGAACATCATCATCGTCACCACGCCGTCATGCTGACGAAACTCGCCCTCAACACTCGGCTGGATCGGAGTTCGAGGGACGTCATCGAGTTGAACGTCTGAAGAACTCTGAGGTGCCGTGCGTTCGGTGCTTGATCGGTCGGATCATGAAGACGTACGACTACATCAACCGCGTTGTGCTAACGCTTCCGCTTTCGGTCTACGAGGGTACGTGGACACACTCTCCCCTCTCGTTGCTATACATCACCATGATCTTGCGTGTGCGTAGGATTTTTTTGAAACTACTACGTTCCCCAATAGTGGCATCCGAGCCAGGTTTTATGCGTAGATGTCATATGCATGAGTAGAAAACAAGTGAGTTGTGGGTGATACAAGTCATATTACTTACCAGCATGTCATACTTTGGTTCGGCGGTATTGTTGGATGAAGCGGCCCGGACCGACATTACGCGTACGCTTACGCGAGACTGGTTCTACCGACGTGCTTTGCACATAGGTGGCTGGCGGGTGTCAGTTTCTCCAACTTTGGTTGAACCAAGTGTGGCTACGCCCGGTCCTTGAGAAGGTTAAAACAGCACTAACTTGACAAACTATCATTGTGGTTTTGATGCGTAGGTAAGAACGGTTCTTGCTCAGCCCATAGCAGCCACGTAAAACTTGCAACAACAAAGTAGAGGACGTCTAACTTGTTTTTGCAGGGCATGTTGTGATGTGATATGGTCAAGGCATGATGCTAAATTTTATTGTATGAGATGATCATGTTTTGTAACCGAGTTATCGGCAACTGGCAGGAGCCATATGGTTGTCGCTTTATTGTATGCAATGCAAATGCCTTGTGATGCTTTACTTTATCACTAAGCGGTAGCGATAGTCGTAGAAGCATAAGTTGGCGAGACGACAACGATGCTACAATGGAGATCAAGGTGTCGTGCCGGTGACGATGGTGATCATGACGGTGCTTCGGAGATGGAGATCACAAGCACAAGAAGATGATGGCCATATCATATCACTTATATTGATTACATGTGATGTTTATCTTTTATGCATCTTATCTTGCTTTGATTGACGGTAGCATTATAAGATGATCTCTCACTAAATTATCAAGATATAAGTGTTCTCCCTGAGTATGCACTGTTGTGAAAGTTCTTCGTGCTGAGACACCATGTGATGATCGGGTGTGATAGGCTCTACATTCAAATACAACAGGTGCAAAACAGTTGCACACGCGGAATACTCATGTTAAACTTGACGAGCCTAGCATATAACAGATATGGCCTCGGAGCACTGAGACCGAAAGGTCGAGCGTGAATCATATAGTAGATATGATCAACATAGTAATGTTCACCATTGAAACTATTCCATCTCACGTGATGATCGGACATGGTTTAGTTGATTTGGATCACGTGATCACTTAGAGGATTAGAGGGATGTCTATCTAAGTGGGAGTTCTTAAGTAATATGATTAATTGCACTTAAATTTATCATGAACTTAGTACCTGATAGTTTCTTGATTGTCTATGTTGATTGTAGATAGATGGCTCGTACTGTTGTTCCGTTGAATTTTAATGTGTTCCTTGAGAAAGCAAAGTTGAAAGATGATGGTAGAAATTACACGGACTGGGTCCATAACTTGAGGATTATCCTCATTACTGCACAGAAGAATTACATCCTGGAAGCACCGTTGGGTGCCAGGCCTGGTGCAGATGCTACTGACAATGTTAAGAACGTTTGGCAGAGTAAAGCTGATGACTACTCGATAGTCCAGTGTGCCATGCTTTACGGCTTAGAACCGGGACTTCAACGACGTTTTGAACGTCATGGAGCATATGAGATGTTCCAGGAGTTGAAGTTAATATTTCAAGCAAATGCCCGGATTGAGAGATATGAAGTCTCCAATAAGTTCTATAGCTACAAGATGGAGGAGAATAGTTCTATCAGTGAACATATACTCAAAATGTCTGGGTATCATAATCACTTGACTCAACTAGGAGTTAATCTTCCTGTTGATAGTGTCATTGACAGAGTTCTTCAATCACTGCCACCAAGCTACAAAAGCTTTCTGATGAACTATAATATGCAAGGGATGAATAAGACAATTCCCGAGCTCTTCGCGATGCTAAAGGCTGTGGAGGTAGAAATCAAGAAGGAGCATCAAGTGTTGATGGTCAACAAGACCACTAGTTTCAAGAAAAAGGGTAAAGGGAAGAAGAAGGGCAACTTCAAGAAGAACAGCAAACAAGTTGCAGCTCAAGAGAAGAAACCCAAGTCTGGACCTAAGCCTGAGACTGAGTGCTTCTACTGCAAGCTGACTGGTCACTGGAAGCGGAACTGCTCCAAGTATTTGGCGGATAAGAAGGATGGCAAGGTGAACAAAGGTATATGTGATATACATGTTATTGATGTGTACCTTACTAATACCCGCAGCAGTAGCACCT
This sequence comes from Triticum urartu, assembly GCF_056163025.1. NCBI lineage: Eukaryota > Viridiplantae > Streptophyta > Magnoliopsida > Poales > Poaceae > Triticum > Triticum urartu. Next base: position 485,998,843 of record NC_141875.1, read on the forward strand.
GGGTATTTGATACTGGTTCTATTGCTAATATTTGCAACTCGAAACAGGGGCTACGGATTAAGCGAAGATTGGCTAAGGACGAGGTGATGATGCGCGTGGGAAATGGTTCCAAAGTTGATGTGATCGCGGTCGGCACGCTACCTCTACATCTACCTTCGGGATTAGTTTTAGACCTAAATAATTGTTATTTGGTGCCAGCATTGAGCATGAACATTATATCTGGATCTTGTTTGATGCGAGACGGTTATTCATTTAAATTAGAGAATAATGGTTGTTCTATTTATATGAGTAATATCTTTTATGGTCATGCACCCTTGAAGAGTGGTCTATTTGAATCTCGATAGTAGTGATACACATATTCATAATATTGAAGCCAAAAGATGCAGAGTTGATAATGATAGTGCAACTTATTTGTGGCACTGCCGTTTAGGTCATGTCGGTGTAAAGCGCATGAAGAAACTCCATACTGATGGACTTTTGGAACCACTTGATTATGAATCACTTGGTACTTGCGAACCGTGCCTCATGGGCAAGATGACTAAAATGCCGTTCTCCGGAACTATGGAGTGAGCAACAGATTTGTTAGAAATCATACATACAGATGTGTGTGGTCGATGAATATTGAGGCTCGCGGCGGGTATTGTTATTTTCTCACCTTCACAGATGATTTAAGCAGATATGGGATATCTACTTAATGAAACATAAGTCTGAAACTTTGAAAAGTTCAAGGAATTTCAGAGTGAAGTTGAAAATCATCGTAACAAGAAAATAAAGTTTCTACGATCTGATCGTGGAGGAGAATATTTGAGTTACGAGTTTGGTCTTCATTTGAAACAATGCGGAATAGTTTCGCAACTCACGCCACCCGGAACACCACAGCGTAATGGTGTGTCCGAACGTCGTAATCGTACTTTACTAGATATGGTGTGATCTATGATGTCTCTTACTGATTTACCGCTATCATTTTGGGGTTATGCTCTAGAGACATCTGCATTCACGTTAAATAGGGCACCATCTAAATCCGTTGAGACAACGCCTTATGAACTATGGTTTGGCAAGAAACCAAACTTGTCGTTCTTAAAGTTTGGGGCTGTGATGCTTATGTGAAAAAACTTCAACCTGATAAGCTCAAACCCAAATCAGAAAAATGTGTCTTCATAGGATACCCAAAAGAGACTGTTGGGTACACCTTTTATCACAGATCCGAAGGCAAGACTTTTGTTGCTAAATTTGGAATCTTTCTAGAGAAGGAGTTTCTCTCGAAAGTGAGTGGGAGGAAAGTAGAACTTGATGAGGTAACTGTACCTGCTCCCTTATTGGAAAATAGTTCATCACAGAAACCGGTTCCTGTGACACCTACACCAATTAGTGAGGAAGTTAGATGATGATCATGAAACTTCAGATAAAGTTGTTACTGAACCTCGTAGGTCAACCGAAGTAAGATCCGCACCAGAGTGGTACGGTAATCCTGTTCTGGAGGTTATGTTACTAGACCATGACGAACCTACGAACTATGAAGAAGCGATGGTGATCCCAGATTCCGCAAAATGGCTTGAGGCCATGAAATCCGAGATGGGATCCATGTATGAGAACAAACTGTGGACTTTGGTTGACTTGCCCGATGATCGGCAAGCCATTGAAAATAAATGGATCTTCAAGAAGAAGACTGACGCTGGCGGTAATGTTACTGTCTATAAAGCTCGACTTGTTGCAAAAGGTTTTTGACAAGTTCAAGGGATTGACTATGATGAGACTTCTTAAGTCTGTCTGAATCATGTTAGCAATTGCTGCATTTTATGATTATGAAATTTGGCAAATGGATGTCAAAACTGCATTCCTGAATGGGTTTTTGGAAGAAGAGTTGTATATGATGCAACCAAAAGGTTTTGTCAATCCAAAGGGAGATAACAAAGTGTGCAAGCTCCAGCGATCCATTTATGGACTAGTGCAAGCCTCTCGGAGTTGGAATAAACATTTTGATAGTGTGATCAAAGCTTATGGTTTTATACAGACTTTTGGAGAAGCCTGTATTTACAAGAAAGTGAGTGGGAGCTCTGTAGCATTTCTAATATTATATGTGGAGGACATATTGTTGATTGGAAATGATATAGAATTTCTGGATAGCATAAAAGGATATTTGAATAAGAGTTTTTCAATGAAAGACCTCGGTGAAGCTTCTTATATATTGGGCATCAAGATCTATAGAGATAGATCGAGGCGCTTAATTGGACTTTCACAAAGCACATACCTTGACAAAGTTTTGAAGAAGTTCAAAAATGGATCAAGCAAAGAAAGGGTTCTTGCCTGTGTTACAAGGTGTGAAGTTGAGTAAGACTCAATGCCCGACCACTACAGAAGATAGAGAGAAAATGAAAGATGTTCCCTATGCTTCAGCTATAGGCTCTATCATGTATGCAATGCTGTGTACCAGACCTGATGTGTGCCTTGCTATTAGTTTAGCATGGAGGTACCAAAGTAATCCAGGAGTGGATCACTAGATAGCGGTCAAGAACATCCTGAAATACCTGAAAAGGACGAAGGATATGTTTCTCATTTATGGAGGTGACAAAGAACTCGTCGTAAATGGTTACATCGATGCAAGCTTTGACACTGATCCGGACGATTCTAAATCGCAAACCGGATACGTGTTTTTATTAAACAGTGGGGCTGTCAATTGGTGCAGTTCTAAACAAAGCGGCGTAGCGGGATCTACATGTGAAGCAGAGTACATAGCTGCTTCGGAAGTAGCAAATGAAGGAGTCTGGATGAAGGAGTTCATATCCGATCTAGGTGTCATACCTAGTGCATCGGGTCCAGTGAAAATCTTTTGTGACAATACTGGTGTAATTGCTTTGGCAAAGGAATCCAGATTTCACAAGCGAACCAAGCACATCAAGAGACGCTTCAACTCCATCCGGGATCTAGTCCAGGTGGGAGACATAGAGATTTGCAAGATACATACGGATCTGAATGTTGCAGACCCGTTGACTAAGCCTCTTCCATGAGCAAAACATGATCAGCACCAAGGCTCCATGGGTGTTAGAATCATTACTGTGTAATCTAGATTATTGACTCTAGTGCAAGTGGGAGACTGAAGGAAATATGCCCTAGAGGCAATAATAAAGTTATTATTTATTTCCTTATATCATGATAAATGTTTATTATTCATGCTAGAATTGTATTAACCGGAAACATGATACATGTGTGAATACATAGACAAACAGAGTGTCACTAGTATGCCTCTACTTGACTAGCTCGTTAATCAAAGATGGTTATGTTTCCTAGCCATAGACAAAGAGTTGTCATTTGATTAACGGGAACACGTCATTAGGAGAATGATGTGATTGACTTGACCCATTCCGTTAGCTTAGCACTTGATCATTTAGTTTGTTGCTATTGCTTTCTTCATGACTTATACATGTTCCTATGACTATGAGATTATGCAACTCCCGTTTATCGGAGGAACATTTTGTGTGCTACCAAACGTCACAACGTAACTGGGTGATTATAAAGGTGCTCTACAGGTGTCTCTGAAGGTACTTGTTGGGTTGGCGTATTTCGAGATTAGGATTTGTCACTCCGATTGTCGGAGAGGTATCTCTGGGCCCACTCGGTAATGCACATAACTTAAGCCTTGCAAGCATTGCAACTAATGAGTTAGTTGCGGGATGATGTATTATGGAACGAGTAAAGAGACTTGCCGGTAACAAGATTGAACTAGGTATTGAGATATCGACGATCGAATCTCGGGCAAGTAACATACCGATGACAAAGGGAACAACGTATGTTGTTATGCGGTTTGACCAATAAAGATCTTCGTAGAATATGTAGGAGCCAATATGAGCATCCAGGTTCCGCTATTGGTTATTGACCGGAGACGTGTCATGTCTACATAGTTCTCGAACCCGTAGGGTCCGCACGCTTAAAGTTCTATGACGGTTATATTATGAGTTTATATGTTTTGATGTACCGAAGGTAGTTCAGAGTTCCGGATGTGATCACGAACATGACGAGGAGTCTCGAAATGGTCGAGACGTAAAGATCGATATATTATACAAATATGTTTGGACACCGGAAAGGTTCCGGAAGGTTTCGGACATTTATCGGAGTATCGGGGGTTACCGGACCCCCCCCCCCCCCGGAACTAATGGGCCTTGTTGGGCCCTAGTGGAGAGAGAGTGGGGCCGGCCAGGGCAAGAGGCGTGCCCCCTCCCCTTGAGTCTGAATAGGACAAGGAAGGGGGGCGGCGCCCCCTTGCCTTTCCCCTCTCCCACTCCTTCCTTCCCCCTCCTTCTTGGACTAGGAAAGGGAGGGGCAAACCTACTTGGAGTAGGTTTCCCCCCTCCTAGGGCGCGCCACCCCCTTGGTCGGCCCTCTCCTCCTCCCCCCTTTATATACGGAGGAGGGGGCACCCCATAGACACAACAATTGATCTCTTGATCTCTTAGCCGTGTGCGGTGCCCCCCTCCACCATAATCCACCTCGATCATATCGTAGCAGTGCTTAGGTGAAGCCCTGCGTCGTTAGAACATCATCATCGTCACCACGCCGTCGTGCCGATGAAACTCTCCCTCAACACTCGGCTGGATCGGAGTTCGAGGGACGTCATCGAGTTGAACGTGTGCAGAACTCGGAGGTGTCGTGCGTTCGGTGCTTGATCAGTCGGATCGTGAAGACATACGACTACATCAACCGCGTTGTGCTAACGCTTCCGCTTTCGGTCTACGAGGGTACGTGGACACACTCTCCCCTCTCGTTGCTATACATCACCATGATCTTGCATGTGCGTAGGAATTTTTTTTGAAATTACTACGTTCCCCAACACATTTATACAAATAGTGCAGTAATCAGAAGGCTATTTAATATGCCTTAACCAAGGAAGAGCTGCGTGTGGATCCTGATAACAGGTAGAGGGATTGTTAAACAAACCACCTAAAAATTCCCTAGTATGTCCATGCTTCGTGCCGTCTTGGTGTGTTTATCCTTCGAAAAGAACCGATGGTCAAGCCGTCAGAGAAGGCCTATGAGAAAGAAACCTGAAAAGAAGAAAAAAGAAAACAGTGAAAGTATGTGTGTCTGGGAGCGGTTGAGCCGTATTGTGGATCACAAGCTAGTTGTGCCTCCATCTATGCCCATGGTATTTTGAGTGCGTAGTTATGTACGCGTGGTACGGATGCCACCGCTTGATCGGGGCTGGGACGGAGGTTGAATTGCTAGTCGAGCTCTTGACGAGCCGAGCTGTCGTGCTGCAGAATAGTTCGGACTCTTTTGACAGTGTCCGGGATCTCATCCGTTGAATTAAGGTTCTGCTTGAAAAGGCCGCTCTGTACTTCTACTGCTAAGGCAGCGGTGTGCTCCTCAGTGCGGAGGGAGCGTTCTGTGTTTCCATTAACTGTTATGATGCCGCGTGGTCTGAGCATCTTGAGCTTGAGACAAGCGTAGTGTGGCACCGCGTTGAATCGAGCAAATGCGGTTCGTCCAAGCAGTGCGTGATAGCCGCTGCGAAAAGGGACGATATCGAAGATTAACTCCTCGCTTCAGAAGTTATCCAGAGATCCGAAGACAACCTATAGTGTGATTGAGCCCGTACAGCGGGCCTCTACACTTAGTATGACTCCTTTAAAGGTAGTCTTTCTGGCCTTGTGGGCTCGATCCTGTTGGGGACCGTAGCAGAAATTTAAAATTTTCTACGCATCACCAAGATCAATCTATGGAGTAATCTAGCAACGAGGGTAAGGGGAGTGCATCTACATACCCTTGTAGATCGCTAAGCAGAAGCGTTACTAGAACGCGGATGATGTAGTCGTACTCGTAGCGATTCAGATCACGGTCGATTCCGATCTAAGCGCTGAACAACGGCGCCTCCGCGTTCAACACACGTGTAGCCCGGTGATGTCTCCCATGCCTTGATCCAGCAAGGAGAGAGGGAGAGGTTGGGGAAGACTCCGTCCAGCAGCAGCACGACGGCGTGGTGGTGGTGGAGGAGCGCGGTACTCCAGCAGGGCTTCGCCAAGCACTACAAGAGACGAGGAGGGAGAGAGGTAGGGTTGCGCCTTGGGAGAGAGAGACTCATGCGTTGTGCAGCCCCAAAACCTCCACTATATATAGGGGCAAGGGCAAGGGGAGGCGCCCTAGGGTTTCCCCTAGGGGGGCAGCGGCCAGGGCAGATGGGATCTCCCCCTTGGGTGACTTGGCCCCCAAGCCAGGAGGTGGGAACCCTAGATGGGGCGCCCCAAACCCCCTGGTCACGTGGGAATAGGTGTGGGGGGCGCACAGCCCCTTAGTGGGCTGGTTTGCCCCCTTCCCTTGGCCCATGAAGCCCCCCAACACTTGTCGGGGCTCCCGAAACACCTTTCGGTCATGCTGGTCATCACCCGGTACCTCCGAAACACTTCCGGACTCCAAAACCCTTCGTCCAATATATCAATCTTCACCTCCGAACCATTCCGGAACTCCTTGTGACGTCCGGGATCTCATCCGGGACTCCAAACAACATTCGGTAACCGCGTACATACTTTCCCTATAACCCTAGCGTCATCGAACCTTAAGTGTGTAGACCCTACGGGCTCGGGAACCATGCAGACATGACCGAGACATCTCTCTGTTCAATAACCAACATCGGGATCTGGATACCCATGTTGGCTCCCACATGTTCCACGATGATCTCATCGGATGAACCACGATGTCAAGGATTCAGTCAATCCCGTATACAATTCCCTTTGTCTACCGGTATAGTAGTTGCCCGAGATTCGATCGTCGGTATCCCGATACCTTGTCCAGTCTCGTTACCGGCAAGTCTATTTACTCGTTTCATAACACATCATCCCGTGATCAACTCCTTGGTCACATTGTGCACATTATGATGATGTCCTACCGAGTGGGCCCAGAGATACCTCTCCATTTACACGAAGTGACAAATCCTAGTCTCGATTCGTGCCAACCCAACAGACACTTTCGGAGATACCTGTAGTGCACCTTTATAGCCACCCAGTTACGTTGTGGAGTTTGGTACACCCAAAGCATTCCTACGGTATCCAGGAGTTGCACAATCTCATGGTCTAAGGAAATGATACTTGACATTAGAAAAGCTTTAGCAGACGAACTATACGATCTTGTGCTAGGCTTAGGATTGGGTCTTGTCCATCGCATCATTCTCCTAATGATGTGATCCCATTATCAATGACATCCAATGTCCATGGTCAGGAAACCATGACCAGCTATTGATCAACGAGCTAGTCAACTAGAGGCTTACTAGGGACATGTTGTGGTCTATGTATTCACACATGTATTACGGTTTCCGGTTAATACAATTATAGCATGAACGATAGACAATTATCATGAACAAGGAAATACAATAATAACCATTTTATTATTGCCTCTAGGGCATATTTCCAACAGTCTCCCACTTGCACTAGAGTCAATAATCTAGTTCACATCACTATGTGATTGCAATGAATCCAACACCCACGGGGTTTGTTCATATCTTGCTTGTGAGAGAGGTTTATTAGTCAATGAGTCTGAACCTTTCAGATCCATGTGTGCTTTACAAATCTCTATGTCATCTTGTAGATGCAGCTACCACGCACTATTTGGAGCTATTCCAAATAACTGTTCTACTATACGAATCCAGTTTACTACTTAGAGTCATCCGGATTAGTGTCAAAGTTTGCATCGACGTAACCCTTTACGACGAACTCTTTTACCACCTCCATAATCGAGAAAAATTCCTTAGTCCACTAGTTACTAAGGATAAGTTCGACCGCTGTCGTGTGATCCATTCCTGGATCACTCTTGTACCCCTTGACTGACTCATGGCAAGGCACACTTCAGGTGCGGTACACAACATAGCATACTGTAGAGCCTACATCTAAAGCATAGGGGACGACCTTCGTCCTTTCTCTCTCTTCTGCCGTGGTCAGGTCTTGAGTCTTACTCAATACTCACACCTTGTAACACAGCTAAGAACTCCTTCTTTGTTGACCTATTTTGAACTCCTTCAAAATCTTGTCATGGTATGTATTCATTCGAAAGTACTATTAAGCGTTTTTTGATCTATCCTTATAGATCTTGATGCTCAATGTTCAAGTAGCTCAATCCAGATTTTCCATTGAAAAACACTTTTCAAATAACCCTGCATGCTTTCCAGAAATTCTACATCATTTTTGATCAACAATATGTTAACAACATATACTCATCAAAAGTTCTATAGTGCTCCCACTCACTTCTTTGGAAATACAAGTTTCTCATAAACTTTGTATAAACCCAAAATCTTTGATCATATCATCAAAGCATACATTCCAACTCCGAGATGCTTACTCCAGGCCTTAGAAGGATTGCTAGAGCTTTGCATACTTGTCAGCATCTTTCAGGATTGACAAAACTTTTTGGTTGTATCACATACAACCTTTCCTCAAGAAAAATGTCGAGGAAACAATGTTTTGACATCCTATCTGCAAGATTTCATAAATAATGCAGTAACTGATAACATAATTCCAACAGACTCTTAGCATCGCTATGAGTGAGAAAGTCTCATCGTAGTCAACTCCTTGAACTTGTCGGGAAACATCTTAACAACAAGTCGAGCTTTCTTAATGGTGACACTTCCCATCATTGTATGTCTTCCTTTTAAAATCCATTTGCACCCAACAGCCTTACGACCATCAAGTGGTTCTTGCAAAGTCTATACTTTACTTTATACATGGATCCTCTCTCGGATTTTATGGCCTCGAGCCATTCTTCGGAATCTGGGCCCACCATCACTTCTCCATAGCTCGTAGGTTCATTGTTGTCTAGCAACATGACTTCCAAGACAGGATTGCGTACCACTCTGAAGTAGTATGCATCCTTGTTGACCTATGAGGTTTGGTAGTGACTTGATCCAAAGTTTCATGATCACTATCATAAGCTTCCACTTCAATTGGTGTAGGTGCCACAGGAACAACTTCCTATGCCCTGCTACACACTAGTTGAAGTGACGGTTCAATAACCTCATCAAGTCTCCACCATCCTCCCACTCAATTCTTTGAGAGAAACTTTTCCTCGAGAAAGGACCCGTTTCTAGAAACAATCACTTTTGCTTCCGGATCTGAAATAGGAGGTATACCCAACTATTTTTGGGTATTCTATGAAGATGCATTTATTCGCTTTGGGTTCGAGCTTATCAGCCTGAAACTTTTTCACATAAGCATCGCAGCCCCAAACTTTTAAGAAACGATAGCTTAGGTTTTTCTAAACCATAGTTCATACGGTGTCATCTCAACGGAATTGCGTGGTGCCCTATTTAAAGTGAATGCGGTTGTCTCTAATGCCTAACCCATAAACAATGGTGGTAATTCGATAAGAGACATCATGGTATGCGCCATATCCAATAGGGTGCAGTTATGATGTTCGGACACACCATCACACTATGGTGTTCCAGGCGGTATTAGTTGTGAAACAATTTCCACAGTGTCTTAATTGTGTGCCAAACTCGTAACTCAGATATTCATCTCTATGATCATATCATAGACATTTTATCATCTTGTCACGATGATCTTCAACTTCACTCTGAAATTACTTAAACCTTTCAATAATTTAGACTTGTGTTTCATCAAGTAAATATACCCAACATCTACTCAAATCATTTGTGAAGTAAGAACATAACGATATCCACTGCGTGCCTCAGCACTCATTGGACTGCACACATCAAAATGTATTACTTCCAACAAGTTGCTTTCTTGTTCCATCTTACTGAAAACGAGGCCTTTCAGTCATCTTGCCCATGCGGTATGATTTGCATGTCTCAAGTGATTCAAAATCAAGTGAGTCCAAACGATCCATCTGCATGGAGTTTCTTCATGCATATCTACCAATAGACATGGTTCGCATGTCTCAATCTTTTCAAAAACGAGTGAGTCCAAAGATCCATAAACATGGAGCTTCTTCATGCGTTTTATACCAACATGACTCAAATGGCAGTGCCACAAGTACGTGGTACTATCATTACTATATTATATCTTTTGGCATGAACATGTGTATCACTACGATCGAGATTCAATAAACCATTCATTTTAGGTGCAAGACCATTGAAGGTATTATTCAAATAAACAGAGTAACCATTATTCTCCTTAAATGAATAACCGTGTGGTGATAAACATAATCCAATCATGTCTATGCTCAACGCAAACACCAAATAACAATTATTTCGGTTTAACACCAATCCGATGGTAGAGGGAGCGTGCGATGTTTGATCACATCAACCTTCGAAACACTTCCAACACATATCGTCATCTCACCTTTAGCTAGTCTCCGCAGCCTTTTATTTCGAGTTACTAACGCTTAGCAACTGAACCGGTATTTATTACCCTGGTGCTACTAGGAGTACTAGTAAAGTACACAATAATATGACGTATATCCAAAATACTTCTGTCGACCTTGTCAGCCTTCTCATCTACCAAGTATCTAGGGTAGTTCTGCTTCAGTGACTGTTCCCCTCATTATAGAAGCACTTAGTCTCGGGTTTGGTTCAACATTGGGTTTCTTCACTAGAGCAGCAACTGATTTGCCGTCTCATGAAGTATCCCTTCTTTCCCTTGCCCTTCTTGAAACTAGTGGTTTAACCATCAACAATTGATGCTCCTACTTGATTTCTACTTTAGCGGTGTCAAACATCGCGAGTTGCTCAAGGATCATCGTGTATATCCCTGATATGTTACAGTTCATCACGAAGCTCCAATAGCTTGGTGGCAGTGACTATGGAGAACCATCACTATCTCATCTGGAAGATTAACTCCCAATTGATTCAAGCGATTGCAGTACTCAGATAATCTGAGCACATGCTCAACGATTGAGCTTTTATCCCTTAGTTTGCAGGCTTAAGAAATTTGTCAGAGGTCTCATACCTCTTGACGTGGGCACTAGTCTGAAATTCCAATTTCAATCTTTGGAACATCTCATATGTTCTGCGATGTTTCAAAAATGTCTTTGGTGCCACAATTCTAAACCGTTAGTATTACGTACTGAACTATCACGTAGTCATCAAAACGTGTATGTCAGATGTTTCCCAACATCTACAGACGATGCTTGAGGTTCAACACACTGAGCGGTGCATTAAGGACATAACCCTTCTGTGCAGCAATGAGGACAATCCTCAGTTCACGGACCCAGTCCGCATAATTGCTACTGTCAACTCTCAACTAAATTTTCTCTAGGAACATATCGAAAACAGTAGAACCAAAGCGTGAGCTATGACATAATTTGCAAAGACCTTTTGACCATGTTCATGATAATTAAGTTCATCTAATCAAATTATTCAATGAACTCCCACTTAGATAGACATCCCTCTAGTCATCTAAGTGATACATGATCCGAGTCAACTAGGCCGTGTCTGATCATCACGTGAGACGGACTAGTCATCATCGGTGAACATCTTCATGTTGATCGTATCCACTATACGACTCATGTTCGACCTTTCGGTCTTCCGTGTTCCGAGGCCATGTCTGTACATGCTAGGCTCGTCAAGTTAACCTAAGTGTATTGCGTGTGTAAATCTGGCTTACACCCGTTGTATGCGAACGTTAGAACCTATCACACCCGATCATCACGTGGTGCTTCGGAATAACAGACCTTAGCAACGGTGCATAGTTAGGGGGAACACTTTCTTGAAATTATTGCGAGGGATCATCTTATTTATGCTACCGTCGTTCTAAGCAAATAAGATGTAAACATGACAAACATCACATGCAAATCATAAAGTGACATGATATGGCCAATATCATCTTGCGCCTTTGATCTCCATCTTCGAGGCGCGGCATGAACACCATCGTCACCGGCATGACACCATGATCTCCATCATCATGATCTCCATCATCGTGTCTTCATGAAGTTGCCTCGCCAACTATTACTTCTACTACTATGGCTAACGGTTAGCAATAAACTAAAGTAATTACATGGCGTTTTCATTGACACACAGGTCATAAATAAATTAAAACAACTCATATGGCTCCTGCCGGTGTCATAGTCATCGACATGCAAGTCGTGATTCCTATTACAAGAACATGATCAGTCTCATACATCACATATATCATTCATCACATCCTTTTGGCCATATCACAACACATAGCATACCCTGCAAAAACAAGTTAGACGTCCTCTAATTGTTGTTGCATGTTTTACGTGGTTGCTATGGGTTTCTAGCAAGAACGTTTCTTACCTACGCAAAACCACAACGGTGATATGCCAATTGCTATTTACCCTTAATAAGGACCCTTTTCATCGAATCCGATCCGACTAAAGTGGGAGAGACAGACACCCGCCGGCCACCTTATGCATCAAGTGCATGTCAGTCGGTGGAACCTGTCTCACGTAGTGTACGTGTAAGGTCGGTCTGGGCCGCTTCATCCCACAATGCCGCCGAATCAAGATAAGACTAGTAACGACAAGCAAATTTAACAAATCATCGCCCACAACTACTTTGTGTTCTACTTGTGCATAGAATCTACGCATAGACCTAGCTCATGATGCCACTATTGGGGATCGTAGCAGAAATTTAAAATTTTCTATGCATCATCAAGATCAATCTATGGAGTAATCTAGCAACGAGGGGAAGGGGAGTGCATCTACATACCTTTGTAGATCGCTAAGCAGAAGCGTTACTAGAACGCGGATGATGTAGTCGTACTCGTAGCGATTCAGATCGCGTTCGATTTCGATCTAAGCGCCGAACAACGGCGCCTCCATGTTCAACACACGTGCAGCCCGGTGACGTCTCCCATGCCTTGATCCAGCAAGGAGAGAGGGAGAGGTTGGGGAAGACTCCGTCCAGCTGCAGCACGACGGCGTGGTGGTGGTGGAGGAGCGCGATACTCCAGCAGGGCTTCGCCAAGCACTACAAGAGACGAGGAGGGAGAGAGGTAGGGTTGCGCCTTGGGAGAGAGAGACTCATGCGTTGTGCAGCTCCAAAACCTCCACTATATATAGGGGCAAGGGCAAGGGGAGGCGCCCTAGGGTTTCCCCTAGGGGGCGGCGGCCAGGGCAGATGGGATCTCCCCCTTGGGTGACTTGGCCCCCAAGCCAGGAGGTGGGAACCCTAGATGGGGCGCCCCAAACCCCCTGGTCATGTGGGAATAGGTGTGGGGGGCGCACAGCCCCTTAGTGGGCTGGTTTGCCCCCTTCCCTTGGCCCATGAAGCCCCCCAACACTTGTCGGGGCTCCCGAAACACCTTTCGGTCATGCTGGTCATCACCCGGTACCTCCGGAACACTTCCGGACTCCAAAACCCTTCGTCCAATATATCAATCTTCACCTCCGGACCATTCCGGAACTCCTTGTGACATCCGGGATCTCATCCGGGACTCCGAACAACATTCGGTAACCGTGTACATACTTTCCCTATAACCCTAGCGTCATCGAACCTTAAGTGTGTAGACCCTACGGGCTCGGGAACCATGCAGACATGACCGAGACATCTCTCTGGTCAATAACCAACAGCGGGATCTGGATACCCATGTTGGCTCCCACATGTTCCACGATGATCTCATCGGATGAACCACGATGTCAAGGATTCAGTCAATCCCGTATACAATTCCCTTTGTCTATCGGTATAGTAGTTGCCCGAGATTCAATCGTCGGTATCCCGATACCTTGTCCAGTCTCGTTACTGGCAAGTCTATTTACTCGTTTCGTAACACATCATCCCATGATCAACTCCTTGGTCACATTGTGCACATTATGATGATGTCCTACCGAGTGGGCCCAGAGATACCTCTCCATTTACACGAAGTGACAAATCCCAGTCTCGATTCGTGCCAACCCAACAGACACTTTCGGAGATACCTGTAGTGCACCTTTATAGCCACCCAGTTATGTTGTGGAGTTTGGTACACCCAAAGCATTCCTACGGTATCCGGGAGTTGCACAATCTCATGGTCTAAGGAAATGCTACTTGACATTAGAAAAGCTTTAGCATACGATCTTGTGCTAGGCTTAGGATTGGGTCTTGTCCATCACATCATTCTCCTAATGATGTGATCCCGTTATCAATGACATCCAATGTCCATGGTTAGGAAACCATGACCATCTATTGATCAACGAGCTAGTCAACTAGAGGCTTACTAGGGACATGTTGTGGTCTATGTATTCACACATGTATTACGGTTTCCGGTCAATACAATTATAGCATGAACGATAGAGAATTGTCATGAACAAGGAAATACAATAATAACCATTTTATTATTGCCTCTAGGGCATATTTCCAACAGATCCGTGATGGATTAATGCCCATTTTGCGCACTGTATCCTGATAGAGCGGGTTGAGGCTGCTGCCACTGTCCACCAGGACTCGCGTCAGGTGGAACCCATCAATTATTGGGTCCAGGACCAGTGTGGCTGAACCGTCGTGGCGGATACTGGTCGGATGATCCTGACGATCAAAAGTGATCGGGCATGACGATCATGGATTAAATTTTGGGGCGACTGGCTCTATCGCGTAGACGTCCCTGAGCGTGTGCTTGTGCTCCCTCTTGGGGATGTGGGTAGCGTATATCATGTTAACCGTTTTGACCTGAGGGGGAAACTTCTTCTGCCCCCCTGTGTTTGGTGGCCGGGGCTCCTCGTCGTCGTCCTCGCTTTGTGATCCCTTCTCCTTGCTTTCGGCATTTAACTTGCCGGCCTGTTTAAAAACCCAACAATCTCTGTTGGTATGATTGGGTGGTTTGTCTGGGGTGCCATGGATCTGGCATGGACGATCGAGTATGCGGTCCAAGCTTGATGAGCCCGAATTGTTCTTTTTGAATGGCTTCTTCCGCTAACCGGACTTAGAGCCACTGAATCCGGCATTGACCGTCGTATCATCAGTGTTGTCATTGTTGTTTCGACGCTTGTGTCTGTTGCGTCGGGACTTGTCGTTGCTATTTCTGGCTTCAGGGGTGCCGATGTCGCTTGCATTGTTTTTGCTACGGGCCAGCCAACTATCCTCACCCGCACAAAAGCGGGTCATGAGTGTCGTGAGGGCTGCCATGGACTCCAGCTTTTCTTGGCTGAGGTGGCGAGCGAGCCATTCGTCGCAGATGCTGTGTTTAAAGGCCGCTAGGGCTTCAGCATCCGGACAGTCGACGATCTGGTTCTTTTTAGTTAGGAACCTAGTCCAGAATTTCCTGGCTGACTCTCCGAGCTATTGAACTATATGGATTAAGTCACCGGCATCCGGAGGTCAAACATATGTACCTTGGAAGTTGTCCAGGAAGGCTTCTTCCAAGTCCTCCCAGCTGTCGATGGAATTTTTGGGCAGGCTGTTCAGCCAGTGCCGGGCTGGCCCTTTGAGTTTTAGGGAGAGGTATTTAATGGCATGAAGGTCATCGCCGCGGGCCATATGAATATGGAGAATGAAGTCTTCGATCCATACCGCGGGGTCTGTGGTTCCATCATATGATTCGATATTCACGGGTTTGAACCCTTCCGGGAATTCATGTTCCATGACTTCATCAGTGAAGCAGAGAGGGTGTGCGGCGCCTCTATATCGGGCCAGTTCGTGACGTAGTTTGGATGGAGTCCGTCTACGGCTTACGGCTCAGACGTAATTGTACTTGCCATGCTCGGCTTGATAGCCGTCCTCGCGCGTCGAGGCACGCCCCCGTGATCCGTAGATCGATCTGGCCAGACTTGTTTTATTCTTCAGGCTCTGCCAGAGATCATACGTGTATCCCTGAGCAGTTTTGTCTCTGCCTTTACGGCGAGGTAAGGCGGGCTGGTGTGCGGCTTGTGTTGCCGCTTTGTCCCGGCCACGTGGTGGTCGGTCAGCCGCATTATGTGCTGATGGCATGGGCTCCAGCACCTCGTCATCGAATTGAGGTAGTAACTTGCGCTTCGGGTAACTTTTGAGTGGTCGCTTGAGGTCGTATTCCTCGGCTTCCAGGACGTTAGTCCATCTGTCGTTGAGCAGGTCTTGATCAGCTAGAAGTTGTTGCTGGTTCTTTTTCAGGCTCCTTGCAGTGGCTATTAGCTGGCGCTTGAAGCGCTCCTGCTCGAGAGGTTCCTCGGGCACGATGAAATCCTCAGTGCCAAGGCTCGCCTCATCCTCGGAGAGCGGAAGATAATTACTGTCCTCCGAGTATTGTTGTGTGGCATGTTCATCAGGGCTAACTTGCATGTCTTCCCGTTCGTTTTGTTCGGCAGTTGCCTCAACGGGGTCTTCGTGGTCTTCGGCACCTTCTAGAGTGTTATCTTCTCATGTGCCAGTGTTGTTGTCTTTGCTGCGGCGTGACTTAGAGCGGCGCTGCTGACGCCAGCGCTTTGATTGTATCTCGGGAGGTTTATCCTCAACTGGATCTTCCTTGTCATCGCCGCTATTCTCTTTTGGTGCATCCACCATGTATACATCATACGAGGAAGTGGCCGTCCAGCGTCCGGTAGGTTTTGGGCCTCTTCTTCTCCGGCATTGTCATCCATACCACCGATGTCATCGGAGCCGTAATCTAGCATGTCAGTTAAGTCTTCGACAGTGGCTATGAAGTGGGCGGTGGGTGGGAAGAGAAATTCTCCATCATCAGCCTCCGGTTCGAACCGGATACAATTCGGATGTGAGCCCCCTGCTAAGGATAGTGCTCTTAACGAGTTTAACACGTTGCCCAAAGGCGAGTGCCGGAAGATGTCCGCGGAGCTGAATTCGACGATCGGTGACCGATCAAGCTCAACGTACGCGGACGCGCAAGGTTCGAAACCTGTAGCCAGAGACGAGTCCATGGTTCTGGTGACACAGATGTCACTTGAAGTTAGGTATGTGTGCGGCTCCAATGCCGCTGAGTCTGCGGCTTCCGCGGCGGGGTTGAGCTTCCCGTCCTCGGATGGCGTGATCTACTCCGAATCTAAGGCCAGAGCAGCTACGGGTACTATCTCTTGGGTATGGTCCGATGACAGATTTACGTCATGTTCATCGTGGTGGCAGGGAGCGGCTGCCGTGGTCTCGAATCCGTCGAAGATCAAGTCTCCGCGGATATCCGCGACGTAGTTCAAGCTTCCAAATCTGACATGATGTCCAGGGGCGTAGCTTCCGATCGGCTCCAGCTGGCCAAACGAGTTGGCCCGCAGTGTGAAGCCGCCGAATACGAAGATTTGTCCGGGAAGGAAGACTTCTCCTTGGACAGCGTTGTTGTAGATGATCGAAGGAGCCATCAAACCTTTTGACGACGGCACAGTGGAACTCTCAATGAAAGCACCAATGTCGGTGTCAAAACCGGCGGAGCTCGGGTAGGGGGTCCCGAACTATGCGTCTAAGGTCGATGGTAACATGAGACAGGGAACACAATGTTTACCCAGGTTCGGGCCCTCTCTATGGAGGTAATACCCTACTTCCTGCTTGATTGATCTTGATGAATATGAGTATTACAAGAGTTGATCTACCACGAGATCGTAATGGCTAAACCCTAAAAGTCTAGCATGTCTGACTATGATTATGAGGATATATCTGTCTACGGACCTAGCCCTCCGGTTTATATAGACACCGGAGGGATCTAGGGTTACATTAGGTCGGTTACAGAGAAAGGAATCTTCATATTTAGACGCCAAGCTTGCCTTCCACGCCAAGGAGAGTCTCATCCGGACACGGGTAAAGTCTCCGGTCTTTGTATCTTCACAACCCATCAGTCCGACCCATGTCTAATAGGTCGAACGCCCGAGGACCCCTTAGTCCAGGAATCCCTCACCCACTGCCACGGGAGGGTAGGACAAAACATGTCATGCAAGTTCTTTTTCATAAGCATGTATGACTATTTACGAAATATATGCCTACATTATATTTATGAACTGGAGCTAGTTCCATGTCGCCCTAGGTTATGACTGTTATATGATGAATATCATCCAACGAATTCACCGATCCAATGCCTATGAGTTTTTCACATATTGTTCTTGCTGCGTTACTATTGCTATTGCTACTGTTACAACTACTACAAAACTGCTACTGATGTTACCATTACCATTGCTACTGTTACCACTTCTATCAAAACTATCATATTACTGTGCTACTGATCACTATGCTACAGATATTTAATCTCTATGTGTGGTTGAATTGACAACTCAGCTGTTGATACTTACAAATATTCTTTGGCTCCCCTTGTGTGATTAAATAAATTTGGGTTGAATACTCCACATCAAAAACTATTGCGATCCCCTATACTTGTGGGTTATCATGTTGTAGCGGCTACGAACCGCAGCCTGATTCCTTCAGGATGAAGCTCCCGGCAACACTGGCGTCTTGCACGAGCGGAGGTGGCGGCATCTGCTCTCGGCTGCTGCCCCCGGCGAGCCTCAGCTGGTGCTCCAGGTCACCCTGGGCTATTGCTCTTGACGCCCCGTCCGTGAGGAAGGAGGGTCGATGTGGCTGCTCCGGGCTGTTGCTGCTCCCGGCCAGGAAGACAAACTTGTCTCAGTGCCAGCAATGATTTCTTGTGTAATTGGGTGATTGTTTTCTGATATTTTCATGATTTTAGAAAAAATGCTAAACATGGCTTAGCGCCGCTATAGCTTCCTTAGCTGCCTGAAGAAGGCGCCGCTAAACACCTTAGCCCGCTATTTAAAACATTGGGTCGAACCCACGAAGACAACTTAGACAGAGATCACCCGAGTGGATCCACTTCCTATGATCTCGAGTGCTTCAGCCGGTACATGCATGCCACAGACATTCCGGCCAACTTCAGGTTGGCGACTGGGATCAGCAAGTTCATCGGTGAATCAAAGTCAGAAACTTGGTTGGAAGATTACCGAGTGACCGTCCAGATTGGTGGCGGCAACCATAATGTGGCTATGAAGCATTTGCCTTTGATGCTCGAAGGGTTCACAAGAGCCTGGCTCAACCAGCTACCTCCTGGCAGCATTTACTATGACCTGGCCCGAGTGTTCGTGAAAAGCTTTGAAGGCACGTACAAACAGTCGGGTGGACTGGCAGAGCTGCAACACTGTGTGCAGAGGAACAACGAGACTCTCCGAGAGTACATCCAGCGATGGACCACTTTGCACAACACAATGGAGAATGTTAGTGAGCACCAAGCAATCTGTGCTTTCAAGGCAGGTATCAAGTACCGGGAGCTCATCCTGAAGTTTGACCGAACGAACACTCCAGCTCTGAGCCGAGTGATGGAGATAGCCAGTCGGTATACAAATGGCAAAGAAGACTAAATGAGAAGCGGCAAGGGGAAGGCTGGAGAGCCCAATTAGCTTGGTAACAACTTCAGTCGAAAGCAGAAGCGTAAGGCCGACGCGACCGGCAATGTCGAAGCAGCGGCCCTGGCTGGATAGGGGAAAGGCATGGGTCTATCGAAGAAAAAGAAGGAATGGGCTTCCAAGAAGAAGAAACACTCAGAGAGTGACATACTTGATCAGCCCTGTCAAGTTCACACAAAGAAAGATGAAGATGGCAACCTGATTTTGCCAAAGCACACCACTCGAGAGTGCAGATTGCTAAAGCAAGCTGCGACAGAAGACCCTTCAAATGACAAGGATCAGGACGATGATGACAGGGGGAAGAAGCCCACTAGAGGTTATCCCACTGTGGAGAAAGTTCTGATGATTTTTGCAGATGTCGAATGCAAAAGAAATCTGCGGGTGTGGGCTGTATGGCCCACTCACGGCCCCGCGGGCTAGTTACCCCTTTGGGGGTCTACCGGCGCAGGATCAGATGGTAGGGTTAGTGGCCTACTACCGAGGTTAGTGGTGGTACTCCTTTGCCACATAGGCACAGTCAACGGGTCTAGACCAGCGTCTACCGGGTGGTAGCCGGTTAGCTTTACCATCGCTGTGTATGGTGGTAGACTAAAGGGTCAGACCGTGCAAAACTTTAAACCAGAGTCATTTTATGCTAAACTCAATGTTACAATGTCAAAAGCAATGTTTTTTTTAACATGAGTAATTCCATGCTAAAAACACAAAATCAAAACAGTGATTTTGGGCTTTTGGCCCTCCCATGCGATTGATCGAAATGACATAACATTTGGGCCCGATTCTCTCTCAAAAAATAAACTGGGCCTGAGGAATCATGTATAGTCCAAATATCCAAGAGATTCCAAGGTCCTGTCTGGCCTTCTTCAACCCCACGCCGCGATCTCCCATCGTCCTCACTGAGACCGACCACTCGCCGTCGTCCCCTTCCGAGCAGCAGCAGCGCGCGCGCTCGCTCTTCGGCTTTGCCTCCTCGACTTGCTCCGCAGCTTCTGCTCCACCCCCGGCTATACGGCGCGCCTTCTCGGAGAACCTTCCTCGTTGACCTCCTCGCCTGGAGCCGCATCGCTTCTGCCGCGCTGGGCGCGGCGGCTAGCGCTACTGACTCCTGCTGGCCCTTCCCCCACCACTCGCCACCCCAACCCCACCTTTCCTCTTCTAAGACGAAACCAAGGGCCGCCACTGCGTCAGTCGATGGGAGATCGTGCCCCGCCGGCCGAGATTCGGTAAGGATCTGCACGCCCACCTGAAGACCTAGACCAAATTGCAGCCATGGAGCCGTCAGCTAAGGAAGATACGCAGCCGAAGCCGCGGCTCATCGTTCGCCTTGGCATATTCCTCGCTTCTCACCACATACTCTTCAGGTCTGCTCCCCATCTCTCCCTATTTAGCACCATGCTCAGTCATTTCCTTTTTCTTGTTCCACTGACAAAGTTCTTCGCCATTTTGTCGCCAGCGCCTTGTGCTGTTCCGCGGGCATTATCGCACTCCTCTTCCTCCCATCGCTTGCAAAGAACACATACCTCTCGGAGAACGCTCTTATACCTGGTACGCAATCTTCTTTTTCACCGTGGTTATTCAGATCCCCTGTACAATAAATTTGTAGTGGAGCGATCGGTACCTTAGCAAAATTAAGGGTTGAGTATGATATACCCGAGTCGCTTCCCATGGTTATGATTCAATAGTGAAGGCAAACCATCCATATCCACCGCGTCAAGTATTCATCTTATCGTGCTAGTGGCAATTTATCAGTTCATATGTTCATGTAACGCAAGCAGCATATGGCCGTTCAAAGACGGAACATAATGTTGATTTGGAACCTTTGCATGTAGGCTCTGCAAATCCATTGTTCTCCAGCGAGGATGTCACGGAAGCTAACAAGTTTATCAAAGGAATTGAAGCTGCAGCTGGGGAATCAAGAGGAGGAATGTAGGTTATTCTATCTAAATCCCTTGTTCTATGTTCAACTTCCTTTTCTGACAACAGTGGGTTCATCCTTATTTTTATTATGCTGAATCTGCATCCTTGTTTGTACAAATGTATGGATAGATGTGTAATGTTCAATATTTCAAGCCTGCCATTAAAGCGTTTGTCATGATGAAATCTGTGATGGTTATTCCAACAATATATAGTAATTTTATTAATAAACATACGCATGGTATCCATGGAATTCTAAATTCGAAAGAGTAATGCTTGTAAACATACACAAAGAATCAATTTTGTCCATATGTTAGTTAAACTGAAGTTAAAGACATGCCAATTTCAGATGGTGATATAACGCAAGTGAAGGGTGTCATACTAGATTGTCAAGAGTAAATAGTACAACCTCCGTCCAGAATTAACTGTCGCTGAAATGAGTGTATCTAGACGCGTTTCACTCATTTCAGCGACAGTTAATTCCGGACGGAGGGAGTAGTTCTTTCCTGTCTCTGCTTTAATGTACAGTTTTATTACAAATGTCGCGGGGAAATGCCAAAATTCCTAGTGCAACAAATGAAAGATCTGGGTGCAAAAGTGTGTTACCGCGAATTCCTCCCTCATAGCAAGCATTTTCAGCGACATGCCTGTGTCTGCTTTAATTCATAGTTCTTACCTGTGTCTGCTTTAATGTACAGTTTTATTACAAATGTCACAGGGAAATGTCAAAATTCATAGTGCAACAAATGAAAGATCTGGGTGCAGAAGTGTGTTACCACGAATTCCTCCCTCATAGCAAGCATTTTCATCCTCTGAAGTTCTTTACTTCCATGACAAACGATTTGGCAGTTCGACCCAATGGCACCTATTCCAACTCTGGAACTAATACAATTGGCATTATACGAGCTCCTAGGGGTGATGGAAAAGAAGCTATAGTATTGGTTACTCCTTACAATCCTCAGAAAGTTCAGGCAAATGAAGTATTATCACTCGCACTTGGTTTCTCTGTCTTCTCCCTCTTAAGTCGAGCTGCATGGCTGTCAAAGGATATTGTGTGGTTATCTGCAGACTCGCAATTTGGGGAGTACACCGCAGTCTCTGCATGGTTAAATCAGTACCATAACCCTATGTTTGTGGGTGGTGTTAAACATGAACCTGATGGTATTGCAGAAAAGGCTGAATTTACGGATTTCAAACGTGCTGGAACGATGGCTGCTGCTCTCATATTTAAAGTTAGGGAAACTAGGAACTATGGTGATAGAGATAGTGTTACAATGTACGCGGAGGCATCTAATGGCCAAATGCCAAACTTGGACCTTCTGAATGTGGTGCACTATCTAGCTGTTCATAGACAAGGTTTTCGTGTGAACATTGAGACAATTAGTTCGTTGTTGAGTTCTGCATGGCTTAGGGCTATTGCTGAAGTGATTCATACTCTTGGGAGTATATTGAGAAAAATAAATCCTGACTGGAAGCTTGATATTACTGCCTCTGATTATGTGGAGGGGACTGCCAACCTTGCTAGCTCTATTTATAATCAGGTAATTGGACTGGGTATTTTCCATTCTATCTTAAACAACACTAGCTTTTCAACTGAACCTAATCACTTCTTGTTGGGTTTTTGTTAAAGCAGGCTCTTGGAGTGCCCACTGGATCTCATGGTGCGTTCCGTGACTATCAAGTTGATGCCGTTTCTTTAGAATTTTCACCAACATTTTATATCAGAAATGAGAATGCCAAATCGTCATTTCTTGTAAGGGGTGGAAGGTCAGTTCTTACCGGGTTACTTCAGGATGCATTGCTATGAAATATTTCAAACGTCTTGTGATTATTGACATGTGTTGAATAGCTTAGTAAGAGGAAATATATAAGGTTAATGTTCTTGATTATCAGAGACAAGATAATTATAGACCCTGGAAGTTGTAACAATTAGCTATGGATCTTAAGACTTGGCCTGCTGATAACCTTACGCTGTTATAATAGGCCTGTTCAATTCCAAAGGTTTATTTTCATTTTTCAGCAAAAGATGCCTACTCTACATTTTATACAGCGCATGATTGAAACATAGTTTATACTGATTTGTTCAGATATTCATTTGACATGCTGCTTTTTGTTCAGGTTACTTGAAGGTGTGGTACGTTCTGTGAACAATCTGCTCGAGAAGTTCCATCAATCATTTTTCCTATATTTCCTCACAGCTCCGAGCAAGTTTATTTCAGTTGGTGTCTATATGATTCCTTTTGCACTGCTTGTGGCACCCCTCCCAATAGTTGCTGCTGCTCTTGCCGATGGCAGTAGAAAAAAGGGAGAATCAATCGATGCCAGTAAAAGAAAGGGCAGTGCTGATAATCTCCCAACCGAGGTTGGATCATGGAAATGGCTTCAAGCTGCAAGAGTTCTGCTTGTTATCCAACTTTGGGCAGTGATTGTTTCACTACTACCGTACTATATCAGTCAAATTCCCGATGGTACACCAATACAAAGTTCAGTGATCTGGGTGGTGCTCGCCATTTTGACGTTGATCGTCCTATATGCCATGTTTGGTTCACCATACTCTGCTGGTGTTGAATGGAAACTTCTGAAGGCCACGATGATCACTTCAATCTCAATAGGGCTGGGGCTTATGTCGATAATAAATTTCGCTACTGCTCAGCTTGGGGCGTTGATTGTGATCCCAATGTGCCTGTTTTCTCGACCGCTGAAAGCACAGCTTGGTATGAGCTTCCTTCCACGGACAGTATTGTGTGCTTCAAATATACTTCTTGCCATCTTTGGTTTCCCTCCAGCTGCATTGTTGATTATGAAAGGGCTGTCCAAGGGGTCCTGGACGGTAGACCTTGGAGATTTCTGGGCGTCAATGGAGTTCTTGTGGGAATGGAGTAGCGCCACATATCTGTATCTGTTTCTTGTCCATCTTCCCTGCTGGCTTCTATGCATCCATGTCTTGCTGTATCCATGTCGCCAAGTGGGATCAAAGGTTAAGCGGGAGTAGATTGTTTGATCTGGGAATGTTTCAAGATCTAGAACAGTGTAACAGATGTGTCAATTTCTACGTTCTTCGGTTTGCTAACCTTTTTTATTATAAGAATTGCTTATTTTTTTCTGAGATGGAGGATCTACAGGCGACAGCAAGTGGGAGAAAATTGATCTGTCTTACAGTGTCAACTTTGCAAAACAATGTAAAACATTGCTGTTCGTAAGGATGCTGGATTGTTGTGGACGCATCACAACTTCACAAGTAGTCCAGAGATATGTGCAAAAGCGCAAATGGTGCATCCTCAGTGGGCTGTGCAAATACCAATGCTGTTCCTGAACTACCTGGTCTGATTTGAACCATGAAACTGTTTATATTGAACAGTGAATTTATTTTTAAGCATAACCTATCCTGGTTTTTAAAAGTGATTTTGTAGTTCATGATTTTCAAATTTAAACGGAAAAATCATTGGTGCAGGAAAACTTTCGAAATGATAACCTGCAAAACTGGAAGACATGAGAATTCATTCTTTTTTTTTACTGGAGCAACATTGATTCTGCATATCATATGACTGAAATTTATTGTCTCGCACTCCCTCTGTAAACTAATATAAGAGCGTTTAGATTACTAAAATAGTTTACATCATTCTTTGGCACCAACCAATCGTTTCAGATTTTTTTTTGGGTCCCTTCTGAGACATAACCACTACTCGAACCTTAAGACCGGTTCTTACCTCTAGGGTCTAAATTTTTTGTGAAAGAATTCATGTACATGTACATGTGGCCATTTTTGCTTTGTACAATGCTGAAATGATGCAAAAACCACTTTCAAACACCTGCCTGGGGTTCAGCTTATTTTAGAAAATAAGGTACTCCCTCCATCCCATAATATAAGAACATTTTTCAATCTATGTTAGCTCGAAAAACGTTCTTACATTATGGGACAAAGGGAGTATAATACAAATGATTTCAAGCTTCAAAGGCTGAGACCAACCAAAACGCCATGGTTCAAGAATTTACCAGGCTTCTTAGAGAGAGAAAATGGGTACACTAAACCGCCTTTGCTTCCGTTTGCCTCAGTTTGCAGATTCATACTTCGATGCAGATTTATACTTCGATCGAACAGCACACAACTTTCAGCCCACCCCACTGAGCGCTTAAGCATCAAACTGTCACTGACTAAGATTGCTTTCTCCAGGTTGACACTATAAAGTAAGCATAATGAGATAGGAGATTTGGTCGAATAAACAAAGACCGCTGACTAAGATTGACCAGTAAAGCATAATATGCAATGCAACCCAAAGAAGGAAATTGTAACTCCGAGGTGCCATCTGGCTACATATAATGTAATCTAATAAAAAGTCACAACGACCATCAAGTTCAGCAGGTATCAATAGAACAGTAGACCAACGATTTTAGCGTCGAGTTCCTTCAAAGCACTAGAATCACATCCAGAATTCTATATCAGGCCTTGGCGCTGCAGATCAGTATAGGTCTTTTTGTTGTAGATGTTTCCATCCTTATCTTCATACTCTTCTTCCAAGTCTGGCCGCCACTTGTTCTGCCCTTGCTTTGCTTGTATTCTCTCCCAGAGTGTCGTCGCCTCCTGGAGATACAAATCAGAGATGTCAAAGCAACTTCGTGACGACCAAACAGAAACAGTACATGACACAGCACATGTTCAATATGATTCAGATCAACTTACGGGTCAAATTTAATGACATTTTCTCCTTTTTTCCTAATTTAACTTCTTTCAGCAATTATGACCACACTCGACAATAATTTATCTCTCTTAGTCCGAGACATTAATACAATGGACACCATGGTCTCCCTCTATTAATATCTCGGTTTCATGACTTCTATCCATGTGACTAACCAAAGTATGGCTTACAAATTATTCAAACATGGGGGATGCTTCATAAACCCTAAACATGGTATAGTGTTCATGTATCCTTGAGGAAAGTTAAACTCAACTTCAAATTACTGTTTATTCCAACATTATGAAGTTGGAAAATATGAAGCAAGCAAAAGGCATGACTATCAGTTTAAAAAAACTAAGTTACAGGCACTTGCTCACAATGTACACGACCCTGAGCCCGAGAAGAATATTTTGCAAACATTATCCTAAAGACAGGACACAAACAAGACAACAGTAAAACGGCAGGTGTACCTTGATGGATGTAATTTCATTGAAGTTCTTAGTATTAGGAATGCCAAGGCATCGCATCCCATGCTGATGGCGCCACTCCTTGAAATGGCGCTCATAAGCCCTTCGCCCCCAGTAACTGTGGTTACCACATATTTCACACTTGAATTCCTGACAAGAAATAGTTAAAACATTAGAAGTCTAGTACCAAATTTGATGCTGATATCTGGGCATATAATAGAAATGATGCTATCGATGTTCAAGTCGAGTCTAATATTTGAAAACAAGTAAAACACAATAACTAGATGAAACTATGTGCAAGCTATCAAACATTAAAATTTAGCATTCGTTTTTGGAAACATACCATTCTGTAGCTCCAAACATCATATTGATAGTAGTATTAAAGAAAGATAAAATCATAAAAATGTGAGCCTTTATTTGTTGGTCGACAGTTCCTCAAATTACAGAACATATATAAGTAGTTGACACCCAGCAAAGCTGATCCAAGATCAAGTAGTTGAGATCGGTCCTCGCCTGGACCGATGTTGGACGGCCGACCGCCTCGCCCGCCGTGGCCTGCAACACCCCGCACGATGCCCCCTCTGCGACCAGGCCCCCGAGACCATGCACCACCTCACCCTTGCCTGCCCCTTCGCCAGGCAGATCTGGCACGAGGTGCTGCACTGGCTCAGACTCTCCTGCGCCCCGCCCGACAGCGAGACTTCCCTACTGTAATTCCCTCCTAGGAGGATTGTAACCGAAACTTCATTTCTTTCCAAAGCAATGAAATGCAAGCTCTTCTTGCGTTTTCTCGAAAAAAAAGTAGTTGATATAAATAATATAGGCACATTTGGTTCGCTACCACACATTGCCACATCTAACAGTGTCAAACTGTGGCAAGCCACAAAATTGTGGCTAACAAATTGATGGCCATCTCTTGAGCAATGTTTGGCTAGAAATGTGCCACTGAATGTGGGGTTACAAGACTAAGAAAGTATGGCATGACAAGAGTTTGGCAATGAAGCCATACTAGCCTAACTAGGTTAACTTACATGCAGCATGTCGTGGTATACAACCGTACATGCCCTATACAGGTTGCCACTGCCCATCAGTCAATTAATTGGCGGTCACAAACATTAGGTGACTATCTATACATTCATGTAGGAAGAACATGTAATAAAATGACATGGAAATATTCAGCAAAACAGCAAGATGAGCTATTGACGTAGACTGAAGGCAAAAAAAAGTATGGATAAATGATACTGACTAATTAAGCTGTTAGCGATAAGATAAGGCCGGTTACCTGACCAAGACCGTGAAGCTTATAGAGCCAATAAGGGATAGGTTTCCCGTCCCAGCCCATTGGTAACTTGAGGGGGTTGTAGATTTGTTGGTCTTCATCATCACTTTCACTATCAGCTTGCACTTCTTCCTATAAGAAGTCACAGAAGATAGAAGTTCAGATAAACAGACAGAAGAAAATGTAAGTAAGTTGAAGTTAAGGGAGAAACTAAGTACCTCTTCCCGCTCTGCTTCCATTTCTTCATAGGTCAAGGTCAGCTTCTTCTCCGCGTTTTCCTTTGTTCTTACAATGACCTGCACACAAAAAAAAAAGATAGACATAAAAAATTAAAAAACATGTCGTGAACAATGCTGATGACCCGTAGTCCTACCAAGATAAAAGGGAACTTTGTAAACTATACCACGAAAAGTAGATCATGCTAGAATTCCATACACATGGAAACACTGATTTGAAATCTAGGAGCTTCTGGTTCACCAATGATCACTTTCGTGGGGAACATGATAGAAAAGGTGCATCATGGCATTGGTGGCAGCAGGACTCAGGCGATGGCAACTTTTGCTATTGTCTTCATTATAGATGTTGTTCAATCATTTTGTTCACTTGCTAAGTTGCTATATACATCATGCCGAGGATCACTTTTAGATAGGTTGATAAATGTTGAGATTCTAGGGTAAGTTAGGATATAATGGTCCCAGTACTTCTATTCACGACCATCCTACATTCCTAACCTATGCACAAATAAACCAAAAGATGGCTCATTACATGGTGGGAGCATCTGCAAGGGATATTAGCCTATCCTAGCACAAGGCCATTCCTCAAGCTGTGATTATGACCTTACTAACCGACCCATGCTGAAATGGATAATTGACTGCACATGTTACTGCACAACACATAAAAGGAATAAGAGCTGACCTCATCGAGAATCTCACATAAGCGCTTCATCTTCATTTCAGTCAAAGCAATTTCCTTCTTCAAATCATCACCTTTGGCAAAATGCTTACGATCCAGTTTTTCCAAGGGTGTATGCTGCAAAAGTATGGCCAATGATAATAAATTTAGGACTGATAAATAGCCATAAAAACAATAAAATTAGCAACAGCCTTTGGTAGTCACCTTCAGCAAGAAAAGCCGCTCAGCACGCTGTTGAACAGTGCCGCCACCCTTCAATCCACGAGCAGTTAAAGCCTGAAAAAAAATGTTATTACATAAGGCCATTTCAAGTACGAAGTAAAATAGAACCTGAACTATGTTACAAGATCAAACCTCCTTCAACTTTTCCGGACCAAGCTCTACAAGCTCTTCAACAGTACTGTAGTAATCAAGGTCTACTGCAGACTCTTGCAACACAGATTCTTTCTCTGTGCCCTTATTCTCCCATCCAGGAACTTCGCCATTGGTCCACTGTTCTTCAAACTCACTTTCCAACTGCACAAGTATAGATACTATTTGCTTGTCAGTTGTCACTTATCAGTTATCATAGAAGTGCGAACCTATATGTGGATGATAGTGGTTCTTTCTAGCTCTATGTTAAACTTGTATCATAGAAGTGCAAACCTATATGTGGATGATAGTGGTTCTTTCTAGCTCTATGTTAAACTTGTATCATAGAAGTGCAAACCTATATGTGGATGATAGTGGTTCTTTCTAGCTCTATGTTAAACTTGTATTCTCAACCCACCACCAGCAATGCTACAATTAATCATAACAGTGATAGATAATGGGTGAGATCTGCTTAAAAGTATTCCTCCGTCCACGGTCTGCTTAAAAGTATTACCTCCGTCCACGAATAAGTGTACATATAGAAATTTTAGGACAGAATATGAAGCGAACTAGAAAATGCATTGGAAAGATGCAAGGCACCATCTCTCTCCTCTTCAATTACCCCACCCCCAATGAGCTAAGTGCATGTAGAAAGTGAGGAGACCATGCGTTGAATGTTATTGGTCTTGATTACCGTGTGATGAGAGAGAAGCATCTTTTTCTACTTTATTGAAAGTGCATTGGGAAGATAGAAGTACACTCTTTTGTGGACAAAATTTGAATGCCAAACGTACATATTCATGGACGGAGGGAATATATAACAAGTCTCAAGTAATGCACTATGTCATCACATAAGCAGGTGTGAGCACAGACCACAGAAGAAAGACAGTATACTTGAATGTACACAAGAGGATTGACCTTTGTAAAAATCTTCTCAATATCTTGCAACGGTTCTGTACGATACAGAAATGACATCAGATATTCCAAAATATGCTCCAAATATTCTTTGTAAGGCCTGCGAAATTGAAGAAAATGGAAGATAAATCATCTTTACAGAAATGTATGGACTTCAAAAATATATGGTTGACCAAACAAATGTTAGACATGTTAATAGTAAATTTTAGTTAATCCCATATACTTGAATACAGATCTTACTACGACCCCACCACTCTAGTAATTACCTGTTATGTTAAATGAACACGGTATTCTTAGTTTAATAAACAGATTGCAGTGGAAAAGAGGGAATTCAGGGACAACGGACAAAACTAATACTCCCTCCGTTCCAGAATACTCCCTCCATTCCTAAATATAGTGTGCGCTTTGTTCAGTTCTAATACCAATGTGTGTGCTGGCACTTGTACTTTGGACAAATATAACCCTCCACCAACTCTGTCTCTGGCCCATGTGCACGTCGCCTCTGCCACTCTGCTAGCGACCTGCCCCACCCACACCGCTCAGCCATTTTCCTCTCCCCATCTCATTTCTCTCTAGTTCTTCACCCAGCAATGGCAGAGTTAGATTTAAAGAGCCAAATCAACTGGGAAGATGTCCAAGAAGATTACACCGGTCTTGCCGGAGAGCTAGACTACGATCTGGAGCTGATCGTTTCGGATGAAGTGAAGGCGCCCTCTCTCTCCTTGCTGCAGTTCATTTTTTTTGTTGGAGTTCTCGTCTCGGATGTGTATGCTGAAGCTGAGCCCCCGCGCGTACTGGAACTCGGAGAAGGAAATCAAAGCGCCGGCCACCGCAAGCATGCACTTGAAGTTGGAGAAGGAAGCGGCAGCATGTTGTTGCGGCTCGGTCTTGTCGGCGGCCTGGCCTTGCATCTTGGTGTTGCTAATCGTGGACACGGAGAAGGCCATGGTCGCGGAGACGCCAGCCACGGTCATGGAGACGCCAGCCATGGTCATGGACACGCCGGCTGCGGAGACGCCGGATGCGGTCATGGCCGGCGCGAATGCGGACGGGCGGGGATCGTTGGGGAGGTCAGGAGGTGGGAGGCCGGAGCGGATCGAGGTGAGCAGGGAGGTCAGGAAAAGCGGCGACAGGAAAGAGACAAGGGGGAGAGAGAGACGATGGAGCTATGCGGTGGGGTGGGGCTTTGGCTGTTCGGTGGGAGGGCAGTTTTGTCCAAAGTCGCTCGTCGCGAGAGATACGCACTACATTGCGGAATTTCTCTAGAAAGCTTATGCGCACTAGATTTAGGAACAGAGGGAGTATAATGTGTATCGATTTCCGTGCAAGTCAACCATTTGAATGTTTGACCAAGATTATAGAATAAAATAACAACATCTTCAATACCTAATAGATAAAATATGAAACTACTTTTCATGATGGATCAAATGATATAAATTTCATATTGTGGATATTGATATATTTTTCTAAAAACTCGGTCAAACATGCACTCGTTTGGCTTTTGAAAAACAAATACACCTTATATAAAGGAACGGAGGGAGTACTTGTGGGTAACTTGAGATTCATGCACAACCTATATCTCCTTGTATATTAGAGATTCCAGCTCCATGCAAAGGGAAGGGGAATCCTAACATGACTAATCCTGACCTGATAAGAACCTATCAATCTGGTATTCAGCACATCAGGATGAAGAAGTGGTGTGGCAATTCCATCGTGAGTGGCATCCAGCAAGAAGGTAGTAGGCTTGGCTGGAGCTAGAGGTACAAGGGTGATCCCGTCCAGTGTGGGGAACATCATTGGCGCAAGTTAATTTGGAGGAGGTTTGGATGGAAAGAGGCAGTAGGTGACTCAAGTACAACCTAGAAATTGGGTGAATGGGGCTAACGTTACTTTGTGTCATGAGCTTTTCATCATGGGCACTGGTATTCGACGGGGTTGTTACTGCATGCGACAGATTTTTCGGATTTCCATTTCCTTAGTTTATAGCATCCATCACGTGATTATTTTGTTGCTACCATACCGAATACCAATAAAACTGGATTGGCTGGGAAGGTATGCCTTTCGGGGTTCCATTTGGTCGGGAATTGGCCATTCTAGTTCTAACCAACACAAGATGAAATCAAGGGAAATATATCTAAGATGGATGTAGAATTTTGAGATAAGCTCGCGCCAGGAGATATGTTATTGGTCTTAGAGAAAATGCTGATAACATACCTGGTAGCTTTTAGATTATGTGCGATTTTTTCAGTCTGAGCAAAAGTGCCAACGTATGCTGAGTATTCCATTAGTGATCCAAACTTGGAATTTATGAACTCGTTGTAGAGCTCATGTAGGTCCAAGTACCGGCCAAATGCTTCCTATCAAAACACAGCGCAAGAACATTAGCAAACTTAAAAGTGACTGCGATTAGAACAGCATATAAATATAAAAAACACCAACGGGATGAACGTGCAATGTGGATTAGAACTACATGATAATGCAAACAGTAACAATAAATGAGCAGTAATTGGTTCTCAAGTTATCAAGCTCCATCTAGTATCTTGTCATTAACCTAAATCTTACCATGCATAGCACCGTGATCCTACAAGAGGAATCAAATAACCCTGCAGAAATTAAAATACACGTATCACAATAGAGATACCCTCGAGTTCAAGACTGCTGCAGTAAAATGGAAAACAAGGCTGCTACTTGACGCTAAAATGTTCTTAGCAGACATTATTGATGATTTACCCCAACTTTGCCACTTAATATAATCAGCTAAGTAGTTCTTAGCAGAGACTTTATGGATGATTTACACCAACGTTGGCACTTAATAATCAGCTAAGTATGCCAGAACGAAGCAGTGCCAGACAATTTAGAAAAAGGCGTCCAGATGAGGTTGCCATGAATTTCACTTCTCAAAAAAGGAATATATAAACATAGGTAAGTAAAGAAAATCAAGTAAACATGGCTTAGGATAATCAAGTAAAGAAAATCAGATCAACCACAACATGGCTTAGGATAAAACAGTGCGCAAATCATCGCAACCAGGATTATCTAAGTGAAAATTATACTGGACAGTACCTCGCCAGTGAATTCAATAGCTGGTTCCTCCTTTAGTAGCTCCTCATAATCATCAGTTTCACTGACGAAACGGGCAGAGTGATTCCGTCTATGGTAATCACGAATCTGCAAGCATGCAACAAACTGTAAATGAAAGAATAATCACCACTGAAGAAACAGTATAAGTTCAAGTTTTCCGATAACACTCAGTTCTGATCTGCCTCACGTGTGTCAACCAGATGGTCATGGTTGAGATGAAGTGCAGGATAACATAACCGGAAAATTCACCAGTGTGTATGTAGTGTAATTTCCAAGTAGGATTGCTAGAAAACATGTTCTAATCTTATTATTTGGCTTTCTGAGGGTTGTCATGTCGTCAAGAAAATCTAGATAGTCACTGAATAACTTGGTTTCCTATCATCCAAATTTTGGTGCGAGGGTCCGAGATCAAATTATTGAAAAGAACTACACCCTCCGTGTACTAAATTAGAGACACTTAATATGGAACGGAGGGAGTACCAACTAAACAACGATAGCATGGAATGCTTGTCAGTGCATGAACTGCAGCATCCACCGCCTGGCTAGCATTTTGCCACTTTTAACTGTCTGATTCCATGGCGTGCTTAAGTGATTCTTGGGCAGAGTCAGACAAGCTAGAGTTGATTATTTACCTCTTTCAGCCTTTCATAGTACTTGGGGAAGATGTCACTTTGCACCGGCGCGGTAAGATGGGTGGAGATCTCATCCTTCCTAGCACCGTCCTTGTCTTCATAGATTTCCACCTAATTAGTCATATTAGCAAAAATCGCATTAGAAAGAAAAACAGACGATTCCCAAAACAACAAAAACGGGGAAATAGAAGCACGAAAATAGAAGTCCTAAGATAATCCAATGAGTTTATCTACCCTCGCCCGTATATTATAAAAATAAGGCCGAGAAATCAATTTATCTAGCTAGAGTTCGGAATTCCCCAGAATTAGCATGGGTCGACCAACGCCAAACCATAACAGGTGGAGCTAACACACAGGCAACCCTAGGCATCTCAATTCAAGATGTCGCAAATGACATGGAACAAAACCAATCCTAACCAACAGAAAGCAGAGATGCGACACGGCCAAGCTCTGGCCACGGCAGACAAGCATTGTACGAAAGCTACAGCCACTAAAATCAGGCACGAAACCCTAGATAGACAGGAGGAGGAGGAGCTTACCAGCTTGTCGGACGTGGAGACGACGAGATCGAGCATGTGACGGACGCGGTGGGACTGGAAGAGGCGGTCGCGGGCGTTGGCCGGGTCGCGCTGGAGCTCGCGCACCGCCAGGCGCTCCAACCGCTCGAGGTCCTCGTGCGCCGCCCGCGTGGCCTCCAGCACAGACGACGCCATGGCTGCCGCTTCAGGTAGGGCGCCCTAGCCCTCTCCTCTGCTGGTACCCCGTGTGGTACCAACAGAGCCCGGGGGTCACGCTGCGCCGCAGTGAGTCTGGGAGCGGCGAGGGGAAGTCGGGAGGGGAGAGCGTCGTGGCTAGGGTTTTGAGATTTCGCGGCCAGGGACCGACTGTCGGGAAGACGAGCGGAGAGGAACCGGCTCGGGTAAATCGGGTTCGTCTATTTCTCCCTCGTAGCGAGAGGGAGCGAGCGCTCGCTCAAGTTTTTCGCCGTCGTGCCGCTCGCGTGCTGGGCCGGCCCATCAGTTACCCTGTACCCGATTTTTTCCTGCGATCTGCGTAACTTTCACTCATTTTGCTCCGGTAGGGACTGTTTGGTTTATGCCTCAATTAGTCGCACCAAAATTTTGGTATGATCAATTTTTTGGCAAGTCATTGTTGTTTGGTTGCCATTGTATCATCCAGAAGTATGTCAAAATAGCCCTTTATTTGGTTTGCAACCATTCGTGACTTGATGATTAAAACATTTTTTGCAAAATTATTAATTTAAATTAAGATGTTGTTCCCTGTAAAAATTCTAAGATGCACCCAACAGAAAAAAAAAACAGAAATGTCACGCGATTGTTGTAGCCTGCAAAGTGTTATTCGTGGATAGTTGCATCACTGCATGCACTTGCTTAATTGCGGGAGGACCCACCAGTTAATTACTACCTAACGGAATCAAAACAGCTTTGCATGCACCGATCCGACTTAGTCCATGTTTGGTTCATAAGTCTTAGGACTTTTTTAGTCCCAACTTATAAGTCACAAGTCTCTAAAAAGTCCCTACATGTTTGGTTCCTGAGACTTAACATGGACTAAAAGACCATATTACAATTATAAGTCCCTCCTTGAGAGTCTTATTTCATAAGTTCCAAATGCTCACTTTAAGTCCCTATAAGTCCCTCATGTTTGGTTTAGATGAGACTTATAGAGACTTATTTAAGTCCCTAAATTAATAAGTCCCTGGAAACAAACACCCTCTTAGGGATAGCTTAGCTATCACGCCAAAAAATTGGCGAAGGTTTTCCACGCCACGATTTTGCCCGCGCGTTGGCGGAAATTATGTGGGCGGACGACGAGCGCACGGGGCGAGCCAACTTTTTGGTACTGATCCAAACAACCACCAAATATCATGGGCTAGCCAATGTTTTGGTATGGTCACTGTTGGTTGCAATCCAAACAGATCCGTAATTCATATTAGAATCTCTAAAAAGACTTGTATTTAGAAACAGAGGGAGTACGATTTAAGTTCTCTGCCCGAAGATATTTTTTTTATCATTGATTCATACCTTCCATTGATTCCTTTGTTGATATCTCGAACCACCTGTTTCGAGTCACATGCAATAACGAAGTTTTGAAGTAGGAGATCTTCAGCCGGTGAGAGAGCCTCACGACAAGTGATCGCCTCGAGAGTTGCAACGTCGTGCACGCCTAACATGACCAACGTCGAGCTGCCAATATATTCAACCCGTTCATCAGGACAGATTGCGGTTGCCATTCCTCCCCTCTGATTTCTTTCTACAGTTGCGTCCACACGATTTTTTGTAAAACCCCTAGGGGGTGCTTTTGGCCGAGTTACTCTTGAAGCGGTTGTACTAACTGTGGTTGCTCCAGTGCTCTTCTCCTTAGGGATATCCAAGTCTGAGATAAGCCTCTGGATGAATGCTAGTGTAGCTTGTGGGCTTTGAAATATCCCCTTGTGGATCGCCTGGCGTCTAGCCCACCACGATGCCCAAAGGGTTACTGCTAGCTTGATGAACGCCTCATGAAATAAGGAGTTCAGTATGGTGAAGAGCCATTGCTTCGTGTTTGGTTCAGTAGTTGCAATCAAATGACCTGCAAGTTCCTCATCGACGAGCGCCCAGATGCATCTCGATATGGTAAACTCTAACAATCAGTGCCGCCATGAATCAGGAGCACCACAAAGACCACATGCGCATGAAGGAGACATTTTTCGATGGGCTCGGACATCTTCGGTCGGGCTTTGAGGGTACTTGTAACACCCCATATGTAACTTTTCCCAATTTGGCAATATATCCATTTTGGTCTTCATCCAATTCCTTGGGTCTATCATGGTTGGCTTCTTTTTGTTTGCCTCTGTTTTGTTTCTTTATTGCATTGCTATGCCATCATCTTGTTGCATCATGGCCTCATCATGTGTTTGCATCGTGCTTGGTGTCATTTTGCATATCCCCATCATCATGTGCATCTTCATATTGTAGCATATTGCATTGTGGCATGTTTGGGATCCACGCTTCATCACTTTCCCCCTCATCACCACCTCTCCTTCTCTTTTCTTTCACTTTTGCAAGTGCACCTCTACCCTCCTTCATTAATGTTCATCTTTTCCCCAAAATTCTAGCATCATGCCCTAAACCTCTGTGCCAAGTTTCACCTATTTTGGAGTTGATTTGGTTAGGTTTTAAAATGACTCAAGTTTGAATTTAATTCAAACTTGAATTATTTTACTTCCTTTAAAAATCTCCAAACCAATTCTATTAAATAGGGCATAATTCCATGAGCTTGGGGATATTTTACTATTCTCAGATTCTTCTTCTAGCCCCCTGCACTTTTTCTTTTAGTTTTCTGTTTGAGGAAAATGATTAAGGGAAAAGAGAGAGGGGCAGCGCAGCAGCAGACACCTGGGCCTCGGCCTCCAGGCCGGCCCAGCAGCGCGCGCGCCAGCCCACCCGCGCGATGCCTCCGCCTTTTCTCACCAACGCACCCTCTCACCCCCCGCTGCTTCGCGACCACGTGGCCAAGCTGGCCCCAGCCGTCAGCGACTGCCCTGTAGCCCGCACCCACCTTTTCCCTCTCCTCTCGCCTTCGCCATGGGGACCATGAGCACGAGCGTGACGGTGTGCTCCGTCCCGTCGCCCTAGCCCCCTACTTAACGCCTCTCCTTGCCCAACCACTTCCTAGGGTTCCCCTCTTCCTTCCCCCGCCGCCGTTGGGCGTTTAGACCACCAGATCCATCGCGCCACCACCGTCCCGAGCGCACCCGAGCGCACGGCCTCGTCGCCGGCGTGCTCACCGTCGACCTCCGCCTCGCGAACCGTGTCCTTCTTCTTCCCCGTCGTCGTCTACCTCCACGACGTCGACTACGTGGAGCCGAGGGCCACGTCCGCGTCGTCTTCTTCCTTGTCTTCGACTCCGGCCACCGCAGCTGTTTGATCACCCTCACCGTCGACTCCGTCCACCTCCCGATCAGCCGAGGCCACCGCCGTGATCGTGGTGAGCAGCCGCGTCACCCCGCCCTTCTTTCCCCTTCATTCGCTCGCTCTAGCATCCCTAGCCGCGCACGCCCGAACGCCTCTCCGTCGGACCTCGTCGCCGGCGAGGACCCCGACCCTCGTAGCGCTCTCGCTCTTGCCCGTCTACGACGTTGATACGTCTCCAACGTATCTATAATTTTTGATTGCTCCATGCTATATTATCTACTGTTTTGGATGTTTATGGATTTTATTATACACTTTTATATCATTTTTGGGACTAACCTATTAACCCAGAGCCCAGTGCCAGTTTCTGTTTTTACCTTGTTTTAGGGTTTTGAAGAAAAGAAAAATCAAACGGAGTCCAATTGACCTGAAACTTCACGGAACTCATTTTTGGAACGAAAGAAGTCCAAAAGTCTTGGAGTGCACGTCAGGGGACCTTCGAGGAGGCCACGAGGTAGGGGGCACGCCAACCCCCCTAGGGCGCGCCCTCCACCCTCGTGGGCCCCTCGTGCCCCCCTGACGTACTTCTTCCGCCTATATATCTCCATATACCCTAAAAACATCGGAGGGCACAATAGATCGGGAGTTCCGCCGCTAGAAGCCTCCGTAGCCACCGAAAACCAATCTAGACCCATTTCGGCACCCTGTCGGAGGGGGGGAATCCCTCTCCGGTGGCCATCTTCATCATCCCGGTGCTCTCCATGACGAGGAGGGAGTAGTTCTCCCTCGGGGCTGAGGGTATGTACCAGTAGCTATGTGTTTGATCTCTCTCTCTCTCTCTCGTGTTCTTGAGGTGATACAATCTTGATGTATCGCGAGCTTTGCTATTATATTTGGATCCTATGATGTTTCTTCCCCCCTCCACTCTCTTGTAATGGATTGAGTTTCCCCTTTGAAGTTATCTTATCGGATTGAGTCTTTAAAGATTTGAGAACACTTGATGTATGTCTTGCCGTGCGTATCTGTGGTGACAATGGGATATCACGTGATTCACTTGATGTATGTTTTGATGATCAACTTGCGGCTTCCGCCCATGAACCTATGCATAGGGGTTGGCACACGTTTTTGTCGTGATTCTCCGGTAGGAACTTTGGGGCACTCTTTGAGGTTCTATGTGTTGGTTGAATAGATGAATCTGAGATTGTGTGATGCATATCGTATAATCATACCCACGGATACTTGAGGTGACATTGCAGTATCTAGGTGACATTAGGGTTTTGGTTGATTTGTGTCTTAAGGTGTTATTCTAGTACAAACTCTAGGGCTGTTTGTGACACTTATAGGAATAGCCCAACGGATTGATTGGAAAGAATAACTTTGAGGTGGTTTCGTACCCTACCATAATCTCCTCGTTCGTTCTCCACTATTAGTGACTTTGGAGTGACTCTTTGTTGCATGTTGAGGGATAGTTATGTGATCCAATTATGTTAGTATTGTTGAGGGAACTTGCACTAGCGAAAATATGAACCCTAGGCCTTGTTTCAACGCATTGCAATACCGTTTACGCTCACTTTTATCATTAGTTACCTTACTGTTTTTATATTTTCAGAGTACAAAAACTATTATCTACTATCCATATACCACTTGTATCACCATCTCTTCGCCGAACTAGTGCACCTATACAATTTACCATTGTATTGGGTGTGTTGGGGACACAAGAGACCTTTGTTATTTGGTTGCAGGGTTGCTTGAGAGAGACCATCTTCATCCTACGCCTCCTACGGATTGATAAACCTTAGGTCATCCACTTGAGGGAAATTTGCTACTGTCCTACAAACCTTTGCACTTGGAGGTCCAACAACGTCTACAATAAGAAGGTCGTGTAGTGGACATCAAGCTCTTTTCTGGCGCCGTTGCCGGAGAGGTGAGTGCTTGAAGGTATATCTTTAGATCTTGCAATCGAGTCTTTTAGTTTCTTGTTTTATCACTAGTTTAGTTTATAAAAGAAAACTATAAAAAAAATGGAATTGAGTTTGTCTCATACGCTTCACATTTTCAATATCTTTCATAAGTATGATGGAAAGGAAAATTGTGCTCAAGTGCTAGAAGAAGAAATCTATAAAATGTTTGGCACTAAATCTTTGAATGATGAGCATGATTGCAATGTTGTTAGTACGAATTCTTTGAATATCCATGATACTAATGATGATTGCACTAGTTATGATGTTTCCTATAAACATGTCAATTTTTGTGGAGTACATTGGGTTTGTACGAACACACCAAATAGGGAAGATAGATATTGCAAGAGCCATACGCATTTAGAAACTAAATGGTTGCAAGAAAGGCTAGATGATTGTGCTGAAAATTTATATTTTCTTAGCCGTACTTGTGAACTTTGAAGTGAGCATGATCATTTCAATACCCAATGCAAATTGTTTCATGATCGTATCGTGTCCAAAAATTGTGATGACTTGATTTCCCTTGCACATCATAATGAACTTAGTTTGCTCTTGGGTTATGAAGAAATGAAACGTATAACTAAGGATATTCCAAAATTTGCCCTTGATAGAGTTCTTCATTTTGATCTAGAGGAAATTTATATGTATTGTGCGGTGAATTGTATTGAAAATCCTTATATTGCCAAATGCATAAAGAAAAGAAAACAAATAGAAGATGAAGAGAATACTAATGAAAGGGAAGAGACTTCCCAATATCCTCCTATTATTTCTTATGATGAATCAGGTAACGAGGAGGAACCTCCTATTCAACCAATCTCATTAATAAGGAGCTCCAAAAAGAGTATTGAACCCACACATGATGTGGTGAAGAAGAAGAAAAGAAAAACGAAGAGAGGTAAAAAGACATCTCTCCCAAATAGTTATGCTCCTATTACTATTGTGCCTCATGAAAATATAATTGTGGAAGATAATGATACTTATTATGGTCTTGAAAATCTTTTTGGCACTTGCTTGGAAGAATATGATAATTGCTATACTATTGGTGTTATCCATACTATTAATGATGAGAGTGATTATGCTTATGATATGAAAAGGCCCAAGCTTGGGGATGCTATGTTTGATGAAGATGATGTTTTTGAGAATATATTTGCTGCAATTAATGTTTGTCCCAAGCTTGGGGATGCTACGTTTAACGAAGATGATATTTTTAGTCTCCCAAGTTTTGATATGCAAATTTATAATGATGATAGCATGCCTCCTACTTATGATGATTATTGTGATGATACTTATGCTATAAAAAGTAGTGATTATATTTATAAAACTTGTCATGATTATGGTTACCCCTTTTCTGAACATTACTCTTTTAATGTGGAAACAATTTATAGTATTCGAGTTTCTTATGATACTCCCACTATTTCGAATGAGAATAGATTTGCTTATGTGGAGAGTAATAAAATTTCTATGCTCGTAGATCATGAAAAGAATGCTTTAGGTGCTGGTTATATTGTTGAATTCATTCATGATGCTACTGAAAATTATTATGAGGGAGGAATATATGCTTGTAGGAATTGCAATAATATCAAGTTTCCTCTCTATGTGCTTAAAGTTTTGAGGTTATGCTTGTTTTGCCCTCCTATGCTAGTTGATTATTGTTCCCATAAGTTGTTTGCTCACAAAATCCCTATGCATAGGAAGTATGTTAGGATTAAATGTGCTAGTCATATTCTTCATGATGCCCTATTTATGTTACAATTCTTATCTTTTATGTGAGCATCATTGAAATCATCATGCCTAGCTAGGGGCGTTAAACGATAGCGCTTGTTGGGAGTCAACCCAATTTTATTCTTGTTCCTTGCCTTTTGTTCCTGTTTAGTAATAAATAATTAATCTAGCCTCTGTTTAGATGTGGTTTTATGTTTTTAATTAGTGTTTGTGCCAAGTAGAACCTTTGGGAAGACTTGGGAGAAGTCTTGTTGATCATGTTGTAAAAAACAGAAACTTTAGCACTCACGAGAATTGCTGCCATGTTTATTTGGAGAGTGATATTTAGTTAATTATTTTTGCAGATGATTAATAGATAAATCCCTCAGGTCCAGAAATTTATTTG
This sequence comes from Triticum urartu, assembly GCF_056163025.1. Classification (NCBI taxonomy): domain Eukaryota; kingdom Viridiplantae; phylum Streptophyta; class Magnoliopsida; order Poales; family Poaceae; genus Triticum; species Triticum urartu. The sequence goes on from NC_141875.1 coordinate 486,040,231, forward strand.
AGAATTTTATGAGTTCCATAAGTATACGTTTGATCCAGATTACTACAAACTGTTCTGTTTTTGACAGATTCTGTTTTTCATGTGTTGTTTACTTATTTTGATGAATCTATGGCTAGTAAAATAGTTTATAAACCATAGAGAAGTTGTAATACAGTAGGTTTAACACCAATATAAATAAAGAATGAGTTCATTATAATACCTTGAAGTGGTGATTTATTTTCTTATACTAACGGAGTTTACGAGTTTTCTGTTAAGTTTTGTGTTGTGAAGTTTTCAAGTTTTGGGTAAGGATTCGATGGACTATGGAATAAGGAGTGGCAAGAGCCTAAGTTTGTGGATGACCAAGTCACCCCAAGGTAATATTCAAGGATAGCCAAGAGGCTAAGCTCGGGGCATCCCCTCTTTCGTCTTCGTTCATCGGTAACTTTACTTGGAGCTATATTTTTATTTACCACATGATATGTGTTTTGCTTGGAGCGTCATTTTATTTTATTTAATTTTGCTTGCTGTTTGAATAAAATACCAAAATCTAAAATTCTTAAATGTTAGAGAGTCTTCACATAGTTGCATAATTATTCAACTACTCATTGATCTTCACTTATATCTTTCGGAGTAGTTTGTCAATGCTCTAGTGCTTCACTTATATCTTTTAGAGCACGGTGGTAGTTTTATTTTGAAGAAATAGATGAACTCTCATGTTTCACTTAGATTATTTTTTAGAGTCTTAAATAGCATGGTAATTTGCTTAAAATCCTAATATGCTAGGTATTCGAGATTAGTAAAATTTTCTTATGAGTGTTTTGAATACTAAGAGAAGTTTGATGCTTGATGATTGTTTTGAGACATGGAGGTAATAATATCAAAGTCGTTCTAGTTGAGTAGTTGTGAATTTGAGAAATGCTTGTGTTGAATTTTGCAAGTCCCGTAGCATGCACGTATGGTAAACGTTATGCAAGAAATTTGAAACATGAGGTGTTATTTGATTGTCTTCCTTATGAGTGGCGGTCGGGGACGAGCGATGGTCTTTTCCTACCAATCTATCCCCCTAGGAGCATGTGCATAGTACCGAGGTTTTTGATGACTTGTAGATTTTTGCAATAAGTATGTGAGTTCTTTATGACTAATGTTGAGTCCATGGATTATACGCACTCTCACCCTTCCATCCTTGCTAGCCTCTTCGGTACCGTGCATTGCCCTTTCTCACATTGAGAGTTGGCGCAAACTTCGCCGGTGCATCCAAACCCCGTGATATGATACGCTCTTTCACACATAAACCTCCTTATATCTTCCTCAAAACAGCCACCATACCTACCTATTATGGCATTTCCATAGCCATTCCGAGATATATTGCCATGCAACTTTCCACCATTCCGTTTATCATGACACATTCATTATTGTCATATTGCTTAGCATGATCATGTAGTTGACATAGTATTTGTGGCAAAGCAACCGTTCATAATTCTTTCATACATGTCACTCTTGATTGATTGCATACCCCGGTACACCGCCGGAGGCATTCATATAGAGTCATCTTTGTTCTAGTATTGAGTTGTAATCATTGAGTTGTAAATAAATAGAAGTGTGATGATCATCATTTTCTAGAGCATTGTCCCAAGTGAGAAATAAAAAAAGAGAAAGGCATAAAAAAGAGAAGGCCCAAAAAAGAAAAAAAAAGAAAAAAAAGAGAAAAAGGCCATAAAAAGGAGAAGGCCCAAAAAATGAGAGAAAAGGAGAGGAGGGACATGCTACTATCCTTTTACCACACTTGTGCTTCAAAGTAGCACCATAATCTTCATGATAGAGAGTCTCTTGTTTTGTCACTTTCACATACTAGTGGGAATTTTTTATTATAGAACTTGGCTTGTATATTCCAACAATGGGCCTCCTCAAGTGCCCTAGGTCTTCGTGAGCAAGCAAGTTGGATGCACACCCACTTAGTTTCTTTTGTTGAGCTTTCATACATTTATAGCTTTAGTGCATCCGTTGCATGGCAATCCCTACTCCTTACATTAACATCAATCGATGGGCATCTCCATAGCTCATTAATTAGCCTCGTTGATGTGAGACTTTCTCCTTTTTGTCTTCTTCACATAACCCCCTCATTATTCTATTCCACCCATAGTGCTATATCCATGGCTCGCCCTCATGTATTGCATGAAAGTTTATAGGTTTGAGATTACTAAAGTATGAAACAATTGCTTGGCTTGTCATCGGGGTTGTGCATGATGAGAGCATTCTTGTGTGACGAAAATGGAGCATGACTAAACTATATGATTTTGTAGGGATGAACTTTCTTTGGCCATGTTATTTTGAGAAGACATAATTGCTTAGTTAGTATGCTTGAAGTATTATCATTTTTATGTCAATATGAACTTTTGTCCTGAATCTTTCGGATCTGAATATTCATGCCACAATTAAGAAGAATTACATTGAAATTATGCCAAGTAGCTCTCTGCATCAAAAATTCTGTTTTTATCATTTACCTACTCGAGGACGAGCAGGAATTAAGCTTGGGGATGCTGATACGTCTCCAATATATCTATAATTTTTGATTGCTCCATGCTATATTATCTACTGTTTTGGATGTTTATGGGTTTTATTATACACTTTTATATCATTTTTGGGACTAACATATTAACCCAGAGCCCAGTGCCAGTTTCTGTTTTTACCTTGTTTTAGGGTTTTGAAGAAAAGGAAAATCAAACGGAGTCCAATTGACCTGAAACTTCACGGAACTCATTTTTGGAACGAAAGAAGCCCAGAAGTCTTGGAGTGCACGTCAGGGGACCTTCGAGGAGGCCACGAGGTAGGGGGCGCGCCCTCCACCCTCGTGGGCCCCTCGTGCCCCCCTGACGTACTTCTTCCACCTATATATCTCCATATATCCTAAAAACATCGGAGGGCACAATAGATCGGGAGTTCCGCCGCCAGAAGCCTCCGTAGCCACCGAAAACCAATCTAGACCCATTCCGGCACCCTGCCGGAGGGGGGGAATCCCTCTCCGGTGGCCATCTTCATCATCCCGGTGCTCTCCATGACGAGGAGGGAGTAGTTCTCCCTCGGGGCTGAGGGTATGTACCAGTAGCTATGTGTTTGATCTCTCTCTCTCTCGTGTTCTTGAGGTGATACGATCTTGATGTATCGCGAGCTTTGCTATTATATTTGGATCCTGTGATGTTTCTTCCCCCCTCCACTCTCTTGTAATGGATTGAGTTTCCCCTTTGAAGTTATCTTATCGGATTGAGTCTTTAAAGATTTGAGAACACTTGATGTATGTCTTGCCGTGCATATCTGTGGTGACAATGGGATATCACGTGATTCACTTGATGTATGTTTTGGTGATCAACTTGCGGGTTCCGCCCATGAACCTATGCATAGGGGTTGGCACACGTTTTCGTCGTGATTCTCCGGTAGGAACTTTGGGGCACTCTTTGAGGTTCTATGTGTTGGTTGAATAGATGAATCTGAGATTGTGTGATGCATATCGTATAATCATACCCACGGATACTTGAGGTGACATTGCAGTATCTAGGTGACATTAGGGTTTTGGTTGATTTGTGTCTTAAGGTGTTATTCTAGTACGAACTCTAGGGCTGTTTGTGACACTTATAGGAATAGCCCAACGGATTGATTGGAAAGAATAACTTTGAGGTGGTTTCGTACCCTACCATAATCTCCTCGTTCGTTCTCCACTATTAGTGACTTTGGAGTGACTCTTTGTTGCATGTTGAGGGATAGTTATGTGATCCAATTATGTTAGTATTGTTGAGGGAACTTGCACTAGCGAAAGTATGAACCCTAGGCCTTGTTTCAACGCATTGCAATACCGTTTACGCTCACTTTTATCATTAGTTACCTTGCTATTTTTATATTTTCAGATTACAAAAACTATTATCTACTATCCATATACCACTTGTATCACCATCTCTTCACCGAACTAGTGCACCTATACAATTTACCATTGTATTGGGTGTGTTGGGGACACAAGAGACCTTTGTTATTTGGTTGCAGGGTTGCTTGAGAGAGACCATCTTCATCCTACGCCTCCTACGGATTGATAAACCTTAGGTCATCCACTTGAGGGAAATTTGCTACTGTCCTACAAACCTCTGCACTTGGAGGCCCAACAACGTCTACAAGAAGAAGGTTGTGTAGTAGACATCAGAAGTCGTGTGGCGAAGGGCCCGATGTCGCCGTTAGTTGTTAGGTTAGGCCGCTGCACCACCGTGCACGAGTGCGTCGTCGCCGCCCCTGCCGCATGTCGCCGGTGTTGCGTTCGTCGTCGTTAGGTGCTTCGAGTGCCAGGCGGGTGTGCGGGTTCTCCATGCGACCCCGTTGCGCGTCTTCGCCGCTCCTTTTGGCCACCGGAGCAACTCCGACGAGCCTTCCGCCACGTTCTGCCCGTCGCCGGTGACCTCCCCTATTCCTCTGCTCGGGCACCGTGTGGGACCTCGCGGGCCCCACCAGTCGGCCACACACAAGCCGGACCTACTGCTCAGCCTCTTAGGGGACCAGGTCCCACCTGTCATCCCCTCTCCCTTTATTTTTCTTTTTCTTTTCTTTTAAATTCCATGGATATTCCATTTCTAGATATGGAATCTTTCCATTTCGGGCTAGTCCATTTCTGGACATTTCCAGTTTTGGAAATTACCTGTTGTGTCAATTTCCATTTAGGGCAGTATTTCACTTATAGCATTTGTGATGATTTTTCTACAGTAACCTAGACATATTATATATGTTTTTGGGGTAGAAAAATCGCACCAATCCAGTGGTAGCATTAGTTTTTGCATTTGAGCAAGTTCATGACCATGTCATTTTACATCATGTTACTGTTTTGTCATTTCTGCGTGATTAAATTCAAACATGCTATGTGGTATTTTGGCACATGTGTAGCTTCCTTTTCATGTCTACTCCATGCTAGATTTTATTCCATGCCATAAAGTGCACTGTGATGAGTGCCACAAGCTTGCAAAGTTGCTATCATGAATTTGTTTCTGCCATACCATGATTTCTACATTGGTGCTATCATCAATTCTGTAACTCCTTGGAACTAGTTCAGTAAGGGAGTCTTGTTGCTTGCATTTAGTAATAGCATGCCATGCTCAAGTTTGCCATGATATGTTCTTGAAGCATATGGTTTACTATGCATAAACTTTGCTACCTGATGTTGTTTCTGTCATGCTCAGTGAATTTCTGCTAAGTCTGTTAAACTGTTGTCATCTGCATTTTTGCCATGTTGTTTTAGACTTGTTCTAGTGAGTTGTAGTAGTAGCTCATTGTTCATGATTTGTAGAGCTTCACATGTACTTCATTGCCATGTATTTTGTTTTCATGTTTGGGTGATGTAGCATGTTTAAACTATGCATCTAAGTGGCCATGTTGTTGTGTTAAGCAGATTGCATCATATTTTGTTTTGCTTGTCATTTGCAAATTGTGCATCCATTTCTGGTGATCTTCATATCGATTCCAACCGAAATCTCTCAACCTATCCAGTGGTATGCTTGGTTTGCCAAGCTAATGCCATGATAATCTTTCCCCTTCCGGAGTACCCATATGCATTGCACATCATATATTGCATCCAATGCCAGGTCTTGCATCATGTTGCTTGCGCATAGCACCGTGATTGATTGTTGCTCCCTTGCTTGTGTTCTTGCTTTGGGTAGAGCCGGGAGACTAGTTCGTGAATGAGGATCCTGTCGAGTACGTTTAGAGGACAAGCTTTCGACAACCCTGAGAACGTTGCAGGCAAGATGATCATTACCCCCAATATCACTTCTATCTTTGCTTGCTAGTTGTTCATTCTATCGCTATGTCGCGCTACCTACCACTTGTTTATAAAGCCTCCCTTATTGCCATGTCAAACCTCTAAACCACCTTCCTAGCAAACCGTTGTTTGGCTATGTTACCGCTTTTGCTCAGCCCCTCTTATAGCATTGCTAGTTGCAGGTGCAGTGCAGGTTGTTCCATGTTGGAACATGGATATGTTGGGATATCACAATATCTCTTATTTAATTAATGCATCTATGTACTTGGTAAAGGGTGGAAGGCTTGGCCTTTTGCCTGGTGTTTTGTTCCACTCTTGTCGCCTTAGTTTCCGTCATACCGGTGTTATGTTCCTTGAATTTTGCGTTCCTAACACGGTCGGGGTGTTATGGGCCCCCCTTGTCTCTTCGCCTAAAGTAAAGCTTTCCCGAGGAGATCCAACATTGGTTTTACCATTTGCCTAATAACAACTAAAATTTTGCATAGGGAGTAATTAACCCGAGGACTCTTAATCAACCCCCGGGCCAGTGCTCGCCATGAGTGTTGGTCCACCTACCTAGCAGTCGGCGGTGCCGCCCTTTGGCTATCGTCCACTTCGCATAGACGGATGAGTCTGTAGATAGAGAGCGTGCGACTCTGGACACGGATCTGACTCACCGGGAGATCTCCTTCGGATAGTTTTCCTTTCTTCGAAGAGCTTGTGCACCGGGATTCCGAGATTACTCGGGGTGTCCTGCGATGGAGGATTGTCTCCGCGGATCGTGATCTTGTCATGGGCTAAGTTGGGACACCCCTGCAGGGTTTAAACTTTCGAGAGTCGTGCCCGCGGTTATGTGGCAGATGGGAATTTGTTAATATCCAGTTGAAGATAACTTGACACTTGACTTAATTAAAATGCGCCAACCGCGTGTGTAACCGTGATGGTCTCTTTTCGACGAGGGTCGGGAAGTGCACACGATGGGGTTATGTTTGAACATAAGTAGTTCAGGATCACTTCTTGATCACTTCTAGCTCTGCGTCTGTTGCGTAGTTTCTCATCTTACTCTATACCCGTATGTTAGCCACCATATTTGCTTAGTGCTTGTTGCAACTCCATCATATGACCACATATTACATTTAAGCTTAAATAGTCTTGATATCGTGGGTTTTGAGATTGTTGAGTCCTCGTGACTCACCAAATACTACAAACACAGTTGCAGGTACCGATGAGACTAATGCAGGTGAACTCAAGTGGGAGTTCGACGAAGACCTTGGCCATTACTACGTTTCCTTTCCGGACGATCAGTAGTGGTGCCCAGTAGGGACGATCAGGACTTAGCATGGGTGGTTGTCTTTATTCGTTTGATTCCGTCTATAGACAGACTTTGTGATCTTCTTGAATGATTGTACAACTTGATGATATTGTGTGACATTGTGGCGATTGTAAGCCAAAGCTCGTATTCTATCTATTCAGTACATGAGATGAGCAAAGATACAACCACTCTTGCGACCATACCAATATGCGCTTATACCCCAAGTCGTGCCTCGACACGTATGGAGTATAGTCACATATTGGGCGTTACAGTACTGAAACTTTCCAGAGCATTTTCGAACCATGGGTGTCATTGACTGAAGTTGAAGATCCAACAGCTCCATCCAGACACGCCTCACGTCGTTTCCTTATTTCAACCAACATAGCATAGGCCGACTGCATGGAAAATATTCCATTCTTTTCGAAATTCCAAGCCCAAAAATCAGAGATGTTCCTTGTACAAAGAGGGATCCCTGGTATAGTGTATCAATTGAGGGAAAGGTTTGATTAACCCGATCCATGTTGTTGTTGTTGCGTCAAAAAGCTTAGACACGCGGACATGGTGGTTATCGATCAAGCAACCGTACGGGTGCATCATCTCATCCCTCGGAATCCAAATTGTTTGTCCATATGTTGGTCGAATCACTATTTCCAGTTCGTCTAATCAATCCTTGCCTCATCACTTCCTTCCCTTTGATGATTGCCCTCCATACTTGGTTAGGGTGGACACCCAGTTCCACACCAAGGAAGGATGATGAAGGTAAGCTTCTGTCTACATAAAACAGTCAACATCCACTAAAAACATAAAACGGTCAACACCAAAGACATCCCGCTGAAAACATTGCCAATCATGGTAGTTATTACTATAATGGTGCAACATAATCCCTTGAAAATAATATTCAAAAAATTAGATACATTTAGAACATATCAAATGACCATTGGGGAATGGTTGTAGGCGATTCACCCATAGCCCTTGTTACATGAGTTATTTTTTGAGGGGTTGCTACTGGATACATAGTTTTTTCGGGGGGGGGGGGGTAAAGCCAGGTTTTATTCAAAAAAATCACAATGTGAGATACAAATGGGATCATTGGTTTGGCCAAACCAGACGTGGCTGATACGTCTTCGACGTATCTATAATTTATGAAGTATTCATGCTATTATATTATCAACCTTGGATGTTTTATATGCATTTATATGCTATTTTATATGATTTTTGGGACTAACCTATTAACCTAGAGCCCAGTGCCAGTTTCTGTTTTTTCCTTGTTTTTGAGTTTTGCAGAAAAGGAATACCAAACGGAGTCCAATTGACGTGCCAATTTTTGACGATTTTTTATGGACCAAAAGAAGACCCCGGAGTAAAAGAGTTGGGCCAGAAGAGTCCCGGGCCGTCCACGAGGGTGGGGGGCGCCCCCCCCCCCCGCCCCAGCACGTGGGCCTGCCTCATGGACGACTCGGGCACCTCCTTGACGTGAGACTGCCGCCAAAAATTCCTATAAATACAGAAACCTCCAGAAAATAATCTAGATCGGAAGTTCCGCCGCCGCAAGCCTCTGTAGCCACGAGAAATCAATCTAGGCCCTCTCTGGCACCCTGCCGGAGGGGGCCATCATCACCGGAGGGCATGGAGGAGGATCCCGGAGGGGCCATCATCACCATGAAGGCCAAGGACCAGAGGGAGAACCTCGCCCCATCTAGGGGGCATGGAGGAGGAAGCACAAGGGGGAGAAGCTCTCCTCCTCTCTCTTGGTGGCACCGGAGTGCCATCGGGAGGGGAATCATCGCCGCAGTGATCGTCTTCATCAACATCACCATCATCATCACCATCCTCATCTCTTTTACGCGGTCCACTCTCCCACACCCCGTTGTAATCCCTACTTGAACATGGTGCTTTATGCCACATATTATGATCCAATGATGTGTTGCCATCCTATGATGTTTTGAGTAGATATTCTTTGTCTTTGGGTTGATTAATGATCTAGATTGGTACGAGTTGTATGTTTTATTTTGGTGTTGTCCTATTGTGCCCCCGTGTCGTGCAAACGTGAGGGATTCCCGCTGTAGGGTGTTGCAATACGTTCATGATTCGCTTATAGTGGGTTGCGTGAGTGATAGAAGCATAAACCCGAGTAAGGGGATTGTTGCGTATGGGATAAAGGGGACTTGATGCTTTAATGCTATGGTTGGGTTTTACCTTAATGATCTTTAGTAGTTGCGGATGCTTGCTAGAGTTCCAATCATAAGTGCATATGATCCAAGAAGAGAAAGTATGTTAGCTTATGCCTCTCCCTCATATGAAATGCAATGACGACTATCGGTCTTGTTAACAATTGCCTAGGACAATTCCGCACACCGACCCATCATCATTCCATACTCGCTATTTATAATATTTAGTAATATATTCTAACTTTATGATAACAGCACCTACTTTTATATTTTAGCTCTCTGATATCATACAAAGTTATCCACTTCATACCCACAATATAGTTTTATTTCTCGTTTCTAGTTGGAAGCAAACGTTTGGTGTACGTAGAGTCGTATCAGTGGCAGATAGGGCTTGAGAGAATATTGATCTTACCTTTAGCTCCTTGTGTGTTTGACACTCCATACTTATCACTTCCACCTTTGGAAATTGCTACGATGATTCCCTGTACTTGGGGATTATCAAGCTCTTTTCTGGCGCCATTGTCGGGGAGCAATAGCGTGGGGTTGATAATCTTGTGTGTGCTTGTTTGCTTTTTTCACTAAGTAGTTTTTTCCTTTTTTTGTTTCTGTTTAGTTGTGGGTGAAACATACAAAAAAAAAATAAAAGAATGAAAATGAAAAAAATACTTGCCTCTCATGCCTAAAATATTTTTCAAAAAGAGAAGTGATTGGAAAGTTGCATTGAAGAAGTGAGGGTCGACCTTGAGCACTCGTGTTCATGCTCACGGAAACAATGTAGAATTTTTCATGGAAGTTTCTCTGCAAATAATTATCCCCATATATATATATATCCGTTGTATTATAAAAATAATGTGCCAAGCTTTGGTTTTAGGATGATTAGATTGCTTGTTTACTATGTGCAGAACAAAAACAGAAACTTTGGCTGTAGCGTGTGATTTTACATTTTTTACTGGAAAGTCAAATGGGTCTGAAACCTTTTGCACCTTACTTCTGTATAAATTTCTCAAATTTTCAAATTTATTTCATAATTTTTGGAGTTACATAAGTTTACTAAACCTCCAGATTACTACAGACTGTCTTGTTTTAGACAGATTCTGTTTTTCGTGTGTTGTTTGCTTATTTTGATGCATCTATGGCTGGTATCAGAGGGTATGAACCATAAAGAAGTTGGAATACAGTAGATATACTTCTAATATGAAATTGGAATGAGTTTGCAACAGTACCTAAAGGTAGTGATTTGCTTTATTATACTAGCGGATCTCACAAAGTTTTTGGTAAAGTTTTGTGTGGATGAAGTGTTCGAAGAACGAGGAGTTACCGATGTGAGAAGAATAAAGAGAGGCAAGAGCTCAAGCTTGGGGATTCCCAAGGCACCCCGATTAAATATTCTAAGAATACTCAAGCAACTAAGCTTGGGGATGCCCCGGTTGGCATCCCATCTTTCTTCTTCAACAATTATCGGTATACCTCGGTTTTTGTTTTGTTCACATGATTTGTGTCCTTTGTGTTTTTCTTTTTCTTTAAGAACCATGCTAGTATGAGATTTCCCTTCATCAATTTATAGAATACTTCATGTGCTTCACTTATATCTTCTAAGTATGATCTTATAGAATTGCTCTTTGAGCTTCACTTAAATCTTTTGAGTATGGCTTTATAGAATGCTTCGTGTGCTTCACTTATACATTTTGAGCTTTGATATTGGTTAGTCTATATTAATTGTAGAACGCTCCATGAACTTCACTTATATATTTTGGAGTATGAATAATACTATCATCTAAAGCGGGTTTGGAAGAGTGTCAACTTTACGAACTAGTAATCCCGCTATTCCGAATGAGGAGAATTTTGCTTATGTGGAGAGTAGTAAAATTTATATGCTCGTAGATCATGAAAAGAATGCTTTATGTGATGGTAATATTGTTGAACTCATTCATGATGCTACTGAAAATTATTATGAGGGAGGAATACATGTTTGTAGGAGTTGCAATAATATCAAGTTTCCTCTCTATATGCTTAAAGTTTTGAAATTATACTTGTTTTTCCTTCCTATGCTAGTTGATTCTTGTTCCTATAAATCACGTGCTCACAAAATCCCTAGGCATAGGAAGTGGGTTAGGTTTAAATATGCTAGTCATATTCTTCATGATGCTCTCTTTATGTTTCAATTCTTATCTTTTATGTGAGCATCATTGAAATCATCATGCCTAGCTAAAAGGCATTAAAAAAACGCTTGTTGGGAGACAACCCAATATTTACCCTTACTGTTTTTGTGTGTTCTCATGATTAAGCTAATGTATTAATCATGTATTATAGCTTTTGTTTCAATAAAGTGCCAAGTAAGACCTTTGGAAAGACTTGGGTGAAAGTTAATGTGATCTTGCTGTAAAAAAACAGAAACTTTGCGCTCACGAGATTAGCTGCCATTTTTTAGAGAAGAGTGCTTTGGTGCTGATTCTTTTTGCAGAGGATTAATAGACAAATTCCTCATGTCCACCAATTTATTTCATAATTTTTCGAGTAGCAGAAGTATAGTTAGTGTTCAGATCATTACAGACTGTTCTGTTTTTGACAGATTCTGTTTGCATTGCATAGTTTGCTTGTTTTCTAGTTTCTATGACTTATATTTCTCAATATAAATTGTAGAAATGATATGGTACAGTAGGCATTGTGTGAGAACAATGCCTTGTCTTTGACAGTACCGAAGTGAATGGTTTACTCTTTATTATACTAACCTATCTCACGAAGTTCCATTAAGTTTTGTGTGATTGAAGTTTTCAAGCTTTGGGTGGGATATCGATATGAGGATAATAAGGAGTGGAAAGACCCTAAACTTGGGGATGCCCAAGTCACCCCAAGGTAATTTTCAAGTAACACTCAAGTACCTAAGCTTGGGGATGCCCCGGAAGGCATCCCCTCTTTCGTCTTAAAAAACTATCAGTATGCCTTACTCGGAGCTATATTTTTATTCGTCACATGATATGTGTTTTGCTTGGAGCGTATTTTCAATTTTACTTGATGTTTGAATAAAATCATTGTATCTGAAATCTTAAATGAAAAATAATCCTCCCATGGCTAGTTAATTATTTGACTACTCAGTGTCCTTCACTTATATCTTTTGGAGTAGTTTGTCATTTACTCACGTGCTTCACGTATATCCTACGAGTAAATGGTCGAATAATAGAATATCATAAATCTGAATTTACATATGTTTCATATGCTTATACCATGGGGAGTAATGACTCCACACAGAGTAAGTATAGGTAGTAAACTTATTGAAAGTTAGCAAACGTAGAATTGGTCACTTGAACAATTCATGAAAGAATATTGAAGGAAGAGAGATTTCACATATAAATATACTATCTTGGACATATTTTGTAATTGTGAGCACTCATTAAAATATGACATGCTAAAAGGTTGATGTCGGACCAGGAAGACAACGCAATGGGTTATGTTTTTTTATATCCAAAATAAAGTATATTGTCTTGGATCATCCAACATGTTGAGCTTGCTTTCTCCCCTCACGCTAGCCAAATTCTTTGCACCAAGTACAGATACTACTTGTGCTTCCAAACATTCCTTAAACCCGTTTTGCCATGAGAGTCCACCATACCTACCTATGGATTGAGTAAGATCCTTTAAGTAAGTTGTCATCGGTGCATGCAATAAAAATTGCCTTCTAAATATGTATGATCTATTAATGCGGAGAAAATAAGCTTTATACAATCTTGTGATGTGGAAGAAATAAAAGCGACGGACTGCATAATAAAGGTCCATATCAGAAGTGGCAATATAAAGTGATGTTCTTTTGCATTAAGATTTTGTGCATCCAACCATAAAAGCGCATAACAACCTCTGCTTCCCTCTGCGAAGGGCCTATCTTTTACTTTTATCTTCTACCTTATGCAAGAGTCATGGTGATCTTCACCTTTCCTTTTTTACATTTTATCCTTTGGCAAGCACATTGTGTTGGAAGGATCCTGATATATATATCCAATTGGATGTAAGTTATCATGAACTATTATTGTTGACATTACCCTTGAGGTAAAAGGTTGGGAGGCGAATCTATAAGCCCCTATCTTTCTCTGTGTCTGATTAAAACTTTGAACCCATAAATATCACGTGAGTGTTTGTGAAAGATTAAATGATAGTTGGGTATGTGGAGTTTGCCAAATCAAAGCTTTGACAAAGACCCTTCCTGAAAATAAGATGAATTGCAATTGTTTGATGACTGAGAATATAGTTTGTTAGTTTTAAGAAAGTTTATGGTCTATACTTTAACATGTGAATAGCTTGTTACTTGATCATGAAAAGTTTTATGAAAATGAGCTACTGTTATGATACATAATGATGCTAGAAAAAGTGATTGGAGCTATCATTGATGAAACTTATGCACTTGCTAGCATTCACACTTCATAAATTATTTCTTTTATCATTTACCTACTCGAGGACGAGCGGGAATTAAGCTTGGAGATGTTGATACGTCTCCAATGTATCTATAATTTATGAAGTATTCATGCTATTATATTATCAACCTTGGATGTTTTATATGCATTTATATGCTATTTTATATGATTTTTGGGACTAACCTATTAACCTAGAGCCCAGTGCCAGTTTCTGTTTTTTCCTTGTTTTTGAGTTTTGCAGAAAAGGAATACCAAACGGAGTCCAATTGACGTGCCAATTTTTGACGATTTTTTATGGACCAAAAGAAGACCCCGAAGTAAAAGAGTTGGGCCAGAAGAGTCCCGGGCCGTCCACGAGGGTGGGGGGCGCCCCCCCCCCCCGCCCCGCCCCAGCACGTGGGCCTGCCTCATGGATGACTCGGGCACCTCCTTGACGTGAGACTGCCGCCAAAAATTCCTATAAATACAGAAACCTCCAGAAAATAATCTAGATCGGCAGTTCCGCCGCCGCAAACCTCTGTAGTCACGAGAAATCAATCTAGGCCCTCTCTGGCACCCTGCCGGAGGGGGCCATCATCACCGGAGGGCATGGAGAGGATCCCGGAGAGGCATCATCACCACGAAGGCCAAGGACCAGAGGGAGAACCTCTCCCCATCTAGGGGAGGGGCATGGAGGAGGAAGCACAAGGGGGAGAAGCTCTCCTCCTCTCTCTTGGTGGCACCGGAGTGCCATCGGGAGGGGAATCATTGACGCAGTGATCGTCTTCATCAACATCACCATCATCATCACCATCCTCATCTCTTTTACGCGGTCCACTCCCCCGCACCCCGCTGTAATCCCTACTTGAACATAGTGCTTTATGCCACATATTATGATCCAATGATGTGTTTCCATCCTATGATGTTTTGAGTAGATATTCTTTGTCTTTGGGTTGATTGATGATCTAGATTGGTACGAGTTGTATGTTTTTTTGGTGTTGTCCTGTTGTGCCCTCCGTGTCGCGCAAGCGTGAGGGATTCCCGCTATAGGGTGTTGCAATACATTCATGATTCGCTTATAGTGGGTTGCGTGAGTGACATAAGCATAAACCCGAGTAAGGGGATTGTTGCGTATGGGATAAAGGGGGCTTGATGCTTTAATGCTATGGTTGGGTTTTACCTTAATGATCTTTAGTAGTTGCGGATGCTTGCTAGAGTTCCAATCATAAGTGCATATGATCCAAGAAGAGAACGTATGTTAGCTTATCCCTCTCCCTCATATGAAATTGCAATGACGACTATCGGTCTTGTCAACAATTGCCTAGGACAATTCCGCACACCAACCCATCATTATTCCACACTCACTATTTATAATATTTAGTAATATATTCTAACTTTATGATAACAGCACCTACTTTTATATTTTAGCTCTCCGATATCATACAAAGTTATCCACTTCATACCCCACAGCATAGTTTTATTTCTCGTTTCTAGTTGGGAGCAAACGTTCGGTGTACGTAGAGTCGTATCAGTGGTAGATAGGGCTTGAGAGAATATTGATCTTACCTTTAGCTCCTTGTGGGTTCGACACTCCATACTTATCACTTCCACCTTTGGAAATTGGTACGATGATTCCCTGCACTTGGGGATTATCAGTGGCGCACCTGATAAACAGTAAGAGCAAACTTAGCTATACTACATGCTTCAACATTAACAACACAATACTAGAAAGTAAAACTACACAGAAACTGAGTAGACTAAAGTTGTATCTCATTGATCATAGCACCATATCTTCCCCGGTCCCCTTATAAATGTGTGAGATCACTTGTTTAGAATCAGATGTCCACGGGAGATACTTAGTTGCGAGTCGAACAACTGGGTGAGGTCGGGCGAGTCTTTCTGAAGGAAATATGCCCTAGAGGCAATAATAAAGTTGTTATTTATATTTCCTTATATCATCATAAATGTTTATTATTCATGCTAGAATTGTATTAACCAGAAACTTAGTACATGTGTGAATACATAGACAAACAGAGTGTCACTAGTATGCCTCTACTTGACTAGCTCGTTAATCAAACAGGTTAAGTTTCCTAGCCATGGACAAAGAGTTGTCATTTGATAAGAAGGATCACATAATTAGGGAATGATATGATTGACTTGACCCATCCGTTAGCTTAGCGTGATGATCGTTACAGTTTCATTGCTACTGCTTTCTTCATGACTTATACATGTTCCTCAGACTATGAGATTATGCAACTCCCGAATACCGGAGGAACACGTTGTGTGCTATCAAACGTGACAACGTAACTGGGTGATTATAAAGATGCTCTACAGGTGTCTCCGATGTTGTTTGTTGAGTTGGCATAGATCAAGATTAGGATTTATCACTCTGAGTATCGGAGAGGTATCTCTGGGCCCTCTCGGTAATGTACATCACAATAAGCATTGCAAGCAATGTAGCTAATGAGTTAGTTATGGGATGTAGCATTACGGAATGAGTAAAGAGACTTGCCGGTAACGAGATTGAACTAGGTATTGAGATACCGATGATCGATCTCGGGCAAGTAACATACCGATGACAAAGGGAACAAACATATACCGTTATGCGGTTTGACTGATAAAGATCTTCGTATAATGTGTAGGAACCAATATGAGCATCCAGGTTCCGCTATTGGTTATTGACCGGAAGTGAGTCTCAGTCATGTCTACATAGTTCTCGAACCCATAGGGTCCGCACGCTTAACGTCCGGCGATGAACGGTATTATGAGTTTATGTGTTTTGATGTACCAAAGGTAGTTCGGAGTCCCGGATTTGATCACGGACATGACAAGGAGTATCGGAATAGTCGAGACATAAAGATCGATATATTGGAAGCCTATGTTTGGACATTGGAATGGTTCCGAGTGGTTTGGGCATTTTTTCGGAGGACCGGGAGGTTACCAGAACCCCCCGGGGAGTATATGGGCCTTATTGGGCCTTAGTGGAATAGAGGAGAGGGAAGGGAAAAGAGGGAGGCGTGCCCCCAAGCACAATCCAAATTGGGAGGGGGGCCGAGCCCCCTTTCCTTCCTCTCTCTCTCCTCCTTCCTTCCTCTCCTACTCCTACTTGGAAGGGGGGGGGGTCCTACTCCCGGAGGGAGTAGGACTGCCCTAGGGCGCGCCATAGAGATGGCCTGCCCTCCCCCTCCTCCACTCCTTTATATACGGGGGAGGGGGCACCCCATGGACACACAAGTTGATCATTGATCTTTTAGCTGTGTGCGGTGCCCCCCTCCACCATAATCCACCTCGATTATATTGTAGCGATGCTTAGGCGAAGCCCTGTTCTAGTAGCATCATCATCACCGTCATCACGCCGTCGTGCTGACGAAACTCTCCCTCAAAGCTCTAATGGATCATGAGTTCGCGGGACGTCACCGAGATGAACGCGTGCAGATCGCGGAGGTGCCATATGTTCGGTACTAGGATCGGTCGATCGTGAAGACATACGACTACATCAACCGCGTTGTCATAACGCTTCCGCTTACGGTCTACGAGGGTACGTAGACGATACTCTCCCCTCTCATTTCTATACATCACCATGATCTTGCGTGTGCATATTTTTTTTTTGAAATTATTGCGTTCTCCAACAGTGGCATCCGAGCCAGGTCTATGCGTAGATGTTATATGCACGGGTAGAACACAAAGGAGTTGGGGGCGTGGGTATATACATATTGCTTGTCGTCACTAGTTGATTCTTGATTGAACGGTATTGTTGGATGAAGCGGCTCAGACCGACATTACGTGTACGCTTAAGCGAGACTGGTTCTACCGACGTGCTTCGCACACAGGTAGCTAGTGGGTGTCTGTTTCTACAACTTTAGTTGAATCGGATTCAATGAACATGGTTCTTTCTGAAGATAAAAAAGCAATTAGTATACCGCGTTGTGGTTTTTGGTGCGTAGGTGAGAACGGTTCTTGCTCAGCCCGTAGCAGCCACGTAAAACTTGCAACAACAAAGTAGAGGACGTCTAACTTGTATTTGCAGGGCTGGTTGTGATGTGATATGGTCAAGACGTGATGAGATATAAGTTGTTGTATGAGCTGATCATGTTTTCGTTGAAGTTATCGGTAATTGGCAGAAGCCTTATGGTTGTCTCTTTATTGCATAAGATGCAAGCACCAAAAAATTGCTTTACTTTATCGCTATGCGATAGCAATAGTTGGCGAGACGACCATGTGATGACACGTTGATAGAGATCAAGATGATGGAGATCATGGTGTCATGTCGGTGACGATAGAGATCATGACGGTACTTTGGAGATGGAGATCAAAGGCGCAAGATGATCTTGGCCATATCATGTCACATATTTTGATTGCATGTGATGTTTATCCTTTATGCATCTTATTTTGCTTACTTCGCGGTAGTGTCGGTGTCAAAACCGGCGGATCTCAGGTAGGGGGTCCCGAACTATGCGTCTAGGATCGATGGTAACAGGAGGCGGGGGACACGATGTTTACCTAGGTTCGGGCCCTCTCGATGGAGGTAATACCCTACTTCCTGCTTGATTGATCTTGATGATATGAGTATTACAAGAGTTGATCTACCACGAGATCGTAGAGGCTAAACCCTAGAAGCTAGCCTATGGTATGATTGTTGTATATGATCTATCGACTAGCCTGGCCTCGGTTTATATAATGCACCAGAGGCCTAGGATAACAAGAGTCCTAGCCGAATACGCCGGTGGGGAGGAGTCCTTGTCTTGATCACCAAGTCTTGTGGAATCTTCCATGTATGCAGCAGCTATCCGAACTGGCCCATGAGTATACAGCCATGGGGGTCCTCGGCCCAATCTAACAGATCGGGAGATGACGTGGTGAGTACCCCCTAGTCCAGGACACCGTCAGTAGCCCCCTGAACCGGTCTTCAAATTAGGGACGCTCCTCGATTCTTCCGAACTGTTCTTCATCTTCGGTTGTCGGTCTTGAAAACTGGTTCAACAAATCTTCTCATCTTCGATCTTGAGGATCGCCGAAATGCATTCGACGAGTTTGCACGTCAGGTATCCGAGGAGCCCCTTTAAGTTTCCGGCCTTTATCAATGCCTTGTTATTTTTATGCCACACTTCGGGTTTGAAGTTGTTCCCGGGAGGCAGTGTCCTCTTGCGTCCGAGCTCTAACGCCGGATTGCATTCGAGGTATCTTTTGCAACCGAGCACCAATGCTGGACTGCTTCCGAGCTCCAACGCCGAAATGTATCCGAGCTCCAACGCCGGACTGTGTCCAAGCTCCAACACCGGACTATATCCAAGATGTCATAGATCATCTTGGTCCAAAAAATTTGAAGGAGTTTAGCCGAGCTTAATGCCGGAAGCTAGCCGCTAGCGCCCGAGATTTATGCCGAACTGCTTCCAAGGTGGTGCACCACCCCGACCGCTGACTGATTTTTTGTGAATATTTTTAACTGGTCCAGTAGCCCTCAAGGTGTGTATCAGTCTAAAACCCGAGATGCACCTGAAGGCAAGCATAAAACCGTTGTTCCCAGTAGCCCTTGAGACTCAGG
Source organism: Triticum urartu (assembly GCF_056163025.1). Classification (NCBI taxonomy): domain Eukaryota; kingdom Viridiplantae; phylum Streptophyta; class Magnoliopsida; order Poales; family Poaceae; genus Triticum; species Triticum urartu. Next base: position 486,059,375 of record NC_141875.1, read on the forward strand.
TCGATGCGCGAAATCGGCCTAAGGATCAACTCCTAGCTCGGCAGCATACATAGGAATAAAAAACGCAGTATAATATATTAAAGATAATAGTGATCGGCGAACGGGCCCCTGAGAGAGGGTCGTGAGAAGTCGCCGTGATATATTAGCTTGATGCCAGATAAGTCCAGATGGTACTTATTGTTGTCCGAAGACACGCTTTCCCATAGTTCGATCAAGCCGAACACTGAGCCCTTTGAATTTTCTCCATTGAATAGTGAAAGGATCGAGAAGAGGTGTCTAGAGGGGGGGGGGTGATTAGACACTAAGTACCAAAAGTTGCAGTTTTTAATTTCTTTAAGTTGAAGTGGAGTTTTGGCACAAGTTTAACAAACACAATACATATCAAGCAAGCATGCAAAGAGTATCTGAGCAGCGGAAAGTAAAGCATGCAACTTGCAAGAATGTAAAGGGAATGGTTTGGAGAATTCAAACGCAATTGGAGACACGGATGTTTTTGTCGTGGTTCCGATAGGTGGTGCTATCGTACATCCACGTTGATGGAGACTTCAACCCACGAAGGGTATGTAACGCCCCGGACACACCCGCCGGTGGTCGTTACTCTTGGCGGGATCTAGACTGGCCCCACAGATCAATACTAGTCTTTTCTATGCACTTTGTCCTCACTCGTGCGCACCCGGGAGCAACTTCCCGGTTGGTCACCCATCCTGACACTACTCCAAGCTAAGCACGCTTAACTTTGGAGTTCTGTCCGAATGGGCTCCCGGAAAAGAAAGAATTCCTTATTGATATGAGTAGTCTATCATCCCTAATAAGCCAGGCCATTACATACACCCCCACTCAGAGGAACCGACGTCCTCGTCGGGCCACAGGAACGTTCCCCCTTGGCACATACGTTTGTGCATCCAGTCCGGTACATGTACCATGCCGTGTGCCACGACGGGTCACAAACGTCATGAACAACATGACCGCGCACCTGTCTGCAAACATCCGTGTAACCGCGAGGGTCGGCTCTGATACCAACTTGTAACGCCCCGGACACACCCGCCGGTGGTCGTTACTCCTGGCGGGATCTAGAATGGCCCCACAGATCAATACTAGTCTTTTCTATGCACTTTGTCCTCACTCGTGCGCACCCGGGAGCAACTTCCCGGTCGGTCACCCATCCTGACACTACTCCAAGCTGAGCACGCTTAACTTTGGAGTTCTGTCCGAATGGGCTCCCGGAAAAGAAAGAATTCCTTATTGATATGAGTAGTCTATCATCCCTAATAAGCCAGGCCATTACAGGAAACAGTTGCGCGAGTCCACGGAGGGCTCCGCCCACGAAGGGTCCACGAAGAAGCAACCTTGTCTATCCCATCATGGCCATCGCCCATGAAGGACTTGCCTCACTAGCGGTAGATCTTCACGAAGTAGGCGATCTCCTTGCCCTTACAAACTCCTTGGTTCAACTCCACAATCTTGTCGGAGGCTCCCAAGTGACACCTAGCCAATCTAGGAGACACCACTCTCCAAGAAGTAACAAATGGTGTGTTGATGATGAACTCCTTGCTCTTGTGCTTCAAATGATAGTCTCCCCAACACTCAACTCTCTCTCACAGGATATGGATTTGGTGGAAAGAAGATTTGTGTGGAAAGCAACTTGGGAAGGCTAGAGATCAAGATTCATATGGTGGGAATGGAATATCTTGGCCTCAACACATCAATAGGTGGTTCTCTCTCAGAAAATGTGTATTGGAAGTGTAGGTATGTTCTGATAGCTCTCTCCACGAATGAAGAGTGAGTGGAGGGGTATATATAGCCTCCACACAAAAACTAACCGTTACACACAATTTACCAATCTCGGTGAGACCGAATTGAGAAACTCGGTCGGACCGATTTAGCAAACCTAGTGACCATTAGGATTTTCGGTGGGACTGAGATGCAACTCGATGGGACCGATATGGTTAGGGTTAGGGCATAATGTAATCTCGGTGAGACCGATTACACAAACTCGGTGGAACCGATTTTGGTAATAAGCTAACCAGAGAGTTGGCCAGGCAAACTTGGTGAGACCGATTACACAAACTCGGTGGGACCGATTTTGGTAATAAGCTAACCAGAAAGTTTGCATTGTAATCTCAGTTTTACCGATTGCTCAATCTTGGTGGGACCGATTTTGGTAATGGACATACACAGAGAGATTACAATCCCATCTCGTTGAGACCGAGATCCCTATCGGTGAAACCGATTTTCCTAGGGTTTGTGGCAGTGGCTATGACATCTGAACTCGGTGGCGCCGGATAGAAAGAATCGGTGGGGCCGAGTTTGACTTTTGGTTTAGGTCATATGTGGATGTGGGAAGGTAGTTGAGGGTTTTGGAGCATATCACTAAGCACTTTGAGCAAGCAAGTCATTACGCAACACCTCATCCCCTCTTGATAGTATTGGATTTTCCTATAGACTCAATGTGATCTTGGATCACTAAAATAGAAAATGTAGAGTCTTGATCTTGAAGCTTGAGCTAATCCTTTGTCCTTAGCATCTTGAAGGGGCTCCACATCTTTTAGTCCATGCCACTTAATTTGTTGAACTTGTCTGAAACATACTAGGTAAAAGTATTAGTCCAACAAGAGATATGTTGTCATTAATTATCAAAATCACCCAGGGAGCACTTGTGCTTTCAATCTCCCCCTTTTTGGTAATTGATGGCAACATACATCAAAGCTTTAGATAAAGATATAGAGAATAGCAAGTAAAGCTTTGGAAAGACATGTAACAAGCATAGGCTCCCCCTACATGTATGCAGTCATGTGAATATGGAATATAGAAGCATGTGAGAGCATAACCATGACAGAGTAGCAATGTGTTACATGTATCTTGGCTATATGCATCAGGTCAAAAGATATGAATATGGGAAATGTACCTTCATGCCCATGAGTCCTTCTTGCAAACAGTATGTACATCAGCAAGAATTTCTCATACACATGACTGTGATGCATATACTTACTTTGTGGTCTTGAGTTGGCTAGGATGGGATGAGCCTGCGTAAACAAGGTTAGATAACACAGATGCACCCACTAGCTAGAGCAAACAAAAGAAACCACAAGAGTACCAAGACTGGGATGACATGTAGAGTGAGTACAGAGCACCACGATAGATATTGACATGTCCCCAAAGGGAAAGATATGCAATGAATTTAACAAATTTCTTTCCCTTGGATGTCTTGCTCCCCCTGAATCTAGCATGTGATACTGGGAGAAGATAGGGAACAGAAAAACAGATCTCAAAGAAACAAATGAACAGAGCTAATGCAAATAAGCACATATGAACATGTCTTTCCCCCAAGAAGACATGTGGCATCTCTCCTCTTGAACATCAAGCATCTGGGATCCTTGAAGATTACTCTTTCCTGGAGTATTCCCCCCTAGAGATCTCTCCCCTAGAGATATGATTAAGCTTTGATGTGATCTCTCTCCCCCCCTTTGACATCAATTTCCAAGAAGGGTCTTCTGGAATTTGTTGTGAATGGGTTTGGTCCTTGAATCACAGTACAAAGCATTAAGGTAAATGTGATGCTTGCAGAGGACAAGATTCATTGAGTGGAGCTGGATCAAGAATAAAGCAGGAATAAATGGCAAAATGTTTTTCCTGTAGTGAAATCGGTGTCACCGAGTTGTATGCTTCGGTTGCTCCGAAAATCTTCGGCTAGACCGGACACATGAAACCGGTGGGACCGAGTTCATCACAGAGAAAAACACTTGTCACCTCAGCTCACTGAACAAATAAGATCTCACGAAGATTTGCAATGAATTGGATGCAGAAAATGCAGAACAAAAAGCAAAGAAAAGAAACTAAAATATCTAGATGAAGTTTTTTGAAAGGGGAAACAAATATGCATGGGACAAATACAAGAACATAGAAAAGAACACAAGAGAACTTCATCTAGAGATGGGCGGTGACAGAGTCACCTATGTTAGAGTATATTGACTTAGGAGTCAAGTGAGATCACTTGATCATAGGTCGTACCCATCGTTTAAGCTCAAAATGGGGTTACCATTTTTCGTTTAAGTATCTTGATGTATTCACATCTTGTCGAGTTGCTTTGACTCATGACTTGGAGTAAAGCTACTCTAAGATGGAATAACATACTTTGGGTGGCGGTGTTGATCTTGATCATGTAGTTGAACTTGTGTGGGTTGCTCAAGGTTGATGTAGCCGTTGGGGAACGTAGTAATTTCAAAAATTTCCTACACACACGCAAGATCATGGTGATGCATAGCAACGAGAGGGGGAGTGTTGTCCACGTACCCTCATAGACCGAAAGCGGAAGCGTTTAGCACAACACGGTTGATGTAGTCGTACGTCTTCATGGCCCGATCGATCAAGCACCAAAACTACGACACCTCCGAGTTCTAGCACACGTTCAGCTCGATGACGATCCCCGGACTCCGATCCAGCAAAGTGTCGGGGAAGAGTTCCGTCAGCACGACGGCGTGGTGACGATCTTGATGTTCTACCGTCACAGGGCTTCGCCTAGGCACCGCTACAATATTATCGAGGAGTATGGTGGAAGGGGGCACCGCACACGGCTAAGAAAACGATCACGAGGATCAACTTGTGTGTCTATGGGGTGCCCCCTGTCCCCGTATATAAAGGAGTGGAGGAGGGGAGGGCCGGCCCTCTCTATGGCGCGCCCTAGGGGAGTCCTACTCCCACCGGGAGTAGGATTCCCCTTTTCCTAGTCCAACTAGGAGTCCTTCCATGTAGCAGGAGTAGGAGACAAGGAAGGGGAAGAGGGAAGAGAAGGAAGGAGGGGGCGCCGCCCCTCCCCCTAGTCCAATTCGGACTAGTCAATGGGGGGGGGGGGCGCAGCCTGCCTCTTCCTCTCCCCTAAAGCCCAATAAGGCCCATATACTTCTTCCCCCGTATTCCCGTAACTCCCCGGTACTCCGAAAAATACCCGAACCACTCGGAACCTTTCCGATGTCCGAATATAGTCGTCCAATATATCGATCTTTACGTCTCGACCATTTCGAGACTCCTCGTCATGTCTCCGATCTCATCCGGGACTCCGAACTCCTTCGGTACATCAAAACTCATAAACTCATAATATAACTGTCATCGAAACCTTAAGCGTGCGGCCCCTACGGGTTCGAGAACAATGTAGACATGACCGAGACACGTCTCCGGTCAATAACCAATAGCGGAACCTGGATGCTCATATTGGCTCCTACATATTCTACGAAGATCTTTATCGGTCAGACCGCATAACAACATACGTTGTTCCCTTTGTCATCGGTATGTTACTTGCCCGAGATTCGATTGTCGGTATCTCAATACCTAGTTCAATCTCATTACTGGCAAGTCTCTTTACTCGTTTCGTAATACATCATCTCGCAACTAACTTATTAGTTGCAATGCTTGCAAGGCTTATGTGATGTGCATTACCGAGAGGGCCCAGAGATACCTCTCCGACAATCGGAGTGACAAATCCTAATCTCGAAATACGCCAACCCAACATGTACCTTTGGAGACACCTGTAGAGCTCCTTTATAATCACCCAGTTACGTTGCGATGTTTGGTAGCACACAAAGTGTTCCTCCGGTAAACGGGAGTTGCATAATCTCATAGTCATAGGAACATGTATAAGTCATGAAGAAAGCAATAGCATCATACTAAACGATCGAGTGCTAACCTAACGGAATGGGTCAAGTCAATCACATCATTCTTCTAGTGATGTGATTCCGTTAATCAAATAACAACTCTTTTTGTTCATGGTTAGGAAACATAACCATCTTCGATTAACGAGCTAGTCAAGTAGAGGCATACTAGTGACACTCTGTTTGTCTATGTATTCACACATGTATTATGTTTCCGGTTAATACAATTATAGCATGAATAATAAACATTTATCATGATATAAGGAAATAAATAATAACTTTATTATTGCCTCTAGGACATATTTCCTTCAGTCTCCCACTTGCACTAGAGTCAATAATCTAGTTCACATCGCCATGTGATTCAACACTAATAGTTCACATCTCCATGTGATTAACACCCATAGTTCACATCGTCATGTGACCTATACCCAAAGGGTTTACTAGAGTCAGTAATCTAGTTCACATCGCTTATGTGATTAACACCCAAAGAGTACTAAGGTGTGATCATGTTTTGCTTGTGAGATAATTTTAGTCAACGGGTCTGTCACATACAGATCCGTAAGTATTTTGCAAATTTCTGTGTCTACAATGCTCTGCACGGAGCTACTCTAGCTAATTGCTCCCACTTTCAATATGTATCTAGATCGAGACTTAGAGTCATCCAGATCTGTGTCAAAACTTGCATCGACGTAACTTTTTATGACGTACCTTTTGTCACCTCCATAATCGAGAAATATTTCCTTATTCCACTAAGGATAATTTTGACCGCTGTCCAGTGATCTACTCTTAGATCACTATTATACTCCCTTGCTTAACACAGTGTAGGGTATACAATAGATCTGGTACACAGCATGGCATACTTTATAGAACCTATGGCTGAGGCATAGGGAATGGCTTTCATTCTCTTTCTATCTTCTGCCGTGGTCGGGTTTTGAGTCTTACTCAATTTCACACCTTGTAACACAGCCAAGAACTTCTTTCTTTGACTGTTCCATTTTGAACTACTTCAAAATCTTGTCAAGGTATGTACTCATTGAAAAAAATTATCAAGCGTCTTGATATATCTCTATAGATCTTGATGCTTAATATGTAAGCAGCTTCACCGAGGTCTTTATTTTAAAAAAAAACTCCTTTCAAACACTCCTTTATGCTTTGCAGAATAATTCTACATTATTCCCGATCAACAATATGTCATTCACATATATATTTATCAGAAATGTTGTAGTGCTCCCACTCACTTTCTTTTAAATACAGGCTTCACCGCAAGTCTGTATAAAACTATATGCTTTGATCAACTCATCAAAGCGTATATTCCAACTCTGAGATGCTTGCACCAGTCCATAGATGGATCGCTGGAGCTTGCACATTTTGTTAGCACCTTTAGGATTGACAAAATCTTATGGTTGCATCATATACAATAAATACATTAAGGAATGCAGTTTTATTTATTCATTTGCCAGATTTCATAAAATGCGACAATTGCTAACATGATTCGGACAGACTTAAGCATAGATACGAGTGAGAAACTCTCATCGTAGTCAACACCTTGAACTTGTCGAAAACCTTTTGCGACAATTCTAGCTTTGTAGATAGTAACACTACTATCAGCGTCCGTCTTCCTCTTGAAGATCCATTTAATCTCAATGGCTTGCCGAACATTGGGCAAGTCAACCAAAGTCCATACTTTGTTCTCATACATGGATCCTATCTCAGATTCATGGCCTCAAGCCATTTTGCAGAATCTGGGCTCATCATCGCTTCCTCATAGTTCGTAGGTTCGTCATGGTCAAGTAGAATGACCTCCAAAACAAGATTACCATACCACTCTGGTGCGGATCTCACTCTCGTTAACCTATGAGATTCGGTAGTAACTTGATCTGAAGTTACATGATCATCATCATTAGCTTCCTCACTAATTGGTGTAGTAGTCACAGGAACAGATTTCTGTGATGAACTACTTTCCAATAAGGGAGAAGGTACAATTACCTTATCAAGTTCTACTTTCCTCCCACTCACTTCTTTCAAGAGAAACTCCTTCTCTAGAAAGGATGCATTCTTAGCAAGGAATGTCTTGCCTTTGGATCTGTGATAGAAGGTGTACCCAATAGTCTCCTTTGGGTATCCTATGAAGACATATTTCTCCGATTTGGGTTTGAGCTTATCAGGATGAAACTTTTTCATAAAAGCATCACAATCCCAAACTTTAAGAAACGACAACTTCGGTTTCTTGCCAAACCATAGTTCAAATTGTGTCGTCTCAACGGACTTAGATGGTGCCCCTTTTTAACGTGAATGCAACTGTCTCTAATGCATGATCCCAAAACGATATTGGTAAATCGGTAAGAAACATCATAGATTGTACTATATCCAATAAAGTACGGTTATGACGTTCGGACACACCATTATGCTGTGGTGTTCCAGGTGGCATGAGTTTGTGAAACTATTCCACATTGTTTTAATTGAAGACCAAACTCGTAACTCAAATATTCGTCTCTGCGATCAGATCGTAGAAACTTTATTTTCTTGTCACGATGATTTTCCACTTCACTCTGAAATACTTTGAACTTTTCAGACTTATGTTTCATCAAGTAGATATACTCATATCTGCTTAAATCATCTGTGAAGGTCAGAAAATAATGATACTTGTCGCGAGCTTTAATATTCATCGGACCACATACATCAGTATGTATGATTTCCGACAAATCTGTTGCTCGCTCCATTGTTCCGGAGAACGGAGTCTTTAGTCATCTTGCCCATAAGGCATGGTTCGCAAGCACCAAGTGATTCATAATCAAGTGATTCCAAAATCCCATCAGCATGGAGTTTCTTCATGCGCTTTACACCAATATGACCTAAACGTCAGTGCCACAAATAAGTTGCACTATCATTATTAACTTTGCATCTTTTGGTTTCAATATTATGAATATGTGTATCACTACGATCGAGATCCAATGAACCATTTTCATTGGGTGTGTAACCATATAAGGTTTTATTCATGTAAACAGAACAACAATTTATTCTCTTACTTAAATGAATAACCGTATTACAATAAACATGATCAAATCATATTCATGCTCAACGCAAACACCAAATAACACTTATTTAGGTTCAACACTAATCCCGAAAGTATAGGGAGTGTGCGATGATGATCATATCAATCTTGGAACCACTTCCAACACACATCGTCACTTCACCCTTAACTAGTCTCTGTTTATTCTGCAACTCCCGTTTCGAGTTACTAATCTTAGCAACTGAACTAGTATCTAATACTAAGGGGTTGCTATAAACACTAGTAAAGTACACATCAATAACATGTATATCAAATATACTTATGTTCACTTTGCCATCCTTCTTATCTGCTAATCACTTGGGGTAGTTCCGCTTCCAGTGACCAGTCCCTTTGCAGTAGAAGCACTTAGTCTCAGGCTTAGGACCAGACTTGGGCTTCTTCACTTGAGCAGCAACTTGCTTGCTGTTTTTCTTGAAGTTCCCCTTTTACCCTTTGCCCTTTTCTTGAAACTAGTGATCTTGTCAATCATCAACACTTGATGCTCTTTCTTGATTTCTACCTTCATCGATTTCATCATCATGAAAAGCTCGGGAGTCATTTTCGTCATCCCTTGCATACTATAGTTCATCACGAAGTTCTACTAACTTGGTGATGGTGACTAGAGAATTCTGTCAATCACTATCTTATCTGGAAGATTGACTCCCACTTGATTCAAGCAATTGTAGTACTCAGACAATCTGAGCACATGCTCACTAGTTGAGCGATTCTCCTCCATCTTTTAGCTATAGAACTTGTTGGAGACTTCATATCTCTCAACTCGGGTATTTGCTTGAAATATTAACTTCAACTCTTGGAACATCTCATATGGTCCATGACGTTCAAAACATCTTTGAAGTCCTGATTCTAAGCCGTTAAGCATGGTGCACTAAACTATCAAGTAGTCATCATATTTATCTAGCCAAATGTTCATAACGTCTGCATCTGCTCCTGCAATAGGTATGTCACCTAGCAGTGCATCAAGCACATAATTCTTCTGTGCAGCAATGAGGATAAACCTCAGATCACGGATCCAATCCGCATCATTGCTACTAACATATTTCAACACAATTTTCTCTAGGAACATATCAAAATTAAACGGGGAGCAATATCGCGAGCTATTGATCTACAACATAGATACGATAATACTACCAGGACTAAGTTCATGATAAATTTAAGTTCAATTAATCATATTACTTAAGAACTCCCACTTAGATAGACATCCCTCTAATCCTGTAAGTGATCACGTGATCCAAATCAACTAAACCATGTCCGATCATCACGTGAGATGGAGTAGTTTCATTGGTGAACATCACTATGTTGATCATATCTACTATATGATTCACGCTCGACCTTTCGGTCTCCGTGTTCCGAGGCCATATCTGTATATGCTTGGCTCGTCAAGTATAACCTGAGTATTCTGCGTGTGCAACTGTTTTGCACCCGTTGTATTTGAACGTAGAGCCTATCACACCCGATCATCACGTGGTGTCTCAGCACGAAGAACTATTGCAACAGTGCATACTCAGGGAGAACACTTCTTGATAATTAGTGAGAGATCATCTTAAAATGATACCGTCAAACTAAGCAAAATAAGATGTATAAAAGATAAACATCATATGCAATCAAAATATGTGACATGATATGGCCATGATCATCTTGCGCCTTTGATCTCCATCTCCAAAGTACTGTCATGATCTCTATCGTCACCGGCATGACACCATGATCTCCATCATCTTGATCTATATCAATGTGTCGTTACATGGTCGTCTCGCCAACAATTTCTCTTGCAACTATTGCTATCGCATAGCGATAAAGTAAAGCAATTATTTGGCGCTTGCATCTTATGCAATAGAGAGACAACCATAAGGATTTTGCCAGTTGCCGATAACTTCAACAAAACATGATCATCTCATACAACAACTTATATCTCATCACGTCTTGACCATATCACATCACAACATGCCCTGCAAAAACAAGTTAGACGTCCTCTACTTTGTTGTTGCAAGTTTTACGTGGCTGCTACGGGCTTAGCAAGAACCGTTCTTACCTACGCATCAAAAACCACAACGATAGTTTGTCAAGTTGGTGCTGTTTTAACCTTCGCAAGGACCGGGCGTAGCCACACTCGGTTCAACTAAAGTTGGAGAAACTGACACCCGCCAGCCACCTGTGTGCAAAGCACGTCGGTAGAACCAGTCTCGCGTAAGCGTAAGCGTAATGTCGGTCCGGGCCGCTTCATCCAACAATACCGCCGAACCAAAGTATGACATGCTGGTAAGCAGTATGACTTATATCGCCCACAACTCACTTGTGTTCTACTCGTGCATATTACATCAACGCATAAAACCTAGGCTCGGATGCCACTGTTGGGGAACGTAGTAATTTCAAAAATTTCCTACGCACACGCAAGATCATGGTGATGCATAGCAACGAGAGGGGAGAGTGTTGTCCACGTACCCTCGTAGACCGAAAGCGGAAGCGTTTAGCATAACGCGGCTGATGTAATTGTACGTCTTCACGGCCCGACCGATCAAGCACCGAAACTACGGCACCTCCGAGTTCTAGCACACGTTCAGCTCGATGACGATCCCCGGACTCCGATCCAGCAAAGTGTCGGGGAAGAGTTCCGTCAGCACGACGGCGTGGTGATGATCTTGATGTTCTACCATCGCAGGGCTTTGCCTAAGAACCGCTACAATATTATCGAGGAGTATGGTGGAAGGGGGCACCGCACACGGCTAAGAAAACGATCACGAGGATCAACTTGTGTGTCTATGGGGTGCCCCCTGTCTCCGTATATAAAGGAGTGGAGGAGGGGAGGGCCGGCCCTCTCTATGGCGCGCCCTAGGGGAGTCCTACTCCCACCGGAGTAGGATTCCCCTTTTCCTAGTCCAACTAGGAGTCCTTCCATGTAGCAGGAGTAGGAGACAAGGAAGGAGGGGGCGCCGCCCCTCCCCCTAGTCCAATTCGGACTAGTCAATGGGGGGGGGGCGCGACCTGCCTCTTCCTCTCCCCTAAAGCCCAATAAGGCCCATATACTTCTTCCCCCGTATTCCCGTAACTCCCCGGTACTCCGAAAAATACCCGAACCACTCGGAACCTTTCCGATGTCCGAATATAGTCGTCCAATATATCGATCTTTATGTCTCTACCATTTCGAGACTCCTCGTCATGTCCCCGATCTCATCCGGGACTCCGAACTCCTTCGGTACATCAAAACTCATAAACTCATAATATAACTGTCATCGAAACCTTAAGCGTGCGGATCCTACGGGTTCGAGAACAATGTAGACATGACCGAGAAACGTCTCCGGTCAATAACCAATAGCGGAACCTGGATGCTCATATTGGCTCCTACATATTTTACGAAGATCTTTATCGGTCAGACCGCATAACAACATACGTTGTTCCCTTTGTCATCGGTATGTTACTTGCCCGAGATTCGATCGTAGGTATCTCAATACCTAGTTCAATCTCGTTACCGGCAAGTCTCTTTACTCATTTCGTAATACATCATCTCGCAACTAACTCATTAGTTGCAATGCTTGCAAGGCTTATGTGATGTGCATTACCGAGAGGGCCCAGAGATACCTCTCTGACAATCAGAGTGACAAATCCGAATCTTGAAATACGCCAACCCGACATGTACCTTTGGAGACACCTGTAGAGCTCCTTTATAATCACCCAGTTACGTTGTGACGTTTGGTAGCACACAAAGTGTTCCTCCGGTAAACGGGAGTTGCATAATCTCATAGTCATAGGAACATGTATAAGTCATGAAGAAAGCAATAGCATCATACTAAACGATCGAGTGCTAACCTAACGGAATGGGTCAAGTCAATCACATCATTCTTCTAATGATGTGATTCCATTAATCAAATAACAACTCTTTTTGTTCATGGTTAGGAAACATAACCATCTTCGATTAACGAGCTAGTCAAGTAGAGGCATACTAGTGACACTCTGTTTGTCTATGTATTCACACATGTATTATGTTTCCGGTTAATACAATTCTAGCATGAATAATAAACATTTATCATGATATAAGGAAATAAATAATAACTTTATTATTGCCTCTAGGGCATATTTCCTTCAGTAGCCCATCAAGAGTTGGGAGCACCCTTTGGATTTTGAGTTCATCTACCTACATGGGTTAGTTTTCGCAAGGAAGAGCACTTGTGTATCCAACATGACAATCATGAAACTCAACATAGAATTTGTCAAAGGATATGTTGGAAAGGTTTCGTGCTTCCTTGTCATCAACCACCCTTGTGTAGAGACTTGGTGATGTAGAGATTGCTCAAGATGTGAGTGAGTTGCAATCTCATAGAATTAGATTCATCCAAGTACCTACAAGGGTTCGATAACATGCAAGATGCAAATTTTCAAGACATAAGATAATCATCATAGGAGAAATATCAAGTGATTAGTCGTAAGCTCAAGTCTTGCATGTATCCAATGGAGTTCCTACTCCAAGTTTGAAGCATCAATGATGTTCAATTCACCTCTTAACCTACAAAACACTTTCTCATCAAGTGGTTTAGTGAATATATCCGCTAATTGCTTATCGGTGCGAACATGCTTAAGGTTTATGTCACCCTTAGCAACGTGATCTCGAATGAAATGATGACGAACTTCAATATGCTTAGTTCGAGAGTGTTGCACGGGATTGTGAGCAATCTTGATAGCACTTTCATTGTCACAAAGTAATGGAACATGTTTCACATATATCCCATAATCTTTAAGAGTTTGGGTCATCCAAAGTAATTTAGCACAACATGAACCAACGGCAATGTATTCCGCTTCGGTGGAGGATAAGGATACCGAGTTTTGTTTCTTGGAAGACCAAGACACAAGAGATCTACCAAGGAATTGACAAGTACCCGAAGTGGACTTTCTATCAACCTTGTCACCGGCATAGTCCGAGTCGGAGTAGCCAACAAGATCAAAGGAAGCCCCTTTGGATACCAAATGCCAAAATTTGGTGTATGTATTAAGTATCTCACTATCCTCTTGACGGCCTTAAGATGACATTTTTTAGGAGCAGCTTGATATCGTGCACACATGCACACACTTAGCATGATATCGGGACGTGAAGCACATAGATATAATAATGAACCAATCATAGAGCGGTAAACTTTTTGATCAACCGGTTCACCATCTTTGGTCAAATCAAGATGTCCACTAGTAGGCATGGGTGTAGTCATACCTTTACATTCTTGCATATTGAACTTCTTGAATAAGTCCTTGGTGTACTTCGTTTGAGAGACAAAGGTGCCTTCCTTAGTTTGCTTGATTTGCAAACCAAGAAATAATTTGAGTTCACTCATCATAGACATCTCAAACTTCTCAGACATTAGCTTCCCAAACTTTTCACTAAAATGACGGTTAGTTGATCCAAATATAATATCATCAACATAAATTTGGCATACAAATAGTTCTCCATTAACCCTTTTAGTAAAAAGAGTAGAATCTATTTTTCCAATTTCAAAGCCTTTTTCAATAAGGAACTTGGTCAAGCATTTATACCATGCTCTAGGAGCTTGTTTAAGACCATAAAGGGCTTTGTGAAGTTTGTAGACATGATTAGGTTTCTTAGGATTGACAAAGCCGGGAGGTTGCTTAACATAAACTTCCTCCTCAATTTCACCATTTAGAAAAGCACTTTTAATGTCCATTTGGTACAAAGTGATATCATGGTGATTAGCATAAGCAAGTAAGATGCGAATGGACTCAAATCTAGCAACGGGAGCATATGTCTCACCATAGTCCATACCTTCGACTTGTGTGTAGCCTTGGGCGACGAGACGTGCTTTGTTGCGAACCACTTGTCCATCTTCATCTTGCTTGTTGCGAAACACCCATTTGGTACCGATGATGTTGTGGTTGTTGTCAGGCTTCTCGACCAATGTCCACACTTGATTTCTCTCAAAGTTGTGTAGATCTTCATGCATAGCGTTTATCCAGTCCGGATCCTCCAATGCTTCTTCATCCTTCATAGGTTCAATGCTAGAGATGAATGAGTAATGTTCACAAAAGTTAGCCAAACGAGTTTTAGAGCGAGTGATTCTCCTGGTTTGGATATCATTGTAGATTTGCTCCACGGGATGATCTTTAGCAATTCTTGCTCGAACTCGTGAAAGCTTTTGCTTGGGTCTTGGTTGAACATCTTCTTCATCTTGTTCTTCTTCTTGGCCTTCTTCATTGTTAGCGTTGTCGTTCTCTTGTCGTGGTGGAGAAGGAGGTTGTTGACATTCATCTTGGTGCACTTCCTCGTTTTCTTCATCTTGGTGTGTCCCACTCGTGGATGCTTCCGTATCAACTCTTGGTTCACCTTGTCGTGAGGTAGAAGCTTCCACTTGGACGGACGAGGTACTCTCCTTTATCTCCATTGGACGAATCTTGTGTTGGGGAACGCAGTAATTTCAAAATTTTCCTACGCACACGCAAGATCATGGTGATGCATAGCAACGAGAGGGGAGAGTATGATCTACGTACCCTTGTAGATTGCAACGGAAGCGTTGACACAATGTAGAGGAAGTAGTCGTACGTCTTCTTCCCGATCCGACCGATCAAGCACCGAAACTACGACACCTCCGAGTTCGAGCACACGTTCAGCTCAATGACGATCCCCGGACTCCGATCCAGCAAAGTGTCGGGGAAGAGTTCCATCAGCACGACGGCGTGGTGACGATCTTGATGTACTACAGCAGCAGGGCTTCGCCTAAACTCCGCTACAGTATTATCGAGGACTATGGTGGCTGGGGGCGCCGCACACGGCTAAGGAATAGATCACGTGGATCAACTTGTGTCCTTGGGGTGCCCCTTGCCTCAGTATATAAAGGATGGAGGAGGAGGAGGCCGGCCAAGGTTGGTGCGGCCAGGATGTGGAGTCCTACTAGGACTCCAAGTCCTAGTAGGAGTCCACCAAGAGGGGGGGAAGGGAGAAGGAAGTGGAGGAGAAGGAGAGGTGGCCGGCCCCCTTTTCCCTAGTCCAATTCGGACTAGAGGGGAGGGGGGGCGCAGCAGCCCCTTGGCCCTTTCTCCTCTTCCCACTAAAGCCCATCAAGGCCCATTGCTTCTCCCGTAACTACCCGGTACTCCGAAAAATACCCGAATCACTCGGAACCTTTCCAATGTCCGAATATAGTCGTCCAATATATCAATCTTTACGTCTCGACCATTTCGAGACTCCTCGTCATGTCCCCGATCTCATCCGGGACTCCGAACTCCTTTGATACATCAAAACTCATAAACTCATAATATAACTGTCATCGAAACCTTAAGCGTGCGGACCCTACGGGTTCGAGAACAATGTAGACATGACCGAGACACGTCTCCGGTCAATAACCAATAGCGGGACCTGGATGCCCATATTGGCTCCTACATATTCTACGAAGATCTTTAGAGACCGCATAACAACATACGTTGTTCCTTTTGTCATCGGTATGTTACTTGCCCGAGATTCGATCGTCGGTATTCCAATACCTAGTTCAATCTCGTTGCTGGCAAGTCTCTTTACTCGTTCTGTAATACATCATCCCGCAACTAACTCATTTAGTTGCAATGCTTGCAAGGCTTAAGTGATGTGCATTACCGAGAGGGCCCAGAGATACCTCTCCGACAATCGGAGTGACAAAACCTAATCTCGAAATATGCCAACCCAACATGTACCTTTGGAGACACCTGTAGTACTCCTTTATACTCACCCAGTTACGTTGTGATGTTTGGTAGTACCCAAAGTGTTCCTCCGGTAAACGGGAGTTGCATAATCTCATAGTTATAGGAACATGTATAAGTCATGAAGAAAGCAATAGCAACATACTAAACGATCGGGTGCTAAGCTAATGGAATGGGTCATGTCAATCAGATCATTCTCTTAATGATGTGATCCCATTAATCAAATAACAACTCATTGTTCATGGTTAGGAAACATAACCATCTTTGATTAACGAGCTAGTCAAGTAGAGGCATACTAGTGACACTTTGTTTGTCTATGTATTCACACATGTATTATGTTTCTGGTTAATACAATTCTAGCATGAATAATAAACATTTATCATGAAATAAGGAAATAAATAATAACTTTATTATTGCCTCTAGGGCATATTTCCTTCATCTTGCCAATAGACAAGTGTTGGATTGCTTCTGAGGGATCTTTGTCTCCTACATCAATTGGCAATTGCTCTACTTGCGAGCCGTTAGATTCATCAAACTTCACATCTACCGTTTCTTCAACCTTTCGGGTGAAATTGTTGTAGACACGGTATGTGTGAGAATTTGAGCCATAACCAAGTAGGAAACCTTCATGAGACTTAGGAGCAAATTTAGAACGACGATGCTTATCAAGAATGTAGCACTTTGAGCCGAATACTCGAAAGTATCCAACTTGGGGTTTGTTACCGTTGAGGAGTTCGTATGCCGTCTTGCTGAGTAGTTTGTGAAGATACAAGCGATTTGTTGCATGACAAGCTGTCTCAACCGCTTTCGCCCAAAAGTGTTTTGGCGTCTTGTACTCATCAAGCATCGTTCTTGCCATCTCGATAAGAGTCCGACTCTTCCTCTCAACGACTCCATTTTGTTGAGGTGTTTACGTAGCCGAGAACTCATGTGTAATCCCTTCTTCGTCAAGAAAGGTGTCTACATTTGCGTTCTTGAACTCCGTTCCGTTGTCGCTCTAAACCTTCTTGATCTTCACGTCAAATTGATTTTGGGCCTTCCTAGCAAAGTTTTTGAAGATCTTTTGGACCTGCGATTTGTCATCAAGAAAAAACACCCACGTAAATCTTGAAAAATCATCAACTATGACTAGACCAAATGAGTTACCACCGAGACTCTTGTAGGCATTTGGACCAAAAGAGATCCATGTGAAGTAGCTCGAGTGGTCTTCTTGTGGTCATGATGTTCTTAGTGCGATGACTTCCTCCAACTTGTTTCCTTGCTTGACAAGCACTACAAAGTCTATCCTTGTCAAATATGACATCGTTAGCGCCAAGGATATGATTTCCTTTAATGAGTTTGTCAAGGTTTCGCATGCCCACATGGCCTAGCCTCCTATGCCACAACCAGCCTTTAGAAGATTTAGCAATTAGGCAAGTTCTAGGTTGAGCCTTTTTAGTGAATTCAACAATGTAAAGATCCCCTCTACGTATACCGGTAAAAACCATTTTATGATTATCTCTACGAAACACTTGGCAGTCTACTTCAGTAAATAGGACATTGAAACCGAAATCAACAAGTCTAGATACTGAAAGTAAGTTGTAGCCAAGAGATTCAACGAGCATGACATTTTGTATGGAGCTATCATGTGAGATGGCCACCTTACCAAGGCCAACCACCTTACCCTTTGAATTATCACCAAAAGTGACATACTTTCGAGGGCCTTCATTTCCAGCAAGCTCACGGAACATGTCTTTATCTCCGGTCATATGATCAGTACATCCACTATCAAGGACCCATTCCTTTCCTCCAGCCATGTAGCCGCGAAGATTTGCCATAAGACCAAAGTGTCTCATCGCATCATCGAGATCATAGTCACTATCATCATCCTCATCATAGTATCCATGTTCAACATCATTTTGTGATTGATCAATTCCTAGAGAGGGTAATTCATTAGACAAATGATCATCACAATGGTCACCTTTATGAATTCTAATAGCTTCGGATATGATATCGCTAATGATCCCAACATCTCCTTTGGCACACGTGAGATTAGTAAGCTCAAATAAGCAGTCACCAAATTTGGGATCATTGCAATTCATCTTAATTAAGGCAATGGATTTATGGAGAATTTCATCTAGATCTTTCAAGGAATAATTTGGAAAGAGTTCCTCAAGAAATTTCCATATGGTGTAGGCACACTTAAGAGTAGGCAAACACCCAATCAAGTTTCTAGGCAAGCCTCTAGTGATAAGATTTCTAGTTCTAAGATTGCGAATCATGTCAATAGACTCATCAAGGGTAGGATGCATGGGATCAACATGAGGTGCACAAGGGCTAGCAATATACTTGCTCAAATGATATTCATTGAAAATCTCAAGCATTTCATTTTTCCAATCATGAAAATATTCTCCATCAAGAATAGGCACTCTACGTCTAAGACTCCCCAAAGTAGACTCATCCATCTTCCTCGAATGGTGTTTAAACCAAAGGCAATGGAGACCAAAGCTCTGATACCAATTGAAAGGATCGAGAAGAGGTGTCTAGAGGGGGGGGGGGGTGATTAGACACTAAGTACCAAAAGTTGCAGTTTTTAATTTCTTTAAGTTGAAGTGGAGTTTTGGCACAAGTTTAACAAACACAATACATATCAAGCAAGCATGCAAAGAGTATATGAGCAGCGGAAAGTAAAGCATGCAACTTGCAAGAATGTAAAGGGAAGGGTTTGGAGAATTTAAACGCAATTGGAGACACGGATGTTTTTGTCGTGGTTCCGATAGGTGGTGCTATCGTACATCCACGTTGATGGAGACTTCAACCCACGAAGGGTAACGGTTGCGCGAGTCCACGGAGGGCTCCACCCACAAAGGGTCCACGAAGAAGCAACCTTGTCTATCCCATCATGGCCATCGCCCACGAAGGACTTGCCTCACTAGCGGTAGATCTTCACGAAGTAGGCGATCTCCTTGCCCTTACAAACTCCTTGGTTCAACTCCACAATCTTGTCGGAGGCTCCCAAGTGACACCTAGCCAATCAAGGAGACACCACTCTTCAAGAAGTAACAAATGGTGTGTTGATGATGAACTCCTTGCTCTTGTGCTTCAAATGATAGTCTCCCCAACACACAACTCTCTCTCACGGGATATGGATTTGGTGGAAAGAAGATTTGAGTGGAAAGCAACTTGGGAAGGCTAGAGATCAAGATTCATATGGTGGGAATGGAATATCTTGGCCTCAACACATGAGTAGGTGGTTCTCTCTCAGAAAATGTGTATTGGAAGTGTAGGTATGTTCTGATAGCTCTCTCCACGAATGAAGAGTGGGTGGAGGGGTATATATAGCCTCCACACAAAAACTAACCGTTACACACAATTTACCAATCTCGGTGAGACCGAATTGAGAAACTCGGTCGGATCGATTTAGCAAACCTAGTGACCGTTAGGATTTTCGGTGGGACTGAGATGCAACTCGGTGGGACCGATATGGTTAGGGTTAGGGCATAACGTAATCTCGGTGAGACCGATTACACAAACTCGGTGGGACCGATTTTGGTAATAAGCTAACCAGAGAGTTGGTCAGGCAAACTTGGTGAGACCGATTACACAAACTCGATGGGACCGATTTTGGTAATAAGCTAACCAGAAAGTTTGCATTGTAATCTCGGTAGTACTGATTGCTCAATCTCGGTGGGACCGATTTTGGTAATGGACATACACAGAGAGATTACAATCCCATCTCGGTGAGACTGAGATCCCTATCGGTGAAACCGATTTGCCTAGGGTTTGTGGCAGTGGCTATGGCATCTGAACTCGGTGGCGCCAGATAGAAAGAATCGGTGGGGCCGAGTTTGACTTTTGGTTTAGGTCATATGTGGATGTGGGAAGGTAGTTGAGGGTTTTGGAGCATATCACTAAGCACTTTGAGCAAGCAAGCCATTACGCAACACCTCATCCCCTCTTGATAGTATTGGCTTTTCCTATAGACTCAATGTGATCTTGGATCACTAAAATAGAAAATGTAGAGTCTTGATCTTGAAGCTTGAGCTAATCCTTTGTCCTTAGCATCTTGAAGGGGTTCCACATCTTTTAGTCCATGCCACTTAATTTGTCGAACTTGTCTGAAACATACTAGGTAAAAGTATTAGTCCAACAAGAGATATGTTGTCATTAATTATCAAAATCACCCAGGGAGCACTTGTGCTTTCAAATAGGCAATGCAGTAGCCCCTGAGACACTGGTCGGGTGGCAACACCAGATCAGGGGATTGATGTGCCCCTTTAATATTTGTAAATAATGAGCGCAAAGCCCAATAGCCCTCGAGCCTTAATGTGGGCACGGGTGGTCGAATTAAGGATCGATATCCAGAGTAAAATCACAGATTATGTGTAATGATTCTATGTATCCAAGTACTTTACATCATTATTTTGACTTCATTGCGACCGTTTATCAGTTGAAAGTGGCCCATCGTCGGCCTCTACCCCATGGTAGATACTACGCAGGGTGTTTCCGCAATAACAAAACAACCCTTAGCCGACATCTCGGTGCCCGAAGGCGGTTGTGTTAGCGGAAACGAGGCAATCAGATATGCGGGGTTTATAACTTTCGCTTAGTCATAGGAGCTTTAAACTGGGGAAGCTAGCTATGAGCCCCCGGTTAGTGTTCGGCGACATCCGAGGTCAAGCCGTAAACACTTCGGCCAATGTTATGAACGGCCCGTCATTTAACATAGTCATCGGATCACTGACCAGTTTACGCCTATTGTGACAGTCAGTTTTCGGCTTTCTCCACTGAGGTGCTTAACCATGCGAGCTGGAAGCACAATCGCAGTGCTTCTCCCTTTGCACACCTAGCCGAACAAAGCGGAACATAGGAGGCAAGCACAGGAGCCGGGCAACCCAACTATTGACCGAAGACACAATTCGAAACCGATGCATATATAGTAGTGTTTGAGAATGTTTTTGCCGAATCTCTAAAGGTGTCCGGCGTTGCACTGTGAGACTTATGCTGGAAACACACAAATAGTTAAAAAGTGCCATAGGCTTGGAAAACCAAAAAACGTCAGTGAAAACCTGACGTCTGAACAAGATCAAGTGTTCGGTGCTAATCTGAAAATTGGACTTTAGAAAAAAGTGCTTCTGTCATGTTTTAACATGACACATCCTATCTAAAGACTTCAAGCGGGTCAGCCTACGGCTTCAACCTCCTATCCCGAAGGCGGAGTACTTCTCTTTAGGCCAGTTTAGCAAACTAAACTCTAGCGGCTTTGAGAGGGAAATTAGGCTCCCCGGCTAGTGACCACACACTCCTGTCAAAAAAGGAGTGATAAATAATAATAATAATAAAAACTTTGCAATGACTAAGAAGAAGAACACTTACTATAAAACGGCTCATACAAATTTAAGAGCCCCCAAGTGACTTGGGTAAAAAAAATTTATGTATAATGATTGTATGTATCAAAGTACTTATATCATATCTGTGTTCACCCAAACTTTATACGTGTCTTAACCGACCGTCGGCTTCTCCCTCTTCGGTCAAGGGCCGAAAAGTGTTATGTACTCCACCTGTCGAGAATATCAACGGTGTTTCCGATAACTAGGCAATCAGGCCATAAGGCTATAACAGACAAAGCGCGCTCAGGGAACTTATGCTATATTACTGACGAAGTGTAAGAAGCATCTTCGAAGAAAATAGTACCCCCCACCGATACCTTTCTTCGGTGCTCATTGTTACTATGAGACTTGTGCAATAGATTTTTTGTACTCATGAGTTTCGTTGTGTACCAACCATAATTGAAAACAATAAGAGCGCTAGCTTTCGGCTTCACCTAGTCTGAGGTCCGGCTCGGATGACCCGATCGTGA
This sequence comes from Triticum urartu, assembly GCF_056163025.1. Classification (NCBI taxonomy): domain Eukaryota; kingdom Viridiplantae; phylum Streptophyta; class Magnoliopsida; order Poales; family Poaceae; genus Triticum; species Triticum urartu. The sequence continues at coordinate 486,081,585 of NC_141875.1, forward strand.
CAATCGCAGAGGTGCTCCCTTTACTCCCTAGCCGAACAATCGGGAACGTAGGGGTAAACACAGGAGCGAGGCAACCTAGCTTGCAAATCGCTTAAGTCAATATGGTGCATATTGTGGCGTAATACACGAACAAGGAACGAAGCTGTACAAGTATAATCATATGCAAGAGGAAAAGCTTCATAAAGGAAGCCCCCAAGTAAACGGGGTATTTGAATTTGTGTGTCACAAACAAAATTTTGACAAGGAGATTTTTTACAAGCAACTTTTTTCCAAAAAGGTATAATGCTTGGTCGAACCGAACACAAGTTAAAAATTTAAAACTTTGAACATGAAGGCAACTTAGCTGGTTAATGTGTCCGGTATTGATGACACGGTCCGAGCTTGATGCGGGATAAGGTTCCATCCCCCAAGCCGGTCCCAAGGTGGCAGAGCAAAGAGCTCGGCACTCCGAAGTGGTGACATAGCACGGTCAATGCAGGCCGACAGAGTGATGCCGAAGTCCCCGGCATGGGGTAATGAAGTGTTGACGAAGCCCCCCGTCTAGCCGAGGTGGCGTGGTATGTCAGTACGCTGAGTTGATGATACTGCCCAACCCGGATCATTTTCCTGTGCACAAAAAATGGTGCAAACCGGAGATAATAGTATAAAAAAATCGTTGCATAATAAACAATTTATGCAAAGTGAGCAATAAAAGAAATATGGCCTGGCGCCAAAGTTAATGTCGATGCCGGGCGTCGGCGTGATGCGGTAAAGGCGTGGCAAAGCCTGAATTTATAGGTCGGTGCGAGTTCTGGATGTGGCGTTCGCCGGACTATATACGGAAACTGACCGAATCACCATGTGACCTTCGTTAATGCGGCCACCATTTGATAGACTTGCGTACATATGATGGACAAACCAGAGTAATAATTCCTTGGGAAAAATGAACCCAAATAAGTAAAAAAATACTAGGATTAATAGCACCTGGTTTATTTGTTGTAGCAATCCGAAGAGAGGTGATTCCCAAAATTGGGACTCGATCCGCACACCCATTGCCTGATGGGCGATAAAGCGACTGTGTGGCGATACTGGCAAAGGTTGGTTTGCCGAGGCAAAGCCCTCGGTCCAGCTAACGTGACGGAGCTGGTCGGCTAGTGACGCCGAAGTCTCCGGAGTAGGTTGATGAAGAGATGGCGAAGCCCCCGGTCCAGCCGAGATGTCGATGCCTCGATGTCAGCTGATGAGTCGAAGTAGGTCGGCGTGATGGACACCGGCTTGAAGGAGCAACAGGGCGGCCCTGCCGATGCAGGTCGTGACGTGGTTAATGCCGGCTTGATGAAGTGACCGTGCGGTGATGCCGATGTGCCCGCTCCGTGTAATCCGTGGGGCGGCGGTGTTGGTGATGATTTATCCTTCGTGATGCTGAACTCCTGTTCCGCTCGCCGAGATGATGATCCGAAGAAGTTGAGCTCGGTTCAACAAAGTGACGACGTGTCTAGCGCAGGTCGACAGTTGTGGAGCAATATTGCCGGACTGGTTTGACACCAGCATGATGGTGAAGATCATGTTCAAAAGATTTTAAAGTTAGTGGGATGTGTTCGGAAACAAAACACAATACCACATACAAAACTTCCTTCAAAAAGGATGTCCGAAATCCCGTTCATAAAAAAGACGAACTCGGGTCGGATTCGTTTTCGTGCAGAAAACAGATCCGAAAAGTGATGCACTAATCGGAAGGTTCCCGAAGTTTGGACAGTCGGATCGAGCTGAAATTTGGAGGGGTGGTAGATATAGGAATTCCGTAGCCGATCAACGGTTGGATCTTCCAAAGGACGTCCGAGCTAGAATCTGGACACCATGCCCTAAACTCGTCCAGATTCCCGTCCAGATTTGACAGGGCTCCGGTATATCGCGGATTGCCAGAGATTTCTCCATTGGAACTCGACGAATTTTTCCAGGGTTGTTCTGGACTCAATTCCGCACAATTACACCGAAGCAATCATTAAAACGACACTTGAGGAGGCGGTGGCAGCGGATACAAGTTCGCTGTCCAGAAAAACAGCATGGTCCCCCAAGGGCAATGTTGACGTTGAGCCCCCGGGCTCCCTGGATGATTCCTCCATGATCTTGATAGAGATCGGAGTTGATGTTGATGAAGGCCCTCACACGAACATGACGATCGAAGGTAGGGCACAGTCCTCGGTCCAGCCAAGGTGACCGGCCGAGACGGTGATGAAGAAGCCGGCGTCGCAGTTGACCTGCGGCGAGCCATTGATCCTTTTGCCGATCACACAGCGGAACTCTCAATGAAAGCACCAATGTCGGTGTCAAAACCGGCGGATCTCGGGTAAGGGGTCCCGAACTGTGCGTCTAGGATCGATGGTAACAGGAGGCGGGGGACACGATGTTTACCCAGGTTCGGGCCCTCTCGATGGAGGTAATACCCTACTTCCTGGTTGATTGATCTTGATGATATGAGTATTACAAGAGTTGATCTACCACGAGATCGTAGAGTCTAAACCCTAGAAGCTAGCCTATGGTATGATTGTTGTATATGATCTATCGACTAGCCTGGCCTCGGTTTATATAATGCACCAGAGGCCTAGGATAACAAGAGTCCTAGCCGAATACGCCGGTGGGGAGGGGTCCTTCTCTTGATCACCAAGTCTTGTGGAATCTTCCATGTATGCGGCAGCTGTCCGAACTGGCCCATGAGTATACGGCCATGTGGGTCCTCGGCCCAATCTAACAGATCGGGAGATGACGTGGTGAGTACCCCCTAGTCCAGGACACTGCCAGGTAGCATTATAAGATGATCTCTCACTAAATTTCAAGGTATAAGTTGTAACGCCCCAAGACCGTTGCGCCATGTGTCTTCCAGTTATTCGTTGTTTGCCTTGTCATTTGTTTGCCAGACATGCATTTCATATCATGTCATCATGTGCATCGCATTTGCATACGTGTTCGTCTCATGCATCCGAGCATTTTCCCCGTTATTTGCAATTCGGCACTCTTATGTCCTCCGGCGCCCCGTTTTGCCTCTTTTTGTGTGCCGGTGTTAAAATTTCTCGGAATGGACCGAGATTTGCCAAGCGGCCTTGGTATACCACCGGTAGACCGTCTGTCAAGTTTCGTGCCATTTGAAATCCGTTTGATACTCCAACGGTTAACCGAGGAATCGTGAAGGCCTCGTGTGTGTTGCAGCCCAACACCCCTCCAAAGTGGCCCAAAACACATCCAAACCCTCTCCATCCTCTCAGCCGTTCGATCACAATCGCGTGGCCGAAAACCGCTCCTCATTTGGACTCTCCTGGCTACATATATATATATATATATATGTCCTCTCCCTTGAAAATTTCACGGATGAACCCTAGATCCATCTTCCCCGCGCCGCCGGACATGTCCGCCCGACGGCCGGACACGTCCGCCGCTTCCTGCGCCCACTCAGGGGCCGCCACGTGTCGCCGGAGACTTCCCACCGCGCGGCCCGCCGAGGCCCGTCGCCGGCCCCCACGGGCCCGAGCCGCCCGCGCCCCGCCTGTCTCTCCATGTCGCCGCCCGCGCCTTCCACTCCCAGTGCCGCCCCGTGCTCGAGGTCGCCGGCCGCCGCAGCCGCCGACCGCGGCGACCCGCGCCGCCATCGCCAAGACTCGCGCCGGCGCCGCTCCGCCCCCTCGGCATCCGCGCCTGGATCCGGCGAGATCCTGCCGGATCCGAGGCCCAGCACCTCGCCGGCGCTCCCACGCACTACTTCGGCGATCTCCGGCACTGTTCCGGTGAGCCTCCTCGATGAACCTCGAAGGACGTGCAAACCCTAGATCTCAGATCCGGATGTCCAAATATTCTCTAAGTATTTTCTGCAGTATTTTGAGCCCCTATTCATCATGCCATAACTCCTTATCCGTAGCTCCGTTTTGTGCGTGCCATATATCAAAATGTTCATCAAGTTGTGCTCTTCATTTTGTTCCATTGCACCATGCTTGTTTGAGTCCATCTTCATGCCCAAATTATTTTTGCAAGAGTGCTATAAAATGTAAGTTCCTGTTTCTTATCAGTTTATGAGCATTTGTCATTTTTTCCATGATTATTGTGTGCTGCATATGGTCATGAGCTCTACATGTGTTTTGGGATATGACATGCCATCTTTATATAGGTGTATGCCATGTATTATTGTGATCAATGTGGCGACTAGCACAAGCATGCAAAGTAGCTCTCGTAATATTGCTGATTTCAAGGACTTAGAATTTCACTAAGTTTTTGCTCTGCTATTATTTTTATGCCATGTATTCATGTTGCTACAGTGAGATCCATGGTTCTTTTGAGTATGTTCAGTAAGAATGATTTGGACATATGGTTGTGCTCTATCCATCCATGCCCCTGTTTGCATTTATGGAGTACCCTAGAATGACTCAATCTTACTCTACTTTTGCTATAAAATGTTCCTGGCAGATTGTTTACATGTTAATCAATTTTGCCAAGGTTGTTGTAGTTGATCCATGCATGCTATGAGATTGTTCTTGCCATGTTTAGCTTATTGATCATGTCTTCTTGCTAGTAGTATGCTTTGTTTTCCATGAAATGCCTTGTGTTGAGTGCATCGAGCTCGCAAAAATGCCTACACAATTCTATTTTTGCCATGTCCAGTTTTTCTGCTAAGTCTGAATCTGTTAACGAAACTTGTTATGTTTACATGGGTGCCATCATATCTTCTGATCCTTTTTGGCTTATGGTCAGTAAGGGACTTTTGTTTGATTAGATTCATGCCATGCCTTTGTTTGCTATGTTCCGTTCCTGTAACATGTTGTTTGCTTGCTCTAAACATTGCTTCCTTATGTTAATACCTGACATGTTGTTATTTTCACTAAGTCTGTGATGCTGATATCGTTTGCTCTTTTGCCATGCTTGTTTGAACCTGCTATTGTGTGATTTAGCCGTAGCTCAGTGTTCATCGTTTGTCAAGCATCTTGATGAGATCACTGCCATGTGCTTTGTTGCTATGTTGGAGTGCAGTAGCTTAGTTTCTTATTGCATTCTAGATGGCATTGTGTTGTTAATCGCAGAATTGTGTCATTATTGTTTTGCTTGCCATTTGCAAACCGTGCATCCGATTCCAGTGATCTTTATATCGATTTCGACCAAAATCAACTCATCTTTCCAGTGGAACTCTTGGTTTGCCAAGTTGAGGCCTGGTTCAATATTTTCCTTCCAGAGCATGCATATGCATTGCATATCCCATCCCGTATGTCATGTCATGTTTTGCATCATGTTGCTTGCGCATTGCACCGTGATTGATTATGGTTTCCTTTGCTTGTGTTCTTGCCTTGGGTAGAGTCGTGAGACGAGTTCGTGATTGAGGAACCCGTTGAGTACGCTTATGAGGATCAAGCTTACGTTAACTCGAAGAACTTTGTAGGCAAGATGACCATACCCTCGAAATCACTTCTATCTTTGCTTGCTAGTTGCTCGCTCTATTGCTTTGCCGCGATACCTACCACTTTCTATATCATGCCTCCCATATTGCCATGTCAAGCCTCTAACCCACCTTTCCTAGCAAACCATTGTTTGGCTATGTTACCGCTTTACTCAGCCCCTCTTACAGCGTTGCTAGTTGCAGGTGAAGATGGAGTTTGTTCCATGTTGGAACATGGTTATTGTTGGGATATCACAATATATCTTATTTACTTAATGCATCTATATACTTGGTAAAGGGTGGAAGGCTCGGCCTTATTCCTGGTGTTTTGTTCCACTCTTGCCGCCCTAGTTTCTGTCATACCAGTGTTATGTTCCTTGATTTTGCGTTCCTTACGCGGTTGGGTTATAATGGGAACCCCTTGACAGTTCGCTTTGAATAAAACTCCTCCAGCAAGGCCCAACCTTGGTTTTACATTTGCACTAACAACCTACCACCTTCCCTTGGGTTCCGCAGACTCAAGGGTCATCTTTATTTTAACCCCCCGGGCCAGTGCTTCTCTAAGTGTTGGTCCGAACTAGAGTCCTTTGCAGCGCCACCTCGCGGAAACTTAAGGGCTGGTTTTAGTTGTACGGAGCGCTCATCCGGTGTTGCCCTGAGAACGAGATATATGCAGCTCCTATCAGGATGTCGGCGCATCGGGCGGCTTTGCTGGTCTTGTTTTACCATTGTAGAAATGTCTTGTAACCGGGATTCTGAGTCTGATCAGGTCTTCCTGGGAGAAGGAATATCCTTCGTTGACCGTGAGAGCTTGTGATGGGCTAAGTTGGGACACCCCTGCAGGGTTTTGAACTTTCGAAAGTCGTGCCCGCGGTTATGGACAGATGGGAATTTGTTAATATCTGGTTGTAGAAAACCAGACACATAACTTAACTAAAATGAATCAACCGTGTGTGTAGCCGTGATAGTCTCTTTTTGGTGGAGTCCGGGAAGAGAACACGGTCTCGTGTTATGCTTAAACATAAGTAGTTTCAGGATCACTTCTTGATCTTTGTAGCTTCTCGACCGTGCTTTGCTTCTCTTCTCGCTCTCATTTTCGTAAGTTAGCCACCATATATACTAGTGCTTGCTGCAGCTCCACCTCACTACCTTTTCCTACCCATAAGCTTAAATAGTCTTGATCGCGAGGGTGTGAGATTGCTGAGTCCCCGTGACTCACAGATTACTTCCAAAACCAGATGTAGGTGCCAACGATGCCAGTGCAGGGGACGCGACCGAACTCAAGTGGGAGTTCGACGAGGATTCGGGACGTTACTATGTTTCCTTTCCAGACGATCAGTAGTGGAGCCCAGTTGGGGCGATCGGGGATCTAGCATTAGGGGTTGTCTTTCTTTATTTGGTTTCGTAGTCGGACCTTGATTGTATTCCGGATGATGTAATGTTATATTTATGTATTGTGTGAAGTGGCGATTGTAAGCCAACTCTTTATCCCTTTCTTATTCAGTACATGGGATGTGTAAAGATTACCCCTCTTGGGACATGCCTACTATGCGGTTATGCCTCTAAGTCGTGCTCCGACATGTGGGAGATATAGCCGCATCGTGGGTGTTACATAAGTGTTCTCCCTGAGTATGCACCTTTGCGATAGTTCGTCGTGCCGAGACACCATGTGATGATCGGGTGTGATAAGCTCTACGTTCACATACAACGGGTGCAAGCCAGTTTTGCACACGCGGAATACTCAGGTTAAACTTGACGAGCCTAGCATATGCAGATATGGCCTCGGAACACTTGAGACCGGAAGGTCGAGCATGAATCATATAGTAGATATGATCAACATAGTTATGTTCTTGAAAACTACTCCATCGCACGTGATGATCGGACATGGTTTAGTTGATTTGGATCACGTGATCATTTAGATGACTAGAGGGATGTCTACCTAAGTGGGAGTTCTTAAGTAATATGATTAATTGAACTTTAATTTATCATGAACTTAGTCCTGGTAGTATTTGCATAACTATGTTGTAGATCAATAGCTCACGATGTAGCTCCCTGTTTATTTTCGATATGTTCCTAGAGAAAAACTATGTTGAAAGATGATAGTAGCAATGATGCGGACTAGGTCCATGATCTGAGGATTATCCTCATTGTTGCACAGAAGAATTATGTCCTTGATGCACCGCTAGGTGGAAGACCAATTGGAGGAGCAGATGCAGATGTTATGAACATTTGACAAGCTTGGTATGATGACTACTTGATAGTTTAGTGCACCATGCTTTACGGCTTAGAACCGGGACTTCAAAAATGTTTTGAACGCCACGGTGAAGGAAATATGCCCTAGAGGCAATAACAAAGTTGTTATTTATATTTCCTTATATCATGATAAATGTTTATTATTCATGCTAGAATTGTATTAACCGGAAACTTAGCACATGTGTGAATACATAGACAAACAGAGTGTCACTAGTTTGCCTCTACTTGACTAGCTCGTTGAATCAATGTTGGTTATGTTTCCTAACCATAGACATGAGTTGTCATTTGATTAATGGGATCGCATCATTAGAGAATGATATGATTGACTTGACCCATCCGTTGGCTTAGCACGATGATCGTTTAGTTTGTTGCTATTGCTTTCTCCATAACTATGCATGCTCCTATGACTATGAGATCATGCAACTCCCGAATATCGGAGGAACACTTTGTGTGCTACCAAACGTCACAACGTAACTAGGTGATTATAAAGGTTCTCTACAGGTGTTTCCGATGGTGTTTGTTGAGTTGGCATGGATCAAGATTAGGATTTGTCACTCCGATTGTCGGAGAGGTATCTCTCGGCCCTCTCGGTAATGTACATCACAATAAGCCTTGAAAGCAATGTAGCTAATGAGTTAGTTACGGGATGTAGCATTACGGAACGAGTAAAGAGACTTGCCGGTAACGAGATTGAACTAGGTATTGAGATACCGACGATCGAATCTCGGGCAAGTAACATACCGATGACAAAGGGAACAACGTATACCATTATGCTGTTTGACCAATAAAGATCTTCGTAGAATATGTAGGAGCCAATATGAGCATCCAGGTTCCGCTATTGGTTATTGACCGAAGACATGTCTCGGTCATGTCTACATAGTTCTCGAACCCATAGGGTCCGCACGCTTAACGTACGGTGACGATCGGTATTATGAGTTTTTGTGTTTGATGTACCGAAGGTAGTTCAGAGTCCCGGATTTGATCACGGTCATGACAAGGAGTCTAGGAATGGTCGAGATGTAAAGATCGATATATTGGAAGCCTATGTTTGGACATCGGAATGGTTCCGAGTGGTTCGGGCATTTTTCCGGATTACCGGGAGGTTATTGGAACCCCCGGGGAGTATATGGGCCTTATTGGGCCTTAGTGGAATAGAGGAGAGGGAAGGGAAAAGAGGAAGGTGCGCCCCCAAACCCAATCCAAATTGGGAGGGGGTCGGCCCCCCTTTCCTTCCTCCCTCTCTCCTCCTTCCTTCCTCTCCTACTCCTACTTGGAAAGGGGGGATCCTACTCCCGGAGGGAGTAGGACTCCCCTAGGGTGCGCCATAGAGAGGGCCGACCCTCCCCCTCCTCCACTCCTTTATATACGAAGGAGGGGGCACCCCATGGATACACAAGTTGATCATTGATCTTTTACCCGTGTGCGGTGCCCCCCTTCACCATAATCCACCTCAGTTATATCGTAGTGGTGCTTAGGCGAAGCCCTGTTCCGGTAGCATCACCATCACCGTCATCACGCCGTCGTGCTGATGAAACTCTCCCTCGAAGCTCTACTGGATCATGAGTTCGCGAGACATCACCGAGCTGAACGTGTGCAGATCACGGAGGTGCCGTACGTTCGGTACTAGGGATCGGTCGATCGTGAAGACGTACAACTACATCAACCGCGTTGTCATAACGCTTCCGCTTAGGGTCTACGAGGGTACATGGACGACACTCTTCCCTCTCGTTGCTATGCATCACCATGATCTTGCGTGTGCGTAGGAAAATTTTGAAATTACTGCGTTCCCCGACAGTGGCATCTGAGTCAGGTTCATGTGTAGATGTTATATGCACGAGTAGAACACAAAGGAGTTCTGGACGTGGGTATATACATATTGCTTGCCATCACTAGTTGATTCTTGATTCAGCGGCATTGTTGGATGAAGCGGCCCATACCGATATTATGCGTATGCTTACGCGAGACTGGTTCTACCGACGTGCTTCACGCACAGGTGGCTAGTGGGTGTCTCTTTCTCCAACTTTAGTTGAATCGGATTCAATGAACATGGTTCTTTCTGAAGATCAAAAATCAATCACTATACCGCGTTGTGGTTTTTGATGCGTAGGTAAGCACGGTTCTTGCTCAGCCCGTAGCAGCCACGTAAAACTTGCAACAACAAAGTAGAGGATGTCTAACTTGTTTTTGCAGGGCTTGTTGTGATGTGATATGGTCAAGACATAATGAGATATAAGTTGTTGTATGAGATGATCATGTTTTTGTTGAAGTTATCGGCAACTGGCAGAAGCCTTATGGTTGTCTCTTTATTGCATAAGATGCAAGCGCCATCTAATTGCTTTACTTTATCGCTATGCGATAGCAGTAGTTGCAAAAGCAATAGTTGGCGAGACGACCATGTGACGACACATTGATAGAGATCATGGTGTCATGCCGGTGACGATGGAGATCATGACGGTACTTTGGAGATGGAGATCAAAGGCACAATATGATAATGGCCATATCATGTCACATATTTTGATTGCATGTGATGTTTATCTTTTATGCATCCTATTTTGCTTAGTACGACGGTAGCATTATAAGATGATCTCTCACTAAATTTCAAGGTACAAGTGTTCTCCCACGTCACGTGATGATCGGGTGTGATAAGCTCTACGTCCACATACAACGGGTGCAAGCCAGTTTTGCACACGCAGAATACTCGGGTTAAACTTGACGAGCCTAGCATATGCAGATATGGCCTCGAAATACTGAGACCGAAAGATCGAGCGTGAATCATATAGTAAATATGATCAACATAGTGATGTTCACCATTGAAAGCTACTCCATCTGACGTGATGATCGGACATGGTTTAGTTGATATGGATCACGTGATCACTTAGATGATTAGAGGGATGTCTATCTAAGTGGGAGTTCTTAAGTAATACGATTAATTGAACTTTAATTTATCATGAACTTAGTCCTGATAGTATTTGCATATCTATGTTGTAGATCAATTGCTCACATATAGCTTCCCAGTTTTATTTATGATATGTTCCTAGAGAAAACTATGTTGAAAGATGTTAGTAGCAATGATGAGGACTAGCTCCGTGATATGAGGATTATCCTCATTGGTGCACAGAATAATTATGTCCTTGATGCACCGCTAGGTGATGGACCTATTGCAAGAGCAGATGCAGACGTTATGAACGTTTGGCAAAGCTTGGTATGATGACTACTTGATAGTTTAGTGCACCATGCTTTACGGCTTAGAACCGGGACTTCAAAAATGTTTTGAATGCCACGGAGCATATAAGATGTTCCAAGAGTTGAAATTGGTATTTCATACTCATGCCCATGTCAAGAGGTATAAGACCTCTGACAGTACTTTGCCTGCAAGATGGAGGAGAATAGCTCAACAAGTGAGCATGTGCTCGGATTGTCTGGGTACTACAATTGCTTGAATCAAGTGGGAGTGAATCTTCCAGATAAGATAGTAATTGACAAAAGTTCTCTAGTCACTATCACCAAGTTACTAGAACTTCGTGATGAACTATAATATACAAGGGATGACGAAAAACAATTCCCGAGCTCTTCGCGATGCTGAAATCGGTGAAAGTAGAAATCAAGAAAAGCATCAAGTGTTGATGGTTGACAAGACCACTAGTTTCAAGTAAAGGGAAAGGAAAAACGGAAACTTTAAGAAGAATGGAAAGCAAGTTGCCACTCCCATGAAGAAGCCCAAAGCTAGACCCAAGCCTGAAACTGAGTGCTTCTATGGCAAAGGAAATGATCAATGAAAGTGGAACTGCCCTAGATACTTGGCGGATAAGAAGGATGACATACTGAACAAAGGTATATTGGATATACATGATATTGATGTGTACTTTACTAGTGTTTATAGCAACCCCTCGGTATTTGATACTGGTTAAGTTGCTAAGAGTAGTAACTCGAAACGGGAATTGCAAAAGAAACAGAGACTAGTTAAGGGAGAGGTGATGATGTGTGTTGTAAGTGATTCCAAGGTTAATAAGATCACCATCGCACACTCCCTTTACCTTCGGAATTAGTGTTGAACCTAAAATAAATGTTATTTGGTGTTTGCATTGAGCATGAATATGATTGGATCATGTTTATTGCAATACGGTTATTCATTTGAGTCAAAGAATAATTGTTGTTCTATTTACATGAATAAAACCTTCTATGGTCATACACTCAATATAAATGGTTTATTGAATCCGATCGTAGTGATACACATATTCATAATATTGAAGCCAAAAGATGCAAAGTTAATAATGATAGTGCAACTTATATGTGGCACTACCGTTTAGGTCATATTGGTGTAAAGCGCATGAAGAAACTCCATGTTGATGGACTTTTGGAATCACTTGATGCTTGCGAACCATGTCTCGTGGTCAAGATGACTAAGACTCCATTCTTCGGAACAATGGAGCGAGCAACAGACTAGTTGGAAATAATACATACTGATGTGTGCGGTCCAATGAGTGTTGAGGCTCGCGTCGGGTATCATTATTTTTTGACCTTCACAGATGATTTGAGAAGATATGGGTATATCTACTTGATGAAACATAAGTCTGAAACATTTGAAAAGTTCAAAGAATTTCAGAGTGAAGTGGAAAATCATCATAACAAGAAAATAAAGTTTCTACAATCTGATCGCGGAGACGGATATTTGAGTTACGAGTTTGGTCTTCAACTAAAACAATGTGAAATAGTTTCACTAATGCATGCCACCTGTGTAACACCCCGGATATAACTTTCCCAATTTGTACTCCAACTCTTGCCGTTTCCGGTGTTAAGTTATATTTATTTCCTCGGGTTCGGGTTTTTGTCTCCGTGTGTTGTTATCGTTGTCTTGCATCTCATATCATGTCATCATGTGCATTGCATTTGCATACGTGTTCATCTCATGCATTCGAGCATTTTCCCCGTTGTCCGTTTTGCATTCCGGTGCTCCGTTCTCCTCCGGTGGTCATTTCTAGCTTTCTTTCGTGTGTGGGGATTAAACATTTCTGGATTGGACCGAGACTTGCCAAGCGGCCTTGGTTTACTACCGGTAGACCGCCTGTCAAGTTTCGTATCATTTGGACTTCGTTTGATACTCCAACGGTTAACCGAGGGACCAAAAAGGCCTCGTGTGTGTTGCAGCCCAACACCCCTCCAATTTGGCCCAAAACCCACCAAACTCTGCTCCATCACCTAGATCGTTCGATCACGATCGCGTGGCCGAAAACCGCACCTCATTTGGACTCTCCTAGCTCCCTCTATTCCTATATATACACCCCCCATTCCAAATTCGCGGATCCTCTCCCCCCTAACCCTAAATCTCAGATCCGCCACCGCCAGACACGTCCGACGGCGCCGGACAACATCCGCCGGCCGCCACCGCCAATCCGCCGCCGCCACCTCGCCGCCGCCGCAGCCCGGGAGGCCCAAACCGGGCCCCCGCGAGCCCGAGCCGCCCCCGCGCCTCCCGGCCTCCTCTCGCCGCCGCCTCCCTCGGCTCAGGCGGGCACCGCCGTCGCGGGCCGCCACCGCCGTCGACGCGGACCGCCACCGCCACCGCGGGCCGCCCCGCCGCCGCTCCGCCCTGAGCCGGCCGAGCTCCGCCGCCCCTCCTCACCGCCTCGCGCCGCTGCCTCCGCCCCCGGCCTCTCCCTCCTCGGATCCGGTCTCCGACGACCTCAAACTCCGGCGGTGAACAGTGTTTTCCGGCGATCCTCGGAATCCGTGCCGATCCAGATGTGAGATCTGAAATTTGACGGTTGACTTTTTCCTCCTAACCCTAATTTTTATGCTAACTTTGACCTGTGATATCTCCGCATCCGTAGCTCCGATTTGGACATATAGTATATCAAAATGTTTGTCTCGACGAGTACATCATTTCATTCCATTGCATCATTTTCATTTGAGTTCATCTTGATGCCCGAAATGCTGTTAGTAGGAGGCTTCGTGAGTTAATTGTCAGATCTGCTAGTTCATCTTAGACTTTTGTCATTTTTGCCATGATTATTGTGTGCATGATATGCCTGTGAGTCCTACATATGTTTTGTTAAGGATTTTGTTATATTTCCAGAGGTGCAACCCATGCATTTTTGTGATGTGTGTGGTGACTTGTGCAAGCTTGCAAAGTGAGGCACCCGGTGAATCTATTTTCTGGGACTTAGTAGTTTTCACTAAGTCTGGGATTATTTAGTTCATGATGCCATATGTTCTTGCTGTTTCCTAGTGATCCGTGTCTCTTTTAAGGATTATCAGTAAAGGAGTTTTGTTAATATTGTTATGCTCTATCCATCCATGTATTTACTTGCAATTATGGAGCACCCTAGCTTGAGTCAATCGAGCTCTACTTTTGCTTCGTTGTGAATCTGGGCAGATCGTCAACTTGTTTGCGATTTTGCCGATGTTATTATAGTTGATCCGTGCATACTATGCCATTGTTCTTGCCATGTCTAGCTTATATTTTGTGCCTTCTTGAAGGATGTATGCTTGTCTTTCCATGACTTGCACCGTGGTGAGTGCATCAAGCTCGTAAACATGCCTTCGTGAGTTATGTTTCAGCATGTCCCAGTTTTCACTAAGTCTGAAAACTGTTTATGGTTTTGTTATGTTCGTGTGCTTGTTAGTATATTTTGTGATCTCTTTTGGCTCAAGGTCACTAAGAGACTTTTGTTAAGCTTGTTGAGTAGCTCCATGTCATGTCTTTCTTTGTCATGTTCAGGTCCTGTAGCATGTTGTTTTGTTGCTCCGAAGAGGGCTATATGATCTGAAATTTCAGACAAGTGTTAATTTCACTAAGTCTGAAATCTGTTTTGCATTTGCGTTTTTGCCATGCTTGTTTGAACCTCATAATGGATGAATTGGCCGTGGCTCAGTGCTAATCTTTTGTTAAGCATCTTGAATGCTTCCCTGCCATGTATTGTGTTGTCTTGTTTGGGTGCTGTAGCATGTTCATCTCATTGCATTTAGATGCCTACTTGCTGTAAATCGCAGACCGGTGTCATTTTTGAATCGCTTGCCATTTCCAAACCGTAACTCCGATTCCGGCGTTCTTTATATCGTTTTCAAGCGATTTCATCTCATCTTTCCAGTGGCACACTTGGATTTCCAAGTTGAGGCCAGGTTCATGCATTTTCCTGTCATATCTTGCATTTTGCATCCCGCATCGCATCCCGCATAGCATATCATCATTGCATCATATCGCTTGATCCTTGCACGTGGTTGATTGTGTCCTTGTTGCTTGTTTGTCTTGTTTGGGTAGAGCCGGGAGATGAGTTCGCTAACGAGGAGCCCGTTGAGTTTGCTCTTGAGGATCCAGTCAACTCTGACAACTGTGCAGGCAAGATGATCATACCCTCGAAATCACTACTATCTTTGCTATGCTAGTTTGCTCGCTCTTTTGCTATGCCAATGCTACGATGCCTACCTTTTGCTTGTCAGTCTCCCAATTGCCATGTTGAACCTCTAACCCACCATGTCCTAGCAAACCGTTGATTGGCTAAGTTACCGCTTTGCTCAGCCCCTCTTATAGCGTTGCTAGTTGCAGGTGAAGATTGGAGGTCATTCGTTGTTGGAACATTTATTTACTTGTTGGGATATCATTATATTGCCATGTTATCTTAATACATCTATATACTTGGTAAAGGGTGGAAGGCTCGGCCTCTCGCCTAGTGTTTTGTTCCACTCTTGCCGCCCTAGTTTCCGTCATATCGGTGTTATGTTCCCGGATTGTTGCGTTCCTTACGCGGTTGGGTTATAATGGGAACCCCTTGATATTTAGCCTTGATTAAAGCTTTTCCAGCAGTGCCCAACATTGGTCTTACCATTCGCCACCTAGCTTTTTCTTTCCCTTGGGTTCTGCAGACTCAAGGGTCATCTTATTTTAACCCCCCCGGGCCAGTGCTCCTCTGAGTGTTGGTCCAACCGAGCGATGTCCGGGGCTACCAGGGGCAACTCTGGGCTAGCCTACCCGACGTCTTGCTCATCTGAGTGTGCCCTGAGAAAGATATATGTGCAGCTCCTATCGGGATTTGTCGGCGCATTCGGGCGGTGTTGCTGGTCTTGTTTTAACCTGTCGAAGTGTCTTGAGTTACCGAGTTACCGAGTCTGATCAGAACGTCTTGGGAGGAGGTCTATTCCTTCGTTGACCGTGAGAGCTTGTCATGGGCTAAGTTGGGACTCCCCTGCAGGGATTGAACTTTTGAAAGCCGTGCCCGCGGTTATGGGCAGATGGGAATTTGTTAATGTCCGGTTGTAGATAACTCAAATCTTAATTTAATTAAAATGAATCAACTGAGTGTGTAGCCGTGATGGCCTCTTCTCGGCGGAGTCCGAGAAGTGGACACGGTGTTGGAGTAATGCTTGCGCAGGTTGTTCCTCTAGATTCTCGCTCGCGCTTTGCCTCCTCTTCTCGCTCTCTTTTGCGAATAAGTTAGCCACCATATATGCTAGTCGCTTGCTGCAGCTCCACTTATATTTACCCTACCCCTTCCTATGAGCTTAAATAGTCTTGATCGCGAGGGCGTGAGATTGCTGAGTCCCTGTGGCTCACATATACTATAACTCCAGATGCAGGTCCAGGTGTTTCCGCTCCAGGTGACGAGTACGAGCTCAAGTGGGAGTTCGACGAGGACTCTCAGCGTTACTATGTCTCTTTTCCTGATGATCAGTAGTGGTGCCCAGTTGGGGTTTGATCGGGACCGTGTCACATGTTGGGTTATTTTCTATTTTGGCGCCGTAGTTGGGCCATGAGTGTTTGGATGATGTATGTTATTTATGTACTCTGATGTGACGTGGCGAGTGTAAGCCAACTATGTTTCCCCCTTTTATTCTATATGTTACATGGGATGTTGTGATGATTGCCTAACTTGCGACATTGCTTTCAATGCGGTTATGTCTCTAAGTCGTGCCTCGACACGTGGGAGCTATAGCCGCATCGAGGGCGTTACAACCTGGAACACCACAACATAATGGTGTGTCTGAATGTCATAACTGTACTTTATTGGATATAGTGCAATCTATGATGTCTCTTACCGATTTACCACTATTATTTTGGGGTTATGCATTAGAGACAGCTACATTCACATTAAATAGGGCACCGTCTAATCCGTTGACACGACATCGTATGAACTATGGTTTGGCTAGAAACCTAAGCTGTCATTTCTTAAAGTTTAGGGTTGTGATGCTTATGTGAAAAAGTTTCAGCCTGATAAGCTCAAACCCAAATCGGAGTAGTGCGTCTTCATAGGATACCCAAAAGAAACTGTTGGGTACACCTTCTATCACAGATCCGAAGGCAAGATATTTTGTTGCTAAGAATGGATCCTTTCTAGAGAAGGAGTTTCTCTCGAAAGAAGTGAGTGGGAGGAAAGTAGAACTTGACGAGGTAATTGTACCTTCTCCCTTATTGGAAAGTAGTTCATCACTGAAATCAGTTCCAGTGATTCCTACACCAGTAAGTGAGGAAGCTAATGATGATGATCATGAAACTTCTGATCAAGTTACTACCGAACCTTGTAGGTCAACCAGAGTACAGTCCGCGCCAGAGTGGTATGGTAATCCTGTTTTGGAAGTCATGTTATTTGACCATGACGAACCTACGAACTATGAGGAAGCGATGATGAGCCCAGATTCCACAAAATGGCTTGAGGCCATGAAATCTGAGATGGGATCCATGTATGAAAACAAAGTGTGGACTTTGGTTGACTTGCCCGATGATCGGCAGGCCATAGAGAATAAATGGATCTTCAAGAAGAAGACTGACGCTAATGGTAATATTACTATCTACAAAGCTCGAATTGTTGCAAAACGTTTTCGACAAGATCAAGGTGTTGACTACGATGAGATTTTCTCACTCGTATCGATGCTTAAAGGTCTTTCCGAATCATGTTAACAGTTGCCGCATTTTATGAAATCTGGCAAATGCATGTCAAAACTACATTCCTTGATGGATTTCTTAAAGAAGAGTTGTATATGATGCAACAAGAAGGTTTTGTCGATCCTAAAGGTGCTAACAAAGTGAGCAAGCTCCAGTGATCCATCTATGGACTGGTGCAAGCATCTCGGAGTTGGAATATATGCTTTGATAAGTGATCAAAGCATATGGTTTTATATAGACTTGCGGTGAAGCCTGCATTTACAAGAAAGTGAGTGGGAGCACTACAACATTTTTGATAAGTATATGTGAATGACATATTGTTGATCGAAAATAATGTAGATTTTTCTGGAAAGCATAAAGGAGTGTTTGAAAGGAGTTTTTCAAAGGAAGACCTCGATGAAGCTACTTACATATTGAGCATCAAGATCTATAGAGATAGATCAAGACGCTTGATATATTTTCAATGAGTACATGCCTTGACAAGATTTTGAAGTAGTTCAAAATGGAACAGTCAAAGAAGGAGTTCTTGACTGTGTTGTGAGGTGTGAAGTTGAGTTAAGACTCAAAACCCGGCCACGGCAGAAAATAGAAAGAGAATGAAAAGTCATTCCCTATGCCTCAGTCATAGGTTCCATAAATTATGCCATGCTGTGTACCAGACCTATTGTGTACCTCACCATAAGTTTGGCAAGAGGGTACAATAGTGATCCAGGAGTGGATCACTGGATAGCGGTAAAAAATATCCTTAATGGAATAAGGAAATGTTTCCCAGTTATGGAGGTGACAAAGAGTTCGTCGTAAAGAGTTTGGTCGATGCAAGCATTAACACCGATCTGGATGACTCTAAGTCTCGATCTAGATACATATTGAAAGTGGGAGCAATTAGCTAGAGTAGCTCCGTGCAAAGCATTGTAGACATAGAAAATTTGCAAAATACATACGGCTATGAATGTGGCAGACCCGTTGACTAAACTTCTCTCACAAGCAAAACATGATCACTCTTTGAGTGTTAATCACATAGCGATGTGAACTAGATTATTGACTCTAGTAAACCCTTTGGGTGTTAGTCACATGGAGATGTGAACTAATCACATAAATATGTGAACTACTGGTGTTAAATCACATGATGATGTGAACTAGATTATTGACTCTAGTGCAAGTGGGAGATTGAAGGAAATATGCCCTAGAGGCAATAATAAAGTTCTTGCCGGTAATCATGTGACCTATACCCAAATATGCCCTAGAGGCAATAATAAGCCTTGCAAGCAATGTAGCTAATGAGTTAGTTACAGAATGTAGCATTACAGAATGAGTAAAGAGACTTGCCGGTAACGAGATTGAACTAGGTATTGAGATACCGACGATCGAATCTCGGGCAAGTAACATACCGATGACAAAGGGAACAACGTATACCGTTATGCGGTTTGACCGATAAAGATCTTCGTAGAATATGTAGGAGCCAATATGAGCATCCAGGTTCCGCTATTGGTTATTGACTGAAGACATGTCTCGGTCATGTCTACATAGTTCTCGAACCCGTAGGGTCCGCACGCTCAACGTTCGGTGACGATCGGTATTATGAGTTTTTGTGTTTTGATGTACCGAAGGTAGTTCGGAGTCCCGGATTTGATCACGGACATGACGAGGAGTCTCGGAATGGTCGAGACGTAAAGATCGATATATTGGAAGCCTATGTTTGGACATCAGAATGGTTCCGAGTGGTTCAGGCATTTTTCCGGAGTACCAGGAGGTTACTGGAACCCCCCGGGGAGTATATGGGCCTTATTGGGCCTTTGTGGAATATAGGAGAGGGAAGGGAAAAGAGGGAGGCATGCCCCCAAGCCCAATCCGAATTGGGAGGGGGCCGCCCCTTTCCTTCCTCCCTCTCTCCTCCTTCCTTCCTCTCCTACTCCTACTTGGAAAGGGGGGAATCCTACTCCCGAAGGGAGTAGGACTCCCCTAGGGCGCGCCATAGAGAGGGCCAGCCCTCCCCTCTTCCACTCCTTTATATACGGAGGAGGGGGCACCTCATGGACACACAAGTTGATCATTGATCTTTTAGCCGTGTGCGGTGCCCCCCTCCACCATAATCCACGTCGGTTATATGCGGTGCTTAGGCGAAGCCCTGTTCCGGTAGCATCATTATCACCGTCATCACGCTGTCATGCTAACAAAACTCTCCCTCGAAGCTCTATTCGATCGTGAGTTCACGGGATGTCACCAGCTGAACGTGTGCAGATCGCGGAGGTGTCGTACGTTCGGTACTAGGGATCGGTCGATCATGAAGACGTACGACTACATCAACCGCGTTGTCATAACGCTTCCGCTTACGGTCTACGAGGGTACGTGGACGACACTCTTCCCTCTTGTTGCTATGCATCACCATGATCTTGCGTGTGCGTAGCAAAATTTTGAAATTACTGCGTTCTCCAACACACGGAGCATATAAGACGCTCCAAGAGTTAAAATTGGTATCTCATACTCATGCCCATGTCAAGAGGTATGAGACCTCTGACAGTACTGTGCCTACAAGATGGAGGAGAATAGCTCAATGAGTGAGCTTGTGCTCAGAATGTCTGAGTACTACAATCACTTGAATCAAGTGGGAGTTAATCTGCTCGATAAGATAGTGATTGACAGAGTTCTCTAGTCACTATCACCAAGTTACTATAACTTCGTGATGAACCATAATATGCAAGGGATAACAGAAACGATTCCCAAAGCTCTTCGCGATGCTGAAATCGGCGAAGGTAAAAATCAAGAAAAAGCATCAAGTGTTGATGGTTGACAAGACCACTAGTTTCAAGTAAAAGGGCAAGGGAAAGAAAGGGAACTTCAAGAAGAATGGCAAGCAAGTTGCCACTCCCATGAAGAAGCCCAAAGCTAGACCCAAGCCTGAAACTGAGTGCTTCTACTGCAAAGGAAATGGTCACTGGAAGTGGAACTGCCCTAGATACTTGGCGGATAAGAAGGATGGCAAAGTGAACAAAGGTATATTTGATATACATGATATTGATGTGTACTTTACTAGTGTTTATAGCAAACCCCTTGGTATTTGATACTAGTTCAGTTGCTAAGAGTAGTAACTCGAACCGAGAGTTGCAAAATAAGCAAAAAGACTAGTTGAGGACGAGGTGACGATGTGTGTTGGAAATGATTCCAAGGTTGATAAGATCACCATCGCACGCTCGCTTTACCTTCGGGATTAGTGTTGAACCTAAAATAAATGTTATTTGGTGTTTGCATTGAGCATAATATGATTGTATCATGTTTATTGCAATAAGGTTATTCATTTAAGTTAAAGAATAATTGTTATTCTGTTTACATGAATAAAACCTTCTGTGGTCATACACCCAAGGTGAATGGTTTGTTGAATCTCGATCGTAGTGATACACATATTCATAATATTGAAGCCAAAAGATGCAAAGTTAATAATGATAGTTCAACCTATTTGTGGCACTGTCGTTTAGGTCATATTGGTGTAAAGCGCATAAAGAAAATCCATGCTGATGGACTTTTGGAATCACTTGATGCTTGCGAACCATGCCTCATGGGCAAGATGACTAAGACTCCGTTCTCCGAAACAATGGAGCGAGCAACTAACTTATTGGAAATAATACATACTGATGTATGCGATCCGTTAAGTGTTGAGGCTCGCGGCGGGTATCGTTATTTTCTGACCTTCAAAGATGATTTGAGCAGATATGGGTATGTCTACTTAATGAAACATAAGTCTGAAACATTTGAAAAGTTCAAAGAATTTTAGAGTGAAGTGGAAAATCATCGTAGCAAGAAAATAAAGTTTCTATGATCTGATCGCGGAGGCGAATATTTGAGTTACGAGTTTGGTCTTCATTTGAAACAATGTGGAATAGTTTCGCAACTCACGCCACCTAGAACACCACAACATAATGGTGTGTCCGAACGTTGTAATCATACTTTATTGGATATGGTGCAATCTATGATGTCTCTTACCGATTTATCACTATCGTTTTGGGGTTATGCATTAGAGACAACTGCATTCACGTTAAATAGGGCACCATCTAAATCCGTTGATATGACACCGTATAAACTATGGTTTGGCAAGAAACCAAAGCTGTCATTTCTTAAAGTTTGGGGTTGCAATGCTTATGTGAAAAACTTTCAAACTGATAAGCTCGAACCCAAAGAGGAGTAGTGCATCTTCATAGGATACCCAAAAGAAACTGTTGGGTACACCTTCTATCACAGATCCAAAGGCAAGATATTTTGTTGCTAAGAATGGATCCTTTCTAGAGAAGGAGTTTCTCTCGAAAGAAGTGAGTGGGAGGAAAGTAGAACTTGATGAGGTAATTGTACCTTCTCTCGAATTGGAAAGTAGTTCATTGCTAAGAATGGATCCTTTCTAGAGAAGGAGTTTCTCTCGAAAGAAGTGAGTGGGAGGAAAGTAGAAATTGATGAGGTAATTGTACCTTCTCTCGAATTGGAAAGTAGTTCATCACATAAATCAGTTCCAGTGATTCCTACACCAATTAGTGAGGAAGCTAATGATGATGATCATGAAACTTCAGATCAAGTTACTACCGAACCTCGTAGGTCAACCAGAGTACGGTCCGCGCCAGAGTGGTACGGTAATCCTGTTCTGGAAGTCATGTTACTAGACCATGACGAATCTACAAACTATGAGGAAGCAATGATGAGCCCAGATTCCGCAAAATGGCTTGAGGCCATGAAATCTGAGATGGGATCCATGTATGAAAAGAAAGTATGGACTTTGTTTGACTTGCCCAATGATCGGTGAGTCATTGAGAATAAATGGGTCTTCAAGAGGAAGACGGACGATGATAATAGTGTTACTATCTACAAAGCTCGAATTGTCGCAAAATGTTTTTGACAAGATCAAGGTGTTGACTACGATGAGATTTTCTCACTCGTATCGATACTTAAAAGTCTGTCCGAATCATGTTAGCAGTTGCCGCATTTTATGAAATTTGGCAAATGGATGTCAAAACTGCATTCCTTAATGGATTTCTTAAAGAAGAGTTGCATATGATGCAACCAGAAGGTTTTTTCAATCCTAAAGGTGCCAACAAAGTGAGCAAGCTCCAGCGATCCATCTATGGACTGGTGCAAGCATCTCGGAGTTGGAATATACGCTTTGATGAGTCGATCAAAGCATATAGTTTTATACATACTTGCGGTGAAGCCTGTATTTACAAGAAAGTGAGTGGGAGCACTACAGCCTTTCTGATAAGTATATGTGAATGACATATTGTTGATCGTAAATGATGTAGAATTTTCCGGAAAGCATAAAGGAGTGTTTGAAAGGAGTTTTTCAAAGAAAGACCTCAGTGAAGCTACTTACATATTGAGCATCAAGATCTATAGAGATAGATCAAGACGCTTGATATATTTTCAATGAGTACATAGCTTGACAAGATTTTGAAGTAGTTCAAAATAGAACAGTCAAAGAAGGAGTTCTTGCTTGTGTTGCAAGGTGTGAAGTTGAGTAAAGACTCAAAACCCGACCACGGCAGAAAATAGAAAGAGAATGAAAAGTCATTCCCTATGCCTGAGTTATAGGTTCTATAAAATATGTTATGCTGTGTACCAGACCTATTGTGTACCTCACCATATGATTGGCAAGAGGGTACAATAGTGATCCAGGAGTGGATCACTGGACAACGGTAAAAAAATTCTTAGTGGAATAAGGAAATGTTTCTCGGTTATGGAGGTGACAAAGAGTTCATCGTAAAGAGTTACGTCGATGCAAGCTTTGACACCGATCTGGATGACTCTAAGTCTCGATCTAGATACATATTAAAAGTGGGAGAAATTAACTAGAGTAACTTCGTGCAAAGCATTATAGACATAGAAAATTTGCAAAATACATACGGCTCTGAATGTGGCAGACCCGTTGACTAAATTTCTCTCACAAGCAAAACATGATCACTCTTTGGGTGTTAATCACATAACGATGTGAACTAGATTATCGACTCTAGTAAACCCTTTGGGTGTTAGTCACATGGAGATGTGAACTAATCACATAAAGATGTGAACTATTCGTGTTAAATCACATGACGATGTGAACTAAATTATTGACTCTAGTGCAAGTGGGAGACTGAAGGAAATATGCCCTAGAGGCAATAATAAAACTGTTATTTATATTTCCTTATATCATGATAAATTTTTATTATTCATGCTAGAATTGTATTAACCGGAAACTTAGTACATGTGTGAATACATAAACAAACAGAGTGTCACTAGTATGCCTCTACTTGACTAGCTCGTTAATCAAAGATGGTTAAGTTTCCTAGCCATGGACGAAGAATTGTCATTTGATAAGAGGGATCCCATCATTAGAGAATGATGTGATTGACTTGACCCATCCGTTAGCTTAGCACGATGATCGTTACAGTTTCATTGCTACTTCTTTCTTCATGACTTATACATGTTCCTCAGACTACGAGATTATGCAACTCCCAAATACCGGAGAAACACCTTGTGTGCTATCAAACGTGACAACGTAACTGGGTGATTATAAAGATGCTCTACAAGTGTCTCCGATGTTGTTTGTTGAGTTGGCATAGATCAAGATTAGGATTTGTCTCTCCGAGTATCGGAGAAGTATCTCTGGGCCCTCTCGGTAATGTACATCACAATAAGCCTTGCAAGCAATGTAGCTAATGAGTTAGTTACGGGATGTAGCATTACGGAACGAGTAAAGAGACTTGCCGGTAACGAGATTGAACTAGGTATTGAGATAACGACGACCGAATCTCGGGCAAGTAACATACCGATGACAAAGGGAACAAACGTATATCGTTATGCGGTTTGACCGATAAAGATCTTCATAGAATATGTAGGAACCAATATGAGCATCCAGGTTCCGCTATTGGTTATTGACCAGAAGTGAGTCTCAGTCATGTCTACGTAGTTCTTGAACCCGTAGGGTGCGCACACTTAACGTTCTGTGACGATCGGTATTATGAGTTTATGTGTTTTGATGTACCGAAGGTAGTTCGGAGTCCCGGATTTGATCACGGACATGACGAGGAGTCTCGGAATGGTCTAGACATAAAGGTCGATATATTGGAAGCCTATGTTTGGATATCGGAATGGTTCCGAGTGGTTCGGTCATTTTTCCGGAGTACCGGGAGGTTACCGGGACCCCTGGGAAGTATATGGGACTTATTGGGCCTTAGTGGAATAGAGGATAGGGAAGGGAAAAGAGGGAGGCGCGCCCCCCAAGTCCAATCCGAATTGGGAGGGGGACGGCCCCCCTTTCCTTCCTCTCTCTCCCCTCCTTACTTCCTCTCCTACTCCTACTTGGAAGGGGGGAATCCTACTCCCGAAGGGAGTATGACTCCCCTAGGGCGTGCCATAGAGAGGGCCCCCCTCCTTCACTCCTTTATATACGGGGGAGGGGGCACCCCATGGACACACAAGTTGATCATTGAACTTTTAGCCGTGTGCGGTGCCCCTCCTCCATCATAATCCACCTCGGTTATATCGTAGCGGTGCTTAGGCGGAGCCCTGTTCCGGTAGCATCATCGTCGTCGTCATCTCGCCGTCGTGCTGACGAAACTCTCCCTCGAAGCTCTACTGGATTGTGAGTTCGCGGGACGTCATCGAGCTGAACGTGTGCAGATCGCAGAGGTGTCGTACGTTCGATACTAGGATCGGTCGATCGTGAAGACATACGGCTACATCAACCGCGTCGTCATAACGCTTCCACTTACGGTCTACGAGGATACGTAGACGATACTCTTCCCTCTCATTGCTATGCATCACCATGATCTTGCATGTGCATAGGATTTTTTTTTAAATTACTGCGTTCTCCAACACTTTCCCCTCTCTTTGGTCGAATGAGGGCGTGTCCAGTATGAGCACGGGAAAGGGGCTTGACCAGAATGTGAGAAGTTCTTTTATCTCGGGCGATTTCTTGGAACTCCAGCTCATGTTCGCTTTGCAACGTTCCAAACCAGTGCTAAATTTCACGTGTTGTCCTCCTTTATATGGAACCATACGCTTCATGATCGGACGCCCCTATGTCTCATTTATAGTGAGACGGACGGAACACTCACCGTCATGGCAGTGCAAGATGTCCCGACCAAGGTGCGGCGGAGGCCCCAACCCATTATTTTTTGTTTCGTTTTCTCATGTTTTTGTTTTTGTTTTTCTGTTTTCTTTTTTTACTTTTGTTTACACTTCCAGATATCCAAAATATATATTAAAAAATATACTTTACATAACGGTTTGAAAAATTTAATCATGCATTTAAAAAAATTAAATGTCTATAAAAATGTTGATCATGTATAAAAAAATATACAAGGTATGTGCAAAAAGTTGATCATGTATTTAAAAATGTAAATCATGTAAAAAATGTTAAATAAGTATTGAATTATGTCAATCAAGCATTTGAAAAATGTATATATAAAAAATGTTGACCATGAATTAAAAAAATATTAATCTTGCTTTTGAAAAAATGTTGATCAGGCACTTGAAAAATGTTAAATGTGCCAAAACAAATTGACCATGTATTAAAAAAATTAATCTTGTACTTGAAAAATGTTAATTAAGCATTTGAAAAAAATATTAAATGTGTATAGAAAAATGTTGACCATGTATTATTTTTTTGTTAATATTGTATTTGAAAAATTTTAATCAAGCATTTTAAAAAAGGAAAACAATTGTAATCACCCGACGGATTGCAGCTCCCACGTCCGCCACCTTCCCTTTACGTCACGTACCCCATGGGCCACCACCACTATTTTTTCAACTATCCCATTGCTGCAATTATACCACGACAACAACTAGTCCATTGCAGACCGACAAAAAAGAATGCAAGCCGGCGACATCCAGATCCCCGTAGCAACGAAGGAGAGACGCGCGTCATGTAAAGCTTCGACGCCAGTGCCGGCAACCGCCCACCTCACTGGAGCGGATTATGGTGGCGAGGTTGCATCCAGGGTCGGGCGCGGTGGCCGCCTTTGTCAGTTGCCTCCACCACGACCGTTGACCGCACGTAGTGCGCCCACATCGTCGGATAGGAGACGAGACGACCTGGCCGGAGCTTCGCCACTCACCAGCGACAATGCTATGGCAGGGATGGGCACCATCGCTACTCCCTCATCACCGTTTGATGGGAGCTCACGCCGAACGACTGTCGCTGATTTTTTTCTTGCAACATACTCCTTGTTGCAAGAAAGATTTATGCAACATCATTGATGTTGCAAAACTCTCTTCTAGAACACCTATATAAAGGTGACGAAAAAACTGCAACATTAGGTCTGTTGCAAGAAAAATATGCAATGATACCTCTATTGCAAAAGTTCCACAACATGAACTCCATTGCAAATGTCCGAGTGCAACATCATTTGTGTTGCAAAGCTGGCATTTGAATCTGACGGTCATTTCACGTTGAATCCAATGGCTCACGAGGTGGCACATCTTTAAAAAAGATCCACCAGCCGACGCGCAGCGTTGCCCTTTCAAAATGTTCAAAACATGTATAAAACATGTTGACCATGTGTTAAAAAATGTATAGAAAATTATTGATCATGTATTTTTTTAATGTATACAATAAATATAGAATGAAAACCAAAACAACATTAGACATGTGTAAAATGAAAACCAACAAAGAAACATAAAGAAAACCAAGAAAAATAAAACAAAATCGAAGCATAACAAACAAAGAAAGAAAACCCAGTGAATAAACAAAAATAAAACCAAAGGAAAAAATTTAATAAGAAAAAGAAAACAAGAAATTTGAAAAAAAAAACTAGTGCAACCAAAGAAAAGGGAAGGAAAAACTGGAAAACTGGAGATAACCGAGAAACAAAAAGTTGAAGAAAAAGAAGAAAAAAACAGTGAAAACCATGACAAAACAAAAAAACAATGGAAAAAATAGAGAAAACCGAAAACAAACAAACAATACCATAAGAAAGAAGGAAAAAAGAAAAAAAGGAAAGAAAAAAAAAACAAGTCAAACGAACCTACGACTACAGCCATCGAGCGAGCGAGCGAAACGGGCCAGCCCAGTTTACAGCGGGGAAAGAAAATGCTTCAGCAAGACGGAAGATATACTCGCTATAAGCGAGATATAATGTTTGCGTTCATGATCTCCTTTTTTCAGGGATCCCAAACTTTATTAAAATCGAACAATATTCAACGGGATACAAAGAGGATCATGAGGGGATATAAGCCAAACATGACGACCCTAAAGAAGTGATACAATTTTTTTTACAATATTATGCCCTCCCGATTCATGAGGAAGCGAGATATAGTCTTCCCGTTCATGATCTCATATATGAGCTCGTTTTTTTTAGCAGGTCATATATGAGCTCGTTGTTTCATAGGAGGGGTGTCGCACACGGGCCCATTTAAGGGCTCGCTACCCAGTTAGGTGTATGCCAATATTTGTCTATTACCAAGCTTTGTACTCTTTTTGTTTTCTCTATTTACTATGGCTTTTAGTGGGTTCTTAACTTTTAACATGAACACAAACTTTTGAAAATAAAAATATATGAACACTTATTTGCTATTCATATTTTTATAAAAAATGCATGAGAACTTTCAAATTAGGAACATTTTTTAATTTTATACAATATTTTTTGTAAACATGTTTTTTAAAATACTTTATTTATATTTTTGAACATTTTCAAATGTTTCAATATATCTTAATTTTACAAAATGTAATTCAAAAAATTGCATATGTATTAAAAAATTGGACATTTTTTTAAAGAAAAGAAAGAATATGTGGGGGTGGGGGGGGGGACAAAAAAGAATGGCTCCACACAAAAACCAAGACAAACCGAGCATACTGCTACAAGAAAATTGGAATAGTTTTTTCATAAACACCACAATGACAACTAGATATTGAGGAAGTCTAAAAATTATTGAAGATCCGAGGTCCCCTCACCTCCTAACGCAAGATGACATCTAGAAGCGAGGGGATAAAAAAAATCCTTGTGATGGCTGCTAGGGTTTCTTCGTCTCCTACAACGACACCTATGTTATGACTATGTCGCCAAACACCAGTAGTAAAAAGCCCATGAATAATTGGCTCACAATTCGCCACCCTATGGGGGGGTGGGGGGTCTGGTCCATGCCACCGGCCCTGTGCGATCGCACTACACTTTGATCCGGTGAGCGTCACATAGGCATTCACCTGCGTTTCTCCAAAAATAAAAGTGAAGCGGGACAAAATGTACTTCCCCACGTATCGGTATCACCACTATCATTTTCGGCGTTCAAATTGTTAGCATTAATTAGTTAGTTTGATTAATTAATGGAAATCCCTGCTTAATAAACCGACATGCGGTTTTCTCTCCAGATGGGTCGCGTCCTATTGTAACGGACTCATCCTTCCGAGCTATCTCTTGCAAAAGTCACGCCTGTGCGCCCCGTCCCTTCCAGGGATACAAATTTGCACATCGTTGACATCAATCAACATCGATTGCTACTGTTCATTCACACCGTTTCTTTACACAAGCTATTCTAGATCACGCAAAGTGGCAAAGTGTCGATAACTTGTGTCCATTCTGGTTCGCTAGATGCTAGTAGTTTTTGCTACTGCATTTTTGAAAGCTGTTCTATGCCGTGCTTGCAAAAGATGGATTCTTCCAGCAACTGAAATTTGCGCATCATTGACATCAATCAACATTCCGGTATTCCGTCCTAGGCCACGAGCGATCGATCTTGTTGGCTGGTCTCTTTGGTAACGCCGGGAATCTGGCCGACTAGCTGCCGTGTGTTTTCTAATACGGCTCGGCTCCACGGGAAGGGAAGAACACAAGCGCACGCATCGCGACGAGGGGACGCGAAAACCAGTGCCCAGCCCAACCCAGCCCTGCCCTTTGGGCGCCGAGATGGGTCGCTCGGCCCTCCGGCTGCCGCAGCGGCCGCGCTCCTGCGTTTTTGTTCGTTTGCATGGCGCGCGCACGTAGGTAGGCGAATGACCCCGTAAACAGCATACGTTTATGGTTCCATCGGTCTCCTCCTTGATTTACCAACCCTGATGCGATGTGGGCGCACAAGCAAGAGCCGGTGATGGCAGATCGATCATGGGGTAACGAGATCGATTATTGACCTGATTCCCGTGGGCGGCTGCGCTCTTGCCAAAGAAAACGCTAGGAAAAGCGCATCGCCAGGTCGCGACATCCATCGACCCCGAGGATCGCTTCCATTTGTTTTGCCCTTGTGGGGCTTGTTTGCGGAGCTGAGCTTGAACAGAGTGCCGTTCTTGGATCACACCTGGTGGAGTGGAGTGGAGTGTCATCCCGGCCTGTCTCCATGCAAAGAATGCACCTGATTAACCGCCCATCTGCGCAATCATCAGATCAGATCCACAAAAGACGTACGCTAATCCAATTCCAATGCGTTGAAACTTGCAAGGCACACCGTCTTGCGTTGGGGGAAACAATGCAAAATCGGCAATACTCTAGTTGGTGTGCTAGGCTAGCTCGTCCTGTCTGCGGTTTGGGCTTCGGCCAACTGTTTCAACCTCTTTTCTTTTTGATGATGAAACGAGCAACTGTTTCAACTTGGGCACCGACTCTCTTGACCCTGACGTCTGGCTGGTTCGCCAGCCCGAGGAACGGAACGGAACGGAACGGAGCTGTCAAAGTTCCCCTGTGGCCTGTGCTATCCGTCGGCTTTATGACACGTCAGAATCAGACCACCGGTGAGGTGAGGAAGGAAACGCACCTTTGAATCCAACGTGCGCCGGTCCCGGTTAAATAATTACGCGCAGATGCAGATACAGCGACGTGACAGTGCATCCTGCGCGCCCGGGGGTAGGTAAAAATGGTTTGCTTGATTCGTTTCGGTAGGTATACTCCGTACCACATGATCAACCTAGCAATACTACAAACAAATGCAGATGGCATGTCGTTTTCCCTGTCATTTCTGAACGACAGAAGGAAAGTTGACATTTCTTGAGCCGCGCATAGGATATGGTAACTCCTACCCGTATCTCTTTCTCGCGTTGGTAATGTCAAAATCGGGTTCTCCATCACCCGCCCCACCGCGTGTACATCCATCCCTCTCAGACGCAGTGAACTTCTCCTTCAGCGGAGGACGGTTTTTCCACAAGATCGTAACCGAAAATCCCTATGGCGACAAAGCGTCCCGCTCAGCACCTGTGCCCGGCAACACGTGCCCCTTTGTGCATGCTGACACGCCGAGGTCGTCGCTGCCTCCTCTTCGAGCCTCAGCACACCGTATCGCACACGGCCGAGGGGAACATTCCCCGTTCCTGTGTGCCGATCCAACAAACCCACGACAAGAAGAGCCGGGACGCAGAAGCCATGATTTCTTCTTGCTCCCCAAGATAACCCCGACGACGACGACTTTGCTGTAAACTTTTGCACTGCGGCGCGCCGACGACAAATGCGACGAGGCAGGCCGAGGGCGTCGACGCAGAGAGGAAGGATAAAGAAAATGGAGTCTTCTTGGGATGATAAAATGGCAACAGGGCAACACCAAGTTTGCTTCCCCGTTTCCTATGTCATGCATGTGATGTGATGTGAGCGGCTCTCTGCACTTCAAACAGACAAACAAGTCGAAGATGCGGGTCCAGCAAGCAAGCTACTTCGTCCGTCTAAGCGTGTAAGTCATCTTACGTTGTGTATCATGATCAAGGCGGAGAGAAAAGCGAAAAAACTGAATGTCTTTTTGCTAATTAGTAGCTCTAGAAACACAGCTGCGACTGCGAGCAAGATCCATGGTATGATTGGCGGTTTTCGGTTGGTCTGCCGTTTTAGTTGGACCTACTACAGTGCTACATGGGGCAAATCGAAGCCGGGAAGGGAGGAATAATGAAAGCGGAGCACTAGGAGAAGGTGGACTTGTTTGTTTGCTCATTAGGAAAACAAGGAACCCAAGACAGAGAATGTGGACTCGCCTTTCGTTATTGCAACATTGTTATGACGAAGATCGACATGGGGTGGTCATGGCCAGTCGTTTTCGGCCATCTTTTGCCTTGTGGGTGCTAGCCATGCACATGACGTCGTGCGATCTGATGCGATCATGGTTGTAGTAGTAATTATCTGCGGAACACCTTGGCCACCTCAGGATGGGCGAAGAGGTCTATCCGAGTTATACGTAGCAGACAAACTCGTGAGAGTCTCATCCCCGGCGCGCTCATCTAATAAGATATATAGAATCTCATGGAGTAAAACACCATGGGTATAATCTACAATTGAGTTGACAAAGCAAGGCATGATGTACTGTATACATTGTGGATATATATACTTTCGGGGTAAAGCTTGACAAGGCTAGATATACTATCCGAGTTACACATGGCCATTTTGATATCCGCAAAGCCTTAGCTGGTTGGTGGACAAAGGAGGTGTCTCCCCCGCGAAGAAAGAAAGAGGTGTGCGTGGATTCTACAAGATGCATGCCCCGGCCCCTAGCTAGCCAGATGCTTCTTGTCAACAACAAAGCGATACGATGTAACCAATACCATCTCCGGAACCTAGCGGTGATGATTGTGGCCACATGATCCATCCATCCTAGTAGGATAATATGGCAACTTTGCTGCTGGCAGTTCTGACGCTAGCTTGGCCGAATTGAAACTGAGAATACGGTCGAGAACTAGGCGCACGCAGGCAGGAGACAAAAGAAAGAAAGATGGCAATATAGTACTAGTAGAGTAGACGCGGGACAAGCAAAGTCCGGCTCTTCTTTCCTTGTCCATCTCGTGTCGACCGACCCACGTCGCAGATTGTCTGCCAAGTTAGGTCGTTGCCCCGCCGAACCTTCCTTTGCGTTCGTGTAACCGAAAGCCGCCGCCGCCGCAGCCGCTGATCCCGACTGGAGCATGCTGCGTCTCTAAGCCATCTTGCTAATTGATGGCTGACGCTCGTAATTCTCATGGCCTGAAATGCATCCATCAGACCATCACTACGAAGGTTCGGCGGGTACGGTTGCTGTTTCACACCAAGGAAATGATGCTACAACACAGTGAGCGTCTCGTCTCGTCTTATCGTGAGTTGATCCCTTCCCTTATCACTTATCACACGGTAGCTGGAATGCAACGAGGTCGACTTATCAACGACGGCTGCGCAGAAGCGCACGTCCTAACAACTCATCAATCCACCTCACCGGACCAAAATTGAGCAATCGAATCGTACAAGTGTTAGGGCAACTCCAACGCATGACCCATCCTGTCCGCGTTTGTTCGTTTGAGGCAAAACGGACGGATGACTCAGCCCAATGCACGGCCGCATCCGTTATGTCCGTTTGGCGCCCAACCCGCCTCATTTTGGGCGCAAACATGCGTTCCGTTCGCGTCCACACGGATGCCGAACGAACGGGCACGCGCTTGCTCTTCGCTCGCTTTGGGGACGCACGACAATCGTCCACCTACCTCCTACGCCCAAAATTAATGCACACGCACGGCGAGCCCCGGCTGTTATTCACACGGGCGGAGGATCGTCGTCCTTCTTAATGTGGAAGGCGTGGACCAGTCAATCCACAACTTCCACTTCCTGGCCGGCCTGCCTCCTCGAGCCCCGACACGAGCAAACCCTAGCCACCACCGTCGCACCCCACTCGCCCTCCTTCCCGTTGGCACTATGGGCTGGCATTGGATCGACAAAGGGAAGCATGGCCACGAGGCCGGCTCCTCCTCTGGCCGACGCCGCTCCAGCAGGTTCACGCCGCCCGCACCACCTGCTCCGCCAGCTTTCAAGATCGTGTCGTCGGCGGCCGGGCATCGCGACAGGCCATACATCCACGTCGATGTTTGCTGGAGTTACTGGAAGACGGCGATGCCATTGCCATTGGGAGATGTTCACCTGCCAAACAACTGGCATCTCTCTGCCGACCGCGTGTTGATCCCTCCAGTGCCCGTGAGCGGCCGCGACCGCCGCGTGGATCAACCGACGCCGTGCCCGCCTGCCACCGGATCTGCTGGAGGACCCCATGTACGCCATAGATTCGCCGTTGTGGGATATGTGGTTCCGTGATGAGCACGACCTGCGCCGACAATCTTTTTTGGCCGGTCGTCCTCCTAGCCCGCACCGCCCGCGTCCTCCTCGTGCTGACAGCCCTCCCCAAACGCGGGGTCGTCGGTGTGTGCGCGGAATCATGCCGACGCCTTCTCTGTCCCCGTCCCCGCCATTGCCGCTGCCCATGACCGAGGAGGAGGAGGCCTGCCTCATGAGGCGGGTCATGGAGGACTCCATGGCCACCCATGATGAGCGACAATGGGATGGACTGGAGACGGCGCTGGCCCTCTTTGCGGTCGGCGACGTCGCCATCCCGGAGCTGGATCTCGACATCAAGGAGGAGGTCGTGGAGGAGCCGACCATCGCCGTGTGGAACCCTCGTCTTATGGGTCAGCGATGGAGCTGGTCGTGCACAACGGTGGAGATGGCCGACTCGGTGGGCGTCCGCCCATGGTCAACCACGCCGACGCGGTCACCAGAGCAGGAGCAGGAGCCACGGGAGGAGGTTGCCCAGGCGCTGCCGGCGCTTCCGGACAGGCAGAGGCCGCCAGTGCACCTTTGGCAGCCACCTCCTTACATCGACCTCACCAGCGACGACGACGAGTAGGACAACGGCTCCTGAAGACGACCGTGGCCACCGACGACGGGCCTATTTCTAGTTTTTATGTCTTTTATTATGTTTTAGTTTAATTAAGACCTGTGTTCAACTTCGGTACTATGGATGTGTGGCCGTTCATGTTTATATTTATGTTTTTCATATTATTTCCTAGTTTCTTATTTTTGGGGGGCAAAAAAAATGAAGTCCACAAACCCGGACAGTTTGGGACGAGGCGTACCGGTTGGGCGCACCGATGGCCGCACGACCGCAAGTGAACAGACATGTATGTTTTCCTACCCCAAACGAGCGAAAAACGAACGAACCGAACGTCTGTTTGGGGTCGTGCGTTGGAGTTTCCCTTACTTTAAGGTTACTTTTTTCGTGAGAAATTTCCGTTCTATTCATCTTCAATCAAGTCAGTACAAAGACAAAGGTAATAAAAATTACAACCAGGTCCATGGACAACCTAGCGAGGACTACCAACACTGAAGCAAGCTGAATGCGCGCCACCGTCTTTGCCCCTCCCTCACCGAAGCTAGGCAAACCTTATTCTAGCAGATAGTCAGGAAGTCGTGTGCCAAGGACCCATAGGACCAGCGCATCAAAACAACAACCATCGCCGATGAAAAAGTCATAGATAAGGCAGATCAATCATGTAAACTCACAAACAAAGACGAATGAAGATGAGATCCAAACAGATCCATTGAAGACCAGTGCTGATCAAATCCCGCGAGATGGAATGAGATCCTCCGACCAGCAGGGGTCTGGGGTCCTCTGCACCTTCATAGCCCAAAGGCCATTGAAGATGGGGGCAAACCGGCGGTGACGCCCAAGGGAGGAGGAGGAGAGCCTATGGTATTTTATTGTGGAGGAGGAAAGAAAAGACAATTGCTACTTTAAGAGCATTTATAGCCGGGCATCCCAAATCGGCCCCAAACGGCCGGGCAGACGGCCTAGTCATTGATCGGTCATGAAAATTCAACCCAGACAGGCGCCTCAAACGCCCGGGCTGACCGGCACCCCTCATATCCAGCTCAAATGTGAGGCGGATATGGGGGTGTCCAGGCACGTCCGCCACATCGGACTGACGATGGAGTCCCACGCGGAATCGCTCGAAAACCCACCAGTCTGACGATTGTCTCCCCCGGTGGGAGGTGTGAATGCCGCGTGTCGCCGCTCCGGCTCGCCGCCAGCGTGAGACCATCCACCTCCTCTCTCCTACCCCGCCGCTCTTCCCATGCTCTCCAGCTTCTATTGGGAATTGTTGCATGGAAAACAAAAAAAATTCTACGCAGACGCAATGATCTATCCATGGAGATGCATTGCAATGAGAGGGGGAGAGTGTGTCTACGTACCCTCGTAGACCATAAGCGGAAGCATTTAACAATGCGGTTACTGTAGTCGAACTTATTCACGCACCAACTGATCAAGTACCAAACGTACGGCACCTCCGCGTTCTCCACACGTTTAGCTCAGTGATGTCCTCCGGCTTCTTAATCCAGCAAGATGGCAAGGTAGTAGATGAGTTTCGGCAGCACGACGGCGTGGTGACGGTGATGGTGAAGTGATCTCCATAGGGCTTCGCCTAAGCACTACGAAAATATGACCGGGAGTAAAAACGGCGGAGGGGAGCGCCGCACACGGCTAGGCAATTGTCTGTTGTGTGCTAGGCGCCCCCTCCCCCCCCCACACACATATATATATATAGGTGGGAGGGAGGAAGGAGCAGCCAAAGGAGCCGCCCAAGTAGGAGGAATCCTACTTGGGGTCCCTCCCAAGCCGTGCCCCCCTTTCCTTATTTGGAGTGCGGTGAAAGGCACAGGAGGGTGGCGCCCCCTTTTCCTTTCTCCCGTGAGAGGGAAAGGCAGGAGGGGCTAGCCCTCCCCCTTTTCCTTCCCTAGGGCTAGCCAACCAACACAGGGGCGCACCAGACCCCTTATGGGCTGGTCTGTCCCCTCCTTTGGCCCATAAGGCCCATATCTTGCTGGGGGGGGGGGGGTGCCCGGAACCCCTCCCGGTGACCCGATTCCTTCCCGGTATGTCCCGAAACACTTCTAGTGTCCGAATTCCATTGTCCTATATATCAATCTTTACCTCTCGACCATTTTTAGACTCCTCATCATGTCCGTGATCTCATCTGCGACTCCGAACAACATTTGGTCACCAAAACATATAACTCATATAACACTATATCGTCAACGAACATTAAGCGTGCGGACCCTACGAGTTCGAGAACTATGTAGACATGACCAAGACACCTCTCCGGTCAATAAGCAATAGCGGAACCTGGATGCCCATATTGGCTCCTACATATTTTACGAAGATCTTTATCGGTCGAACCGTTATGACAACATACGTAATTCCCTTTGTCCATCGGTATGTTACTTGCCCGAGATTCGATCGTCGGTATCTTCATACCTAGTTCAATCTCGTTACCGGCAAGTCTCTTTACTCATTTTGTAATACATCACCTTGTGACTAACTCCTTAGTCATTTTCTTGCAAGCTTATGATGTGTATTACCGAGAGGGCCTAGAGATACCTCTCCGATACTCGGAGTGACAAATCATAATCTCGATCTATGCCAACTCAACAAAAACCTTCAGAGATACCTGTAGAGCACCTTTATGATCACCCAGTTACGTTGTGACGTTTCATAGCACACAAGGTATTCCTCCGATATCCCAGAGTTGCATAATCTCATAGTCGAAGGAATAAGTATTTGACATGAAGAAAGCAATAGCAATAAAACATAACGATCATTATGCTAAGGCAACGGATGGGTCTTGTCCATCACATCATTCTCCTAATGATCCGATCCCATTATCAAATGACAACACATGCCTATGGTTAGGAAATCTCAACCATCTTTGATCAACGAGCTAGTCTAGTAGAGGCTTACTAGGGACACAATATTTGTTTATGTATTCACATATGTATTTAATTTTCCGATCAATACAATTCTATCATGAATAATAAACCTTTATCATGTATAAGAAAATATAATAAAATATCAACTTTATTATTGCCTCTAGGGCATATTTCCTTCAGTCTCCCACTTGCACTAGAGTCAATAATCTAGTTCACCTCATCATGTGATTTAACACCCATAGTCCACATCGTCATGTGACCAACACCCAAAGAGTTTACTATAGTCAGTAATCTAGTTCACATTGCCATGTGATTAACACCCAAAGAGTATTAAGGAGTGATCATGTTTTGCTTGTGAGAGAAGTTTAGTCAACGGGCCTGTCACATTCAGATCCGTATGTATTTTTGCAAATTTCTATGTCTACAAAGCTCTGTATGGAGCTACTCTAGCTAATTGCTCCCACTTTCAATATGTATCCAAATTGAGACTTAGAGTCTTCCGAGTCGGCGTCAAAGCTTGCATCGATGTAACCTTTTATGATGAACTCTTTATTACCTCCATAATCGAGAAATATCTCCTTGGTCCTCTTCGGTAACTAAGGATAATTTTGATCGCTGTCCAGTGATCTACCCCTGGATCACTATTCTACCCCCTTGCCAAACTCATGGCAAGGTACACAACAGGTTTGGCATACAACATGTCATACTTTATGGAACCTATGGCTGAGGCATAGGGAATGACTTTTATTCTCTCTCTATCTTCTGCCGTGGTCGGGTTTTGAGTCTTACTCAACTTCACACCATGCAACACAGGCAATAACCCTTTCTTTGACTGATCCATTTTGAACTTCTTCAAAATCTTGTCAAGGTATGTGCTTTGTGAAAGGCCTATTAAGCATCTCGATCTATCCCTATAGATCTTGATGCCCAAGGTATGTGCTTCAACGAGGTCTTTCATTGAAAAATTCTTATTCAAGTATCCTTTTTATGCTATTCAGAAATTATATATCATTTCCAATCAATAATATGGCATCCACATATAATATCAGAAATGCTACAGAGCTCCCACTCACTTTCTTGTAAATACAGGCCTCACCATATGTTTGTAAAAAATGTTGGGGAACGCAGTAATTTCAAAAAAATTCCTACGCACACGCAAGATCCATCTAGGTGATGCATAGAAACAAGAGGGGAGAGTGTTGTCCACGTACCCTCGTAGACCGTAAGCGGAAGCGTTATGACAACGCGGTTGATGTAGTCGTACGTCTTCACGATCCGATCGATCCTAGCACCGAAGGTACGACACCTCCGTGATCTACACACGTTCAGCTCGGTGACGTCCCATGAACTCTAGATCCAGCTAAGGTTGAGGGAGAGTTTCGTCAGCACGACGGCGTGATGACGGTGGTGATGAAGTTACCGACGCAGGGCTTAGCCTAAGCACTACAACGATATGACCAAGGTGGAAATATGTGGAGGGGGGCGCCGCACACGACTAAACAATCAACTTGTGTGTCTATGGGGTGCCCCCCTCCCCGTATATAAAGGAGTGGAGGAGGGGAGGGCCAGCCCTCCACCTCGGCCGCCTCCTCGTATCTCCCGCTAAGGCCCAATAAGGCCCATTGACTCCCTGGGGGGTTCCAGTAACCCCCCGGTACTTCGGTAAATGCCTGAACTCATCCGGAACCATTCCAATGTCCAAACATAGCCTTCCAATATATCGATATTTATGTCTCGACCATTTTGAGACTCCTCATCATGTCCGTGATCACATCCAGGACTCTGAACTACCTTCGGTACATCAAAACACATAAAATCATAATACCAATCATCATCGAACGTTAAGCATGCAGACCCTACGGGTTCGAGAACTATGTAGACATGACTGAGACTCATCTCCGGTCAATAACCAATAGAGGAAACTGGATGCTCATATTGGCTCCTACATATTCTACAACGATCTTTATCGGTCAAACTGCATAACAGCATACGTTGTTCCCTTTGTCATCGGTATGTTAGTTGCTTGAGATTCAATCATCGGTATCAGTATACCTAGTTCAATATTGTCACCGGGAAGTCTCTTTACTCATTCCGTAATGCATCATCCCGTGCCTAACTCATTAGTTACATTGCTTGCAAGGCTCATAGTGATGTGCATTACCGAGAGGGCCCAGAGATACCTCTCCGATAATCGGAGTGACAAATCCGAATCTCGATCTATGCCAACTCAACAAACACCATCCGAGACACCTTTAGAGCATCTTTATGATCACCCATTTACGTTGTGACGTTTGATAGCACACAAGGTGTTCCTCCGGTATTCGGGAGTTGCATAATCTCATAGTCTGAGGAACATGTATAAGTCATGAAGAAAGTAATAGCTATAAACTAAACGATCATAGTGCTAAGCTAACAGATGGGTCTTGTCCATCACATCATTCTCTAATGATGTGATCCCGTTCATCAAATGACAACACATGTCCATGGCTAGGAAACTTAACCATCTTTGATTAATGAGCTAGTCAAGTAGAGGCATACTAGGGACACTTTGTTTGTCTATGTTCCACACATGTACTAAGTTTCCGGTTAATACAATTCTAGCATGAATAATAAACATTTATCATGATATAAGGAAATATAAATAACAACTTTATTATTGTCTCTAGGGCATATTTCCTCCAGTCTCCCACTTGCACTAGAGTCAATAATCTAGTTCACATCATCATGTGATTTCACACCAATAGTTCACATCTTTATGTGATTAGTTCACATCATCATGTGACTAATGCCCAAAGGGTTCACTAGAGTCAATAATCTAGTTCACATCGCTATGTGATTAACACCTAAAGAGTGATCATGTTTTGCTTGTGAGAGAAATTTAGTCTACGAGTCTGGAACATTTAGATCCGTGTGTATTTTGCAAATTTCTATGTCTACAATACTCTGCACGGAGCAACTCTAGCTAATTGCTCCTACTTTCAATATATATCTAGATCGAGACTTAGAGTCATCTAGATCGATGTCAAAAGCTTGCATCGACGTAACTCTTTACGACGAACTCTTTTATCACCTACATAACTGAGAAATATTTCCTTAGTCCTCTAAGGATAATTTTGACCGCTGTCCATTGATCTACTCCTAGATCACTATTGTACTCCCTTGGCAAAATCATGCTAAGGTATACAATAGGTCTGGTACACAACATAGCAAACTTTATAGAACCTATGACTGAGGCATAGGGAATGACTTTTCATTTTCTTTCTATTTTCTGCCGTGGTCGGGTTTTGAGTCTTTACTCAAATTCACACCTTGCAACACAGGCAAGAACTCCTTCTTTGACTGTTCCATTTTGAACTACTTTAAAAACTTATCAAGGTATGTACTTATTGAAAAATTTATCAAGCATCTTGATCTATCTCTATAGATCTTCATGTCCAATATGTAAGCAGCTTCACCGAGGTCTTTCATTAAAAAAATTCTTATTCAAGTATCCGTTTATGCTATCCAGAAATTCTGTATCATTCCTGAGCAACAATATGTCATCCACATATAATATCAGAAATGCTATAGAACTCCCACTCACTTTCTTGTAAATACAGGCTTCTCCAAAAGTCTGTATAAAACTATATGTTTTGATCAACTCATCAAAGCATATATTCCAACTCCGAGATGCTTGCACCAGTCTATAGATGGATCGCTGGAGCTTGCACACTTTGTTAGCACCTTTAGGATTGAAAAAACCTTCTGGTTGCATCATATACAACTCTTCTTTAATAAATCCATTAAGGAATGTAGTTTTGATATCCATTTGTCAGATTTCATAAAATGCGGCAACTGCTAACATGATTCAGACAGACTTTTAAGCATCGATAGGAGTGAGTAAATCTCATTGTAGTCAACACCTTGAACTTGCCGAAAACCTTTTTGCGACAATTCGAACTTTGTAGATAGTAACACTACTATCAGCGTCCGTCTTCCTCTTGAAGATCCATTTATTCTGAATGACTCACCGATCATCGGGCAAGTCAATCAAAGTCCATACTTTGTTCTCATACATGGATCCCATCTCAGATTTCATGGCCTTAATCCATTTCGCGGAATCTGGGCTCATCATCATTCCTCATAGTTCGTAGGTTCGTCACGGTCTAGTAACAT
Organism: Triticum urartu; assembly: GCF_056163025.1. NCBI lineage: Eukaryota > Viridiplantae > Streptophyta > Magnoliopsida > Poales > Poaceae > Triticum > Triticum urartu. The sequence goes on from NC_141875.1 coordinate 486,122,665, forward strand.
GACTTCCAGAACAGGATTACCGTACCACTCTGGTGCAGAAAGTACTCTGGTTGACCTATGAGGTTCGGTAGTAACTTGATATGAAGTTTCATGATCATCATCATTAACTTCCTCACTAATTGGTGTAGGCATCACTGGAACTGATTTTTGTGATGAACTACTTTCCAATTTAGGAGAAGGTACAATTACCTCATCAAGTTATACTTTTCTCCCACTCACTTCTTTCGAGAGAAACTCCTTCTCTAGAAAGGATCCACTCTTAGCAACAAAGATCTTGCCTTCGGATCTGTGATAGAAGGTGTACCCAACAGTTTCTTTTGGGTATCCTATGAAGATGCACTTCTCCGATTTGGGTTTGAGCTTATCAGGCTGAAACTTTTTCACATAAGCATTGCACCCCAAACTTTAAACGATAGCTTAGGTTTCTTGCTAAACCGCAGTTGATATGGTGTCGTCTCAACGGATTTAGATGGTGCCCTATTTAACGTGAATGTAGCTGTCTCTAATGCATAACCCCAAAACGATAGTGGTAAATCGGCAAGAGACATCATAGATCGCACCATATCTAATAAATTACGGTTATGACGTTCGGACACACCATTACGCTGTGGTGTTCCAGGTGGCGTGAGTTGCGAAACTATTTCACATTGTTTCAAATGAAGACCAAACTCGTAACTCAAATATTCGCCTCCGCGATCAGATCGTAGAAACTTTATTTTCTTGTTATGATGATTTTCCACTTCACTCTGAAATTCTTTGAACTTTTCAAATGTTTCAGACTTATGTTTCATTAAGTAGATATACCCATATCTTCTCAAATCATCTGTGAAGGTCAGAAAATAACGATACCCGCCGTGAGCCTCACACTCATCGGACCGCATACATCGGTATGTATTATTTCCAATAAGTCAGTGGCTCGCTCCATTGTTCCGGAGAGCGGAGTCTTAGTCATCTTGCCCATGAGGCATGGTTTGCAAGCATCAAGTGATTCATAATCAAGTAATTCCAAAAGCCCACCAGCATGGAGTTTCTTCATGCGCTTTACACCAATATGACCTAAACGGCAGTGCCCCAAATAAGTTGCACTATCATTATTCACTTTGCATCTTTTGGTATCAATATTATGTGTATCACTATGATGAAGATTCAGTAAACCATTTACATTGGATGTAAGACCATAGAAGGTTTTATTCATGTAAATAGAACAACAATTATTCTCTGACTTAAATGAATAACCGTATCGCAATAAACATGATCCAATCATATTTATGCTCAACGCAAACACCAAATAACATTTATTTAGTTCCAATACTAACCCCGAAGGTAGAGGGAGTATGTGATGGTGATCTTATCAAACTTGGAATCACTTCCAACACACATCGTCACCTCGCCCTCAACTAGTCTCTGTTCATTTTGTAACTCCTGTTTCAAGTTTCTAATCATAGCAACTGAACCAGTATCAAATACCCAGGTACTACTATGAACACTAGTAAAGTACACATCAATAACATGTATATCATATACACTTTTTGTTCACTTTGTCATCCTTCTTATCCGCCAAGTATTTGGGGCAGATCCGCTTCGAGTGATCATTTCCTTTACTGTAGAAGCACTCAGTTTCAGGCTTGGGTCTAGCTTTAGGCTTCTTCATGAGAGTGGCAACTTGCTTGCCATTCTTCTTGAAGTTCCCTTTCTTTCCTTTGCCCTTTTACTTGAAACTAGTGGTCTTGTCAACCATCAACATTTGATGCTTTTCTTGATTTCTACCTTCGTTGATTTTTGCATCACCACTGGTGCGCGTCGGTCCTAAACAAACGGGTTTTAACCCCTTTCCGCGACGGCATTTGGAACCGTCGTAAAGTGAGTGTGGGCGATAGGGGGGTCCTTCCCACATGACCCAGAAACCGCCGGGGATAGGCCCTCTACAGTACCCCTACTCGTTTATGCTCGCATTACCATTGTAGTCGGTATTCTGTGGTGCTACGTTTATGATGCGTGGCCCATCACAAATAGTTCACTATTATAGAACGTGTATGATGCGCGGCCATCACAAATGGTCGGACAGGATTATGAAACGTCGGACCATCGTAACATCGTTGTACACGACAACTATTGCACACACTATCCTGTGGTGCAACGTTTACAATGCATACTTCATCGGAAACAGTTCATAGTTGCCAATCGTGTATGATAAGGCAACTAACACAAACGTTTAGTTTTGCCCGCACCGTTTGTGATATTGTCTGACATCGCACACGATTTGCAAATGGCAACTGTGTGCATGCTTGCACATGTTTCCTCTCTGTGAACCGTCTCGGATTATGGCGCATATCGCAAACGTTTGTGTTTTACCAACCGCGTGTGCTGTAACAACCTGGAGAGCGTAATTTCACCCTAATTTAATTGCTGCTTTTCGAAATTGTACCGGATTTGGATTTGAATTTGAATATATGCTACAACTTTGTTCATATCGATCAGGTTCAAACAACCAATGCATTATTCGATTCATAGGTACATATGTTCAAGAATTACATAAGAACCAAATAAAGAATGATGAACCACAGTTGTATACTTGTACTATTAAAGACGGTAAAGAAAGAGGCGAAATATATTCTGGTTGCTGAACAAGGTGAAGAGGAATGCCCATATTGTGCCCTCCTCCATGCAGAAGGCACACACGACTCTAGTCCAACCCCTTGTGATGGCCGACCGCCCATCCTTCACGGTCTTCATGAAAACATCTAGATAATCATCGTGTTCTGGTAGAAATACTTTAACCTTTGCATGCCCACCAATCATGTAGTTTGAGAGGTAATCTTGAGTAAACTGCTTTGGCAACCACTACAAAGGAAAAAGATTCAGACATTGTCATCTAACACAACTCATTATAGGCAGTAAAAAGAAGGCTACAGAGTTCTTACTTACCATCCTGCAGTTCGTTGTTGTCTTGGATAAAGTGTAAACAAATAGTTTAATTGCCATCTTTGGACCCATTTTACTAACAATCTTTATCAGCTTCCTCACTTGATGCTGGTTCATCGATATCTCATTTCCCCATACCCCATACGCAGAAAGGGCCGAAGCACGGATCTTTACCAATGACATATGTACCTAAAAGCAGCAAGTTAATATTAGAAGCTAAACAGCAATTGCACAATGATGTAGCACAACCCTCTTTTATAATATGTCTATATACATCTGTATGTGGTTGTCCATTTGAAATATCTAAATAGAAAAATATTTAGGAATGAAGGGAGTATCTTATAACATCCAATATACTCACATATTAGATGAATTAACATCTTATATTATGGGCCGGAAGGAGTTTAGTGCATTCTTACAAATTATCGGCTGATTAACTGCTGCTGTATCCAGGGGTTACAATTAGTTTGAGCTAGTTTGAGCTCAAATAGCCCTAAATTATATCTAAACATGAGGGCTAGTTTGAGCTAGTTGCATCTATAACCCACCCAAAAAACTATCCAACCCAAGAGGTGCTAATTGCAGCTAGTTCTCCTGATGCATTTATTGTCAATCTAACCCTGCCATCCAAACAACTCTTTGGATGGAGTTAGTTCAGGGTTAGTAATGAGCTAGAAACTAACTCTAACCTCTAGCTAAGTTGAGTATCCAAACAGGGTTGTGTTGTTGTTGTTGTTGTTGTTGTTGTTGTTGTTGCTGTTGCTGCTTTTGTTGCTGCTTTTGTTGCTGTTGTTGTTGCTGTTGTTGCTGTTGCTGTTGTTGTTGTTGTTGTTGTTGTTGTTGTTGTTGTTGCTGTTGTTGTTGTTGTTGTTGTTGTTGTTGTTGTTGTTGCTGTTGTTGCTATTGTTGTTGTTGCTGTTGTTGGTGCTGTTGTTGCTGCTGTTGTTGCTGTTGTTGCTGCTGCTGTTGTTGTTGTTGCTGTTGTTGTTGTTGTTGTTGTTGTTGTTGTTGTTGTTGTTGTTGCTGCTGCTGCTGCTACTGCTGTTGCTGTTGTTGTTGCTGTTGCTGTTGCTACTGCTCTTCTACGTATATCTAGACATCATTAGAACATTAATGTAACACTCTTCCTTGTTGCTATGTAGCCTTAGATATATTACATATGGCCCTAGTTAACCTAACGATAAATGGGTTGCAGATATATTCAGTTAAAAGTCTGATTCATAGATTAGTCCCTCATCAGTCGCCGGCCTATATGGTACCAGCTACCGATATCCTGAACAGTGAGCAGATATAAGCCATGGGATGAAACTAACCTCGATTGGAAAACGGCAGTCGTTCCCAAAATTGTCCTGTGTAGGTACATCGAGAAGCATGTTAAGCACAACAGTTCATACTTGCACATATAGAACATCACGTTATGAATAACTGGAATAAACAAGGCATACTACGAACAACCAAAGATAGCATTTGAAACTGGACATATGTTAACTACAAACAACCAAACAATCAAAAAACTTTAAAAGAGGCATATGCTAGCTATAATAGGCTTAATAACAAGCAAATATATGCATTCCTATCGGTATGTTTAAAACTGGATTGATGAAATGTACTGCACAGTAAATAATTGCACATATAGAGCATCGCATTGTGAACAACTGAAATAAACAAGGCATACTGCAAACAACCAGATATAGCAATTAAAACTGGACATATTCTCACTACACTACAAAAGGGACTCGACAAAACAAATCATGGGTTTCCCCCTGTGAAGAGGCACGACAAAACAAATCATGGGTTTCCTCACTTGTCACAGATGGGCTCGTTCCCGTGGGAAGAGCATGGACCCTGGATGCGCTCCATGTTGTCGTAGATGGGCTCCTTCCCCTTGGAAGAGCACTGCTGTAGGGTGCCCTCCCTGATGTCGCAGACGGGCGCTTTCCCCTTGGAAGAGCAGATGGGCTCTTTCCCCTTGGAAGAGCCGGAGAGGGTGCCCTCCTCCTGGTCGCCGTCGATGAGTTCTGACTTGGAAGCTGTGGATCCCAAGACAGCGTCGCAGAGCCTGTCCTTCAGAAATGACAAAAAGGGCTCGATCACGATGTAGAATGGCAAATTGTTGACAGCGAGCGAGAGGAGATCAGCGACGGGGCCATGGATGAGATCGACGGCGGTTGAACCTGAGGGGTTGGGTGTGGGCCACTTAACCTGTGATATAGCCCGCCTCAGGCCGTCGCTGTCGATGACCTCGATGTCGTAGCTGGCAGACGAGATATGCCCGCATGCTCTAGCCTGCTGCTTGAGTGCCTGCCGCCAGTAATGGTCGTCAGCTTCCTCGGCAACGTCGGGCGAAGAGACCGCTATACACCTATTTGGGGCTAGTCGCTCCTCGAGCTCCACAAGAAGTGTAGCTGGGCTTAGGCTGCGACGCTCTAGAGTGGGGGATGGGGATGGGGATCTGTGGGAAAGGGGGCGTTTGGCAGGCGTCATCTAAGAAATTCAGGGCGGCCTGGGTATGGAGATCGGTGGGTAAGCTGCACGGGCAAACCGGCAGATGTTGACAATGGAGGCCTTGCGGCGGCGGGGACCTTGCTAGGGTTTCGAGCGAGGGAGGGTGTGTGTGTGTGTGTGTGGAGAGGGGGGCGGGGTGTTTGAGGAAATGACGCGGGTACTGAAAATTTTACTACGCGGGAGTCAAACGCGGGATTGAAATGATGGGCTATTGAAAATTTTGATGATAATGCATCGCACACGGTCCGGAGATAACAACCGTGTGTTATGAAACAGAAAAACCCTCGAGGCGGGTAGATATTTTCTAGGGATGCAGACGGGATTGGGAACAAGAAACATCGCACACGGTCCGGAGATAACAACTGTGTGTTATGAAACAGAAAAATCCTTGAGGCGGGCAGATATTTTTGAGAGAGGGAGCCTCGTGGAGCCCAATGTACTGTGCGGATGTGTGCGTAACAGGTGCACCGGCGTGGCACATGGTTAGTTTGAGTGAACCTTGTCTGCTGCGTCATCCGACTTATCTAATGTTCATAAATTTGGCGAAAAATGATGTGGGAGAGGGTCAGAACACGAACACTTGCATGTGGACCAAATTTGTGTATCAAAAGGGTGGTTTGATTTTCAAATACCAAATGCAACTTCGATGTGGCACCTCTCTCGCAAAGTGCACTGTATTGCTTGCCCCCACCCCTTCGTGTCGGCACGAAGGGAATCCTAAGCTATGAATGCATGCCCCCTCCCCCCAATCGAGGTTCACCCTAGCAAAGTGCGAAGTAGCTAGTAGCCCCCTCCTCACTCGTGTCGGCACGAAGGGAATCCTAAGCTATGAATGCATCCCCCCAACCGAGGTTCATTCACCTAGCAAAGTGCGAAGTAGCTAGCAGCCCCCTCCCTCGTGTTGGCATGAAGGGAATCCTAAGCTATGAATGCATGCCCCCCCAACCGAGGTTCACCCTAGCAAAGTGCGAAGTAGCTAGCAGCCCCCTCCCTCGTGTCGGCATGAAGGGAATCCTAAGCTATGAATGCATGCCCCCCAACCGAGGTTCACCTAGCAAAGTGCGAAGTAGCTAGAAGCCCCCCTCGTGTCGGCACGAAGGGATTCCTAAGCTATGAATGCATGCCCTCCCCAACCGAGGTCCACCTAGCAAAGTGTGAAGTAGCTAGCAGCCTCCTCCCTCGTGCCGGCACGAGGGGAATCCTTAGATATGAATGCATGCACCCCAATCCGAGGTTCACCCTAGCAAAGTGCAAAGTAGCTAGCAGCCACCCCTCCCTCGTGTCGGCATGAAGGGAATCCTAAGCTATGAATGCATGCCCCCCCCCGACCGAGGTTCACCTAGCAAAGTACGAAGTAGCTAGCAGCCCCCCTCTCGTGTCGGCACGAAGGGAATCCTAAGCTATGAATGCATGCCCCCTCCCCCCCCCCCCCCAACCGAGGTTCCCCTAGCAAATTGCGAAGTAGCTAGCAGCCCCCACCCCCTCGTGTCGCCACGAAGGGAATCCTATGCTATGAATGCATGCCCCCCCAACCGAGGTTCACCTAGCAAAGTGCAAAGTAGCACCCCACCACACACACACTTTCAGTCGGCGGGCCAGAGAGGCATATATCTCACCAACATGGATCGTAAAACGGACCAAGAATAATCCACCTTGGTCGTACAACCTCTCTCTTGTTGTTGGTCAAAGTGATGGCCGTCCATGCAACCCCGGAGATGGGTTAGCTCGCCAATAATCACACAAGTAGCTAGTCCCCGAAGACAACCACTGCATGCGTGTGGCCCAAACATATGTATGGAGAGGTGTGTTTTTGAGTAACAATGGAATAACTTTGATGTGGCACCGTGATTTTGAACTAGAAATCCCCAGACTGAGTGAGGGTTAGGTTGAGGATGCATATGTATGTTACACCACACTTCAAGCCAACGACGAGGATTCATGCATGCATGCGTGCATAGTATATGCGCTCAAACTTAATTAGGTCTGAATCTCACCATGACCTATACTATGATAACACGAACCAAATGAAGAATCCGCCATGGTAACCTATCTTGTTGTTGGTCAGGTGATCATGGATGCCCATGCAGGCCCATGAATATATAGGCTTGTCGCCGATAACCAGGCGAGAGAGTGTACCGTTCGGAGGCAACCACTACATGCATATGTATGGAGGTGATGTGTGCATGCATGTTTGAATACACAACATTGATGTGGCACATGTGTCGAAAATCATACACTATCTCCCCACACAGAGCGAGATCGGTTCATGATGTGTCGTTGTACTAGCCTCTTCGACTCGATCGGAGGGATTCATGCGTACACATGCATGCGTGTGTGCTCAAGCTGTATCATGCATGTCATGCCAGAGCAAAAATAATAATCCCCTCCTAAGTCAAATTAATCTCGCTTGTTGTCAGGCAAAAAGTAGTGATGGACCAAGTGGGCCCACAAATGGAAAGCATCGATATCGATGATAACCGCTTAAGTGGGTGCGAGAGGACAACCACCACCGCTTTGCATGTGGGCCAAACATATATATGTTGAATACCCAAAATGCACAACTTTGATGTGCCACATGCCTAAAAAAACGTAAACCATGCACCCACACAGAGCGAGGTTCATATCAAGCGTAGTACATATGATGGTCCCCTTCCCCCCTCTTCACCGCATACTATATGATCCTGCCATAATATATGTAATCCAAAAGAATCCTCATCGATGGTGAAATTAATTAACCTCTCCCAATGTAGGTCAAAGTGATGCATGCATGCATCGACGATGGCCTCGTGGGCCCATAGATGGAAGCGTCACACGTGAGTGTCCTAGCTAGGATATGCATGTGACCCAAAAAGGTGTTGTGTGATGTTTGAACAACCAATTTCACAATTTTGATGTGGCACGTGCCTCGAAAACCAAAAAGTCCCGACACTGAGTGAGGTGTACTTGTTCAGGGAAGCACACGTATAATATATATGCTAGTCCCCTCCCACCTCTTCGACGCGTACTATATACCACCATAACACAAACAAAAAAGATTTCACCTTGCTGGTCAAATTAACCTCACTGCTGGCTGTTTGTCAAAGTGATGGACGATGACCTCGCGGGCCCACAAAAAGCGTCACACACGAGTATCGAGTGTTGTGTAGGACAACCATCAACCACATGTGGCCAAAACATTTATGTATGACAGTGTTGTGTAATGTTTTAAATAACGAGTTCATGACTCTGATGTGGCACCGTCCTGCCTAACAAAACGGCCAACCCACACGGTGGCTCACAACTCGTAGTGTACTGCGAGCCACCCGCCGCCCCCAGACGCACACACCCACACACACACCGCGAATCTACCACAACTACGATGCATGTTAAATTAATTATCCCGCGGTGAACATACATGTTACCAAATGAGGGACGTTTTAATTTTTAAAAAAATCACAGAGATCATTAAGATGTTTTAGTACATCGATTGATTGATTTTCTACGGGTATAATGTGCAAAAATCAAATTTGAGCTACATGCACACGTGATAGTGCACCTAAATGGATTGCAAAAACGCATGTGTCTCACCGGGTGCATGTTTACTCCCCGTGCAACAAATTTCAAACATTGAGAATCTTGATTTTTAAATTCTAGTACATCCAAAACTTATTTGAAGTTCATGAAACTTATCGTGTTGTCATATGGACACCAATACAAAGTGGCATTGTACTTTTTTTGGTCAAATTTGAGACCAGTTTTGATGTAATATTTATCTAATTACAGACGGGAGATTATTAATAATTGAGAACCAATATTCCAAATGGATTATTTATTCGAACTGTGAGCGTTAGACCAACAATGGATATGTGCCATGCTTCGGTTAAGCAATAAAGCGGCAGCATTAATCATCCAAATAGAAAAACAATATATGTGCCGCCGCGCGACCCGTGTGGCGTGCAAGCAGGCGTGAGTTGATGGGACGCGTCCGCCGTGCAGGCAGACGGGGAGGCATGCGTGTAGGTGTGTGAATTAATGGAGGCGTGCTCACTGCACAGTGTCATCGGGAGGCGTGCGAGTAGCTGTGTGAAACTTTGGTAGGCATGCCAGCAGTCCGGTGCGTAGGCTCACCGGGAGGCGAGCCATCAGTTTGACCGCCGCTCGCCTCTCTCCCACTACTCCATATTAATGGTGCGCCCGAGCAGCCGCACCCCCATCCTCGCTACGCACACACAATCCTCTCTCTCTGCTTGCATCCTCGACGCCGCTCTCAGTCCTCAAAGCCATCAGTGTATGAGAATGCCGCCGAAGCGCCTCATCGGAGGGAGTGGTGACGCCGGGGCCGCTAAAGCACGGGAGCATGGCGTGGAGATGGAGGCAGAAGTTGCCGTCACTGCCGGCGAGTTATCGCTGCACCCTGATGTCGTCGAGCTTCCACAGCCAGAGGCGGAGTTCCACACCGACTCCGACGACCACTCCGGCGACGACTCCGATGACCACTCTGGCGACGACTCCGACGACGACGACAGACAGCTGTTTAGTCATCTATACTCATTTATGTGTCAAATAGATCATATGGTTTTTCTGGTTACTCATGCCTCCCCTTTTTTGGAATAGAAATCCTATGGTTATGTTCTCCCAATCCATGAAATATGAGTAAGTTTCGTTAGATCCGTGTATTGTATTGATTGTTTGAATGGTACATGTGATAATTGATTAGTTGTTTCATCTATGCAAATGATTTCTGCTAGTAATCTGACTAGGGTTAGTGTTCATGCTAATAATTCCTAGCCAGGGCTTGACAATTGATTTTCAATGACCTACATATGTTTGTGCCATTATTTTCTTCAAGATTGGTCTATACATAGACGACTGCGCTTAAAAATCGAACCATAATCTCTGGATATGTATAAATAAATAGCCATAAATTCCTAATCCTACTTCACGGCATGTAATCATTGATTTGATGCCAAATTTATTTTACTATTTGTATATGTGATGTCTGACGATGTGGACAGCGAGGATGAAGATGTCCAGAGGAGGTACAACAGGCAAATCCTGAGGGAGCTTTATGCGGGAATGCATAACAGGTGTATTAGGACCTGGAACGGCGGCCATGGATGCCCATTTTGCAACCAGAAGCTTCATGACGCGTATCTAAGTGTTCTCGCGCATGCAAGAGGACGGGCCGTTGGCTCCTTCAAGCATAAGTATTCTCGCAGGGTGGCCCACAACGTGTACGCCGAGTACCTGGAGAAGCTTCAGGATCGTGCCGGCTTGTGAGATGAGATGTGGGATGGATGGAACTATATATGTACGCTTGAGTATGCTTAATACTGTTGAACTATGTACTACTTATGATTGAACTATGCTTATCTACGTGTACGCTTATTATCTATGGCTAAGTATGTTAAATATTTCGCCAAATTTTGGTAAAAATTACAACGGGGGACCAATAAACCAGAACGGAGGTAGGACGTCAATCACACATGGTTTCCAAAATTGGAACCGTGTGCAATGACTTTCATTTTGCCTGCTGCGTCAATCACACACGGTTCGCCCTAGCAAACCGTCACCCCCAAAATTCTTTGTGGGACAGAAAACCTTGACCACCCAATTCAAAAAATAAAAAAATAAAACCCTCATCATCCCCACGTCACAAAAACCCTCACCCCGCCCGCCACCCCCTCAGCCCCTCCGGTACGTTCTCCATTCAAGTCTATGCCATGGCTCCGCCTATCGCGTCGGTAAACACTTAGCTCGCCGCCTGCCGCCGCCGCTAGGCTACCGACAAAGCCCACCGCATTTCACCACTTCCACTTGCCGCCGCCTATCGCCATTGAGTTTCTCGACGCTACTCGCGGTCGACCCAGCTCCGCTCAATTGGGGAATCTGCCGTACTGAGGGTTCTTTCTCGTGGAGGACAAGGTAACTAGTTTAACGAGATATTATCTCATCTCTTATCCCAGTTCATCTGCCTCCTTTAATCACCCAGCGGAAATCGCCATGAATTCATTTTTATTCGAGCTAATTTGAGGGTCTTTCATTCATAGAATGTACAGTGCACCGACACTTCAGGACTTGGCGACCGCCGCCAGAGATTCCATCTCATCGTACCAGATAACTTGAGGATGCGCGCAGTATGTTCAATCTCACCCTAAATCGGTTGGCATGGCCTACTTTCCTAAACAAATTCTAAATATTTCTACATTTGGATAAAAGGTGCCACATGCACCATATACGTCAAAGGGGATTTCCCCCTCTTCTTTCTATATTAGGCAAATTAATGATGTATTGTTCTTTCGATTACTCTCATATTTCCATGACATCATGTTTACCCTATCTGTTTAATTATAGACTTTTGACCTTCGATTTCAACTGTTGTACAGTTCTTTCAATTTGGGCCCATATTTGAATGTTACCATATTTTCTTTAAAAATCCTACCATTTTCTGCAGGACATCCCTCGCTATGCAATAGATTATGTAGTGCACATTTTTTCCCTTTACATACATCAAGGCTCCACGAATGTCATACTGCACACAAACCATGGATTTACAATCGTTGCTACTATAAGACTTGATGAACATGGTGACTCCTATTTTGGCACTGGCTTTTGGAATGAAATTGCAAAGTTTTATGTACTGAAAGCTGGCACTAAAATTGTACTGCACATAGAAGGGCCTTGTCATGAGATATATGCTAACTTCCCCGACAAAATCATCCGTCCAGACTTTGTTCGAAGTAAGTTTTCTTTTCAACTATCTTCATATGTTGACTTACCCAGCAATGTCAAATGAATTGTGTAGTATTTAAGCAACCAATTGTTATTCCCTTTTCTTACTATATTCCTAGCTAATAACTTCTAGTTACCAATACACTTTTCTATTGTCCCGTTTTAACTAAATGTTCCCTGTACTCCCATTTCTATCAGAAAGCGCCCATGACAAGGAGACTCCGGAGATAAACGGGGCTACCAATAAGCAGAGGCGGGGCGAGCTAGAACCTCAAGCGATTCCAACAGGCCTAGACTTAATCAGCAGCCTCCCCGATGATATGTTGAGAGTAATCATCTCCCTCCTCCCAATCAAATATGGGGCACGGACAACCCTCCTTCCCGGTGGTGGCACCCCCTATGGAACTCCAGCCCTCTCGACCTCATCGACACCCACGAGCTCTGCCATGGCTATCACAAAAGCTTGGATGCATTCTTCAAGATCCTCGACAGTCACCTTGTCCCAACCAAAGGCCTTAGAATGGGCAAGTTCTGTTCCAACGGCAAGGACCGAGCCAAGCTTGACAACTAGTTCCGATCCCCCACCCTAGATCAGCTCGAGGATCTCACTTTTGATGATGGGCATATGCGGTCGCTGCCAACGTCCGCACTCCGCCTCGCGCCCACGCCGCGCGTTGCCAAGTTCAGGAACTGCCATTTCCCGCCCCTTAATGACGCGCCCGCTCTTATTCTACCACAACTGAAGCACCTCGAGCTCGTCGCTGTCTACCTCTCAAAGGGTGACATGGAGCGCCTGCTCCGTGGCTATACTGCACTCGAGTACCTTCGTCTTCAGGTGATCAATGGGTTGAGTACCTTCCACATCACCCCCATGACTCTCCGGACTATTTATGTGTGTTGCTGGTGCGGTAGGAAGACATCACAAAAGGTGGACCGTGGTATGGTCATCCAGGACACACCTGCACTTGAGAGATTACTTGTAGTTGATCAAGAAGGTCCAACAAGAATCAATGTCATTTCTGCGCCAAAATAGACAGTGGTGGGCTACTCATCTGACAAATACTCGAAACTTGTTATTGGATCCACACCCGTTCAGGTACAACAGCCGCCTTCTACCTCTCCTTCTACAAATTAACATTATTTATAATTTTGAAGATGTTTGTTCGTTTGTCATTCAGAAAATGATTCCGACAAGCTTGGCCCCGAAACTGCGCACAGTGAAGGTCTTGGCACTAGAATATATCGGGCCCGACCTGGAGCAAGTTGTCAGTTTCTTGAGATGCTTTCCGTGCCTGGAGAAGCTATATATCGAGGTGATGTTCCTTTCCTGTTAAATGTTAACCATAAGGGAGTTCAATTTGTGACACCTTTTTCCAAGTTTACAATGACAATGTACTACGATTTCTGAAGGTTCTTTTGGAGGATTTCAGTACATACATGCCCCCTTATTGGTTGCTTGATCCATATGGTTACAATCAATAAGCATTTCTCCTTTGGATTCATCTGTACTAGTTTTCTTAGGGAACTTCTCATCCACTCCAACCTCTTGTGAAGAAGGCTACATTTTTCTAGAATGTAATCAAATGCCCATGTTAATCATGTCAGATCAAAGATGGCATGTTAGTGCATTTTACAAATCCTGCAAACCAAATAGCTAGGCCTGTAGTAATGTTCAAAACTGCATGTAGGCACTAACACGTTTTCTTCTTTTGCAGATAAGATTAGGCCCAATGGTGGATAATATGATACAGTATAGCAATCACGTCGAATGCCTAGATCTGCATCTCTCAGAAATTACTTTGAACTCCTACCGAGGGACTTTATCGGAGATTATATTCGCCGGGTTCTTTGTTCTCAGAGCAAGGGTGCCAAAGGAAATGAGGTTTGCCCTACATTTATTTTGCAAAAATGAAGGGTCTCTTGATCAGCGCCGGCGCCTGCGGCAGAATGGAGTAGGCTCCAAAAATGCTGAATTTCATTTTGGAACTTCAGATGACAGAGTAAGCGGAAATCATTGGGTCAACCCCATACATGACTTCTCAGTGGCTGACCCCTTTGCAAAAATTGTGAGGTTTTGAAGCCAGACTTAGAAGCGGTGATATTAGTTTGAAACTCTCTGATATCCATGTTCAGCGCATCAGCGCGAGCATTTGCAGCTGATGAAATGAATTTCATTTCTAATATCAGTTTAACCTTGTAATCTTTGAATTTGAGCCATATAACACTCTGGAATTTGAACCTTGTAACATTTCGAGCTTTTGTGGTGCAATCGTTGAAATGGCATCGCATGAGACTTGTATATTGATAGCACTATTTTGACCTTAATATGCAATGGTCTTAGATTTTATTAACCATTCTCAAATCAGTTTACCTTGTCTATCTCACAGCACATGATCTGTATAGCTAACTCGACTGCGATCTTCGACATTATTGCACACAGTTGGTTTCTTCCACTGTGTGCACTAGAGAGCGCAGAATTAATTATCGCACTCGAGTGTCCATCATCACCCTTCTGTAAAACTTTGACCTCATCACCCAAGGGTAAACTTATGACCGATGTCATTACACACACTTCATTTTTACAAAGCCTTTTGCCAATAAATGCCCACGATTTGTCCCTCTTCTAGCGACGCGTGGCCAAACTAGCCGGGCGGGAATCTTGCGCGGTAAACAGCGCAGTAGTGCGGGAACAGGCTCACCGACGATACATTTGGCGCCTCTTCGAGCCCACGCCTGGGGTGCGGTGTTGTCAAGCGTGCACTGGATTCTGGAATCCTTCGCTATGAATGCCGTGACAAGACGTGACGATTACAGGCCGGCCGCCCCCCATTTATTACAGCGGCCATTTAACCTACCCTTGTGTATCTTCAACATTTCGATCGCGCCCCACCATTGCAAGAAGCACACCCACCACGAGAAATTCTTAGAGGGTATCCTACGCGGCTCCAATGGTGCTCTGAGCGGCTGCCGACAATGAGCAACAGTTCACCATGCGTGCCGTGGTGGACACCCACAAAAGGTTCATGGACCTCTCGGTGGTGTACACCAACGACCCGGTCTGGGCGGAGCACTCCATCCACATCATGGAGTTGTTGCTTGCCGAGGAGAAGTACAAGGTGGTCGGGTTCGACCTCGAGTACACCCGCGCTCGTGCCGGGTCTCGTCCCAAGGTCGTTGTCGCCCAGATGTGTGTGCGCCACCACGTCCTCGTCTACCACTACTGCCTGACCACAAGGCCTTGCGAACGTTTCGCCAGGTTTGTCAATAGCCCCGACTACATGTTTGCTACGGTGGACATCACCAACAATGTAAAGGCACTCGAGAATTCGGGCATCGCCTGCCAGAATATTGTCGACATCCAGGGCCAATACAAGATCAGGGGTAGCAAGGAGCATGAGAAGGACTCACTGGTTCACCTCGCCGAGGCCATCATCGACCCCTACTACAGAGACATGAAGGATTCGTGCAACAAGGACAAGCATGCCTGGCACTCGGCCTGGATGGAGAAACTCGACAAAGCTCACGTCGTGTATGCGGCCAAGAAGGCGTACACGAGCTACGACATGTACAGGCGGATCGTTGACATGAGGAAGTCCCTTATTCCCCAAAATGGCCAGGGATCCAGCCAGAAGCAGAGCAATGGCAAGCATCGTCGCAACAATAAGTAGATGATTAGATCCTCGTTTCTCCTGATTTAGTATGCATGTAATTGCTTTCTTTGGCGTGTGGAAATGTTATGTGTGTAGTCACTTGTGTAATTATATGCTTCATTTGGTTATGCATCAATGAGGATAATCCTCAGATCACGGAGCTAGTACGCATCATTGCTACTAACATCTTTCAACATAGTTTTCTTTAGGAACATATCATAAATAAAACGGGGAAGCTATATGCGAGCAATTGATCTACAACATAGATACGCAAATACTATCAGGACTAAGTTCATGATAAATTTAAGTTCAATTAATCATATTACTTAAGAACTCCCACTTAGATAGACATCCCTCTAATCATCTAAGTGATCACGTGATCCATATCAACTAAACCATGTTCGATCATCACATGAGATGGAGTAGTTTTCAATGGTGAACATCACTATGTTGATCATATCTACTATATGGTTCACGCTCGACATTTTGGTGTGAGTGTTCCGAGGCCATATCTGCATATGCTAGGCTCGTCAAGTTTAACCTGAGTATTCCGCGTGTGCAAAAATTGGATTGCACCCGTTGTATGTGAACGTAGAGCTTATCACACCCGATCATCACGTGGTGTCTCGGCACGACGAACTGGAACAACGGTGCATACTCAGGGAGAATACTTACACCTTGAAATTTAGTGAGAGATCATCTTATAATGCTACCATCGAACTAAGCAAAATAAGATACATAAAGGATAAACATCACATGCAATCAATATAAGTATTATGATATGGCCATCATCATCTTGTGCCGTTGATCTCCATCTCCAAAGCACCGTCATGATCACCATCGTCACCGGCTTGACACCTTTGATCTCCATCGAAGCATCGTTGTCGTCTCGCCAACTATTGCTTCTACGACTATCGCTACTGCTTAGTGATAAAGTAAAGCAATTACATGGCGATTGCATTTCATACAATAAAGGGACGACCATATGGCTCCTGGCAGTTGCCGATAACTCTGTTACAAAACATGATCATCTCATACCATCATATTTAGCATCATGTCTTGACCATATCACATCACAACATGCCCTACAGAAACAAGTTAGACATCCTATACTTTGTTGTTGCAAGTTTTACGTGGCTGCTACGGGCTGAGCAAGAACCGTTCTTATCTACGCATCAAAAACCACAACACGGTATAGTGATTGCTTTTTGATCTTCAGAAAGAACCTTGTTCATTGAATCCGATTCAACTAAAGTTGGAGAAACAAACACCCACTAGCCACCTGTGTGCGAACACGTTGATAGAACCAGTCTCGCATAAGCGTACGCGTAATGTCGGTCTGAGCCACTTCATTCAACAATACCGCTGAATCAAGAATCAACTAGTGACGGCAAGCAATATGTATATACCCACGCCCACAACTCCTTTGTGTTCTACTTGTGCATATAACATCTACGCATAGACCTGGCTCGGATGCCACTGTTGGGGAACGCAGTAATTTCAAAAAAATTCCTACGCACACGCAAGATCCATCTAGGTGATGCATAGCAATGAGAGGGGAGAGTGTTGTCCACGTACCCTCATAGACCGTAAGCGGAAGCGTTATGACAACGCGGTTGATGTAGTCGTACGTCTTCACGATCCGACCGATCCTAGCACCGAAGGTATGGCACCGCCGCGATCTGCACACGTTCAGCTCGGTGACGTCCCATGAACTCTAGATCCAGCTGAGGTCAAGGGAGAGTTTCGTCAGCACGATGGCGTGATGACTGTGATGATGAAGTTACCGACGCATGGCTTCGCCTAAGCACTACAACGATATGACCGAGGTGGAAATCTGTGGAGGGGGCACCGCACACGGCTAAACAATCAACTTGTGTGTCTATGGGGTGGCCCCCTCCCCGTATATAAAGGAGTGGAGGAGGGCAGGGCTGGCCCTCTCATGGCACGCCCAAGGGGGGAGTCCTACTCCCGGTGGGAGTAGGATTCCCCCTTCCCTTGTTGGAGTAGGAGAGAAAGGAAGGGGGAGAGAGGGAAGGAAAGGGGGGCCGCCCCCCACCCATTTCGGCTTGGGCTTGGGGGGCGCGCCCTCCACCTTGCCTCCTCCTCCTCTCTCCCACTAAGGCCCAATAAGGCCCATTGACTCTCCGGGGGGTTTCGGTAACCCCCTGGTACTCCGGTAAATGCCCAAACTCATCCAGAACCATTCCGATGTCCAAGCATAGCCTTCTAATATATCAATCTTTATGTCTCGACCATTTAGAGACTCCTCATCATGTCCATGATCACATCCGGGACTCCGAACTACCTTTGGTACATCAAAACACATAAACTCATAATACCGATCATCATCGAACGTTAAGCATGCGGACCCTATGGGTTCGAGAACTATGTAGACATGATCGAGACTCATCTCCGGTCAATAACCAATAGCGGAACCTGGATGCTCATATTGTCTCCTACATATTCTACGAAAATCTTTATCGGTCAAACCGCATAACAACATACGTTGTTCCCTTTGTCATCGGTATGTTACTTTCCTGAGATTCGATCGTCGGTATCATTATACCTAGTTCAATCTCGTCACCGGCAAGTCTCTTTACTTGTTCCGTAATGCATCATCCCGTGACTAACTCATTAGTTATATTGCTTGCAAGGCTCATAGTGATGTGCATTACCGAGAGGGCCCAGAGATACCTCTCCGACAATCGAAGTGACAAATCCTAATCTTGATCTATGCCAACTGAACAAACATCATCGGAGACACCTGCAGAGCATCTTTATAATCACCTAGTTATGTTGTGACGTTTGATAGCACACAAGGTGTTCCTCCGGTATTTGGGAGTTGCATAATCTCATAGTCCGAGGAACATGTATAAGTCATGAAGAAAGCAATAGCAATAAACTACGGGTGAGAAATTCTCATTGTAGCCAACCCCTTGAACTTGTCCAAAACACTTTTGTGACAAGTCGAGCTTTGTAGATGGTGACATTACCATCAGTGTCTGTCTTCTTCTTGAAGATCCATTTATTCTCAATGGCTTGCCGATCATCGGCCAAGTCCACTAAAGTGCACACTTTGTTCCCATACATGGATCCTATCTCAGATTTCATGGCCTCAAGCCATCTATCGGAATCTGGGCTCATCATAGCTTCCTCATAGTTCTTATGTTCGCCATGGTCTAGTAACATGACTTTCGGGACATGATTACCGTACCACTTTGGTGCGGAACATGCACTGTTCGACCTACGAGGTCCAGTAGTAACTTGATCTGAAGTTTCATGATCATCATCATTAGCTTCCTCTCTAGTTGGTGTAGGCATCATGGGAACAGATTTCTCTGATGTGCTACCTTCCAATTCGAGAGAAGGTACAATTACCTCATCAAGTTCTACTTTCCTCCCACTCACTTATTTTGAGAGAAACTCCTTCTCTAGAAAGGATCCATTCTTAGCAACAAAGATCTTGCCTTCCACTACTTCAGGATGCTGGTAACACGACACTACGATCAGAGACCCTTCAACGAAACTGTGTGCGATGCAATAATCGCAAACGGTGGTGTAAAAAAACCAGTCAAAAAAGGTGCAAAACATTTGCGATGACAGATGTATCAAACACGGTTCAGATTTTAGTTGCGTGTGCGATGCTGGGCATACGGTTTAGTTCAATGAACTGTTTTTGTTGAGGAGGAATAAAAGAAATGGGCAGCTGGATGAAGGTGTGTGCGATATACAACATACGGTTCACTCGGATGAACTGTTTGTGATTAGGCAACACAAAAGAAACGTTTAGCCAGATCAAGGTGTGTGCGATATATGGCATGCGGTTCACTCTAATGAACTGTTTGCTTTGAGACAAGAGAACAGAAATGGTTCAATATAACAAGATGTGTGTGATACATGGCAAACAAGTCTATAATCGGAAATGTGTGGGAAGACCGATAACAACACAAACGATTCCTGTTAACAAGCCGTATGTTGTGACCAAACGATTGCTGGTATACAATTGTCAGTGATTGATGAAATCATCACCGACGGGTTCCATTGTTTAGTCCGTGTGCGATGTGATTTGCTCTGTCTACAGAGAATCAACATATATACTTAAAAAGATAGCATTGCAAAACCAAATTAAGCATACAATTACACAAGTGACTACACACATAACATTTCCACATAACAAAGTAAGCAATTACATGCATACTAAACTAGGAGAAATGAGGATCTAATCATCTACTTCTTGTTGGGACGACGCTTGCCATTGCTCTGCTTTCGGCTGGATCCTTTGTTGTTTTGGGGAAGGAGGCACTTCCTCATGTCAACGATCTGCCTGTACATGTTGTAGCTTGTGTATACACCTCCTTGGCCACATACACGACATGAGCTTTGTCGAATTTCTTCATCCAGGCCGAGTGCCAGGCATGCTTCTCCTTGTTGCAGGAATTCTTCATGTCTTTCTCCTCCACATAGGCAAAATTGCCATGTAAGCAGGCTATAAGCCCACTATTGTAGTACTTGCTCTTAGCGGCGTGGCAGACCAACCGTGTGGGGTGCGAAGTGGCTTCGCTCGTGTGGGGGACGGAGGCCATCCCACGTGGGCGTTAGGTCTGAGAGGTCGGCCTTGTCGTCAGTGTGTGACCTCTGTGGCAACCGTTCGCTCCCCACTAGCCTCTTCGTGTACCGTGGCAACCGTCCACCACCTCTTCGTGTACCAAAAACGACCCCTTTATTCTTGCCCTGATCTAAAAGATGACATGGTGGAGGAACTCATTGATCGGTGCGATGTCATCACCTCGGCTAGCATGGCAGGTTCGTTCAAGTCCATTCTCGACTCAACAAATAACATCATTGAAAAGAACCCAAGGGTTCAGGAGCGGTTTGATCTCCCCTATCTTCTTTGCCATGATTCTGGTCGCCGGCGTGGGGACGACGGAAGCCTCGCCTTGTGCAAGTTGATCACTTGAGGGTAACACTTGGGCAGGTGCAAATGGAGATTGGGTTGTTTATATTGGGTATAACTGTGAGTGGGAACTTGTGAATGTGTACACTCGTCACCGGGTTCCACTTCCAAAAATCACATACTGCCCTAAGGTTGAGCACATAGATGATCTACGTACGTTCAAATACGATCATGGCGATTGTCGTCTCCAGAAGATAGCAATTTGTCGAGTTCCCAACCACTCTTGGGATTACAGGAACTATGAAGTTGTTGCTATCTTCGACAAGCTTGTTGCCATCCTTACTTCCACGTCTCGATGTATATTGCTCAAAAATCAATTTTTTTACATGGATGAGTACTGTGATGCAATTCAATACGAGGGTCTTGTGTTTGCTACCACCACTCGTGGCACTGTTTTTGTTGGGAACGTAGCATGCAATTTCAAAAAAATTCCTACGATCACGCAAGATCTATCTAGGAGATGCATAGCAGCGAGAGGGGGAGAGTGTGTCCACGTACCCTCATAGAACGAAAGCGAAAGCATTAGTTTAATGCGGTTGATGTAGTCGAGAGTCTTCTCGATTCAACCGATCAAGTACCGAACGTACGGCACCTTTGAGTTCAGCACACATTCAGCTTGATAACGTCCCTCGAACTCTTGATCCAGCAAAGTGTCGAGGGAGAGTTTCTTCAGCACGATGACATGGTGATGGTGATGGTGAAGTGATCCGCGCAGGGCTTCGCCTAAGCACTACGACAATATGACTGGAGGAGTAAACAGTGGAGGGGGCACCGCACATGGCTAAGAACAATTGATGTGCCTCCCTGCCCCCATATATAAAGGAGGAGAGGGGAGGAGGCCAGCCTAGGCGCGCCCCAAGTGGGCAGGAGTCCTACAAGGACTCCAAGTCCAATTCGGACCCCCTTCCTTTTACCGGAGAGGGAAAGGGGGGAGGAGAGGGAGAAGGAGAAGGAAAAGGGGGGCGCCGCCCCCTTCCCCACTCCAATTCGGACCCCTTCCAAGTGGGGGGCGTGCCAGCTCCTTGTGGGCTGGTGTGCCTCCCTCCCAAGGCCTATGTGGCCCATTACTTCCCCCGCGGGGTTCTGGTAACCCTCGAT
Organism: Triticum urartu; assembly: GCF_056163025.1. Lineage (NCBI taxonomy): Eukaryota > Viridiplantae > Streptophyta > Magnoliopsida > Poales > Poaceae > Triticum > Triticum urartu. Next base: position 486,144,508 of record NC_141875.1, read on the forward strand.
ACTCTGATAAATACCCGAAACACTCCGGAACCATTCCGGTGTCCGAATACTATCGTCCAATATATGAAGCTTTACGTCTCGGCCATTTCAATACACCTCGTCATGTCCGTGATCTCATCCGGGACTCCGAACAATCTTCGTTCATCAAAACACATAAGTCATACAAATCGTCATCGAACATTAAGCGTGCGGACCCTACGGGTTCGAGAACTAGGTAGACATGACCGAGACACCTCTTAGGTCAATAACCAATAGCGGAACCTCGATGCTCATATTGGTTCCTACATATTCTACGAAGATCTTTATCGGTCAAACCGTAATGACAACATACGTCATTCCCTTTGTCATTGGTATGTTACTTGCCCGAGATTCGATCGTCGGTATCTTCATACCTAGTTCAATCTTGTTAGCAGCAAGTCTCTTTACTCGTTCTGTAATGCATCATCCCGTAACTAACTCATTAGTCACATTTCTTGCAAGGCTTATCATGATGTGCATTACCGAGAGGGCCCAGAGATACCTCTCCGATACTCGGAGTGACAAATCCTAATCTCGATCTATGCCAACCCAACAAACACCTTCGGAGATACCTATAGAGCATCTTTATAATCACCCAGTTACGTTGTGACATTTGATAGCACACAAGGTATTCCTCTGGTTGGCATGCTTAATTATGCATGCCTAGGCTTTGATCTGAATTATGGGGAGCCTATCTCGTATTTGGTAGAAGGGTTACAAAAATGTAAACAATCCATCGTTGGTTGCCGACCAATTATTCTCTTAAGAATGCTAGCCTTCGGCTTCACCCATCTGAGGTACAGATCCAGATTACCCGGTTGTAACAATCGCAGAGGTACTCCCATTACACCCTGGCCGAACATACAGGAACGTTGGGTATAAACACAGGAACCAGGTGCTACCTTGAGCATGCGTTGGTTTTCCCTTGAAGAGGAAAGGGTGATGCGGCAAAGTAGCGTAAGTATTTCCCTCAGTTTTTGAGAACCAAGGTATCAATCCAGTAGGAGACAACACACTAGTCACCTAGTACCTGCACAAACAATCAAGAACCTTGCAACCGACACGATAAAGGGGTTGTCAATCCCTTAAAGGTCACTTGCGAAAGTGAGATCTGATAGAGATCGTAAGATAAATATTTTTGGTATTTTGTTGTATAGATTGGAAAATAAATATTGCAAAATAGTAAACGAGATGCGATAAGAAAAGAGATACAATATAATAGGAAAGAGACCCGGGGCCATATGTTTCACTAGTGGCTTCTCTCAAGATAGCATGTATTATGGTGGGTGAACAAATTACTACCGACCAATTGATAGAGAAGTGCATAGTTATGAAGGTATCTAAGGCAATGATCATGAATATAGGCATCACGTCCGTGTCAAGTAGATCGAAACGATTCTGCATCTACTACTATTACTCCACACATAGATCGCTATCCAGCATGCATCTAGAGTATTAAGCTCATAAGAACAGAGTAACGCTTTAAGCAAGATGACATGATGCAGAGGGATAAACTCAAGCAATATGACATAAACCCCATCATTTTATCCTCGATGGCAACAATACAATACGTGCCTTGCTGCCCCTACTGTCACTGGGAAAGGACACCGCAAGATTGAACCCAAAGCTAAGCACTTCTCCCGTTGCAAGAAAGATCAATCTAGTATGCCAAACTAAACTGGTAATTTGAAGAGACTTGCAAAGATATCAAATCATGCATATAAGAATTCAGAGAAGAACCAAATAATATTCATATATAATCAAGTTCATAAACCCACAATTCATCGGATCTCGGCAAACACACCGCAAAAGAGTATTACATCGAATAGATCTCCAAGAACATCGAGGAGAACTTTGTATTGAAGATCAAAGAGAGAGAAGAAGCCATCTAGCTAATAACTATGGACCCGAAGGTCTGTGGTAAACTACTCATGCTTCATCGGAGAGGCTATGGTGTTGATGTAGAAGCCCTCCGCGGTCGATTCCCCCTCCGGCAAATCACCGGAAAAGCCCCCAAGATGGGATCTCACGGGTACAGAAGGTTGCGGCGGTGGAAAAGTGGTTTCGTGGCTCCCCCTGATGTTTCTAGGGTATAAGAGTATATATAGGCGAAAGAAGTATGTTGGTGGAGCTCCATGGGGCCCACGAGGGTGGGGGCGCACCTACCCCCTAGGCGCGCCCTCCTATCTCGTGGCCGCCTCACGGAGTTCCAGACTTCCACTCCAAGTATCCTAGTTTGCTTTTGGTTTAAGAAAGATCATCGTGAAGGTTTCATTCCGTTTGGATTCCGTTTGGTACTCCTTTTCTGCGAAACACTGAAATAGGCAAAAAAACAAAAACTGGCACTGGGCCGCCGGTTAATAGGTTAGTCCCAAAAATAACATAAAAGAGCATATTAAAGCCCATTAAACATCCAAAACAGATAATATAATAGCATGGAACAATAAAAAATTATAGATACGTTGGAGACATATCACCAGGCAACCCAGTTTAGCAAAAACTTAAGTCATAGAGGTGCATATAATGGCAAAAAATGTTTAGAGCGAACGACGTAAGCAATGGGAGCAACAAGCTTTTAGTAATAAGCTTCGTCAAAGAAGCCCCCAGTTATAATGGGGTGTATACATTTAAACATGTGTACCCCTAACAGTTCGGTAGATCCGAACATATCCTGGGATATAGAAAGGAAAAAATAAAAGAGACAAGGAGAAAAAGGAGCCTATTCAAAGAAAAATAGAAAAGGGTGCGGCCGAACTATCCATAGAATCGTCGGAGCCGAACAACGTTCCATGGATTCGGCTCAAGGCGATTATCCGATGCATTACGAAGGCGATAGGCTCCTCCTATGAGAACTTCATCTATGATGAAGGCCCCCTCCCATTTTGGTTTGAGCTTATCCTTCTTCTTCTCTCAGAGACGCAAGACGAGGTCGCCAACATTGTATGTCTTGGCCCGCACTTCTCTACTTTGGTATCGCGTGGCCTGTTGCTGATAAAATGCGGAACGGGCTTGTGCAATATCACACTCCTCTTCCAGGCCGTCTAGGTCGTCCTGCCGATTGAGCTCAGCTTCTCTCTCTTTGTACATGCACACTCGAGGTGAGTCATGAATAATGTCGCAGGGCAGGACTGCTTCTACGCCGTACACCATGAAGAAAGGTGTGTATCTGGTCGTTCGATTAGGCGTAGTCCGCAGCCCCCAGAGCATGAAATCGAGTTCCTCCACCCAGTGCTTATCTTACTCTTGTAGGGAGCGCACCAGTGTGGGTTTAATGCCGCTCATTATCAGGCCATTGGCCCGTTCAACCTGACCGTTAGTTTGAGGGTGGTAGACTAATAGCGGCTTGAAGCTACGTCAGTATTTCCCCAAAGAGGAAGGGATGATGCAGCACAACAACGGTAGGTATTTTCCTCAGTGATGAAACCAAGGCTATCGAACCAGTAGGAGAACCAAGCAACAATACGTAAACGGCACCTGCACACAAATAAAAAATACTCGCAACCCGACGTATTAAAGGGGTTGTCAATCCCTTTCGGGCAACGGTGCCAGAAATTGGCAAAACGGACGTGAATAAATTGTAGTAGATTGATAGATCGAATGCCAAATAAAATAAATAAGAATAAATTGTAGCAAGGTATTTTTGTATTTTTGGGTTTAAAAGATGTAAAAATAAAAGGCAAATAAAATATATCGCGAAGGCAAATAATATGAGAAAGAGACCTGAGGCCCGTAGGTTTCACTAGTGGCTTCTCTCGAGAAAAATAACAAACAGTGGGTAAACGAATTACGGTTGGGCAATTGATAGAACTTCAAATAATCATGACGATATCCAGGCAATGATCATTATATAGGCATCACGTCCAAGATTAGTAAACCGACTCCTGCCTGCATCTACTACTATCACTCCACACATCGACCGCTATCCAGCATGCATCTAGTGTATTAAGTTCATGGAGAAACAGAGTAATGCAATAAGAACGATGACATGATGTAGACAAGATCTATTTATGTAGAAATAGACCCCACCGTTTTATTCTTAGTATCAACGATACATACGTGTCGGTTCCCCTTCTGTCATTGGGATCACGCACTGTAAGATCGAACCCACTACAAAGCACCTCTTCCCATTGCAAGATAAATAGATCAAGTTGGCCAAACAAAACCCAAATATCAGAGAAGAAATACGAGGCTATAAGAAATCATACATATAAGAGATCAAAGAAACTCAAATAACTTTAATGGATAAAAATAGATAGATCTGATCATAAACTCAAAGTTCATCGAATTCCAACAAACACACCGCAAAGAGTTACATCATATGGATCTCCAAGAGACCATTGTATTGAGAATCAAACGAGAAAGAGGAATCCATCTAGATACTAACTACAGACCCGAAGGTCTACAAAGAACTATTCACGCATTATCGGAGAGGCACCAATGGAAGTGGTGAACCCCTCCGTGATGGTGTCTAAATTGCATCTGGCGGTTATGGACTCTGCAGCGGCTGTAATTGATTTTCGTCGACTCCCCTAGGGTTTCTGGAATATTGGGGTATTTATAGAGCAAAGAAGCGGTTCGGGGGCACTCGAGGTGGGCACAACCCACCAGGGCGCTCCTGGCCCTCCAGGCGCACCCTCATGTGTTGTGCTCCCCTCGAAGCACCCCCAGGCGCTTCTCTGGCCCATTGGATGTCTTCTGGTCCAAAAAATCCACAAAAAGTTTCACTGTGTTTGGACTCCATTTGGTATTGATTACCGCCGATGTAAAAAACATGCAAAAAATAGCAACTCGCACTTGGCACTATGTCAATAGGTTAGTACCAAAAAATGACTATAAAATGATTATAAAACATCCAAGAATGATAATACAACAGCATGGAACAATAAAAAATTATAGATACATTGGAGACGTATCACTCCCCGCCCCCCCCCTTACCAAAAGCCACATTTCCCCTATTTCCGCCTTCCTTTCCAAGTTGAAACCTTCACTCCTTGCTTGGAGCACCGCCTCCTCGCCGGCAACCCTCCTTCACGCTACTCGGCCTCGCCTATCCAGGTAGGTAATCCACACCCGACCCCCATCCTCCTCCTCCTTCCAGATCCCACATGCCCCGACCGCCGGCGCGACACCTTCCACCCAAATCACCGACCCCTCCACCAAATAAGCGCCGCCCTAAGCCATGGTGCACATAGTATAGCCAGGATCTCAAGGAGCATTTGGCAGTGGAGAAGAAAATTGTGGTCGCACGCACGGATGAGGTCGCGATGGTTGCCATTCGTGCCGATCCCTAGATCTTGGAGGAGCACCTCCCCGTCGAGGCCACCGTCGACGCGGTTGGCTGCTTTAAACAACAGTTCGAGGCGATTTCTCGAGGCCACCCTCGGTGCCTTCGATGAAGATTACGAGGTGTTTTCTAAGCATGCATGTGCTTACCTCATCTCGAGAGACAACAGGTTGGTTCCCGCAGCGGCTCAGGAAACTCACCACTATGATGAGGGCACCCACGATGTGGAGGCCTCACCCTCTTCCATGTCCAAGGAGCCAAACATCATTGATATCTCCGGCAATGAGGAGTAGCTTATCTTATTAGTTCACTATAAGGAACCATGTTCAGTTTGCTAGCTACTGCCTTTCCTTACCAAATTCTAGTGAATTGTGCTATCTAGTTTTACCATGTAATCTATTGCTCTAGTGTATACGTTCTATATGTCGTGCAATGTGGTGCTCACTTATTAACTGTTGGTTAATTAGTTGTCGTGTTCAGTTAACTGTTTGGTTCAATTCTGCAAATGTGAAGTTCAATTCTTTAGGGTGCAATTTTGTATTGTTTTCCATGTGAGAAATAAATCGATTTTTTCTTTACAAAATACATGAGAAACAAATATAATTTTTATATTTCCAAGTTGTCAAGCATGATTGGTTTGGTTAACTGTCTGATCTTCTAGTATGTTATACATTGTGCAATGTGATGCTCAGTTAACATTTGGTTCATTTCTTGTGGTGTTTAGTTAACTGTTTGGTTCAATTCTGCAATGTGATATTCAATTTTTGTGGGCGCATTCTGTTATTGTATACCATGCAAGAAACAAATCGAATTTGCTATAGTAAATATAGGAGAAACAAATACAATTGCTATAGTTCCAAGTTGTTAAGCATGCTTGGTTTGGTTAACTGTATGATCTTCTATTAGCAGTATGTTATATTGTGCAATGTGGTGCTTAGTTAATGTTGGTTCAGTTGTTGTGGTGTTTAGTTAATTGCTTGGTTCAAGTCTGCAATGCGATGTTCAATTGTTTTGGGTGCATTCTATTATTATAATCCATGTGAGAAATAAATCGAATTTGGCTATACTAAATACATGAGAAACAAACACAATTCCTGTATTTGAGAGTTGTTAAGCATGCTTGGTTTAGTTAACTGTCTGATCTTCTATTAGGAGTATGTTATATTGTGCAATGTGGTGCTCAGTTAATGTTTGGTTCATTTGTTGTAGTGCTTAGTTAACTGCTTGGTTCAATTTTGCAACCTCGATTCATCAGAATAAATCGAATTTGGCTGCACTTAATACACGAGAAACATATACAAGTGCTATATTTCCTAGTTCTTAATCATGCTTAGTTTGGATAAATGGGTTTTCCATGTGGCTTGAATTAATTTTATGAATCTGCAATGTGCTTATTTTTCATCAACATATTTTACTGATAGTATGCGAACCCTTACTTAACCTGACAACTAACTACTTTATATGTGTTGCAGGGAAACAATGGGAATCACTGAGGTTTACAATCGAGGTTAGCACGTGCATGGTCCGTTGTCTAATAGCACATTATTGTGCAATTGCAGGAACCATTCTAATATTTAGGTTTTTAACAATTTGGTCTTGCACATGTAGGTCCTGCTGCTAGAGGTTTTGACCCACTGTCCGACCCTTTTTGCATATGAGGAAATGAGTTGTCCATGAATATCAATCAAGTCAAGAAACTCAGAAAGATTGTTAGGATAAAGAAATTAGCGATAAAAAACAACAAAATCTTTGGCTGCACAATGAAGAAGACATCAGTTCACTACAAGATGGTACTAACTATTATACCTTGCCCTTTTTATTCCTTTGCCCCATTTCCAATATAGAGAAAATATTTATGCACATCCTTGTTTTCACGCCTTTCCAAAGCTGTTCACTAATGATTGCCTCTCAAACCACCTCTATGTCCAGGAGGTGTTTTCACACAACACCCATGGTTCAATATTGAAATGTTCCTGAAGAGGACGAAGGATGTACGGTCAATCATCCACAGGCACTGGCCTAAAGTTGCAAAGACCTTCAACATGAATGAAGGCTCAACATTCACCTTGCACTTCAGCAGTTTTCCAGATGAGATGCATTTGTCTATGTACCGTCTATGAGGCTAATTTCGAAAGGTTCTAGATGTTGCATGTGAAACTTGGTGCTCGTTCAATTGTGTAATGGGGTAGCTGAGTGCTGAAGCTATATCATGTTGTACTCGGGTGTATTTCAATTATGAAGTCTTGCTTCCTTAATATGCAAATGAAATATATTATATGCTTAATATGAATTTCAATTAGATTAATAAATGAATTATTAATAATAGGGTAATTATATTGCAAACGGTTATTGAGAAAACACCGTGGGCGATGACCTCAGGCAACGCACACATTTTCTAGGAACAAACCGTGTTGGATCAATGAACAATCACATATGACATTCTCTTGAAAGCTGTTTGCTTTAGGCCACCATGCGCAAATGTTTTCCTTGGAGCAACTGTGTGAGATGTATATACGAACGGAAACGTTTAGCGGGGACTGACTGTGTGGGATGTACTTACGACCGGAAACGATTTCGCCTGTATAATTGTATTTTTTAGCACTACTGTACATATATGTTGGGAACGCAGTATTTCAAAAAAATTCCTATGATCACGCAAGATCTATCTAGGTGATGCATAGCAACAAGAGGGGAGAGTGTGTCCACGTACCCTCATAGACCGAAAGCGGAAGCGTTTAGTAACGCGGTTGATGTAGTCGAACGTCTTTGCGATTCAACCGACCCAAGCACCGAATGTACGGCACCTCCATGTTCAGCACACGTTCAGCTCGATGACGTCCCTCGAGCTCTTGATCCAGTTGAGGACGAGGGAGAGTATCGTCAGCACGACGGTGTGTTGATGGTGATGATGAAGTTACCGGCGCAGGGCTTCGCCTAAGCACTACAACGATATGACCGAGGTGTGTAACTGTGGAGGGGGGCACCGCACAAGGCTAAGAGAACACAAGGTGTGCCTTTCGGGTTCCCCCTCCCATGTATATAAAGCGGGGAGAAGAGGAGGCCGGCCCAAGGGGGCGTGCCAAGGGGGGGGGGAGTCCTACTTGGACTCCCGGTCCAAGTAGGATTAGGCCCCCTCCTTTCCTTTCCGAAGAAGGGGGGGAAGGGGAAAGAGGTGGAGGAGAAGAAGGAAAGGGCCCCCCCAACCCTAGTCCAATTCGGTTTGGGCTTGGGGGGCTTGCGCCTCCACCTGGCCGCTGCCTGCTCTCTCCACTAGGTCCCATGAAGGCCCATTAACCCCCCGGGCGTTCCGGTAACCCCCCGGTACTCCGACAAATGTCCGAACCTTTCTAAAACCACTCCTGTGGCCAAACATAACCTTCCAATATATCAATATTTACGTCTCGACCATTTCAAGACTCCTCGTCATGTCCGTGATCTCATCTGGGACTCCGAACAAACTTCGGTTCACCAAATCACATAACTCATAATACAAATCGTCAATGAACGTTAAGCGTGCGGACCCTACGTGTCCGAGAACTATGTAGACATGACTGAGACACATCTCAGGTCAATAATCAATGGCGGAACCTGGATGCTCATATTGGATCCAACATATTCTACAAAGATCTTTATCGGTCAAACAGCATAACAACATACGTTATTCCCTTTGTCATCGGTATGTTACTTGCCCGAGATTCGATCGTCGGTATCCTCATACCTAGTTCAATCTTGTTGCCAGCAAGTCTCTTTACTCGTTTCGTAATGCATCATCCTGCAACTAACTCATTAGTCACATTGCTTGCAAGGCTTATAGTGATGTGCATTACCGAGAGGGCCCAGAGATACCTCTCCGATACACAGAGTGACAAATCCTAATCTCGATCTATGCCAACTCGACAAACACCATTGGAGACACCTCTAGAGCATCTTTATAATCACCTAGTTACATTGTGACGTTTAATAGCACACAAAGTGTTCCTCTGTATTAGGGAACGCAGTAATTTCAAAAAAATTCCTACGCACAAGCAAGATCCATCTAGGTGATGCATAACAACGAGAGGGGAGAGTGTTATCCACGTACCCTCGTAGACCGTAAGTGGAAGCGTTATGACAACACGGTTGATGAAGTCGTACGTCTTCACGATCCGACGGATCCTAGCACCGAAGGTACGACACCTCCGCGAGCAACGCAGGGCTTCGCCTAAGCTCTACAACGATATGACCGAGGTGGAAATCTGTGAAGGGGGCACCACACATGGCTAAACAATCAACTTGTGTGTCTATGGGGTGCCCCCCTCCCCCATATATAAAGGAGGGGAGGAGGAGGAGGGCTGGCCTCAAGGGGCGCGCCCAAAGCGAGGATTCCTACTCCTAGTAAGAGTAGGTTTCCCCCTTTCCTAGTCCAAGTAGGAGAAGAAGGAAGGAGAGGGAGAGGGAGAAGGAAAGAGGGGGCCGCCGCCCCCTCCTAGTCCAATTTAGACCAGCCCATGGGGGGGGCGGCCACCCCTTGAGGCCCTTCTCTCCTTTCCCGTATGGCCCATTAAGGCCCAATAATTCCCCCCGCGAATTTCTGTAACTCACCGGTACTCTAAAAAATACCCGAATCACTCGGAACCTTTCCGATGTCCGAATATAGCGTTCCAATATATCGATCTTTACGTCTCGACCATTTCGAGACTCCTCGTCATGTCCGTGATTTCATCCGGGACTCCGAACAACCTTCGGTACATCAAATCACATAACTCATAATACAAATCGTCATCGAACATTAAGCATGCGGACCCTACGGGTTCAAGAACTGTGTAGACATGACCGAGAAACATCTCCGGTCAATAACCAATAGTGGAACCTAGATGCTCATACTGGCTCCTACATATACTACGAAGATCTTTATCGGTCAAACCACATAACAACATACGTTGTTCCCTTTGTCATCGGCATGTTACTTGCCCGAGATTCGATCGTCGGTATCATCATACCCAGTTCAATCTCGTCAACTGGAAGTCTCTTTACTCATTCCGTAATGCAACATCCCACAACTAAATCATTAGTCACATTGCTCGCAAGGCTTATAGTGATGTGCATTACCGAGAGGGCCTAAAGATACCTCTCCGACAATCGGAGTGACAAATCCTAATCTTGATCTATGCCAACTCAACAAACACCATCGGAGACACCTGTAGAGCATCTTTATAATCACCCAGTTACGTTGTGACGTTTGATAGCACACAAGGTGTTCCTCCGGTATTCGGGAGTTGCATAATCTCATAGTCAGAGGAACATGTATAAGTCATGATGAAAGCAATAGCAATAAAACTAAACGATCATTTATGCTAAGCTAACAGATGGGTCTTGTCCATCACATCATTCTATAATGATGTGATCTCGTTCATCAAATGACAACACATGTCTATGGTCAGGAAACTTAACCATCTTTGATTAACGAGCTAGTCAAGTAGAGGCATACTAGGGACACTCTGTTTTGTCTATGTATTCACACATGTACTAAGTTTATGATTAATAAAATTCTAGCATGAATAATAAACATTTATCATGATATAAGGAAATATAAATAACAACTTTATTATTGCCTCTAGGGCATATTTCCTTTAGTCTCCCACTTGCACTAGAGTCAATAATCTAGTTCACATCACCATGTGATTTAACACCAATATAGTTCACATCTTTATGTGATTAGTCCACATCTCCATATGACTAATACCCAAAGGGTTTACTAGAGTCAATAATCTAGTTCACATCGCTATGTGATTAACACCCAAAGAGTGATCATGTTTTGCTTGTGAGAGAAGTTTAGTCAACGTGTCTGCCACATTCAGAGCGGTATGCATTTTGCAAATTTTCTATGTCTACAATGCTCTGCACGGAGCTACTCTAGCCAATCGCTCACACTTTCAATATGTATCTAGATCGAGACTTAGAGTCATCCAGATCGGTGTCAAAGCTTGCATCGACGTAACTCCTTACGACGAACTCTTTGTCACCTCCATAACCGAGAAACGTTTACTTATTCCACTAAGGATAATTTTGACCATTGTTCAGTGATCCACTCCTAGATCACAATTGTACCCTCTTTCCAAACTCATGGTGAGGTACACAATAGGTCTGGTACACATCACAGCATACTTTATAGAACCTATGACTGAGGCATAGGGAATGGATTTTCATTCTCTTTCTATTTTCTGCCGTGGTCGGGTTTTGAGTCTTTACTCAACTTCACACCTTGCAACACAGGCAAGAACTCCTTCTTTGACTGTTCCATTTTGAACTACAAAAACTTGTCAAGGTATGTACTCATTGAAAAAAAATTATCAAGCGTCTTGTTCTATCTCTTTAGATCTTGATGCTCAATATGTAAGTAGCTTCACCAAGGTATTTCTTTGAAAAATTCATTTCAAACAATCCTTTATGCTTTCTAGAAAATTCTACATTGTTTCCGATCAACAATATGTCATTCACATATACTTATCAGAAATGTTGTAGTGCTCCCATTCACTTTCTTTTAAATACATGCTTCACCGCAAGTCTGTATAAAACTATATGCTTTGATCAACTCATCAAAGCGTATATTCCAACTCTAAGATGTTTGCGCCAGTCCATAGATGGATCGCTGGAGTTTGCACACTTTGTTAGCACCTTTAGGATTGACAAAACCTTCTGGTTGCATCATATACAAATCTTCTTTAGTAATTCCATTAAGGAATGTAGTTTTGATATCCATTTGCCAGATTTCATAAAATGCGGCAACTGCTCACATGATTCAGACAAACTTTCAAGCATCGATATGAGTGAGAAATTCTCATCGTAGTCAACACCTTGAACTTGTCAAAAACATTTTTGCGACAATTCGAGCTTTGTAAAGAGTAACACTACTATCAGCGTTCGTCTTCCTCTTGAAGATCCATTTGTTCTGAATGGCTCACCGATCATCGGGCAAGTTAATCAAAGTCCATACTTTGTTCTCAAACATGGATCCCATCTCAGATTCATGGCCTTAATCCATTTCGCGGAATCTGGGCTCATCATCGCTTCCTCATAGTTTGTAGGTTCGTCATCGTCTAGTAACATGACTTCCAGAACAGGATTACTGTACCACTCTGGTGCGGAACGTACTCTGGTTGACCTAGGAGGTTCGGTAGTAACTTGATCTGAAGTTTCATGATCATCATCATTAACTTCCTCACTAATTGGCGTAGGCATCACTGGAACTGATTTCTGTGATGAAGTACTTTCCAATTCGGGAGAAGGTACAATTACCTCATCAAGTTCTACTTTCCTCCCACTCACTTCTTTCGAGAGAAAACTCCTTCTCTAGAAAGGATCCACTCTTAGCAATAAAGATCTTTCCTTTGGATCTGTGATAGAAGGTGTACCCAACAGTTTCTTTTGGGTATCCTATGAAGACACACTTCTCAGATTTGGGTTTGAGCTTATCAGGCTGAAACTTTTTCACATAAGCATCGCAACCCCAAACTTTAAGAAACGACAACTTAGGTTTCTTGATAAACCACAGTTCATATGGTGTCATCTCAACGGGTTTTTAGACGGTGCCCTATTTAACGTGAATGCAGCTGTCTCTAATGCATAACCCCAAAACGATAGTGGTAAATTGGTAAGAGACATCATAGACCGCACCATATCTAATAAAGTACGGTTATGATGTTCGGACACACCATTATGATGTGGTGTTCCAGGTGGCATGTGTTGTGAAACTATTCAACATTGTTTCAACTGAAGGCCAAACTCGTAACTCAAATATTTCGTCTTTGCGATCAGATCGTAGAAACTTTATTTTCTTGTTACGATGATTCTCCACTTCACTATGAAATTCTTTGAACTTTTGAGACGTTTCAGACTTGTGTTACATTAAGTAGATATACTCATATCTGCTCAAATCATCTGTGAATTCCGAAAATAATGATACCCGCTGCGAGCCTTAACAGTCATCGGACCGCATACATCGGTATGTATTATTTCCAATAAATCAGTGGCTCGCTCAATTGTTCCGGAGAACAGAGTCTTAGTCATCTTGCCCATGAGGCATGGTTCACAAGCATCAAATGATTCACAATCAAGTGATTCCAAAAGTCCATCAACATGGAGTTTCTTCATGCGCTTTACACCAATATGACCTAAACAGAAGTGCCACATATAAGTTGCACAATCATTATTAACTTTGCATCTTTTGGCTTCGATATTATGAATATGTGTATCACTACGATCGAGATTCAATAAACCATTTATATTGAGTGTATGACCATAGAAGGTTTTATTCATGTAAATAGAACAACAATTATTCTTTGACTTAAATGAATAACCGTATTGCAATAAACATGATCCAATCATATTTATGCTCAACGCAAACACCAAATAACATTTATTTTAGGTTCAACACTAATCCCGCAGGAAAAGGGAGTGTGCGATGGTGATCTTATCAACCTTGGAATCACTTCCAACACACAGGGTCACCTTGCCCTTAACTAGTCTCTGTTCATTTTGCAACTCCTGTTTCGAGTTACTAATCTTAGCAACTGAACCGGTATCAAATACCCTGGGGTTACTATGAACACTAGTAAAATACACATCAATAACATGTATATCAAATATCCTTTTTTTCACTTTGCCATTCTTCTTATCCTCCAAGTATTTGGAGTAGTTCTGCTTCCAGTGACCATTCCTTTTGTAGTAGAAGCACTCAGTTTCAGGCTTAGGTCCAACTTTGGGCTTCTTCATGGGAGTGGCAACTTGCTTGCCATTCTTCTTGAAGTTCCCTTTCTTTCCCTTGCCCTTTTACTTGAAACTAGTGGCCTTGTCAACCATCAACACTAGATGCTTTTTCTTGATTTCTACCTTCGCCAATTTCACCATCGCGAAGAGCTTGGGAATCGTTTTCGTTATCCCTTGCATATTATAGTTCATCACGAAGTTCTAGTAACTTGGTGATAGTGACTAGAGAACTTTATCGATCACTATCTTATCTGGAAGATTAACTCCCACTTGATTCAAGTGATTGTAGTACTCAGACATTCTGAGCGCATGCTCACTAGCTGAGCTATTCTCCTCCATCTTGTAGGCAAAGTACTGTCAGAGGTCTCATACCTCTCAACACGGGCATGAGTCTAAAATATTAATTTCAACTCTTGGAACATCTTATATGCTCCGTGGCGTTCAAAATGTTTTTTAAGTCCCGGTTCTAAGCCGTAAAGCATGGCGCACAAAACTATCAAGTAGTCATCATACCGAGCTTGCCAAACATTCATAACGTTTGCCTCTGCTCCTGCAATAGGTCCGTCACCTAGCGGTGCATCAAGGACATAATTCTTCTGTGTAGCAATGAGGATAATCCTCAGATCACGGAGCTAATCCGCATCATTGCTACTAACATCTTTCAACACAGTTTTCTCTAGGAACATATCATAAATAAAACGAGGAAGCTATACGCGAGCAATTGATCTACAACATAGATATGCAAATACTATCAGGACTAAGTTCATGATAAATTTAAGTTCAATTAATCATATTACTTAAGAACTCCCACTTAGATAGAAATCCCTCTAATCATCTAAGTGATCACGTGATCCATATCAACTAAGCCATGTCCGATCATCACATGAGATGGAGTAGTTTTCAATGGTGAACATCACTATGTTGATCATATCTATCATATGATTGACGCTCGACCTTTCGGTCTCAGTGTTCCGATTCATGCTCGACCTTTCAGTCTCAGTGTTCCGAGGCCATATCTGCATATGCTAGGCTCGTCAATTTTAACCTGAGTATTCTGCTTGTGCAAAACTGTCTTGCACCCGTTGTATGTGAACGTAGAGCTTATCACACCCGATCATCACGTGGAGTCTCAGCATGAAGAACTGTCGCAACGGTGCATACTCAGGGAGAACACTTATACCTTGAAATTTTAGTAAGAGATCATCTCATAATGCTACCGTCATACTAAGCAAAATAAGAAGCATAAAAGATAAACATCACATGCAATCAAAATATGTGACATGATATGGCCATTATCATCTTGTGCCTTTGATCTCCATCTCCAAAGTACCGTCATGATTTCCATCGTCACCGGCATGACACCATGATCTCCATCATATTGATCTCTATCAACGTGTCATCACATGGTCGTCTCGCCAACTATTGCTTTTGCAATTATTGCTATCGCATAGCGATAAAGTAAAGCAATTATATGGCGCTTGCATCTTATGCAATAAAGAGACAACCATAAGACTTTAGCCAGTTGCTGATAAATTTAACAAAACATGATCATATCATACAACAATTTATATATCATCACGTCTTGACCATATCACATCACAACATGCCCAGCAAAAACAAGTTAGACGTCCTTTACTTTTTTGCTGCAAGTTTTACGTGGCTGCTACGGGCTTTAGCAAGAACCATTCTTACCTACGCATCAAAACCACAATGTGGTATAGTGATTGCTTTTTGATCTTCAGAAAGAACCTTGTTCATCGAATCCGATTCAACTAAAGTTGGAGAAACTGACACCAGCCAGCCACCTGTGTGCAAAGCACGTCAGTAGAACCAGTATCATGAACACGGTCATGTAATGTCGGTCCGGGCCACTTCATCCAACAATACCGCTGAATCAAGAAACAACTAGTGACGGCAAGCAATATGTATATACCCATGCACACAACTCCTTTGTGATCTACTTGTGCATATAACATCTACACATAGACCTGGCTTGGATGCCACTGTTGGAGAACGCACTAATTTCAAAAAAAATCCTACACACACGCGAGATCCATCTAGGTGATGCATAGCAACGAGAGGGGAGAGTGTTGTCCGCGTACCCTCGTAGACCATAAGTGGAAGCATTATGACAACACGGTTGATGTAGTCGTACGTCTTCACGATCCGACCGATCCTAGCACCGAAGGCACGGCACCTCCGCGATCGACGCAGGGCTTCGCCTAAGCTCTACAACGATATGACCGAGGTGGAAATTTGTGGAGGGAGGCGCCGCACACGGCTAAACAATCAACTTGTGTGTAAATGGGGTGCCCCCTCCCCCGCATATAAAGGAGGGGAGGAGGGCCGGCCTCAAGGGGCGCGCCCAAAGGGAGGATTCCTACTCCTAGTAGGAGTAGGTTTCCCCCTTTCCTAGTCCAAGTAGGAGAAGAAGGAAGGAGAGGGAGAGGGAGAAGGAAAGAGGGGGGCGCCGCCCCTCCTAGTCCAATTCGGACCAGCCCATAGGGGGGGCGTGCGGCCACCCCTTGAGGCCCATTCTCTCCTTTCCCGTATGGCCCATTAAGGCCCAATACTTCCCCCGACGAATTCCCGTAACTCTCTGGTAAAATACCCGAATCACTCGGAACCTTTCCGATGTCTGAATATAGCCTTCCAATATATCGATCTTTACGTCTCCAACATTTCGAGACTCCTCGTCATGTCCATGATCTCATCCGGGACATAGAACAACCTTGGGTACATCAAATCACCTAACTCATAATACAAATCGTCATCGAACGTTAAGCGTGCGGACCCTACGGGTTAGAGAACTATGTAGACATGACCGAGACACATCTCCGGTCAATAACCAATAGCTAAACCTGGATGCCCATATTGGCTCCTACATATTCTACGAAGATCTTTATCGGTCAAACCGCATAACAACATACGTTGTTCCCTTTGTCATCGGCATGTTACTTGCTCGAGATTCGATCGTTGGTATCATCATACCTAGTTGAATCTCGTCACTGGCAAGTCTCTTTACTCATTCTGTAATGCAACATCCCGCAACTAACTCATTAGTCACATTGCTTGCAAGGCTTATAGTGATGTGCATTACCGAGAGGGCCCAAAGATACCTCTCCGACAATCGGAGTGACAAATCCTAATCACAATCTATGCCAACTCAACAAACACCATTGGAGACACCTGTATAGCATATTTATAATCACCCAGTTACGTTGTGACGTTTGATAGCACATAAGGTGTTCCTCCGGTATTCGGGAGTTGCATAATCTCATAGTCATAAGAACATGTATAAGTCATGATGAAAGCAATAGCAATAAAACTAAACAATCATTTATGCTAAGCTAACGGATGGGTCTTGTCCATCACATCATTCTCTAATGATGTGATCCCGTTCATCAAATGACAACACATGTCTATGGTCAGGAAACTTAACCATCTTTGATTAACGAGCTAGTCAAGTAGAGGCATACTAGGGACACTCTATTTTGTCTATGTATTCACACATGTACTAAGTTTTCGGTTAATACAATTCTAGCATGAATAATAAACATTTATCATGATATAAGGAAATATAAATAACAACTTTATTATTGCCTCTTGGGCATATTTCCTTCACTCCGGTATTCGAGAGTTGTATAATCTCATAGTCAGAGGAATATGTATAAGTTATGAAGAAAGCAATAGCAATAAAACTAAACGATCATAATGCTAAGCTAACGGATGGGTCATGTCCATCACATCATTCTCTAATGATGTGATCTCGTTCATCAAATGACAACACATGTCTATGGTCAGAAAACTTAACCATCTTTGATTAACGAGCTAGTCAAGTAGAGGCATACTAGGGACACTCTGTTTGTCTATGTATTCACACATGTATCAAGTTTACGGTTAATACAATTCTAGCATGAATAATAAACATTTATCATGATATAAGGAAATATAAAATAATAGCTTTATTATTGCCTCTAGGGTATATTTCCTTCAATGATCTATCCATGGAGATGCATAGCAGCGAGATGAGGAGGGTGTGTCTATGTACCCCCGTAGACCATAAGTGGAAGCGTTTAACAATGCGGTTGATGTAGTCGAACTTATTCGCGCGATCAAGTACCGGACGTACGACACCTCCGCATTCTGCACACGTCCAGCTCGGTAACTCATTAGTCACATTGCTTGCAAGGCTCAAATTGATGTGCATTACCGAGAGGGCCCAGAGATACCTCTTCGATACACGGAGTGACAAATCCTAATATCGATCTATGCCAACTCAACAAACACCATCGGAGACACCTGTAGAGCATCTTTATAATCACTCGGTTATGTTGTGACATTTGATAGCACACAAGGTGTTCCTCCGGTATTTGGGGGTTGCATAATCTCATAGTCAGAGGAACATGTATAAGTCATGAAGAAGGAAAAAGCAGAAAACTAAACGATCATTATGCTAAGCTAATGGATGGGTCTTGTCCACATCATTCTCTAATGATGTGATCCCATTCATCAAATGACAACACATGTCTATGGCTAGGAAACTTAACCATCTTTGATTAACGAGCTAGTCAAGTAGAGGCGTACTAGGGACACTCTGTTTGTCTATGTATTCACACATGTACTAAGTTTCTGGTTAATACAATTCTAGCATGAATAATAAATATTTATCATGATATAAGGAAATATAAATAACAACTTTATTATCGCCTCTAGGGCATATTTCCTGCAATGATCTACCGATTGAGATGCATAACAACGAGAGGAGGAGAGTGTGTCTACATACCCTCGTAGACCATAAGTGGAAGCGTTTAACAACGCTGTCGATGTAGTCGAACTTATTCACGCGATCAAGTACCGAACGTACGACACCTCCATGTTCTCCATACGTTCAGCTCGGTGACGTCCTCCGCCTTCTTGATCCAGCAAGACGATGAGGTAGTAGATGAGTTCCGGCAGCACGACGGCATGGTGATGGTGATGGTGATGTGATCTCCGCAGGGCTTCGCCCAAGCACTACAAAATATTACCGAGGGTGTAAACGGTGGAGGGGAGCGCCGCACACGGCTAGGCAATCTGTTGTGTGCTAGGCACCCCCCTCCCACATATATATATATATATATATATATATATATATATATATATATATATATATATATATATATATATATATATATATATATAGGTGGGAGGGAGGGAGGAGCAGCCAAAGGAGGCGCCCAAAGTAGGAGGAATCCTACTTGGGGTCCCTCCCAAGCCGCGCCTCCCTTTCCTTATTTGGAGTGCGGGGAAAGGTAGGGGAGGGTGGCGCCCCCCTTTTTCCTTTCTCCCATGAGAGGGAAAGGCAGGAGGGGCTAGCCCTACCCTTTTTCCTCCCCTAGGGCTGGCCAAACAAGGGAGGGGGCGCACCAGCCCCCTTGTGGGCCGGTCTGTCCCCTCCTTTGGCCCATAAGGCCCATATCTTGCCGGGGGGGTGCCCGCAACCCCTTCTGGTGACCTGACTCCTTCCCGGTACGTCCCGAAACACTTCCGGTGTCCAAATACTATCATCGTATATATCAATGTTTACCTGTCGACCATTTCGAGACTCCTCGTCATGTCTGTGATCTCATCCGGAACTCCGAACAACATTCGGTCACCAAAACATATAACTCACATTACACTATATCGTCAACGAACGTTAAGCGTGCGGACCCTATGGGTTCGAGAACTATGTAGACATGACCGAGACACCTCTCCGGTCAATAACCAATAGCGGAACTTGGATGCCCATATTGGCTCCTACATATTCTAGGAAGATCATTATCGGTCGAACCGTTATGAGAACGTACGTAATTCCCTTTGTCCATCGGTATGTTACTTGCCCGAGATTCGATCGTCGGTATCTTCATACCTAGTTCAATCTCGTTACCGGCAAGTCTCTTTACTTGTTCCGTAATACATCACCTTGTGACTAACTCATTAGTCATTTGCTTGCAAGCTTGTGATGTGTATTACCGAGAGGGCCCAGAGATACTTCTCCGATACTCGGAGTGACAAATCCTAATCTCGATCTATGCCAACTCAACTAACACCTTCGAAGATACCTGTAGAGCATCTTTATGATCACCCAGTTACGTTGTGACGTTTGATAGCACACAAGGTATTCCTACGGTATCCGAGAGTTGCATAATCTAATAGTCGAAGGAATAAGTATTTGACATGAAGAAAGCAATAGTAATAAAACTGAACGATCATTATGCTATGCTAATGGATGGGTCTTGTCCATCACATCATTCTCTTAATGATGTGATCCCGTTATCAAATGACAATACATGTCTATGGTTTGGAAACCTTAACTATCTTTGATCAACAAGTTAGTCTAGTAGAGTCTTACTAGGGACGCGGTATTTGTTTATGTATTCACATATGTATTTAAGTTTTCGATCAATACAATTCTAGCATGAATAATAAACCTTTATCATGAATAAGGAAATATAATATAAAATAACAACTTTATTATTGTCTCTAGGGCATATTTCCTTCAGCTTCGCCATGGTCTGGCAGGAGATAACCACGTAAGCTATGCTCACGCCGGAGCGCTGGTACCAGATCGAGCAACAGATCCGGGCAAGTGCGCCGCCCGCATTGCTGTCGGGCTGCCTCCGTACTCACCGGAGCCGAAGGAAGAGGAGTAGGCGGAGGAGGAGGAGGAGGGGGGGAGGAGGAGGAGGGAGAGGAGCAACAACCGGCTTAGATGGAGGTGGTGTGTCCGGAGGAGGACGAGGCAGAGCAGCAAGGGCAGGAGATGGCGCTGGCTCCGGGCTTCAACATGGAGGACGCGGGGGCGAAGTTCGCCTTCGCCCAAGCGGCCGAGATGGCAGAGCAGCAGGCCATCCCGAAGTCCATCTACGATGAGGCCTATGTGGAGGCCAACCGACAGGCCTATGTGGAGGCCTATGAGGACTAGGATAGTTGATCTTCGTAGTACACGAATTTTATCCTTTGCATGCTTTTGTATGAGTCTAAAATTTTTAGTACTCCCTCCATCTTAAAATAAGTGTTTTTTTAATTCCAAAATAAGTGTCTTACTTTGTACTAATTTTAGTATAAAATTATGCTAAGTTTGAGACACTTCTTTTTGGACGGAGCGAGTATGAGGAATTTGGATACAGATGAGCAAATTTGAGGACTGAGCGGTCACTTCCGAGACACGTCCGCGAATGTTTGAGGGCCCCAATTTGGCTAGTCCGGTTGTATTATGCTCTAAGGTCACTTTACACGTGCCTGTTTAGAATCTTGCTATTCCATAGAATATAAGTCAAGAATCAACATAAGCTTTACACATTATTCGAGTTGGGACCCGAAATGATCATTGCACCGACCGATTTCGTAGTGCATTCGGGAATCAGGACCTGAAGGAGGTAGGGTGCACTTTCTATTGCCAAGTGTTGCCATAAACAATGCATGAGAGCATCAAGTCGAGGTACAGAAACCAAACTGATGTAGACCCTGAAATGTGCCCTTAAAGAAGGTCCAGACTTGATTTTTTTTAAAGGTACAGACTTGCAAGCCAAGGACTGAATAAAGTCCTGCCACAAGAAGAAAACAAATCTGTAAATATCATTTCGCCACCTTGTTTGTTCAATTTTCAAAGTGGCATCTTATTCCTCCCAAGGTGGCACCTCGGCTTTGAGCGATGGACTGATGGTCTCCAGAATAAGTTGGTTTCTTTTAATGAAAATATATTCTGTTGAACAATTGTTTTTTTATTTTTGCGGGAAGTAGAACAGTTGTTGTATGGTTCAAGCTTCAAAAAATAAAATAAAATCAGGCTCAATGGCTGAAACACGTTGCGGATAAATAAATTAAGCCCGAAGCATCGATTTACAAATGAATTTGAAGCAACAAAGTGCACGTCACTTTTGATTGTGGAGGGCTGCATTTTTCTCGTCCTGTTGCTTTCCTCTACTTACTAGCATCTTGGAAAGCTAGTTCTCTTTATTTCTAAATAAACATGGAAAACCGCAAGGACCACATGAGACATGTGGCGAGAGGTTTAAATCTTCTAAAAACATTTTTTCTTGGGAAAATCTAAAAAAAAACTTATGTGAGAGCGATCCATGTATCTCACTGTGAGTTCTCAAATGTCAAAGTAAACTCCACTTTTATACCTCCAAACAAGGTCATCATGACATTTGTACTCTTATTTAAATGTACCCATCCTTCAAATTCACAAATATTTCTTCAAAATTGTGAACATTTTTTTTGAAAAATCTATGAAGATTTTTTCATATTCATATTCATGAACATTTTTCTCAAATTCATGACCATTTAGAAAATCACGAACAACTAGAAAACTCATGAACATTTATTAGAATTCATGAATATTTTTTATATTTGTGAATATTTTTTAAATTTACGAACATTATTTAAATTCACGAATGTTTTTCAACATCTCTCAACATATTTTGGAAGTTCACAAAAAATTATTTATTTTGAATGTTTTTAAAAGTGTTCTAGTAGAATGTCGGTTCTGATATTGTCATGCGGGACCTACGACTCGGCCAGACCCTTACAAACAGGGTCCACTTCACGGAAAAAACTCTGGAGCTCTCCTAGGCCTCGTAGGGAGCTTAGTAATTGTAAGGGCATGGCAAGACTTGGTTGGTCCCGATGTGATGACTTATTTTACCGAGCCATGCTCGGTTGCTCCTCGCAAATAAATTGCATTAGAATAACTTTCAAAATTCATGAAAATAAATCTTGAATAAAACACCCTACGAAATGCCTAATCAACTCACGTCTTCCTCTAGTCGGAATTATTGGATCGTTTTACTCACACTATATGATCAACGTCGTTGAAATCAACATGCTGACTATCACTAAAATACATGTATGCTACATAGTTTCCCCGCGCCATTGGATAACTTGCTTGTAACATTTCCCATCATCAACCCTAGCCAACACGGCTGCAATTGGGAAATAGAGTAGTGCATAACCAGGTAACACACTAAGAGCAACCAATCAAAATGCAAAAGAATTTCTTCTAAACAGGGACATACTGAATGAATAGAGCATAAATTTTGAAACTTTGGTATTTCTTTCACTTTCGGACAAGATAATTCTCGTAGCAAGAATGAGATTTCTACAATGATCACAAACCCCTCTGATAGAATATGAGAATAAAATTAAGAATAAAAACATTTTGTAATCCAAGTCTCACCATCTCGAAGACTCACAAAATTATGCATGTACTCGGAGTATGGTTTTTATATGTGGTAGCTCCAAGGTAAACAATTCATTGATATGAATGAGGTGGAAAGTTGTAGTTAGCCCCATTTACCACCATGATTATTGTGCCATTCTTTTTCTAAAAATAATCTGTAGTGAATCTCTCACTGTTAAAAAAATCAGTGCATCTCTTACACATGTGAAATATATATAGTTCGAACTTGGCCTCTATTTAAGACTAGCTACGTACCGGCATGTTGCCACGGGATAACAAAAAAATATAATGAGACAATAATTAACTAATTATCCAACTTCCTCATAGTCATTGTGTCCCCTTAAACACTCTTCTGGAAAGAAGCTTGCATGTGAGCCCCTCAAATATAAGAGATATCAAAATAGACATAACCATAGTCATCTCAGCTCGCAAAAAGCTTACGTAGTAAACACCATATGCTCACTTTTAGACATTCCAAAACCGACAGATAAACAATAGATGTGTTGTTTTTGTGAATTTAAAATCTTAAAAGAGTCACAAAGCTGCAAGCAGACTGGAGAAAATCTTGTAGAAGAACATTAAAAGCAACAAGTGTTTGGGTATACTGAAGCAGAAGGCTACACGAATCAGCTTGCCTTAACGACATATCTACGTCTTACAAAAACAATGGCTCATGTCCTAATAATGATCTCAAACCTTGGCGCTGTAGTGATGGAAGGGCTACATGTCGTTGCGCGCCCAATTGTCCACGGCGCCGTTGATGGTGTCCTGGACTAGGGAGTGCATACCATGTCGCCGCTCGGCCATGAGGGTCCGACCAAGGATCCCCAAGATAGTCTACCAGTGGGTCACATACGTTGGGCCCAGGATACACCGAGATGGAAACTTCCGAAGACTTGGTGTCTATTCTAAGACTTAGAGATCATCTACACCACGACTACCCAAGATGTAACAAACCTATGTACACCCCCAGTATCTATATAAACCGAGGGGTGAGGCCCATAAACAATCACCTCATACACACATAGATCTCATGGTAGACCAACTTGTAACTTGTACTCCTTCAAAATCAATACAATCAAAGTAGAACGTAGGGTATTATCTCTTCGAGAGAGCCCGAACCTAGGTAAAATCATGCGTCCCTGTTACCATCGTGTCAAGGCTACCAGCTCAGGACCCCCTACTCGAGATCTGCCAGATTTGACTCCACAAGCTGTCATCTAGGGCTTGGTGCGAGGCAAAGGAGCGTGTTGTGCTGCATGCCCGTGAGAGAGCTGACTCGAGAGAGCTGGGCGACGCAATGGAGATGTCGCACACGCTTGCGGCGTCTAGGGTTGTAGCGTGGAGAATTTGGACTCTCCCCTTGCCATCGCCATGGGAGAGAGAGAGAGAGAGAGAGAGAGAGATACGCCTCCTTCGCGATCACCAATGCGAGGGAAGGACGACTGTGGGAGGCGTCAGAGTGAATTTTCAAACGCAAGGGCGGCGAATGACAAGCTAATCAGGACCCCAGCAGCTCCATTCGTCCATTGATCGATCGATCTCCTCTAGGCTCGTTCTTGACGACGCCTCTTGCCACATTGGAGAGGATGGGAGGACTGCGACGATGGGAGAGATGGCATCATCACAGACGAGAGAAGAGGAAGGCGAGTAGGCAAGCCGATTGTGTGTATTTCTTTATTCTTTTCCCTCAATGGATGGTATGTGCGCAAGCTAGATTTGCCGCGGCTGTTTTTTTTCTCTCAACTTTGTTTATTTGTTGGTTTTGTGTGTGGGGATCTTAAGATGAGAATGAAAGCGGGGTGGTGGGATTTTTTTATCTGGGGGTTCGCCGCTGCATAGACTTAGTACTTGAATCAGAAATTCCGATTTCTGTTGTAATTTGGTAAGTAGTGAGACGGTAGACTTTTGTGGCAATTTGTTTTTTTTTTGAAAAAGGGGATATCCCCGGCCTCTGCATCAGAACGATGCATACGGCCACTATAAAATAAATAGTAGAGATGATGATAGATAAGAAAAGATATGTGATTTTTGTTGTATTAGGAAAGTTGTAATTTTGATTCAATAGTAGAGATGATGATAGATAATAAATGACGTAGTGCGTGGGATTATCGATTTGTTATTGAGAAATATTTGATTTTGTTTTAGAAGGTTATTGGGGAAATACTTATGTCTGACTGTTTTTTAGGAAGGTGATCTCATATATATTGTGCAATTTCTGAATTCTTAATTACCTAATTGAATCAGCATATGCCAAAGCAAGCTCGAAAAAATGAACAAGGAGGGTTTGGCGAATCGATTCAGCTTTTAGTGAGAGGGAGAAAAACCATCGCGAAAGGGGTTGGTGGAAGATGAGGCGGAACTAAACCGACGAGGCGAGACTACTAACTCCTCTTTAATAGTACAGAGATTAAGAAAGGTTCTCCTTATTTCGTATTTCGTAAGTTCGGAGTTGTGGCTTTTGTTTATTTGAAAACACGTTCTGAGTTGTGACTTTTGTTTTTTAGAAAACAAGTTTGTAGTTGTGACTTGAAAAACAAGTTCGGAGTTGTGACTCGAAACAAAGGTCATTCTAGTCTTGACGATGACATGGTATCTCGGTTGGCTACAGATTCTCCACCCACCAAAACTTGTCTACGAACCGTTCTTTGCTGGGTGGATATTCCACGAGCACCAAAACTTGCCTGCTAATTGTGACTCACGGGTGACAGGTGGCTTCGATCTGCCAAACCTCCTCGAATAGAACCGAAATGGAGTACTTCTAAAGATTGGAGTGTATAAAAGCGCGACCAAATAACAACTAATCACAGCGAACTGACATTGCGGTAGGTGCGCACATTGATCCATGGTTACCAACCATATAACAATCAGTCCCAGCCTTTTGACAAATCATATGTAGTCCAATTTGGTGGCAAACGCCTAGTATTGTTTAGTGACATGGAGTAATCACTAACCAGCAATGAGTAGGACAGCTTTGCTAGATGTGAAAGCAATCTTATATCGCCACGACCCTGAAAAGTTGTACTAGGAAAGAAGCTAATTCACATATTTTTGTTCCACACGGAGTATAGTTTACCTAAGTATAGACCCTTGCAAACCAGTGGCATTTAAAATTAATTAAAAGGTGCAAGTGCGAGAAGAACACAATAGGGCGACTCGAGGGCTCCCCCGCAACCCTATGCGCAACCGCCCATTTCTCCTCCCTCTCCGCGCCGCCGTTGGAGGACGCTGGTAGGGGAAGCCCGTGTGGATGGTAATGGCGGGGGGGGGGGGGGGGGGGGGGGCTTCTCGCGGTACCCCTAGTTTTGCGGGCGGCCTTGGTGGGGGCCACCGGTGTCCTAAGTTGTGTGTGTTGGGAGGCCGGTGATGGTCTCGGTGAACGGTGGTGGGCTGTGGGGGTTGGTCCGCGCAGGGTGATGACATTCTGTGACTTGCTTCGTGGGAGCGCAGTGGCGGGTCTAGCCAGGCTCCGGCTGCTGGTGGCGTCTAGATCTGGCCCTGGCTAGTGACGGGCAGATGTTGCGCTGGAGTCCGGTCGGATCTACCTAGATCTGACGCCCGGATGACGGCGACGGTACGGGGTGATGGCGTGGCCCAGAGGGGGTTTTGGGCTGGGCATATGGGGTTGCAGCGTTGGCTAGGTGTGGATATGGTGTTGGCGTGAGCTAGTTGTGGTGCACGCAATGGCTTGAGACATGGCGGTGGTGGTAGTCATCGGCCATGAGAGCGGCGTGGCTGGTGCGAGATGGAGGGCGACGTCCGGTGACAAGTATGTACAGAGAGACGACTTGTCCGCGATAGTGCAAGCCTTTGCATTGTGCTCTTCTGGCTCATGGTTCGTTCATGGTGTAGGTTCGAGTTGGGCTCCCTGGCACTGCTTTACCGTCGGCGGATCGGCGCCGATGGCCGCGGGCAGGAGGCGTGCGACCTTGCCTAGCACCAGTCCAGAGGGCTAGGATCGGGGCTTGCTCGGCGGTGGCCATCGGTACCCATTGGGTTCTGTCCAACCCAGTCCACCAGGACTGGCTGGGGATGCAGGTGTGGGCGCTTCCTAGCATGGAGGTGTTTATCCTAATCTGGTGGCTGATATCGGGCTAGGAGTGGAAGGAGGTGCCTTCCACTCTTCCTACAATGGTTGGTGCATTGTGATGCCAATGTCTAGCGGTGTCTCGAGTCATGGATCTCGAGGCGGCGGCCCCAGGATGACAGTCTGTATGGTAGGCTCTCCGGTGGGCATCATGGTGATGATGGTGGCTATTTCTTTTGGTCATCTAGATGACGAGGGGTGTAGTGGCGAGTGGATCGGGTTTGCTCTCTTTTGTTGGCATTGGAGATGGCCGGATCCGCATATGAAGATTTGTGCTCATTGTGATGTCTTAGGTACCTCGTGGTGGCATAGGTCAGCTGCCAAGAGAAAGCTCTGTGCCTTGGCGCCGACGGTGGCATCACCCATGGGTGCGACTTTCCTCTTGAGGATGTAGTTGTGGTTCTCCTCTCTGTGTCGGGGTTTCAGGTGAATATCCTTGTTTGTCTCGGACATAGAATGGCGACGCTTAGCGTTGTCCCCCCTCCTAAGGGTGTTGTCATGGAGCTTAGGTGTCCTAGGGCGTCTCGTGGCATAGTTTTTAGAAGTACCTGTATTATCTTTCAGCAATGTAGTTGTGTCCATTTATGTTGCACGGCTATCCCCGGGTCTGCTTTGTATGAGGGCTTCCTCATCATTTTGTATCATCCGACACTGTACTTTGGTTTGTGCTTTATCTAAAAAAAGTGGGGCGAGAGCCCGTTCTGAGAGAAGAAGTACATAATAGTGTGTGTGTTTCATGGTATTTTTTTCTCAGAACATGTAGTGTTTTCATGGTGTAAATTGTGGAAAAAGGGTGCCCATATCTATCTCGAAAAACAACAGAGGTTGACCCAATATAGTACTCTCCGGTTCATATGATTTCAATAATTCCGAGGGTCTCTTTAATTCAAAGGATTTCATAGGAAATATGGAGGATTAGAATCCTTAAAAAAATCTATGTTGTTTGTTTCATTCATACGATAAAATTGAATAAAAATTTCTTTTTCTAAGAATTCTAAATCCCTACATTTCATAAGAATTTTATCATTCGCTCATACCTCTTGCAAAGATTCCTTTATTTTCCATGTGGTTCTGTCCAACGTGTTGGAAATATGAGCAATTTAACATATGATTTAATTGAAATAAATAGTAGATAAAACATGAGCACAATAACAGAGAAGAGAAGTCATGCAATCTAACAGAGATAGGCAAATAGCATCTGAATTTGTGAACTTTGAACATAACATATCTAGAACAGATGGTAGAACAAGAAACTCTAGCATGAAAGGCGGGTGATGGAGGAGGAGCGCGCGGGTATGCCAATCTTCTTCTCATGCTCATACATGTGGGGAAAACATTCCTTACAAGGAGGTCCAACTCCTACTAAATAGCAATATGGGACTAAACTTTAGTCCCACCTCTTGCCTTGCATGAATGGGCTAGGTGGGCCTCTCGGATTTCTTAGGAATTTTGAAAATTCTTTTTGGGTTGTCCCAAAATGGAGCAAATTCCAGCAAAACACACTTTGATGCAACAAAAAAGATGTAAGATTTGAGTGGACATGCCAATGCAAATATTGTGGTATTTTTATTCCTGTATTTTTGCAATCCTTCAAAATGAATAAGCCCTGAAAGATGATAGGAAAAAGGATCACTATGGTACCACAAGACGTCCCTGTTCGTGCCTTAGGGCATCTTCAATGTTATCCTCTAAAACTCATCCGCGGATACGGACATGAGAGCCGACCATCCAACCACATCCGCATAACGTTCGCCTAGATCTGGCCCCTTTCATTTCAAATGCATAGCAATATGACCAAATTTAAGTGCGGTGTCCATACCACCCGATCACAACTAAAAAGAGGCGCCTGTTCATGGTTTTCACATGCACACGATCACAAAAGTTCCAGTCCAGCAACTAGTGGATCCTCCATTTATGCTGGCTCTTCCCACGGTCCAAGTGGGCGGCCACTACCTATGGATCTTCTGCCTTAACTGGCTCCGTTAGCTCTTCCCAGCAATCCTTGAGACGACAGATGACGAAAAGAGCAAGAATTGGGGTGGAGGGTGGTGACGAGCGGAGCGGATAGAGTGAGGAAAGCATGGGTTTTGGTGCAAAGACCCTGCAGACCTGTCTAAATGTGAGGGTTCTGTCTTGTTTTTGTGTGGGCCGGGGTTTCAATTCCTACCTGGCGGAGGTCCGGACTCCAGCAAAGCTTCCCTGGTTTGCATCCATTCTGTAGGAAAATGTACACGTGGACACCTCTATGGACAAATACGGGTTTGCGTTAGATGGCAAAATGCGTTTGAACAACTTGGTCCACACGAATGGAGAGGCTAGACCAAGTATGAATCGTGCTCCGCTATCACCCTATGGTCCAGGATTAGTCGATCTCTCGGACTGATTAGATGTCTTGTCTCTCATAGCGTACTAAACTCGTTTTTGGCCATTGAAATGAGTGTATTTATAATAGGGATTTCTATTTTCATGCCACTCCTTTCTTAGTTGTGCTCAGTTTTGCACTGCCCATCTAACAATGCTCACTTGTGCCCTCCTCCACTCGCGTGTGCCTCACAAAAGGCCAAACGGTGCCTTGTCATCTGGTCAAAGTCGTTGATTGTTAAATCACTGGTACTAACGCGTGGGACCGACCTGTAAGGCCGCATGCATTCACATCGCCGGCTCTTTCTGCATATAGTCGTGTGGGACATACCATTTGGCAGCATGCGTTATTGATTTTGCGTCACTTATTGATTCCTACCTAGTCTGTGAATGATGTGCACTGGTATGCAAAACTAAATTAGCATCGCTTGCTATTTCCACCTAAGCGACTACTCGCATTTTCACACACGGGGAGTCGCCCATTAATAGTGGCTTGACGCGACAACCCACCCCTCCCGTCCCATTTTCTGCTCGCCTCCACAACCTTATTCGCCGGCAGCGGCACTGTAACACAAACCCTACCCCTCCTCTCCCACCTTCCCTTCTGCATCCATGGCGTGGCCGCACAACATCACTCTCTTTCTAGCCGAGCTTCTCGCCAGATGCGACATCCCAGCACCCGATTGCTTGTATCTGCGTTGGTATTTCCCCAAAGAGGAGAGGATGATGCAACATAGCAATGGTAAGTATTTCCCTCGGTTATGAAACCAAGGTTATCAATCCAGTAGGAGAACAAAGCAACACTATGTAAACTATACCTGCACACAAAGAACAAATACTTGCAACCCAACGCGTAAGAGGGGTTGTCAATCCCTCTTTGGTATTGAGATAGATTAAATTGTATGCGATTGGATAAATTATTGAGGAACGTAGTAATTTCAAAAAAATTCCTACGCACACGCAAGATCATGGTGATGCATAGCAACGAGAGAGGAGAGTGTGTCCACGTACCCTCGTAGACCGAAAGCGGAAGCGTTAGCACAACGCGGTTGATGTAGTCGTACGTCTTCAGATCCGACCGATCAAGCACCGAACGCACGGCACCTCCGAGTTCTGCACACGTTCAACTCGATTAC
Source organism: Triticum urartu (assembly GCF_056163025.1). NCBI lineage: Eukaryota > Viridiplantae > Streptophyta > Magnoliopsida > Poales > Poaceae > Triticum > Triticum urartu. Next base: position 486,175,347 of record NC_141875.1, read on the forward strand.
GTCCCTCAAACTCCGATCCAGCCGATCTTTGAGGGAGAGTTCCGTCAGCACGATAGCGTGGTGACGACGATGATGTTCTGCCGACACAGGGCTTCGCCTAAGCACTGCTACGATATGACCGAGGTGGATTATGGTGGAGGGGGGCACCGCACACAGCTAAAGGATCCAAGAGATCAATTGTTGTGTCTATGGGGTGCTCCCTCCTCCGTATATAAAGGGGGAGGAGGAGGAGGATGGCCAAGGGGAGAGGCGCGCCCAAGGGGGGGGGGCAATCCTACTCCAAGTAGGTTTGCCCCCCCCCTTTCCTATTCCAACTAGGAGAAGGGGAAGGAGGAGGTGGAGAGAAGGAAGGAGAAGGGGGCCGCCGCCCCCTTCCCTTTCCCAATTCGGATTGGGGCAAGGGGGGCCGCGCACCACCTCTTGGCCTCCCTCTCTCCTTTCCACTAAGGCCCATAAGGCACAATAGCTTCCCCCGGGGGGGTCCGGTAACCCCCGGTACTCCGATAAATATCTGATAACCCTCGGAACCATTCCGGTGTCCGAATATAGTCGTCCAATATATCAATCTTCATTTCTCAACCATTTCGAGACTCCTTGTCATGCCCGTGATCACATCCGGGACTCCGAACTACCTTTGGTACATCAAAACACATAAACTCATAATATAACCGTCATCAAAATTTAAGCGTGCGGACCCTACGGGTTCGAGAACTATGTAGACATGACCAAGACATGTCTCCGGTCAAAAACCAATAGCGGAACCTGGATGTTCATATTGGCTCCTACATATTCTACGAAGTTCTTTATCGGTCAAACCGCATAACAACATACGTTGTTCCCTTTGTCATCGGTATGTTACTTGCCCGAGATTCGATCATCGGTATCTCAATACCTAGTTCAATCTCGTTACCGGCAAGTCTCTTTACTCGTTCCGTAACACATCATCCCGCAACTAACTCATTAGTTGCAATGCTTGCAAGGCTTAAGTGATGTGCATTACTGAGTGGGCCCAGAGATACCTCTCCGACAATCGGAGTGACAAATCCTAATCTCGAAATACGCCAACCCAACAAGTACCTTCGGAGACACCTGTAGAGCACCTTTATAATCACCCAGTTACGTTGTGACGTTTAGTAGCACACAAAGTGTTCCTCCGGTAAATGGGAGTTGCATAATCTTATAGTCATAGGAACATGTATAAGTCATGAAGAAAGCAATAGCAACAAACTAAATGATCAAGTGCTAAGCTAACAGAATGGGTCAAGTCAATCACATCATTCTCCTAATGATGTGATCCCGTTAATCAAATGACAACTCTTTGTCTATGGTTAGGAAACATAACCATCTTTGATTCAACGAGCTAGTCAAGTAGAGGCGTACTAGTGACACTTTGTTTTGTTTATGTATTCACACATGTATCATGTTTCCGGTTAATACAATTCTAGCATGAATAATAAACATTTATCATGATATAAGGAAATAAATAATAACTTTATTATTGCGTCTAGGGCATATTTCCTTCATAAATAGATCTGACAAAAACACAAAATAAAATAAATAAAGAAAAAGTGCAGCAAGGTATTTTTGGGTTTTTGGAATAATAGATCTGAAAACAATATGGTAGAAAATAGACCCAGGGGCGTAGATTTCACTGGTGGCTTCTCTCGAGAAAATATCATACGATAGGTAAACAAATTACTGTTGGGAAACTCATAGAAGAGCAAATAATTATGATGATATCCAAGGCAATGATCATGTATATAGGCATCCTGTCCAAGATTAGTAGACCGACTCCTGCCTGCATCTACTACTATTACTCCACACATCAACCGATATCCAACATGCATCTAGTGTATTAAGTTCATGGAGAAACAGAGTAATGCAATAAGAACGATGACATGATGGAGACAAGATCTATTCATGTAGGAATAGACCCCATCTTTTTATTCTTAATAGCAATGATACATGCATGCCTCGCTACCCCTTCCGTCACTAGATGAGGACACTACTGTTGGGTAACGTTGCATGGAAAACAAAAAAATTCTACACATATGCAAGATCTATCCATGGAGATGCATAGAAACAAGAGGGTACAATATGTCTATGTACCCTCATAGATCGTAAGCGGAAGCGTTTAGTAACACGGTTGTTGTAGTCGAACTTCTTCGTTCTCCAACCGATCTAGTTCTGAACGTACGGCACCTCCGTATTCAGCACACGTTTAGCTCGGTGAAGTCCTCCACCTTTTTGATCCAGCAAGACTGTGAGGTTGTGGATGAGTTTCGGCAGCATGACGGCATGGCGACGATGACGGTGATGCTATCCACGCGGGGCTTTGCCTAAGCACTACGAAAATATGACTGGCGGTGTAAACGATGGAGGGGGGCGCCGCACACGGCTAAGACAATGTTGTGTTGTGCTAGGTGCCCCCTCCCTCATATATATAGGTGGGGGAGGCCAAGGGGCGCCCCAAGTAGGTCTGAATCCTACTTGGGATCCTGCCCTAGGCCGCCCCTTCTTTCTTTTGGCGCCAAGGGGAAGGAAGGAGGAAGTGGCGCCCCCTTTCCTTTCTCCCACAAGGAGGGAAAGGCAGGAGGAGGTGGCGCCCCCTCCTTTCCTTCTTCTAGGGCTGGCGACCAGGGAGAGGATGCACCAGCCCCTCTGTGGGCTGGTGTGTGCCTCTCCTTGGCCCATTAGGCCCATAGACCTCCCGAAACCCCTTCTGGTGATCCGATGACTACCCGGTGCACTCCGAAACTATTCTGGTGTCCGAATACCATCATCCTATAGAACAATCTTTACCTCTTGACCATTTCGAGGCACCTCTTCATGTCCTTGATCTCATTTGGGACTCCAGACAACATTCGGTCACCAAATCATATAACTCATATAACACTATATCGTCAACGAACGTTAAGCGTGTGAACCCTACGAGTTCAAGAACTATGTAGGCATGACCGAGACACCTCTCCGGTTAATAACCAATAGCGAAACCTAGATGCCCATGTTGGCTCCTATATATTCTACAAAGATCGTTATCGGTCCAACCTTATGACAACATACGTTATTCCCTTTGTCCATCAGTATGTTACTTGCCCGAGATTCGATCGTCGGTATCTTCATACCTAGTTCAATCTCGTTACCGGCAAGTCTATTTACTCGTTCCATAATACATCACCTCGTGACTAACTCCTTAGTCATCTGCTTGCAAGATTATGATGTGTATTACCGAGAGGGCCTAGAGATAGCTCTCTGATACTCGGAGTGATAAATCCTAATCTCGATCAATGCCAACTCAACAAACACCTTCGGAGATACCTGTAGAGCATATTTATGATCACCCAGTTATGTTGTGACATTGGACAGAACACAAGGCATTCCTCCGGTATCTGGGAGTTGCATAATCTCATAGTCGAAAGAATATGTATTTGATATGAAGAAAGCAATAGAAATAAACTGAACGATCAGTATGCTAAGCTAACAGATGGGTCTTGTCCATCATATCACTCTCCTAATGATGTGATCCCGTTATCAAATGACAACACATGTCTATGGTTAGGAAACCTTAACCATCTTTGATCAACGAGCTAGTCTAGTAGAGGCTCACTAGGGACACGGTATTTGTTTATGTATTCACACATGTATTTAAGTTTCCGATCAATACAATTATAGCATGAATAATAAACCTTTATCATGAATAAGGAAATATAAAATAACAACTTTATTATTGCCTCTAGGGCATATTTCCTTCAGTCTCCCACTTGCAATAGAGTCAATAATCTAGATTACATTGTAATGAATCTAACACAAATGGAGTCTTGGTGTTGATCATGTTTTGCTCGTGGAAGAGTCTTAGTCAATGGGTCTGCCACATTCAGATCCGTATATATTTTGCAAACTTCTATGTCTCCATCCTTGACCTTTTCACGAATGGAGTTGAAGCGTCTCTTGATGTGTTTGGTTCTCTTGTGAAACCTGGATTCCTTCGCCAAGGCAATTGCTCCAGTGTTGTCACAAAATATTTTCATTGGACCCGATGCACTAGGTATTACACCCAGATCGGATATGAACTCCTTCATGTGCTGCTTCCGAAGCAGCTATGTACTCCGCTTCACACGTAGACCCCGCCACGATGCTCTGCTTGGAACTGCACCAATTGACAGCTCCACCATTCAATATAAAAACATATCCGTTTTGTGACTTAGAGTCAACCGGATCAATGTCGAAGCTAGCATTGACATAACCCTTTACGACGAGCTCTTCGTCACCTCCATAAATGAGAAACATATCCTTGGTCCTTTTCAGGTACTCAAGATGTTCTTGACCGCTTTCCAGTGGTCCACTCTTGGATTACATTGGTACCTCCCCGCCAAACTTATGGCAAGGCACACATCAAGTCTGGTACACAGCATAGGATACATGATAGATCCTATGGCTGAGGCATAGGGAATGACTTTCATTCTCTCTCTATCTTCTGCAGTGGTCTGACTCAATTTCACACCTTGTAACACAGGCAAGAACCCTTTCTTTGGCTGATCCATTTTGAACTTCTTCAAAACTTTATCAAGGTATGTGCTTTGTGAAAGTCCTATTAAGCGGCTCAATATATCCTTATAGATCTTGATGCCCAATATATAAGCAGCTTCACCGAGATCTTTCATTGAAAAATTCTTTTTCAAGTATCCTTTTATGCTATCCAGAAATTCTATATCATTTCCAATCAATAATATGCCATCCACATATAATATCATAAATGCTACAGAGCTCCCACTCATTTTCTTGTAAATACAGGCTTCACCGTAAGTCTATATAAAACCATATGCTTTGATCACCTCATCAAAGCGTATATTCCAACTCCGAGATGCTTGCACCAGTCCATAGGTGGATCGCTGGAGCTTGCACAATTTGTTAGCACCTTTAGGATGGACAAAACCTTCTGGTTGCATCATATACAACTTTTCTTTAAGAAATCCATTAAGGAATGCAGTTTTGACGTCCATTTGCCAGATTTCATAATTATAAAATGCGGCAGTTGCTAACATGATTCAGGCTGACTTAAGCATCACTACGGATGAGAAGTTCTCATCGTAGTCAACCCATTGAACTTGTCGAAAACCTTTTGCGACAAGTCGAGCTTTGTAGATGGTGACATTACCATCAGTGTCTGTCTTCTTCTTGAACATCCATTTATTCTCAATGGCTTGCCGATCATCGGGCAAGTCCACACTTTGTTCTCATACATGGATCCTATCTCAGATTTCATGGCCTCAAGCCATTTATCAGAATCTGGGCTCATCATAGCTTCTTCATAGTTTGTAGGTTTGATTGGTCTAATAACACGACTTCCAGAACATGATTACCATACCACTCTGGTGCGGATCATGCTCTGGTTGACCTATGAGATTCAGTAGCAACTTGATATGAAGTTGCATGATCATTATCATTTGCTTCCCCTCTAGTGGTGTAGGCATCACGGGAACGGATTTCTATGATGTGCTACTTTCCAATTTGAGAGAAGGTACAATTACCTCATCAAGTTCTACTTTCCTCCCACTCACTTCTTTCAAGAGAAACTCCTTCTCGAGAAAGGATCCATTCTTAGCAACAAACATCTTGCCTTCAGATCCGTGGTAGAAGGTGTACCCAATTGTTTCCTTAGGGTATCCTATGAAGATGCACTTCTCTGATTTGGGTTCGAGCTTATCTGGCTTAAGACTTTTGGCATAAGTGTCGTGATACGTCTCCAACATATCTATAATTTTTGATTGTTCCATGCTATTATATTATCTGTTTTGGATGTTAATGGGCTTACACTTTTATATTATTTTTGGGACTAACCTACTAACTCAAGGCCAAATGCAAATTGTTTTTTTTGCCTATTTCAGTGTTTCGCGGAAAAGGAATATCAGACGGAATCCAAACGGAATGAAACCTTCGAGAGAGTTATTTTTGGAACAAACGTGATCTAGGGGACTTGGAGTGGACTTCAAGCAACCAACGAGGAGGCCAGGAGGTAGGGGGAGCGCCCTCCCCCCTCATGGGCCCCTTGTGGCTCCACCGACCTACTTTTTCCTCCTATATATATCCATATACCCCAAAAACATCCAGGAGCACCACAAAACCCTATTTCCACCGCCGCAACCTTCTATACCCAAGAATTCCCATCTTGGGGCTTTTTCCGGAGCTCCACCAGAGGGGGCATCGATCACGGAGGGCCTCTACATCAACTCCATGGCCCCTCTGATGATGTGTGAGTAGTTTACTTTAGACCTTCGGGTCCATAGCTATTAGCTAGATGGCTTCTTCTCTCTCTCTTTCAATCTCAATACAAAGTTCTCCTCGATCTTCTTGGAGATCTATTCGATGTAACTCTTTTTGCGGTGTGTTTGTCGAGATCCGATGAATTGTGGGTTTATGATCAAGTCTATCTATGAACAACATTTGATTCTTCTCTGAAATCTTTTGTGTATGATTGGTTATCTTTGCAAGTCTCTTTGAATTATCAGTTTGGTTTGGCCTACTAGATTGATCTTTCTTGCAATGGGAGAAGTGCTTAGCTTTGGGTTCAATCTTCCGGTGCTCGATCCTAGTGACAGAAAGGGAAATGACACGTATTGTATTGTTGCCATCGAGGATAAAAAGATGGGGTTATATCATATTGCTTGAGTTTATCCCTCTACATCATGTCATCTTACCTAATGTGTTACTCTGTTCTTATGAACCTAATACTCTAGATGCATGCTGGATAGCGGTCGATGTGTGGAGTAATAGTAGTAGATGCAGGCAGGAGTCGGTCTACTTTTCATGAACGTGATGCCTATATACATGATCATGCCTAGATATTCTCATAATTATTCGCTTTTCTATCAATTGCTCGACAGTAATTTGTTCACCCACCGTAATACTTATGCTATCTTGAGAGAAGCCACTAGTGAAACCTATGGCCCCCGGGTCTATTCTCCATTATATTAATCTCCCTTCAACAAGTTATTTCTGGCACCGCTTATTTTGCAATCTTTACTTTCAATCTATATCATAAAAATACCAAAAAAATTGATCTTATCATTATTATCTCTATAAGATCTCACTATCGTAAGTGACCGTAAAGGGATTGACAACCCCTTTACCGCGTTGGTTGCGAGGTTCTTATTTGTTTGTGTAGGTACGAGGGACTTGCGTGTAGTCTCCTACTGGATTGATACCTTGGTTCTCAAAACTAAGAGAAATACTTATGCTACTTTGCTGCATCACCCTTTCATGTTCAAGGGAAAACCAATGCAGTGCTCAAGATGTAGCAAGAAGGATTTCTGGCGCCGTTGCCGGGGAGGCTTACACCAAGTCAAGTCAAGATTTGATCTCCCGCCAACATGCGATTTCTGGCGCCGTTGCCGGGGAGATCTACGCACAAGTCAAGACATACCATGTACCCATCCCAAACTCTTATCCCTCGCATTACATTATTTGCCATTTGCCTCTCGTTTTCCTCCCCCCACTTCACCCTTGCCGTTTTATTCGCCCTCTTTTTTCGTTCCCCTTCTCTTTTCCAGTTCGTCTCTTTTCGCTTGCCTCTTGTGTGCTTGTGTGTTGGATTGTTTGTCATGATGGCTCAAGATAATACTAAATTGTGCGACTTTTCTAATACCAACAATAATGATTTTATTAGCACTCCGATTGCTCCTCTTACCAATGTTGAATCTTGTGAAATTAATACTGCTTTGCTAAATCTTGTCATGAAAGACCCGTTTTCCGGCCTTCCTAGTGAAGATGCCGCTACCCATCTAAACAACTTTGTTGATTTGTGTGATATGCAACAGAAGAAAGATGTGGATAATGATATTGTTAAATTGAAGCTATTCCCATTTTCACTTAGAGATCGTGCTAAAACTTGGTTTTCGTCTTTGCCTGGAATAAGTGCAAAGATGCTTTTATCTCTAAGTATTTTCCCCCTGCTAAGATCATAACTCTTAGAAAAGATATTATGAATTTTAAGCAACTTGATCATGAACATGTTGCACAAGCTTGGGAGAGGATGAAATTAATGATACGTAATTGCCCTACACATGGTTTGAATCTTTGGATGATTATACAAATTTTTATGCCGGATTGAATTTTGCTTCTAGAAATCTTTTAGATTCGGCCGCGGGAGGCACTTTTATGGAAATCACGTTAGGATAACCTACTAAACTCGTAGATAATATTATGGTTAATTATTCTCAATGGCACACTGAAAGATGTACTAGTAAAAAGGTTCATGCAATAGAAGAAATTAATGTTTTGAGTGGAAAGATGGATGAACTTATGAAATTGTTTGCTAATAAGTGTGTTTCTTCTGATCCTAATGATATGCCTTTGTCTACTTTGATTGAGAATAATAATGAATCTATGGATGTGAATTTTGTTGGTAGGAACAATTTTGGTAATAACGCTTATAGAGATAATTCTAATCCTAGGCCGTTCCCTAGTAATTCCTCTAATAATTATGGTAATTACTACAACAATTCTTATGGAAATTATAATAAGATACCCACTGATTTTGAATCTAATATTAAATAATTTATTAGTTCGCAAAAGAGTTTCAATGCTTTGATTGAAGAAAAATTGTTTAAGATTGACGAGTTGGCTAGGAACATGGATAGAATTTCTCTTGATGTTGATTCTTTGAAACTTAGATCTATTCCACCTAAGCATGATATCAATGAGTCTCTCAAAGCTATGAAAATTTCCATTGATGAGTGCAAAGAAAGAACCGCTAGGATGCGTGCTAAAAAAGATTGCTTTGTGAAAGCGTGTTCTTCTAGTTTCCATGATAATAATGATGAAGATCTAAAAGTTATTGATGTGTATCCTATTAAATCTTTGTTTTGCAATATGAATCTTGACAATGATGGGACTGGAGATGAGTCAACTTTAGTTAGAAGGCGTCCCAATGATTTGGAGTTTTTAGATCTTGATGCAAAAACTGATAAAAGTGGGATGGGAGAGGTCAAAACTTTACATAGCAATGAACCCACTATCTTGGATTTCAAGGAATTTAATTATGATAATTGTTATTTAATAGATTGTATTTCCTTGTTGCAATCCGTGCTAAATTCTCCGCATGCTTATAGTCAAAATAAAGCTTTTACTAAACATATCGTTGATGCTTTAATGCAATCTTGTGAAGAAAAGCTTGAATTGGAAGTTTCAATCCCTAGAAAACTTTATGATGAGTGGGAACCTACTATTAAAATTAAAATTAAAGATCATGAATGCTATGCGTTGTGTGATTTGGGTGCTAGCATTTCCACGATTCCAAAAACTTTGTGTGACGTGTTAGGTTTCTGTGATTTTGATGATTGTTCTTTAAATTTGCATCTTGCGGATTCCACTATTAAGAAACCTATGGGAAGAATTAATGATGTTTCGCAGAAAAGGAATATCAAACGGAATCCAAGCGGAATGAAACCTTCGGGAGAGTTATTTTTCGAACAAACGTGATCCAGGGGACTTGGAGTGGACGTCAAGTAACCAACGAGGAGGCCATGAGGCAGGGGGGCGCGCCAACCCCCCTGGGCGCGCCCTCCCCCTCGTGGCTCCACCGGCCTACTTCTTCCTCCTATATATATCCATATACCCCGAAAACATCCAGGAGCACCACGAAACCCTATTTCCACTGCCACAACCTTTTGTACCCAAGAGATCCCATCTTGGGGCCTTTTCCGGAGCTCCGCCGGAGGGGGCATCGATCACGGAGGGCCTCTACATCAACTCCATGGCCCCTCCGATGATGTGCGAGTAGTTTACTTCAGACCTTCAGGTCCATAGCTATTAGCTAGATGGATTCTTCTCTCTCTTTGAATCTCAATACAAAGTTCTCCTCGATCTTCTTGGAGATCTATTCGATGTAACTCTTTTTGCGGTGTGTTTGTCGAGATCCGATGAATTGTGGGTTTATGATCAAGTCTATCTATGAACAACATTTGATTCTTCTCTAAAATCTTTTGTGTATGATTGGTTATCTTTGCAAGTCTCTTCGAATTATCAGTTTGGTTTGGTCTACTAGATTGATCTTTCTTGCAATGGGAGAAGTGCTTAGCTTTGGGTTCAATCTTGCGGTGCTCGATCCCAGTGACAGAAAGGGAAACGGCACGTATTGTACTGTTGCCATCGAGGATAAAAAGATGGGGTTTATATCATATTGCTTGAGTTTATCCCTCTACATCATGTCATCTTACCTAATGCGTTACTTTGTTCTTATGAACTTAATACTCTAGATGCATGCTGGATAGCGGTTGATGTGTGGAGTAATAGTAGTAGATGCAGGCAGGAGTCGGTCTACTTGTCACGGACATGATGCCTATATACATGATCATGCCTAGATATTCTCATAATTATTCGCTTTTCTATCAATTGCTCGACAGTAATTTGTTCACCCACCGTAATACTTATGCTATCTTGACAGAAGCCACTAGTGAAACCTATGGCCCCCGGGTCTATTCTCCATTATATTAATGTCCCGTCAAGAAGTTATTTCTGGCACCGTTTATTTTGCAATCTTTACTTTCAATCTATATCATAAAAATACCAAAAATATTTATCTTATCATTATTATCTCTATTAGATCTCACTCTCGTAAGTGACCGTGAAGGGATTGACAACCCATTTATCGCGTTGGTTGCGAGGTTCTTATTTGTTTGTGTAGGTACGAAGGACTTGCGTGTAGTCTCCTACTGGATTGATACCTTGGTTCTCAAAAACCGAGGGAAATACTTATGCTACTTTGCTGCATCACCCTTTCCTCTTCAAGGGAAAACCAACGCAGTGCTCAAGAGGTAGCATGTCGCAACCCCAAACATTAAGAAATGACAGCTTAGGTTTCTTGCCAAACCACAGTTCATACGGTGTCATCTCAACCTATTTAGATGTTGCCCTATTTAACGTGAATGCGGCTTTCTTTAATGCATGACCCCAAAATGATAGTGGTAAATCAGTAAGAAACATCATAGATCGCACCATATCCAATAAAGTACGGTTACGACATTCGGACACACCATTGCGTCGTGGTGTTCCAGGTGGCGTGAGTTATGAAACAATTCCACATTGTTTTAAATGAAGGACAAACTCGTAACTCAAATATTCCCTCCACGATCAGATCCTAGAAACTTTATTTTCTTGTTACGATGATTCTCCACTTCACTCTGAAATTCTTTGAACTTTTCAAATGTCTCAGACATATGTTTCATCAAGTACACTGTAGGATCGAAAGTATGTCTAGAGGGGGGGGGTGATTAGACTACTTGACCAAATAAAAATCTAGCCTTTTCCCAATTTTAAGTTTTGGCAGATTTTAGCAAATTTGAACATGTCAAGCAATCAACCTACACATGCAAGTCTAAGAGTATAGCAGCAGAATGTAAAACATTGCATATGAAGGTAAAGGGAGGAGTTTGGAGGGAGCAAACGCAATGTAGACACGGATATTTTTGGCGTGGTTCCGAAAGGTGGTGCTATCGTACATCCACGTTGATGGAGACTTCAACCAACGAAGGGTAACGGTTGCGCGAGTCCACGGAGGGCTCCACCCACGAAGAAGCAACCTTGTCTATCCCACCATGGCCATCGCCCACGAAGGACTTGCCTCACTAGGGTAGATCTTCACGAAGTAGGCGATCTCCTTGCCCGTACAAACTCCTTGGTTCAACTCCACAATCTTGTCGAAGGCTCCCAAGTGACACCTAACTGTTGGAGATATGCCCTAGAGGCAATCATGTATGATGATATTTCCTATGTGCTTATGAATAAAGATAGTCCTTGGACATCATCAATGATGTGTATCAGCAAGTACGTGACTTGTTTGTGGGACTATGCATTATATGATGACTGTCCTAAAAGGTCCCTAGTCGAAAGGGCTGTGTGGACGCGCAACCAACTAGACTAGCATATGACACGGTCGATGGCTTGGTCTCACTAGCCATGGAGCATTGGATGCTAACCAGATAATATGGCTTGGAAGGATCTGGTCGGATTCGACGTAGTCGGATCCGAGTCAAGATAAGGTCCAAGTCGGACAGACCCAACTATGAGACGCAGCGATATGTCATCTGTGAGTCTCTAGTACAACATATGTTCTATGTCCTAAGACCTGAGCTGACGCATGTACTCGGGATGGTGACAGACTTGATTTGGGACGACCAAACGCTACTCCATAACTGGGTAGTTATAAAGGTAGGTGTCGGGTTTGTCCAGAACCATGCTGCGAGACGTAGTCGAGCAAGATGAGATTTGCCCCTCCGATCAGGAGAGATATACTCTAGGCCCCTCATGTGATCCAACCAGGATAAGCATGGCCATGCGACAAGGATTATGAGATAATCCGGTTTGTGGTCGGCATCACTGGAACGAGAAAGAGGTCGGGCTAGCACAAGGATGACAGACTCGCCTTGAGCTCGACAACATATATCGTGTGGCAAAACGAACGGAAGTGTGATGTACAGGTTCACTAACCAGCTTCATAGTCTGCTTGGTGTTCGGCATGCCTTGCTAGAGGCCGCTACCAACCGTGCAGTTCGGAGGTGATCCGAACTGCGACCAAGCCGACTTGAACCTAAGGGGTCGCGCGCTTAAGGGAAGGAACCTACGAGGTCGGATCCAAGGACACTGGTCGGATGTGATCCAAACTGTATTCGGATTGTGGCCGAGTAGACTTATGGGATTTAGGGTCCGTGCGAGGCCCAAGTGTTGAGCCCGTGACAGATGCCTATATATATAGTGGAGGTGCGGCACACTCATGAGTTGATCGCTTCGGCGCTGTCACTAGGGTTTGCATGTGTTGCGAATAGACACCTCCACTCGCCGCCGGTTGTGTGATCGGACCTAGCAGTCCGCCGCACGACGTTCCTCCTGCACGCACGGATACCGTTAGAGGCGGTGCACTTGCGCCGCTCCGGCGAACCTGTACATGGGAACCGACCACCGGTTGTACGCGGGAGATCGGACGAGGAGGAGACGATCCACGTGGACGCGCTGCCCCAACTCTTCTTCCGCTGCGCGGCACTGCGCGTCTAGTGGTAACGAACTGTGATCCATCTCCCGTAGCATGTTCTTGGTTGTTATGCGCGTAGGAAATTTTAATTTGCAGTCGACGCACCCTACCGTAGATCCCAACAGTGGTATCAGAGCCTCTGCTATAGGATTTGGATTCAGATAATATGCATATTAGATATGTGGAGGCAATAGATGAGATCTGTTGTCATTGATAAGAATGGCTCTGTGCACGGTTGATGAGATCAACTGCACATGGGGATCGATGTGGCTATGTTTTCTGTTGATTGGGATCGATGAGGTCATGACACGATCTACCCCTACCGGTCGGTTATCCGCCATCGGGGTTAACAGTGGAACATAAATCCGACTCGGATTCGCGATGATCGATGAGATCGGTCAGACCAGAGAATTTGGCGTGTCGGAGTTCAGATGTGATCTGTAATTTCCGAAAACGTGTGCGTAGTGCCTTGTATTTCGTACACGATCACTAAAACCGGTAGAATACGATTCTATGCATAACTTTATTTTGCAAGGTTTGATGTGAATAGTATGGCTCATGTGTATGTGATGCATGTATGTAAATTATACATGGCCTGCGTGTCATGTTTGGCAGCCGGCAGGAGCCAAAGTGCTGTCATTATATTGTATAACGACCCGCGTGTCGACTTGTGACTCTATGTAAAATTCATTACTAGTTGTAGTAGTTGGATAATAGAGATCAGGTTGGTGGCTTGGCGTCCCGGCGTGACAAACAAGATGGAGTTCCTAGATGGTCATCGGAGTCGGAGCCAACCTGGAAGAACATCCATGAAGGAGCCATACTATTTCACAATATGTGTTTATTTGTGATTGATATGCTTCCTTGTTTTCTATGCATGTTAGAATGGTAGAAAGATCCCTCATGAATATCAAGAGAATTGCCATCCCCGATGTTGCACCTTCGCACGTCAAGTACATATAGTAGTGGGATCATAAAATTGGGGTGCTGCTAGGTGTCCTTGAACTGAAGGGTTCGTGTCGGACACGGACATGCACTGCATTAGGTTGACTTGACAAGGCTATCAAAATAGTTTTGGGCCTTGTGGCAAAAGAGGTCGGCAGCCGGGGTATGAGATACCTACCCGACCAACAGCAGTCGTATAGAGATACGTTTAGCAAGGAGTTGCTTACCGGATAGGCATGTTGTCTAGCTGTGATGCTAAAGCTCACTAGTCGCATGTGCTAGTCGGATCCTGAATCACTGAGAGTTTGCGGAGGGATGCTGACTTCAGTGGGAGTATTTCTGTTTAAGGCTAGAATTACTCTACACAAACACATTGCTTAGTGATTTCATATTTTTCTGTTGTAGATCAATGGCACCACCTGCTCAACCCAACTTTGCATTGAAATCAATTCTGGAAAAGGATAAACTGAATGGAACAAACTTTACTACCTGGTATAGAAATTTGAGAATTGTTCTCAAGCATGATAAAAAAGGAACATGTTCTAGAGGATCCGCTTCCAGAGGAACCTGTCGATAATGCTAGTACCACAACGAAGAATGCCTACCAGAAACTCGTTGATGAATCAAACGAGATCAGCTGCCTCATGCTGGCTTGTATGGAGCCTAATTTGCAGCAGCATTTCAAAGACGTTGGGGCTTTCGATATGATCGAGAGTCTCAAGAGCATGTTTCATGTGCAGGCTAGGACCGAAAGGTTCAACGTCTGGCGATCCTTTATGGATTGTAAGCTGAAGGAAGGTGATCCACTGAGCCCGCATGTGATCAAGATGATCAAATATGTGCAAGCTTTGGATCGGTTGGGCTTCCCGCTCTTGGATGAGCTGGCTACTGATGCAGTTCTGGGTTCTCTTCCGCCCAGCTATGGGACGTTCATCTCGAACTATCATATGCATGGCATGGATAGGAAGCTCGCTGAATTGCATGGGATGCTCAAAGTGGTAGAGCAGGATATTAAGAAAGGCACGCATCAAGTGTTGATGGTGCAGAAATCGGCTAAGTTCAAGAAGAGTTGGTCTAAGAAGAAGGCTAAGGCAAAGGGCACGGAGATGGTAGCCTCCGCCGCTGCGCCGAAGTCTGGACTGGACTCAAAGACCATTTGCTATCATTGCAAGGAAACTGGTCACTGGAAGAGGAACTGTAGCAAGTGGCTTGTGGAGCATGGCAAGAAGGCCAGGAATGCTGCTTCAGGCAAAGGTACACTTGTTACATATGTTATAGACATTTACCTTGCTGACATACCTAGTAGCTCTTGGGTATTTGATATCGGATCGGTTGTTCATATTTGCAACTCGATGCAGGGGCTGGTAAGAACTAGGCGTGTGGCACAAGGGGAGATTGACACCAGGGTCGGCAACAAAGCAAGAGTTGCTGCGTTGGAGGTCGGCACGATGCAGCTCCAGCTTCCTTCTGGATTTATTTTGGAATTGAATAATTGTTATTACATTCCTGCACTTAGTCGGAACATTATTTCTGCCTCATGCTTGATGAGTCAGGGTTATGAATTCAATTTAAAGGACAATGGTTGTTCGATTTATTTGAATGGTATGTTTCACGGCTATGCACCCATTGTTGATGGGTTATTTATATTGAATCTAGAACAGGAACCGGTCTATAACATGAATGTCAAGAGGCATAAGCCCAATGAGATAAATCCGACATACTTCTGGCATTGCCGGCTTGGACACATTAGTCTGAAACGCATGAAGAAGCTCCACGATGATGGACTCCTAACTTCGACCGACTTTGGGTCGTTCGAGACATGCGAATCATGCTTGCTCGACAAGATGACTAAGTCTCCTTTCGCAAAGAGTTGCGAGAGGGCATCCGAGCTGTTGGAACTGATACACAGTGATGTGTGTGGACCAATGAGCACAACTGCCAGAGGTGGCTATCAGTACTTCGTGACTTTTACCGACGACTTGAGTAGATATGGATATATCTATTTGATGAGGCACAAGTCAGAGACTTTTGAAAAGCTCAAAGAGTTTCAAAACGAGGTGGAGAATCAGCTCGGCAAGACTATAAAACTTCTACGATCTGATCGTGGAGGTGAGTACATGAGCCAGGAGTTTGATGATCATCTGAAAAGCAGAGGTATAGTACCTCAGCCCACACCTCCGGGTACGCCACAGAGAAATGGTGTATCAGAATGGAGGAATCGCACCTTGTTGGACGTGGTTCGATCTATGATGAGCAAGTCGGATTTACCCTTGTCATTCTGGGGATACGCTCTAGAAACTGCAGCTTTCACAATTAACAGGGTACCATCAAAATCCATAGACAAGACACCACATGAGATGTGGACCGGGAAGAGTCCCAGTTTGTCTTTTCTAAAGATTTGGGGTTGTGAAGCATTTGTCAAGAAACTTATGTCAGACAAGCTTACACCCAAGTCGGATAAATGCATATTCGTGGGATATCCGAGGGAAACCTTGGGATATAACTTCTACAACCGGGAAGAGAACAAAGTGTTTGTTGCTCGGAACGGGGTTTTCCTTGAGAAAGAGTTTCTCAGTCGGGAGGCCAGTGGGAGGACGGTCTGACTCGAAGAAATTCGAGGACCACTCGGGGATGGCTTGGCTAGTGATGAGATCATACCGGAGTCAGACTGGGAACCCGTAGTGGAAGCGGCACCGGAACCACGGAGGTCGGAAAGATTGCGCAGAGTGCGCGATGTATTGTTGCTAGAAAGCGACGAGCCGACCACATATGCGGAAGCGATGGTGAGCCCAGATTCGAGGCATGGCTGGAGGCCATGAGATCCGAGTTAAAGTCCATGGATGAGAATCAAGTTTGGGACTTGGTTGATCCGCCGCCTGGCGTAACGGCCATTGGTTGCAAATGGGTCTTTAAGAAGAAAACCGATGTGGATGGAAATGTTCAGATCCACAAAGCTCGGCTTGCCGCTAAGGGTTATGGACAAGTTCAAGGAATTGACTACGACGAGACTTACTCGCCGGTAGCGATGCTGAAGTTGGTGAGGATCGTACTAGCTATAGCTGCATATTTCGATTACGAGATATGGCAGATGGATGTCAAGATGGCTTTCCTTCATGGAAATTTAACCGAGGACGTGTATATGATACAACCCGAGGGTTTTGTCGATCCGACTAGCACTAGTAAGGTATGCAAGCTCAGGAGATCCATTTATGGGTTGAGGCAAGCATCTCGGAGCTGGAACATTCATTTTGATGAGGTCGTCACTGGTTTCGGCTTCATCAAAAGCGATGAGGACTCTTGTTTATACAAGAAGTTAAGTGGGAGCTCGATAGTGTTTTTGATCTTGTATGCGGATGACATACTACTAATCGGAAATGATATTTCGATGCTGAACTCGGTCAAGGAGTCATTGAATGGCAAGTTTTCGATGAAGAACCTTGGTGAGGCAATGCACATTTTAGGCATTAAGATCTATAGAGATAGATCAAGGAGGCTGCTCGACTTAAGCTAGAGCACGTACATAGATAAAGTGTTGAAGCGGTTCAACATGAGTGAGGCAAAGAAAGGGTTCTTGCCACTCTCACATGGTATAAGGCTAAGCGAGACTCAGAGTCCTTCGACATCTGATGAGCGAAGCAGGATGAGTAGGATTCCATATGCCTCGGCAATCGGATCCATCATGTATGCCATGATATGTACGTGGCCCGATGTTGCTTTTGCAATAAGCCTTACAAGTAGATACCAGGCCAACCCAGGTGAGAGTCACTGGGCAGCGGTAAAGACTATTTTGAAGTACCTGAAAAGGACTAAAGAGATGTTCCTAGTTTATGGAGGTGAGGGAGAGCTCGTCGTAAGGGGTTACGCCGATGCTAGTTTCCAAACCGACAGAGATGATTGTCGATCACAGTCCGGATTCGTGTACGTCATGAATGGAGGAGCAGTGAGCTGGATGAGTTCCAAGCAAGATACGGTGGCCGATTCTACTACAGAAACCGAATACATTGCGGCTTGTGAAGCTGCAAAGGAAGGTGTTTGGATCCGGAACTTTCTGGATGATCCTAGTATTTTCCCAGCCTCGGTAAAACCGTTGGACCTTTATTGTGATAATTCTGGTGCCATCGCACAAGCCAAGGAGTCGAGGAATCACCACAAGGTCAGACACATGGATCGGAAATATCACCTGATACGAATGATCGTAAAGAGTGGTGATGTAGAGTTATGCAAAATTCACACGGATGCACATGTTGCGGATCCGTTGACTAAGCCGCTTCCACAACCCAAGCATGAGGGGCACGTTAGAGCTATGGGCATTCGATGTCTATTTGATTGACTCTAGTGCAAGTGGGAGACTGTTGGAGATATGCCCTAGAGGCAATAATGTATGATGATATTTCCTATGTGTTTATGAATAAAGATAGTCCTTGGACATTATCAATGATGTGTATCAGCAAGTACGTGACTTGTTTGTGGGACTATGCATTGTATGATGACTGTCTTAAAAGGTCCCTAGTCGAAAGGGCTGTGTGGACGCGCAACCAACTAGACTAGCATATGACACAGTCTATGGCTTGGTCTCACTAGCCATGGAGCATTGGATGCTAACCAGATAATATGGACTTGGAAGGATCTGGTCGGATTCGACGTAGTCGGATCCGAGTCGAGATAAGGTCCAAGTCGGACAGACCCAACTATGAGACGCAGCGATATGTCATCTGTCAGTCTCTAGTACAACATATGTTCTATGTCCTCAGACCTGAGCTGACGCATGTACTCGGGATGGTGACATACTTGCTTTGGGCCGACCAAACGCTACTCCGTAACTGGGTAGTTATAAAGGTAGGTTTCGGGTTTGTCTAGAACCATGCTGCGAGACGTGGTCGAGCAAGATGGGATTTGCCCCTCCGATCAGGAGAGATATACTCTGGGCCCCTCGTGTGATCCGACCAGGATAAGCATGGCCATGCGACAAGGATTATGAGATAATCTGGTTTGTGGTCGGCATCACTGGAACGAGAAAGAGGTCGGGCTAGCACAACGATGACAGACTCGCCTTGAGCTCGACAACACATATCGTATGGCAAAAGGAATGGAAGTGTGATGTACAGGTTTGCTAACCAGCTTCATAGTTTGCTTGGTGTTCGGCATGCCTTGCTAGAGGCTACCACCAACTGTGCAGTTCGGAGGTGATACGAACTGCGACCAAGCCGACTTGAACCTAAGAGGTCGCGCGCTTAAGGGAAGGAACCTACGAGGTCGGATCCGAGGACACTGGTCGGATGTGATCCGAACTGTATTCGGATTGTGGCTGAGTAGACTTATGTGCTTTAGGGTCCGTGCAAGGCCCAAGTGTTGAGCTCGTGACGGACGCCTATATATATAGTGGAGGTGCGGCACACTCATGAGTTGATCGCTTCGGCGCTGTCACTAGGGTTTGCATGTGTTGCGAATAGACACCTCCACTCGCCGCCGGTTGTGTGATCGGACCAAGCAGTCCGCCGCACGACGTTCCTCCTGCACGCACGGATACCGTTAGAGGCGGTGCACTTGCGCCGCTCTGACGAACCTGTACGTGGGAACCGACCACCGGTTGTACGCGGGAGATCGGACGAGGAGGAGTCGATCCACGCGGACGCGCTGCCCCAACTCTTCTTCCGCTGCACGGCACTGCGCGTCTAGTGGTAACGAACTGTGATCCATCTCCCGTAGCATGTTCTTGGTTGTTCTATGCGTAGAAAATTTTAATTCGCAGTCGAAGCACCCTACCATAGATCCACTAACCAATCTAGGATACACCTGATACGTCTCCATCATATCTACTTTTCCAAACATTTTTGACCTTGTTTTAGACTCTAACTTGCATGATTTGAAGGGAACTAACCCGGACTGACGTTGTTTTCAGCAGAATTGCCATGGTGTTATTCTTGTGCAGAAATAAACGTTCTCGGAATAACCTGAAACTACACGGAGAATATTTTTGGAATATATAAAAAATATCGGCGAAAGAATCAACATTAGGGGGCCCACACCCTGTCCACGAGGGTGGCGGCGTGCCCACCCCCCTGGGGCGCGCCCCCCTTTCTCGTGGGCCCCCCTGAGGCTCCACCGACCTCAACTCCGACTCTATATATTCATGTTCGGGGAGAAAAAAATCAGAGAGAAGGATTCATCGCGTTTTGTGATACGGAGCCGCCGCCAAGCCCTAATCTCTCTCGGGAGGGCTGATCTGGAGTCCGTTCGGGGCTCCGGAGAAGGGAAACCGTCGCTGAAAGTGCAACTATCCCTAGGTGGTTTTGGTAATTCATAACAACATATAGCTCATTGAGCTAATTCTATTCCAAGATGACTATTTCAGGAAAGCTCAATGATTGGCATGGCATGGATGTGAAAGTGGAACCCTCAAAATGCTAAGGACAAAGGATTGGCTCAAGCTCAAAAGCTCAAGACTCTTCATTTTATATTTTAGTGATCCAAGATCACATTGAGTCTTTAGGAAAAGCCAATACTATCAAGGAGGGATGAGGTGTTGCTTAATGAGCCTCTTGCTTCATGTGCTTAGTGATATGCTCCAAAACCCTCAACTACTTTCCCATATCCACATATGACCTAAACCCTAAGCCAAACTCGGTCATACCGATTCTTTCTATCCGGCGCCACCGAGTTTCACTTGTCATAAGCCACTGCCAAACCCTAGCAATTCGGTTCTACCGATAGGGATCTCGGTCTCACCGAGATGGGATTGCAAACTCTCTGTTTCCCTTCCGTAACTTTTCGGTCTCACCGAAAGAGCGAATCGGTCCCACCGAGATTGCAATGTAAATTCAGTGTTTCCTTTTTGTAACTTTTCGGTCTCACCGAAAGAGCAAATCGGTCCCACCGAGTTTGCCTGACCAACTCCATGGTTAGCTACTTACCAAATTCGGTCCCACCGAGTTTGTGTAATCGGTCTCACCGAGATTACGTTATGCCCAAACCCTAACCATATCGGTCCTACCGAGTTGCATGTTAGTCCCACCGAAAATCTCTAACGGTTACTAGGTTTACATTTTTGGTCCGACCGAGTTTGTTGATTCGGTCCCACCGAGATTGGAAAACTGTGTGTAACGGTTGGATTTTGTGTGGAGGCTATATATACCCCTCCACCTCCTCTTCATTCGTGGGGAGAGCCATCAGAACACATACACAATTCCAACTCATATGTTCTGAGAGAGAACCACCTACTCATGTGTTGAGACCAAGATATTCCATTCCTACCATATGAATCTTGATCTCTAGCCTTCCCAAGTTGCTTTCCACTCAAATCTTCTTTCCACAAAATCCAAATCCTATGAGAGAGAATTGAGTGTTGGGGAGACTATCATTTGAAGCACAAGAGCAAGGAGTTCATTACCTACACACCATTTGTTACTTCTTGGAGAGTGGTGTCTCCTAGATTGGCTAGGTGTTACTTGGGAGCCTCCGACAAGATTGTGGAGTTGAACCAAGGAGTTTGTAAGGGCAAGGAGATCGCCTACTTCGTGAAGATCTACCGCTAGTGAGGCAAGTCCTTTGTGGGCGATGGCCATGGTGGGATAGACAAGGTTGCTTCTTCGTGGACCCTTTGTGGGTGGTTGCTTCTTCATGGACCCTTTGTGGGTGGAGCCCTTCGTGGACTCGCGCAACCATTACCCTTTGTGGGTGGAGCCCTCCGTGGACTCGCGCAACCGTTACCCTTTGTGGGTTGAAGTCTCCATCAACGTGGATGTAGGATAGCACCACCTATCCGAACCACGGGAAAAACATCCGTGTCTCCAATTGCGTTTGAATTCTCCAAACCCTTCCCTTTACATTCTTGCAAGTTGCATGCTTTACTTTCCGCTGCCAATATACTCTTTGCATGCTTGCTTGAATTGTGTGATGATTGCTTGACTTGTCCTATAATAGCTAAAATCTGCCAAGAACTAAAATTGGGAAAAGGTTAAGTTTTTATTTGGTCAAGTAGTCTAATCACCCCCCCCTCTAGACATACTTTCGATCCTACCGTCGCCATCGTCATCATCAACCTTCCTCCATCACCAATTTCATGATGCTCACTGCTGCGCGTGAGTAATTCCAACGTTGGCTTGCTGGACGGTGATGGGTTGGATGAGATTTATCATGTAATCGAGTTAGTTTTGTTAGGTTTTGATCCCTAGTATCCATTATGTTCTAAGACTGATGTTGCTATGACTTTGCTATGCTTAATGCTTGTCACTAGGGCCTGAGTGCCATGATTTCAGATCTGAACCTATTATGTTTCCATGAATATATGTGAGTTCTTGATCCTATTTTGCAAGTCAATAGTCACCTACTATGTGTTATGATCCGGTAACCCCGAAGTGACAATAATCGGGACCACTCCCTGTGATGATCGTAGTTTGAGGAGTTAATGTATTCACTAAGTGTTAATGCTTTGTTCTGGTACTCTATTAAAAGGAGGCCCTAATATCCCTTAGTTTCCAATAGGACCCTGCTGCCACAGGAGGGTAGGACAAAAGATGTCATGCAAGTTCTTTTCCATAAGCACGTATGACTATATTCGGAATACATGCCTACATTACATTGATGAACTGGATCTAGTTCTGTGTCACCCTATGTTATAACTGTTGCATGAGGAATCACATCCGATATAATTATCCATAACTGATCCAATGCCTACGAGGTTTTCATATATTGATCTTTGCTTAGTTACTTTACCATTGCCACTGTTACAATCACTACAAAACCAATACTGTTACTTTTGCCACCGTTACCGTTACTTCCATATTACTTTGCTACTAAATACTTTGCTGCAGATATTAAGTCTTTCAGGTGTGGTTGAATTGACAACTCAACTGTTAATACTTGAGAATATTCTTTGGCTCCCCTTGTGTCGAATCAATAAATTTGGGTTGAATACTCTACCCTCGAAAACTGTTGCAATCCCCTATACTTGTGGGTTATCAAGACTATTTTCTGGTGCTGTTGCCGGGGAGCATAGCTCTATTCTTTGAGTCACCTGGGATTTATATCTGTTGATCACTATGAGGAACTTGAAAGATGAAATAACCAAGATTTTCCCCTAAACTACGAGGGGAGGTAAGGAACTGCCATCTAGCTCTGCACTTGATTCACCTTCTGTTTTGAGTAAACTTGTGACACCTACTCATGCTATTCATTCTGATATGTCGCATGTTATTGTTGATGCCACTTCTGCTTTGCATGATGCTTATGATGAAACTACTTCTATGCTTGATAATATTGTGTCACTAGGTGAATTTATTGATGAACAACTTGCTAGGGTTAGAGAGAATGAAATTATTGAAAATGATAATATTGATGAAAGTGGTGATGAAGATTCTCCCCCTAGATATGAATTGCCTCTTGGGCCTGAGGGTTATGTTATGGATGAAGAAACTGCTAGGGACTTTTTAGCTTGCAATGATATATATGATCTTAAGAAACTGTTAGCTAAGCTGAAAGAAAAGTCTTTGAATGCTAGAATGAAACATGACCCTGCTTTTGCTACTTCACCTATCTGTATTTCCGATAAGGATTGTGATTTCTCTGTCGATCCTGAGTTAATTACTTTGGTTGAATCTAATCCTTTTTATGGCTATGAATCTGAAACTGTTGTGGCACATCTTACTAAATTAAATGATATAGCCACCATGTTCACTAATTATGAGAAAACTCGCTATTACTTTATCCTTAAGTTGTTTCCGTTCTCATTAAAGGGTGATGCTAAGATATGGTTTAATTCTCCTGATCCTGGTTGTGTGCGTAGTCCCCAGGATATGATTTATTACTTCTCTGCTAAATATTTCCCTGCTCATAAGAAACAAGCTACTTTAAGGGATATATATACTTTTGTGCAAATTGAAGAAGAGAGTCTCCCACAAGCTTGGGGGAGGCTTCTCCGATTACTTAATGCTTTGCCTGATCATCCTCTCAAGAAAAATGAAATACTTGATATATTTTATAATGGACTAACCGATACTTCCAGAGACCACTTGGATAGTAGTGCTGGTTGTGTTTTCTGGGAAAGAACTGTTGATCAAGCTGAATTGCTATTGAATAATATGTTGAGTAATGAAAATGATTGGACACTTCCTGAACCAACTCCTAAGCCAACTCCGAAGAAAAGGGGTATTCTATTTCCCAGTCCTGAAGATATGCAAGAGGCAAAGAAATCTATGAAAGAAAAGGGTATTAAAGCTGAAGATGTTAAGAATTTACCACCTATTGAAGAAATACATGGTCTTGATAACCCGACACAGGTAGTAAAGGTAAATTCTCTCTATATATTTGATGATGGTGATATTCCACTTAATAAGTCTGCTAGCCAATGCTTAGATGAGTTTGATATTTTTATTATTAAACAAGAAAACTGCAATGCTTATGTTGGCAGACAATTGAAACGTAATGCTTATATGATTGAACACTTGAGTGGTTATATGTCTAGAGTTAAAGGTGAACTTAAACTTATTAGTAAACATGCTTCTATGGTTACCACTCAAGTAGAACAAGTACCTAAAGCTCAGAATGATTTGCTCAATGAATTAAATAATAAGAAAAATGATAATGCTGTTAGAGTTGTGACTAGAGGGGGTAAAATGACTCAGGAACTTTTGTATCCTGAGGGCCACCCTAAGAGAATTGAGCAAGATTCTCAGAGAACTAATGTTGATGCACCTAGTTCTTCTAAGAAGAAGAAAAAAGAAAACTTATAGGACTTTGCATGCTTCTAGTGAACCTGTTGTTGACACACTTGAGAATCCCAATGATATTTCTATTTCTGATGCTGAAACACAATCTGGTAATGAACATGAACCTAGTGATAGTGATAATGCTAATGATGATGTTCATGTTGATGCTCAACCTAGCAATAACAATGATGTAGAGATTGAACTTGCTATTGATCTTGATAACCCACAATCAAAGAATCAACGTTATGATAAGAGAGACTTCGTTGCTAGGAATCACGGTAAAGAAAGAGAACCATGGGTTCAGAAACCCATGCCTTTTCCTCCTAAACCATCCAATAAAAAGGATGATGAGGATTTTGAGCGCTTTGCTGAAATGATCAGACCTATCTTTTTGCGTATGCGTTTGACTGATATTCTTAAAATGAATCCTTATGCTAAGTGCATGAAAGATATTGTCACAAATAAAAGAAAGATACTGGAAGATGAAATTTCCACCATGCTTGCTAATTATACTTTTAAAGGTGGAATACCCAAGAAACTTGGAGATCCAGGAGTACCAACTATACCATGCTCCATTAAAAGAGACTATGATAAAACTGCTTTATGTGATCTTGGAGCCGGTGTTAGTGTTATGCCTCTCTCTTTATATCATAGACTTGATTTGAATAAGTTGACATCTACTGAAATATCTTTGCAAATGGCTGATAAATCAACTGCTATACCTGTCGGTATTTGTGAGGATGTGCCTGTTGTGGTTGCAAACGTTACTATTTTAACAGACTTTGTTATTCTTGATATTCCCGAGGACGATAGTATGTCTATTATTCTTGGTAGACCCTTTTTGAATACTGCAGGGGCTGTTATTGATTGCAATAAAGGAAATGTCACTTTTCATGTTAATGGTAATGAGCATATGGTACACTTTCCGAGGAAACAACCTCAAGTCCACAGTATCAATTCTATTGGTAAAACTTCAACGATTACTATTGGAGGTTTTGAATTCCCTCTTCCTACTCTCAAGAAGAAATATGATATTCTTATTGTTGGGGACATGCATATCCCCGTTGAGGTAACCTACTGTTATTCAAAAATTCTCCGGTTTCATGTTATTCCAAAAGAGTTTGTTAACAAGACTTGATCAACCTTGTTAGTGGATTCCTTTTGATGAGCATGAGATGGATGAAGTTAGAAAGCACAACTCTCTGTACCCTCCCTTTACTTTCCGTTATTTAGATTAAATAAAGAAAACATAGTATTTTCTGTCTGTTTTCTGAATTATCCTTGCAATAAAAAATACCCCGAAAATAAAAGTTCTCCAAATGTCCTGAAAATTTTATATGTTTTTTTCTAGAATATTTAAGAATTATTGGCACTGAGAACACATCTGGGGGGCCCACCACCTGGCCACAAGGGTTCAGGGCGTGCCCCCTGCCTCGTGGACCCCACGTGGGCCCTCTCCACTTATTCTTGCACCCACACACTTCGTCTTACTCCAGAAAAAAAATCATCCACCAGCTCAAACCCGAGTTCTAGCTCATCTTGCTGCCATTTTCGATCTCCTTGCTCAAAGCTCCATTCACAAAACTGCTTTGGGGGATTGCTCTTCGGTATGTGACTCCTCCAATGGTCCAATTAGTTTTTGTTCTAGTGCTTTATTTATTGCAATTTTTGCTGCTTAGGTGACCCTGTTCTTGAGCTTGCATGTCGTAGTTTTAATGCATGATATGGCCTCTAGGCATTTGTAGGAGTAGTTGCTATCAATCTTGTTGAGTTTGGTTCACTTTTATTTTGAGTTACTAAAAATTTCAGAAATTTTTCAGAGAGAGAAAATGATGAAGAGATTGTTGAGGGGTTCTTTGAGCCGAAGCTCGAAGGATAAGCAAAGTGAAGAGAATAAGAAGCCCAAATATAATCTCCCTCGCACTGCGGAAGTTCGGCCATGCGAATGGCCTTGTGATGAGTTCTTGACAGTAGTCGGTATATATGAGGACTTTTACTATTTGGCTGAGAGTGCAAGCCTCGTCTACTTCCTCCGCGACCAGCACGAACAGTATCTCCTCCTCACTAATGTTTTCGTGCAAAATGTTTACTTTCATGCTAAAAAATCACCACCTTCAGTGGAATTTCATTTATATGATGAGGTTAAGGAGATGTCACTATATGAGTTTTGTAGGGTCTGTAAGATACCCTTTGCGGGCAGCATAGAGGAACCACATCATAATGATGTGGAGGGATTTATTGATATGATTGTTGTAGGGGAAACGAGGGAAGTTTCCGATGCAAAAATTACTAGCATACATTTTCATGTTCTACGTTACTTTGCAATATTTGCTAGTAGATGCTTAATTGGTCGCGGGAACAGTGGAAATCTCAGTGCTCCTGATATTGTTATTTTGTGCCATGCTTTGTTTCGTGATACCACTTTTTGTTTAGGCGCTATTGTTGCTAAGCGGTTAAATCTGAACCGTACAAAGGGTCCCATCTTTGGAGGCATCTTTGCTTCACGCCTTGCTGCACACTTTAACATACCTATTAGGCATTATGAGAAAGAGGAAAGGTTGCTGCCTCCTATTTTTCTACTCCCTCGGTTCGGAAATACTTGTCTTAGAAATGGTTGTATCTAGAACTAAAACAAGTCTAGATACAACCATTCCTAGGACAAGTATTTCCGAACGGAGGGAGTAGATTATAAGAGTATGGTAGCACATGATTTTATTGTTAAGGATAAAAATAAGATGCTTAAATATAGATTGATATTTGATAAAAACTACTAAGAGATTATTGCCTTGCCTGCTTCCACTTTGTTTAACATATTTTCAGGAACATACCTCGTGTTGCCGGAGGCCGTTCATGCATACTGGAGCCTGACATCAGCTCCAGAGCCTGAGTCGGAGCCACCACTTGATCCTTACAGTCAATCTGTCTATCGGTGGGATCCGGAGGAGATTACCAACCAGTGGCACCCAGAGGACACTCCTCCGTACACCGGAGAGGGCAGCTTTGAGCCATGGCCATAGACCAACTTATGCCAAAAGCCTAAGCTTGGGGGAGTACGTATTCCTCACTGACATTACATTCATGTTCACACACTCATGCCAGTTGTCGGTGCTCATACTTTTTCATTGTACTATCCATGCTAGTTAATTTTCTTTTCCAGCATTCATCTTGTGTGTTTGAAAAACCTTAAGAAAAACCAAAAAAATAGTTGTAGCTTTTAGCTAGTTTACTTTCCATGCTTGTAGTAGTAGTAATTAAAAAGAAAACCCAAAAAGATTTCTCGTTCTTCTTTTGCTTGTTGGGAGCTTTCCCGTGTAAATAGTTTTAGTTCCTTTCTTTTCTTAGTCGAGAGGAGAAGACCATGATGAAAATGTTGAGTGGCTCTCATATGCATTATTGTTGATCTAACCAAGATCCCATATTACCTTGTCTTCTCCCTTGTATTGAATGCTTGCAGATTCCAGCTTAGTCCAATGCACATGCACTATTATTATTATCCACACCATTCGGTTGTGCAAGTGAAAGGCAATAATGACGATATATGATGGACTGATTGAGATGAGAGAAGCTGGTATGAACTCGACCTATCTTGTTTTTGTAAATATGATTAGTTTGTCATTCCTGGTTCAGCCTATTATGAAGGAAACATGTTTGTAATGACAATTAGAGATTATAGTTGCTCATGCCATGCTTAATTAGCTAGGAGTTTATAATGGTTTACCTTGCGTGCCAACATGCTATTAAAATGGTTGTGATGTGGTATGATAGGGTGGTATCCTCCTTTAAACGATTCGAGTGGCTTGACTTGGCACATGTTCACACATGTAGTTGAAACAAAATCAACATAGCCTCCACGATATTTATGTTCATGGTGAATTATATCCTACTCATGCTTGCACTCAGTGTTGATTAATTTTAATGCATGTTCATGACTATTGTCGCTCTCTAGCTGGTCGCTTCCCATACTCTTTCTAGCCTTCACTTGTACTAAGCAGGAATACTGCTTGTGCATCCACTTCCATAAACCCCAAAAGTTATTCCATATGAGTCCACCATACCTTCCTATATGCGGTATCTACCTGCCGTTCCAAGTAAATTTGTATGTGCCAAACTCTAAACCTTCAAATGAAATTCTATTTTGTATGCTCGAATAGCTCATCTATCAACTAGGGATGTCTATATCTTCCATGCTAGGCGGGTTATTCTCAAGAGGAGTGGACTCCGCTCCTTACTCACGAGAAAATGGCTGGTAACTGAGATGCCCAGTCCCATGCTTAAATTAAAATAATTACAAACAAAACTCCCCCAGGATTGTTGTTAGTTGGAGGCACCCGTTGTTTCGGACAAGCCATGGATTGATGTTTGTTGGTGGTAGGGAGAGTATAAACTTCACCATTCCGTTTGGGAACCGCCTATAATGTGTGTAGCATGGAAGATATCGAGATCTCTCGGTTGTTATGTTCACAATGAAAGTATACCGCTCAAAATATTATTCATCTCTATTTCAAAATCGAGCTCTGACACCTCTACAAATCCCTGCTTCCCTCTAAGAAGGGCATATCTATTTACTTTTATGTTGAGTCATCACCCTCTTATTAAACAGCACCAGTTGGAGAGCACCGCTGACATTTGCATGTATTACTATTAGTTTACATTGAGTATGACTGTGACTGGATCTCTTTTACCATGAATTACAATGTTTAGTTAGTCCTTGATCTTCAGAGGTGCTCTGCATTTATGTTTTGCGGTCTCAGAAAGGGCTAGCAAGATACCATCTTGTTATATCATATTATGATTGTTTTGAGAAAGTGTTGTCATCCGAGATTTATTATTATTATTATTGCTCGCTAGTTGATTATGCCATTGATATGAGTAAACATGAGACCTAAATGTTATTGTGAATATGGTTAGTTCATAATCTTTGCTGAAAACTTGAATGTTGGCTTTACATATTTACAACAACAAGATCAAACAGAGTTTGTAAAAGTTTTTCTTTATCACTTTCAGTTTGTCAACTGGATTGCTTGAGGACAAGCAAAGGTTTAAGCTTGGGGGAGTTGATACGTCTCCATCATATCTACTTTTCCAAACACTTTTGACCTTGTTTTGGACTCTAACTTGCATGATTTGAATGGAACTAACCCGGACTGACGCTATTTTAGCAGAATTGCCATGGTGTTATTTTTGTGCAGAAATAAAAGTTCTCGGAATGACCTCAAACTTCACGGAAAATATTTTTGGATTATATAAAAATACTGGCGAAGAATCAACGTCAGGGGCCTACACCCTGTCCACAAGGGTGGGGGGCGCGCCCACCCCCTGGGGCGCACCCCCCTATCTCATGGGCCCCCTGAGGCTCCACCGACCTCAACTCCGACTCTATATATTCATGTTCGGGGAGAAAAAATCAGAGAGAAGGATTCATCGCGTTTTACGATACGGAGCCGCCGCCAAGCCTTAATCTCTCTCAGGAGGGCTGATCTGGAGTCCGTTCGGGGCTCCGGAGAGGGGAATCCGTTGCCATCGTAATCATCAACCTTCCTCCATCACCAATTTCATTATGCTCACCGCCATGCGTGAGTAATTCCATCGTAGGCTTGCTGGACGGTGATGGGTTGGATGAGATTTATCATGTAATCGAGTTAGTTTTATTAGGGTTTGATCCCTAGTATCCATTATGTTCTGCGATTAATGTTGCTATGACTTTGTTATGCTTAATGCTTGTCACTAGGGCCCGAGTGCCATGATTTCAGATCTCAACCTATTATGTTTCCATGAATATATGTGAGTTCTTGATCCTATTTTGCAAGTCAATAGTCACCTACTATGTGTTATGATCTGGTAACCCCGAAGTCACAATAATCAGGACCACTCCCGGTGATAATCGTAGTTTGAGGAGTTCATGTATTCATTAAGTGTTAATGTTTTGTTCCGGTACTCTATTAAAAGGAGGCCTTAATATCCCTTAGTTTCCAATAGGACCCCGTTGCCACCGGAGGGTAGGACAAAAGATGTCATGCAAGTTCTTTTCCATAAGCACGTATGACTATATTCGGAATACATGCCTACATTACATTGATGAACTGGAGCTAGTTCCGTGTCACCCTATGTTATAACTGTTGCATGAGGAATCGCATCGGACATAATTATCCATCATTGATCCAATGCCTACGAGCTTTTCATATATTGATCTTTGCTTAGTTACTTTACCGTTGCCACTGTTACAATCACTACAAAACCATTACTGTTACTTTTGCCACCGTTACTGTTACTTCCATATTACTTTGCTACTAAATACTTTGCTTCATATATGAAGTCTTTCAGGTGTCGTTGAATTGACAACTCAACTATTAATACTTGAGAATATTCTTTGGCTCCCCTTGTGTCGAATCAATAAATTTGGGTTGAATACTCTACCGTCGAAAACTGTTGCGATCCCCTATACTTGTGGGTTATCAACACCACTCTCCAAAAGGTAATAGATGGTGTGCTGATGATGAACTCCTTGCTCTTGTGCTTCAAATGATAGTCTCCCCAACACTCAACTCTCTCTCACATATTTGGATTTTGTGAAAAGATGATTTGAGTGGAAAGCAACTTGGGGAAGGCTAGATCAAGATTCTTATGGTTGGATTGGAATATCTTGGTCTCAACACATGAGTAGGTGGTTCTCTCTCAGAAAATGTATGTTGGAAGTGTAGGCACGTTCTGATGGCTCTCCTTACTGATGAAGGAAGGGTAGAGGGGTATATATAGACTCCACACAAAATCTAAACGTTACACACAAATCACCAAACTCGGTGGGACCGAATCATGAAACTCGGTCAGATCAATTTAGTTCAAAATGTGAATGTTAGGATTTTCGGTGGGACCGACATGTCAACTCGGTAGGACTTTCATTAGTGTTAGGGCATAACGTAATCTCGGTGAGACCGATCACATAAACTTAGTAGGACCGATTTCTGTAATTGGCAAATAAAGAGTTGGTGAGGCAAACTCGGTGGGACCGATTCGCTCATTTCGGTTGGACCGAGATGTTATGAAAGGGAAACATAGAGTTTGCATTGCAAACTCGGTGGGACCGATCGCTCATCTCGGTTGGACTGAAATGTTACGAAGGGAAACAGAGAGTTTGCAATCCCATCTTGGTGAGACCGAGATCCCTATCGGTGAGACCGAAGTGACTAGGGTTTCTGGCAGTGGCTATGTCAAGTGAACTCGGTGGCGCCGGATAGATCAAATCGGTAGGGGCGAGTTTGACTTTTGGTTTGGGACATATGTGAATATGAGAAAGTGGTTGAGGGATTTTGGAGCATATCACTAAGCATTTTGAGCAAGCAAGTCATTAAGCAACACCTCATCCCCTTTTAATAGTATTGGCTTTTCCTATGGACTCAATGTGATCTTGGATCACTAAAATGAAAATGTAGAGTCTTGAACTTGAGCCAATATGTGTCCTTAGCATTTTGAGGGGTCCAGATTCCTAATCCATGCCATGCCAATCATTGAACTTTCTGAAATGATCATCTTGAAATAGCATTAGTTCAATGAGCTATATGTTGTTAGTAATTACAAAAACCACCCAGGGACAGTTGCACTTTCAATCTCTCCCTTTTTGGTAATTTATGACAACATATAGATCAAAGCTTCGACAAATGATAATAAGATTTAAAGTACATCATCGCTTTTAGAAGTATGTGATAAGTAAGAGCTCCCCCTATATTTGTGCATTATTTGAAATTTGCGTTTGAATTCAAATGCACAATCGATTAGGATCATGGGTTACTCTTCCATGTCACATACATCTTGGTGGAGCGCTCAAAATGATAGGAATTAAAACATGCACTCATCACCAAGCAAAGTGAATGATCATATATGAGATAGCAAAGAAAATATCATCCAAGCAAGCATTAAAGTTGAATATGATCAAACACATGATCATACAAGTATCTCACACACAGACATAAAGAGTATCAAACGAGCACACACAAAAGTATCAACCAACGAGCACACATGATCATACAAGTATCTCTCTTGAAGCCTATGATCTATACATTTCTCTCCCTTTGGCAACAAGTTTCCAAAAAGTTTGAAATGCATAGTGCTATGCGTCTCTCTAGGCTTGATCTTCAGGAGGTGATGTAAGGAGGACTCCAAGGATAAAGGCATCCGTAGATGTTGTTGGAGCTGGTGGAGTGGCAACTGGAGGTGGCACTGAAGCCGTTGCTGCTGGTGCTGAAGTAGTTGCTCTAGTGTCAGGCACTGGCACTACAGCAGATCTCTGACCTCTGGGTACTCTCTAAAAAGCATCTGTAGTAGCCTGCCCTTTCCTCTCCTCTGCTTCCTCCTAGAGCTTCTCAACAGCTGACTGCATCTCAGTTACTTTAAGATCAAGATCATAAAATTTGGTCTCTATGATCCTCTCCAAGCTCTCATGATTCTTGTTCAGGGTGGCCAAGCCCTTCTCAATTCTCAAAGTTGCTTGAATTAGATATGCAAGTTGATCTTGTTTTGACTTCAGAAAAACTTGAGATGCCTCCTCAACACTTGGCATTTTTGCAGCCTTCTCAGCCTTTGCCTTTGCTCTCTTCTCTTGTGCTTGCACTGATGTGGGATCATCCTCATTCATCACAACCGTGTTATCCTCAAATTCTGTTCTCAAGGGTAAGTGCTCCTTGTCCAACAAATAAGTGCCTATGCCCATCTTGTAGTTGATGAGCACCTGAATGTGTGGAGCATACCCACAAGATCTCTTTTGATCAGCAGCTGTCCTCTTGATTGTCTCAACAATCAGACTCATGACCTTGAATTTTTGAGGCACATCAAATATCTGCAGCAAGTTGATTGAATGGCCTCTGATCATCTTGTGATCTCCAGATTTGGGCAACAATGTATGCCTCAACATAGTGTTGATCGTAGCTAGACCAGACAACAGGTAATGTACATATCCAAGCTTATGTGTTTCCAAAGCTTTGTCTGGGATCTCTTTGTACATGTTGGCCATAGAGTTGTGGTCTTTCTTCTTCTTGGCATAGACATCCAAGTCATCTTCATGCTCTTCAGGGGCATTTATCAACTTGGCCCACTCATTAACAGTTGACTGGTACCTTGTACCCTCAGACATCCATACAATCCTACCATTTGGATAAAAATGAGCAGTGGAGTAGAATTGCATGATGAGTTCATCATTCCATTTTGTCAGCTCTTGACCTATAAACTTGTCAACACCACATGATTTGAAGCTCTCATGTACACCAGGAAAATAATCTTCATTCTCATCATGAATTCCCAATCAACCCATTTCATATCACAGACTATAGGCTTCTTGTCAAGTAAAATAGTTTCATATAAATCTTGTTGTTCTTTGGTGTGAAACCTATAGTCCACTGCAGTCCTCCTTCTCACAACATAGGGATCATACTGCCTCCAAAGTCCCAAACATGCATCCTTCCTGATGTTCATATCCTCTGCCACTGGATGGGTGTCATTGTGATCTGGAATCTTTGGCTTAAGTTTCCTTAGCACTTGAGCTTCAGCATCTTCTTCTTCCATCTCAGGCACTGGGGCCTTGTTCTTCTCTTCATCTGGAATGGTCCTAGTGCTTCTCTTGGGCTTATAAGTCTTTTGAGCTTGAGCAACAGCCTTGGGGGTAGTCTTGGGCTTTGAAGTGGCAGCCCCTGACTTAATGGCATCCCCCATAAGCTTTTGGTACTTGGGTGCTAGTGCATCATCTTCATCTTCTTTAGCTGGATCTCTCATTATAGATGGTCTACCAATGACTCTGGCAGTGGTCTTCTTGACCCTCTCTTTACTTTTCTTACTCTCTCCAGCAGCCTCTTGAGTTGGCTTAGAAGTTTCAGCAGTTGAGCCCCTGGCCTTTAAGGTTGGCACCCTCTTGGCTGGGGCCTTCTTATGCAATCCAGGCTTTGTTGTAGCAGCAATACCATATTCCTTATTTAGTGCTTTCTTTTTGGAGCTCACTTCTTTCTCAATAGCCACATAGTCCTCATCCTCAGAATCTGAGGTTTTCTTCTTCCTTGATCTGGTGGTTGCCTTGGGCAGATTGCTTGGAGTGCTCCCGCTGCCCTCATCTTAGCTGCTTGAGGGACTAGTTCCCTCACTCATGTGCACTTGCTCTTCTGATTTGTTCTGGCTATCGCTCTGGTCAGACATTCTGGCAAGCAAACTAACAGCAGACCCTGTGAATAGATATAGATGAGATAGAGTGGATGAGCATCACAAAGTGCAGAGTTTTTGCAAAACAGATGAGTCAAAACTTAGTTTTAGTTCTCCACAGAAAGCATTTCAGAGCTACCGATTTGTTAAACTCAGTGACACCGAAGCAACTTTTGGAGTCTAAACTAGTGAACTCGGTCAGACCGAGTCATAGTTTGGTGGCTCCGAGATTACTAGGGTTTCACAGAGAGTCGAACTCGGTCGCACCGATTTGCAACTTTCAGTCAGACCGAAAAGTGCAAGTGCAATGGCCTAAGCCAAATCGGTGAGACCGATTTCTACAACTCGGTCGGTCTAAGATGAGTTCAGCGGAAACCTAACCCTAAATTTTCGAATCAAACCTATCAAACGAATGTTTTCTCTAGATAGATTGATTTCATACGTGGTAAAGAACATGGCATTGCATTGTGCTAAGAATCGGATTAAGGAATTAGCACAAAGGATCGAACTCATACCCTAGTTCGGCGGTGAGTTCGCTACGGCGGCAATGGTGGGTTGAATTCTGTTGATGGCGACGGAAACCAGCGGCGGGAGGTCGCTGGCAACAAGGAGATGATCCGGAGACCTGAGACGGCAGAGCAGGACACGCGTGGGCTGGAGGGTTTTGAAGAAATTTCCAAAATCTCACCCGTGGGTATATATATCCTCACCCTGTCGGTGTGACCAAGTGGAACAACTCGGTGGCACTGAGATGCAGAATCGCAAGCGGTTACTGCAACTCGGTGTGACTGAAAAGTTTAAATCGGTTGCACCGAGATTGAAAACCTAGATCAACTCAGTGAACTCGATGTGACCGAAGTGAATGGATCGGTTAGACCGAAATGCACAGAGAGGTTTTGGAAGTTTAAGTCTATAAGAATCGGGGACTCCGAGTGCTCCTCACACAGAGTTGTTCGAATCTGACTTGGTCAAACTTTGTGATGTAGCATGAATAGACTTTGAGACGAGAAAAGCATAGATATCTAGAGGAGGTATTTGAGAAATCACATAACTTGGTGTTCTCTTGAGTCATGATGACCACACAACAAGATTGCACTCAAAAACAGATCCGGCAAGAAAACGGCAAACGGAAAAAGAGAGGCAAATAAAACGGCAAATTTTTGTGAAGTTGGGGAGAGGAAAACAAGAGGCAAATGGCAAATAATGTAAATTGCGAGGAGATGAGATTTGTGATTAGGAACCTGGTTATGAAGAAGATCCTCCCCGGCAACGGCGCCAGAAATTCCTTTTGATCGCTCTCTGACTATAGCGCCAGAAAAGCTCCTGTCTGCTAGGACTACGTCAGTATTTCCCCAAAGAGGAAGGGACGATGCAGCACAACAACGGTAGGTATTTCCCTCAATGAAGAAACCAAGGTTATTGAACCGGTAGGAGAACCAAGCAACACAACGTAAACATCACCTGCACACAAATAACAACACCTCGCAACCCGA
Organism: Triticum urartu; assembly: GCF_056163025.1. Classification (NCBI taxonomy): domain Eukaryota; kingdom Viridiplantae; phylum Streptophyta; class Magnoliopsida; order Poales; family Poaceae; genus Triticum; species Triticum urartu. Next base: position 486,211,682 of record NC_141875.1, read on the forward strand.
CGTGTTAAAGGGGTTGTCAATCCCTTTCGGGTAACGATGCCAGAAAATTGTAGTAGATTGAAATAATAGATCACAAATAAGATAAAGTGCAGCAAAGTATTTTTGTATTTTTGGTTTAATAGATCTGAATAAAAATGCATAGGAAAAGTAGATCGCAAGCAAATAAATGAGGAAGAAGACCTGTGGGCCGTAGGTTTCACTAGTGGCTTCTCTCGAGAAAAGATAGCAAACGGTAGGTAAAAAAATTACTGTTGGGCAATTTATAGAACCTCAAATAATTATGACGATATCCAGGCAATGATCATTACCCTGGCATCACTTCCAAGATTAGTAGACCGACTCCTGCCTGCATCTACTACTATTACTCCACACATCGACCGCTATCCAGCATGCATCTAGTGTACTAAGTTCATGGAAAAATGGAGTAATGCAATAAGAATGACATGATGTAGACAAGATCCGTTTATCTATTGTGTAGATATAGATCCCATCTTTTTATCCTTAGTAGCAATGATACATACATGTCAGTTCCCTTTTCTGTCACTGGAATCAAGCACCGTAAGATCGAACCCACTACCAGGCACCTCTTCCCATTGCAAGATAAATAGATCAAGTTGGCCAAACAAAACCCAAATATCGGAGAATAAATATGAGGCTATAAGAGATCATGCATATAAGAGATCAAAGAAACTCAAATAACTTTCATGGATATAAAAAGATATGACTGATCATAAACTCAAAGTTCATCAGATCCCAACAAACACACCGCAGAAATACTTACATCATATGGATCTCCAAGAGACCATTGTATTGAGAATCAAGAGCGAGCGAGAGAGAGATGAAGCCATCTAGCTACTAACTACAGACCCGAAGGTCTACAAAGAACTACTCACGCATCACCAGAGAGGTAGCAATGGAGGTGGTGAACCCCATCCGAGATGGTGTCTAGATTGGATCTGGTGGTTCTGGACTCTGCGGCTGCTGGATGAATATTTCGTCGACTCCCCTTGGGTTTTGGGAATATTTGGGTATTTATAGAGCAAATAGGCGGTCCGGGGGGCACCCGAGGTGGGCACAACCCACCAGGGCGCGTTTGGGCCTCCTGGCGCGCCCTGGTGGGGTATCCCCTTGTCGGGACTCCCTGTAGGTGCTACCAGGGCCCAACATGTTCCTTCTGGTCCATAAAAAATCTCCATAAAGTTTCGTGGCATTTGGACTCCGTCTGATATTGATTTTCTGTGATGTACAAAACACGAAAAAATAGGAACTGGCACTTCGCACTATGTCAATAGGTTAGTACCAAAAAATGATATAAATGACTATAAAATGATTATAAAACATCCAAGATTGATAATATAACAGCATGGAACAATAAAAAATTATAGATACGTTGGAGACGTATCACAGCGTCCGCTCCAGGACGCTCGAGGTGGGTGATCTCATCCTGAGGCGGGTGCTCTCCAAGAAGGGGCTGCATAAGCCCTCACCCATGTGGGAGGGCCCGTTCAGAATCGCCCATGTCTCCAGGCCTGGCGCCGTGCGCCTGGAGACGCAGGACGAGATCCCCATCCAGAACGCCTAGAACATCCAGCAGCTCCGAAAGTTCTACCCATAAAGCAAGGCCCCGTGCCTGTGAAAGTCTCCACTCGTGATACTCTCACGTAATAATGAGTGGGACTGTACACGCCCCAGAGTCTCCTGAGTGTCGCCCGCGGGCCTCATGGGGGCTCCCTCCCACGTCCTAGTGGCAGGACTTAGCTCCGCACTGGTGAGAAGACTAGACTAGGTGCCGGACGCGGATGTTCTTTCGCTTGCTTTCTATAGTTGGTTCACAACTTTTTAATGAAATTTGGAGTTTCCGTGTTCTTTTTCATTCACCGAGTTGGATTTTTTCTCCTCTTACTTCGCTCGCATCGCAGTCTTGGCTCGGGAAGAGCGGCAGTTGCCCGTCGCTCCTCCTCGCGTGTCACACGCGTGGGGGCTAGGCAGGTGTGTGCGTTTGGGTTTGCCCGCACCACAAACACACCTCGCCGAAGCCTCGGCTTCTTTAATCCTCACGAGATGCTCTCGAATGAGCTCGTGGGCGTGCACACCCTATTAAGTCCGTGCCTTCGGGCAGTGCGACGCGGTGTACCAGCCCCAACCAACCCACGCCCGGGGGCTCGCGCGAGGAAGAATGAGACGGCCCCCCAAGCTTTCTAATAACTCTGCAGCTTTACAACACCTCCTGAGCCCCGACGGCTCCTGAGTCATCAGGAAGGGAGCTCCACTGAACACCACTGGAGAGATGCACCCCCGCGAGGCAGGGAGCTGCCGCAAGCATATCAAGCTAAGTTACCCAAACCGCACCTACTTGGAACACAGATATCACGGCATAACATCAAAATAATAAGCATAGTATAGTGGCGTAAGTGCCATAGTTCATCACACACCCCTGCGGGGCCATCTACTTTTTTCAAAATGCAAGAAGAATGAAAGGTTAAACAAAAGTGACCCGCACGGCCGCAGCAGCTCCTGAAGCCAGGCTCCGGCAGCCCCGGACTCAGCCCGAGTCCTCCTCCCGCTTCATCGGAGCACGGCGGCGAGACGACCCATCGCCTCCCCCATCAGAGCCCGGCGGCGAGGCGGCTGATCATAGTCGCCGCTGCTGGTGCTCTCGCCGGAGGAGCCACCAACACTGGGGGAGGCGAGGTCATCGCCAAGGGCAAGCTCGCCCTCGTTGTCGTCACGGCCGTCGTCAAGGCCAATCCCATCGTCGCTGCTGCCCTCCTTCGGGTAGCACCCTGCGCGGCGGCCGTTCACCCTGAACACCCTCATGTAAAGGGTCGCGAGGTCGTCGTACTTGAAGTGGAGGGTGCACCTCCCGTGTAGGCCTCGTGCGCGGGCGAAAGCCTGCCAACCGTGGGTCAGGGCCATGTTGCCTGCGCGGTGACCTCGACCCCGGCCCACGAGGCCCTGCTTCAGCAGCCGTCGGCCTGCAGCCAGAGGCCGTCAAGCCCCGTGGCCGGCAACTCGCCGGAAAAGGAGAGCGGAAGCTGGAGCCAGTGCCGGCGGGCTTCTCTGACCACACGATGAACTCCGAGAGCACATCCACCAAATGGAAGCGCGACCGAGGAGGCCGCGCAACCATGGCACGCCTACCCTCATCACAGGGGCTGCCTCGCCCTTTGCAGCCCCCACCTCAAGAAGAAGCGCCGCCGCGGCCACCGAAAGCGACACCGGGCCCCGAAGAAGTGCGCTTGCGCCCTTTAGGAGCTACCATTGGGGTTTCAGCATACTTGCGGGGGTGACCTCGCCCCCTCTAGGGCGACGGTGAGTCCGGCCCCTCCTTGGGTGCCTTCCCTTTCTCATCTACGGAGAACTTCCTCGTCGGCGCCATAGATGCTGCGGCAAGACGAAGAGGGAGAAGAAGAAGCGGGCGGCGAGAAGATGGAGATGAGCAAGGGAGGCTCCGCCCCTCTCCTCATTTATAGCCGGAGGGAGGCCAACCGCCGGCCTCCATGATCCCACGCAATGATGGTTTTTCTCTATGCGCAACAAGGACTCGTCAAGTTGAACGGTTGCCGAGGCCGCGTGGGGAAGCGGAGACGCCCACGTCCCATCAATATCCACGCGGTTAGGGCCCGCGATGCTTCGCACTTGCCCTTTGGCTTCGCCTCGAAGCCAAGTTCGAGCGTGCCTTGGGCCCGGGGGCTACTATCGGCGTTCTGGGAACGGGGGTACCCAGACTTGTCTGTCTGCGGCCCACAACGTGGCTCCATCGACGGCCTGGTATGGCCCAGCTTCAACATCAACAACTCAAGACCCTTGCGAGGGGCCAAGCCTCGCGAGGCGGACGACACCAAGACCTCCACAAGGAGCAGCCACCTCAGTTTGGCTCCCGAGGAGTGGAGATTTCTATGCAAGCCTCACCTCGCGAGGTTCGGATGACGTGAGCCATGACGACCAAGGCCAGGCAGGCGCCAGCAAGCGTAGAGTACCAGTTTCCTCTTTGGTGCTAAGGAGGCAAGTGCAGGCGCGGAGTCCCGAGGAATCAGTCAAAGGTTTCCATTCCCGTGCAACAAGACCAAGACCGCCAGGACGACAGAGCGGAGGTCATCGCCGAGCCCGCCACGACGTCACAACCAAAGGCTTTTGCAGGCGAAGACTACTTTTGTCAAGATAGCATGTACTAGTTGCCTCCCTTTGAATTTGGCCGTTGTGAGATCCATTCCCGCCTTCATTTGGAAAGAGGACCAATGCCACTATAAATAGGACCTAGCAACCACCATAGAAGGGGACGGATCATTCATATCATACCCTCCTTCACCAGCTCGCTCTAGCCCAAGAACACTCCTCCTCCCGAGGTTGTTCTCACACTGTACTAGTTCATCCTCAACCCTTCGAGGCCAATCCACCACAAAGCAGGAGTAGGGTTTTACACCGCAAGGTGGCCCGAACCTGGGTAAACTGCCGTGTCCCCTTTTCCTTTGAGTTTGACGAGCTAGGCTGTGAGATTGGCGAGTAGGCAGACTAGGGAGGTTCAGTTCTTCGCACGCACCGCAGAGTTTGAACCTCTCAAGAGTTTGCGGAACCCGAAATACGACACGTGCCACTCCATTTCTGACACGTCAAGGAGGCGGCGTCCATCGCCCCGGTGAAGAAGGAGGAGGCTACCTTGGGCGCGGCGACTCCTCGTCGTCGCGCACATACACATCGGCGGCCAATAGGGGGACTGCCCAGGAGGCGCGCTGTGATCGGCAGAACGCGACGCGCTGAGCGACGTTTGCCACGTCCGACGTCGCCCTATGGAGAGTAAATTATATATGTCTCATATATGCATGTCACCGGTATAAGTTACTCTCCACTATGGAGAGGTCAGTGATGAGTCAAAGTTAGAAGAGGGATTATTTGCACTACAAATAGTAGTAGTATGATTATTTTGACACAGGTGAATCGTGATAATCACACGGGCTTATATAAGCAGTTACTAAGTCAGCTCATCGATATGTGGTCGAGCAGTTTTCTTTTTTCAACAACTTGCAGAGATGCGAATGGTTGATCCCCCACGAGAGCACATGGAGGGGCGCAATTGGACGTCTAGTGCGGTCCAATCGCCGTCCACCCATCGCTCCACGCCTTCAAGCGACCACCTCCTGTGGCACTGGCCACAAGCTTGCTTTTCATTGGTACTAGTCACTTTCTCGTGGCATGTGGAAAAATAGTGCTACACGCTCCAGTAACAGAAACGGGACCTGGAAAGCCGGGTATATGCCTACAGTAATAGCAAAGCTTACCACCACTACATTGTATGCATTTCATCTCACTGTGAAAAGAAAAGCTGTACTGTAGGCATATACCCGGCTTTTCTTTTCACAGTGAGTATAAACGTTGGTGCCCCGTGTAACACGAGCACTTGAACAGTCTCTTGATCCGTGTGAGGTGTGCAGCGATGGCGTGGTCCAAGGAAGAGTGGTTTGGGGACAAAGCCGGGTGAGGAAAGCCAAGACCGAGGTGGAGCCACCGGGCCAGGTCCGCAAGGCGGGCGGGAGGGAGTCACGTGTGTGCGCATCGGCATCGGGCCGTCCTCCGACCCTACCTGTGAGCGTCCTACACACCACACCGCACTAGCACGCACTCCGTCTCCGTGGTCAACTACGCAGCGTACAACGCTTGCCGTTTTCCCAGAATACGCACTCTTGCCATCTGGACCGCGGGCCGCCGTGGAGCCCATTGTAAAGTTTTGCCTGGCAGCGAGGGATGCTGCCATGCCACGTTTTGCTGCACGGGACCCCTCGGCATGGTGACACGGGGGTCCAAGCAAGCCCTCTGCCTCTACTCATTGCTCAAGGGCCAATACAACAGTTGACGGTTTTGTCAGAATTGTAGAAGCATGCAGCCATAATGGCGCTGTGATGGCGCACCCTCCATGTTTTGTCACATGCGATACGCTGTTCACTACAGTTAGGCAGGCCTCCATGTCCACGAACCCATCGGGGAAACTTTTCTGCCGCTTTTTGGTCACGTATGGTGGGATCTTCTCTCTTTTATACATTGCGGTGACGGTAAATAATCCAATATTCGAGTAAAACAATAAGAAATGCACGTTTAACAAAGCCAAATGTGCTAGCCCGAGGATCGCAGGGCAGGATTATTCTATATATTTTTGCCTTGGAGAATGTGGGGAGAAGGAAGAAAAGTCCAAATGTTTAGCGTGGAATGACTAAAACTATCGGAAAGAAGTGATAGAATTTGCTTCCGCTTCCGCAACCTTTCATGCAAGACACAGCTTTGCGTATAAAGGAATATACCCACTGCGCTGACGTTTTTTTGATGAGAACAGCTCAGTCTTTCACTGAGTGAGTGACCTGGGAAGAGAGGAGGTGGCAGTATGTGTGACAATATCGTGTACGTACATCCCTATATCTGCATTAGATGGGCTTAAACTACTTAGGTTGGTCTAACCCATTGTCAATTTGTCATAGTATGCGCTAGCACATTGTTTCTGTCCAACCATATACTACTAATATACTAGTGCTCATCGCCTTGGTTAACAACTTTGTAGCCTAAGTTTAATTATGCCAAGAAAAAAAACACTAACCTCTTGATACAGCTGTTGTAATCATGGTTGATGTACTAGTTTTGAATCTTTATTGATGTGCCAGGAGTGCAAAAACCCTTTACCATTGGTTTCTCAGGATCCATCCCTAGGCGTGAGGTTAGAAACAATGTCACTTAGCGATAAAGACATATATCCATGGCAGGCCGCGTTGCCGCGTACTATTATAACAAAAGAAGAAGAAAAAGATGCGCATCCAACTTGTTTAATATAGTTTCAGATATACCAAAAAGCTTTCGAGGTCCATAACCGACTCAAAGGGGCAATCTCCATAACTTAATTGAAGGCTCCCAACAACACCAACAAGCTTCACCACAATGGAGTATGGCTCCACGATGACCTCAACCGTCTAGGGTGCTTAAACACCCAAGAGTAACAAGATCCGCGAGGGATTAGTGGGGGAATCAAATTTCTCTTGATGGATGTGTAGATCGGGGCCTTCTCAAACAATCTCTAGAAGATCGACAATTTTGATTGGCTAGAGAGAGAGAGAGATCGGGCGAAAATGAAGCTTAGAGCAACAATGGAGCTTGGGGATGGAAGAGGTAAGTCAACTCGGAGAAGATGACTCCCTTTTATTGTGGAAGAGCAAATCCAACCGTTATCCACCAACTCAGTCTGCGACGCACCATACTACCGCACCAGAGACGTGGTACTACCGCTAGGGCCTGTGGTACTACTGCAAGGCACTGCAGTACTACCGCCCACGCTGCAGTATCCAATACAGCCTGATGCGACGAAGCAGAGGGCGGTAGAACCGCTGGCGTGGTACTACCGCAAGGCAGGGATAGTTCAGATTTGGAAAGGCACGGACATATAAAAATACATCCGTGGCAACTTCCGCTGAGTTTAGATCTATGCAAAAATTTGACATGGTAATACCGGAAGCCAGGAGCGGTACTACCGCGTAGGGCGCGGATGTAAAAAATTACATCCGCCCCTACTTCCGCTCGTGCTGCTGAGCCAGACCTGAGGCCATGGTACTGCCGCGTGAGAGAAGCGGTATTACCGCGAGCACCTGCGGTACTACTGCTCCGAGGAGCAGTACTACCGCGTGAGAAAAGCGGTATTACCGCGAGCACCTGCGGTACTACTGCTCCGATGAGCAGTACTACCACATGCCCCAGTTTAGCAACACTCGAAGTCAATCCTTTTACAGAAATTCGAAGAAACAAAGAATGCTCAAAAGAGCCAAAGGAAAGGTGGTGCAAAAGGAACAGACATGTACGTGTTGATTCCACCCCAAATCTTTCCAATGTGGACCCCCTCTTAATAGTACGGCTTTCCTATGACTCAAACCACCGAAAAAAAACTTAGAGAAACGTCGTCTGCAATAGTCTTCGAGGGGCACCAAATCGTCTTGTGCCTAGACATGATATATCTGAAATGCTCAATGCACACGATTAGTCCGCAAAAGCATTGTCATCAATCACCAAAAGGAGTAAATATGCCCTTACAATCTCCCCATTTTTGGTGAATTGATGACAATACGGGATTTGCACATAGGAATATAAATAAAGCATAGGCAAACCCAACGTATATAAAATATAGATGGGCTTCTCCTCGCCAAACGTCCTCAGGATCCTCTTGTTGCGGCGGCGACTCTCCTTGGAAGCAACATGGGTCCTGTACTGCCCCTTGGCTTGCATACATAACAAAGTCTTCATCTTGGCCTTCAGCTTCTTAGCCCATGAGGGCTCAGTAGAGGGAGGAGCATACCCAGCAGAACTGTCCTCATCCGCTTCCTCCTCCTCAATCTCATCCTCATCTACGTCCATCTGAGCAGCCGCTGCCTCAGCACGGGTAGTGGTGTTAGCCCACTTAGGCTTGACGCAGAGCTTGATGGGCTCGTGACGGGTCCAGTCGGGGGCCTCAAACTCAACATTGGGATAGAGCTTCTCCCAAGACTTCGAGATCAGGTGAAACAGGTAAGGACCATAGATGGGTACCTTACGGTTGAACACCGCAAACCGTAGCTCACATCACATGATATGTGAGACATCAAGTGGTTGCGTATGAACACGACGCGCCTCCTCACAGATGAGCATCATATCCACGAGATAGACATGTACCTTATGCTTGTCACCAATACGTGGGAAGAGGGTGTTGCGGAAGATCCGATACATGATGTCAAGGAATGGGTTCAGTACCCACGCCTTCTTGCCACTGGGAAGCTGCTTCTCAACATAGTATGGTTGGAGCTTGTTCTTGTTGGTGGACTCAGAGTTGGCATGAGGGCGAACACCAACGGACTTGTCGAGCCCCTCATCACGAACCTGTAGCAGATCCATGAAGTCCTTCCACTTGGCGGTCAGCTGTTGTCCATTTGTCAACCACGTCAAGGACCATTCCTCATCGTTATGGAAGTGGACCGAGGCAAAGAACTGAGCCACAATCTCAGGGTCAAAGTCCAGGTGGAACATGATCAAGTCCTCAATGCCAAACTGCTCCACCAGGTCCAAAGCCTCACCAAAATAGGCGCAGTGCTTATCCTGCCTCATATGATGCATGCCAATCCAGTGCACGTCCACGTAGATGTTTTGCTTGGCCTTGATCACATCCAAATAGATAAGATTCTGCTGCTTGGTCCAGAACAACTCATTCTCTCTGAAGTTTGCACGGGGATTCACATAGGGGTTGATCTTCCTTCGAGTGACAAACTCAGCTAGTGGCATCTCATCCATGCCCAGTGTTGGCTCCTGGGTCTTGGTTGCGGTTGACTTGGTTCTGCGTTGGGGGGCATTGGAGCCCTCTGGAGCTTCATCTTGGTTGTGCAGACGCTTCGAGCCCATGTCGCGAACGGGGTTCGAACGGCGGACATTGGAACCGGAGCCACCACCTATGACACACAACACAAGAACACACAAGAAAAGCGAGAAGGATCAATGCAAAGACCATAGCAAAACAAATGAAACAAGTAAAAATAACATTGGGTAGTTGTTATAGGGAAGGTTCGGACTCAACGGTAGTACCGCACAAGTGTGTGGAACTAAAATTGTACTGCTGCTCCAGCCACGGTAGTACCGCGCCGGGATGGCACGGTAGTACCGCGCCTGGAGCGGTAGTAAAATTTTACTTCCGCGCCTCGCGCGGTAGTACCACTCCTGAGGAGCGGTAGTACTGTACAAGGTGAACACGGCTGGAGCGGTAGTACCACTCAGGAGTTGCGGTAGTACCGCTCAGGTTAAAATCTGAAACGAAAAACTAATCTAAGAACATCCTCGAGGTCATTCTCATCGACGCGACGACCCTCAAGATCTCCTAGCTAAAGAAAATTTATTCCATGGCATTGGTTTGCAAGACCGAGTCCGAGCACGTTAAAAAGCGCGACGCCACGAACAAAATGTCATGGAGCAAGAGCAACATGGACTACCACAACATCCATGTAAAGCACCTTAAGACGGTGACACACTCCGCCAAGAGCAACAAAGACGTGACGAACAAGCACTTGAAGCACAACACGCACTCCGCGAGGCCACGTAAGCCGTCAACGAACGCAACCGTGAAGTGCATGAATAAGAAGAAGCACTTCACCAAGAATGACAAGACAAAGCCGCTCGCCATGAAGAACAACAAGAAAGAAGGAACTAGGCACACATGCCTCGTCCTAATTGGCAAGTCCATCAAGAGGAGCGTGAAATTGAAGATCTTATTCCATGCCAAGTCCGACATCACCATCGTCCACATGATGAAGAACAACACTATGGCAAGCTCAAGCTGACCATGCTCAAGTTCTTAGGAAGCAACTATCCCGAGGAGTATGTCTCATGGGCATTGAAGGTTGACAAGATATTCCATCTTCACAATTATTAAGAGAAGAAAATTGTCATAGCCACCCTCGAGTTTCAAGACTACGTCTTCATTTGGTGGGAACAAGTGGTCGAGTGACGCTGGGAGAGAGGCGAACCACCCAACACGACATGGACACAAATGAAGGATTTCATGAGTGCTCGCTTCGTGCCTACACACTACACACACGATCTTTTCAAGAAGTTGCAACTCCTCAAGCAAGACACGAAGAAGGTGGAAGAATACTACCAAGAAATGGAGATTGCCATGATAAAGGCCAATGTCAAGGAAGATGAAGAGCAAACTATGACATGCTTCTTGAACAGCCTCAATCACCCAATATAGAAGATTGCCAAATTACAACCATACTCCAACCTTCTCGAGCTATTTCATCAAGTGACCAAGGCCAACCGACAAGTGCAAGATGACTTGAAATATGCCAAGTACTCTTCCAAGACCTACGACTCATACACTCAAGCCTCCACAACTACGGCACCTCCTACCTCGAATAGAGCATCTCCAAGCAACGATGCCAAGTCAAGTTACAAGAAAAAATCGGCATCTTCAAGTCATCCTCCTACTAGAAGAAACTTCAAGCCGAGAGCTTCATCATCATCTACTCCAACGGATGAGACCGTCAAGATGAGCTCCATCACATGCTTCACATGTCAAGGCCGCGGCCACAAGACATTTGAGTGCCCCACTCAGTGCACCATGATCGCCAACGATGATGACACCTATGAATCCATGAGCGAGCAAGAAATGGAAGCACTTGAGCACGTGGCCATGCATCAGCAAGGGAATGAAGATGAAGATGATCAAGTATTTTTTGACAAGGACTCAAGCCCCACTCTTGTTGTCTCCAAGGTCTTGACGCTTCAACATCAACAAGACGAAGATCAACATTGCCACATCTTCCACACCAAAGTGGGCATCAATGGACGTTCCGTGAAGGTCATCATCGATGGAGGAAGTTGCCATAATCTGGCAAGTTAAGAGCTATGTTCCAAGCTACAATTGGTCAAGATGAAGCATCCTCGCCCCTACAAGGTCCAATGGCTTAGCGACTCCGGCACCATTCAAGTGGAGCACACCGTGCAAGTTTCTTTCAAGATCGGCGCATACGAAGACACCTTGGAGTGTGATGTGGTTCCTATGTCCGTGTGCCATATCCTCTTAGGAAGACCTTGGCAATTCCACCGCGGCGTCATCCACAATGGGCGTACTAACCATTATAGTTTCAAGATGAAGGGAAAGGAGTACATGCTATGACCTATGTCGCCAAGTCAAGTGATCACCGACAAACAATCATCCACCCATCATGGAGAGAATAGTGATATAGTGAACTACAAAAACGAGAGTGAGTGCCACAAGCCAAAAATGAGTGCCTCCATGATGAGAGCTACCAAAAGAGACATGAGAGAAGTGTGTGAGAACCCATCCAGTGTCATACACTATGTCCTAGTGTGCAAAGACAAAGCGGCAAGGATTAATACCTCTAATCATCTACCTCTAGTGTTGTCTAATATCTTGCAGGAGTTCATGGACGTATTTCCCGATGAGCTACCTCCTGGCCTTCCTCCTCTTCGCGGCATCAAGCACCGCATCAACCTCATCCCCGGCGCACCCCTACTGAACAAGGCTCCATACCGCACCAATCCCAAAGAAACTAAGGAGATACAAAGGCAAGTACAACACCTCATTGACAATGGACATGTACGTGAAAGCTTAAGTCCTTGTGCCATTCCGGTTATTATTGTGACTAAGAAAGATGGTAGATTTCTCATGTGTTCCGATTGCCGTCCATAAATGCTATCACCGTTCGCTATAGGCATCCCATTCCACGCCTTGACGATATGCTAGATGAGCTTAGCGGCGCCACCACTTTCTCAAAAATTGATCTTAAAAGTGGCTATTACCAAATTCACATTCAACAAGGTGATGAATGGAAAACCGCTTTTAAACTAAATTTGGCTTGTAGCGAGTGGTTAGCTATGCATGTGGGCTTATCGGAAGAACCCAACACTTTCATGCGTGTGATGCACTATGTTCTTCGCAAATGCATAGGCATATGTGTTGTGGTCTACTTTGACAATATACTTGTGTTTAGCGAATCGTTAGAAGATCATGTCACCCATCTTAGGGACATTTTGCAAGTTCTTAGAAACGAGTGTCTTTATGCTAACATGGAGAAATGCATCTTTGGTGTTGTCAAGCTTGTTTTCTTAGGCTTTGTTGTGTCTCCTAAGGGTGTTCATTTTGATGAGTCTAAAATTGAAGCAATTAAAATTTGGCCACAACCCACAAATTTGCAACAAGTGCGTAGTTTCCTTGGTCTCACCGGCTTCTACCGTCACTTTGTTAAGGATTTCAGCACCATTGCATGCCTTGAGTAAGAAGAATGCACCCTTTGTTTGGGACCCTCTCAATCTACCACATTTGATGAGCTTAAATCTTTGCTTACACATGCTCCAATTCTTGCATTGCCTAATTTTAACAAAACTTTTGAAGTGCATTGTGACGCTGGTGGAAATAGTATTGGTGGAGTTTTGATGCAAGAAAAGAAACCCATTGCATATTTTAGCGAAAAACTTTTTGGCGCTCAACTTAACTATCCCATCTATGACAAGGAATTATATGTGTTAGTATGAATATTGCGTTTTTGGGAGCATTATCTTTGCCCACATGAATTCGTCATACATACCGATCATGAGACACTTAAATACATTAAAGGTCAAACAAAGTTGAATAGACGGCATGCTAAATGGAGTGAATCTATTTAATCTTTTCCTTATGTGATCAAGTACATCAAGGGTAAAGAGAATGTTGTGGCGGATGCCCTTTCCCGCAAGTGCATGTTGGTTACTCAACTTGAATTGAATGTTATTGGCTTTGAGCATGTTATAGATCTATATCCACATGATCCTTCGTTTGCGATTCCTTATGACAAATGTCTTGCTAACACTCATTGGGAGCATTATTACCTTAAGGACAGTTATCTTACGCGCGCTAACAAACTTTGTGTACCCGAGTCTTCTCTTCGTATGTTACTTTTGCAAGAGGCTCATAGCGGAGGACTTATGGGACATTTCGGATGCGACAAGACCTTTGCCACACTCTCCTTCAAGTACTTTTGGCCAAAGATGTTTCACGACGTTGCACGCTTCACCAATTGGTGCTCTACATGCCACAAAGCTAAGTCACAAGCTCAATCTCATGGTTTACATATGCCCCTTCCTATTCCGTATCAACAATGGGAAGACATTAGTATGGATTTTATGCTTGGATTACCTAGGACTCAAAATGGAAAGGATTTGATATTTATTGTTGTGGACCAATTCTCTAAAATGGCACATTTCATCCCATGCAATAATATAGATGATGCTTCACATGTTGCAAATATTTTTTGTAGGGAAATCTTGATGTTACATGGAGTGCCAAGGACCATTGTGTCGGTCCACGATGTCAAATTCCTAAGATACTTTTGGAAGACCCTATGTGCCAAGCTCGGAATCAAGCTACTATTCTCGATGGCCTATCATCCGCAAACCGATGGCCAAATGGAAGTCACCAACTGGAAGCTATATACTCTCCTACATGTGTTGATCAAAAAGAACATCAAGGAGTGGGAGGAGTGCTTACCCATCGCCTAGTATGCCCATATTCGTGCAAGACACTCTACTACCGGCAAGTCCCCCTTCGAGGTCATCCACGGCTTCAACTCTTTGTCGCCCTTGGACATCCTTCCTCTACCACTACAAGAATGTGCAAACATGGACGCAAGTGCAAGAGTAAGTTATCTCAAGAAGATGCATGAAGATACAAGGTCCAGGATCGAGCGTCAAGTACACTGTCGCGCCACCAAGCTCAACATCAACAAGACCCCCGTGCTGTTCAAACCGGGCGATCTAGTATGGCTACACCTCCGCAAGGACCGCTTCCCCAACGAGCTCAAGTCCAAGATACTACCGCGAGCTGAGGGACCCTTCAAAGTGCTCATTCTTTACAATGACAACGCCTACAAGATCGACATCCCATGTGACAAGTACAACGTAAGCGACATCTTCAACGTCAAGGACTTGACCCCATACCTGTAGGGGAACATTGCACGGAAAACAAAAAAATTCTATGCACACACAAGATCTATCCATGGAGATGCTAGCTACGAGAGAGGGAGAGCATCTACATACCCTTTTAGATCACTAAGTGGAAGCGTTTATCAACGCAGTTGATGTAGTCATACACCTTCATGGCTCATCCCGATCAAGTACCGAACGTACGACACCTCTGCGTTCAGCACACGTTCAGCTCGATGACATCCTCGCCTTCTCGATCCAGCAAGAGAGGCGAAGTAGTAGTTGAGTTCCGGCAGCACGACGGTGTGGTGACGGAGGTGGTGAAACTATCTACAAGGCTACGCCAAGCACAACGGGCGTCGATGAAGGAGGAACTAGAACTAGAGGGATACGGGGCGCCGCACACAGCTTGGGGATCGTGGTTCGTGTTGCCCCTCCCCTCTTCACATATATATAGGTGGAGGGGAAGGGGAGGCAGCCCTAGGAGCCCCCCAAGGGGCCTGCGGCAGCCCTAGGGTGTCTGCCCTGGGCCCCCTTCCATATCTGTGCATGGGGGAGGAAAAGGGGGTTGGCTGCCTTAGGGCGCCTCCCCCTTCCTTCCCTCCTTCCTTGGTGTGTGGGCAGGGGTGGTAGGGCGCGCCAGCCCACTTTGTGGGATACTCCCCCCTTTGGCCAATAAGGCCCACCACTTACTAGTGGCCTTCTAGAACCCCTTCCGGCACTCCGATAAATAACCGGCAGTTCCCGAAACCTTTCCGGTGACCAAATACTATCATCATGTATATCAATCTTTACCTCCGGACCATTCTAGAGCTCCTTGTCATGTTCGTGATCTCATCCGGGACTCTGAACAACATTCGGCCGCTATTTCATACAACTCATATAATACCATATCGTCAACGAACGTTTAAGCGTGCAGACCCAACATGTTCGAGAATGATGTAGACATGACCGAGACACTTCTCCGGTCAATAACCAATAGCGGGACCTAGATGCCCATATTGGTTCCTACATATTCTACGAATTTATCGGTCGAACCTTTATGACAACATACGTAGTTCCCTTTGTCTATCGGTATGTTACTTGCCCAAGATTCAATCGTCGGTATCTCCATACCTAGTTCAATCTCGCTACCGACAAGTCTATTTACTCGTTCCGTAATACATCATCTTGTAAATAACTCCTTAGTCACTTTGCTTGCAAGCTTCTTATGATGCTATATTACCGAGAGGGCCCAGAGATACCTCTCCGATACACGGAGCGAGAAATCCCAATCTCGATCCATGCCAAATCAAAAGACACCTTCGGAGATACATGTAGAGCATCTTTATGATCACCCAGTTATGTTGTGACGTTTGATAGCAGATAAGGCATTCCTCCGGTATACGGGAGTTGCATGATCTCATGGTCGAAGGAATATGTATTTGACATTAAGAAAGCAGTAGCAATAACTGAACGATCATATGCTAAGCTAACAGATGGGTCTTGTCCATCACATCATTCTCCTAATTATGTGATCTCGTTATCAAGTGACAACACATGTCTATGGTTAGGAAACCATTACCATCTTTTGATCAATGAGCTATTCTAGTATAATCTCACTAGGGACACAATATTTGTTTATATATCCACACATGTATTTAAGTTCCTGGTCAATACAATTCTAGCATGAATAATAAACCTTTATCATGAATAAGGAAATATAATAATAACCACTTTATTATTGCCTCTAGGTCATATTTCCAACAATACCATGGTGATGAAGATCATGATCCGAGGAGGGATCTCTCCCAAGGGGGGAGATGATGCGGAGCATCCTTCCATCATCCCCATGGACTCTACTACAACTCATCAAGCACCATGTGGACCATATGACAAGAGCTCGAGCACATGCCATTGAAACCGAGGTGAACTCACTCCTACTTGAGATAGATATGGATATGAATGGAACTTGGATGCTAGCTCACCAAAACATGGTATGTGTGATTAGGTACGAGGACGAACGCCACCTAGCATCTAAGGAACATCCTATGGGCATAGGAGAAGGAACCCAAGGCCCAAAGGAAGGAGAAGGAGTCCATCAAGATGAAGACAGTAGGTCCCAGGCGACCCTGTGTGCACGGGCCTCCCCAACCCCGTGCCCATGGGCCTCCGAGAAACCTTCTGTAACCGAGACGCGCACCCCCGTGCACACAGCCTCCGGACCACGTGCACATGGGCCCTTGCTGTTGTATCACCCCATGCGCATGGGCGTGTACCGTGCTCATGGGACCCCCGAGCGCACATGCCAAACTTACCCTTTGCGCACGGTGAGAGAGTCCTATATTAAGGGGTCCTCGGACGTCTGGACTATGTAACATGGGCCGGACTAATGGGCTATGAAGATACAAGACATAAGACTTCCTCCCGTGTCCGGATGCCACTCTCCTTTGCATGGATGGCATGCTTGGCGTTCGGATATGTAGATTCCTTCCTTTGTAAACTGACTTTGTAAAACCCTAGGCCCCTCCGGTGTCTATATAAACCGGAGGGTTTAGTCCGTAGAGGCAATCATAATCATACAGGCTAGACTTCTAGGGTTTTAGCCACAACGATCACGTGGTAGATCAACTCTTGTAATCCTCATACTCATCAATATCAATCAAGCAGGACGTAGGGTATTACCTCCATCAAGAGGGCCCGAACCTGGGTAAAACATCGTGTCCCCTGCCTCCTGTTACCATCAACCTTAGACGCACAGTTCGGGACCCCCTACCCGAGATCCGCCGGTTTTGACACCGACATTGGTGCTTTCATTGAGAGTTCCACTATGTCGCCATCAGAAGGTTTGATGGCTCCATCCATCATCTGCAACGATGCTGCCCTAGGGAAGGTTTTTCTCCCCAGCTAGATCTTCGTATTCAGCGGATTCGCACTGCGGGCCAACTCGCTTGGCCATCTAGAGCAGATCGACAGCTACACCCCAGGTCACCAGATTAGTTTTGGAAACTTGGATTATGTCGATGACATCTAAGGAGACTTGATCGTCCAAGGATTCATGACCCCAACCTCCGCTCTCGCCTTAGAGCCGGAGCGCCTCGCCAGGACCGAAGACAGGATTTCTAAACCCGCCGGACTATTTGTGGCCACTAGGCCCAATATTGGAGAGCCGGAGGAAGCAGTGTCATCGGCAACCATCGCAAAGTCGGACTCTTCCCCGGACACTGGCTCTGAACTCTCGGAGTCAGCATCGTGTGAGCTCGGCCGAGGAATTCCCTTCCCGCCATACTCCACAGATTCTTTTCTCCCTGGACAAACCTTGCCTTTAAGCGAGGCTCTGGACTTGATGCGATCCCTCATGATTACAGAGGAGCAACGTCCGAACTACGCGCAGCCTGGACTAGAGGCTGAGAGCGAGGAATTTTACGTCCCACCCACCACCCACTTCATCGCCATAGTCGAGGACTTAACTGACATGCTTGATTACGGCTTCGAAGACATCAACGATATGGACGACGATGACGGAGAAGAGCAGGCCCAAAATCCGCCGATTACCGGACACTGGACGGCCACCTCTTCATATGACGTGTACATGGTGGACACACCCAAAGAGAGTGACGGTGATAACGAGAAAACCCAGTCGAGGATAAACCTCCTGAGACACAGCCAAAGCGCCGACGTCAGCGGCTCCGCTCCAAATCATGCCGTGAAAAAGACAGCGATACCGGCACGAGAGACAACAACACTCTGGACGAGGCCGAAGACCAAGAAAACCCCATCGAGCCAACCTCCGAACAGGACGATCGGGAAGATGGGCAAGTTAACCCTGATGAACATGCTGCAAAGGAAGACTCAGAGGATAGTAATTACCTTCCACTCTCCGAGGATGAGGTGAGCCTCGGCGACGAAGGCTTTATCGTGCCTGAGGAACCACTCGAGCAGGAGCTAAGCAACGACTAATAGCCACTGCAAGGAGCCTGAAAAAGAAACAACAGCAGCTTCAAGCTGATCAAGATTTACTCAACGATGCTACCTCCTGAGCACTAAGTTGGTTTTCCCCGAAGAGGAAGGGATGATGCAGCAAAGTAGCGTAAGTATTTCCCTCAGTTTTTGAGAACCAAGGTATCGATCCAGTAGGAGGCTACGCGCGAGTCCCTCGCACCTGCACAAAACAAATAAATCCTCGCAACCAACGCGATAAGGGGTTGTCAATCCCTACACGGCCACTTAAGAGAGTGAGATCTGATAGATATGATAAAATAATATTTTTGGTATTTTTGTGATAAAGATGCAAAGTAAAATAAAGGCAAGGTAAAAAGCAAAGGGAATAACTAAGTAGTAGGAGATTGATATGCTAAAGATAGACCCGGGGGCCATAGGTTTCACTAGTGGCTTCTCTCGAGAGCATAAGTATTCTACGGTGGGCGAACAAACTACTGTTGAGCAATTGACAGAATTGAGCATAGTTATGAGAATATCTAGGTATGATCATGTATATAGGCATCACGTCCGAGACAAGTAGACCGACTCCTGCCTGCATCTACTACTATTACTCCACTCATCGACCGCTATCCAGCATGCATCTAGAGTATTAAGTTAAAAACAGAGTAACGCCTTAAGCAAGATGACATGATGTAGAGGGATAAACTCATGCAATATGATGAAAACCCCATCTTGTTATCCTCGATGGCAACAATACAATACGTGCCTTGCTGCCCCTACTGTCACTGGGAAAGGACACCACAAGATTGAACCCAAAGCTAAGCACTTCTCCCATTGCAAGAAAGATCAATCTAGTAGGCCAAACCAAACTGATAATTCGAAGAGACTTGCAAAGATAACCAATCATACATAAAAGAATTCGAAGAAGATTCAAATATTGTTCATAGATAGACTTGATCATAAACCCACAATTCATCGGTCTCAACAAACACACCGCAAAAAGAAGATTACATCGAATAGTTCTCCACAAGAGAGGGGGAGAACATTGTATTGAGATCCAAAAAGAGAGAAGAAGCCATCTAGAAAATAACTATGGACCCGTAGGTCTGAGGTAAACTACTCACACTTCATTGGAGGGGCTATGGTGTTGATGTAGAAGCCCTCCGTAATCGATGCCCCCTCCGACGGAGCTCCGGAACAGGCCCCAAGATGGGATCTCGTGGATACAAAAAGTTGCGGCGGTGGAATTAGGTTTTTGGCTCCGTATCTGATCGTTTGGGGGTACGTAGGTATATATAGGAGGAAGGAGTACGTCGGTGGAGCAACAGGGGGCCCATGAGGGTGGAGGGCGCGCCCCCCTACCTCGTGGCCTCCTCTTCCGTGTCTTGACGTAGGGTCCAAGTCTCCCGGGTCTTGTTCGTTGAGAAAATCATGTTCCCGAAGGTTTCATTCCGTTTGGACTCCGTTTGATATTCCTTTTCTTCGAAACCCTAAAACAGGCAAAAAACAACAATTCTAGGCTGGGCCTCCAGTTAATAGGTTAGTCCCAAAAATAATATAAAAGTGGATAATAAAGCCCAATAATGTCCAAAAAAGTAGATAATATAGCATGGAGCAATCAAAAATTATAGATACGTTGGAGACGTATCAAACGACAGATGGACTAATGTCCTCGCAACCGAGGAATAAGGCCTCGTGTGCCCAACCAAAAGGTACCCGAAGCGTAAACTGCTACCTCAATTCGACGACGAGGCACGCGAGCCCGTACCAGCAGCACGTAATGTGGCTGACCGACCACCACGTGGCTGGGACAAAACGACAACTCAAGCCAAACACTGGCCCATACTATCTCGCCGTAAAGGTAGAGACACAACAGTCCGGGAATACACATATGACATGCGGCATGACCTGAAGAATAAAGCAGGTCCGGCCAGATCGATCTATGGATCGCGGGGGCGTGCCCCAATGCGCGACGATGGCTATCAGGCCGAACATGACAAGCACAATCACGTCCGGGCCGAAAACCGCAGATGGATTCCATCCGAATTACGTCGCGATCTTGCTCGATATAGAGGCGCCGCACACCCCCTGTGCTTCACTGATGAAGTAATGGAACATGAATTCCTAGAAGGGTTCAAACCTATGAATATCGAATCATATGATGGAACAACAGATCCCGCGGTATGGATTGAAGACTTTCTTCTCCATATTCATATGGCCCGCGGTGATTATCTTCATGCCATCAAATACCCCCCCCCCTAAAACTCAAGGGACCGGCCCGGCACTGGCTGAACAACTTGCCTGAAAACTCTATTGGCAGCTAGGAAGACCTAGAAGACGCCTTCCGCAACAACTTCCAAGGCACATACGTCAGACCTCCGGATGTCGATGACTTAAGTCACATAGTTCAACAGCTCGGAGAGTCAGCCAGGAAATTTTGGACTAGGTTCTTAACTAAAAAGAACCAGATCGTTGACTGCCCGGATGCCGAAGCCCTAGCGGCCTTTAAGCATAGCATCCACGACAAATGGCTCGCCCGACACCTCAGCCAAGAAAAGCCGAAGTCCATGGCGGCCCTCACGACACTTATGAGCCACTTTTGTGTGGGCGAAGATAGTTGGCTAGCCCGTAGCAATAATAATGCAAGCGAACCTAGCACCTCTGAAACCAAGAATAGCAACAGCAAGCCCAGACGCAACAGGCATAAGCATCAAAACAATGGTGACAATGCTGATGACACGACGGTCAACGCCGGATTCAGTGGCTCCAAGTCCGATCAGCGGAAGAAGCCTTATAAAAGGAATAATCAGGGCTCTTCCAGCTTGGACCGCATACTCGATCGTCCATGTCAGATCGATGGCACCCCTGATAAACCATCCAATCATACCCACTAGAGTTGTTGGGTCTTTAAACATGCCGGGAAGTTAAATGCCGAAGACAAGGAGAAGGGGTCGCAAAGCGAGAATGACGACGAGAAGCCCCGTCCGCCGAACACAGGGGGACAGAAGAAGCCCTCCCCAGGTTAAAACGGTGAACATGACATACGTTACCCATATCCCCAAGAGGGAGCGCAGACGTGCGCTCAGGGACATCTATGCGATATAGCCAGTCGCCCCAAAATTCAACACATGGCCATCCTGTACGATCACCTTCGATCGCAGGGACCATCCGACCGGTACCCGTCACGGCGGTTCAGCCGTACCGGTCCTCGACCCAATCATTGATGGATTCCACCTTACATGCATCCTCATGGACGGTGGCAGCAGCCTCAACCTACTCTATCAGGATACAGTCCGCAAAATGGGCATCGATCCGTCAAGAATCAAGCCCACAAAACTATCTTTCAAGGAGTAATACCATGTGTAGAGGCGCGCTGCACAGGCTCAATTACATTGGAAGTCATCTTCGGATCTCCGGACAACTTCTGAAGCGAGGACTTGATCTTCGATATCGTCCCCTTCCGCAGTGGCTATCACGCACTGCTTGGACGAACTGCATCTGTGCGATTCAATGTGGTGCCACACTATGCTTATCTCAAGCTCAAGATGCCCGGACCACGCGGTGTCATCACAGTCAATGGAAACACGGAGTGCTCCCTCCGTACCGAGGAGCACGCTGCGGCCCTGGCAACAGAAGTACAGAGCGGCCTTAATAAGCAGGACCTTAATTCGGCGGCCAAGCTCCCGCACACTGTCAAACGAGTCCGGACTACTCTGCAGCAGGACAGTCTAGCTCGCTAGGAGATCGACTAGCAATTCGGACTCCATCTCAGTCCCGACCAAATGGCGACATACATACGCGCATACATAACTATGCACTCAAAATATCACGGGCATAGACGGAGGCGTAACTTGATTGTGGTCCATCATACGGCTCCCACACATACTTTTCCTTTTCCTTTTTACCATTTTTTGGTCTCTTCTCTACAGGCCCCTCTCGAGGGCCTGGTCATCGGTCCTTTCGAAGGACAGATATACCAAGGCGGCAAGCAGCACAGACGTGTGGGGGAATCTCTAGATGTTCTTCTTGACGATCATTCTACCTGTTTTCAGGACCCGTACACAGCTCCCCCTTGGTCTTGGCATGTTAAATAGCCCTGTTGCTTATCGCACTATTTGTACAAATACGCTTTGACGTATTAATCAAAATTATAATGAAAATAGTTTGCGGCCCAGCTCATGTGGCACTGGATTTCTACTTCATTTTATTTCACTATTCTTACCGATTGCATCCGTACACTTTAGTACGCCGTAATTCGCTAGGGGCTTTATTGTGCTCCATACAACGGCAACAAGTCTGAACACTTTTACAGTATAGTACGGCCCCCAAATTTAGCATTATATGCATCGGCTCCGAATCATGTCTTTGGTCAATAGTTGGGTTGCCCAGCTCCTGTGCTTACTACCTTATGTTCCGCTCTATCGGCTAGGGTAGTAAAGGGAGAACTACTGTGATTGTGTCCTGGTTTATCCGAATGAGCACCTCAGTAGAGAAAGCCGAAAACTGACTGTCATGATGCGGCGTGAGCCGGTCAGCTCTTCGGAGGTTAAAATCTCTTGCGATTTTTCCGCATTATGCGACGGATCGGCCTTCACGAATACTAGGGGCTGCGCCTATTTTTCTATTGTCAAACTCCTACGACTAAGTGAGGGTGATAAAGCCACATAGTCCGATTGCCTGCTTCGCTACACTAAACACCTCCTTTAAGGACCAAAATTTTGGATCAAGAGTGTTTAGGTTTCAACCCGAACACCCCCGTACTACCTACGTGGGGGCTAAGGCCGACGACTGGCCAACTCTCAGATTTAATAAAACAGCCGCACAGGAGGTAAAATTCCGAAATAAACAACAAGCATTATCTTACATATCGGTCTTGTTTTCATCATACAGGGCGGGATAAGATGAAGGTATTCATTCAAAGATAATGTATTTTGAACACCGGCCCTCTACAATGCAGTATCCCTTCAGGACATCCTCAAAACACCGCTCTGGCGTACGGTGCTCCTTGCCCGCAGGCGGTCCCTTGGTCGTGAGCTTGACGGCGTCCATCTTCGCCCACTGCACCTTGACACGGGCGAAGGCCATTCGTGCGCCTTCAATGCAGACCGACCGCTTGATGGCGTCAAGCCGAGGGCAGGCATTGACCAGCCGCTTTACGACTCCAAAGTAGCTACTGTGCAGGGCATCAGCAGGCCATAGATGGATTATCAAATCCTTCATGGCTAGTTCGGCCGCCCTATGCAGTTCAGTCAGCTGCTTCAGCTGATCGCTAAAGGGCACGAATGTTCTGGCGCAAAGTATTGCGACTAGAACAGCTTCTCCGTTGAGCTTCCCTCTTCGGCTCGGAAGAACTCCGTAGCATCGGCAACACTGCACGGCAGATCCGCAAACACCCTTGGAGAACTCCAAATCCGGGTCAGTAAGAGGAACCTTTTCTTCACATACTTACTCTGCATAATAAAGACCTTACCTGCCATGATTTTCTAGCCTCCTGGATTTCCTAGAGGGCGCCCTGGGCTTCAACCCGGGCATCGTGTGCGCTTTGGCGGGCCTTGGCAAGTTCCGACTCTTGATCCGCAATATTGCGCTCCAAGGACTCACATTTCTGCACGGCGTCCTGGAGCTCCTGCTGGACCTCACCAACCCTGGCCTCATGTTTCTCGCGAGTGGCTTGTTCCTTTGCTGCTCTCTCCTGGGCTTCGGCCAGCACCTTCTTGAGGGCCTCTACCTCGGTCGCCGCTCCTACAAAATATCATGGCACTATGGTCAACACAAATCATTCATCCTTTCTGAACCTACACAAGGTCATTGCATACCTTGATGGTCCTCCAGCTATTTTTTCACACGACCGAGCTCTTCCTCGGTCTACTCCAGACTCTGCTTCAGTCCGGAGACCTCAGCAGCATGAGAGGTCGCAGCCAGCAAAGATGCTTGCTTATTCACATAGACACGTATGGTTAGTCTCCTGCGAAAATCATTTGATCCTTTGTCCGGCTTTTCTTTTCGAACACCGGGCAGTGTCTCAGGGGCTACTGTCTATACTATGGCATTCCTTTTGCATAAATTGTGTTCATACCTCAAAGCCTATTAGAAGGCTTGTGCAGGCTTCGGTCAATCCGCTCTTTGCGGACTGAATCCACTCAACCACCGTACCCATGAGGGTACGGTATTCCTCAACAATGGAAGCACTTAGCAGCGCTTCCAGTATAGTATCCGCTGCCTCTGGATGGACAGAGGTCACTGGTGGAATCGGTGCACCTCCTTCTTTCGAAGGAGGCTGCTTGCCGGGTTTCGGGGCCGTATAGGTCTCCGAAATTTTATTCGGCTGGGGGCCAGATTGGATATAGCCCCCATCGCCAGTCTCCATGGGGATTTGCTCCCCCATGTGTTCGGCGGCAGAGGGTTCACCCTCTGGAGCCACCCTGATGGGCTCATGCGTCTCTCCCTGGCCTGGGGAGGTCCTTCGGGACAACACCTCGGCATCATCCATGGCCTTGGGAGAAGAGGCCGCCGGAAGGGACCCGCTATCCATTACCTTCGGATCTAGCGAATTCCACGAAGATGAGGATCTCTTGAGGTCGGAACGAGCCGGACTGCAGCGCATAATTCAACATGTTAACATCATAAAGTAAAGGAGCTGGATATTTGTGTGCGTCTTTGAGTACTTACGATTCGGCCAGGGGCTTATCCTTGGGGTGCCACTCGGAGCTGCTGTCAATGTCCCACGCGGAGTTGTCCACGGCGGAGGCCTTCCCCTTCTTGGACGCCTCTGCCTCCAGATGCGTGGAGGCCGCCCTTTTCTACCTCCCCCCTTCGGGGGAGAGTCACTTTCCTCCTCCTCGTCGTCGTCATCGGTGTGGGAGGAGTGGGTCTCGCCGTCTTCGGACGTCACGTCCGAAGCGCCCTTACAGCGGAGACCACTCCTGGTCTCCATGGCCTTCTTCTCCGGCGCTTGGTAGGGCGCTGAAACCAGCATCTTCGTCAGAAGAGGGTTTGCTGGGTCTTCGGGTAGCGGAGCCGGACACTGGATCCGCTCTGCTTTCTTTGTCCAGCCCTGAACAAACAAATAGGGAAGCTTAGGCGTCTTCCTTAAGTATGCAAGTAAAGGATACACCTTGAAATACGAAAGACTTACCAAACTGGCGGGATGGGCCAGGTCGTGTTCGCGGTCCTTGGTCGTCGCCGACCATGTCTCATTGGCCTTAAAGAGCACCTTCTAGATGTCTTCGTGTGTAGTGCCAAAGAATTGTTGCAGGGTCTGGTGCTTGGCCGGATCGAACTCCCACAAGTGGCAAGTCCAACTTTGGCACGGAAGGATCCGGCGAGCAAGCATCACCTGGATCACATTGATAAGCTTGATGTTCTTGTCCACCATGTTCTTGATGCGCGTCTGGAGCGCTGTCAGCTCGTCTGACGAAGACCAGTCCAGGCCCTTCTCTGGCCAGGAGGTGAGCCGCATCGGGGCGCCGGATTGGAATTCGGGAGTCGCGGCCTAGGTGGCGTCACGAGGCTTTGTGAAGTAGAACCATTGCTGTTGCCACCCTTTGACGGACTCCATGAAGGTACGTTTGGGCCATGAGACGTTGGGCATCTTGCTCACCATGGTGCCTCCGCACTCTGCGTGTTGACCGCCCACCACCTTCGGCTTTACATTGAATATCTTTAACCACAATCCGAAGTGGGGTGGGATGTGGAGGAAGGTCTCGCACACGACAATGAATGCCGAGATGTTGAGGAAGGAGTTGGGGACCAGATCATGGAAATCCAGCCCGTAGTAGAACATGAGTCCATGGACGAATGGGTGGAGAGGGAATCCCAATCCGCAGACGAAGTGGGGGATGAATACCACCCTCTAATGGGGCTCCGGGGTGGGGATGATTTGTCCCTTTGCTGGAAGCCGGTGGGCGATTTATTTGGCTAAGTACCCGGCCTCCCGGAGTTTGGTGATGTCCTTCTCCTTGATGGAGGAAACCATCCACTTGCCCTGTGCTCCAGATCCGGACATGGCTGGAGTGCATTTTTGAGGTAGAAAGGATGGAAGCTTGGGCGCTGGAGCTCGAGAATGGGTGGGCAGAGAGAAACAAGGTGTGGGTGAAAAGGTGAAATCCTTATCCCTTTATAAAGGCTGCGAAAATCAAGCGCCTCCCCACTCACCTTAAAACTATCCTATTCCCCAAGGGCCATGCAGACGGCACGATTGGATTACCCACGCCCGTATTGATGAGAATCCCGCAATATGGGGACACGATCTTTGCTTTGACAAGACATGCCAATAAAACCGCATCTTGAAACATGGAGAGGGAGGCTAAAAACGGTTCAAAATAATGACCGGGTAGTGACGTGATGTCACGCTACTAAAAAGTTGTCAGTGGATTGGACTCGTAAAATATTATACTCTCTGCGTGTGTGTGCGGTGCTCGTTTTGCACAGCCGGACACGTTTTCTGTGTTCAAAGGCTGTTTTGGAGCGTTCGGAGGAGGAACCCGCCTTGCAATGCCGAAGACAATCTGCGCGCCTGACACATCATCATTGAAGCCTGGTTCAGGGGCTACTGAGGGAGTCCTGGATTAAGGGGTCCTCGGACGTTTGGACTATTTAACATGGGCCGGACTAATGGGCTATGAAGATACAAGACAGAAGACTTCCTCCCGTGTCCGGATGGGACTCTCCTTTGTGTGGATGGCAATCTTGGCGTTTGCATATGTAGATTCCTTCCTTTGTAAACCGACTTTGTACAACCCTAGGCCCCTCCGATGTTTATATAAACTGGAGAGTTTAGTCTGTAGAGGCAATCATACTCATACATGCTAGACTTCTAGGGTTTTAGCCACAACGATCTCGTGGTAGATCAACTCTTGTAATCCTCATACTCATCAATGTCAATCAAGCAGGACGTAGGATATTACCTCCATCAAGAGGGACCGAACCTGGGTAAAACATCATGTCCCCTGCCTCATGTTACCATCGACCTTAGACGCACAGTTCGGGACCCCCTACCCGAGATCCGCCGGTTTTGACACCGACACATGGCCCTCCCAGGAATCGGCCATGGATGTTCTTTCTTGCCTCCCAAGTCGTCCCTTTCCTCCCTCTAGCTATATATTTCGTGTCTAAGTCATTTGTTAGGGTTAGCAAAGTATATGTGAGACACTGGTAGAACTTTGCTCCTTC
Source organism: Triticum urartu (assembly GCF_056163025.1). Classification (NCBI taxonomy): domain Eukaryota; kingdom Viridiplantae; phylum Streptophyta; class Magnoliopsida; order Poales; family Poaceae; genus Triticum; species Triticum urartu. The sequence goes on from NC_141875.1 coordinate 486,239,237, forward strand.
TACCACTCCTCTTGGAGATCAAGACCTCCTAGGGGAAGATCCCAAGTGGATATCAAGACCTCCTCTTGGAGAAGACTATATCATCAAGACCTCACCTCCTTAGGAGTCGAAAGAACCTTATCTTTGTGCTTGTTTCCTTGGATTGTTCTTGTATTCTTGTGGATCTCAAGTATGATATTCTAGTGGATGTGTAATTGGGTTTTGTTTGAGTGAATTTCCTCTTTATGTTCCTGTGTTAATCCTTTCCCCCCTCCAAGTGTGAAAAGATCTCCACTTAGGGTCCCACCCTACGACACCATCCGACCTGCATCAGGCATGGCGGATCGGCCGTGCTAGTCCTGGACCCAATCGTTGACGGTTTTCACCTAACGCGCGTCCTGATGGACGGAGGCAGCAACCTCAACCTAATTTATGTTTACATGATGTGAAAGATGGGCATCAACTCATCTAAGATCAAATCCAGCACCTCCACCTTCAAAGGTGTGATACCAGGCGTCGATGTTTGAGGATTGATATTGAGCCGCTGGAAATCCTCCAAAACCCTGGTTCAAGCTCTGGGGGCTTGGCTCACGTCTACGAGGCTACGATCTAAGGACACAATGAGCTACCCAGGTTCAGGACACTGTGCAATGTAAAACCCTACTCCTACTTGGTTGTATTGCTTGTGGACAGTGCTCTTAGAGCTTACAAGATGAGCTAGAGCTCTCGAGGGGTCAGCAATGGTACAAGGAGTCGATCCTTTGCTACAGTGGTCGCATTGCCCCTTTTATAGGTGCCCCGGGCCACTTCCCCGAAAATATGAGCGGGAAAGGGCAACCACATGGTGGCAATTTGAACGGGGATGGGTGCCAAAGCTTATCCTGACAAAAGGTGGTCTTGGCCTGCCAAAGGTGTTATCCATGATGTGCCACGGGCTCCACAATGACCTTCTTTCTACCGCGCCATCGTCTTGGTCTTCTTTCACCATAGGGGAAACCTTTGGGACTTGCTTTGGGGACAGGTAAGCACAGTTGCTCCCTTAACACCGAAAGGGAAACTGCCCCGGCCGCATGATACGTCTCCAATTTATAATTTTTGATTGTTTCATGCTGTTATATTATCAATCTTGGATGTTTTATATACAATTACTAGCAACTTTATATCATTTTTTGGGACTAACCTATTAACTTAGTACCCAGTGCCAGTTGCTGTTTTGCTTGTTTTTTACTTTGCAGGATATCAATACCAAACGAAGTCCAAATGCCACGAAACTTTTTTATGGCAAGAAGAGACCCTGGAAGCTTCTGGAGGCCATGAGAAGACGCTCGTGGGCCCCACTAGGCACCAGGACATGCAAGGGGCCTGTGGCGCGCCCTGGGGGGTAGTGGGGCCCACGGGCACCACCTTGACCTACCTCCGCCTCTACAAATACTCTAAAATCCCCAAAACCCTAGAGGAGTCGATGAAATACTTTTTCCACTGCCGCAAGTTCTAGAACCATGAGATCCAATCTAGAGGCATTTTCCGGCACTCTGCCGAAGGGGGCAACGATCACGGAGGGGTTCTTCATCATCCTTGATGCCCCTCTGATGATGCGTTAGTAGTTTACCACAGACCTACGGGTCCGTAGTTAGTAGCTAGATGGCTTCTTCCCTATTTTTGATCTTTAATACAGTCTTCGCCTCTATGTTCTTGGAGATCTATTTGATGTAACTCTTTTTGCGGTGTGTTTGTTGGGATTCGATGAATTGTGAGTTTATGATCAGATCTATCCATGAATATTATTTGGGTTTTCTCTGAACTCTTTTATGCATGATTGTTATAGCCTCGTGTTTCTTCTCCAATTTATTGGTTTGGTCTGGCCAACTAGATTGATTTATCTTCCCATGGGAAGAGGTGCTTTGTGATGGGTTCGATCTTGCAGTGCTCAATCTCAGTGGCAGAAAGAGACATGACACACATGTATTGTTGCTATTAAGGCTAAAAAGATGTGATTTATTTCATTCGTGAGTTTATCTTGTCTTCAACATGTCATCTTTCTTAATGCATTACTCCGTTTTTCCATGAACTCAATACACTAGATGCATGCTAGATAGCAGTCGATGTGTGGAGTAATAGTAGTAGATGCAGCATCGTTTCGGTCTACTAATCTTGGACATGATGCCTATATACATGATCATTGTCTTGGATATCATCATAATTATTTGCTTTTCTATCAATTTACCAACAGTAATTTGTTTACCCACCGTATGCTATTTTCTCGAGAGAAGCCTCTTGTGAAAAATGAGGGAAATACTTACCTCTATTGTACTGCATCATCCTCTCCTCTTCGGGGAAATACCAACGTAGATTAAAAGTAGCACCGCATAGGCCGGCACCTCCCACGGGGACGTCACCCACGTGATGACCACGCAACCGCGCCGCACGGGCTCCGCGGGGGCCTCGCGGGGCGGCACCTCGCGGGTCTGCTTGCTATGATGGTAGTCTTATGAAGTCCTTCATCGGAGAAGTCCCTCACGGGGCAAGCCCTCGTGGGGCTGGTTGCGTCGCGGTGCACGCTGGTGGGCCATCTCATGAGTTGGGCCAAGGGGCCCTTCCTGGGCCGTAGATAGATGGCCCGTGGTACCCTGGTTCCCACTGGGCCGACAGTAGCCCCCGATCCCGTGGTGCACACGTTTCACCCGCTGAGGGACGAAATGACGCGGGGTCAAAGACTCACGGGCCCAGGCAGGGACGCGTGGCAGCAAGGCAGGACGGGGGCGCCCCCACTTGCCCATGGTGCCTTGGTAACTGCGGGCTCTCCCGTAAAATTGCTTGCGCAGGGCATGGATGCCATCATTGCCTTTTCACACGTCCCTCCTTCCTGCGCACTGCTCCTTGCTTCCTCTTCCTCCAACTCCCAATCTCCGTCCACGGCAATGGCTCCCAAAGGCAAGAAGCCCGTGGAAAAGCCTCCCGTCGGGCAGAAGAGTGCGACCGACGAGTACGAGCCGACCCTGTTGCGCTCCTGCATCATTAACGGGGAGGGGCTGGCCAAGGCACGCCCTCTTCCGGCCAGCGAGCACAGTGAGTGGGTGTCGGTGTCAAAACCGGTGGATCTCGGGTAGGGGGTCCCGAACTGTGCGTCTAAGGTTGATGGTAACAGGAGACAGGGGACACGAAGTTTTAACCATGTTCGGGCCCTCTTGATGGAGGTAATACCCTACATCCTGCTTGATTGATATTGATGAGTATGGGGGTTACAAGAGTTGATCTACCACGAGATCGTAATGGCTAAAACCCTAGAAGTCTAGCCTGTATGATTATGATTGCCTCTATGGACTAAACCCTCCGGTTTATATAGACACCGGGGGGCTAGGGTTGTACAAAGTCAGTTACATAGAAAGGAAATAGTACATCCAGCCGCCTAGCTTGCCTTCCACGCAAAGGAGAGTCCTATCCGGACATGGGAGGAAGTCTTATATCTTGTATCATCATGGCCCAATATTCCGGCCCATGTCATACAGGTCGGACGCCCGAGGACCCCTTAATCCAGGACTCCCTCAGTAGCCCCCGAACCAGGCTGCAATGACGAGGTGTCCGGCACACATTGTCTTTAGCATTGCAAGGCGGGTTCCTCCTCCGATCACTTCAAAGTACCTGACTTAAAGAGCTTTATTCGGCCCTTCATTTAATGTTGCACCCATCGGCTTCTATGCCTCCACACCTTCTGCTTCCACATGTTGAGCGAATACGAGAGGTCGGCGCATTTTTTTGCACAACCCACCTCCGGCCACATAAGAAAGGCCTCTATTTAAAGGGATTGGATCTCAGATCCATTCCACACCCAGCGGAAAATCCTCAGAGTCTTGCCAGAGGAAACCATTCGACATGGCTAGCGTCCCTAGTCCCCCCGCCCTCACGGCTCCAAAAAAGGCGATTGGGAGAGATGCTCTGTATCCCATGAGCAGTTAGTTAAGCTCCAAACACAGGGATTCCTTCCCCCCGTGGATCCGATCCCTGTTCGAGCAGGATTGACCTCCTTCACAAGCGAAGTTCTGGCGGAAAATTTCCCCAATCCAACTAGGGGGGAACGGGTGTGCTTCGTATCTTACTTGTTGAGAGGCGTCGGGTTTCCAATCCACCCTTTCCTCTGTGGACTCCTGGAGTATTACGGCCTCCAACTGCACAACCTCTCGCCAGCCTCTATCCTGCACATCGCGGGTTTTGTTACCCTGTGTGAGCTTTTCCTGGGCTGTGATGCCCACTTTGATTTGTGGAGGAAGCTATTCTGCCTCGTCCCTCGCAACCAAGAAGGGTCGATATTCGAGGTGGGCGGCGCCGAAGTATGGCGCATAGCCGGGATCGGATACCTGTCTGGCACGCTGAAGAAGGTGCCCGAAGAATGGCCCTCAGAATGGTTCTATGTTGAGGATGTTGCTCCCCCCGACCCAGTGCGAAGGGGTCTTCCTGAATTTTCAAGTGCTCCATTGAAGAAACGCCACAGCTAGCGCCCCCAGAGCCTCGAGGAGGAAGATAGCGCGGAAGTCTGTCAATTGATGGGCAAGATAAGGACACTTGCCGAGTCCGGATTATCAATAATCGAGGTGATGACGACTTCCATAGTGCGGGGGGTCCAGCCACTTCAATACACAGGACTTCCCATGTGGCACTATAATGGGCAGGATGACGCCTCACGCTGCGGTCGGAAGGGTCCGGGCACCCCCGCCGCTTTGGTTAAAATATTGGCCGAACTGTACAAAGGGGAGAAAGAGGAGTTCACTCGTCTGAAACGTCGAGATGGATTTTCCGTGTACAATCCTTTGAGCCGGGTGAGCTCTAATCCCACAACTTTACTCGATCCTCTCCCTAAATCATTTTTAATGGATATTAACCCATCTATTCGTAACAGGAATGGCGGAAGGTCACCGAGGGGATTTATAGCCCCGCCCCACAGCCAGAGGATCCCAACCGGGACCTAGACCCCGGATTTGAAGAGGATCCGGACATATTTGTGGAGCTTGAGGATGGAGTATTCTACCAGGCGAGCTATGATGGCACAGTAGTGCCAATCGTGGTCGACTATCCCGGCCTCCTTCCTGCCTCACATGTAAGTAATCAAGAGACATCTTCTTCGAAAGAGCTTCCTCATTACGCCTCACCCACCGCACTATTTCATGCTCCAAAGGGGAGGCGCTCGACGCCACAACGTGCACCAGAGGCATCTCCTAGGAGAGCGGTACCCATGCCGAGCAAATCTCCGAAGAGAAAGGCGAACGACAATACGATAGAACCTTCATCAAAGAGGTATGATTTTTAACCATGCCTCCTGGCAGTCATATCAAACTGTGACATTATGCACTATGTCTTATCAGGAAAAGCGTTCGCCGGACTATGTTTGGGGATCCTGCCGGCCATGCCTCCACTAGTCAGATTCCAGACCCTGCCCTAAGGGAGGGGGCTGACACGGGAGTCGCGCCGGACTGTCCTTCCATAGAGGATCCAGATGATATGTCCGTTACAAACTCTGAAGTGGAGAGCACCATGAATCATCGGCACCGGAGGGCCGCTCTCCGCGACCCCGGCTTTTCAAAAGAGGCATTCAATGCCTTCAGCTCGGCCGATGCATACATCCAAGCTGCTCGTGATGGACTTGCCAGAGCCAGGGACCAGCATTTAAAAGATATGTGGGTAAGCGTAGATGTGATAATCATATACCAGTAGCCCCCGAGACTTGAAGCAGTTGATACAACTGATTTAAGGATCATTGTATAATCAGGTACTCACGGAGAAGAACAACCTGCTGTCTCAAGAGCTAGAAAAGTGTCAGACCGAGCTAGCTGCGGCTACCGCCGAATTGGAGAAATCCAAGGGGGCATCGCTGGGTAATGTTTCCCCGCATCAGAAAAAAGTACAATCATATACCAGTAATATTAATACTGTTGTGTTTCCGCTGACAGGATCAGTGGGTCAACTGAGGGAAAAGCTGAAAATCGCCCAGGCTAGTGAATAGGAGGCCAAAAGGCAACATGCGGCAGGCGAGCGTGTTCTGACGCGGGTCAGGGGTGAAAAGAACAAGCTGCAAGATTCAAATACCCTGCTGGGCGAAGAACAAAAAGATGTGCGAGCCCAGCTGGCTGACGCCGTCAAACAGAATAGGAGGCTACAAGGCGGCATATTTAGTATGCATTTGACTTTGCCTTTATTTAATTCGGCAAAGAAATGATTTGACAGATTTATGTCTGTAGGTATGTTGACTGGCTGTCCCAAAGAGGAAATGTCTGGCTCTCAAAGCGACCTTCTGGAAGAGCTGTCCCAATTGCACGAGCGAGCTCGGCAAGCAATGCGGAGCATTGCCAAAGCTTTGTGGCCGTCTGCCTCTCCTCCAGGGATTATGGAGGAGCTTGTGAAGCTATTCCAGGGAGCTCGGCGGCGCTTCCGATTATGGAAGATATCAGCCTGCCAAGAAGGTGCGCGAGAGGCCTGGGCCATGGTAAAAACACGGTACACCAAGCTCGATCTGAATCATATGGCCTGGATCAGACCTAAGGGGTTAGATGGAAAAGAAATTCCAGTTAGTTTGGTATACGACCAAGTGAAGTAGCCACCACATATTCCCAACAGGATTGTAAGCTAGACAACCTGTTAGACAACATAGAGGAAGAAGTTTTTGAGTCTAAATGACTATGTACTTCAATTGACAAATTTGTCCCTAGCCGGATTGTAAAACGATTGTCATGGTAGACCTTTTCTCTTCGACCTCTGGACCCGAAGGCTCGGAGTGTTTCCGAATACCCGCTTAGTAATATAAACCGAGGCATGCATGGAAACCAGGTGTAGGGGTCATGGTTGCTTGAACAGACAAGTTGTCTCCGGCTAGCTATGTTATATTGCATTGTAATTGTAAGAAACATCTTCTAGGGATAATAGTTCCGTTAAGGGTTCCTTTCCCTAGGCGAATATGCGTTAGTATGCATGTCTGAACTATGATTGAAAAAATCGTAGTGTGAGTGACATCTGGGGGTTCATAGTGTAATGAGTGTAACATGTCTTTAGTCCGCCGACCGAATATTACCTTAAGAATGCTAGCTTTCGGCTTCACCTAGTCCGAGGTACACGTCCGGATGACCCGGCAGTAACAATCACAGAGGTGCTCCCTTTATGCCCTAGCCAAATAAAAGGGAACGTAGGGCATAAGCACAGGAGCCAGGCAACCCTGCTTGGCCAAAACTGAAGTCATAACAATGCATATAATGGCGAAGAGAAGGTACATATGCGGAAGAGAACACATATGTGTTGAGCTTGATGCTCGGAAAAGAATAATAAACTTCTGTAAAAGAAGCCCCGAGGTATGATGAGTGTATACATTTAAGGATGTGCACATCATAGGTATGCAATGTGGTCGCACAAGAGCTAAAGAGCTAAACGAGAAGTTAAAGAGAGGAAAAGAAAATAATGGAAACAAAGGGAGAAGAAGACGAATAAAGAGTCCCGCTCTAGGCATAGAATCTTCGGAGTCTAGCGGCATTCCACGGGTTCGGCTCTAAGCGGTTGTCCGATGCATCATGAAGGCGGTACGCTCCTCCAGTGAGAACTTCATCTATGATGAAGGGACCCTCCTGTTTGGGCATGAGTTTGTCCTTTTTCTTCTCTGGTAAGCGTAGAACGAGTTCGCCAATGTTATAAGTCTTGGCCCGCACTTCTCTGCTTTGATATCTGCGAGCCTGCTGTTGATAAAATGCGGAACATGCTTTTGCAACATCGCGCTCCTCCAGGGCATCTAAGCCGTCCTGCCGATCAAACTCGGCCTCTCTCTCTTCATACATGCGCACTCGAGGTGAGTCATGAATAATATCACAGGGCAACACAGCCTCTGCGTCGTATACCATGAAGAAGGGTGTATATATGGTAGTGCGATTGGGCGTGGTCCGCAGCCCCCAGAGTACGGAGTCGAGCTCCTCAACCCAGTGCTTGTCTGATTCTTTCAAAGATCGCACTAGTCTAGGCTTAATGCCGCTCATAATTAGGCCATTAGCTCGTTCGACTTGACCGTTTGTTTGTGGATGATAGACGAGGCATAATCGAGTTTAATGCCCAATTTAGCACACCAGGATTTCACTTCATCGGCTGTGAAATTGGAGCCGTTATCGGTGATGATGCTGTGTGGGACACCATAACACTGCACGACACCGGATATAAAGTCTATCACCAGTCCAGCTTCGACCGTTTTCACTGGTTTGGCCTCTATCCACTTGGTGAATTTATCTACTATGACTAGCAGATATTTTTTCTTATGGCTCCCTCCTTTAAGGGGTCCCACCATATCAAGCCCCCAGACCGCAAAAGGCCAAGTAATGGGGATTGTTTGTAGTGCAATAGGTGGCATATGGCTTTGATTGGCGAAGAGCTGGCATCCGACACAATGTTGGAGAAAGTCATGTGCGTTTGCTCGGGCCGTCGGCCAGAAGAAACCTGTATGGAAGGCCATACTTACAAGGGCCCGAGCCGTGGCATGGTGACCGCCGAGGCCAGCATGAATTTCGACCAGGAGTTGTAGTCCTTCTTCTTCAGAGATACATTTTAAAGGACTCCGGTAGCACTTATCTTATAGAGCTCTCCGTCATGGAACTTGTAAGCTTTCGAGCGCCGAACAATGCAGTGAGCCTCATTCTGGTCCTTAGGGAGCTCTCGCCTATTAAGGTAGGTGATACGTCTCCAACGTATCTATAATTTTTGATTGCTCCATGCTATGTTATCTACTGTTTTGGGCAATATCGGGCTTTATTATCCACTTTTATATTATTTTTGGGACTAACCTATTAACCGGAGGCCCAGTCCAAATTTGCTGTTTTTTTTTGCCTATTTCAGTGTTTCGAAGAAAATGAATATCAAACGGAGTCGAAACGGAACGAAATCAACTGGAGAAGTTATTTTTGGAAGGAAAGCTACCGGATGGACTTGGACCCCACATCAGGAGCCAAGGGAGGTGCTCACGAGGGTGGGGGGCACCCCCCTAGGGCGCACCCCCTGCCTCGTGGGGCCCCCGAAGCTCCACCGACGTACTTCCTGCACCCATATATACTAACGTACCCTAAAACTTCCAGAACACACAATAGATCGGGAATTCCGCCGCCAGAAGCCTCCGTAGCCACCGAAAACCAATCTAGACCCGTTCCGGCACCCTGCCAGAGGGGGCAATCCTTCTCCGGTGCCCATCTTCATCATCCCGGTGCTCTCCATGACGAGGAGGGAGTAGTTCTCCCTCGGGGCTGAGGGTATGTACCAGTAGCTATGTGTTTGATCTCTCTCTCTCTCTCTCTCGTGTTCTTGAGGTGATACGATCTTGATGTATCGCGAGCTTTGCTATTATAGTTGGATCCTATGATGTTTTCTCCCCCCTCTACTATCTTGTAATGAATTGAGTTTCCCCTTTGAAGTTATCTTATCGGATTGAGTCTTTAAAGATTTGAGAACACTTGATGTATGTCTTGGTGACAATGGGATACCACGTGATTCACTTGATGTATGTTTTGGTGATCAACTTGCGGGTTCCGCCCATGAACCTATGCATAGGGGTTGGCACACGTTTTCGTCGTGATTCTCCGGTAGGAACTTTGGGGCACTCTTTGAGGTCCTTTGTGTTGGTTTAAATAGATGAATCTGAGATTGTGTGATGCATATCGTATAATCATACCCACGGATACTTGAGGTGGCATTGGAGTATCTAGGTGACATTAGGGTTTTGGTTGATTTGTGTCTTAAGGTGTTATTCTAGTACGAACTCTAGGGCTGTTTGTGACACTTATAGGAATAGCCCAACGGATTGATTGGAAAGAATAACTTTGAGGTGGTTTCGTACCCAACCATAATCTCTTCGTTCGTTCTCCTCTATTAGTGACTTTGGAGTGACTCTTTGTTGCATGTTGAGGGATAGTTATGTGATCCACTTATGTTATTATTGTTGAGACGACTTGCACTAGTGAAAGTATGAACCCTAGGCCTTGTTTCAACGCATTGCAATACTGTTTACGCTCACTTTTATCACTTGCTACCTTGCTGTTTTTATTATTTCAGATTACAAATACCTTTATCTTCTATCCATATTGCACTTGTATCACCATCTCTTCGCCGAACTAGTGCACCTATACAATTTACTATTGTATTGGGTGTGTTGGGGACACAAGAGACTCTTTGTTATTTGGTTGCAGGGTTTCAGAGAGACCATCTTCATCCTACGCCTCCTACGGATTTATAAACCTTAGGGAAATTTGCTACTGTCCTACAAACCTTTGCACTTGGAGGCCCAACAACGTCTACAACAAGAAGGTTGTGTAGTAGACATCAAGCTCATTTTTGGCGCCGTTGCCGGGGAGGTGAGTGCTTGAAGGTATATCTTTAGATCATGCAATCGACTCTTTTAGTTTCTTATTTTATCACTAGTTTAGTTTATAAAATAAAACTATAAAAAAATGGAATTGAGTTTGTCTCATACGCTTCACCTTTTTAATATCTTTCGTGAGTATGATGGAAAGGATAATTGTGCTCAAGTGCTAGAAGAAGAAATCTATAAAATGTTTGGCACTAAATATTTGAATGATGAGCATGATTGCAATGTTGTTAGTACGAATTCTTTGAATATCCATGATACTAATGATGATTGCACTAGTTATGATGAAAATGTCTCCTATAAACATGTAAATTTTTGTGGAGTGCATTAGGTTTGTACGAACACTCCAAATAGGGAAGATAGATATTGAAACAGGCATAAGTACTTAGAAACTAAATTGTTGCAAGAAAGGTTAGTTGAATGTGCTGAAAATTTAAATTATAGTGGCCATACTTGTGAGCTTTGTAATGAACATGATCATTTCAATACCCAATGCAAATTGTTTCATGATCGTATCGTGTCCAAAAATTGTGATGACTTGATTTCACTTGCACATCATGATGAACTTAGTTTGCTTATGGGTTACGAAGAAATGAAACGTATAACTAATTATCTTCCAGAATTTGCCCATTATAAACTTCTTGGATTTGATCTAGAGGAAATTTATATGTATTGTGCGGTGAATTGTATTGAAAATCCTTATATTGCCAACTACATAAAGGAAAAAAAATAGAAGATGAAGAGAATACTAATGAGAGGGAAGAGACTTCCCAATATCCTCCTATTATTTCTTATGATGAATCAGGTAACGAAGAGGAGCCTCCTATTCAACCAATCTCATTAATAAGGAGCTCCAAAAAGAGGATTGTACCCACACATGATGTGGTAAAGAAGAAGAAAAGAAAAAGGAAGAGAGGTAAAAAGGTACCCCTCCCAAATAATGGTGCTCCTATTACTATTGTGCCTCATGAAAATATAATTATGGAAGATAATGATACTTCTTATGATCTTGAAAATCTTTTTGGCACTTGCTTGGAAGAATATGATAATTGCTATACTATTGGTGCTATCCATACTATTAATGATGAGAGTGATTATGCTTATGATATGAAAAGGCCCAAGCTTGGGAATGCTATGTTTGATGAAGATGATGTTTTTGAGAATATATTTGCTGCAATTAATGTTTGTCCCAAGCTTGGGGAAGCTATGATTAATGAAGATGATATTTTTAGTCTCCCAAGTTTTGATATGCAAGTTTATAATGATGATAGCATGCCTCCTACTTATGATGATTATTGTGATGATACTTATGCTATAAAAAGTAGTGATTATATTTATAAAACTTGTCATGATTATGATTACCCCTTCTCTGAACATTACTCTTTTAATGTGGAAACAATTTATAGTATTCAAGTCTCTTATGATACTCCCACCATTTCGATTGAGAAGAATTTTGCTTATGTGGAGAGTAATAAAATTTCTATGCTTATAGATCATGAAAAGAATGCTTTAGGTGCTAGTTATATTGTTGAATTAATTCATGATGCTACTGAAAATTATTATGAGGGAGGAATATATGCTTGTAGGAATTGCAATAATATCAAGTTTCCTCTCTATGTACTTAAAATTTTGAAGTTATGCTTGTTTTGCCCTCCTATGCTAGTTGATTATTGTTCCCATAAGTTGTTTGCTCACAAAATCCCTATGCATAGGAAGTGTGTTAGACTTAAATGTGCTAGTCATATTCTTCATGATGCTCTCTTTATGTTTCAATTCTTATCTTTTATGTGAGCATCATTGAAATCATCATGCCTAGCTAGGGGCGTTAAACGATAGCGCTTGTTGGGAGGCAACCCAATTTTATTTTTGTTCCTTGCTTTTTGTTCCTGTTTAGTAATAAATAATTCATCTAGCCTCTGTTTAGATGTGGTTTTATGCTTTTAATTAGTGTTCGTGCCAAGTAGAACCTTTGGGAAGACTTGGGGAAAGTCTTGTTGATCATGCTGTAAAAAACAGAAACTTTAGCGCTCACGAGAATTGCTGCCATTTTTATTTGGAGAGTGATATTTAGTTAATTATTTTTTCAGATGATTAATAGACGAATTACTCAGGTCCAGCAATTTATTTGAGAATTTTCTGAGTTCCAGAAGTATACGTTTGATCCAGATTACTACAGACTATTCTGTTTTTGACAGATTCTATTTTTCATGTGTTGTTTACTTATTTTGATGAATCTATGGCTAGTAAAATAGTTTATAAACTATAGAGAAGTTGGAATACAGTAGTTTTAACACCAATATAAATAAAGAATGAGTTCATTACAGTACCTTGAAGTGGTGATTTATTTTCTTATACTAACGGGGCTTACGAGTTTTCTGTTAAGTTTTGTGTTGTGAAGTTTTCAAGTTTTGGGTAAAGATTCGATGGACTATGGAATAAGGAGTGGCAACAGCCTAAGCTTGGGGATGCCCAAGGCACCCCAAGGTAATATTCAAGGACAACAGAGAGCCTAAGCTTGGGGATGCCCCGGAAGGCATCCCCTCTTTCGTCTTCGTACATCGGTAACTTTACTTGGAGCTATATTTTTATTCGCCACATGATATGTGTTTTGCTTGGAGCGTAAATTTATTTTGTTAGGATTTTCTTGCTGTTATTAGAACAATGTTTTGCATCTTTTATTTCAATAAAAGTGGCATTGATAGCCTCCACTATGCCTACGTTACAAGTATACATGTTGCTGTTTGAAAATAGAAAGTTTACTGCTGTTGCATCCCTAGAAAAGTCAGAATGTGATAAAATATTGAAACCTTTTTCATATTAATCTCTGATAAATTTACTACAGTTGGAATTTTCTTTCATAATTTTTGGAGCTATAGAAGTATGGATGTTGCAGCATTCTTTACAGACTATCCTGTTTAGGCAGATTGCTGTTATGTTTGCATTGTTTGCATATGTTTGCTTCTTTAATGATTCTATTTGAGGATAGCACTATTAAATATGCAGAGGCATTTAGTTGCAATGTTGAATAATAATTTTAGTGATTTGCTACAGTAGAGTATGATAAGGTTTTTGCAATGGTTTATACTAACTTATCACACGAGTCCTTGTTGAGTTTTGTGTGTATGAAGCTTTTGAGATTTAGGAAGACCGTGATATGAGAGGAATTAAGGAGACACAAAAGCTCAAGCTTGGGGACGCCCAAGGCACCCCAAGATAATATTTCAATAAGTCTCAAGCGTCTAAGCTTGGGGATGCCTGGTTGGCATCCCACCTTTCTTCTTCAACAACTATCGGTTAGTATCGGTTGATCCTAAGTTTTTGCTTCTTCACATGATGTTTGCCATTCTTAGAATGCCATTTTATTTTGCTTTGCTTGCTGTTTGAATAAAATACCAAGATCTGAAATTATTAAATGTTAGAGAGTCTTCGCATAGTTGCATAATTATTCGACTACTCATTGATCTTCACTTATATCTTTCGGAGTAGTTTGTCATTTGCTCTAGTACTTCACTTATATCTTTTAGAGCATGGTGGTAGTTTTATTTTGAAGAAATAGATGAACTCTCATGCTTAACTTAGATTATTTTGAGAGTCTTAAATAGCATGGTAATTTTCTTAAAATCCTAATATGCTAGGTATACAAGATTAGTAAAAACTTTCTTATGAGTGTTTTCAATACTAAGAGAAGTTTGATGCTTGATGATTTTTTTGAGACATGGCGGTAATAATATCAAAGTCGTGCTAGTTGAGTAGTTGTAAAATTGAGAAATACTTGTGTTGAGGATTGCAAGTCCGGTAGCATGCACATATGGTAAACGTTATGCAACAAATTGGAAACATGAGGTGTTATTTGGTTGTCCTCCTTATGAGTGGCGGTCGGGGACGAGCGATGGTCTTTTCCTACCAATCTATCCCCCTAGGAGCATGCGCGTAGTGCCGAGGTTTTTGATGACTTGCAGATTTTTGCAATAAGTATGTGAGTTCTTTATGACTAATGTTGAGTCCATGGATTATACGCACTCTCACCCTTCCATCCTTGCTAGCCTCTTCGGTACCGTGCATTGCCCTTTCTCACATTGAGAGTTGGTGCAAACTTCGCCGGTGCATCCAAACCCCGTGATATGATACGCTCTTTCACACATAAACCTCCTTATATCTTCCTCAAAACAGCCACCATACCTACCTATTATGGCATTTCCATAGCGATTCCGAGATATATTGCCATGCAACTTTCCATCATTCCGTTCATCATGACACATTCATCATTGTCATATTGCTTAGCATGATCATGTAGTTGACATAGTATTTGTGGCAAAGCCACCGTTCATAATTCTTTCATACATGTCACTCTTAGTTCATTGCATATCCCAGTACACCGCCGAAGGCATTCATATAGAGTCATCTTTTGTTATAGTATCGAGTTGTAATCATTGAGTTGTAAATAAATAGAAGTGTGATGATCATCATTTTATAGAGCATTGTCCCAAGTGAGGAATAAAAAAAATAAAGGCCATAAAAAAGAGAAGGCCCCCAAAAAAGAGAAAGGCCATAAAAAAAGAGAAGGCCCCAAATAAAAATAAAAAAATAAAAAAAATGAGAGAAAAAGAGAGAAGGGACAATGCTACTATCCTTTACCACACTTGTGCTTCAAAGTAGCACCATGATCTTCATAGTAGAGAGTCTCTCATGTTATCACTTTCATATACTAGTGGGAATTTTTCATTATAGAACTTGGCTTGTATATTCCAACAATGAGCCTCCTCAAGTGCCCTAGGTCTTCGTGAGCAAGCAAGTTGGATGCACA